>NC_138522.1:537500-5337500 GCF_000230855.2 Cajanus cajan
ATAAAAAAAAATCATTTGCTAATACTTTTCTTTTCTTTTTCATTCCTAGGCAATTCCAACAAACATTGTCACGTTAACAAACTTAGACAAATGTTTTTTAATGCATGAATTTATGCATGTAAAGTGTATAAAAAAGGGGAGGATGCATAACAAATTAACGTTCCCTTGGAATTTACTGGTATGAATTTGTTTGGGAGGGACAACTGCAAAATTATTGCTAGTGTTGGTCAATTGTTGATGGGTTACAATTTGAAATCTTGTACATTGCTTTAAAATTTTCATTATGAAAGTCTATGCGTTCATACATGTCTTTGGTTTTTAAATGGCTTCGTTATAATATTTTTGTTGCATGTTTCTTCAATACAGGTAACATAAATATATATATAAAAAAATCTTTTTAAAATTAAAACAGTGCACGTATATGTTTGAATTTTGTGTTCTTTAAACCAACAAAAAGTGAAGTGAAAGTGTATGCCTAGATATTTCTTTTCAATTAATAAAATGAATTTAGGCCTTTGTTGTAACGGTAGTTTAGGAAGAAGTTGTCCACAATTCACAAACGAAGGTGAAATTTATACACATTCACTTAAAAAAAAATTGTTATATAGTGAAATTTAACATTTAAACACATATGATGACTATTTTTATATGTTATTACATGTAATATTTCTTATTTATATTTTAATTTATTTTTAGAGTATATAAAATGCTAACAATGCCTTGAAATTTCTATTAATAATTATAGGTCACTTCGTGTAATATTATTTTTTTTACATTAAATCTGTCTAAAATTTAGTTTTGTTGATTAAATTCCATTTTAACTGCATGAATTAGATATAATTATTCTCATGTTCTCAAATTTCTGTCGTATATAATTTTATGATATTTGTTTTACTCAATTAAATGTGATCAATTTAAATAATTAAATTTTTATATGATCATAAAAAATTAAGACTATTTATTTAACTTACATCAACGATATTTAATTAAAAAACATTATAAAAATATAGTAAAAAATATAAATTATAATCTAATTAATTTTTATAATCTATATCCAATTTTATAAAAAGAAATTACAGTACATCTCACATATATGAAGACTAATTTATATAATACCAACAAGTAAATGTTTTTTTTTTAAGTAGGAGCAAAGAAATAATCGTTAATATTTTAATAGAAGAAAAATATATACATTTTTACAAAATGCATTATTTCATGACAAAAAAAAAATCAAATTAAAGGTGTGTTGGTGTATTAGTCCATTGACTCAATTTTAATGCGCGTTTAATCAATAATAAGAAAAATTAGTAAGGTGAAATAGTAAAATTAATACTAATTAGATTATTTTTATTTTATCTATCTTTTTTTTTATTTATAAATGTTATGGAAACAAAAGCTATCGAGTAGGAATTTCCTCTTCCAACTTGAATTTTCTGCACTAAAAAAAGTCATTTAAATATAATAATCATAACTACAAAAATGTAAAATAAATAAATAAATAAAATTGTTGATATTATTTTATGCGAGTTAAGAGTTTGCGCAATCCAAAGTCTTTATTATTATATAATCCTAATGGATGATGTTGATATTATACTTGATACTCTATTTGCCTAATTTTTTTAAAAAAAAAATTACAATACTTAAAAAATACGAAAGAAATATGTCTTATTTTATAAATTTTTATACATAACTTTCTAATTTGGATTTCCACTAATATTTAAAAAATAAAAATGTATTAATTAAAAAATGAATATTAATAATAGTTAAAGTTATAATAAAAAGTACTTAATATTAAATTGATATTACAAAATGACGATCAAATTAAAATAGACAAGAAAAAAAATTGTCAAAACGTAAAATAAATTGAAATGGAAAAAAAAAATATTAACGTATTTAATGCTAACAATCAAAGAAGGACCACTAAAAAAAATTTAACATATATAACTTTCTAAATTCTATCTTTGTCTTCGCATAGAAGGAAAAAAAAATCAGCCACATGTCACATTATTATTGTTAGTATATTTTTTTATTTATGAAAATCAAACACAATATTAAAAAAAATCAACAACTCATATATTCTACGTCACCAATTAAAATAATCACGTTTTAAAGTGGAAGTCTAACCTTTTTTTTTCTTCTTGAAAGTGGAGTATTTTTTAGTTTTATTGATTGAACATTCAACATTTGACATCTTTAATCTTTCATTAATTTTTTTTAAAGAATGAGATCAATTCAATCTAAGCCTATGAAATTCATTAGTCTATTTTCACTAAAACAATTTTAGTATGAAAGGATTAAAAAATAAAATAAATTATAAATAACGATCAATACCTCAATGGTTAGTATTTTATATTAATACCATTGATTGATGTGTAAAAACATATCAGGACATGAATTTTAACTCCCTTATATAAGTAAAATATGAAAAGATTAATATCTTTAAGATATTTTTCCATTAAAAAAACCAGGTAGTTTGAGAAAATATTAAAAATATCAGGACATTTTTTTCTTTATTTTTTATTTTTAAAAACTGTTTTGTAAAACAATTTTACAGTGTTAATCTATCAATTTTTAACTAATAATAAGTTTTGAAAAATAATTTTAAAACAAGTGTTTTGAAAATTAAAATACAAAAAACAGGTAGGAGATGCTTCAAATTTTCAAAAAAAAAAAAAAAATTCTCATACAAAATCTCGTAGATCGTAGACACCACATGTAGTTTACCCAAGTTACAGTTTACTTGTATAATTATTTTACAAAAGTAACAAAACTGCAATTTACAAGTAAAAACAATCGAGTTTTTTTTTCTAGACAAAATAAAATATATTAAAATAAAGTACAAATGATATTTCAATCCATTAATAATTACAAAAAATAACCAAAAATAAAAAGACAAATCCAACCTTTTAAATAATCATCCAGCAGTCGAGCAGACGAAAAAACACTTCTTAAGTAATTTCATAATTTGGTCCTAAATTTGACATTGTGATATTAAATGTTTTGTTTGCACAATTTAGTCTTAAAAAATAATAAAATATCTTCATTTTTTATTTCTACCATCAACACGTCAAGAAGATCAAGAGAAAAACAATGATTGAGAACTTGAGAATAAAGATATTTAACGATTTAGGATTAAATTACACAAACAAAACATTCAAAGATTGAATTACTGATAAAAAAAAATACTAACTAATATAAAATTCAAAGATTAAATTGTGGGTTAACTCAACAATTTCAACAGTACATCAGAAACATGACGAAAATTAAACGCCACTAGTACGACCCCCATACTTCTCACGAACATAGTTTTTACATATTTTCAAAATATTGATTTTCAGTCCAAAAAAGAGGAATTAAAAATCGATGTTTTAAAAACAAATTTAATAGTCATATCTTGATGTGATTTTTTTTCGTAGTCAATAAATAAAAAAATATAATTTGTATGATACTTAAAGAAATTATTGTAAAAACTAACAAATATAGATTTATGGTGAATCATGACTATTTTAAATTATAATATATATATATATATATATATAATGAAATATATTGCCATCAATGAATACACATGTATCCCATGTGTTTAGAATTATACTAGCCGGCAGTGTCAGATTTTTAAGGGTAACGACAAATCAAACAACTTTTTCAATCTTAAAAAAACAGAAAATGGATTTGAAAATAAGTAATCAAACACATTCACGTTTTTTTATTAAGAACAATTTACGTGAGATGGATATGTGTAATTGTTAAAAATTTGAATTTGTCAAAGTCAATGAATTCCAACAACCACCATGTGATTAAATATTAATGCTTAAAATGTATTAAACTCGATAAGAATTAGAATGAGTTGTATAAGTTAAGAGAAAATGAATAATTGAACCCATTTCTAGCCAAAGGGAGACATTTATACAGAAAAGTAAAAATAAATAAATAAATGCACCGAAAAAAATATTTAATGAATTAAAAAGTGGAAAAAATTAAATGAATAATCAATGTTTCAATAAAGAATAAAAGAAAAGTTCCCTCAATTATAATTGAGATAATAAGATAAATCTTTCAGTGAAACTACAACTATAAATATACAAGTATATAAATACAGTAATTTCATAAAGAAAACGTGAACTTAGGTTATCAATTAAATAACACAACAAAATAGTTACGGATGAATAACCTACACAACATTGTCATCTTCTGATATTATATAGCTTATTTCTGTCATACTCACATAAGTATAATTATAACAGGTTAATCACAAAGAAACATCTAGGGGTAAATTTGGATTAAAAAAAATAACATATTATAGAAGTGAGTAAAATATCTATATGAAGTAACCACGTCAACTAAACTCCACAATTAGCCTTAGCTAGATCTCAATAACATAAGGCACATCTACCATAACTCTTATACTTGACAACTTACAACATGCCAACTCAACTTATAAAAGATACAACACATAAACAACTCAATCTTATAGTAACTTACAACATAATCCATCTTAACAACATGGTAGTATTACAATTTACATCATAAGAATATAATTTTTCAATATAACCACTTAGCATGTATACAACACAACGTATCAACACCACAACATACATACATCATAGCAACTATGCGCATCATCACATATTTCAACTAAGGTATCTTTTACAACATAGGTGGACATTTTAAGTAACTTGACCATACTGAACTATCTTAACAACATAATCTTTTTGAGCTTGATAGATTAACAACAAATTTGAATAAAAATTTACAACACAACATGATTTATTAGATTTTGTCACTTAAACTAGAAAAGTTCAATATACCTATTAAGGATAAAACAACTTAGGTGTGATTTTACCACGACCTTAGTGTGCATAACTAAGCCTATTATGGAATTAGCTTGCTGACTACCCCTTAAATACCACGACCTTAATGATTTTGACCCTTGACTTTATACCTTACTCAGTTTTGGTTACTTTATACATGTATGATTCGATCTTACCTCCATGAATCTACAATTGGTTGCTTCATAATCAATATGGCTCGACATAACCTACATATTGTATCAACTAAGGACCTAAAGAAGATTCAACACTCCACTTTAAAACTCAATCTCTCAATAAGAGTTTCCAACAATTAGACTCGTAAAGCACCACAACACCATACCCTCACAACGAGATATTCATATTTTAAAATAATATCTCTCCTCTAGTCTTAAGACAATTAATGCAACTTAATTCATGCCTTAAGCACTTCAACATTACACAACATACAACTTGAATACTTTTAACTCTCATCAACTCACAACTTTAAACAACTTAAATATCAACACACATAATCTCATGTCAGTATAAAATGAACTAGAGCCATACAACAACCTATAACATGTGAGTAACTCATTCTACAATTTACCTATTCAACACTTGGCTAAATAATCAACCATTTTTCATTCAGAAACTTGCACCCAATGCCATTCTCCTCACGCTCAGCATGAATGAGGCAAAGAGCCCTAATGTCAATCATGCATGGTGTGACTCAACTTATGTTTGACCTTGTTCAGATAGACAACCTTCACGTGATTCATGTCCAACGTCAGAACACTAGCATTTGACGTTGTTTAGGCAGAGAGTTGCTGCCTTGATCACGCTTAGCACTACTTTAACTATGGCCCAACGATCACGCTTAGGCAACCATGTCTAACATCCCTCAACCCACGCCCAATGTGACCAAATCAAAAAGATTTCATCTAACTCACGTTCTACACTACCAATCTCATACTCGATGTTAGTGAGACAAAAAGTCTATGACCTATACCACACTCGGTGTCATGAAGTTACGTACAACGTGATAATGAATTTTGCACTTGGCAAATTTACATTTTGGTTCAATTTACCTGAAATTTAGAAGAAGAGAAATGCAATGCATCAAATAACATCCATATATTATTACCAAATCATTTTCATCAACAAAAACAACATGTAATCATCCAATACCAAATTCACTAAATTCATCTCAACATGCGCAAGAACACTAAAACTCAGAACATAAGAATTCCATCTCAATCATCTACACACCCACATATTTAGTGAAAATTAAACATTTTACAAGTCTACAATTTATCAAGAATCCAAATTCTATCTTCCATTACCCCTGATCACTTTGAACAAAGGAATAAGAAAAAGGCAGAGTCTCTCAGGCTAACTTCGCATGATTGCTCTAAGGTCTCCGATTTTCAACTCCAAGAGTTTTAAGTCTCCAATTAGCAACAATCTAATCTCAAGGGAAGGGTGGGAGAATTTCGTGAAGTTGGTAGAGAAGATGGTTTCTCCCCGGCTCTACTAGTCCTTTCTATAACTTTTCTTTAAATTTTCTTAAGAAATTAACTTATGAAACTCAAATCTTAAGGATTCCTAACTAGTTAACTTTGATCTCGATTCAAAATAACTCTCCAATTACAAAACTATTAAGATCCTTACATCATTAGAATTTTCACAATAATAATTAAATTAATACAATCGACATACATAAAATTTGTAGTGTTACATTCGATATTATTTTTTTCGTTGTTGTAAAAGTTTAATAATATTTAAATAAAAACATAATCGAATCTAAATCAATAACAAGACAATCAGACCACACATATAATAACCTAAATCAAATAAAATATCTGGAGTTAATTTTGCCTAAATCATTGTTAATTGTTTTCAATTATAATTTTTTATCTGTAAAAATTAAAATGAAGATACTATGGTTTGAACTTATAACGTTGTACATACTACCAAAATTCTTACTAATATATTATTGATACATTTATTTCATTCGATAATTTATGTTCAACATTAAATTTTAATGAATAAAAAAAAAATTAATGTATAGATCAAATATACAAAATTTATAAAAATTAAAAAATTATTTGATACTTTGTTTCATTAATTCAAGTTAATGGATAATCATAAAAATATTTTATATATTAATTTGAATTTATATAATGAAGTATTATATAATTGTTAATTTTTTTTAAAAAGTATAGACTTAACTTATAAATTAAGAATTTTTAATTCGACAGTTGAATGATTAAAATTTAATGTAGAACATAAGTTATTGAGTGAAATAAATCTATCAAGACTTACTTTTGGAGTAAGTGGATTATTCTTTCCACTTTTTCTATCTCTGTATGTGTTATATATATATATTAATTAAACGATCCATAATTTCATTAAAAAAATTTAAATTAGTGGTCAACTCTATCTTTTATCGAAGTTGTACCTTAACTTAAACTTTTTTGTAAAAAAAAATTAAAATATTTTTAGTTTTTATAATTTTATTTAATGTAACGATCCGCCATGGCCATCACACTGCGGAACAACACTACACACTACTGGAATATATACTAAAATAGTATAATAAAATAATTATAACACAAGTTGCTAATCAAGCAACCAACAACAACCAGCTATATACAACAAAATATGCTACTATAAGGTAGCCTACAAAAAAAATCCAACTCCAGGCACCTCCTGTGGCCTTTAGCAGCTATCTCCCAGCCTATCCCTGCCCTGCTCTCATACATCGTATGATCATCGCAGTCCAAACCACATGAAAACATGCAAGGGTAAGCTAGAGACAATAAACAACTTATAATAATTAAATATGCAACACACCAACAATATAATCATCTTCACATCCAACATAGAAGACAACAAACATATACTATACATCTTAGTGTCATTTCAACTTGATTCAACATATCACCACTGTATCAACACTTCATCGCAACTACTGTACAAATCATTAGAATAGTTACCATATTCATCATAACAACAACCAACACATGTATTGCACACCTCTCAACAACACATGTTTAAAAGTAACTTACAACATAACAGCACTATCATCATCCTCAACATTGTCAACATACAACACATAATAACACACAACTCAATCACAGCTTCACAACACAACAACACATATACAACTCATATCAACATCAATTAAAAACATCAACAACTTATGTGTCGTCATGCATTTCAACTTGGAGATCTCCTACAACATGGGTGAGCAGTTAAAGTGGCTAGGTCCTACCGAACCGACAGTAAAGAACCTTTTTGGGCTTGCTAGGTAAACAACAAATTTAGATGCCAATCCACAACACGATAACGATTTCTTAGACTTTGCCACTTAAACAAGGAAGTATAGTACTATGTCAGGATAGAACAACTGGGTTTAGGCCTACCACGATATTAGCTAGCTTAACTAAGCCATCTATGGGATTAGCCTGCCGACTATCCTCCAAATACTACAACCCTCCGATACTTGGTTAGGAACTAAGTTCCCGACTTCGTACTTTACTCAAATTGGCCGCTTGTAATTCGTATAGCTCGACCTGACCCCTATACCGTGGTCGCTTTGTACACGTGTGCCTCGACCTTGCCCACACACGGGACCAACTAAGTCCTAGAGGAGAACAACACAATGTCCACTCCAAGGGACAACTTCCCAAAGAGGGTTTTCAACAAATTGGGTTCTCTGAGCACCATAGCTTTCTCAATCCACACAATGGGATGAACAACTTCGAAAACATCTCCTCTAATCCTAGTGATCAAATTTGGTCGCTTGTAATCGGTATAGTTCGACCTGACCCCTATACCGTGGTCACTTTGTACACGTGTGCCTCGACCTTGCCCACACACGGGACCAACTAAGTCCTAGAGGAGAACAACACAACGTCCACTCCAAGGGACAACTTCCCAAGGAGGGTTTTTAACAAATTGGGCTCTCTGAGCACCACAACTTTCTCAATCCACACAATGGGATGAACAACTTTGAAAATATCTCCCCTAGTCCTAGTGATCAACAACTCATCATCACAACTTAATCAACTTACAACTCAACAACATAGCTCAGCTCAACAACTTAAACAACATGATCAACTCAACAGCACAGCTCAACTCAACTCAACAACTTAAATGACATGATCAACTCATTAGCACAACACAACTCAACTTAACAACTTAAACAACATGATTAACTCAATAGCGCAGTATAGCACAGCTCAACTCAACAACTTAAACAACATGTTCAACTCAACAACACAACACATCTCAGCTTAACAACTTAAACAACATGATTAACTCAACAACACAACACAACTCAACTCATAATTTACAACTCAATCATCATAAGATAATATCTTTTCAACACATGACACAACATACAACTTTCCTCTAACAACTTAATAACACAGTCTACTAATAACATCTATATAAATCTCAACACATCTACACACTTCACAACTTTCAACTATATCATCTCATCATATTTCACAACATATAAATGGTCCACACATAACATATAGCAACCTTAACAACATATCACATATTCAACACATTTCTATTTAGCACAACAACTCATCTAGCACCTATACACAACTACACAGCTCCACAACTCAACTACAACATGCATCTTATTTACATCTCATCTTCATCACAAAAGCATAACCAACAACATCATTAATCAATATTTAATCATATATTATCAACACATAGAATTTTCATCACATAACACAATTCATACTACATGTTTACAACCCATCTTTCATGCCAACTTACCCACCCAAACAACACCAATCAACCTAAGCACCTAAAACAACTTTCAATTTAACCAAACCACTTCTTGTGAAATGACAACCTTCACATAAAACAGCTTATTCGGAGTTATACTATTTCTATCATGATCATTCTCATCGCGTGTGAAAGATAAGAAGATTTCCTACAACTCTCATGAAGACACCAAGTCCTATTTCCTTCATCTACCTTGTTAAAAATTCTAAAAACCGCAACAGCTATAATCAATGTTGACAGCTTGACCTCTGTTCACTAAAACAGTCATATCTGGAGTTCTAGAACTCCTTTTTGGGTGATTCCGGTGCCATTGGAAAGCTAACATCCAAGGCTACAACTTTCATGAAGACCCTAAGACCAAATTCGGTCATCTAGACCCAGCGCTGCAGCGCTCAATCCAGTGCTTTAGCTCAAACTCTTTGCCAATCCATTTCCTTTCCACGGCCATGGATGTGAATCCACGGCCATGGCTACAAGTTTCTACCATTCTAATTTTTTTCACAGCTATGGCTGCAAAAACCACAGCCATGGTTGCAAGTCTCTGCCCTCACGTTTTTCCCCTCCCACGGCTATGGCTGTGAATCCACAGCTTTCAGCTGTAGCTGTGGGTTTCTACAAGCTCATTTTTCCTCCACGACTATAGCTGTGAATCCACAGTTATAGCTGTGGGTTTATGAACTTCCAAAACTCCATGGATTTCACCTTCGTTTTCACTCAAATCCTCCATGAACCTGCAATCCAAGGAGACCCAAACCATGCTACAACTTAAATGCACCACTACCAACCACATGCAACCCAAAAACATCAAGAATCACAACATGCATGCACCAAGATTCAAGAGATCATCAAGAACAACCACAAGGTTTCAGCTTTACCACATGCAACCAAAATGTATGACAAATTCGAGTTCTAGCTTCCCTTACCTCAAATCGAAAAGAGAATCTGAGCTTTGAGTTTACAGGGAGGAAGAAGAAGAGGAAGAATGGAGACAAGGCTGTGGCTTTGAGCTTCCTTGCTCTTCAATCTTCAGCAACATTCAAGAAAATCAATGGAAGAGATTTTCAAAAGAAAGAGTGAAGGAGGAAAAAAGAATAGAAAGGAAGGAAAATGAGTAGGAGAGGATTCATGGATCTCACATTTAAAATAGTTATTTATTTATTTTTATCTTTTTAATCTTCTTTAGTGCCAATAATTTAAGATAATTTTTTTAGTCCTTATACTTTAAGTTTTGTAATCATTTTGTTCTCTATTGTAATTTCTTTATCGTTCACATTCTGTTTATGTTAATGTGACAAAGCTATTCAATTTTGTCAAAGTAAAAAATATGTTGTAAGTGAGAATCCAAAAGAAGTATGATGGGTTGAGATAGTAAAGTAAATTCGACATTAAACACATAAAGTTGAATTAATATATTTTTTTTGTCACATAAACATAAAAGATATAGTGTTATAAAAAAATTAACAACAAATACTAAAATAATTAAAATATGTAAATATATGAATTTAAAACTCTAAACTGTAAAGATTAAAGAGAATTGAAAAAGTGAAATTAAAAAAAATAAAAAGATATTGAGAATAATAATAATAATAATTATTATTATTATTTTAAATGGCATCGTCTGGTGTGAGTGTGGACATAATATAGATCCATAAATACCAATAAGACTAACTTAGTTTATTTTTTGGGTTAAAGGTAGCTGCTCGGTGCCTAACCTATAATTACAAATTAGAAAGGGGTGACCGGTGGCAGTTTCGATAGAGTGGGTCGTATAAAAGGGGGAACATAGAAGAAAACAGAACGTTATCAAAAACAAAAACCACTTTGGATGGAACAAGGGAAGCAGGGAATCATGGTGGCGACTCAGAACCCCATAGAGCAACTCCAAGCGCGCTTCAAGGAGTTGGAGGCTGGATTCAAGCTCTGGCTCTCCAAGCAGTCCCTCCCCGTCGAGGCCGCCGTCGTCACCAGTACCAGCGCCGCCCAGGGCGCCGCCATCGGAGCCTTCATGGGCACCCTCACCGCCGACGCCTCCTCCACCTTCCCCACCCCTCCGCCTAACGCCTCCCTCAACCCTCAGGCCATGGCCTCTCTTAAACAAGCTCAGGTATTATTCCTTTCCACTCTTCCAATTAATTGAAATATGTCACGCTAAATCTTCTTAGGGTTTTCTCTTCACTGCTTCCATTTTATTCGATTATTATCATATAGGCTCTTGCTGGAGGTCCTTTCGTTCAGGCTCGGAACTTTGCTGTCATGACGGGAGTGAATGCTGGTATTTCATGTGTCTTGAAAAGGATAAGGGGCAAGGAAGATGTCCAGTCTAGGTGAGCTTTATGCTTCAAATAAATTTTAATTATGAATTTTTTCCTGCTTTTCCAGATATTTCTAGATCCACTTTTGCAAACTTTTCCCCCTAAAATTCAAGCTGCTACAATTGTTCGTGTAATATATTTGATGTGCTTTTCTATAGTCTAAATGATTATTGGGTATGAAGGTCTATGATTCATGACTTATTGATGATGTACTGTTGTAAATGGAACGTAATTTGGAATCGTTTTGACTTTTGTGCCATCTTGCTATAATGATATTACTTTGATCACACCCTTATTGTTCAGAATTTTTGTTGAAATAAAAGAAAATCGACAATAGCAGCCTCAGCTATGCATGGAGGCTTGTAGCACTTTCTTTCTTTGGGTTAGTGTCAATCAGGGTATGTTTGGATAAACTTCTTTAGAATCACTTATAAGAAGGAAAAATGAAATAAACTTTTCCATAAGCTAAAATTAGCATATTCATAAGCTAATATGTAGAAGCTTTTTTTATATAGTTTCTCTAAAAAATTACAAGTTAATTTATGCATAAGATAGTTTTAACTTATGGAGAAATTTGTTTCATTTTTCCTTCCCATTTTTTCTCTTATAAATGCTTTTAAAGAAGTTTATCTAAACAGACTCTAAACTCAACTCAAATAAGTTTAATGTGGATATTCTCTTTCTTTTCCTACAATGTTTTAAGGTGTATTTGTTGGTGAACTCTTGAATTCATGATGGTTTTAGTGTAATCACTAGTGATGCAAGGATATAACAACAACAAATTTCTATAATGTCTTGATTTTCCTCTCCATCTTTTCTCAAGATTAAAAACTATGCAATCTAATCTCCTTATTTGTGCTCTCGACTGTCTTCTTTGTACATGCCTAAATCGCCCTAATTGTTTTTTATTGTCATTTTTCCTCATACGATTATTTTGTATCATGTCCTTTGTTGTGGGGTCAAACATTCTTCTTAACATTCTTGTTTTTTGCTATTTACACTTTTTACTCTTGTTCCTTTAAAGTAAATGAAATGGATCATATAATGTTTATGGATCATATGACTGAATATTGTTACACCCAACGAAAACTTTTGTTCATTTCTTAATTCCTATTATGTAACGGTCTGCTCAATGTTTTTGGTTTGATATTCCCTTTATACAACCAATGTGCTTTCTTATAGCAATTACTTACTTTTGAGAATCCACTAAATTATCTATTTCAGCATGGCGGCAGCTTTTGGTTCTGGGGCCATGTTTTCATTGGTAAGTGGCATGGGTGGACCAAATCAAGCAGCAAATGCAGTCACTTCTGGACTTTTTTTTGCACTTGTTCAAGGTGGACTTTTCCAGGTAGGCATGAAGGGAAGCTAATGCTTCTTTCACAGTTTTTGTAGCCCCTTTTTATTTCATTCCTCCTGATCAGTTAGGACTCAGAATAGTGATTGCTCCGCTTTACATTTTGGTAATACAGTGAGTGTCTGACTGTTTATTGGTGTCATCTATAAAAATACATGAATCTTGGGGTAATCCTTGTTGGGCTTCTAATATAAACCAGGGTTTAAAATTTTTGGACGCAACTTATTGGTCTTTGTGTCCAAGTGAGGTGTCCTTGCCTGGATCCCGGGATGTTTTGTGTGCAATGCAGGTTTATTATTAGCATGTCTTCAACTGTTCATTAATTATGCAGATAGGACAGAAGTTTTCTCAGCCACCTACTGAAGATATTCACTATGCTAAAACTAGAAACATGTTGCACAATCTTGGTCTTCAGAGTTACGAAAAGAATTTTAAGAAAGGCTTGTTAACGGACAACACTTTGCCTTTACTCAATGACAGGTAGGAAGTTCAATTTTTTTTTTTGTCAGGTTTTTTCTTTTCTTCTTCATATATAACACCATGTATTGAAGTATGAGTCCTTTATTTATCTACGATGTCTTTCAGTGCTCTGAGAGATGTGAGGATTCCTCCTGGACCAAGGCTTTTGATTCTCGACCACATTCAGAGGTACGAGTTGTGCTCTGTGTTGTCATATATTGCTATATCCCTATTTTTTCATACTCTCAAATCCTGAAGTCTGGTTTCAGGGACCCGGATTTGAAAGAGAAGCGAGGAAGCCGGAATTGACTGATATGAATAGTTTGGTGCCTTTGAATGAACTTTGAAAGCTATTGAAAATGGATAGTAGGAAGTTTGTGTTGCCAAGGAATTTTGTCTTTTTTGATTATTAGATTTCTGTTTCATTGTTGTTGCTATATTTTATAAAATTTGGTTATCTAGTCAGTTATTTTAGCTGCCATGAAACGTAAATGGCTTGAAAGTAAATTATGGCGCATGAATATGTTAACTTCAAAATAAGAAAAGCTATTCCTTCTTTGTGGAGGAATTGTTTCAATAGTTCAGCCAATGATCCACCCATCCTTGGGTTCCACCAGGGACGGATCCACTTATATGATAGTGGGGGGCAGTTGCTCCCACTAAAATTTTACACTTTTATATATATATATATATATATATATATATATATAATTTATATATATTATAATTTATTTATTATAATATATATAAATTATATTTTAATTTATTATAAAAAATTGTTAAGTAATAACATACATTTTATAAAGATATGATACTTGTTATTAAAAATTATTTTTACATATACTATAGATATAATATATATTGATATATTATTAAAAAAGTGTAAATATAGGTTATAATGACACTTTTTGTACGTGATTATATGTAATATTTTTTGCAATAATTATTTTTATATTTAATATGTTAAAATATATTAATATTTTATTTTATCATATAATTTCTTTTACTTTATGACAAAATTGTCTTAATTTATTATTATTATTATATACTTTATTTTTTAACTGAAAGATTGATTATTTCTTTATTCATTAAAGATGTCAAAATTTGGTTACAAATATAGGTTATTTTTTAATTTTTATTTTAGTTTTTAATCCTTTTAATCTTTATATGTACATTATGTGTTGGTAGGAGATGATCAAAATTTAAAAAAATGAGAGTAATTGTCACATAAAGGTTTTTTTTTTACAAACATATTTTAAAAAAATAAATTTACTCTTATAAAAAAAATAGGTTTTGTTCTCATAAAATATTTTTATTTTAAATGAAAGTAAAAATTAAATAAGTCACTAAAAATTACAACATCACACTTAAATATAATATCAGAAGGAAAAAGGAAAAAATTGTCATTCTATTTATGAGAAAATTTTAATTTAACAAAAATAGGTATATTAAATTTTTTGACAAAAATATACTTTTAAAAAATTATAATATTTTTAATATTTTTACTTAATAATTTTTTTGGATCACTGATTCACCTGATGTTCGAAGTGGAAGGAAGCATTGACAGATCCATTAAGAGGAGAGTGGGGGTACATGCCCCACTACCATTTTACATATATATATATATATATATATATATATATATATATATATATACTCAAAAAAAATATTTTTAAAAAAATAAAAATTATATTCTAATAAGATAAATATATATTTAAATTATCATATGTATAAAATATAAATTTAAAAGAGTTATTTATTTATTTGATATTTATCAAACTTTTGAAGGAGATTAGTTCTTATATGTAATAAAAAAATACTTTTTAATAACAAAATAATTTTAAAAAAAGTTTAATTTTTGATAAAATAAAATTTGTTGCATATATGTTTACCTTTTGTACTTTATATTTATGTATATATTGATTAAAAAAATCAAAATAGTAAAGATTGTAAGATTGGATACATTAATTAAAAAAAATAAAATAGAAAAGATTAGAAGATTTATGCTCTATTTTAATTTTTTATTATAAAATATGTTTTAAAATAAATTATCATCTAAAATATTATATTATATATTAAAACATGTTTATATTATTAATAAATTAAACTTGATTTTTATACAATTTAATATATTTATTTTTATATTTTTATTAGTATTAAATTGTTATAAAGTATATTTTTAGGATTGTAGTTTTAATCAAACATATAAAAAATATCTATGATAAATGAATAAATCATTTTTAAGACATGTATTTTTTTTTATAAAAAAAGTTAAATTTATAACTACTAAATTATAATATAACATAGTCTAATCTAACTTATTTTCATCCTTAATCATAATCATAATTATAAAAACTTGTAAAAAATAATTATAATATATATTTATACTTTTAAAATTTATATGTAAAATTTTTAATATTATTAATATATAAATAAATATTGTTCGTACTATCTAAAATTTTTGGATCCGCGACTTGCCCTACTATTACGAGTAATGTCTTGCTTTTAACTTCTGCACGTGAATCGTTTATGGAACTGAATCTTGCGTTTCCGAAGGGTTTGTTCTGTTTGTTTATTGGGCTGTCGAGTGATAAGCCGCGAGTTCTAGAGGTTTCAGTGTGAAAATATAACGCTATATTTCTGTTTAAAGAAATTAATATATTTAGGTTTAAATTTATTTTTAACCGTTCAAATTAAATGTTAGTTTTTTTTAATATTTATAATTTGAAAAAAAATTATGTTAATTTTTATATTAAAATTTTGTTAAATATTATCATATAAGATTTATTTATTAGTATTTTTGTTAATTTTATTAGTAAAAATATTACAATAAAAAAATTCGAGCCAGCCTGATGTAACCTACAATCAAATATTCTTAACGAACGAATTGATTTGGATAATTGGATTTTTGGGTTTAAATTTCCTTAAGCGTGGGTATTGGAACACACGTAGTAAATATCCGTCTCTTATTGACGAACTGTGGTTCAAGTTGAAGTAGCCGACGGGAAGGGAAGAGAAATAAAAGAAGAGAAAAATAGAAGGAAATGAAATTGATGATAAAGCAAGCACAGTTCCCGGAAATCGCTTCCGTGACGACTTTCTCCCCATACCCGATTATATCCACTCATATAACCCGAAATTCGACTGACCCAACCCAAACAATTTCAAGTACTAATGCGGTCCAAAATGAGTCCATTTTTTTCTTACTTAGTTTGGGTTAGACCCAACATTTTCAACCCAAACCCAATTAGACTCGACCCGTGATTAGGCTTATATATAACTATCTTAATCTATTATTTTTATTATTGATAATTTGAGAAATTAAAATAAAATTCTTAAAAATTAAAAGAATTACAAATAATTTTAAATTTGAGAAATAAAAATAAATTTATCTTAAAATATATTTAAGTTATATATTTAATACCATATATATATATATATATATTTTGTTTAAAGATGTAATAGAAGAAAAATATTTAATATATCTTGTAAAATGAAAATCAAAATGAGATGTTTTTTAGGATGTGGAGAGTAATATAATGTCTCGTGATTTTTGCACCTCTTAATTTATCTTCCTACATTGTAACTTTTATTTTTTTCCTTATTTTTTTAATAAAATATTCGTGAAAGAAACACATGTTCTTATTGTGCAGTATAATGTTACACCTCTTGACCTCTGGCTGAAGTTTTTTCCGATTCAAGCGTAACTTATTAGTATCCATAGTGGATTATGACATATTCATAGTTGAATATGGCAATATAGTTTGTCATGCGAGTTTGAACTCACAAAGCATAGAGAGTCATGTATATAAATATATGGTTACTTTTGTTATTCAAGTTGTGAGTCTCGTATTTTTGCCAAAATCTCCACGTACGAGGAGGTAGAAATTGAAGCCGTTTACATTTCTAGCAAATCCCCATCTTCAAACACGTGTTTTATTTAAATCTATTATAATTCATTCTCCTCTCTTCAATTTCCTATTAAATAGCCCCATCAAATAATAGGAATGTGCAAAAAAATAAGAAATGAACTTACTTTAAATTTGGAACTAAATCACACTCTCTTAAAAACATCATAACCAATTTTAAAAAAATTAAATCACATTGTTTACATGAAATGAATTTTAAAAATTGAATCATATTGATAATTAGATTTGATACACTAATATACTACTTTTAAAATAAAATAAAATAAAATAAAAATAATTTATTCATGTCTCTCATATCTTACGATTTAGGGATTGATATTATCACATAAAATATTTAAATATTGTTTACATTCATTGTATTTTTTATTTTTTATTTTTTCTTTTTGATTGTCTTTATACTATTAAAGTAGATGTTAATTATCCAATCATGTTTCATAATTATTTTTATACATGACAATTATAGTTGTTCAATGCATTTGAATTAACCTAAATTCATTTATGTAAATTTTTTTTTAATAAAATATTTTTTTTTACTTTGTATGATATGTTTGTTTATTTAATTAGTCTTCAAGTTAAATGTCTAACTAATAAAGAATGTGTTAATAATAACTTTGTTCACAATTTTAAAGAAAAAAAAACTATTTTTTTTAAAGAAAATTGGTTAAGTTCTTAAAACTAGTTTAAAATTAATTTGGTTTTGAAATTAGCTCTAAATTAGTTTTAAACCTATTTATAAAAATGGTTTGGTTCTAAAACAATTTATTATTATGATTTAAATGATTCATAAATTGATTCAATTTGATAAAATGATGCAATGTGACTTTTTTTTAAAAAAAACTAAACTATGTTCACCCCTATCAAACAAAGTGTAAGAAAAATTAGTATACATTAATACTTTATAACTTCTATTTTCTTTTAAAAAAGCCCTTAAAATGTAATTTTCAACATACTTAATCTCATAAAAATACTTGTAATACATTACTATTCATTGATTAAAATTTATCAAAAATAATAATAATATATATATATATATATATATATATATATATATATATATATATATATATGTTCTAACACAAGAAGTGAAATCCAAAGAATTTTGTAATTTTTCCTTGATTTAAACCAATAATAAAGATGAGTAAAAAAAAATACGTTACCAATATTTATCTTTTATCTAAAAAGTAAATGGGTATACATTAATTGGTGAATCTTTATTATCGTTATTATTTATAAAACTATATTCATCAAACATGTAACGACCTGTCATGGCCGTCACACTACGAACAACACTACACACTACTAAAATATATATACTAAAATAGTATAATAAAATATTTACAACACAAGTTGCTAATCAAGCAACCAACGACAACCAATTATATACAAAAAAATATGCTACTATAAGATAGCCTACAAAAAAATTCCATCTTCAGGCACCTCTTGTGGCCTCTAGCAGCTATCTCCAGTCTATCCCTGCCCTGCTCCCATACAACGTATGATCATCGCAGTCCAAACCACATGGAAACGTGCAAGGGTAAGCTAGAGACAATAAACAACTCATAATAATTTAATATGCAACATAACAACTATATAATCATCTTCGCATTCGATACATGAGACAAACAACATATATACTATACTTCTTAACATCATTTCAACTTACAACATAACAACACTATCATCATCCTCAACAAGATCAACATACAACACAATCACAGTTTAACAACACAACAAAAAATATACAACTCATATCAACAACAAATCAACTCATCAACAACTTATGCGTTGTCACGCATTTCAACTCGGAGATCTCTAACAACTGAGGTTGAGCAGTCTAGGTGACATAAACCCTACCAAATTCAACGTTTGACCTATCTCAACCAGGTCAGGTATAGAACAACGTTAGGAACTCCAAAGAGAACCAAGTATAGACAACAATAGGCGATTTCTCAAGTGTGCCACTTAGACTCGGAGGTCCAGTACTACTGTCAAGACAGAAGGGTTTGGGTATGAGCCTACCACGGCCTTGGCTAGCATCACCAATCCACATATGGAGTTAGCCCACCCACTGTCCTCCAAGTACCACGCACCCTCCAGTACCTAGTCAAAGACTACATCTCTAACTAGATACCTTACTCAAATTGGTCATTCAACCATGACATGGATTGACTATTTCCATGTCGCCCACACAGTACTAAGGGATTCAACTTTAAAACAAATTTCAACTTTAAAACAACTTTCAACTTATCACCTTAGTACTATGTATCTCAACATAGGACATATATCTTCACCATATGTCCCCAACTTTCCAACTTTACAACCATAACAACTTTACAATAATAAACATATGGCCGCTTGTAATCGGTATAACTCGGCATGGCCCTTATACCATGGTCGCTTTGTACACGTGTGCCTCGATCTTGCCCACACACGGGATCAACTAAGTCCTAGAGGAGAACAACACAACATCCACTCCAAGGGACAACTTCCCAAGGAGGGTTTTTCAACAAATTGGGCTCTCAGAGCACCACAACTATCTCAATCCACACAATGGGATGAGCAACTTCAAAAACATCTCCCCTAGTCCTAGTGATCACAACTCATCATCACAACTTAATCAACTTAACAACTTAAACAACATATAACCTTTCAACTCATCATCTAAATTAACATTCAACTTGAACAACATAGTTTATCAGCACAACAACTCATCACAAATTGTTTAACAACACATTTTAACAACACAACATCTCATTTCAACTTTAAACCACACAATCAACTCAACAGCTTATTAGCTCAACTCATAATTTACAACTCAATCATCATAAAATAATATATTTTCAACACATGGCACAACATACAACTTATAGCAACATACAACTCTATACTCAATATGCATCTCCATGTAATTATACAACTTCTTATTCAATTATACAACTATGCAACTCTTTTCTAACAACTTAACAATATTATCATCATGCACTTCACAACATATACATGTCCACACATAATATATAGCAACTTTATCAACTTAATTTCAACTAGCTTCAACAATATCATAGATCAACACAACTTGTAAACAACTTCACAACTTAACTACAACATGCATCTCCAACAACATCATTAATAAATATTTAATCATATATTAGCAACAAACAATATTTTCATCACCTAACATAACTCATACTAATCAACCTAAGTACCCAAAGGAGTTCCCAACTCACATACAACCAACAACTTTACAATCTAGCTTCCCTTACCTGAAGATTGACTCAGAATAGCCAAGAAGCAGAATTCCTTTTCTGAAGCTCAACCCGGAACTTCAATCCACCCAAAGCAAGCTTCTTAGTCCATAGTCATTCTCTCTAAAACTTCTCTCTAAAAACCTCCTCATCTCCTCAACCACCCAACTCTATTTATAGAAGTTCAGGAGTGTAAAAATTACATGCAAAACGGCCCATTCTGAAATCAGAACGGCCCGTTTTGGGACTCATCCAGAAAGGCCCGTTCTCCATCTTGAACGGTCCGTTTTGGGGTTTGGAACGACCCGTTCTTCCTCCAGAACAGCCCGTTCTCAACCACGATTTACAGGTCAATTTAATAGCTTGGAACGGCCCGTTCCAGATTGGGAACGACCCGTTCTGGACTACTAAATCACCTATATTAGGCTTTCTAAAACAACTTGCTACGTTACAAAACATATAATTAAACATATAATGAGTGTGTGAGGAACAGAGAGACAAATGAAAAAAAAATGAGTGGAAAATCGATAAATGTCATAAATGGTATGATACAAATAAAAATAAAATTGAGTAAAAGTGAAATGTGTGGGGAAAAAAAAGGTGTAAAGATCGGTTTGATTGTTAAAAAATGTGAGATTAAATATGGTAAAATAATTATTTTACGGTTGATTCACAAAAATATAATGAGATAAAATAAATAAGATGAAAAAATACAAGGTAAAAATCATATTTTTTTAATTAATAAATTATAGGATAACTTTATATCATAAGTAGAAAAACACTCACAGTTACTATTGTTGTGTGTGATATCAACACCATTTTGATTCTTATCATTTTTGTCACCACTCACAACTATTATCATCATTATTATCTAGCATCATTATCTTCGATTATTATCACTTTTCCCACCTTCAACTTATCTTTATCTTCTTTATTATTATTGTCATTATCACTATTAATATTAACATCACTATCATCTTTAATTAAGATTACAAAAATTTATTATGATAATTAATATTAAAATATATCGCAATAAATTTAACAAATTTTATTTGTGCATTTCATTGTTCGCTACACATGTACAAAATAAAATGGTGTTTAGTGGCTTAAGCGTTTGTTTATTCTGTACTGTTCTCATAGTTCTGTATTTTAGTGTGCATTAAACGCAAGAGACAATTACAATGAAACTTTGTTTCAGGCTCGGTTTTTTCAATAATACTCAATTTCTTAGTAGTAAAATTTCACTTTCCTTTCTTCAATTTTAGTTTAGGAAGAAAACAAGAAAAATGTTATATAATTAAAAATATTAAGTAATTGAATGATATGTGTTCTTACTGGGAATTTGTCGTAGAGATGATCTTCCAAGTAAGATTGGTTAGCCTCCTTCGTTGGTACGCTTGATGCTCCAAGATGGGGGTGGTACCTGCAAAAGAGACTCTGATGCTAAAGTTAGGGTTTGTATGAGTAGATGTCTCGTATAAGTAATGCACGTACCTTAGTGTGAGTTAGGGTTGCGTTGGGCCTTGGGCCTGAGATCAGTTATGATCTAATTAGAAAGCGGATCTCGTCTGGACCGAGATCTCCTGAGATCGGTTATGATCTGGTAATGCGTGTTCCGAGGTCATTCCACGCAGCTGTGCCAAGCTCGAGCTCGGCATGGCGGTACGGATAGTACACTAGCCCCCCGAGCTCCGAAGACCGTGGGTCGAGGAGTTTAAGACCGAGCTCGTCAGGGAGTAATGACCTTTCGCGTACACCTGTTTATCGAGGTGACATGTGTCACAACTGGTCATTTCTCGAGAACGTGCAAGTGGCGCGTTAATGGGAGTGACGGTTATGTAATGATGGTTTGCCGTTGTCATAATTGTTCTCAATTAATGTGTCATCGGACGTGTCCCTTGGCTGACACGTGGCGTGACCGTTTTGAATTTGGGAGAAACCCTTTTCTCTCCCTCGCGCCTCTTCCCCTTTCACTTTACTCTTTTTTTGATCTTTCAACTTCTTGCGCACGTTGTTTCTCTCGTTTCCGTTTGTCCTCCGTCTCCATTTTCTTTGTTTCCGCCGTCGTTCCCGGTAACCCAGTCATTGTTAGGGTTGTTTTCTGAGGAAGAGTACCAGGTACTTCCTTTCTACAATTTTCTTTTTCCTTCTTTCCCAATCTTCTTCGAGTCTTTCTTGTTTTCTCCATGGCTGGAGGGAGTGGTGCTGGTTCCTCCGCGCCTACCAAGGGTAAAGGCAAGGCGTGGGGCAAGGCGACGGCTACCGGAACGGCCGCCGCTGGGAAAAAGAAGGAGGTGGAGCCGCCAACGGACCTCGTTCCAGGTGTTCCTGGGTACGACTGGGTTCGGCGCGAGATGGCGGAGGCCCAGAGCGTGTTCCGGTCCTTTCTTGAAGTTAATGCGATCTTGAGATCGTACAGGGTTTGTGACCCTTCCATCTCCTAGATGATCTGGCTTGAACCTTGTTAGGCCGGTGAGGGCGTGTATATGGGGAAGTCTACTGACCCTCCCCATTTCTATGCTTACCAATGCTTCTTCAGGGATTTGGGCGTTTGCCTTCCCTTCACACAATTCGAGTGTGACTTCTTGAATTTTGTCAACTCGGCTCCTTGCCAGTTGCACCCCAACAATTGCGGTTTTTTGAGGGCTTTTCAAGTCCTGTGTTCGGCCCTAGGAATAGAGGTGTCTCTTCCTGTCTTTCTTCATTTCTACCAATTGAAAATAGGCGTTCCGCCTTATGGCGTGCTGTCCTTGAGTGGGAGTAGGGATGGGGGTTTGTTTACTCTCTACTCCCAGTCATACAAAAATTATAAACAAGAGTTCTTCTGGGTCGCCCTTATGGATGTCGATCCCTTGGAGGATGGGGCATTCTATTTCGGCGGTTTGCCGAAGTTTCCTTTCTATTGGTGCCCCAAACCGTCTAGGTTTTACGGGGTAGGCCAAGTGAAATTGACGGCTTCGGAGGCGGCCGCCATCGAGAATCTTACCGTGCTTCCTCGCTCGCTGGATTGCAAGCTCGTCCTGTCACTTGCGAATTCGGCGTACAAGGAGAGGGGCCTGGAGAGTGAGTATCTCGTCATCTTTAGAGTGTTAGGGTTTGTGAAAACTCCTTTTTCTGATGTGCTTCGTTTTTTGTGCTTGTAGGCATAATGGGAAAGAGTAAGTGGCGCGAGCTGAAGCATCACTACAACGTTGCCGAGCTCGAGGTTCCAAAGCCCCAAGAGGAGGAGATTTCCCCCCTGAAGGTTAATCGAAAAAGAAAGAGGGGCGAGAAAGAGGTTGGGGGGACCTCCTCCCCTCGTGGCATGGAGGAGGTGACCTCCAAGGCTGTTGATGCCGACGCAGTCGACCTGACTGGGAGTCCTCCGCTTGGGGAGGCTCCCCAAATGGCTGCTGCGGAGACGATGCAGGCTGTCGAGCAGGTTGCTCCAGCTACCAAGGAGGTGTCCTAGGGTGCTAAGAAGGTCATCTTGACCGCCGAGGTATGTGTCTTGCCTTGTGGCTTCTCTTATCCTTTTTATGCTACCTTCTGGTTGAGGTTTTATTTAAGTTGCCACTGTTTTCTTTTTTGTAGGCGAGTAAGGCCGCCGAGGTCCTGGCGACCTCGAGCTCCGAGGTGCCAGGAGCGGGTGTCTTTGGTGCAGAGTAGGTAGCGTCTGCTGCCGCTTCTGATGCTGCCGAGGTTCGGGGCAAGGGGCCAAGTTTTGAGGTCCCGACAGCTACGCCTGCGGCTTCTACACCGTCATCAGGTCCATCGCAAGGGGCCTCCCAGAGTCGATACATTGCTTCCTGCTTCGGGAAGGACCGCCTTGATGTGCGATTGGACCATGTGAGTGCCTCGGCTGACATGGATTTGCTATGGAGCGCGGGGGTGACCGCTGAGAAGTTCTTTCGCAAGGGTTCGCTGAGCTCGGAGGATCAGGAGATGATTGAAGGGGCCGAGCCCGTGGAGAGCTTTGATTCTGCTCAAGTCCTTCTGCAGGGGCTATGGCCATTGTGGACCACTGGAAGCATAGGTGGTCCAAGCAGCAGGAGGATCTGGTCCGACTGAGGGGCCGAGTTCAACCCCTGAGGGACGAAAACAAAGTTCTGAAGGAGGAGAACAAGGTTCTTAGTGCTGCCCTTGGTGAAGCGAAATTACAGGGTGCCAAGCTTCGAGTTGCGAGGGGGGACCTTGCGAGGGTTCAGAAGTCGCTGGAGATCGCCCTGCGCTCCAACGAGAACTATGCCTCCCAGGTGAACGAGCTGCATGAAATTGCCGCCGCACCTGACCAGTTTCTTGGAAGACGAGGTGACATCTTCCCGTGGTCGAGTTTGCTCCTTGGAGGATGAGGTGACCTCCCTGAAGAGTGATCTGGTGGTTGCGGCTGAGAAGCACCTCTGTGATGAGGTCGTCCTCGGCGGCAAAGAGGAGGAGGTTGCCGCTTTGAGAGTGGAGCTGGCAAAGCAGGAGGCAGAGAGGGCGGTGTTGGAGAAGAAGCTTGAGGAAATTGAACGATCTATTATAGTTGAGCATAAAAGAGGTTTCCTCAAGGCAGCTCGCTAGGCAAGACTCCTTGCGCCGGGATTCGACTTCTCTGCCATGCACGTGGAGAAGGTCATCCGCTTCGGGAAGCTTGTAAAGGAAGATGACGTCGAGGACGGCTCCAGCGAGGATGCCTCTGCGTAGGCCAATTTTGTAATGGCCTGGTTTAACTTTCTTTGCTTTATTTTTCTTTTTTTTGAATTCAAGTTTGGAACTTTGAAAACTTTGCTGTATATATGTGTAGTTTTTGTCTATTCACTGTCGCGCTTTTCTTTACCTTTGCTTTTTGGCTTGATTTTTTTTTTGCTGTTTGCGCATTTTGAGACACACTCTCCCAAACTTAGAACCTTGCTTGTCCTCAAGCAAAAGGTAATTAATCTAGCAGATAACAAGCAATGCATGTGAGTCAAATTCTACATCCTAGTTCGCTTGTATTTTCTTTTCACAAGCATGAACCTAAGATGAATCTCCAGTCACAATTATTGCAATAGAACATGACAAGGTGCAAACAAAGGTTTCAAAAGAGATCAAAGAGCTGAGAAGAGTAATGACTATCTGTGTATACATCCTCACTAGGAAAATGTTTCTCTCTATGCACACTAGTGTATCAGGGTGAGTGTTTCTCTCTAGTCTACTACTCACGCCACATAATTCAACTTTGCTCTTCGTTTCCAAATGAAACCAGTGGTAAAACAAATGCAGACACTTATCACAAGGTCTTTATTAGGGCAATTCTGGGTCAAGCAGTAGCAGTTTTATGGTTTTTCAAGGATTGAAGGTGCTATAGCTTAAGAGAGCAAATAAGATTTTACAATGATGTCCCTCTCCATACCCCATTACACATTTTGGCACATGCCCTTTACCGAATCCAAGCCATTAGCCTTTTTGTTTTTTTTTGTTTTTGTTTTTTTTTTATGGCTGACCACATACTTTCTTCTTCCCAAAATTCCCCATTCTTCAACTCCCCCAAACTTATTTGATGTCATCAATTTTCTCTCTTAACCAAGGCAAAGGTTATTGTTAATTTTTCATGGTTTGGGACAAGTGGAAGGTGTGGTGTTTAGGCTTAGGAAGGTATGGGTCAAGTGGAAAGTGGATATGGCTTTTTGGCTTAGATGGTTAACAAAATATGGAAATGTGAATGTCTTGATCATATAAATGCACAACATAAGCAACCACCAGGAAAACTCAAGCAAAGTCTATCATGTAACATAAGCGTAGTTCACTCATCAGTATTTAGGCTCAAACCTCACCCGGCTATGCATCCACAAACTATCAAACTCAACTCAGTTCTATGATCAACATTGAAACCCGTATGCAACTAGTAATGAACTAAAGATCTAATGTGACTTGAAAATGTCTAAGGTGCACACACCATAAACATCAAGCAAACTATAATCCAGAATCGACCACAAGCAAAACAAGTATCAACAAGATTAAAAATCATGCTAAGGCAGACTATTCACAAAAGAACCAACAAAGTAATCACCAAAAAGACTATATATAAAAACAGTTAAATACTAAAAATAAAAGACAGAAAAATAAATTGCAATAGACAAAGGTAAACTAAGGTAGGCTCCATCTGCTTCCATCTATGGGGTCTGGTCATCATCATCTTCAGGGGCTGCTCCACCATCATCGGCTCCGTCTGCATCAGCAGCTCCACTCCCCCAAACTTAGGAGCCTGGTCCCCAGGCCAACCAGTATATGCCTGAAAGTCCTAGTAACCAGAAGTGGTGAAAAAGTATAATCATGAAAGAACATGGTGAGCATAACAATTAAACACAGTGATGACCATGCAATTATAACCAAGATGAAGAACATCCTTAGAACAAAATTAAACACAACAAACAAACACAAAGAAGCATGATTGAAAACAGATAAACATGGGGTATCAGGAGAGTGAGCGCCGGGCGCGACACAGGCGCGCCGGGCTTGTTATCAGTAAAAAAATAATAGACGTTTCAACTCTGATATCGCGCCTGGCGTGACTGATGTCGTGCTGAGCGCAATTTCAATTGTGCCCGGCGTGGTGGTTCCAGAGACCATAATTCGAGTCTTGCGCCGAGGTAAATCGCGCCGGGCGCGTAACCCTGATATGATCAGTTTTGCCTAAATTTGCTTTGAAAGGAGGCCTTATAACCACCCGGAAACAGAGTTACCTCATCTCTCACACTCCAAACAAAATATACCCTATATTTACTCATTCAAACATGATTCAAACACTTAACAATTAACACAAACAACACATAACACAACAACATATAACACAAAACATATATAACATAAAACAACATATAACACAATCCAACACATAATACAAAACAACACATATATCACAGAACAACATGCAACACAAATCTAAAACACAGTTCAGATCTCTGGGTTGCCTCCCAGGAAGCGCTTGTTTACTGTCCCGAGCCTGACGGTGACCAACTTGAAGTTCTCTACTCTCCTTCTCCTCCTGTTGCTCTTGTTCCTCCTTGCTTTGTGCTCAATCTGAGGATTGCTCAGCAACTGCTCAGAGGAATTGGTCAATCTAGTTCACAGTACCTTGCATACAAGAGAAAGCAGAGGACTAGAGCGCACAGGTTAGCTTCAACAATTCATTGCCAGCACACAAATAAAAATAACAATAAAAACAAAAGAATAAGTCACAAATAGCTACAAATACTAAATCGCCATTCTAATCCCCGGCAACGGCGCCAAAAACTTGTTGAGAATTCCGTTAAAACACTTTTGTTTTAATTTATAAATCAATTAAATTTTATCAACGGTCTCAAACACGGCAAGTATACCGGCCGTTCAAGTAGTAAAAATATCGTATCCACAGGGATTAGAAGATAAAATAAGCATTTATTGACTATTCGTGACTAAAGAATAATTCCAATTTGTAGTTTTTCATGTGAATGTGAATTAAAGATCATGACTACTGGAATGAAAGCTATAAAAATATTTGTTTGAGAGTGGAAAATGTTAGAAATGATATTGTGGCATTGTGAGGTTGTGGGGGTCAGATTTCACCAAACGTAACACTAATGTATCCTTAATCTCTTGTTACATACATTGCTTAGTCAACCCATAAGTTTACTCAAACCTAATCCCTTAGAGAAAGAGTCTAGGTGCGGACATTGAATATCAATCCCTTGAGTACCCAATATCTACACCCGCATTACGGGCTAGGGTTTAAGACTACTAATAGGTCAAGCTCTACCCCTAGATACAATCTCCACTAGGCATATGTTCCAGAACTAGTTTCAAGGGTATTTCCCAATACTCAATGGAACCTTAAATCATGCAAAGGGTGATCAATCCAAAGCAAGCATTAAGCGTAGAAACGTACACAACAAAGAATGAAACAATACATATATATATCATAGAAAACGTAAGGATTACAATAGAGTACGTTGGTTACATCTAACCCCACAAAAATGGGTGGAACCACTCAACAATGAGGGTAAATACAAAATAGAGATGAAAGGAGAAGTGAAGAACCGAAGGAAAGATCCGCACACGAACGATCCCAAGCCCTGGGAATCCCTTCCGCAGCTCCTGGAGGTGCCCAATGTGTGAATAGGGGTTTCTCCCCCGAAAATGGCTTCAAATACGAGCCTGGGAGTCAGATTAGGGTTCATGCGCCCGACGCATAAGTCTTCACGCCCGGCGCATGGTCTTCCAAAATATCCTCTGCCTTTAGGACACGCCCGACGCAATTCATATTGCGCCCGGCGCCATGGCTTCCAGAGGTGAGATGCTCTGTTTTGCTCGCCTGACGCGGATCACCTTGCGCCCGGCGCATAACCTCTTCTCTGCTCCTTAGCTCCTTTAGTTTCCAATCCTATGGATCTTCAATCCTCAAGTCCCTGGCTCAATACCTGCACAAAAAATGAGGTGTATTAAGGTATTGTTAGCTAAATTTGGGTTAGTTATATCTGCACACAAAATGAACCAAAAAGAGAACAATTATATTGCAATGGTTCAAAGGATGAGTGGAATTTGTTCAATAAGTCTCATCCAAAAAGAGGTAAAATTGAGACTTAACAGTTGTGTACTTCTATCTTTTGTTTAACTCGACTTCGAGTTAACCATGCCGGGGTTCGAATTCGACCTCCGATTTTTGTTAAGTGATTCTCGTGAAGGTTCGAACTCGACCTTAAGTAAATTATACCGAGGTTTGAATTCGACCTCAGATTTTTGTTAAGTGGTTTCATGAAGGTTCGAACTCGACCTTGGTCATGCCGTGGTTCGAATTCGACCTTGGATTTTCGCTACGTGATTCTTGTGAAGGTTCGAACTCGACCTTAAGTTAATCATGCCGAGGTTCGAATTCGACCTCAGATTTTCGTTAAGTAATTATCTGTGAAGGTTCGAACTCGACCTTGGATTGGTCATACCGAGGTTTGAACTCAACCTCAGAGTAGAGTGAATTGTATGAAGGTTCGAATTCGACCTTGTATTTTTGTTAAGTAATTCTTTGTAAAGGTTCGAACTCGACCTTGAATTGGTCATACCGAGGTTCGAACTCGACCTCAGATTAAAGTAGAGTGAATTGTACGAAGGTTCGAATTCGACCTTGTACTTTTGTTAAGTGATTCTTTGTAAAGGTTCGAACTCGACCTTAAGTGAGAGCGAAAGAAGTTGGTTCGAACTCGACCTCTATTCATCATAAAACATAAAGTGATGCAGAACTAAAAATATGAATTGAACAGAATGAGTCACTTTATTGATTATGTAAATGTGCCTTGTTAAAAACCCTCTCATCCAAAACTCATTTTTCTATTTTTTTGGGATAAAAGACTAAGGCAGGAAAAGAGTGCACAGCTCATTCGTACAAAATTTAGCTGAAATAGAACTTGAGATGCGTAGCATTCCACGTTCGCGGTATAGGTTTTTCGCTAAGCTCTTCTAATCGGTACACTCCATTTCCCAAGTCTTCTGTAACTCGGAATGGGCCTCCCCAAGTGGGTGCAAGCTTCCCATCTAACGTGTCTTTTCGTGCTTCGCCCAGCAGTCGCCACACCAAGTCACCAACTTGGAAAGAGCGAGGTCTCACTCGGGTGTTGTATCTTCGGGAAGCTCGGAGCTTGCAGGCTTTTTCGTGGATTTGAGCTTCGTCTCTAAGCTCGTCAACTAAGTCGAGGTCAGCTGCCAACTCTCGAGCGTTCTGCTCGCTGTTGAAAACTTGGCGTCGATGGGACGTCTCTCCGACTTCCACTGGGATCATTGCGTCAGCTCTGTAGGTCAGCCTGTAAGGCGTCTCTTGCGTGGTTGACTGGGGGTGCAATGATACGCCCAGAGGATGCTGGGAAGTTCGTCGGGCCACTGTCCTTTGGCGTTCCCTAGCCGCTTCTTAAGTTCCCGGAGGATGACCTTGTTGGCTGCTTCGGCTTGGCCATTGGTTTGGGGGTGTTCCACCGAGGTCGGAAGATGCTTGATACCGAGCTCGCGGAGGAAGTCCTCGAATCCCTGTGCGATGAATTGTCGGTCGTTGTCAGTAACGAGGGTGTGAGGGATTCCGAATCTGCAAATGATATTCCTCCAGGTGAATCTTTGCACGTTCTCAGTGGTGATTTTGGCGAGTGGGCATGCCTCAATCCACTTGGTGAAGTAATCGATCGCCACTAGGAGGAACTTCAGTTGACCTTTCGCAGGGGGGAATGGCCCGAGGATGTCCATTCCCCACTAGGAGAAAGGTCACGCCGACATCATATGATGGAGAGTTTCGAGCGGTTGTCGGTGTGTGTTGCCGAACTGCTGGCACTCTTTGCATTTTTGGATGTAGTCTTGGCAATCTGACTTCAGAGTGAGCCAGTAGTACCCAGCTCGGAGCACTCTGGCCTCCATTGAGCGTGCTCCGGAATGCATGCCACATATGCCCCAGTGAATTTCCTCGATGACGTAGGCCGCCTGAGACGCAGTCAAGCACTTTAGTAATGGAGTGAAAACGCCATGTTTGAATAACTCATCCCCAATAATGATGAACTTAGCCGATCTCATCCTCATCTTCCAAACTTCGTCCTTATCCTCGGGCAGGATTCCTTCTTTCAAGTAACCCTAGATGTCTGTCATCCACCCCAGGTCTTCACTGCCACTGACGTTGACGACTTTGTCCTCCAAGCTGGGTGGGTGCAAGGTTTCCTGGATGATGGTTTGGTGCTGTCCAGGCCTTTTGGTGCTGGCGAGCTTGGATAGGAGGTCAGCTCTGGTGTTTTGCTCTCAAGGCACATGTCGTATGGTGAATTCGTCAAAGGATGAGATTTGGTGGGATGCGACGTGGAAGTACCGCTGTAGGAGAGTATCCTTTGCTTGGTACGTTCCACTGAGTTGCTCCACTATGAGCTTCGAGTCGCTATTGCAACTTACTCTTCGAGCTCCGATGTCGCGGGCTAGCCTTAGTCCTGCGTGGAGTGCCTCATATTCCGCCTGGTTGTTGGTCACTTTGAAGCTAAACTTGAGGGATTGCTCCAAAGTGACTTGGTTTGGCCCTTCCAATATGATACCTGCACCACCACCCTTAGAGTTGGAGGACCCGTCAACGTGTAAAGTCCATACCTGGGGTTCCTCGGCAGTAGTAGGCGTGAGCTCGGCTACGAAGTCGGCCAGGCATTGAGCCTTCAGGGGTCCGCGACTTTCGTACTGGATGCCGAACTCAGATAGTTCTACTGACCACGCAATCATCCGTCCGGCGAGCTCGGGCTTTCACAGAATTTGCTTGATGGGGTAGTCGATTTTGACTATCACTTGGTGACTCTGGAAGTAGGGTCGGAGGCGCCGAGCTGCGGCGACAAGTGCCAGTGCAAGCTTCTCGATCATTTGGTACCGCTTCTCCGCGTCTTGGAGGACTCGGCTGATGAAATAGATCGGTGTTTGCACTTTTTGGTGCTCTTGTACTATAACTGCGCTGATGGCGCTTTCTGCTACGGCCAAGTAGAGGAGGAGGTCGGTTTTGTGATCCGGCCTCTGTAGGATTGGCGGAGTTGTGAGGAAGGTTTTGAAGCTTCGGAAAGCTTCTTCGCACTAATCTGTCCACTGAAAATCTTTTAGCTTCCGTAGCAGAGTGAAGATCAGCCCTGCCTTCTCCGCGTGTTTGGGGATGAAACGGGACAGTGAGACTAACTGTCCGGCTAGGCGTTGGACCTCTTTCACCGTTTGCGGACTCTGCCTCTGGATAATGGCTTTGCATTTCTCGGGGTTGGCCTCGATTCCTCGGCTAGTGATCATGAAACCGAGGAACTTGCCTCCCTGGACGCCGAAGACACACTTCTCCGGGTTGAGGCGCATTTTGTGTCTCCTGATCTGGGCGAACACCTCGGCGAGGTCGGTAGCGTGGTCTGTGGCCGAGGTGATCTTGACTACTATGTCGTCGACGTAGACCTCCATGTTCCGCCCGATTTGCTGGTGGAAAACCTTATCCATCAGCCGTTGGTAGGTTGCTCCTGCGTTTTTGAGACCGAAGGGCATCACCCGGTAGCAATAGTTGGCGTGGTCGGTGATAAAGGACGTATGTACCTCGTCGGGTGGGTACATCATTATCTGGTTGTACCCGGAGTAGGCGTCGAGGAAACTGAGGAGGGCGTGCCCTAACGCTCCATCGACCAGCCTCTCAATGCTCGGCAAAGGGTACGAGTCCTTGGGGCATGCTTTGTTCAAGTCAGTGTAGTCGACGCACATTCGCCACTTCCCCAAGCTCTTCTTCACTAGGACCACATTCGCCAGCCATGTGGTGTATCTGACCTCACGGATGAAGCCAGCGTTCAGCAACTTCTGTGTCTCGGTGATGATGGCCTCCCGCCTTTCACCGTCGACCTTCCTCTTCCTCTGGGCCACTAGCTTTGCCTCCTTGTGTATCGCTAACCTGTGACAGATGAAGTCAGCTGATGGAGGGCCATCCTTGAAGCATCATATAGGGCCTATCACAAGGTCCATGGCTAGGAGAGTAGAGGAAGATGAAGAACACACCACACCAAAGGCCATGATCATCATGTGTGTGGAATTTTAGCCATCTCCTTAATTTGTTGCTTCCTTTTCCCATTTTGCCCTTGTATTTTGGGGTACATTAGATATTAGGATTTTATTTTGTATTTTTATTTAGCATTTGTATTATGGGGCAAAATTAGTCTTAGGATTTATTTTAGGACTTAAGCCTTATTTTTTATGTCAAAAGTCCATTTTTTTCTGTTTTTGACCTAAGGGTACTTTAATCTCTTAGGAGGGATGAGACCCATTTCATTTGGGATGCATTTAGGGTTCATTTAGGGTGCATTTGGACACCAAAATTTCGGCCAAATGCTCCCAAGAAACCCTAGATGCCTTTATTTCCCTATAAGTACTCTAGGTAACCCACCTTGTAGCCACTTTGGAAATTAATGAATTTGAGTGAGCCTTTGTGCCTCTTCATTCCTTCCTTAGTCCCCTAGGAACTCCATGGCCCCCTATCCTCTCCTCTCTACCTAGAGTGAGCTTGGGTCTTCCTTGGTTGGACTTCATCATCCTAAGTAAAGTGAGCTAGCCTAAAGGAGCTACACCACCAAACACCATCCATTTCTCTCCTTCATTTTGTGCGTCACCCTTCACCTTCCCAAACACCAAATCCTCCACTTCCATACCCTTGAAGAGATCATCCTTCACATCATATCAACCTTGGAGAAGAGAAGGAATCAACCACTAACTCTCATGGAGAAGTTGGTTCCATCATCAGCGTTTATATCTGGCATGTCGGCGCTGGACCAGGCAAAGAGGTCGGCATTCTGGAGAATCTCAGCTTCAAGCTGCTGTTGCAATTCCGGGCTCAACTGCCTGCTGATTTTTGTGCACTGCCTGGGAAGTTTCCCGATCTGGAGGTCGTCAAGCTCGTCAATGGGGCTTGGCCGTTCGTCATGGGAGTCAGATCTCGGATCGAGGTCAGCAATTTCCACGTGGGTGATGTGAGCCACGGTGGGGGGATCCTTCTTGCTTTGCTCGCCAGACGAGGAGATCTTCATACTCTCGGTGTAGCATTGCCGAGCTGTCTTCTAATTTGCTTTGACGGAGATGATTTTACCGTCACTTCCCAGGAACTTCATGGTGAGGTGTGGAGTGGACACCACAGCTCCGAGCTGATTCAACGTCAGCCTCCCAATGATGATGTTATAGGAGGTGTTGGCTTCCACAAGGAGGTATCGGACCATGATTCTCCTTGTGTCCGGAGAGGTTTCGAAGGTGGTCAACAGGTCCACATATCCCCGAGTGTGCACTCGCTCTCTTGTAAAACTGACTAGGGGCTCTGTGTGAGGTTGGATGAGAGCGTGGGGGATGTCTAACCTGAGGAAGGTCGGCCAATACAGGACGTCTGCCGAGCTCCCCTGGTCTATCAGTGTCTTGTGCACCTCCCAATTGGCTACTTCCACGGCTATGACCATGGGATCATCCTGGTTGGGACTGACGCCGGCATAGTCGTCATCGGTGAAGGTGATCGGCGGGGAGCTTTGATGCGAAGCCGAGGTAGTGGAGTGGACGCTGTTGATATTGCGCAGGTGTCTCTTCCGGGTCGAGCTGTTAGCGCCTCCCCCTGCGAAACCACCTGCAATTGTATTGATTACTCCCCGTAGGGGAGCCGATCCTGTCTCCTGGCTCACCTCGACTTGCACAGCTCTGCCGGCATTTTGCTGAGAGCCAGAGGGTTGGTCCATGTGAGCTCCTGCACCACGACCTCTACCTCGTCATCGTCCACCATAGCCTCCTCGGTGACCCTACTATCGCTGGACATATTGGCCGAGGTGGCCTGCTTGGATGAGTTCTTCAATACGGTCTCGGAGTGTGCGACACTCCTCAGTGGTGTGACCGTGATTCCTGTGGTATCGATAGTGCTTGGACTTGTCGGCACTGTTGGGGGTGTGACCTGGTGGTGGCAGGGTGAGCAGGTTGTTGTTGCTGGCCTCCTCTAGAATGTGTACTCGGGGCGTGTTCACGGGAGTGTAGAAGTCATATCTCCCCCCTCTGTTTTCCCTAGCCAACTTCTTGAACTAGCTGTCGTTGTTAACCTTGATTTTGTCTTTGTGACCCTGTTCTGGCTTCATTGGTCCTTTACCGCGAACCTGGTCACGGAAAGCGGAGTGCTATTCCATCTGGATGTAGCCCGCTGCCCGGGCACGAAGCTCGGCCATGTCGTGAGGAGCCTCACGGCATAGGCTGTCGACAAATGGCCCAGGCTTGAGTGGCATGAGCATGGTGTGCAGGGCGACCTCGGGGTTCAGATTTCTGATCTTAACCGAGGTGGCCGCAAATCGCTCCATGAACGCCCGAAGTGGTTCATCGTCGTTCTGTCTAAGACTGGCCAGGGCGGCAGAAGTGATGTGGTGAGGTCGGCTCGTTGCATACTGCGCCGTGAATCGCCTGACCAGAGTGCTGAAGCTGTCGATTGACTCAGCGAGAAGCTGGGTGTACCAGTTGAGTGCGGCCCCCTTGAGCAAGGTCGGAAAAACCCTACACAAAATAGCATCATTGTTAGTGTAGAGGTTTACCTGTGTCGTATACAGGTCGATGTGGTCATCGGGGTCCGTCGTGCCATCATAGCGATCGAGGTGGAGAGGCTTCCACCCCTGAGGGAGTGGTGTCTCCATGATGCCGTCCACAGAGGGATGACGGCGGAAGGTTGCTTGGCCACCCGTGACATGAGTTGGGGCCTTGCTGACTTCATGGGCCGACTTGTTCGTCGGGACATGAGACCGATGCGTGGCAGGTCGTGGAGTCGGTGCCCTAGTCACAGTTCGGGGCTGAGAGACCGAGTGCCCTTCTTCCTCGTGGAGGTTGCTCGCCTCAGGAGGATGATCAGAGGGGCATCGTGGGAGCTGGGCGCGAATCCTCTCGTTTTCAGCGCGTAGCGCCGCTAGGTCAGTTTCATTGGCGGTCCGCATCGCCGCTAGGTCAGTTTCGTGCTGGGCACGCATGTTTCGTAGATCGGCGTTGTGTTGTTGTCGCATCTGTTCGACCTGGTCGATCAGTCTCCTCAATGTGGCTTCGTTGTCCATGGTAGTTGAGTGATCTGCGTCGTCTGTTGCGCGTCTGCTATGGCTTCTGGTGAATACCATAAGCGTGGCTGATAAGAGCTGTCTTGATCGGTCCCACGGTGGGTGCCAAATGTTCTTACTGGGAATTTGTCGTAGAGATGATCCTCCAAGTAAGATTGGTGAGTCTCCTTCGCTGGTACGCTTGATGCTCTAAGATGGGGGTGGTACCTGCAAAAGAGACTTCGATGCTAAAGTTAGGGTTTGTATGAGTAGATGTCTCGTATAAGTAATGCACATACCTTAGTGTGAGTTAGGGTTGCGTTGGGCCTTGGGCCTGAGATCAGTTATGATATAATTAGATAGCGGATCTCGTCTGGACCGAGATCTCCTAAGATCGGTTATGATCTGGTTGGATTGCGGATCTCGTTTAGACCGAGGTCTCCAAATGCGTGTTCCGAGGTCATTCCACGCAGCTGTGCCGAGCTCGAGCTCGGCATGGCGGTACGGATAGTACAATATGTTTTGACCGGTTAATCAAATTAATTATAATTTAAAATTTAAAATATTAAGTGGAAGGCTAAAAAATAATTTTGCCTCAATAATAAATTAATAAGAGATCGAAAATCTTAAATAAATTGGTGGTTAGTTATGAATTTGTACAGAACTTTACCTTAATTTAAACTATATATATAGAGAGGAGAGTTCAAATGATACCGATGTAACTTTTACTAAGCGTTACACTGCTTAATAACTTTATATTAATTGTGAATTTTGTAAATCCAACCGTTAGATTGAAAATTCATATCACTTTATATGTGTATATCAAATTTTGTCAAAATTGAATAACAACTCGAAGATAATCAAAGTATTCATATTTTAGTATATTTTGAAATGAATATATTATGTCAATTTTGTTTTATAAAAATGAAGTATCAAATCATCTTGGATTAATATAAAATTTTATATATATGATCTAAGAGTAAAGAACTTTCAATTTAATGTTGAATTTACAAAATTCACTATTAATATAAAGTTATTGAGCGGTATAACTCTTAATAAAAGTTACACCGGTATCATTTGAACTTTACTCGTATATATATATATATATATAACACGGATAAGAGACGCAACTAAGCTGCAGATCAGAAGACAAGTACATGAAATACTAAAACAAAACAATAATAGTCATCTCAAAGGAATCATCTCGTAAAATTGACAGCAAATGGATCCTCTGCAAATTGCAATAATGGATAGAGTAGTTTGAAGAGGAGAATAAGGTTGTTATCGTATAATTAACAGATAAGGATATGCAGAGTGAAATAGCATATCACTTAAATGAATGGTGATAAGTTAAGTGGTAGAAATAAAAGTTTCATAAATCTATTATATAAATAAGGTTTTGAGCACTAACAAAAAAAATGAGTTGAAGATTTATGTATAAAAAAATATTAATAAAAAGAAAGATCTAACTAAATATAGTCAAAATTTTTCATTAAAATTAGTCACTAATAAAATTGATAAATATTTCTTACTAATATCATTGTTACTAAAATAAAAAGTAACTTTAAAATATTAGATTATACAAGAAAATATATATATACATATATATATATATATATATATATATATATATATATATATATATATTCACATGGTCTTAATATTTAAAAGTTGGTACCAATGGCAAATATTAAATTGTACATTAATTATAATATATAATTCAAACAATTCTCAATTTTTACACAGTTTTTATAAATGCCAATAAATTTATTATACATGGTAAATTCTAATCAGATGATAATACAAAAATCCTTTACACTGTTGTGCATAAACTGTTTTCTCCATAAATTAACTCAAGAATATTTTCTGTCTTAAATCTACACACTCTTATTTCCTTTTCAAATTAAAAATAAAACAAAATTTAGCGTGAAGCCCATCAGTTTTTTTCCCCCTTTCTTATTGACGTGAAAATCAAACAAACAAGAATACATTATTTGCATATTTTTCCTACTCTCACCGAGAGATCATTATTGCGATTTGCTAACGTGCGTTGTGTGGTTGTCAAATGCTTGGGATCGTTGAATACAAATTAGTTATCGATTATCAATTTTAAAATATTATGTAAATTATTGTTCTTAAATGTTAAGAACACAAACTGATATAATTTTCTGAAATATATAATATATTGTCTTAAAGAACTTTTTCATACAAATTTCACAACAACATACAAGAAGATTTTTTTTCCAAATTCTTACACTGTATGTATGCAGAATGAAACATGTTCATGAAAAAAAATGCTTGAACTTGGATGCCATTCATGTGTGGGTGTGGGTCCTAAACCGTTTAGATTCGTGGGTAGGTTGAATTATATAATATAGTATAGTACTATACTATTCATGTGTCTCACTCGTCACTTATCTGACCTTTGCTTGCGCCAATGGCCATGCTTCCAAACTCACCGGTTACTATTTTTAGTGGACGAGAGAGTACACATAAAATCTCTTTTTTACTTTTTTATTTTTAACTTTTTCGAATTTGATATTTTTACTTAGTCCAAATAGAAATAAACTTGATTTATTAAATAAGATATTATATTTAAGTCCTATAAACAAGAAAAAAACATGATAAAAAAATAAATCATTAAAGATAATTATTCAAATTTCCTATTAAAAATTATCAATAAAATTAATAAATATTTTATATCAATAACATAATTACTAAAAAATTATTATATTTTTACATTAAAAAAACTTACATCCACCAATTATGAATGCGATAAAGATTATGATATGGTATGAAAAGTAGGGTGTAATTTTTAAATATTTGGGTGGATATTATTGTTTTGTCTTTTTATAACCGGTAGGTTAAGACATCACTCCACATTCGACAAATAGAACAAGCAAGATAGTAAAAAGTTACGGATCCAAAAATTAAAAATACTAGTAAAAAATTGATCATCGTGATAACGTAATTTTGGGCCTTCGCCTTTCTCATTATATTTTAATTTACTATACCAGAACAATTATATTTTGATTTCCCTTAGAGGCTTAGGCTTGTTATAGTTTATTTAATGCATGAGCTTCTTTGAAAATTATAATTAAGAATGTGTTTGCCCGATTAAACTTGTTTTTTTATTCATAAAAAATAAAATTTGTATTAGAGTTACAACTTACAACTACACATTCAATTGATTAAAGTAAATTCATTCTCTCGATGCATTAAACTAATTATAGCTGTAGAGAAAATTTAACTCAATTAATTGACCATGTGAGTAAATTCTTTGAAACCTTTTGATGTTGGAACTGTGAGGTTAAAAAAACACCGTGAAATTATATAAAAACAATACGATCTTTCATGTACACATTTATCTATGTCATTTATAACCTTCTAAATGTCATCAAATTTCTCAATTTTCTATCATAAATCATTCACTATTTTATTACTTCTTTTATTATTTTATTTTTTTTTACAAAAATGAGATTCATTCAAGTAATTTATTATTATTTTATTTTATTAAATACACAAAGACACGCTGTATATCTATTTTATACTAGTTAAATTAAAAGTGTTTCACATATTATGATATTATATTAGTTTATAACTTATATTTTATTTTGTACAATCTTGCAACGGTATTTTTGTACAATATCCTTTTTTAACATATTTCAATTATTTCTGTCAAAAAAATTTCCAATAACTAGCATAACTGCATAAGGTCAGTTTTCACATTGGTTTAAAGATTATTCTAATTTTCATAACTTTATATCTTACATTTGTAAAGTATGGCATAGCTATAGTAAGATTGACGTGCGACTTTGAAAAGTTAGAAGCAAAATGTATCGATCTCCAGAGGTAAATGAAATGAGAATGGACCCTCTCTTTTCTTCTGCAAGATATTAAGACGACACATAATCTTATTGGTTGATGGAGTTGACTTGAGATTTGAAAGTGGGGTATATTAAATGAGGTTTTATTTAATTATCTTATAGATCACGTAAGTCGTTAAGGAAATCTCTAGAAAGAGGTTCCCACCACGACCATTGTGGTTCGTCTAGATCAAACAAGACTTTCTCAATTCTTCATTCCTATTCTACTATGGTGGAATTTTACACAAAAGGTGGATGCCATGCGTGCCAATGCAAGCAAGCAAGCATGGATTGCGTCATTGTGTGATACTTTTTCAACATAATTAGGTAGTTTGGAGTTTAGACCAATCTTAACGAGGTAGTTTTTGCATGTTGAGGTTACGTGCGTGCATCCGAGTTTGTTTTGATATTGTGTCATGGTTGATTCTGGTTTTAGATGAGATCGTATCTTGTATTGATCTAATTTTATTTTATTTTTTTTGTGAAAAAAAAATCACTCTATGTTGGAATTAACTTGTGTTTTTTATTTATTTTTATTATAAATTTAAATATATAAGATTCTTTTTTATGTATTTAAAATAAATATATTTTAAAAGAGTTTAATCCAAATTCAATAATCCACACAAAAGAAAAAGAGAAAAAAGGACGAAATAAGAAGGGGGAAGGAGAACCTTTCTCCACGACATGATTGATTGCCATACCATTTCACGCTTTTATGGTGGTGCCTTTCAGTGGCCACCCATTCCATCTCCACTTCCAATTATTGAAGATTTCGTGATCAACTATTTTCGCGCCATTTTTATCTTCCTCTCTCGGCCACGGAAAAAAAAAAAAAAGAACAAGCAACATCATCCACCCGCAAGAGAGAGAGAGAGAGAGGAATCATCTGCCACGTGTCCACTCATTATTCGTAGCAACTCCCACAAAATTGGCACTCATCACTACCGCCGGAGACACCACGAGTTTCTTATTTCATGAATCCTCACGATTCAAAATCGAAACCATCCATCATTTGGTATAAGTAACCATATCATGGACCGAATTTCTCAGGAATGGCTTCAATTTAGTTTTGGTTTCAATTAGTAATAACTGTTTGTTTCTAATCTAATATTCTTTCTAATCTAAAAAGAATATTCCACGTTGAAATCGTAAGCACCGCTTAATTTTCAACGAGTTTCGTGTTGAAACTTCCATCTAGCGTATCGAGTCGTGCTTTCGAAATCGAGATCTGAAATTGACTTTCGTGTTTGAAAACGAGACAATCAAATTATGCATCCACAGCGAGGTTTACAGGACGTAAGAAGAAACAAGGAACGTTAATCAATGCTTCGAAACTCCAAACAAACAAAACTATTTTCAATCATTCACCAAAATTTTACAACAGATTGGATCCACGCGAAAATGGATCGCGATCATTATCATCATCGATATACATCTAAGAAGAAGAATGAGTCTGAAAATGCGAAAAGCTAGGAGGAGGAAGGAAGCGGAATGGAGGAGGCGGTGTTCTTGTTAAGAAGGAGGCCCTGCGCGCGAGAAAGCTGGTCCATGAGCGAGACGATGCGCGCGTGGTAGTCACGCGCCTGGTAAACGGCCTCCGCCTCGAGCTCTCCGAGCTGAGAGCAGAGCCTCTCCTCGGCCTCCTCGGCCACGCGCAGCCTCTCCCACGCGCTCTGCAGTTGGCGCTTCATCTGCTCCTCTCTCTCCTTGCTCTCTCTCAGCTCCTTCTCGAGCTCCTCGTTCCGCTTCTTCAGCTCGCTCTCCTCCGCTGCTGCCGGCGGCGTCTTTTTGTCTTGCTTGCCGCCGATGCCGATCACCGCCATCATCGTGAGCGCCATGGGATGGTTTTGGAACTGAAGCTTTGTGTGAATAAGGAAAATGGAATGTGTATATTTGGAACGAATAGATAGAAGAAGGTTTGTTTTGGTTGTGTGGTGTGGTGTGGCGTGGCGACGTGGGTATAAATAGAGTGTGATCAAGTGTGTCCAGGTTCAATGAATCTGGTTTTCACCCAAGGATTTTCTAACCGCTGATTCCGTTCAACTTTGCTGACGCAATTGCTTGCATTTCCTTTCTTCTTTCTCTCTTTTCGATTTTTCTAACGCGTTATTTCTTCTATTTCATACTGTACTTTTTTTTAATGTCGTACATGTATTTTTTAATAAATATTAATTATTAAGAAATAATGCAAGATTTGCTTTCAAATACAAGAGCTCGACTTACAACTTCAATTTTATTTGTGTTAAAATAACATTTGAATAGTATAAATCATAATTTATAAATATAAATTAATTTTAATTATCAATTTTTAAATATTGTGTAAACTATGTTTAAAGATAAAAAAATAAATAAACATTAATTATATAAATTATTATGATGAAATATAATTGAATTAGTATTTTCATTAAAGGTTTGAATATGATTATACATTAATTTAATATTTAAGTGAAATGTTAATGTCCAATGTTAATAAATAAATTATAACAAAATAATTAATAATTAATAATTTACATTTTGTAACTTTCATATTTTTATTTTATTTTTAAATCAAATTCATAGAGACATGAAATGTATGTTTTTTACTAGTTGATAATAAACATGATATTTTTTTTTGGTTTACATATTTTATGATTGTTTTATTCTTTAAATTTTAAAATAATTTTTTCTCTCTTACACTTCTTTTTTTTTTTTGTAAGTTTATTATTTATTTTTTACATAATTATTAAAACTCATTGTTAATCACTTATACATATTTAATTTCAATTAAAAAATACAAGAAAGTAGAGTGTGTGTGTGTGTTTTACATTAATAACACATAAGCAAAATTGAAGGAACGTCACTCTTCGTATTTTATGTTAGGTTGCGAGAAGATATCCTATGTGATATGTCCTAAACTGTAAACGATTGAAAAAAAAAAGTTGTAAAAAAAAAACTAATTAAATACATTTTATTTTTACTATTTCACATAAAATATAAATTATATATTTTTAAATATCTTTAGACACATTTATGATAAATAATATTTGTATTTATTATCTTAAGATTATATTTAGATTAAAAATATTAAATGAAGTTGACTTATTGGTATTTATTTATATTTTAATCTAAAAAAATGTAAGCATTTTTTACTTATATAAATTTAGAGAGAATATCATTTATATTTTATGATAAATATTTTAAAAATTAAATAAACATTTATTTCTAATAAATTACATTATAAAATATTTATATTACAATTTATGGTCATTAAAATGATAATATAATACTTTTTAATTATTTGTTACAAGAGAAAATTCAAAATTAAAAATATTCTCTCTTTTTTCTCTTTTATTAAAATATTTAATTTAGTTTTTTTTGTTTTTTTTATATAATAATATCATGATTAGAGTCGCGTTTTTTTTACTCACACGCAATTAATTCTAATAAAACTCAATTCAAATTATTTAATAAGATTTTGGATTCTCTTGAAACCCAACTCACCTAAACTTTTTAATATAAGAAAAAAATAAATTTGAATTTTGTAATTGAAAGAGACATATTTAGATAAGATATTCTAATAAAAATAATCAATATAATTTTTTAACAAAGATTAATGATCAATGATATTAATTAATACTTCAAATCAATATTATGGTGATCTAAAAGTAGAAACGTTTCATTTGTCATGTAAATTTCTTCTATTATTGTAAATGTTAATTTAGATAAAAATAATAATAATATTTTTTTAAGGAAATATATTAATATTTAAAAAATGTAAGACTTATTCAATATTTAGAATAAACAGATTAAATTAAATAATGTAAATAATAAATAAAAAGTAAAACTAATTTAACTAACTTTTTTTATTGTAACATTGTTAAAAAAAAAAAAAAAAAAAAAAAAAAAAAAAAGAGAGAGAGGCTGATTCAGTAGCCCAGAACGGGCCGTTCCCAAATTGGAACGGGCCGTTCCAAGCTACTGAGTTTAACTACATATTGTGGTTGAGAACGAGCCGTTCTGGGAAGGAGAACGGGCCGTTCTGGAGGGAGAACGGGCCGTTCTGGAGGGAGAACGGGCCGTTCTGGAGGGAGAACGGGACGTTCTGGAGGGAGAACGGGCCGTTCCGGATGAGTCCCGGAACGGGCCGTTCTGATTTCAGAACTGGCCGTTCTGGGCGTTAATTTTGTGCATGATTTGGGAGTTCGGAACGGGCCGTTCCGAACTCGGTACGGGCCGTTCTGGGCCAATCCGAAAGTCTATAAATAGGGGGTTGGGGGCCTTCAGGAGTTTCGGAGGTTTTAGAGAGAAGTTTTAGAGAGAAGGTCTCTGGGTCAGTGAGCTCCTTTCTCTCCCAAATTTCTCTGTTTGACTCCTTTTCTCCTCTAGATCACTAACTCCTTCTGACTTTTCTTGAAATTCAGATCAGAAAGCTTGTTTTGGGAAGACTGAAGTTCCGAGTTGAGCCTCGAGGGAAAATTCTACTTTTGTTCAGTCTTTGGCTATCTGAGCCAATCTTCAGGTAAGGGAAGCTAGAATGTTTGTTATTTAAGTTGCATGTGAGTTTAGAAACTTAATTGATGCATGGAAGTTGAGGATCCATGGCTGGATCGGAGAATTCGCTAATTGTTCAAAGTCTTGGAAAAAAATGGGGGTTCTGGTGAATTTGATGCATCAGATGGGTGCATGTTGATTCTAGGTTTATTTAAGTTGTATGAAGTCTATGCATTGTATTTTGTGTTTGCATGTGGCTGGATTTGTTGGTGTGGATGAGAGTTTGTGAACTCTGTTATTGGAATTTAGGCCGGGCGCAGGTTGAATGTGCTAGGCGTGGATGAGTCTTGGGACTCTCAGGCTGGGATTAGGCTGGGCGAGCTCAGGCTACGCCGAGCGTGAATAAGTTTATGAATGAATTGATGCTTATGCATGTTTAAAGTTAAAGTTTTAGATCATGTATATATGATATATGATGTATGGTGAGGTGTGATTCATATGTATGCTTTGTGATGATACGTATGAATGTTTGAATATGATATGACATGCGTATATGTTCATATGAGTATGATTGTTGATCATGATGGTGGGCAGACCATTATGATGTATGATGCATTATTGCATGTGATGTCTTATGACATGTGTATGATTGTTGATCATGATGGTGGACAGACCATTATGATGTATGATGCATGATTGCATGTGATGCCTATGGCATGAGTCTAGCCTAGGACTTGAGGAGAGGAAAAATATTTTCGAACTGGAAGAGCTCACATAGAGTCTCTTGAGAGTGGTGCTTGGATAGGCCACTGATATATGAGAGTGGTGCTCTGGGAGGCCACTGGATTTGGGAGAGTGGTGCTCAGATAGGCCACTGGGTTGGGTGAGTCTCCTCTAAGTCCTTAGCTAGTGTTGGAGCGGGGTATGAGGTCGAGGGTTATTCCCTTAACCAAGTACTCGGGAAGGTGCGTGGATCCTTGCGGATAGTCGGTGGGCGAACTCCACAATTGACTTGGTTAATGCATGCCAAGGTCGTGGTAAGCCCGTACCCAGCTGTGCTATACCTGACGGTGGATCTGGACTTCCAATTGTGTAAGTGACATCATCCGAGTAAACCCGAGGGAGGATTATATATCCTGTTTAGCTGTGACCGAGCGGGCGCATTGGGCGTGAAAACGGTTGGGGTGGTTTCGGTAGGATGGAATGTCACTTATACAGCTCTATTGTTGTGGAGATCTCCTAGGTGTATGCGTGACGACGCATTAGATGATTGATATGCATTGATATCTGTCATGAGATGCATTTATTGCATGATTATTAATATGATGAAGTGTGGTGTTTGACTTCATGACTGGTGGATTATATTTTATGCATGAGTAGTATTGGATAGAGTGTATGGTGTGACTCTATGAATACGATTGTGTAGTATAGATTATTATGATTCATTTTATGAATTCTAGCTTACCCTTATGTTTCCATGTGGTGGAACTGCGATGATCATACTTGGTATGAGAGCAGATCAGGGCTAGCTTGGAGTCGAGGTGACCGCTGCGAGACGGGGAGTTTGATCCTCGTGTTAGGGTTACCATTTTGGGTAGCGATTTTTGTCTGTTTGACCGGCACTAGGAAATATTATTTTTGGGATGACTGTACATATATGGCATTTTATTTTGTATTTAAAGAATTTGGTTATTTTTATTCTTATCTATACCTGTAAGTATGAGTTATCCAATTTAATATTTTCCTTAGTTCACTAGTAGTAGTGCGATTCCACTAAGTGTAGAGACCATGGCGGGTCGTTACACTTTTATGGTATCAGAGCCGGTCGAGTCTGTTAGGATGCTCTGTGGGGAGTGATCCTTCTATGTTTCTGTTGTGTCATATCTTTGATATGTGTTAATTTTGGTGAGTTGTAGTGATAAAGTGTTAGTAAAAGAATGTTTGAATTCTTTTTGTATGGTGAGGTCTCAGTTTGATCATATCGCTAGAACTATGGAGATGATGGCCATAGTGATGCAATAGTAAAGTGCTTACTTTGCTTAGATGGAGGTGGGTAGAGCTGCGGTTGAGGCAGCTAGACCGGTGGTCTCTCAGGCAGAGTTCAGGAGATGTTAGCTTCTTCAGTTCAAGGGGGATTCAGATCTTGATGTGGCATATTAGTGGTTGTGTGAGATGGAAAAGATCTTCAGTGTTTTGAGATCTTCTGAGGAAAGGAAGTTGGCCTATGCAATATGTATACTGGCAGGCGAGGCTGAGTACTGGTGGAGAGACACCAAACAAATATTAGAGAACAGGAGTGTACATGTTGATAGGGATTGCATTAAGAGAGCCTGTCTGTTCTAGATTATGCTATGAGGTTGAGCGTTTAACTCGTTTCTACTCTCAGGCCATATCTGAGGCTTGGAGATGTAGAAAGTTTGTAGAGGGATTGAGGCACGAGCTGAAGAGGGTCATAGTCCCTATGTCCATAGTGGAGTTTCCTGCCTTGGTTGAGAAGACAAAGACTGTTGAGAGTTTGGAGGGTGGTAGTAGCAGTGGTAAGGCTGCTAGAGTTCAGGAGGGGAGGCCAGTAGAGGGGACCCTATGACAGACCTGTACAGTCTCAGAGAGGAGCTGTTAGTAGGGGACCTCGACCTGTTACTTCTCAGGGCGGAGCACAGTTGGTGCGGTGCTACAGATGTAAAAGAGCACATATGGTTAGAGATTGTTCTCATCCGGGGAATGTTTGCTTCAGATGTGGTAGGCCAAGCCACATCTCTAGAGATTGTCAAACACCACCGACTTCATCTGGGAGTGCCCCGAGGCCACCCAGACCTACAACTACGGGGAGAGTGTTTACATTATCAGGTGCAAAGGCTTCCACTTCATCAGACTTGGTGAAGGGGAAAGGGAAGGCAGCAGGTGAGGATGTTTTATTTTTGTTCGATTCTGGTGCCACACATTCATTTATTTTTGTTGATTGTGTGGGGAGATTGGGTTGCTCATGATAGATATTAACATAATCTTAGGGATGGATTGGTTATCTGCCCATCACATCCTTATAGATTGTGCTCAGAGAAGATTGATATTTCCTCAGTTGGAGGATGAGGTGTTGTTGTCAGCGGGTCAGGCTGAGTAGTTGATGAAAGATGGAGCTGAGTGCTTCATGTTGTTTGTCGTTTTGAATGATTGAGATGGAGAGGGTCATCACTGGGATTGAGATTGTCAGTGAGTTTCCTGAGGTGTTCCCAGATGATGTGTCGGGATTGTTACCTATGCGTGATGTTGTATTTAGCATTGACCTGGTATTGGGTGCAAGATCGGTATCAGTGGCTTCTTATAGGATGATTCAAGCTAAGTTGGTAAAGCTGAAGAAACGGATCGAGGATTTGTTGGAGAAATAGTAGAGAGGTCCAATGTTTCTCCTTAGGGTGCCTTGGTACTGTTAGTAGAGAAAGATGGTGGGGCCCGTTTGTGTGATTATCGGCAATCGGTAACTGAACAAATTGACGATAAGGAATAGGTATCCGCTTTTGAGAATTGATGAATTGATGGATCAACTGAGGGGAGCTTCGATGTTTTGATGATATATTGGTGTATTCTAGATCTTTGGAGGATCACTATGAGCATTTGAGGTTGGTTTTACAGGTACTGAGAAAGAGGTAGTTGTATGCCAAGCTGTCCAAGGGTGAGTTTTGACTGTCTGAGGTGAGATTTGGGGCATGTGATATCGATAGAGGGGATTACAGGAGATCCAGCCAAGGTGGAGGCTGTGATCCAGTGGGAGCGTCAGAGGACTGTTACGGGGATTAGGAGTTTTGTTGGGTTAACGGGTTACTATCAGAGATTTATAGAAGAGTTTCTCTCGAATAGTAATGCCTTTGACTTAACTGACTTGGAAAGATCAGTTTTTAGTTTGGATGGACGCTTGTGAGCAGAGTTTTCAGGAATTGAAGGAGTGATTGAATACTTCTCCAGTTTTGGTGTTACCTAATACTGATGAGTATTTTGATGTGTGTTGTGATGCTTTTCACCAGGGGTTGGGCTGTGTGTTGATACAGGAAGGAAGAATAGTAGTGTATGCTTCGAGGCAACATAAGACTCATGAGAGGAATTATCCTACTCATGATTTGGAGCTTGCAGCTATGGTGGTTGCCTTGAAGTCGTGGAGGCACTATCTGTATGATGCGAGATTCAATGTATTTAAGGATAAAAAGGAGTTTGAGTATAAGGCAGAGGAGGTGGATGGAATTCCTAAAGGATTTTGATTTCAAAGTTGATGTATCATCCTGGGAAGGCGAGTGTGGTAGCGGATGTATTGAGTAGGAAATCCATTCATGTGTCAGCTATGTTGATTAAGGAGTTGGAGCTGATTGAGTAGTTTAGAGATTTGAGACTAGAAGTGGAGGTTGTCCAAGATCACATTAGTTGCGGTATGATCACCATAACTAATGAGTTCTTGAGACAGGTGGGAACTAAGCAATTACAAGATCTAGAATTGTTGAGGATTTTGGGATTGCTTGGTATTAAGAGGGCAGCTGTTTTTGAGCTTAGTGCTGATGGAGATTCTGAAGTGGAAGTGTGATAATGTCACTAAGGACTTTGTGGTTGGGTTGCCTAGGACAGCTAGGAATAGTGACTCTATCTGGGTGATTGTTGATAGGTTGACAAGTGTGCGCACTTTCTTCCTATCAAGAGGTGGTCCTTGGAGAGGCTTGCACAGTTGTATATCAGAGAGATAGTACGGTTGCATGGAGTGTCTTACAGTATTATCTCTAACAGAGATCCAAGGTTTACTTCCCGGTGGGCAGACTCTGCATCAGGCTTTGGGAACAAGGTTGAGGTTGAGCTCTGTTTATCATCCACAGATAGATGGTCAGTCGGAGAGGACAATTCAGTCAATGGAGGATCTCTTGAGAGCTTATGTGTTGGATCATCTGGGTAGCTGGGAAGAGGTGTTACCACTGGTAAAGTTTAATTATAATAACAGTTATCACTTGATTATTGGCATGACACTTTTTGAGGCTTTATATGGCAGGAGGTGTAGGACTCCATTATGTTAGTATCAAGAGGGTGAGCCAGTAGTGGTTGGTCCAGAGTTAGTTCTTCAGACTACTGAGATGGTGAGATAAATTCAGCAAAGGTTGAGGGCTACCCAGAGTTGATGAAAGTCCTATGCCGATAGGAGGAGGAGACCTCTAGAATTTGATGAGGGAGAGCATGTGTTTCACATTTCACAGTTTAGGAAGTACATCCCAGATCTGAGTCAAGTGGTAGAGATGGATGAGGTGCAAGTTAGAGAGAACTTGACCTATGAGAAGAAACCGGTAGCTGTGGTTGATCACAAGTTGAAGAAGTTTTGTGGCAAATCCATCAGCTTGGTGAGAATTGTTTGGGATGCATCTACTGGTGAGGTTACCTGGGAGGTGGAGAGTCAATTCAAGGAACAGTATCCATTCCTCTCTTCAGGTAGACCTATTTTCGGGGACGAAAATTCCTATTTGTTGAGGAGTATTGTAACATTGTTAAAAAAAAAAAAAAAAAAAAAAAAAAAAAAAAAAAGAGAGAGGCTGATTCAGTAGCCCGGAACGGGCCGTTCCCAAATTGGAACGGGCCGTTCCAAGCTACTGAATTTAACTACATATTGTGGTTGAGAACGAGCCGTTCTGGGAAGGAGAACGGGCCGTTCTGGAGGGAGAACGGGCCGTTCTGGAGGGAGAACGGGCCGTTCTGGAGGGAGAACGGGCCGTTCTGGAGGGAGAACGGGCCGTTCTGGAGGGAGAACGGGACGTTCTGGAGGGAGAACGGGCCGTTCCGGATGAGTCCCGGAACGGGCCGTTCTGATTTCAGAACTGGCCGTTCTGGGCGTTAATTTTGTGCATGATTTGGGAGTTCGGAACGGGCCGTTCCGAACTCGGTACGGGCCGTTCTGGGCCAATCCGAAAGTCTATAAATAGGGGGTTGGGGGCCTTCAGGAGTTTCGGAGGTTTTAGAGAGAAGTTTTAGAGAGAAGGTCTCTGGGTCAGTGAGCTCCTTTCTCTCCCAAATTTCTCTGTTTGACTCCTTTTCTCCTCTAGATCACTAACTCCTTCTGACTTTTCTTGAAATTCAGATCAGAAAGCTTGTTTTGGGAAGACTGAAGTTCCGAGTTGAGCCTCGAGGGAAAATTCTACTTTTGTTCAGTCTTTGGCTATCTGAGCCAATCTTCAGGTAAGGGAAGCTAGAATGTTTGTTATTTAAGTTGCATGTGAGTTTAGAAACTTAATTGATGCATGGAAGTTGAGGATCCATGGCTGGATCGGAGAATTCGCTAATTGTTCAAAGTCTTGGAAAAAAATGGGGGTTCTGGTGAATTTGATGCATCAGATGGGTGCATGTTGATTCTAGGTTTATTTAAGTTGTATGAAGTCTATGCATTGTATTTTGTGTTTGCATGTGGCTGGATTTGTTGGTGTGGATGAGAGTTTGTGAACTCTGTTATTGGAATTTAGGCCGGGCGCAGGTTGAATGTGCTAGGCGTGGATGAGTCTTGGGACTCTCAGGCTGGGATTAGGCTGGGCGAGCTCAGGCTACGCCGAGCGTGAATAAGTTTATGAATGAATTGATGCTTATGCATGTTTAAAGTTAAAGTTTTAGATCATGTATATATGATATATGATGTATGGTGAGGTGTGATTCATATGTATGCTTTGTGATGATACGTATGAATGTTTGAATATGATATGACATGCGTATATGTTCATATGAGTATGATTGTTGATCATGATGGTGGGCAGACCATTATGATGTATGATGCATTATTGCATGTGATGTCTTATGACATGTGTATGATTGTTGATCATGATGGTGGACAGACCATTATGATGTATGATGCATGATTGCATGTGATGCCTATGGCATGAGTCTAGCCTAGGACTTGAGGAGAGGAAAAATATTTTCGAACTGGAAGAGCTCACATAGAGTCTCTTGAGAGTGGTGCTTGGATAGGCCACTGATATATGAGAGTGGTGCTCTGGGAGGCCACTGGATTTGGGAGAGTGGTGCTCAGATAGGCCACTGGGTTGGGTGAGTCTCCTCTAAGTCCTTAGCTAGTGTTGGAGCGGGGTATGAGGTCGAGGGTTATTCCCTTAACCAAGTACTCGGGAAGGTGCGTGGATCCTTGCGGATAGTCGGTGGGCGAACTCCACAATTGACTTGGTTAATGCATGCCAAGGTCGTGGTAAGCCCGTACCCAGCTGTGCTATACCTGACGGTGGATCTGGACTTCCAATTGTGTAAGTGACATCATCCGAGTAAACCCGAGGGAGGATTATATATCCTGTTTAGCTGTGACCGAGCGGGCGCATTGGGCGTGAAAACGGTTGGGGTGGTTTCGGTAGGATGGAATGTCACTTATACAGCTCTATTGTTGTGGAGATCTCCTAGGTGTATGCGTGACGACGCATTAGATGATTGATATGCATTGATATCTGTCATGAGATGCATTTATTGCATGATTATTAATATGATGAAGTGTGGTGTTTGACTTCATGACTGGTGGATTATATTTTATGCATGAGTAGTATTGGATAGAGTGTATGGTGTGACTCTATGAATACGATTGTGTAGTATAGATTATTATGATTCATTTTATGAATTCTAGCTTACCCTTATGTTTCCATGTGGTGGAACTGCGATGATCATACTTGGTATGAGAGCAGATCAGGGCTAGCTTGGAGTCGAGGTGACCGCTGCGAGACGGGGAGTTTGATCCTCGTGTTAGGGTTACCATTTTGGGTAGCGATTTTTGTCTGTTTGACCGGCACTAGGAAATATTATTTTTGGGATGACTGTACATATATGGCATTTTATTTTGTATTTAAAGAATTTGGTTATTTTTATTCTTATCTATACCTGTAAGTATGAGTTATCCAATTTAATATTTTCCTTAGTTCACTAGTAGTAGTGCGATTCCACTAAGTGTAGAGACCATGGCGGGTCGTTACATTTTTTGTAGAGTAATTTAACTAGATTTAAATTAATGAAACTATTGAAAAAACAAAATAATTCGAGCTACTAATTAAGCTAAGATGCCTACAAATATTTGAATTTTTTTAAATAAATATAATCCTGTCATGTGGATAAAGTTAATAAAAATGTCATATTCTCTAAATAAAGAATTGTGTGAAATATTATTAAAGTTGTCTGGGCAAATTGTGATGTGAGAGGACCAATAGGGTTAATCTAGCAGTTGAATAGGAAGGAGATGGAGAGAGGTTAAAGTAGTTAGAAGCATGAAAACTTATTCAATCTTTATTGCGACTATCTTTATAATTTAAAAAAAAAATTGTGATGTGAGGTGTATTTATGTTGAGAATGCGTCCAAAATGTCGCATCACCCATTTGTTGTTTCCTTTGCCCACATGACACATCTCGCGCCCGGTTTTCTTTACCCAAACTACTTACACATTCGATTATTTTTAGAGTTAATCAACATACATTATCAGTGCAAATTTTTTTATACTAATAATTAATTATATTCTTTAATTGTAATATGTTATCGTTAAAAATAAATATATTTATAGTAATATAACATAATTAAAAAATATAATTAATTATTAATATAAAAAAATTCATTAATAATATACAAGTGATTAACTCTTATTTTTAAACGTATCTTTGTTTTAGAGGGGTTAATGTTGGTCTCGTTCCTCAACGTTATGACATCTTATGTCACAATTTATTTTTTAAAAGAAGCTGGTAATATGCTAATACATGTGACACTATTTTATTGACACACGAACTACTAGCCAGATCATTATTAGCAATTCAATTTTAGTCTCATTTGGTTATATGTAAATTTGTTTAAGTGATATTGTATCACATTGAAGAATTATTTTTTAAAAAATTAGAAATGTTGTCCAATACAAAATCATCCGTTTAAATTTTTTTCATACCATATGATACTATCCGCAATAGAGGGATGTTTTGAAACAAATTATTAAAATAGGGTTGTTTTGAAACATATTACACCTTTAGGACTATTTTATTGGGTGTCGCTATGGGCCATAGCGACACCCATGACACGTGGCAATTTTTTGTCTGATCATAAGCCATGAACGTCATATTAATGGAGTCGCTAGAGCTTGTAGAGTCTCAAAACAAGACGCTATAGGCTATAGCGACTCAATGCGGCTAAAACAAAAGTCGCTATAGCCTATCACTACATTTAGATAAATAATAAAAAAAATATATTAATATAAATTTAAAAAAATAAAAAAATATGTGAAGAAAAAAGGAATAAAACTAACGTAATATAAGAAAAAAAGAAAAAGTAAATATTGTTAAAAAATAATAACTAAAATAACAATAGAAAAATATAAAATTGTGGCGCTATGGACCATAGATTCTTTGGGGCGCTATGGCACATAGCGCTAGTGTTAAAAAATATATGTATTATTTTATAAATATAATATTTGTTTAAAAATTTATTAAAAAAATTTGGATAAAAACGAAAAAAAGAACTGAAATAAGAAAAAAATTAATTTTTTAAAATTTAGTTACAGAATGTGAAAAAAATTTAAAAGGGAAAAAAAAAAAAGTTGGGGCGCTATGGGCCATAGATTCTTTGGGGCGCTATAGCCCATAGCAACAGTTTTAAAAAATAGATGTATTATTTTATAAATATAAATATTTGTTTAAAAATTTATTAAAAAAATTTGGATAAAAACGAAAAAAAGAATTGAAATAAGAAAAAAATTAATTTTTAAAAAATTAGTTATAGAATGTGAAAAAAATTTAAAAAGGAAAAAAAAAAAGTTGGGGCGCTATGGGCTATAGATTCATTGGGACGCTATGGCCCATAGCAACAGTTTTAAAAAATAGATGTATTATTTTATAAATATAAATATTTGTTTAAAAATTTAAAAAAAAATTGGACAAAAACGAAAAAAATAACTGAAATAAAAAAAAAATTAATTTTTAAAAAATTAATTATAGAATGTGAAAAAAATTTAAAAAGGAAAAAAGAAAAATGGGGCGCTATGGCCTATAGATTTTTTGGGGCGCTATGGCCCATTGCGTTTCTGGTAGCAGTTGAGAATTTAATGACCCCGTAGCCACGTGTCAATTTACCGCGATTTGAACCAATCGTAATTTGACACGTAGCCTGAAACAGTAAAAAAAATGGGGCGCTATGGCCCATAGATTCTTTGTGGCGCTATGGCCCATTGCGTTTCTGGTAGCAATTGAGAATTTAATGACCCCGTAGCCACATGTCAATTTACCGCGATTTGAACCAATCGTAATTTGACACGTGGCCTGAAACAGTAAAAAAAATTTAAATTACCTTTATATAAGAGAGAGCTTTTTACCTTGGTGATGGTCCCCCACTTGTTTCCTTGAAGCCCAGCGAGTGCCTCCAAGTTCAGGTAAGTATTTTTTTTGGTTTTTTAATTTAATTTAATTATAAATTATTTTGTGATTTTTAAATATTTTATAACGTATATATATTATAATTATTATTGCAGGTTAATTTAATTTTTTTGGATTTCCGTAGATCTCGTGAGACTCTTCTTCGTTTGAGGTAAAAAAAAATTTCAGGTTATTTTTTTTTAATATTTAAAAGTCGCTATAGAGTATTTAAGTTTGCATATTTTATTTACTTAATAATTGTTATTTATTTTTTAATTCTGTATTTTGTTTTTGTTTAATCATATTTGTTTTAAGTAGGTTTTAACTGATAATTTATTTAATTTTTGTGATTATAATTGGTTTATTTGAATTGATAAATATTTTTTATATTAAAATTATTTATTTGAATTCTGTGTTATTTATGCAATATTAATTACGTGTTAAATTATTTTATTTATCTGTTATCTTATTTAATTTTGAAATTTTATTTATTTTTAAATTAATTTATTTATCTGTTATATTAGTTATTTTTATAAAATAAAAAAAGTAAAAAAATACATGTAGATTAATATTATAAATAATCCGAGTTAATTGCAAAATAATTTGTAGTAAAAAAATATTGTTTATAAAATAAATAATTTGAAAAAAAAATATAATTATTCCTAAAATAATTTTATTAAATCTGCCATTTAATTTTGTTTATTAATCATATTTATTTTATAACTGATAATTTAATTTTTTCTTATTATAATTGGTTTATTTGAATTATGAAAATATTTTGATTAAAATCTGTCAGGAAAATTTAATTCAATATAATATATAATTTAAGTTATTTATAAGTGTTATAACTGTTATTTAAAATTATTTATTTTGATTCTGTGTAGTTTTTTCTGATTATAATTAGTTAATTTGAATTAATAAATTTAATTTTTATATAAATTATTTATTTGGATGCTGTGTTATTTATTTGGATTATGAGTATAATTAGTTATTTAAATTATTAAATTATTTTATTTATCTGTTTGTAGTGAAAAAATAATGTTTATAAAATAAATTATTGTAAAAAAAATAAATTAATTTTTTGGATATTAAATTTATTAAATCTGGTAGTAAAAATTAATTAAATATAATATTTAAATATAATATTTATTTTACATTTGTTATAAGTGTTATTTTTTTTTTTTTCAGATTGTTATTGGTTTATTTGGATTTGTTGCTGGATTTCCTCATCTTAGGTATTTATTATTTTCAGTTTTGATATTTTTTTCTCTTATAATTAAGAAGTCGATATAAGGTTGATCAATTTATTTATTTAATTTATTAATTATTGTGATTTATTTTAAAATTATATATCATGTTAGTATGTTATTATTTATTATTTTCGTATAGATTATATAATGTTAATGAAATTAAAAAAATAAATTACGTGTTTAAAAATAAATAATTTGATTACATTTTGTTATAGATGACATCATCATCTTCTAGGGGTATGCGTGTGACATGTGGACCCGTCGACGATGATTTATTATCGTTGCAAAATATACATGTGTCATAGCATGTTTGGAACAGAGAAGAAGACAGGAGACTAATAGCACAACGTGCTGCTCCCACGCGCACTGGAGTTGCAGGAGTTCCACAGCAAATAATTCCGTTACTAGATCAAGCTGGTTTCGGATGGATAGTGCGTCTCTTGTCATCACCGATGATCGTTTAATTGACAAATTTTCTAACGAAACTGTAGAAGATTCTGAGTTACCTATTTCAGCATGTAATTCCATTATTGGCATCACATTCTGACCAATAAAACCTTCTATCATGCATTGTACATCATCATCGTCACTCAATTCCAATGAAGAATATCTGTTCTCATCATGCTGTGAAACAACAAATCTGTAAGTTATAGATAATATAACTTGATTTGACTTAAGATGAAATTTGTTGTGAATCCTTCTCTTTAATATATCCAAAGTTAAACCTCGCTTAATATACATCCCTTTTTTTGGTCCCTCAAATGTTACACCTTCTGGACTTTCATACATCCTTCCAGTGTAAATATAAACTATAATTTGATCCATAATATCTGCAAAAAAATTCAAATGTTAGTACAAATACATACAACTTATTTAAACTACAAAAAATTACAATCATAAATAAGAATTTAAAACTCAACTTAACAGGAGCAAAGAACCAATCAGACTGATTTAGTGGATAAATAACAAATACAGTAACAAAAACAACAAATGAAGTAGAGATATCGATGTCATTTACCAGAACGAAGGGGGGTATATATACTGCAACAGTCTACATCACCTATAGCGACATCTACATAAATTATTTAATAAAAATTTAAAAAAATTGAAGTCGTTATGGGCCATAGCTACAGTTTTAAAAATATATATAATATTTTTTAAATATAATATTTGTTTAGAAATTTATAAAAAAATAACGGATAAAAGGAAAAAAAAAGGATTGAAATAAGAAAAAATTGTAAATTTTAAAAAATAAGTAATATAATGTAAAAAATAATTTAAAAACAAAAAAAAAATAAAAAATACAAATTGGGGCGCTATGGCCCATAGCTCCATAGCGCCAATTATAAAAATATAGCTAATATTTTTTAAATATAAAATTTATTTATAAATTTATAAAAAAATAACGGATAAAAGGGAAAAAAGGATTGAAATAAGAAAAAAATGTAAATTTTAAAAAATAAGTAATATAATATAAAAAATAATTTAAAGACGAAAAAAAATAATTATTGGGGCGTTATGGCCCATAGCTCCACTCAAGCGCTATGGCCCATAGCGCCAGTTATAAAAACATATCTAATAGTTTTTAAATATAATTTTTTTTGACAAATTTATAAAAAAATAATGGATAAAAGGGAAAAAAAGGATTGAAATAAGAAAATAATGTTAATTTTAAAAAATAACTAAATAAAATGTAAAAAATAATTTAAAAACGAAAAAAAAATATATAAATTGGGGGCGCTATGGCCCATAGCTCCACTCAGGCACTATGGGCCACAGCGCCTGTCTTAAAAAATTACATTTTATTTATTTTAAAATTACATTTTTTTAAAACTTAATTTTCTTTTTATAATTATATAATAAATAGTTCACTTTATTATATTTATTTTACATTATTATTATTTTCCTTTTTTTTTATTTTTTTCTTTATCCAGTGTCGCTATGAGCTACATAATTTTTTTAAGCCCATCAACTGTGGTGGGTCAGGCTATAGCGACACTGATCCAGCCCAACCAAGCAAAAAAAAAAAGTCACGTGTCATGGGTGTCGCTATGGGCCATAGCGACACCCAATAAAAGAGTCCCAAAGGTGTAAAATGTTTCAAAACAGCCCCATTTTAGTAATAAATTTCTAAAACTGCACTATAATGGTCGTTTAGCCGATGTATAACCAACTAAATGTTTCTACACACGATCAAGTTATTAGTTTTAACTTTTTTATAATATAAACAACTATTTAAAACTTTTTTTTTTATAATGTAAACAACTATTTACAATAGAGACATGTCTAACTAGTTAGATGTCTTTACATGTAACAAAGACATGCATGTTACTGTAAAAGAGGTACATGTTACTATGCATATGCCGTTCTTTGGAGCATAAGGCATGTGTCAACAGTTTTTTTAATTTAAAAAATAATTTTTTAATATTGATATTAGTTTGATACATTAATTTAATTAAAATTGTTATTTTGTTGTGTAATTTTATTTAATTAATTCAAATTTTATTTATAAATATAAATGATTACTTTTAAATCAAATTAATTTATAATTAAAAATTTATCATAACATATCCAACTTAAATAAAACTAAAAATTTCAAAAAAATATATAAGTATAAATTATTAATTTTTAAATCATAACTTATTTAAATTTATTTACAAATGACGTTAATTAAATTAGTATTATGATTTAGAATTTAAACAATATTATAAAATATTTTTAATTTAAAAAATTATTACATATTTACTAAAATTAATATTTTTTGACTTACAATAAATTATATTAATAAAACAAAAATTAGCATCAATTGTAGTCATACCGACCTGTATAATGGCAATTACATGGACCTCAAAGAAAAAAACTTCATGAATTATTACTCAATACAACCACACCTACATATTTTATAAATAAAAAAGTGCATCTAGTATACAGGCACTAGATAAAAATAAGATAAAATACCATGGTCCCCGAGGGAGGGATTTTTTTTAATTACCTAGTGTTTTATTTACGGTAGAGAGACATATTTTTATTTGTTTTTTAATTATCTAGTGCATTTATATCCAATAAAGGGATTTTTTTTTTCTGAAAAAAATTATCTAATATCTCTATTCGTAGCAGAGGGATTATTATATTATTATTATTATTATTAATTATCTAGTGCTTGTATCCACGGTCCTCCTAATATAGCTTTTGTGTAATTCATTCACAATACTGTAAGAAATTTGCGTAGCTAATTTTAATTTAACTAATGTAATATAACAAACTAATATCAATATTAAAAAATTATATTTTAAATTAAAAAAATTATTGGTGACACATGCCTCTACTTCAAATAATGGCATATGCATCTTTTGCGGTGACATGCGTATCTTTATTGCATGTAATTGATTACACATGCCTCTATTGTGAGTAACCATGCTGAAGAAAATTTAAATTGAAGACTTTGTTGCGTGTAAAGGTATCTAGCTAGTGATTAAAAATAATTTAAACTTATAATTCTGTACTAAACAACGTCACTAGCTTAAAAAAAATAAAAATAATTCCTCAATATAATATGTCACTTCAATAAATTTACATATAATCAAATGATATTGGAGTTAGATACATCAACAATAATCAACATCAATAAAACCACGCTACATGTTTTACTATATATAAATTTATTTTTTTTTTTACAAAAAAAATTTATGTGACATAAGATATTTGGCCAATAACATTCATATTGACCACTCCAAAGTAAAAATATATTTAAAAACAATCCCAATATTATAATTAGTTCGCATAATAACTTTAGTTAGGTTAAAAAATTCTCATAACTCTAACATTTTTTTTTGTGAGATGAAATAAAAAAAATAACACAAACATGAAAAATTGAGTAAAAATAAAATAAAAAAATATGTTATTTACACATATAGAAATAGAAAAAAATTAAATAAATGAAAATAGACTACAAATAAATAAATAATATATTTTTATAAAAAATGTAATTTAAAAATTAAACATTTTGTTATAATATTTTTTCTAATCAAAACATTTTTTAAAATATTTTTATAACATATAAAATAATATTTTACATTAAAATATCCAGCAACCTGTCGTGCCACAAACACTTGTAAGTTTACTATGCTTTCCTCCCTGTTTCATCTTATTACAAATATGGAGTTACATTGTATTTTTTCTTATAAAAAAAAATCATAACAATAACCATCAGAATGAAACTAAGTGTACGTACATTTAATTTTTAATCACTAAGCTGATCTAATCGTTTTTTTTAAGTTATATGTATTTTAAGCAGAGAGTATGAAATTAGTTTAACACTAGTATTTTAGCTCGTACATGTTTTTTTTAATATATATATATATATATATATAATTAAAATGTATAATAAATTATATATATAATATGTTTGAAAAAAAAATTATATTTAAAGTTTGTACAAATAAATATAGTTAAAATATAAATTATATCCTAGATTTATGATAAATAATTTATAAAATAAAAAAATTATTTTGTATTTATTGATAATTTATTTTAAATTTAATATTTAATTTATTAATAATTAAGATAAATAAAAAGTAAATTAGATAAAAAAAATTAAAAAAAATTAAAATCCTTTTATCAAATGATTAATTGATTATATATCACCCTTTTTACATAAATTTAATGAATTATTTATATATATTTATAAATATTATGTTATTAAATAATATGTTATTTAAGTAGTTACAAATTGTAAGCTAACATTAAAACTTAATTATTAAGAAAAAATAATATGTTATTTAAGTAGTTACAAATTGTAAGTTAACATTAAAACTTAACTATTAAGAAGTGTTAAATTAACATTAGAATTGTAATTTTGTATTTTATAAGTTTTAAAGTTAAATGTTTTTATTTTAAAATAAAGGAATAAAAATTGTAAATTTGACAAAGGTAATTAATCAAAATAATAATTAAGCCTTTATTTTTATTATTTTTTATTTTTTATAATCATCTATAAAGTCTAATTGATCATTTTAGTGGGATTTCACATTTCAACATTGTCTTCTTTTTCTTTGCTCGGACGAACTTAGATCATATTTAAGATGTTTGAGTTTAATTTCACTCATAAATTATTGATATAAAAAATAAGCATTGTTGTAAATGGTCGCGCATTTGATGAAAAATATAAAATGTAATATTTATTAGGTTTAATACATTATTTATTTCCTAAACATTTTGACAAATTTTTAATTAGATCCCTAAATTAAAAAATTCTAATTATACCATTCATATTTTATATTCTGTAATTCAGTCTTTCGAGTTACAAGTTTCTTTATAATTTATGCTATTTAATAAAATATTCTTTGTCTCCAAATATGAATAATCACAACAGATTAATATTCCATATTATACATTACATTTTAATTCCTACCTGCAAAATTCCTGTAATCCTCTTAGAAGAGTATTTTAATGACTAGATATAAAAATATAAAGATTATCATGTCTAATTTAACAAATTATAAACAAATTTTTATCTGTAGAGATTAAATTATAAAAAAATATATAAAAAAAAGAATGATCTAATTACACAATTTTTTTAGTTAAGGAACTAAATTAACTTATTTAAAAAAAATCGAAAGCCATGTAAAATATAGAGATGTGATGAATTTATGTATTCACATGCCAAGTAACCTTCCTCTAGCAACCTCAGTAATTTTTGTTTTTCGGCACAAGTCAATCCTAACTTCTATCTCTATGCTCCTAGCGGTTGCCCTTTCTTATCACCACATCATCAACATGAAGCACATAAATTACCATTCTTTATAATGTTTACATTTTACAATAACAACAATCATGTATTCATCTTGAAGAGCCATTGATAGTGTATACTTTTAGTCAGGGTTCAATTGTTCGTGCAAGTATGACCAAAATAAGAAAAGGAAGAAAAGCAGAAAATGTTCTGAACTGTCTCTGGTGGAATTCTCAAATGATAAACTATATTGTTGTCTTTGTTTGCATCCATTTGCGCAAATCATTGTAGCATATGCTAAATTTATCTCTTTGAGTGGCTTATTTGGTTCTTTTACTCTTTGATGACAGTTCTGTCCTTTATTGCATGTAATTAACATTTCCAGTTAGTGCAACAATTGTTGATTTGCTCGTGTTGTAGCACTAAGAGTTTGCTTGCTTGTAAACTGAAATAAATTTTTAAGCACAACCTTGTATCATATGACCCTCCAGAGAGCCAAATTATCAATTTCCTATTGAAATTATGTTCAGTATGTGTTATCTAATTACTCTGATAATTTGTCAGTTGCAGCAAAGGTAAACTATACTACCCACTACGTGAATCAATACTGATGTTTGATTATTTTAGTACAATCGTCCTTTTTAGTCACATTTTTTCCATTCACAAAGTCTCTCAAATCTAAAAAAAAATTAAGTTTATTACTTTGATCCAACAACTTGTTATTTTATTAAAGCTATTTGAACTAACAACTCATTATCTTGCTAGCATTATAAAAAAAAAAGTAAGAGTGAATTATTCTCTCTCTTTAATATTGAGTTTGATTTATATAAAAAATATAAAAAAAATAATTTAAATTTTCAATTTCAAATTTCTAACATATTGTTCAAATATAAAAAGATATTAAATATTTTTAAGATATTGTTAAAAATTAAAAATATTATATTTATTTTAAATTTTTTTATTATTTTAAGATTAGGATTTAAGTTAATAAATAGAGTCTCTTGTCATAACAAGAATCACCCCAACTAAAGGGGTAATATGAAGGAAATAAGAGTTTCTAAGTTTTATCCGTAAAATTTATGAGAAAAGGATTTTTAAGTTTCACTTATAAAACTTGTGAGAAGAGATTTTCAAATTTCACCTACAAAATATGAATGAGAGGATTTTCAGTAACATATATGTAATGTATTTTAAGATAATGAACATCTTGTGATGTAAAATCATATTTTCTATGTTCTTTCTTTAAATTTATAACGCTTTGGTGTGTACTTTCATCATTATTACGTGTAAAAGAGTTTTTTTTAGTTCTTACCAGTGTAATATCAAAGTTCATAATTTGTACAGTCTAGTGGTCTCTTACTTGAGTATTGAAAATTGACATACTACAAATGCAATATTTATAGAATGGAGAAAAGAAACATTGAAGAGTAAAAGTATGGAGATGATTGTGACTAAGATTTATGACAACAAAAAAATCAAGTTTAAAAATTTTAATTAAGGAATAAATTGTTGAAAAAATAATTCAAAATTTCAATTTTTTAAATCTTTAAGATATTGCTTAAACATAAAAATGTATTATTTATATTTGAGATATTGTTTAAAATTAAAAATATTACATTTATTTTAAAAATTTGTTTTAAAAAATTCTCCCTCGACATATAAAAGAGTCAAATGAAATAAGGTTTATTAAATTTCGCCAAAAAAACTTATATTGAAAGTATCTAAATTTTACCTAAAAAAAAAAAAGATTTTCAAGAATTTGTAAATTTGATATGATTTTTTTAATTTTATATTTTCTTTTTGTGTTCTCTTATTGCATTAAAAAGAGAGAGAGTTTTTTTTTCTTTTCTCACCAATAAATAAATTCTAAAAAGATAACTTACCCCTCCCTTCCCTTAAATTAACTCACGGAGCAACAGTCCCAAGAATTTGTGACTATTCTATTTGTAAATCTTATTTATTATTGTTAGCATGGCATTTTTGTATACATCTATATTATTCATGAAATTTATAATTTACAATTCCATAGCAGAGGACGTATTGCTCTCTCGTGATTTTATTAAATAATAACAAAATTTAAGAACATCAATAGAAAGACCCAAAATTCATTTCGTATTTTTCCTTATAACTAAAAATGGAAAACCTAGAAATCACAATTCGAACATTAAATTATTATTTTGAAAAGTTAAAACAAATACATGAAAAAAATTGAAAATGTTATTTTTTATTTCAATAGTCAAAACCGTAAGAAAGGCCCTTTAAATAGGAAAGCTACGAGTGAAGTAATTGAAACTGATGTAAATGTAATAACTTGTTTTAGAAGTAAAAGCAAAGGGCATTTGGATCCACCATTATCCTTCGTTGGTTCCATTTCTGATTTCTGATAATAGCAAACCCAACATGGATTCGGATCCATTGGCTAGTTGCCCCTTCTGCGATTCACATGTACCCTTATCTCAACTCACTTGGTATGTCTCTCTCTCTCTATAAATAATATACATGCATGATACATGTTTGTTTCTTTGCATTTGAATATGATTCTGCAAACCAAACGCAGGCACGCCAACACTCACTTTTCGGATCTCGATGACATTGATTTCGACCTGTCCCCAGTAATTCACCCCGCTCCCGATTCACCCCCTCGATCTCTTCCGGTGCCATCTCCTTTCTTTCTCATTATAAGAGCTTTTGTATGTGATTTTCAATGTAAATGTTTCCTGCATGGGCATCAAATTTTGTTCGTTGAAACTGAACAGTATTTACTATCTACAACAATTTCTGCTAAGAAAATACTAAAGGTCCACCCCATTTTGGAGTGGAACAGAAAGAGATAGAAGAAAAGTGAAAAGTTGGAGAGAGAAAGAAATAAATGCGATAATAGGTAAGGAAGAGAGAGAGATAGAAAGAATGAGGTGAAAATGAGATGAAAGAGTAAATAAGTGTATCTTTATAATAACCTGATCGGGTAAATACTAACTCGTGTGTGAATCTTCTGCAATGTTTTTTTTTCAGAGAAAAAAAATGAGTTATGTCATTTAATCACAAACCATCATATATTATATGTAGTAAGTTTGTTGACTTTGATGATAATTATCATAAAAGTCACACCAAACTTGATTTTTAATTGGTTGATAGTGTAATCTGATGATGTATATTCGTTGAACTCATGTTTTTTTTTTTTTTTCCATCATTTCCTTTTACTTTTATCCCTTTTGTTAAACTACAAATTTTCAAGTGTAAATAATTTACTATGGTCTAAAATAGAGGATTATTTCTGCTTGTCTTAATAAGAGATGTATAAGCTATTCAATATGTTGGCTTATATCATATTTTGCAGAGAGAGCATGCAGCCAATAGCTCAAGGTCTGGAGCAAACTCTTCGTGTGGTGGTGAAGCTAGTAGTGATACTGGCGAATGCAAAGTGAATGACAAAATCTCTTTCTTGATTGATTCTCAGACAAGGAGCAAATTTTATAAAGTTGAAGCGGGTTTGATGGCCTTGTTGAGAAACTGTTTAGAGTCTGAAGTCGGCAATTCAAATAGTATTTTGTCAGGGTATGTTGATCATTTCCAGTGCCTTGAGTCTGAGGATGCTGGATGGGGATGTGGCTGGCGTAATATTCAAATGCTTAGTTCTCACTTACTAGTGCAAAGACCAGAAGCAAGGAAAGCTTTGTTTGGTGGTTCAGGATTTGTTCCTGATATCCTGTCGCTCCAGAGATGGCTTGAGATTGCTTGGGAAAAGGGTTTTGATGCACCTGGATCTGCTCAATTCAATCATGTTATTTGTGGTTCAAAAAAATGGATAGGAACTACTGAGTGTGCTGCTCTTTTGCGGTCCTTTGCTCTCCGGGCAAGAGTAGTGGATTTTGGTCCTAAGGAATCCCAATCTGTCCCTGGTTCAAGCATTGATAACACCAGGAATAAAGCAAGTATTCATAATAGGGTAAAACGAAAAGCTAAAAACGGCGACGGTTATCAAGTTCTCATGGATTTTGTGTGGAATTACTTTTCTGATAAAAGCTCAATCCAATTTGGCCAACAACATGTTGTGATCAGTGAGAAAACGTGAGTGAGGGCATATTTTAGATACAATTTTTTTAGCTCAATCCAATTTGTTTCTTTTAGTGTTTTTAATTTTTGAATGCTTGCTTGGATAGGCCTTTATACTTTCAACATGATGGTCACTCAAGAACAATAGTTGGAATTCAAGTCAACCATCAACAAAAAAGACATCTGCAATATAATCTCCTAGTTTTGGACCCTGCTCATGTAATTTATCTACATTGCTAGCTTCATATTTTATTATGAATATCTATTTTCATGATTGTCATATAGATGATTTGGGTAATTGCATATCATACAATTATCATTTTAGCTCTATCATTGTCAAGAAACTGTAGGTATGTTGTGAAATTGACATTAGTCAGAGAGGTCTTCTCATAATAAGGACTACTTTTAAAAGATATTATTTTTAGGGATCCAAGAGATATGGTCTTTCCAAGATTCAAGTAAATAAGGCGATTCAAAATTCATGCAATATAAACAAGGAAGTCAGAGCTTTTACTTAACATTCTTTTTGTTGTGGACATATGTAAAATGTCAAGAACAAAAGAAAAGATCTAAGGCAGAGAAAGTCATGAAATGCAGATAGATTGCTTATATTGAATTTTGTGTTCTTATTATTGTATGAAGTCAGTTAGAATCCACAAATTAATGAAGAACCTTGCTCCCATTCACCTTCATTCTTTGCTTTTACAAATTAAAGTGAAAGTCGATATTTGTTTTCTTTAATGTCTTTATCATTATTATTGAAATTATTGAATGCAACTGAACTAGTCTAGAGTTTTGCCTTCCGTTGATCTTTAGCTGTTTTCTTATCAAGTATTCTTCAACTTGTTGAAAGAGAATAGTACATTAATTTTGATTGGCACCAGGGCCAAAATAAAAGCAAAGTATATCAGAATTAGGACGCATATATGATAATCATCACTTCTATTTATGCTTTGTCTGGTTGTATTATTTGGACTAATATGAGTTGTGTAAGTCAACTTTTCTTTTTAAATAGTTGGAGATATTTATCTTCTCTCTGTTTAACACATTAAAATGGTGTTCTGGAAGATGCATGTTTTGTAATGATTATGCATGCTTTTGAGTCTCAAATGTTGTTATTTATTACTATAGAGTACGGTGGCTCTGGAAGGATCACTAAGGCAGAAAGTTGGATGGGAGAAACTTGTTAAAAGGGGAATGCATACACTAAAGAAGCCACAATATCAGGTCTTACTTTTAACAAAAAATTGCATTGCATTGCACCAATAAATGAATTAGGATTTATGGTCTTGTTTCTATTTCAGTTGTGTTATGTTGATCCTGGAATTGCCAGTGAGGAGGAGATGGGAAAACTCAAGACAATTCACAGCGTCTTCCTTGAATTTTAAACAAGCAAATAAAGCACTTTGCTACATCCAGGCACTATCTTCTAGTTCAGGTCATTGAAATATTTTTCTTGGCATTCATTCTGACTAATTTTATTACACCGAAGAAATTCAAGAGAAACCTAGTTTTGTGAATTGATACAACATACATTTTCATAGTTACAGATATGAAATCTGTATAAAACTGTCACTTATAAACCTATGAAGTTTCCTCAAAGCTCTGTAACCTGAATAACCTTGAATAAACTCCTGCTTCTTTTGTTATTAGGGTTGTGTGGGAGCCCATCTCTACAACTTTACCTTTATCCAGGACAATTATAGTATCTGAGTTTATTACTGTGGAAAGCCTATGAGCTACCGTGATCTGGGTGGTTCTTGAACACAAGCCACTGTCTTCCTTCAGATGTATTGCTTTTAAAGCATTTACTATAATTCTTTCAGACTCAGCATCAAGAGCACTTGTTGCTTCATCAAGGAGTAATATTGCAGGCTTCTTTAGTAAGGTTCTGGCAATGGCTATTCTTTGCTTTTGTCCTCCAGAAAGCTGGCAACCTTTCTCGCCAACTACAGTATTATATCCATTTGGTAGATTACTTACAAATTCATGTATATTTGCTTCTTTAGCAACCTCCACTATTTCACTTTCAGAAGCCCCATTATTCCCATAGCAAATATTGTCTCTGATTGAGCAATTAAAAAGCAGTGGCTCTTGTTGTACCAGTCCTATTTGTGTCCTTAACCATCTTAGATTATATTTCTGTATGTCTTTGCCATCAATTAATACCTTTCCTGCCTGTGGATCATAAAATCTTAGTAAAAGGGCCAAAACAGAGGATTTTCCTGCTCCACTTGGTCCTACAAAAGCCACCTTCAATCCAGCTTCAATTTGTAAACTGAAATTGTCAAGAACAGTGACTGCCGGTCTTGAAGGGTATTTGAATTTTACATTTTCAAATTCTATATTTCCTTGGATCCTCTCAGGTTGGGAATCATCTGGTGTGTCTGGTTCAATTTCAGTTTTACGGTCAAGGGTTTTGAAAGCTGGAGTTAGCGTATAGATTGCAGACATGACAGTTGGGATCAGTGTGTACAATTCTGTGATAGAAGGAACAGTGAGAGAAAAAATTTGGTATGATCTTATTCCATTTTCAAAGGTGGCTTGACGTCTGTCAATCAGAGTTTTTGTGTACCATAAAGCAACAGCATGTGCAATGTTCCACAAGCAAAGGGAGAAGCCTTGAATGATCCCATATTTGATGCTTTCTTTTCTATAATTTTTCTTTTGAATTTCCAGGGATGTTTTGGCTTTCCTCAGTACTTGTTCTTCATGACAAAACGATGCAATAGTCTTTATGTTGGTTGTGGACTCAGATGCAAGAGCAACAAGCTCAGAATGTGCAGCAGAGTGGTCACCTGAAAATCCTTTGGCAGACTTGGCTTGAATGAGACCACCTATGAAGTGGCAGGGCGTCACAGCCCAAGCTACCAAACTCATTCTCCAGTTGACTTTCATGCTGACGACTGTTGCTATTAGTATGGAGGAAACACATTGCAGAATTACAGACATTCGATCAGCAATGATAACTTTGACCATGGCAGTGTCACTGATAATGCGTGAAGTCAATGAACCAGCTGTATTCTCTGATTTGTCAAACCAGCCTACTTCATTACGCAGCACACCTATAAAGGTTTAAAGGATTATTGACTGCTGTTTGTTAAATCATGCTGGAGATTTATGTATGTGATGCATCATTTTAGGCTTTTTAGCTCATGTGTCAGTTATTTTTTTTTTTTTCCTTTTTTTTTTCCAGGAAAGAGAAATAACATGGATTTATGGAAATTGGGATAGGGGATATCTGATACCTGTATACAGAACACGTCTGAAATTTGCCATGGCCTTTTCTCCAACCTCTCCAAAGAAGAAATGTTGGAAGGTGTGGCTAAATAATGAAAGCAACCCTATTGCTGTAAAGATGGCTGAATAATGTCCAACTTTTCGTTTTGCATCTTCTTCAAAGTATGCTACTCCAATGGTGATGATGAAGTACCCAAAAAATGGCTTTGAGATGCCAGAGAAAGCTGCTGCAAATGAGCCAATAGCAATCTTCACCAGCTCCCTCTTTTTTAAGCCAAACCAAATTCTGAAAAATATATTTCTTCCTCTGCTGCTCATTTGGCTCTGTTCCTTTAGCACAGAATGCTCAGTGATATTTCTTTGGACCTGCACCTCTACTAGTGGTTGTCTAGTTTCTTCAGGAAAATCTTCTTGGCGGACACTTCTATTCTTGGAAATTGTAGCTCTACCCATTTAACATTTAAAGCTGGTTAGAGTTCTTCCTCCATACCATTAGGTCCTTGATATATTCAAAGAAGGAACATTAAATGGTTAATTACCTGGATTCAGGAACTGGTTCAATGTTCTGCATGCTGAATAATGTACTATAGAATCTGCTTGTGTCTAACAAACTCTGGTGTGTTCCTGTCTCTGCAACTTGTCCATTCTCTACCACCACAATTATATCTGCATTTACAACTGTTGACAGCCTGTGTGCAATCAAGATGACAGTCCTTCCCTGCATAGCTGTCTCAAGTGCTTCTTGAACTAGCTTTTCAGACTCTGAATCAAGGGCACTAGTGGCCTCATCAAGCAAAAGGATAGGAGGATTTTTAAGAACAGCTCTTGCTATTGCAATTCTCTGTTTTTGGCCTCCTGATAATTGGACGCCCCTTTCTCCTACCTGGCAATCATCATGGCTGACATATGAGTCCATAAATGTTATAATGAGTGGATGGAATATATGCAGCCAGCAGACATGTTTTAAAATGCGTCAACTTATCCCCATCCGTGACAGGTCAGCTGAAAGCCTGAAAATGGGGCTGGTCGGATTAACTTGCTTTTATTTGGTGGCTTGGAAAGACTGTGCAACCCATTTTATGGTGGGTTAGCAGGTTAGAAGATCAACCCACACAATCTTTTGTTAATATGAATAGAATGCAGAATGCACGATTTATGGGGATTGTCTTATGAAGCTTTGTATAGATGTTAGTGAAATTAATTTTGAGAGTCGGTTTATGAAGAATTGATGTTTTTGATTTGTATTTAGGAATGGTATTTTCTAAGTGAATTGCAGAATAGATTTTGTTTGGACGGTAATTTAGAATCACTTTTGAAATAATGTAAATGCTATTAAAAATTTAGTGGGCCTGTTGCTCATAATATTCACCTTTAAACCTAATTTTTTTTCTTCTCTCTGAATTAATTCTACGGAGTAGAATTGATTGTACCCTGACAAGTTGATTACTATTGGAACCAATTTTGTTATCAATTTTTAGTTTAAATTCAATTATATTGGCTTCCCCTAATTGCCCTAAGGCTAAACTCAACTACAATTGGCATCCCTCTTGTTTTTAAAAGTTACACAACTCCCTTGAGATTCAATTATTATTACACTTTAAGGGAGATTAATCAAATCTTAGGAGAGATTAGTATAATTTTCCCCCAAGTTAAAAGTGTAGAAGCATCCTCAATTTTAAGACAACGGCTAAAATTAAAAATTGAGATTTTCATTTTGCCAAGACCCGAAATTGAAAGGAATTCTGATCCGAATCGTAAGGGTAACCTTGAGATTTTCACTTTTTTTTTCCCGGTCTCATTTTGGGCCTATTTGGATAAAGTTTTATAGGAGAGGATAAATAAGAAAAGTTTAAATAAACTATTCTATTAGTTAAAACCAGTTTATACATTAGTTAGAAAAAAAAGTTTTCTGAAAAAGCTAATACAAGAGTTTCTATAAATTAGTTTAACATAAACTAGTTTTATTTATGGAGAAAACTTATTATTATTTTTTCTTTCTATTTTTCTCTCTTAAAAGTACTTTTAGAGAAATCTATCCAATCAGTTATTTTATATCTATGTTATTTGTTGTCCTCCTTTCTTCAATATTTATAATCATATGGCCTTAAATAAGGAAAAGGTGCAAAATATGATTAATGTATGCAAATCTTGCTAATTGAATAAAGGAAAATCAAACAAGACATAACTAAGCTAATAAAGTGATATACTAGATTAAGTAGCTTACCTCTGTTAGGTACTGATTAGGCAGCTGTGATATGAAAGAGTGTGCATTTGACATTACTGTTGCCTTCTGAATCTCTTGATCATCTGCATCCATTTTTCCCACTTTCAAGTTATCCTTGATGGTGCCTGCAAAGAGCAATGGTTCTTGGGTAACAGCCCCTATATTTCTTCGAAGGAACTTCAGATCAAGATCCTTGATATTGTGATGATCAATAAAAATTCCTCCTGGATTATGTTAAACAATGTCAATCTTGGCAAGTTTGATTTGCATACAATTTCGCACATTCAATTCCTACAATACAATTGTCAGTGCGAAGTCTAACCATACTATCAACTAATTTTGTACTTATACCTCGTTTATTATGATTATATGCAACTACATGAGATGTCAAACTCATTAACTTGTATAGTCACAGCCTCGCAGGTTTGTCCAATCACCAGAGGCCTGCCTCTAATGGACCTCTCATGCACCTTCTTTTGTCTTGTGTAACATCCACACCCTGCCTTCAGCTTGCATGTGGCAACGGGTATGACCTTTATTTGGCCCAAACCAAAACAGCAACTACTCACTAGTATTTTCTCACATAATCAAACTTTAGACTATTTGGTAGAAGAAACTCTAATACTATGTTATGACAGGGGAGTCCTCATTATACAAGGATTCGCTTTGCGGGTTCTCAGGAGAGTCCCTTCAATGTGGTTCAGCTTTTTAAGGGTAGTACAGAATACAAATAACTTAGGCCTACTGTTTGCAATTATTCCTCATGATGTTATTTCTCATCTGTGAATAAATGAAATTCTTTTCCTTTCAGGAAAAAAAGAAGATGTACCTGTATTTAACATATTTTTTCTTGCTTTTATTTTGTTTACCGGTAAAAAGATAAGCAAGTCAACATTAATCATGTGATAAAATACAGAAATAAAAGGAGATGGTGAAATATTATTAAAACTAACCTCTGGAGGGGTCATAAAATCTGCTAACCAGTGAAATAACAGTGCTCTTTCCACAGCCACTGCTACCAACTAATGCTACTGTCTTTCCTGCTGGAATTGTCAAGGACAGTCCTTGAAGGATTGGTTTCTCTGGCCGTGATGGGTAGGAAAAGTGAACATCTCGTAAGTCAATGTCACCTTTAATTTTTCTAGGCATCTTCCCTTCTGATTCATTACTTATTAGAGGCTTTCTTTGGATCACTTGGAAAACTTCATACCCTGCAGCTTTTGCCTGATTGAATATTTGCAAGTCTGGTGCTGCATAAGTGAGAGATCTGCAATTCACAAGGGGAGTTTGGTTACTTGATTATTTATTGATTCGTAACCATTTTGTCCATCTAAACAAGCCTGAAAGTAGTTTCTCCTTACATGGCACCAAAGAGAATACTCATCACTGCAGCTATTATGTCTCCTCCTGTTGCTCTTCCGGCTCTGACCACAACAGCTCCAACCCATACAATGAGAGCCCAAGAACAGAAGCTCACTGTTTGAAACATCCCTGTCCCAACTCCTTTCACAAGTGCCTCCCCTTTGCTTATAATGTATTGTTTTTCCATGTTCTCTGTAAAAGATTTGATTGCAGAACTCTCTCCAACAAAAGCATAAACTGTTTTTATATGTGATATTGTCTGCAATATCAATCAAAGCTTCTTAAAATAAAATGAAATGTAAGTTGATTAATTTAAGTTTCATGGTGCACGTTTATGTTGCACGAAGAGTAGAAGCACTATTGTTATTGAAATGAAGACTAGACTTGTATTTATGTAAATGTAAGGATAAACTATTAATTCGGTTACTTTGTCCCCATTTTAAGTTTTAGTCCATATACGAGAAAACGATAAGTTTTATCCCTGCACATGCATAAAAATTAAGTTTTGATCCTTATAGCTAACACCAAAGAACATTTTCTTGGTTACTTTGTCCCCATTTTAAGTTTTAGTCCATATACGAAAAAACATTAAGTTTTAATCCCTGCGCTTACACAAAAATTAAGTTTTGATCCTTGTAGCTAACACCAAAGAACATTTTCATTTGGTGTAAAACTGCTACAACAACTTTTTGGTGGTGATAAACTGCTACCAAAAAAAAAAAACTGAGTAGAGACTAAAACTTTCTGTTTTCTCATCTTAGAACTAAAACTTAAAACATGGGCAACTATAGGAATCAAATGAATAGTTTAACCAAAATGTAATTGTGTATACATATACCTGCTCTATCATAGATGTCGCTTCAGAATGGAAAAGCATTTTGGTGGTTGAAATGCTGTTCATTTTCTTTGTGTAAGTTGCCCCAATTATAAGAATAATCGGGACAACCACTAAACAGAGAAGTGCCACTTCCCAAGAGCATATGGTGGCAATCACAATTCCAGCAAAGAAAGTTGCACAGCTAGAGGTGAAGTGACCCAACTGTGAGTAAGAAAATTCACATGGGGTTCAGTCCTAAAATGCTGTGAGGGAAGAAAAAGGGAGAAAGGTGAAACTTGTGACCATTATTGATTTTCTGACCTTCTCACCAATGGCATCTTGTATGACACTCATGTGCTTGCTTATTCCACTGATGACTTTTCCACTTGTTAATTCTGTATCAAAAGCTCCTATCTCTTGGTTGAGGACTGCCCTTAGATATGCTAATCTTAGCCTCATTAACTGTCTTTCACTTGTATACATCCAACAACCAATCTCTGCTCAAGTTTAAACTTTATCAGGAAGATAAATGCAGCTGGTTCAATTGCAAATGTACCATTTTTCTAAAATGTAGTATATGAATAAATAAATTAACAGTATTGATAATTCCATTGAATGAAGAACAAAAAAGGTGTAAATATTAAGATTCATTACGCCTGTTTATGAGAAATGCACCTCGTTTGTGATGCCTTACTTTCAACATATTCCTTTGTATTTTATTGAATTCATGTGGAGTCTGTCAAATTAGGTGTATTTCTGTTTCAATTTAATACGTCATACTTCTAAATAGTACATCTCATAAATTTCAACTAATATTCTTATTGAAAAAAATATTACGTTCGAGTGTGTTAGCATTTTTTAAAAACTGTTTTCTGATTTTAAAAGCATGAAAAAAAAATAGTGTGATAATTTTCTATTTTTTAAAAAGTAATATATATTTAATTTTCAAAATTTTAAAAAGATCAGAACATCTTTATGTTTTTTTTTTATTTCTACTTTTAGTTTTCTTTCTTCTTGTACTATTCCATATTCTTTCCCTAATTTTACTATCTAAACATTAGTTTTTAAAATTATTTTATTTCATAAAATAGTTTTTAAAAACTATAAAACAAAAAGACAATAAAACAAACCTTAAGTTTTTTATTTTTTTTATTTTCACCATTATGTACTTTAGTCTTTAAAATAAATTACTCAAAAAAAGTTAAATTGCACTTATGATCTCCCTATAATATTTAATTCATAATTTTAATCCCTATTTTTTAAATCTATAATTTTAACCTTTAATTTTGTAAAGTTCACAATTTTGATTCAACCAATAAATAATATTTGTTAATCATTAAATTATAATGTTAGTCATGTCTTGACATTAAAAAAATGATGTAAAAATTAATATTTAATAATATTTATTATATTATACTATTTTTAGTCCTCAATTTTAATGAAAATAGATAAAAATGAAAATCAAAAATATAATTTTACTTAAATTATTGAATAATAATTATCACATTATACGGTTAATATTACGATATGTAATTAATATTAAGTCATAATCAATATTATAATTTTATTTATTAATAAATAAATATTTAACGATTGAATTAAAATAATAAAATTTATAAAATTGATCTACTAAAATTTTTGTTTTAAAATTTATAAGATCAAAATAGTAAATTAAATATTATCAAGAAAGCAAAAGTATAATTTAAAAAAAAAAAAAAAAACACTATTGAGGCTTCTTGTTTGGCATGAAAGATAAATCTTACCAAGCACCCCAGCTGGAAATGTGGCGATGGCCATATACCACACGAATGGAATAACCTAAACCCAACAACAACAAACAAACCAAACCCATATTAATTATATAAACTTTATTCAAGTCAAATAATTTCTACTGCTGTCTGACCCAAAAACAACAACAACAACAACATTAATTTATACAGCCAATTAAGATGAATTTGTGCAATTTAAAGGTCTTTCTACGTGGTTCATGGTAACGTGAATTTCCAAGCCCTTTTTTCAAATATGAATATAGGACGTGTTTGTTTGTTTTGTTAATTTTATTTTAAGTCGATATACTTTTATTAAAATTACAGCTTTAACTTTTATTTTAAAAATAACTAAAAAAGGATATGCTTTTTAGGGATAATTAACAAAAGAAAAAAAATTATAATAGTTTAGTCGAGAAAGTATAAAAGAAACATAACTAGCCAACTAGTGAGTATTTATTTGATTTAGAGTTACGTTCAACCCAAAAGCAACACACTAGTAATTTTGATATTTTTGCATTGAAAAAATGAAAAGGTTTGTTTAAATAGTGTTAAACGGTTTTCCAAACATGCTGTGAGTAATAACATACATATTGCATGCACCGAAATTTTTTTGTGATTCTAAAACAATAACAGTGTGAGAGGTGACCACCATATTCATAAGAATATTTTCTTGCTAGATAACATTCTTCTTTTATATATACATCTAATAATAGTAGGGATATATATATTTTTCTTTTTTTTATAACTACCTCAAATCACCCATCATGCAATAACAATTACAAATTACTTACTTTATAGTATGTAACTTCTATTGTCCTTATTTTATTTTTTAAATAAATACATTTAGTCATGGGTGCTCTTTCTCCCTAATATATATATAGGAAAAAATATAAAGTACGAACCTTTCCAAGAGCTTTAACCATGGCATCAGTGTCGTGGATGTTGTTCCCAAAAGCATTAAGAGCTTTTCCTAGCAAGAGATAGCCAACAGGAATTGCCATGCCATGCACGATAGAACCTATAATTCCCAAACCTATGAGAATCCAGTCTGCCACGTCAGCATAGCTCAAGAGTTTAAAGAAAGGCAAAACTTTAACAACCTCGTCCTTCTTCGGTTCATCATCATCTTTTTCACCTAAAGTCTCTACCATTTGCACAACCTTTTGGGGTCTTTTGGGAGCCATGTTAATGCATGAATGTTTTTGGATGAGGGATACGCTGACTGAATCTATTTAATTAGCTTATATGTACACACGATTCTCGACATTTAATTCTATATGCATGATACGCATATTGATAGAATATGCCTTCAAGAGATTACATTAAATTTGTAAAAAAATTAGCAATAAACGGCTTCGGTTGGATTCACTTGGGTGTATGGTCGATGTTCCCAAAGCTGCTGACGGTTTAATGTATGCTTGATATATATACACAAAATGACATGCACTAACTTACCATACATTGCGATGTGCCTATTATTCTTTTCTTATTGCATTATTTGGAGGATAACACAGATTCAAGAAATTTCTTCTCTCTCATTCCCTTTTTTTATTTCCCACATTACATTAATTTTGTTCCTTCCTTTCTTGGACCTTTTAATTTCACGCCAGCAAGAGCATAAAGTCGCAAACACATGTCATTTTATATAGGATGTAATCTAATTACCTACTTTCAAAGATTTTTAGAATATTCTCTTAGTTTTTCCGGAAGTGGTTGTTAAAAATATACACTTGACCTCTTGTAGACGGTGAATTTTAAAAATTCCCATATCAAAGAGATGCTTTTATCAAAGAGATGCTTTTAGTTGATAGTTGTATGGAGAAGTAATAATATTCTATATATATATATATTTGTTAGATATATGAATTTGATGCGTCTTTTTGACATACCTATGTGATATTATATATATTGTTGCCTCATACGTTTCAACTCGATGAGAGATATGGAGAGTGCTATATCATAAAATCATATAGGATATATATAATAAGAGGGGTTATAATTACACTGTTGTAATTTTTACTAAGTATTATACTGTTCAATAATTTTATATTCATTGTGAATTTTGTAAATCCAACCGTTAGATTGAAAGTTCATATCACTTTATATGTGTATATTAAATTTTGTTAAAATTGAACAACAATTTGAAGGTAATCAAATTGTTCATATTTAAGTGTATTTTGAAATGAATATATTACGTCAATTTTGTTTTATAAAAATGAAGTATCAAATTATCTTGGATTAATATAAAATTTTGTATATATGATCTAAGAGGAAAGAACTTTCAATCTAACGGTTGGATTTACAAAATTCATATTTAATATAAAGTTATTGAGTGATGTAACACTTAGTAAAAGTTACACCGGTATTGTTTGAATCCTCCTTATTAATTATATATATATATATATATATATATATATATATATATATATATATTATTAATGAACACGATAGCGTATTCATATTTAATTAAATAAATTAATGTTTTTAAAAGCTGCATCGTTGTTAATCGATCAAGTTTGGCTCATCTTGTTAGTGTCATAGTGTGACAAGCAAATTTATGATTATGAAGGCATTAAAGTGGATTATGTGGCATTTAAAATGTGCAAGTAGCATTTGTTTAGTGTATGATTCTATAAAAAATCATGATAAAAATATACATTTAAAATTGGTGAAATTAAATATAGTTTGGGTCTTATTATATAGTGTTTTTAAAGTACCGATTAAAAAATCAGTTATTATTATTTAGGTTAAAACCCTTATTTGATTCCTTATAATATTTTTTTGTTTTAATTTAGTCTCACTTTAATTTATAGTTTCAATTTGGTCCTCAACAATTTAAATTATTGCAATTTGGGACTTCCATCCAAATGATTTAAACAAAGTTAATTGTTGGCCACGTGGATGCCAGGTGGATGCCACGTAGATGCACAGGTGGATGTCAAATTTCGTGAATACACGCGGAACTAAAACGACCCGTTTTGAAACTAGAACGGGACGTTCTGCTTGCACATGTTATGTGTTAATTTTGCAACTAGAACGGGTCATTCCAAGTGTAAATTTAACACAACATGAGTGCATCAGACGAGCCGTTCTGAAACCAGAACGGGTCGTTCTAGGTACAAAAGTTACACACCAAGAATGCAACCAGAACGGGCCGTTCTGGTTCCAGGTGTATTCAAGAAATTTGGGATCCATCTACGTGGTATCCACGTGGCATCCACGTGGTCACCAGTTAACTCCGTTTAAATCATTTGGACGAAAGTCCCAAATTGCAATAATTTAAATTATTGAGGACTAAATTGGAACTAAAAATTAAAGTGGGACTAAATTGAAACAAAAAAATATTATAAGAGACTAAATAAGGGTTTTAACCTATTATTTATTAGTATCTTAGTTTGTGTAATGTATAAGTTTAATAATTATTATATATGACTAAATTTTAGAATAAATTATATATACAAATAAATATTATATTTTAATATATAAATTATATTTAAAATTTGTATAAATAAATATTTTTAAATATATAAATTATATTTTTTATTTATAATAAATAATTTATATTATAGTATAATATTATTTTATCGATAATTTATTTTAAATATTAATATTAAATTTATAAATAATTATAATAAATAAAAATTAAATAATATAAGTAATTAAAAAAAATTTAAAAACTCTTTCAATAAAGAATTTTTTTAAAAAATACTGTTGTACAATAAAAAGATTTAATATTTCTCGTTGAGCAATTTTTTCCAAAAATTTGACAAATATTATCTTCTTTTCCAGGTTCAAAATTTTCATATTCGCAAGAGTTAAGATTTAAATTTTGATCACTTAATTAAGTGACATAAATTCCTCATCACTTATACCGATCGAAGTTAGTAAAAAGATTTATATTTAATATATGAGAATAAATTTAAAATGATTTTACGATAAAAAAAATATTAACATTTTTAATAAAAATTTAATTATTTAACTAATATTCTCAAAATACTGCACTGATCAGTGATCAGTATCCTAATGTTCATGATTCTAATCCAAAAGTATCAGACCTATGGCCAGGATTGAATGTTTCACTCCGGCGTCATAATCGCCGTCGACTTCACACAACACAGAACTTGAACCTCAAAAAAAAATAAAAATAAAAATAAAAATAAAGATAAAGATAGGACTTTGAATTTGTTAGGCGTGCAGTATGTACTTCTGATTTTTCTTTATTTTCCAGAGTAAGAAATATTCCCAGGAATACAAATATAGTGTTTTCTCATTTAATTTTATAAAAATTAATGAAATGTTTTTTAACCCAAAATAGTTATAATTTTTAGCCCCAAAATTAAAACAATTATTTTAATTTTCTAAAATATTCAAAATTTTACTTTAGTATTGTTGGGAGATAATTAATATATCATATAGCAACAAGTTGTTGTTACATGTAGTATTAAATCCGATTTTCTTAAACAAAATTTTAGGAGAGATTCATTAAAAATAATTTGTAAGATACTCTAATGAATTCTTTGTAATAATAATATAATTTTAAAAATATTAATTTAAATATATTTTTAATCTTTCAAGAATAAATTTTAATTTTAATTCTTATAAAAAAAAATTTCATCACTCTAAAATCTAAAATCATATTTTTTGTCTTTAATAATGATTTTAAGATTAGTAAATAACATTTATTTTAAAGATTTATAAAAAAATTACTTCACTAACAATTATAGATAATAAAGAAAATCACTTAATATTTTAATAAATAAATAAATCAAAATTAAAATAATTACATGATAATAGAGATTAAAAACATCATTTCTTAATTTAAAAAGATTAAAAAAATTAAAAGAATCAAAATAAAAACTTATCATTTTATAGAAACTACATTCGTATGTAAATAATTTTTATTAATCAATATACAACTAATATTAATCATTTAAACATCTCATAATCAAGAGAATTTTTATTTTATTTTATTATATGTAAGAGGAAAAGGATATATATTAATTATTAAATTTTATCATAAATAATTAAAAGTGCCGTCACCTTTTCCAAAATGATCATATAAATTTAAAAACTTTTAATTTTGATTTTTTATATACCAAAATTTTAAAATGACAAATTTGCTCGCATGCATATCTCACACAAGTTGATGAGTGGAGGCACCTCAGCATTATCTACAGTGATTAGTGTGCACTGTGCAGCCTTCACATCTTCCAATATTTGAAACTTTGTCTTATTCTCTGTTCCTTCTTTTTCTTCTGCTCCTTCTCAACAAGCCAGCTTGTATGGAGCAAGTGCACCATCACTGGATAGTGAATGAGGAAGAAGAAGAAGAAGAACCGCAAGATGCTGCTTCGAAAGGGAAGCATTCCCTGCAACATAGAAAGGATAGCATTATTGCCACTGCTGTAATGCCTCCGTTTTCTACAGTGGGAGAAAAACTTCTCCTTCAGAAGGAAGAAGTTCTTCATAGTCACAAAGAAGAACAGAAAGAACATGCCACTCAGAAAGTTGAAGAAACAAGCAATGTTGTTGGAAATGACAATAACATCAACGGTGATAGTGAAGAAGTTGGGCTTGAAATGCTAGCTGACTTTGTTGAAAATGCAATGAATGGAGAGGTCATAAGCAGTGGCATCATAAATGTTGCTGCATCTCATAAAAAGAATAGTGTTTACTCTGACAAACAACAAGGTACCATACTATCTCGCTTGTGCTACTTTTTATCCTACAACAGCAATGTTTGTGAGACCTCAAAGTGTCTTCTAGCTTGTCTCAAAAATACCACAAACTTTTGAGCAAGGGTTAACTATATTTATTAGAAATAGAATGATAATATTTCTAATAATATTTGAGCAAATAATATGAAGGATCTTATAATCATGCCCCCCCCCTGGACTGCAATAATATTTTTTTCGTCAAATTTCTGGGACTTAGCTTGTTTGTTTGTTTGTTTGTTTGTTTTTTTTTTTTTTTTTTTTTTTTTTTCCATTTCGGGTTTTGTAATAGTAAGCATGTCTGTCATCACTTTTTTATGCATGAAGGAATGTGGAAATGTCACCACTGCACATGGACCAAGCAATTTGACAGTCCTTGGAATGTGCCGCTCGAGAATCTTAATGGCTCGATCATGAAAGTCAAAACTATGATTCAACATGGACCATGTTTTGTTTGTGATTCTAAAGGTCAGTAGGTGCCGATATTTCTAAGGCATACATTAGCAGTTAGTTCTGACCTGCGTTATATAAAATCTATTTGGATATAAGTTTGATGAAGTAGTTATGAGAGTTTTTCTACTCTCTACTGGAAAAAGTTATTTACTTTTGTAAGAGAAATTCTCAAGGGTTCTTTTAAACTTGTATCAAACATGCTCATAGTCTTCCAATAGGATGGAATCTCTATTCACTAATGGTTATGGCGTGGAGAGACCTTGCCTTGCAGTAACTTTTTATATACCACTTAATTTTTAAGTTGTTGGGTTTAAAAGGTTGTAGTTGTTAGAATGTCTTCATGAACCATGCTCCAAATTTGTTCTGATGTTCTATAAATGCAATTTTCGAATTTGTTTTGGACTTTGCTTAAAAATATGGTCATAATATATAGCATGCTTAATAATTGTCTCATTTGGCAGAAAGCAATTATATATGCTCTATAATAACCATATCTTTGAAACTCATGATATCTATAGATATGTATGTAATGCTAATATTTCCCCCTCCACGAATGAGTATCATGTGTGGCAATTTGGTATTGAAATGGTTATCTATATCATGCTTGCAGGCTTTGATATACGGGTAAAAAATTCAGATATTCAATGTAGTCCACGCAATGAAGTCAACAATCAATGCATGGAAACTGTTGATGACAAAGCCCCTCCCGGATCAGAGTTACTACTTTTACCTAAGTCATCTGAAATACAGGCTGAAACTGTAGAGAATTGTGGGGATGAAATCAGTGCGAAAGCGTATCCTAACATGTCAGAAAAAATTGACCAGCAACTGAAAGAACTTGATGTTGAGGCGGTATTGTCAAAACAAGAGACACATGATTTATTTTGTCCTAATTGCAAGTCTTGCATCACTAAAAGGGTTATCCTTAGGAAGAGAAAAAGGAACATTCCTAATATAGACACTATAGCAAAGCGTGACAAGTTAGCCACTGAGATGGTTAATAGTTCTGTAGACGAAGCCAACCAAGTTGATCATGCAATTGCAACAACAACTGATGTGGGAAGAGTAGATCCACCTGCTGATAATTATGAACCTGAAAGAGAACCAGAAGTATTCAGATGTTTATCATGCTTCAGCTTCTTTATTCCTATGAGTAAGTTTATCACATTTCCTGAGCAAAATATCATTGTGTGGTCTTAGATTTTCAATTTTATTTTATTGACTTTGTGGTATAAAATATTTCATTGAAAGATATCTGGTTATGAATATTGTAACATTCAAATGTTTTGAGAAATGGTTAAGGATTGAAGATAATCATCCTAACAATATTTGTGATCCTTATGTGCCAATCATCTATGTGAGCTAAAATATCTAGTTAATTACTTTGGCAGGAAATGAATTCAAGCTGTTCCCCAGTTTTGGTGGTACCCATAAGCCTGAAACTTCACAAAAACCTTCAGTCATACCTTCATCCAACGTGGAAAAGGAAAACCCTTCAATTGTAGTAGCAGCTTCCAATGCAAATTGGTTATTGGCTCTTTTTACTTCAAACAAGGGAAGAAAAGCTAGTGTACAAGGTATTGCTAATAATTATAGTAATAAATAATTACCACTAGTGGAGTCACTTTCACAATGATGCTTACATGAACATGGGGTGGGCTCCTCCCCTTCCTAACTATGCCTTTGTTATATCATTCTCTCGAAGCTCCATTTTTATATAAAATAATAAAACCTACAATTTCTTATTTCTCTACATTCCTCGTGGTCTTCTTTCCCCTTTTTCTCGAATAGATATGTGAACTGACAATTTTTTTTAGTAATGAGATCTTTCAACCTCCAATTAAAATGCTTGTTTCCTTGACATCTTGGTGTAGGTGATGCATCAATTGAAGATTCTAGAACTGATCCTGCTTCAATTGAAGATTCTAGAATTGATAATCCTGAAAGTCCACTTGCTAATACACCAAATCAGAATGTAAATCTGACATCAGATATTAAGCTTGGAAATGTAGGAGTAAATTCTCCTATTCCCTCTGTAGTGAAATCAGTAGTAAAGATTGAATCGTGGATAGAAAAGGGCAAGAAATCAAATGTGGCATTGCCGAATGAGCCTTTGGTTGATCAGAATGATTTCTCTACAGGGAGTTCCAGTGATGTGGTGAATGTATTGCAGAAGGTGAGAGGGGATTTTTCAGCAACGAAACAGCTTCTAAATGAAAATGTGAGAACGGATTTGGGAGACAAAAATCGTGATTCAGTGGATGTGATAAAGACAGGTATGCTTGAAATTTAAAGATGAGAATTCCTTGATTTTGTTTTGAGTTTTGTGTTCTCAACACAAAACCAGTGTTCAATTATGCATGATAAATTTGGCAACATAAGTAACCTATCTGCTTGGAGAGGTAATTCCTTAGTGATGCAGATTCCGTTGTCACAGGCTCAATTATTGAAGGCCATTAGTTATAAATGAAGCACTATGTTATAATGTAATCAATTTCCCTCTATATTTTTGTGAAATATTATGAAATTCCAAAACCCGCAAAATTGTCTTAGTTGCTTATTGAATTATGCATGCAGGTATTGTTGCGGATATATCCAAGCGTGAGGGTGTTTTAGTGGCAACTGTTGCTACTACCGAAATACTTTTAGATGCTGGAAAACCTGCAAAAGATAGCATTCTAAAATCATATGAAGGGTCTCATATCTTTGATAAGTCACAGAAAGATGTAGACAAAACACTGGAAATAGCACAGGATAGTTATTCCTCTTCGATGGAAGAAGCACAATCACCAGCTCAATCATTTGGTGGTTCAGTAGCTGCAAATGACGTAGCTAGTGAGAAACCAAGTTCTAGAGTGGATGCTACGATTCCATCAAATCAAGATTTTAAGGAAGTGTTGAAGAATGTTGAAGAGGAAATTAAACCATCTGTTGCAAAAGAAAAAGAAGGTATGAACATGAAAGAACGTAAGTTAATAATCAATTAAATTAACAATAAAATAATTCTAGCTGGCCTTTGTTCTTTTATTTTTTCAGTTTGTGTTCTCATGAGAAATCTTATAGGTTTTCTTCTGGTGTAATTATATGAACCATAGTTATGATTATGATGCTGTTAGTGATGTGAAATATTTTGTTGAGACAGAAACATTCATAACCTCGACGTCCCAGACAGCAGATAGTATTCCAATTGAAGGTGCTATTGTTACAGAAGCACATACTGAAATATATATTGGAGAGCAACCGAGGACTGAAATTGATGAGCACCAAGAGTGGGAAATACTTAAAAGCATCGTATATGGTGGTTTAGTTGAATCAATCACTAGTCTGGGGGTTGTGTCTTCTGCTGTTGCTTCTGGTACTGCTCCATGTGAGTGCTTCACTCTCTTTCTACTGGAAATTTTTACGTAGTCTAATATCACCAATTATCCATGGTCTCAACCAATCACAATGTGACATAATTTAAGTTTTTCAATTTGTCAGAAAATATTAATTACATTTAATTACATGACATACAGAGACTAGTTGAAAACTATGTGGTCCAAGACTGTCTGATAATTTCTCCCATTGAGATTTCTCCTCTGAGAGGAGGTATTGACAATCAATTCATTACATATTATAGTTATCTCATTATGTGTGAATTTTTTCTCTTTCTTAATATAGAGAATGCTTAAGAAGTCTTAATTTGAGGCGTGTGAAGGTTAAGTACCAAGAAATAAATGAATAGAGATTCATATCTTATGTTTAAACGAATTAGAGTTGCATCTTATTTCCATAGATTTGTTTATGGTAAATGAGGCCAGTGTATTTAAGAGAGTGTACATGAAGTCACCATATAATGATCAGATCATAATGGTAAAACCAAAAGATATCAAGTGGATTTGCTGGATAACTTTGTATCAAATTGGACATGTTCGTTAATTAAATCTTCTGCTATAACCTTTTTTGGTTCTCAAATATAATGTAGTTAAAAAAAAAGGACTCTGCTGTTTTTATGAGATGGTGATCTGAATGGGTAGACTTGTTATTTTATATTTTAAAAATTGATATTTGGATTGGTGAGAATGTGTTAATTTTCTGATCTTGTAACTATTGTAGTGAATGTTCTAGCAGTGGGGTTGGCCAATCTGATCGGTGGACTTTTTGTCATTGGCCATAATGTGAGTGGCCTTCATGTGTTTCTTATTGTCATAGTTACAGTTCTATTGTGGTTAAAGATAACTTTTTATTTTTATTTTGATAATCTATTTGGGTTTTGATCACGCATTCTTGCTGCTTTGAAATTTCTACTCTCTTATTTCAATTCCTGTCCATTTAAAACTTAGTCAAGCTCATTTTTCCCCTTTCCCAGCTCATTGATCTGAAAAATGATCACTCTGGAGGGGATACACTACAAATGAATGTGCAAGATCGTTATCAAGAACTACTTGGTCACAGAGCAAACTTCCTACTCCATGTTGTTGTAGCTATTTTCTCATTCCTAATTTTTGGTTCTGTCCCTCTTGTTGTCTACGGCCTCTTGATTTCTAAGAACTACCATGCTGAAGTTAAGATTGCAGCTGTGGCAGCTGCTTCTGTTGTATGCATCATTGTGCTTGCTATTGGGAAAGTTTACACCAATAGACCACTCAAATCCTATGTGAAAACGGTGTTACATTATGTTAGCTTGGCACTTGCAACCTCGGGAATCTCTTACTTAGCAGGCGATCTAGTTAAGGATCTTCTTGAGAAAATCAGTGGTTCAGAATCTGGTTCTGTTCTTACCATGCCCTTGTCTGGCACAAGAATGAAACCAGCGTGGATGTCTTATTGAAGCATATCATTAAAAGGAGCTCCAAACATTGTCCAAGGTTCGAATTCTAGTCTTATGTACGAATAGTCTATGTTGGAAGGAGAGTACTTACATTGTGAGTACTCACGCAATAGGAATTAGTCACTGTCTTGTAGTGAATATTTTGTATTAATATGATATTTAAATAAACTAAAAAACTTGAGTTGTTATCGTTACTTTTGGCCTAATTTGGATTTAGAGCAATATTTTCCACTGTCTTGTTTTCTTGTACTCATAATGATTATTTTTAAGGAAAACTTTTTTTTAGGAAATAAATATTTTTTTCCACAATTAGCGGAAGAAAAATTATATTTTCAAAATAAACTGAAATAAGAATCAAACACTATATTAAAGAGGTTTACAACATTCACTCACCTTAGTCAATCAACTAAATTAGATTTACTGATATTGATTTGATAATTTTTTAATTTAACAATTTTTAATATCCTTCTCTTCTATTTCATTATTAGTTTGTAGGCTTGTGCAATGCACCAAAATATGAATATATTAATTAATATAAATACATTTAAAATATATAATTAATCTTTAAATTTGACAATAAGTTATAATGAATAAATTAAAGATGATTTAAAAGTTAGTAGTTTGAAACAAAAAAAATATTAATGTGCTTTTGAAACTATACTAGTAATAGACTATAAGAACATGCTTTGACTGTCTTAGCTGTCGAGACGATTGAAAAATGTATACCAAAAAACAACTAGAACATTAGTCACTATTGGTCTTAACACCTTAAGTGACTAAGATAACTAAACTGATCAAATTGTACGTCTAATTACCACATTTGTCACAGTCTTAGCATCGTTAATGGTCGAGATAATCGATATGATCTACGTCAATTGATATATATATATATATATGCATGTACACCTCTAATTTTTGTGATAGCTTTTTGACACTTTTGATAATTAAAGCAGTTGAGGTGGTTGACATGACTACGACCCAACCCTCATAAGATGAATTATTCAATCAATAAGAAGAATAAGCATGGTCAATAGATTAATTTATCAATAGAGGTTGTATTACCTAATTGGTAATTAAGAGCCAAAGTCCAACAGATCCAAGTCCATTATAGTCGATATAAATAATTACACAAATTGAAGTAAAATTATTGTTTATTCATTACTCACCTAGATATTTGAACCTGTATTGACTTGAGCGTTAAAATGTCTTTTACAAGTATTTTACCCCTTGGAGTTGTTGACAAACAAGTTTAGAGTTCGATATCAAATTTAGTAGTGTACCATCGGACAAAAGGAGGGGCATAGATTGCAATTGCACAAAATTCAATGAAGTTCTCAAATTGTAGTTCTCAAAGCATTTATCAAATTATTATCATCACATTTATCGTCCACCTTATACATATCCATCCTCCAATGAAGCACCATTCGACACAAAAATAGCGCAGCCTTGCTCAACAATCTTTCTCTTGGATTCTCTTTATTATCTTCAATGGTAAAGGGTTTGCAACAAACAATACCCATTTTTCATAGGTAACACAACAAACAACCCTTTGCTACTAAAACTATTTCAAAAACAATGTTTTTCATCTCTTCAATTACATTTCCAAGACAGTATCCTAGCATTCTCATGTGCATTTCACTTCCCATAACCACCAATGTTATACACTCATACACACAAAATCAATTTGTAAACGTATTTTGATACCCTCAAATGTGATCTTAAATCACTCAATCCATAAAAACTAACTAATCTAACCAAACAAATTACAAACTCAAATTCAACAAAAACAAACTTCAAAAATCTTAAAAATAATAATAATGAAATACTTTTTTACATAGTGAAATGATTTACACTGCCCTTTCCCATGTTTTTCACTATTTGTTATTTTCTTCATCCTCTACCACTTATGATCTCACCCACAAATAAGCAATCACCTCCCATTAGCCTTTGGAGTTTAAGCAATGATGACTTCTAGTAGTTGAAGTCAATGACATATGATATTTTCTCCTTGTTTTTAATGTAAATCAACGCTCAAATAATATACGATGAAATACACATGAAAATTTAAAGTAATACAAGTAATTTTAGTGAAAATAAAGATGGGATTAAATAGAAGTAATTTTTGTTTGTTCATGGTTGAGAAATATATATTGTTTGACTAGAAAAAGAAAAAGGTGAATGGGCAAGAAACTTAGGAGTTAAAGATGAAAAATATAAATGAGTGCGTGCTTCATTGGGAATATGGATAAATGTTAACTGTGTCTTCTCATATTATTTTTTTTGTAATTGGGTGCTTCATTAGAAACATGGAAAAATGCAAAATGTGAATGAGTGAGTTAAATGCATATCGGGAACATTAATGCATGTAGAGAATCTTATTAAGAAAAATGCACTACATAGTATTGCCACCCTTTAGTAATTAATAAGATTATAAAATATTGATTATTGAATGAGGAATGTTGAATTTGAGTTTAATCAATAAAAAGTTGGAGAAATTTTTTGCTATATATATATATATGTGTGTGTGTGTGTGAAGAATGATTCAGTTACTGTAAGAGTAATTTTACTTAAACTTATCCTACTCAAAATTCATGTCAACTGTTGAATGAAAAGTTTTTAATGGATATGTTAAGTTTGTAAATTTTTAAATAATGCAACATATATATATATATATATATATATATATATATATATATATATATATATATATGAGAAATGATTCAATTACTTTAAGAGTAAGTTTATTTAGATTTACTCTACTCAATAATTCATGTTTTGTATTAAATTTTAATGATCAAACCGTTAAATAAAAAGTTTTTAATGCATAGATTAAGTTTGTAAATTTTTTAAAAATTAAAAAAATTATTTGATATTTCATTTCACTAATTCAAACCAATATATGAGATAATTTTATTAATTATTCATCAATTTGAATTAATGAAACGATATTTTTAATTTTTTAAAAATTTACATACTTATATAGACCTTGTGACCAAATGTTGATTGTAATTAATCCATCTCAACAAAATCTAAATAAAAAAATTATTAATAAAAAAGCACTAGTAGATTTATGTTCCAAAAAAAATCATGCTCCATCAATAAAGTCACAGTTTGAAAGGCAACAAAATTTGGTTCTCTAAAAAATTATGCAAAATAATTACATTGAATTAGAAGGTAAAATAATATAATAAAATACACCAAAACACTTAAGGCCTAGGAAGCTCTAAGCTTAAAGGCGACATTATAAGTTAATGAGGAAGAGGCGATGTGATGGTATAGAAAATTAGCAGAGGAAATGACTCAATGAGTTAGAATGGGATCAATTTCGAATTTTATTTACATAAAAATAATGGACTTTTTCATATAAATTGTAAAAACGAAAGAAATTATCTTTTAAGAAAATATGTACTTATGATAAGTAGTAACCTTCTTGTGCAAAGATTTACCGTAAATTTTATTGTTAAATGTCAAGTGTGTATAAATAATTTTTTAGATTAATAAGATTATGTAAGAAGAAGAATGATAGTCTAATTACAAAACTATACATATTTATAATTAGAAAATCAACCCCACAATAGAGGAATAGTTTTAAAAGGAAGAGAAACATATACTTAGTCAATTGCATATAATTATTTTTTAGAGGCAGGAATTAATTTTAAAACGACAATAGAGACTTAATAAGCATGTCTCAATTGTGTATAAAGATGTCAACGGGATATGATGGATATATCATTTAAATGGATCAAATATATCATTTTCTTAATGTCAGGACATAACTATCATTAATGATAAATTATAAATTAAATGGAGCAAATACATTGTTTTAAATTCTTTTAACAATTAATGAAATACAACTCTAGAATATCCAACATATATTACATTCAATTATTAAAATGAGTAATTGCTTTTAAATTATAAATTATATACATATATATTCATAAATTAAAAATCATTAAACTTTAAATAAGTCTTTTATATATATATATATATATATATATATATATATATATATATAATTCCTTCTTTAATTCATTTCTCTCTCATCTCTCATGATGTCTCCCCTCTCTCTCTCTGAACAAATAAAAATTAATTAATAGAAAAAATAAATGAATTGGAGAATGAAATTAATAAGAGAGATAAAATATTTTATTTTCATTTAAAATTAAATTAAATTACTATAATATTATTTGTACGAATTAACTAAATCAAAAGAAACGAGTAATTTTTTTGTCCTAAAATTTTGGTGTAGGTTGCTAACATACTTCTACTAAAAAATAGGTGGAAATATATTAGTATTCTCCATATATATATATATATATATATATATATATATATATATAAAGACAAAGATAAAGATATTTTTTTTTCATAAGATTTTAATTTATATAACATAATTGTGGAGATTAGTTATTCATTTAAATAGTTAATGCCTTTGATTTAAACTAAATGTTAAAATTGATTAAAATAAAAAATATTCAAAATGAATTTAGCCACAATCAATTTAAGTTAAATATGTTGTAAAATAGTTTAAGTTTGTATAACTAATTCATATGAAAAAAATAACTTTGTTTGAGAATTCATTATAATTTATATGTCTTTTCATTATATGCATTTAAAATATCGGTTTAAACTTTAAAGATCATATGGATTTTCATTCGTTAAAAAAAAATACGAAAGAAAAGTGTATTTGACTTTTTTTAGTTATATACAGATTTAGCCAAATAAACATTTTTGTTAAATTATTATAAAACTAGCTTTAAACAATTTATTATTAAAAAAATAAATTTTCGAAGGTTTGATATTAAAAAAATGATATTAGAAAAATGAATCGAAATTCAAAATATTTTTAAAAATATAATTGAAAATATTAAATTTATTTATTTGATAAATTGTTTTTAAAACATATATGTAAATATATTTTAATATTTTTTTTTTCAAATCTCATAGCTGAAATTAAATCAATACAATTAAAAGGTAAAAAAATTCTATTCGATAACTAAGTATACCCACAGCATAATAGTATCTTTTAATATTTATATTAATATATAAAAGAAATATTCTTTTTAGTAATTATTTTAATTTTCATATTTTATTTCATTATATATTTTTATTTTAAAAATTTTAAAAATTAATATTTTTAATTAAATTTAAAATTTTAAAAATAATAAACTAATTATAATATCAATTTAATTAATATATTTTTATTACTTAATTTTTATTTTTATTTTATCTTTAGGATACTCATATCCACTTGTAAAATATAAAAACCCTTTGATATATTAACAAAATTTAGCGCAATTAAATGATACTAAAAGTGTTTTAAAACCCGAACCGACCCGGCCGGTCAGACCGGTTGGACCGGGAACCGGTGGTCCAGCCGGTCCGAATCTGAAGTTGGATCGGTTATGCAGTCGACCCGTTTCAAATTGGATTGAACCGGTCAATTTTCCGGTTCAACCGGTGGGTCAAACCGGTTCAACCACTTTTTTTTTTTTTTTTTTTAAAAATTTTTTTTAAGGGACCATAAATCACAAAAATAATAATGAAAATTGAATCTCTTAATGAAAAAGCAAAGAGTCTTATTAAATATAACAATGACTACTTGTTCTAATACATTTGTTTGCAATATATACAACTTAAATAACTTTTATAGTATATTATTAATTTTAAATTATATATTTAATAATTCAATATCTATGTAAATATTACATATATTATTTTGTGATATTAATTGCAAGCATATTATATATGTACATATTATTTATATTTTTAATTTGTATTAATATACCGTTTAACATGTAATTTTTTTATGTATTTTTTTACAAAATAAATAAAAATAATTTTAAATAAGATAGAAAAATTTAAATTTAAAATAAGATATGAATTTATTAAAATTTACAAGTATAAATATATTTAATATGAATATTTTTTAATAAAAAAAATCGAGTCATGCAGTTCAACCAGTGACCCACTGGTTTAACCTTTGACCCACTGACCCAATACCTTAACTGGTTCGATGAACAGTCCGATTTTTAAAACTACGACTAAAACAGTCGAACCCACGTAAAAAAAAATTGTCTTATATATATTAGTTGACATGGCAAATTAAGCCCCAAACACAAAATCGAGACTGCATGCAAAAACATAACGTTTATTTAGGGGCGAAAAAAGAGAGGAAAAGAATATAAGAAAGCAAAGAAGCTTAGAAGGTTGCTTGGGTGAGTGTAGTAGTGTTGTAGAAAATGGAGACTCTGAAAGCTGCGATTCCAGAATCCCTGAAGCGAGCGATAGGAGATAGCACTGTTTACGATCTTCGCAGCACGTGTTCCTCTCTTCACAGCTTCTTTCTTCACTTCGATCCATTTCAGCAGGTAAACCTTCTCCCTTCGCAACCAATAAAATCAAACCCTAATTTCCTGTTCCGACTCTTCGGTGGTTGCGTTTCAGATGATCACTGAACTGGCGGATCCCAAGTATGCTCTGTGCGGCAAGAGTAAGGACGATGCTTCCAAATCCAAGCAGCTTGGCAATCAATGCTTCTCCAATGCAGATTATGCGAAGGCCTTGGAGTGCTATACTCAGGTTTTTCTTTGGGCTTTAATTTTTATTCAATTGTATTGGTGATTGAAATGTGTTGTGCATTCATAGTATAATTGAAAGAGTGCTGATAATGGCTTTGCGTATTGTCGGTTTAAATAGGTCTAGTCATATTCTCACTCATTCTTATGACTATTCCTTACTTGCTCTTGTAATATGATGGATAGGCATTGCGCAAGGCTCCATTAGACACTGGTGACATGGAAAGTAATCTTGTTGCAACATTATATGTCAATCGTGCTACTGTATTACATGTAAGTTCTACTTTGAAGTTAGCCCTAAGGGTGTGTTTGGAAAAGTTGTGAAAATTAAATTATTTCAATAATCGATTATATGTATAATCGATTATAATCAGAATAAATTGGTTTGGCTAAATTTGATGAAAAGCGATTTTGAGATATTTAATTTGGATTATTTTACAAATAGCTTTTTTCTCCAAAAAAAACAGCTAAATTATAAGATTATAAGCTGTCCCAAACATGCTTAAAGTCCCTAACAACACACTTTTTATTTATTTATTTATTTTTAAATTAAGGACTTGATACTGTAATTGAGTATTCATGCATGTATATTTCCTGCAGAAAATGAATCTTTCAGTAGAATGTTTGCGAGATTGCACTCGAGCTCTTCAGATTTGTCCAAGCTATGCAAAGGTGAAAATCAGCTTCAGTGGTTACCTGTTTTTTCCTCATGAGTCTACTTGTTTTATGTAGTTATACACCATTATAGAACGTGTTGAATTCTTGCATTTGTACCAGGTTTGTTTTGATATGTGCAATGAGTGTTTGTAGATTAATTCATTCATGAGTGGTTAAAGAAATATCAATATCCTTTTTTTTTCTCGGTTTTCGTGATGGAAGTATAAATAAATGAGTTTAGTGACAAAAAAATGTGATTAGTTTTATTTGTACTTTACCTGATTATGATATTTGCAACTTTATTGGGGTTCACTTGGGATTTCAGTTATTAACAATTTAACATGATAAATTTTAAATAATGTGTATTTTGACATGTATTTTTTCCTTTTATCATAATGATCAATATCTGTTGTGGCACAAATGAATATTTAGGAATATGTTGATGTAGATTGATGTGGCAAAGAATATGGATGCAAACTTAATTTTAGTTTCAAATTTTCTTTTAATAATTTATTATTTTGGCCTCAGGCATGGTACAGGAGAGGGAAGGCAAATGCTTCATTGGGAAATTATAAAAGTGCAATCTGCGACCTAAATGTGGCCAAGAGTGTGGAACCTTCAATGAGTGGGAAGAGAAAAATAGAATGTGAACTGAAAATTCTTTTAGATCAATGCAAGAGTACAAGTGCGGTAGTACAGGATAAGAAGTACAACTGCAATGCTGTGGGTAAGAAGCTTTTCTTGTTAAGGACATGAGCTGCAAACTCTAGGAACTATCTAGTTGATTGAGATATTGTTGAGTGCAGTTTCATTGTGCTTATAGCATTAAAGTATGTTTAAAGTGACATCTTGTGTAGTGTTAGAGTATAACCTGGGGCTCTACTTGTATAATTAATGCGTGAATAACTTCTCTAGGAAGCTTCTAGCAAGCTCTAGCTGTGGTGTCTGTTACAGGCTTTTTGTTATAGGTTAATTGACTTGCAGAGTCAACACCTATGTAGCCTAGATTCTTAATATGATACAGGTATGATATAATACACAGGGATATGGGATATTCTTGAACAAACAAGAAGATACAATACAACTTAGATATGTTAAGAAAAATATATTAAAAAAAAATATATGCATATATAGTCTAATCAGTGGGATTTAGCATCCATATGCAGCAAAATCTGAAGTGAAACATTTTATACCAAAATCGGAACTCAGAATTTTATAGCCAAATCAGAATTCAAACATGAATACCACCAAAAAGAAAAGAACTTAAACAGTTAAACCATCTTCTGAACCTTCTCATGATTCCTCTGTCTAAAAGAACCCTTAGTTCTTCTGAAATACATCACAGTGAAACTTAAAAGTTGTCCCTGCTCAAAAAAAAAAAATAATCAGGGACAAAAGCCCTGCCAGGATGAAACGTCCAAGAAGATTGTTTGAAGTTGTTGACACTGTTGAAGCAGCTAATATTGATAAAGCTCCTCACTGCCATGTTGCTAAAATGACAATTGTGGACTTCAAAGAAGAAGTAGAAGCAGTTATTAAACCTGAAGTTGTCAAATTTGTCCCTTAGACTGTTGACCTTGATAAAGGGAAGACCATTGTAGAAAAAGTTGATATCGTTGAAGGATAAAGAACATAGAGGCAATAGCAGAAAGACTTGAAGAAAGCTCTGGCTCTCTCCTATGATATCAACAAAAAGACTCATGTAGGAACCGACAAACTTCCATAAGGTTTGTAGGTTGTGCGACCTTCCTATTCTTTTACCTGTTATAAAATCTTGATAGCAAGACCAAAGAATAATATCAAAATTGTGAAAAAAACTTACAAAAGTAAGATTCTGAAAAAGATAACATTGTTTCTCATCAATACATAACCAACAATTATATTTATAAATGATGATGATGATGGTCAAAGTTTACAAAAGATTACTTGTGAACAAAATAAAGAGGCATAATTACATTTCTCAGCCTCACCCTAACAGAATATGTTATTTCTTTGATAAACATTCACAATAACTACTGAATCTTTGTCCAAGTCAAGCTCTATACCAATGTTTTCAAAACTGGATCGATCATTAAACTTGGTTTAGACATTGGTTCAAGATTCAATGATTCAATTGTGGTTGAATTGTGATTAAACCAGTATTAATAAAATAATAATAATAATTATTATCAATAAAAAAATAATATTAAATAAATATAATTTTATAATACTAAAATTAAAATAAAACGTTATTTATAGATTCTTAACATTTAATGTATGTGTAGAATTCTAAACAATATATAATATAATATTTAAGTTTAAATTTTAACAAATTTACATCTAGAGTGAAAAGTATCGAATTAATATAATATAAGCTAAAAAATAAAGATATTAAAATTACAAATTAACATAAATGAATAAATTATATTCATGAGACAAATGTTAAAAATAAGTCATTCTAATTTATATATTTTTATTAAAAATATTTTAAACTAAATTATAAAAATTAAAAAAAAATATTTTTTCAATTGGACCGATTCAAATCAATTTGACCAATTCTGCCGGTTTTGTACCAATTCGATGCAAAACAGTTTTTTTGGATCAATCGAGCTGGTTAAGGATTGGTTTTTAGTTGAACCAATCCGACTGTTGGTTCAGTTTTCGAAACCATGCTCTATACTAAATTACTAATGCCTGCTAATTACTGTCTAATAGTATTGTATCAGTTTTCTCTTCTCCATTACCATCATCGAGAAAAAAGTGTGACTTCTACTTCTAGTTTATCGAGAGACAACTCAATCATTTCATTTCAGTTTGGAACTTAAGGCTTTGAGTGAAAAGAGCATGAGAGTTGAATCTTTCTCTCAGTTCCAGGTATATAAATGTATGTGTATCAAAAAAGAGATTCAAAGAGTACAATTACTGACTGCAAATAGATAGAAAAGAATGGGATGCCAGATCCCTGTGACAGTCAGCTGCCTCAGTAAAAGACCAAAAAAAAAAAAACAGCTTTTACTAGTCTGCTATAAATAATACAAAACATATTAATCTAACAATTTTGTTTGTATTGTTTGCAATGCATTTTCATTTAGCATGTCATTTGCATTCACATTCATGGGTGGGATGGTAAAATGCTTTAGTGCATTTGTGATAGGTGAGATGCCCCAGATAAAATTACAGTGTGTTCCCATGCAAGATAAAGGAAGAAGCATGGTGTCATCATGTGTCATTTCACCAGGTTCTTTGGTTCATGCTGAAGAACCTTATGCTATGGTAAGAAACGACTACGTTGTCTATAATATCATGAACTATAAATTTATTTATATATCAAATTTTGGTGATGTTCAATGACTTCGTTCTGCTTAGGATGATGCACAATTAGTTTTTCAATTTGTATTCTGGCTAAAATATGACCCTCCTTCAACTTAGGTTCATGTGCAATTTATGCTATTTGTTTTCAGTTGAAGCAATCAACATCTTTATCTCATTGCTGTTGTGTAAACCAAACATTCTGTTTATTTTTCTGTTAAATTGTTTTACAAAATTCTGACTGCGATATATAAATGATAGTGTTTTTCACCTATCGTAAGCAAATAGAATTGTCAAAGAAAAAAAAACTCATTGTTTTTCTTTCTTTCCATTATTTTTAGGCAGATCATAATGGATTGTAAAATAATAAATCATTAATCTATTTAGATCCATTAAAAATTCAAATAAAAATTCAATCCATCCGATCCATTTAATGCAAAAAAAATCTATCAAATTTATTCCTTAACAATTTTTTCATGGAAGGTTATCCAATCCATTCATAAAAGTAATGTTTTAAAAATTAAATAATTTGTACTTTTGAAATATTTTATTTATCTCTCTTTTCTTTATAAGTCATTATATTCTTATATAATCTTTTAAAATTCATAAGACTTTTTTTTAATGTCAAAATAGTTTTTTAAAATCTCAATTCAATAAATATCGTATATTATAATTCAATGGATTTTGAAAAAGTAGTGGATGGATTGGATCGGATCCATTATTTATTTTTATTGTATTGGATAAATTAGATGGATTTACTTGTGAATGGATCGGATGGATGATAGATAAATAGATTAATTTGTCACCCCTAAGTTGAAATAGAACTTATGTAGAGAAAGAATTTTTACTGGAAAAAAAAAACTGAATTATTTTCCTGTTTCCTGTTTTTAAGATGGAGGGAGCTTAAATGTGAGACTTTGATTAAGAGAAAGAAAGAGTAGGATATTAACTAAGGAGATTCTTTTGAAAGTTTCAGTTGTTGTTCTTCAATATTTTTTATTTATTTAATATTATTGTTAAAATAGTTTTACATAATATTTTTTATTTCATAAATATACTTTTTGTTTGTATGAAATAACTAATTTCATATAAAGTTTTTTTTAAAAAACAGAACAAATAATTTATAGCTTAAAAAAGGAATTTTTAAGCTAAAAAAGATGAAATTTAACCAACAACTACTTTTTTTTTACATTCTTAGCTTTAGCTTTATCTTAAAAGTTATTTTTTTAAGCGAAAAAAAAGTTGGGTCAAAATAACCTTAGTCTCACACTCTTTTAAGATTTCTCTGAACATATTGAGTCCACTGTATATATAATATGACCATCAAGTCAATAGAGACTCAACATTGGGCAGGTCATTAAGACACAAAGGAATGGGTTTTTACTCAACCATAGAAAACCAGCACAACAAACAAGAATCTCTGCCAGAGTGGACAGTGGAAACAAAGCTAATCGGGAGCTTTGCTACCAAGTTGAAAAAGAAACTTATTTTATTAACCTGAATCACACCAATTACATTTCCTAGTTGTCCTTTACCCTAAAATAAGGAAATTGTGACTTAGAGATAAATAGGTAAAAAATAAAAAAGGATAAAGATTATAAAAAATTAAATAAGATAATTTTAGATCCCATAAGACATTTCTGTTTTTTACAACAGCTTGTCATCTATATTATATATATAATTGACTTATATTCACTATTTTTTGAGCCAATGTAAAATCATCCATGTGTCTTCATCTTACAACTTAAGCTTTGTACCTGACATGGTATCAAAACCTCTATAGCCAGGTGATTTAGAGTTTGATCCTTGCTGCCCCATTCTTCTAGTAAAAGTTGAATTTCAACAAAGTGGTGGGCCTGTGCATTATTTTATGCTTTGAGTCCAAAGGGCTCTTGTTTTCAGGGGTGTGTCAGAAATGTAAAACTAATACCACACCATTCATGTGTCTTCACCTAAGAAAAACTTTTAGTATAGTTGGTTAATGATAGGCATGATTTTTGTTGTCAGTAGCTTTAACTTGTAAACATGAATCCTCAGTCTTCTTGAGGTCAATGGATAAATTGTTTTCCTGTTCTGTGTATTTCTTTAGGAAAACAAACTCTTTTCTGGGAAGATAACTCGATAGTTTTTTTATCCTGCAGATAATACTAAAGCAATGTCGTGAAACTCATTGCCATTATTGCTTGAATGACCTACCTGCTGACAGAGTTCCTTGTATATCATGTTCAATACCATTATATTGCTCCCACCAATGCCAGATACGGGCAGGTGGGAAAATGTTCAGGATTCACCCAGAAAATAATGGTATTTTTAAAAACTTACCCACCGATCTTGGAGAATATGTTGCTGAAGTTATTCAATGCAATGATTCTGAAGAAGAAATTGAGGATATTAGTGAACATAAACATGAATGTCAAGGTGTAAATTGGCCTGTGGTACTGCCGTCTGAGATAGTTTTGGCTGGCCGAATACTAGCAAGATTTTTGCCAAAGTGCACATCTGAAGATATTGTAAACTTTGTGAAAAGGCTGGTACATTTTAAATGCATGCAGTTTTTCAGTCTAGTTGATTGTGTCATAGTCATTTGATTATGAGTAGTTGCATGCTTATGGCTTCTATCCTTCTCACGCAGGAGCTTTCTCATTGTTACAAACATATGCCAGCTGAAAGCAAATTGGATTCACATATATTTGCCATTGTGTTATTAAATTGTCTTCAACACTCTTGTGGAACTATGTTTTCCATAGACGGAGTCTCCATATCACAGGTTGTTTTGGCACTGTGTGTGTGCATACGCATGTGAATGTCTATTTGTACTTCTACTCTTAGCAGCTATTACAGAACCATCATACACCATGTGTAAACATTTTTCCAATATGATGGAGCACTTATTGTTGAAGAATGTAATTTATTTTGTTATTTTATTGTATTTGAATTAAAACAATCATATTCAAGTTTCATCTTCTTTTGTTAATGCAGGTTGTCGAAATTATTTCTCAAATTAAAGTGAATTGTATGACTGTTGTTCGTTTAAAATCAATAGACACTCATGGACTATCTGGTCATTTTGGAGAATTTCCATTTCAGTCCAACACGCATTTAACTAGTACTGTAGAACAGGTAAGATGTTTTGCTGCACATATTTTTTAGAATTTAATTATAATGCATTGATAGTGTAAGGATTTTTTTTATGTTGTCTTTCAATCACAAATTGCTATGAACGGTGAGTTTGTTCACTTTTATAATAACTATTAACTACTTTAAAAGTCATACTTGAGATGATTTCTAATGGGTGACATTGTAAAAATCATTACACTTTTGACAGTGCATAGAATTTAAAATTAACTTGTATTGCATCATTTTTTTATACGATTTTTTCCTTATTCTGTATTTACTTGTGAACCTCATAGCAAGTCCTACTATTAGGGGGCTTTGGTACACAAATAATTTAATTTCCTAAAAATCTGAAATTGAGAATATTAGTTTTTCATGTTTGGTTTGTTATTTAAAAAATAACACTTCCATGAAACATTGTTTTTTTTATATAGATTTCTCACAATTATTTCATGGGAGAAGTGAGAATCTAAATTTCCCAAGTTAAAAGAAAAAGTTTTAATGCGATAAAATTTCACTTTACCTTTATTCTCTAATTTAATGCATTAAAAATGTATAAATATTTTCAAAAATATTTATGACCAACCAAACACATTTTAGTCATTTCTCAGAATCAAGATTCTTGAACATGAAAAAACTTCTCGTCTACCAAACACTTCCTTATACTTTGACATTATTGGTGATGGTAATTTTCTTAGTAACTATTATATCTTGGTGGTTTTAAGTCGTTTTCTCTTTATTTCTTCCAGGTCAGAGTGGGTAAAGCTATTTATAAAGCTGGCAGTTTATTCAACCATTCCTGCCAACCAAATATTCATGCATATTTTCTTTCTCGCACTCTTTATATACGAACCACAGAAGTTGTAGCAGCTGGGTGTCAGCTAGAATTGTCTTATGGTCCACAGGTAACTTCCTTTTGGTAATTAAAAGCTGTATTTAACATTGCTACTCAGCGTTTTTGTTCAAGCCTTTTGTAGTATGTCTATACCTTTTTTCTTGATAAAGAATGCCAGTGATCAAGCATCCTTAGCTTGAGCTGTTAAAGAGTTAGTTATATTTTCATCTCAAACATGCCTCCTCGCGTAAACTCCCTTTGTGCTCTAGCCATAGACAAAACAAGGCCACACCAAACTTTGTTGTGAAATATTAATTTAATTAGAAAGAATAGGAGTTGAATGGATCGAGCTCTTGACAACTTAATTGAAGAGGCTTTGTTGCCTTGTCAACAAACCAATTCCAAAATCTCAAGAGAACAAGATTACATGAATTTTTCTATGGTTATTTATGATGGCTTTGAGGGGTAACTATTGCTCAGATAGGCAAAACTGAGGCTTGAAATAGTATAATAATTGGTTTATATCATGTGAATTACGTTATACAGAGACATCTGTTTTATACTAATAAATTAAGAATTAGGGCAAGTGCTAGTATTATAACTTCTAGTACAAGCCTAAGCCCACTAGTAGAAGATTCTTGCAATCACAGATCCTCTCACAGTAGAAAAAGAATGGAGCTGTTCTCCTTTTAAAATAAAAGTGAATGATAAAATAATCATGTACCGATTAAATGAACTTATTCTCATAGAAGTCTCACTTGACATTTACACCAAGCATTGTGTCTAACCAGTTTTAGGTGATTATAGTATGTTTGTTAGGCTTTTGCATACCTCCCTGGTTACTGGTTCTGGAATTGTATTTGTATGACATGTGGGTTCAGGTTCTCTGTTCCTTCTACACCCAAAAGAAAGCAAAACCAGGAAAAAAAAAAGTGATTTACTCATACTTTCAAATGTCAAAGATACCTTTTTTCAATTGTTCAATATACAGTTATGTTTTGCAGGTTGGGTTGTGGGATTGTAAAGATCGTCTTAATTTTCTTGAAGATGAGTACGGGTTTCTTTGTCAGTGTACTGGTTGTTCCGAAGTTAATCTATCTGACGTTGTGTTCAATGCCTTCCATTGTGTCAATCCAAATTGTTCTGGTGCAGTGTTGGAAAGCAGAGCACTTGACTGTGAAAAGCATAAAATCAAGCACTTCCCTGTTACTGACAATGTAAGCTGTTGTGATTCAGGAATTGTGTGTATTGTTGTACACATACCAATCTTATTTATAGAGTGAATACAATAAATGATAGAGATACTAATCTCTAATATTATGGAAACTAATCTAATCATATCCCTAATTGATAGTGAGGATAATAACTATAATATATGTATCCACAATATCTGTAATATATTCACTATATCTGTAACACTCCCCCTCAATCTGGAGCATATATATCATATGCACCAAGCTTGTTACAAATGTAATCAATTCGAGGTCCTTTAAGCGATTTTGTGAACACATCTGCTAACTGGTCCCCGAAGGCAGTTGGAGGTAATGGTTGGAGGCGGCGACCGGAAGTGGCGGTCGGAGTTGGCGACCAGATGCGGCGGTCGGAGGCGGCGACTGGAAGCGGCGGTCGGAGACGGCTATCAAAAGCGACAGTTAGAGTCGGCAACCGGAAGCGAGTTCGGAGGCGGCGGTTGTTGATGGCGTGGCGACCAGAGGTGGCGGTCGGAGGGGACAACTGGAGGCAGCGACTAGAGGCGGTGGTCGGCAGCGCGGTGACCAGAGGCGGCGGTTGCCGGCGCGGCGACCCGAGGCAGCGACCAGTGGTGGCGGTCGGCGACGCGGCAACCGGTGACACGACGACCGGAGGCTGCGGTTGGAGGTAGCAACCGAAGGAGGCAATCAGCGGTGCGATGACTGGAGGCAGCAGCCGCCGGCGCAGCGGCCGGCGGCTGCTGGAGGTGGCAGCGAGGGCCTTTGCAAGAAGAGAGAAAAAATATATTCTAAAAGAAAAGAACCTAAGATCTAGATACCATGTTGTGATTCAGGAATTGTGTGTATTGTTGTACACATACCAATCTTATTTATAGAGTAAATACAATAAATGATAGAGATACTAATCTCTAATATTATGGAAACTAATCTAATCATATCCCTAATTGATAGTGAAGATAATAACTATAATATATGTATCCACAATATCTGTAATATATTCACAATATCTGTAACATAAGCCAATTAGAGGGACATTCTAGCAATTGTAGATACTGAATTACTATTGTTCTTGCTTTATAAATGTAGGTAAAGTTTAAATTGTGTGGTTTTGTTTTGATTTTCTTTTAATCACCTTAACAATACTGAAACCATTATAGTGATTGAGATGTATAACATAATACTTGAAATATGGAAAAACTGAATAGTATTTCTGATGATCCATACAGCAACTAAATACTACAAATATAGACCTAATATTAAACGCTGACCTAGTATTATTAGGCTACAAATCTGTACATAATAGAGGGAATGTAAAAATAAGAGAAAAAAATCTGAATAAATCATGTGCTACAACATAAGCAAATAATTCATGTGTCACAGTAATTCTTTTTTGTATTTGAATATTAAGCAGTGTCTTACTTCTGACTTCTATTCTTGGCAGGGTTCTGAAAGTGTCTACCTAACCATGAATTAAATGTAGTTAAATTTTGGAGTAATTGGGTTTTCTGATTTATCCATATTTATGATGCTGTTTACTAGATAATATTATGAATTGGCAATTCTGCCAATTACTATTTTTTTATCAAATCACTTTTATTGAGCGACTTAGCATTTTCCTGCTGTCACATAAGTTGCTCAAGGGTTGGGAAACTTGAATAGTAATGATGCATGTAAGTTGAAATAAGGGGAATATTATTGATTGATTAACTGTACAGGGATTCCTCTTTTTATATAGGAAATTACATGAAGTAATTGACTAATAAGTAAATTGGTCATCCTAAAATAGGGAAAGACTATCTGAGAATAATTCCTAAAGTAGTGAAAGAATATACAAGAAAAAGAAACTATCTAAAATAGGCTAAACAAAAGAAAACAGATTAACTATGCAATCACGCTTATTTACAGAAAAAATCTCAAGAGTATCAAATAGAGATGTAATACACTTATGACACTATCAACAATGTTTTCTCTCTATCAGGGATTTTTTTTTCCCATTTAAAAACCCTTCGCTCTTTCAGGTTGACAAGAATGATGACATTTATGAAGTAGGTCTTCATGTCTTCAAACAAAATGGTGCCTCTGTTCATATTCGACCTGGATACTGTTTGAAATGTGGTTCTTACTGTGATTTGGAGGCTTCACATGCTGCAGTTGATAAAGCTTTAGTATGCATGAAAAGGTATGCACTGTTCAATTCGGCCCTAATCTCATCATGAAGTTCAACTTTCCTTTTACTCTGAATATAATCACAGGATTCAAAAAAAATAATAAAATAAAAGAATCACCGGATTCACAGCTATTCTTGAATAGTTCCCAATTTGGAGCTAACTTGATAAATCCTCCAATTTTAAATAATAGATGACTGCTTAATTTTGAGCACTTTACAAATATGGAAATGACAGGTTGCAGGATGCAATATTGTTAAAAGAAATTTCAAGTATTGCTATTTCTGATGCTTTGAGATCTCTTCATCTGCTGAGATTAAATTTGCATGCATACAACAAGCTTATTGCAGAGGTGAGTTTAAGCCTCCTGCACTTTAAAACTCCTCCATTCTAATTATAGTTTTTATGTTTCTGCTAATAGGTGTGTTTTGGGGGGTAGTCTTGGAATACCCATACTGTTCAATAACTTCGTAAGCATTGAATCTAACCAATCTGAAATTAAAGTAATCATGAGATACATCAAGCATATAAAAGTTTTAAAAACAAATTAATATTTCAAATAATTACTCCATTTTAAATACAACCCTGATTTTTCAAATGCCATTTTTTACTCCCATCTTACAGCTCTATCTCTTTTTTCCTTTTCCCTTACATCTATTACTTTTTCTTTCTTTCTATCTTTCTCATCCCCCAACTCAAGCATCATTTTTGTTTAATATATAATCTGCTTTTCAGAGTAAATGTAAATATCAACTATAGGAATGTTTGATTGATCTCAAACTAGGTTCGAATGATTATGAAGATAATATTACTATTCACATGCTTGGGAATACCCAGCTCCCAATCTCTCTCAATAATTGGATTGGTGAAACTCGTGTAACTATTGAAGAGCATAGACTGATAGACAAACAATTGTTATGTTTTTTATATAACGACTTCCATTTCCCTGAACATGATATGCTGCTGCAGGCAGAAGACAACATTGCCCAAGCTTTATGTTTTGCAGGAGAATTACAATTATCTATGGAGCACTGTAAAGCATCTGTCCAGGTAAAATTTTTAGAGTAAATTACATATATATCACTTGAAGTTTCGTGAGATTACACATATACCCCCCACTTTTCTACCCATACACTAACTTCCCTTAACTGTATGAACTTTGAAAAACATTACAATGGGAACTAATAAGTATTTTGTTCTGTTGCAGATTCTGAAGAAGCTATATGATACTGATGATATTGTTATTGCTTATGAACTTGTGAAGCTTTCTTCTATCCAACTTTCCTTGGATGATGATACTGCTGTGGACAGCATAAATCAAATAGATGATATCTTCTCACGATATTATGGACTTCATGCAGACTTGGTCTTCCCTTATCTTCAATACCTTAGAGGAGAGAAATTGAACAATTTTCACTGAAGTCTCTCCAATAAAATGTTTTTCCAACAAAGTGAGCTATAAAATGTGAGTATAATTGTCAATCTCGGCTTAAATGACGGGTCATTTGATATGAAAGATATACTCGAGAAAGGTTACTCAAATCTCATCCAAGCTATTTGATAGTCGAGATGTTTTGTTCATAAAATAAGAATGAGGCTTTGAACTAATGTCAGTCAGGTGTGTTCTCTAACTGCTCTCTCTTTAAGTACATGTGTTCTTATTGATATAGATTAATAAAAAATTTAAAGGGGAGGAGATATATTTGAAACATTGTCTTGAGATATCAGTTGATGAAACCTCAATTAGTTACAAGGAGTATCAATAATTACTTTTCATGTTATAGCTTTGGTTCCCAAAGAAAGTTGTTAATTTGCGGTCAGTTATACCTGCTAGTACTAACACCGAACCTAGAATTTTTATTAATTTAGTTTCATGAAGTGGGGAACAGTAAATGTAGGAGATCGTGTAATTTTGATGATTATATTTAATGTGCTGATTTTTAAAGCATATGGTGCAAAGCTTTACGGTTGAGATGCTATAGGGGTTGAGATTATGGAGAAAAACTGTAGGAATGGATTCTTGACAAATTGTGCAGCTTAGCACTGATGGAGAGGCTAGCAGGATTTTTTCACATTCTCTTTCTTGATAGACTTAGATAAGTGAAAGATACGTTAGTTATATGATGCTTGTAAATTGCACTTAATACAAGTATACTTGTCACCCGTTAAGCCACAGGGATTAATTGAACAACAGATTCCAAACCTTATGCTATTCAGATAATCTGGGAATAGAAAACAAGTGGGATGGCAATAGTTCTGAAACTATCCTAGAAAACGAAGAAAAAATGAGGGGGAAAAATAGAAGGAAAGTAAAGCTGGTAAAGAAAATGACTATGATAGATTGATCAATGGCAGAGGTTAAAAGAATTGGGAATTGGTGCAGTAAGGAATTTGATTATTGGGTGATTCTCGTTGAAGGACTGTTGAATTGATATTCAATATTTGTTGCCTCTTGATTTTTTCTTTTCTTCCCTGCCTGAAATTGTTCCTCTGATCCATTAACCCATAGAAAATACTTGATTCTTGCATGCCTATTAAGGGTACATCAATTGAGATTTGGTTACTTACCAAGCCTATGAAAGTCCTTTGAAGAAATTTGAGTGCATTATTTTCATCATTATACAGATCGAGAGCGAGGTGTAGAATGAACCCGTGTGGAGTTTGATCTCAAGGGACTCAAGTCTCTGATCGGCTTACCTCCAATTATTTTCATTTTTCTTGGGACTGATTGTTGAGTTTCTCTTTATTATTACTTTTTTTTTTTAATTTCCTAATACATTTGTTATTTTGTTCCATTTTGTGTTCATCTTAAAACGCGGTGCAGGCAATGGGTATGTCACCTTTGAAGGGAGTGACATTGAAGAAAATATTCTGTTTGAAAGGGGATGTTTAAGCAAAGCTGCTTAGCGAGTCACTCACTTTAACCTGAATTGCTGACTGAGGTAGTACCCTATAATCTGCAGATTCACCCACTAGAACACAATGGAGTATCCGATAATCTGCAGATTTAGTATTTGGTCGGAGGCCACGAGAAGGTGAAAATATATCTACTCATTTGTGGCTAATTTGAGTGAGCGAATTATTTTTATATTAATTGGATTAAATTATCTTCATGATTTTATTTAATTTTCTAAGTATATAATGGTAAATTTACTTCTCTTACCCCTTTCCTCTCTCATACTTTCGAATCAAAAATGAAAGAGCATAAGATTTATTGTGCCCAGATTATGTGTTGGGGATGTGTGCATGTAGAGATTTATCAAATTCGTATAATCTATTTTTACACCTTTATTAATGTTTCATCCCCGTAAACTTCCTACATATTATCCAAAAGGAAAAACATTATCCAAAAATATGAAGGGGGCAATTTTATGAATGGAGTAAACGTGGGTGACTTATTTCAAAAGTTAAGCGCCTCACTCATACTTTATAGATCAAGATTAAATGTTACTTGAAGACTACATGATTAGTCCCATATATTTTAATTATTCGTTTAAATATAATTTTGACCCATTAGATTTTATAAAAACAAAATTCAGTACTGTTTTTGTATATTGAAGCATTCGTCATAATGTAAAATGACAAGTCTCTTCGTGACTACCCTGTCAAGGGTCATGGATAAAAGCTATGAATTCAGAGGGAAAACTACAATCCAGTTATCTACAAATACAATGATCAATATTTGGAAGTGACAGCACCGTACCATGAAATGAACGTCCGGGACAACGTTAAAACAAAGAATCCAGCTATAGGAAAATTTGCAAGGGAAGGCCGGATAATATGAATTATAATTTTCGGGTAATGTATTGAAATAGCGACACGATTTAATGAATTTACAACATTCCAACAAACCCCACTTGGCGATATAATTTATAACATCAACGCACAGAAATTATTTCCCATGGCATTAATGAAACTTGGACTCGGAGGGCTTGCTTCCCCTAAAAGCTGAAAGAGAAAAGAATGACCTTGATGCTGGAACATCAACATGCAAAAGGAAACAGGAAGGAATTAATAAGGATCAGCAACAGTGGAAAAGGAAAATTTACAATGCCATGCTATAATCATTTTTACTAGTCTTGGTCTCCAGTGAAAACTTACCTCTTGTGGTTGAACCAGCTCCTGAATCACGTCCCTCTTGCATCTTGTGAGAACCCTTCCCATCATCTCTGCCTGCTGCATGGAAATAATCTATATAAGAATCGGAAAAGCAAAGCCGACTAAGAGATCAGGAAAATAAAATAAAACAGAAAGGTAACATGAGAGAAGAGCAAAGCAAATGGTAAGTGTTCTATAGACAAGTTTACTAGTACCTAAATTTCTATCATATCCGTCATGTACTGAATTTTTCGCTTGTCCATAGCTTTTCACATTGAGTGCAGCCTTTCTTAGTAGATTATCGGCATTCCTTTTATTAGAATTTTTAAATTCCTCTGCATCATCCTCTCCTTCGGAAAACACGGATGGGCTAGACCAGCCTGTGGAACTTGTATCGCCCTTGCTCTTTCGAGCAAATTTCAAGAGTCTTTTGAAGCCTTTGGGTGCATCCTTTTGGTATATCATGGCAGGAGGATTCTCGGCATTTCCCCACTCGCCAGTGTCAGGTTCACTACTTTCTTCTTGAAGCATCTGTGACAGAGAATGACGAACCCGAGGACTAGTTGATCCCACTGGGGCAGCATTGGCCAGAGATGCAGATTGAAATGTGTCATCCTCACATGGCTTGGGCAATTCCAGATCCTCTTCTGTCTCCACCCAGGCAGAAGGTGATATGGTTGATTCTTCTTCATTCGTTATATTTAAGGAAGACTCTTCTGTGTATGTAAAGACATTACCATCAGTAGGATTTTGGTCCAAGTTTTCTGTCTCATCACATTGCAATTGGTTATTTATCTGAGGGTCTGGTACTGTGGCAGCATTCTGATGATTAGGGGTCATTGCGTCCCCATCTGAATGCTGACTGACCAAGTCTGAAGCATTATTGACAACCAACTCACTTTCTGGATCTACAATAAGATCTTCACTGTCTCTTTGAGATTTGTCCATCTTAGGAGGACCTTTTTTCTTGTTAAGATCAGCAGTTCCATGCCCTGTCCGAGAACCCTTACGTAGAAATGGTTTTGATTCCAATGGGACCACACTGCTTTTCTTGGTTCCCTTGTTACCTAAGCTAGTCTTTTTAGGAACAGAGGCTTCTTCAGAGGCTGTCATCACTTTGGCTTTGATTGCCTTGCTCTTATTTGGGACAGCTGGCTGCCGCTTCTCATTCATGCTTTTGAGGCTCCTGGCATTATTGGTCTGAGTTTCTTTCTCATTTCTGTTTCGGGGCTGAGATTTTTCCCTTTGGGTGCTTGGTTGCGGAACAGATGTTGTTGACACTGGCTTCCGTCGTGTTGGGGTGCTGTTAGCTGATGAAACTCCAGCACGAGCTTTGGCAGGGGATGTCCCAGCAGCCCTTGGCGAAGGTGTTGCTGACCAAGACTTACGTGTAGCAGGCATGGGTGACGTTCTAGATGATATCCTTTTTGTAGCTGAAGGTTTGGTGGTTTCCTTTGGGGAATTTGCAGGCTGAGTTGAATTTCTAAGAGAATTTTGGGGCAACCTTGTAGAACTCTTCTTACTTGCACTCACACTTTTGGACATTTCAACCTTCCTCTTATCGAGTAGTTGCTGCATTTGTCGAAATTGTGCTTCTTTTTCTATTTGTTTTCCGGCCTTTGCTCCTCGAAGTTTTGCATCCCGTTTTTCCTTATAATTATCATAAGAACCTCCTCTCTGCTCAAATGAAATATTCTGGTTTTTGCTTGGCTGGGCCTTCCCAAATAAAACAGGCTTGCTTTCAACCATTTTTTTAAGAATTTGGTTGAACTCTTCTTGCTTTCGTTGATTCCACTCTGCTGATGCTGCTAACTTTTTGATACTTTCCTCTTTTACTGTTTGGTTGGTTTCATCTGGATTATCTACAGTGTATGAACCTACATTTTCCTGTCTTTCTGGTTTTACATCATGATCAGTGGTCTCGTTATTGTTGTGACTTTCGGTAATAAAATCAGACACCACATCTAATTCTGAATTTTTAGGAATCTCAGGATGTAAAAAATCATTAGAAGTAACTGGAACAGAAACTTCAGGAATGAGTTCTGGCTGGTCTTGAACAGAGGTTTCCCCCATACCAGCACTCCATCTTCTCAAGACAGATTTATTTGTACCAACAGAAACATCTGCTAATGACTTCCTCTTTTGAATATCTGCAGTTTGATCCCGCTGCTTGCTTTCAAAAAGACTGATGGCATCTTGTACAGTTATCCTCCTTACATCAATTTCTGACTTCTTATTGGGTTGTTCAGATAATTCCCCTTCAAAGTCATTTTCAGCAGCATCTCTAAATGATATTGGCCTCTCTCTGCCAGGAAAATAGTTGAGGCTCTTGATAGTTAATGCAGCAGCTCTGCGGGGTCCAGCTCTTCCTATTTGAACTCTCCGCATTGGGGATGCTGACCTTCTGGGTGTTGCAGATCTTACCAGAGAACGGCTTCTCTCAGCAGATGTTTGATCCTCATCACTAGAGTTGGAAGATTCCTCGCTTTCTGTGGAACTGCGTCTCTCAATTTGGGCAACTTTAGCTGGTGAAACACCATACTTAACCGGTGCATCTGAATGTAATGGTTTGGAAATCTGAAGGCTTTTGACAGCCTTGATTGTATCATCTTTTGCCACATCACATGAGTGCAAAGTTGTTTCATTGCTCAGGGGACCAACATCCGGGCTCTTTTGGTTTAGTTCTATAAACTTGCATAAAGAATGCCTGAGATCATGAACACAGTCCATAGAAAACATGCTTAACAGCTAGCTTAGCAATGTTTGAAAAGATATATAAGTGCAATATAGAACTTGCAATCATACATTCTTCAGGCCAATAACATAATTATATAAATCTTTCTGAAACTTACTCTATATTAGTGGCACCAAAATGTCGAGAAAATTTGGCCAAATAAGCCAGATCTTCATGGGAGCATGTAACACCAGTGGCCTTGTTAAAAGTTTCAGCTAACTTGTCGCCCAAAGCTGTTAGTCTTAGATCCATTGCTCGTAACAATTCATTCCTGGCAGTATATTTTCAGAAAGCTTAATAGTGCGTGCAGCCAATCTATATCTGCTAAAAGTAATGTAACAATCACAAGAACATACTTTGAAGCATCGGATGACAAGATGTTAACTTCAGGCTGTAAAAATGCAATAAATTGTTAGTGTATATATAACAATCAAATAAAAACTAGATAAAGAGTAAGTTGCTTTATTGGTAATAGTGTGAATGAATTTGCAAAATGAACCCACTCTAAAGCATTGGAGAAAAGGAATTACTTTGGAGGTTGGTGCTTCAACATGAGAGCTATAGTTACCATCTGTCAGAAGTGCAAATTAAAATCAACAGAAACTATAGAGATCAATGGTATCTTAAATAAAAGTAAAGAAAGCTTTTCATGACACACAAAAAATAATAATCAGTATTATATAAAAGATATTAGAAACCTAACAGATACCCAGTCACCAACTCTTCCATATAATCTACAATATCATATGGAGTAGTTTGTTTGACGTGTTTGATTCAGAATCTGCAATGGGATTGGAGAACTTTATTGTTTTAATATGCTTGTCTGTCCCTTTTTTTTTTGTCTTCATCAAAAAGTATATCTTGTCCTCTTAATTTTATACTCTTTCCTTCTTCTCTTTAATAAACAATAATATTTCTTCTAAAGCCTTAAGTAGTGTCACCGGAGTGATTTCATCCTATGAGAGAGAGAATATCAAAATCAATTTGACTAATGATTTACTTGTCATATGCTCCAGAACAATGACAGTCATCTACCCATAAGAAACCCATGCTAACAACAAATATCAGAGATTGAAGTGACTACGACTATATACAACTAGAAATTGCTTGGCATGACATCAAAAAAGTTAAAACTGGGCAATGGATAATCCCGTTTGTTATTGGGATATATATATATATATATATATATATATATATATATATATATTTTTAAAAGCATGAACATAACAGTCATCTATGGCTTGTGATTCAGTCCTTACAAAATATTCTCGGTTATATAATGAGGAAAAAGTCATTAAAAGGAAAAGACCAAGCATTCAAGGAAAAGCAGCCACTAGATCCTTTGAATTGAAAGAAAGACAAAACATTATCTGAGCTTCCATGTTGGTATAAATAACCAAAATACCTCGCAGGACTAAGATATAGCAAATGCCTTATTTAGTAAATCCATAAAATTAATTCCATCACAGCTACAGATAGTCATGGCGGGCAAATTCAATTATATGATGTCTTAAACCAAGGCCATCTATCTCGCTACACTCTTGTTTTCAGCCTTCATGGATATTGAGAAAAACCTAAGTTTTGTCTAGATCATTAAAAATGATCACTCATCATTTATCTACGTACCAAACTCAATAGTGTTGGACATGAAGGGGTATATTGGGAAAAACCCTCACCTTTAAAGCCGATTTTGTATAATTAAATTAAGTTCAAACCCACATTTTAAGAATGGGTATTAGGATGTCAAAGCTTCTATGTCATCTATTATTTACCCAGAAGCCAGACCCTGTAAGGTGTCTTTGATTGCAATATAGAGAAAATGAAAATATCCTATTGGTTGGTGGTAGCAGACAAGAATCAAGAACCAAACTATATAGAATTTAGTGAAAATTACCTCTTTCCCCACTTTCAAGATGATCCTGAGGGCCCTGATTTTAAAAGACAACTATTAATCAGAAACTACACACATACAATACCAGTATTGATTTATTGAAAGACAGAGTATCACCTTCCCATATAAAGAAACATGAAATTTCTTTGAATCCTCCAACTGAGACATCTCATCCAGGATACCACTGATGGCATTTATCAAATCCGGTGAACTAACAACATGAAGGAACCTAAGGAAAAATAATATTAGAGCTAGTAAGGATTTCCTATAAATATACACAATTCACAAAGGAAAATTAAATGAACCATTATTTGATAGAAACCTCTTAACGGTTGCTTTTGAAAACCATTCAGCACCATGCAGATTTTCTGGTAACTTAAGATCAAAGTTTGCATCAAACCCTTCAGCATACAAATCATTTATTGCAGGTAAATGAGGCAACAAATGTTCCAAATCTCCAGCTGCCACTTTATCGAATTGTTTCCCTTTACAGACAAATGCCTCATACCTATCCCACCACCGTGGAGAGAAATATGTAAATAAGCAGGAAAAACAAAACATATAACATTCACATGAGGAACAGATTCAGCATAAACTACTCTCTGTACAATTGAATGTACTGATGGAAGAACTACCTAGCAAAGGAAACCATAATAACTCTAATAGATTAGATAAACACAATGGTGTGTCAATGATATATTAGAACAATCCTGCTTCTAAGATGTAAGGACATATGTCAGACAACAACTACACTAGTGTTAAGACAATAAAATCATTATATTCTTCAATTTCATAACATTTTTTAGAAAGAAAAAAAAATACATTAGAAATTTAAGTAAAAATCGGGCAAAAACGATGCAGGATAATTAATGATATCATCTATTATTAAGATTTGAAAGGAAAAATAATTCATGTTTTATTTTATAGGTCTTTTTTAGCCTCGGTGAAAAATGATAAAACCCTTTTCAATGATGGGATTGGAGCTAGAGGTGGAACTGAAATAAGGAATTTTCACTGGGATATTAAATTTTTTGATTAGGACTCAATTTGGAATTCTGGCACGGAATAGATTCCATTATGAAATTCTTGAAAGAAGGACATCAGAAACATCATCCTTTTCGATTTCAGTAAAATGATGCCTTTTGTTTCTTCATTTCTGTTTTCTACTCATCTTTGCATATATTCAACAATAGAAACATACATATAGACTAATACTATTTCCTCAAAAATCTTAAATGCCTCCAAGTTTTTGATTCAGTTACAGTATTGTCACATTCTGCAACTAAAGTCAACTACTGAGAAGGGTTTTTACTTTAAAATGATAAGGATTTTTTTCCCTCTGTATATAATAGAAAAACTATTACAGAGAAGAGAAGGGAGGAAAAGAACTTCGAAAAGGATGATAAGAAATCCTTTCAAAGAACTATATAAAATAATATTAAAAATAAGCATGTGAGAAATTGTTACAAAATGGAACATCAGAGCTAACCTGTTTTGGTTAGGAAAAACCTGAATTGAAGCATAATCCAAAGATGCAGTAGCATCTATCGCATCTTCCATTTCCAAAACTTTAGATGAAAACCAAAGGAAAGTGAACCTGAAAGGAAAATAGTAAGCAGACAAAATAAATGCTGAATTTCACTCTGAATTTACTCAAAACTTTCACCCCTCAACAAAAGGAACCAGAGATAGCGAACTAATCAGCAGCCATCACATCCATGCAACTAAACCATCCGCAATAGTAACACACAGAAATTACGCAACAATTAAATATAACATAGAACAACGATCGAAAAGACACAATGTAAACAAAAACTGCTAAAAAAAACTTATGAAATGTCTTTTTTCAAATATGACATTCTGATTATCAGAAAACACTCTTCTATTCTACATCATTACTATAGACAAAAAAAAAACACAGAAATGCTCATTTCTGGAAAACGAATATAGAATAATAAACAACGCAAAGAAACAAACAGAGGAAAACAAAAAAAAGAAAAAGGTTCTGAAAGATAATAATGAAACGACGCGCGGTTACGATGAAAAAGTAACATCCAGATCAAGAGAGAAAACGAAACAACTAGATATGCGTGCATTGAAGTCAGATCTAGCACGCCACATGCACTCTCTATCAAAAACAAAACAAAAAGATAAGATAAATCTCAGAGAAAATTGCAGTGAAGCACATAAGTTGGATTCTTCAAAAACGAGCAATAGCAATTGAACAATAAGATAGCGCAAGCGAAATGCCTTCCAACATTTGAACAACATTTTACCTCTCGCCTCGTCTAACTACCGTTTGAGATCTGAAAACGAGTTTTGTTGTTTTGCTTTTTATATCAGAGCCAAACAGAGAAATAGGTTTTGCGACGAGTGTGAGTGAGTGTGTGCGTGAATTTGAATCTGCGAGATGAGCAATGAGTGATGAGCGAGGAAAGTGGTGTGTGTGTGTGTGAGAGAGAGAGTTGTGGTCCGCGCAAGTAAAATAAAAACTCAACTACACTACACTACACTAAACTATTGCTCAACACGCTACTCCATCAAACAAATATGCTTCCTTCGTCACGCGTGCCTCTCACGCACTTTTCTTTCCGAGAAAGAAAAATAATAAACATTACTTTTATTTATTTTGGTATTCTTTCGATTTAATTACATTGTTTATTTATATTATTAAATTAACAATTAACAATAACATCATCGTTATAAAAAAATAAAAATTGTTATTGCATTTGGGTCGGGTACTTGAGTTTGGTGGGTCTATTATATGTTGCATTGATGGATGGGAATGTGTGGTTGGGTGGGTTATTTAGAAGTGTGACAAAGATTGGGTTGAGAAATTAAGAGAGAATAAACGACAATTCACACCGCAACCATATGCACAACACGCGTGCGTGCATTGGGTTTCCAGATCCACACATACACACGTTCCTCGTCAAATTTGAAATTTGTATCTACTCTCATAAGATAACTTGTCTATTGTCGGTAATTTACGTGTGTGCATCAGCATCATGTTCATGCATGCCCTCAACTTCAACAAAATAAATGTCTCTCTGTATTTTGGTACAAATCCGTCTATATATCTTGTCCCTCTCGTCGTCTCCATGTTAGCAAAAAAAAGTACGTGCTCTATCAACTCGACAAATAGCGAAAGCTTTTCCCATATTTATCTACAATAAACACCGAATTCGCTTTAAAGAAAATCACCTAACTTGATTTAGTTTTTTATGGAAATGATTCTTAAATTACCCTTTGGGATTATACATGTAAAATTGCTTTGGCCTTTCTATTATTTTTCTAATTTTAATACATCTGTGCTAATTTATTGGGCAATAAAAAGTCGAGTTTTTGTCATTTCTATTTCTTCTTGATTTTGATTTGTGTTGTCTCATGAATTTTTAAAATTAGATTTAAAACAATTATATTTAATTCGTCAAGTAACATGTATTCTAACAAATCGATATCAAACGGATTCATTTAATTGAATGATTTGTTTCTCCCTATTAATTGTAGCGTAGCGTGTTTAATTGCAAGTTGGTGAAGTAATTTTTCGTGTTCTCTTTAAAGCTAATAAATATAGCTTATGCGTTTGTTTGGTACAAAGACCAGATTTATCACATCATGACTGTTTTTCGAAACACACGGTAATTCTAGGTCAAGTAATTTCATTTTTATGAATTGAATTGATTATTTATTCATTTTTTTGTGTAAATTACACTTATATCCCGGAGATTTAATGAAATTACATTTGATTACCTTCCATATTTTGATGTTAACTTTTTTTTTTTTAATACACCGTAATTTTGACTTTAGTTTGACTTCTCTTCACAAGAAATTAGGAGAAAAAAAATAGGAGAGAATGGTTAACCGGAAAGGTTTATTACAATTTATATAAATTTATTATATTTTTATATAAATTAAGAAAAGTTTGTGTAGGTTAAAAAAAAGTAATAAGTATGTGATTTTTTTTTAAACCTTAGAATGTAAATAATTTGCCCTTTATTTATTTATTCATACCGAATTTAGTCACTTTATTGTACGGTGGATCATTATAAGCATTTTGAAACTTTAAGCTATTACTAAGTTATTTATATTTTATATAACTTTACATTGGTTCACTTTCATATTTTTATTCTATTAAATATACTCGCACTTTCGGTTAAATGAGATGAGAACAATGTACGAGATCAATTAGATTAAGAAATCATAACCTAAATTTCGTTTATGTCCATGTCGCACATGTAATACAAAATTTGAAATATAAAAGCAAGTCTAGGATCCGCTTAGATGGATAAACGACTGCATGTAGCACAGGGACCAGATCCAAGATCTGAATCATATCAATTTTTCTTCAGAGAGAGAGAGAGAGAAAAGCACCGATTCTTGTAAATTTATATATATATATACACTTTTTTTGGATTAATGGGGAAAAAAGTGTACTGAAATATTTTAGCAAAAGAAAAAATATATATACCGAGTTGGGCTTAAATACCGGTTTAAAAGTGAAATAACTAAACAGAGATACTCATGAACAGTTTATAACCATTGCAAGTAGTTAAGGTTACGGATCCAATCATGTCCTTCACTAATAACTTGATCCAAATTTAGTTAACTCAATTTTCTGATGTAAAATTTGAATGGTGCTGTCCGTAAAAATTGTAAATTATATATACCTTGGCCTTGGTATGTCACTTGGACTTCGTATCAAATGTGGTTCTATGGCACAAAACCGGTCCACAACTAAGGTGGATTCCATTTCATTTCGTCCCTAACAAACCGACCACTCAGTGAAAGTGGAAGACAAAGTTTGTGTGTCAGCTTTCCGTAGGACTAAATGGTAGCTGGCAGAAAAGAAGGCATAGGAAAAAGTAGGATAGAATAGAACATAAAAGTGAAATTGATTGGAGTACCGGAAACTTGAGAAGGAAAGGTTGGCAAATCGTAAAGCTACCACTCTACTGATTATTGATTGCTTTTGGACCTTTACCCCTTGTTTGGCATCGCGGCCCTTACAATCCATGTGATGTACAAACAAAAAGATGGGCAGAGATGAGAGTTAACATAATTCAGATGCTACATTTCATCGAAGCCGCTTCATTAATGTAAGATATAGATTACATCCGGTGAGTTACCAGCATATAGTATCACTTCATACATCTGCTACAACTACTGAACAAACTCGCCTAAGGCGTACATGACAAGGGGGAAAAATGAATGATGCAAAGCCACTTATGCTTACATCCCCCGAAAGTTCTCATAACAGATCAGAGCAATCAATGTACCCACTAAGAAAAGTCAATAAGAAAAAAAAGGAGGGGAAGGGGAAGCGAAAAGGGGGCAAGAGAAAATTCAATAATACATCAGTTAGACCAGACATGAACCAAACCATGCCTATTGCCAGTATAGATCTCATTGCGCTCTTCATCATAGAAGAGAGCAGTAATATCTTCCAAGGCTTCTGCAACTGTGCTCCTTATCCTGGAGGCTTGTTTTCTTTTCCTTGAATTACAACAACCGCCACCTGAAGAATTCTCACCGCAACTGCAATTGCTATCCACTGGAAAGCTGTTGCTTGCTCTTATTTTGGCAAGACACTTTCCAGTTAAAATGTTGCTGACGTTGATGGAACCTGCTGAATAAAAGTAACAAAGCCCATCAGTACCTTTGAAGATAGGCACTTCATAGCAAAATAGATAGATTGATCACAGACACATTGTAAATTGTATATTTAATATGATTTGCTATCACGCTTGACATTTTAACACATCAAAGCCTAAATGTGAAACATTTAGCTAAATCAACTCTAGTCTGATTATCAGGCTACACAACTAAAATATATATATATATCTCCCTTTGTACCTTCCACCACAAGGTGCATTACAAAGGGAAAAAATACAATGTGAACAGACAAAAAAATACAAAAATTACCATTTCCTTCAGCCAATGAATCATCAGAATCAGCTTTACAGTAGGATATGATAAGATCCTGATCACTGGTTATATATATATTGTTTGTGTTGCAGTCAGGATGCCACAGAAGGTGATCCTCAAAGGAAGTTACCAGCTCTCCACGGAAGTTCCACACAGCCACAGTGCGATTTCGAAATGTCAGGAATAATTGATTCTCATATAGAAAAATAAATGCAGACGGTGTCATAAACTCACTTCTGCTAACTTCTGTTAGCTCAAAAGTCCGCACCTAAAAGAATTAATCAAAGGTCAGATAACTGGATATAGAATCATGTATACACATCGTATATAAAGGAGAAAATTACTTACGTCAAGAATTTGAAGGTTCTCGTTTTCTTGCTTGACAAGTAGCTTTTCATTGAATTGTTCAATAAAATCTACCTTCTTGTTCCTATAAAGGAGATGGTTGAAAGACTTCAAGACGGTACCATCTTCTATTGAAAGGATTTTGAGCGGAACATGGCTACTTGCCTTAGAGAATATCAACAACATGATTCCCGGACTAAACAAAAATCACCAAACAAGAGCAAAGGTGTATCAGTAGAGCAGGACCACCCAAAGAAACTATAAAATGTAGAAAAACTATATATCCCAGAAACTTGTGCATGACCATAGACCACCCTATCTATGGAAGTGTTTTGTAAAAATGGAAGTAAATACAGGCATGTCACGAAAAATTACCTGATCTTAATCTCTTGGACATTTTTATCCGAAATAGAGTACAGCATGGTATAGTTTTTCAGGTCAAATACCTTGTATATGCTACACGATTAAGAAGAAAGACAAGTATGATTGTCAAGAAGCATTGATATATTACATAATTATATCCCTGCACAAAAGTATCAGAACAGTAAAAAATTTACCTGTCTTGAGCTGAGTACGTTAAAACCTTCCCATTTACATCATCAAACTCTACAAAACCCGGCCACTTCAGAGATTCGGATTCAAAAAGAGCAAAGCCAGCATCTGGTTTACCCCTCCTTATGTATCTGAGAACAACACAAAATCTTAGCACAACTCAAACCTGGACATCTAACTAATGCTACTAACTGCTTTTCTTTTAGTTACTGTACATCTTGAGCGAATTTGTTTTCTCTAACTTTCACTTTTGAGCATGGGGAACAGGGTTTTAAATGGTGCACTATAGCGGCCAATCGGTGAGTGGCCCCTGTCCACTACAATGATGCTGCAGTGGGGCAGTTTAGTGCAGTGGCCATAGACCAAATAGCAGGATAAACAGCAGGTGCAATGCAGCGCTGTGTTGATTCCAAAAAAACCCTATGAGCAGAGACATCAGGGCTTTTAGGAGGGGGCTATTTTTGGGATTTTTTTATATCACTTATATAATGGATACTATATAAAAAAATCAGCATAGAGGATATCCTGCTATAGAGTTTCTGGGGCCAACCACTGCACACTACTCTCCAGGGTTACTGGGTGTAAGGTAGGAGTTACGAAAAACAAAGAACAATACATACTCGATCCTTGTGCTTCTGCATTTCAAAGAACTGTAACCGTCTGAAGCATATACAGAAACTGTGATAAGTGAGTCATTGTTTTTGTTATAAAACAGACTTCTTATAACTTCATCAGGACTGACATTCAAAAAGCATATCCGTTTATTACTCTCTGCATCAAACAGTTGAAACTCGTTACATATACAATACAATATACACATTTTAAAGTCTCAAATAGAATTAAACAAAATACAAATACTACCTCGGCTAAATGCTGCACAAACGCCAGATTGTGCAAGAGCAAACACAATATCACGCGCTGCTACAATCTCAATAATCTTGGATCTTTTTCTCAGAAATGGCAGTACCATAGACGACGGACCTTTTGGATCATGTGTATCATATTCTTCCTGCAAATAAAATCATCAGACATATCAGAACAACTGCAGGAAATAGGCATACAAACAGTAAATGTCACATCTCATTATCAAAATAGGAGGAACAAAAGACTCTTTGAAATCAATGATTCAAAATAGAACAAGCACTACATTATACAACTAGAAAAAACAGTTTAAAATGTCACACAAGGTCACAAGCATGGGGCATTGATACAAACAAAAACACCACACCCATGGGAGATTGAACTCTATTCCAATTATCCAATGTTGTTTCATGCTGGAGTATCGAAAATACAAGGATGCAGCAGGATCAGACTAGGGGTCTAGTCCTTTCCATCAGCCAAATCACCAAATGCAAACATAACAGAGAACAAACCAAAAGAATTACATAAATTAAACACAATTTTACCGATAAACACAGTCTGCAGCAGCATTCTATGTCCAAGGAAAAAATGTTTCAATCCATCAAAAAATTGCAGGCGCTGAACTCTTACAAGTTGCAAACAAAATAAGACTTGGATTCTTTGTTTAAAAACTGCAGCTTCAAAGCTAGGGTAAAGGCAACATACAAGTTTTAAGTCCGATCCGAGCAGTAAAAAATCTCTAACAAAATTGTCCATTCACACACAAACTTTTGAAAAGTGAAAAGAAGTGAGAGAAATGGGACCTGCAAGCGAATATTCCGGAATCTCTCCTGAGCGTCGCTCATGGTGAAAGCGCGATCCCGCTTCGAACTGATTTCACGTCGCTGTAGCTTCTTGACGCTGTTGACGAAGCCGTCCACCGCACGCGGCCTCTTCTTGGCGGCGACGATTCGCCGGCCGCAGCATGGTCGAGGGCTCACCGTGATTCTCCTGCCACCTTCCATTTCCTCAGTGCTGCATCTACCACCTCAGCTCAATCCAACCCTAAATCTTCGCTCCCCGGAAGAGGAACACCAAAATTAGGGTTCCGTGAATCGGTGGGAAGCGACGAAGGAGAGGTTTCTGTGTGCTGTGACAGTGAAAGAAGAGACCACGAATTCAACGAGCGTCGATCCCGTTTCAAAAATCCTCAAATTGGATTCTCTCTCTCTCTCTCACCGCTTGCGAATGCGAGTACTTAAATAGTTAAATTAAAATATAAGAGAAATCATACCCACTGAATATCTTACTAGGTTTTGTGTCTTTTTTTTTATCTAGTCATCACACGTTTTCTTCTTTATATGTGTATTTTGATTTATTTTCTACCTTTTTATTGATATCGTTGGTATATGGTGAGATTTTATATATTTGAATTTAGACCTTTTATCGTATAATATGATGCAAGTTTTTCATTTTAATAAAATGAGGTTGTTATAAGAGAAAGAGATTGTAATTAGATAAAGTGTTTTCAAATGTTATTTGATTAAAGTGATTATAATAACTAAATAGATAAATAGAAGATTTCTTTTTAAGATAAGATCGGTAAAAAATTTATACACAAGAGAATGTTGTTCTTATTAGTTAAAAGATGGTCTACATTTAAATATGGGGAGTAAGTAAACGGTTAGTTAAAATATTCTTGGATGAATGAGATTTAAAGGAGTTGTGTAATTCCATGATTCGATGCTTTATGATCGAACTCTTGAGAAAAATTATGAATTTTAACATAATGAAGGATAGTGAAAAAGTATGACGTTTATATGGGTTTTGATACCATGCATGTGGATAATGATTTTTATATGGTTAAGTTAGATATGGTGGATAACGAGGAAAAAATAATGTGTGAAGGTTCTTGAATGATCTTTAATCACTACTTAGTAATTACAATTTGAAGTGTAGATGTTGCTTCTTCTATAGTGAAGGTTAATTGTACCCTAATGTGGATCAAATTCCTTAGTTTAAACATAGTGCAGTATGATGAAAGTTTTCTACTAGTCATGACATTAGTAATGAGGAAGTCAATAAAGGTGGATAACAACACCTTGAAGGTAAAGAGGAAAATATTCATCACATTTTTTTGTTGAAATAGACTTGACGCATACAATGGTGAGTAAAGTGTACCTAAATGGGTATTGGCATAAGGTAGAATATGAAAGATTTCACATCATTTGCATTAGGTTTGGATGCCATTTAACTCGCAATTGTGCAATGAAGAAGACAACAACAACTCTAACAGTTGTCCACCATTAGCCTAAAAAGACAACACAAAATTACAATGAAATTGCAAAGGAAGTGATGACAGTTATGAAAAAATCAATTTTGTCCATAATTAATGCATATACGAATAATCAAAAGGATTTTGCATGGTGATTGGCTAGTAGTGACATGGAAAAAAAAAATGTCTCGCATTAGTTGGCAAGAATGGAGTAAAAAAAAAGGAAATGGAGCTAAAGTCAATAATCGTTTTAATGGAATTGATTTTGTCGATAATGAAGATGTGAGCGATTCAACTATTAAAGGAAACAATGCAAACATTATTTTAGGAAGAAACAATCCAATTTGGGAGCAGAACAATGGTATGGTTAAGGAAAAATAAACATAATGAATAGGTTCAATTACCCAAAGTTGAAGGGTGTGGTAATCACACTTTAGGACTTGTTTTTATTCACCTAAAAATTAATCATGTCAAGGTAAATGTCAACCATGAAAAGTATCACATGACTCTCAAAATTATATTCACATAATGATGCACCTATTACAAACTACTTGCATTTCATGTCAAAAGTCAAACATCTCACTTAAGATATTTTAATAACCATGAATGTTGAACATGTAGAAGATAGTCATAAATTTTTCATAGATAAATCATCACCATTAGTTTTGCAATGAAAAAATTAGATAGTCAATATCTCATAAAAAGAGGCAATAGAGACGTCAAGAATGAAATAAATAAAAAGTAGGTTTATACACAATATAGTAATTAGTAAGTCTTTCTTTTATTACTAGTTTCTCATAAAAGAATTTAAAGAAACATTTATTGTTTCCTAGAACATTGGGGGAGCAAAGAATGGTCGAGCAAAAAGGCATATACTAGAAATTATACAAAAAATAAAATCGATGTTCTTAACAATCATGGAATTTTATGTTCCTTATGGGGGACAAGAGATTTTTGGAATTTAGTTGTAGTCTAATTGTTGTTGTGGAAGCACATGAACATGCAATCTATAGGCTTGGGTGGAAAGGGGGAATAATTTGTGGTTTTTATTATTGATATGGACACCTTTCTTTATTATAATCAATGTTGCGGTGGGAGGAAGTAGTGGACATGTATTGGTCTATATGCAAATCTAATATCATCTTATCATGCACATATTTGGAGTCACCTAAATAGTATTAGCTCATTTTTACAATTACCTTGAATCCTTATGAGAGATTTCAATGAGATTATCTATGTGACCAAAAAGGAAATATTTTCTTTTAAATCAGGGTTAAGGCACTAATAATGCAAGTCATAAATCAATATGGTTTGGTGGATTTAAACATTGGGGTCACATAGCATAAAAATGACATAGGTAATTATTTTATTGACAAAAAGTTAGATAAAGGAATGACAAACTTGTAATGATGCATGAATTTTTCTTAAGTTTTTGTGAAGGTTGTTTACCAATTATGTTTGATCACAATTCTACTCCCCTCTATTATGGAAGAATTCCATGCATTCGAGGTCTAAGACCAATCTTGTTTGAGGTTGATTGGATAATGCATTTTGACTACTAAAATGTGATGGAGAAGGTGTAGGAAGAATAAAAAGGTCAACTTATAAATGATATAGAAAAGTTTGGGAAGATTATGTTATTCATAATCAAAAGATTTCTGGCGATATATTTTGTAAGAAAATGAGCATTAATGCACATCTAAAAAGTATATAAAAACTTTTAGAGATAATAGCCCCTTCAACCTTATCTAATTAAATTATCAACTTATCCAACATCTTTGCATCCCGACAACATTTTAGGAAGAACTTTTATGGTATCAAAAATCAAGGGAGAAATTGGTAAAACTTGGAGATAAAAATATCTTTATTTCATATACTAATCATAATTAGAACAAAAGGGAACAAAAATCATGGATTGTCTCTATTAAGTATGATTTAGTGTTCTGATGATGTCGTTCTTTGTGAAAAAACCAAAAGGTATTTTAAATCTTTTTTCTATTTTTCTATTTAGGGTAATTATTTAATTAGAGTGGTAGAAGTTTCTTACTTAGGATAAGAAGGAACTTGTTGCTCATACAACCAATAACTAAGTATAAGGTCTCCAAAGTCTCAAATTTGATGGTTTTTGAGCAATATTAAAAACTTGATTGGTGATGGCATTTGGAAGTTGACTTGTGATGCCTTTACTGCGAGTTTTTTTCCTTTATAACTATTCAATACTAATTACTCTAATACCTAAGGTAAATAATCTTAGTATTTTTAAAGATTTCAAACCATACAATTTGTGCAATCTAATTTACAAATTTATTATTAAGGTTGTGCTAAGTAGATTATGATCTTTGTTAATTGACATCATTGGTTCCTTCAAAAGTAGTTTTTTGTTGATAAAGGAACCTTTGATAATGTCATAATTCTTGAAGATATCATTTGTAGCATGCACAAATTCAATAGGAGAAAAAAAAGTGACCTTAAAATTTTACTTAGTAAAGGTATGTGATAATGTTTATTGAATGTTGCTTAAAGATTGTTTGATTGATTTTGGTTTTCCTCATTATAGTGAAGCTAATAATGTATTGGGTGACTTCATTGTCTTTTTCTATCATATAGAATTGCAAAACACTACATAATTTTTTTTACAACAATAGGTTTGCAACAAGGTGACCTTCTCACTATATATTTATTTGTAAGGGTGACCAATAAAATTAAACCCACCCAAACCTAAGCATCCCACAGGAAAAAAATGGGCAAAATGGTCAATTTATTATAGGTTATCAAGTGAGTAAAAAAGTTTGATTTAGTCAAAATATAATTGAACTTGAGTTAAAAAAAAGTTACCCATTAGTATTTGATTCAGTCCTATTCTTAATTCTCTATTATTGGTGTTGCCTCTTGAAACTCTAGTGTTGTAGTGAAGTCATCTTAGGAGCAAGGAGTTTGGGGATTGTTGTTATTGCAACTTCGCCTTGGAGGAAACTTCTTTCCAAGTAAGAGGTGAGTGAGTTATCTAACTTATCTTGCTTAGGATGTAAATCAAATCATGGGTAATGGAGCTGGTTCTCAACTATGTAGGCTTTTCACATTCTGTATTGGCATGTCTATTGGACGGGTTATGGTTGTGAAAGTCATGAAGCTTTGGTGTGATTTGTTTTATGTGTTTGGAATACTTGAAATTTGATTGGAATAGTTGTTATTGTGTTGATGTGACTTTTGGGATCCTTGGAATTGAGTTGTGATTTGATTGGATGATTTATGCTAATTTTGTGGAAAATGTTGCATTGATGTTGTGTTAATACATTGGCAAGTGTACTAAATTACATTATAATATTTCAAAATCAAATATGCCTCCCAAAGAAATTTGTGCAATATAAGCCAATATTAACTCGATACACTAACTTAAGTTCAAATAAATAAATAAAATTAGTTTTTTTTTAAAGTTGGCTTTACATAAATTAAACTTACAAGCAATAAAGTGATGCAATTAAACGTAAAGTTGTTTTGAGACTATTTATCAAACATTTGGCAACAAAGATATAAAGATAATCAAATGAAGAAAACCATTAAGATTGGACTTCAATAGTTCACCATCATGTATTAGTTTAATAAAGAGTTTTCATCTATATTTATATCATTACTCAACATTGACACTAAAAATCTTCAAACCCTAATCCCTTAGAAGCTTGAAACCATGTATTTCATTCAAATCATCAACCCCTTAGTTAAAGTGACTAAAATATAAGTATTAAAAACATTTATAAAATGTCTATTGAACTCACGATTATCCCTAAACACAATATTTAATGGGTGTCTTAACTCATACACAACTCAAGAATTATTTTCCAATAACCAATCAACTGAAAACATCAAGCCAAGATACAAATAATCATAAGTGCACTAAGAGAAGAGCAAAACACTAAATAATGGAATAAAGCATAGATAAATGAAGCATAAGTCAATACATGAAGTTTAGTTAGTTACATGCAATCCCAATGAAGGAGAAATTAGCTACTTAAAGCCATGAGAAGTATAAAGATTGATGGAGAAATAAAGAAAATGAATAATGGAGGTTTGAAATTCTCCTACCATCAAAACATCTTGTCTTTGTGTATCCAAGATTCTAGCCCCCAAAAGTTTGACCTAGAAAATTCTTTTTATCCATACATCATAAGTGCCAAGTGCACTTTTGCTTGGCCAAAATGGTCTCTCTTTGAGCGAGAATTCAATGTTGCACTAGGACAAATATAACATTTTACTCAACAACATGGTCATCTCACTACGCAAAAATGTTTGACTTGATCTTCCTTAAGTTGACAATCTTGCTCATTTAGACTTAATTTTGGCTCAATCAGATGTTTTTTTTTAGAGTTAATGATTCTTCAAAGTCTTCCTTCAACCAATTATCTTCTTCAATCTACAAAAAGAAGTCTCATAAATGTAATTAGCCTCAAGACATGATTAACTATATGGAAAGTGAAAGTATAAATAAAATACTATTAAAATAAAGTAAACAATACTAAAAATAATGAAGAATGTAGATAATAACTAAGATTTAAGTACTTAGAAATAAGTAAATCATGTAATTATCATGTTGTTAAGAGCACATTATTGGTACATCATATGTTAAGAAAGTAATAAAAAAATAGAAACAAAACAAAGAATATTTGGACATAAGTGAATGAGATCGTGAGGGGATTTGAAAACCTCAATTTTGGTTTCCTTACGAGTTCGTGCAAAGCATGAGTGTCTCCATGTTACGTGCAAGATTTCGAGAGAAACAAAGATTGCCTTTGTTCCTTTGGCACTATGTAAGGAAATAGTCTCACCAAGCTTGAGAGCCATAGAGACTGCGAGGTATTTTGGTGTTAAGCGTGGATGTTGCCATGCAAAGCGTTGAAGTCATAGAGAGGAATCTCAACTTGGACATGCTAAGCCCATTTATGCTAAAAAAACTACGAAATTATACACTAAGCAAATGCAAGTCACACTAAGCATCATGGCCACAGTGAGCAAAAGTGATTTTGTGTTAAATTTGAGTTAGTTCGTGCTAATTATATAAGTGGGAAGGCCACATAGAGAAAAGATTACTCTTTATGCCTATGTGGCTAAGTGTGGAAGGTTCCATGCTAAGCACAATGCACTTGAACAATAAAAGATGATATTTGTAACTTAATAATAAAAATAAACCTTGTGTTATATAATTAATTAAGACTTGGGGGTATTGAAATTTTGAGAACCCTAAGGCACTTGAGGCGAACCTTAAGATAAACCATTATAGAGGAATACGATTTGCCATGAGATCTTGAGCTTTAAGAGGATCTATTATAGTATAATAGTATTTAATACGGTAAACTTGAGGGCACTTAAGGTGTCACGAGAATTTGATAGCAGTTCAGTAATATGAATTTGATTGATATTATTAAGCATTGTTGTATGCAACATGCATCATGTTGCATTGAGCTAAGATGTTAAACGAGGTACATGTTATGAATCATATGTAAGAGAGGTCTCTAAGTGACCAAATTATTCAAACCTTAAGGGTGAGATTAGTTTGGGATCCCCATCTAGCTCATGTTGGTCCCATACAATTGGGATATCCTATCAAAACCTTGAATTCTTGACAAGCCACTGGTGGATTCATCCTAGTGTAGGGTGATAGTCTCAAACTCTAATGCTAGGGTTTGTCGTATATCTTATACTCTTAGGTTGTTTTATGAACTATTGAGATTTTAAAACTTAACACAACATTCATAAGTGCATTATAATATATCAGAGATCATTGTATAACATGGTGTCTAGTGTTTTTTTTGTGAACGATCATGATTATATATGTTTTGTTGTATATGTCGTTAGGCTTTTGCTTCACACTAGAAACATGAGTGAAATGTATCTCACTCTCGTATTTGTTTTATTTTGTTTTTTATTTGGGTGAAATGTCATTTGCAGATGAGAGTCAACTTGAAATTGATGTTAGAGAAAAGACTTAGTCCTTAGTTTGTTTTGAAGCTTTTAGGTATCATGTTTTGATAAAAACATGACTTTAAGATTGAGTTGTATTTATTAAGTTTTTTTTTAAAAGATACTCGTATTATTTATATGTTAGTCTTTTTGTTTTGAAAACATTTTGTATAACTGTTGGAATGTTAATTTTTCTTATTTGTTTCAATTTCTTTTATTATAAATTAGATTTCAGCTTAGTTTCTATGTGAGTTCTTTACCTTACACTAGAGAAAAAATTGAAAAATCTTCACATTTTTCTTTATTTAGCAATATTTTCTTATTTATATTAGTTAGTGTCATAAGAGATAGAAAATGTTACATTCATTCCTTTTAAATAGTCCATTCATATTCATCTTTATCATTCATTTTCATTCCTCTTTCTTACATTTATAAGCATAGAGTTTTATGGTGTTTCCATACTCCACAAAATTGGTGTTCATGGTGCATGCATGTAGGTGCTACGTAAGTTTTCAATATGTATTAATAATGTTAGTTTTTATTTTAATTGTTTAAAACCAAAGATGTTTTAAATTTTCATTTCCTCTCTTATGACAAAGTTTCAATTTTTTTGTTGTGACTAATTGCATGGTAAATGTATATATGTGTGTGTGGTTGTATTATGTGTAATTTTGTGATTTTATGTGATTGTATGGGTGATAAAATGAATTAGATTAATTGAGTTGACTCAAACTCGCTCTAATGAAATGCAATACTTGAGTTTTAAATTTTGAGAATGCAAACCTTTTTAGCTCAAACCAATCATTACTAAAAGTTCAAAAAAAATTAGGTTTTTGTTGGTCTTGAAGTTCATTTTAAAGAACCATATTAAAATTACTTTTTGGTCCACCACTATAACTTGTGATCTACATTAATCATGACCACAATAGGTCGAATAGCTCACCAACATTATGTGATTGTTCATTTAACATGTATGTAGACTCCATATGTTTATTTAACGTAATGAAATTCTATTTGAAATGACTTATCCATTTCTATCAGTTCTTCTTTGTTTTTATTTTTCTTAGAATTGCTTATGATTATTTATATGTTCTCAATATATTGTTAATATGTCTTATTGAGATTTTGTTCAATTAACAACTTTCATGATTAATTAATATTGCTCCATAACTATGTAATAGTGTATTCATGAAAATTCCTTATATAGTGATTATTTATTTATTTATTTATTCTCCAATGACATTATCATATTATGTAATTAGCTTTTACACATGTTTAATATTTTGCAAAAAAAATTGTTATACTTTTTTTTGCTATATGTTAGCATGTTATGTTTGTAGTATTGATATGCATTTACTTTAGTAATATTTTAAGATCTTTGTTTTAATCATTACATTTTGTGTCAAATTTATTCCAAATATAATTGAGATGAAACTAGGCTTTCATCTAAGTCGATAAAATCTACTAATGAGACAAGTGTTAATTTATAGTATTTCTTTTATGATAAAAAAAATGACTATAGAGTCCAAGGTAGTAGGGATTCAAATCAAATTTTGGGTCTAATTTTGTTGAACTTTGTGGATATATTTTGTATTTGTTTTGTTAGTGTAGGTTTAGTGTTCCTTTGATTTTAAATTCATATAAATATTTTTTTTAGATCCATTAGAATGTTTTCATTTAAGATAAGAAAACACTTAAAACTCAAAAAAATATTTATAAAATACTTATATTTATTTCACTTTGAGACAAATAAAGGTTATTGACAATATGTGTTTTTTTAAAATGTTTACTTGAAAATATATTACTTGAATTTAATTTTTTTTGAACTACTCTTAATTATCGCATTACAATTTAGAGATATTGATGATAACATTAAATGCATTAATTGTTATTTTTTATATAAAAAGGTAAAAAAAAATATACTCCCACACTATGATACCTCAAAGACTATGAGATAGGAAGTTAATGACATGCTAGATCAGATACAAGCCCATTTGTGTCCACTAATATAAGATTTTAATACAAAGGATATCAAACTTGTGTCATAGAAATCACAAATTCAAATTAGATACTAGATCATTTATCTCAATTTACAATGACTTACGATAACTAATCTTAAATATATCTTGCATTATTTTTTATATATATTTTAAAAAAATACAACTTAATTAAAATTATTTCTAATTAATATAATAATTAATTAGTGGCATAAATATCTCATTAATGTTAGGAACAATTTTGAAAAAAAATAATATAAATTTAGGATAAATTCAATATAATCAACTAAATTAATCATTTTTAAGTTATAATTACTCTTTTGGTCCCTCAATTTGTTTAATTTAGTTTATTTGTTATTAAAAGGTTCAATTTGATCTCTTAATTTTCTAAAATGACGAAATATCATTGGTTTTGTCCAATTGAAATTGACAACGTTCACTTCTTTTACACATGACACAATAATAAAATGATAGATATTGCTACATGCACAAAAAATTAACATTGTTAGTTTCAAGAATTTGGATCCTCTCCTGCAATTTTCTCTCTCCAGCCTCTCTCCAACAACACTAATAATCATTAGAAATATCTAATGGCTCAAATTTAATCTTATAAAAATCATTTAAGAAATTACATTAATTATAAGATTAAATTTGAGCCATTAAATATATCCAATGATTATTAATATTGCTGGAAAGAGACTGAAGAGAGAAAATTGCAGGAGAGAATCCAAATTCTAGTTTCAATTGGATGAAAAGGAACATATTACATTATTTTAAAAATTAAGAGACAAAATTTAATACATTAAATAAATTGAGGGAAAAAAATAATTTAACCTTTTTTAATTATAATAAATTATGCAACTGAATATTTTGAAAAGGAATCATAGAGTATTTTTTAACAGCAATTTCTTGAAAATATATTAATTAAATTTGAATTTCTCTTAACTACTATAATTATTGTTACTTAAATTTAAATTTATCTAAATTTCTATTAATTACTTGTTACTACTTGAATTTGAATTTTTTTAGACTACTATTAATTATTTTGTTGGGATTTGAAAATATTAATGGTAACATTGGAACTTGAAAATATTAAAGGTAGTATTAAATATTTTACTTTCAAAACTTGAAAAATATTAATACCAATATTGGAACTTGAAAATATTAACTGCCAAATAATACTCTGTTTCACTTTAAAATATCAATATTAATAATAATATTAAATTATTTTTACTTTGTAATATAAATATTAAGGAGCTGTATTTGTTTAGGATTTTATAAGATTTTAAAAGATTTTTTTTTAGTAAAAAAGTATGTTGATATTTAATCAGGATTTTATGTCAGTTAAAAATAATCCAATGACATTCAATCTGGATTTTCAAGATTTTTTAAAGAGTCCATTAGTATTCATTTGAAACTGTTTACAATTTAAAAATAATCTATTGGTATTCAAAATATAGGGATTTTAAAGGATTATTGTATTAGAGAGATTTTGAAGGATTGTTTAGAAGTATCTATAAATACCAAATTCATAAAACAATCTCATTCAAACACATCAGATTTTGGAGAATTATTTGAAATGACTTTTTAAGTGCTTTAAGAATTTTCAAGTAAGTTTTTCATCTTTTTTTTTTCTTTCTATGCTCATATCTTCTCCATTTTTTTTTCTCTGTTAATAATAATGCACTACTGTTCATATATAATACTTAGGGGAGGGTAGATAGACCTGGGTCCGCGGACCAGTCCATTAGCCCGCAGATTTCGCGGATAACAGATCCATATTTTTCAAATCCATATAACTATGATTAATCTTTGAGTCCGGTCCGTGAAATCCGTGAACTTGTCGGATTTAAACCGCGGGCTTGTGGGCTAGTTCATGGACTTCACTAATTAATATTTTTAGATATTAAGACTTTAATATTAAGTTATGTATTTAATATTTTAAATTATTATGTCATTAAAATTATGTTTAGTTGGTATGTATTTGTCATTTTAATTATTTTTATGACATTTTGATATTTTTATTATTGAAAGTTTGGTATTATTATATATGTATTTGCAATTATTTTTATTTTAATATTTAGTATTTTAAACCATTTTAACTATTGATAAATTTTAGTGTGATGAAATTTAGCTTATAAATAAATAAATAAAAATTCTTCTAATTTTATGTATTTTTTTTTAATTTTTTTTTTGAATCATTATTTTGACCCACAGACCGATCTATTATCTGCGAATTTTGGTGGGCCGGATACAGACTTAAAAAATAAGTCCATTTATTTTACGGATCGGACTTATTTGGTCCGTATAAAATGCGGGTTTTACGGACCGGGTCTTAAATGGGTCGGACCAGTCCGTATACCGACCCATAATAATACTTACTATTATTTCCATTTCATTCCTCTATTTGGTGAAACTCGTGTACATAAATAATAGTGTCATTGACTTGCTCTATTTTTCTCTCCGTAATCTTTAATTGACTAACTCTATTTTGCTCTATTTAGTTAAGTTTGTTCTTCTGATATATAACACAGAAAATGCTTGAAATTTTAACTTTTAAGTAGTAATTTTTTTTATAACATGTGTCAAGAAAAGGGAAAGGTGAAATCAATTTAGGTTTATTAGAATGTATGTATGTATGTGTGTGTGTGTATATATATATATATATATATATATATATATATATATATATATATATATATATAAAATGAATTTGAGTTAGGGTTTATGCGAGTAGAATGAGATAAGAACGAATCTTAGTTGAGGGAAGAACCGTCTCACTATAAAAATTGTAATCTCTCTCTCCCTTGAATTTGTTATTGTTATCCTTTTCCCTTTTATGACAAAAATTATTTTATTTCTTTTTTTTACTATGAATTTTATTTTTTTAATTTTTATATTGTGAAATTATGATTTTTTATATTTTAAAAAAATAACTTAAGACATTACAGTATCTTAGAATTTAATACTAAAAATATTTATTCACGGGTGAATAATTGAAAGCAATTAAAAAATTTAGAAAAATATTTTGTACCTGTCACAAATTTCAGATTTTTTTTCTCCTAATTGATGTTTGTAGATTTCTAAAATATTTTAAATGAATAAAAGTGTATGAAAGACAAATTTTCACTCAAATACCAATATAAAATGTAGGGACATATTTAGTTATAAGAGAGTAGGCTAGTTGTCCCACTATTTTAAATCGGGTACGGGTATATACTTATCCACCCCGTACCCGTACCCGTCCCCGTTCCCATTTTTAATTTAATACCTACTTTCAATTTAATTATATTAAAGAATTTTAATATTTTTTATGTGTGATTATTTATTATAATATGAGATAGAAAAATAACTTAATTATAATTATAATATAATAAAAAACAATTTAAAAATATCATATTTTTTTATAAAAAATAAAAAATAAAAAAATTGACAGGTACGGGTACGGGTACGGGTATACTCGATACCCGACGGGGGACATGGATGAGGATGAAAATCACATACCTGACGAGTACAGGTACAGGGACGGAGATGTGTTTGACTCGCGGGGACAGGGACGAGTATCATGAAACCCGTACCCGACCCGCCCTATTGCTATCCCTAGACACAACTAGGATGTATCTTCAATTCCTGAACTTGTATATTTACAAACAAAAATAATCTAAGATGTGTAATACACTATCCTTACAAATTTGTATTGCATGATGCGCAAGTCTCCCAAAATATAACAAATTTTTCCAAAAGTGATTAGTGGTAATTAAACTTGTAAACTTTTTTTAGTAAGAATAACCCAAAAAATCCACAAAAAGATAAAACTAGAAAAAGGTGAGACAAAGTTTTTTCAAAAGCCTTTTTTTTAGTTCTGACTCCTCTAAAGTGATCTTATCAATTTAGATAGTAGAGTGATCACATTTTTACCATATAAATGTTTAACGACTTATACTTAATTAAAAATTTTAAAATTGAAAAAAGCTACCATTTTTATTGTCATTTCAATCACCACTATTTCCACCAACATCACCATTATTAGTGGTGGTGATAGTAGTGACTATAATAATGACAATGGTGACAATGATGGTATAGTGGTGTAGTGGTATTGGCAATTAAAGTGATGATGATTTGATGATGATGGCAATAGTGACTATAGTGATGATTATGGTGATGATGATGATAATTATGATGATGGTTTTGGTGGCATTGTTCTCATTAAAAGAGGAAATTTCAATGTGTGATTTTTTTTTTCCTAAAAATTTACTTAACTACTATTTTGTTTAATTTTTCATGTGTTTCAAAATTTTAATTATGATTAAATCTAATCTAAGTCATTAAACTTTTAAATGGTATGTTGCCACTTTTTTTTGCTAAAGTTTCACACAAAAGAAAAAAAATCTAAAATCACCTCTAATTAGGTCAATAAAATAAGGGATAACCAACCGTTAAAAAACTAAGTTAACTATACTAATAATAAATTAAAAAAATTAATTAAGAAAAATGTTTATTTGATAAAAATTAAATTAATTTAAAATACTTTATTTAAAATTTAATTAAATAAATATATTAACCTTTTTAAAATATCACTCAAAATAATATGATTAAAACATTTAAAATTAATAAATCTATTATATTTTAAAATAATAATAAAAATACAAAATTTAATTTTAATTAAATCATATTTATTAAAGATAAAAATGCTTTTGAAGTATAAAAAATTATATAAATGGTACTTTTAGTAAAAGGAATACCTTTTTTTTATATGTACACAAATTTTAAACTAATTTATCCTTATAATTATCTCTAAATTAGTTTCTTATTTATTTATGTATTCGTTCTCTTATTTTTACTTGATCATGAAATTTAACAAATTAGTATTTTAGTATGTGTAATACATAGGCTAAATATCTTATATAACTAAAATTTATAATAAATTATACATACAAATAAATATTATGTTTGAATAAATAAATCATGTTTAAAATTTGTATAAATAGATACTTTTAAATATATAAATTATATTTAAAATTTATGATAAATAATTTTTATTGTATCATAATATTATTTTATTTGTTAATAATTTATTTTAAAAATATTGAAATTTAATTGATAAATAATCATGATAAATAAAAGTCGAATTAGATAAAAAAAAAGTTAAAAAAATATTTAAAAACTCTCTCGTTGAAAAAAATCACTAAAAATGATTGTATTTGTGTTTAATATACAAGAGTTGAATCTAAACATCTCACACTTTAAATAATTATTCATTATTATTTTGCTTCTTTTACAAATTTTGTTTTTTTTTTTAATTTTTTTTAATTTTTTTTTAAAAATAATTATACCTTATGTTGTATTTTTTTTTTCTCACTAATTTATATTTAAGGATAATATCAATTATCCACTTTTTTTTTAAACATTAATTTATTTTATTTTTTCACATAAATACGAAATGTTTTCTTTTCATGCTAGTAATAATGATAATGTTGATATTACTTAATTTTATCATAATTCAATTTTGAAAGTATAAATTTAAAAATAAACTAAAAAATCAAATTTAATAACCAAGATTCAAATTGAACTTGATTATTTAAAAAAAAAATAATTTAATTAATTGGTTACAAGTTCATTGAATTAAAATGAATTTGAAAAAATTTTCATAGGCTAAATGATTATTATACATAACTAAAAATTTATAATAAATTATATATATATAACTAAATATTATATTTAAATATTATTTTTTTTAAATTATATAAAAAAATATTTTTAAATATATAAATTATATTTTAGATGTGATATAAATAATTTATATTATTTCACAATATTCTTTTTAACTATTGATAATTTATTTTATATTGATAATTAATTCATAAATAAATATAATAAATTAAAAAAAATAAATTAAATAAAAATTTAAAAAATTCTTAAAAAGACTCTATTAGAAAATAGTCTCTAAAAACATTCATACACACAAAATAGTTATTTTATTGTATAAGAATTGCTATAAATGTGAAACCCGTTGCATTTTCTCTCATTTCTCCCTCTCAACTCTCAACTCTCACTCATTTCTTTTCTTCTTGGACACTCTTCTTCCCCATCAAGTGCTGATTTCTTTGTGGTGATCTAGGTGCTGACTAGAGCCGGTTGAGTGTATCGGACGGATTTCCCTTCTTTCCCGTTGAGCTTTTTTTTTCGTTCGTCCTTCTTCTTCATTGTCTTCTTCTTCCTGGAAGCTTGGAATCCTTCACCGGGGTAAGGGAAACTAGGTTCTTTGGCTGATTTTGTTGAAAATGAGTTTCTACACTCATTTATGGTTGATTTTCTGGATGAATTTGGTTGAGATGGAAGGAAACTCATTTTCGAGGTTTTGGGTGAAAATTTGGGGTTTTTGATGAATTGTGGTTGCATGTTGAAAAAGATGGTATTTTTGAGATGTTTGATGAAAATGTAGCATTTTGGCTGGTTTGCATGTGTTGGAAATGTGGATTTTTGCAGGATTTGGGTAAGATTTTCGAACTTGGTGAGTTGTTACTAGGTATCACGCCGGGCGCAGTTCTTGGAGAGGGAGCTCCATTTGGGCAAGCCCGCTAGGCGCAAGGGTGTGTGCGCCGGGCGAGCTTGAGAATGTGAACCTCTGGATGGCCCACGCCGGGCGTGGTTGGACCGCGCTGGGCGCGATATCAGTATGTAACATGTTTTTGGGATTTCTGGTGCTGTGCCGGGCGTGACCACGTCTCGCCGGGCGTGGAGACTCCTTGGGAGTCTCTGCCAGAGGTGGCGCCGGGCGCAATTGTAATTGCACCGGGCATGAGACCTTGGGGAGGTCTATGTCTACCCTGCGCCGAGCATAGGTTTGGCACGCCGGGCGTGTGAGGCTCTTTGGAGTCTCTGCCTCCTAACACGCAGGGCGCAATTGGTATTGCGCCGAGCGCGTTTTAGCCCTGGTACTCTCTGGTTGGGCCACGCCGGGCGCAACCATGAGTGCGCCGGGCGCGGATGTGCATTTGATGTTATATGCTGAGGTTAGCTGATAGATGTTGTTATAAGCTGAGCTGAGCCGAAAATTGATGAATATTGTTGTGCTGTTAATGCTGAATTATAATATTGTTATGCCATAAGTTGTTTGAGCTGTGCTGTGAATCATTAAGCTGTGTTGTATATTATTAAGTTGTGTCGTATGCTGTTATTGATGTTATTGTTGTGCTGTGCTACATGCTAATATAAACTGTTGTAGGCCGTAAGGCTGAGCTGTAGTAGGCAGTAAGATTGAGCTGTTGTAGGCCATAAGGCTGAGCTGTTGTAGGCCGTAAGGCTGAGCTGTTGATCACAAAGACTAGAGGAGATGTTTTTCGAAATTGTTCATCCCATTGTGTGGATTGAGGTAGTTGTGGTGCTCTTAGAGCCCAAATTGTTGAAAACCCTCCCTGGGAAGCTGTCCCTTGGAGTGGTCACTGTGCTGTTCTCCTCTAAGTACTTAGTTGGTCCCGTGTATTGGCAAGATCGATGCACACGTGTACGAAGCGACCACGGTATAGGGACAAGGTCGAGCTATACCAATTATAGAGCGACCACGGTATAGGGGCCAGGTCGAGCTATACCGCTTACAAGCGACCAAACCGAGCGGATATGCGTGACGACGCATTGTTTTTTTACTGCTGTTATTGCTGAATGATGTGAGCTGTATATGTGATGTGTTGTGTGCTTGCTGAACTAGATTGACGTGCTGATAGCTGTAGTTGTTTACCATTCATGTATTCTTATATATGTATGCTGATTCTTTTCACTAGCTTACCCTTTGTTGTTTCCATGTGGTTTGGACTGCAATGATCATACTGTGTATGGGAGTAGAGCAAGGATAGGCTGGTGTGTAAAGGCAGGTATGTGGCTGACAGATGCAATGGATGATATTTGATGTTTTGTTATTTTTGGCCACTAGTTTGGCTATTTTAGATGTATTTGATACATTGAGCCTCAGGCTAGACGTATTATATATATTTTATTTTATATATATATATATATATATATATATATATATATATATATATATATATATATATATATATATATGCTCTTGTCTGTGTGGTGCTGTGTGTTGAGTCGCGTGTGATAGTCAAGCAGGTCGTTACAATAAATATTTAGTTAATTAATAAATTATTGATTCAAGAAAAATTAAATCTAATTCTTTAAATAAAGTTTCATGATAATATGAGTATAAAAAAATATATAAATATTTTGGTATTTATGTAAATGATTTTTAAAAATTAATCTGTAATCCTTTTATGAATTATTTTTAGTTTATTTCAATAAACTATTAGAATAACTTGTCAAAAAAATAAACTCTAATGTGTATCTAATTAAAAAAAGTAAATCATTAATAGATATTTAAATGGTAAAAACTTATTTAATGAACACTTAATTGAAAGTTTAATTTGGTGTAAAAAAGTAAAAATTTATTTTTAAAGTAAATTTTGTTTGCAGGAATGCAAATAAGTTCTTAATTATTATGTGGATTATGTTTATTAAAAAAAAACAAAAGTAAACTTTGTACAAGTGTTTTAAAACCCGGACCGACCCGGCCGGTTGGACCGGTTGGACCGGGAACCGGTGGTCCAGCCGGTCCGAATATGAAGTTGGATCGGTTATGCAGTCGACCCGTTTCAAACCGGATTGAACCGGTCAATTTTCCGGTTCAACCGGTGAACCGGTGGGTCAAACCGGTTCAACCACTTTTTTTTTTAAAAAATATTTTTAAGGGACCATAAATCACAAAAATGATAATGAAAATTGAATCTCTTAATGAAAAAGCAAGGAGTCTTATTAAATATAACAATGACTACTTGTTCTAATATATTTGTTTGCAATATATACAACTTAAATAACTTTTATAGTATATTATTAATTTTAAATTATATATTTAATAATGCAATATCTATGTAAATATTACATATATTATTTTCTGATATTAATTGCAAGCATATTATATATGTACATATTATTTATATTTTTAATTTGTATTAATATACCGTTTAACATGTAATTTTTTTATGTATTTTTTTACAAAATAAAAATAATTTTTTTTAAAAATAAGATAGAAAAATTGAAATTTAAAATAAGATATGAATTTATTAAAATTTATAAGTATAAAATATATTTAATATGAATACTTTTTAATAAAAATAAATAAAAATCGAGTCATGCAGTTCAACTAGTGACCCATCGGTTCAACCATTGATCCACTGACCCAGTACCTTAACCGGTTCGATGACCGGTCCGATTTTTAAAACTATGCTTTGTACCAGCTCTAGAACATGAACACGCCATGTGTCAAAAGAGAGGGCTCCATGATGAGGACCACAGAAACCCAAACCCCACCATTATAATATTTGTCAGTCAAGAGAAAAAGACACTCCTTTGACTAAAATGTGTTTTTATTGTTTTTCACAGCTTTCAATTTTCTCTATTTTCTTTTTTATTTTCTTCTTAAGCTAAACAAAACTTAAAAAGACCACCATTGACCATTACACACGTGCATAATTTCTTAACACAGATACCACGTCCAAACAATATACAATGGAAAATACCATTTGATTTCAATGAGAAAATAACATTTTGCATTTGTAAGAATGATGTTAATTTGTAACATACTAGTATTATTATATTTTAATTTTGTATTAAGTAAAATTAAATCTGAATCATTAAATTAGTCTATTTTTCTTCTTATTATTTGTGACGTTCATGCAATAATAAAAATATGCTAATGTGTATTGTTAATAGAATGATTATGTTAGTTGAGGAAATTTGTAATCTAAATATAAAAAAAAACCTAATTGCAAATATGCAAGTGTTCAAACTGCAAATCCATTTAAATGGTACAAGCGTGTAATTAATATGTAGAATCATGTTTTAAAAAAAAGCATACAATTCTAGGACCAACATTATTTAATGGGTGATAGGTGATAGGTGATAAGTATGGTGTATTTTCAGTGAAAAGTGCGTATCTTTGACTGCAGCGTTTATTGGGTGGAAAATTTAGATATTCTTTAGATTTTCATCTAGTCATAAAAAGTCTTTGGAAGTGCAATACTCCGATCAAGTGCTTGGTATTCTGTTGGTTGGTGTTCATGAATGCATTTCCGTGCAAATCATTATTACAAGTACGTAGTGTGGAGTTGGATAACAATTTATGTTCTTTTTGCTTTCTATTTGTTGAAGACCCTCTTCATCTCTTTCTAATGGGTCCTATGACTTTTAATACTTGGCTAGCTGTTGCTAATTGATTGGAGGTTCCGGTGGTCCTTCCTAATTTTTTAATTTCTCTTTATTTATATTGGACGAATCTTGGTATATATAAAAAACGTTCTCATTGTTTTCAGGTGGTTTGGGTTTCTGTTATTTGGTCACTATGACTTCATCGAAATGTTATTATCTTTCAACAAGGTGTTACGGATTGCAAGGAAGTGTTCGACAGTATTAAACTGCGTTCATGGAAGTGGATTACTAGTTCTGTTTTCGATTGCTCTTTTAGTTACATAAGTTGATATTATAACCCGGATTTGTGTTTCTCATAATTTTTGCTTTGGTTTTGAATTTTAATTATGTCTCTGTGTCTATTGTAACGGGTTGGAGTACCACTTGAACTCCCTTTAATTTAAATCTCTTTTGCTTATAAAAAAAAAAAGAAAGACTTTCAATGTATCGAAAAATTCCTCAAAAAAAAAAGACACCTTTTACTATGCTCAAAAACTAAAAAGCTTAATGAATGTTCACAGCAAATTTAATTGAATTTAATACACTTTATATAACTTTTACTCATGATAATCCATAATTGGAAATGATCATTCAATATGAAAATCACGTACAAATAATAATAGGTTTTTTTCAATTAAAAAATATTTATCAAAATAAAAATAAAATTAATAAGTTTGATTTTAGTGGTATTGAACTTAATTCTTTTAGACAAAGTTTCGAGTTTAAATTTTGTATATGAAAAAATGTGGCTGAAAAGAGAGATCCCACTAAAATTGATTTTAATTCAGTTAAACAAATAAATACTTTGTACTAATAATATAATTAATTTTTATTTATCAAAATAGGTATTTTCTTTGCCTCATAAGAAATCTTAAGTAGGATTCTTATATACAAGATGTCTCACACTATGGTGCCAATAATTTGGAAAAAAAAAAAAAAAAAAACAACATTGAAGGCATCCTATAACACGGGTGAGACAATTTTTTTGATAGAAGGTGCCTATAGCATAGAGGTGCTATTTGTTGTTTTCATTCCACAAAACAAGGCTTTCACATTCTTTCTTTTCATTGACACCACAAAAACTCGTGGTTAATTTTTTAGCATCAACGCACTCATGTTCCAAATAACTCTAAAGTGTTGGCCTTATAAACATTGTAAATGCTACTAGTGTTGCTATTAGTCAATTGTTTCTCTCACACATAATATTGTCTTGATCATTGAGACTCCTGTTGAAGAACAACTTGTCGCCACACGTCCCTTTATGGAAATAGAGGCAGGCAAGAAGTTATGTCTTACACTATGCGAGACACACATTGAAAATGAACTAAGATAAGTATTTCATGCACTTGCCAAAGGTGTAAATGGTACTATTTTAGGACTCATTCATGATGGTGCCATGGCGTTGTGTTGTGGTTAAAAGGGTCAATGCGTCCATGGCAACCAAAAAGTTTGCGAAAACTTGGTAAAAAGAAAGGGAGGAAATAATTTGGTTGGTGCATAGTTGAGCAACCCTTTGAGGGGTGATGATCTTTTGTCCCTTTTCCTATCTCATATTCTTGTTCAACTAATCACCAAATGGCACATCATATAAATAGCTACATCACTTTATTTAAGCTTAAAACAAAATTAACGGAGTTACTTTCATTTGGATGAGTTACATCATGTTTCCATTCAAGTTTGATTCATTACTTGTGTTGTTCATGACTTCTTAGAGAAGCTCCTCTACTATTTTTTCCATAGTTTTATGGTTTTCTAATTTTTCCTTTCATAGTTTTGTAATTCATGTCAATTAAATTTCATCTTTGGAATGATTTTAGTTTTATTCCTTTGATATTGAATTAAAACCACAAACAGTGACGGATCTTCATAGGGACAGGGGAGCCACGGCTCCCCCAAACTTTTCTAATTTTTTATTATTTATATATATATATATATTAATATTATATTTATATATTATTATATCATTAATTATAATAAAATTAAAAAAATTAAGTTAAAAAAAGAGAAATTCTATTATTTTTTTAACTAATAAAAAAATTAATTTATAATTTTATATATATATATATGAAAATAATCTGGCACTTCTAAAAATAATCTGGCACTCCTAAATTTTTTTTTCAAGTTCCGCCACTGACCACAAATAACTTTATTGATTCAATGCAACAAAATATGTTAAACTACATACAACACAAAAAAGGAAACAACTCACGCAAAAGTATCTAGTCACCATGAAAAACGATGATCTTGATTGAAAGGTTAAAAAATGTATTCATGGAGTTTTTGATTTTTGTTAATTGCTAAATGCATATATTTGCATTTGAATTTCAATAAGCATCACCTTGACACTAGCCTAATTGATTGTTCCTGCAATAAAGATCACACTATTGGAACCTATGAGAAAAAATAAAATTGTAGATTCCTCTTATAACAAAAACTTGAGACTCTTTAATGCAAGATAGAGAAGGGAGAACGTGAAAGAGTGAGAGAAGCGAAACTTACATGAGAATGACTACCGTAAAACTCTTTTAATTTTGTTTTAAATCTAAATTAAAATGACATGATTATTCAATTGACATGAAATTCAAAGATTGGTGGAACAAGAAATTGGGACAAAATTAGGAGATAGAGGATTTACATCCCCCTTTGAACTCTTGGGTTGAAAAGTGTACAAGTTTCAAAGAAAGAAAGGAAAAGGAGGAGAAAGGAGGTAACAAAAAAAAGCATCAATATTAAGATTATTATTATTATTGTTGTTGTTGATGATGATGGTAAGACTCGAAAACTTGGTGCTTGGAGTGAGATTAAATAGTAGTTGAGTAAAGAATATAATGGATAAGAAATGAAGGAAAATACATAAGAAAAATGTTACAATAGTGGTGACAATCCATAAATTATATATTTCAATCACTATATTTCTTTTTGTTTTTTGTAACTAGAGCCTATGTTAAGAGAGTCTTGTTTAAGACAACAAAAAATTAGACATAGTCCCAACCTCATGAGCTCTTTACATTGTTCAATGAAAAGTAACAAGTAGCTCTTCAGTATTAGGCGCCTTCCTTGCAAAATATTTTAACATGGAATGATGTCATGTCAAGGTTGCATGTATTATTATTATTATTATTATTATTATTTTTTTTTTTTAAATCTTTGACATCAATAATGCCTCACATTGAGATGCCTTATAAACAAAGATGCAATGTGACAATTCTTTTTTTTATTTCTCTCATCAATGATATGCCTTGTATAAATATTTTAAGGAGCTAATATAATTAAACAAAATACTTAAACATATTGATAATGTTATTCATAAACAAATTACACATACTTGTTTAAAAAAACTTAACGACTGGGAGGTGGGGGAATCCCATGCTCCTACTACTACCCCCAAGTAGTTTTGCAGTAAGGACTACCTGTCAGGGATGAATTGAGATCTTTTTTATTCCTTTCTCTTCATTTTTTTTTGTCTATTTTCTATAGCTTTGAGTGTATAAATAACATTGAATGTTAATCACTTTTTTACATTCAAAATTATATAAATGATCAAGAAATGAAGAGGATCCAAATTCATTAGGGATATTTTGTAATTTATTAAGGTATATATATATTTTTTAAGAAAGATATAATATTTTATCGTATATCGAGTATTTCACATATATTTTTATATTAGTATAATATTGTTCATTTTATCCTTTCACCCTCATGATTTTACTTTGGTCATCACTCAAAATATCTCTTACCAATAAAATATATATGTATTTTATAAATATTTATTTATCTTTTATTTTAATAACGTGAAACTTGATTATATCTTAATATTATCGTACTATTTAAATAAAATTATCTATATATTAATAAAGATGATTCACATTATTTTAATTAAATTCATGTGCATATTTTGATTGAACTATTTTGTCATTTTTATTATAATTATCCACCTCTCTTTTTTATCATTGAATTATTCATTTTTTTAATCATAACTTTTTCTTTTCTCTCACATTTATTTTATTTTTAATTTAAATAAAATACATAAAAGTACACTATACCTCTTTCTCACCATCTAGTTTTCCCACAATATTATTAGTCTCATAAAAAAAAATAGAGAGAATTTTAAACAAAGACATTATCATATTTTAACCAATGGAGAGTGAAATACCGCTGGTGTAGCAAATAATTCCCCTAAAATATATCAAATATTATGTTCTAGAAAACAAATGCCTCGAAGAAGTTTATATAGCAAAATTCTTTTATGTAATTCAATTTAAAGAAATCAAATAAAGTGTGAAATTGAGAAAACAATTCAAGGTATAGAGTACGATTTTTATTTCCACGGAGCATAAATATCTTTCACTATCCAAACAAGACCAATATAAGAAATACATGAATATAAATAAACTAAATTGAACCTAATTTAGAACATAATCCAATGAAACATAATCAGGTTAAGTTGTACTAGTTTAACTTGCTTACATAAATTGACTTACTTGTACTTTAACGTGCGACAAAATTTTTAATCTGAATATTTCATACTCAAAATTTGACATTCATTATCACTATTAAATTGAAATAATTTCACACTGTGTAAACTTCCTTTTTTGGAACGCACCAAAAATCGTGAGAGGACAGAGCAGGTGCCATCAAGTAACAATTTCATTATGTTTGCCAAGTTCATAGACAAAGCATCCCATCCCATTCTTTACCAAAATAATATACAAAATTAAACTTATCATGGAGAGGAAAAAAAAAGGCGAATTGGAACGATCCCTCTACATCAAGTACGTCGCTATCTTTTTAGCTTTAAAGCTGAAAGGAATATGCTACCTACAGTGTCCAGTGTACTACATGCGAAATAAAAGCTATTAAATTCATATATCATAAAAAGTATACAACAACAGAATCATATACTTTTTATCATTATTGTTGTGTATGATAGTATAATCGTTAATTTTTTTTATAACAACTACTATAAAAAATCATATCTTTAAGATGATTTTTTATTAGTTAATATATAGTATAAAAATCTTTAGATAGTGCTCAGAAGTTAAACTTGTTAGTATCTCATTGTTGCACATACTTTATACTTTATTTTAACGAATAAAAAATGTTTACCGCTTTTAGCATTACTTGACTAGTTGGTCCATTAATATAGGATTTTCCACTCATGTAAACATGTGCCAATATAAATTTTTTTTCCTGCCACTAATATTCCAATCTTATTAGGTTAGAACTTAATCTCGCATATAATAATAATGTGATTACAAGAAGAAGATCAACTGATTTGATAAGATTTTATATATAAATGATGAAAATCATACACGAACTCTCCTCTCAATAGATAATTTATATGATGTATGAGGACATAGTATTTTATCTTTACATCAACTCATTGAATTTGTTTACAAATAATGTAATATGATATCACATTCATGCATATGTCACCGGCTCCTCCTGTTGTAGTCCTTATTCTCAGCTTCTTGTCTACTTTCCAAGGTATTCCTAACCTGATCGTATTTATAGAATCTTTCATCAGCCTTTAGTTACTGGACTGAAGCCACTTCTCTCTCTCTCCCACACCTCTCTCTAAGCTCAAATATACATATAAAATTAGAACTCTGCAACAGGCCAAAACAACCAGCTTTTGCTCCCTCACATATTACTATATAATATATAGTTTTTATGTGCTAAGCTTTGTTGAGTGAGAGGCTAGCTATTGCAAGAGTGAAAGAAAGAGGGAGAGATGGAGGAGGTCTTTGTTGTGGCAATGAAAGTGGCTTCTTCAGTTGCTGTTGTGGGGATTCTAAGCTGGATACTCTATGTGTATGGCAATATGTGGCACAAGTCTCAAAGGGTTAGAAGGAGGCTACAAATGCAAGGTATAAAAGGGCCTCCACCTTCTTTTCTACATGGGAACCTGCCTGATATGCAGAGAATTCAAGCTCAGGTTAGCATGGCCAAATCTTCATCCTCCAACCATTCTGATCAGTTTCTGGCACATGACTACACTGCAACCCTCTTCCCCTACTTTGAACACTGGAGGAAACAATATGGTACCCTTCTCTTCCTCTTCAACTTTTGGTCTCATCATCTCATTTTCTTTTAGTAATGTTTTATGAATGTAAACAAATCTGGTACTGAGGATGTTGGACAATTGCAAATCTTCTTAAAAATTTATGCATCTTTTTATCCCATTTGAACAAATTTATCTAAAAAAGAAGAAAATAAAATAAATTGAGTTTCTTTGACCAACTTTAACTAATTTCTTACCGATGGATCTCATGAATGAATTGACACGAGATTTTTCAATTTAACCAGTGTTATATAGTTTCAATCCTGAGTATATATTTGGTTTTGATTATTAAACTCAAGTCCTTCTCTTTCCACGTCCGATTCTAAATTTAAAGAGAAGTGATTATTTTCTACTTCAGCTGAAACGTGAAAAATCACGTCTTCACAGCTCTTACAAACACGCTATTAAAAAGAAGATTTTGTCATTTACAGTAACTCTACCAGCTCATCAAAAAGGATACCTGTAATGTTGAAACAGAAAAAGAAATTAAAACCAATTTATGGACTTAACTTTTACAAAAACATTTTCAACTAAATTCTTTAAAGATTGTGATTTATAAATTAATTTTAATTTACTGGTTATTTTACCTTCTTATTTTATAAGTATATACGGAAAAAAATTCATCAAACAAGTCATATTAATATTGTAAAGTATGGTGTAGAAAACTATGGGCATACCAAATAGTTTCAGGTTTTGGCAATGATGAAGTTTTAAGATAAGTTAGTTACTTTTGCCGAAAGTCTACCTAAGTGCGTATGTCCCTAACTGTGCAACTCTATTGGAGCACTAATTTTAAGAAGACTTGGTGGTGGGTATCACGTTTTTGTAGTTTTTACCATGTTTTCTTCTTCAGTTGTGAGCCCATGTCTTTGGGGCAAAAAGCCCTGTGTTTATGCATTTGGTGGTACCGAATTGATTGAGTTTTAGACATGACAGTAGTCTTTTTGAACATTCCTTGTTCGTCTTTATCGTGTGATAGTTTGCAAGTTGGAGAATTGGGATTGGGTTGGCAGAGAAAAAACAGTGATTTTTCTAAAGCAAACATGATCTTGACACTTTAAAAAGCTAATAATACATGATGGACAAAAAAAGAAGGAACAAATCCTTTGCTATCTTCTTTTTAAGTAATTAACCATTATGATTAAACTTTTTTAGATTTTCTTAATTAATCTACACAATATTTTGGAATCTTTAGTTTGAAACTGATGGTTATTTATGATTTCAATTGTTATATGCTTCCTTATTTGACCATTTGTACTTCGGAACCAAAAAAAAAAACAGGGGTTTCCACATTTGTTCCTCAATTATTATATCCTTCCACATTTTGTTACTGAAATTGGATTGAAATTAGAGAAATTAAAAATTAATAAATTTTTGGAATTGCTACTGAGAAGCTTTCTCCCCCCTCCCCCCTCCCCTCTCTCTCTTAACGTGTCCAAAATCATTATTATTCCCCTATAAAACAAAACACTTGTACAAAAACCTTTATTTCTAGGTGTACATAACAACTCTCTTGAAATTTTATTTTTAAGGTTTATATGCAATTCAATGCAAAAGGAAAAAGATAAGAAAAGGAACTAACAAATAAAATAGATGAGAAGGTTGACCAATGTGGGGTCTACTTGATACATGAGTAAGTTATCTTGTGTAGAAAGCTTGAAAATTGTTATGAGATTAAGCAGAAAATGGGCAACTTAAAAGTTGTCCAGCAAAAGTCAATCACCCTCTGTGGGTGCAGATGGTATCTTAAGTGTACGACTAAATGTTGATTTGATATACACAGCTAGTGCAAGACAGACAAATACATTTGGAGTTGTCAACTTTACAGCTGTTGTGTTTCTATTTGGGAAATCATGGGCCTATGCTTCAGGCGGGGCTGCCCTTGAACGTCGTCTAGAGCTTCCACCTCTCTGGTCCATGATCAAGAGGGGTTTAAATTTTTTTTAAAAAAAAATATATAATTGAGATTATTTTTTATATATTAATTTTAAAAATAAAATAAAACTTAAATATATTTTAAATTTCTATAAAATGAATATTTTTTATTTTTGGTCTTTATTTTTTTTTTTGTTTTTTTATCATTCTAAGTAAATATTATTTTTGATTTTTATAAAATGAATTTTGATTTTAATTCCTATAAAATCAATTTTGATTTTAATCCTTATAAAATATTTTTATTTATTTTTTATCTTCTAAAATTTAAATTTATTTTAGTCCATAATATTTATTTTTAGGTTGATAAGTAACATTTATTTTAAAAATTATAAAGACCAAAATCAAAATCCTCTCACTTTACATAAACTAAAAATATGTTTTAGCCATAAAATTGTTACTTACATATTTTTTTTAATTCTAAATATAAAATTGTGACACAATTATAAAATATTTTTTATTATTAATTTTCCAATGTATTATACTCATAAAAGAGTAAAATATGTTTTTGATCCCTATAGAATTTTTCAAGTTTGAGTTTAGTTCTTTAAAAATTTGTCCTATTTTGATTCTTCAAATTTGAAGATGCATCACTTTTGATTCTCAAAATTACTTATATAACACTTTATGATAAATTATAGCATAGAAGTAAATTGAAGAAAAAATATAGTACATATCTTTGAGATTTATTGTATAATATTATGTTATATTGTTATTTGTTTAATATAATTAAATATGTCATTTTTAAATGAATCGTGCATTTAATTTTATGTTATAAATATTTATATAATAAAATATTTATATATAAGAACTTATGCTAAAAATTTATTAGTTTGAGTAGCATTGAATCTAGTTCTCTTAGGTAAGGTATTATTATAATTAATCAAATTTTTTAATTAAGATTAGTTATTGGTAAAATCAATATATATTTTCTTACCAATATTATGATTATCAAAAAAAAAATATAAAGATACATATTTATCGTTTGGCTTAAAACTCAAAATACCTTACCTGCGGACTATATAACAACCTAAAGATTTATTCTACTCATTATCTTATTAATTGTTTTAAAATATTACTAATCAACACCCTTAATTAAAGAATTACTAATTGAGATTTTGTGAAATTACACACGCTCTTTATTATTATTATTTTTTAATACAGCTGCTTCTTTTATAAGAGGTGACTTTATAATGACTTTCACTTGATAAAAAAAGTTAATGTAATAATTAAGAATTATCGGTGTAATGTTACTTCTGTTACTATACCCGTTATTTTATCTCATGTTTTTCTATTTTACTTTCTTTATTAAAAAATTAATTATACAAACATATGCACATACAATTTTTCATAAGTTAATAACTACCAATTGAGTTATCTAATATTGGATAACTGGACTAACATCAAGTCTATCTATATCATTGTTAAATGATCAAAATTTCTACTAGGCGACATGAATTTATGTTGTGCTAACTATAATGTGATCTTGTCTTGCAGGTCTACTGTACACTTACTCCACAGGGATGAAGCAACACCTATATGTGAACCAACCGGATCTAGTGAGAGAAATGAATCAATGTATCACTTTGGATTTGGGTAAGCCTACTTACATAACCAACAAACTTGCACCAATGCTTGGCAATGGCATTTTGAGAGCCAACGGCCAAAGTTGGGCACAACAAAGGAAACTTGTTGCAGCTGAGTTCTTCATGGACAAAGTTAAGGTATACATAAGTTTGTAACTACCCCAATCCCTTGCCTATTTACTACTTTTATTTTGTTTCATTTTTTTATTATTATTTTCAGTTAAATTAAAGATAGAATAAATGTCCAAATGGGTTCTTATAAAAATCACTGAGATATTAATTCCTATAAAAAAAAGTGTTGTTTAATTATTATAATGTGAGACACTTTAGTTTTCTTACTTGAATTAATATTTTTAGGGATTAATTTAGGTCACTAATTAATGATTTTTGTGAAGAATTAAATTGATAGATAAATCACTTTTATGATTGAAAATAATTGGATCAAAGTATCCAGGTTTGTAATTTGGAGGGACTAAATGAATACCCTTATTTTTTACTCTTAAAAACAAAGTGTGTCATGCATTTCTTTTAAATATTTTTTTTTAAACATATTATGAGTCCGAAATATCTACGAGTTTTATATTATTGACTGATTTTTATAGAGAAATTTAAATAATTATCTTTAGTGGCTCATTTTCTCTTTTACACACATATATATATTAAAACTTTTTTTTTAAAATTTTGTTCATATCAATAATACGTTATCTTTTTTTAAAACAGTTTGAACCTTTACTCTAAAGGATATTTTAACATTTGAAGTAATTAGCGTTAAAAGTATGTTATTTGTACGTCTTTGATGTAATCTTTATATTATCTTAACACTTTAAAATATGATTCATTTCCTTCAGATGAAAAAAATGATTCATTTCCAATATACATGGAAATCCTACATTTATACAGAGATTCTACATATTGGGTCAATGTAATTTAGCTTTACCATTAATTATTTAATTTTAAACTCTTAACCGTCTTTTTTTTGGTCCATTTTTTCACTTAAGCAAAATGGATCCAAGTTGTCCGTATAATTTTGCATTAATCAAATGAGAGAGGAGATTCAGAGAAAGTATTTATAAGTTCATAAAGTACATCAGAAGATTAAAGTAACTATGAACACCTTAAAATAGCAATTTAGTCATTGTCTAGGATATGTATATGTATTTGTACAAGATGTTTATAGGAAAAACATTTTTTATATAATAAAGATAATAAAATTAAAAATTAAGAACATGTGTATATTATATAATATTTTACCATTAGACTAATTTCGGTGGTTCACATTTTAAGAATTAGGAACGACAAATTTTTCATGTATGTGAATGATGATTCATAGGAATCATAATTCTTAAAAATGATAAAAATCTATTTGATTGATCACAAATATTTATGAAAATGTTTATAAATGTTACTACCTGAGAATTAAGGATGTTTACTATATTAAATAAACAAATAAAAGAACATGACGATTTCCTCACATTAAAACTTTATTTTCATTTTCCACTTCATCATGAGAAACCTATACAAAAACAATTATTGAGAAATATTGTTTCTTAGGAATGTTATTTTTTTAAATAACAAATCAAATATGAACATTCTTCATGTTAGATTCTTGAGAGTAAAATTTTTTCGTATACCAAATGTTTCCTAATACTTCTTATTATATTTTATAATTATTTATTTATTTATTTTTGTTATCAATGTAATAAATAGAAATACCACAATAATTACACGAATTAATTATTTTACTATATTTATTATAATTTGATTATATTTTTTTAAATATAATTTCTTTCTTTTAATTAATTTTTTTAATGTTACATGAATTTTATGCATTGTGTTATATTAATTTTTAACGTATAGTTGTTTATAAAATTTGGTGTACATAGCCGATATCAATATATTGATGTGTGATTTCTATGTTTACTTTCTAAAGTACACTTTTCAAGTTAACACTAGTCTAAACGATAAATATTTGCGAGCCATGCCTTTTAAGACAACAATTGTTTTGTTTTCTTTTTTCATGCAGTCCTTCTTCCACTAATTTTGCTTTGTGACATGAGATATATCTAGAAGAATATAGTAATGCAACACTTCACAATTATATGTGTGTTGTGTAGTAACTTCCATTCATATGCAGTAGCCCCACATAAAAGATTATCCATCATCTTGCATGAATCATGATTCAGAAAGATGGGTGTGCTAGTACTGCTGGTAGCAAGTGTACCTGCCCTATCGAGAAGATGAAATTAACTTATATTTCAATTATTTAGAGGGAAGTTAAAAGTGAATTATAAGATGGATAGAGATGTCCCTTCCACCCTGTTTGCTTTATAGGAAATTACCCCACCATATGAAGCTTTACTGGCCGAATAATATGTCAACAGAAAATCTATTTTTTAGTCACTAAAAATATTATAACAACGATAATAAAGATTGAGTATAAGTTTTCATTATTTATTCCAACTTCATCACTACATGGATAAGGTATTATCGAAAATCTAGGCTTTGAATAACATATGTGCATGATTAAATAAATGATCCATGAAGAAAATATGGTAGGACAGTGAATTTGAAGTGAAATTGATGACTGTGGCAGGGTATGGTGGACCTAATGATTGAGTCAGCTCAGCCACTACTAGTAAAATGGGAGCAACTTATTGAGAGTCAAGGAAGTGGCACAGCTGAAGTTAAAGTGGATGTGGATTTGAGGGGCTTCTCAGCTGATGTTATTTCAAGGGTTTGCTTTGGCCATTCTTATTCCAAAGGAAAGGAAGTCTTCTCAAAGCTTAGAAGCATACAGAAGGCCATGTCTAAACAAGGTGGCTTCCTTTTTGGCCTCAGCAGTTTCCGGTATGCCAATTCTCTGTTATTCTAAAATGTGTTTTACCTAACTCACCTCAAAATTCATTTTAGTTCTCAAAATTCATTTTAGTTCTAATAATTAAAAATAGTAATTTTGAATCTTGCATGTCTAATATGACAAAATTTATATACAGTACAATATGTATAATTGTAATTCTTCTCTAATCAAAATTAAAGTTTTATTTTAATGAGTTAATGTATATTACTCATATTTATATTAGATATAAATATATATTATTAAGATAAAATTATAATCCTGATAAAAGAGAAACATCAATCGTACTTATAATATTATACCTAAGTTTTATCCTTAAAAAATATAGTGAATATGATCTCTTGAAGTCAAAATGAAATAAAGTCATATAGCAAATCCAACCCCCTTCAAAAATACTAGAACTATCAAAACCACTATTTTTAAAATATAATAACTAAAATTAAGTTTGACCAAAAATTTGACAAAGCTAAAACTCATTTTACCTATTTAAAATTCTGCTATCTTATGGTACAACTCTTACATCCATATACGTGCATTTGCATAATTGTATGTGTGGCTCCTGAATTCAAGAGTGACACTTGAATTATACCAAAAAGCGTCATATAATGTGTGATACAAAAGTTAAATTTCTTGTAACCTCGACCGTTATTATTTTAAAAGCTCTTATAAGAATAACTGTCTTTAAAACCTTATACATTGCACATCAGAAAGTAACTAAGAATCTTGTGTTTAACTGTAGCCTAAAACTTATTGATTATTAATTAATGGCAGCGACAAACTGAATTTCTTGTCAAAGAAGCAAAACGAAATTGCAAATTTGGAGAGAGAGATAGAGTCACTGATCTGGGAGTTAGTGGAGGAACGGAAGCGTGAATGCTCAGAGACATCTTCATCAGATAAGGATTTGATGCAGTTGCTATTGGAAGCAGCCATAACTGATCAAAGTCTGGGGAAGGACTTTTCCAAGCGATTCATTGTTGATAACTGCAAAAACATTTACTTTGCTGGCCATGAAACCACTGCTGTTGCAGCCTCTTGGTGTCTAATGCTTCTTGCTTTGCACCCAGAATGGCAAACTCGTATAAGGAATGAGGTGGCTCAACTTTGCCCCAATGGCATACCAGATGCAGATTCTCTCCCTTTATTGAAAACGGTACACATGAAGTTTGATTATTAGAATGCAAATAATTAGTCTTGCATGTTATTATCATATGAAAGTTACTAGTCCTACGACTAGAACAAAATTACTTTCAGTGGAGGATACATGTGGTGTCTGTCAAAATTATCTTATGAAAATGTTCTCTCCATTGATACACACTTATAATACTCTACAAGGGGATTGGGGTTTTTCATATACAAAGTCATGTGAGAGTTTCATCTCCGGTTAGTGTGTGGAAAAATATCTATCTAAGAGAATTGGAGAACTTACATTAACTAATGATATGGCAAAAAATAATGAATATAGGTGAGAAACAATTCTCACTCTATAAGTTTAATTTAATTTTGTAAAGTTAAGTTAGGTCGATAATTCTTATTCTTTAGATAGTATTATCCCTTATCGCAATAATAATTGTTGGGCATATATTTTGTTCTACATAATTCACACTTTAGATATCTAATCTTTGGTGTGAGGAAATGTGTTAGAAATTCTATATCAATTAGTGATATAACAAAAAATAATGTATATAAGTAAAAATAATTCTCCTTATAAATCAATTTTATAAGATTAAGATAGATTTATAATTTATATTCTTTACCTTAAATGGAGTTTTGTACCTAGGGATCAGTCTCTAGCTCTCAACCAGATGATTCTTGAACATTAAGATCGTCTTTGTTGGTATTCTTTTTTATCTAATGAAAATTAAGCTGCTTGGTTTCACTTCTTTTGACAATTTATAAACCATTTTCATTCTGCTTGGATTACTGTTCATAGGTGACTATGGTGATTAAAGAAGTGCTACGTTTATACCCACCAGCAGCCTTTGTGTCAAGGGAGGCATATGAAGATATCCAAATAGGAAGCCTCAATGTTCCTAAAGGCGTGTGTCTATGGACCTTGATCCCAACACTGCACAGAGACCCTGAAATTTGGGGACCAGATGCAAATGAGTTTAAACCAGAAAGGTTCAGTGAGGGTGTCTCTAAGGCTTGCAAGTTTCCTCATGCTTATGTGCCATTTGGATTAGGTACTCGCTTATGCTTGGGAAAGAACTTTGCAATGGTTCAGTTGAAGGTTGTGCTAGCCCTTATCATCACCAAGTTTAGCTTCTCTCTGTCTCCTAGCTATAGTCACTCTCCGGCATATAGAATGATCGTAGAGCCAGGACATGGTGTATATATTCTCATTCAGAAGATTTGAATGACTCGTAGCTGATGACACGAATAACTCAGCTATAACATGCAAGCATTTAGTTTGTCTTTGATGTGTGTATGTGTACTTTAGAAATGAAACTATTATTGCCTTAGGTTATTGAAGAGTTTCTTCTTCACTTCTTCGATTCTTTTCTTTTAGACGTGTATATATATTTATATTATAGGTTAGTATGACTGGTCAAACTTTGGTTTAAAGACTAAAATTGAATTTTGAAAAGTTCAGGAACTAACAGCTTAGTTAATTCAACTTTCATATTCTATTAGGCTACTATTCTAAAAACTGTCAACAAGCATGCACAAGATTTCTTGATTAACAAGATTTCATGAAAAGACATAAATACTCTTTAATTGTGTAAATGAGATTATTATCTAACAATAATTTTCAGTTATGTTTTTGATTGAAATATATAATGAAAGTTGTTCTTACCGGAATTTGGCCGTAGGGATGGTCTGCCCAGTAAGATCAGTGAGCCTCTTTTGCTTGATGTGTTGGTGCTCCAAGATGGGGGAGGTACCTGCAAAAGAGACTCCGATGCCAAAGTTAGGGTTTGTATGAGTATGAGTCTCGTATATATAATGCACATAACTTTGTGTGAATTAGGGTTGTCTTGGGCCTGAGATAAAATATGATATGATACGATATCATATAATATGATATGATCACGTTGTGACATAATATGGTATAATTGGAGAACGGTTTTGGCCTGGGACGAGATCTCCGGGCTCGGGCGTGGTCTGTCCAGATTCCGGGCTGACGTTGTTCAACGCGTGCCCGGGATGACCCTTATAATGTCAACCCGGGCTGAGAGCCCAGGTGCGAAATGCGGTCAGTACACTAGCCCCCAGAGCTCCGAAGGCCGTAGGCCGAGGAGTTAAGGTCGGGCTCGTGAGAGGAGAGGTGGCTTTGCGCGTACGCTAGCTGGAGGCTCGCCACGTGTCGCGATTGTTCATGCTCTGGAGACGTTTGATTGACGTATTGGGGGCAGTGACGGTTTTTTAATGATGGTTTGGTAATAAGTGTGTCGTCGGGTGTGCCTTTCAACTGACACGTGTCGCGTCGGTTTTGAATTTCGGGGAGAGTTTTAGCCTTTCTCTCTTCTCGCGCCTCTTCCCTGTCTTTCTTCTGACTTCTCGAGTACGAGAGCTTTTCTTGGTTCCCTTTACCTCCTTTCTCTTTTGCGCTTCCGTCGCCGTCGTCGTTTCCGGTAGTCCCTTCTTTGTTAGGGTTGTTTTCTGAGGAGGAGCACCAGGTACTTCCTTTTTATTTGCTTCTTCTCTTTTTTCATGGCCGGTGGAAGTGGTGCCGGATCCTCTGCGTCTGCCAGGGGCAAGGCGCGTGGCAAGGTGGTGGCCGTCGGAAGGGTCACTGTTGAGAAGAAAGATTCGCCGCCACCTAGGGGCCCAGAGCCGGGCGTTCCTGGTTATGACTGGGTCAAACGTGAGGTGGCCGAGGCTCAGAGCATTTTTCGCTCTTTCCTCGAAGTGAATGCGTTTCGGAGAGCGCATAGGGTTTGCGATTCCTCCATTTCCCACATGATTCGGCTTGAGCCCTGTCAGGCTGATGAGGGCGTGTATATGGGGAGGTCTACTGATCCCCCTCATTTCTATGTATATCAATGCTTTTATAGGGATTTGGGTGTCTGTCTTCCTTTTACCCAGTTTGAGTGCGATTTTTTGAATTTCATCAACGCGGCTCCTTGCCAGTTGCATCCCAATAGTTGGGGTTTCTTGAGGGCTTTTCAGGTCCTGTGTACAGTTCTAGGTATAGAGGTATCTCTTCGCGTCTTTCTTCATTTTTATCAGTTGAAGATGGGCGTTCCGCCTTATGGCATTTTGTCCCTGAGCGGGAGTAGGGATGGGGGCTTGTTTACTCCCTACTCCCAATCGTATAAAAATTTCAAGCAGGAGTTTTTCCGGGTCGCCCTTGTGGGTGTTGACCCTTTGGAAGACGAGGTGTTCTACTTCGGCGGTTTGCCGAGGTTTCCATTCTATTGGTGTCCCAAGCCGTCCAGGTTTCACGGTTTGGGGGATCTGAAGGTGACGGCCGCGGAGACGGCCGCCATCAAGAATCTTGCCGCGCTCCCTCGTCCGTTGGATTGCAAGCTCGTCTTGTCGCTTGCGAATTCGCCTTTCAGGGAGAGGGGCCTAGAGAGTGAGTATTATTTGCTCTGGTAGGTTTTTAGGACTTGTGTGGTTGCCGGTTATTGATGTGTTTCTGTTTCTTTTCTGCAGGCATTATGGGCAGAAACTTGTGGCGTCAGCTTAAACACCGCTACAATGTTTCGAGCTCGAGGTTCCCGAGCCTCTAGAGGAGGATGCTGTCTCCCTAAAGACCCACCGGAAGAGGAAGAGGGGGAAGGAGGAGGTCGGGGGGACCTCCGCTTCTCACGATGTCGAGGAGGCGACCTCCCGGGTTGTGGACGCTGTGGATCTCACCGACAGCCCTCCGGCCAAGGAGGCCTCGCCAGTGGCTACGGCGGAGGTGGTGCAGGGTGTCGGGCTTACTGCACCGGACGCTGAGGTGAGTAGCTTATCATATGCACACGTTTTCCGTGTTAGTTCCCCGTCTTTGTTTTTTGAGGCGTTATGGATCCCTTTGCAGGGCGAGGTTGGCGTTGCTGAGGTGGAGGTCTGCGTTTCCGAGTCCGAGTTGCCAAGGTGGTAAGTATTGTCCTCTCGGACTTTTCACTTTGGCTTTTTGCTGTGTTGCCTGGCCGTTTGATCTGGGTGATTTTTTGTAGGCGGGAAGTGCCTCTGGGCCTGAGCTGCAGGCGGGGAAAGCTGCTGAGCCTGAGGTGCAGGCGGAAAATGCCGCTGATCCTGAGGTGCAGGCTTCAGGGCTGGCCGCCCAGGCTGCTGGGGTGAGTCTGGTTTTTTGTTTTGTTTTGTTTTGTTTTTGTGGCTTTCTCGCATGTCTCCTTATTTATTTGTGATGCGGGACTGGTGTTTGCAGGCGGGCTCATCGAAGGGGCCTTCCCGGACCCAATATCTGTCCCATCGCTTTGGGAATGGGATAGATACGGTGCGGCTGGATCACGTGAGCGCGTCCGCCGGTATGGATTCATTATGGAGCGCGGGGGTGACCGCGGAGAGGTTCTTTCCTCAGGGTTCGTTGAGCTCCGAGGACCAGGGATTGATTGACAGGATCGGTCCCGAGGACAGTTTTGATGCTGCCCAGGTCATGCTGCAGAGGGTGATAGGCATAATGAGTCACTGGAAATCCAAGTGGGGCCAGCAGCGAGAAGACTTGGCCAAGCAGCAGCAGGAGCTGGCTAAGCGGGAGCAGGAGCTGGCCAAGCAAGAGCAGGAGCTGGCTAAGGTGAAGGGCCGACTTCAGCCATGGAAGGAGGCGAACAAGATCCTGAGGGAGGATAACAAGACTCTCACCGCGGCTCTTGATGAGGCGAAGCGGCGGGAGGCTGAGCTCCGGACCGCGCGTAGCGACCTTGCGCGGGTGCAGAAATCTCTTGAGATTGCATTGCGGTCCAATGAGGCTTATGCTTCTCTAGTGGGGGAGCTGCAGGGGCTCGTCGCTTTTTCTCGGGCGCGGGCCCGTTCTTTGGAGGACGAGGTGACGTCCTCCCGTGACCAGGTGCGGGTCTTAGAGGATGTTGTGGCCTCTCTAAAGGGGGATTTGGCAGCGGCGGCTGAGGAGCGTCTCCGTAGTGAGGCCATTTTGGGTGGTCGAGAGGATGAGATTGCTGCGCTGAGAGTAGAGCTCGTGGAGCTGGCAGCAGGGAAAGCGACCGTGGAAGGACGGCTCGTCGAGATGGAGCGCTCCGTCGTGGCAGAGCATAAGAGGGGCTTTCAGAAGGCTGCCCGTCAGACACGACTTCTTGCTCCCGGGTTCGACTTCTCCTCGATGCATGTGGAGAAGGTGGTCCGTCGTGGGAGGATTGTTTCGGAGGACGATGTTAACGACAGTTCCAGTGAAAATGCCTCCGCTTAGGTTTTCTTTGTAATTTTGGTTTCCTTTCTCTTTGGCGTGAATTGATGTACTGAATCTTGTGAACTTTGCTTGTATACATGTATGCATGTTGCTCTATTTTGTTCGTTTTGGGTTTAATTTTGGCTATTCGCGCTGTTTGAAGCGCATGTTTGGCGTCTGTTATATGCTTTTGTATCGGGTGATACCTCTTATCTTGCGCTAGTGACGTCGAGGTTCGAGGTCGGCCTTAGTTGCTTGCTCAGTAGGTTTTTCGTGGAAGTTCGGACTCGGCCGTAGATGAATGTGTTAAGATTCGTATTCGATCTCAAATTGTGACTTTGTAATTGTTGTGAGAGTTTATAAATGACCCTAGGCTGGAGTCAAGGTCAGAATTCAATCCTAAGTTGGTCGTGCCGGGGTTCGAATTCGACCCCGGTATCGAGAGTGGGGTGTGCTTTGCCAGGGTTCAAAGTTGTCCTCAGGTTAGTGGTTTGGTATCGACCTTTAAGGGAGAATTCGTGTGTGTGTTGAGATTCGTATTCGACCTCGGATTTTGAATTAGGCGACTTGGTTAGGTTCGGACTCGACCTTTAAGGGGGAGCATCGAGGCTCATACTCGACCTTGTATGCTAAACGAGGTTCGGGCGTGACTTCAAACTTCTGTTTGGGTGAGTGTCTCTGTAGAGGCTTGATGACCTTGATTTATTAGCGTCGAGGTATTGCGCCGACCTCAGGCCGGAGTGTAGTAGGTTGGATAAGTGGTCCATGTCTGCCCTTAAGTTTAGGGTCATGCATGTTTTGTCATGGAACGAACTCGATTTCGGGTATGTGGTCGGGACTCGACCTCCGAATGAGTTACTAGGGTTCGACCTTGACTTTTGACAAGAGCGTCGAGGTTTGCACTTGACTTCGTAAATTGCAAGCGGGTTCCATTAAGGTTTGGATTCGACCTTTGAAGAAAGCGTCGGGGTTCGTACTCGACCTCGGATTTGACGTTTGATTAAGGTTCGAACTAGACCTCGGATTTTTGCGAATGCATGGGTTAAGGTTCGTGTTTGGCCTTTAACGAGAGTGCTGGGGTTCGTTCTCGACCTCGGGTTTGCCTTTTTAAGGTTCGAACTGGACCTTTATCAAGGATATCGGGGTTCGTGCTCGACCTCGGGTTTGCATTTTTAAGGTTCGAACTCGACCTTCTATCAAGGATACCGGGGTTCGTGCTCGACCTCGGGTTTGCATTTTTAAGGTTCAAACTAGACCTTTTATCAAGGATACCGGGGTTCGTGCTCGACCTCGGGTTTGCATTTTTAAGGTTCGAACTCGACCTTTATCAAGGATACCGGGGTTCGTGCTCGACCTCGGGTTTGCATTTTTAAGGTTCGAACTCGACCTTTATCAAGGATACCGGGGTTCGTGCTTGACCTCGGGTTTGCATTTTTAAGGTTCGAACTCGACCTTCTATCAAGGATACCAGGGTTCGTGCTCGACCTCGGGTTTGCATTTTTAAGGTTCGAACTGGACCTTTTATCAAGGATACCGGGGTTCGTGCTCGACCTCGGGTTTGCATTTTTAAGGTTCGAACTCGACCTTTATCAAGGATACCGGGGTTCGTACTCGACCTCGGGTTTGCATTTTTAAGGTTCGAACTCGACCTTTATCAAGGATACCGGGGTTCGTGCTCGACCTCGGGTTTGCATTTTTAAGGTTCGAACTCGACCTTTATCAAGGATACCGGGGGTTCTATTTTCGTGTTTACAGTAATTGATGCGGTAATATTTAAGGAAATGCAATGAGTGAGCGAAAAGGAGAATATTATTAGATAATCCTGCCGTGCCTCGTTAAAAACCCTCTCCGTTTAGGACGGAGGCGGGAAAAGAGTGCGCGATTTCGCTTTTACAAATGTGAAATTAGAGTTTAGGGGCATGTTGTGGGGGGACTCTTCTTGCCCTCCTTGCTGGACGCGGAGATCCTCAGGCTTTCGGCGTAGCATTGCCGAGCTGTCTTCTGGTTTACTCTGACGGAGATAATTTTTTCGTCCTTTCCTGGGAACTTCATGGTGAGGTGCGGGGTGGACACCATCGCACCGAGATGATTTAAGGTCGGCCTCCCTATTATGATGTTATAGGAGGTGTTGGCCTCCACGAGGAGGTATCGGACCGTGATTCTTCTGGCGTCCGGGGGTGTGCCAAAGGTTGTGAGCAGGTCCACGTATCCGCGGGTGTGGACCCGTTCACCGGCGAAGCCAACTAGGGGCTCTATATGCGGCTGGATGAGAGAGTGAGGGACGTCGAGCTTGAGGAAAGTTGGCCAATACAGGACGTCTGCCGAGCTCCCCTGATCGATGAGTGTCTTTTGGACTTCCCAGTTTGCAATTTCTACCCCGATGACCATGGGGTCATCCTGATTGGGGCTGATCCCTGCGTAGTCCTCGTCGGAGAAAGAGATTGGTGGTGAGCTCTTGTAGGGGATCGAGGCAGTGGAATGGGCGCAGTTGATACTGCGGAGGTGTCTTTTTCGGGCTGAGCTACTAGCACCTCCTCCGGCGAAGCCACCTGCAATTGTGTTGATTATTCCCCGCAGGGGGGCTGGTTCGGTCTCCTGGCTTATTTCAGCCTGTACTGCGCCATTGGCGTTTTGCTGAGGTCCTGTGGGTAGGTCCCCCCGAGCTCCTGATCCGCGGCCTCTCCCGCGTCCCCAGCCTCCGGAGCCACCTCGGGAGCCTGGCTGTCGCTGAATGTAGTGGCCGAGGTGACCTGCCTGGATGAGTTCCTCGATGCGGTCCTGGAGTGTGCGGCACTCGTCTGTGGTATGGCCATAGTTTCTGTGATACCGACAGTGTTTGGACTTGTCAGCACTGTTTGGTGTGTGGTCGGGTGGTGGGAGGTCTAGCAGGTTGCTGTTACTGGCTTCCTCCAAAATGTGGACTCTTGGGGCGTTCAAAGGGGTGTAGAAGTCGTACCTCCCGGCTCTGTTTGTCCTGGCTGACTTCTTGAATTGGCTGTCGTTGTTGACTTTAACCTTGTCTTTGTGGCCCTGTTCTGGTTTAGCGGGGCCCTTTCCGCGAACCTGGTCGCGGAAGGCCGCGTGCTCTTCCATTTGAATGTAGCCGGCGGCGCGGGCGCGCAGTTCGTCCATATCGCGAGGGGCGTCGCGACATAGGCTGTCGACGAACGATCCGGGTTTCAGTGCCATGAGCATGGCGTGTAGGGCGACTTCCGGGTTTAGATTTCGGATCCGGACTGATATGTTAGAGAAGCGCTCCATGAAGGCCCGTAGGGGCTCGTCGTCATTCTGTCTGAGGTTGGCCAAGGCGGCCGAGGTTGTGTGGTGAGGTCGGCTGGTGGCGTACTGTGCCGTGAACCGCCGCACCAAGGTGGCAAAACTGTCAATGGACACTGCCGGCAGTTGGGTGTACCAATGGAGCGCGGGTCCTTTAAGCGAGGTCGGGAAGACCCTGCACAGTATAGCGTCATTGTTAGTGTAAAGGTTTACCTGAGTCGTGTACGCGTCGACGTGCTCATCGGGGTCCGTAGTGCCGTCGTAGCGGTCGAGGTGGAGGGGCTTCCACCCGCGGGGTAACGAAGTCTCCATGATGCCGTTCACAAAGGGATGATGGCAGAAAGGCTCTTGGCCCTCGGAGACATGAGTGGGGGCCTTGCTGGTGCCCTGCCCTGATCTGTGTGTTGATGCATGAGACCGGTGCGTGGCGGGCTGTGAATGTGGTGCCTTGGTGGTTGCTTGGGAATGGGGGGCTGAATGCGCCTCCTCCTCATGATCACCGCTGTCGTGCGGTGGCTGGCCGGGGCGATGCCGAGGGAGCTGGGCGCGGATGCGCTCGTTCGCTAGGTCTGCTTCGTTAGCGGTGCGCATCGCCGCGAGGTCATTCTCATGCTGGGCACGCATATTCTGGAGGTCGGCGTCGTGCTGTCGCCGCATCTGCTCGACTTGTTCGACCAAACGCCTTAGGGTCGCGGTATCGCTGTCCATGGTAGTTGAGTTGCTTGTGTTATCTGTTGCTCGTCTAATATGGCTTCTGGTAGAAACCATGCAGGTGGCCGATGAGAGCTTGGTCTGATCGGCCCCACGGTAGGCGCCAAATGTTCTTACCAGAATTTGGCCGTAGGGATGGTCTACCCAGTAAGATCAGTGAGCCTCCTTTGCTTGATGTGTTGGTGCTCCAAGATGGGGGAGGTACCTGCAAAAGAGACTCCGATGCCAAAGTTAGGGTTTGTATGAGTATGAGTCTCGTATATATAATGCACATACCTTTTGTGTGAATTAGGGTTGTCTTGGGCCTGAGATAAGATATGATATGATACGATATCATATAATATGATATGATCACGTTGTGACATAATATGGTATAATTGGAGAACGGTTTTGGCCTGGGACGAGATCTCTGGGCTTGAGCGTGGTCTGTCCGGATTCCGGGCTGACGTTGTTCAACGCGTGTCCGGGATGACCCTTATAATGTCAATCCGGGCTGAGAGCTCGGGTACGAAATGCGGTCAGTACAAAAGTCATGTTAATGTATTTGAGATATAAATTGTGTATTAGAAAATCTATTTTTGGAATCATGAATTGAATTGTAAAATTAATGATCAATAATAAAACATAACACACATTTAAGTAAATATAGGATTTCTTATCAAATTAAATGATAATGCATTATAATAAATGCATTTGTAAGTTTTTTAATTCTTAATATTTCTATTTTTACAAACTATATCCATTGTCTTTTATTTGAGTGATAACCTCAAAAATCTCTTTCGTTCATTTTTCAATTCCTCACCAAACAATCAAAGTTATTTTTTTTTCGTATTTAGTTTCTAATAGCTTGACAAATATTTCCTTATCATCATTTGAAATTCTTTTACACTCACATTTATCTTTTTTCTAGCAAGATGTTATCCTTGCAATTCCACCCAACACACATGTGAACAAAACTAAGATTTTACTTGAAATGTACTTATTAAGGTGACACTTTCATAGTATTGCAATGTAATATCGGACACCTTTATTGCTTGACTCATTCTTTAATAAAGTTCACACAATTGACATAAATAAGGAACACCAAGCAACATACAACCAACAGAGAACACCAACAATTACTACAATAGGATCCATCAATCAGTGTAGCAAGAGAACAAGAGACAAGCAACCAGGAGGAAGAAAACATGGACCACCACAGCAATGACCATTTAGCAACACATAAATGACCAACTATTCAACCAGTACCAAGAAAGAAGAAGGAACCACCACCACACAAACAAGACCAACACTCAGCCAGGAACGGAAACAAAGAAGAAAAGAAAATGATACCAACACCATACAAACATGAATTGTGAAATTCACCCAAAGAACATAATTCAAGTAATTTCGACGCGATTCTTGTGATTTGATCTATGATACAGAAACATAAATAACTCACATAATTAGTACATTAAATTATTAACTACCATGATGAAAATAAGTTTATATTGCATATAAAATTCATATAGACACGATGGTTTTTTTATTAATAAAAGTTTTTTAATTAATAATATACTAAAATAAACTTTTTTTTTTGTCATATATTTGAAATTAATTCCATCGTGTATTAACCGTTACCTCTCCTCTTACCTAATTAAAAAAAAAAACACCAAATATATAACAAAAACTCATTTTTATACACATTAAAAATATATTGCACAAAGTCAGAATGAAAAATTAAACAGCCTTGTCAAAAAAAAGAAAAAAAAATGAAAATAGGTGTGGTGGGAATTGGAGTAGGATTCAAGTTTGGTTATCCATTCGAAAGTTGCATATGCGGAAGCAGAAAGTGCAGTAGAGAAATGGTGGCAATGGGGTTGGCAGCACAAACCCGCACACAGTTACAGTTACAGTTAGAGAAACACGTGACAGAGGGTTTTGGTTCAAAATCCATGGAATTGAAATGGGTAAGGCGAAGAAGAACCACCAAAACCTCTCACACGAAACCACTCTTCCCAATTTACATTTCCACCGACCCGTGCCACGTCGATCCGCACCGTCTCCGAGACCTATTTGCCGATTGCAACTACTCTACCCGACCCGAACCCGAAATCGTGGATATACGCAAACTCGGCGTTGCTCTGTCTCATAGTGCCGTGATTATCTCTGTCTTCTGCAACCCCCAACATGTAAACGCCGTTCCCAATCACAATTCCCCAATTGCCGATTTCTTCACGCCGGTTTCTCCTTCTCGCGACCAATTGATCGGCTTTGGCCGTGCCGTTTCCGATTATGGCCTCACTGCTTCTATTTACGATGTCATGGTAACACTTCCAAACGTTCCAAAATCAAAGATTAGTTAGACTTTTCAAAAATACATATTGGAGAATCAACTATAAAGGATAAATAAAATAAAATTTCCAAAAATTAAATTAAATTAGTTTATGTATAGGGTAATTTGAAGGAAAAATATATTAACTTTTTGAATTATTTTTTTAATTTAAGCTAATTTTAGTTTAGCAAAGAAGTTAATTTATGTTTTTCACTTAGAAATTCTTTTAGAAAATTTTATCCAAAACAAAGCTTAGTGTATTAGTTAATGAGCATGTTTCAACGTGGTTCAGTCTCTTGCAGGTTATTCCTTCCATGCAGAGAATGGGAATTGGTCAGATGATAGTTAAAAAAATTGTGAGGTATGCAGTAAACCGTTTGTTCATGAGATTTGACTCTTACTCATAATGTTATTGTCGTCGTCTAGTTCTTTGTATAGCGGATTTCCTTAGAGTGATTCTTTAATTTTAATTACATTAAAGTCATTTTGCGGTAGAGATAACATACCATATATTATCGACATAAAATTTTAATTTTGATAAGAGAAAATAGCATGTGCGATGAAAGTTTAAAGAGTTTTTTTTTTATCCAATCATAAATTTTTATATAAATTTATTAATTTTTATAATAATTACTACTTATAAATCATTCTAGACAATGTATTCTGAGACGGTCATACTTCTACGATATCTACTTTAAAAGCATTCCAATTATAATTGATCACTTAAGTCTCCGGGTATTAGCATTGTTACCTCTTATCATTGATCACATGCTGCTACATTCTCCTTTTTCTTGGCCATATACTTTGTATTATAATGGTCACTTGCTATTTTTCCATTATACATAGACGCATGAATAATCAAATGTCTTATATGACTACATCCTTTTGCAGAATGCTTACAAGTAGAGACGTCTACGACATAGCAGCCCTTTGCTCTGAGAATGAAAGGTTGTTCACTGTCCTCTAGAGTGCCTAATCTTTTATACCTTTGTGGACACCACGTGACGTTCTCAACTCTTGTCAGGTTATTTTTTAAGGCGTGTGGATTTGGAGACGACATTTTGGGCTCTACTACCATGATGTACACGAGAACTGCTCCATTAACATTCCATGAAGGGGAATAGACAGTTACATACTTTCATGTGCAAGCCTTGCTATTGTTAATTCCACCTCTTATTGAGGGACCTACGAATCTTCAAGGACAGTAATGTAAAGAGTCAAGCTACATTCTGTAAACAATTAGCAACAACTAGATTGTTGCTTGATCAGCTAGAGGAGGTTCGACATTGCCATTTTTTTCGTCATTCATAGATTCATATTCACAATTCAAGTGATAGATAGGTAAAATTTGTAATTGCAAGATTTTTTGTTCCACGCTTTCAGTGTAAACGTGGGAAATGTTATGGCTTCTGGAAGACCACATATTTTGTACAGAGCACATCTTAATACAGAGTAAACTGCCAAAATTGTCAGTCCTTCTCAAATCAATATCTTGTAAAATATGTCTTTATAAAAGACTAAAGTGGTCTGCCAAATAAAGATAAATTTGATACCTGATTTGTCTCTTTGAGAGACTAATTTGATAAAATAAATACTTAGAGAACTATTGTAGAAGTGTTTGTACTCTATGGCCAATTTTTCTGACTAGTTAATTTTTACCTTTTGCCTTTGAGTCAACCCACCTATGAGTTTAGAAGATTCCTGTCTGCCTGTGATGAGCTTAACAAGGGGGGGAAAAGTTAGCAACTTGGCATGAGGGTACCCCCTAATGGCGTTTTGGTATAAAAAAAATTCTGATATCGAAGTAAAGTATCCTTTGAAATACCGCAAAGTCGTTCACTTCTTTTCCTGCGCAACCCTTATCCAAAGAAGCTTACAGGAGACAACATCCTTCAACATCTCATTTTTTCTTTGCTGCACTTTCTATGGGGATTATATGGGTGGAGGTCTGCTTGATATCTGCTCATGGGCTCCAGCATTCAACCTCACTTTGGAAACGTCAATGGTTTGCGGTTGGGTGGATTGATTTTAACAGCAAATATTGCACCAAAGTTGTTGATTCTGGGAGTGCAAATCCTGTATGGAGAACCACGTTTTTCATTCCTGTTGATGACTCATCGCCAAACATCCAAGATTTGGCACTGAATGTGGAAGTTTACAGTATCGACCCCATATTTTTCAAGGAAAAGCTGCATGGTTCAACAACAGTTTTTCTCAAAGAGTTTATTGTCAAGCAGGTAATGAATTATGAGGTGTCTAAGCCTAGGCAACAGGAAGTTGGAAGCTACCAATTACGAAAGAGGAAATCCAGCAAACCAAGAGGATTCATTGATATTTTGATTCGTGTTTCTGATGAAAAGAAAGAGTCAAGTTCCCACTCAGGTGTATGATCATTTCATATTTCACAACTTATCACCGTAGCCATTTTTCTGCATTTAGCATCTTATTATGTTTCTTTACTTTCAGCGAGCTCTTATTTCAGTATACTTCTAATGGGTTTCCTAATTTGAGAGGAAGTTGAGTATGATTTAGGTTTACCTCTAGCCTTTTTGGAAAATTCTTGATCTGTTTCTGTAAATTTGTTCCGTAGGTAACAAGGAAGGGATTTTGCCGTCAGATGATGGCGATGGTACTCAATTGACCGTTGAGGAAGGAGTAAGGCAAGCCAACGCGCAGAAGCCTCAAGCTGCAATCCATCGGCCAGAAAATCATGTACAAACAAACGTCCCTGAGTTCCATTCAGTGCCATTCACCACTACAAACTATTATGATCCATATGTGGGTAAACTAAGCTACCACGAGGTGGGTGGACCAAGCTACCACGAGGTGGGTGAACCAAGCTACCACGAGGTGGGTGAACCAAGCTACCATGATGTGGGTGTACCAAACTATCTACTACCTAGAAAAATAACTCCTCCTCCACCATCCCCACCATACAATGCTGGCTATATTCCCACTTTCATCCCAACAAATGATGGCTTGCCTTCAAGCTACATAGACATGTCAACATCCAGGGAGGCCCCAGGTCAGAGGGTACCTCTAGGTGTTGCAATGGGATTAGGTGCTGGAGCACTAGCTGCTGGTGCTGTAATATTTGGTGATGACTTCATGTCAGGATTTGATGTTCCTCCGGCCCTAGGAGATTCTAGTTTCAACCTAGAAATGGATCCTCCTTTCTGAACGAGCATTTATCAGCTTTAAATAAATTATATTTGGCTGCATAAAGCCTACCAACAAACCCTACATTGCCATTGTATATGAGTTTTGGCGTTTGTAAGATTTTGTTTGGATAAATTTCTCGACAAAAACAAACTGGTAGTAGAAGAAAATAGGAAGGTACAACGCATTGAATTTTTCCCGAGCTAAAGTCTACTTATTCACTTTAGCTTCTAGAGAAGTTGAGTGAAAAGAGCTTCAATACAAGTTAAATACCCAGGTTGACTTCAATTTGTGGGAAAAACTTGATTCATTTTACCTCCTTATTTACTTTCTATAAATACATATGGAAAAATTTATCCAAAAAGAACTTGGGATAATTTAGTAAAAGAAAATGTTAAGTTTCATTGACGGGTGAAAAATCAAGTTATTTAATACTTCTCTTTGTAACTGAAAATATTTTCTCCGCGAGAACTTGTTCTTTTTTAATAGCTTCATGCTAATATTTTTAACACAAAAAAAAGGTAGCTTAATTTCAAAATCATGGATCATGAACAGCACCAGATCCTGTCTATTAATAATTTTTTTTGTATGTTAAATTAAAAAAAAACTGCAATTCAATAAATTGAATGGTTGGATCGAACTGCACTACCCGCAGTTATCCACATCCCAAAATCAAATATATAAATTAGAGATCACTTGTTGAATTATAAGTCCTTTTACATCCAAGAGACAACTATGCTAGGTTCAATGGGCAGTGATGATACAGATCATTCGAGCAATATAAATATATAATAATGTAAGACTGAGTTATACATTATTGTTTATAAGAATTTTTCCAATTGCTAGATAAAGACCATCGAGCTTGATGAATTTAACGAGTATCAATATGCCTCTAGTGAATCTTTTTCCGTCTGATCAAGCTGCATTAGCTTCTGCCTGTATTATATGAATCTTCTCTAGGCAGTAAAATGGGGAAGCTTGATGTAGGAAAATTCAATTTGCTCGTTGTAGATATTGTTCGCTTGAATCAGTAACTAATTTCCTTAGGAAGTTTTCAACAATTGAAATGAACTCCTCCACTTTTTCTTCATGGGGAAGATGGCCACATTGCTTAATTACTTCAAATGATGCTCCTGGTATGACTCGTGAAAGTCTCTCGGCATTCCATGAAGGGACTAGTCGGTCAGTATCACCAGTTACAATCAGAACTGCTCATTGAAACAACCATCACCAGTTATGCTCAATATTTAACTCACAGCTATCAAGCAGGTTTAGATTGCTACTTACTGGAAAGAGTTGCATCATTTAACATGAATTCAGGAACAATAACACAGAAATCCAAGGAAATGAACAGGTAACTATATAACAAACCAATAAATCAAAAACTATGTGCTAATTGGTTTTCCCAGTTTATTGAAAATCTCTAGTAACGATGATTTGCACTTAACAGCTATATTCTGTCAATTTAACATTTTAATGATCCAGATTTGTTCTTAAGAAAAAAGTATCCAGCGGATAGAACAGAGAATAAATAAGATGTGCGAGCCATTTAACCTCATTCCATCTTGGTTAATCTCTAATGAAAGCATAAACCAACTAACCTATTCAACGCTACTAAAACTTACTGCATATTGCCAATCTAAGATGTTTTCCATCTCTCCTAGTCTACTGCCTATTAGTAATCAGTTATTCAAAGATAAAGGCCAAAGGCAAGACAGTAAAGCAAATGAAAGTGGGTATATGCAGATTAGTGATATTACCAGGACAAGATATTTCATGAAGTCGTTTAGATAGTGATGGCTTTGTTTTATATTCCTCGTCCAGAAGCATTGCTGCAGTGTATTCCACCAGTGCCCGATCCCAATCCTTAGTCCTTAAAGGCTGCATTTAGTGCTAACAACCACATGAGAACTAACCATTTGAGTATGACAAAAAAAGAGATAAAATAACAAAATAGGATATCAGAGTGGGATTACCTTTGTATAACCACTAAGGACATGCTCAGAGACCTGCTTTGGGTTGTACCATGCGTTTCGAACTGCAGCAGTACCAAACTTAATAATTACCATTCTTACCTGAGGGTGATTTGAATAAAAGGGCCGTCAGTCCAGTAGGCTTGACTAATAAAAAATTATGTCAATTTAAAAGTACAGTCTAACCCTACACCGAAGCCAAAATATGCAAAAGAGTCATCCGACAAGAAACAAGTAACCAGATTTCGCTTAATATATATACATGAAATTTACATTTCAATCTATGAATTATTAAAATTGAAATTAGTGAAAAATGGAATTATATGGAATATCAACTCACTGACATGTTTTTCATAAGTTCAATGTAGTTGTGTTTGAGTCAACAATTCCTTGTTTCTCTTGGATTATTATTTTCCAATAATGATTGAACCAATAAGGTTGAGATAACTCAATTGAAAATTGGTCATGAACAAGTTTATTACCAGCATTATAGCAAGGGAAGAACGCAGGATAGCTGATAACAATTTCCTATAGAAAAAGTTGAAGATATCTATCATCCGCTTTATAGCCCCTGTTATTGCCTCTGCAATGTACTTGGTAATCTTGGACAACACCTTGTAAATTGCCAAAATTGGATTTTTTCTGATGGAACTGTTGTCTTCTTTTTTTCGGCTATCATGTCTTGATTGATTTTCTTTAACAGATTTTGGTGTAGAAAGTGGGGCAAAAATTGCTGGGGCAACTAGGATCAGAGCAGCAACACGTTCAGGAGCTTCAAAATATGCATTAACTGCTACAAGTGAACCAGCTGAGTGCCTGGCATGTCATTTTGGAGACAACTCAGATTCTAGAAAAGGGACTATGGTGCAGAGGCATATGAGAATACATTTCTTTACGTTGTTAATAACCCATAACCAATTATAAAGCACTAAGATCTGCTTCAGTGGACAAAGGCTAAGATTTAAAAAGGGAAGGAAAACATCACTAGAAAGTAGAAACATATGTAAATTTTATTTTCCTATGAGGGGCATTCATGCTCCTAACTTCTGATTCTGTATACCATGATTCCTACTTCAGAATGGTGAAAAGAAAAGCTGATTAATTTAACATTTATGATTTGAAAAATGAAAATCATATTAATGCAGCAACTCATGAATGTAAGATAATCAAACAAATACATATCGAGATGCAGGGATGCAACTAATATTCAGTTCTCATCTTATAAATACAGTGGGAAATATGCTTTACTTGTGTTTATGGAAACCACCTGATGCATCAGAAAAATAAAGCCACTTAACAAACAGAAGATAGAATATTTTCATACCCCACTAAAATTGCCTTCTCAGCATTTAACAATTGAATAAAGTGCAAGGTAGCAAGCACGGAAAATGCCATTGAGTATGCATTTAGAGGTTTTGTGTCTTCCATTTCTGAAGAAAGAGGCCTAGATAAATTTACCCTTGATGTCAATCCAAAGGCTGGCCTATCAAAAGCAAGAACTTTTGAACCAGTAACCCCTGCCAAAGGCTTCATAACTTGTTTCCATGAGAAAACGGAGGCTCCAAACCCATGTAACAGAATCATAGGATAACCAAGCTTCTTGATTTGATTTGAAACAGACCGACTCTGGAACATGCTTTCTGCTTGGGATTCAGCATCACATATCTTGTGGTGTATATGCACTCCTTTGAACTCACAAAAACAACTGTCTAGATCAGCTAAAAGCTTTGGATCCACTAACTCCTCCTGATCCATGCCAGATACCCCCTTATTCTTTTTTGCTCCAGCATCCAACAACTGCTCTGAAGACATGTGGTTCAATTCAACAAAAAGCACTCATGTAAGTAACCTAGAAAAAAAAATTTTGACTTTTGCATGATGAAAAGAAAAATAAAAGTTCCGATGACAATTTTTCATCCCTACCCCCGTTCTTTTCTCCTGGGACAAAACTGTTAGGGTTGGTTCCCAATCAAAATTGAAGTTCCACTTCTATAATATGAGTAAATATGTATTACCAAAGTTTGCACTAAGAGGGCCTTTGATATGTAGAATATTTTCACTTTCTTAAGTTGGGAATGTTAGTTTTCCACATTTCATTTATCATCTAAAAAATAACATTTTAGGAAACATGGTTTTCCAAGAATGCTTTTTATACTAGTTTCTCACCAAATGAGTAAGTGAGAATCTAACATTCCTAAGATAAAATTTTCCTTCTCCCAAACGCCCCTATAATGTAAATGCATGTTATCGAGTTGGAACTACAGTTCTCGTCTGGGAACAGCACCAACAATACCCATTATATTTTACCTAAGTTTTAGCCTTTCTCCTATAATGTTCTAGGAGCCAAACCAACATAAAAATCCAGAAAGTGAGAGGACTTATGTGGGCTGGCTCTTTTCTTCTTCTCTCCTATAATTCATCGACTATTCCCATCAAGTGAAAAAGAAAAAGAACAACCAATTCATGGAACTAGAAACAAACATTAAATTACTTTAAAGAAATAAGGAGATGGTGAAGTATTGAAGAGAAATATACCGGAATATTGAGCACCTGAACCGGAAACTGATGGAGCTGAAGAAGCAGAAGCAACGAATCGATTATTGTGATGAGAAGCAGAGTTAGGAAACATTAGAGGAGAAGGATGTTTATGAATATATGAAAGTGTAGAGTTATTGCAGCGATGGGATAAATAAAGAGTATGAGTAGGAGCAGGAGGGGTAAGAAAACCCAGTTCCCCACAAAACAACCCTACCCTCATCATCTCACCCAAATCGCTTCAACTTCTATCACCTTCTCTCGAAATTCAACGCAGCTTAAGCTTTGTGTTTTTGGTGCCAACAGATAGAATACAAGTACCAGCACAGAAATAACTAAACAAGAGTACAACAGCGCCACTTAAAGCTAATAGGTTATAACGAGAAACGTTTTATTTATATATTAATATTAAAATAAATTGCATTTTTTTCTTCTATATTTTTCGAAATATAATTTTATTTATTTTAAAAGGAAGATATTTAGTCTCCTATTTTTAAAATTCAAATTTTGATCTTATTATCAATTTAATATTTATTAATAGTTAAATTTTGACATTACATAATGATTTATCATCATTTAAATAATATAATAAAAATTAAAAATAATATAAAAAAATCATCATTTATATATATTTTTACGAGTGATTAATATTTATTTTATTAATAAAAATTTTATTTATATCAATTTTTTATTTTTAAATGTCTTGTTATTAAATATTATTTTAATTAAGTAAGAAAAAATGTTAAAATTTAACAATTAATAATGATGAGAAAACTAAAATTTCAAATTTTCAAAATTTTAAAATTAGAAGAAATAAATATCTTTATTTTTGTAGATTCATGATTTTTATTATTTTATACATTGATTTAAATTAATGAAACGAAGTATTAAATAGTTTTCAAATATTTTAAAAATTTACTAACTTGATATATGCATTAAAAACTTTAAATTCAATTATTGGATCGTTGAAATTTGATGTAAAATATGCTATTAAACGAATTAAATTTAAATATACTTACTCATAAAGTGAACGAATCCCTTTCATATAAAAGTTAAATTATTTCATTTCATTAATAAAAAAGAGAAATGGAGTACTCTCAAATACATAATACTCAACTTTGAATATGTTGACATATACTATGAATCTAGTCTAGTTGGTTGCTTGAATCTATAACTACTCCATGAATGAAATAAATTGTTTTATCCTTCAATTAGTATAAGGAATAAATGAGGCGTCCACATTTTTTAAATATCTTTACTCGTTAACTAATACTATTTAAGAGCACTTTACTATTATTAAAAAATTAAACTCGTACTTTCATTTTAGGCGAAATCTATCATGACTTTATGATTTACGTGGTTCATGGATACATCAATAAAATAAAATATCATTTTCATGTGATTTATTAGTAGAGAAGGAAAAAAAATATCATTATATATAAATAACTAAATTGAAAAGTTCAAATTTATTTGGTGATAAAATTTTATTAATATATTAATTTTATTTTCTGATGATAAATGATCATTTTGTTAAAAAAAATTATTAACCCCATTCGGCTATCTCAACCCTCCCTTCCACTTCCCCACTATCATTTTCATTTCTGACTTTGACTTTGACGATTAGTTAGACACCCTCTCTCATTTTTTTCATAACTTTTCCTTTCCAATCTGTTGATGGTCGAGGAACCTCAAAAATCAGCTCAAGCGACGTTGACCCTTTTCCCCCATCAACTGTCCAAGCTAAACTCAAATCCATAGAAAAAGTCAATAACCACCATCGAAGTTGAACCTAAACCTAAAAAGAAACCAACAAGCCCCGAAGAAGTAGAGAAAACCCATGAAGACAATATTTTCAAATGAGTTTCGTTCAAGGACGAGACCAACGTTGTTGTTGACCTCCCCTGCCCCCACCACAACCACAACTGCAGCCGCAACGTAGGACCACCCTCTTCACTCCACTACCTTCACTCCCTCGACCTTGCCCCCAACATTGCCTTCCCCTTCTTCCTCTCTTACGCTATCCTTGCCCTCCTCCACCATGCCCATATTAGCCACAACTTCATTATAAGGTTCGGTCTATCCTTCAAATGTCACACCACCCACTCCCTCATCACTACGTACTCGCGTAGGACCATTGATGGAATCATGCCTAGTAATGCAAGAGGTGATATATTGAAGGATCCAAGAGGAATGGGCTAAACATGAAGATTTGGGCTAGTTTAGAGCCCAACGAGCTAGTGGGCTTGGTGGGCCCAAGTTGCTTTCCACATGGGCCACACCTTGAGATCTTCATCTTGCTCTAATTGTATATATTATATTAGTATATGTTTCATATCTTTTGGTCTTGTATTTTGGACCACTTAGAATATGATTTTGGGCCTTAGGCTTCATGGGCCTAGTTTTGGGCTTTATGGGCCTTTGGGCTTTTGATACCCAATATTAGACTCATTTTGTTTCTTTTATTATTTCTTAGTATTTGTGATAGGTTGACCATTGTATTTAGGTCATTAGCATAGGATTATTGATGAAATACTAAATAGGTCAAGAAACTAAAATCTAGGTTTCATTTAGTAATCATTTAAGGTACATTTGAGTCACATGTTTTAAGCCAAGTGTGGTTGATCATGTGCATGTCTAAATGCACCCTAAATGCCTTCCAAATGACACTTAAATGCTTGGCACACCTAGTTACACGGAGCTACACATGACCACCAAGAATTTGAATTCAAATTCCATTTGAATTTTGAATTCTTGGCGCCGATTGTGAGCCTTTGGAACTTGGCGCCAATGAGCTTGTTTTAGGACCTATAAATAGCTTTTCATCCACTTGTTTATTCACTTTGATCATTTTTGAGAATTTTGAAAATTTCTTCAACACTTTTCTCTCTCAAAGTCACCCAAAGCTCCTTGCTTAGTTCTAGGAATTCTTTCACTTTTTTAGGGAAATCCGTGAGCAATCCTTTGCTCACCTAAGCTTGAATGCTTCCTTCTTTGGTTTGGATCAATCCGAATTCGAATCCTTCTTCATCTTCTTCTCCAGAATTGCAATCAAGGACGAAGATCTTGTGAGGAGCAAGGCTAGGGAGAATTCCCACCCCACTTCACCTTCGATACTGTAGGACACCCTCTCTACAACAGCCTCCCTCGCTAAAACTCATTCGAATCAAGCCCTCGAAGTCCTAACCTTGCTTTCGCTTTCATAAATCCACCTTACCTATGTCGAATTCCATGATGACAACAATGACCGACTAGTAATTATCATAGACGAATAAATTTGCAATAAATACCTCATCATTAGAATAAAGAATGCGTATTAGTCACTGAATTAAGTCCAAATAATTTTTAATAAAGATTTTTTAATAATTTTAAATAAAAATAAAAAATAAAAATAATTGTTATTCACTTATCCACCTATAACAATATGATAAATTGATGAATATGATAAATTTGCCAATCATTTTATATCTATTTTTATTTTATTATGATTATGTGATTAGTGAGTTGGATTAGTTAGGATAAAAATAAGAAGAAACAGTATAAGCTTATAGAAACACCGAAGCACGATAATGGAGGCACTGGTGTGCAGAAAACTGGGCGATCCAACGCTGGGTTTGGAAGACAACAATAGCCCAATAATTTTGTCAAGGAATCACCCAATTCCCCAACTCGATTCTCCCACTGCTGTAAGAGTCAGAATCAAAGCCACAAGCTTGAACTTCGCCAATTACTTGCAGATATTGGGAAAGTACCAAGAGAAATACCCTTTGCCATTCATCCCCGGCTCCGACTTTTCCGGCGTCGTCGACGCCGTTGGCCCCAAAGTTTCTGACTTTCGAGTCGGCGACCCCGTTTGCTCCTTCGCCGGCCTCGGTACCTTCGCTGAGTTCATCGTCGTTGATCAGTCCCATTTGTGAGTTTCCACTTCCTCTACCTTTTGACGATGCTTTCTAGAAAATTCTTAATGAAGTTGTTGCCTTTGAAGGTTTCGAGTGCCCCAAGGTTGTGATCTGGTTTCTGCTGGGGCACTTGCTGTGGCGTTTGGCACTTCTCACGTGGGGCTTGTACACAGGGCACAGTTGACATCAGGTCAGGTGTGTATCTGTGCTTTGAATTTGATTCTCTTCTTGTTGGGTATGTGTGGATGTGTGTGTTGTGGGAATGTTTATTGTACTGTCTCTTCTCTTTGTGTTGTGGAATTGTGTTGCAGGTGTTGCTGGTTTTGGGTGCTGCTGGAGGTGTGGGCCTTGCTGCTGTGCAAATTGGAAAAGCTTGTGGGGCCATTGTCATTGCTGTTGCAAGGTACTGAATTGTTTTTTTTTTTTCCCCCACTTTTTGGGTGGTAAATTGTCCTTTAGGTCTTTATGATCCGGTCAAGATTGGTTTTAGTCTTGTATCTTAAAATCGGTGGGAGGTTGGAGTAGTATGCAATGCAGAGTCTTAGGCTTTTGCCGTCATTGTAAATCCTACAAATAAAAAAAAATGGTGGTTTGGTCCTTGGATTTCTGAAATGTGGTGGATTTTGTTCCTCTTGAAGGCAAAATGAAGTATAGGGCCAAGAACAAAATCTACCACATTTCAGAAATACAAGGACCAAACCACCATTTTTTTTATTTGTAGGAATTACAATGACGGCAAAAGCCCAAGACTCTGTGCATTGCATATTACTCCAACCTCCCACCTAAGATTCTGTGTATTATACTCTAATCTAAGACTGTGCATACGACTCCAACCTAAGACTTTGAGGGGCTTGAAATACATTTTACCCTTAAATTTTTTATGCATGGGTTGTGTATGACACAATGGCATGATGACATTTTAATGATTATCCCTGTCTACTTGATGAGTTGAGCAATTTTTTATTAGGGGAGATGAAAAGGTGCAGCTCTTGAAATCTCTTGGTGTTGATCATGTGGTGGATCTGGGCAATGAAAATGTAACTCAGAGTGTCAAAGAGTTCCTTCAGGCCAGAAAGCTTAAGGGGATTGATGTCCTGTATGACCCGGTTGGAGGCAAGCTCACTAAAGAATCTCTGCGGCTTCTGAAGTGGGGAGCGAAGATTCTCATAATTGGGTTTGCGAGTGGAGAAATTCCTGTCATCCCTGCTAACATTGCTCTTGTTAAGGTATGGTGGGAATGGCGTTTTAGACCATAAATTTATCTACTAGGAAGGAGGGTGTGATGTAGATATATATTATTATATGATATCTACTAAACTTATGAAACAAGCAACCACATGTATTATTGCAACTTTCTGAACTGTGCTTTCATTTTCTTTACCTTTGGACAATGAAACCGAAAATAACCTTGTTAAATACTACAGTTACTTTGTAATATGTATTTAAGGAAGCAAAAAACCTGCAGAAAAATAAAAAGCCACTATGATGCAGTATGTTTTTATTTTAGCACTAAACAACTGGTCAAAGGCCTGTGATTTGTGGCGTTTACCTGCAAAGTGTAACTTTAGGATACATGATCAGAATTAGGGTGAATTTAAGAAAATTATTATTTTTTAAGGTAATAGAAAAAGATGATTTAGGTATCTGAGGTCGGGGAATTCTATCTGGTGGGCTAATAGGTCTCAATCTCATTAAAGAAACAAGTCTACAAATATCAGACTACTTAGAGGATATGTACGAATAAGACCAAGCCACCTGAGAATATTTCATGCCTACATAAATTATATAGTCATAAACTTCAGACCAAAGCTAAATAACCATCCACTGATAAAAAATTATGAATCCAACATAAACTAAAGTTAAGTCCATAGTCCCATAAATATGACTTAATACTCGACTTTTGACCTTAATGTACAGTTGTACAATACCAAAGCCCCGTTGATTAAATCACTGAAACAATCTTTATGGATGAAAATACTACAGTTAGCCCTACCTATATCAACATCAGACCGAACTAGTAAGAACTTCAGATCTTTAAACGTATTTCTTGGGTTTTGCTGCCTGTTTCACATATTCTCATTAATTCTGCCATATCTGGTATAAATTGTTGATCATGATTTTGGGTTATGACTGCTTTTATTTAAAATTATTGTGGCAGAATTGGACTGTGCATGGCCTTTATTGGGGTAGCTATAAAATACACTGCCCAGGTGTTCTCGAAGATTCTATCAAGGAGCTACTTTCTTTGTTGGCAAGAGGATTGATTTCTATCTATATTTCTCATTCTTATCGCCTGTCAGAGGTCAGGAATTTCTTTGTCAAAACTGTTCTACTAATTTGTGTCTCTCTTTTCTCTAATCCTATACACATTCAAAGACTTGTATGTCTTTTAAAAGTATTGAGCTAGGATAAGTCAAGAGAGGACGTGAGATAAAGGATCTATCTATCTATCTATATATATATATATATATATATGGTTACATCCTTTTGCTTCGTTACCATTTGCAACCAAATTGGCAATTGCGAAGGTCCTCTTTAGAGGAAAACGTTGCAAGGCCAAGTGAAAGATCTCAGCATTTCTACTTGCACCTTATTTTCCTTCTTCTGATGTAGACACGGTAAAAAGCCAAAACATTGACTTTTTTCGTTCTTTATAGCAGCTACACCGTATAGCTTATTAGTATAGACATGTCACTTAGGTGGTGATGTGATGATGCTCATCAAGGAATCCAGCACATCAATGCAATGAAAATTGGAAACATTTTAGAGTAATATTTATAATATCAATAGAATGGACATTAGTTTTCTTGAGAGAATTTAACTGAAAAAAAAAAAAAAAAAAACCTTAAGCCTAGGCAATTAGATTTCTTTATTGTTCTGAAAAATTAGATAGCCGTTTGACACTCAATGTGGAAGATATGCATGGAAATATTGAAGATATAAATATTTGCTCATACTATATTGTTGAATGTTCATTTTCATGGGGTTCTGTTTTCATCAGGTTAAAATTAGCTAGTATGGTGGGAAAATAGGAAATGTTATGCATGTGTCTCTCTCTGTAATATAGGCTTGAAGATGACAAAAATATTTATTTAAATATCTGATTTACTCGTTATAATGTCTGTGACAAATAGTTAATTGTGTATATGATTAATTTTATATCCATCTTTTTAGTTTTGGTAAAATATTTTGTAGTTGATGTTGGTGTTTTTTACTGCATTATTCACTATTTTTTAGTTTAAATTTGATTCACTGCCTAATTGTGTGATTATGTAAAGCATTTTACACTATTAGATCACAATTAAATCATTTTCATACATTGGTTGAATTTACCATTTTGTATCACTTGCCTCATCGTCCATCTATGTGCTTCATAGATTTTCATTGGGGGTTAGTACTATCTGGTGTGAACAATTTCTTATCCTTGCAGGCCAACCTTGCCTTTTCTGCCATCAAAGATAGGAAAGTTATTGGAAAGGTGATGATTGTTTTTGATGAGAAACTTCCAAGATCTAAGCTGTGACCCTGCTAAAATTTGCGGTTCAATAATTTGTTGTGGACACGCAAGGGTTGAAGGTGATAAAATAAATAAATAAAGAGAGAGATGTTGGTTTAGGGAACAACTTAAAAGGAGCAATAATTGTCAAAAATTGTGTGCAAAAAATATTATCCTTGAAGCCCTCACATCGTTATGTAAAATCTTTTTTTTTTTTTTTTTGCTGAAATTGATTTTCTTCAAGTTTTCGTACCGCTTGAACATTTCTATAATATTTCAAAGCTGTTTGCTCTATTAAAGAGCGACTTTAATTTTACGTACTTCTATGATGCAGAAACTTTAGATGCCACCGGTCCTTTGACGTGTCATGCAATATTTGTGTAGTAATAATTTCCTATGCTAAAATGATTGGTGTTATGAATGACAAAGAGACTCAAATGAATGAGTCATCTAATCTTTATCTACCAGTTTCAATTTGATGACACTACCAAATTTGACTGCATCAAGGTTAGAGAGGTACATAAAGCATCACCACCATTGCTGTAACCATTATCGTATTCATTCCACCACCGAATTTCTCATTTCTCAAAAGTAAAATAAACTTTTTCCTTCACGAAGGAGGTACAATGAAGGGGGTCCTACATTCACTCCAAATACTGACAATATTCAAATAATATTGGTTAAAATATCAAAATTCTAAAGATATATACGATTTTTCTCTTACCCGTCAACTACCTAGTTACTACTAATCATCGCCAATTTACGGTCCAACACGACTCAGTTATTCTTTTAGGGATTACAAGCGATTGTGATAACTGATTTTAGAACATCCACAACAAGGGTTGCTCAAGCTAATTTAATAATAAAAAAAACACACTAAATTAAGATTCACTAATAGTTAGTTTAAGTGACAGTTGTATAAGGGACAATTATTTGTGCAACGGTTACTTAACCAAAAAAGAAATAATGTCTGATCTCATTAAAATCGCACTATGGCATTTGCTCTCCGTGGTCAGCAATTTGTCCCATGTATTTAGTTTTTGAGTTTTTTTCTTAAGATACTCAAACCACTCCCGAAATACGCATTTTATATATTTCGGAATGCGTGTTTCAAACACAATATATCATGTTCAGAATAAGTGTTCAGATAAAACATTCGGATTGTGTGTTCCCAACAAAATAAATTGCGTCTAGATTAAGTGTTCTGGACATGATATATTGTGTACAAATTGAGTTTCAGAACATATACTACCATTTAGAAGGAGTTTTTAATAGCTTGAAACACCCATTCGGGATAAACCAAACTAAAAAAAAAAAAAAAAACAATCCAAGAACGTTGATCCAAAATGTTATTTTTCCATTCCGGATTTGCTAATCCTGAAAATGTAGGGTGCAGTGGTGCACAAATTTACTTCCAGAATGGTTATTCCGGATTGTAATACAAAACCATAAATCTGAATTGGCTAATCTGAATCCACCAATTTGAAAGGAACCAAAAAACACAAAAGAAAAAAACACGCATAACTAAACACAAACCAAAACAATCGCGTAAATATATATAGAGGAGGGATCCGTTTATTTCATGAGTAAATCTACTTAAATTTATTCCGTTTAATAACTCATGTAACTTATATTTTACATTAAATTTTAACGATTTAATCGTTGAATTTAAAATTCTTAATACATAGATCAAATCTACAAATTTTTAAAAAAAATTAAAAATCATTTGATACTTCGTTTCATTAATTCAAATCAATGTATAAAATAATTATGATTATCCATCAATTAAAATTAATTAAATAAAGTATCAAATGATTTTCAAATTTTCTAAAAATTTGCAAACTTGAGCTATGCATTAAGAATTTTTAATTCAACAGTTAGATCGTTGAAATTTGATGTAGAACATGAGTCATTGAATGGAATAAGTCTAGGTAGACTTACTCTTGGAATAAACGGATTCCTCCTCCTCATATATATATATATATATATATATATATATATATATATATATATATATATATATATATATATATATATATAAGGAGGGATCTTTTTATTCCAAGAGTAAGTATACTAGACTTATTCCGTTCAATAACTCATGTTCTACATCAAATTTCAGTGATCCAACCGTTCAATTTAAAGTTCTTAATGCATAGATTAAATCTGAAAATTTTTAAAAAATTTAAAAATTATTTGATACTTCGTTTCATTAATTTGAATCAATGTATAAAATGATTTTATGATTATCCGTCAATTTGAATTAATGAAATGAAGTATCAAATGATTTTCAAATTTTCTAAAAATTTGTAAATTTGATCTATGCATTAAGAACTTGAAATTGAATGATTGGACCGTTGAAATTTGATATAAAACATGAGTTATTAAATGGATGAAGTCTAGGCAGACTTACTCCTGGAGTAAAAAGATCCCTCCTATATATATTTGAGTTAATCATTCATACACTGGAAACTAATCATATCTTTTAAATTATTTTATTTTATTTTTATTTCATTAAATAAGTAAATGACATGACATTATTAGAAGATATGATTGTTTGTCAGTGTAAAAATTTTTTATACTAATAATGTATAGGTGATTAACTATATATATATATATATATATTAACTTGTCATAGGAAAAATCAATATATAAATTATAAATGATAAAGTTATACAACTCCAATGAATTGCATCATCGGAGATTATGCTTAGAGCATAAAAATGGGTTTCTCTAGTGTTACGGGTTATGCTGATTCTTCTTCAACTCCATTTCAAAAAACCAATCGAAGCTGCTCTTTTTCGCCTCTATAAAGAGGATAGTTTGCTTTCATGACGAAGGCTAACCATGACAATTTGTATTTTATTTTTTCGTTTTTTCTATGTTGAAGGGTAGGATTGTCGGGGGAGAATAATGTATAATATCATGTTACTTACACTCTACAAAATGTATGATAGTAAATAAGTTTCAGTTTCTTTGTATTATCAGACCTTATCTAAATGAAATACTATTGAGGTGTCCTAAACGCAACCTTAGCTGATAGATGTGACATGAATATACCCATGAAACATGATAATATACTCCGGCAAAACTTCTCATGCGACTATGATGTAAAATGTAAGATATATGCAGTAATTGATTTATTTGTGTTGCTATCGGCATTTCTCCTTTCAATTTCAATTTTTTCCCCACAATATACAAGATATACAACAATGCATCTCCAGATCCTCTAATACCACCGATAACATGGTTACCCCAAAAGGATCTTACAATACGGGGAGGCATCATATTTACACAAAATGAGAAGGGTTTATTGCCGGTGATGATGAACACACAATTTTAGGAAACGAACATGCTCCTGCCGCACCATCTCTCCTCCATGTACTGGATCAAAGCTGCATTTGTAGAAACTGATAAAAAAAAATAAAAATAAAGAGCAGATGTTATGAGTGAGGTTTCACAAAAATGATGACAACTAAGTTCCGTAAGTGATTTTGACAAGGATAAAAAGGAATTGATAGAGAAGTGAGAAGTGACATACACTGAATAGCGTTATACATTTATATATATGATATACCCTTTTGAAGCTAATGAAATCATGGCATGCCATCAACTTCAAAGCAAGGAGGGGAGTGTATGAAGACAACTTATAAAGAAGCAGCTTCAGAAATAAAATTATATATGTATGTTTGAGAATCCACCAACTCCACTAAATAGCTTTTGTAGAATTTCATAATCAAGTGGAACCTCATTAATCTAATTAGAAAACAATAAAGGGCGACTTAGTGCATGACGCTCCCACCTAGTGGGATATGGGAAGGGTAACGTAGCAACCTTACCCTACAAGTGTAGAGATTATTCCCAAGATTCAATCCTGCCATGAGGCAGCAACATTATGGTTTTGGTACCCTCATTTTAACAATAATATACTTTCAAAATATAAGTAAATATCAACCATGAAATTAGAACTTGTGAGTGTCTGCTCTACCTTAACTTTAATATTCACACAAACACCAAAATAATATCAGATGATTCAATAATAAGTTTATAAAATTTGCATTTTATAAAAGGTTATTTAATGATTTAAGTTAAATTAGCCATTAATCTCAACTGCATGCATCACTGAGATATTATATATATATATATATATATATATATATATATATATATATATATATATATATATATATATCCCAACCTTATTTGAAAATTTTAAACATCAACTATTCAATTTCAGAAAGAGGGTGGTGGTGGAACACACAACTGACAAGTTCACTGAAATAGTAGGACGATGATAGTACACATACCTCCCATCCATGCCAACAATTATGACACTGTTCTGTGATCCAAATGCCACAATGAAACGTGTGTTCTCAGGCAAGTGGAACTGAGCAAATGACCATTCTGAGCTAAAATATTTTGGTAAAACTCCTACAAAATGGTCAAGAAAAAATCATAAGCACAAAAAAAAGTATCTTCAAATATTGTGCTATATCCGACCTTAAAAGAAAAGATTCAGAACTATGACTAGAATTAGAGAACAGAAACCCCATATCCTTAGCAGATATGGGCTCTGTTAGAGAAGATGATGTTAATACAAGAATACTTTGCAAGGACTTGATTCTGGAAAAGGGTAATGCTAGGTCAGCAATCGTTACAAATAAAAATAATTAAAAAAAAAAAAGAAGAAGCAAAACTAACATGCAGAGCCATTGTTTCATGTATATTTGCACAGAAAAGTATAACCCTATGTAAAACCAAAGGTAAATCTAATGGAGCTGAAGAAATTGGCTTTTTGTGTGTCATAAAGGAATTAACAATTGGAACAGGGCAAGCACAAACACAAACAATCCTGTTCTAGGGGGTAGAGAGGGTGGTCATCCTTTTTCATGGACGTGGTATCACATTTTATTCCTGGCAATCATATAGAAATAGTACACTTTAGATACATTATTTTATGTCAATCGAGTAATTCCATCAAGTTTTCTGATCTATGTAAGGCCCTATAAATTATCAGTTTAAAAAATCACATACACAATGTTCCCTGTATAAATATTCAAATGAGTAAACTGAATGAATCTCCGCATTATGATAATTCCAAAATTTCAATTGCTCAGCATTATACTTGAGAAAAATTATTTTACCTCTCATGAAAGATAATGATGAATTGGGGTTGGCACCAGTATTCGGAGAAATCAAGGGATCTAAAGAACTAGAAGAATTCTGACGAAACAGTGCATGCCCTTGAATGGCATTTGGCTGAGTCAAACTATCCTCCCCAGAAACTCTCACTCTCAACCTGAATACATGAACAGTGCCTTTGTCACTTGATGCTGCCAACCACTGGAGGTCTTGAGAGAAAGCTATACTGTTTATTTCAGCTCTATCTACCCCTCTTCTTACCTACAAAAAGAGTAAATGGTTGGTAGAACACAGAAATAAAGGAGGAAATTAGATAAAGATCAAACCAATAAAGTGACAAGTTTTGGAATTTTTGTGGACAACCCAATACTAGTAACGTGTAAAAGCTTCTTTTTATAAGTAACTAGAAAAACATTATTGTTGTTAGGAGACATCCAAAGCCTCAAAGGATAATTGGTATATCCTAGTCGTATTTAAAAATGATCATTTAGAGTGTGCAAACAAAACAACAAATGGTTCACAATAAAAATGTACCTATATATAAGTGTTTAATTCTAGCGTAAGATAATTTGTTTTGTTTTCCTACTTTCATAAATCATAAGAGGTACATGAATTTTTTTTCTTCAATAAAACAGCATTACCAAAGAAATGCTTTTTAGACGATCCATATTATACTATGCAGATGTGAAAATTAAAATTCCCAAAAAAGCAAAATACAATGCAGGAAGTTAGACAAAATAAATTTATAATGATTTATTACAAGAATAATATCCACTTTGCAGTAACGTACTTCTTGCAAAAGAGACCTGTCCATTGTATTGAAGATTCTAATTAAAGTGCCCTTTACACTAGCGGTTGCAAGAAGGAGCCCATCCGATGTCAGAGTGAAGCATGAAATTTCAGAATCATGAGCATTGATGAATTTTGTCATGTTCAGCCCAAAGTGTTCAACTCGAACCCGTCCTTTGCGAAGACCTTGACAAGCCAAAACAAATGTATTTGTATCGTGTGAAATACAGCACAACCCTCTAGGATTTGCTAGAGTCTCAATCTGATGAAGAAGCTTCAAATCCGTGAAGCTATAAACATATATCTTGTGCTCAAGAACAACTACAATTCGATCATGTCTTAATTTCACTCCACGAACTTCAGACCTAAATGTAAATTCAGTAATGCTCCTGCTCTGATGATCATCCCATATCAAAACTTTATTGGGTGGATAGTGAGAATTAGCTACCGCACCAACAAGTGCTAGAATATTGCAGCGGAAAAGCATCTCTACAATCTTAAAACCACCACATTTTAAATCACGCCTGAAAGTTTCTTTGCAAGGTTCACAATTATAGATTCGAAAACCATGACTTATTCCAGCAGCAATGCAATCATAGTCCTGATTCCATGATATTGAGAGCAAATCTGTTTCATCATTTTCATTCATATCTGCAATAGGCCGGGTAAAAGAAGAAGAGGCTCCACCATTGGGGGATTCACTGTTTCCAATCCTTGAAGTTGGAAATATTCCTTGAGACATTTTAGATGAACTTGTATCAGAAGATGAGGCCCCTGCCAGCATTTACTGCACTCAATAACCTCAGCTGACCAAGGTATAGAGATTAGAGAGTGAAGTACCACAAGGTGATTTCTGTTGTAACAGACAAGAAAATTTCGTTGGCATTACTTGAAACAAATTATTAATAAGACTCTGTTATGTTTAGAGGTTGCAAATTTGGGGATGAAAGTAGTGGGAGGGAATTGATCTAATACAATAAAATGCAAAAAATTGTATTGTAATTGTCTTTGTATATATTCAACAATAGCTGAGCTGAGTGTCTTACTTAATGGTCATTCAAACAGGCTAAAAAGAAATAAATAGGAAGATAAGGTAGTCCACAAGATTGTAGGGAATTCACATCTTTTATGTTTGGTATGAAAATTAAATTTGATTCAAGACTCACAAAGTGATAAACTTTAAAGATTAGATCATTCCATTATTTAGATATGTCAGTCTAAAAATACTGAGCTTCTCTAGACAGATAAACCCACCCTTGAGCCTCAACACAACTTTTCAATTAAAAGAATAATACATGCATACATCAACTCAAGTGACAAGAAACATAAACCCTGTTCATACTCCTCCCACAGCTCAGTTCTTTCCCGCCTCATTTTCTTCATAGCTCGGGTCATTATTCATAACTGCCAATCTGCCATAAACCTAAGTACCTGAGATTTATCTTATCAATAGTTGCAAGTCCTACTAATTCTACAAGCTCTCTGTTTTAATGCACCAGTTCCAGCACCATCAGATCCCCTAGCTGTTATATCTCACTTAAAATGACAACTTTCCAAATTCATTAGACCTATCTAAGCAATAATTATGTCTAGATTTTGATGCTCATCAAGGTTCAAACAGACCAATCATTATAGAAAGAGCAGTTTTATGGCAATTTATCTAGTGTCCCAGATAACCAAAATGCCCATATAACATATTAATAAGATCTAGCTTTCAAACACTGAACATAAGTTGAAAAGCGATTAATTTCTTATGGTTATACAGGTTTAGTATGAAACCAAGACTATTCAGTTAAACTTCAATTACTTAAAAACAAGAAACACTCATTATAAGTGTATATCAATAAAATGCATCATATATTGTTACATCTTGACATGTCTACAAGTAAGGGTAAAAATCTGATTAAGACAAGAGGGTACCAGGGGAAGCAACTCTGACCAAAGCGGCAAATTCTCACTCTTCCCAGCAAAGAAATTTCACTTCATGGAGCCTACACATAACCCATAATCATAAGTTTCAAAATTGAAAAGAAAGATGGAATCTTTAACAACGAAAGAGCAAGAATTGACAATAGCATAAGAAAAAATTGGCCAATTACGAAGCAGGTCTTTTGGCTTTTGGGAAAGAAAAAAAAGAATTGAATATCGGAATTCCAAGTAAAAAGGGCACCATAAAATAAAAAGAATAAAAATGAAATGGCATAAAATGTATGAAGGATGTTACGAAGTGGAGATCAGAATGTTAAGCGTGGGTAAGAGGGTTCTGAAAATCATAATCATAATTCATACCTTCGTCTTTGATTCTTCGCTTTTCATTCGCTTGTATCCTTCCTTCCTTCCTTCATTCCAAGTAAAAGGGGATCATTTCTAGTTTGTTTCCTTAACAGTAACAAATAAAATATAAAACATTAAATAAAAATATATTAATATAAACATGATCAAGAATTATATGCAAAATTAATTTTAATTATTAGAATTGAAAAAATATACACAAAATCAATTTGAACTTTAATTCTTTCATAATTCAAAAGGAAAAAAAATAGTTATCTCATTATAATTTTTATGAATAAAAATAAATATAACTACTATCGACTTGTTTAATATAATTAAAGATTAAATTTTATAAAAGTCATTAAAAAAATATTATGTAAATTAATTTTATATATAAATTAATTTTAGTTAAACTATTAAGGTCAATTTGGTAAAGAGATTTGAGTTAATATGCACTTGATCTTAGATTTAAATCTAGATGTCATCAATGTAATTTTGATGGATAAAAAAATTTAATTTTAGTTCATATTTTTTAAAAGTACTTTTATGAACAGTAAAGATAATTTAAAATATTACAAATACAATCAAAAAATTTAATAAAAAATTACATTGATTTAAGATTTCAATTGTTCATAGTTCAACAATAAATATAAATTCTCAATCAATCTAATTTAACACTAACTTAATAAAAAAAGACAAATCTAAATTTAAATCTAAAATTAATCTTCAAAAGTAATCTGAATCTATTTAAACAAAATTCATAATCATGAAGAATGAAAAATAAATCTAGAACAGAGAAAAAGACGAAGATAATTCGTACGGTAAAAATAAATTGGGGATTCAAATTTTACCATAATTTATAAAACCTTAAATCAAATGAGTGGATTAGTCACACATCTTTATCAAGACGTTACAATTCCTTTGTGTAGAAAGATGTAAAAAGAAAATTTCAAGAAAGAAAGAGAAGAGAGAATATAGAGAAACTTGTACAAGAAATAACTCTACAATCTGAAAAATAAGTGTAAAGTGTACATAACAAGTTTCACAATACCTATTAATGAAGAAATATAATGGGCCTAATTAGAATATTTATAAGGTCTGACCCATTAAATCAATTAATTACATCACTAAACAAATTCAAATATTACATTATAAAAATAAAAAATAAAATATTATGTAGGACCACAAATCCTATCCCTAGCATAGTCTACATCGCAAAATCTCACTAACCTAAAATTATTATTTTTTTCATAGAACAAACTTAGGTTTATAGAACCTGCAAGATATCTAAAAATGTGTTTTACAACTTTAAGATGAGACTCTATAGGATTAGACTGAAATTTAGTACATAGACATACACTAAACATAATGTTAGGTCTACTTGTAGTTAAGTAGAGGAGAGATCCAACCGTACCTTTGTAAATTGTCTGATCTATTGGTTTACCTAATTTATCTTTTGACAGACCACAAATGAATGCATAGGTGTAAGCATTGCACTCATTCATCTTAAACTTTGAGAGAAGCTCTTTTATATATTTATGTTGATGAATGTAGATGTCTTTGTCTATCTGTTTGATCTGAAGGCCTAAGAAGAACTTTAGCTTACCCATCATTCTCATTTCGAATTCATTATGCACTAGCTTAGAGAAATCTTTACACAAAGATTCATTAGTGACACAAAAAATAATATCATCACCATAAATTTGTTCAACTGTGAAATCTGTGCCAAATTTTTTTCTAAACAAAGGCATGTCAACTTTGCCTCTCATAAAACCATTATTTAGTAAAAAGTTACTTAATCTTTCATATCAAGCTCTAGGAGCTTGCTTTAAACTATAAAGAACCCTTTTCAGTTTGATAACATGCTCTTTGAAATCTAGATTTTCAAAACTGAGAGGTTATTTAACATAAAATTTTTCTTCAATAACTTCATACAAAAAAGGCACTACTTATATTCATTTGAAAAAGTAATATTTTTGTGAGCTGCAAAAGCTATAATATAATTCTGATAACTTCAAGTTTGACAATAGGTTCAAAAGTTTCAGTAAAATCTATATCTTCTTATTGATTATAGCCTTATGCTACCAATCTAGCTTTATTTCTTACCACTTTACTTTGCTCATCTAGCTTGTTTTTGAAAACCCATCTTGTTCGAATGATGTTTTGATGTTCTGGTTTAGGAACTAGAGTCCAAACATCATTCCTTTCAAATCGATGCAACTCTTCTTTCATAGCTAGTATTTAGTCGTTGTCACCAAGGGCTTCATCTATGTTTTTTGGTTTAATATCTAACACCAAAGCATATGAGACATTATCTATGAGAGCATACCTCGTCTTCACTCCTTCAATCTTATCACCAAGAATTTGATCTTATGGGTGATGGTTGACAAACTTTCAATCTCTATGAGATTTGGTAGCTTCATCTAACTGATTTGTTTGCCTTTTTGGCATAGTCATCGTTTGATCATTAACATCTAGGTCCTTGGTCTTCTCTATATCTATTTTCAAATCTGTAAAATCCTTCTTCAGATCTAATAGTTTCCTATTAGTTATTAATACATCATTAAACTTCACATTAATAGATTCTTCTACCACAGAGGTTATAGAGTTAAAGACTCTATGCCTTTAAGGTATTTGAGTATTCGAGGAAGATGTCATTGTCCACTTTTGAATCAAACTTTCCAAGTTGATCCTTAGTGTTCAAGACACAACACTCATATCCAAATGGATGAAAGTATGATATGTTGGGTCTTCTTCTCCCTCCATAATTCATATGGAGTCTTATTTAACAAAGGTTTTATCAATAGTCTATTTTGAATATACCAGCTTATGTTCACTACTTTTGCCCATAAGTGTTTTGGCGAAGAGTTTTTGCAAAGCAAAGTTATAGCCATTTATTGCAAGGTTCAATTATTTCTTTCAACTACCCTATTTTGTTAAGGTGTTCTTAGTGAAGAGAAATTGTGAAAAACTCAATTCTTTTCACAAAAGTAGTGAAAACAAGAATTTTCAAATTCAATTCTATGATCACGTCTGATGGAAGAGATGCAAAAACCATTCCCATTTTGAACATGTTTACAAAATATCTCAAATACTTTGAAAGACTCATTTGTGGGTTAGGAAGTAAATCCATGTGTATCTAGAATAATCACCTACAATGATTAAAGAGTGATAGTTTGTCTAAATATGACATTTCGCCAATGGTCTTATTCTCCTTCATGGAAAATAATTCATAGTGCCTTTAAAGAGTGATAACTTGTATGTGTCGGACATCTTCAATACCTCATCAGTTATCCTAGTGGACTCCCACATTTCTTTAACCATAGAGTAGCTATCACTACAAGAAAAATGCTAATTTCTGACAGAAATTTTTGACGGAAAAGGGTAAATTTTTGACGGATTTTCTTTTTTCCGACGGATTTAAATCCATCGAAAAAAGTGGCATCGAAAAAAAAAACCGTCAGAAATTATAATTTTTTTTTAATTTTAATAAATTTATTAATGTAACAGCCCTCATATTTGGCCTCTCAAGGGTTCTATTTTACGACATTTCACTTTTTAGCGTGTTTTATCCTTACTTGTGCAATTTCTGGGAAACTTCCCAGAAGGTCACCCATCCCTATACTACTCCAGGTCAAGCACGGTTAACTGTAAAGTTTTGATGAGTAAGCTACCGAAATGTATATGTGTGTTGTCAATATAATTTGTACAAATTAATTCATTTAAGTTATCCTCAAATATACAATCTCATACTTGTATTATAATTATATATATAATAATTTTATATTACGAATAATAATAATAATAATATATTCAATTATTCTTTATTTATATGTACTTACTTTTATAATTAACATCTACTTATTTTTATTTAAAATTATAATTTAAATTATTTAATTTTATAATTTATAATGATAATATAATTTATAAAATTATAAATATTTATTTATTACATACTTATAAATTAAATTTAACATTTTAAATAAATTATTAATTAATTTAATATATTTATTTACCTTAAATCAAACATATAAAATTCAAAAAATTTATTTATCCTTGTTTTATTTTCTAATTATCAACCATTAATAAAATATTAACTTAAAATCTTATCTAATTATATCATAATATTCTCATATCAAATTTAAAACCAGATATTAGTTATACAAAAATATTAAGATCATATAGTAAATTGTCAATAATATTTTAGTTAAATAATTTAAAATAATTAATGTTTCAATTATATTGTTAATTAACAAATAATTTATTTCAAAACTAATTAATTTTTTATATATTAATTATTAGTAAAATTTAATAACTTTTAATTTAACAATTAATTGGATCGATGGAAATTCAACACACACATGAGTTATTGAGCGGAATAACTTTACCAAGAGTTATTTTGTAAGTTATCTTAAATCAAACATATAAAATTCAAAAAATGTATTTACCCTTGTTTTATTTTCTAATTATCAACCATTAATAAAATACTAACTTAAAATCTTATCTAATTATATCATAATATTTTCATATCAAATTTAAAATCAATTCTTACATTTTCGACAAATATAAATTTGTTGGAAATATTCCATCAATAATATAGCTTTTCCTACAAAAAAAATTTTCATCGAAAATATAAATTTTTCGATAGATTTAATTTTGTTTTATAAGAAATCATCTTCGATTAATATAAATTTTTATATATATGATTTAAGAGTAAAAAATTTTCAATTTAACGGTTGAATTTACAAAATTCATATTTAATATAAAATTATTAAGCAGTGTAATACTTAGTAAACTTTCAAAAAAAGCGATCATCGAATTCTCGAAGAGTTCAAACAAGGGACATTAGGAAGTGTGCTATGGTCTTAAATTTTTCGACGGAAACAAAAATCCGTCGGAAATTTCTGATGGAAATGTAAATCCGTCGGAATCTTCCGTCGAAAATTTTTCATCGAAAATTTCAAACGAAAATATTCATCGAAAAATTTATATTTTCCGACGGATTCATATCCGTAAAAAATTTTCTGTCAAAAATTTGCGTTTTTCTTGTAGTGTACATAACTTGTTATACTCTGTTCTGGACAAGGAGAAAGCCAAAATGTATCTGGCTTTTGTGTTGAGTTATAGAGTGTTGTAGTCCTCTTGAGTAGATTGGCTCTCAAGCTTGGTGACAACCACATCTCCTTACATTGGATGAATTTAATGAACATCTCTATTTTATCTTTCCAATACGGGTAATCTTCTCCATTAAAGGTTTGTGACTTTGTAAGAGAAGTTCCTTTTGATAGGTACTAACTTTCACTACTCCTCATAACGGATCTTTTATTTTAGCATGGTTAGATGCTCAACCTCATCAAAGGCTGGGTTTTCATATCAAACTATGGAGAATAGATAAACATTAAAAATGGGGGTTGAATAGTGTATCAAAAACTCGCATTTTTCGAGTAGTGAAATAGTAATATTAATAGTAAAGAGTGTAATAGAGGAGGCAAACGAAACACACAGTAAACTATATCACACACCACCATCATTGACATCACGTTCTATCACCATTCACCACTACCATCATTGCAATTACAATTACCATCACTATTGCCGCTATCACTATTATCGTTGTTGTCACTATTATCACAAGTCTATCATCATTGTTGTTGTTATTAGGAATGAAAATAAGTCAAGCCTTAAATAGGGGCGCATGACCTGACCTAACATGACTTATTTAATAAAAATGTCAACTTTAAACTTAAAAAAAATTATTTAAAAGGTTGGACTTAGTCCTATAAATTTTTTTTGTTAGATCTTATAAGTCAATCTATTTATCAATGATATAATAATAAATAATATATATATATAACATTATTAACAATATAATTAAATAAATAAATTTGTAATACAAAAATTTAAGTTATTAATATTTTTTACATTTCTATCACACTTAAATGTTTTAAATTATTTGATCGTACGAAATCAAAATATCAAAAATAAAAACTCTAGTTACTACATTTTTGTCTACTTTTTTCTTCTTCTTGATCTTCATAATTGATTATTTAAAATACTTCAAATGTGATATAAAAAATTTGTAAAAAGTTTTTTTTTAATAAAATCATCTTCTTCATTAGAATCTGTGTTAAGTATAAGTTATATACATGGATATGTATGACATTTTCTTACATGGGTATGTATGACATTTGAAGTTTAAAATGGGGTTCAGTACTTTTGAATGGTTACAATTTGATTTACTGAATTCGGTCCATTAAGTTAGTTACAAAGAAGTTTTTTGGTTGATGATATATATACCTCCTTTTTTCTATAAGTACACCTCCTTTTAAAAAAATAATTAAAATTTTAAATTTTTTTTAATTTTACACCTACAACATTTTATTTAGTACATTTTTTTCACATTTTTTTCCTTTTTTTTTATTTTAATTTTTACATGTATCCCCTTACCTTTCTTTCACCCCACCTATTTTGTTAATATGTGAAAATTGAAAGAGAACAAAAAGTGTATGAAAAAAAGAAAGTAGCAAATTAAAAGTTGAAGGTATAAAATTAAAAAATAAAAAAAATTACAATATTTTATAATTTTTTTAAAAAAATAAAGGAGGTGTACTTGTAAAAAAATGGAAGTGTATATATCATGAGCCAAGTTTTTTTAAGTTAATGACAAACCTCTCTGTTATTTTAATTTCACAAAGTCCTCAGAGCCCACTAATGGCCCAAAAAGGTATGGAAATGTTTGTGTCCAATTGCATATATTTCTAATAACAAAATGAGCATTAGTTGGGTTCGGGTGAGAAAAAGAAACCACTCTATAAAGTGTTCTAATTGAGTCCAGATAAAACGTTAAGTTAGCCCAATAATACCTAAACATGTGGGCTGTGCGATTTTGAAGGTTCACGATAAAAATGTGTCTTCGATACTTGACTTTACTAAATTTATTTTAATTCCTACACACTTGCAACTTACTTATATTCATAACTTTTTCCAAAATTAATTAATTATAATATATTTTGATTATTTTAACTTAATTAATTAAGATATCATTTCAAAACTAATTACAAAAAACAATAATTAAAAATATTAACTAAAATTAGAGTAGACAAAGTAACATAGTTTTTTTTTTATATATATAAAATATTATAATTTATACTAATATTTGCACAAATATTTTAATCAGTACATGCTTGAATTTAGTTAGATTCGTGAAATTTCTCTAAATTTAAATAAAGTAGAGTTCTTTCACACTTTTATTTGATTAAAATAAAATTTCAAAAACAATTAGTGTCGAGCAAGGTAGGATGTCATTCATCTTTATATTTTCATTTATGTTGTTCCTCTAAATTCCAACTTTCACTATATTCAACTTGAGTAGTTAAACATTTAATGAAAATGACTATTTTTTGGTTTTAAATTTTTTATCATATTAATATTTAACTTGCCTATTATATACATTTTCACAACTTGTACTACATTACAACAACGTTATCTTACAATTACTAGAGTGATGTTCTGATTAAGATTACCAGTGTCATATGCACTAATGCACTCGATACGCGAGTTGAGTTCTTCCAGAATTTAAATCATTCCTCATGTAAATGTTTACATGTTCACATCACTTTGGGAAAAAAAATTCCAGCTTTATTTTATACTAATTAAAATAATTAACGATTGTCATTGAGATAGAGTAGTTTTTAAAATCAAATAAATCAGTCTAAAAATATAAAACTAAATATGCGCCTTTTCTATTTTTTATTATTATTAATATAAATTAATGTCATAGATTAGTGCACGCACACACTTGTATATATGACACATTTATTGTGAGAATTTTTTAAATGAAAGTAAAAATAAATAAATATACATTGACTATATTTTATTTTTTTTACAAACCACAATTATCTTTTTATGAAAAACAATTCTAATCAACCTGACTAAAATGATTATAAACAACAATACTCTTCATTTAAGTATATAAAGGAACTACATACTTAAACTCAAACTTGATACTACCACTTAAGGTAAAACAAATTTGTACTAATTTAACTCAAAGTTAATTAAAAGTTTTTATTTGATATTTTTGGTACATAATGTCGATAATAAGATTTAAATTTAAAATATCGTTCGATGAATTTAAACTCTTTCCCATTAGATGATTCTTAGTAAGCAAACTTACCTCTTATTTCTAGGCCTTACCGAAGGAAACTCATATTTTATGTGGACAGTCTTGGACAAAAAGGAATGAAAATCCGTGAAGAACCAATATCAATATGTTAACGATAAAATGAATAAGAAATTTCGAATTAGGTACTTTTTGTATAACTTTTAATGTAAAATTTTAAAATTCCTTTAATTTTTGAATAATATACAATTTTTAAATTTTTTATACATGAGAGTATACATCACTGACATAACATTAATATAAAAGGAGTGAAAGTCCAAACTATGCGTGAGGGAGTCTCAACTAGAATTATCTTTACAGCCACGTTACCTGCAAATAGAAAATGACTGGGATATCAATGGTGATACTTATATATTTAGGGAGTTACCACGATACCTTCCAAAATTAAGATGTTTTTATACAATTAATTTTTAAAATTAATAAAAATGACTTAAAATATATTTTTTCTTTTCTTTTCACTTTCACTTTTTTCCCCATTATATTAAGTGTTGTGTTATTTATAAAAAATAATTTAAGTAATTAAATTACTCTTTTTTCTCACTAAATACTAGTCCAATTATTTTAAATCATTTTATAAAAATAAAAATAACTTTAACAAAAACGTAATAAAATTTTATTTGTTGAAGTAGAGGAAGATTTTGTGAATTTTTTATTCAACTTGTTTCTCAAAATTAAAATATAAATATGAAAAATCTCAATTTATCATGATTCATAATATATAAAAAATACCCTTAATAAATCCAAACATTTCATGTAATATATATATATATAGAGAGAGAGAGAGTTTTAAGAAAATAATAAATATGTAATCAAATTATTCTAAAACACCAAATGTTCACATATTCTTTAAAAAAAATGGTTTTAAAACCCTTTAAATTTTTAAGGGTATCGTAGAACTTTTTCAAATATTAATCCGCATCGATAAATTCTCGATTATAAATGATGTTGCATATTTATGTGAAATTTCAATGCAGTCAAATGTGCGCAAATTAATAATAACTAAATGCAGTTTACTTTATATCCAATCAAGAATGCGAATATATTCATTAGAGTGCCTCCAACGTAAGAACAACTCCCTGATTTCTTTTGTGAGTACTGCTCTTAATTTAAGGTTTTAATATAAGAATTAAGAAAGCAATATAAAACATTAATGAGTAGTGCATTTTCGCTAAATTATTCTTATTGACAGATGATGAAATGGTAGTTACTAAAAAAAAAAAAAAAATTCAAAGAATCACCCACTAATTTTGCTTTATCAATAGGAATTGAAGATAATATAAAGAAATTACAACAACTAAATTACTTGTTAGGGATAAAATTGAAAATATATTATTTAAATGTCATTAATATTTTTAAATGATAGTTAATGTAAAGAAAATGAAAACTTCCTAAAACATCACAAAAAAATGGAATGGATGAAATGGAGATAGTACATTATATGAGAAGAAATTAAAGTTGTTAACCCATCAAAATCCAAATATTTTTCCTGCATTGATGTACTTGTGTAGATTTTAATTTCTATATATTTTCGGTGTAAAGAATTTTATATTCTCAATGAATTAAAAATCATATTAAACTTGACTTTTAAATAATTATTATAAATTACTAAAAATACATTATAAAAATTAACAATTTCATATACTTTTTAGAATGTTGATAAATTACCAAGTGGATCTGTATTTAGCCCTTTTAAACAAGATCTCAAGTTGAATTATTGTAAATAAAAAATAAAAACTCGGTGAGTATTAATTATTCATAGATAAAATTTGTGATATTATATTGTCACTGCTTTTGTCTGACATCATAATCTCCTTCAATATCGTGTCTGCTTAGTGTGGTCTAATTAATTAATTGTATAAATCTATAAACTAATAATAAAATAAACTCGGTCCTGATTCACCAGGCTTAAGTGAACAGAAAATGAAGTCCAGCTCCAAAGCCATATAATATTCATCATCTCTAGTGCATATAAATTAGGAATGGAAAAAAGTTAATAAGGTTTAGATTGATACCTTCAACTATGCAATAAGTTTAGAACGAATAGAAACAAAGTGAAGTATTGGGCCCATCATGACCTAAACTTTGCTTTTTCAGCCACCAAATAAAAGAATTGAAGGAAAGCAAAGGGAGATAAAGAGAGAAGCTAGAAAAACCACGTACAATGCGGATTCGGCTCCTGAAAAATATGATAAGTAAAAGTAACCAACCACTCACAAAGTTACATGAGAGCAATCATTTGATGTTGAACAGAACAAATTACGTACATTGGACATGTAATGTTGATGACTGATGAGAATGAGAGACATTTGAAAACAATTAACTAAGTATGCTACTAATTATACATTGGACATGATGATGATGATGAATTTTGAGGGAAGTGAAAAAGTACTAGGTGGGACATCCAGCTATAAAACTCATATGCAACTGTTGCAGATGTTTGCGGAATCTTGGGCAGGCTAGTGGTGAAGAGTTAATACTTACAAAGACGTAGAAGACGATATGTTACATCAGCTACAGTTGTGTTCCTTTTTGCATGTGGCAGACACATAAATATTAGGCTTAGATATGTGTATATTAAGAACAAATTATGAAGATGTGTGTGTTACTGTTAATATAAATGGAGGTAACAGAAAGAAGGAGCTCCCCTTCAGTCCAAGCACAGAGAAAGAGGCATACCCATGCGTGGGCTGAAGGAAGCTCCTTCACTCTCTTTCTCTCCCAACTCTGCGCTTGTAATTTCCTTCCACAGTTTCATGAGGGTTTCAACAATTTGGTAATATTGTTGCTGGCAGAAGGATAATCAATTGCCTCTAATCGCGTTAATAAATACAACCAGAAATAGTATATATGCTTATCCAGGTTAATTTACTCAAAAACTTTAAGCAAATACATGCGGGGTTAGCTGATAGAGTATATATATATATAGCAACAAATTAAAGGTTTCAATTAATGACAAAACAGACTATTATATACATGGACTGTAAAGTATATATATACATATTCAGATTCTGTCAAATTAATGATGAATAGATCAGATGACAAAGTAGTTTGCTACATTACAAAACCCTTTTTCCTGATCTGAACATAAATCTATCTGATGGAAATTGCAAAGCCAATTACTATAAAACTGCTTATTAAATTCATATAATAAGACTAATAGAGAAGAAATAAGTGCCGGAAAAGGCACTTCTGTAGGCCCCAAAAACAAGGCCAGTTAGTTTCAAATAAAAGAAAACTCAGAACTAGGAAAAGGAAAAGAACTGAACCAGCAAGAGGTATTAGAAAGCTAATCCCCCAAATGCCAAACGAGGTATAGTACAATAAGGTGTATAAGTATAACATATGTGTATGTCCAGTCCATGCAAGTTTACAAACTCAGAATTTATTTTCATTTGGAAAACATTTTGGTAAAACTTGGTACCAACATATATTAGGCTATATATATATATATATATACACACACCATCAATCCAACACGTAGAGAAGAAAACAGCAGTACTAGTACTAGTGCAGGGAACCCTAATTTAGAGAAGTGCAAGATGAGTGAAAAATAAAGAAGAAAGATTAAGCCAACAGAAGGTAGAAAGTAATTTTAATTTAAGAAAGACAAGAGGAAGAAGAATTGTGGGCATGAATCGAAAGAGTTTGGATGGAAAGAAGAGAAAGTTGAAGTTAGAATTAAGTAGGAAGAGAAATTAAAGGTGAGAGGAGAAGCAAAGGTAGATGGTGGCAGAAACCCTAAATGAGGTATGTTTTTTATGGATATCTGCGTCAAAGAAAACGAGAGTTATAAAGAAATGAAAAGTGTAAAGACGAAAAAGCTCTTGCATGCAGGGATGACAAATAAATCTGGTAATATTTAAACTCGTGCCGACTTTAACGGGAAATACCCGATTTAATCAGGTAAGAGTACGGATAAAACCTGATAAATTAAATCGGGTACGAGTACGGTATAGGTATATATATACTCGCTCCGTACCCGTACCTGATTTAATTATATTAAAAAAATTTAATATTTTATTATTTATAATTATTTATTATAATGTAAAATATTTATAATTATGTAATTATTAAGAAATCTCTTGATTAAAATATAAAATAAATAAATAATTTAATTATAATTATAATATAATAGAAAAATAATTTAAAAATATTGTATTTTTTTTGTAAATTTTTTTTTTTTTACGGGTACGGGTACGAGTATACTTGATACCCGACGGGGATAGAGGTGAAAATCACATACCCGACAGGTACGGGTACGAAGATGAGTTTGTATTACAGAGACGGGGATGGGTATCATAAAACCCGTACCCGACCTGCCCGGTAGGTGACAAAATAGCCAATAATGAAAATTAAATTAAATATATAATATAATATAATTATTAATTTATTGTTTTTTCAGAATTGATAGGGTAGAGTAGAGACATGATGGGTCACTGTCCCCATGAGAGTCAGAGACGGGAAAGTAGGTCCAATCAATATGTAAATAAATAAATAATTGTGTGGCACTAAGGGCAACTTTGACTGGTGGCTCTATATACCAATTCAAATTTCACTCACATCACACTACTGTTACAGTAGCTAAACAGGTTTATATTTTTTTTGCAAAAAAGAAACTGTGTTCCTTATTTATTTACTTTTGTCTGCACAAATTTGTAAAATCACTCGAGGGTAATATTACAGTGCCACTTCTTTATCGCCTATCTATAATTTTTACTGTGTTCTTCTCCTGATTCTATAAGCAGTCTGCTTCATGAACTCGTAAATTTTCACCATTTTAATTAAATTTTGCTTGATCTCTCTCTCTCTAGCTGTTGTACATACGTTAAAAAGAGAGAGATATATAAATTTTGCTTGATCTCTCTCTCTACCTTGTGTCTCTCATAATAAATTAGCACTAAATTTTAAGAAATTAAGTCAACTGAAACTTTAAATTAATATAAAAGAATGATATTGTTTGTACTGTAAAATAAAAAATAAAGTAATTGATAAGTATAACTTATATAAATTTTGTTAATGAAAATACACAAAAAAATATTAACTATTTAAACTGTAATATAAGAAAATTATAAAAATTTCATATTTATTACTGTACATGTTGTAGATACTCTGTTGTAAAATACAAGGAGGTATGAAAGTATAGGTCTTAAGACCAATAGTAAATTCTGAATCCTTTGTCTATTTGTTGACAACCGAATTTGGTGGTCTTTGAACAAAGCTGACCTTACAGCTGTGAAGAATATTAAGAAGTGTTGTATATATTTTTTTTATGATATCTCCATATTCAAAAGATTATGTAGTGATCTTAATGATTTTGGCCATGGAACGAGTACACTGAGTTTCAATGGTAACATTGCTGAGATTTTAAGATTTTTATCCATGTAATTGCTTCTAACAAGGCTATTGCCTCACCTTAAATATGGACACCTTAGTCATTAGAAATTTGAACTTTATTCATTATGTTCCGAGGGACGATATAATTAACTTCTTTCATTGTACCTAACTTTGTTACTATGCGTGCATAAGAAGATTGGAGGTTATTAAGTATCATTTTTCTACGAAGTTGAGTCACACTTTTGTCATCTTTAAAAACTTATTACTGAACCACTGATTTTCATCGGTTCAAAGCTATAGTTAGACTGGTCTTGAAGATCAAGTCTTGTTTAAATAAATTTACTATGAACACAGAACACTTATAGATAAAAAATTAAATAATTTTTTTATTAGTTTATATATAAGTTAATATTATAAAATCTTTTATATTATTTTTTTTCTAAAATCTTATCTTAACTAATACATGAGCAAAATTTCATTTATAAGATACTTTTTTTCACACACATGCATAGAAAAATTTATCTAAATAAGATATTTCTAATTGATTTTAAGGATAAGACTGATCCAGATTCTGTTTCAATCCATTCAACCTGCTCTAGATTTTAAAACAATGTCAAGAGTAATATTATTACAGTACCCCCTTTTTTATATATATATATAAAAAAAGAAAGCTGTCTCTCCTTATAGATTCAATACTGTTAGATTCCCTCTCAATTTATTTGTGTTTGTCTATGCGTATATAAATTTCACAAGTTTGTGCTATATATATATACAAACAAGGCTAGGCCCCACGTATTCATAGCCAAACATTTGTTTTTTTTTTTTACACCACCAAACATTTGTTTTAAGAAACATACTTGCTCAAATAATTATCTTCATACATTTTACATATGTGAGATTCATTCATTAATTATTAAAACAATTTACGTATTTATGTATCATCACAATTTATATCCAGAAATGTTTTGTCGTTCTCTTTGGAATTCTATATAGTAGTTTCTTTTGAATCACTGTGATCCACCTTTGTTGTAGAGGGTTGGGGGTAGTGTATATATATATATATATATATATATATATATTATATAATATATCATAAAAAAAATATTATTATAAATATAATATATATAAGTATAATTTATTTGACATATAATCACACATAATTTTAATATTGATTTTCAATGAAATTTAATAATTTAGATAAAAATAACATATACTAACATATATTATGTTTATTATGTAGATAAAAATAATTTTTAATAACATATATTATGTCATTATAAAATGTGTATGACAATTTTCTTTTGAACTTTGATATTCTCATTATAATTTTGATGATAAAAAAATTATATATATCCTTAACATTTCAATTTCAGAATATATATATTAGATAATAGTAACTAAATGATTAAATTAATTCATGATAAATTTAACATGCGAAGTGCATGAAAAAATTAAAAACCATACATCTGTGTGTTGTAGAAAATAATTCATTATTCATTATAAATGATGGTTTTCTCTTAAAAATTTGAATAAAAGAAGAAGATAATAATGGTGTATAATTACTATAAAAATGGAGAAGAGTGAGTATGTGATGGAATTCTTGAGGTTTGCTTGTTTCTTTATCTCACACTCTACATGTTTTTTTAAAAATTGTTGAGGATTTAATTAATAAGCACAGATCAAGACAACGGACAACATAACAACTTATCGACAATTTTATATATACATGATTTATTATAAGTTTGTGAGTGTGTTGATTTAGTTTTCTGTTAAAATAAAAATACAGCCTCTCCAGACAATAATTAAAAAAAGGCAATTATTGAGAGTTGATACATATGTAGACAACTTTTATTTTAGTTGTCAGAATGACAAACTTCTTTCTCAGAATGAGAAAGGAAGCGCCAAGAACGGTCTAGTTTTCCATAGTTGAAAAATAATAAGTTAAGTATTATTTATTTTTTCGTAGTTGCAAAAATAAGAATCAAACAAAAGTTTAATTTTATGATTTCGTTCTCGATAAATTCAACTGCATCATTAATCTTAAAAAGGTAAACCATTCTTATATTACTTCATTTCGTATGAAATTGTATAAGAGGCAACATTAAATTATTCTTATCATGTTTAAACCTAAACAATATTCCTACGTAAATTGTTGATTTATTATAAAGTAACATGTTTAAAAAAATTAAAAAAATTTCTATCAGTGACAAGAGTCATGGAAATCATTTTGAAGTATTCGAACAACCCATGCATGTGATACCTAAAAAAATCTTCAAGCTGACATTGTAAAGTGTAAAAGATACTGATCTTTGTAAAAGCAACCCGTGAACACAGTTTTTGTATAAATAGCTCATAACTATTTGCCAAATTAATATCAACATTTAACTCCAATGAATAATTTGTTTTTTTCAAACGCCAAGATGGCTGGTTACACATACGCAAATATAACATATTATGTGTGATTTACTAACATATATCTTTTTAGTATATTAGCACGTTAACTCTTAAGTGTGCTTTAAGATAATCAAGGTTATACCTTGCTAGTAAAACAAAAAAATTGTAGTTCTTGTTAAAGTAAGTGAAGGTATTTTATATATAAAGAGAACACTGTAAAAGGTGAGTAGTGTTTGTAGGAAATGGCAAATAGAAAAAGCAATTGTACATGTATAAAAATTATTTAACAATGAGATGAGCACTTAAAAAAATAATGACATGATATGTATATGTTTGAGGAAATTTGTTAAAAAAAATGATTGACATGCATTTTTGAATGTGGTTCCTTAGCTGTTCTTCCAAACATGGAGACCAGCCTTGTAGTGCATTATTCAGCTGTGCTTTTGATAGTCTTATTTTCCATCATCAAAATTCCATAAACTGTCAGAGTACCTTATTTGTCACCACCACGTGCACTGTGCTCCACGACATTCTCTAAACAAACTCTCCCATGCCTTTAGTTTCCATTCGGATCTAATGTCTAGTTACGTAACTCGTCGCCAACTAGAACTGCATCCTTTCATTCAACATTATAACCATAAGGTTACCCTCAAAAGGAACCGAGAAAGAGAGAGGTAGCTCTAGAAAAATGAAAGAACCAAGAATTATGTTCAATACACTAATAATATTCATGCTGTCATGCAACTATCCTAAACTTACTGCTCACCGACTATACTAATGTAATCATATATAATTGCATTAACATTTAGATAAATTGTGAATAGGAGTGGAAATAAAACAGCTAAATAAATTAATAATTATATTTTTAAATATACATGCAAATTTTTATTTAATTTATATGATAAAAAAAATAATTTATACTATTATTTTAAAATTTAGAGTTTAAAATAAAAAATAAAAAATTAATTGAGTAACAACTCATACATATTCATGCATGGACTATGAAAAAGATGATTTTACTAAAAAAACTTTACTAAATATTTTTATATTATATTTGAAGTATTCTAGAAAGAAAAAAGTATTTAAAAATATAGTTATTAGAGTTTTTATTTCTAATATATTGATTTTGTACGAACAAAAAATATAAAACATTTAAATACAATAAAAATGTAAAAAAAGACATTGATAATTTGAATTATTGTATTACAAATTTATTTATTTAATTATATTATTAATAATATTATATATATATATATTATTTTTTATTATATCATAGATAAATAAATTGATGGATTTTTTTATAAACTTAAGTTCAATCTTTTTAAATAAATAATTCTTTTTATTAAATAAACTAGATCAGATCATAATTTAAATAAATAAAATTATAGATCTTTATTTAAAATTTAACCTATTTTTATTTTTAATTATGACATTTGAGTACATGTTACTTCGTATAGTGGAGAGTGATAAATTTTAACAAGGAAATCACTACTAGGTAATATCGATCAATTTGAATTTTCTCTTTTTCCTCTTTAAATTAAACAAACATAAATAAAATATAATGATATATATGGTTCGTTCTTCCTTCCTTCTAATCACCGGAAATTCTTAACTCTTGAATGTTTTAACCATTAATGTGATTTTCTGTCTCTCTCAATGAGAGTCATTAGGGTTAATAGTAAAATGTGAGTCTTATTCGATTTAATATTATAAAATTATGTATAAAATAAGAATTATTTTTTACTTATATTTATATTTTTACAATTTTATTGATTGATGTGAAATTTGTAATGAATATAAATGTATATTTTTGGTCACTGTATATACTATAGAGCAGTTACATGAAAACTAATCAATGAGAAGCACCTGGATAAGTCTATTAAAAAGGGATTTGAAAAATATGTAGAATGCTCTAGAGTTCTAGTGTTGTGGTGTTACTGTGTACACAAAAAGAGAAAATAGAATGAAAAATAACAAGTATATAGCGGTGTAGCAGTGGTTGGATTGCAGTAGAAGTAGAAAGTAACATAAAATATGAGAAAAGTAGAATAGTAACAGCTAGGGAAGCAGAGAAGTGGTAAAAGAAATGGACATTTCGAAGAAGAAAAGAAAAAGAAGAGAGGAAGTCCAATGAGAAAAGGTAATGATGAAGATTACGAGTCAAAAGAAGGAAAGGAAGTGATTATGCAAAGGCATGAAGATTGGCACTTTTGGTGGGCGGAGGAGTTAAAAGTAGTGCCTCAATGCCACAGTGGGGAGCAGCAGCCAGACCATTATTGGACCACCAAACATATCCCTTCGTAATCTTCAAATCTGTCCAGATTCTGTTTAATTTATTTTTCAGATAATGTTCCATTTTTGCACAATCCTCTATTTCACAACTCAACACTAGTGCTTCCAGATTTAGTTATTAATTAATTCAATCTTATCACCGCATCCATCCTCATTTTTTATATTTCTTTATGTACTAGCACCGTTTCCATTTCATACTCTTTGTTTTTTATCTTCCCCGAGTGAACAAAAACTTCTACCACATGTAAATATGAAATAAAATTGTCCAGATAAAATCAAACTATTTTCCAATTGCTAGTATGGCGTTATTTTCATACATTGATTGATTAACTCCTGGTCCGTTAACACATATAATCCAATTACAGTGGATCTGGATTGCCAAATCAAATTATTTTAACATTATAACGAATAAAGCTTCACACAAGCTCTTCCTTTATATAATCGTATGTAAACAAGATAAATCTAGAATGTAGACTTAAACCAAAACAAAATATTACTTGAACAAGTATCCGAAAAATGTGATAATCATGTCATCAAGGGATAGATATTGCCTAAAGGTTGGGATTAAGGTCCTCTAAACCTAAATAACAATGGAAGATATAAGCCATAAAAAATTGTGTAACTATAATGAGAAAAAGTAAATTAAAAATAGAAGATGTAGAGCACGTAAACTTGCAAGGGGTTTGAATAATATACAAAAACAAAATGTTAAAATCTTCATTTTATGACATCAAGAGAACAATTGTCTAATTAATCTAATTATGTAATTTCATTATCTTGTATAATAATAGTTAATATTTGCTTCCATTAAAAAAATTACTTTGTAATAAATAAAATAGTACATTAAATCTCAAAACAAATTTTAAATTGTATAGTTTTACTGATTTCATTTATTTAAAATAATTTCAAACCACTTGTTATGCTGACAAAATTCAGTGTTGATATTTATTTAATAAAATATGTCGAATATTGTTCTGGAATAAATTTATCAACGCACACTTGTGGAAGATATCCCTACGAAATTGGTATGGGAGAAGAGGGAAACTAATTTGAAATGTAACATTATAAACAAGAGTTTCCTTAACGTGTGACGTGACGAATATCAGGTTAAAAGATCCACGCGGCTTTCAGGATCAGCCAGCTGTCTAAGGCCCTTTGAAGTTTGTATTGTACATCTGATATCATTACACAGAAGAACTTGCACTTTAGCCATAAATGTAATATATCTATATATATATTTTTTCAATCTCAATTTCATTAGAATCCATTAATGGGAAATTTTACCAAACCAGAGAACGTAACATTTTCCAGGAAGATTTTGGCTCAAAAAATGACCCAACAAGCCAAACAAAGCGAGAGCTTAAAATAACTGAAAAAACAGACTTGTTGATCCATCTCCAAAGGTCCGCAGATCAGCTGGTTTTACCAATGCCCTGCATAATGGGCAAGTTCGTTCTCTCTCAAACCTGAAAAACAAGCATGTTTGTTGGTTAAGAGATAAGTTACAAACACGATTATCAACAAATCAGAATACAATTTAAAGGCATCTGAATACTTGTCGTAGTTATTTTTATTTAAACACTTAATGAATATAAACGTGGTGAAATAAAAGCTTTTCATAGAACTGAGGTGCTAAATTTTGAGGGAAGTACTTCTGGCCATGAAGCATGCAGAAGAGTAGCAGAAAAATTCCATTTTCATCAATACATTTTCTTCACTCACCAACATAATGCAAAAGAGGAAATGACCATTCATCTTTCTTTGTCAAATACCATACATTTTCTTCAATCACCAACATAATGCAAAAGAGGAAATGACCATTCATCTTTCTTTGTAAAATACCCCCATTCTCATGTTCCATACAATTACAAGCTAAACTCAACAATGCAACGCTTGGATAACAAGGAAAGGCATAAAGATAAATTGAAAACTGAATTTTTTTAACAGGACAAAATCTTAATAAATAGCTAAGGATGCACAAGGATGGACAAAAACAATTGAACAGGTGTTGAACTGAACAACACTATAAATATTCGAATTGTTTGTAAAAAACTTGAGCCGAATTATTTTAAAAATAAAATTGAACTAAATTGTTTAAAAACTGAACTAAACTAATTTTACAAAAGGATAAAATTAAATGTGTCTAAAATAATCCTTCTTGATGAGTTAGCCGTTGGTCCGATAGTCCGACAATCAAGATATCAACAAAAGTGATCCAAAAAATAAATTGTGTCAATTTAGCCAGACCCAAAATGTTAGGCCACTAATTTTTAGACTTAAAATCTACTGGGTCTATTTGGCCCGATATATATATTCCTTTGAAAAATTTCAATATAATAGATATAAAATAAAATTGGCAAATTTGTCCTGTTATAACAGATCAACATGTCAAAATAACAGTTCAATTCAAACTTTTATAGGGCAGTACAATTCAGTTCAATGAAATCAAAGAACAGATCAGTTCATGTGAACTAATGTGCAATTTAATTCAGTTCAAGCGAAAGTTGATTGCAGATTTTATAAGTTCAATTTACTTCATTTTGCCCGCTGCTAAGATGCATGACAAACTAGGGTTTTAATTTTTATTAGTAAATAGTTACATAGCCTATTCAATTTTTTGAATTTATTACACAGAAAAGTATTATAGACCATTGAAAAAGATACCAAATATATGCCTAATTTTAGTTGAAAGGGTGATGTAAACCAAAAGCCAAGAACGACACAATCTATCAAATTTAATATTTGACAATGCGTTCCAGAGAATTAATAGATGCAGCTTATAGGATAAACTCTAGACTGATAACTAAACCACCCTAACCAATTATCTATCTATTACTTTTAAAATCAGTAAGCTTTCAATTTAAAAGGTCCAAACAAGGAATAAAACTCTAAACTGACCATTCCGATACACACTCCTCACAGAACATGTGTTTACAGCTCAACAATATGGGAGCCTGCATCTTCTCCTGGCATATAGCACACATGTCACCAGCTGCATTCACCTGCAGTTAGATACTTAGAATCACCATTAAAAAAATTCCTCAACAAGTTTAAATGATTGTATATAAAGAGTTCTAGCCTCATTATAAAAGGAATAAATGAAAAGAAAAAATCAAAGGAAAAACACCACATTGAATAAAAAAAAGTAAATAACATAATACATAATAAAAGTATAAAACCACATCAATGTATCAAAGACCTTCAGCTCTGCTGCATAATCATATATAGAAAATACTTCCATTAACCAAACACCATATAAAATAGACAAGACAGAGACTCTTCGACAAAACAATGCAAAAGCAGGAAGTTATCCTTGAAAATTTTAAACTTCTCCTCTCAGTTGAAAACTGCAAACAAGGCATGTCACAATCATCTTTCCTCCACACTCCTAAAAATTAAAAACTCTATGCCAACTTAAGCAAATTTGAAGCCAGGCTCAAGATTCTAAAAAAAGCCAAAATACTTAAGAGGGCATTTAACGTATGATTTTTGGACATGAAAAAAAATTTCTTCACAAAACGCACCCTTTGTGTATGTTTATTCAGATTCTTTTTGGAGAAATAATTGTTTTTTTTTGTCAAATTTCAGTTGGAAGCTCTTGCTGAAGAAAAAAAGAAGCAATTACTTACCAGAAACAATCTATTTAACATGCACTTAATCTAAAGATACAGGTAGTTGAAGTGGTAAAGAATTTGAAGGCAGGCTAAAGATTCTCAAAAGACACCAAAATGCTTAGTGTATGTTATATTCAGCTTCTTTTGGACAAATAATTGCTAGCTTTAGTCAACTTTGAGTTGGAAGCCTTTGAGAAAGAAAAAAAGCAACTATTTTCCAGAAACAATATGTTCAGCATGCACTTAATTTGAAGATACATAGATACATTGCAATAGGTAAAAATATGTAAAAGGGCTACTTGGTGCATGAGGCTTCCACCTGGTGGGGTTTGGGGAGGGGCGATGTATGCAGCCTTACTCCAATATGCAAAGAGTATGTTTCCAAAATTTGAACTAGGACTTTCAAGTCACCAGACAAACCTTACCATTGAACCACAGCTCAACCTTAAAGAGTAAACATCTGTGCGTAAAAATAAAAGTAGTGTGCCAAACCAACAACTAAAAACTATTGAAGTATGATAAAATAAAACTGATAAACAAATTTTTGGATCCACAAAGAAATACAAAAGATGTACGTTTCCCTTTCTCTAGTTAAATTTAACACTTCAAAATGTTTTCTAGATAAAAATGGTGGCAAATGAAGAAAACATGCTTGTACAATATAATAGATTTCCTGCATGTTTTGGTAGGTCCTCTGACAGTAAAATCAAGAGTAACAAATAAAAAAATTAGAAGATATAATCAGAATTTACTGCTCTGCCACCAGAAGAGTTGTTCCCTTCAAACAACTGTAATACAGTTTTCATACAATCCTTTCTCCTGCCTCTCTACCCCAAAACATCTATTTATAGCTTATAGGTTCCACTTATAAAGCTGTACAACATATTCTCCTGGAACTAACTAATCTCTCTTCCTTCTAGCATATACTTTAAATATTGGAACCTCTTGGTTCCTAAAATGTTTGGAATTTGGATGTCCATTTGTTGGGGTTGGATGGGCATCATCAAAGCAACACAGTTGTTTTTGATGCATTTTAGGTTTTATCGTGGAAATTGGTTGAGACGTCGATCACACATGAGAACCCAAACCCACAGTTCTTCCCAAGGATCCCTCCCCACGTCATCCAAAAAAATGTTTTATTTTAACACACAACTGCCACATACAAGCAAACAACTAAATAAAATATATGGAAGCCATGATGTCATAATACATTTCTGAAAAGAGAGAATGCAGATATATCCAACATCTTTTTACTATTTAATGACGGATTTCTATCTACATGTGATTACATAATCCTACGGGAAATAAAGGACTAAAGAGTTAAAACTAGGAAAAAAATATTATAAATTCATTTTAAAATTCATATTTAAGCATAAAGATTAGATAGAATATCGTTTTGGTCAGTTGTGACAGTGAAGAATTGGGGTTTAACATGTTTCCTCCATTAACCGTCTGGATGACCTAGTTTTTAACAATTTTGACTTCATATTTTCAAAAGAGCGAAGAGTTTTGTAACTGCAAGAAAACCCCAAACATCAGCACCGGATAATGTTATCAAATTTTAGAATAAGATATAAATAGTTAGAAGAACATAGTTTATAATCATTCTCATCCTTTTGCACTTTTTGCCAGAGGTTTGGAGCTTGGACACCTTGAGGAACAAAACAAAAACCAAGGCTAACCAGCGATTTAAAATGAGAATATTGCACTCTACTACAATAATGTTTCTATCTATCTGGTAATCCTTTTGCAGTCTTCAATCCTTGGCATGAACAAAACACCATGGCCACAGCAGTGCCTGGGCATGGCTGTTTTGTAACATGCCACAAAAACCATGGTGGGGTACTGTTCTTGTCACTCATTGAGGCTGCTTTTAACATAGCATTTATGGAAGAAATTGCCACCATAGCAGAAAAAAAATTGGAAGTTTTAGGGTTTTATTTTATATTAAATAAAAAAATATAAACAGTCTCCATGTGAGACTAGCCTTCTTACTTTTGAAGAAAATGTGGCTCTAGCCATGTTAAACCTAAACTCTACATAAACCCAAACCATCTCCATTTCATGTCCAGTTGTCAGAATACCATTGGTAATAACCAGAAGTTGTCTCTGGCAATCCATGACAGTCTTCAGGCAATCAATTCTATTTCTCATGTAATGGGACTGCCCCCCTCTGTTTCTCCCTTGACAGAATTATAGTTCCCTATCTTCCATTATTTTATTTGGTTTCTTTCCTCTTGCTTTTCCTTTTATGTTCTTTCGTTCCCTCAATGTCCTGTTTCATGAATCTGAAATTCAGATTCATTATTTGCAATATTATATTCTTCTTTTTACAAATAAATTGTCCTTGACATAAATTCTGTTTTACAAATAAATTCCCATTCTTAATTCTGAAAACAGAAATTCTGTTCTCTCTGGAGCCAGTACTCTTCTTTGAATCCAAGCATGATACTGAAATTCTGTTCTCTTCCCCACTTTTTGTTCCCTCAGTTATCTATGTATTTACTCTTTGTTCCCTATTTTATGAATTGCGATACTCTTACTGACTTTTGTTTATATTAATGTTTCAAATTTATTTATCTTGATATATATTATATTATACTGTTATTAGTTCTTTTATTTATAATATTCTACAGTAATTTTGTGTTTGTGTATAGCCTCATGCTTCTGCCAAAGTCTGCTAAGGCATCCACCATATAAAAACAATGCAATTGCATTGAGTCAAAAATTAATCAATCTCATTCATTTCACAATCAATTTTGCATACTCCCATGCATTAAATTCTTAAATAGTAGTATTATCAGTTCCATGATACATGATTAATATGCAACAATTTACCACCATACATGTACACTTCACTAAAATGCATAATCCATACTAAAAGTAATTATATTTTAAGTAATATGATGGAGAACACTTGCATAATTGCATTAACTTATATTACTTTTTTTTTTTCACATTCATGAATCATGCAATGTACTATAGAATAGTTAAACATCGCAGAATTATTTGATTCATTAATTCATTTTACAAATATATAGGTTTGATGGTTCATAATTAAGAGAGGGACTCATCTTTTTGTTGTGCATCTAAAATTTGCATACCCAATTTTAAATATATCATGTGCATTTACAAATATAAGAAAGCTATAAGTTCCAAACAAGAAAAAGCACATAACAGTATCACCAAAATAAATATATAGTAACAAAGGAGAGAGAAGAATTACTTATAAGGCAATTATTAAGATTCAGACTTAATCAGAGCATATTACAAATTATTTACCTGTTCCGTTGTGGCATAAACCCCATAATGAACTTCCTTTTTCGATAACGCTTTTAAGGCAGAAACGAAGCATTGGACCTAAATAAGTACATAGAAGGTTGAACAAATTGGAGTAATTTAGGTTCATGCACAAAAGTTACAGCACTGGGTAGGAATGCCACTTTCAGAGAATGAAAACATACCTTCTCAACTACTGATGTTAGCTTGAAAGTTAGATACAATCCTGTGGTCAGTGAGGAAAAGAGACTTCCGTACTCCTTGTTCAAGAAAAATCGGTACCAAACAGGTGTTGGCAACAAGGCACGATACAACAGCAGAGTGTACTCAACCAGAGTTAACATTTGACCCTTTAATTAAGTTAAATGATTTTAGATGATTATAGGAGGAAGGAAACTATACTTGAAAAATATATGCTTGTTAGAAAAAGTAAGGAAGGTACTAAAAACCTGCCGACGGAAGTTATGGCCTCTTCCATTTTTGTAGTAAATAAGCAACACACACTTGGAAGCCATCGCTGCTTGCCGCACCAATGTATCTAAAAGTCAATGTATATTGTGGTCATCAATACCAACGAACCAAAAAAATATTGACAAATGAATTAGAAACATTATATGCCAAGACCAAAAAAAAGATCAACCAGGACAATATGAAGAGATTTACAAAGATGCTACTTATTATCAGTGTTGCCAACGGAAGAGAAATAGTGAAATGTTATGCAAATAACAAATTTTTTTTTTTTTTTTCGGGGGGGGGGAGGGGGGGGGGTTGAGATTTTACTAGAACGTAGAAAATACTTCAAATAGGCACATAGTGGAAGACCCATAAATCTTGGCTCATCATTGAAAACACATATAATATTGTAACTAATTCATTTAGATTCCACCAAGGTTGGCTGCATAGAAGACAGAAGAAATATGCAACCTAAATATCCAGATATAAGCATTTAATCCATCCACAATACTCACAGTCGCAACACAATTGATGTTAATTCCATGATTCATGTGGCAATATCAATTCAAATGAAACCAGGGAGTTTAGCTCATGCTAGTCAGTCACAATAAAAAATATTCAAGCTTTTAGAATGAGCTATTAAGCTATTGCGAAGTTGTAACAGTTCATCTAAACGCACATTTGTGTAAAGAGTTTAATTGCTTCACATGAGAACTTATGTCATAAGCACTTAATTCAATAAACTTATTTTGATAACCTTCACCATGAAAGCTCGTTGAATTAAGCTAAAAGGAACTTATAGGAAGGTCATAAGCAACTTTTACTAGCTTAATCAAACACATTCAGTTGCTTTAATATTTATGTTATAAGATAAGCTCAAATTCTCCATAAAAGCTCTTCCCAACACCCCTGAAAGAGTCTTGAAATCAGTTGATATCAAAATTAAGAGTTCAAAATGTTTTGAAATTGGTCACCATATAGAATTTTGGATCTTGAACAAAATGTCAGCAGTAATATTCCTTTTTTCCCAGGAAATTACCGACACTTGGGCAACACAAGGGGTCAAGCAATGACTGTGCATAGCACAAAAATGAGACTTTGTTTCTATGTCAAAGAAGGGGAAGAAAAGAGTGGTTAACATTTTTGGTTGATTGAAGTTTAGGGTGATTAAGGCTCTCCCGATTCCAAGGCCAAGAAAAAACACCGATCTAAACAAAGATTTTCAATGAGATTATAGATCATCCACTAATGAGGGAACCTTAAGATTCAAGCCCAATTCATGCAATTTCCATTAGTGAAAGGTTGACCAGGTAAGGCAACCCTCATTGGCAACAAACTGTTAACTTTATCCATAGACAATTTTTATTCAGGTTCAGTCCAGGACCACTGATTAAGTACAAAGAACCCTTTTTTTTTTGTATTTTTTCGGTTCTTCTACCCACAAGATATATTTTAAGAAATATAATAAATTACACTTTCATCCCCTAAGAGATATGAAATATTACATTGTCATCCCCTATTATGTTAAAATTTATATAACATAGTATTTAACATTACTAATATAGCATTAAGTAAATATACATATAAACAAATATTTTTCTTATATAGTATTAATTATTATACTTAATAAATATAATATATAATTATTTTTAATAATTATGTCAAATATTATATTATTAAATATTATATTATTAAATATTATATAATTATTGAATTTAATAAACTTAATGATAATAAATGTATATTAAACACACAACTTTTTATATGAATCTATATATCTACATATATTAAAGATTTATTATTAAATAAAATTTAATTATTAAAAAATTTGAATCTTATATATTTTAATTAAGAATATATTCTAGAGTCAAGCTAAATGGGTAAAGAATATTTTTTAATGGAGTTAAACTAAATGTGTAAACTATATATCTTAATATAAGAGAGAGGAGTAGTGTAATATTCACATATTTTAGGGAAGAAAATGGGTAATTTATTTTGTTTTATATTTGAACATAAAACAGGAGGACATTGTAATACACACATCTCTTAGAGGAGAGAGGTGTAATTTATTTTTAATGGTGTTAAGTTAAATGGAATAAATTATTATTTTAGCATTAGAACGATCAGTTTAATATTCGCATATCTTAGGAGAGAGAAATATAATTTAACCTAAAAATAAAATATTTCAAAATAGAAATGAGTTATGAAGCATCAGAAAAAGGAAGTCTTCAATTTTTCATCAATATCAATCAAGCAAATAACCCTACTATTGTGCTGAAACTTCCAAGTCACTTGCACATTAATCAAGCATTCAACAAGCAAAACAAACTGCTCAGTCATTCACTAAGGAGCCAAATTTCTGTCTCGGTCACATACTATTAACATACATTTTGTCTCTATGCCCAATAGAGTAAATAAAACTGTCTAGTGTAAACAAACTATAACAATGTAATAACTGTGTGTTGTGCACACAGAATAAATACATACCATTAACCAAAATGATGAATATTGTATGCCAGAAAGGTGGTGTTGATTTTGGTGGAAGCATAGCCAAAGGGTATAAAAGATCATCATTTCGATACCACCAGTAAATGCATATCACATGCAGCATAAAGGCAAAAGAGATGCCAATCAGAATAGATACTTTCCGATCTCCCTGCAAAATAGAACATGAATTGAGACTCTCAATTCTATTTTCATTTTCATTAAAAGGACTTCCAAAAATCTAGGTATAGCACCTTCAGGGCTGTCTGCTTCTTAACAATTTCATTTGACTTGAACATCACAGCTGATATACAAATTGTGACGAAGAAACCTGCAAGTTCCCAGAAATTAAAATAAGTTATGTGGAAAGAATCAACTCAAGATAAGAAATTCAGAGTAAATCAATAAACTGAAAGTCTGAAACTGTATGTGAGAGGCAGTTTACCACTCCACTAAAAGTAGAATCAATCAATGCAATATAAATAACAGCATTTAAAAATATACTAAAAAAAAAAGATAACCACATTGCTTCTTTCCCTATTCAGAAGGGATGAAAAGGTTGTAAAGAAGAAGATGAGATACAATCATAATCACATAGAAAATAAAAAGCAAGCAGTATGGTATTCTTCATTAAGTAAAACTTTGCCATAATCAAGTAAGTATAATAAAAGAAAAACAAGGAATTAACTTAATATCGGAATAAACTCTATAAAACCATCTTAAATCTCTTATGATTCCCATTTCCATACAAAGGAGTGGCAACTCCAAGTAGGAGATACAGTAAGCAAAAGACAGGCACAAGCACAACCCTACAACATCCTCAAATTGCTTCAGGTAATGGTAATCTTATCTTTCGCTCTACCTCTTTCCTTGGTGACACCAAGAGATGCCAAGCCACACAGCAGCCCACTCCAGCTTTATTCAGGTTGGAATTAATATAAAACATTAAGCAAGACAGAAACACCAAAAATCAATTAAAACCAAACGGGTAGCGTGTATGTTATTGACTACTAATGTCATAGTGTCCATCCCATCAAAAGGCTCGCAACCTTTCTTTGACCCACACCATTAGCACATATCATGAGAAAACCTAGACAGGCTTCCGAATACAAGAGGCAAGCTATATTGAAGCAACAATCATCAACATCAAAGAGAACCGGGCAGAAAATAGCTACGGATATTTTATTCACTTTTTCCAGTACACCAACAAGTCAAGCAGACACAATCTCTCTAATATCATAAATTGCTTCACCGACGACCTCAAACTCTCGCACATAATCAAAAGACAAGAAGCATTACCTTGCAAATGCTGGCGGATGAAAACTATCAACAACAAGAGCGAAAACGGAAGAATCTGCTCAATCCACTTGGCGACCTGCTGAATATCATACCTCTGGTAGGTAGACGACGATGATGATGAAGAAGAAGAATCCCTGCCGCCACCAATCCCATCATCCAACGAAACCAACGGAACCCTCTCCTCCGCCATTCTCCGGCGAGCCTCGGACGACAGCATCGCGCTCCTCCCGATCACTTCCTCCTCGCAGCCTGCCTCCCGGCCCCGCGACGACGACGGCGAGCCGCTCTCCTGCTCGCCGGCCCCAATTATGCGTATCGCAACCTCCTCCGCGCCGCTGCAGGCATTCTCGTCGGAATCAGAGGCCGAAGCGGACGCAGAAGCCGAAGCCGAAGCCGAAGCCGAAGCCGATTCAGGCTGAGCCTGAAACCGAGGGCGCGTGCGGGGAATGATGATCACAGGCTCCGCGGAATCCTCGCGCGCGCAGTAATCCATGACGAGAGAGAGCGGAGAACGGAACGGGAAACTCATCCCGAACCACGTGACAGCGCCACCGCCGGTCTCGCTCCCGGAAGATGACGACGAGGAAGAAGAAGACGGCGACGATTCCATCGAAACCCTAACGAACGGCGTGTTCCTCTTTTTTTTTTTCCCGATTTCGGCGATCAGCGACGGTAATTGAGAGTCATTAGGTTTAGGTTTAGGATATTTAGAATTGCGAAGTTAGGTGAATGAAGAAAAGAGGTGCGGATGTACATGGTGAGAGGATGCGAGGGTTTAATTGTGCGATGCGATGGACATGGCGGAAGCAGAAGCGGAAGAAGAGAGGAGAAAAGTCAAGGTCAGGAAGCTCAAACAAACCCTGTCTTTCGAAATTTGTGACTGTGTGTGAAAGAGGACGCGAGGTTGACAATGATGATAGAAAAACGCGTTTGATTGGATTGGATATTTTTCTTCTTATACTTTTCTTCCTCCTTCTATTCCAACGGATCAATTCCATTCAATTGCCTTTGCCTTCTCATTACCTCTTTTTTTTCTTCTTCCTTCATTATTATTATTATTATTAATTGCCGTTGCTAATTTGTTTTCGTTAGATTAATGGTGATCATTCGAGTTTGAACGGGTTCTTTTTTGGTATTAAGTCAGATTGTTTGTGTAATAAATTCTCAACATCTGTTTAATTACGGTTACGGGTATGTATCTTAAGTCTTCAAGAAAACTTAATTACGTGTACTTTTTTTTTACAACCCTACATTTCTAGTTCTCATAATTTTCAAAGTCTTTTAAAGAGAAAAAATAGCACTGGTCTTTTAATAATTTTAAAAAATATAAAATAATTTATTAGATAAAATTGGGACTGAATGAAAATAAATTAGATAGATCTCGACGGTAAGTTAGTGTCTCAAGATGATCATCTCGTTTTTCTATCAATAGAAAATGCACTATCAAGTAGTCTTGTCTCTTATGATTCTCCTTAAGTATCTTTTGAATGTAAAAAATGTATATGCTTTCATCCACTCCATAGATCTTTTCATTTGTAGTACGGTTTGATGGTATGAAATTAACATGGCTTTGAATTCATCAAACAAGGTAAAATTAAAGACTAATAAACTCAAAGTCATATGATAAATAAAAAAAATTAATGGGCTAGAATTTAAGTAATTTGGGACTGAATAATTAAATAAATCTATTATCTTATTTTTTAATATAATTTTCATTTTATTTTAATTTATTAAATAAATTTGATGAGTTTCTTTTGTTAAGGGGAAATAAATACTAATGGGAATTAGTGAGAATTTATTGGTGAGTTAGTAGACTAGTGAAGAGTCAATTTTAGTGGATATTAAGTATTAGTGAGAATTTTTGTCATCTTGCCCATCTAAGCTTATAAATAGGAACCTTTTGTAAAAAATTTAGGATGAAAAAAGAAAATGAATTATTCATAATTTGGATATTTCTTCAATTGAGAGGATTTTCTCTCTCTAAGTTGTTAGGAACTACTTTTGATTCTTACCCTTGAATTTCTTAATTCAAAGTAGCGAATTTTTCTCAACTTATCAATCTTTAGGGATTGTGGCGTTGTTCTTCCATTTCTTCCCTCAATCCATATTTTTTTTCTTTTAATTTCTTAATTATGAACTTTCCAACCTAGATATATCTGTAAAACGAATCCATCCCTCTGGGTTCATATCATTTTCCAACCTAGATATATCTATAAAACGAATTCATCCCTCTAGATTCATATCATTTTGTTAAAAGGTCTCATCTCTTGAAGTTCGATTCGCAATGCAATGCTCTTAGTGATATCATAGTAGGGTTTCAAACCCAACCTTGTTCTTGTGAAATTCCTTTTCCTTTTCATTCTCAAGTAAATAGTGCTAAAATTATTATTTTTAGTTCCTATTTTTATGTGGTTTTTTTGTTAAAAAAATATTTTTATAAATTTATAAATTTAAAACATAATTATTTTTCAATAATTTTTTCTCCTCCTAAAACTATTTTAGGAGATAAAAGCCGATTTTTTTTATTCAAACAAAATTAAATATTACAACCTTATTTTGCAAATTTATCAAATAAAAAATATATTTTAATAATAATTAATTATATTGTTTAATTTTCACAACTTTCTCTCACACGCCTAAGAAAAAAAAACTTAAATATAATAGATTATAATATTTAAAATTTAAAATATAGTCATTTTTTGAAATAATGAGATAAGAAAACTTATTTTAATTACAAATTCATTCAAATAACACAGTTAAAAATACATATATTATTATTTTCAGAGAATAATTTCAAAAAGTTACGTCACTTTTAATTTAGTTAATTAAAATATATTCATTAAAACTTAAAAAATGAATTAAAAAATGAATTAAAAAATATCAATATAAGAATTAAAAATACATTCGTTTACGAATATAAACCTTCTTTTATCCATATATGACCGGTTTAAATTTAAGGGAAAATTAACACAATAAATTAAAAAATGTGTTTGAAATTTTTTTTTTGACAATCAGTGTTTAAAATTTAAACAGCAAAAAAATGAAAAAATAAACAATTTATAATTTAAAATATTAAAATAGTATTTTGTTTACATGTGAGATAAAACAATAGTAATACCGCTTTAAACTTTATTTTATAACATATAGAGATAATTTTTTTTATCATTATTTAATTATTAAAATATTTATAATTTCTTTAATCAGTATTTCAGCTTTAAATTAATATTGAATGTAATAAAATATTAAAATTAAAAATAATTTTTGAATTATTAGTTAAATGTTAAAATGCACTTTATTTAATTTTTATTTTTTATTAATAATTGAATATTTTACGAGAATGTTTGCTATATTAATTGCCGACCTTGAAGTCACAGTGGCACCGACTCAGCAGTTGCACAAGCGTTTCGCCACTAATTGATGTCCAGTTGTATACGTTTGCCCCCCGCATACGCCAACTAAAATAAAAAAGAGGCGCGCAATCACCGCATGAACTAAAACAAAAAAGTAAAAACCAATAATAGTAAAGTTCGCATGAAATAAAACAAAATAAATCAGTAAAAAAACAAGCCATTATTTTCTGACAGCCACATATAGAATTTAGAAATGAACCCTATTTATATATTTAATTTTTGGTGTTTGTTTTTTTAAATTTCCCGGGAGAAAGTTACTTTGCGGCAGAGAGAGAATGTTTTTGAAGTTCACAAGTATATGACATGAATGGAATGGAACATCTTAGTATTAGACCAACCAACGTAACATACGTGTCTATATGACAGTACGCGAAAATTTAATCACAATCCACTCCCCTAACATGACAACTATCTCATATCTCCTTTTCAGTTTCAGCAACACCATTTACAAGATGCATATATATAAAATACCTGCACTTGGAGGATGGAAATTCCATTACCCTACCCCTTCCACTTGTCTTTCACCTTCCTTAACTCTCTTAATGCTTCAATTGGAGACTTGCACCCTATCTTCTCCTACAAATATCATTTTAACATTTCTCAGAGTTTAGAACAAAGAAATGAAAATATGTCATAGTATGTGCTATAATTACAATTTTGTACATTCAATTTTTTTTTCAAAATTTGCGTCTAAAATTGACAATTTAGACGTGACTTCCATTAATCAAGTATTATTCTAATACCGACGAAAATTAATTTTGGAAGTATCAAATCGACTCCAATGTCCAGGGTTGACCTTACCTCCTATTAATTTGTGCTCTCTTAAGCATACCCTTTAGTCAGAAAAAATGGGTAAGCGGGGGCAAACCTGAAGGGCAGGTAAATCAACCCTCATAAAAGGGTTGGTTTCCATCTCTTCCTCAATGGTAGAGGGAATTGTAGGTAGGCCAGCTTGCTTCTGATTCTGAGCCCATGTTAATTTCTGTTGTATCCTCGAATTATCTGGCTCAATAGTCAGAGCAAATTGCAAGTTCTTCTCTGCATACTGGAGACACACCATATTCAAACTCTTAAGCTTGATTAGTAATATGAAGTACAAGAAAGTATAGTAAATGAACAAGAATTCAAGCTTTTGTGGGTCAGAAGTTGATGGAGGACCATCCATGGAGCTTCATGTGAGACCCATCACTAAGCCAATGGCTAGGAGAGTGGAAGAGGATAGGGAAGTCAAAACCTTAGAAGACATGTTTCTCAAGATTAAAATACACTAATCACTCTCGTAAGCTTTGATAGCCTAGAATTTATCTTTATGCCTATTTTGCCCTTATCTTTGATTTTCCATTTTTACCCTTGTATTTTGGGGTATCTTAGACATATGATCTATTTTACTTGTATTTCCAATTTTATCCTTATATTTTGGGGTATTTTAGTCATAGGATTTATTTTCTTTTATATTTCTCATTTTACCCTTGTATTATGGGGTACTTTAGATCATAGGATTTTATTTTTGGGCTAAGGTATTTGATTAGGGTGGGAACAAAACCTAGACATATTTTTTGTGGCTCTTGGACCTATTTTTGGTGTTAGAAGGCTTAGGCTCAAGTGGAGGCAAAGGTTGCATGGTCTTATCATGCACCTAGATGTAGCCTAACTAATCCCAAAGATTCCATCATTGGCCACCAAATTGCATCTAAGGTTCATTTGCATTTCATTTGGTGTGCATTTGGCTTGTGAATTTCGTCCATGCACTCTCCAAATGCAACCCTAAATGCCTCTCATTCCTATAAATACCCTAGGCTATGCATCATATAAATACTTTGGAATATATGAATTTGAATGACCATTTTTTGCCTCAAATCCTCTCCTTAGTCACTAGGTCTACACGGCCTACCTCTCCTATGTCCTCCCTAGAATGAGTTTAGGGTTACTTTGAGTGGCCTTCATCTCTACTTGGTGAAGAGAGCCAACTAAACACCCAAAAAAACCATCCTCCCAACCTTTCTCCTATTTGCCCAAAACTCCACCTTTCACGCCTATCATCACTTAGCCTCACCCTTGAAGGAACGTCCACCCTCTAAGGTCACCATCTTGGCCTTGGAAAGGAGCTCCTCTTCACCATTGAACGTTTGATCATCCCCTTGGTGGAAGGAGTCTCAGAAGTGTCATAAGTCCACAAGCACAAAATAAAATAATGTAGAGAATATCCACTTTTCTCTCGTATGTTTTTAATGCCTCATGATATAAACTATTTGATCAAGTTTTTGAAACAGTATTTATGAATTACTTAACAGTATTAACTATAAAGAGTCTACAAGTATGGCCTAATGATTATGATTGTCAACAATAACTTTCACAACCAACCATTCCTAGGTTAGGTCACTATGCATCCTAAATATGTTCATAAGTGCTACATAAATTGAGCCAAGATGCTAAAGAATTCTGGGAAAGTGGATTTTAGTACCATATTACCTCATGGCCACAGTAAACTCGGGTTGATTTTGGTAATGAACCTAATGTTACACAGAGTGACTGATACATCTGTTCTGCAGTTCCTTCAAAAAATTTCCCACAACCAGCAATAAACTATACAAAAAAGAAATAACAAAATAAATCTAGGATTTAAACTTTAAAGTAGGAGTCCTACTTTAAACTGTAGGACCTCTACATAATTCATATACCCACAAGCATTCACACAGAAAGCGACTAAAAGGTAAGTCATATACACTGACTCCAAGCACTTGGTGTAGCTTTTTTAGAATCAATTTATTGTATTCTTTCCTAAGAACTCTTATCTTTTGGATGTGTTTCATGAGAACTCCATAAATGAAAAAGGTAAGACTGATCAGTCAACTTACCAGTGTGTCTCCAGTAAAAACAGCAGGTTGCTCATCCTCTTTTCCAGTAACATAATAGCTTATGTGACCTTTGGTGTGGCTGAGCAGGTCAGGAAAATGGTTTATGTTAACAAAAGATAGGGAAAGCATGAAATTTAGATTCAACCACATAAGGAATCATCAAGCTACTACATGTATTTGATAATAAGGAAAAAGATTCAAAGAAGCAGGGTGATGACTAATTGGTGGTTTATAACAAAATCAATGCATCTTTTGGTTTTCACACATAGACAGTGGTATAAAACTCTAACCCTGTGCTTGGAGTAATATGGCTATATAATTAAAATGATACTCCATGTGTCCCAAATCTTAGTCCTTCAAGATTAATGCATATGGATTTCTTTTGGTACATAAAACTTGAATGCTTATGGATTAAGAAATACTTAACAAATATAAATTTGGACTAAAAAAAAACCTCACTTAATATCCCACTATGTCGATGGAAAAATTTGCCTATTAAATAAGGTATAATTGAGAAAAAAAAGTCATTAATTAGACTATGAAATTCTAAAATGTCAATTATTTGAAAGAAAAAAAAAGAAGCTAAAAGGACTAGAGATTTAGGATGGAGGGAGTTTGATTTAAAACGTATGAGAAGTGTGAAGATGTATTAATCATAAAACCTAAAAAGGATTTGTATGAGTTGGATCCTTAAATGAGTATCATTCCCTACAACTTTTATACAATAATTCAGTTATAAATCAGATTCCAAACTTGGGTAACAGAGACACAAAGGATGAGCCAACTTAGCAGTAGCATGACAAAATTCAAGTAGTGTGCTTAGCAGTTAGCAAGTTGATGACTTTTCTAAACCTCTTCCAGAGTTGCATTATCAAGGGTGGTAACTAAATATTAAATTCACACTTTCCAGTTTAATGTTTGGGGAAGGGGACCAATAACAATATGTAATTGACAAGTTTAATAGCTATACCACGGTGTGTGGAGAGACAATATATTAACATCAGCCCCAAGGGACACCTTATCCCCATTTTGAACCTTATCAGTGCAACCCTTGACGTTATCCACTGAACCACCATAAACCTTGATTCCAGGCACCAATTGCTTTATCTTTTCATTTCCACCAGCATGATCCCTTTCATTATGACACAAAGTTTACAAACGTGCATAACCAACCGAGATCTGATGCCTATATATAACCAAGTACAGTTGCATAAACTGTACAATGTACATCATATTTCTTTCTCAACAAACTTCAAAAAAAAAAAAAGAATTTATAACTTAATAATTATGTAGCAGCTAATCCATGTGACAACTGTCAGGAAAATGCACCAAAGCACTGAGATTTCAAAGAAGGAATGAATAAATATCTGACTACTAGCATATTAAAATTACTAAGTTTCAAAGCAGAGATACTAGTATACAGGTTCTAGAATTTATATTATCAACCGCAATTGCGTGGGGTAATTCCACTGTGCCTTTGGCCAGCTAAACAAAGGTTATAGTTTCTTCATACAAAATTTTGTACAATCAACAGAAGCAGAGATAAATATGAAAAGACCAAGACAGTTTACATCCATTTTAGGATAAGTGTCCCTCTATAAGCATAGATAATACAAATTCAGATATTTGCTTCCAAAAGTAGCCATATTAACCGCAGTTCTAAGCTAGGCAAAGCTAAAAGCTAATTGTAAAAGTAATTAGAACTCCCAGTTAAAATATATATCGACCGAAATTGCAGCATAAATACGAAAGTTAACTCAAAAATACCCTAAACAAATAAACATGATTCAACATGACCAACCAAAATGAAACTATGGTACAGTGGATAAATCGAATATGCAAAAAAAGAAGAAAAAAAGTGCAAACTAGTAGCAGCACCCGTGACGATGTGAGGTGAGGACAAGCTTGAGATTGACTCCATGAGAATTGGCAGCTTCTAGAACCTTCTCAGGCTCTACAGGATCCACCACCGCACCTTCTCTGCTGCTCTCATCGACAATTCTGCAGCAGTGCAAAACCAAATTAAAGGATTGTTGCCTAATAGTATTATTAATAATAAACTGTGAAGCATCACAACAAAGGCCAGAACTAGAACCTGCAAGCTGTGTTGTAACTGTTTGCACGTGTGTTAATGTTAAATTTGTTTAGGATTGCATAGAATTATAACATAGACTTACAAGTATGAATAACTGTCTTGCAGACAAGGAACGTGATAGATTTTCATGGTTTAGGAGAAACGACAATCACTATCACTATACAACGTAGCTTCGGGTTCTTTCTAGTTTAGTTTGACTTTAATACGAAATACACGACGAATGGGAACGCAATTCATTGCTGCCTTGGTTTGGTCTTAGATTGCCACGTTCCACTCACCGTCTCCCGTGTCAAAGAATAAGCAAGTACGTAATGTTCTGGCTTAAGAACCAGAATAAATAAAAATAAAATAAAAATTTCAAAAAAAAATTAAAAAAAAAAAAACTATTTTACCAAAATAAATTATTTTGGACACTTAGGAGCGAGAAAAGTGTGAAAGCGTCAAGCAATTTGACGTTTTTAGTACACTGTGCATGGGACGAAAATGTAAACACTGAAGGCGTCAGACTGGGTGACGTTTTGGTAATGTTCATATACAAAAAACGTCAACAGTATTGACGTTTTCTGTATAAAGTGAAAATAAAAAAATAAAATAGAAAAACTGATGGGCTGGGGCTTCGAAACACAACCAGAACGGTCCGTTCTGAAACAAGAACGGGCCGTTCCGATTCACTTTTCGTGTGTTTCATCTGGATCTGGAACGACCCATTCCAGATGCAAATGCAACACAAAAGTAGTGAATCAGAACGGCCCGTTCTGGTTTTAGAACGGGCCGTTCCAGGTTTTTCTGCATTAAAAAATTATAATTTTTTTTTAACATAAATTGTGCTTTTGATTTTTTTATGATATTCAATTTATGATTTTTGTTTCTCAATTTTTAGTTATTCAATTTTAGTCTCTCAATTTCATTTTTATGAATAGGAATATTTAACGTGGCTACATACACAAGACAGGATTCGAATCCCTGACCTTGCTTAAGGTGGATCAACCCCTACCACTGAACCATACGCTTAAAGTTTAATTTTAATTTTATTAATAAATATTATCTATTAACTATTAAAATTATAACATTGATTATGAATTTATATATTAAGTAGATGATTAGATAATTAATATTTACTTCAATTATTATATCATTTATTAGTGAGATAAAAATTGTAAAGTTTATAGAATTAGAGTAAATTTATAAAATTATAAGTCAGGGAAACAAAATCGCAGATTAAATATTATAGGGATAAAAAATAAAATTTATCTTTGATTTTAATATTTAATTTAAGAAAAAAAGTTAAAAATGAAACATAGTATAATATTTTTGATAACGTGACAATTAATGAGATGAATTTTTTTAATAACGTGGCATTTTTATGACAAAACACTAGACATGGTAATAGGCAGAACAAAGGTAAATTTTGTTTTTAGTTCTCATCTTTGTCCTCATAAAAGGCCAACAAGTTCTGATTTGGATAAACTCATAAGAGAATGTTAGTACTTTTTTATAATTTTAATTTAGTTTGAAAATTTTAAAAAATATATATTTTAAGTTATTAATTATATATAATTCAAATAATATATAAAATTAATAAATAATGAATAAATTTAAATAAAAAATTTAAGAATTAAATTATATTGGAACGGCCCGTTCTGAAACCAGAACGGGACGTTCTGGTTTTATTTTTGTGTGTTGCATTTTCATCTAGAACGGGCCGTTCCAGATCCAAATACAACACGTGAAGAGTGAATTGGAACAGCCCGTTCTGGTTTCAGAACGGGCCGTTCTGGTTGTGTTTCGAAGCCCCAACCCGTCAGTTTTCCATTTAATTTTAATATTTTTTACTTTATACAGAAAACGTCAACACTGTTGACGTTTTTTGTATATGAACAGTACCAAAACGTCACCCAGTCTGACGCTTTCAGTGCTTACATTTTCGTCCCATGTACAGTATACTAAAAACGTCAAAGTGTTTGACGCTTTCACACTTTTCTCGCTCCTACGTGTCCAAAATAATTTATTTTGGTAAATAATTTTTTTTTAATTTTTTTTATTTTTTTTTGAATTTTTTTTTGAATTTTTATTTATTCTGGTCAAAATGCCTAATGTTCTTGTAAAATAAAAGGAAAACCCTTTTTAATTGAGGGATACGGTATAATTGAAATTATCAATTTCATTCTAAATTTATTATTTTTAATAATTTATTTATATAATGTTTTCATATTTTTAAATTATTTTATATATTTTTTTATATTTTATCCTTTCATTTTTTTAAAATTATTTAATTGTTCTATTTATATTCTAAATCTTTTTAGTTTTCTTTGTAATAGTATTATTATTATATACTTAAAAAAATCATTTTTAATACTTTTTTAAGCATCTTTTTTTTTATCTTTTATCTTAAATTTTTTAAGCATATTGTTAGCTTTTTCTTTCTTTTAATATTTTTATAGGATTATTATAATTTTATAATTATAATCTCTATAATTTTTTTATACTTTTTATTATATAAATATAATATAAATTATTTAATTTGTAATTAAATTGGATTTTTTAAATTTTTTTATTGATTTACATTAAAAAAATGTATTAAAATCCCTCCATCTTTCATGGTACATTACCAACTCCCAAATAAAAAATGATTTTGGCTTATGAAAATATGATTCACATAAATTAAAATTAAGTTTTTGAAAAAATTAAAATGAAAATTTTATATATATTAATTATTATTAGTGTTTATTTTTTTTCTTCTCTTTTTTCTGCCTTAAAAAGTAGAAATTTATTCGAGCAAACATGTTATATTTTCAATTATTAATCGTTATATATGATAAAATTTGATAATAGTTATACTAAACGTGATTTTTAATTAGTCAACAATATAATATTTTATTTTTAATCTTAGTATTTAATATATTTTTAATATAAATTTAATTTATGTATTATTTTTTAATGAAAATTTAAAATAGTAATTAAAAATGTTATTTTACAAATTAAAAATATATTTAGGCTTAAATTTTTTGTAAAGAATAAAAATATAAATTAAAATAATCGTATTACATCAAATAATTCAAGTAATAAAATTTAATATCATTTTTTTTGTGCATATAAAAAATATATGTTTGACCATACATAAACTTTTTTTGTTTGGATTGGGCCAAAACAGAAGCCGCCGGCCCATAAACGAAGACCAAAATTAACTTATGTAGAATCCTTGCCAGGGTTATTACAATTAGGTCTTTCCCCTTTTCCGTGCAGAGCCTGAAATCCACCGCGTTGCGGAGAGAAACGTCGCAATGGGGAGGAGTAAGCATCTATATTCCTTCTTATCTATTCCCCCTTCCTCGTTCGGTTTTTCACTGTTTTTATCTGAAACGATTATGATGCCTTTTTAGTTGCGTAAGCGTTTTGGATTTTTCGAGTTCCTTTTCTCATGTTTCTGGATCTGAGGATTCATTCGATTAGAAGGATAGCTAGATTGATATATGCCTTGAATAACGATATACTGCATCTTTGTTTACGAACCGAGAATAATTTTAGCCGCTTTACATGTTTTGTTTAAAGCTGGAAGCTCCCTTATTATGGTAGCTCTGTTCACTGAGGAGTTGCTTGTATTTGGTTTAACTTTAAAAGAATGGTTAATAATTGGTTTGGCATGATTGTTTTAGTTGTTTAAAAATTGGCAGGTTGTGTCTTGAATGCATAGTCATATGACATATATTGTGTATGTCTAATCAAATCTATTCAAGTAGACTGATCGTTTTCTAAGATTTTAAACTTGCGTTTGTTGACTTCTAAATCGATTGACCGGAGCTGTATCCTTAGATTTTGTGTTCATGGTCATCCTTGCATGGTAACCGTGTTTGAATAAAACCCACTATCAAGTCTTGCACATAGGACTTAGTCTTGCGAAGGCATATTGTTTATCAATCCTTGTATGAATTATATGTTTTGTTCAATGTTCTTTGCATTGAGAGCTTTATAGTATTGATGTCAGTAATCAGTTAGGAGCTCTTTTTTAAATGTTTTTCCCATTGCGACTACAGTCCTATTTATCTTTGTTGAACCGGAAAATGTGTTTGTTTACTGTATTATTGAAAATGTGTTAGAATGAAATTGTTTGAGTTTTTATGTGCCATATTCATGGCATGTTGTTAATGATGAGTGGTGTATGATTTAGGACCTGCAAGGTGTTATCGGCAGATAAAGAACAAGCCATATCCCAAATCACGTTTCTGCCGTGGTGTTCCTGATCCTAAGATCAGAATTTATGATGTTGGTATGAAGAAGAAAGGTGTTGATGAGTTTCCTTTCTGTGTTCATCTGGTTAGCTGGGAAAAGGAAAATGTTTCGAGTGAAGCATTGGAAGCTGCTAGAATTGCATGCAACAAGTATATGGCGAAATTTGCTGGAAAGGATGCTTTCCACTTGAGAGTCAGAGTACATCCATTCCATGTTCTTAGGATCAACAAAATGCTTTCGTGTGCTGGAGCTGATAGGCTTCAGACCGGAATGAGAGGTGCATTTGGAAAGCCACAGGGTACATGTGCTAGAGTGGCCATTGGTCAGGTCCTTCTTTCTGTCCGCTGTAAGGACAGCAACAGTCATCATGCACAGGAGGCCCTTCGACGTGCTAAGTTTAAGTTCCCTGGTCGTCAAAAGATCATAGTTAGCAGGAAATGGTATGTATTAAATATTAATATTAATTCTTTGACAGTAAGCTTATACAATGATCATGAACATGAATACTTTTAGATCAGTTGAGGCAGTTTTTGACTTGAGTAGTGTTTTTTCCATAATACCTTGATTTGAATTATGAACAATGTATTTTATATTTTCTGAAAAAGAAAAGCCTTATATCTTTTATCCTTTGACATCATGTGATTAATTGGGTTGGGATTACTACCTGTTTTGTCAAGGATTTGATTTCTTTATTTTGGTCCTTTATCATACGATTCATACCCTGTATTTTTTATGCATTTGGTTTGACTATTGTTTTAAAATGCTTGTTCAGGGGTTTCACCAAGTTTAGCCGTGCTGATTATCTCAAGTTCAAGTCAGAGGGCAGGGTTGTGCCTGATGGTGTTAATGCAAAGGTAATGTAAAGCTGCACCTGCGTGCGGATGCACTTATGGATCATATTGAAATTTAATTTCATAGTGTTTTTCATTCATGAGGACATTTAATCATTTATTTATATTTAAAATTGGATCTGATTTTTTTGATCATATTATGCATTCATTTAAGAAGTTATTTTTAGCTTATCTAATTTACAAGTTCTTTCTTGCGGTCTTGCAGCTTCTTGGGTGTCATGGACCACTGGCAAACCGTCATCCTGGACAAGCTTTTTTGACTACTGCTTAGGTCGTTTGTTGTCACTTGGGAATAGTGGGCTTTTACCACAGTAGTTGTGCTCTAGTCAATTTAAGTTTCCCATTTGTTCTGCTTGTAGTATGAAGACTATGTTGAGTTTATCTCCTGTTTTACGAACCATGTTTGAGTGGAATGAATGCCATATTTTGTTCGGATTTCCTTGCCGTTGATTTTTTTTGGCGTTCGATATTTGCTTAATGAAAAAGTTAAGATTGATCAGACAGCTTTCCATTCTATCTCCTGTGAAAACATCTGGTTGCTCCTCCTCTTTTGCTAGTAAAAATAATAGCGACCGGTTCAGAAAAAAATTTAAGAGAGGAAAGAGAGTGAAATTTGGGTTCAACCACGTCGGGATTCATCTAGCAATGATATGTATTTTGTAATAAGGATAATTGTGCATGATAAATGGATAAGAGTTAATCATCCATAAACTCTCAGTGTAGTGTAGAATTTTTTTACATTAGAACTAATCATATCTTTTAAATTATAATTATAAGAGAATCTATTGGTTTTGACAGTCATGCAATGAAGCTTTAATTTTGTTCGAAGTAATATAATATAGTTTTAGGATGGAAACCCCATGATTTATATATCCTACTCCAATCAGAAGTGCAAAGATGTACAAATCAGAAATATACAACGCAATGATTTATAGATGAGTTGGGTTCCTAAATAAATATAATCCCCGCAACCTCCATACAAGAATTCGTTTATAAATGAAGTAAATTCTTCCATTTTATTTTAAGATTCAAAGTGCAAATGTAGGTAACCGAGGGATAAGAGCAATAAGCCTGAAAACTAGGAAGTCGCACACAATTTTCTGCAATCAAATAGTATGTTTTAACAGTTCGTAGGGCGGTTGGAATTTCTAGTAAGAATTTCATCAACTTATAACCAATTGGAGCGCAACTACGAGCATAATAAGAATAAAATCTTACGTTTTATTTTGTAATAAGAAAAGAATAGTGATCTGCCTGAGCCAACTTCTCTACAAATAGCCCACCCTTGGCTCAAGTCTAAACTCCTGATTTATGTTCCTGAATGGTGGCTTTATATTTAATAATTATTTTAAAAATAAATCTGAGATGAAAGTATAAAAGTGTAATTAGTTGACAGTAAAAAAAATGTTAAAATTAAATGCAAGGGTAGTATCTCTTACATACAAACTGTCCACATGAATTAGTCCTTAGGATGTTTTAATTTGGTAGGCGATGGCAGCCTGTTGACATCCCTGGGTTCCCCTGCACGTCTCCTTCCACCTCCATTCATGTCTCATGACCATTGAAACTACCATCAGCTCGTAACAGGTCGGGTCGCTCAGTCAGATAGGAAAAAGGTTTGACCTTAGATAAATTGGTGTTGTGAATTGCACAGCACAGCACTGCGTTTACATTTGATTTGAAAAGCAGAAATGCAAATGTCAAGGGCTTCTTCTTCACAAAGAATCTCCCAATTCCAAATTCTACTCCGCGGCCTTAATCATCGCCGCCCCGCGCTCGCCGGTTCTCCTTCACTTAAACCCTCAATCTCCAATGCCGCCGCCGCGTTCCGCTCCTCCTCGCTGGCGCCGATGTTCCCCTCGCAGCGCCTTGGCTTCCGATTCTTCTCCTCGAAATTCGACAAAGGTTTTGCGCAGAAGGTGTTGGATAAACCTGCAGCTGCAGTGACATCTGCTTTCTCGCGTTACCGCGAGGCAATTGGGTTGCAAATCGAGGCATTCTTCAAGAGGAACCATCTCTTTCTGTTTGGCGCTGCTGGAGTCGTCTTTTGCGCTATTCTGTGGAGGATCCTCTTCGGAGTCGCTAACCTCTTCGTTTCACTCTCCGAAGGCATGGCCAAGTATGGCTTCCTCGCCCTTTCATCTGCTATCGTTGCTTTTACTGTAAGTTCTTTCATCTCACCCTATTCCAATTATTATTATTCAATAGGATCAACTTAGCGGTGAGGGTTGGAGTAGTATGCTGAGGGTATCAGGTTCTAATCCTGTTACTGTCATGTAACTTATACTGATAAAAAAGAAAAAGAAAAGAGTACGCATAACAAATTAATCTGCATTGTCATAATCTATTGCTAATTTGAGATTGGGAGTAATGAGTGAATGAATGGTGCATGCGGTGGAACAATTGTCTGATTATTTTGTTGTGTTGCTTGTTTAAGGGCTTGTATATTCGCTCGAGGTTAACAATCAACCCTGATAAAGTTTATAGAATGGCTATGACGAGGCTTAACACCTCTGCTGGGATTCTTGAAGTTATGGGTGCCCCCCTTTCTGGAACTGACTTGAGAGCCTATGTCATGTCAGGAGGTGGCCTCACCATCAAGAAATTCAAGCCAAGTATTAGGGGCCGTCGATGTTTTCTCATTTTCCCCATTAGAGGCTCTGAGCAAAAGGGGCTAGTCAGTGTCGAAGTCAAGAAAAAGAAGGGTCAGGTAAATTCATACACCTATCTTTATATGGTAAAATGTTAGTAACTTACTCTGTAGAATTTGTTAGTCTTACTGTGACGTTTGTTGTATCTGTTATCTGTCTCAACATCATGTTTTCGCTTCAAATACTGCTAATATTGTTGTTGAGTTAGGTACATTTTGTTGTTCCATGTCTTGAGAATAGGTAGTTACATCCGAGCCTGGTTTGTTGGAAAAATTCATATCTGGTGAGTGGTATTTCCGCCTTCATCTGTGTGGTATGATATATCTTTTCAAAATTATGTCCTCTGAAAACAACCACGTCAGATTTGTCCAGTCTATGAATGCCTGCAATGAACTTCCCAACCCAAGATCTATAAAGCAACCAAATATACAAATATAAATTATCTATCTTCGAGCATGTATTGTACAGGGAAACTCAACTGCAAACATTTTTGATAGAGGCATTTGACTTTTATTTTACATATTGTAAATCATTAGACTGATATGGTTGTGAGGGGTTCTTTTGCATATGTCCACACTGGAAGATATGTATGTATATTTGAGTGATTTATTTGGCAAAACATGGCTTGATGTGGATAAGTATGATTCTGCATTTGATGATAATAATAGTATATGATATAGTGTACGTTGCATTGGTCAATCTATGTTACTTTTGGGCAAATTTGGTAGGAGCATAATGCCCATGTTTGAAGGAGGTTTTCTTTAGCACTGCAGCTGATTAGAGTTTTATTAGGCATTTAGCTTATATTTAGTGTAAAACATATGGTTTTGTTTAAAAGCATTTACCTAACAGATAAGTTGAGGGATTGGGATGCTTTGCTCTATTGATACTTGTGTGTGTGTACAACAACCAAGCCTCTTCGCACGAAGTGGTGTCTGTCAGCTACATACTTTGTTGTTTTTGCTTAGCGTTTAGCTAAGGAAGATTCCATATGCTATAAATTCATAGTTATTTAGTTCTTTGTCTTTATAAATTTCTTTTATATCCCAAAATAAAATAGCGTAGTAGTAGGATGTTTGATACCTGGCAATAAGCCCCGCCCCCACGTAACCTTTGGATAGCAGAAGAGTTGACTGTGCAAAGATGTTCATGCTACGGGTATTGGTTCTCTTATACTTCAAATAGGGTGGATTCATGAAGAAAGGAATGAATTTGTTATTAATAAGAAAAGAAAACATGCTTTAAACCCGAATCTTGCATTACTGGCAGGAAGATTGAGAGAAGAGGGGAATCTGGTGTTGTCAGATCACTGGGAACGGAGAAGTAATACACTGACATGGTTAGATATCCCTTCAAATTGTCAAATATCGCGGTGTAGACCATTTTGGGTTGTAAATATGACTTGCTTGCTTCTAATTTTTGGGTAGGCATATATCAGATAACCTAAACTTTTGAGGGTATACTGAAGAAGGAAACACTGACTAGATTTCTATTTTGAAATTATTTTCAGAATGGTTCAAAACTCAAGCAATTAATGATTTGTTATTTCTATGGATTGGTTTAGTGTTTTGAAATATATCTTACTTCTACCAGAAAAAGTACTGATGCCAACGTTTATGTTAATCCTACCCAAAAAAAATTACTTTCAGATAAGTTCAGTCTTTTGCATGTTATGATTGTAACATGGTATGAAATTAAATTCAACATCCACTTTTTTGTGGATAGGAAATCCTATTTTTAGTTGAATGATTGGAATTGATAAAAAGTGTTTAAATCTAAACTTAAATTGTTGCTGAATTGAAAGTCCAGTCTAATTCTTAAATTCTTTGAAGCTAAATACATGCTCTAAATATTCCCTAGAAATTTTAGTTATATGTGCAAATAACATGGGTTTGTCTCCAGCAATATCCCCCAAGTTACTTTAGAACAGATTTAGGTACTTGATACGATTTCTGATCTTCAGTATATCTTCTTAATTTCTCTTTTCATTTCTGAAGTAGGACATTGTGCTTGGTCTAAGAAATTGGTGCCACGAATTATTCTCAAGAGAAAAATAAATGTAAGGAGTTAATTGATGTTTCTGGGTTTGCTTACTTAGCGTTTACCGTTATGTTCATATGCAGTATGATATGAAGCTGCTGGCCGTTGATGTTCCTATGGCTACTGGTCCAGACCAGCGGTTGTATTTAATTGGGGATGAAGAAGAGTACAGGGTTGGTGGGGGACTAATATCTGTGCTAAGAGATCCTGTAGTGAAAGCAATGGCAGCAACCAAGGAATTTGATGATCTTGATGAGGTTGAGGAAGAGGAGGATGCTGAAAAAGAACGTCTGGAATCTGAAAGAAAGCAGCGTGAAGAAATTGAAAAGCTCGAAAAGAGTGGCACCTAGTAATAGGCTTTCGTGATGTTCCTCTTCTGATTTATTCTCTTGTTGATTACAGCACAGGAGTTGACGTTGTTTAAACACATTTGTTTTGTATCAGTTCGAGTTTTCCCTTGAGCTAGAACTTCACCTTGTATCAGAAATGACCAAGTTTATCTGAACCAAAGTTGAGAAAATAAAGCTGACAGACAGGATCAACATGCATTGGAATGGACTGAGCGTTTGTTGGTTGCGATGTTGCCTTGTCTCTAAGTGTCTAATCCTTGTCTACGATATAGATACTATCTGCCACGGTTGGATGTCATTGCAGGGACCCAAAGTTTTTGACCACCTGTCCCCTTCCCCTTGAAAGTTGTTTCTAGTATTCTACGTGTGCTTGGTTGGTGCGTCATTACAAGTTACTGCTAGTGTTGAAATTCTAAAGTAAAACTCATTCGGTTACCCTGACCTTCCCCTTGAAAGTTGATTCTAGTATTGCTCTGACCAGTTCGGTTGCAGCGTTAAAAATTTAGCTTGCATTAAAGTCATTGATGACCTGTGTAGCTCATTCGCCTTAAAAATGTAGCAATTGTGTTTGAATGAGTGGGGAAAATTTATTTTGAATTGAAGTGATTTATTTTTTAATGTTTTTATTATAGTAGTAAAGTTTAGTAATTTTTTTATCTAATGTAAAAAAAATTCAATATGAAGTATCTAATTTTTGTTTAACTCCATTAATTTTATACTTGAAATTAATTTCTTAATGTGAAATTAAATATGTAAAAATTTACCTTAAATCAAGTAAAGAAGAAAAATAATAACCCGAAAAGTAAAGAAGAAAAAGTCAAAAAGTCAATTTTTCAAGATTGTCTTTTAAGTTTTCCTTTCATTTTAGTTTTTAAATTTTTTCTTTTTTCTTTTATTTTCTTTTATTGTTCGTGAGCCTTGTAGAATCTTTCACAGATATTTAATTTAGCTTAGAGAAAGTAATTATCTTTTCTTCTTTTTAGTCATCTGTATTGATATTAAGTTTATATTTTTGTCCTTATTTATTTTTAATTTAGTTTTTATATAAATGAAGTTTTCAATGTAATACTTCTATTACGATTAATTTCACTATTATCTTTTCCTTTTTACTGTTATCATATAACATTTTGAGTTTTATATATATAAAAAAAATATGTATAAGGATTTCCAGGTAATTTTTGGTTACCATATCATTAATGGGAAATATTTATAATTTTGTTCAAAAAATTTGACTAGTTACTTTTACGAAGGTTTGTCTTTCTAACATTTTTTTCCATCCACACCAAATTCGAATGCCAAAGAAAATTCTTTCGATCTTTATTTATGACACTTATTCTTCTTCTTTTTTTCATACACTATACAATATTACAATTTCAGCAAATGATATTATAACGGCAGTAAATGACGAGAATTAAATATGATAAATGTACAGATAAAGAATAAATTATAAAACCTTTTTTTTTAAGATCAAGTCAAAATGAATAGTAAATATTAGGATTTATTTTTGTGTAAACTCTTGGAAATTAATTCATTCAAATTACCCAAAAAAAAATTTAATTCTTTCAAAGTGTATAAGTTACCAAAATTAGTATTAAGCTTAAATATGTTTTTCTTAAATTTGGAATAAATTTAATTTTAGTCTTTCAAATTTAAAACTATTAGTTTTAATCCCTATATTTTTTTAAATTTTATTTTAATCCCTCAGGTCACTAATAATATATCTAAAATTGACATATTAAGACAATTATACAGTCAGATTTAATGTGATGTTTTACTAACAGAAACACCAATAGATAAATTTTATACAATAATATTTAATATATTTTCTAACAAAATTTGGATATATGAACTACAACAAAAAGTTTTAATATTATAAAGACTAAGAAGACTAATTTTAAATTTAAAAATTAAAAATAAATTCATCTTAAATTTAAAGAAAAAAATATATTTAAATATAAGGATTATTTCTCTTTATAAAGTTGCTTCCGTGTACATAACTAAAAACTAAACTGTAACAAGATATTCAAGAGATGCAACTATCTATCAACAACACAGAATGAGAATGAAAAGAACTACAAAAGCTTTACAAGCACATGTGCATTGAATGACAGTTTTGTTAGGAATTGAAGAATTAAGAGGGCCTAGCCTTCCAGTGCATGACTACTCAATACTTCGTACACTTACATCATTACTATGTCTGGAATAGAAGTGAAAAATGAAGTAAAGTTGCTTTTCATATTAATGAGGGACTTATCTGAGTTGTCTCATAGCTATATGCTAAAGTGACTTCATAGTTCATACCCTAAACTACATCTCCCCGGCCTCATTTCCCTTCTTGAACTTCCGCTTTAAAAAGAAAAATGCTGTATCTTCCAAATCAAAGACTCCGAAAGATCCTCCAAACATGAAGAATTTCAAAAGTTAAATATACTTAACTATTTTATTATATATTTTTAATCTTTCGAAGGAAGTTTCGAGATGAAGTTTACATTACTCTTTTAAAAATTATTGCTCTTTAGATGTAGTACATATGACACTGTTATGGGTCAAGTATTATTAAGCCTTAGCATGTGAATGCTCAACAGATAATCAGGAATTGATTGGATAACCCTAATATTTCTACGGACAAGTGTTGAGTTAATTTTCTCACTTGTACAACACAGGACAGGTGTCTCATTATGAGAAACTTTTTGAGATGTCATCTTTTCAATAGAATAAGCTAAGAGGAAAATAACTTCCCAAAAACAAATCATCACTAATGTCATACATAGTAGTACAATGTGAATTTTCTACTTTATTTTCAAATTCCTTGCTATCTTAATTAGGACAAAACTTGGGTATCATAATAACTACTAATGTTATTCTTTAACCAGAGTTTAAATTTCATCTCAATATGTATTTATATTTAATATAATTTTCAGTATTATATACTTGTAAATTACTGAAACGAAACTGCAACTATAAAAAAATAAGTACCAATAGTATTTATGTTACTTTACTTAAGTTTTTTTCACTTAATTACCCCATTATTCAAATTCCAATAGAGAATGTGTCAACGATATGGTTCATGTTGACATGATGAGTTATGAGTGACAGCGCACCTATAGCTAAAATAATATTAACATTAGTGTGGAAGGGATTTGAAATGGTTCTGTAACAGCCAACTACCTTCTTCGTGCTTTTATGGGTAACTCATTACATGGTTGGCCCCATTATGGTCTAGTCCCCCTCACAAACATAGCCAATATGTGCCAATTTTAAATGTTTAGTTTCTGTTCAACACCTTTATCCTATTCCTAGTTCATGAATGGTCGTCGTTTTCTCACTTCTCTGTGGTCAAACCACTTTGGAAGATGACAATAAGTAATCATCAAAATCTTTGTAATCAATGGACTGTAATGGATTTTGATAACTAGTTAACAAAGGCTGGTTTCTAGCTTACCTCATTCCCTCATTAATTCCTGATCATGGCCTATACGATAATAAGTTAGTGTGCAATACTAAAGTGCCCACCATGCTGCCCTATTGCTTTTAATTAATTAATCATCATGGGGACCATTATGATGGAATTTGATGTTGGATAAGAATTCAAAACATGCAATTATGTCAATCATTTTCCACTTTTTGAACATGTAATTACTCCTTCACCAAAGATTTCAAACTCCATCACAACCATTTGGGGCAGTCATTCGTGCTAGTTTTGACAGAGTATTGGCTCATACTCATACCCTTGCTAAAAAATATTGTCCCCTATATGTGAGGGATTTGGAGTAATGTCAAAATTTTTACTGTAAATGGTAATAGAACTTGTTAATTGTGTAATAAATGATAATAATAACGATGGGGTGGTGAGACTTTTAAAGTACTCTATCTTATGGTTCTTCAGTTGTTTTCTAAAGACATGTCAGCAAATCCTTATTCATGCTCATGTCGTCTTGGTACTTCTTTTCACACGATTAGATCTATACAATCCATGCATTGTTCCTTTCATGTTGGGCTATTATCAACACCAGAAGGTGGACATTAATATACTAGTACTATAGTTAGTTAGATAGTAAAAGACTTTGCTCATTATTGCTGTCGTTTTAGTTAGTGGGAAAGTATTTTTTGTTTTTTCATCGACTGGCCCTCTTTTTTTTTGCTGTGCGTGAATCTCTTGAAAAGAGAAGAAATCAAATCATATTCTTATTATTGGTAAAACTGTAATGCCAAGTCTGGTGCCACCAATTCCAACTGTGATGAGTTGTAAGTAACTTTAAGAGAAACTAAGGTCCCTCTCAATTCTGAAGTTACAAGGTCATACTAGATTTGTAAGCACAAATAGTCTTGTCCTATTGTGCTCCATTTCATACTGTGCTTTGCTTTACTAGCTTTCTTCTTGACATTGATAATATTTCCTTACTCATTGTTTGTGCAGTGATGCTTCACTCTATGATTTGTTCTCAGCCTCCCGGAACCGAATTTCATTCCAAGGTAATAAATATCTCACATCCTTAAGATTCCATGTTGAATACTTGCATTCACTAACTTGGAGCACAAAATATGACATTATGCATGATTAAAGATAGAAAAATAAGGAGTAAAGTTTGTCCATTCTGGTTACCTCTTTTGGCTCATAGTTTTGAGTCACCAAATAACTGTTCTTGGAACCTGATCCCTATAAAGTTTTTTATCCTTCTTCATGATTAAAGTTTTTTTTAAGTCTCTTTCTGGCTATATGTCTTACAACTGGAGAATTTTTCTAGTATGGCCTGTTAAGTCTTGAATTCCTTCTCTCATGACTTTGTTATTTTTAATGTGTTCTCTAATTGGGGCGGACAAATCTTTTGTTTTGCTTGCCTTAAGTGAAGGAATCAGCAAGTTCTTTTTTTTTGTTGATATGCTGATGGTATGCTAACTTTGAGCTGTTTAATACAACACTTGACCCTTTAATTATCCTTTGTTTATGTGCGTGTCTAAATCTGGTTCATCAAATAGTTTTCTGTATTTTAAAATGACCTTTCTGCAGTATTCACTGACTAGATATGGTGGCAAAAATTAAAAATCAATACCAATGATTTATGTTGATCTTTTTTAAATTATGAGAATGAGGGCTACTTTAGGGAAAGAGTGCTTTTTCTTTATAAAGTACAATGAAGAATCAAACTTTAGCTTTTTCTTTTTCAGTTCTATTTTTTCTTGGATTCTCAACTATCACAATGCCCTTTGTTTTCTTTTTCTTCAATTCTCCCTTCTTGGTTGTTTCTGAAACTTACAAGCACCGATTTTGTGAGACAATTTCTTTATTCTCAGTGAAAAATTCACTTTAGTCCCCCATTATTTAAAGTTCACAGGCAAACCTTTGGCTTTTTTACTTTTTCTTTTTAAATGGGGGAGTCAGCATAACACTTCCAAGTATTGAAAGAAAGAAAAAGCCTCAATTGATGCATATGAAAGAAGGAAGTCCCCTTCCTTTCTAAATGGTAAGCAAGAATTAGACTGTTATTTTTATTTATTTTTTGTTTCTTTGCAAAAGCTGCAACAAGTGATGTTTTCAGTTTTCTGCATGAACAGAAAAATTTTCGTGCTAAAATTCAAATATTCTGAGATACAAGTTAGTTCAATTTTTTTTTATTCAATCCTCCAAGATTTTAAATTCATAATGTGTTATTCCTACCCCTTTCATTCTTTAAGCTAATCACTTCCTCTCTGTGCGCTTCTTCACTTTAAAAACTACAGATCACTGTTTTTATGCTAGCTTCATCAATCATGCTTACCCTGAATGGCTCCATTTGTCTGAAAAAAAATTAGTTGATACTAACTTTGAATATTTTATACTTTCCAAGCTATTGTCACTGTCAGCTAACAACTTGCTGTAATTTCCAGAGCCAGACCAGGAAATGAAGAACAGTTAAGCTCAGAAGCTGGAACTATCACCTGCATTTATTTTGCACCAAACAAGACTCATGAAGTTACAGTTCTCTACTGTTGTACTTATTCTATTAGGCTCCACACTCTCTCTATGTGGCCTGATTGTAGCTGACTTGAGTTCTGACCAACAAGCTCTATTGGAGTTTGCTTCTAGTGTTCCACATGCACCAAGGCTCAACTGGAAGAATAACTCTGCTTCAATTTGCACCTCATGGGTTGGTGTGACTTGCAACTCAAATGGAACACGTGTCATAGGCCTCCACCTTCCAGGAATAGGATTATCAGGGTCCATTCCAGAGAACAGCATAGGAAAACTAGATGCTCTTAGGGTCCTGAGTCTTCATTCCAACGGCCTTCGAGGAAATCTTCCTTCTAACATCCTCTCCATTCCTTCACTCCAATTTGCATACCTTCAGCACAACACCTTCTCTGGCCTAATTCCTTCTCCTGTGTCCCCTAAACTCACCGCATTAGATATTTCCTTCAACTCCTTTACTGGCAGCATCCCTCCAGCCTTTCAGAACCTTAGAAGACTCACTTGGTTGTATCTCCAAAACAATTCCATATCAGGAGCTATTCCTGACTTCAACCTTCCAAGTCTCAAGTATTTGAACTTGAGCAACAATAACTTGAATGGCTCAATTCCAAATTCCATAAAAACATTCCCTTATACTTCTTTTGTTGGAAACTCTCTCTTGTGTGGAGCACCTCTCAACCATTGCTCTACAATCTCCCCTTCTCCTTCTCCTTCTCCTTCCACTGATTACGAGCCACTCACTCCACCAACGGCACAAAACCAAAAAGCTCCCAACCATAAGAACAACTTTGGCCTAGCTACTATACTTGCTCTAGTTATTGGGGTCATTGCCTTCTTCTCTCTACTAGTTGTGGTGATTTGTGTGTGCTGTTTGAGGAGGAAGAAAAACAGTGAAAGCAGTGGCATACTGAAAGGAAAGGCTTCTTGTGCTGGTAAGGCTGAGATTTCAAAGAGTTTTGGAAGTGGTGTGCAAGGGGCTGAAAAGAACAAGCTGTTTTTCTTTGAGGGTTCCTCTCATAGCTTTGACCTTGAGGATTTGCTGAAGGCTTCAGCTGAAGTTCTTGGAAAAGGAAGCTATGGAACTGCATACAAGGCTGTTTTGGAGGAGGGAACAACAGTGGTAGTTAAAAGGTTGAAGGAAGTTGTGGTAGGAAAGAAGGAGTTTGAGCAACAGTTGGAGATTGTGGGGAGAATTGGAAGCCACCCCAATGTGATGTCCCTAAGAGCTTATTATTATTCCAAAGATGAGAAACTTCTGGTTTACAACTACATGCAAGGTGGCAGCTTGTTTTTCTTGTTGCATGGTACGTTCTACTTGATGACAAAACTCTTCTCATTTTGTTCCCAAGTAACATGTTTTATGATTTCTACATGAGCCTCTCATTTTTAACTAAACTACGACAAACCAACTTTACTCAGTATCAATCATTGCTCATTAAATTCAAATAGGAACTGAAACTGACAATGACAGTACAACCAACTTGTTTCCACCATGTCATCGATGATATGATCTCATGCCAATATGGTTAGATAGCGTACACACAAAAAAAAAAAAAATTGTAACACCGTTGACTCTTGATATTAAAACAGTTCTTCAATACATGTTTGTAGAGTGGTAGTAAGCATATTCGAGTTTAATTTCTACACACAGATAATCGATCAATAATCATCATTATTATAACTTTTAAGATAATCATTATAAAAGTCAACAAACTTATATAAATATTAGTTTGTGATCAGATAGCTGTGTAGTAACAAAATATTTTCAATGCATACATTATTTACTCAACATATTTAACATTATTTATATCATGCCTTGAATTCCTTGCACATGTTACTCTTGGAACTAAAACTAATTGTCACATGTACTAATTAGTACTTACCAACTGCAATTGTAACAATGCTATACCTTTGGTTATTCCAAACAACAGGAAGCAGGGGTGCAGGAAGAACCCCCTTAGACTGGGATTCAAGAGTGAAGATTTTGCTTGGAGCTGCCAAGGGAATTGCTTTCATCCACTCAGAGGGGGGTCCAAAGTTCACACATGGCAACATAAAGTCAACCAATGTGCTCATAACCCAAGAACTTGACAGCTGCATATCCGATGTGGGACTTCCACCTCTCATGAGCACCCCGGCAACCATGTCAAGAGCCAATGGGTACAGAGCTCCAGAAGCCACTGACTCAAGGAAGATCACTCACAAGAGTGATGTCTACAGCTTTGGTGTGCTGCTGCTGGAAATGCTGACAGGGAAGACACCACTTAGGTATCCAGGGTTTGAGGATGTGGTTGATCTTCCAAGGTGGGTGAGGTCCGTTGTTAGAGAGGAATGGACTGCTGAAGTGTTTGATGAGGAGCTTCTGAGAGGGCAATATGTTGAAGAGGAAATGGTGCAGATGCTTCAGATTGCATTGGCTTGTGTGGCTAAGGGGCCAGATAATAGGCCTAGAATGGATGAAGTTGTTAGAATGATTGAGGAGATTAAGCACCCTGAGTTGAAGAACAGGCCATCCTCTGAGTCTGAGTCTAATGTGAACACTCCATGAATCCTTCATATTCTGTCTTGCATGCCCTCAGGCCTCAACCAATAAGCATGTTTCATTGTAAAACACTGATGTTTTTTTTTTTCCTTCATGTTGGCCATAAAAGTTTCCTTTCATGTTTCACATTATTTGTTGAGTTATGAAACTTTTGGCTGATTGCTCTTCAGTCGATGGAAATAATTCAAGTTCCATTTTGTAAACCAGAGGGCCCCATAACTTGCATTTTCTTTTCCTTCCAATCACACACACAAATGAAGAAGTATCAACAAAGTCCTAACTTATTAATGATCAGTCATATTTTGACAAGAATTTTTTTTTTAAAAAAAAGGAAAATCCAAAGAGGAAAAAAGGAAGTGTAAAAGGAAATGTCCTTAAAATTATCTTTTTGCTTTCAGCACTTGGAATGAAGATATTCTAGATACTTCTTTGGAGAATTATGTCCATTAATTTAAAATTGCTTTGCCCTTTAGTAGATCACATGTGGCTGTGATACTATGGCTTGGTAATTTTTATAAAGATCAAATTTATTTTTAATTTCTGAAAGTATATCATTTTTGAATCTCTGTTTAAATTTTAATTATTTTTAATTTTATATTTAACAATAATAGTAAACGTTTAGTCACCATGTGTTTTTAGTTTTGGAGAGAGATTAAAATTATATTACTTTTGTTGAATATAAAGTCCAAAAATGAATCAAATTTAAAGAGAGATTAATTCCAAAATCGTATTTCTGGAATAAAATACATATTTATGCCTTTTCATAACTAGCAAGAAAATCATGAATCTAGATGAAACTTATCTTGAAAATAGGGTCTTGTTTTTATTTATTTTTCTAGAAATTTAAGAACTCTGTTAAAAAAAATAAAATTATAAAGACATATTTAAAGAAATTGATGAAATAATATATATAGAAAAAAAAACTTAGAAAGAAAACTAACCGGTGTAAAAGTGCAGACATGACATGAAAATTTAATGCATATACAAAAATTCATTGAAATAGGTTTTCAAAAATCTGAGTGCGATGATAATCAACATGGACACTTATCAACAGCGTTTTTGATTGGAACTTTTTAGGATTTTTTTTTACCTTCGTATCTAATTCAAATTTTTATTTATCATATTATTTATAAATAAAATTTAATATTTAAAAAAAAAACTATTAATAATTAAAAAATTTGAGTTATAATATAAATTATTTATCTTAAATTTAAAATATAAGTTATATGTTTAAAATATTTATTTATGCAAATCTAAAATATAATAATTATTTGTATATATAATTTATTATAAATTTTAGTTATGTATAATAAATATTTAATCATAAAATGAAGAATTATTCAATATTTGCTTGACTTTTTTTATTTTTCATATTTACTCATATGGTCACATCTCCATGTGGCAAAAGAAAAAGATTAGATGATATTTTGATACAATCAGTTTCGAAAACTTGCAGCAAAGTTATGGATATAAGATTCACACCATTGCACACTTATGAATTGGCTTTTTATCAACAAATATTCGCATATCTGACAGTGAATGAGATTTGGACCGTGATAAGGCCCGCTCATTCCTGACCATAATGGCCCATCCCTCATTCATGTCCAACATACCACATGGATTCTGTACCTAGTGGGCCCTAACCTCAGGTAATAACTAATATAGCATCATGTATATAATAAATAATGGTGACTAAAAAAAATTAAACCGAACCCAACTAAATTATAAAAATTATAAGAACAAATTAAGTATTTTTACACTATCATCAATGAATAAATTAAGAGAAATAAATGGTGGAATGAATTTCTGATTATAGTAAGAATGTATGACCATTAAAACTCAAAAGTTAAATTGTTTAGAGAAAAAAGAAATCAAACCAAACTAATTTATAAAAATAAGTTGGTTCATCTCTATTTGAATGATTATTGGAAGCATGACCTAAGAATTTGAATGACATAAATTGTGGTGCATGTGGTGTCTTGCAAAGAACATGTGGTGGTGTCATGCATGGAACATCGAACAGCAGTTTGTTGATAAGGATAGACAGCAAGATTCCCTCTATAAATCCATTTGTGATTTGATGTTACATAAGGAAGCAATTCCTGCAGAGTCTATTTTATAGATCCATGTGATGGTAAAGGGAAAAGGGAAATAGCATTTTGGATCATCCCTTTCTCTTTTTATGCTCAAGAGAAAACGATCCACAACATGTTAATGCCTAAATTCTTCAATTTCCTCTTTCACTTTAAGACTAGACTATATTTTTCTTAATAAAAATTGTGCCTTAATCTACTTTTTAAGTAATCCACTTAATTTCGTCTTGCATATGAAAGTTTCTATCAACAAAGTTACTTAGTTTCTCTTCGGTATCTCATTCTCTCTAGTATAAGTATGCATAAATGTTAATTAACTTATAAGCAATTTCCTTAAATTTTGAATAAGTCAATTATATCAAATTTTATATATTAAATACAAATTATCATTTAACGTTAGAATATTTGTAGATTTTTTTTCAATGAAATGATTTTATAGATTCTTTTAACTTTTTATTTAATTTAATTTTTATTTATCATAATTATTTATAAATTAAATTTAATATTTTAAAAATAAATTATCAATAAATAAAAATAATTTTATACTATGATATAAGTTATTTATCATACAATAAAATATAATTTATATATTAAAAATATTTATTTATATAAAATTTAAATATAATTTATATGTTCAAATTTTCAAACATAATATTTATCTATATATAATTTATTATAAATTTTAGTTATATATGATAAATCTTTAACTTGTATTAAAATACAAATATTAAAATAATATTTTATTATTAAACAATCAATAACCAACTATCATTAAAGATTTTCTAACACCGAACATTACTTTCTTTTATATTACCAAAAAAAAAAAAAGGAAAATCTTGTGTTAGTTTACTTACACGATATAGAAAGGAAAAAAAAATTGTATATAAAGAATAGTGATGATAAGATAGAAAACACTTGTTGATGTATTTCAAAATTTAAGATTTCAATTCTTTATAATGGTCATAAGTTTGTCTTATAGACAAAGATTAATAATAACCTTCAACACTTAAATTTTATTATTTCCATGACCTAACCCTAATATCACAACATAGCCATCGATTATATATATTAATTTAGTAGTTAACTGTTGTAGAAGGTAAGAGTGATAGCTTTAAATGCCGTATATAGCATTTTTGATAATTTTTTTCACATTTTTAGACGTAAATTTGTATAATTGTAATATTTTGAACTTAATTTTATTTAACTAAAGTTTACAAACCTAAATCACACAACATAATTATTAAAGTCTAATCAAACAAAATTGGTGAAATTGACTAACTGGATTTGATAAGTAGTCGAATCAGTAAGACAATGATTATGTCTTACAAATATAGTATTATATATATATACAGTTTTATTTATATTTTCTTATCATAAATCATGTTAATTAAAATAGAATATAGAGCAATTTTACTAATTTAACAAATGACCCTCGGGTGGAAGCATTAAATGATGAGATGGGTATTTATATATATAGGATAAGAGCAATTGATATATATTATTGATGATAATTACAAGCAATTAATGTTTGATGTATTGGATGAAATGGAATTGGCAGATGATAATGCTATACAGTTGCATCAAATCCAAGATGAGAAGCAGAAGCTTTGAGAAGCAAGGCAAAGAGAAGGAAGGGAGTGGAGAAGAAGGGGCTATGGTCACTGTCGAGTTGATAGACAGTGCATGGTGGCCACTTGTTAATCATGGCTTCCTGTTGCTCAGCCTTGACCACCTTGTCATGCCGTGTCATAATGTAGACGCGGGCCACCTTCTCCACTTCTCCATCCTCTCTGAATTGCGCACGAGTCAATGCCAGCACTGGCCCTGGCTTCAGCAGCATCGCAGCCAACGTCGAATCCTCAACAAAACAAAACAATATCACCATTAATATTAACACTATTTTTCATGCATACTAAATATTATTATATACATGGTATTCTTTTAGTGAAAAGTTATTATATTTATGTACCTCGTGAGGGCTCAAAGGATAGATGATTTTGCGTTGAAATTCTTTCTTCACCAAAGCACTGGTTGGAGGCTTATCATGTCCCAATCCAAATCCTAGCTCGTACACATCCCCATACTCGGATAAGTCAGGCACCCCCTGCTTCATACAAACCACAAAAATTAAACAAACTTTCTACTATTATTTAGTATTTACCACTGGACCAGAAAAACTAGCTACTCTACTCTCGCAATTATGGCCTAATTAATTAGGCTCCTGAGTTTTTTTTTTTTTACTTTTCAATCATTGGCGATACACTGAACACAGTTAAAATTTGCTATTACCTCTTGAGGACAAACTAGATATGTGGAAAAGACAGGGTTGTCGGATTGAAGGAAAGATATTTGTCAAGTTCTTGTCGCCAAACAAAGATTGCTTACAATGATTAACACAAGGATTGCTATTTTATAGGAGTTTAGATGGCACACAATTATTGATGATAATTCATTAACCAGAGTAGTAGACACATAAGGCAAACTTTATTGAAGTCGCTACGATGATATTAATTAATAAAGACAATTAGCTTTATTCGTACGTTATATAGTAGGCTTTTAGCAGATTGGGTTAGCCTTTGCAATTACATCATTTTCCAGAATCAAAATCTAATTCTATATAATATAAAATAAACCATAACTTCCCGGCGTCAGAATGCCAGCACATTTTATGGACCATTATTAAATTACAACTTTGTTGTCAAACCCTGAAAAGGTGGTAATCTGAGTAGAAAAGGCCATTGACTAAATTTTTAACTCTAATAATAAGATAAGAAAGTATGAATTTTCTGCTATACAAAGGAAAGAAAAGAGGGGATAACATGAATAAAGAAAAAAAGGTCCCTTTCCACCCCCTATTGCTAAACAGCTGCTGGTTTGTTTGCATTTGGTGCTAATGCTAAACTTAAAAAAAATTGAGAGTTGGTACCAGCATATGTAATTTAGTGAGCCTCAGAGTTGGCTATAACTATAATTTTGTGAAGACAGTTGGCAACCAATTATTTCAACACAGCATCACCATCATCCTTGCTGGACACCTCCAACATTCAGCAACAATGGAAGCCAATACACAGAGTCTGGATGGATTTTTAAGAATTTCTTTACTAAAAATACAAAAGTAGAGGAGCTCTTAAAAACCATTATAGACTTTATCCAAACATACTCATACACATCACTATTATATTATCCTATCTCTAGTTCTCTACCCCCAACTTTATGATTCACCATAAATGTTACCAAAGACTAAAATTTCAAAGGAAAAACATGCGGGGCAGAATGAATTCAGACAATCAAATATTCAACTTGACAAAGTAACACATAAAGAGGGTTTGTGAAAAGGACTCACATCTTTAAGATCTTGATCGGTGCAGAATCCGAATTTGAGCATAGTTGCTGCCACATAAACGGCTAAGCGAATTTTATTGGAAAACTTGTGACATGCCTGAGTAATGCTCAACCCTCCAGCACTGTGCCCCACCAATATAACCTATAGTAATAACATCACTGATGGATTTAGTTGATGTAGCCCTCTATGCAATCACATATTCCCATATAATATAAGGTGGAGAAAGAGACATAAGGGGGAGAGAGGGGGGACCAATTAATACAACATATTTCACCACCTGTTCATTCTCAGGCAAAGCAGACATGAAATCCATTAGAGGCTTATTATAATCATCAAAAGACAGGACTGAATCAGCATGAGATTGATCAATTCCAGCACTTTTGAGGTCTATGCATGAGACCTTGTAGCCTGAATTCTCCATGAGGCACCGGATTTTGTACCAGCACCAACTTCCACCACTTATGCCATGTACAAGCACAAAGTGGTGCTTCATGCCTACACCAACTCCTTCTTCCCTCGTAGGCATGCTTTTCTCTCCCTTCACTATCATTTTGCTTTTAACCTTGTTGGTGAGCATATATAGGATAAGAAGAATAGTACCAGTTTAAAGGGTCAACACAAGTAATGATGTTTATCTTTCTAACTTTTCTTCTTAATATTATTATTCGACTACTCAGGGTTTTTTATGTATATATACTCATTTATTCTCTTGGGGGTCATTTCCATTCATCATCGGAACTTTGAAAATGTCTACATAGATAGCTTACACTGTTGACTGCAACTCAGCCTTGCATAAAAACTGGCGTAGGGTGCACTCACAGGATGATTGTGTGCAACAGTTTAGATTCAATTATTTTCTTACTTTATATTTCATTTTCTTACTTTTATTTCCTGTTTAAAACCTTATTTTAATGAACATATTGTATTTCGTATGTAAGAAAAAAATGTTTGATTTTTTTAAATTGAAATATAAGTAAATTTTATTCAAATTAACTTTATTTAATATTTTTAATAAAAAAATATGTTAAGATAATAAATGAAATCACTATTTATTATACGTGTAGTTAAGGATATTTTAAAAAATATAATATATTTTATATAAAATTGTAAAAATTAAATGTATTTAATTAATTTTTTTAATTTGTATGAGATTATATATATATATATATAAGTTTAGAAAGAGTATTACTTTTAATAAATAGCAAAGAATTTGAATGTCATAAAATTGAATCCAATAAAAATTTACTCCGAATACAGTTTTAGCTTTGGAAAAGAAAAAAGAAAAATAGATTGACAATTCAAAGAAGATTTGGCTTTGGAAATGGTGTTTTGGTCTTCAACGGACGGCAAGAATTTTTGTTTTTTATTTAATGCATAGTAACTATTATCTGCTGCGTTTGGTAGTGGAATCGGTCGGTCGTAACACATTAACTTCATTGTTTTTTTCCACATACTTGCTCTGACTTTTTCTTTAGCTCTGTACTTCCTCTGACTTAATTATAACTATAATTTATTAAGCTGAATGCTAATTAAAAATAATAATTTAAATTATTTAATTTAATTAATTTCAATTACAAAAATTTTATACTTTTATTATAACGATTTTTTTTCTTCTAATTAGAACTTAATATTAAGAATAAAGAAGATAATATTAAATAGAATAAAATTTGATTATATTTAAATTCATAATTCATGGGATCTTATATGCTTGTAGTTGAGTATAAAGGAAGCACATTAATTTCTTTCAATATGATGAGTTAGCGAAATAACTCAGCATTATACATTCACATGTCATAAAGACAATTTATTTAGCACTAACTTTATATTTTCTGGTGTTTTGTATGAAATTTTTTGAAATCAATACTATTATTACATTGAGCTGAAAATACTTGTGATAAGAAATAAAATTTTCAATAATCATGTATTTTATTACACATGTTGTTGTGACACATTGGTTTGTTTTTTATCCATGGTGTGCTGTTTTTTTATTAGGATATTGCTGGCCGACAATATCCTTTTTTTTATGTATAATTTATTGGGTATATTTGTGTGGTACTTATAATGGACATTTGTTAGCAGGGCATTTATGTTATAAAACTATACTTTTGTTCATTGCCTCTATGTCTTTCTTGCAACAAGGAGGCTCTTAAATGGAACAACGACACGAGATTTAGCACTACTATTAAAAAAACATAGAAGCTTCAAATCAAGACGAACTTAATAATATTTAAAAATTAAAACTGTTTTTTCATGATTTTCAGCGACTGGAACAACTAATTGGGCCACCATGAATGGCAATAGCTAATCTTCATGAAAAGCCAACACCAACAAAGGCATTTAGAAGTCTAATAATGGTCCCAATTTTGATGGTTCCTTACAAAATATTGGACATTAATTGTATGAATTTAATCCCTGTATATGACTAGAGGTGTAATCATTGACAGGTCTTGTTATAATTGTATAAACTTTTGAGGATTTTTTATTTTATTTTTATGATTAATGCTTTGATTGGAACAGTAAAAGAGAGAGGAGGAGGAAAAGAAGGAGAAAACTCTGAAAATTGAGTTTGAAGGTGTGTTTGGTGAAATGGAAGAGCGTGGAAGAGGAATTGAATTTTTGTAGGTCTTGTATCCAAAAACTCACTCAAGATTCCAGGGAAACGTGTGACATGGTACACGTTGTTAAAAATATGGCCAAGTTAGTTGATTATGTCTAAAATCTTTTACACTTTCAACTATTAAAAAATTATTAGTAGTATGATTTTAGAAATAATTATTTTAAAAATTAATAAATTTATTATATATGATAGTTTGCAAATAAATGGTAATATAAAATTATTTTAAGTTTTTATGTATATATTCTTGCTTCTCATAAATATATATATATATATATATATATATATATATATATTAAAATATAAATAATAAATATAATTATTATAATATATATAATAATAATAATATTTATTAAGTTAAAATTCATTAATTTAAATTTTTAATTAATTTAATATAAATTAATGACAAATATATTTTTAGTCTCTTCAAAATGAGTGGATTTTAATTTGATTCCTATAGATTTTTTCTTTGTTTTTCATTTTCTAAATTTTATAAACATTAATTTTGGTCCTTATAAGATATATTTGATCTTTGTAAAATAAATAAATTTTGATTTTCGTTTTGTAAATTTTTTTCATTTTTTTAAAATTTAAAATTACTATTTTTACCCCTAAAAATAATTTAAAGGTATATAAATAATATCTATTATAATAACCTATAAAAAAAATATTTCAGGTAAATTTAATTAGTATATTTTTTCATTACTAATCTACCTCACGAGAACTATTGTCCTTCAAAAATTTAAGATTTAGGATTTAACAAATATCAAATATGTGACTATTTTCTCTTAACTTAAGTTTATAAATATAAATGACAAATGAAATTAAATAAAAATAATTTATTAATCCATTTAGATTCATTATAAATTTACATAAAAAAATAAATTTTATTCATAAAAATAAAATTTTAAAAATTAAATTAATTTTATGTTTTAAAATATTTTATTCCTCTCTTTTTTTATAAATCATTACATTTTTATTTAATCTTTTAAAATTTATGAAAAAATCTATGTCAAAATAATTTTTTTAAAATTTCAATTTAATAAATACTTTATATATAATCTAATGGATTATGAAAAAATAATGATAAATTATTAACTATTTATAAAATTAAATAAGTAGATTGAATCTAATTTATTATTTATTTTTATTATAATAAATAAATTTATTTATGAACAAATAAAATTAATGATAGATAAATAAATTTATTTGTGACTTCTATTTTAAGCATACGAAAAATATTTAAATCTCAATCATTTTATTAAGCGAAAATAATCTTTCGTCATTGATACCGACCAAATCGGTGAATCCTTGGCATATTCGTAAAATATCTCTTCCTGAGCATTGAAAGACAAAAGTTTCGTCCACAGTTTTTATTTATTAAAAAAATCATTTTTCAAGTGAATAAATAAATAATTTAACTTCACTAATGCGCATTTCAAATTTTTCAATCAGAATTCCCCCCTAAAAAAACATGTACACAGGATTTTTTTTTCTTACATAAATCAACTTTGGGATTCGATGATCAAAAAGTAGTCATGATGCAGTTGTTATGAAATCTAGTTGGGTATGGTGATTAGAAAGTAAAGTAATATAATATTATCATCTGCACATGAATCAAAGGAATGAACCCCGACGTGGTTTAGTGGCAGGGGTTGATCCACGCTTAAGCAAGGTCAGAGATTCGAATCTTGTTTTGTGTATGCAGCCACGTTACAAATTTAAGAAATTTTAAATTTTTAGTATTTGAATTACTTTGATTTTAATTTCTATCATTCTTAAAATATTTTGTTTGGATAAGTCAATTCAAATTTCTTAAATTTTAAATTGTTAGGTTCAATATGATAATTTAATTCCATCATAGTAAAATTAATTTTAAAAATATATTTATATGTTAATATTTTTAAATTAAATTTTATAAAAAAAAATATTAATCCATTTTTAAATATTTAATAATTTTAAAAATTAATATTAGATAATATTTAATAATTTTAAAAATTAATATAAGATGATATTTAATAATTTTAAAAATATTTTTGAATATCTAATAATTAAAAGAATGAAGAGATAAAATAAAATATATAGGTGAAATAAAAAAAAACAAATATGAGGAATTTCAAATTCTCCCATTTTTTGAAAAATTTGAAATTCTACTATTTTAAGGAATTTCACAAATGTTTAGATTTCAAATTCTTTGTAAATTTCTCATCTAAACAAAATATTTCACCTCAAGAAATTTGAAATTCTTCAAATAAATGAATTACCCTATATAAATTTCTCATCCAAACACATCATAAACGTTAATTTGGTTAAATCAACATCAATAAGATCATCTAAAATAAATTTTTCAATCACTTCCAAATAGACTGTTGTAGTTGTGCATAACATACAAAAACATCTTTAATGAATGATGGTGTTAAATATGTTTAATTATTTTTAAACAAAATTAAGTTTCTTCATGATAGTATGTGTTTTTTGTGCTTTTAATGTGAGAATATACGTGTATAGCATTTGGTGTTGATTGTTAAGTCTCAATTTTACCTCTTTTTGGATGAGACTTATTGAACAAATTCCACTCATCCTTTGAACCATTGCAATATAATTGTTCTCTTTTTGGTTCATTTTGTGTGCAGATATAACTAACCCAAATTCATCTAACAATACCTTAATCCACCTCATTCTTTGTGCAGGTATTGAGGAAGAGTGGAAAGTTGAAGACTCTTAGGATTGGAAACCTAAGAAGCTAAGGAGCAGAGAAGAGGTTCTGCGCCGGGCTCAATATAACATGCGCTGGGCGTGACAAAAACAGAGTATTTCATCTCTGCCAGTTATATTGCGCCGGGCGCAAAAGGAATTAAGCCGGGCGCAAAAAGAATTGCGCCGGGCTTGTGTTGAGACAGAGAGTGCTTGACTTCTCTGGAAGAACTTGCGCCGGGCGCGAAGAATTGTGCGCCGGGCGCGGAACCCTAATCTGATCTCCCAGGCTCGTATTTGAAGCCATTTTCGGGGATCTTTCTCTCCATTCTCACATTGGGCGCCTCCAGCAGCTGCGGAAGGGATTCCCAGGGCTTGGGATCGTCCGTGTGCGGATCTTTCCTTCGGTTCTTCATCCTCCTTTCATCTCTATTTTGTATTTGCCCTCTTTGTTGAGTGGTTTCACCCATTTTGTGGGGTTAGATGTAGCCAACATACTCTATTGTAATCCTTACGTTTTCAATGATATATATATTTGTTGTTTCATTCATTGTTGTGTTTGTTTCTTTGCTTAATGCTTGCTTTGGATTGATCACCCTTTGCATGATTTAAGGTTCCATTGAGTATTGGGAAATACCTTTGAAATTAGTTCTGGAACATATGCCTAGTGGAGATTGTATCTAGGGATAGAGCTTGACCCATTAGTAGTCTTAAACCCTAGCCCGTAATGCGGGTGTAGGTATTGGGTACTCAAGGGATTGATATTCAATATCCGCACCTAGGCTCTTTCTCTAAGGGATTAGGTTTGAGTAAACTTATGGGTTGACTAAGCAATGAATTCAACAAGAGATTAAGGATACATTAGTGTTACGTTCGGTGAAATCTGACCCCCACAACCTCACAATACCACAATACCATTCCTTACCTTTTCCACTCACAAAACAATATTTATTTACAGCTTTCATTCCAATAGTCACAACTTTGCATTCACTGCACAAACTATGAAATTGGAATTATTCTTTAGTCACGAATAGTCAATAAATGCTTATATTACCTTCTAATCCCTGTGGATACGATATTTTTACTACTTGAACGGCCGGTATACTTGCCGTGTTTGAGACCGTTGATAGAATTAAACAAATTTACAAATATTAACAAAAGTGTTTCAACGGAATTCTCAACAAGTTTTTGGCGCCGTTGCCGGGGATTAGAATGGCGATTTAGTATTTATAGCTATTTGTGATTTAATCCTTTATTGTTTTCTGTTATTTTTTTTTTTGTTGTTAGCAATGAATTGATGAAGCTAACTTGTGTACTCTAGTCTTCAGCTTTCTCTTGTATGCAAGGTATTGTTCAAATTAGAATGACCAATTCCTCTGAGCAGTTGCTGAACAGTCCTCAGATTGAGCACAAAGCAAGGAGGAACAAGAGCAACAGGAGGAGAAGGAGAGTAGAGCACTTCAAGTTGGTCACCGTCAGGCTCGGGACAGTAAACAAGCGCTTCCTGGGAGGCAACCCAGAGATCTGCCTTTGTTTATGTGTTTGTCCTTTCATTCTGTTGTAGATTTTAGTGTTAATGTTTGTTATGCATGATTGTTTTGTGTACACGTTGTTTGTGTTATATGTTGGTTTGTGGTATGTATTATTTTGTGTTGGATGTTGATTGTTAGAATCATGCTTGAGTGGGTAAATATAGGGTACATCTTGTTGGGAGTGTGAGGAAGAGGTAACTCTGTATCTAGGTGGAAATCAGGCCTTATCTCAAAGTAAATTTAGGCAAAACTGACCATATCAGGGTTATGCGCCCGACGCGCTTCACCTCGCGCCCAGCGCAAGACTCGAATTGTGGTCTCTGGAACCCACCACGCCGGGCACGTTTAACGCAAGCCCGGCGCGATATCAGATTTTGAAGCCTTGTTGAATTTTACTGATATGAAGCCCGGCGCATCTGTGTTGCGCCCGGCGTAGGACATTCCTGACAGCCCATATTTATCTGTTTTCAATCATGTTTCTTTATGTTCTGTTGTATGTTGTATGTTTGTGTGCTTTATGTTGCATTGTTATAGTTCATTTCCGTGTGCATGCATGTTGTGCTTAATTTTGGTCTAAGGATATTCCCCATTTTTGCTACATTTGCTTGGTCATCACTGTGTATAAATTTTGTGCTCACCATGTTCTTTCATGATTACACTCTGCAATCACTTCTGGTTACTAGGACTTTCAGGCATATACTGATTGGCCTGGGGACCAGGCTCCTAAGTTTGGGGGAGTAGTGGAGCTGTTGATGCTGATGGAGTTGATTATGGTGGAGCAGCTCTTGGAGATGATGATGACTAGACCCCACAGATGGAAGCAGATGGAGTTTACCTTAGTTTATCTTTGTCTATTGCAATTTATTCTTCTGTCTTTTATTTTCAGTATTTAACTGTTTTTATATATAGTCTTTTTGACGATTACTTTGTTGGTTCTTTTGTGAATAGTCTGCCTTAGCATGGTTTTTAATCTTGTTGATACTTGTTTTGCTTGTGGTCGATTCTGGATTATAGTTTGCTTGATGTTTATGTTGTGTGTACCTTAGACATTTTCAAGTCACATTAGATCTTTAGTTCATGACTAGTTGCATACGGGTTTCAATGTTGATCATAGAACTGAGCTGAGCTTGATAGTTTGTGGATGCATAGCCGGGTGAGGTTTGAGCCTAAAACACTTATGAGTGAACTACGCTTAAGTTGCATGATAGACTTTGCTTGAGTTTCCCTGGTGGTTTGCTTATGTTGTGCACTTATATGATCAAGGCATTCATACTCCTCTATTTTGTAACCATCTAAGCCAAAAAGCCATCTCCACTCTTCACTTGACACATACCTTTCTAAGCCTAAACACCACACCTTCCACTTGTCCCAAACCATGAAAAATTAACCATAACCCTTGCTTTGGTTAAGAGAGCAAACTGATGACATCAAATAAGTTTGGGGGAGTTGAAGAATGGGAAATTTTGGGAAGAAGAAAGTATGTGGTCAGCCATTACAAAAAAAAAAAAAAAAAAAAAAAAAAAAAGAGAAAAACAAAGCAAAACAAAAACAAAAATATTAAGATGCAAAAATGTAAATATGCATCTCATAAAGGCTAATGACTTGGATCAGGTAAAGGGCATGTGCCAAATTGTTGTAATGGGGTATGGAGAGGGACATCATTGTAAAATCTTATTTGCTCTCTTAAGCTATAGCACCTTCAATCCTTGAAAAACCATAAAACTGCTACCGCTTGACCCTGCTTGACCCAGATTGCCCTAATAAAGACCTTGTGATAAGTGTCTGCATTTGTTTTACCACTGGTTTCATTTGGAAACGAAGAGCAAAGTTGAATTATGTGGCGTGAGTAGTAGACTAGAGAGAAACACTCACCCTGATACACTAGTGTGCATAGAGAGAAACATTTTCCTAGTGAGGATGCTTACACAGATAGTCATTACTCTTCTCAGCTCTTTGATCTCTTTTGAAACCTTTGTTTGCACCTTGTCATGTTCTATTGCAATAATTGTGATTGGAAATTCATCTGAGGTTCATGCTTGCGAAAAGAAGATACAAGTAAACTAGGATGTAGAAATTGACTCACTTGCATTGCTTGTTATCTGCTAGATTAATTACCTTTTGCTTGAGGACAAGCAAGGTTCTAAGTTTGGGGGAGTTGTTAAGTCTCAATTTTACCTCTTTTTGGATGAGACTTATTGAACAAATTCCACTCATCCTTTGAACCATTGCAATATAATTGTTCTCTTTTTGGTTCATTTTGTGTGCAGATATAACTAACCCAAATTCATCTAACAATACCTTAATCCACCTCATTTTTTGTGCAGGTATTGAGGAAGAGTGGAAAGTTGAAGACTCTTAGGATTGGAAACCTAAGAAGCTAAGGAGCAGAGAAGAGGTTCTGCGCCGGGCTCAATATAACATGCGCTGAGCGTGACAAAAACAGAGTATTTCATCTCTGCCAGTTATATTGCGCCGGGCGCAAAACCTCTTCTCTGCTCCTTAGCTTCTTAGGTTTCCAATCCTAAGAGTCTTCAACTTTCCACTCTTCCTCAATACCTGCACAAAAAATGAGGTGGATTAAGGTATTGTTAGATGAATTTGGGTTAGTTATATCTGCACACAAAATGAACCAAAAAGAGAACAATTATATTGCAATGGTTCAAAGGATGAGTGGAATTTGTTCAATAAGTCTCATCCAAAAAGAGGTAAAATTAAGACTTAACATTGATTTAATAATTCCACAATACTGCAAATATGTGCTTAGTCAATAAAATTATTTATTTTACAAATTCTTTTAAGAAAATGATAAAAATAAAATATATATTTTTTTAAATAAATTGAGTCAAATTAATACAAAAACAAAAGCTTTATATTGTAAACATCTTTTAGAAATTTTTTTCAAATAAATTTTTTTATTAGTATAATTACGACGATGATGATAAAGTTTTAATATAAGACTTTGTATATATTATTTCAATTCCTCTCGTGAACTTTAGTTGTTATTTTTTTCTTTCAAATATAGATCAATTCACTAAATATATTTATTGTATCATACCTTATGTCATGCTAAATTAACATAATATTTTGACCTCAAGTTTGTTGGTGTTTTTGAGTCATCACGTTTAACATATTGTTTATTTTGGTGCTAATGAGTCATTACAATTTTGTCTTGAAAATGTCTCTTAGTGGATTATCGAAAGTGAGTGTCTATAAATAATCATTAACCTTAACTTCCAAGTGATATAGAACTTTTTGACATTTCGAAACAGGTCCCTAATTAAGGTTAAAGGACAACAATAACCAAAAATCATAATAAGTAAATAAGAAAAATCTTATCTTGTCCCATAATAGTACTTTCTCAAATAAATATGTTCAAATGTATTAAATTGAGATGCCTTTTATGGAAATAAAATCATGGTAAAACCTATAATGTTGAGTGAATAATATTTCAAATAAAATGATCTTAATAATACCAACAAACTTGAGATTAAAATGTTGACACTAGACAAATAATCTAAATAACTTATGCTCATTTTCTCGATTGGGTGGTTTGCTTATGTATGCAAGAAACTTTTAAATTAATTAAGAATTAAAATCAATGGTGGTTTATAAGTATTCTCCTCCTTTAATCTATTGTGCCTTTTCAAAAGAAAATGTAGTTGTCCAGTGAACATTAAAACATTTTATTTCAAATATGGCAATCTTAACTACGTTGACAAATTAAAATATGTTTTCACATTGTGACCATGTCATACATTTTTAAATCTTATCACAGTCACTAGGAGCATGAAGTGTGTATGATCAAAATGGCTTTAGAAAAATAAGTTTCATAGTTATACATCTATATACTTCTTATTTAACTTAAATGACATACCTAGTTTAGAAAAATGGGTTTAGAAAAATAGTTTCATATATTTTTAATTATACATCTATATACATTTATATTACCACTAAGGTGAGCTTAATAGTGAAGAGCTAGAGTAGAACCTCAAATTCAATGTTGTTAAATTCTTGAAGATTCATGGTTACTTAGTAGAATTGAAGTTATAATTGAGTTGTATTAGCTGTTTAACATCATTCATATGGTTTGTACGTATTTTGATTTTTGAACCAACAAATTGTGAAAATAATGACATATCAATGTTAATTATTTTTTTTTGTTATTATTGACATTAATTATTTAATTACCATTGATATATTAATTACTTTATTATTGTTGGTATTAAAAATCTTAAATATTTGTCAATGAACTAATTGTATGTACACTATATAAAAAGTGGCAGAGTTAATCTTAAAAGAGTGTGAATCACATATTTTTCCTTTTTATTATATGTTATTTTGAACATTGTTTGTAAGTTGTGTTTAGGCTTTAAGTACACATTCAAACACGATATTGTATAAATTTTAAGGATTCAAAATTATATTATGAGTTCACTAGAATTTGTTTTTAGAGTATTGACCAATATTATAATACAATATTCTCTTTCATTCTTTTTAACTATAATTTTTTAATATTGAGAGTTTTAGGTTTGAATTTGTAGAGAAAATAAAAAATGATCACAACAATAATTTTGTTTGAAGATACCTACTTTTTTATATATAGTAATTATGAAGAATATTGGAAGGTTAGGAGGTTTAAGTAGCAATCCTATGTCAGCATGAAGTCATTATGTTTTGGGAGATGACATAGGTCATGGACCTTAGGTGATGCTGCAATTTTGTTCACTAAGTATTAGTGTGGAATGTCCAAATCTCCTGGATTGAAAGCCAAATTTGGGTGGAATATTAGATACAGTGCATATGAATGGAACAAGACTATTTGATGGCATTGTCAATTATATTAGTGTCGTTTATATTTGGCATTTGATTCGTTGAGGAGGAGCATCCACTCACAGAATAGTATAGCCCATTCACATTATTCTTCCCTTTTTGATCCTCTAAATCAGGAGAATACCACGAGTTACAACTTTTAATATTACGCATTGTTTCTAGAAAGACTACTATAACATTCATCCTTTTTCAATAATTTGATTTTATTTAAATTTTAATTTTAATATAATTTTATATTTTCTAAATTAAATTTAACTTACCTTTTCCAATGTAGACGGTGAAACCTATTTGAAAATGCTGATCGCCGTAACTACAAGTGCACGACAATGAATTTTTGCATTCCTCCACTTCATGACTCTAAAAATAAAAAGGTTAAAAGCATAGTTATAACATACTAGCAAAAAAAAGTACTTCATGCCTATATTATATTTTTAAAAAAAATATAAGTTACTCATAAAAAAAGGTAATTATTAAAAAATAAATAAAAAATAAAATGGTTCATGTAAAAATGGAAATCAAAAATAATTATTGAAAGTAGTATCCCCTTTATATATTACTGTAGATACAAACAAATACTAACATTTGTTGATAAGTATTAACTCTGTGTCTCAATAAAATTACTTATAATTTAAATTCTGACTGTGAACATAAAATACACTTTTTGGAAGAAAAATATTTATTTATTTTATATATTTATTGACAATTTTTGATAATATTATATATATATATATATATATATATACACGTGTGATCAAATTAGCTCACACCATTCACACAGTGATGTCTCTGATAGGGAAGTTGGACAAGTGATTCATGGGTGGTGCATCCAAAATCACCATAGATATAATATTATAAATAATGAATCGTTGAGATTATGATTTAAGAGTAAGAATACATTGTACACCTTCACACACAAAATCAAGATTTTCGAATTTTTTACTGAAATTATTTTTTTTTAAATTACCCACACACAAAAAACACGTGTTACGATGCATGACGCAGTTGCTGTCACTTTCGGAACGGGCCGTTCTGAAATCAGAACGGCCCGTTCTAGATGAAAAAACAACACATGAATAATGCACCGAAACGGGCCGTTCCAGAAGAAAAAAAAAACACGTGATGACTGGACCGGAACGGGCCGTTCTGAAATCAGAACGTCCCGTTCCAGATTCAAAAATAACATATGAATACTTAAACCAGAACAGGCCGTTCTGAATTCGGAACGGCCCGTTCTAACTACATGTTTGACATAAGCACTTTTTTTTAAGCAATTTTTTTTTTCATTCTACTAAATTACATTTAAAATTTAAGTATAGTTTTTCAATTGAGTGAGATATGAAGCCCCTTCCTCAATGATATCAAGCATCCTATGAACGAAGCCCAAAATTAGGCCTAATAAGCTTAAAATCCAAAAAGTTTTATACTAAGGCCCATAATACAAGACCAAACAATATAAATTCCTATACTACCAAATATATGAGAAAGGCGATCATCCATGTAAAGCCCAAGTAAAGTGAATCTTAGGCCCACCAAACCCATCGGGCTCACTAAGCTCAGAAGCAGTCAAAAGCTCAAAGGCCCATGAAGTCTAAAACTAGGCCTAATAAGCTTAAAACCCAAAAAGTCTTATACTAAGGCCCATAATAATACAAGACCAAACAATATAAACTCTTATACTACCAAATATATGAGAAAGGTGGTCATCCATGTAAAGCCCAAGTAAAGAGAACCTTAGGCCCACCAAACCCATTGGGCTCACTAAGCTCAGAAGTAAACAAAAGCCCAAAGGCCCATAAAGTCCAAAACTAGGCCCAATAAGCTTAAAACCCAAAAAGTCTTATACTAAGGCCCATAATACAAGACCAAACAATATAAACTCTTATACTACCAAATATATGAGAAAGGTGGTCATCCATGTAAAGCCCAAGTAAACAAAACCTTAGGCCCACCAAACCCATTGGGCTCGATGAGCTCAGAAGCAAACAAAAGTCCAAAGGCCCATGAAGTCCAAAATTAGGCCCAATAAGCTTAAAATCCAAAAAGTCTTATACTAAGGCCCATAATACAAGATCAAACATTATAAACTCTTATACTACCAAATATATGAGAAAAGTGGTCATCCATGTAAATCCCTAGTAAAGAGAACCTTAGGCCCACCAAACCCATTGGGCTCACTAAGCTCAGAAGCAATCAAAAGTCCAAAGGCCCATGAAGCCCAAAATTAGGCCCAATAAGCTTAAAACCCAAAAAGTCTTATACTAAGGCCCATAAACCCTAAACCCTACTGGTTTAACTCGTCATTTGTTATTTTTGAAACTGGAACGGACCTAGGTTTATCTTTACTTGGGCTTTACATGGATGACCACCTTTCTCATATATTTGGTAGTATAAGAGTTTATATTGTTTGGTCTTGTATTATGGGCCTTAGTATAAGACTTTTTGGGTTTTAAGCTCATTGGGCCTAGTTTTGGAGTTCATGGGCCTTGGCTTTTGTTTACTTCTAAGCTTAGTGAGCCCAATGGGTTTGGTGGACCTAGGGTTCTTTTTACTAGGGCTTTACATGGATGACCACCTTTCTTATATATTTGGTAGTATAGGAGTTTATAATGTTTGGTCTTGTATTATGGGCCTTAGTATAAGACTTTTTGGGTTTTAAGCTTATTAGGCCTAGTTTTGGGCTTTATGGGCCTTTGGGCTTTTGTTTACTTCTGAGCTTAGTGAGCCCAATGGGTTTGGTGGGCCTAAGGTTCTCTTTACTTGGGCTTTACATGGATGACCACTTTTCTCATATATTTGGTAGTATAGGAGTTTATAAGGTTTGGTCTTGTATTATGGGCCTTAGTATAAGACTTTTTGGGTTTTAAGCTTATTGGGCCTAGTTTTGGGATTTATGGGCCTTTGGGCTTTTGTTTACTTCTGAGCTTAGTGAGGCCAATGGGTTTGGTGGGCCTAAGGTTCTCTTTACTTGGGCTTTACATGGATGACCACCTTTCTCATATATTTGGTAGTATAAGAGTTTATAATGTTTGGTCTTGTATTATGGGCCTTAGTATAAGACTTTTTGGGTTTTAAGCTTATTGGGCCTAGTTTTGGGCTTTTGTTTACTTCTGAGCTTAGTGAGCCCAATGAGTTTGGTGGGCCTAAGGTTCTCTTTACTTGGGCTTTACATGGATGACCATCTTTCTCACATATTTGGTAGTATAGGAGTTTATAATGTTTGATCTTGTATTATGGGCCTTAGTATAAGACTTTTTGGGTTTTAAGCTTATTGGGCCTAGTTTTGGGATTTATGGGCCTTTGGGCTTTTGTTTACTTCTGAGCTTAGTGAGCCCAATGAGTTTGGTGGGCCTAAGGTTCTCTTTACTTGGGCTTTACATGGATGACCACCTTTCTCATATATTTGGTAGTATAGGAGTTTATAATGTTTGGTCTTGTATTATGGGCCTTAGTATAAGACTTTTTGGGTTTTAAGCTTATTGGGCCTAGTTTTGGACTTTATGGGCCTTTGGGCTTTTGCTTACTTCTGAGCTTAGTGAGCCCAATGAGTTTGGTGGGCCTAAGGTTCTCTTTACTTTGGCTTTACATGGATGACCACCTTTCTCATATATTTGGTAGTATAGGAGTTTATAATGTTTGGTCTTGTATTATGGGCCTTAGTATAAGACTTTTTGGGTTTTAAGTTTATTGTCCTGGTTTTGGGCTTTATGGGCCTTTGGGCTTTTGTTTACTTCTAAGCTTAGTGAGCCCAATGGGTTTGGTGGGCCTAAGGTTCTCTTTTGTTGGGCTTTACATGGATGATCATCTTTCTCATATATTTGGTAGTATAAGAGTTTATATTATTTGGTCTTGTATTATGGGCCTTAGTATAAGACTTTTTGGGTTTTAAGCTTATTGGGCCTAGTTTTGGACTTCACGGGCCTTTGGGCTTTTGACTGCTTCTGAGCTCAGTGAGCCCAATGGGTTTGGTGGGCCTAGGGTTCTTTTTACTTGGGCTTTACATGGATGACCACCTTTCTTATATATTTGGTAGTACATGAATTTATATTGTTTGGTCTTGTATTATGGACCTTGGTATAAGATTTTTTGCGTTTAGGGTTTAGATGTAATTTAGTAGAATGAAAAGAAATATATTATTTTGCTTAAAAAAATTCGCATGACAAATTTGTAGTTAGAACGGCCCGTTCCGAATTCAGAACGGCCCGTTCTGCTTTAATTTTTCATGTGTTATGCTTGAATACGGAACGGGTCGTTCCGTTCCATATGTCATGTGTTTTTTTGTCATCTGGAACGGCCCGTTCTGATCCAATATTTATGTGTTATTTGTTCATTTGGAACGGCCTGTTCTGATTTCAGAACGGCTCGTTCCGAAAGTCACTAGCAGCTACGTCAGTGCATCGTAACACGTGTTTTTTTAGGTAATTAAAAGAAAAAAAATTCAGTAAAAAAATCAGAAATTTAGATCCAGTGTGGTATGGTATATTATGGTCTACTAGTTTAGATATATCTAAGGGTGAAAATTGATGATGCACCCATGGACCACTTGTGAAAGTGGTCTTTCAGAGAATTCACCTTATGTTAGATTTCGGATTCTATATTATGTTTGATACATATTGAAAAAATAATAATTATGATGCAATATTAAAATTAGAAATTGTTTTTAGAGATTAAAAAATAGGAATTAAAATATGTTTGTTTACGATTATTAAATTATTTGTCTCCATATAAAAAAATTAAAATTCTAACAAAAGACAATATTATCTATTAAAATTACAAATACCCTCCTCATTCGAACTCAGGATCAAATTTTTTTTTTAAGTAATCAAAATCACCTATAAGTTATAGCTTGGATGGACCTGAAAACGAAACTTTGTAATTAAAAAATAATGTTATCAACCATGCTCCACCATTATTAGTGTATTTAAATATTAATAATTTAATAATTATTTATATTTATTTGAATATGAACTGAAATGTTGGATGTTATGAATAAACTTAATTAAGATTTTTAACAAATCAAGAATAAGTTAATTTAACTTTTGCATTTGTTAATGTAACACTATAAATTGTAGGGTGTTATAATTATTTTTAAGTTATTTTATGTTATTAAGTTTAGTAGTTAATCAATGTTGAAAGATTTTGGGATTTGAATATTTCTTAAGAGTTTCAATAGTGTCAAAAGGTTTTTCAGAGTAAAGAATTTGTTTGATTTCAAGGAGGATAGTATATAAGTTTTTTTCTTTTTAAAGAATATCTCATGATTTTTTTTCCTCTAATGAGAGATTTTAGAGAGGACTTTGGTTCATGAGCTTATGTTTTCTCTCAATCTTCTCCTCTTCATTCTTTAATGCCCATTATGTTGTATTTTTGATCCATTTGTTATAGGAGTCTTCAATTGAGTTATAGTTATGACTTGAGATAACTATTATAAAATTAAGATTCCAAATAACATAATTAAAAAGGCACTATAATCCGATAATACTTGTATATGAACAATAACAAGTAACTGAATAATTGGAGGAAAAATTTGTACGGGTATATTAGGCACAAACTAATCTCCTCGCTACATTAGAGACACCTCAAAGAGTGGGATAACTGGCTCAAAGATTTAACGCAACTGCATACATAAGGCAAGATTTGAACTCCTGATCTTGCTTGAAGGTGGATCATTCCTTATCGCTGAATCACACGCTTGCATTTTGACAAAGTGGTATATTGATGTTACATCATAATTAAATCCAAAATCAGATAATACGGAAAATCAAAATAAAAAAAGGGTAAGGAAGGTAGTGTATAATAAAAGTATTTTGTCGTGTTGTTTTTCTTTGGTCATGTGAAAATCCCATCAGCTCTGAAAAATGGAATTGGAGGTTGAGGCCGAAAAAGAAAGACAACTACAAATGGACCCACTGGGCCAGCTCTGAAAAGAATCCCCGACATTTTCAAAGTTCTATTTGTTTCTTTTCCCGCCACAAATTTCACCATTTTGAAGCCATTCAACACTGTGGGTCGGCAAAGGCCCACATTTTAAGGGCAACTTAGCCATGGTTTTGGGCAGATTTTCTATTTAATGTTTCATTTCCATTTCATTCTTTTATGAGTTTTTATCAATATAAAATTAATTAAAATACATTATTTTTTTTCTATTCAGATATTTTCAAAAAATATTTGACATTTTGCAGAATTATGATAATTTTAATTTTATGAACTTTATCCTTGTTTCTTTTTTTAATTTCATTTTATTTAATGAAATGGGAAAAATTTAATGAACTAAGATGATAATATAGCCAAATAAATTTATCTTTTGTTAAAATTAAAAACATTTCAGATCTTTGTTTATGTACAATAAATATTTAATTGTAATTGTTTTCAGGGAAAAACTTATTTATTTATTCATTTGGAAGACACTTATTTGTTAATTATAAAGAAAAGATAATTAGCGGGATGACATATTTGGTAAAAAATAATAATAAATTAGTCATATATATCTACTATACAGTATACACCAGAAGGGTAATTGGAGTGAGAAAAACGGGGTATTTAAAGTTTAAATTTAGTCCGTAAAAAACTTGATGGTTAAATTAGATTTTAACATTGATTTAGTGGTAAAAATTTTGGTTACTATACACAACATCTAAGATTTAAACTTTATTACAAAGTGTGAATCAAAGTTTAACTAATAATTTCTATTTTGAATTTTGAATATATAAATGTGTTAAAATATATCTACAATAGTTTTATTTTATTTAAACAAAAATTGTCTTTAGCAGATAATATTTGTGTTTTACAGAAAACTTGTGAAAATTTCAAAATTTGAGTTTAACTTATTTAAATATAAGTAATTTAAATTTATTTTTTTTTGTTTCATTTATAATTTTATTTAATACTTTTTTTATATACTTTTTTAGCTTATTAATTAAATACTTAATAAACAAAATCATATTAAATGTATTATTTGATATAGAAATAAGATTTCATTTTCTTACATTATTATGAATATAAAGGTTTTATTTGAACATGTAGTTGGTATGAATAAAATTAAGTTTAAATCTTTTAACCATAAGTTTATATTTGAGTCTCATAAATGAAATAAGTGTAATTAAAGAAACTACTTCAGTAAAATTCATCAAATTGATTCATAAATATATACCCTCTCCTTTTAGATCAATTTATTTAAAAATAAAGTAATACTTATAGTGAGTACCACTTTATATAAAAGTAAATATTGAATTTTAATTTTAATTAAAAATAAAAAGATCTTTACACGGTTAATTAAATAAAAATATCTTAATAAGATAAGGGTGCAATATTTGTTCATAAATGATAATTTATGAATTTATTAACCGTGTATAAAGCAATACAGAGACAATAGAATATAATTAAATTCATATAATAAACGAACATAATAAAATATTGAATGAAGGAATCCAAAAATTTACGAATTACTTAATTTATTAACACTGTTACAGTTACAAATGAAAGTATTATATAGAATAATATAAAAGTAGAAATTGAATTAATTGTGGGTTGAATGATTTTGAAAAAAGATTGAATTGAAATTTGAGAGGGAAAGCGGGATACAGTACAAGGTGCCCTAAATCGAGGGGCCACGTCTCTCTGTCATTCACTGACGCTTTTCATTTCCGTCTCTTGTCTATCTTTCAAATCAAGATTCGTTCATTCAACTCGCTTTGCCTTTTTATATTTCTTCTCTCACTCTTGTCTCTTCAAAATTCACTACAATCTTCTCTCTTTCTCCGCCACTCGCTACGTCTGTAAGTGAACCTCTCCGTTTCCGCTTTTGCGATTCTTTCTTCCTTTCACTTGTTTCTCATTTTCTTTTGCCGATTCGCCCTAACTAACTCCTTCTCGTTGAATTCTTGCTTGCTTTATTCTATTTACTCTCATTCAACTTTCTTGATGCTTTTGACTGATCTAAACCGTTACGCCGTTTTGCATTTTCGTTATCGTTTCTTTGTTTTCATCATTGCAATGAGAATCTTGTTACAAACTGTGAGTTGTGTTAGGTTTGGTTATTCCTTTAATGCTCGGATTCAATAATTTGTTCTGGAATTCTAGTTTGTAGATCGTCCTTAGAGCGTAGATCGTGCTTGTTATTTGTAAATAAACACAGTAACGTCTACGAATTATGCGTAACATTAGCAACAAGGTGTTTCTTGTGACCGCATGAACGTAGGGTTTGTGTGTGAGTGTGGATGTTCTATTTATCGTTACTTTAAATTGGCTGTTACATTGCTCTTTTAATATAATGCGAGTAGGAGGTGTAACTTTATTCGCTTGTATCAATGAATTCGGGGCTGAATAATGGAGTTAATCATGGAAGGGGATAATTCGAAGTTTGTATGCTCATACTTTTCATTCAAGGATTCTGAAATTTAAGCAAAGTGTTGGATAGGATTTTAATGTGGTTTATGTTTTGATATTTTTTGTTTATTGAATTCATATCTTTGGAAAATAGAGAGTAAAGGGTGATAACTGGTCACTGTGTGGGTTTGCTATCCAAATATATGATTCATGTTATTTGTATTTCTTTTCTTAATTTCTACATTAGTATAGTGTTATAGAGATGTTCCTAGCGGATGATTCGAATGGAGAATTGGTACATTTTAGGGTTTTATTTTTCTTCTAGTGCAGAGTTCTTATCATAGACTTTAACTTCAGAACCTCAGATGGAGGATTCTGAAAATTCTAATGCAGGTTGTGGCCAAGGTAATGTAACGGTGACTCCATATTATACTCCATATCCAAGGCAGATGTCACAGAAGTCTGGCCTTCAACCAGTTAATATAGATTTTTCTCCTAGCTCAGGTGGTGATAGCTCTGTGGCTTCAGTGAAAGAGGGCGCTGGATCACCTTCCTCGTCATCCTCATCACCCTCAGATTCAGAGCAAGAAAGTCAAATTGTTGATGAGGAAAAAACAGATCATAAATCATGGAAAAGTGAGAATAGAAGTTATGATGAATTGCTTAGAGAGTTCCTTAAAAAGGAGGAAGCGCTGAACGTTTCCAACTTGAAACTTAAGCTTTCAGAAGAAGAGAATAGAAAGTTGAAGATTCAAATTGAGAAAAATGAGGGTCAGCTTAAGAATGCGTTGGTAGAATTAGAAGTGAAAGAGGAAAATGTTGAGTATGAAAAGGAACAGGTACTGGAGTTACAAGAAAAGACATCTGATTTGGAAAAACATATTTCAGATTGTTACAAGAAGATTACCAAGTTAGTGGCACAGCTGGACTTGGCTGAAGAACAGCTTAAGATATCAAATGATGAAATTTCAAGATTAAAAGAGGAACTTGATAGCAGGTCATCTGGTACAGGTGAGTTGCAAGGTCAGCTTGAAGTAGCGCAGGAAAATGTGACCACATTAGGAAGCCAACTTGATTCAGAGAGAAAGCGGATTCGGGACCTTGAAGACATGGTTACATGGTACAAAGATAATGAAACCAACCGCGAACTTGAGGTGCAAAAGTTTAAGGCTGAAATGCTTGATGCCCAAGCACAGTTCTCATTGGAGAAAGACCAGTTGCATTCTGATATGGTGCGTTTGTCAGAAGAGAAAATACAGCTGGGCTTCAAACTTGAGGAATATGAGTCTAGAAGCAACGAATTAGAAAACAAATCAAGGCAATTTGATGAGGAAAAACTGGAACTAGAAGAGTTGCTTGCTACTAAACAAATGGTTTTGCAAGGTGAAATCAGTTGTTTGAAGGAAGAACTTGATCAGAGAAGGCTCGATGTTGAAGCTGTGAATAAGGAATTTGACAGGCACAAGCAGAAGTATGACATGCTCATGACTGAAAGAGACGAGTTCAATGCTAAGATTGATAACCTTATGGCTGAGGCAAGCTTCCGAAGCAATCACATTGCAAATATGGAGAGAAAGATATTCCAGCTACGCGAACAAAATGTGGAGCTGATTTCAGGATCTGAAGCTACACTTAGTCTTGTAAATGAGTTGAAACTGAAAGTGGACGATCTTGAAAAAGAGGTGACTCGACAGAATGCTGTGATCTCAGACAGGGCTGAGGAGAAGAGGGAGGCAATCCGGCAACTATGCTTCTCGATTGAGCACTATAGGAGTGGATATAAAGAACTTCTTCAAGCATTTGCTGGGCACAAGCGTCATGCCGTTAGAGCTTCCTAAAGTTGCGTTTGCCTGTCTCTTATTCTTACTTTGTGTTGTAGATCTTTCCGTATTATCAATTTTGCATGTCGTTCCCTTATTCTTGTCGAGGATATATACATTGCATAATATTGTCTTCCTATTGAATTAGGTCAAAAATTGACGTTGGTAATTGACATTGATGAAAGTGTCTATGTTCATTTCTTATAGCCTTCATTTCTGCTGTTCATAGCCTACACTTTCGGCGTGAAACTTGTATATATGCTGGGTAATGTTCTCTGGTGTGTAAATGGGATAAATAAAGAGACATTAGGAAGAATGAAAAAAATTATAGCATGGGTTTAGAAGTGTGTTCGCGACGCGTACACACATTAGGAGAAAATCGCGTTAGCCACCGCCATAGCCATAGAATGAATTAAAAATTGCCGATTTTGCCTATTTACTATATTGTAGTAGTAACCCCTGTTAGCATATTCAGCAAAAATATCTGTAGAGAGAGTGAACATTATAACTTAATTGGAAATGAATATATTTGGCAAATACAGTTTTTGATTTACATTAACTAAAAGTAAATTCTGAAAACAATTGGTGTATTCTCATCATGTGGAAATATGATTTACCCGTATAGTGTGTTAACAACTTGGTGCCTAATCCTCGTCGAATTGTTGTCCATAAATGCCTCGATAAAGGTTTAGGCGAATCTTAATAATTGTGTGTTGTGTTTAGATGACATAAAACTGACCATCAGAAGGAGTAATTATAACAGTTCCATTCCCCCCACTACAGTTTAAAGTACTCCCAAGTTCACACGTAGTCCAAGTTTGTAAAGACTTCCGGTTAAAAGGTATGACCTTTTCCTATGAATATAAGTGGAGTTTTTTTTTTTCTTTGCCAGTTCCAAGGACAATAGGTCGTGCAAAGGAATTTGATCGCAATGTCGCTGCTTGTAAATCAGCAAGCACCTGAAACCGAAAAGGACTGTTAAAAATATTACTTATTACTATATGCAATATTCAAATACTTGATTTATCATGATTAAGAAAATTTATTTCATTTATATATATCTTTTAAAATTATTTTTATGCTATTTTCTCTCTTAATTAATATTTTTCTGTTCTTTATCTAATCAGAATATATGATCTATACTATTCTTTTTGAATTTTCTCTTTTAACTAATTAAAATGCATTTTTTTAGAGTTTATAATTATGTATTCTATCAAAATATTTTAATTAAGAATATATTATTCTAAAAATAATTAATATATAAAATACTATGAATTGAGTCTTTAATAAATCATTGTTTCAAGTTGAGACAGAGGTAGTATTAGCTAATTGTTTCATATTTAACAGTTTATTAGTTAAAAAAATATTTGAATATCTAAAAGATACATCTTAAAATTTAATATAAAGTTTTCTTTCATCTCATTTTTTTATGTAATGCATTTTTTAAAAACTATATATATATATATATATATATATATATATTATGATCAAATATCTGTTTATTTTAGAAAACTATTCTTGTTGAAAGAGTTAGAATATAGCTGTGAATTAAATAAAGTATTTTGATGAAATTTAATTAATAAATTAGAGTATCGTTGAAAATTAATATTTCTGTAACTGGAAAATATTTTAAAATGAATTAAAATATCTAAAGCGATATATAGTATGAGACGGATGGAGTATGGTATAATTTATGATTGGTATTTTCATTTTGCTTTGTTCATTTTGCGATATTAAACACTAGTTCAGCACAAAACGCCTTTGACGCTTGACCTTTTCGTTTATTATTTTCTAAGATAAGAATTTAATCTAATATAATAAATTGAGTTTAAATAAATGGGGATCTATGAATTATAAAAACTAACAAAAATAAAATAAAATTTAGTCGACAAGCTCAAATAGGATAATCAAATTTTAGATTGAGCTTTGTTAACACAATATATTAAGCTATTCGATTAGATATTAAGTTTGTTGAATTTTGACATCTTTTAGTAATTATAACTCCTATGTTCAATAATATTGATAACGTGTTTTTATCCGTAAGACTTTAATAGTGATAGTATAAAATGGTTTAATATTGTTAATCAATCAAATATTATTATTAGTATAATTTTTTTTATATTCTAAAAATCAATGACTTATATAAATAGTAGTTTGTGATTTGAAATTTATTTCAACAAATAATTTATTTAAAATTTTATATAATAAGTTTTTATATAAGAACTTATTTAAAATTTTATATAATTTTCTTATATGAGAACTTATGATTATAAGTGTTTAAAATTTAATAGTTGTTACATTTGGATATAATGTTAATAAGTGTACTTATACAATTTTAAAGTGTTTGAGTGTATAATTATTTAAATACTTATAAGATGTTATCTCATTTTAAAAATTAATCAATACAAATTAAATTTTGACTAAAATTAAAATAAAAAGGTTTAAAAATATTTTTAGTACCTATAAAATTTGTTAGTTTTGATTTTAGTTTATGTATAACTTTTTTTTTGTTTTTCATTCTTCTAAAAGTGAAACTATTATTTTTAGTCTCTATATTTATTAAAGGATTAAGTGAATATTCTCGGAGTTACATATGATTATTAGTAATATTATATAGATTCTTGAAATAATTGCTATTGATCTACCTTAAAATAACTGTTAGAGACAAAAAAATAATGACTATTAAATTTTATATATTTATCAAAATTAAAGAAAAATATTTTACAATAATTAAACCAAAATTTATTTATTTTATGAGAACCAAAAATAATGTTTACAAATTTTAGAAAGATAAAAAAGTAAAGAAAAAAATTACAAGAATCAAAGTTAGAACTTCCTAATTTTACATAGATTAAAAACATATTTAAATCAAATAAAAATATAAAAATAATTAAATAATTCTTAAAAAAAGACATTACACATCACAATAATAATAAAAAAAATTATTAGTCATCATTCACCTAGTTTTAGTTTATAAAAAATATTATTTATAAAATATGAAAAATTAATTATATATAATCATAATTAAGAATTAAGAATCATAATTTTTTTAAATTAAACATCAATTTCATATATATATTATAGAATCATGATTAAAAAAATATTATATAAATATTAACAATAAAATTATTTTAGATGTGCTATTTAAAAAAAAATTGTGAGATTTTTTTTAATAGGGGAATGTAAATTTTGGGGGGAAGGGATAAAAAAAAATTGGAGAAGAGAAAAAAAAAAAGAGGAATAAAAGTGTTTGGAGGGAGTGATATATATATATATATATATATATATATATATATATATATATATATATATATATATATATATATATAATTTTTAGTGAAAGAATGCAAAGATAATTATTTATGTCGGTGGTATTTTATAAATTTTTCTAAACACTCTTATAAATATTTATAGAATATGGTAAGTATAAACAAGTTATTTATAAACTCTTCTGAATAAAATCTAGATAATAATATAAAATTAATTTACTTTGTAAAAGTACTATATATTTTCTTGAAAGTTCAGCGTGTGAAAATTTTCGTAATATAAGTTTCATTTTTTTTATGGTCTTACTATTATATGTTTAGATAATTTTTTTAATAAGCACAGGCAAAAATTAAAAGAAAATAAACTAATTTTTTTATAAATTAAAACTAATTTGTATATAAATTAAAAATAAATTTATGAAAAAATAAGAGAGAAATTTTAAAAATTAGTTTATACATAAACTAATTTAACTAATTTTTAATTTATTAATGAATTTATTATTTTATGGAGCTTGCATGTTTTATTTGTTTAAGTCTAATTCCCAAACATTTTATTTTCATTTGATCGACCACATTTAACAAAAGCACTTGGTGAGTCTCTTTGTAGATAATATTTTATGAAAATTAATACTATTTTATCATATGTTAAAAATAAAATAATGATATACCAAATCAAATCTCTTGAACACTACTAATGCTGGAGAACACTTGCTAGCAATCAATTTCAAAGGTAACAACACCAACATTGAGCTCTTGCTTTAAATATAATGTCATTACAACTTCATTCTGTTTCCTTCCATAGTTTTGCATTTCTACTTTCCCACACACTCCATTAGATCATGGCAAACTCAGCTGCATTCCCATAGACCTAGTTTTGAATCAACCCGAAGATCAGGTTCTTCATACTATCAATATCTTCCATCATGTTGCGGAGGAGCTCTTCGAGGTTACTGGAGCTCCAACATTGTTGAACTTTTGAACAACCTATGTAAATATTTCTCAACATTATTATGATGTCATTAAATGTCACATTAATAATAAAAGATGACGTTTTGTGTCACTTGACCATATCATGCATTTTTTGTTTTTAGTTTATACAATATGTGTTGCAATATTGTGTTGAACGAGGGGAAAAAGTGAAAAAAGGTTGAGAGAATGTATATTTTATTTATTTAAGCTTATTTTATATTAATTTTATTAATTTTATATATTATATTTAGGACATATATATGTTCATCATATAATATGTCACTTTATTTTTTTTCTTTTGGTTTATGTAACTTTTTTTTTCCACAATTTTTAATCCTTATATTGCACTACTGGTACATGACATTATTGCTCATGTAATATATTATCTTGACAAAGTGACAGAGTTTCTTAGGATTAGGAAGGGGCTACAACGCCTCTTCTCCCGATTCTTTTTCTCCTTTTAAAAATTATATAAATTTTTTACATATTACTCCTTTCTGTCATTTATATAAGAAACAAATTAATACATTATTTTAGTCTTAATTATGAGAAATAAATATATACTTTAAGATATATTAATTGTTATTTTTTTTGTTATGCATGCAAGTAAATGTATTAACAATACAAATTACATTTATTAGTGAAAAAAGTTATCTCTTAAATTAGGTACAGATGTTAAGACTATTTAAATCAATCAATTTTAAAGATATTTTTTTTTAATCAAATTGAATTCTATGACATTAATAAAATTAACCATCTTAACTACTTTTATTGGTTTTGATAAATTAAATATATACTATCTTTATTCCTATTTATAAAATCTCAACTTAGAACAATTGTTTGTTCCTATATAAAAGATCTAATTCATATTGTCTCATATATTAATTATTTAGACTAAAATATTTCTATTTAAAGTGTTTTTTTTAATTTAGTAAAATATATTAATTATAAAATCTTTCAAGAGTGTGTATTCTAATTGGTTAAAATAAATACACCTATTAATTATGAAAGATAAATAATATTAGTCATGCACTTTAATGGGTTAGAAGATATGAATATTAATTAGGAAAAAAAATGGTAAGGGTAATATTAGAAAGAAAAAAAAATATAAATAGGACAAATTTATTATTATCAATTAAATTAATTTTTTTAATCTTGTTGAATTAGACAATTTTGTTTTTATATACACGAGTAAAGATGATATTTATATAAAGGATAGAGAATTAATATTGATTGACATAAGTGATAATGATTTGTATTCTTTAACTAAAATGTTTAGAGTTTGAATCCTACTCATAAGTATGGAGTAAACTATGTTGGGAGAAAAATATTTATCTTATGTGCGCTCACGACCTCCATAAAAAATTAGTCACTATTTTTAAAGGTGAATACTTCGTACCAATACCATGATTAATATATATATATATATATATATATATATATATATATGGAGGCATTTAGTAGGAGATAATTTTTTTTTTTATATCTAAGAATCATGATTTTTGGGAATAAATAATCTTAGAAATACCTAAAATATGTTTGGTTACTTATAAATGTTCATGAGAATATTTATAAAGGATTTCATGAATTAAAGATTTTCATGTTTTATTACAATAGTATATTCTAGGGTATATAAATATTTTTATAAAAATATTCTTTATTAAAATAAACTCGTTAGATATATTTATTTACTCAAATCTTATTACAAATATAACATTAAACTATTTTAAAAATATGAAAACAAGAAATAAACAAAAAAAATGCTACATAACAATTAAGAATGATAGCAATATATTATTTCATTTCATTCAAATAAATAGTATTAACAAATACCATTAAATTATAAAAATAAAATAAACTTTAATATTATTATTAAAATTGATAAGGTTAAGAAATAATGAAATATAAGAAAAAGAAAAAAATAAAGATATGGAGGGAGAGGGAGAAAAGAAGTAGAAAGGGGGAGTGAGAGTGATAGGGAGGGAGAGAGGAAGAGAGAGTGAGGGGGAGTGAGAGTGAGAGAGCCAAAGGAAAAGGGGGAGAAAGAGAAATAGAAATAGAAAAGGGAAAGAGAGGAAGAAAGAGAAAGAGAGAAATTTTGCTTTAAAAATAGATTCTAGTGTTTTTATATGTATAAATTTTTTTTCCTAACTCAAAAAAGTTAGATTTCATCTCTATAGAAAATGTTTTTGTGAGAAAATGAAATAAAAATAATTCTTATAAAATTATATTATTAATTTTTTTTAAAAATAACTATCAAATATAAAAAATCAAAAATTTCAACTTAAAATTCTCATAAAAATAAAAACATTTCACATATCAAATGTATGTCATATATGAATTTGACATAATACATAATAATGTGAAAGTTAACATTTTTTTTATTTATTGCAATAGTATTTATATTTGACATAATACATAATAATCTGAAAGTTAACATTTTTAATTGTAATAGTATTTAACGACAGTAATTAAGATAAAATATTTAGATTTTATAAGGATGATTCAGAAAAAAAAAATTAAAAAAATAAAAAAAAAAAGTAGACAAAAATAATATTTAAGTTTTTAAAAAACTGGAATACAGACATGTCCAAATATATTATTCATATTCATATTCTTTTTGAGTGAAGGAGAATTGAGATATCTATATATTCCTTTGGACAGTATTTGAGATATTGGTGTTCTTTGAAAGAAAACACACTTAAATAATCTAGACCAGTCTCCATGACTTGGCATACGACTTTGTCAAGGTCCATTGTTAACCCCTCCAAAACCAACCTTTTGAAGGCATTGATGAAGTCCTTTTACTTCTCACCACGAATAGTCAATAATAAAACTCTACCTTATCTCACATATAATCATTTTAATTTTTTTAATTCTCATTTAAATTTCTACACTCAATAAAAATAATATTGTCTCACTTATTATAAATATAATTTTTATCTCTTATTTTGGATATCATATACGTAACTTATTGTGTGGATTAATTCCTTTGTCAACACAAGCAAAATAATGCTTTATAATAATTGTATTCTTAAGATCGATTTTGATTAGTGTCAAAATAATTTTAGTCAACAAAAATTAAGTCGGATAATTATATATTAATTATTAATTATCGGACGAAGGACGCTATTTGAACCATTCACGTAATAAAATAATGCAAAGTTATAAAAAAAAAATTGAATTCGAAGCCTTAGAGACTCACAAGTTTCGCATATCAAAAAAACCAGTCAGCTTTGACCTCTTCGCAGTTGAAAGAAGGAGGAAAATGGTTATTTGACCCATGCATTTCTTTGATATATACTCTCTCTCTATATATATATCGATCTCTGATACATACCCATTTCAGAAATTTAATTTTAATTCAAATTTATCGCTGCATACCAAAAATATTCAGAATAACTCTTACTCTAGCGAGTGACTCATAAAAATTTGTGTCCCTTGTCCCTTGATTTGGTCCTTAATTACTCTACTCCAAAGAGCTTCTTAATGGTTATAACTCAAAAATTGGTCAAAAATTGGCTTAAAAGGTTGAAAATAATAAACAACTAAAAATAACCGATAGAAATTGTAAATCAGAGCTTCACAATAAAAGCGGTAAAGGAAAGTTAGTAAAGGAAGCTTAAAAGTTAGAATTTTTTTTTTTTGATCGATTTGGTTGTTGACCTCTTTTACATCATTAAATCTCATTTGTATATTAGCTCATAAAATTTCATTTTTATATTAGTTCATAACTTGAGTTGTATATAAGAAAATTGCATAATATATTTTTTATATTTATTTATAGAAATTTTTACTCTTCTATTTGTTAATTGTCATTGACTTACTATAACAGATCAAAATCATGATGGTTGTGTTAGTTTCTCATAATAGGTTCTTATAGTCGGAGTCACCTCTTCTCAAATAGTTATAACTAATACTTAACCGTCAATCATATAAAATTTGTCACGGTCAATAGTCTTTACTACTATTAAATAGTTGTCAATTGTGTGAGTTATATTTCAGTTAACAATTGCACATAGACTATTACTTCTTTGAGTCGTGAACAACTAATATTGTGTAATATGTGTGTATACATGTGTATATATATATATGTATATGTATGTGTGTATATATATATATATATATATGCATATATATATATGTATATATATATATATATATATATATATATAGAGAGAGAGAGAGAGAGATGTAATTTATCCAAAACATTATCACTTAAACATTGACCAATTCGTTTTATTATCACATGATCATTTTAGATTGTACTCGTATATTCTTTATAGAAAAATGTTTATACTAAAAGGGGAAAATGGGGATGGTTATAGTCCTTGTTGAGATGTTCTACATGAATAATTCAACCTTTTTTTCTATAAAAAGAAAAAAAAAAACGCTTGAATAATTCAACCTTTTTTTCGATAAAAAAGAAGAAAAAATGGCTATTGATTTTTGTTTATTTATTTTGATATATACAAGAATGAATTGTATGATGTAAAAGGATATAAGGAAGTTTTGATAGAGAGAAACAACACCTGATTAACATCTCATATGATAGACATATGACAATTCACCCATTCACACTCTTTCTCCTTTCCTTTATGAAATGTTGACATATTCCCAATTACTATTTTCCTTAGCTTGTAATATTACTAAAAATTTGTCATCAATGGCTAAATTGTGTTGGAGGGCACCATTGTGGTCCCTACACAAAATACAAGATCTGCAAGCAAGATCCCATGTTCATACTTCATGTACCAAATCACAATGTATTCTCATAAATAAACAATCAAATCATTTTCTTATTTATAAGAACACAAACCACACATGATATATTTTCATTTGGGATGGATTGTCCTACGGGTTAGATTGGACATCCTGATCCATCAATCCATCTAATTTGTTTTATCTAATAACCCGTCAATTCATCGGGTTGGGACATGTTAGTCTACTTAATTTATTATTATTATCATTATTATTATTACTATTATTATTATTATTTAGTCAATTCTTATTTGTTTTGAATATGACTGCTTGTAAAAATTATATTTGTGATGTATGCTGAATTTTTATTATTAAAATTAGTTAATTACATGTTTAAAAAATAAGATTAAATAATATTTTTTTTTTAATGTTTAAAATGATTAAAGCATGTTGATGTGAAAAATTTATCGATCCTTGGGTTAGCTAATACCACAATAACTCCTACTCTAGGCAAGTGACTAAAATTTTTGTCCCTTGTACCTTGATTTGGTCCTTAGTCCACTCCAAAGAGTTTCCTAATAATTATAACTCAAAAATTGGTCAAAAGTAGGCTTAGAAGGTTGAAAACCATAATCAACTAAAAATAAGTGATAAAATTGTAAATCAAAGCTTTATAATAAAAGCAGTAAAGGAAAGTTAGTAAAGGAAGCATAAAAGGAAAAAAAAAAGAGAATTTGATTGATTTGGTTGTTGAACTCTTTTACATCATTAATTATCATTTTTATATTAGCTGATAACTTGAGTTGTATATAAGAAGATTGCATAATATATCTATTTTTTTTTTTTAAGAATTCCTACTCTTCTATTTGCTAATTATCAGTGTCTCACTATAACTGTTCAAAATCATGATGGTTGTCCGTGTTTCTCATAATAGGTCCTTACAATTAGAGTCACCTCTTCTTAAATAGTTATAACTAATACTTAACTGTCAACCATATAAAATTTGTCACAATCAATAGTCGTTGCCACTGTTAAATAGTTGTCAATTGTGTGAGTTATATTTCAGTTAACAACGACACATAGACCATTACTTCTTTTAGTCGTGAAAAACTAATATTTTTTGTGTGTAATATGTGTGTGTATGTATATGTATATGTATATGTATATATATATAGAGAGAGATGTAATTTATCTAAAATATTATTACTTAAACATTGACCAATTCATTTTATTATTACGTGATCATTTTAGATTGTGCTCGTATGTTCTTTAAAGAAAAATGCTTATACTAAAAGAGGGAACATGAGAGTATTATAGTCCTTGTTGAAATGTTCCACTTGAATAATTCAACCTTTTTTCTATAAAAAGGAAAAAAAATGGCTATTGATTTTGCTTGTTTATTTTAATACATATAAGAATGAATTGTATGATATAAAAGGATATAGGGAAGTTTTAATCGAGAGGAACAACACTTGATTAATATCTACATATGCGATTCACCCCTTTACATTCTTTCTCCTTTCCCTTATGAAATGTTGACCTATTCCAAGTTACTATTTTTTTAGTTTGTAATATCACTAAAAATTTGTCATTAATGGCTAAATTGTGTTGGAGGGCACCATTGTGGTCCCTACAAGATCCCATGTTCATACTTCATGTATCAAATCATAATATATTCTCATAAATAAACAATTAAATCAATCTCTTATTTATAAAAATATAAACCACACATGATATATTTTCATTAGGAATGGATTGTACTATGGGTTAGATTGGGTAATTTGAAATTTATTATATAACAAATGTGTTATACATTTGATTGATTTTATTATATATAATTTAAAATTTTTGTATAATAAATTTGTTAAGAGTTATTATTATTATAATTATATATCTATTTTATTATATAACAAATTTGATATTTATTATGTAGCAAATCAAATTAAACGTGTTACAATTTGAGATATTTTATTATTTAAATATACTAATTTATATAAATCATTTAGATATAAAAAAGAAATATGTTAAAAGAGATAATTAAAATAAATATTAAAAAAAATATTATTATCCATTTTTTTATACATAGTGACTCACCCGACAATTCACCCTTAATCAAGATGGACCAAAAAGTCCATGTCTTTTTTACTTGATAGGGCAGCTCGACTCTTTCCTTTTTGCTTATCAATGAGGGGATGAATCTAAATGAATGAGAGTGATCCGTTTTGTTTTGTGATCCGTGATTTTCATAAACAAAATGAGACTTGTTTTATGAGAAAAATAGAAAATTATCATCCAATCCTACATTCCTTAACCTGAACAGAGTGACTACTCACCGCCAAAAACAATACATCATTTCATCATAGAGAATGGAAAACCAAAATTAAAATGTGAACAATAAAACATTAAAGAATGTTGGCATAGTCAAAAGAAGAGGACCCACAAATTGTGGCGCGGACTTTCTTGCATTCCGACGTGTGTTCCAAGTTGTCCGGTCCCTTCCCCTTCAAATCATCACACCAAACACGACATGGTCATTCTAGTAAATTTAAGATTACCAACTGTTTATTTTCGTTTTCCTATGAACATTGTTGTTGTATAGTTGACAAATAATGACTCACAGAATATAATTTAAATATATTAATTTATAAAAAGTAATAATTCTTACTATATATTATATAAAAACTAATCATATAGTTTAGAAGTATGAAATAAGATCTAGAAACCAGTTAGCGGTGGCAAAGAGAGAGAAACTAACGCAGTGAACACACAAGACCAAAAATTCAAAGTCACAGAAGAAAAGTGAAGTGTTTGTGCGTTTTGTTTTGGTCAGAGTTGACCACAAACCCTTCTAAACACGAAATGGAAGACCCATGTTACTTTTCTATACAACCCCACATCTCTCCCTTTCAAATCCTGAATTTGCTCCTAATCTTTGCGCCAACGAAAACCTTCTTCATTCCCCACTTTCCCTACAACTTCCTCTGCTCTTTCCTTATAACATCTTTCTTCTTCACAATTTTCATTTTTCTATCTGCACCCTTATCAAAGTTTTGCTCTTTCTTCTTTTTCATGTTCATCTATTTGCTAAGATTCTTTCAGCGATTTAACCTGCCAACAAAGGTTGCTATAGCTATCTAGGTACCTTCATTCTTCATGTCAATCACTTCTTCTTTCTCAACCAATTTTTGATTATATTATTTTTCCTCCATACGTGGCACACATTATGAAATTTTATTGTTTTCCACCTCTTTCATTTAATGGCACGGGACTCATTACCTCAAAATATCATTTTTTTAATTGTATATTGCAAATTCTCAATGATATTTATTTATTTTTTTCATCCCCTTCTCTTTGTTGTTTCTGTAAATCTGGTAAGCTAGCTGTTTTGTTTTTATGAAGTCGGAATATTTTATGTTTTGAGGCTATTTAAAAAATTTAACATTTGATTGGATGTGTGCGTTTGTCTGTGAAGACTAAACTTCGTTTTATGTGTGCGTTTGTCGTTTTTCCATCGGTACATTAGCATACTGGTTTGCCGTTTATTCACGAAGATTTTAAACTATAAGAAAAATAGTAAGCTATGGCTATGAGATGAGATTTTCAGTTTTATAGTCTATGGAGTACGGAACTACCGTAGAAGGGTATGAGATGGATAGTTTGAGAATCATGGATTTAACTTATAAAGCACGTTCAAGCTCTTTTGTCATAATTTGCAGATTTTAGAGAATGTTCCTTTTAAAAGCAGTTGGTGTATCTATAGAAATGCTATAGTAGGTAACAAGATGCGTGAAAATGACCTTTGTCCAAAATTAGTAAATGTGGTGGAATTTTATTATTATTTTTTAAGTTGTTTTGCAATAATTCAAGCTGAACTTTATTCATTTGTTATTTGTATGCAGATAATGTTGGAAATTTGATCTTTGGCATCTACATCTCTGTGAAATTGGTAGCTTAGACCCAATCTTTGGACTTGATCAATAACACATTTTACATATTTGGAGGAAGATGTCTGGTGAGTTGGTTCCCAAACTTAGGGTAGTTAGATGTCCTAAATGCCGACTACTTCTTCAAGAGCCTCCAGGATGTGATTTGTACAAGTGTGGTGAATGTGGCACTACTCTTCAAGGTGAAAATCTAAACCATCATACTTTTCATATTTTATTCTGTTGCAAAAAACTTTGCAGATAAAAAATAAAAAATAAAAATCAATGCTGTAGTGTTTATTGTGTTGCACCTTTGGAACTCTTACACAACATGCTAGGGTTAACCATGACATATATTATCTTATTGATCAATTATGAACACTTGTTCATACCAAATTATTTTCACAGGGCTTATTCTCCTTGATTGATTGATATACATGTCTTATTTATGTTAACTCTGAACCAAATATTACTGCTTTAATCTGTTGACACAGATCTCGTGTATGTAAACTTTTACCATTATGTTTAGGTTTTCAAATGGGGTGTTGATTCTATTCTATGCATTCTACCTCTTGTAGTTCTGAATTACTTAAAGCCTTTTATTTCTCTCCATACAGCTAAGAAACGAGCAAGTGTGGCTGTGAACTCAGAATCCAGAATACAAGAAACTGATGCCGCTACTAGAAATGCATTGGACCATGTTTCTGAGGGGGGGAAATGTAATGATAGAAAGCTTCTGGTTCCTTCTCAGGAAGATAGTTTGAAGGAAAAAGCAACTTCTCCTGGAGAATGTCAAAATGAAGATGGTGAATGCAATGGGGATCAGCTTGTACCGTTTGTTTTATCAGATGAAGAACATGAAACTGAATCAGATATCTATAATTTGTCACACAGAAGGAATAGAGTGTCTAGCAAGGGTTGTTCAACTTCAAATAAGATAATTCACTCTGAGATTGAGGAGATAAATGATGGAAACTTGGTAGAAGAATCAAAAGAGGATTCTGTTCGTGCTTTGGATGAAGATGGCAATAATGATAGATCAACTCTGATAGGGGTAACATCTGAAAAGGAAATTACTGAAGGTGATTTAGGAGTAGAAGGGTTAAATAATGAAAACTTGTCACTAGAAGGAGAGAAGGAGTTCATTTCTGACTTGGATGGTGAAGATGTCAACATGGACAAATCAGCTCTAGCCGGTGCAATCCCTGAAGTGGAAATTACTGGAAGTGGTTCAAAAGAAGCAGAAGATTTAAATGGTGGAAACTCGTTACCAGAGAGAGCAGAAGAGGAGTTAAGTTCTGCATTGAAGGGAGAAGATGCCAAAAATGACAAATCAGCTCCATTTGGTGAAAAGCATGAAAGGTCACCCGAGAGAGGCCTATGGGGCATTACAAGAGAAAAATCAGCCCCATTTGGTGAAAACCATGAAGTTGAGATCACTGAAAGCAATATAGAAGAAGAGTTAAATGATGGAAAATTGTCATCAGAGGGAGCTGAAAATGTACCAGATGAAGGAGATTCCAACAATGATCAAGCAGCTTTAGAGGGTGCAAAACCTGAAGTGCACACCACAGAAAGAACTTCTACAACTGAAAGACCAAGTAGGGTGAAGGGAAACATTTTACATGTTAGTCCTGATAAACTTGAAGAAGGTACACCTGCAAATCCTGTATCTTCTCATAAACAACAGAAGGAAGCTCAGCAAAATATTCACCATAGCTTTGACCGTGTAAGGTCTGTGGATACAACAGTTACCACAAAATTAATTGATCCCAGTTCAGAGCTTAGTGGTGTTCCTGGAAAATTGTCTAAATCTCCAACCAATAGAAGTTCTTATGCTTATGATGGCAGCCTCTCTTCTTATGATGGAGTGGATGAGCGGTTCCCTGTCCAACATTCACATTCTTTTGACAACACTAGCATCATTGCTAATGGTGTTTCTGGGGGAAGGACCAGAAAGGGAAAAGGCCTTGACACACAACATCAATCAAATTTGCCTAATGCAAAGCACCATGCCACAAAAGACAGCAGGGGGAATCAACACAAAGTGGTGGAGACTACTAGAAATGGTCATCGACATTGGATGAGAACAAAGAGAGATGAGTTTCCACCCAAAGCACCTTTCCATCGAAGTGGTTCCCATTCTTACTATGAAAGGGGCAGCTCATCAAATCAAATGCATGATGAGCTCTACCGCAGCTCAAGCCTTTTTTCACATGAATCCTCCGAGGACACTGGCCAAGAGGAGATGCAACTGGTGAGCTTGATTCGTAACTTGCAGGATCGACTCAACAGGACTCGTTACATGAGTGGAGAAGCAAATGGAAGACAGTCCAAGGGTGTCTCTTACAATGTGAATCATATTTCTTCATATCATAGTCGTGACTTTCATGATGGTAGAAGGTTTTCTCATGGCTTGGATTACCCTTCGTGTAATGGAAGATGTGGTCATGGAGTCAACTGGCGCCAAAGGCATAATAAATTCTCACGAATACCTTATTCAGCAGAGGTAACAAGCAATGCACACCATGTTGATCATTCTTGTTACCATTGTTGTTCCCAGGAGAGGCATTTTTCAGCAGATATGTCACCACGTGTTCTTTTCCCGCATGAAGAGCTACATAGGTCCTGTCTAGGCCAAGACTGTTGCTCTTTTTCTCCTCACTCTTATCCTTCAAGTCCACAAATGTTCACACCCTCTAAACTTCCACCAATATATGGCCGTGAAACAAAAATTGATGATCTGAGACATAGGGCTCCCGAGTTAAGGAAATATTTGCGGGAGAAAATGAACTTAGCGGCTAAGAGACATCACAGGCCAGTAGCAGGTGGAGCTCCTTTTGTCACTTGTTGTAAATGCTTCAACCTGTTGCAGCTACCGGCAGATTTTCTCCTTTTCAAAAGGACATGTCATCAGCTAAAATGTGGTGAATGTTCAGAGGTGCTCAAGTTTTCAGTCCATGGAAGTCATATAATTTCTTTCTTACCGGATAATGCTATAGGAAGTGACCTCAATAATCAAAGTGAGGTGATTAGTAGCAGCAATCTACCTTCAACATCTCATGCCAACTATTACCATTATTCACCTGCTGAGGCCATCTCATATTATGATGATTATGGACTTTCAATCTCTAAAAGCTACTCCTCAGAAGGAGAGCCTGTTTCTCTGGCACATTCTCATCACTTGCATGGCAATGAATATGATAATCCAAGTGTCTCTCGTGGTATATTTGAGCCTTCAACTGAGAAGGAGAACATTGCTCCAAGATATTATAGTTCAAGGAAGGGTCTAGTGGAGACAGATGGATCAGCTATCTTTTCCTCCAATATGTCTGGGTCCAGGAAACTGGCATCAGAAATAGAGGCAAGGCCACCACCAAAAAGTTCATCACTTCATATACTTATGGGTTATTCTTCACCAAGTCAAGTGATAAGAGGGACTCGGCCTTATGTTGAAGATAATTAAGGAGCACATACTCAATTCAGAAAATGATTTGAGTCAAGAGAACTAAAATGTTTGTTGAATCTAAACTGAAGCCGGAAAGATCAACGGGGGAGTTCTCTGTCAGAATTTAATATGTAATGTTAAAGCATCCACATGATGGCTTGATGTGATTTTCTTTCTTAGTTTCTTCTGGAATGTTTCTTTCTTGAATTAGGTAGTAGGAGTATCAGAAGCAATTTAGCACAATTATTTAATTTTTGTTCATACCATTTCTGTAACAGATATTTTGGTGTATAATTGTTGTAAAATTATGACTTTTGTGTATAAAGTGTTTGATGTGGGTATTTTAAAGTCTTCTTGAAAGATCAGAGTTACTGTTTTGATAAACAGTGAGCATATAAAAATGTTCCAAGAGTTGCGGTACATTTACTAATTTACAGTAACTTTTATATAAGGCGTTTAGGCATTTTATTTTTGTTTTTCTCTTTTGCATCATTATTATTTAAAAAAAAAAAAACCCAGATAAATTTAACACCTCTAAGATATACAGAAGTTCACTTTAATCAATAGTTATAATTATAATTTATCTTTTAAAGTATGTTCATGTCACTTTAAAAAGTGTTAAATTTTAATTTGATTAAATAATATACAAAATGGTACAAAAATGTCATCCTCGATAATCCCTTTCCCTTCTGCTCAAAATCAACTGCTCATGGCAGTTGAAAAAGCAACTGCTCAAAATCTCCATTATTGATTTTATTTTCTCATACATTGAAAAGTTAATAAAATATAAACTATAATTTTGAACTAGAACATGATAGCAGGGAATCCAGGTCCCTGGATAAGATAGACCGTAGATGAGCCTCGACCAGTAATATGAAGAGTGATTATGTCGGAAATATCCACACGTTAAAATAACAGCATGAGCCCAAACATAAATTCAGATCATGTATCAGTAATGAGTTTCAGAAAGACAAGTGGAAAATGGTATCCAAGTTGAGTATTCGCTACAACAGTGCTCTATCTCCATCGAATCACATTATACGCCTTGCCGTTTGTATAATAAAACTAAAAGTAATGGTATAATATAAGCTTGCAAATTATCATTCGGTAATAAATGACATTTGATATTTGTTATATATGTTTTCAGTTCTCAGGAGGTTGCAATTTTTACCTGAGAAACAAACGAATATAAAATGATATTGTTTATAAAAGGTACAATTACAAGAGAATACCGAGTTTGCAACTATTAAATTTTAGTAAAACTACGACCATGGCATATTGTAGGTCAAATCAAAGACAAATAACTCCCAGCTTCTGGCATATACATCCTTTTAAAATGAAAATTTTCATAGTTCCTTTCTAAACAAATATTTTGTCCTTAATAAATTTAACTTTTTGATGCCATAAAATTAAATATCCTTGTTCCCCTCCCACCAAGAAAGGGAGACTTCAAAGTGGCAATTAATCAAACAAATGATTTCTGGCCAATTCAATTCCTTTCTTTTAGTTGAGAGCTGAGACATAAATATACAGCAGAATCATTCAGCACACAAAGATAGGACAAAATTATTCTTCCACACATTGCCTGTTTAGCTTTAAGGTAACAAATCTTATGCAGGCACGGGAGTCTTAACAATGTGATTCAATCATCTGTATCTGAGCTGGATTCTGAATCTTCGTCAGCTTCCAACTCAAAAGGTCTCATCCTGTTTGTATTGGCTTCCAATGGGGGTAGTCCATCATCATCACTCCCCTCCATCTCATCCTCACGCTCATTCTCTTGTTGGGAAGCAGTTCTTTCATTTGAATTTGAATCATCTAACGTCTCAGATTTGAATTTTTCAGGCCTATGGAGGCAAATGATTGAAAAAGTGAGTATATAATAAAATGCCTTCGATATGGATACCGTTAGTTTCTACCATACAAAATCCAAGTTTGATATAGAAATTGAATATATATTTATATCATCATTCAACAAGGGAACCCAAAAGCAAGCAAATATATACAAACCAAAGCAGGAAACAATAGCATACCATTCTGGTGATTTCTGTAGTTCTCGAACTTGTTCATAGAAAAGAACTTGAGAAACAATACAGGCAACCTTGCTGCCTGATTCAAGAGCCTTTTCCTTTCCACTTTCATCAACAACAACAAAGCTTCCTGCAACATTGAGAAAGCAGGGTTGGTTGATCAATATAGAGGCAGACCAAGAAAAACAATACCCTTATAAAATCTCCGTTCAACTTTTAGATTTCCAGGTTTCAGCATTAAATAGGACAAACCTCGTTTAATCCACATGCTTCTCTGAAATTTAGCAGGGAATAGAGCCAGTGATTTGTTGCCAGATGCATCCATCACCTTCAGACATCAAAAGGGAAACATAAATAAGAACCAATATACACAAAAGTAATACACACTCCCTGCTGCCAAAAGGAAAGGATTTTTGACATTGAATAGAGCAAGTTTAACACGATTCACATGTTGTCTAGTTTCCCCTTTTCCACGCTTTTAAAAGAATCTCTATATTTTTCTCTACATACATTATTTTGTTCTATTTTCTTTCTGGCAGAAATAATAAAATGTTTTGAAACTACTTACTTTCTCCATCAAAGTTAGTAAGTTTCGTCATTTTCCTGAGCACAAAATAATTTTTTGTTGTTGAAAGAATTAGAAGTTGTAAGCAATACCTCAATGAGATTAGAGCCTCGAAGAGACAACACCTGCATGATGCTTTGCCCATCTTGAAGAGTTATATGTTTTTCCTCTGTTGCCCTCTTCAAATTCTTCCTTCCTCCTCTCATGGCCAACTAAAACCCTAATTTTCTACTCGCCAATGTTTCTCACAAACTCTGCATTATGGAATCGGAAAATCGCGCGCTCCTCCAATGCTGCACTGCGTTTCGGAGCAAGCAAATGGCGCCGCACTATGCTTATGATTACGCATAGACAACCCTAATTCTAAAATATAAAATCTGTACACCTTTTTAAATACAAATATTTAATTAATTTTAATATAAGTTAATAGCCGGTATAAAGTTTTTTTACACTAGTAACCAATTATATCTTTTAATTCTACCATGTTACTATGTTACTGTAAACACATTTACTTTTAACAGTGTGACAGGACAGAACTAAAAGATATAATTATTTGCCAGTGTAAAAAAACGTTACACTGGCAGTGTATATGTGATTAACTCTTTTAATATATACTAATTTTAATATTAGAATATTTATTATAATTTTAATATAAAATGATTCTATTAGGAGAATATTTAATATAAATTTTTAATATATAAAACATAAAATAATTCTAATCACAAAATATTTATAATAAATTTTGATATTATTCTATTATGACAAATTTTAGCATTAATTATTCTATTAATAATGAATGTGTTTTAATATGGCGTTGTTAATATGTAAGACTTAAAAGAAAGTAAAAAAAATATATATACGTAATGACATAATGTAACACTTGCAAATGTAAAAGAAAAACAAAGAGTGTATATAGTGAATTATCATGTAACTTATAAATTAAATTGATTAGTTAATGAGTTGGTTTAATCAAAAATAAATTTATTTGATATATATATATATATATATATATATAATTTAAAATTAAGTTATTTTTGTAAGTTATTTCAACGAGTTTATATCCATAAGTTAAATTTTTTTTCTTACTTTTATTTTCTCTAATTCATTTGAAACTCTTTTATTTGTTTTTTACTTTAGCTCAAAAAGAATTAAGCAAAATCATCATATCTTGAGTTTTTTTTTACCAAAATAATATTATTTTAAAAAAAATTTATCTAACTAGTAACTGTGCAAATTTATTTACCAAACTAGCACAGTTTACTATTCACGTTCAAAATGGGTCGTTATGATATTAGAACGGGCCGTTCCAGATGAAAAAAATAACACATGACGAATGAATCAGAACGGACCGTTCCAGATTCAAAATTACCACATGATTAGTGGAACCAGAACGGACCGTTCTAAATCCAGAATAAGCCGTTTTGGCCACTTCTGATGGGCTGACGTATGAAACAATAGACGTGAACACACATTGATGGGTCATCCAATGCAAGGCCCATTGTTTCAAACACGATAATACATATTATGGTACATGGCCAATTTCATATATTTCCTATTTGTGCCACGACTACTACAAGATCCAAGGACCCATCAACAACGAAGGACTTTCACAACATTTAAAACTAGTGCAACTTCCATGTGATCATATGAAGAGACTTATCAGTATGTATCAAATCCTTCACACAACATCACTCCACAAGAAAACGTAATTGACAAAAGACATTTGTTTGCAACAACTTCAAAAGATTTTTTTTACAAATTTATTTGGAGTAGATTTTAGAACTCCATCTTCAACACAATCATACATGCAATCTCTATACCAACCAGAATTCGCTAATGAACCTGGTAATTTTTCAGCAGCATTTTAACAATTAGTGCTTGGTAAATAAATTCGTACAGATGCTATTTGAGTAAATTTTTTTTAAAATAATATTATTTCAGTAAAAAACTCTCATATCTTCACGAGTCCTCTATAATATAAAATTTAAAAATTAGTTTCATAATTTTTAAATCGATAAAATATTAGAAATATGTATGTGTTTATTATAATTAAATAACTAAGACCAAATTACACTTTTGGTCTATGTAATATCTGATGTGCAATTTTAGTTTTTTATTTTTTAATTTCATAATTTTACTTGTTAATTATTAAAACTGTAATGTTAATTTTATAATTTTATACTAAGTAGATAATATGATAATAGGTGATAGAATGAGATGAAAAATGGACCAACTTCCTTTGAATGGTCAATAATATGATGAATCCAATTTCCAATTTGATGTCGTAATTTCAAAGGTTGTGCCTTGCAAGTAGCAAACACTCTCATCTTTGAAGTCATGGTTAGAAAACACCGTCGCTCACGCCTCAAATTTTCACACCCATTTTAGATGTTTAGATAAATTGGTCACATGACGACAACATGCCCTTGGAACACCACATCAACGAATATTCCACAACGCCCTGGCCCTGCATTGATTAGGATGTGTTTGTTTTTGTGGAATTCCAATGGCACGTTCAACCAAAATCTTATCTCACAAAATTTTCCCATTCAGCATTAGGCGATGTAAATACAAACCCACCTTCACTAGTTTAGAACCACCGAGTAGCCTTGTGTTTGAAAGTGGCATTTAATTGTGAAAAAATCACGTTCTAATCTCATCTTCTTCAAACTTTACAATCCATGTTGGTGTGCTTAGTTTTTAGTTAACTTGTTTGGAAAGAAATTTCTCATTAAAAGTGATTAGCTAAATTTTTTTGACTTAAATTAGTCATCGACAAACTGTGGATATAAATAACATGATTGTAATAGATGAAAAGAAGTTTTTGGTTGAACAAAGACCGATAGACTAGTTGACATTTGGTTACGTAGAACATTTTTTTCCTTCACGTTTTTCTTTTCTTTTGGTTCATATATCGGATAACTAAACACATCCTTGAATAGTTCAATTGGAAGGTTGGAGCATCGAGAAATAGAAAACCAAAGCTCCGAACACCATAGCCAAAAATGAAAGGATCTTGTTGCCTTTCAAGTACACACAAACTCTACTCCCCTTTTCCAATGAGCAACGCCACCAACCATGTCATGGTTTCATGTCAAAATCGTTTCACTTTTAAGGTAAGGAACTTGAGCTTTTGGTCATACCAAAGCCATACTCGCTATTTAGCACAACAAAGAAATGATAATGGCTTAGTGGTGGGATGTTCAAGATGGAGTCTGGTGAGAGAGTTGGAGAATGAGCTTGAAGCTGAGATGAAGACACAAGATGAAAATGGAATGACAAGGTTTAGGCACAAATGTGGAGAAGGGAAAGGGGCGGTGGAGATGTTGGAGTGTTTGGAGAGGGAAGCTATTATGGGTGATGATGTGGGAAAAGATCCTTTGGATTATAACCGAAGGGCTCAAATATTTGATACAAGCTCTAGAGTGTTCCAAGCTCTTAAGGAACTCAACAACAATACTCAGTAACTTTTATTTTATTGCACTTGAAATAAGAGTTTAGTCTCTACCTAGTACTTTCAGCCAATTTAGAAATCATCATAGGATGATTTTTAAATAAGTGAATTCGTAATTGGATTGTATAAGGTGTTTTTATACCCTCATTACATATCTCTTACTCTTAAATAAACCTGTCAAGAAAAATAATGACCAGTCGTATCTTTGAATGATGGTGTTTTGTGTTACGTTACCATGCACACATAAGATAATATCACTGCACTTTTATTATTTTCGAGTTCTCCATGTGATTCTGCTGCATTTTCATTCATCCATAACGACAACATAGCTTAAGACCGAGCGTAGAGTTAGATTTTGGGTTTTACAATTTTTTTTTGTTGTTGAGTAATTCACCTTTATATCTGGAACTAGAAAGGCAAAACTAGTCGACATTAGACGGTAAAAATAAAGTTTGTCTCTTAACAAAATGGTTGATGTTAGATATAAAATAGATTTTGTTGTGAGAGAAAGCCGTGAATTCCAGAAAATTCAATTAGCAATTTTAAAAAAGAGAAAATAGGAAATTAAATAAAACGAGGTAATCCAGCAATTTTTGCTGTGCGAGCGATTTGCCTATCAACATGAACCATCCAATTCCTTCATTCGTTAAGGGGCTATGGCTATCTATCAAACAATCTATGAATTATCTTTCTAGTACAGATCTAAATATAATATATATATATATATATATATATATATATATATATATATGTATATATTTCTCATTTCGAATGAAAATACACCATGCTACCGATAGCAAGTTAATTTAAAGTAATACTATCTAATTTCCTTTAAAAAAGAAGAAGATATCAATCTGTATATAAAAAATCTCTTACCAAGCCAAATCTATCATGTAGATTTTGACCAACAAAGTTGAATATCGTATAGGATACACGTCCTTTAAAAAAATGGGGGTTATTCTACATAGATAATTGAAAATCTGATATTGGTTTGAATACAAAATAAACTTTTCGCAATAAACACATAAAAGTCATTTGAGAACATATTCAGGTCATCATAGTCGGTGTCGAAAAAATACGAGTACATTGCAAGATCCAAAGGGTGTGTGGGGTAAGGTTGACAAACTGAACTGAAGATGCATTGCAAGAATTCGAAACTTTCTAGTAACACCTTGAAACTAAAGCTAAGCTGACACCAAAATTAAAGTTAGTCCCTATTGGAAGGACGAGAGGCCATCTCAGTCTTACCAAGAAAATATTGCACCGTACAGTGTGTGCTGCAGCCTGCAGGGTTACAACGATTTTAACCGAGGAGAATCTTGTGCAGCTATTTAGTGTATAGTGTATTGGTCGAAACTGGGTTTGTACCCAAAGAAAACTAAGGCCCACGTAATACAACGCACTTCTGTTTCTGAATTTAACAGAGCTCCAACTAACCATTTTGTTATCCAATCATATAGGTTGGATGCCATTAGGTTTAAGTACTTTAGTGACTGACGAAATAAAACCTCAGAAAACATTGGTGCAATTTTGTAAGAGATGAAATTATAAATTACAGCAAACTAAAGTAATGCGAAAACTTCAGTTAAAACCGAAAAAGAATTAAAAAAAAAAAAGTACATTTTCCTGCCTAAAAAATTTCTACATGTAACAGTCTGATAGAAAATTCTGGCACGACTACAATTCGGAACCATAGTGACACTCCCACCTTCATACGCTAAATCAGTAACAAATGATAGCAGCTCTTTGGGACTCACCAGTCACCACTGCACTAACAGAACTTCCAACGGTTATTGCAGACACAACAAGTGACATAGGTTGTCATAGGTTCATCAGCACTGCGAGTCTGCATTTGGTAATAGGTGCACTTTCTTTGACCACATCGGCCACACTTAAATTGATCGGTTGTAGCTTTTGGTTGAGCTCCACGCTCACATTCAAACAAAGCTTTCTCTGTGATTTTCTGATTCTCCTGCTTCCTTTGCTCACTAGCCATTTCTGCTGTACTCATGTTGATTAGCTGCTCTGGCTCAACTACACCAAGCAGAACCTTTCTCCGGAAATCAGGGTTATTTGAATCCTTTAGGTTAAACATTAAGGACCTATACTTGACCTTATGTGCCCCATTTGAAGGACCCCACTTTTCAAACAATACAGACTCCACTGTCACAGCAACACGAATAGCATCAGCAGAATTGACAACATCTGCAAGATCTTCATCAGCCTCTCCAGAGACCTTGGATAAAGCTTCATGGAGAAGTTCCCTTATTTTGTCTCGCGTTGCATCATTAGATTTAATCATAGTCTTCAGCTTTGGAGGAGCGGCAGAACTGGATGACATTTTCTTTGCTCCAGAAACAGGCTTTTCATCCTTGGATATCTTTTCCACCTTGACATTTGCAGCACAATCAATTTTCTCATTCTTGACATCATTTTGCATCTTCTTTATATTTTCTGAGCTTGACTTTGGTGTACCATTCCTATCAATTTTCTCAACCTTGACAGGTTCACCTTTTTCAACCTTAATTGAAGGACTCTTTTGCATTTTCCCAGCTTTAGCCCTCTCCCCATTAGTCGACTCAACCTTACTATCAGAGCCCCCATTTTTGTTTTTGCTTGTTTCTTTGATAATTACACCTTTCCATATCTCAATTAGGTCAATAGCAAAGGCCCGGATATTCTGCCTTGGGTGCTTTGTGAGAACTTTCAGATGTTTGCCCACCTGAAAAATTACATAGAAAAAATAAAATAAAATTTTAAAACTTACAGCTAAAGGCATGAAATCAATACAGAATTGAGATCGGTTTAGTGTCCCATTGTTTTTTTTTTTGCGGGGGGATACCAAACTGACCCTTGAGGTCATCATTATACTCTCATCCCATCACATTCTGAGAATGCAATGTTATTCACAAACACAGGAGCCAACAATGTAAAACTATCCGTAAACATTGCAATTTTTTTAAACTCTAGTATATTCCAGTAAAAAATATTTATGTTAATATAAATACTCAAGTTTCTGCACTATCTATGAAAACATGGGGCCTCCGCTGTCACCTTCAGATTTTGAAACTAGGATTTAAAAAATACAAAAAAAACATTCCAATATTGATAATATGCTTATGCTCTGATTATTAAACAAAGGGCATATTTACTAAACAAGGATGCACCAGAATGAAATTATAAGAAGCGAATACAGAGTTTAAAAAAGAAGGGAGTCCATATCAAGGTCCATTAGCCCAAAAGACCAAAAAAGCACTGGAAGGATGACACATAAAAGGGAGTTCTGTAGAACCAATTCACTTAACTAGTCTTTATCCTGAAAGAGAACAAATGTTACATGCAAAAAAAAAAAAATACTCCACATCTGCAAACCTGTAAAATTTTATTGTTTGACAGCAAAATCAAATTTGTTAAGAGAAAAGTAAAAGTGAAGAACAAGAAGTTGAATTTTTCCTTAGAAATAAAAATGTGACGGGGTGGGGAGAAGACAAATGAGTGAAGGAATGAATTTGATTAACAGACTGATTTGAGAAAAAAAATAAATGGGATTTAATTTAACACAAAAATCAAAACGTGTTTGGGGCAGTGCCATGGATTTAGAAGTAGAAAAATTAACGAGATATGATATTTTGGGCAGGGCAGTGCCCAAGGCTACCACCCATTGGTGTTTGGGGAAGGTAGATGTATGCAAGCATACCATTGCAAGTGGAGAGGCAGTTTCCAGAATAGGACCCATGAGATAGGTGACAAGGCATCAACCTTATTGTTGGGCCAACAAGACCTAGTAATGAGGTATTAAAACTTACTCATAGTCTATTACACTATGCACAACAAGAATGAATTTGGTCCTCTCTTATTACTAAAGACCAAAACAGTGCTGTGTTACGAGAAAGAGCGAGTTTAATTATGAGAAAGAGTGAGTTTACTCATGACAGGGCCCACAATTACCAGTTAAGGCTCTACAGATTCCAGCCAAAGAGTAGTTTGTCATTTTCTCGCATTACACGACACTGCCATTTTTTAGGAAACGGAAATGATTTGAATCCTGACAGAAACTACCGTCCGCTTCATATTTTGTAAGAAACCGAAATTATTCAAATCCCAACAGAATTTAAATAGATAGCACCATATTTTGTAGGAAAAGGAAATTATTTGAATCCAAATTACTTGGCTGGCACTAACAAATAATAGATCCCAACAAGAAGGACACCCTTAGGAAGATACAACAATTAATAAATTTATATGAACTTCAACTTCATTCCAACATTCAGAGTAGTACTAAAATTCTTCTGTTAAGAAGTTAATTGAGGGAACACTAGTAAACCTTCTGTAACCTGACATTATCAACACTTCAAAAAGTAACACTTTTAACATTTGAACATCCCAACTGCCACACCTCAAAACTGCATGACCCAATTTCCCTAATCATCCAAAGAAACATTTGAAACAATGACTGACCAGAAATCCACCCCCGCCCCCTAAACACACACAACAACAAAAATGTGTGTTCTTACTCTTTCTACCACAAGCAATTTACACTCACAGAACCTAAAAGAAAAAGCCCCAAATGTTGAGAAGAACACAAATCCATTCCTTAGCACACATAACAAACCACAGAAGAAACTATACAACATTTAACGACTCAACCATTGTCCTCTTCCCAATCTTCACCCGGTCAAGATGTATTTTGTTTTTAAATGGAACCCTAATCACACAACTTATCATTGCATTCACTAGTTTCGCACAAACACAACACCAAATCATGTCCACGATTTCTCATGCAAAAAGAATTCAATAACCAACAAATCAAAACCTAAGAGACCGAAACTCCAAAATACACTAATAATAATAATAATAAATAAATAAATAAAAGCTGAAGAAAAAATGACCTGTGTGTTGACGAGAATCTTATAATTGACGGGAAATTTCTTGAGCTGGTCGAGCGCGTCGATGCATCTGCCCTCGTCGGCGTCGGCGTCGGCGGAGAGCGCGGCGTCCGCCGCCTTCTTGGCGGCCTGGTACAATTCGACCAAGTCCTTCTCCATGGAACCCAAGCAGTCTCCTAATGAGGAATGAGATGAAAACCCTAAACATTGAAAAGAAATAGCGGAAGCGAAGATTAGAGAAGAGAGTGAGAACTCACGAGAATGGAGCCTGCGGCTGCGGGTGTGTCGCCACTGAAAGAAACCAACAGAAGGAAAAGAAACCTCAATGCTACACCTACTCTCTCATATATCAACCTCATCCAACGGTTCCTGTTGCGCCTTGCGCCTTCCATCCTAAGGGATCGAACATTCTCGATCCGCTAATTCAGATAATTTTACCTTTATTCTAAACAATACTAACTTTTTTCTTTTCCATTTTTTTTATATTTAAATATTAACATGCTGTAAACATTCTTTAATCTTTATAGTCTTATCCACTTTTAGAAAATACAAATTATTCATTTTATAATAATGTACAATACTTTCTCATTATTAATTTGACAGCGTAAAAATTCATAATATATGAAAATTAAATTTTTATATGAATTTAAATAAAATTAATCGTAATTTATAAATGACTACTAAGATCTATTTTTGATATAAAAAAAAATTAAAAGTCTTTTTATTAGTGTAAAATTAAGACAACATACATAAAATTCTATGTTTGAGCCAATTATTATTGTATCATTTATGATATAATAAATTTGTTATTTTAATGATAATATTATTTTTACTAATCTAATACATAAAAATAAAATTATTTAATATAAATTATATTGCATTAAAGTATTTACACACAAAATTGACGTTTTTACATAATAAATTATTTTAAAATTTTCCATTTATAGTAAATTATCTTTTGAAAATTGAATATTCTAAAATGTAAATAATTAAAAAATATTTAAAAAGATGTTGAATTTGAAAACATTATTAAACTCATAATATTAATCAATTTATTATCCTAATTTTAGCAGGATAACTGAATGAAAGAGAAAAAGAAGAGTAAAGTATTATATTTAAAATTTTAATTATTGGTTGAGTATCTAGGAGAAGTAGGGTAGGTAGGTAGTTGTGGTTTTTCTGTTATTTGCTTTTTGGGTGGGAATTTAGAACCTGAAAGATACTTGGCGTCTGTCAAGTGTTCAAACTTCAAACGAAACCGGATCACCTCACCATTTTCTTACATCAAAACTATGACTATCATTTGCATAAGCAAGCAAAACCCCCCATTTAAATATTAAAAAAAATGCAATACAACAAGCCCCTAAATCAAGTTAGAAGGTCATGTTTGTTTAAATAAATATATATTAGTACTTGTGAAGGTGTGTCTGACAATTCTAATGTTATTATTTACTCACTTATCTTTTAATAGGAATAAAATCACAAAGGTATTATATTTTCTACTAAATTCAAATGTACGATACCAGAATATATCAATTGAAGTATGCGGTAATCTTTGCCCGTTTAAAATACACTTTTGTTCTTTTAATTTTTTTTAACTTTTTTATCTATGTACTTTAAAAGTTAACATTAAATTCATTTTATTTTGATTTTAGATCCTAATAGTTCTTTTGTTTAATTTTTAATTACTCCTGTACATCGGACATTAGTCTAAATGATTATAACTTGAACGACGCGTTTTAATACATTTCTGGTAACCAAAAACAAAAAATTTAAAACTATAGAAATAAAAAATTTAACATCAAAATATAAAAATCAAAACCAAAATGAAAACTAAAATATAATGGCCAAAATGTTTTTAAACTTGTTTTTTTAAATGAATAAAAAAACTTGTCTTTTAAAATTTAAAACTCCCAAAAGGTCGAAAATAATAATTATCGTGTACGACATTAGAATAAGTAATCTTATTTAATGTTTACTGCGCACCAGTATATTAAAAAAATCATATAATATTATTATAATGTTTCTCTTGCATTTAAGATAAACTAATAAGATATGATGTAAATAATTAAAATTTTGCTTTATTAAAATTACACATAATTTTTTTTAAAAAAAAAATTAACTCTAATTTAATTATTTAAATTTTACAAATTATAAAAATTCTACAGTTGGCTCGTTAAACATGATGGAGCAAGAAGGAAATTGATTTTTAAAAAAATCTCCGGTGAAAACAACCAGCACAGAACATTAAAATTTAATATCCAAATATCCAAATCCATAACATAAAACCGGTGCCAGAAGACCTCAGCAGAAAATAACTTTTATTCGATTGTTATTGTTTGACCCATTCTGAATCCAAAAATTCAAACCACTCTTCTCAGGTGCCAACTCATTTTTGCTCAGGCTCCGGCTTCTCCAAGAATGTCTTCTTCAACCATCCCCATGGCTGTTAATGATTTAAACAAAAAGGTTAGTAAGACTGCCCGCAGAATCAACCAGAAACCAGATATGAAAATGCATTTTATAGAAGCAAAATGTTACACACATAGACACAAATTACCAGAGAGAAAATCATATTAATACAAAGTCAGGCAGAATATTTAAGCCAACTTCTTGAAACATCCTAAAGAAAGTTGGCCAAGAGCACTGAATCGGGCCTGGTGAAACTGTACCATTCAAAAACTGAACATATCCCACTTGTAGACATATCCCAGTCCTTTGTATACAGTTAACTATATATGTCGTGTTCATGTAAAGTTATACGGAGATTAAATAAAAAAAGGTCAAAGACCCTATTACTGAGGTATAATATACTACAAGAAAGGGAAAATATGATTAAACACGAGGTGAGGATGACAAAATAGACAATGCCAGGAGTACTCATGTCGTTGAGTCTGGAGCATAACCAAATGCTGAGCAGTGAAAGGAAATAGAGGTGGGAATTCAGGTCATGTTCAACAGAAACAAGAACATACAATAAGATGGAACGATAGGTAATGCAGTTAGCCATGATTTTAAGGACAAAGGGAATGGGTTTGGGCTGGAGGTTTTGAGCATCATCAGCAGAACTCTAGATTTTTATCTTTTAATTTCTGCATTTTTCTAAGGTGCTAGTCTCCATTGTTTTTACCAGTAAAAAGCAGTCCCTATCAAAGGTTTTGGACAAACAACATTGAGATCAAGATCTATATCAAAGAGTTGGGTTGGGGTCATTTCATAGACCCAACCCAAGCACCATTGTCTCACTCAGTCACTCTTCATCCTCAAAGTTGAAGCAGGGGAACATGAAACGAGACACAATTTACTTTTTTTTCCTACTGGGACAGATACATCAAATTCAACAAACAATGCACTCAATAAGAACCCATCAAAAGTAAATCATATGAATCAATTTTTTTTTTTGGAAATGAAGTACAATTTGTAATAGAAGACTTAAATCATCATCACAAACAAAAACTACAACAAAATTTGTCCATCATACAACAGAATAGAAAGTTTAAACTTATTAAACAACATTGATTTTAGCCACTGGTGAAAACTATCAATGAAATGTCAATGAATCGTAAATAGACCAAGTTCTCATTAGTTTTAAAGCTTGGTAGAATGACGTTGATAATTTTAATTATAAATTATTGAATGTTATTGATACTTGTATAGTGGACCAAAAACCTTGAGTCAGTGTATCTAAAAATTAAAAAATAATAATTATATATACAAAGATATAAATATTACATGAAAAATGGGAAAACACTCGTTAGAAATGAAAAGTGAGATGAAAAAACCAAAATATAAGAAAGAAACTATCAAATAAAAGACAAAAACTAATACCAATTGAGAAATTAGGAGCAGTGAATTCAAGGGACCAAAAAACCCATAACTCAAGACACATACATGTATTATATTTAAAATCAGGGGGACAAATGCCCCCCTCAAGTGTACGTAGGTCCACCATGCCAAATTAATTTTAATCCATTTGAAATGTATGTCAAACAGTAAAAAGCTAAAATTGATTTTAGATGGTAAATAAACATGCACTAGATTTTATTAAACTATCATGTAAATACTTGTATACCTTCCTAATGTTTCAGCAAGGAAGTGAAGTGCTAGAGCTAAAAGAGATTAATATCACACAGAACTCATATCTCCATAGCATTAATGAACATCAGGTAAGAAGCTATGCCTGCCCGCATTGTTATCTTCTTCCTCTTTCTTCACATTCAAACCACATGAAAGGGAGAAGAGGGGGAAGCCACGGAAACTCAATTCAGTACACGGATTCCATCCCTCAATTTTTTTTTATACATATATTTTTAAGAAGGCTTCATATGCTTTAAGGGGATAACAAACTGAAATTTGTATGAAAAACTCACGCCCTAATTTTAAGGCTCGAGGTTAAGTGTATATAACATTGGTATGCAATTGCAAACAGATATCCAAACGTTCACGCAATTTATAACCAGACTGCAACTACGAAGTGATTGTAGAACGAACAAACAAGACAGGTCCACCAGCGATCAGCTTGAAAAATATTCGAATTTAGGTTAAAACACATAGAAACAGAAATTGGAGACAGAAAATTTCAGATCAGTGTGTAACGCCGCCAAATGCGATGAGCCAAACAAGGCATGGTGAACAAATCCTTAACATAATTCATAATCCTCCGAATGCAAATTCGAAGGCCAGAAATTAAAAAAAAAATGAATCGAAATAACCTGAACGAGGTAGAGAGCGCCGGTGGCCGCAGCGACGCCCCACATGGCGGCGGCTTTGACGTCGGTGGGTTGGAGACGGAGCTTCGCAGGTAAACCGGCCATTTTCTGGAATCTCAAATCTCAAATCTAAAGTGCGAAAGAAAGGAACCCTAGCAGCAGCGCTTCAATTTCAATTAATTCTAAAAGGCTGGAGAATTATTTGTAGTTTTTAGACGAAACAATGTCGGGGAATTTTCCTTTCAATAATTTAATATTATTCTCTTTAGAAATAGTATTTAATCACTTAAAGTCAAGAGAAAATAGTTTTAGCGTCCAACTAAACATTGGTCGATAGTGTGAAATTTTGCCTTGCAATTTGCATCATCATTAGATTCTAGAGTTAGATGGTTAAATAAGTTCAAATAATTAACTATTTCGCTTAAATATTATTTTAGCTCCTATAAAATTAATAAACTTTAATTTTAATTCTTGTAAAAAAAATATTTCTTTTTTATTTTTATAAAATTTAAATTATTATTTTTAGTTCTTATTTTTATGTGATTTTTTTAACTACTTTCATCTATTAAAAAGTTAAGTAATCATTTTAAGTTTTACCTACAAACATATTGATATCATATTAATATTTAATATTTTTAAAAAAAATTTATAAATCTTTAAAATAAATGTTATTTATCCACCTTAAAATAATTATTGAAAACTAAAAATAGTTGATTTAGATTTTAGAGGGATGAAAAGTAAATAAAAATATTTTACAAGAATCAAAATCAAAATTTAATCACTTTACAAGGATAAAAATAATATTTATAAATTTTAGAAAAATAAAAAATAATTTTTTTTTTAGAATAATTAAAATCAAATCATCAATTTTATAAGAATTAAAAATATATTTAAACGTTAAATATTTTTATGCTTATTTTTTGACACCAATATTTTTATTTTTATTAAAAATAGTTTATATACTAACGATATAAAATAAATTTATTTTTTAATTATAAAACACTTAAACTCATATCTATCATATTCTGAATTATGATTAATGGTAATATAATTAGACATTATTATATATTAATGAAGTTCCATATTTTTATATATATTTTATCTTAAGATGAAAAATAATTTATCTATTAAATTAATTCATTTATTGATATAAATTTTTATTAGTATGAATAATTTTATGTTGTTTATATAATTATTTTTTAATTATTTAGTGATGAAGTGCATATTAATTGTATTATAATATTGTAAAATTATTTGATATTTTATTTTAATTATGTCTCAATTGTTTTCTTAATAAACATTTAAAACAAATTTGAAAGGAAAATAAAATTTAAAAATAATTAATGGACATAACTTTATAATTTAATTTTTTAAAATGTTGGCTAAACTTATATATTTTAAATAATTTAGTAAACCTAATTTTATTGAAAAAAAGTATATTAAATTTAAGATACACATTTAACTTCACTCTAACATAATTATTATATTATTTGGGTAACATAAATCAAGATTATGTTTCACATGGTTGAATTGAAATATTTTTATTTATAAATATATTTTAAATTTCAAATATATTAAAATAAGAAGTTTTACAATATTTAAATCTATTAAAAAGAAAATAAAATTCAAAATAAGAAACATACATATTTTAAATTTGAATTTTTAAAAAATTGAGTAAGCATAAAATGAAAGAATAATCATTGATGATACGAATCATGGGTGTAGGACTTCACTATAAAACTTCTATAGCAAGGTTACAGGTATAGTATTCTTTATTCTTCTCGACAACTTTGTGAAACTTGTTGGTGTCTTTGATCAAGAATCCTTATCTTTTTCTTCCTAAATTACTGTAAACCTGCATTACATTACATCCATAAAAGATACTATCATTTTGATCAACTCTAGTTAAATTTCAAAATAATGACAATTGAAACAACATAAATATAAACAATATTATTTTGGTGGAACAAAAGATTATCCATAGTAGAAAAATAATATTAATAGAAGAAAGAGACTGGTTTGAATAATTTGAGTCACTTTTATTGGAAGATCAAAATATAAGATAAAAAAAATAGATTACTCTACCTAAATATTTACCATATGTTTGAATTATATAATACTTTAACACTGTCCCACTGTTATTTTTTTTATTTTCCAAGTTTAACACAGTTTGTAATTAGATAGAGATTTTAATTATGTTATAAATTTAATTTTTTGAATTCAATAAAAATAAAAATTATTTTGATAATATTTATATATTTTGAAGGTTATTAATATATAATTATCTGAATTTAATAATTATACACTAACAATGTAAAATAATTTTCTACAATAAATTAGTTTGATTATTTTTATTATTTTAATTTTTTTATTTAATACTATAAAACTACTTTATACGTTTGTTGACGTAGTGTATCACATTTTCTCTAATTATATATGAAAAGTATAGTTTAAAAAAGAAAAATACATGATTGTTCAAACCTAATGAATTTTTATGGATATTAGAAAGTTTTTGTATTTGTGATTCATAATTAATTTACAAAATTGATTTGTTATGGATAATATTCATAAAAAGGAACTTATAATTCATTTGTTTGTTGAAATCTCTGTCCTCACTATAGCACAACAATTTTTTGTTGTTTGGGTTGGGTTTGTGACTTTGTGCGAGCTATGAACTTACTAAAAAATCTCTCCTCTGGCTAAGTAGAGAGTTTTCCCATCTTGATCTTCAAGTCTCTAATTGTGACCAATGTATTCTTCTAGTTAGTTGTGAAAGTTTGTATAAATTGGTTGAGGGCATCCTCTAACCTTGTTTCACGTCGATTTAAGACTTAGTGTTTAAGGTTTAGAGCTTAACACTTAGTCATATAATTTGTATCACTAGCTCAAAGCGAATATTCTATATAGTTTTGAGCGATAATAACTTTCAAATTATTTTCTCTTTATATTATATCTTAAAAAAATATTAAAAATACTTAATATTTAGACAATTAGATCTTAAAATAACATTAATTCTTGACTAAGTGTCTTGTAACTAAAAAAAAGATTTAGAAACATAAAATACATTAATAATTATTTAAATTAAATAAAAATTGTATGAACAAGAATTTAATCAATAATATTTTTGTTTAGGTTTAATATCTCTGAATTTTTAATTTTTATAATTAGGTTCTTAAACTGTATTTTTTTTAAATAGAATCTTGATCATTTATATTTTTTAATTGAGTCTTTGTATATATTTTGTAGCAGTTTCAAATCCCTACAAAATAATAATTTGCGAATGTTTTACCCATTCAAGTGACTCAATTTTTTAAAAATTCATAAAAGATAAAAGACTTAATTATATATTTTTTAAGGATCTAATTAATTTTAAACAAATTTATAAATTTTATGATATATTAAACCTAAAAAAAACATGATTAGTTAAATTCTTGTTTTAAAGGATGTTGTATTGAAGTATAAATTTATTTGAAGTAATTTAATTTAGATGATTTAAAAATAATTACTCCAATATTTTTTAATTATAAAAATTGAACTTGACACGAAGGAGTTTATAATGCTCATACATTTTATTCAACTCTATTTTTAAAATATAGACCAATTTTTGAACTAGTCAAAACATTAGTTCAAAGTTCATTGATTTAATTATAGTCAAATTGATATTAATAAAATAACAATAAAATTTAAATAATGTATAAAGATAATATTGCATAAACATAATATCATAATTAATAATACTAAAATAAAAATATAAAATTATTTGATATATTTTTATTTTTTAAAGTGCATGTAAAAGTTTAAATATAATGTCAAATTTTAATTTTATTAAAATATAAAAATATATTAACAATTTTACATTTAGTGTTAGAAAATCTCAAATTAATATAATATAAAATATAAAATATCATGACACAAAAAATTATAAATCAATATAAATGAATAAATTATATCTATATAAAGAAAATTATTAAAATAATAACAACATAATTATTCTTATATATAATTTTTATTATATTTATTTATCATAAAAAAGTATTTTAAAAATAAAGTATTTTTTTGAAAATGATGGTTTAACCTGATTTTCTAAACTAATTTTAGACTGGTTCATCCAATTGTTGACCGATTTTTTCACATTTCGGTTTGTAGTTCTTCTAGATCGATAGATTAATAAATTCTTGATCTGAATGATTGAATCCAGACCGATCTAGTTTAACAACACAAATTTAACTAACCAATATAAACCTCATTTGTATTGATTAATCAAATTATGTGTAATTGTTGAGATTTCCGTTGAAGTACTTTTGTTATAATTGAAATTTAGTTTAATTCTATCAACGGTCTCAAACACGGCAAGTATACCGGCCGTTCAAGTAGTAAAAATATCGTATCCACAGGGATTAGAAGGTAAAATAAGCATTTATTGACTATTCGTGACTAAAGAATAATTCCAATTTATAGTTTGTCATGTAAATGTGAGATGAAGAGCATGACTATTGGAATGTTAAAACTATAAAGAGATTAGTTTTAGAATGGGAAAGAGTAGAAATGGGATAATGGTATTGTGAGGCTGTGGGGGTCAGATTTCACCGAACGTAACACTAATGTATCCTTAATCTCTTGTTAAATTCATTGCTTAGTCAACCCAATAGTTTACTCAAACCTAATCCCTTAGAGAAAGAGCCTAGGTGCGGATATTGAATATCAATCCCTTGAGTACCCAATACCTACACCCGCATTACGGGCTAGGGTTTAAGACTACTAATGGGTCAAGCTCTATCCCTAGATACAATCTCCACTAGGCATATGTTCCAGAACTAATTTCAAAGGTATTTCCCAATACTCAATGGAACCTTAAATCATGCAAAGGGTGATCAATCCAAAGCAAGCATTAAGCAAAGAAACAAACACAACAACGAATAAAACAACATGTATATATATCATTGAAAACGTAAGGATTACAATAGAGTATGTTGGCTACATCTAACCCCACAAAATGGGTGAAACCACTCAACAAAGAGGGTAAATACAAAATAGATAAAAGAGGAAGTGAAGAACCGAAGGAAAGATCCGCACACGGACGATCCCAAGCCCTGGGAATCCCTTCCGCAGCTCCTGGAGGCGCCCAATGTGAGAATGGGGGTTTCTCCCCCGAAAATGGCTTCAAATACGAGCTTGGGGAGTCAGATTAGGGTTTCGCGCCCGGCGCATAAGTCTTCGCGCCCGGCGCGGGGCCTTCCAGATACTCTCTGCCTTAGGACAAGCCCGGCGCAATTCACATTACGCCCGGCGCAATGGCTCCCAGAGGTGAGATACTCTGTTTTGCTCGCCTGGCGCGGATCACCTTGCGCCCGGCGCAGAACCTCTTCTCTGCTCCTTAGCTTCTTAGATTTCCAATCCTAAGAGTCTTCAACTTTCCACTCTTCCTCAATACCTGCACAAAAAATGAGGTGGATTAAGGTATTGTTAGATGAATTTGGGTTAGTTATATCTGCACACAAAATGAACCAAAAAGAGAACAATTATATTGCAATGGTTCAAAGGATGAGTGGAATTTGTTCAATAAGTCTCATCCAAAAAGAGGTAAAATTGAGACTTAACAGTAATCATCTTAATTTTAATAATTTTTATTTAAGAATCATTTTTTTTATCATGTTATTTGTATGAAGTATTTTTTGGTTTCATCGATGATAATATTTGTTAGTAAACCTGATTGGTCACCTGAATTTTTGATATCACTCAGATTAATAACTTGTTAATGAATTAATTATCTTCAGTAATAATCCAATTTTATCTGATATACAAAATTAGAATAAAAAACATATAAAATAAAAATGTTAAAAAAGGATGAAGAAAAGAGACAAAATCTTTTAAGTTTTTTTATTTATTTATTTATATAGAATGTAATAAGTTTACAATGTCATATCTTGAGTTATTGTTGTTTGTTTGAGATGTTATTTGCACCATTGAGAAGTTTAACAAAAAAAATTCAAATATTATTTTACCACAGAAACCAAAATTAATCTCTGTTATAAAAATAAACTCCAAAGTAAGTGATTTAATAATAAAAAAATAATTCAAGTTCCACATGATTTTATTTTTAATTAAAAAATCTTGTATTGTCAACAATAAATTTAAGTATCTCCTCTTCTTCTCTTTATATAAGGAGGAGACTCCAAACTTTCAAAACACACAAACCATACACAAAATCCCAAATGAATCTAATACATTAGTATAGTGAAAAATATTGGACCCACAATAATGATTTTTAAAGGACCTAGTAAAAAAATTAGATCTATCATTTGTTTCCCTATCTTTTTGAGACTTTTAATTATCGCAGAAACATGAGTCATTATTTAGATAAAAACATCCCCTGTTTAATTATATAGTATAAAATTAAAATTTTCAAACATATACTAAGATCTCAAACTAGTTCAGTGCTAAGTAATATTTTCAAAATCCAATGGACCAAGGGTTTCACGTTTACTATGGGTTCCAATGCATGTCTAATTTAAAAAAGTGATTGGACTGATTTGTGGATGTGAGACACCTGTTACAAATTGTCAACTTAAAGGTGAGCTTTTTTTTTAATATATTTTTTTTTATTTTATGTTTCATTATTTTATTTAATTTCTTTCAAAATTATTTAAAATTGTTTTATTCAATAATAATCTTTTTCCCTGTTGAAAATTATTTAGAAATAATAGTAGTAATAATAACTATACTATACCAATAATAATGTCTTTTTTTTACACCGATAATAATGTCTTTAACAACAAAGTTAAATATATGAAATTATCAAACTAAAAACTAGATTAAATAGATGTGATATCTTTTAATTTTAAATTTAGAAGATAATATTACAGTTTGGATTCAAATTTTCCTTTTATTATTTTCTATCATTACAATAACAATAAAAAATCATAATAAAATTATATTTAACAAATATAATTCCTAACAATTTGAATTAATGTTTTTTACAATTTTGTTAAAATATTTCACAAAAATTAAAATTTCAACTTTAGAATTTAATTAGGATCATAATAAACTGTTCTAGTGAAAATGATTAATTAAATATTTCATTTTTTAATAATATTTCAAGACATAAGTTATAACGGTTTGATGTCTTATATCACTTATCTAAATAAAAAATACTAATTTAAATAAACTAATTAAAGATATTAGGATAAATTGTTTTGAATGTACACCTATGTCAATTTATATTTTAGGATGCAAGACATACGTTTAGTTAAGATAATGTCTAATTTAAAACAAACCAACAAACAAATATTTTTTTTATTAAAAGAATTAAGTTGCTGCAAGTTGTATTTGAAGATAAGTAAGAGCAAGAGACCACTTTTGTGCTAAAAAATTTAAAACAATATTAACCTTGTTTTTATGATGAATACTAATAATATTTAATCTTTACAAATATAAACAAATATGCATCAATAATTGTTAAAATAATATTTTAATATTTAATATTTACAAAATATTAAAATTCAAATAAATTTTTAATAGTTTTTAATAATTCTAACTTAAAAAAACACTTTTGTGCATTTATGTGTGACACCCTTACTACCCCAACACATATATTGTAATAATATAAATAAACTAAGAAAATCAAATTCTCAAAATAGGTAAAAGGATTCACATGAAACCTTTAGAAACATTCTTCAATATCCAAAATATTCTGAAAGTGAAACTTAGAAAATAAAACGTAAGAGGTTACAAAATATTTTCAAAATAATAGGTTCAACTTCGTATTCAAATACAATTCATGTCCTAGAAATTCACTGCCCCGATGTCACAATATCAGAGCATACCCATAAATCAACTGTTGACATTCTAGATGCCACTCATAGCCGGATCTTCCTCACCTAAAATATCCACAAATTGTAGGTGAGAAAAGAAAATATCCATATGTAAAACACATAAGGAAAACATAACATAATCTCATCATTATTCATTACTTAATGAAATATTCACAAGCATTTATATATGTATATCATAATTAACAATCCTTTATCATCTTCGCCATCTCAATCCACAATTTCATCAATCCATCACAATCCACACAATCTTACACTTCATACTATGCCAAGATCACGCTACCCATTTAACAATCTCAGGTCGTGCTCACCCCTGATATAACATTGTGCCAAGGTCACGTTATCCCTATCCCAGGGCCGTGCTCACCCCTGACATGTTAACCAAGGTCACGATACCCACGTAACAATCCAGAGCCGTGCTCACCCTTGATATAACACTGTACCAAGGTCACGTTACCCCTAACCTAGGGCCGTGCTCACCCCTGACATGTTAACCAAGGTCACGATACTCATGTAACAATCTCGGGTCGTGCTCACCCCTGATATAACACTGTGCCAAGGTCACGTTACCCCTAACTCAAGGCCGTGCTCACCCCTGACATGTTAACCAAGGTCACGATACCCATGTAACAATCCCGGGCCGTGCTCACCCCTGGTCATAGGTGTGAAGAACCACAATCACATTTCATTCACATTCCACACAACATCTCACAGTTCAATTCCATACCACATACACAACAGGCAAGTCCAACAAAATAAGGGTTTACACACCTTTCGAGCAATTTACATCTAGATCATCAATTCTTATCAAATAATATACCAATAACATTCATAAATTAATATTATAAATAATGGAATTATCAATTTAATATAACTTTAACATGAACAATAAAACCCCCAATTCTTTCAAAACCTAACTCACAGACACTTTTCTACAGTTTCGTTCTCCCTCTCATATCATCATTCTTATAAATTAAATATATATTTCTAATCCTCAACACATACAGAATCTAATGGTATCATTAATTCCTCAAACAGAAATATTTCAATTTTTCCAAAACCTAGCCTACAGACACTTTTCTATAATTTCGTTCTCTCTCCCAAAGCATCATTTTTACAAATAAATCATATATTCATAATCTTAAATTCATACAGAATCAAATAAGACCAGTAATTCTCCAAACAGAAATAATTATAAAATTGCTCATAATCCTAAAGGATTCTTCCTATACCCAATTCCCTCATGTAACTCTACATATAAATAATTCTTTTTTTCTCCCGTACCTGGATAAGCAGCAGTTGAAACTACAACAGGGATCTCTTGGTCTCCTCCTCTAAGTGCCCCATGGTCTTCAGAGAGAAGAAGAGGGGAAGAAGAAAGAGCAGAAGAGAATAGGAAGAGAAAATGAGAGATGTGTGAAAATGAGAGGTGAGGGGCGCTATTTATAGAATTTCAGGCTCACCTACCGGAACGGCCCGTTCCAAAAGTGGAACGCCCGTTCTGGACCCTTCAAATCTACGCAAATTTTTGAACTGGAACGGCCCGTTCCCAATCCCAGCAGAACGGCCCGTTCTCCCTCCGGAACGGCCCGTTCTCCAAATCGGAACGACCCGTTCTCCCTCCAGAACGGCCCGTTCTGCTTCTCAAATTTTGGGCCTTTAACTTATTCCAGAACGGCCCGTTTCACTTTTGAAACGACCCGTTCTGGGCAACGAATTGGGCCTACGGCCCATTGAAAATTGGGTTGTTACATTATGTATTTTGGTTTAAAAGTTAAAAATAAAATAAATGATAAAATAATTGAAGTTCAATATGTATGAATGATTAAAAATTAAAGGACAATTTTGATAGTTATTTAGAAAGTGTGAGAAGTTTAAAAAATTAATTTTTGAAAAAATTGAGAAAAATATATATTAAAAACTAAATAAAAAAAAGTATGGAAGAAAAAGAGTGTTTTGAAAGTTGAGAGACATAATGATCAACAAAATTTGTATATCAAAAAGGCATATCATCTTTATTAATAGTACTAGTGTAAAAAAGTATTTTATGTCTCCGTTTACTTTTTATAAAATAAAATAAAATAAATGATAAAAACAATTGAATTTAAAATATATGTGGATAATTAATAATTAGAGAATGTGAACAATTTTAAGTAATTATTTAAAGAGTATGATAAGTTTGAAAAATAAATCTATGAAAAAAAAAACATATTGCCTTTATTAGTAGTATAAATAAATAATTTGCTTAAATAATTAAACTGTCTAAGCATCGATGTCACATGGTGTTTGCACCTTCTCTATATTTAATTAGCTCTTCAATTTAAAAATTATTTTTCAAAGACTATTTTCTTTTTTAAAAGATTTTCTCATTTTTTTTAAATAAATATTGGTGGTAGCCCTTCTATTTTAAACATATTTTTTTTTAGTTATGTATTTATCTTGTTTGAGACACCTCCTTTTGATAATATTTAAGTATTTTTGTAACGATTCTCTTAGTCACTATACTTACTATGATTCAACAGAAACTAAGCAGAAGCATCAACATCAAACATTAGTATAGGATATCATGCAATAAGTAGTTAAATCTCATGTAAATAGTCATATATGTAAGAAATAAAATGTTTGTCCTTAAACATATATACGTACTTAGTACAAAAGAAGTAACTACTATATACAAGATAAACCTAGTCGCCGGTCAAGCATTTATATAAGACCTAGCTACCTTTAGGGTAGCAACATCAAAAGAGAGCCACCTTCGACGTGACTCACCACCGAACAACACCACTCAACTCGCTAATCTTGTCACTGTCATCCTTATCTCATATATGAAAGACAAGAATATTTTCTACAACTTTCGTGAAGAACTCAGGTTCTAATTCACTCATCTACCATGTTAAAAATTGTAAAAAATCGTAATTATTTTCCTAAATGCTGATATCTTGACCTTTGCTTACTAAAAAGGTCATAAATGGAGTTCTAGACCTTCTTTTTGGGTGATTTCAGTGACATTGGAAAGCTAACATTCAAGACTACAACTTTCATGAAGACCCCAAGACCAAATTTGGTCATCTACCCCTAGCGTTGCAGCGCTTAATTCAACGCTCCAACTTTGACTTTCTGCCAGCTTCGTTTTCTCCTGGGGCTGCAACCCCTAACTTGGAGCTACAACGCCAGATCTCGGCCTCCTTGTTTTCTCTCACAACTACAACGCTGGTTCGGAGCTCCAATGCTGAGTGTAGAGCTTTCTACATGGCTTCCCACCTTCGTTTTTCACCTATAATCCATCAATCTTACCCCTAAGCATGATCTACCTTCATAATCTCTACTCATTTTGTTCATACAATCCAGAAAATCCAAAAATTTCAACATGCATGCATCAAGATTTCAAAGAATCATCTCATTCTTCAAGCAACTCAAAACCCCAATCTTTCAACTCAAAACCCCTCAAATTCATCCTCATTCAGCTAACGCATGAAACCACACATTGCTCATCGTTACACTCAACATTAAATTAACAAAGTTTCTAACTTCCCTTACTTCGGAAGGGAATAAAATTCGACTCTGTGCTATCCAAGGAAAAATAAGAAGAGAACGGGAATGAAAATTCGACTCTAGAACTTCGAAGCTTCCTTGCATTACTAAAGTTCAACAACCTTTGAGAACCCAAAAATGAAAAAGTTTAAGGAAAGGAAGGAGTAGAATGAAGAAAAGAGAGAGAGAAATCTCCAGTCTTATAATTTTAATTTATAGTTTGTATAAAATTATTAAATTTTATCTTGTATAATAAAATTTGTAATTTTATAAATATTATTTTAAAGTTATGTTTAAAATAATATAATTAATTGATAGTATAAATTATTTTAGAAATAATTAAGTCAAGAAAAAACTATACCAACAATATTATCTATATTTTATATCCTTTTTAATACTCACACTTAAACATATATATATATATATATATATATATATATATATATCAAAATAATTGTGAATTTTGAATGTTTTACCTACCAAAAAAAAGTTATAAATATATTGAAAATAATAGTTTTACAAAATAAACTTTATTTAATAAAAAGAAATATTGAGAAACGACAAGGCGAATTGAATAGGCATTAAAAAAACAACGTGGTTGAGTACTATAACCAGTGAACTTTTACATTTGTAATTAATAAACATAAAAGCTATTGTCACCTTTGGAATTTCAAAATTAGCGTCAGCCATTGATCACAAGAGCAACGTCATGGTTAGGTTTGTAAGCCAAGCAAAGTTAATATCTGTGGAAAATAATTTCCCCCCACATTTCAACATCACCCCTTCCTTCCCCACATTTTCCCTTCTCTTTCCTCGCAAAACCTCAACCCTTTCTTTCTCACCATTATTCTCTATCATTTCATATAATACAGAATTCTTAGCCACCAAGTAGACACCCCAATAATGATGAGTATTCTCTTCCCTCCCACTTCCTCAGCCAAGGGGAAAAGGCTCATCAGAGAACTTGTTCAGGGTCAGGATTATGCCACTCAGCTCAAGTTTCTGCTTCAGAACCCTATTGGGCCTCGTGGCTTCCTTTCTGCTAAGGAACTAGTGTCTAATGTTCTCAGATCTTTCTCTCAGACTCTCTCTGTCTTGACTTCTTCTGATGATGATGACCACGTTTCTCAGAATCTCGGAGAAGATGCCTCGCAGCTTGTGGCTTCCAGCATTAATCCGAGGTCTGAGGATTCCACTGAGAGTAGGAAGGGATCATTGCCCCTTGCAAAGGATCGGAGAGGGTCCTACAAAAGAAGGTCTTTTTTTTTTTTTTTTTAATTCTCTTTTCTGTTATCTGATCTAATTGTGTTTGAGTGTGTGTGTTGCTGTCTTATTACTTCTTCGGTCAACAAAGGTTGTTATGTCGGCGATTTGGGGGTGGTAGTCGGAGGATTTGGTGGATTGGGGTGTGTACGGACACTGTCATACTTGTTGTACATAATATGAGTAAATGTTGATCTTTCTTGAGTGGGAAAAAAAAAATTGATACTTTGAGTTTGAAGCTAAGTTTATTGGACTTTTAGAATATCTTAATATGCAGTGAGTTCTCAATCTCATCCTTTGATTTTGATTGATGCAAGGAGTTTTCTAGTGGGTTCCTTTATTTTAGCTTAGTGGCTTGTCTTGATATCTTACCGAACAATGCAATTGTTTCACATCATCATCATTTTTTTTTTGTCTTTCTTAGATCTTTCCTTCATATTTGTTGATTTTTTTTATATATATTTTCTCTTTCTTCATAATTTGATGGTTTACAAAAAAAAAAAAGAATAAAATAAAAGATTTTAAAAAAAGCAAGAAAAGGAAAACGATTATTTTTTCTTTACATATTCTGAATCTCCAACAATAGTTTATTATTACACGAAATAACATGCATGGTTATCTTAAATTGCTGTGCAGGAGGACTGAACAGACATGGACCATTGTTTCTCAAACAAATGATGATAATCATGCATGGAGAAAGTACGGACAAAAGGAGATCCTAAATTCTCAATTTCCCAGGTAATCATTATTTTCCATTTTTTTTGGCAATTTTTTTTCCTATACCAAAGAAAGATATTCATTAGTTTAATTTGTGCAAAACATTGTTTCACTATTTATTGTCTTTTTCTATTTTTGGTTCCTTTCATTGCAGAGAAAAAAGTTGAGCAACAGAGTGATTTATATAAAAATATCATTTGAAGAAAGTATTTTAATTGGGAATGCTAGGACTTAGTACACTTCTTTCGTGCTATTTCCGTTGCATATGTGAACACTTCCTTTTCTGATATCATACCAAAAGAAGACTCTAAACTCAAACAACACTGCAGCTGAAAACTAATTAATTAATGCAGAAACCCGAATTAGTCAACTTTGATGAACATTGAGGTTATTTACGCAGTAGGACACACTCAAATTTACTAGCATTTCACGAGTTTAATATGTATTTTAATTTGTTTCAAAAACTTGTACAATTTAATGATAAATAATGTGCAGGAGTTACTTTAGGTGCACTAGGAAGTATGAACAAGGTTGCCGAGCAACGAAACAGGTGCAACGGATACAAGAGAATCCTGACATGTATAATATTACTTACATTGGCTTTCACACATGCAAAGACACCCTCAACCTCAATGCTCCACAATTGGTCACATATTCTGAAACTCGAGACTCATTTCTCGAGAATTCTCATCCTCATTCAAACATTGTGTCAAATGAACAACAACATGATCCTCCTATGGGATCACAAAGCACAACAAATGTAAAACAAGAATATCCCAACGAGGACACTCCCAGTGATCTTACAGATGCTAACCTGTGGTCTGATTTGAAGGATTTTGAACTATCCAATGCCTTGAAAATAGCATCTGATAATGCAGATATTGGGTATTCATGTACTGCCTCTCGGAGTCTGGACATGGATTTTGGGATGTTTTGTTCTCATTTCAGCTCCGATTTCAACTTTGATGAAAACCATTTTGTTTAGTTAGCTTTCAAAAGTCTTAACCATGCATTGAGATTGAATTAATGTTTAGACTTTGCACTTGTCAAGTTTCCGTGTTGTATGGAGGGAATATTTGATTATTCTCACGTGTAATCGGTTAGTCTAATGTAATTTATATATGTCTGTCTACAATGTGCTTTAACAGGATTGATTAAATATGATAGTGTACTTTTGGATAAAAGTTTTTTTGAAATATTTCTAAAAGAAAAAATAAAAATAAAAATAAAATAATTTTTTTTATAAATTAAAAATTTTAAAAATGTTGATATAAAAGAATTTTTACAAATTAACTTATTTGTAAACTAATTTTAACTTAAAAAAAGTATACATTCTATTCGTTACCGAAAAGATTTATCTAATTAAACTTACTGAACCAACTGTTTGTGGGTGCCGCATAGTACATATGTATGCACAAGTAGTTTGCTTTTCTTTTCTTTTGATTTTCTTTCCATCTCCTTGCAAGACAGTGTGTCAGTGTCATGTTCATGCATGAGAGCCTATGTCACATGAAAATATATATTTATTAGAAGAATAATGATATTTTGTCACCAATTCTGGTTGATTAAATTATTTTTTATTTTTTATTTAGCTCTTAATCTATAATTTTAATTTATTTATTTTTAATCATGTAATTTTAGTCTCTTATTTAAAAAAAATCTAAAATTTAAATACTTGCGTGTAATAGTATGACAACATAAAATATTACTATATATATTTTTACATGAATAACTTTTCTAATTTAAATATGAAATTTATACGAATTTCATGATCAAATAAATTATAATTTATTAAAAATTGATAAATGAAAATTGGATAATTAAAAATAAGATAACTAAAACAGTATATTAATTAAAAATTAAAGGACGAAAAGTTTATATGTAAGTTACGGGAATGTACTTTGATTACAATAAGGAGGCCAAATACATAAGTATAACATGGATTGGAATGTCAGTGGGTGGAATGAATATGGGCACTACCCCTTTCCTCAAACAAATATGTGTCATTTACCTATTTCTGTATCTGTAAGGTATTTATTATATGGATACTCACATTTTTTTTTTTAATTTGCAGATATATATAGTATTTACAGATATTTATTATTATTTTTAAATATTTAACAAAATATTTTAATCATATATTTTAATTATTTGTAACAATTTTTTTCCTTTTAAAAGTTATATAAATTTGAATAGAAAAGAGTTTGAAAATTATAAAGTTAAAATTCTAATAGTTTCATAATTATAATAATAATAATAAGTAAATTTAAAAATTAAATTTTAAACGTTCAATTATATAAATTTAAAATTCAACTAATAATAAAATTAAATATTTTAATTACACATAAATTAAAATAAAAAATAATAATAGAATACTTAACTATTATAAATACAAATAAAGTTTAAATAAAATTAAATTCATATAATTTCAAATAAATTAAATACTAGTGGGTACAAATATAATGATACTCATATCCTCTTTATTAATATATTAATATAAAAATATCCGTATTTATTATCGGCGAGTACCTATTTACAATATCTACTTTTTATTCATTACAGGTTTTATCCACAGGTATTATGGGTATGGATTTTTTGAGATTTCTACACACCTAGAAATGATTAAATGAAATGAAATAAAATATGCATAAACAACAGCTTTAGCCTCTATTAACTTTTTTAGAGTGAAATATATGTAAGTTATCTCGGAACATGGATTCGTGGCTCTCACAAGCTCAGACTGTGGAGGTTTAAAAGTCAACATATGCACGAGATTAGCACATCATATCTTGGTTTAGAGTAATTAAAGTTATCCTCTTATTTATTATACCAATATATATATATATATATATATATATGAGGAGGGTTCAAACGCACCGGTGTAACTTTTACTAAGTGTTATATCGCTCAATAACTTTATATTAAAAGTGAATCTTGAAAATCTAACCGTTAGATTTAAAGTTCATATCTCTTAGATCATATATGTCAAATTTTGTTAAAATTGAACAACAACTTGAAGGTAATCAAAGTGTTCATATTTTTGTATATTTTGAAATGTATATATTACGTCAATTTTGTTTTATGAGAATGAAATATCAAATCATTTTAAATTAATATAAAATTTGATATATATGATCTAAGAGATATGAACTTTCAATCTAACGGTTGAATTTTTAAAATTCACATTTAATATAAAGTTATTGAGTGGTGTAACACTTAGTAAAAGTTACACCGGTGTCGTTTGAACCCTCCTATATATATATATATATATATATATATATATATATAATATTACCTCCAAGAGGACTAGATGATTTATGCTGATAAAGTTATCAAAGTTCTATATTTGTATATATTACTTACATTTTCAACTTTCAATTTAAAATCTTAAGAAAATATTGTCTAATATTTACGGTATTGTTTATATTTAAAATATTTTTATAAGATCAAAATGCAAGATTTAGAACAATCTAACTTGAAAGAGTCATAAGTCTAAGATTATGCAAAGATAGATTTCTCAATTTTGTTTAGAAAATGCATAATGTGATTTGAGATATTGAACAAGTATTAAAATGGATCTATCAATGGAGGTAAGAAATGTGAAAATACGTTAAACTTATTACGTACTTTCATTACTGATAGCTCAATAGACCAAGCCAATGTACCTGTCTGATGGGCACACTAAGTCTTTTAGTAGTCTAAGGGCCGAACGAGAGCTCTAATCCAATGCACTGGTGAAGGGTTGGTACCTACAAAAGACACTCCAACGCTCAAGTCAGGACAAGCTCGAATATATAGGATAATTAATGAACAGTAACGTTACCTTTTGACCTGAGCTATTTATACTGACATTTATGGGCCCTGGACCCCATGGGCCCTGCAACATAATTACCGTATTAGGTAATACACTTTAATCGGCTAATTAATCCCTAATCTCTGATTAAGAATACCAAGTGATGATAGGCCGATCCAGGTGGCCGATTGACGTTTGGCTACCTGGTCCTGCCATTCGGCGGCCGATAGGGTGGTGGCTGAACCCTCCTACCTGTACAATTACTTTTATATTCATGCTATTGTGATTTTTTTTATCCTTTGATCCTCATTCTCATTGTGCTTAAAAGGCTTGTTTTTCTAATAATTATGGCATGTATGTATTTAATATATCTTGTCACCCATTTTCTAAGATGTCTTAATCATACTAGAATCTCAGCCAAATCAAGCAGCTAGTACAACTACAAACCTTAGACTCAACGTATTTGGACAAAAACAATCCCATTTGGACAAATCCGCAGTCTACCACATATATTACTAGTCCATTTTTCAGTTTTACATATAGTAGGATGAATATTGTTGTCTTAAACTAGGTATTAATTAGAGTGCAGTGTGAGTATAAAATCTTACAAGAAATTGAGCAACATATAAATGATAATGACTCGTAAGTATAATGTATTTTAGATTATGAAATCTGATGTGAAGTTGACTTATGTAATTAATTTGTAGATCTTTAATGTAACTATCCAGCTATTAAAATGTGTCAACTAAGCGTGTAATAGGTTATAAATTATGATATAGGCATGGAATTAAACAGAGAAAAAAGGACACTGTTTTGATGTTTGACACAAACAAGAAGACAAAGGGCCATTGAATCAAGTGGTGGACAGAAAGTGAAGTGTAAGGGCACATGCGTATGGAGAAGGTAATCAATTGTGGGAAGATACATTATCAGACAATTGCTGAAGCCTCTAGCCTGTACCTGAAGCTAGCAAATGAACAAAATGGGTCTTTTTCAATATTTGAACATTGATCGGTACTTGGCATCCTCATAGAACGTAAGAACTCCTTCCCTAACACGAAATGCCAATGGCACAAAAGAAATCATTACCTCAAGTCACTACAAAAAAATATGTAATTAGTAGGGGTTTTTTTCTGGCGGTTTCAAAAAACCGCCACAAAATATTATATTTCTGGCAGTGTTTTAACCGCCACAAAAGAATGATAGCCAAAATCTTTAAATACTTGCCAACTGCTAAAATATAATATATTTTCGGCGGTTTAAAACCGCCAATCTTTAAATAATTAAAATATTTTTTTCCTTATTTTTAAGGGAATAAAAATCAAATGAAATGGTTCCATTTGCACTTTTATTCTCGGTTCTCTTTCTTTTTTTCTCTCTATCAACGAAAACAACAATGGAATATTTGCAGGACGCTGGGATACGCGTTTCTCGATCACACACCGCAATCCAATTCAGCGTGTCTCCGCATTTTCTCTCGTGAACCTGATTCTCCATTTTTCTTCTCCGCGCTGTAAATTTTTCCTCTCTCTGCTGCATTATTCACCGTTTCTAATCTCAACCATATCGCACTTTCGCCAATTTCTTTATCTCTCATTGCTGTCTTTCTCGCGCTTCAATCCTTTATTGCGTTTGTCTTTATCTGATCGACCAACGACGTTCGGATTTTTTTATTTTTGCTTTATTTTATTTTGTTTATTTCCATTCATGGCAAGTGCTTTTGTCGATGTAATTTCGTCGTTTTGTGTGCATTTCGATCTTTGTTGTTGCCGTGTAGATTTTGTTGCTAATTTGCATGAAATTGCTGGATTACTTGCAGAGAATATGGAAAGCACTCAAAGCAGTGTTTGATTTTGATTTATTTGCTTATTAATTAATGTGTTTTTTTCCCTTTTTCATTAATTAATGCATGTTTGTTTTGCTTCCTTGTTTAGGATTGGATTTAATTGCACGTAATGGAGGTTTAAAGCCGCGCAGAACTCGGTGTTGTTGGTCTTTTGGTGGTAGTGGTAGTGGTATTTGGAATTTGAGGATTGAGTGGGGGCTTGGAAAATGGCTGCCAAGAGTGAACACCACCAAACTGTTCCCCTTTTGTACTGTTATGTACTCATAATTGGACCAGGATGTAAAAAGACAACTATCTGGATACTCAATTAACAGATATGTAGTCCATATCTTTTCTTAAAGAAACTGGTAATCTAAATCTAAATGTTTGTACAAAACTTCTAATACTAAATAAATATACATATTCTGCATGTTATAAATAAATTATTCTTATGACATTTTTCAAAATAACCCGATTCTGTTAACAGGGTTCATGCTAGTATGTTTTCCTTCTAAATCTACTAATAGAGTGTTTGGATACTGGTTTTTAAAGGATTTTGAGAACTTTTCTACTTGAAAATGCTCTTTATTTTTAGTAGAAAAACTCTCAAAAGTTCTTCTAAGCTTGTATCTCAACACACTCATAGTCTTATTGATTGCGTTGTACAATAAAGCACTTATTATTTTCAGGTAGCAAAGGTCCAAAGCCTGACCTTTTACTGGTTTATGGACCTGTGAGGAGCCATCTTGGTTTTCCTGTATGGAGAGTTCCTTACACAGAGATCATGTAAGTTCTTTCTACGAAAGTACTATTATTTATGATTAGATTAGTGCAATAATCAAATGTTTGTTTATTGACATGAAGTGAAGCTATGCTTGTTTATAGAAGCTAAAAGCAGTAGCTTTGTTAATGGTCTTCCTGTTCTGTATTAGGTTTTCAACTAGGAAGAGCCTTGTTGGAAGTGCCTGTTACTTAGAATCCAATGTGTTGGTTTTATATTTGATGTTCTTGACTTCATGGCTGAGTTAGACTGGAAAAAGTTTATCAAGTTATATATTACTGACTTTATTGCTCTGTTCATGTGAACAAACTAATATATTGTCAAGGTGTTTTTGCCACAATTTTGGTTTTATTATGGTTTTGTTCTTATGCACTCATTTTAATTGGAGCAGAGGAAGGACTATAGCCATTTATGCACTGAATGCTTATTGCTCAATGCACTATTTTTCATTTCTTTTTTTTTTCCTGGTTGCAATTTCTGATTCAGAAGTTTTACAGCTATTTGATGGACACAATAGATCTGCTACTGCTATTTATGCCAAGGAGAATCTTCTAAATAATGTTTTAAGTGCAATTCCTTCAAATCTGAACAGAGATGAGTGGATAGCAGCATTTCCCAGGGCTTTGGTTGCTGGCTTTGTAAAAACTGATAAAGATTTTCAAGAGAAAGGTACTGATAGTTCATTCCTTGCAGAGTTTGATATGTTCTCTGTTAATTATTTGTTTAAGAGAGAATTCATGTACATCACTTAAATCTTCATGTTAATATCACCAAAACTATTTGGACATTTTTCTAAGTTCTGTTGTCATCTATCACTCAAAGACTTCTCAAATCTGGGTATAATTTTAAGATTTCTAACCTTTATTAAAAGGTTTCCTATTGGGTTTGTCTGAAAAACAAAGTTATCATAATCTTGCCTCGTGTCATAGTTATTCTGATTTTTAAAGATCTTGATTGTAAATGTTCATTGATGAGAAAATACATAGTGGGAAGGCCATTTTTATAATCACCACGTGTGCAACGCTCTTTGAGAGTGCATATAGGCATTGGTTAACTTAGTTGTGTGTGTTTTGCCTGTTGTAATCTCTGGACATGAATCTTCTTCCAGGCATCAACTCCAACTACCTTTAACAGTTTGACATTGCTTTAGCTTGAGTATCCAAATTTGTTAAGATAATCAAACTACCATACAGAAGTTAATTCTTTCTTAAAATATCCCTTGTGAATTGTGATAGGTTTGCTAAGCAATTTGTGCAGTTTCATACTTCATTGATTAACGCTAGTTAAGTTTGTAGGTTCATTTCTAAAAAAAATTTATGTCAATACGTGATTTGCCCTTTTTGGAATTTTAATGAATTTTGCTTGGTTTCAGCCTGAGATTCTAGAAATGAGCATACCGGATTCATTTGGGGGGTGGGGGTTTATTGGCTATGCCAGTAAAAATTATTAGCACTAATTTTTCTCAAGCTTGACCAATAAGATTGTCTAATGTGTAATGCATGGTGACTCTTATTTTTTTTTTCATCCATTGACATGATCCATGCAATGTCAAAGGTGAACTAAAGACTATTATTTGTTTATTTATATGGGCCATATATTTGGCTTAGGATTTATATTACAAATTGCATCGCATAATACAGCTGGCTACCTCTTGATTTATATCACTTAAATTCTGTTGAAATCGAAAATTTTGAAAGTTGAGAAGGATCCATATGCACTATATGAATTTTGAACAGCACTTTGAAATCCCAATTTTATTAGCATTATTACATGTCAGTGGAGGTTTTTGCTTAATATCCAAACTCCAAATTAAGCTAAGTAACAAGTTTTTGATTAAATATTGCTTCTCTTTTGCTCAAATTCCAGAAGCAAAGTCATTGGACTTCATAACAATATTTCAAGTAATTGTGCTTTCCTTTTGGTTATATTTTTTTATTTTCTGTCATGATTTCATCCATAGGAGCTGGAAAGGTTATCACACAAATTTGATGAGAATGTTCTGGATGCAACGAAGAAGTTTGAAAAGCTAATCACGGATAAGAAGGAAATTGAAGGATTACCTGCTACTGCTCTTAGGTTGGCTACACAAAGTGCACTTGTGCTTATGCTTATATTTTGATATTGTTGCTTAGGTATAAAATAGGATCATGTATTTGAAGATAAATTTATAGAAACTGATCCAATGAAAGGTGCCAGAGAGTTCATTCCAAAGGAAATAGAACTGAGCAATTAAAAAAAGCAATTTTGTGGAGGTTTAAAACCGCCAAAAATGTTAAATTAAGAAAAATTTATATGAATTTTTTGGCGGTTTTAAACTGTTAGAAACTGTAAAATAGTACCATTAAAATGCATTTTGTGGCGGTTTCAGACCGCTACAAAGTAATTGACTTTTCTGACGCCCAGGACCAGCGTTTACAAAATATACCACAAACCGTTTGTGGCGACTGTGGATTCGGCGATTATTAATGACGCTAGTAATGTCATTTGTGGCGGTTTTTAACCGCTAGAAACCGTCAAAATAACTGCCACAAATCACACATTTTTTTGTAGTGAGTACTATATGGTTTCTACTTTCTAGATGTATTTTGCTTAAATCAATACCTTTAAATATTTCATGTTCCACCCAATTACTAATAAGAAAACCAATGACTTTATTTATTTTTAAATAATGTCTTCAATTATTAAATTTATTTTACTTTTCTATATATGTAGTTATGCCCAACTCACACATTGGGATATTCATCCGAGATAGCCTCCCATCACCCATGCCATTTAGTATAGGTATCTTTAAATTTTTTATTTTTTATTTTTATATATTTGCAAGTATTCACATGTATTCAACTATCCATGAATATTTGATAAATATCAATTTTAAATAAAAAGGTAAGGAATAAAATAAAATTTAAAATAAATAATTATAAAACATGTCTCAACCTCATTATTAAGTGGATACTCATTTAATTATCTATTTAACATAGCAAGTTTTATCTATAGATATTTGTAAGTACGAATTTTTTTTTTTTTTTTTTTATCCTTACTCACTCTTGTTTGTAACAATAAATTGTAATTATTTTATTTTTTGTTAAGCTTTGTCGTCCACAATTCACTACAAGAAAATTGTTGTAGTAATACACACCCTATAATAACATAATATTTATTACTAAATGTTACTTTTACCTACAATATATATTGGTATGTGTTAGTAATATATATATTCTCATAATTGTTAAAAAAAAGTGTAGATATTGATTATAGTAACTCACAATATATATTATTGAATCTCATTTAAAATCAACAATTAAATTTGTGGGTGAGTACATGTTAAATTGATTTATACTTGCATATATTGTACATATATTTAGTTAGGGTCATGGCTAAGTCAAGGCCATTGCCTTAGGCCCCTGGTCTCCATTTTTTTAAATAAATAATTTTAATATAAATAATTAAGTAATATATTTTATTATATTATAATTAACTAATTAATGCATAATTGTTTAAAATTTATATGTACACACAGATAAATATTATAATATATAATATTATTAATTTGTGAAATTTTATTACAATTTAAAAGTTATTTTACATTTATTTTGAATTTCAATAAAAACAATGGTATCAAAATGAATATAAGAATTAATTTCGATAAAAAATTAATAAAAATAATTGTGATAAGATCATAAAAATATCATGTTAATTTTGCTCTTCTAAAAAAATATTTTGTAGTTTTAATTATTTTTATAAATATTAAATTAATTTATTTGATTATATTCACACCATATTTTAAAATATGAAATCACTTTAAGAAAATTATTTGAATTTCAATAAATAAGATTTTGAAGAAAAAAAATATTATCTTAATTTTATATTACTGATCACAATTTTTTTTTCTGGTTTGAAAATTTTAGAAATTACTAACAAAACAAATTAGTGTTCCACTAAAAGTATTAAATATATTAAAAAATTAATTTATTAAATTTATTCAATATATGTTTATAAAGTACACCGTAAATAGTGATTGAATTAATTATTTTATTAGATGTTGAAACTTCTTAATTATTAATATTTCATAAACAATTTATTAATTAAAAAAATAAATTATTTAATTAATGAAAGTAAAACATGAATGAAAAATTTATCTTAGGCCTATAGAATAAACAAAAACAACAATTTTAAATTATACATAAAATACACTTTAAAATAAAAATTAATAAAATTGGTTTTTTTATTATATATATTATTATATAAAATATATTTTAAATTAGTAATTCCTACTCCGCGGGAGTAACCGTACTAATTTTTATTAATAGTATAGATTAAAACTGTTACAATCACATATAACAATTTTTTTAATATAATCATTTTCCACTCATTGCAAATCATTTTTTTTTCATTGATACCTATCATGAAATTTTTTAAAATGTAAATTATAAGTATAATTTAATCCTATAAAATTAACTAATAAGATAAGAAATGTTCTCCATTTATATATTTTTTAGTTGTTTTATCTCTAATTCGATGTGAGATTTTAGTTTTTTCAATACACTTCCTCGTATTTAATTATTATTGAGTTTGTTATATAGATATATGATAAATGACCCTTTTCCTAATACACTCCCTTATAGGGAAAGCAAGTAAATCTGTATTTGTGGATAATGTCTGAATTTGCCCGATTTTGTTGAGAAATACCTGATTTGATCAAGCACGGGTATTGATACAGATAATATCTGATTCATTAAATCATATATGGGGACGGGGATGCATATATACATACCCACCCGTACTCATACCCTCTTAAAATTTATAAATATTTAATTTAACTTTTTTAGAATTTACTTAAAATTTATGTAATTTCTTATTTTATTTTTAATTCATATCAAATAAAATTTAATTAATGTAATTTTATAATTATTATTTTATATTAAAATTCTTATTTTTTTTATATTTTTGCAAAAAAATAATATTTAATTAATATTTGGACGGGTACGGGACAGATACGGTTATACTGGAGACAAATTTTATATCTGTCGAGTATAAAGACGGGAATGGGTATAAGGTACCAGAACGGGGACGGGTATAGAAAAACTCGTACCTGTCTCGCTCCATTACCATCCCTACTTCCTCTCTTTTAGTACTATTGAGTTTGATACGTGTATCAATGATGAATGATCCTTTTAGAGTGGATTTATGATAACTATGATATATTTTAAGAATGCTAGTTATAAATTTAACTCAATCTTATAAAATCAATTTATAAGATAATAAATTACCCTCACCTATATATTCTTTAATTACTTTATATACTCAAACCCTAAAACCACTTATATATTCTGCTTAAGATTGTTTGGTTAATACTTGACATAGTTTTCCTAAAGAATAAGAAAATATAAGCTAAAGAATGAGAATATATACAGTTTGTTAGTTGCTTCCCTTCTATGTGCTAACTTCTATATTTGTACATGTGTGTGTTTTAATTTTTAATTTAGAATTAATGGCTTATTTCATAAGGATATTCTCAATGTGGAATGATAGTGCTATTGCACTTTTTTTTCCACTAAAAAAATTCAGCTAATTGCACGTACACAATACAACACTCATCACTTGTTGCCCTCATTAATTTATCCAAAAACACTCAATAAAGCTCTGACATTTTCTTACCTCACACATGTTCGTACCCTAAAAACAACGCGTTGATATCTTTAATAACTCATTTGCTTATTTTTTTTTTAAAAAAAGGTTCGTACTCTAAAACAAGGAAATAATAATAAAAAATTTATAAAAAAAAAACAACAAAACACGTTGATATCTTTAATAGTGTACGTGTTTATAGATATACCATTAAGAATTGATTTTACCCCTACAGAGTGACGACGATACCATAAAAGTTAAAGAAGAAACAACTATTTGTTGTTTTAGCTAGTTTTACCGTTCAAATTTTTTTTCACTGTGAAGTTGTTCCAAACATACTATAAGAAAGAATCGAATTAATAAAAATACTACATAGACAAAAAATTAATAATAATAATTATTATTATTATTTTATTAAAAAAAAAAAGCAGCGTGCACTTCCCCGCCCCCACCTATATTAAATGAAAAATAACCCCCAAAAAAAATCTATCCATTTTGTTTGATCACAATATTACATAAACCCAGATAACCACTTTAATTACTTGAGCCTAGCTAGGATTAATTGGTACATGCCCTTTTGCCCCAAGTCACTGATCGATGGAGTGGCCAACTACTATAAAAGCATTTAAAACTGAAATTTTATACCACCGTGAGGACTAGGTTTTGTTTGCTATTTTGCAAAGTCAAATATATATACGGATTTCTATTTAAATTGTGAAGAGAGATCAAAGTGTGTGCAGTGAGAACATGTTAAGATTTACGTCATTTTTTATTTGACGTCAAGTATTAGAAATAACAATGAATTATTTTTAGATCAGTTTTAATGTGATTCTTATTTAAACATGTATCATCTTATTGAAAATCTTGTACTGAAACTGTGGTGATCATAAGAGCAGTGAGCGATAAACATTGTCTTTCTCTAAGTGCATCGTGTTACCTTTTTTTTAGTGAAAAAAAACAGTAAGTGTATCTTTTCTTCAAAGAAGAATGTGTTATATGGGAGGAAAAACAACAGTTCAGTTTAATTCGGTCAAAAAGTAAGAAAAAGAAGAGGGAGTTTATAAGTAAAAAAATAAAATAAAGGAGAGCGTTTAAGTATAACAATTGTCCTCTTTTAAACTTGTTTCGGGCACTAAGACAAAAAAAAAAAAAAAAAATGTTCAGTCAAGAATTCGATTCAAATTGAGTCGACATGCTTCTGGCCCGCTGGATTTGTCCTTTTAACAACACTAGATGAAAAGAAATATATATATATATATATATATATATATATAAGTACAAATGATGTAATTGAAAATAAAGAAAAATAAAATGTGACAAAGTATGACAGAAGAGAAACTGAGTGTATAAATATAATAACTCAAAAAAACAACCTTAATTTTACAAAAGAAAAATGTTAGACATCAAAATCTTCTTCTTCTGGTATAAAAGTCTTCAATGAAGTTATACAATTAATTCATTATTCATTGATTGTATAATTGGATCAAGCAATTATATCATTCTCAATAGAATTATATATTTTCTCCTACGAAGCCAATCTTGATCTTGTAATTAGTTTGGATCCTTTTTATCTTCAGCGGGAGAGAAGAGAAATTCCATGCTGTTATTGCCGCTGCTGCTACCAGAGTTGAACATAGCATCAGCCATATCCACCACAGGATAATCACCACCGTATCTTGAAGTGGAGGCTCCACCACTGCCACTACTGGTGGCGGCGGCCCCACCAGTTTGGAGGCTGAGGTAATTCATCCTAGGAGACAACTGAGAGGAAATGGTGTTACTGTTATGTGTCATGTCCACAAGTAGTTGTTGTAGTGGAAGTGATGATGATGATGATGGTGCTGTGGAGGACATGTGGCATGTGTGTTTCCCTCTGTATGTTACTTCAAATATGTTAGGATTGTCATCAAGTCTTTGCACTTGCTTCTTCGCTTGGCATTCATATAACTTTTGGTGTGTGCACCTGTAGTAACTCCTGTCAACAGACAAACAACCATTTCCAATTAATCAACAAAAACAAGATAACTTGGTAGAATTGTAATTCTTAATAATTTCTCGTTAGGACACAAATCAATTAGGCATTTTCAATGTTGTAATTATAAAAAAGAAATATTTGTCATGTTCGACCCATTTGCTAATCAAGTGGACACAGCATGCCATGAATTAAATGGCATGCCAGAGAAATGCCTCAACCTCAACCACTTGTTCATTATGTGGAGAGGAGCCATTTCTGGGGTATGTATTCGCTGCTGACTTTTCTGATTTGAGCAAGAAATTAATATCAGGATGAGGGTATAGTGTGGCATAAAATAAATAGCAATTTTATGCGTAACATGCTTTGGATGACTATTATATCTGTCAAAATCAATATGCAATCACATATCAATTGTAGTTTTGTTTATAGACTACTAGTTAATTAATAGTTAGTATATATATATCCATTCAAAATAAAAGTCAGTGTATAAGTTTACAACGTTGAAAGGATCGTGCATGTTATATTTATATAGGGTGATGAGTTAATTAAATTGATTTATGAAGCATACCTTGGGTACTTGGAGCCAAGTATTTCTTTCTGACCATATTTCCTCCAAGTGAAGCCATCTTCCGGTGGCATCTCTGTGTTTCCAAACTGTGGGGCAGGAACCATAATTTTTTCCTTCTCTTGATTAGCGTCCTTGCTTCTGGTTAATGTATATAATTAATTAGATATATAGTCATCAAGTCAAAATAATGTCCAAGAAACTACTTTGTAAAATGTATTTATACTATTCAATATGGGGTTGCCAAAAAATATACAAAAATGATGATAGTGTTAATTAACCATCAGTGTAGTTGATATGAATGTATCTATGTGACTTGTTGCCTAATTACCAAGAAAGATGTTGGAAAGTTTCGTTCTACTTTTTTGAGCCAGACATTATCAATAATCAAATACGGACTATAATAAACTAAAGCCTAGCTTGCTAGCTGGAAAAAACATAAAGGAATTCCACTATGAACGCTAGTTTTCTTCTTTATTCTTTTAATTATTGTCGGTTGTGGTTTCTGTGTAAGTCATCTACAATTCATGGTACATGTTTGTGTGTACAAGGAAAATACGCTCTTTTGCATTTCATTATTCCATATTTTCTAACGCTTATTTAATTGCACCTGTTAAAATGTCGTTAATATATACTTCTAAATTCTGATAAAATTGATTTCGCAAAATTTATTAGGGTAAGCAAATAATGCTATTTGAATTTTTTTTTTCAGTTATACATTCAATTAATTGTTTCACATAATTTTTTATTGCCGACTCTTTACATCACCATTAAAAATGGTCTCTTTTGCTCCTTTTCCCCTTTATTCTTTCAATCCTAAACCCATCATTTATCACACTATTGTTTTTTCATTTATCTTGCATTTTTCTATTTCTTTACTCTTCAAATTACCCATCACACTTCAAAAAATATTATTTTTTATTCTCTCTGACATCCATCAACGTTTCATCAATGGGTGTAAAGGCGTTAGAAAATTATTATAATGTGTTCAATGTCATTTTATTTTGCATTCTCTCTAGGCTTTCGTTTCAGACAAGAACCCTTCTACTATATATCACTAATTCATCTCCTTCAAGTCTGATATACCACAATTTAATTTTAGTTCACACACACATGTTTTGTTGTTACATTTCTATTATTTTATAATTTAACTTATATGTGGGTTTGATTGTTTGATTGATGAATTATGAACACGGGTGATTGAAACTAGTTACTATACTTAGCTAATTAATTTAATTAGATAAAATTGCAAAACTGTTTTTACCTATAAATAATTAGTTTGAAAAAGTGTTGTTGTTGGCATGAAAAAGATGAGATATGTATACCTTTTTCGTGATCGTGAGGATGATGCGACGATTCCTTGTACCTCTCCTTCAGATACCATGGTTTTCTCAGAATCTTCACCATCTCTTCCACCCATTTCACCAATCTGCAAAGTGCTCCTAGCAGCATGCACTTGAAACAACTGATCCATTGTTAGTGCATGACTAGACCTTAGCCATTCATGCATGAGAGTGGCATCCATCTCCTGAGGCCGTTGTGTTTCATATTCAGAAGTTTGGTTCTGTCGGGAGATTAGTAACAGCTTTTGTTTTGCAGCAGTGAAAGCCTCAGTTATCTCATCAATGGACAAGGACATCATAGTTGGCTGGTTCGCCAAGTTGGGTAGGTTTTGTTCAAGGTTTTGAGCCAACATAGAAGCGCGTCGAATCGAATTAATTACCTCTTCCATTGTTTCTAGGTGTTTTGGCTTTGACATGTATAAGGGTGAAAATATGGAAAGGGTTGTGAGTTATAATTATATTTATATGTTTGTCAAAGTGCAAGTTTCGTACTATGTTTCTACGTTGGTGCTGTGATGTCTCTTGTAAGGAAAAAACGACGCAATAATATAAACAGAGAACATGCATATACATTAATTTATGTTTCCATTTACACGGCGCTGAAAAAAGGAACGAGGAAAAGAAGACTTGGTCGTTGGTCGTTAAGAATTGTAGCTACTTGGAATTTCAAACTTGATCTTTTCTTTGGGTCTAGACGAAGACCCCGTTGCATTGCCTTGCCCCATTGAAACGATTGCTTCTTGGACCCCTTAGATGAATTTTCAAGCTTTCAGACCCAACTTGGAAATTTTCTTCTCACCGTATACTATACTATGTCATTATTCCTACGTTCTTGGAACGATCCTTCACTCTCACTTCTAACTATACGTGTATTTTTACTCGGTCCAGTGAATCTAATTAATGCTACGTTATCTATATTCTTTTTCTTTTATTTCATATATTTTTTACTAAAAACAATAACTATTTTTTATTAGAAATAATTTTATTTCAGTCAAATAAAACTATCAAACCATTAACATGGTGTCTTACTGAGAATTTGAACTCAAAATTGCGGATTAAGTTTAAACATTCTTTACCAATAGATTCATGTTAATTGTATGTATATTTCAGGGGTACAAATATGTTAGAAATATTAGTCCAAATCATTAAATTAAAAAAATAACTTCTATTGTCTCTGATTTGCGCTCTAAAATCATTTCCAAACAATTGGTAAGGTTAATAAACTCTCAGGAATAGATACTTTCATGAATAACTTGTCCAAAAAGAAAAGGAATTTAAAATAGAAGAATATTTGAGAAAATTATGGGAATTGCGACACGTAAGAACCATATATTTAGTTAAATATTTGATAAATTAGATATGTACTATTCTTTTTTCCGATTCAAAAATTTCCTATATTTTGTTTAAGCTGTATTTACTATTTAGTTCTATTTTTTTAATTTTATGTTTTCACCTTCGTGGCCTTTGAACTATATATGGGCCATGTTAGCAAAGGCAATCATAAAGTTCATTAAAAGCAGAAAAGTTAACCAGAAATAGAAAAGCTAGATGGTAGGTTGAAGCTTACTAACTTAAAGCTGGATAGGTTAAATTAACCTGAACAGTGAACAGAAAGGCTAGTTGGTTGGTAACATGAGAAACGATACTCTTTTTAACTTCTCTTACGATCTCTTTCTAACATTTTAAGTGATTAGTTAAAACTTACAAATTTTAATAAATATAGTATCACTAAATTAAGGTAAACAAAAAAAAGTTATTAAATAAAATATAAAATCCATCAAAATTTATAGTGCTTTAAAAAAAATTAACCAATAATAAGAAGCGTCACTAGTATTTTTCTTGATAACATTATCTCTTGAAGTGAATGTTAAATGTAAAATAACATAATAATGGATAAGTTCATATAATGTTTTATATAAATTTTAATTTTATTTTATTGACAATTTTTTTTTGATATATTTCTAATTTTATTTTTATTTAAAAGTTAATTATTTTAATTACATTTTTATACAGTGCATTACATTATTAATTATACAATATAGGTTAAAATGTCCCCAATATTTAAAATAAAATAAGTAGAACAAAAACTTAATTAGATGTCATGATTTTCATGTATAATGTTAAAATAATAAAATAAATATATAAATAGAGAAAACTAAAAAGGTAATTAAGTTGGCTAAGCATATGTGTGAGTTATTATAAATTGTTTTGTACCGAAGTCGATTTCAATAGATAAAAAAATAGAAAAATAGTTAAGTAAATAATGTCATATAAAAATATCCAAAAACTAATAATATATAATATATAAATAAAATAAAATAAACCGACAATATATCATTATCGATCAACATCTTGAACTTGAAGTATAATGCTAAAAAAAATATAAATAAATAAAGAGTGATTAGTTAAAACTTACAAATTTTAATAAATATAGTATCACTAAATTAAGGTAAAAAAAAAAAGTTATTAAATAAAATATAAAATCCATCAAAATTTATAGTGCTTTAAAAAAAATTAACCAATAATAAGAAGCGTCACTAGTATTTTTCTTGATAACATTATCTCTTGAAGTGAATGTTAAATGTAAAATAACATAATAATGGATAAGTTCATATAATGTTTTATATAAATTTTAATTTTATTTTATTGACAATTTTTTTTTGATATATTTCTAATTTTATTTTTATTTAAAAGTTAATTATTTTAATTACATTTTTATACAGTGCATTACATTATTAATTATACAATATAGGTTAAAATGTCCCCAATATTTAAAATAAAATAAGTAGAACAAAAACTTAATTAGATGTCATGATTTTCATGTATAATGTTAAAATAATAAAATAAATATATAAATAGAGAAAACTAAAAAGGTAATTAAGTTGGCTAAGCATATGTGTGAGTTATTATAAATTGTTTTGTACCGAAGTCGATTTCAATAGATAAAAAAATAGAAAAATAGTTAAGTAAATAATGTCATATAAAAATATCCAAAAACTAATAATATATAATATATAAATAAAATAAAATAAACCGACAATATATCATTATCGATCAACATCTTGAACTTGAAGTATAATGCTAAAAAAAATATAAATAAATAAAGAGTGTGACGGTTAAAATAAATAGAGCAAGATAATATATATATATATATATATATATATATATATATATATATATATATATATATATATATATATAAAATAATGTATAACCTTATTGTTAACAAGAGGGAAAAAAACCCACTTTATGTATAAATTAAAAAAATGTAAAAATAAAATTATATATATATATTTTAAGGGTAAAAAAGAATAAAATACCAACAGCTATAAGCTAGCTAACTTTTTTTCAAAAAAAAAATACTAGTTAAAGTTGCACTCTTTACTTTTTTTTTTTTTTTTGATAAATTATTACTTTCTTAATTTCAATCTGTTTTATTTTTTTCTTCTTCATTTTAAATATTTAATTGTACATGAAAAAGTAAAAATATTTTTTGTGTTTTCTCAAAATAATTAAATAGAAGCTTCTTACCCGTGTTTTTTAACCTAAGTACTAACTTCCATTTTCATTTCCACTCTTCCCTCATTATTTCATTTTTGAAAAATATTAAAATCTAGTCTAACATTTTGAATTCATTAAAAAAATTCTTAATTTTGCTATTTCAATAAGTATCATTCCTGGTAACCTAATAGAGTATATATTGAAATAAACATTACCTAAGTGTGAAAAAAAGTGTCAAATTTACCAAATTTTATTAAATGAGATATTTAATAATAATTTATAAAAAAAATATCAATCCAATCATTCAATTAAAAAAGAAAAATTTTTACAAAATATTATATAAATTAAAAAGTTAATCAATATTTCATCTCATTATGCTGTATTAAGGCAGAATATGATATTTATAAACAAATATTTATTTTAAGTTACACATTTATAAATATTTAAATCATATATATATATATATATATATGATCATTAAAATAATATCTCACAATTTAATAGTGTGGTAAATTCATAAAATTTACTTTTTATAAAAAATTATAAAAAGAAATTTGTTATTATTCGTATCAAATCAGAAATTGGCTTATTATAGGCATGAAAATTATAAATATGGACCATATAACTATACATGGGTCAAAATTAAAAAATTATTAATAAGTAACAATTGATCCTAATACTTCGATACCAAATTATTTATGTATTTTTACTTAATTAAAAAATTTAATTAATATTAATTTCAACTTTCATTTAATTTTTATGATTATGATTATTATTATTATAGTCACTGTCACTATTAATTATCATTAAAAAAAACATATCATAACAATTTTAGAAATTATTATATTTTGGTGGAGAATAAACATTCAAATAAAAGGTTTAAGGTTTTCTATTTCAAAAAGTATTTAATCATTATAGATTTCTAAACATGTGTTTAAAATTGAAAATATTTATAAAAAATTACTACAAACAAACGGGTTTTAGTTTTGTTTGATACTAAGCTAGTTGAATCCAAAGAGCTCATACGCGTCAGAGCGAAACTCGAGTCAAATTTTTTAAGAGTAAAGAATTAGTTTACACTGCTTATCAAAAAAGTATAAGAGAATTCTAACGCTTTATTAAAGTTAAAAAATATAAAAATAAAAAATGAGTTAGCCTTCTAGATCATTTCGTGTTACACATACCAATAATAAGGTCAAGGAGTTAGATTTTTAAATGGAAATGCAAAAAGAAAAAATCTTAGATACAATTTTTAAAGTTTAGTTAGTATTTATCTAACCAATATTAAAATTTTATCTTAATATTATTTATTTATATTTAATATAAATCTTATTAAAAATAAGATAAATTCATATTAATTAATTTTAAATGGGTTAAATTAAAGTTATCGACAAAATTTGACTTGCGTAATTAATTAATTCAATAAGCTAAGAATTAGATTGGATTAGATCATTAGATTAACTTAATTATATTATTTATATCTCATATTATATTTATTTAATTAGTAAATTGCATTGCTCATCTAATCATCTATGAGATTTAAATGTATTGTACTACATTTTTCTCTTATGTTAAAATATAAAATTCAATTTATTTAATTTAACATCATTAACATAAATTACATTCTCTTCCTCTCTCTTTAGAAATATAAATATTACTGTGTATTACATTATCTCTCTTTCATATGTTAAAATGTAAAATAAATTACCTTTTTATCTCTTAGGTTGTGTTTTGGTAAAAAATTTAAATTTTCAAAATTTCAATTGCTTCAATTAAAATTTCTTCATTCTTATTTTTCTTTTATTTTGGATAAAGCATTTTGGTTTTCAACCGTAATCATGTACTTCATGTTCAATCAAATTCACATTAACTAAATATGTTACTAGCAATTTCATACAATATTTTCAAAAGTTTATAATAATTATTGACATTATCTCCTATGTGAACTTTGAAGCATTTAGACAAAACTTGAGTTGTAGTATGTATGTTACTACTTTCGAAACTTTTATTGTCCAAACTCCTTTGATCTCTAAATGCATCACCTAAAATACATTCCATTTTCAAATTCCATGAGAAGTAACTTCTTATATCATCTTTCTTATCCTTAGTTGTCGTTTTTCTTTTTTTCATCGACTTGCTCTTGATATTACTTAACTTCATTCCTCTTTAAAACAATCTTATCACCTTTGTTTGTGGCACAAAAAATTAGTGCACTCAATTAGTATTCCAATTCAAGCAAATAAAATTTCAATAGTGGAACATTCTCAAATGTGAAACCGTAAGTGTGATACCTCAATTAATCTCTTAAATCATGAACAATTAATATAATTATAACCAATTTCAAAGTTCACTAGCAATAACTTGTATGGACTTCTTCTATCTTATAATTATTTTGCTATAATTTATATGGTATTGACTAGTTATTTAATTATATAACATATACTTTTTTTTTTCCAAAACAACAACAATTTTCACCATACCTAGTCATCCAAGACAACAAATCAAATGTCACTTTAGTACAACAACTTCAAGTTGTAAAGGCACCAAATCCATACAAATGGAAATTAAATTACCAAATAGATGAACACAAAAAACACTAAGTTAAAGAATAAATCAGTTATGAGAAGAAATATAGAGAAATCAAAGATAAAAAAATAAAATAAAACATACAATCAAACCCTACATATAGAAGAAATCAAATATTACAAAAAAAAAAGACAAATTGGAGAGAAACAAACCAAGGATCGAACAAGCAAAATGTGAGAAAGAGCTTGAGCAAAAGAGAAATCAAATGAGAGAGCTCGAGCAAAAGAGATCAAACAAGAGAGAGCTTGAACGAGAGGGGTCAACAAGAGAGAGCTCAAGCAAGAGAGATCAATGAGAGAGAGCTTAAGCAAGAGAGATCGAAATAGAGAGAGAGAAAGAGAAAGAGAGGCATAGATGGCACAAACCAACGAGCATGGAGTGAGAATGTAACTTAAGTCATCGAATACAGTACAAGAAAAGAGCAAGAACAAAAGAAAAGCAAGTGTTAAGTTTTGAATTTCTTTTATTTTAGGTGAAAGTTGAAATTTTTTTGTTTTTAGTTAATTAAAATTCTAATATGAAATCCTAAAATTTTAAATTTCTTTATAATAAAATATCCAAATAGTGAATTATATATATAAAAAATTTAAAATTCGTATTTAGATTACATTGCTTGTTTAAAATTCTTTACCCAACCACACAATTAGAGATATGGGTATTATAAGGTATCACTCTAATATAATATTAAAATATATAATCTAAAATATTTAACTTAACATTACTAAAATATATTTATTATAAGATTTTAAAATATATTTTTTAATTAATATACATGTTAAAATATTTATAGTTCATTGTCACTAATTTGATTGATGAAAAATTGTAAAATATATAATTAAATTTAAAGTAATTTATTAAAATAATAAATTAAATAAATAAATTTTATCAATCTAATTATTGTATCACAACTTTATATTGCATTAGATATATATGTCAATTTTTGTAAATATTAAATAAAAATAAGAAGTCAATCAAATTTTTAATTTTTGTTCATACTAAACTATCTGAATCAAAGTGAATAGTATTTATGTTAAAATTTATTTATGAAAAAGAACTATATTTAAATAAAAAAATAAAGAATAATATAATATTCATAAAGAGAAAGAGAAAGAAAAAGAAAAATATTTTTATTTAATTTTTTTTATTTTCACACTAGTATCTTAAAATTTTACTTTAGATTAATCTGATTTGATTTGAAAATAAGAAAAATTTAATCAAAAATTATTTTCACTAAAAATCAAATTTAGAAACTATCTAAATAATTTAATCTTCAATTTAGTACTATTTTTTTTATTTATTTTAAAACTAACTTAGTAACTTTGGAATGTCAATACCTTACTACTCATTGGACTTACTATCGTTTACTATTTGATAGTAAATATTAGCCGCGAATACACAGTACAGATGTTTTTCATATCTTTAATTCGTTTGATACGACAGCCATCTCTAACTAACCATCCAACTTCTACAACTTCTGAAAACAAATTCCCAAATACATTTTGAATCTTTAAAAAATTAATTTAAATTATAAAATATTAAATTTAATAATTATTTAATAATAAAATTATTAAAAAATATTAATATTTTAAATTTTCGACCGATGTTTCGTATAGTTTTCGGATGATATATTGCGCTCCTTTATGTAAAAATAAACAATTAAGCTAAGCAATGACCGTTAATAACTATTCAACTCCTTTTTTATGTTTTAAAATAAAAAAATTGTTGCGTTAGTAACTAACTAACTACTATTTTGTCAACGTCCATTACAATTTATGGAGGATGTTAATACGTGAACTACATTTTTGTTTATTTATAAAATTTAGTATTTTAATATATGATTATGGATTTCACATGTAAAATATTTATTATATATAGCTAAATTTTTTAATAAATAATATATTTAAATTATGTATAAATAAATATCTTTAAATATATAAATTATATTTAAGATTAAAAATTTACAATAAATAATTATTTTTAAATACTATATTATATTATATATATTGGGATAAATAAATGTGTGGGTTCCACCAGCAATTGGAAGTCCATATAATAAGAGCTTAGCTATTGACCTCTTCTTGACGTGGAATAGTATCACATCACATGGCCCCGCCTTCATAAATACTACTATTCATTAATCTCTCTTACATTTATTTTAATTTTTATAATAAGAGCTTTCACACATGCATTACTGCTTGATGCCCGTTCAACCTTCTGCTTATCGTTGTCAAAGTCAACATGAAACATACGGTATATAAAAGGATACAAATTAATGTTTTGTTTGGTGGAAATTGATTTTTAAAAATAGCTAGAAAATTGTGTAAAATTTGTAATTGTTTAATAAAATATTATTATGTAAAAAATTCACTTTAATTCAATTAATTAGATGTAAATGAACCATAACTATGTAGTTCTATTCCTAATTACTAACTATTTAAATAATGGTGTGAGATAGTTTTGTCTATGTATTTTTTAGTGAAAAACTTTATACAAATATGTCCTTAAGAGAATGAAATTAAAATTATATGAATTTCACTATAATTTCACTACAAATTTACTTAAGTCATCTCTTTCAAATATATGTTTTTTTTTTAATTCTTTGAAAATCCTCCATTTCTTCTCTATTTTCTATTAAATCACCTCTTTCACATACATCATAAATGAAGTTCAAAAACTCGTATCCAATAATTTCAGTTTTTTAGTTATATTATTGACGTGAAATATTTATCAACTTTTTTTTTTTATTAATTATTAAAAAAATCTTCATTCTCCTATTACATTTTTCCATCATAAGATTATAACTTGGTATCTTGTTTATGGGGGCTATCACTTAAACAAAAGACTTGTTGATATTAAATTGAGTGAATCTATTTAAAAAAAATTAAAATCAATACTCTTTATTTCACAAGTCTTAAAATGAGACATTTATACTGAATCAATAGATGTTTATTAAATTTTTTATACATTGTGAATTCTCTTAATTTTTTCATAAATCATGTTATTGATATTAAATATTTATTGACTTTGCTAATAATTAATTTTTATTAAAAATCTGACCAATATTTTTAGTATTTTGTTTTATCATTTACGATACTTAAATTTAAGACTTTTTTAAAGCAAAATCTTGTTATTATAGATTCTCTTAATTTAAGTAGGTTTAAAAATTGATCCTTATTTTCTTAAAGTAAGACATCTGGACCTAATTAATGGAGCCACAAACAAAGAGTTAATTATCTATACATTGTTAGTGTAAAGTTTTTTTACACTAGCAATCAATTATATATTTTAATTGTGCCAGGTTACTATAAATACATTTACTTTTAACAGTGACATGGCACAATTAAAAGATATAATTGGTTGTCAGTATAAAAAAAACCTTACACTGGCAGTGTATAGGTGATTAACTCACAAACAAAACACTTGTAAACATTATTTTCTGTAATTAGTTACTGTAGCTACATAAGGATGTTGGGATAAATTTCTTAAGCCAAATAGAAATTTTTCATTAATCAATATTAAGAACCGTTGTGTCAGATTACAGAGTTAATGTTAATAATACGTACCTATATCCGTTGACGTTCATCAAAAGGTTGCAGCGGAATAGTCCTTTGGTACAATGATTTTCCTCAGCCAAATCACTAGATTTCTTGATGGGACTTGATGTTACTCTTCTGATGGGGAGATAGAGAGACGTGTGTTTCTGATTTGGCATATTGGGGACTATGATCATCTTTACGATTTTAAACATATTAGGGTTCTCATTAAACCCTAACATGCCAAATCTGGTTTCCACTTATTTGGGTCCATATTAGTTTTTCTTGTTGGCAGTCTAAAAGCTCACTAAAATTAGATCACTTTTATTTAGCCCAACTAAATGTAAATAACTAATATAAATACTACAAATAATATATGTAGCCCACAATAATTATTAGAAATAAAATTTCTAACAAAGGAGTCTAACATTGTATTGATAGTAATATTGTAGAAGTTGCACTCGTGAAACAAAGTTAGGGAAGCAAAACTGGGTGCTGGAGTATGTTTAGAGGGTGCACTACAACAAAATTGTCACTCTATAGTGACACATATTCTATAGTGACACTATAAATGTCACTAAAAATTATTTTTACCCACACAATAACTATAATATGTTGGTATATTATTAAAAAGTGTGGGTATAGACTATAGTGACACACAAAATATATTATTAAATCTCACTCAAAATCAACACTAAAATTGTGTGTAACTATATGTCAAATAGACATATACCTATATATATTGTATCTGTAATAACACTTTTTGTATGTAACTATATGTAACATTTCTTGTAGTTGTGTCATAATATTGAAAAACAAACAGAATTATAATAAAGAAAAGAATAGAATTATCTTAGTCTATATATATATAGTTTTTTGACAATACCATTAACTTTCATTTAAAACAAGAAAAACCGGAGAGGGAAAAAAACTTTTATTTTGAGATTTTATTTTAGAAAACACTTAATTCAACTACACTCTCGAGTCTAAAATTATTATTGGAATTTAAGATTATTAATTAAATTAAAATAATTTCACATAAGTTGACTAATAGTGGTAATATATATATATATATATATATATATATATTTATATTTATTGTATTTTTTGATAAAATAAAAATGCAAGTGCCTAAATAAATTATAATATATTGTTGATCACATAATCAGCGTACCATAGTCAAATTGTAAAATAAAAATGCAAGTACTTAATAATTTTAGCTTTTCTCCTAACAACTCAAATCATTAGATGATTAATTTTAAATCATGATCTATAAAATATTTTTCAATCAAGTTTTAAATCAAAGTTTCAAATATGAGTGATTAGCAAATAAAGGCATTAAAAACGAAAATAAATTACTAACATATAAAAGAGATCATAACATATATATGAAAATCAAAAGTGACATTAGAATGTAATAGTTACATTCAACTCCAAAAGAAAAAGTTAGTCACTCATTTTCATGACAACTAACTCATAAAAAGAAAAAAAGAAGAAGAAGATAGTGGAAGTATCATTGTATCGTTCTTGAACATCAAAATCGCCTTTGAAATCTTCAACTTGATGATCTTTGATATAAAGTGAGAGAAAGTCCGAGAATAAGAGAGAAAGTTTGAACTTTAATTATAATTCAATATGTTTTTTTTTACAATAGGACAAAAATTGTCCAACCACATCAATTTTGCTGAGTTAAAATGAAATTTTTTCAATTTGAAGTAAGAAATTCATCTAATCACATAAATTTTGCTTGACGTAAATATGATTTCTTTATCTCAAAAGAAAAATTTCGCCAAATTAAATATGCTTTAATGAGAATTTGGTGCTTGTAGTCTCAATTTAATTGGACCGTAAAAACTTGGTTACACCAAAATCTAACTTTCTTTTATTTTTTTTCTTATGTCTCCTATTTTGCCTTCAAAATGAGTTTTTTTTTTGTCTTCCTCCCTCAAATCTTAATTTTTTTCACCCAGAGAAAATTGCAACTAAAACACAAAATGTTATTGATATTAATTAGCTAAATAGTTATAAATATAAAAATAATTTACTAATTATGATACTTATAAAATCTAACTAATTTTGAAGTTTAAACTAAGAAAAAGACTTAAAAATCGAATTACATGTCTTTTTTTCAATAATTAATTTAAGAAAATTTGTCATCATACACATTATTAATTATTGTAAAATATACTTAAGTGTGGTCAGGTTTAAGAAAATCAATAAATTTCATTATGTTTAATTTGGATATATTTTTAACAATGTAAATAATAGTTAATATTATTTTCTTTTCTCATCTTTATTTGATTCTTTTTTTCTGGAAATGAGGAGTGGAGTGCAATTTCTTCGACAGAAGAAACAGATTCAGTGCAGTGCAGTGCAGAGGGAATGAATATATGGAATTTTCTTTTTCTTTTTCCCCTGACAGTGAAGACAACCACTGTTACTTGCTAGCTGCTATACCCCACCCAAATTTACTTTATTGGCTGCATCAAGGTACCCACCACTTCAAGCAAAAGATGAAAACAACGTTTGCTTCACCTGTTGCAAGATGCAACTGCATATTACAGTTGGAAAGTACTTTAAAAAGACTCATGGGCACCACAATTCAACCTAGTAACTAGTAAAAATCAAACCAAAATAAAGTTTACTGATACCTACAAGAGCAATTATTTTATTTTTTGGGGGCAATTACAAACATATAGATCAATAAATTGAAAACAAAGAGCGGAAAATATTGATTATTTTCTGAGTAACTATATGTTATTGGCATGGTGTAACTACCAATTTTACTGATGAAAAATTTAAGGTAGTATTTTAATTAAGGAATTGAAGCAATAAATTTGAAAGTAATGGCAGCGCAATTGTCTCAATTAAAATAGCAGGTTGGAAAAAACCTCATCATTGATGGTATGATACGTTGGAGTATGTCAGTTGGTAGCAAGGACCACGCCACGCGTCAATCTAAGAACTCTGTGGTGGTCCCGGATTATGTCTGGTAAATGAGTGAGAAAAATAAGATAACAAGTGAGTAAGTATTTTTCTCTTTCACTTGAATAAAAGAAAAATTAAGTGGTTATTATAATTACATTTATGATTTATCAACAAAGTTTTTTCTATAGTTATACTTTTATTTTTTCACCATTCTATATTTATACTTAAGAATCAAACTTCTGTCAGTTTGAACATCAGAGACAGAGTCTTTGTATAGAAAACTCACAATACTAGAAGAACGTATATCATGCAACATTAATGAATCACGCTCTATATATGCTATTCTGATTGTTATCAAGTAATCATTAGCTACAGAAGTTTCTTTTTCTTTGGCTTTGGTGGGTGGAGAGTTGTTATTTTTTTATTATATATTATTTCTTCTGGTTTTTTCTATTGGTTAAGTACTTGTATGTTGGTTGTATTTATTGGTTAGTACCTCTTGTACTCGATACACTCATATTTCTTTACTCAATAAAAAATATTAATTACATAATAAATTTCATGTATATTTTAAGTATAAGAAAATTTAAAATTTCAATTCCTTTTTATGGCACTATTTTAATCTTTGCCGCTGCAAGTCAAAATTCTAAATTTACAAGTAATTTTGGTCTGTGCAAAAATTTTAGAAGAAAGATTATAATAAATAAATAAATAAAGTAAGAGACTTTGTACACTTGAATTTCTGTCTTTTTTATATTAGGGTTGTGGAGATTCAATCTTTAGGTAATCAAATTGAGGATTAATCAAATCCTAATGAACTTTTATTTTGTCTTTTTATCTTTTATTTTTCTATTCTTCCATCATGAAAAAGTAGTTATCTAAGATAATAGATGATAAATCTCAACATGAATTCTTGGGATTTAAATTCTATTACATCCTAATTCAAGTTTCTATCTTTAAATTAAGTATTTGCACTATAAGAAAAATGACTTATACATACTTATAAATGTTTTGTTCTTACATGTATGCAACACCCTTCTACCTCGAATAAGTAAATAAATAATATAACAATTTTATAAAATTAAAAGTTAATAATAAAGTTCTTCTCATCAATACTTTGTAAAGGGTTCACAATGCTTTATCCATAACATAAGCAAAGGAAAATATAAAAATTAATGTATAAAATAAAAGTAAGACACAACTGTCTAATTTAATAAAATTTTGACAAGAAAACATAATAAAATAGAAATTTAACAATTACAAATCACTACTAATATTAAAACTTTACCTCGACGTTACACTATTAGAACAAAATCCCTCTTCATGCCTTTCTCTCATCAAACATATCTTCTTGTATTTGTTCTAATCCTACAAGTGACATTCAATCCAAACACAAACATACAAACATAAGGAGTGAAAATACATCTCATACATACTCAACATATATAAGACATAAAGGTAGACACACATATTTATAACATCAATAATGTCTCACACACATATAAGTATCTTTCCATGCGTTTACTAACCATCTTTATACATTCATTCTTCATTTGGGACTAACAATGCACACAACATATATATTACAAATTAAGACTCGTGTATTGAATTATTCTAACTCTATATCCATGTGGTATGAATCTCATCACTATCAAGAATACAAAATATCCTAGGAGTCATGGAACGAGACCACTCCATCGAATATTATAGAGACCACCCATCAATAATGATCACCCTAAACCACCTCAAATAGCAGATATCTATCAAGATCATATCAAATTGTTAAAATTGGTCATGGTAGCCTCTTATTTCCATTAGATATTTTCCCACCATAACACCTCTCAGGACATAGGTAGATGACCTATGATATCCCACATACATGGATTCATTATCGTGCGAACAAAGTATGAATGCATGGACTCAACAATCACATAACAACAACACACTATGCAATAACTCACTTCCTTGTTTGCTACTTTGCAGCATTGGACTTATCCATCTCATCTCATCACAATGTTCATTACATCCCATCATCATTCATTTTCATACATCATATTATCATTATATACATCATCATCATAACATTATCACAGAACATAACATTATACATTATCATGACTCATACTATTCACTCATCACATATTATAGCATTATAACATCATTCATCAATGTCTCAAACATTGTACACATTATTATCAAGTCAAACATCCACATTTCATATCACATGTAGGCACAAAGTCTCAAGATTAAACACTTTAGGAATACAACAACTCAAATTCTTTTTTTTTATTTTTATCTTAAGCTTCTATGACGTCGTGTGGTCTAAACAAATTATCTACAAATGTATTTATGTTATCAAGTTGATTTTAATTTTATTAGAAAACTAAGATAATTATCTACAACTTCTATGTTGACCTTAAGAATCAATTTTATCATATATTATTTTAAAAAATTACAAAACTACAGTATTTTAATCTAATTTTAACATATTGACTTTAGTTCACTAATTTGATCATAACTTAAGTTATAAACCTCTTTTTTTTTGTGATTTTAATGTCATTGGAAAGTTAATATCCAAGGCTACAACTCTTATAAAGACATAAAAAGTTAATTCAGATATCCAAACCATGCATGGGTGTGCATAAAATAAGCATGGGTGTGTTTCACTAAAATTAAACATGCATGAGTATACTTTATTAAACACAGTTGGTTCCCTCAATTTTGTCCATCCACACGCATGCTTTCTTAAGCACGATCATGGTACCTCCTTCACATGCTTGGATCAGTGTGCTTCCTTCAAGGACGATCGTGCTTATCAATCTAGAGCCACAAAATCGCATTGAGCTCAACTAATTCGCACACGGTTCTCTGCCTTTCCTTCAAATCATAAGAATTATTTAATATTTGTATAATCATTCCAAAATTAAATACCATACTTCAATAATATAAATACATCATCAATTCATCAAAGTTCACCCAATTAAACCTAAAATTCGTACACGTAATACCCACACCTTCAAATCCATCATTTTATCACCAAACATATTTAACCAGAGTAAATTCATGGCTCGTAAAGTAGAGCAACACTAAATTCTCAATTAAATTCATATGCATAAATACTCTTATCCCATATACGTCCATGGATTTTATAATCTCATTCTCCCCATGCTTCCTACAGCTCCTCTTGCAAATGTTCTAGATTTTTTTAGAAGGCATGTAATGACCTAAACTCCTTTCTATTCCTTCCAACCCAAAATGTTCTAATTTATCTCTCATCATTTTATTTTATTAATAAAATATTTCTCTTATACTCCCTTCGTTTTTTTTTCATAGTCGTTTTGTCAGATTTTATTATTATTTTTTCATTGTCACTTTTCTAAAACCAATGACTTATTAATTTTCTTTTTCATTTTTACACTTTGATAATTAATGCATATTTACTTAACAATGTGTCTATTCATTTTCTAATGTATCTATTTCTTCTCCAACCACCTAAAGGGTATAACAGGAAAATATGTAATAAATACTTTGAAAAACTAAAATATCAATTATTGTCTTAATTCTTGTGCAAAACCTTAAAGACAATGAAAAAATAAATGGAGGGAGTAATATTCTAGGTATTCTAATTTATTATTAAAAAAATAAGATGTTACGCGTATGTAAATATACCAAAAATTACTTCTACCTAGAACTATTTAGTGCAGGTAAAACTCGAATACATGTACTTATAGTTGTTTGTTGTAGATAAAATCTTAAAAATTGCATTGCTATACAACTCATATAATAGACACAAATAAATCATTTGTAGTTCAATGTAGAATAAACATTTACTTACAAATTTTCAATTTTTAGTGATAATATAAGTCAATTTTTTTGTAGTGTTTATAATTTTAATAGAAATTGATGTTAGATTCACTTTCACAATTGAAAGATTAGTTAATGAAATGGAATTTGAAACAATCATTACAAGAAAATTGTCATATAATGACACACATCCTATAATGACACAATACATGTCATTAAAAATTACTTTTATCCACACAATAAATATCATATATGTTGATATATTGTTAAAAAGTGTGAGTATAAGCTACAATGACATACAAAATATGTTGTTAAATCTCATTCAAAATTAACACTAAAATTATATGTAGCTATAAACATGTCACTATATGTAACATTTCTTGTAATAAATTTACTATAGTTGTTGATATCTTAGATATAGGAATAGATGATTGTGTGATCTTAGAGATTCCAAACCATTTTCTTTCGATTAAAAAAAACCTATGAAATTAGGGTTATTAACTTTAAAAAGGATATTTCATTTCTAAGAGTAAGGACTAGGAGAATTGTGTCCTAAATCTCTTGAATTCTGGAAATTTACTATTATATTTTACTTTTATTTTATTTTATTTTCTTTCCCTCGCTTTCAATGACCATTACCATCACTTCAAAGTTCAAAGATCAATTTAATTAGTGATAATTTTACAATTTGTAGCAGTTAAATTCAATTATGATACAAATCATACTCATACTTACACTCCGATACTTCATAGGGCATGATGCCTTACTAAAAATTTCTCTTTAAACTATCCTTAAAAATTTCTCCAAGAAAAATTATAGTTGTTCGCTTTAACACGTCAAAAAGACTCACAAACTTCTTTACATGTAATTAAATATGTGGGTAGTCGCGTGTCATGTTATCATGTAATAAAGCATAACAAATGATTTGATGATGTGTACAAATAAGGTGCAACAAAGAAAAAAAGTAAAAGATGTGGAGTGTGTATTTGAATACAAAAAATCATTTGAATACGTACCAACCATTCCAGTAAACATCATTCAAAAGGCAATTTTAGACGCTTTCAGTGATTAACCAAAAGCAGATGTAAATCCAAATTAAAACTATACATTTATTCAATTGGACAACTTTTAAAAAGGATAAAAATATTACATTACACCTAATATATATATATATATATATATATATATATATATATATATATATATATATATATATATATGAAGAAATGTCTAGCGTAGCTATCTTCAATTATAAAATGATTTATTCTTGTTTTAGTTCTAATTATAATTTGTTCAATTAACTTCATTGCCAACGCACATATACTTATATAAAAAAATCGAATTGTCTCACTTAGCGTGGGAAATTAAAATAATGCTAATTACACTGGTTTGTAGAAGCAATATTATTTTTATCTTATTATGAATTTTTAGAAATATAAAAAATATTTTATGAGGCGTTCAAATAAAAATAAATCAATTTGATATGACTTAGCGAGTCAAACTGATCGAATTAGATTCATAAATTTTAGACTAAGAATATATTGAATCTATTTGGCTTCACATGATTTATTTCTCTAAAATTTAAATAAAAGAAAATAACTCAAATTGATCTAACATAATAAAACAATAGATCAAATTAAATCAAAAAATAAATAAATAAGTGGCTTATACTAATTGGGTTACTCTTTTTTTTTTTTTCATAGTCGTTTTGGTACTATTTTTTTAATTATTTTTTTTTGTTGTTATTTTTTTAAAATCAATAACTTCTTAATTTTATTTTTATTTTTATCCTTAATAATTAATGTATGTTTATTTAACAATGTATTTATTCATTTTTAATGTACCTATTTCTTCTCCAATCACCTAAAGGATATAATAGGAAAATAAGTAATAAATAATTTAAAAAATTAAAATATCAATTATTTTCTTAATTCTTGTGCATAAACCTTAAATGTCAAATAAAAAAAACAAAGGGAGTATTAAATAACAATTATTGTCTATATATATATATATATATATATATATGAAGAGGGATCCGTTTATTCTAACAGTAAGTCTACCTATACTTACTTTGTTCAATAACTCATGTTCTACATCAAATTTCACGGATTCAACCGTTAAATTTAAAATTCTTAATGCATAGATCAAGTTTGCAAATTTTTAAAAAATTGAAAAACTACTTGATACTTCGTTTCATTAATTCAAATTGACGGATAATCATAAAATTATTTTATATATTGATTTGAATTAATTAAACGAAGTATCAAATGATTTTCAAATTTTTTTAAAATTTACAGACTTGATATATGCATTAAGAACTCTAAATTCAATAGTTAGATCGTTGAAATTTGATGTACAATATAAATGTAGGTAGAGTTACTCCTGAAGTATATATATATATATATATATATATATATATGATTTTCGTTTTTTCTATAAATTATGATTTGGTAAAGAATGATTATGGTGCATTTGATGGGGAGACAGTGATTATGAAAGTGTTTAATTTGACATTTGGCATGTCGCAATGCAATTGATTTCTGCAATTTTCGTATATCATCACTCTTTAAGAGACTGAATTTGCGTGTAGTACGTTTACATCCCATTTGCTAATGCAAATCACGACCACGCGTCACTTTTTGCTGTCACATTTCCAATTTGTATACGTAAATTGATACTAAAGAGGAACTTACGGACAAGGAATAAATTAGCTTTTAAATTATACTAAAACTAAAACATTTTAATACGTTACTTCTTTTTGTTTTTATGAAGAATAAACTGGTATGATAATCCTAGATACCCTCTCTAAAATTTATTTTTACTTGTACAGTGTGAACATAAAAGAGAGAATCCCCACCTTCACCCTGCATTATTTGCCTTCCAAAACCACCGCATGAAAGGTTTATATATTCTTTCAATCACACTCATATTCACAAAGGACCTTTTAAAAATTAATAATTTAAATTATAAGAATAAAAGCGTTCAAATACACATTATTTTTGACTTGCATTAAAGAGATTATTCACCAATAATTGAAGATTAATTTCTTTCAAAACCTAAAAATTTAGCAAGTAAAATTTATATCTACCAACAAAGTCTTCTCTACATACGTGTTAAAAATAAATAAATAAAACCTTCACAATATGGTTTAGAAATTCCATTATTAATTTAGAATCAGTTTAAATACAAACTTAAAAAGTACTTTTGAAAAATTTTCCTATTGAAAATAACTCCTTATTTTTAATAAAAAAAATTCTCAAGAACATTTTTAGCATATATTTAAATAAGTTATTAATTACGCGGCTAATAGATGATATTTAAATAGAAAGTTAAATGAAAATATGATTAAAAGTAACGTAAGTCAACATATTGAAATATGTAACAGTAAAATGCATGATTATAATAAATGAGTTTTATTTTATCCAAACCTGAAGAATGAAAATTGAAATCAATAATTAAAGCAGGCATAATGAACAATCAAAAGATTTTATTTATTTTTTATTTTTTTGGTTGGTAAACAACCAAAATAATAATAAAAAAAAGTCAAGAAAGAAAAGTAATAAAAGCAGAATGGAAATTTATTTATTTAAAAAGGATAAGTACTATTGGGATGCAATCAAGAGATGAAAACGCGTAAAAGGCTGTCTCTAGTTCAGATCTTAACTAGGCCACAATAAACCTTCCCAAGCCTCACTCAGTGCTAGCCTCTCAAAACGAATATTCTTTGCTTAAATATTCATTTTTTTTTAATTTTATAGCCTCTCCAATAGCCACAGCATCCGATTCTGTTTCCCTCACCTTGCCTTCAATTTTCTGGTAACGAAAGATGTTGTTACATTTTATTCAAAGTTCTTATTATAAGCTTTTGGTTCTAGACTTGTAATACTGATATGCAATGTTTTGTGTTTGCTTTTAATGTTAGAAATGGAGCAACAAATAGAGAGGCAAAAGCGTAGCAAGGAGATGAAGAGGAAGAGTAGCAGGGTGAAGAAGCGCAACAAGTTTGGTTCTAGTCGTGCAGCATCATGCATGTTCCGAGGTATTGGGAGGTGCATGTTTGTCACATGTTACCCTGTTGTTCAATGCTTGGGTTTGGATGAACATAGACATCGCCACCATCACCACCATGGCCAGCACTTTGATTGGTGACACAAACCACAGTGGTTTAAGGAATCAAGCCATTCATGGTCTTACTTCATTTTTGTTTTTTGGGGACTTAGAAAAAGGTTTAATAAATGGTTCTCACTTCTTATTCTCACTTCTCACTTTGCTTCTTTATGTTTCCTCTGCCAATGGTTATACTAATACTAATAGATACCTTAACATCATTCTTTTCATGATGGATAAACAATTCAGAATTTTGGAAGATTTGTTTTAAGATATTGTTGCTCTCATATTGGCAATTCAGCCCTCTCTTTTGGTTATAGAAAATTGTAAACAGATTATTTGTTCATGGATATTGGATGTAATGTAAACGCAATGGTTCTGTATTTTGTCAACACATATTCTGCAGCAAGAGATATTGGGGGTTTTCCAATTTTATATTATTGTGGCACCAAGGGGATTTTTATTTTGATTGGTAAGAATTGAAGTCAGTACTAAGAAGTTACAACATCTCACGCATACTACCAACTAAACTAAACATCATAAGAAAAGAACATGAATTATATTCTACGAAAATAAATAGGAACATGAACAAGGAAGAGTGCATGGAAGAAAGTAAAGAACCTTCAAAACAATGCAATGCATTCCTACACCTAAACTAGTACTACAATTAGAGGGTGGAAACAATGTTCTGGTTTAAGGGCTATAGCTATAGAGGGCCATGACAGATGCAGGGTTCTGGAGTGCTGCTCAGTGCTCATATTACCAGACCACAGATCTCAGTGTAGCCTTTTTGATTAGACTCAAAACTCAAACCTCACAATTCATTAACTGACATGTCAGTTTTTTTACATCAGATTGTTTGAGGGGCTTTAGGATGAACATCTGAGCTCCTTCTTCCAGACACCTGTTTTCAGCAAAACAACGACAGAGCAGATTTAACAACAGATACTACATTTATACCTCTAGAGACGAATAAATGTGATTAAAAGATGGTACACAACACTAAATGTAGCTAATGCTAGGAATTACTTGTTAATCCGTGTTGGTATGTTCTCAGATGACATGATCACTACTGGAACCTCCTTCATTACAGATGATTCCTGTTTAGAAAAGAATGCAGTTCGTGGTGGCTATTAAATTACATTATTGAATGCATGTAAGTGAAAAAAAAAAAAAAGAATAAAAAAAAAAAGAATAAAAAAAAAAGCTGAATTACCTTAATTTTCTTAAGTAGCTCGTAGCCCGTCATCCCTGGCATGCAATAGTCTGTGATTACCAAATTTACTTTGGATCTCTACAAAGCAGCAAATAGTCTAACTTGTCAGCACGTAGCATTCAGGTAAAATGTATGTAATAGAACAACATAACTTTGATTGATCTATGTACCCCAAAAAAATAAAAACAACTTGTATTAACCTATAAGTCATTAAAACTTGGTTATTATTTTTGTTAAATCAAGGGTATGCCTCAGTAGAAGCCAGAGGAACTAAGATATATATTTAAAAAGTTGTCATCTATAGAATCTATACACACAAGTATAGGAATCAAACTCTCAAGTCTGAACCACATACTTAATATAAAGTTATATGGTGACCGTGACATGAATATTGGTAAAGTTTGGTTAATCTGAAAAGAGAAGACTTACACCATTCATGGTGTTCTGTCCCCCACTTGTCAAGCCCAATAACTCCAATGCCCTTGGCCCATTTTCTGCAGTTGTGACTGCAATAGCATTAGCAACCAACAATGAGACACAAGCAAAAGGCCCATTCAAAGAGAACCACAAAATGGAAGCATCAAAAACACAAAGGTGCCACTAGCAAAAGTAGGCAGTTAGAAGAGGCAAAAAGGACAAGAAGAATAGGTGTACCTTTGCAAGAAGAATTCCTGAGGAGTTTCTCAACGAGTTTGCGATCAATAAGGTTGTCATCAACGGCCAAAACATGAGGAACATCAGAAGTTTCCATGACCCAAGTTGAAGAAGAAGAAGAAGGAGCGGCCATGCGTTGCGTTGGTGATATTAATAAATGAAAATGGGGAAGGAAGAAGGGTATTAGTATTAGGGAGTGGTAATAAACGCATGCAGATGCAATAAAGGAGGCTGCAATAAAATTAATTGGGGAGAAGAAGAGGACGAAAAGAAAAACAAAAGGGGTGACAAGACGTGTATAAATGAAGAGAGAAACATAAGTTAAAAGTCACAAGAGTTGTATGAAGGTAACCATGTATATATATATATATATGTCCACGAGAGAGAGTGAGTAAATGGACATGAATTCGAAGGTGGTTGGTGGGCGAAGAATTTTAGAAAACCAGAGAGAGAGAGATAAAATCGAGTCACAGATATTTCGTGATCCTTTTCGGGTATCTAGGATTTGATCCAGTCCCCACCTCGCTCTCCTATTCAAACACCACTCTCATCATCAATTCATTTATACCTTCTTTCTTTAATTTTTGTCTCTCTTTACGACATTTCACCATCACTCTCTGCACTCTGCACTCTCTTCTCCCCATTCATGCACAAGTTTCTCAGTTTTCCTATTCCTTTAACACTTACTCTATTTTTTTCTTTTTTTTTTCCCTGAGTCTCAATAATAATCTATTTATCTAAATTTAGATGTTTAATGTCTTTAAATAATACATTTGTCAGTCTATAGAAAACACGTAAACAAAGGGCTAATCTAATAGCCAATTTAAAGGTGACTTTAATAATTTTCCGACCAAGTCAAACCTTGGAAAATATTAGATACGAACTAAATTATAGAGATTTTGCTTGTTTAGAGTATAACTTAAATGTAATTTATTTTTATTCTTGCTCTTCGTGAGACAATGTGTTTGAATTAGAATTTGAAATTGGCTTTTAAAAATCTTATTTTCGTAGAATTGATTTTCAGAATATATGTGAGTGAAAGAAGCCAAGAACAAAAAATATAACAGTAAATTTTTTTCTTCAAAGTTTCCGCATTATGCAAGAAAATAAATGTTTTTATGAATAAAAAAATATATAATTGTATTAAGTGTAAGAGATACTTACCAGTAACCAACAAGTGTACTCAACGTATACGACCGTCTTCTAAGAAGTAGCAAAAAAAAATCAGAAGAAATTAAAATAAATAGTATCCTCTAAAAAATATAACAGAATAGTAGTTATGCTTAAGATAAAATTTGAGTTTCTTTATTATCTCTTTCTACTCTTTAAAAAAATGTCAATAGTTTTTTTTCGTGTATTTTTCAATCTAAATATTAATGTGTTGGGATAGACCACATAAAAGCATCTATATAAATATACTCTCAATAATAATTTTTTTTCAAGGGGATGTCCTTGTGTGTTCCCTTTTATGATAACTTTTAGCTAGTAGCAAGTAACATGCTAGCATATTGTCTCATAGTATCTCATCTTATCAACACAAAATGAAAATTCTTATAAAAAGAATTTAAATAAAAATTACATATACCACTACAAGAAATGTTACATATAGTGGCATACAAAAAGTGTCACTATAAGTATAACATATGTAGGTATATATCTATTTGACATATAGTTACATACAATTTTAGTGTTAATTTTGAATGAAATTTAACAACATATTTTGTTTGTAACTATAGTCTATGTACACACACCTTTTAACAATATACCAACATATATTATATTTATTGTGTGGATAAAAATAATTTTTAATGACATATATTATGATACTATAAGATGTGTGGATAAAAACAATTTACTTGTAATGTATACTACCTTGTAAGTGCAACTCTAACTCTAACTAACTCTTAATCAATTTTTTATTTTATTGACTTAAGCATTAAAGTCTTTATAGATAACTTCCTCTCATCACATTCAACTAAGAGATCATTCAAAAAAATGAGAGTTGTCCAACATTTAACTTGAAACCTTGTGAGAAACATGTGCTCCTTGGTAGATTTAGTCTACCAAGAAAAATGACTTTTATGAGTATAAAAAAATAAATTGAAAATTTTAATATCAAATTTGTTATGAGATTCACCTTTTTATATAAATTTTATTATCTATAACATTAATAAAAAAGATATTCACTTTTTTTCTTCTTCTTTATCTTTAAATATTCTTTAAGTATTATGTCTAAATTTGTAACTATGTATTTATAACTAATACTTCTTTTTGAGTAACTAATACTTCTTGTTTAGTAATTATATAGAGATTTTTATTGGTTTTTACCTTTTTAAGTAGTTACACACCATCACTTATCTTAATAGACATCTTTTTTCCTTTTTTACCAATTATATCTACTTTTATATGCTTCACAAAAATAAAAATGTTTCACTTTTTTTTTATGGATATCTTCATTTTTCCTTTTGAATTCCACTTTTTTAAAATTAATTACGTTTCTATTTTATTTTTTAAAGATATTTTTATCATAATTGCATGAATTTGAATTCATTATTGTTATTTTTTTAAAAAAAATTTATTTAAATAAAATATATAAAAATATGAAATGTTTTGATCATACTAGTATTTATAATTTTTTATTATATATATATATATACCATACAAATTTTCATGATATTTATAACTCTTTTAGTTCAAATATTTCTCATATGATACACATCTTACTATTCAAAGTAATGTTCTCTCCTTCATGAAACACGATTTGTTCAAAGTGCATTAGTGGTATTTGACGAAAAGAACGATCATGGGACACGAGATTCATTTGAAATCAAAATTGAAAATTCACTTTTTGAAGGGCCCAAAAAGTCAATTCAAAATAACCAAAAGAGGCAGAAACAAATCCATAGCCGGAGATGGAAAGAAAGAAAAGCGGAATCTGGGAGGAAAGCAGCAATGAATAATTAAGACATTGACATGAGTAGAAGATATGATTATTATGATCACTATATATATAGGCACGTATTAAAATGATAAATGTATGGCAATGGCATGTGCTTTCCCTTTTTAGCCAGAACAGACTTGTGCTACTTTGATATGATTGGATTGCACTTGCACTGTCCGTACCTTAAGCAAATCAAACTGTGTTTGGGACATTTGATTTGATGTACACAAAAGATCGAATCTCAAGTTGCTTCCACCAAGTGGATAGAATCTATGCATAGGAGTTGCCCATTAAGCAACTCTAACATGAGTTTTTTATCATTGAAGAAGGCTGATGTGGTAAGAAGGGTTTCTTGCAGAGGAGAGAGGGTTGCTTCACTAAGCAACGGTTGCTTATTTTTGTAAACTGAAGGAGGCTTGGCGGAGGACGGCAGAGGCGCGCGGTTGGACGGCGGCGGCGTGCGGGTGGACAGCGGAGGCACGCCGGTGGACAGCAGAGGTGGACGTTCTGCCGCAGGTGGACAACGGAGGTGGACGTTCTACCGCGGGTGGACAGCGAAGGCGCGCCGGTGAATGTTCGGGGTGGACCTGCGCGGCAGCGGCGGCGACAGGGGCAGCAGCAGTGGTAGACGGTGTTTGAAACTCCACCGGAAGAAAAGGAAAGGAGGAGAAAAAATGAAAAAATTCTTTACGGAAGAGAAGAAGATGGTGAAGAAGATGAAAAAGAGGGTTTAAAGAAATAATAAATAAAAATTAAAAAATTAAAAAATTAAAATTAAAAAATTAAAAAAAGAAAAATTTGAAGCCTTTTTAATTAGCCGTTGGCATTTGTTTTTTTTTTTAAAGGAAAAAAATCATTATAAATAGGTATCAATTCAATTCAAAAATTTGGACCTCTTTAACTATCTTCTACTTCTTTTATCTTGCTTGTTTTGCTCTAAAAAATGAATCTTAACCAATACAATCATCAAAAAAATTTAAATTCTTTCCAAAACCAACCACCACCGACGAGTGCAAATTCTCAAATTTCTCTGCAATATATAATATTTATGTATTTATTATTGTTTTATTTTATTTTTAATATCTACTTATTGTGTATTTTTTCTCATAATTTATTTTCTTTTATTGTAGTGCAATTGTCATTTTTAATAAAAAATTTAATTTGGTTCATAAATGATTTGAAAAAAAATTCTAAAATCTGAATTTCTTAAAGTTTCTTATCATTAGAGTAAATTTCTGTTTGAGTTGCTTAATGCTGACATGAGACACTGAGAACCACTTTTTTTAATTTTCAATGCATAAAACAACTCAAATGAATTGCTTCTACTGGAGATACGCTGGAGAGTTTGATTTTGAGACGGAATTTTGATGTGTGTATAATGCCAATGAGCATATGATTTTCAAGTACATTTTTCTGCTCCGTTTATTCCACTGACTGTGTTAACCGTACGGACCACATCTTAGGGTGCAGAAACGAAATCCAAAGTGAGGGTGTGATTGTGTCATGAAGGTGGCTATGCTATATATATAGTTACAGAATAAGAGAGAAACATCATACGGTGTAGAATATATAATAGAATCTAGTATCAAATCCGTGTCCGAGTCTTCTTTCTGCGTCAATATACGTGTCAGTGCTACACTATATAAGAGTCAAAAAAGTCATCCAAAACTTAGTTTGACTTGCCCAATTTTACTTTACCTCATGGTCCCATCTTATCAGAATCTATAGTAAGAGGGTGCAGATACGGAGCATGAATTTTTCTTTCTTTTTCTTTCATGAGAAGAGTATAAATTAATGTGTGATTTACACAAAAATGTAAGTTTAATATTTTTCTTTTAGTTTTGACTACAAATATATATATTTTTTTAGTAAAAAAATTTTTGTTCAAATTAAATAAAATTATTATAAGCAATAATAAAACTCTTTTGAAGATATAACTCGAGTATTTACTTGTCTAAAATTAACTTGATCCTTCTAGTTTTATTAGGACAAAAGGGATATTAAATTTCTTATTGCTGTTTTTTTTTTCATAACCTAGTTTACAATTGTGATTCAAAGTTGGGGATTGATCTGGTCAAGTGATGAGTCTGTGGGATAAGAATGAAGGGATTATTGGTCACGTAAGAGATCTCCTTTCTAGAGATTGGAATATCATATCCTTTGGGGGCACTCTTTGAGGTAAAGCTAACAGTGGTTGGTAAAGTTTGGTGCTAAGAATGATTCTCACTTCATTTTTTGGGAGACTAGTCCTCCACCTATTCATCTTAGGGAGGTATAGTCTGTTTTGTACTTTTGTGGTTTTATTTCTGCCAAACAAATTTTATATAATTGACTTTCTAAAGTAAAGTCTTTGATTTAACCTGGTTATATATATAGTTAATCAGTAAGAAATTATGATAAATATGACTATCAAAATATTGAATGACAATAATATCTTTAACAATATATTAATGGTAAATGTATATCCAGTAGAAGATATGTTATATTATTTTTTATGGAATGTGGAATGTTTGGGTAGAGTAGCAGTAGGGTGGTGGATTTTATTTCTAAATGTGGAAAGACATGAAGAAGGAGAAAATGAAGGGAAGAAGATGAATGGAGTGAGATTTTATGATAGGAGTCAAACTGCAACTGCAAGTAATAGTAATACAAGATGCATGCCATGCCATGCAGTGTGACAGAGATTCTCCAAACACCTTTGAAAGAAAAGAAATGTCATTCATTCACAATCACGGTTTTTCCCACCTGCATTGCCTTACCAATGTCGTCACTTACCAAATACTGCACACAAGCCCTCTTTTCCACTCTTTAACATCACAAACAATAATGTACTAAAAAAAATAAAAGGATTTCGTTACAGAACTATTATTTTAGAAGCAATCTTTTTTATGCTTGACAAATCTATAAAATGGGTTTTTGATTTAAAATTATATTATTATAGATTTTTTAATTATGTTACTAGTATAAAATATCTTCGACTCTTTGACGATTAAGAAGTCAAACATCTACATCAATGACCTATCAGTATTAGAATCTATTTGTTTAAGTATTAAAAAAATGTTTTTAATAAATAAATAATTTTCTATTTTTTAATATATTTGTCTAAAAAAAATTTTATAAATAATTTTCTGTTATTTTAAGAAATAAATCATATTTATTTCTTAAAAAAATACTTTTTAAACATCAGTTTTTCTTAGAATCAATTTTTTTATACCCTAATATAGATTTTTCAAGAAATGATATTAAAAAAATAAGTTACTATTTTTTAGATGAAATTAACAAAATTAAATGATATAAATAACTTTCCTTAATAAACATGAATTGTTATTATTTTTTTTGTGCTCATTATTCAAAATCGGAGAGAGTATATATTAATAGAGAAAAAAACACCCCGTGTTTTTAAAACAAAATAAATAGATAATTAGTATCAATAAAATGGGCAGTTAATATCTTTAAATTAGTTTAAAAATTAAAATATATCTGAAAGATATAATTATCTTTTAAAAAAATTGGAAACAAAAGAATTTCATATTATATGTTTTCTTAATTTTTTTTATCTATTAGAATTATAGTGATAACACCAAAATACTTCCACACACCCAACTCTCATTAAGCTAATCCTAATAATTTCATCGATTTGACACCTTATAAAGTAACTGATAGTTGAGCAACAAAATGGTCCCATTCCACATAACAATTTGCAGGGAATTACACCCAAAAATAAATACAAGGAGTACAGCTAAACGACGCCATTTTCCATGTCAAATCTCCAACTTGACAAAAATTTCTTCAATTAAGCTTTTTCTATGCTTTGGTAAATTAATCTTTAAAAATGCCTCGTACATTTGCTCATTCATGCATTATCTTATTTATCCAATAGTATTACTATTACTCTCTTCCTTAAATCTCGTTTACTTTGACGAATTGTTATAATCCTTGAATGGCTAGTTGTATAATTTCAACCTTTGTTCTTTTCTCGATGTGTATAGCAATTAAAGCATCAACTCGACTCATTGGATTCGATATTATAATTGTAGCATTTAAGGCCTGCATATTAACCCTTGGTTGGTAGGTTGTATAATTTTAAAGAGTCTTTCGTTACTTTTACAATGTGTGAAGTTACTACAGTATTAACTCAACTATTCAAGAATCATTGGCTTCAAGATTATATTTGTAGCATTTAAGACCATATAACTGCAACTGCAACATAAACTTGTCAACAATATAGTAACGTCTTATTCACGTAATCAAAACTTCCCAACATTGTGGTACCAAAAATCTTTTAAGTAGTGAAGAACATTGAATGGGCCATAGCTCCATTATTTAATAGTTGCTCTGGGAATGGATGATGTACATGGTCCACCAGACGTCATAAATGGTATTCCCTTGAATGTGGCCACCCCCTTGTCATCTGTGAAAAGATGCTGCATAGACAAATACCATGAACATCACTTCCAGTATAAAAATTAAGTTTAAAAATGCCAAGCTAACGAGTGCAGAAAAAATACCGGTGTAATCTTTTCCAGCTGTTTCTTTTTTGGGTTTAGTACATCTTCTGGTTTTCCATCGATTCTAAATTGGAATGACAATGCATACATAAGTAGTGATCTCAAGAAAATTATATCGAAAGCACAATAAGACAAGTGCTACAAACTAAAATTTGAACAATATGCAAGTTTCTAGCAAGTGTTATACAGCTGTAACGAAAAAGTATTCGCCAATGGTATGATATACCACACAATGGGGCCTCTATATCTCTGTTGGATACTTCAGTTTGCTTGATGGCTGGCACATTGATTCTTACATTAAATTCGACCTTATCATATCATCAAAAATAAAGTGATGTCTACAGACCCAATGAAAGGTATATAGTTATATTACAAAGTATTTTGGCTATTTAGTTCAAAAGGTTAGTCTTTTGGCAATTCAAAAAGACTTTTTGGCGTAACAGACCAACCTACATATATAAAATCAAATAATACCATGATAATAATATTATTGTTATATTAACTTTTTACAGTAATATTTTAAATTATATACTTGTTAGCCTATTTAAGGGCTAAACTCCCTTGCTTATGCGTAAGTGTAGACTCATTAACCTATTTAGAAGTATGTTACCTTATTTAATAGACCCTTTACCGCAAAGTAGGCCTTTTAGCAGACTACGAAGCTAAGCCAAACTTTTAAATGGTCAAACCAGGCCTTAAAAAAGACACTTATATCAAATAAACAGGCAAGATCAGACATTTGATTTGGAAAATAGGTCATGCTCAGGCCTTGTAAATCCTAACTTAACTCAGCCCATTTCCACCCTTAACTGTTCGTTGCCCATGTCTAAGTGAAAGTAGCCAAATTTAGAAGGCACTAGACCATGGCAAACTATGAACTTCTGAGCTACCAGCTCAGACATAGTTTGATGAAATAGTGACATTTACTTAAATATTTTATATAGAGGATAAAACAAGTCACTCAAGCATGAAATACATGACTGACTGCCTCGCCTAAAAGCTTTTGAATAGCTTACCCAGAAAATGAAATGCGTTCCCCAATTTTTGCTCCTTCTGGAGGGAGCAAGGGCTCCACCACGGTTGGACCTTCATTTGAAGCACATAAGACCTGTAAAGGGGAGCCAAATACATATATCACTTGAGATTACTTGACCATCACAACATAGAGACAGCAAAACAATTTAACACTTGCAACAAGTATGAGCATCCATACCAATCCTTCGGACACCACATCACGTAATTTTCCAGGTTTGACATTTGTTATAAGTACAACACGACGATTCTGAGTGGTGAAATCAAAGAGTTGGAACATAAGGAAGTGTTCATTACAATTCAAAGAGAATACAACCAATCATCGCACCCAGTTAGGTAACTATATTACCGTCAACTCATCGGGACTGAAGTACTTTGCCAAACCACTAACAACCTGCCGCAATTTGGCTTCCCCAACATCTATCTCCTCAACTAACAAACTGCAAAATTTAAGTTCATTGATATTAATATTTACCTAAACAGGTGTCAAACATATCAAACTACAGAAGCATCAAACTCTATTACTGTCAATTTAAAGTTTTGTTTATTTATAAAAAGCTTTTTCAGTTAGTTTGTCAAAGGACCTATCTGCAGATGGATGCTTCCATGCTTTACGAATTAATCCAACTTGAATATTAAGCAAACTGACGCTAACTTCATTCTCTTTCTCAGCCACTTCTTTGTCAGCAGGTTTTGCTTTGGCTTTGGTAGGTTCTTTGTCTCCTATTGACTTTCCCTTAAAATACAAAAATAAATGAAATAAAAGCCAGAGTGAAGAAACAGTATATGATGTAGTTACAAAAGTACAAGGAGTTTGTAATACAAATTGCCACTTATAAAACTCAATCTTCTCTAGTAACATATATCTGCCTCTCCAAATAAATATCAACCTTGAGGGGAATTCAAATCATGAGTGAAAAGGTTACCATTATCAGTTTATCACCATTTCCAATCTGGTAAATCAAGAATAGTTAGCCAGGAACTAATTTTCATTTAAAAATCATTATAGTTCTTAGTTACTGTGTCTTTTTTTATATATTAAGTTAAAGACTAACTGAGTAACTGTTGTCAGATTTTGACCAAGATGATCAACTGCCAAATTTAAGAAATAAGAACTCGTTATACATTATTGCATATTGATCGAGTAGATGGATTACCCAACATGTACAATACCAGTTAACCTACAATTTTCCTCCATAAAATGAATTTTATCATTATCATAGGACATAACCTCATACTGCCATATCTCATTGTCTAGGTTGTCCTTCAATAGAGAAAAATAAAAGCATAATATATATTGAATTAGCACTGGTCAATGTGAAAAAGAAATATATTAACTAACCTCAGCTTTGGTTTTAGCCTTGCTTATGTCTGTTTCTGGCTTGTTTACATTCTTTATGCTTTGCTCAGTCTTGTTTGATTTCAAATCAGCTTCCACAGCTCCAACAGGTTTTGTTACCTTAAAAAAAAATCAAGAAATTCACAAATCTCCACATGCCTGCCTTAGGGTGCATAATAGAACTTTTGAAGGCATATATACACAATGTTCATTTCATATACTGGACTGCATAAAATGGCTACAGCTAAATACCATGTAGCTTATTAATGTTAAGTCTATAAAGAAAAACAAAAAGCAATAAGGAAATGATGTCTCACCGGAGGCTTAAGTCCAGGCTTTTGCACCAATATTTTCTCAAATAAACCTACAAATTCTTGCTTGTGCTGATGAAAGAATAACCATACAGTCAGGACAATCAATAAATGCCTTTGTTACAATATTGAAAGTCAAATTTAAATCAATGTTTTGCTTTTGGCAAACTCAACATAGCTAGATAACACTGCAAAAATTCAGGATATTATAAATACATATTGAATAGAAATATTTACTGAATATTTAGTCAACTTGGTAATCTGCTTATAGCCTAAATAATTATTTAGAAATGACCTTAGACATGATGCAAGAATCTCAACCATTAGGTCCTAGATAGCTAATCTCCTCTCAGAAACAAAGATGGAAATGTGAAAATGAAAATAAAATTCATTTATAATGTAGAGGAAGTGTCATCTAAGTAAAAACACAATCTACTCAATTTCTGTATTATTTGAAGAGATAATTAGCTTTTGATCTTCATCATTAGTAGTAAATATTATGAAAAAAAAAAAAATAGCCTTCACCTAAACCAACTGCAATCTCAGATTCTCAAGATGTCAAAAATTTACAGTGGAAGTAGCACCAATCGGAAGAAAATACCATTTATGAGTGGCAATGTAGAGTAATCTCTTTCACATAAATAACCATGACCAGAAGTTCACTTAAAGTGTAGCATTACCTGGATGTAATCCACCCATCTCAACACGTGTGGCAGTTTGTCCTTGTTTGTATCTGAAAGATTGATCTGGTAATAAGCAACAAAAGATATCTAATTAAAACTTAAAAAGTTAAAATATTATATCACCAACACTTTAGAACAAAGGAATATTTAAGATAACAATAGTCTAACAAAATGGCTAGATATACTTCAACACAAATCGAGAGTCTTGTACACATTGACATATGTTAAATGCACAAATCCTAACAAAATAAGAACGCAAGAGCATTAAACAGGAAAAAAAATCCTGTTGACCAACTATTGGATCTTGGGGGTTGGGGAGGCTTTCCTTTATTCTGAAAGCATACAGGGTATGTGTGATGAATTTGATCATGCATACCAGAGAAGAATGAACCACTGAATACACTATAACATCAGCTTCAGAGGGTTTCAATCCATTGCCCAGGAGCACAGCCTTTCCAGACAGTTCCTCATTTAATTTCTTGAGATTCTCAAAGCATGCATCAGGGGCCACTGGGAAAGCTTCTGCAAAAGCTACCCACTTCAACTCCTAAATTTGAAGAATATACAACTCAGAATAATTAACAGGAAAAAACACAAAACATACAAGTTTTGGGGAGCATAACAATTTTGCATAGGAACATTCTGAGTAATAGGAAAACAAAGTGTCAGGTGTCTATTCAAATGTCTTTAGTAATTTGGAAATAGCTTTTTGATGATAAACAAATTTTTGGAACTTAGGATTAAAAGCTAACATGTTATATTTTATCTAACGTGTATTTTTCCATTTTATCCCCACCAGTTGATTAATTTAAATACAAAAAAAAAAAAAAAAAACTACTACAAATAACTTCCAAAACCATTTTTGTAATTTTACTACAAAAAAAGATTCTTTAAGACAACCAAAACGAAAGAGATTATCCTAAAAAAAAAAACTTTTTGCTTATTATATTTAAACATTAAATTTATTCAATATAATTAATTGTTGAATAATATAATATTCACAAGTCACAACTAATCCAACACTTTCCTACAACCACAGTTAGCATCTGATATAATTTCTGATGGGTAAAGCACTAAACCACATACAGTATACTTGGGAAATAGGAATCCAGAGAAAGATGAAGAAATACAAGTGCGACACTAATAATATTAACGGCCCAATCAAGTGAGTTAAAGTCGGGTTACCTCATCAGAGTGATTAACCTCGTGTCCCGGTGCCGCTGCAATGTTCAAGTAAAGACTCTTAATATCACTGTCTAAACTATCAGCTGAAACAACACTCTGCAAGCAAAAATAGAGCAGCAGAATTTTCATTATCATATTTATCATGCTGAATAGGAGTGTAAATGAGCTGATCAATTCATCAATTATTTGAACACGACTCATTGAATGTTCAATCAAACTTATTAGGGTGTGTTTGGAGATCAGTTGAGTTAAATTAATTGGAGTTGAAAAAAAAAAAACTACACTCACAAGCTTTTTCTTTATTTGCATTGGAATGCATGTTTTATCTTCAACTGTTATCTAAACATATACTTAATTGAGCCAAGGCCAAACTTTACAAGCTCGACATTTCTATTAGGCTTGTATAAACAAATGAGTCAAGCTTGAGCAATTAATCATTTTTAGGAGTCAAAGCCAAATATCACATGCAATGTAACCTCAACCTCATGAAAATACGAGTGGCAAATTGGAAAGAAATGAAGCATAATATGAACTTACAGGATCCAATGAAAGGTGCTTGCAGAGAGCCAAAACCAATGATTTCTTTCTACTTTCAACGGTAGCCATCTCTGCTGAGTGATGAATGGTGCTGTTACTATTATCCTTTCAACTTCAATTTCTACTCACTACACTGTAAACTCAACACTTTGCAGGGTTTAGGTTTAGGTTTTTTTTTTCCGATTTCTATGACATCCCTGTTGTTTCAGGATTTTGTTCTCTGTGGAAAACGATGTCGTGTTAACTTCCATAGGATTTTAATAGTGGGCCTGTCCGCTGTGGTCGGTAGGCCCAATAACTGATTGCGTGGGCTTTAAAGAAAAGGCTTATCACAAATTATTTTTAAGGCTCATGATATATACACTCTTTTTTTTTTTAATAAGTATACTTTCTTTATTTTTTATAAAATTTTAAAATATTTTTAATTTTTTTATTTTTAATTTTTTTCATTTTATATCTCCAACTTTTAATTTATTACTTTATTTTCTTTTTCATATACATTATTTCTTCTCTCTTTCAATTTTTACATGTATCATCTTGTTTTTTCTCAATTTTTCACTTATTTCATTGGATAGTTTTAGTTCTCTCGATTTTTATATTATTCTAGTCTATCGTCACCTCTTTTACATTTTCACATACACTCAGACCATAGAACTGGTGTGTAACAACACTATAGGTACGTGCAGCTTCCTCGATTATTTTTTTATTGAACTAGATGCACATTTTTTTTTTGAGGGGTAGATGCACATTTTTTTCTTCCAACATTTCCTCCCTTCCTTTTCACACCTCCAAAAACCTTAATATTAAATTTAGTATTATAAAGAAAAAAAAAAACATTCTACAATACTAATTTCGCTATTCTAAAGGGTTTTTTAGAATAGTAAAATTAGTATTCTGAAAATTATTTTTTAGAATTGTATTTTTTACATATTTATGGATAGTACTTTCTAAAACAATAATTTTTAGAAGTATATAAATAACACACTTTTAGAAACACACTTCTAAAAAATATTTTTCAGAATGCTAAATTTATTATTTCAAAAAATATTTTTCAAAATTATGTAAAATAACACTTTCATAAAGTACTTTCCGAAATAATAAACTTAATATTCTAAAAAGGACTTTCTAAAATAGTAAAAATATTTTAAAAAGTTATCCTATGTTTGGATAAAAGAAAAGAAAAGTTAATCCAATTATCCTATGGTTGGATAAAAGAAAAAGAAAAGTTAAACAATTTTTTTTATTAGTTGGAAGAAAATTCGGATAATGTTTTTTTTCTTTTATATTTTTGGAACTGTTGCGAATAAAAAGTGCCATAAACAATAAACATGTATTGAGTTTGAAATTTAACATTCTGTGAAATGATAATTTTTAATTATTAATTAATAACATTTAGCTTATCCCCTATTTTAAGATTTTGTTGCTAACTAATCTTCTTTTACTAAAGTCGTATATTATATCGGTGAGCTTAAAGACATTAAACATTAATTATGATGGATAATAAATATTAAAGGATGGTTAATCTGTATGCTAGTATTCATGTGATCAATATAAATCATTTATTGTCTTTTAATCTAACTGATAAATATGAGTTATTTAGATTAAGATAAAATAAAGACGGAGAATAAGTTTTTTAAAATTATCATTGGATTAGTTTTTCTATCTTTTTCTTTTTTTATTATATTTTATTCTTGTCTAAGGATACTTGTATTATTTTATAATTTTTATTTTATTTTTTTACTCAAATAAATAAAAGAAGATAATATATATATATATATATATATATTGCTATTTTATTTCACTTAATTTTTGCCAAACAAATAAAAAAAAATTATCTTCTTTCTTTCATTTATTCTCTTCTATTTTTCTTTATGGATCAAACTTAATGTTATTGTTTAGCTGCCTTTCTCGTATTATTTATTTATCACGACTTTTTAGTCACTGTCAATATAAAAATAATGATGTTATCGTATTAATATCATTTTTTTTTATCGATATTTATATGGACTTTGGTAGTGAACAACATTTTAACAGTAAAATATGTACCGGGCTCTTGTATATAGAGTTACATGGTCCTCCAATTATATATGGTACGTACCATAAAACAAACACGTGGATTTGTCACCACCTATATGGAAATATTAATGCTTCATTAACATTCCATACGTACCTCCAATTCTTATTTGCTAATATTATTATGACAAACTATATAGTACCATGCAAATTTCAGGAATTTGACAACAACAGTTATTTAAGTTGTTATCATGTCATTATTTTGTTTCGTATAAATTTATATTGCCTCTGTTATTTTAATAGAAAATTAATTAAATAAATCCTTTGAATTTTAGAGTTCTAATTATTTTAATTTTAGTTAAAACATTAACTTCTTTTCACATTTATTATCTTTATTGAAATATTAAGTTATTTTCCTTTGAAAAAATTGTATAGCTAACAAAACTTTCACTACATTTTTTTTTTCCAGTTCAACTTATAAATTATGACTCTCTTCTCTTCCTCTCTTCTAACGCCATTGAAAATACTAAATTTCAGAATAACACTACTTGGATAGAAGCCTCTATGACACAGTTTAGGTTCTCTTCCTCTGTCACTATGGAGTGCCCCTCCACTTTGCCAACAATCCATGACAATGATGACAAAATTTATTTATTTTTATAATCATATTAGTGATTATACAAAATATCTATTCGTATAACTAATTTTATGAATAAATAAATAAATCCTATTGATAGTGTTTAGTGAATCTCCTTTTATAATGATAGAAAAAAATATGATATATGCACCATCAATGTGAAATATTTATACACTAATAAAATTTAGCTACTTAGTCACACATTAGATTAATTAGTTTTCGTCTTAAAAGCATTTTAAATTAAAAATTATTCTTCCACCCTCACTTCCTCATTTCAAACTTGTCATCATTTTTTTTCTCTCCTTCAACCTACTCACATTTTTTTTGCCACACTCTTCCATCTCATGTCCCTATTTCACCCCTCCCTATATATTTTTTTTAATTTAATTATATAATATGATTTAATGTGATAAAATATGACATTTTGTTGTACTAATTAACAATATTGTGGTTAATTTAAGCGTATATCTCATTTATGTTTCATGTTTAAAAATTAATTATACTTAATTTAAACCAAAATCTTTAATGGTCATGAAAGAAAGAAAATAGCAATAGTATGTGCTATTTTGATTCCGAAAATAAGGATTTAAATCATGAAAATATGTTATTTTTTACTTTGTTTTCTACATTGATATTTATACCAAAACAAAAGGAATAAACTGCATTTTCTTCTTTAAAAATGTTTAAATTATATTGCTCATTCTAAAGATTTTATTCTTATTTTTTTTAGAAGATTAATATATATTAATTTAATTACATTTTAATGTGAACTGATATGTTAATATGGTCACTAGGAAAATAGTTGTGGGATGAAGATTTATGTTCCCTCTAAAGAGTTGGTGGCTGCAAATGTGGTGCAACCTGAGTATGAAGTGGTCACTACAGTAGTGGAGCCTGGTGGGGTGGACGCCTCCATATCTAGAGATGTTGTAACACAAAAATTGAAAGGGCAAATCCGACACCTAATGTTGGGGAGAATGTTACAGAGGAAGTTATTGTTAATGATTTTGACCCATGGATGTTGGTTAACAGAAATTCAAACTGATATCCATTGAAGATACCCAATAATGGACTCATGTACAATTCTGCATTGTCTACATGTGGAACCAGTAAAATAGGGAGGTCTCGTTTTACTAATCTGATGGAGTATCACATGTAGGAAGTGATATATACGACTAAAGAGCCTTCTAATGAAATTAAGGGTAATGGGCTTAGTAACACAAAAAAGAAGGAATTGTTAAAAAATGGAGAAGTTTGAAACAGCCTCTTCCCTCTTATGAGAAAAATAAAAAGACAATATAGTGTGGGCCTCAAATCAAAGACTAATAAGCTTTGGCAGATGATAAACACACCTCCACTCTCGTATAAACACACCCCCTTTTTAAAAAAAAATATATAAAATATCTAAATTACCCTTAAAAAAATGAAATTCCAAAATTTACACTCTCCACCTCCTTCCCCGCACTCCCACACCCCACACCCCAACTCAGAGACGAGAAAAACGGCACAAAAATTACATCTGCTTGACTTGAATCCTTCACTCTAATTGCAGTGCAAGGCTGGCCAACTTTTGCCATGTTTGATGATGATAGAAGATCAAGGGTGAGCCAGTATTCCATGTTGTGCTGCAAGTTAAGACCCCGGCTCATGGCGCCCCATCTTCGAGCCCCCTCCCGGCGACTCCCCGCCCTTCACGGATTCCGATGCCGCCTACTACTTCGCCGTCCATAAGCTCATGTCCGCCGACCCTGCCCTTATCGAGGACGCCGCCGCCGAGATTGCTGCCGCCGCCGACATCGGCCACCCCGCCGCGCAATCGGTGCTAGGATTTCTGTGGGGAATGGGGCTTCTGAGAGAGAGAAGCAAAGGAAAGGCATTTCTCTACCACCACTTCGCCTCCGAGGGTGGCAACATGCAGTCCAAGATGGCTTTGGCTTACACCTACACGCGCCAAGATGTGAGTCAATGCATTCACCTTTTTTTTTATCAGTGATTCATTACACTTTATGATCTGTGAATAAATTGAATTTGTCTTATATATATGGTTAGAAAAGAAAACTCAGTAGTAGTCGTTTTATTTTGTAAATAAATATGTATGGTTAAAAATGCAATCATGGAGATGTAGGTTAATTCAATAATGTGATAAATTGCGCCATTGGTAACAGATGTTCGAGAAAGCTTTTAAGCTGTACACTGAATTAGCTGAAGTGGCTGTGAATAGTTTTTTGATTTCGAAGGATTCCCCTGTGATTGAGCCGGTGAGGCTTTACAATGGGGCTGAGGAGAACAAGGAGGCTCTGAGAAAATCGAAGGGGGAAGAGGACGAGGACTTTCAGATACTGGAGTATCAAGCCCAGAAGGGGAATGCTGCTGCCATGTACAAAGTTGGCCTTTTATACTACTTTGGCCTAAGGGGATTGAGGCGCGATCATTCAAAGGCACTTTCGTGGTTCTTGAAGGCTGTGGAGAAGGGAGAACCAAGATCTATGGAGCTTCTTGGAGAGATCAACGCTAGGGGAGCAGGTGTTGAGAGAAACTACACCAAAGCATTCGAGTGGGGTGTGGGGTGTGGGGTGTGGGAAAGGGAGGTGCGGGGTATAGGAATGCGGGAAAGGGGGTGTAAATTTTGGAATTTCATTTTTTTAAGGGTAATTTAGACATTTTATATATACTCTTTTAAAAAGGGGGTGTGTTTATATGAGAGTGGAGGTGTGTTTATCATCTGCCATAAGCTTTTGTCCTCTTTTGGGCCTAAACTATAATTAGCCCTATAGGGAAAAGGTTTTCCCTAGGGCTATTTGATCAATGTTGATGTCCATTCCAAGAGAAATGTGGTGAAAATGATAAGAAAAATGAGTTTTGTCTAATCAAATTCATTTAGAGGATAGGGGAGGTGATGGAAACTGATAGAGGGTTACCCTTGTTCAGCATTGAAAATGCGCATATGAAGATTGCAGATCAAAAGATGGATGTGCATCATCCGATCTCCAAGGTAGTGGTTTTAGGTGGGTCTTTCTTAGTTCTACTACTTTTTTCAACAAATGCCCATCAATCAAGTACAACTTACTTGACCAAGCTTGTTTAGAGGACGATGATTTGCTCATGTGTAGTGTTGAGTCACCTAGGCTGCTAAAGGCTGAGTCACCTTTAGTTCATTTGGCGTAAGATATTTATCTGAATTCTCACAAGGTGACAAAGATTAAAAACACATTTATTACACTCATTCCTATGTCTAAAAATGTTAAAGACTTGATGATTTTAGACCTATAAGCCTTTCTAACGTCTCCAATAAAGTGGTGACAAAGATTTTGGCTCATCGTCTTCGCCTTGTGATGGCAAAACTAGTTGGACCTTGCCAAGCGAGCTTTATCCATCATCGCCAGAATAGGGATAACATCATTTTAGCCTAGGAAGTCTTTTTATTCAATGAGATATAAGAAAGAGGCTTCAATCTAAATGGCTATTAAAAGTGATTCAGAGAAAGCATACAATAGACTAAATTAGGGCTTTATTAGCGATGCTCTTATGGATATTGGATGTCCTAATACTTTTATTAACGTTGTTTCGTGGTGTATCTCATAGTTGAAAATGAGTGTTATGGAATGGGAAGACCTTGGAAGATTTCACTTCGCAAAAAATGGTTAAGCAAGGAGACCCAATCTCTCCTTTCCCATTTGGCCTATTTATTAAGTTTCTATTTCAATTGATTCAATTAGTTGTGGATGCAAAATAGTGGCAACCTATCCATGTAGTAAGAAAAGCTCCTTTACTTTCTAACCTAGTGTTTGGGGATGGCTTGATTCTCTTTGCAAAAGCAAGTGAGGATCAGACGAGTGTTATTAGTAAGATTATGGAGTGTTTCTATAGATGTTCTAGTTAGGGGATTAATTGTGATAAAAACTTTTTTTTTTCCTCAAAGAATGTTGGTTGCATCGGAAACAACAACTTAGTCAGGCCCTAAGATTTCAATACACTGGAGATTTTGGTAAATATATGGGTGTCTCAATCCTTCTCAAGTGTGTCTCTAAAGAATCATTTAATTTCATTATGAATAAAGAAAACATGAGGTTATCAAATTGGAAGACTCGAAATTTGTCTTTTGCTGGAAGGCTTACATTGGTAAAATTGGTTTTGTAGGCAATCCCTTCATATGTCATGAAAGCTACTAAATTATCATTGTTAATATGTGATTAGGTAGATAAAAAATGTAGAAGCTTCTTGTGGGGGGATTCAAAGACGAGCAAGAAGATTTACACAGTGGCATGGAGTAATGTGTGCAAGCCTAAATTTGCTAGGGGCTTGGGGTTGAGAACATCTAAAAAGTTCAATTTGACTTTTCTCATGAAATTATGTGGTTGGGATTTATGCATACATCATAATGCATTATGGGTATATGTTGTAAGAGCAAGGTATCAGTGTGGTGACTATTATTTCTTCAGTTAATATGAATACGAAGGGTTCAAACTTTTGGAAAGGTATTTGTAATTGTTGGAGTCAAGTGAAACAATTACTAACTTGGAGTATTCCCTCCACAATGATTTTTATTACAGTATACATAGTGGTTTTATAAACATGTGACTGAAACTTCTCTATTTTGAGAATTTTTTTTGATGAACATGCTTTAGATTGCATTCACATAATACCTCTACCTAATGCATTGGGAGGTCTAATTGATATATTGTGGAAAGAAACACCAACTAGTAACTTCTTTGTCGCATCTAAATATGCTTAGCTTATTATTGGGCTTGAATCTGAGAGTGAGCCATTGTTGGACACAATTTAGTGTTGGCTTGGATTAGAATGGGTACATACTTTGTTGGGGAAAATTGTCAATAATGCCTTATTGACTAATGTGGTGAGACATGCTAAACATTTGATAGCTAATGCTTCTTGTTTGAAATATGTGGGCTACCTTAAGGATGTGGAATATGTTTTTAGAAAATGCCTTCATGCTAGAGTTGTCTAGTATATTTTTCTTTTAGGACAATAACATTATTGGTTTTTCAATCAAGAATTTTTGGAATGGCTACTTTGTAATTTGTGTGATTCCTCTAATATACATAATAGGAGCCAGAATATTTTATTTGAAGTGACTTTGGATGTGTTATGGCAATGTAAGAATCACTTTAGGGTTTTTCCATGTAGCCCTCTACAATAAAATTGTGCATTCTTGTTGGTGAAGATGCTATCAAGATTAGTTGTACACATCATGTGGATAGAGTCAGTTTTGTTGGGAAAATTCTGGGGCCAATGCATGTTTGTTGGTAACCTTCCCTTCTTGATATTATGGAACTTAATCGTGATGCATCGATGACGATAACAAGGACAATTATAGGAGGCACTTTTCGTAATCATTTGAGCATTATTACATTTTTTTGTAGCTAACATTGGCTACTATTCGATGCTACAATGTGAGTTATGGACGATTCATATTGGTATTACAATTGCTTAGAACAAGGGGTTTGAATTTTTTTTTTTTTTAGAGTCTGGTTCAACTTCTATAGTGTCTTTGTTGAGGGAAGGTTGTAATTCCTATCACCTATGTTTTTTACTAGTGTAGGGTATCACTATCACCCCTTTTAACCTGACTGATGGAGGATTATCTTGGTCTCATGTGTTATGTAAAGCGAATCAAGTAGTGAATAAGTTAGCCAATTTTGGTTTGTCCTTGGGAGATACTATTTGTATATTTAATGATTTTAGACCTTTTTATGCTCTGATTACTAGAGTTGATGTTGCTCAAACTGTGTATCCTTGTGGTTTTTAATTGATTGTGTTGAGGTGTTTTTTCCCTTTCAATTCACCCAAAAAAAATGCATGTTAATATTGGTGAACAAGTTTTTTAAGAATATTTTCTTTGGGTTGTGCAAAGTACAAACAATTATAAACTTTTGAAGACATTAGTAATATAATTGAGGACGTAATATAACCAATTATGAGTTTTAAATTCAGCCGATAATTCTACTCGACTTGAGTATAAGTATAAAACCATTAGGATTAGTCGAGTAGTGTTAAGACTTTAAACAATATACACATGATCATAAATTTGAATTATATTATTGTTATTGTAATTTTTACATATAAAAAATTAAATATAATTATTTTGGGTAATAAAACACCTAAAATCCATATAAGAAAGACATGAATAATATTTTTTCATAAAAATAATAAGTTTTCTTACATTTGATTCATTATCCCTTGCTAATATTTCCCTTTATATTTTCTTTTCAACTTTTAATGTCACAAACATTTAATTATTTTTATATAAAACACAAGCAATTAATGTTAAATATCACATTTTTTTAAAATTTATTAGATGAAATAATATAGTCGATTTTAAAACTCACTCCATCTTAATTTCCCTTTAAAAATCTCAAAATTAATAATAGAAATTCAAAATTTTGTTTAATAAGATATATTAAAGCGTAACACAATTAGAGTGTGAGTTTTTAATTTTTGCGGTGGTCATGTTGATACTAAAATCTTTCAAATCATATATGCTCCTTCAAGATTTGTTGTTTTAGTAGTACCAAAAGTAGTTATTTCAAGTAATTTTACATTTGTGTTATTTAACAAAAGATTGGATTTTGATTAAGTCTAGAAGGGGTGTACAAAAAAAAAAACTAGTTTAAATTTGAAATCAAAGTGTACTATTTAAAAAAAACAACATTGTTCACTTAAAATGAATATTAAAAAAATGAACCGTATTGATAATTAAGTTTGGTGTATCATTTTTTAAATAATAAAATAAAATTAAATCAAAATAATTTACATATGTCTTTCATATCTCACGGTTTAATAATTTGCATTATTGCATAAAATGTTTAAACATTCTTTACGATCATGATGTTATATTTTCTTTAACCTTTTGTTTGTCTTTAAACTATTAAAGTAAATGTTAGTTATCAAATCATGTTTCATAATTAATTTACACACGAAAATTATAGTTCTTCAATGTTTTTGAGTTGACCTCTTTAAATTTTTCTGATTAAACTTTTTTACTTAATTTTTTTTTAATAAAATAAAGATTTTTCTATCTTTTATGATATATTTTATCTATTTAATTAGTCTCTAAATTAAATGTCTAATTAGTAAAAGAATTTTAATTTATCTCTAAATAGTACATTAATTATTACTTTGTTCACAATTTAAAAAAAAAATATTTTTTCTTAAAAAAATTGTTCAATTCTTAAAAATTGACACAAAATTGATTTGGTTATAAATCGATATATTAATGTGATTCAACAATTTGATAAAATAGTGATTCTTTTTAAAAATAAACCATGCACACCCATACTAACTAAAGTATAAAATCGCAGTCAAAGATATTATTTTACTTTTATAAGAACCAATTAAATAAAAAAAGTTATACATTCTTTTGAATCAAGAAATGAAACTAAATCTAATAATAAAACTAACTAATAATAAAGATGAAATCATAATAATATATACAAATATTAGATTTAAACATCGTTCTCATCATTATAATTTTTAATTTTTATGAATAAAAAAATAACTATAAGTATTAGATTTGGTTAGAATGTGTAATTAATTCTTATGTCTTAGAGAAATATAAAGTGTAACTAATTTAAAAAGATATTATTGGCAAAAATTTCGACGGTTGACATGATGACACCGACTCATCCTAAGACATTACTCTTTCACTTTTAAAAGCAAAATCTTGCTAAGAAAGACCAAAGTCCAAACAGTAAAAAGTAAAACTTAGACAACGATAGATAGCAAAGGTTGATGAGAAATTGAAATTGCATTGCTGTAAAGCCTGCAACTGTAAGGATTGACCAATGCACACAATCGTTAAAGCTGTGAGATTCTCTTCCACTTTCATTTTGGAAGTCGCAAATGTTTTTTTCACTTAACGGCACCACTCTTTTGTCGTTTACTGCTTGGTCGTTTTATCACCATCTCCCTTCCATTGACATTCTTCGGATTTTGTCTCCCTCCACATTATAGAACATGGCCATTTTTTTACAGCTACATCGATTCATATACCTATATTACATGTTACATTTTACAATAGTTATCAGAGTTTAATCTTCAAGTTGATATACATAAAAGTACATTTATCTCTTGAATAGATCATCATATAGCTTAAAGTATGATCCTCATGTCTCCATCATTTGTACGAAAGTACATGTTTTGAAATATATGATTTTCTTAAATGGATCATGCCCTTTAAAAAAAAAAATGAAAATGAATCCACATGATGGGTACCTGCTGCCATGGCAGGATGAAAATATAGAATTGAGTTGGGTGTCGTATTGTGTTGGTAGCAGAGGGATAGGACATAGCATATAGGAGTCAACCACAGTGAATGTATATATAATAAGGTTGGTGTGGCTGCCTCACGGGCTTCTTCTTATCTTCTATTGTCCCTTCACAATTTCACATCCAAATAACTACCGTGCCCATGAGGTTTCGCACAGTGCCAACCAAACCAGCTTCGACTTCGACACGTCCCACGATGCCTCCATCTTCATCACAAACTTACCTTTTCCCCACCTCTTACGTACTTCAACAAATTTGTTTGTTGGCTTCAATTTCATGCACGTTTAATAAGCTAATTTTGATTCATTGCATTATTAATATTTTTCAGTTACCAGCATTTTCTAGAGAAATATGGCAAACACGCGAGTATGTCATCAGTCGTCGCATAAAACATTTCATACTCTATACATAACACATTGATTCGCTCCAGAATATAAGTCTAGTTATCGATAGTATAGTGATTGATTTAATGTTGATCCAACATGATGTATTTGTTTTCACCATATTGTAAAACATTATTTGATAATCATATTAATGCATTTCAAGTATTATTAAATATAAATTCTAACTGTATAATTTTAGGTAGTTTTAAATATCTTAACACACACATATATATAGGAGAGTTATAATAACTTTTACTAAATATTACACTGCTTAATAACTCTATATTAAATATAAATTTTGTAAATCTAATCATTAGATTGAAAATTCTTTACTCTTATATCATATATATAAAGTTTTATATTAATCCAAGATGATTTGATATTTCATTCTTATAAAACAAAATTGACATAATATATTCATTTCAAAATATACTAAAATATGAACATTTTGATTACCTTTAAGTTGTTGTTCAATTTTAACAAAATTTGATATACATATAAAGTGATATGAAATTTCAATCTAACGGTTGAATTTACAAAAATTCACATTTAATATAAAATTATTAAGTGGTGTAATACTTAGTAAAAATTACACCGATGTAATTATAATCTCTCTCATATATATATATATATATATATATATATATATATATATATATATATATATATATATATATATATTATGGGAACGTGCTTCTTTTTAAAAAAATAAAAACACATAATATATTGAGCGATTAATTAAAAAGTGAGAGATTTGAGGGGTGAAATTTAAAAAAGAGAGTACGAAACTTAAATAAAAATAACAATGAATAAAATATTCTTATTATCTTTCTCAATTTCTATAAAGACATATAGTATTTATTATATGGGACAAAAATTTGAATATATATTTTTTAATATTCTTAATTTCTAATTCTACATGGGCCACAATATCAATCAATATAGAACGAAGGGAGTAATATACTCTGTTTGTTTTATTTTGTTTAACAACTATTTCTTTTTACAAGTATTAGTAAATGTGAGTAATATTTCAGACTTTATAAAAATTATAATACAATTTACTAATATACTATTTATCTTTCCTATTAATTAAATTATCTTTCCAAATTTTTTAATATTAGAGAGGAGTTAAAATTAAATTAGGAGGGTTTTGTTCTCTTATATTCTCCACCTAAAGATTGAACTAAACAATAAATTTTTAAAAAAAATCTTTCTCTTCCCTCCTCATTTGGTATGTTAATCTTCTCTTATATCTCTCACTCTACAATAAATAGTCAAAGATATAATAAAAAAAAATATTTAATATTTCATTAATATTGTAAAATGACAAATAACATAGTTTTTTTTTTGCTAAATCATTTGAGGAAAGTATATTAGCATATGTTACATTTGGTTTTTTTTTTGCTAAATCATTTGAAGAAAGTATATTAGCATATGTTACATTTGTTTAGATAAATTTCTCTGAAAGTACTTATAGAAGAAAAAAAATAGAAACAAAAAATAAAATCATTTTTTCATAAATTAAAACAATTTATATATAAATTAGTTCCTAGAAGTGCTTTCATAATCTTATATAGAGCTGTATCTTATCTTAATATTAACTTTTCATTACCAAGAGAAAAAATTAACTTTCCTTAAAACTTTTTTTTTTAACTTATGAATAAATTTATTTTATTTTCTTCCTCCTAATTTTTTTGACAAATTTATCTAATATATCCTTAATCACTTCAAATTTATGCATATTTTTTTCTATAAAAAAATATAAATTAATCTTTAATAGTTAATTTTAAAATATTACGTGAATAATGTAGATAAAAATTATTGAATATATTTGAGACGTTTTCAAAGGCCTATTATATAATGAGATCCTTGTGAAGACTAGAGTGTTATGGATAAATTAAAGAGTAGTTTTGCAAAATTGCAATGTTGGGGGAACAATGTGTAACACAGAAGTAGTGGTTGGCGGGTGAAAAAGAGCAGGGACCTGTGCTAAATGAGATTCAAGAAAGCATGAAAAGATCTGTCCCCCTTAGATTTCTGCGCACTGCTCCACACCATTCATCATCCCCCACCATCTTCTCCCTTTTCTTTAATTGCACCACCCACCATAGCCACCTACTTCCCCTTTATTGCCTTTCTTTTTCTTTCCTGCACACCCAACTAACTTTCACTCTAAACTATAAATGCCCTTCCCCTTTTCCTATATTACTCCCACTTCCCATTCCCACCTTCAATTTACACTCACATCCCATCCTCAACACAACTTTAAACCATTTTCTAAAAAAATATAATTTGGTATCACCATCACTATGCTACTAATGCACTATATAGTATAGATAATTATGTTCTTTCACTATATAGTTAAAAATTTGATACCCTGAAAAAAATAAATCATGGGTATGACCAATGGTGTGTATTAGCTCTAATTAGTTAAAGAGGACCTTTCTCATGAACTGAATCTTGTTTTCCGTTAAGACATATCTTAAATCAGCAGTGAAGTTCAACGTACTCAACATAAGGGAATGCCTCTAGCTCCAGTAGTCAACTAGAACTGTTGAGCTGGTTCACATTTTCTACTTTGATTTATGGTGGTCTTTCAATTTTGAAGAAAACTACGTGCATTGTGGTGGTAGTTCAAGACCCTAAGGTTGAATTTTGTCATTTAGCAGGTACCTAGCCACTCAAATTAGCATGGTAATTCTAAGCTATGATAATTAATGACATATGCATAGGCTTTTCCCATGTTGTGTTCATTACTTCACATCAACAAAATCCAATAGATAAAATAAAACATTTTAGGTATGGAAAATATTTATGATAAGTATATTTTTTTTGGGAAAACATACTATGTTATTTTTATTTTCCCAAATTTTAAAAAATTAAGTAATGATTATCCATATTAAAAAAAAACTTCTATTCGTGCGATCACGTGTAGCATTGCAATAAAAAAAAAAAAAAAAAAAAGATTGCTGTCAATAAAATTAGCAATATTTCTTTCTGCGCAGAAAGGTATAAAGGAAAAAACAACGTAATATCTCTGTTTTCCACCAACGGTTTCTAATTCTAATCGGAAATCATAGGCAAGCGAGGTCTAAACAATTTTTAATTAACAAAAAAATAAAATAAAAGACAAAGCTGGGAAATGGAAAGCCACGTAAGCTTCCAGGTCAAAAGCAACACTGATCATGATGACATGTCAGACACGTGGAATCATCACGGGGCATGGATACGCCACGTGTCCTTGTCCTAATTTATTTTCCTATCTACCAACCGGGAACCCTTTTGCCGTTAATAAAAACTGAATATTACTCCTTCCACCACACCAGAGAGAGAGAGAAAAAGAGAGAGAGAGAGACGTTGCTTTTTAACACCGGCGAGGAGCTTCCGGTGACACTCGCTGGAAAATCTGTTTGCCGTTTCCGGTTGGTTACTCTTCCGGTGAACTCCATATACTCAGCTCCTGCATTTCATGGTTTCTGGATCGAGTCTTCTACGACACTCTTTGTGCCGTTTTATTCATCTTTGTTTGTCTTTGAAGCTCCTCGTGAAAAGAAAATACGTTACTTGACTCGTTCCTTTTCTTCTCTCATACTCTTAATCTAGCCGTTACAAAACAAAACAAAAAAAAGCTTCTATTTTTAGCTAGAGCGTGGGTTTTAGTTTTAGTTTTACTTGCTCTGACCAAATTCGGAGGCTTTGATCTTCATTACTTGTTTTCCCCGACTCAATTTCACATGGGTGCTTAGTGTTGGAAAATGCGAGCGTTATTTTCGACCATGAGAGTTTTTGTTTTTCTTGTGTGGTTCTGTGTGGCGGCGGCGGCGGTGAACCCTTCCCTGAACGACGACGTTTTGGGGCTGATTGTGTTCAAGGCTGACATACGAGATCCGAAGGGGACGCTGGCGTCTTGGAACGAGGACGACGAGAATGCGTGTGGGGCTGGTTGGGTTGGGGTGAAGTGCAACCCTAGATCCAACAGGGTGGTGGAGGTTAACCTAGATGGATTTTCTCTCTCTGGGAGAATAGGTCGAGGGTTGCAAAGGTTGCAGTTTTTGAGGAAGCTTTCTCTGGCGAATAATAACCTCACTGGGGGGATAAACCCCAACATTGCTAGAATAGATAACCTTAGGGTCATCGACTTGAGTGGGAACAGTCTCTCAGGGGAGGTGTCTGAGGATGTTTTCCGACAATGTGGGTCTCTCAGGACTTTGTCCTTGGCCAGGAACAGGTTTTCTGGGAGCATTCCCTCTACTTTGGGGGCTTGTGCTGCTCTTGCTGCTATTGACCTTTCCAGTAACCAGTTTTCTGGTTCTGTCCCTTCTGGGGTTTGGTCTTTGAGTGCTCTCAGGTCTCTGGACTTGTCTGATAACTTGTTGGAGGGTGAGATTCCTAAGGGGTTTGGGGCTATGAAGAATTTGAGGAGTGTTAGCGTGGCGAGGAATCGGATGACCGGGAGTGTTCCCGATGGGTTTGGGAGCTGTTTGCTTTTGAGGTCCATTGATTTGGGGGATAATTCCTTTTCTGGGAGCATTCCTGGTGATTTTAAGGAGCTTTCATTGTGTGGTTACCTTAGTTTGCGAGGAAATGCTTTCTCAGGAGAGGTTCCTGAGTGGATTGGAGAGATGAGAGGGCTTGAGACGTTGGACCTTTCCAACAACGGGTTGACTGGTCAGGTGCCCAAGTCAATTGGGAATCTTCAGTCGTTGAAGATGTTGAATTTTTCAGGAAATGGTTTCACTGGTAATCTGCCAGAGTCAATGGCGAGTTGCACCAAGCTTTTGACGTTGGATGTCAGCCGGAATTCGTTGTCCGGATGGCTTCCATTGTGGATTTTCAAGTCGGATTTGGACAAGGTTTTGGTGTCGGAAAAGGGGAGTGATAGGGTGAAAAGCCCTTTGTTTGCCTTGGCTGAAGTCTCGGTTCAAAGTCTTCAAGTGTTGGATTTGTCTCACAATGCATTTTCTGGTGAAATCACAGATGCTGTTGCAGGTCTAACCAGCTTGCGGGTTTTGAATTTGGCAAATAACTCTCTTAGAGGTCCTATACCAGCTGCAGTTGGTGAATTGAAAACATGTGCTAGTCTTGATCTGAGCTATAATAAGCTGAATGGAAGCATACCTTGGGAAATAGGAGGAGCTGTGTCCTTGAAAGAACTGGTATTGGAAAGGAACTTCCTAATTGGGAAAATTCCAACTTCAATTGAGAACTGCTCTATGCTAACAACTCTGTAAGTTCATTTTCCATGTCCCATCTTTCATTTTGGCGTTTTATACATGTGCTTGTATTTACAGTAGGTGTATACTGTTGCCCTTGTACTAATGTTAAGTTTCATCAGATGGGTTTAGCTTATCTGCATGCTATATAATTGATGAAAGTATGTTTAACTCAATTTAATACACCTTTGGATGCATTTAAAGTAAATCCAGCATGTTTGTTCATTGTTCATATACTCTTGATTGGAAACTTTTCTCTGTATTATAGTTTATTCCATGTTCTATTGAGATGTGTGGCTTATCATACTATATTCATGACAACTGAATTTGATTTAGTCTGGCATCAAGTTTTGGTATTTTGGCATAAACATGCACAATGCAATACTTAACTTTGTTAAGTTAATTTATACTTCGAACCTTTTATATACCCTACAAAATAGAAAATGCAAAAAGGTTGATGAGGAGATGTCAATAATTCATCTTGGGGAATGGATGGTGAAAGTGACATGAATGATTTAATTTTTTTTTCTTGGTAGATAATATCTGCTGTTAGTGTGGCCTTAAAGTTTATGGCATTGCAGTTTCATTAATTTTTTTTTTCTTAATAGGCGCTATTATGTAGGTTTTGTAGTCACGAGTTAAAATTTTAAATTTCATTCAGTAAGATGAGATCCAACTGCTCTATTTTTTATTGTTGGTCTGACTTCCCCCGGTTTTGCTTTGTTTTCTTTACCCTTTTCTCTTTTGGTACATTGTGTAGGATTCTGTCCCAGAACAGGCTGAGTGGCCAAATACCTGGCGCAGTTGCAAAACTTACCAACCTGCAAACTGTGGACTTATCATTTAACAACCTTACTGGGACCCTTCCTAAGCAATTGGCCAACCTTGCCAATCTTTTTTCATTCAATTTATCTCACAACAACCTTCAGGGTGAACTGCCGGCTGGTGGTTTTTTCAACACCATTGCACCTTCCTCTGTTTCTGGCAATCCATCTCTTTGTGGCTCTGCAGTGAACAGATCATGCCCTGCTGTAATGCCTAAGCCTATTGTTCTAAATCCCAACACTTCTACTGACGCTGGCCCGGGTACACTGCCTTCAAATTTGGGTCACAAAAGAATCATTCTCAGCATTTCTGCAATCATTGCCATTGGTGCAGCTGCTGTCATTGTAATTGGTGTTATTAGCATCACTGTTCTCAATCTCCGTGTTCGCTCCTCTGAATCCCGGGATGCAGCTGCCATTGCATTTTCTGCAGGGGATGAATTCAGCCATTCCCAAACTACAGATGCCAACTCTGGCAAGCTTGTTATGTTTTCAGGTGAGCCTGATTTTAGTTCAGGTGCGCATGCTTTGCTTAATAAGGATTGTGAGCTTGGGCGTGGAGGATTTGGTGCAGTGTACCAAACGGTTCTCAGAGATGGGCACTCAGTTGCTATAAAGAAGCTCACTGTATCAAGCCTTGTCAAGTCTCAAGAAGATTTTGAAAGAGAAGTGAAGAAATTAGGAAAAATCAAACACCAAAACCTTGTGGAACTTGAGGGTTATTATTGGACACCATCACTGCAGCTCCTCATATACGAGTTTGTCTCTGGTGGTAGTCTCTATAAGCATCTTCATGAAGGATCCGGTGGAAACTTCCTCTCATGGAATGAGAGATTTAATGTGATTCTTGGAACCGCAAAGGCCTTGGCACACTTGCACCATTCCAACATTATTCACTACAACATTAAGTCAACCAATGTCCTTCTTGATAGCTATGGTGAACCAAAAGTAGGGGATTTTGGCCTAGCGAGGCTGTTGCCAATGCTTGATCGATACGTTCTGAGCAGCAAAATTCAGAGCGCACTTGGCTACATGGCACCAGAGTTTGCCTGCAAAACGGTGAAAATCACCGAAAAATGTGATGTATATGGGTTTGGTATCTTGGTCTTGGAGATTGTTACTGGGAAGAGGCCTGTTGAATACATGGAGGATGACGTGGTGGTGCTTTGTGACATGGTTAGAGGGGCGTTGGAAGAAGGCAGGGTGGAGGAATGCATTGATGAGAGACTCCAAGGGAAGTTCCCAGCAGAAGAAGCTATTCCTGTGATGAAACTAGGCTTAATATGTACTTCTCAAGTGCCATCTAATAGGCCTGACATGGGAGAGGTAGTTAACATATTGGAGCTGATAAGATGTCCCTCTGAAGGACAAGAAGAATTGGGATGAATGAATTAACTTGCAATTTTCTTTTGTTAGGATCATAGACAATGGGTTGTCCGGGGAAGAAGAATCCGGTTTTATTTATTAAAGAGAGAGAGGGAGAAATATTTGTCGCAAAATGTTTACTTTTCATTGTAATTTTTTTTTGTTAGTCTCTAGTTGTTTGTTTTAAGATTTCTCTTAAGTATGCTACACCTAGGATGCCGGATTCCTTTTCACCGGGTTCCGTTTTGGACCCCCCCCCCCCCCCCCCCTTTCAAAATTGTGGCTCAATTACTGATCTTTCATATTCTAGTTTGTTTGTTTTGGTGTCGCACTTATTGTTTCGGATAGCTTGTTGCTTTTCTTTGTCTAGAAATGGCCATATATATTTTGTTCGTACGCTTTTTATTTTGTATGAAATTGCCAAGAGCATTAGCTCTAGCATTCACATGGTATACCCTTTTATTTATTTTAAGGAGGGAAATGTTGGAAAAAGCTAATCGCATCTAATAATTCGAGTCATGATGGTGTTTTTAGGTTCAGGTTGTGTATAGTTGAATTGAAGAGGTCAACTTGGTTAGAGATCAATGAATAATGATCAGACGATATGTTATAGAAGGAAAAACAAAATGAACACTGTATTTCTCTAGTTTGACATTGATCTTGCACTGATTTTCTGCTGGAATGTATGGTTGTTGGGCTATAAAATGAATTCGACAGATATGACTGACTAGATGTTTTTATTTATCAAAAACTATGGAATAAAAAAAAGAAACTAATAAAGTGCCAATTTAGAAGTCAAAAGTGAGTTAAGAGCCTCGGCCCTCGGGACTTCCTAGATTCCTAGCACCCATTTTTAAGAAAATATTTATTTAAAATCCAATCAGCATTGCATTGCATATAATAGAATGAGAAGAAAAAAGTGGTGATGAGAGACAGAGAGCACGCCTAAAGATGAGAATGATAATAGTAAATCTGTGTTATTGGATTATAGAATATTACCCGATATGATGCTGTCGGAATAGAAGCTTTCTTTTGTGTTATATTGCTGCCCATGTTCGTTGCTTTTACTTTTTTTTAATTCCTTACTTCCTAGCTCCCGTACCTATATCTGTATATAGTTTTTTATTGTCATTTTCAATTTAATATATTTGAATGAGCAATTTACTTTATTTAGTTGCACAACATTGTTCTGTCACATAATTTAGTGGCTGACGGGCTGTATCAATTGACAATATAAATAAATTATTATAATTTTATTGTAAACTTTGGTATGCTTTTATTAGACAATCATTTGATTTTTGGATTGAAGCTAAAATGAATATCTCTAATTATTGCTGTTTCCCAATACTATTTCCCCTACTTGATATTTATTTCCACCGGAAGAATTTAACCGGGGTGAATTGAATACGTGATTTGACATTGTTTGTTGTTTTGTTGTATTTGGGCCAACTTGGAAATAAGTATTTTGTGGAAAGAAAAGGAGAGAAGAGGATGTACCAAAGGAGGGAAAATAAATAAATAAAACGACAGAGTTGTCTAGGGTTGTGGCGCATATTCATATTCTAGTCTAGTCCTTTGTTTCTCTGCAAAGAGAAGTGAAGAAGCAAAAGAAGGGCTTATGTTATGGAATGGGATAAGCATGTGCATATATTGAAAGCAGTGAGTTGTCCCTATTTTCCTAATGCAGTTAGCTATGAATTAACGCAAACGGTGTTGGGCCCAAGGGAACCTAATGCATCGGCTTTCTCACCACATGGACCATTCATTTTTTCCATATCAAATATCAAGACTATAAAAATATTATAAAAAAAAATGAATCTGCAGTTACTATAAGGCTAATGTGACGACCTCATGGTGAAAATAGAAAAACTAAGCTCCTTTCTGAATTATAGGTTAATTATTTATTTTATTTTATTTTATTTTTTATAAATTTTTTTACTCTATATTTTTGGATCATATAGTGTAAGAATTTATTTTATCGTAATTAATATTTTAGAGGAGTGTACCTAAAAAAGAAACTATAAATTTATTGGACTTGAAAGACTCATGAGCACCTCCTTGAACACCCAGTCCAACGAAATGGGTCATCCGCTTGCTTAGACAAGTTAGTTGGATACCATTCTCATTAGAGCTGTTAAAATGGGCTTAGCCCGGTGAGCCAACCCAGCCCACCAAGGGTTCGAGCCGGGTTGGGAAAAAAAATTAAAAATTTTAATACAGGCCAATTTTGAACCCGGCTCACCCGGGTTCAACCCGTGGTGAGCCGGGCTGACCCACCAACCCGTTAAAAAAAGATTATACTTCAGCTTTCATTTTATTGGGCCCAATTGCCCAAATGAGTATTAGGGTTTGAATTATATTTGAATTATTAGACCCAAAAGAGTATTTGAGATGATTTTGAATTAATTTGTTTACATGAGATTATTTAGATTTTATTTGATTGTATTTATAATTATTTAATTATGATTTTGGGCTTTAGTTGTATATTAAAAAAATTACATTTTTTTAAAAATTAGGTGAGCCAGGTTCAATTTTTTTTAGCTTACTAATAAATGAGCCGGGTTGGGTTGGCCCACCAAATGCTCAACCCGTGATGGACCGGGTCGGGTTACCCGTTTTGACAACTCTAATTTTCATGAGAGGATAAAATGTTTCATGGTTCGTTAAATATTTTAACAAACTGCAACAAATTACAAGACCCTATCTAGTTACATCAAATATGTAACTAGAGTTAACTTGACTACAAGTTAACTAATATTAATTACACTTAGCCAATATTAGTTTAATTTGTATCATAAGTCAACTAAACTTTATATATATTTTTCTCTCTTATGTACATGCCACTTTTGATAAAATTTGATAAATACACTTTAGTTTATCTCTTTCAAAAGTCGAAGTCTTCTTTCTTAAAGAAATTATCTACTTATGAACTTTTATCAAGAATTTTCATCTTGTGACAAAAATTTTCACTATTCTTGCTTATCTTCTTTAGAAGTGGCAAACCTCATTCTTTATCACCCACCATTTTAGAGTTTTTTTTTTAAGGAATAAGTTCATTGAAAGTGATTAAAGCACTTTAAAGCTAGTTGAAGAGATACATCTATCATCTCTAAACTAATTTCATCAAACAATACCATTTAAAAAAAACTATAACCAATTTTAAAAAATCAAACTGCATTTTTACATAAATGAATTTTAAAAATCAAATCACATTAGTAATTAAGTTTAGTGCACTGATAGACCATTTTTAAAAATATTAAATAAAATTAATTCAAAACAATTTACTTATGTCTCTCATATATCATAGTTTGGTAATTTACAATATCACATAAAATGTTTGAGTATTACTTATTATTATTATGTTTTTTATTTTTTTAAAAACTTTTTGATTGTTTTTAATTACTAAAGTAAATGTCAGATATTATTAAATCATATTTCATAATTAATTTTTTACATGACAGTTATAATTCTTCAATGTTTTTGAATTTATCTCCATAGGTTCGTTTGTGTAAATTTTTTTCTTTTAAAAAATACTTTTTGATAAAATAATTTTTTTTTGGCTTTTATGATGCTTTTGCCTACTTAATTAGTCTTTGAGTTAAATGTCTATTTAGTAAAATATTTTTAATTTATCTCTAAAAAGTACACTAATCATGACTTTGCTCACAAATTTTAAAAATAAAACCTATTTTTTCTTTTAAAAAATATTTAAAAATGGTTAAGTACTTAAAATCTGTTTGAAATTGGTTTAGTTTTGAAACTAATTCTAAACCAATTATAAACCTGCTTATGAAAGTAGGTTGATTTTGAATTGGTTAATAATGTGGTTCAAATGGCTCATAAATCGGTTTAGTTCGATAAAATGGTGTAGTGTAATTTGGTGTGATTTTTTTAAAAAACCAAACCATACATGCCTCTACTTAATATCTCAAGTCAAGTGAGTGAAAAATAAGAAAACGTTATACTAAATTATAATATAAATAATTTGTAATATTTTGTCTTTTTTTTTACTATACTATTTCTAATTATCTAATGTTATTCTTATATCAAGTTATAATGAAGAAGAAATAAAAAAAATTATAGTTTTTATGAGTTTATGTATATAGTTCACCTACTATCTAAAGTTGACAATTAATATTATTTTACACCTATAGGACGAAACTTTCGCTAAAAACATTATTTTAACAATACAGAAATCGACATCAAAAGCATCAAGTTGTCCTCGAGTCCCAAGAATAAGAATAGTAAAATTATTTAATATTAACTATTATATATATATATATATATATATATATTTCGATCTAGAAGGAGCAATATAGTAAGTTTGTAATACAAAAGTTCCTTTAAATAAGACCTTATATTCAGAAATTGTATATAAAAAATGTGGTTGGAAGGGACCCCATTAAAAGTGATTTTAGTAAATAAAATCGATAAATAGTTGATATTAATAACATAATTAAAAAAAAAAAATTATAATACAAAAGGAATAAACTCTACCACCTAATCTCATGGTGATACGTGCAAAAGAAGAAATAACTATTTATTGTTTTGTCCAAATCCACATGATTAATGGTAGGAGACGAACAGCAACCATATTGTATGTAGAGATTAATGGAAATATCTTACTGCAAATAAGAGAGAATGTTATATTTTAACGTCTGTAGTTACAAAAGAATAATATAGAAAGCACTTAAAATTACTACACTTATGATTTTATGTTCTGTCAAAGACATTTATTTTCTTAAAAATATTTATATTATTTTACATTTTATTTCTACCAAATAACTTATAAAATAATTTTATTTTTCTAAATCAATCATACCCTTAAAATGAAATTGTATCCTTACCTTACCCTCTTTTTCCAGTCAATGTCCTTTGCATGACTCAAGAAACTAAACTTACAATGTAATTATTTGATTATACACCCTTTCTATCTTCGAGATATTCTTACATCTTCTTATAAGAAGAATTTTTTTTCCCCAGCGGGAAGATTTCCATTATTAAATTTATGTTTTTTGTCACTACCTCGTTGAGTACCATTATTTTCTTTTGGGTCCTTAATGCAATAGAAAAATACCAGGCCCAAGGCCAAGAAGATGGACAAACCAAAACTAAGAAGACCAAATTCGGATTATCCTAAACCCAACTAATATAAATGTTATTATATTAATTTAATCATCCCTGAAGGTTGATGAACTAAAGGGGTTAGCAACAACTCGAAATCCACCCAAAGTGAAAGAAAAAATAAATTAATGGGTCGATTCCGGTGGATTACCCTTTGGACAGGTTAGAAAAAACAGTTTTATATTCAAGATGTGATGGTGATGTTATTAATTATTCTTATTTTTTCAGCTTTACTATTTTTTTTTAATAATAATAATAATAGTTATATTGTTTGAAAGTTTGATAGTTATATGCAAGTTGGGTCTGGACTTCGAATAGATAAAGTTTGAATGGGCCCTAATTACATTGTATTAAGGTTCATTATATATACACCTCCTTTTTTTTATAAATACACCTCATTTTAATTTTTTTTTATAAAATATTATAATTTTTTAAAAAAAATTTAATTTTACACTTTCAACTTTCAATTTGTTACTTTCTTTTTCTTATTTACATACTTTTTTTTTTCTCTTTCAATTTTTACATGTTAACAAAATAGGTGGGGTGAAGGAAAAATAAAAGGATGTATGTAAAAATTGAAAAAAGGAGGAAAGATGTGTGAAAAAAAAGTATTAAATTAAATATTGTAGATGTAAAATTAAAAAAATTAAAACAAAAAATTAAAAATATTTTAAAATTTTAATTATTTTTTTTAAAAGAAGGTGTACTTATAGAAAAAAAGAGGTATATATATCATGAACCTTGTATTAAAAATGATATAAAGAATTGAAAATTTTGATTAAAAAAAATAGTGAAAAAAAAATCTGGGCCGTGATGACATTATCGAAGTAGCCCAAAACTAGATCAAACCGACCAGTGCATGTCTTAGTAGCACGAAGTCCAATGTGTCGCTGATTTCACACTGCTATTACAATAATTAACGCTACAAAAAATTATCATATACGGATAAATACCGTAAACCCTAAACATTATACATGTCACTAAAAATTACTTTTACTGACATAATAAATACAAGTTATGCTAATATATTGTTAAAATATGTGCATAAACTATAATGTGACATATAAAATATATTAAATCTTATTTAAAATTAATACTAAAATTGTATGTAACTATATATTAAAATAAATATATACTTACATATATTATATTTATAGTGATATTTTTTATACGTTACTATATATAACATTTCTTATGATGTAAATATTGTTAAATTAAATTTAATTAAAAATGGTCTTAAATTTAATTAGCTAGGATTATCTTAATTCACAACTATATACTTTAAATTATTAAAGTATCTTAACTAAAATACAAATAAGTGTGTACATTAACAAATGTTTGTATGCTTGTTAACGTACATCTCTTTTTTTTTTCTTTTTTTTTTTTTTTACAGAAAGAATATGCTACCAAATTATAATTATGATTTTCTTAGAATTAATACCCTTGCGACATAATTTGTTAATGTATTCTAAAAAAAACCAAAACAAGTGCCTGTACATTGGTGAATCCAATATATAATAATAAATAATTTTAATTGAATTATATTTTTTTTTCCAAAAAATACAATACTTATTTTAATAATCTTTACTCATCAATAAAAATTTTAGTCTTTAATTATTAATTGGTAAAGCGAGACACATGGTACACATAAAAAAAAAAGGAAAATTATATTGGACTAAGATTTTTTTTCAAATATAATAATCAATCATATATAAATATATCGATTTTCACTTTTTTGTTTTTGAATACGAAACATAAAAGAAGGACTGGAATATAAGATAAGAAAATAGTCAGAATTAACTTTTTTTATATCATGTTTTAAAAAATCTCAAATAAGACAAATAAAAATCAAGATATTCTAATAGAATATAAAGAAAGTACATTTAAAGCTTAAGTGACAAATCAAGATTGAGAGATGCTTCTTTGGATGTTTCTTGTGGCATGGAAGGATGAGCATCAATTCTTGCTGCGACTGTTGGTGTGGTCTCGATTTGACTTGATGAATTGGTGAAACCCTTTTCAAAAAGAGACAGTGTTCCAACATTGGCATTACCATATTCTGGCCTTAAACCCGCACTTGCATCACCTTTCATAATTCCAAACCCATCAAATAATGAAGAACTTGACACCCCATGAGGATTCTTCTTTAGCCAAGTGTGATCATACCGTGGAGTCCAAGAATGCTTGTGAATCATGGAATCTGTCCGAACTCCAAGTGCCCTATTGAAAGACCCTCCATAAAGGGAATGAGAGTTGTAAAAAGTTGGATAAGGATAATAAGGGTAGTGCCCAAAACCACCATCATCAAACCCTTGACGACGTTTCGCTAGGGCACGTTCTTGTTTATGAGCGTTTTGGTGTCCTCCCAAAGCTTGTGATGAAGAGAATTCCCTCTTGCAATAGTTGCATGAAAAAGTCTTTGCATTATTATTCTCATCATCACCTTTAGCGTCACAATTGGGTGAATCAACCACCTTAGAACTCGATGGTTCTTGAGCCATGTTGTCCTTTGAAAGCTTCATGAAATCCACCAATTCTTTGGAAGCCTTGAGACGCTTCTCGCTGTGTTTCATCACAATGAGAGAAAACTAAGATAATTGAACTTTTGAAATAGTGAATATGCAAAGAGGAGGCATGGACGTGGTTATTTATTCACGATGAATGCCATATCTACATTAATAAATAAGAAGAGAATCTCGTGTTGCCGTTTTTATTTCCAATTAGTGCAATGTAAAATATTGGAAGATCAACTAAAGATCAAGTAATAGTGCCAAGTACTTCAATCACAAAAACTTCCATAATCAAAGAGTGGGCACGAGTCATGTTAGTAAATCAAAGCTTTTATGTACTTTACATATGATATCAATTAATCACGTTATATGGCAAATCGGTATATTTGGTATTTATTTTGCTACTAGAGTTACTTGGAATAAAAATATTTCTCCAATTGAACAATATATTATATGTGCAACATAATCATGGCTTAATTGCCTTTGTTCTCTTCAAAAGTAACCTCCTTCTTTCAATTTGTTTCCTCCCATTACATAGCACACACTTTAGACAACTTGGAGCCATGAATTATGATTTAATTTATGTTCTTTCCTTAATACACGCTAACCCTTGGTGATGAAAAAGGAATTTATGAAGTGAGTTTTACATTCATGTTAGCAGGTTATTACATTCTTCTACAATTTTAAAAACAAACAATTGTATAAACTATAAAAAAAAAAAATTGTGGCATTTGTGTGTAAACTACGAGACAGAATGGAATACTCAATTTTGGGAGATATCTTGATGAAGAAAAAAAATGCAACGTCAAGATTATTTTTTTTGTACTTCATACGAAAATTAGAATTGTATTATAATTAAAAAAAAATAAAAAAAAAATATATATATATATATTCATTGAATGTTATTCAAAAGGAACAGAAATTTCTCTCGATTTAAAATTCTTATATTTTAAAGTTATTCTTATTTGATAAATATAATTTTGTTGATTAGTAAATTTGATATAAAATTTAGAAAACAATCATGCACAACCTTCCTAATTGGATATGCATTTCAACTCACTGCATTTATAGTTTTGTACAATTACGAATATACAATTCACCCGTTTAACAGTAGAATAATTTAAAAGATCCTTTTATTATTCTTTACTTGCGTGATGGCATTATATACATATACTATTTAGTGGTTAATATGTAATTGCGTATCAAACTTAATTGAAATATAAAATAATATAATTATATATCTTACAGTTTCTAATATTGAATAATCACTATATTTTAACACTGTCAAATAGGATATTTAAAGAAATAGTAACCATGCAAGTATTGGAACAAATAATCAATAATTTTTCCACCACAAATTCAAATTTATTATCTATTACCATGTTTAATTGTTCATAAAAAAATTCTTGCCTAAAATCACGTCATATATGGAAATCTGAGTGTTTCGCCTCTTGACTAAAACGTACATATTTTTTGTACAAAATTTTCAGCAATATATAATTGCGTTAGATTTGGTATTTTTTATGGCAATAATAAATTATTTTTTAAAATTAAGTTATGAGTTAATTAAGTGCTTGATTGATTGAAATTTCTGATATTAATTATTTTTTAAAATCGTCATAACAAATTAGTTTTTCTATTAATGCAAACTTTTGAGTAAAAAGAGTATATATATATATATATATATATATATATATATATATATATATATATATTATTTTTTGAAATACAAGTATATTTCACCAAAGATAATTATCATAAGCAACAAAATTATTCCTCCAACTATTTAACATATTGCAAACACAAATTTAAAATTTGAAATCAGCAGTTAAGTTAGAAAATTTTATATTAGTTAATATCCACCTGGTAAATGATATATGTGTATATAATAATACTATAGTAACATTAAATCTTTCATGTTTTTTGAAAATTACTTAATGAATTTATTAAATTAAATCAATCAATTATTGATTTGAATTAATTAATTGTTTATTTAATAAAAACTCCTTGCATTCATTATTTAAAAAATTAGTAACAAATTAATTTCTATTTTCCAAATTTTAGCAATAAATATAAAATATACAGTTATATTTATATTTTTCCTATGAATTAATTTTTATAAAATATACAGTTATTTTAACTCTAGTTTTACCCCAAAAAAAAAACCCTAGCATACTTTTTTTATTAATTAATTTTTTTATTAATAACTCTAACATACTTTATGGTAAATAATTGATTTCTGAAATTAAAATACGAATGAAACCATTTGAATTAATTAAAGACTCGAGTCATTAAATAAAAACTGCTCAGGGACGATGACACATGAGACATGACACAATATCATTTTTATCTCTATTACCAAAAATATATTTTTATTTTAATAGTTTCAACAACTATAATTCAAGCGTGGTTATAATTTATAAATTAATAACAAGCATTAGCTTGAATCAAATCACAATACTTTTAATATTGAATTATTAAATATATAATGAATGATACATGTTGTAAAGTAATATTACATTGAGTAAATTATGTTTCTCTAAAAAATATATATATATATATATATATATATATATATATATATTGTTCTTTCTTTTTATATTAAAATATATAATTTAATTTAATACAGTTAATATAAATTACATTTCTATTTTTAAGAGATATAAACATTAAATTATTCATCATTTATAAATTAAAATAATAAATAAATGACACTTTTATATTTTAGAAATATATATAAATATTACACTATTATTATTTTATCATATTAATTTTGACTATTTGACTTAACATTATTAAAAATTAATTATTGTAAGATTTTAAATATGCTATAAATTTAATTATTTATTAAAAAATATTTTAATTATTTATATTTTAAAATATTTATAGTTCATTGTCATTCATTCGCTTGACAAAAAATTTATAAAATAATAAATAAAATAAAAATTATAAAATAAATTATATATATATATATATATATACGTTGATATATATAATATAAATTAATATATATATATGTATTAAATTTTGTGATAATTATATTTTACTTAATAATAGTTTATTAATATAAATATATTTATTTAAAATTATATGTTTAATATACATATTTTTGGTATTATATTCATTATAAATAATAAATAATTCTTTATCATAAAATACTAATTTATTTAGATATTATTAAAATATTTTATTAATAATATAAATTAAATAAATATTAATTAAAATATTTCACTAACTACATAGAGTACTAAATAATATTTTAATACTTGTATTTGATTTTATTATACTTATATATATATATATATATTATTTTTACTATGATATATAACTTTAAAAATATTTTGTACAGGTAATAATAATAATAATAATAATAATAATAATAAATTTTAAGATATATAATTAATTTCAACAAAATTCATAAATAAAATTTAAAATAATAAATAAATATGTAAATTAAGAGATAAATTATTAAAATAAAACTTATTTGAATTTGTTAAGGGAATATATGTTTATTTTAATATAAGAAAGGATGATGACATAATATTTATATCTGTACTAATATATAAAGAAAATACAATTTTTAATAATTATTTTTTATTTTCATTTTTACATGAATCATTTTATCTTTTATTTATTTTTTAATAACTACCTTTTTTTTATGAGTAACTTCTTATTTATTTATTTATTTAATATAATGCAGACACAAAATATCTTTTTTCTGCTAGTTAGTATAAATGATATTTTGATAATAAACTTTATTGTAATGGAAGTTAACAAAATTTTTAAAAACAATTTGAAAAAATAATTAAAGTTTCATATATTTGAATCCGGAAAAGGAAAAGACTATAATTTTTAACATAAGATATTACTCTTAAGATGGCAATGTAAATTACTCTTACTATTATCATCGATCAATATTTTTTAAATTAAAAATTCCAGTTAGTCCGGACTCTTTCTATATGGTGTCAATTAAAAGAATAATCTATTAAACTATTTTAATCAAATTTATCTAAATATAATAATAGTTCTATATGCATGTAATTTATGAAATAATATAATTATTTAAATATTTTTAATTCTAATATATAAATAAATCTCACTACATGTAAATTCCTTCGCGTACTTGTTCATTTATTTGGTTCACTATAGTCAGTCTTTTTTTATTTTACTTAATTTTCCTATTTTATTTGGAATCCGTCTTTTTACTTATTTTAAGGGTATGATCCATTTCAATGTTATTTAATTTAAAATTTGAGCCTGTCAAAAAGAAATTAAATTTTGAGTAAACTGCATTTCTTTTTTTGTTGAGATACATATGTCAATTATGCTCTTCCCTTATTTTAAAATATATACTCTAAAGTGAATGATTGGGTCATAGAAAAAAAAAAAAGTAAGTTGATTGTGATTTTACTAAAATTCTAATATGAATCTTTTAAAGTTTTTAGAGCCTATCAATTTTGAACCTACTTTCTCCTCAAATGTCTCAATTTCAATTTGATTTGTTTCTTCATTAGACCTAAGGAAGATAGTAGTATTATTATGAGAAGCAAATGCAACGACCGGACGGTGCTCTACCCATTCATACAACAAAAATAAAATTGTTTTACAGAAACATGACATAATATTTATCACTAAAGATTACTTTTATTTATATTATAAATCATATTATAAATATAATATATATTAATATATTATTAAAAAGTTAAATATTAATTATAATAACATACAATATATATTATTAAATTTTATTTAAATAAATTTATATTTACATGTATTATATTTAAAGTAATATTTTTTACATATCACTATATATAACATTTTTTTATAATAATATATAGGGATGACAATGAAGCAAATAGTAGCCCTTTGTCATTTACTATAGTTAATGCAAGTATCTATTTAGTAGGTATTCATAAATTCTTTATACATTTGTGGATATTTATGAATATTTATAGTATTTGTTAAAATTTAAAATTTTAAATAAAAACTTTAAAAAAAATAAACACGTATATTTATATTAAAAAAATTTGCAATATATATATATATATATATCTAAAATTAAAAATATTTTTAAAGTATAAATATTCGCATGTATGAATGTCTTGCTATTTTGTCTTCAACTCGTAATTAAATGGAATCCATTTAATTTTTCATTTACAATTCATAATAAATGTTGTCTTTGCAAGGAGAGCAAAATTTGTTATTAGTGTTAAGTTTAAGGCTTGATTCATGGGAAGGTGAATTCAATCGATCATAATTTCTTTTAAGATTTCAATAAAATTTTCTCCCTTTAATGCCTTTTATAAAGTCTTGTTTAATTTTTCTTTGAATCAATTGATATTAATATAAACGGGATGTTTATGTTGGCTATTGTTAAATCAATTAAAAATGATGAAACAAAGGCTTAAAACTAACGAGAAATTGCCTAATGTGGCATTGTTGAGGACTCAATCTACCCCTTGTAGGGTTTATATGGAAACAATTGAGCATATTCTTCAAGACAACAAAAAGGTCCACGACATTTGACGTGAATTTTTTTATTTATTAATCTTAACCAATGATTTGGCTTGCTCGTGTCCCAAAGATTGACCTATCACTTTTGGGAACACTATAGTATTAAGTCTATGTGGTATCATTGAAATCGATTAGAATTCACAGGTAAACCATTTCAACCTCAGAGTATCTATCATCCACCAGGCTAGGATTGTTCAACTTGAAGTTGTTTAGGATTCTCATGGTGCGCTGGGGTCATGCATGTCAATACAAAAAACAGTTGAAGGGGTGAAGTTTACCTTTGATCCCTAACTGAAGTCTAGCGTCGATGGACCTCTTTGAAATAGTTCCTATTTGGAAACTTGTGAAGGTCTACTTTATAATGCTACAAATCAATGGTTATTGGATTTTGCTCAAAACATTGGCCATTGTGTCCATATATACAACTCTTACCTTTGCTTGGGAGGAAGGAATTCAATTTGTTTGGGTTAAGAGTGATTAGAAGATAGCTTTTCTCTATCCTGCGCACTTGATATATAGTATGCTTCACGATTTTCATAATTTACTAACACTGACAAGAGATAAGATTGCTAAGATTACTCATTTTTCGTGAAGGGGGTAAACTTGATGATTGAATTGTCAATATCCTGCACCAGTTACTTAAAGGTGTTCACTGTCTACATAGATTTTTCACCTTAATATTAGTTTAAGATGATCTTAATGGCGTAAGAGAAACTCGTTTTGAAGTTTGTTAGGAGAAAAAAAATTATACTGAATTTTACTATTAACATGCTTTTATAATAGAAATATAAAAACATAAATTGTATCACTTTAAAATCGATTTAAACCAAAATTAAGTTTATGAAGTCAATATTAACGGTTTTTTTTAATTCAATTTTGTCAACACTCATCTAAATTAAACATACACTAAGATATTATTTTTCAACAACTCTTGCAGGTGTTTTATTATGGGAAGAATTCTCCTAAATTTCATTGTGCAATTGTTCTTACATTTACTGAATATGCACTTTAACATTTAAACATCTATTTGTTGTTTATTGTATTGTCATCAAATTATGATTCATAAAAATAAACACCAAAAAGTACTTGTTAATAAATTTAAATTATTAAATCAAATTGAGAGAATCATACTGATTTTTCTTTCTTTCTTACAAGTGTCTTGAAGTCTAATTTATGAGAAATCACTTACTTAATTTTCACACTCAATCACTAGTACAAAAATTGGATTTAAAATCGAAGTTTTAAGATCGGTTAAAAAGTAACCGATCTTAAAAGTGACGCGGTAGCAATTTTGTAAATAATATGAACACTTTTAAAATCGATTACTTTATGACCGATCTTAAAAGTTATGTCTGACACAACTTTTAAGATCGGTTACAAAAGAACCAATCTTAAAAGTTATGTCAGACATACCTTTTAAGATCGGTCATAAAATAACCGATTTTAAAAATACTTTTAAGATTGATTATTTTATGACCAATTTTAAAAGTGTTACTTTTAAAATCGGTTGTTTAAGAACCGATTTTAAAAATGCTACTTTTAAAATCGATTATTTAATAACCGATTTTGTATGTAGTATACAAAATCGGTTCTTAGATAACCGATTTTAAAAGTATCGTCAGAAACCTTTTATCTTTCCCTCCATTCTCATTCTCATTGATTTTTCCCTCCATTCCTTTTTTTACTCTCTCGTGCTCTCATCTAAAGTCTCCAACTTTTCATTTTTTTTGCAAGACTACTATATTAAGGTAACATTCTCATGCTCTTCTCATGTCTCTACTTTCGTTGTTGGTTTATTTTGGCTACTTTCGTTATTGATTTATTCTGGAAAATTTTGAATTTAGGGTTCTGCATTGAGAAAGGCCCGTTCTATAAGGAGAACAATTCGTTCTGCAAGGAGAACGACCCGTTCTACAAGGAGAACGACCCGTTCTGGATAGATTTTAACTTATGACTAACTATGCTGGAACGACCCGTTCCAAACGACCATTTTAGGCCTTTTTAACAACCTGTTCCAGTTTTATTTTTTTCGGAGCCAAGACTTTCCAGATCGGTTATAAAATAACCGATCTTAAAAGTTAACTTTTAAAATCGGTTAAATAACTGATTTTAAAAGTCTAACTTTTAAAATCGGCTCTTTTAAAATCGGTTAGAGAACCAATTTTAAAAGTTTTTTTTTCCACTAGTGAATCTTTAATTATAAGTATATTAACTTTGTTTAACTTGAATTACCTTTCTAATCAATTACACCAACATCTTGATCAAATTCAATTACAATTTTTGTATTTAAACACACAGAGTCCTTATATATTCTTAAATCATATTCTTATCATCATTATTGGATCGAAAAAATTGATAGTAAAATTTATCAGAAAAAAAAATCTAGGGAGCCATTTAAAAATTATTTCATAACTAAAACTTTAAGAATCTAAACCTAATGTATCTATTTGAAGGCACACAAGTAAATCTCTAATATCAATCTCTTTGAACTTCTTGTTTGCCAATAACTCTAAGAGGTGAAGTAGTTACAAAAGATACTTTGATATTCAAGTCAAGACATAATCAAATATATAGGTGAGTAATAGATGAATAATAAATTTACTTCATTTTGTGTAACTATTTATACGGATCATAATGAGTTTGGATATGTTAGATTTTGATTCCTTATTACCAATTAGGTAATACGGCTATTGATGACATGTTATCCTCTTAATCATGTTTATTCTCTTTATCAATTATGTAATTCATTTTGTAATGGTTCTACGTCATGATCGTGTTAACCATCTTGATTGTTTTAATAATTGAAAGTATTGAGTCTGCCTCAAGAAAGCTAAGTATGTATAAATTAATTATCATAAATTATTTCATAATTTTAGAGATCAATAATATCGGAACATTATGCAAGAAGCATATATGCAATATAATTGTTTCGATCATCTCAACCACCTGAATGATCAGGATTAATATAAGTGTATTACATACTAATTTGCATTTATTCTTGATTAAGGTTGGTGTTACTTTATTGTTTCGACAGTTGAAATAATTGAAATATATCCCCCAAAACAGTCGAAATATGTCTTTATACCTAACATACACCCTCCCTTAAAATATCAATGTACTATATATAAGTAGGGGTGAGCAACGGGTGGGTTTGGTCGAGTTCGGGTGAAAAATGTCCAACCCGTTGTAAACCGACTTTGAAAAAATGTGACTCATATCTGACCGACTGAGTTTTCAATTTGAGGCGGTTCGGGTTGAAACGGATTCGGATTTGAGCAGGTGGGTACAATCGGATTTGAATTTTTTTGTAGACCAATTTATCTTAACGAAGATGAAGCTTAAAACGATAAAAAATATTTTTAAAATAGTGTATAAAAATAGAATGAAGGTGAAAATAGATGGTGTAAGTAGATTCGTAGATGAAACATTTACAAACTAAAGAAGCAAAAATAAAAGATAAAATTCATAGTTGTTACATGCAAAAGAAATCTAAACTTAGATTACAAAACCCATAAGAAATCACAGTCGCACAAGTTGTATTCAAAATGGAGATAAGAAAATGGAAAAGAAAAACAAAGAAAGAAGCAAAAAGATAACTCTAAAATTGGACTAATGTGTTGAGAAGTTGAATGAGGAAGGAGAAGACAAAATAAATATCTAAGTTATGAGAAAAAGGAAAAAAATAAGTTACAAATTAATGACTATATTATACTTGAAATAAAGACTTTTAAGTTTGGACTATTGTTTAGTTATATAAAAGTAATAAAAATTTAAACTTATCTCATTTTTTGTTAGATTCGATTTTTAGCAGGTTTAAAAATTCAAAACCGAACCTGCCCAATATAACCCGTATAAAATCAAAATTTTAACCCGATTTATCCATAAGACCCGCCCGAACCCACTCAAAAGCAATATTTTTTATTAGGTTTTTCAAGTTCGATTCGGGTCTCGATTAAATGTTCACCCCTATATATAAGTGTATTTTAATATAAATGAGCATTTATTATTAATTTGTGAGTTTAAGAAATTTTAAAAGTGGCACGTTACCCGCATGTGCATGACGTAAGTCTAGGCCCAGTGGAGATATCGGGCCGAACTGAAAGCGAAATCCTGCGAGTGTATAACAAAGAAAACAGTTCAACACCGACCCCCCTGACGACGTCGTTCGGGGACGAAATCATCAACAAACGTCATTACACAGAAACGACTCGTCGTACAATTCATCTCCGACTCCCAGCGGCATCTGGAAGAAGAAAGGAAAGCAAAACACTCTCCGCTCGCTGCGAGTGTAGCAAACAAACAGTTGAATCCCCTCCCGAAGCTCAACGACGCCGTTTTAACTTTGCAGCAAGCACCGCCTGCACTGTGCAAACCCTAGTTTTCTTCTTCTTCGCACCATGTCCTCCGAAGACATAACTCTCGTCACCGACCAGAGGATCGAAAACGGTCTCAACTCCCCTCTCGTCTTCCAAGACAACCCTCTCCGCTTCAGTTGCCCCGACCCGACCCGTCGGGTCCCCGACCGGGGCCCAAAATCCCGCGAACTCGGCACATTCATCGACGACAAGATGTTCATCGATCGCGACCGCTTCTTCGCCGCCCAGGGCGCCGATTTCCGCCGCGCCAACGTCTACGCCGACTGCTCCGCCCGCCGCGACGCGCCCGACGCCCGCAATTGGAGCGCCAGCGAGGACGACGATTCCGATGACGAAGATGACGACGATGATGACGACGACGACGCCGAAGTAGAAGGACTCGTTGGCGACGGAACCAAAACCGACGTTAACAACAACAACGGCGATGGTAATTTGCCTGCTGTTGCGAACGGGAAAGCCCACGCTTATGGTATGAGTTTAGTTTAGCTTCAGACTTCAGAGTGTGGCGGGTTTTTGATTTTGATTTTGATTTTTGTTGTTGTTTTTGGATTGTAGTTTCCGGAAGAGAACTATTGGTGAAGGATGGTGGAGACATTGGGCAATTGGTGCATAACAATGTGAGTGGTGGTGATGAGGATCATCGGCAAGAGGGGTTAGGTAAGTCTCAGAATTCTGGTACTGTTGCTGAGACTGACTGTGAGGAGTACTATTCGCACTATCTTCAAGGTGGTGAAGGGGCTTCTGTGCAGAAAGTTATGGTGGATGACAATGGTTGCGGGTTTAGTGGGAGAAAGGATGTTATGTATTCCAGCGAGTCAGGGGAGTCACTCAGGGCAATTCTTTCAGATCCTGTTACGTAAGTCTTAACTCATTTTATACCCTAGGACGGGAAACTTACACGGTGTTTCAATAAACTTTTCTATCCACACTCGTATATAAGAAAATAACAAGTTAAACTGAATCAAGTGTTTAAAAGTTAAAACCAATTTTTATGCTGTTTAACTTTTATTGAAGTTTTCCCATCTTACTTCTCTAAAAGCTGAAGTGCAAGTTGATTTTAGCTTTTAGAAATGTTTATCTAAATAGGACCTTAGTGAGCAACAGGTTCTTTCTTTTATGTTGTGATCGTTCAGATTACGCGGAGTTATGCAAGATTAGCTTCCATAATTTGCTTTTGTTTTTTGTTCTCCAACCATCCCTTGGTGGGAGAATAATTTAATCAAATTGGCGGCCCTGAAATGGCATGTAAAGTGAACTTGTATACCATTTTAACCAGCTTGTTGACTTGTTCCCTTAAACTACTTTCCTTGTAAACATCTCCCTTCTCTTTCCTTTAGAGGAAGTTCTTCTCTACCAGTTTGGTGTTGCCAGACAGAAAACTTGTGTAATGGGGAGAAAGAAGAACCTTCAGTTAAGATTTTTGAGATTATCTATTAGCATCTGTTGATAGATCCTGCATGTAAAAAAAAATTTGTCCAACTTGTTGAAAATAGGTCCTTGTTTATTTTATTTTAATTAAGGTCTAAAATCAAATGATGCAGAATAACAAAATCAAATTTGATGCTTTTACATTTATTCCTTTTCTGACAGCATACAATAACATAAGTTTTAATGTGCTGATATCTTGCTTGCTTGCTTATTCACGCTCATTACTAACTTATATTTGATTGATGTCATTCTCTGAAAATAAAGGGGTGCTCTTATGGATGATGCGATGATATTACCATGTGGACATTCATTTGGTGGAGGTGGAATACAGCATGTTATTAGAATGGTGGGTTCTAAGCCATCAAATGCAATAATTTTCAGACTGACCTTTTCTGTGACTAAGCCATCTGAAAAATGTTATTAACTATGGAGCTGGTAATTTTCAACTTCTTTTCCGATATATATGCCTCCACGCAGTAGAATTGCAGGAGTCCCAAAGCGTCTAGTGATTATATTGTAAATATTTACTTTGCAAAATAATTCAGCTGAGTCATATAAATAAGCCTATTAAACTAGCTTTTGTATTGTGCATCCTACTTTCATCTTAGTGTGCAATAATTTGCTTCTGCTTACATTAACTGTTCCTGGACTGTATGTGCATTTAAGTTTTTCTGTACTCACAACAGTATAAAATTTGTCAAAATTATACACTAAGGGGAAAAAAGTATAATAGTTGTCATTTACCATGTTGAACTGTGATGGAGTAGAATCTTCTGCTCTTCTCTTGACTGAGTGTCAAAGTATTGAGTTAAAATGTCTGCTTTGCTCGCAAGATGATACTGGAGGGAAATTCTACTGTTTATTTGTAAGAATCAATGTCTATTTATGGTTCTTGAGGATTGGTGGATTACCCAAGAAGACGAGTTTGGGATATTCCCTGTATTCATCTGTAATATTAGTAGACTTGAATTGCAAATTATTTAGCCCGATGTTGATTATAGCACAAAAGCACTGTTTGTCTGTATATCTTTGGGTTGCTGACCAACCCATAGCTGGTTATAATATAAGTTTTGAGAGGTACACATGGTTCCCACGTGTTAAAATTTACCTTTGTCCTGTTTGGGTAGGTGAAAGTGACTAATAGCTAGCTATTTTCAACTTCGGTTTTTTATTAAAAAGTTTCATTTTTCATATAAGAAACTATTTTTATTGTTCAGGATTTGCCATGTTCTTAACTAGCTAATATGGTTGTTTTGTGATGCATTCTCAGAAAGCTTGCTGCTCTTGTTCTCAACCCACGACTGAAGAATTAATATCTCCAAACCTATGTAAGCAAAAATTCAATTATTTGTACTCAAATTATGCCCTTTTTTTCCTTCTAAAGTGCACTATATGTATTCATAATACTCCAAATTATGATGTATTATTGACATTATTTGTCTCCTAGGTTTTGAAACTTTAAATTAAGTAAAAACTATGCAACCAATTCCTTGAATATTGACTGGCTTTGATAACACTGCATAAAAGATATCTCAAAGTGCAGTACTGAATAATACTATCTTGTGCAATTCTGACTTACTATCTTCCATTTTGTTTTTTGGGGTGCTGGCTGCCTTGGTCAGCACTTCGAGCTGCTGTGCAGGCATATCGTCGGGAAGAGGAGACACAGTTTTACCGGTCACCTAAAAGAAGAAGAGAGAGATTTGATCAGGTGTTTATCTCCATTCCGGTACCATGTTTATAACTTTAGAGAGAGAAATGAAGATGAAAAGACGATCAGGAACCTCTTTGACTGGCTGGTTGTCTTTTTTGCCTTGAAACTCCCCCTTTTTTAATATGAAATATATTTTACATAGGACAGGGTGGTTTTGGAGATGCAGCTGTTATGGAAACATCGAGGAGTAGAGGTGTTCAGTTTCCATTTGCTGTCATGGACCGGGTCATCATAAAGGTAGCGTGTGAACAGGCTTGATTTTACGCACAAGTGTTTCTAACTTTTTTCGGTAAATGGAAATAATTAAGAGAGAAAATGGATCAGGGAAACAAAAGGACACCACAACGATTTGTTGGGCGCGAAGCTATTGTAACAACGCAATGCCTAAATGGATGGTTAGTGACTATAATTTTTTTTCCCATCAAGGCGTTCTTTGCTATGTTAATTTAGTATTTCTTAATATAAACATGCTAATCTATTCATTATTTCCTAAAACTGACCAAATAGAATCTAGTGGAAGTGAAGTGACTTCTGTGATGTATATTATAAATAATTTCGAATGAAATATTAAAGTCATAATGTATAAAAAAGTGCTAGATTTAACAATATTGTTTCATGATTCCAGTAGTCAATCTTGTAGAGGTGTACCCAATAGAAAAAATATAGCAAACTTGGTAGCAGCATGTTGCTTTCTGGGAATTGACTTGCAAAAATTGAATTTCATTGTAACATTTGGTTTTGTTTCGACTGTGTGTGTGTTGGGGGAGAGGGAGAGGGGGGGGGGGGGGTGAGAAAAAAAATTCTTCACCTCTTTCTAAAAATAGCATATTCGTGGGTTTAGATTTGGAAATAATTATGTGGCTTATGATTAATTTTGTTGAAAGTAAATATCTATGAAGTAAACATGGTAAGATAGACAGCAGAGGGAGAGCAAAACCACATATTCACTCATACGTGTGCTTTTATACCTGAATATGTTATGTTACTTTGAAGGAAATGCGTAAAACTTGCTTCTGTTGTTAACAAAAGACTTATGTACAGGTATGTGGTGAAGACATTGGACAATGCAGAGAGTGTAAAGTTGCAGTATCGATCCCTGGCCAAGGTTTTGGATGATCCTTCAAAACCTGCCTCCAGCAAGATGGCACCTAATTGGCTTTAGATCTGCAGCACACCTTCATCAAATACTTGTACTAGATGCCACTACATTTTGAGCGTTCAATCGCTGACATACCAACAGAAATTCTTCTTTGTAATTCCATTGTTGTATTCCTTGCGACAAAACTGTGCTAGCTGAGTTTGTAAATATATATAAACCTTACTTTTCCATGCTTTGTGCTCGTTGAGATTGTAGTATCTCCCTAATCATTTTGTTATACATACTCTAACAGAATATATATTTTCTTTTTTTTTATTTTTTATTTTAATTTTTAAGTGACCAGATTTATTCAAGTGAAAATGTTTGTGACCTTAAATTATATTACACCGTATTCGGCTTTAGACTTTGACGAGTGAGACTGAGAGTAGGGATGGCAATGGGTCCCGTGGGGGCGGGTAATAGTAAACCCGTCCCCGTCTCGCCAGATGAAAATTGGTCCCATATCTATTCCATATCCGCGCGAGTATCCATGAATTTCTTAAATACCCATAGATATCCATGGATATTTATAAATATTTTAATAAATTAAAAAAATTATATTATAAATAATTTTAAGTTTATATTTAATGTCATTAAAATATTAAAAAAATAAAAATTCATTGTTAATTTTGAGCTTGTATTTAACGTTAATTTTGTTGAAATAATAATAAAAATGCAAGATAATTAATAACTTAATATACATTAATCTCACAAGTAAGTTAAAGTCTCATCATAAAACTACAATAATTCAATCTCATAATTTCAAATGAAAGTAAATAACTTATAATACATAAATTTTATGGGTCTAATCAAAGCTAGAAAATCAATTAAATTACATCCAACATAATTCTATAACATGCTTAACACATGTTGGTAACTTCGTCAACATCACTTTTGTAAGAAAATAAGATGAGAGAGTATAATTTTAGGGTTATGTGGTACAAGGATAATTATGATATTTAAGAAATATTATTAAACGGGTACCCGCGGGTATGGATATCATCATACCCATCCCCGCCCCGTTTATAAACGGGTAAAAAATTATCCGTCCCCATTATCTGTGGGTACCCAATTAGCCTATCCATTTATTAACCGTAACGAATTTTACTCACAGATACCTGCGGGTGCGGATATTTTTGCCATCCTAACTGAGAGTAACATATTCTTTCCAGTAATGAAAATATAAAATCATTAATCATGAGTGAGACTAATTTTAAAAAATCACATTCTTACAATGTTGTATTTTTAAATATATACATATATATATATATATATATATATATATATATATATATATATATATATATATATATATATATATATATATATATATATATATATATATGATAGAGTATATTTATATGATAGAGTATTGTTGCATGTCTGCTGACAAATTAGGGAAGTAATACCACAAAGAAAAAACAATATTTTTGTTTAATCCCTTCTATTTGTTTTTGTAAGGTAAGCACTGAATATTTATTTTCTATGGCTAACGTCCAGAGGAATATATTTGACAAAAGAAAAATAGCCAGCCTTTAATACTTCAGATTTGATGCCTTAACAACTCATTTTATTTAAGTTGTATTTTAAGTCTCATGTTTTTTTTAAGTTGATATAGCTATTATAATATATTAGTATATTACCACTATTGTTATTATATTGTATTATATATATATATATATATATATATATATATATATATATATATATATATAATATTTAAAGGATTTATATGCACCTAACTTGGAGGCTCTGCCACCATTATTGGTAAGTATAAGTTCTGAGAATATTAATTATGTTTAATAATTGAATCATATTTTATTCTTCATATCGTTTGGAATATCATCTACAAACTTAGACTTTCCTGAAAATAAATTTATTAGCCCAACCTTGCCTAGTTCATTGTGGGTAGTCTTAGCGTTGGTAAGCCAGTGAGTGGTAGTAAGTCCTGAGGAAAGGCAGTAAAACCCGTAGGTGTTCCCGTGAAAGAATTACTTGTGTGATAGGATGAAAAGGTTAATAAAAATATTTAAAGGAAAAGAAAAGTTTGAAGAAGATATGAAAAATGGTGAAGAAAATAATATGAATCAGTTGATGCAACACGAATTAATAATTCCAGAAATAGAAAATCAGTTAAATAAGTGGACCCTTCCAAAGTTAAAAATTTCAAATATTTATGAAAAAGAATGGACAGATAAATTTACAACTGAATACATAATAAAAACAGTAAATAAAGAAATTGAACTTAAAACAAGTCATGAACAAATTCCACTAATAACTAAAGCATTAATAGCTGAACATATAAAAAATTATAAATACATGCATATAGGATCAATACAAATAGCAATAAAACCCTTATTTAGATTAGGCATGGACACGCCTATGTTTGTAGCCTTAAGAGATAATAGGCCAACTGAACTAGAAAGTCAAATTTTGGCTATGTTTGAAACAAATTTACATCAAGGACCAGTGTACATTAATAACTATCCGAACTATTCAGTAGCCCTTAAAAGTCTTCATAATACTGATAATAATTTAATATTGGATGTTAAAATACTTGAAAATAAATGGAATAAAAATTCATATCCAGTAGCAATAATATATAGAATATATTATAAAGTCATGAAAACCCATTTAGCTCCTAGAGCTCTATTAATGTCTCCTAAAGATGAAACCACTATGCTTTTAATAAACCCTGAAAAAATAAGTGCAGTAGTTCCTAAAACTTTAAAGCATAATGAAATAACCATGGGATTAAAATGGAAAATAGAAGATATTTTAAAACCAGACCCTCCAGACCCAGTAGAAGTAGAAGAAATAATTGAATATAAATTAGGAACAGTAGAAGTTTCATTTACCCCATTAAGAAGAATCGATTCTTTAAGAATAGGAGAAAGTTCAAAAGCATCCCCTCAAACCTTTCATACAGCACGAAGATCCTTAGATAAATCTAGTTTTACATATCATAAAACTATGAATTTAAGAGGAATTAGACCAGATCATACAGTACCCACACCAGAATATAATTGGGAAGAAGCTAAAACTCATAATTCGCCATCAAATACTAAACTAGAAGGAGAAGAACATATAGATTAGAGCTGTCAAAGTGGGCCGGGACCCGTGGGCCAACCCGGCCCACCTTGAAAATGGGCCGGGCCGGGCCAAAAAAATTGAAGTTTTATAGTAGGTGGGTATATTTCAACCCGGCCCACTTTGACCCGGCCCACCCGGGCTAAACCCGTGGTGGGCCGGGTGGCCCACCAACCCACCATTTTTTTTTTCAATAAAAATTTGAATATGATTTGTAGTTTATTTTGTATGATGATATATTGAAAATTTTTATTTTAAACTTTTATCATGATTTGTATTTAATTTTGTATGATGAATTATGACTTATAACTATTAATGATGTTAATTTTATGACTATTATGTTAATTTATAATTAATTTAAAATTTTGAATTTTGTTAATAATTTTTTTTTAATTTTTGGTGGGCTGGTGGGCTGGCCCGTATAACCCACCAACCCGTGGTGGGCCGGGCCGGGCCAAATTTTTTTTGAAAAAATTACAAGTGGGCCGGGTTGGGTTGGCTCGTTTTTAAAGTGGGTCAAGGTGGGCCGGCCCACATGGGCCGGGTTGGCCCGTTTTGACAGCTCTAATATAGATACCTCTATAAATGTAATTAAAAAATTTGAAATAAATAAAGATATGATAAAGCAAGAATTTTTAGCAAAAGAAAACCAAGACAAAAGAAAATGGTTTTTTGAAACATTCTCCCAACAAGAATTAAAAAATTTCAGAGAATCTTATTATAAATACTTAGAAGAAATTCAAGAAAATATTCCTTATTTTAATTGGTTTGAAGAAAATTGTTTAAAAACTTTAAGTATAAATGTTTTAAAACATGCTGAAAAGATTTGGAAAACAAAATCAGAAGAAAGAATAAGCGAAATACCTCCTTTAGAAGAAGTAAGATTTCCAAATATAGAAAATAAAGAGGTAATAGCGTCACCCTTTAAGATGATAGGAAAAAGAAATTTAGATGAAAATATATCAGTCCTAGATATACAAAATGTTCGTAGTCAATTAAATTATACAAATCAATTATTACATCAAGTGGCAATAAAAATTTTTGAAGAAAAATCCGAAATAAAAAATGTAAATCCTTTAGGAATAAAACCTTTAGAAAGATCATTAATAACTCCTACAAGATTTATGGATAAGGAATATAAATAATTTAAACTAGGAAGTAATACAGAAAATTTATTAACAGAAATTAATAAAAAATTAGAAAAATTAAATATAAAAAACATTAAAATATTAGAAATTCCTCAAGAAGAAATAGGATGTATAAACCCAGAAGATTTAGAAAATGATATATTTAGAATACAAAGAAAATTTAATCAAAATCCCAACACAAACAATATGCCCACTACTAGAAATTATTATAGAAGACCTACACTGCCAGACATACAATTTGAAGAATGAAATTTAGAAAGTCCTTCTGCCTTCAATGGTGAAGGAATAACTGAATGAAATATAGATGGATTAACCGAACATCAAATATTAAGAAAAACCCATGAAATGTCTATGGCTGCCTCTGCATATAGAGCAAAGCATAATGAGGCTCAAACTGTAAAACTTTTAATAGATGGATTTACTGGATCATTAAAAGGATGGTGGGATAATTATCTTACCCAAGAACAAAGAAATTATATTTTAAATATAGTAAAAGTTGAAGAAGGAATAACTATCCCATTAATGGTAGAAACTTTAATAATATCTATAATTCAAAGTTTTATGGGAGATTCGAATATTTTTGATAATAAAACAAATACCCTCTTGCATAATTTAAGATGTCCCACTTTAGGAGATTTTAGATGGTATGTAGACAATTTTATTATGATGGTAATGACTAGGGCAGATTGTAAAGAAAATTTTTGGAAAGAAAAATTTATTGCAGGATTGCCCCCAGTTTTTGCTACGAAAGTTAGAGAAAAATTAAGTCAAACCTATGATGAAAACTTACAAGAATTAACCTATGGAAGGATAATTGCGGTAATAAAAACTACTGCTTTAGAAATTTGTAATAATATGAAATTAGAAAAACAAATTAAAAGACAAAAAGAAAGTGGAATAAAAGAATTAGGAAATTTCTGTGCTCAATATGGGTACGAAGGAATAACACCCCCATCAAGAAAATATAAAAAGAATATTAGAAAGCCTTTTAAAAGAAGTCAATCTTTTAGAAAAAGTAATGTGCCTTTTAAGAAGAAAAAATTTTCTAATAATAATAAAAATTTTAAAAAACAAACCTTTTATAATAAAAACAAAGGAATAGTTTGTTTTAAATGTGGAAGATATGGTCATATGAAAAAAGATTGTAGAGTTAAAGAAAAGATAAATAATTTAAATATGTCTGAAGAATTAAAAGAGCAAATTGCAAAACTTTTACTTTATGAGTCAGAAAGTGAAGAAGAAGAAAATAGTAGTGAAGAATATATAGATAATATAGGCACAAGTAGTGAAGAAGAAAGTGAATGTGAATGTGAGGAAAATCCTTGTTCATGTTCATTTAGCATAAATGTAATTACGTCCGAAGCAAAATTAATATTAGAAATAGTAGAAAAACTTCCAAATGAAGAAGAAAAACTAGAATATCTAAGTAAATTAAAAGATTTAATATTAGAAGACAAAACCCATGAAGAATCTACTACTCTTGAATTTAGTGGATATGATTTTTCACAAATATTAAAGAAAGCTTCCATAAAAGAGAAACCTGTAAATATTAAAGACTTGCAAAGAGAAATAAATGAATTAAAAGAAGAAATTAATATAATAAAAACCCAATTAATAGAAATAAAACAAACAACTTATCAACAAAATGAACAAATAAAAGAAATCCTTGAACAAGATAAACCATCCACGTCAATAAATTCAGAAGAAAATATAGTTATAAGACAGATAAAAATAATACAGCAAAAATGGTTAATAAAAGCTACATTAAAAATTGGAAAAACATATCATAAAACTTTTACAGCTTTAGTAGATTCGGGAGCAGATTTAAATTGTATAGGAGAAGGTTTAATACCAACCCAATATTATGAAAAAACTGTTCAAATCCTAAGAGCAGCAAACTCTAATAGATTAAAGGTAAAATATAAACTTTCGAAAGCATATATTTGTAATAAGGGGACTTGTTTTAAAAATACGTTTATTTTAACTCCAGATATAAGTGAAGAAATGATTTTAGGAACACCTTTTTTAACTCAAATATATCCTTTTACAGTAACTTCAGAAGGAATACAATTTAAAGAATTGTTATTTGAATTTATAAAACCAGCAACAACAAAAGCAATACATAATGTAAAAGATATAAATGAATAAAATTTTATAACAAGAATACAAGCAAAAACAGAACAAATAAAATATTTAAAAAATGAAATAAAATATAAACAAATTGAAGAAAAATTGCAAGATTCAAAGATTAAAAAAGAGTTCGAAAATATTGAAAAAGAAATAGTAAGAGAAATATGTTCAGATGTTCCTAATGCATTTTGGGAACGAAATTATTTTGAAATAGAATTACCATATGAAGAAGGATTTGTGGAAAAGAATATCCCTACGAAAGCTAAACCAGTACAATTGAATAAAGAAACTCTAGAATACTGTAGAAAAGAAATTCAACAATTTTTAGATAAAAAGTTAATAAGACCTAGTAAATCTCCCTGGAGTTGTGCAACATTTTATGTACAAAATGCTTCAGAAATAAAAAGGGGAGAACCTAGAATGGTCATTAATTATAAACCATTGAATAAAGTATTAAAATGGATAAGATATGTAACAACCCAATTTTCAATAGGACGTAGGCCCAGTTCGTTGCCCAGAACGGGCCGTTTCAAAAGTGAAACGAGCCGTTCTGGAATAAGTTAAAGGCCCAAAATTTGAGAATCAGAACGGGCCGTTCTGGAGGGAGAACAGGACGTTCCGGTTTGGAGAACGGGCCGTTCCAGAGGGAGAACGGGCCGTTCTGGTTTGGAGAACGGGTCGTTCTGGAGGGAGACGGGCCGTTCTGCTGGGATTGGGAATGGGCCGTTCTGGTTTTGGAACGGGTCATTCCAGTTCAAAAATTTGCGTAGGTTTGAAGGGCCCAGAACGGACCGTTCCGATTTTGGAACGGGCCGTAGTGGTAGCTGGGCGAAATATCTTATAAATAGGCCTCAAATCCTCTCATTTCTACACACCTCTCATTCTCACTCTCTCTTCTCTTCTGTTCTCTCTTTCGTTCCTCTTCTTCTCTCTGAAGACCAAGAGGAACTCAGAGGATGAGGTTCTATCCCAGATTTAGTTCCGATCCTTGTTTAAGGAAAAAGAGGAGAAGGTTCTACCCGAGTTCCTATTTATCCAGGTACGGGGGAAAAGGAGATTATTTATATGTAGAGTTACATGAGGAAATTGGGTAGAGGAAGAACCCTTAGGGTTATGAATAATTTTATAATTATTTATGTTTGGAGAATTAATTATCTTATGTGATTCTATATATATTTAGGATTACGAATATATGTTTAACTTGTAAAAATGATGCTCTGGGAGAGAGAACGAAATTATAGAAAAGTGTCTGTAAGTTAGGTTGTGAAAAATTGGATGATTTCTGTTTGAGAAATTGAGGATCCCATTAGATTCTGTATGTGTTGAGGATTATAGATATGCTAATAATTTGTAAGAATGGTGATCTGAGAGGGAGAACGAAATTGTAGAAAAGTGCCTGTGAGTTAGGTTTTGGAACAATTGGGGATTTTACTGTTTACGTTAAAATTATATTAAATTGATAATTCTGTTGTTTGTTATATTAGTTTATGAAAGTTATTGTTATATTATTTGATGATCTAGATGATGAATTACTTGAGGGGTATGTGAATCACCATTTTGTGTGGATTGTGTATATATTGTGGAATTGAGATGTAGATGTGGATGTGGATGTGGATGTGGATGTAGATGTGGATGTGGATGTGAATGTGGATGTGAATGAGATGTGATTGTGGTTCTTCACACCTATGACCAGGGGTGAGCACGGCCCGAGATTGTTACATGAGTATCGTGACCTTGGTTAACATGTCAGGGGTGAGCACGGCCCTAGGTTAGGGATAACGTGACCTTGGCACAGTGTTATATCAGGGGTGAGCACGACTCTGGATTGTTACATGAGTATCGTGACCTTGGTTAACATGTCAGGGGTGAGCACGGCCCTGGAATAGGGATAACGTGACCTTGGCACAGTGTTATATCAGGGGTGAGCACGGCTCTGGATTGTTACGTGGGTATCGTGACCTTGGTTAACATGTCAAGGGTGAGCACGACCCTGGGATAGGGATAACGTGACCTTGGCACAGTGTTATATCAGGGGTGAGCACGGCCTGAGATTGTTAAATGGGTAGCGTGACCTTGGCATAGTGTGAAGTGCAAGATTTGTGATGATTGGTGTGATTGAGAATTATGACGTGATGACGATGTATGATTGATTGAAATACGATATGTTGAAATATTTATGAATATTTAGTTATAATGAGATAATATGTTGTGTTTTCTTATGTGCTATATATATATATGTTTTCTTTTCTCACCGTGCGATTTGTGGATATTTTAGGTGAGGAAGATCCGGCTACGAGTGACATCTAGAATGCTAACAATTGAGTTGTGGTTATGCTCTGATATTGTGACATCGGGGCAGAGGATTTTATTTAGGACATAGATTGTTATATGAAATTAGAATTGTAAATATTATTTTTGAAAATCATTTGTAAACTCTCACGTTTCATTTTTATCGTTGTGGTTATTGAAGAACAATTTTGAAGATTCTCATGTGAACCCTTTTACCGAAATTGAAAATTATTTTTGTTAAGTTTTCATTATTACAATATATGTGTTGGGGTAGTAAGGGTGTCACAAGATACTCTCTTCCTAATAAGTCAGAACTAATAAGTAAAATTTATAATGCTACCATATTTTCAAAGTTTGATATGAAAAGTGGTTATTATCAAATAAAAGTAAAAGAAGAAGATAAATACAAAACAGCATTTATAGTACCATTTGGCCAATATGAATGGAATGTAATGCCAATGGGACTAAAAAATGCCCCCTCCGAATTTCAAAATATAATGAATACAATATTAAACCCATATTCAAAATTTGCACTAGTTTATATAGATGATGTGTTAATATTTTTAGAATTAATTGAACAACATCTAAAACATTTGAAAATATTTAAAAATCTAATTAAAAGAAATGGGATGGTTATTTCACAAAAGAAAATTAAATTAGCACAAACAAAAATTAGATTTTTGGGACATGATATTTATCAAGGAACCATTACCCCTATAAAAAGAAGTATAGAATTTTCAGAAAAATTTCCCGATGAAATAAAAGATAAAAATCAATTACAAAGATTTTTGGGTTGTGTAAATTATATAGCAGATTTCATCCCAAACATTAGAATATTATGTAAACCCCTCTATAATAGGCTTAGAAAAAATCCAAAACCTTGGACTCCTGAGCTAACCAAAATAGTTCAAGAAGTAAAAGCCCAAGTAAAATCATTGCCTTGTCTAGGAATCCCAAATCCCGAGGCCCAATTAATAGTAGAAACCGATGCTTCAGAACAAGGATATGGAGGGATACTTAAACAAAAAATATAGAACCCATAATAAACGAATTTATAATCTTTTAAAATTCAGCTCCTCTTTCTTTTATTAATATTAATATTTCGCTCCTCTTTTATGAATATCTGGTACCAAAATATATATATATTCACTATAATATCATAAAATGATATTTATTAATTATTCTAGTATATTAACAAGTATCACATACTTTAGGAGTAATGTTGGATATAAGGATGATAAGTAAATCAATACTCATCTCAACTTTGATGGAGAATATTTAATTTGATCGGATATGAATATAGATAATATCTTATTTATTAAATCGAATACGGAGATAGGAATGGGTATATACTTACCCACCTCGTATCTGTCTCCATTCCTGCTTTGAAATTTTAGAAATTTAATTAATTTATTTTTATAAAATTTACTTGACATTTATGTAATTATTTATTTTAAATTTCTCAAATGAAACATAATTAATGTAATTTTATAATTGTTACTTTATTTTAAAATTCTTATTTTTTTAATATTTTTTTATAAAAAATATTTAATTTATTTCTAAATGGATACGAATATACTTGATACCCTACGATAATAGAGTTGAGATACAAATTCCATACCTATTGAGTATGGAGACAAATATGAATATAAAATACGAGAACATAAACAAAAGTAAGGACAAAAATATTGAAACTCGTATCAACTTCACCCATCATCATCCCTAAAACATGAGAATTAAGGCCCACAAATCATTTGTTTAACCTAGTCTATTGGTCTTAAAATATGAGTCCTATTTAAGATACGAGCCTTTTCTATTTGGCCCATTTAGCCTATAGGTTGGCTCGTAAATATTTTAAAATTCAATTGTTTAGAGCAACTTTAGGTTATATTTTCACATTTTTCACACATTTTGCACTTGTGGTATATAGTTTGTAATACTTTTAGTTTCATATTTAGTTGGTGTATTTGGTTAATCAACTTAAAAATGTTTGATACTTAAAATGATCGAATAGATAATCATGGTTGATTTTAAATTTTTTTTTTTTAAAAAAATTTATTTCTATTTTTTATTTGTAGGTCATGAATTGGCTCATTTATGTTGAGGATCAACCTTACTTGACGTACTAAAGTTTTGGAGCTTTATCGGCCAAATAACCCCATATACTTAACTCTACTTAACAATCAAAGTCAAGGATACTTAATTCTATTATCATATTAAATTTCACGATCAACTTAAAATGAATATAATAATTTTCTTTTAAAAAAATATAATTATTTTTCAGACTCATTTTCACATGATTTTGATCATGTTTATGACATTTTGTTCAAACATCAATTCAACTCAATAGTTTTATGTAAGTGAATATAATGAGATAAGATTTACATCTTGAATCAATAAAAAATTGATTAAGAATCATGTTACAAAATGAAAAATAATCATGGTTTCAAAAGGGTCAAATTGATTTAAAATTATAAGATAAAGGGTTTAAATAACTTTTATGAGAGATCAAAAAATCAAACTAAATATTAAAAATAGAGGAGAGTTCAAACGACACCGGTGTAACTTTTACTAAGTATTACACCACGCAATAACTTTATATTAAATATGAATTTTGTAAATCCAACCGTTAGATTGAAAGTTTTTTACTCTTAGATCATATATACAAAATTTTATATTAATCCAAGATGATTTGATACTTCATTTTTATAAAAGTTACACCGGTGTCGTTTGAACACTCCTCTTAAAAATAAGATAAAGTACCAAAAATATAATTTAGTCAATATTATTTATTCAACATAATACATTATTATTATCTATTCTAATGTCAAAAAGACACTTCGTGTCTCCATTGATTTTTAAAATATAAAATAAAAGTAAGTTGTTAATGATATGAACAATTTTTAAGTAGTTGTAATTGTATGAGTAATTTACTCGCTACTTTAAAGATAATACAAGTATGAATTTTTTGTTATTTTTACACCCCTTAAGTTATAATTTAAATATGATGTTTTGAATTTCCCAATTGTTATCTATTTTTGTCTTTTATTAGTTTCTTTTTTATATTTTATTTCTTTTTTAATTCACTTTTCATTCTTAATGGGTGTTTATTTTGTAGGCTTAAATATGTTTTGACCTATACAAAATGAGTATGTTTTGATTTTAGTCCGTTAAAAAGAAATCATTGTTTCTCATCCTTTTAAAATTTGAAACTATTATTTTATTCACTACTATTATATGACTCTTTTTAATTATTTATATATTCATTAAAAGGTTATGTGATCATCTCAAGTGATACTTACAACTATTCATGATATTTTATCAGTATGTAATATCTAAATATTTTTTTTATAAATGTTTAAAATAAGCATTATATATGTACATTAAAATGTTTATTAGCAACTAAAAATAACTTTGAATTTTAGAGGGGTTAAAATAAAAAAATATTTTATAAAAACTAAAACTAAAATCTACTCATTTTACAATAATAAAAATAATATTTACAAGTTTTAAAAGAATAAAAATATAGAAACCAAAATGAAAATTCATTTATTTTACATAAACTAAAAGTATATTTAAACTTTTTAATGTAATATTTATAATTTTATTTATATATAATATTTTAAAATAAATTACGCTCATTATTTCTTATGTGCGTCACTGTTACCCGAATAAGTGTTACCGAATAGTTCTTATGCGCTTAACTGTTATAAGTGTTACGAATAGTATTTTCTTATACCTTATTGTTCCACTAACTCAGTTGTGTTCATAAAATAGTAGCAAAGTTTAATTTATTTATCTTAGTCCATCACGTAAAAGGTTCCCAGTTTCCCAAAATTACCCATTTAATTCAGTCCAACGCAATGGCGGAACTTGAATAAAAGATTTAGAGATGCTAAATTATATTTTTTATATATAAATTAAATATTTTATTAATTAAAAAATAATAAAATTTTTCATTTTTTTTATTCAAAATAAACATATATAATAATAAAATTATGATTGATTCTAAGGTATTAAGAGGGGGAATTGGTCGATGTTTAATTGACCAAGTAGTATATTAATATGATCCTTATTAAGTTTTATATTGAATTTATATTAACATCATTTTGTCTAAATTTAAACTCGTTGAATCATTTTCTATTAATGTTGGATTGTCGTGTGGAACAAATTTACGTTTGATTACTTATTTTGATTTATGGTAACAACTAATTATTATGGTGTCATTCGTGTATTTACTTGTTGACTTAAAAACTTATCTTAACGATAAATTATTATCATACAAAAGATTCTTGTAAAGAAAAATAGAAGGTTTCATTGTTTCTTTTATCGAATATCATGTTCTACATCTGTATTTTATTGTAATAATTGTTTGACTCTATATAGAAGTCCACAATACATGCGTCGGTATCTATTTATTAGATACTTTGTCCTTTTTTTCTCATTTGTGTCTTATTTAATTATTATTTTTATCACCTCTACGAATTGTTAAATTCATTGAATTTTATTTGATATTATTATTTAAGTAAAATAAAATATCAGTTTGTGTTTAATATAAATGAATTGATGTAAGTACAAGTATATAGAATCCTTGAAAAAGTGTGAGTAACTTACTAGTTTAATTCCCGATATGCATTCGGAAGGAAAATGATAACCTCCTGGTCCTGGTTAACATGTTTAGTAAGGCAAGCAGGATAACGTAATGGTATGGTATGCCACAAATGTGAACACATACTTTTCAAAAACACGCATTTCACGTTTACAAATAGGGATTAATTTTAAATAACGATGAACAAAGGAGAACCTTAGTATTTTAAATACGACCACTAAATCCTACAACTTAATTATCATAGTGCTCTATGCATTTGTTAATGGATTCCATCTCATATTCAACAATACAATGTACCGAGAAATCAACAAATATAATGATTAATAAAATAAAATATAGATATAATAAGAAGGCCTTGAAGTGAAGAAACAAGAAAGAAAGCCCCTAGAAAAGGGGAAGCCTTTGATGGAATCAATCCATAATAACAAAAACTAGTATTTGAGGAATAATTAAGTTCCCAAAAAGGTATTCAATCAATCTGTACAGATCCACAGTCGATCCTGTATAATCTATAATGGCATGGGGGGTTGCAACAACCGTGGCTAAAAAATTATTGAATGAAAACTGTACAGTTAGATAGACCCCATTCACTGCTGCCACTGGCACTGGCTTTGCAACAGCCACACATTCTTCAACTGCGACTGCACCGTCTCCCTAAAATTCTTCACCTTCATTAAGCAAAAATGGGTCGAACAAACACCCATTCCAGGACCGGGACCCGACCCGACCCGGCTCGTTTTCAAGAGATAACAAACAGGCCCACACCCGACGCCCTTCCCCTGAACCACAATCCCCCACGCCTTCGTCGTCCTCTCTCCTCCGTCCTCCTCCGCCGCCTCGCCGTCCAACTCCTCCACGAATATCACCCCCTCCGGCAGCGGCGAGTCTCCGCTCTCCCACCTCTCCTTCACGGCCTCCCAATCCTCCACCACCACCTTCTTGTCCGTGGTGAGAGAGGGGGCTCCGGCGTGAACCTGCACCAGCAGCGGCGCCTCCCTTAAGCTCTTGACAATCTCCACCACCGACTCTCTCATCCAGCGGTCCAGCCTCTCCTGCCCCTCCACGGCGTCCTTGGCTCCGTACAAATCGAGTCCGGTGCGCGTGGCCGCCGAGATCCTCCTCTTACTGGGCATGGCGAGGGAGCAGGCCGGCGGGGCCTTCCCTCCGCAGAGAAGATTCTTGAGTCGGAGATTGGGGTTGTTTCCGGCGCAAGCAATTCGCAGAGACGAGGCCATGGGAGAATGAGAAAAGAGAAAGCGTGCGTGGGTTGGGTTGGGTTGGGGCACGTCCTCGAGAATTGAGAATTGAGAATTGAGAATTGAATTTGAAGCAAGGTGTATAAGAGGAGAGGTTCAAAATTAATGCCGCATAAATTGCAATGATTCAAAGGTGACTCTCACACTCTGACTCCGACTGCGACTCCTATTTCTCTTCCTCTCTGTTCCAGCGCTCAATGCGATTAACCATTTCAATCCTAACTCCTCTTTTTCCTTCGATCGATGGATTTATACGCGAGGTTCTATTTAATAGCGTGGGCCGCGGGACACTGGAATTACAATTGGAATGGCACGAGCCCCGGTTGCATGGGAACGTGCCTTCCTGCCTTCCTCCACGAGCTCGCGTGTGATATGGAAATTGGAAACTCCACGAGTGCGGCTTTCTGTTTCGGCTTACGCTGCCCACGCGTTCTGATTACTTTTCACTGACGGTGGAGATGGGATTGGGACAAAGGAGTCGGATTTACCAAGTGTAGGGGATTGGGTGCCACGCAAAGAAACGAAACAGAGAATGCCACGAGGTGGCACGCGAAAAGTGCATGGATTGCGAAGGCCGCCACTTGCTTCGTCGAAAGCTTGGCCAGTAGACTGCGACGTGGATCACACGTCCACACCATGCTTTCCACGTCAGCGTTAAACGTGCAAAATCTATGCAAGCCTACGCAATTATTGTTGCTTCCCTTTTTCTTTTTTTTTAATTGCTTGTGAGTTGAGTTGGGATAAAGCAATAATGATTATGCAACGGAATAACGAAGATAAATACTCTATTTTATATTCCTTTAAATTACTGTAACACCTTCATCCATGATCATTGGATAGCAACTGCTTCTTAACAATAAAGATCAAATTTTCGAATTTTCATAAAATAAATGATAAATTCATCAATGATCTAGTAACAAGAAAATCTCTTTATTATCGTCTCTTAAAATTACTTTTCGTTCATCTACTTTTATTTATTTATTTTAAATATCGAACATATCTGAAAACAAAGCAACCAGAGAATAATGTTTTTTTTTTAATTAAATGATGTATTTATGTTATTAAGTGAAGGAAAGGTTTTGTAATTGTGATTAAGTAAGTTTTAACTGAAGGTTAATGAAAAAAAGGTTAATGTTTTAGTCTTCTTAATGAGTCTTCTATCCTTATAATTGTTGTAATTGTGCTTATATATGATTAATTTTGTGTATTAATGCTTATTGATTTGATTTGAGTTGCCTGTGGTCTATGAGTTCCTGTGAAAATTCTAAGGGGATGTATTAAGATAATTGTATGAAAAGAGATCATGAGTATGCAATTATGTGAAAGTGAAATTAAATTTGAGTATTGATGGTATAATAGAGTTATATTAAGCTTTTATCAACAATTAAAAATTTATCTTAGACATTTTTTTTGAAAAATTATTAAAAAATTTAAACTAATTTATCATATACTTAAAAAAAAGCTTTGTGACCTTTTAAATACACTTAATGGAGGTTAAATATAAAATAAAAAGTTAAATTATATTTTTATCCTCCTATAATATTAAATCTAGGGTTGCAAAATGAGCCAGCCCAGCCCACCAATGGCCCGCCAAAAACTGACTAGGCCGGACCGGGCCGTCAATGAAAAACGGGTTGGAAACGTTGGCCCGCCCTGCCTAAGGACGGACTGGCGGGTCGGCAGGCCAGCCCGCATACCACAAAAAAATTGTAAAAAAATGGAAAAAATATATTTTATGTTTAAATAAAAAAATTACTACAAATAAATAAATATAACCATATGAAATTAAAAATGCATACATATTGTACATAATATATGTTCAATAAAAGCAAATTACTAAACTTAGAACAAAATTAAATAGAAATTAGTCCACTTACACCAAAATCAAAACTAAATTATAAACTTACAAATTACTAATAATCTAAATTTTTTTATAGTCCACAAAACAAGTCCAAACACAATTAATCAACTTTGACTTTCTATTTCAAGAATATTAGAAGCTCCGTTGGAAGAAGTTGTCTCTATTTTTTTTGTCTTGATCATCTTCATCCTCATCTTCTACATCAAAATAAATTAAACATAAAAAAATTAAAGTAAGGATGTTGAAATGAATATCAAAATTATATAAATAATTACATTTAAGAATAAAAATTGAATTAAATGAATTACCCGAATTAAAACCATACTTCCAACTAGAAACACAAATAATTGCTTCTACATTTTCAGGCAAGAGACGGTTTCTATACTTGTTAAGGATACGAGAACCAGTACTAAATGCAGATTTAGATGCAACTGTGGTAATAGGGATGCTTAACAAGTCCCTAGCCATTAAGGAGAAATCCGGAAAACGTTGACTATTATTCTTCCACCATTGTAGTATATCCATATGCTCCGTAAAATCAAGATCTAAAGTGGGTTCATCTAAATATGTATCAAGCTGAGTCCTTCCAGATTTATTAGCAACTTGAAGCTTGCACATTTTTAATTCCTTATATGATAAGAAAAAAAATAAGTTAGAAATATACATAATATTTATATGGAGGAAATCATGATTTCAATAAATTAAAGTAAATAACTTACATAAAAAAGGCTTGGTTTGCTATTGATCGAAGATGAAGAAACATCCTTACGCTTTAGATTTTGAGCATTTAATTTAGAACCATGGCTAAAATAATGGGAGAAAAGCATGTAATCTTTTTCCAATCTTATTTCCCAAGTAAGCGAATCAATTCTTTCATAGCAATAATCCAATGTTTCTAACTTCATCCTTGGGTCTAAAATTGCACCAAATGGAAGCACAACACTATACTCATCCCAATACTTTTCAAATTTCTCCATCATCAATCTAGCCATATCTCTTACAACTTTATCATCATCTGTTACACTTCTCATTAAAAGGCATTGGATTTTTAAAACTTGTAAAAAATACAATTTGGAAGTAGGATAACTTGTGCCAGAAATTAATGTTGTAATTTCATAAAATGGTTGCAAGAATTTACAAATCTTTGTTGCTCTTTCCCATTATTCATCTGAAGGATAATATTTGTAATTTTCATCAACCAAATGTAGACTTCCAAAAACACATTGATATTTAAGAGCACTTTGAATCAAAAAAGTTGAATTCCATCTTGTAGGTACATCTAGACACAACGCACTTGATGAATTAATGTCACTAAAATTTTGAAGACATTGTTTGAATTTGATCATTCTACTCTCTGAACCCCTTACATATTTGATGCTAGTTCTAATTTGATCCAAAGTGCCATCAAGTACCTTTAATCCTTCTTGAACAATCAAATTTAAAACATGAGCACAACAACGCACGTGAAAAAATTCACTATTACATACCAACCCTTTTTGCAAAACAAGTTGTTTTTTTAACGCCTGTTGTAGAACATCATTAGCAGAAGCATTATCCAAAGTGATAGAGAAATTTTTTTTCTCTATTCCCCAATCTTTTTAGATAACTCAAAACCAGTGTGAGGGGGAGGCATATGATGAAAGTTAAGAATCTTGCTATTTAACTTCCAATTTAGATCAACATAATGAGCAGTTAAACTAATGAAACCCTCAGTATTACAAGATGTCCATAAATCAGAAGTTAAACAAATCTTATTAGGAATGGTATCCAACTCACTTTTAAGCCTTGCCTTGTCTCTAATAAAAATTCTCCACATATCAGCCTTAGAAGTATTTCTAGAAAATGCATTTGCATCAGGATTCAAATACGCTATCAAAACCTTAAACTCAGGACTCTCAATAAAATTGAAGGGCAAACCACGTCTCATCATTAGATGACAATACAACTCACGAAAAATCATTTGATCTATCTTTCTTGATTTCAACTTTCCTTGCATGTCTAAGATCATTTGACTCATATCTTCAGATTTACTTTTGTCACATTTGGGAATGTGATGATTTAAATGAGAAGTCCCATATGTTTTGCCACCAACTACATAAGTTTTACCACAACCATTACACTTTGCCCTTTCTTTTCCATCATCACCCTTTCCCATCCTAGTAAAAAATTTCCAACAATCTGATGTTGTGGACTTGACCCTTTTCTTATCATGTTGAACATCAGTGGATTCAAAATATTTTTCAACATCCTCTACCTCAATTTCATTATCACAAACAATAATAGGTTTACTAATTGACTCTTCTATTTCAATTTCCAAATCTAAATATTCCTATTAAAGTTATTCAACACACACTACTAAGTACTAATCAATACAACTAAAAATAGATCTCACAATAATATCACAAAAATAATAAGCAAGTGGCTAGATTAAATTATGAAAGGCATAATTTATCAATACTAAGTAGCTCACTTTTATCAAATTAAATATTTTCAAACTAGTTTCAATACATCCATAAGCTGGCTCATTTAAGTTAGTTTAGCATAATTAATTAAGCATGCATTTTAAGACTCCATCACATTTAATATTAAAGGCTGCAAGATATATAATTTTTATTACTTGGTCAAATAAGATAATAAACATGATCAAAACTAGTGCCATATATATATACCTTAATTGTTTGATAATTATTTGTCCCTGCAGCTATGAACCGGTTTAGTTGATATTAGTTCCAGAAAAGATTAAATTTTAATTACTTAGAGGAGGAAAAGAGTTTTCTAGCAGGACGTACGTGTATTTTTTCTCAATCCAATTTTTGGTTAGATTAATGTAATGTGAAGTAAAACATTAATATCCAATTGCATTTAGTTACATTGCAAATCTACAATTTCCAATTGCATAATTAATGTCCTCATGTACGTACAGTATAACAAAATATAACTTATTAAATTACATGCTAAATGTAATAGTTTTAATTAAATAAATATAATGTATTATTTAAAAGTAGAAATGGAAATCAAGGAAGCAGAAGGCACAAATAAAATCGGGAGAAAAGAAACAATGAACAACATGAAGTTACCACTTTCCGAAGAGGGCTTCAAAGAGGAAAAAAGCGACGAACGAAATCACCGAGGATCTATGGACTATGTACTACGTGGACTTCATCCGTGGAGTGGAGCTGTGGAGGAAAGGGAAGAAAAGAAACCCTTCTAATCTTTTAAGCTGTGGAGAAAAGTTAGGGACGACTGAACTTGATTTTTTTAGCTACAAAGAAGAAACCCTGGATGGCTAGGCCGGGTTGGCGAGTTATGACGGGCCAACCCGCTATTTGGCCCAACGGGTTGGCAGGTTTGGCAAGGCAGGTTTGGCAGGTTGACGAGTTGAAATAATGGGTCTAGCCCGCTAATTTTTGGCGGGCCAACAGGCCAGCCCGCGGGTCACAACCCATTTTGCCATCCCTAATTAGATTAACTCTAATAGTGGACACATGCAACACATCACTTAAAGTCAGTGTTTTCCTAGATATGAGTTTCGAAAGTACCTTTCCTTTCCCAAGCACTGGAGTAGTACTAGAGTCACTAAGATACACATGTTCTTCTCCATTTTCCACAGAAGTGTAGGAGGTAAATGCATGGTAGCTTTAGAATCAACTAGCTACTTGCTCACATCGATCACAACATTTACTTGAGAAACGATCGCAATAATAATATCATCACCTTCAACTAGGTATGCCTTAGGCTTAGGAGGATTGTTGTTTCCTGACATTTTATATTTGCATTGGGATGCATAATGTCCTGGATTTCAACAAACATAACAATTTCCTTTTTTTCTTAAAGGAGGGGTTAGATACAACATTTTGTGAGACATTATTATGAAATTTCTTTTTTCTATTGTGATCATATTTGTTATTGTACCTTTTATGAATTGATTTATCTTCTAACATATTTTCTATTGTAGATAATGCCTTCAATCTTGTAGTAACACATTCCTTCCTGTTGGTATCTTCTATGATGATGTGAGTGATTAGGTTTGATAGAGACATCTACTTGTGTCTGTGCTTCAGTTGTTATTTACAGCCCATCCAAGATTCAAGCAACTTTTCAATTAGTAGTTCGGATACAAACTCATCAGCCAATGTAATATTTCTAACCTTTAAATCCTCAAGTAGCTTACGGTACTCAATGATTTGAACTTTGATGTCTTTGTCTTTGATCATTGTCCAACAATATTAGTTGTCAATGATGAACCGTTGCCTTACCACATCCTCAACAGTATATTTAAGGATGAAAGATTCCCAAATATCCTTGCTTTCCTTGTAGGAATAATACACATCGAACAAATCATTAGATAATGCACTTAGTAAACTTAATTTTGCCATTTAAGTCTAGTCAAAGGCTTACAATGTATACATGTTACATTTTGCACACAGAATATGAGGTTCATCTTTTAATTCACATAACTTGGTCATTTCTTAACATTTTATGTGATTATTGAGTCTAAACTGTATTTATGTTATTCTTGAATCTAAATTGTAGCCTCAAATGTGTACTTTCTAACCTAACAATTGGAACTCAAATTCATTAATCACACACGGAGAAATAACATAAATACCAAAGTATATTCATATAAGAATTTTTGGAACAAGACATAACTCATACCTAAACTCTTTTGTCTCAATCCCATCGGTAAGAAATCTTCATAAGTTACGTTACACTTCTAAAAGATACAATTTACACATATAACTACTATCCTTTCACTATCATCACAATAATTTCCTTTAGGGTTTCTCACAGAAACCCACACGGATCTTAAATCATAAAATTTTCCATCCAAAACATGAACTTAATTATTCATTCAAACAATTCATGCAATTAATTATAAGTGAAAAGAATAGGGAATAAAATAAAAACATTAGGGGAAACACCTCATACATAGGTATATAACATACATAAGATTGGGGATCAATTTCACTATTTGGCATACAAACTCACACTTAGAGCGAGGTTTCTTACTCTTCCTTACCTAGATAAGCTCTAAATGATGAGTGCACCACTTCAGATTAATTTCCTTCTTGTTTCTGTTCTCCGAGCTCTAAAGCTCGTACATGAAAATAAAGGTATAAAAAGGATTTGATTAAAAAACTTCTCTTTTAAAAACCCTAATCTCTCTTTAACCCTATAGTTAAACATAGTAATCACAGTTATTTAGAAGATCCATTCTTTATTATTATTATATTATTATTTAATAAAATATCATATAATATATTACATAATTAAAATAAATATTAAACAATCTCAATTAATAAATTTAATAAATAAGATAAAATATAATTTAACCTAAATTATAGGAAGTGTAATATATATAAATTCAATTAAATTGATCGAATAATTCATTGCAAGCCCGAAGGCTAGGCCCAAAGGTAACAACAAGAAAGGTATTAATGAAACGAGGTCTTGAGCTTCGGAGGATTTTGGGCTCGATGTTAAAAGGGGAAGACTGCTCAAAACTCAAAAGAAGGCCGTTGTTTTCTTTTGCATTATTTTTTGTTACTATTCGCACATTCATTATTTTTTTAATTGTCATTCCAAAATCAAATCTATTAAATTGAATAGTGAGTTATTGCTTCTTTCAATATTATTCTGGAATTAAATTTTTTAAAATTAAATATGTTTTGAACTTTATTTTTCCCGAAAAGTGTTTCTAATATGTTCTGAAACAGTCACTTCGATATAATAGCAGAGTTCTATCCTCGTCATTGTAAAAAAATATGTTTTGAAATTAAATTTTTAAAGTGTACTTATTACATTTCGAAATTAAATTTTCATAAGGATGTTTTTAATGTGTTTCGAAGTTTAAAAAAGCATTTTGAACGTGATGCAAAATTAAGTTTCCCCAAGTATTTTCAATATATTCCAAATGCCTTCTTGAAGATATTTAAAAGAAAAATAAATAAATAAAAAACAAAATCATATATGTTTGTCAACGAAGATATTTAAAGTGGCATTACTCTTTCCGAGTCCCACCAGCAATTCGTTTTATGATGTTAGGTAAGACAGGGCAGATGGCTGGATTGAAGCAGTTGTTAATAAATTTAGAACCATTAATGCCTTCTTGTTCTTTTGGAAATGTTCTTTTGGCCAAAAGAGAATGCAAATGCAACACAAGAGTACAAAATTGAGCTGCACAAAATACAATTGTTTATAGATGGGTTGGTAGAATCAACGGTGGCGCTCGTGCCACCTACCGCAAGACTAGTCAAAGGCAACCAAATTGACTGCAAAGTAAGCATTATCAACATGCTTAACCCATTTCATTTCTTGGATAAAGTTACTATTGTTACACCATCTAAATGTCACTGTTCAAATGAAAAATATAATTAAGGAATATTATTTGTTTGTGCTGTGACATGCCATGGTAAGATGAGAAACAAAAGAGATTCACTAATCTAACTAAGGGGGCTTGATGTGATGAGTTTAGGTAGTGGCCACCCTCAACAAATTATAGAAAGTTAGCAATTGGTAAACTCACTGGTGCATCAACTTTCTCCTACCTACCCCCTAATACTCGGCCTTGTCAAGAAGAGGGGATTTAATAAATAGCCTTATTTGACATCTCTACCTCACCCTTTATCAAAAGCTCTCTCCATATTTGTTCACTTACCCCTCTTCTTCCCGTTTCTATCTCCATCTTCATCAAACATAACTAGTAAGATCTCTCTCTATCCCCTTCTCAATCCAATGAGTTGCTAACGGTTCTTTATGATTTAGGTGCTTCGTTATATGATTATATCTAAGAGATATTGTTTATGTGAATTTAATTTCAGTGGCTACTGAAGAGGTATTTATTGATGAAATTTCTTATCCTTCCAAGATCACTACTACCAAGCCCCTATCTCTGTTGGGTAAAGGTAAGTTGCTTATATCCTCTATTTATGTTCCTACCCTGTTATTACAAAGTGTTTTTCTTATTTTGACTCTCAAGATGGGATAAAGTCTAGATTTTTTGATATTCATATGAGCTAATGTTTCGATCCAAGTTTAAAATTGAAACGTGAGGAAGCAAGGGATCTAGATCATTGACTTCAAATTTTTTTTCCACACCAATATAACTGTTGGAGTATTTGCTATGCTTTGATTCATTTATGAGTAGCAAGTAGACACAACTTGATTTCCTTGTTTGATCAGGAATCACCGACATGGAGATCCACTTTATCCATGTGAAATTCTATTCAATTGGGGTTTATTTGGACACTGAAGTAGTAAGCCACTTGCAGCAGTTTAAAGGAAAATCTGCAAAGGAGCTGGAAGAGAATGATGAGTTCTTCGATGCTCTCATTTCTGGTAAGTTGTGATCTATAGTAATCCCAAAGTTCTGTCAAATATATCTTTTAATAAGAGCCCATCTATTTATTAATTGGTATAAATGGAATATTAATGTAGTTTAATAAGTATGTATTGTCAGCAATCAGCATAAATACTTTTACAATCAATAAAAATTATCCGTTATATGAGATAATTATGATTGAAGTCAATAAACTTATTATACATGACAGAATGAGATGTTGAATGATAGTGTGAAAATCATTCAACCGTTGGTGCATATATTATTTATTCATTAGGACATACTACTAAGTAGTGAATGACCAATGTATATATGCACAGCTCCGGTGGAGAAGTTTATTAGACTTGTGGTGATCAAAGAGATCAAGGGTGCACAATATGGGGTTCAGATTGAGAGTTCTGTGAGGGATAGGTTGGCAGCTGAAGACAAATATGAGGATGAAGAAGAAGAAGCTTTGGAAAAAGTTGTTGAGTTTTTCCAATCTAAGTACTTCAAGAAACATTCAGCGATCACATACCATTTCCCAGCAAATTCTGCCACTGCTGAGGTAAAGTAGCAGCATGGATTATTGCTGATATTGGAGTCAGCTTTAGCAAATGACTTGATTGTTTATTATTGTGTTTGTTGTACAGATTGTGGTCACTTTGGAGGGGAAAGAAGACTCAAAGTATGTGATAGAGAATGCCAATGTGGTAGAGGCCATCAAGAAATGGTACCTTGGTGGATCAAGGGCAGTGTCTTCCACAACCATTAATTCTCTTGCTAGCACTCTCTCCGTGGAGTTGTCCAAGTGAACATAACTTTGCATTGTGTAATCTTGGGGTTTTGTGTTGTGTTGCAAAGATGTAGTAATTGGGATTTTCTCCACGCAATGTTTGCGGATTTCTGCTTTTCGACTTTTTGGAATAATGTTAATCTTGTAACTTGCCAAATCCTTGAATGCTCTATGTATGGTTATTCTTCATATTGTTAGAAATCACTTAATCATAAGAGTTAATCATCGGTATATTGCAAGTTTGAGTTTTTAATTTTGAAGCTGATCACGTTTTTTGTCGTAATTTTTGTTTACACATAAATCGTTTTAACTTTTATATTAAAATTAGTATTTTAATCAAAATTAATATTTATTATATATACACTATTATTTTACCTTTATGGTTGAACTTCTTTATGAAGAATAATGTTGATGCTCTTTTAGTGATTCCAAACAACAGAGTATTAAAATTAAGTACCTACACCAATAAATTCTAACGATATAGTTAATAGGAGGATCATATAGTTCTAATATTTATTAACCACTAAAAGCGTTAAGGCCCAGAACCCATCTCTTATTCCAAGTGTAGCCCAAATTGTGATCTATCTTATTTGAACTCTAAGTTATGTTTGATAAAAAAGAAAGAAATAAGTGAGAAATAGAGGATTGAAAAATATGAGTGAAAATAAAAAAGAAATAAAGTGAAAATTTAGTTTGGTTGAGGAGAAATATTAAGAAATAAGTGAGAAATAATGTATATATTAAAAAAAGAGAGAAAAAAGAGTGAAGTTCATTACCTTTTAATTTTTCACCTTCTTATTTATTATTAGCTAAATATCTCAACTTATTTTCACTATCATATTTTTATTCGCTCCTTCCTATTTTTCACTCATTTCGTTTTAACCAAACAAGAGTTTACATGGAGGTTGAATTATAATTACTCATGAATCATGATCATAGAATTCATGTTGATGTCCTTCTAAATAGTGCAACTTTAATGTAAGATAAATCTTCTCGAACATTATAAAGAAAATAGGTTGAACTTCAAATATGAGAAGGATTTTATCTTATGGTATTTAATTAAGCTTTGGAATAAGGCAATATTTTGAGATATGTTAGAAGTAGTTTTGGTTTTTGATTTAAAAAGTAAATAATTATGATTTTTCATTATTACAAATCACAATTGAGGTGAACTACCACTTTGATTCTTAAAAGTATGTGATGCTACCAAGGAGAAAAGTTACTAAAAAAATCATTGAATTTGTATTTTGTCAATAGTGAATGCTAGTAATATTATGTCATGTTCTCCCATCACATAACATTCACATTAGTAATGAGGAGGAATTTGTTTATTTCAGGAGTAAATCTACCTAAACTTACTTTATTTAATAATTCATGTTTTACATAAAAATTCAACAATCTAACTATTAAATTTAAAATTCTTAATGTATAGGTCAAGTCTGCAAATTTTAAAAATTTAAAAACCATTTGATATTTCATTTTGTTAATTCAGATTCATGGATAATCAAAAAATCATTGTATACGTTAATCTAAATTAATGAAACAAAATATCAAATAGTATTCAAATTTGTTAAAAATTTATTAACTTGACTTGCGTATTAAAAAATTTAAATTCAATGATAAGATCGTTAAAATTTAATATAAAACATAAGTTATTGAATGAAATATACATAGATAGACTTACTCTTACAATAAAAGGATCTCTCCTCCATTAGTAATAATTAATATGAAAATTTCAAGGACTAAAATAACTATGATATTGTTTTATCTTTTTCTTTTTGCATCCATAAGCAAAGATTAAAATGAAACATTCATATATCAAAATAATTTTTTTATATTTCTTCGTAAGATCCCGATTTCCACTTAGTAAACTATTTCTCCTCACCTCTATTCCACTTCAAAAACTCAACTTCCTGACACATCTTAAAGTAAAGAAAAATGTTACCCTTATGTAAGGAGGAAGAGTATGGTACATCACACATTATGTACAAACTGTTAATATGTTAGTTCTTATTCAATCATCTAAAGTTCCATATCCAAATCGAAAACATGGGGTCATGGAGCATTCATTTTCAACTCTGAGACGCTCCTTTCTTCAGGGTCAATCTTGCATTTGTATAAAAAAAAAAGAAAAAAAAAAGAGAGAAAGTGTTTCAGTCTCAATCTTGCACTCAACTTTACATGTGCATACAAATGTTACCTTTGGGTGCAACCTGTCTTCGTCATGTAAATAGTTGACCTGTTTAATGCATTTGTACAAGTGCACAGGCTAATGATATATATACCTCATTTTTTTTTTAAGTACACCTCCCTTATTTTTTAAAATATTTATATATTTTTATTTTATTTTTAATTTTATATTTCTAACTTTCAATTTATTATTTTTTCTTTTCACACACCTCTTTCCTTCTCTTTTCCAGTTTTCACATGCACTATTTTATCTTTATCTAATTCCTCACATATTTTAGTGGGTACTTTTAGTTCTCTCGATTTTTATATTACTCTCTTATTTTGTCACCTCTTTCACTTTTTCACATGCACTCAAATCATAAAATTGGTAGGCGACAACATTGTAGATACGTGTAGCTCCCTCAACAGTTTCTATCAAACTAGATACATATTTTTTCTTCCAACACTTCCTTTCCTTTCACCCCTCCAAAAACCTTAACATTAAGTTTAGTGTTATGAAAAAATACATTTTCACTATTATAGAGTACTATGCGAATAGTAAAATTAGTGAGAAAATTGAAAGAGGAAGGGAAAAAGAATAATGTAAAACTAAAAGAATTAAAATTACCTACCAAAATAGGTGGGATTGAAGAAAAATTAAGGGGGTGCATATGAAAATAAGAGAAAGAGGTATGTAAAAAAAGTGTTAAATTAAATGTTAGGAGTATAAAATTAAAAATAATTAAAAATAATAAAAATGAAAATATTTTAAGAATTTGATTATTTTTTTAAAAAGGGTGTGTACTTATAAAAAAAAAAAGAAAAAAAAAGAAGTGTATATATCATGATCCATGTGCAAATTGTGTGCTTAGTGGACCAAAACGGTTAATCCAGAAGTAGGCCATAGGACCCTGTTTCCCAACTTAAGCCCAAATGCTAAGAAGGAAAGGAAAGCTAGCAAAAAAGGAATAAAAAAACCGGATACCCCCATTATCTTCAAATTGAATGAAAAATAATATACTAAAAAGAAAAGGCTTGTTATCTAGTGCCCTTAAAACATTGATATATTAAAATTATATGATAGAGAGTGTTGTTACACTTTTCAATAAATAAATAAATAAACTATTTTTGATTCCTTGACCTGTGTTCCAAGGTATTAATTAACATTTTCCCAAAAACAATAACACTCATTATCAAACAGGTATGTGAGGAGGGGAAAGATGATGGTGAATGGTCCATCTTTGAATAATGCCTGAAAAAAAAATGTCAATTTCAAGCTGTAGAGTATCTCAATTCCCATTGATTGGTTGAAATCCATGGGTAGTGCTGAAATGAATTTTTATTTTCAAAATGTGGGCCTAAGAAGCCCACGAAGGATATTAGAAGAGATGAAGAAAGAGAGATTGGGATTCCATTCTGTGAACAGAAGAAAAATCATGATTATTTGTTGTTATATATGCTCTTGTACTCAAATTGCCCTTCAAATCAAACAGGGAAAGAAAAAAAAGGCTAAATAAATGGGCAAAATTGGTCTCCCTTATCTAACGACTAACTTAGCCAATGGTTCTCTTTTCTTCACATTTGCTTTCCACTCATCGGATTTCTGTAGGTAAAATGTTCACACGTCATGTTGTATAATAAAACCGATAAGGATTTTAATGTTGAAGTAGACCATAGGTTAATTAATTAAACCCATGTAGCCATGTAGGCATTATGAAGTGGAGAGTAATTCCTCCCATACAAACTATTTTTATAATATTGAATTATGCTCAAATTTAAACTTTTTAAAAATGGTATCAAAGTTTCATAAATAATTGTTGAGCTTATTAGGCTACAACCACTCAAATTCTTATCAATGTGTGAGGGGTGTGTTTGGTAGTGAGCCAAACCAGTTCTTGAGTTACTTACATCTCAGTTTGTGAGTTAAAAAAAATGTATACGTCTAAAATCGGTGTTTTACCATCTACTTATTGTGATAGACCTGATATTTCATTCTTTGTTCATAGTATAGAACCACCAAGGTTATCATAGGAGCCTCTACTCTAAACATGCTCAAGGTGAACCTTTTCTATTTATTTTCAAATTACTAACCTTGAAATCACACAAATTAAGACCAGAGAAATTGACCGCAATATGTCCCCTACTCAACTCATCAAGTGATACGATACTTGTCATCAATCTCTAGTGGATACTAAAGAAGATTTACCTATGGGAATTGGGATAAATGCCCAAGTCTTTCAGCCTCTAAGTGGTGGATTAAAATGAGAGAGAATTTAAATAAAGCTTCGGTTGATTGACAAGAGTACTATAAAAGAATAAAGATAGGTTTTCAAAATTTCAATTGTATTGCTGGTATCACCATGACAATATTTGGGTTTCTTGAATCCCGATTCATGAAATGGATGTTGTACTTCAAAGAATGTTGGCGTATGGAAGCTTGACTAAATAAGTAAAGTGGAATGAAAAGAGATGTTTTCTCTTTATGCCTTGTGATCTGCATTAAAATGGACAGAAGACAAATTTTGAACTTTTTTAAAATATCAGATGTAAAGTAACTTCGAAATGTGTAGCAACTGTCTGTCTATGCAAACACTTTGAATAATAATTGACTAGAGAGTCTGGCACATGTCTTCCACGTGGAAAGATAGTAATTTTTAAAGAAGTTCTCGCTTCTGCTTTTATGCTTGTTGCTTATTGACAAGTTTCTGATTAGATTTGGAATCAGATTTCGAGCTGTCTTTTTGAGGTGCTTATTCAGGGCTTGGTTTATATCTGTAATAATAATTAAGGTTGTTTCTCTGTACTAATTAAGGTTATTTCGATTGAAATATTTGGACCATGTGAATTTCCCATTATCAAAGAATATGCTACTCACATGGAAGGGGAAAAGAGCATCGGTGTTTGCTTTGACATGCAGAGCAATTGAGCAAATAAATGACCTTTCATGGGATGTCTGATTGATGGTCTTCTGATATTGATTGCCAAGTCACATGCCATTCGGATTCGGATAATCAGTTATAGATTTAGTTACCTCTGCAATCCAAATGCTCATCATGAACTAAATATATAATATATACTTACACATACACTAACTACTTCGTATACTTTTAAAACCCACTTGAGCTCAATTCAGATCATAAGTGTACCTGGTGTACAGGTAGGAGGGTTCGGCCACCACCTCATCGGCCGCCGAATGGTAGGACCAGGTAGCCGAACGTCAATCGGCCACCTGGATCGGCCTATCATCACTTGATATTCTTAATCAGAGATTAGGGGTTAATTAGTCGATTAAAGTGTATTACCTAATACAGTAAATATGTTGCAGGGCCCATCAGGTCCAGGGCCCATAAATGTCTCAGGTCAAAAGGTAACGTCATTGTTCATTAATTATCCTAGATATTCGAGCTTGTCCTGACTTGAGCGTTGGAATGCCTTTTGCAGGTACCAATCCCTTCACCAGCGCATTGGATCGGAGCTCTTGTTTGGCCTTTGGACTACTAGAAGACTTAGTGTGCCCATCAGACAGGTACAATAAAGAAAGGCTTTAGGCAAGTAATCAAGAAAAAAATAAAAATAAAAGAGGGGGGAGGGGATGGTTAATTACTCAAAAGTTTGAACTAGTAATTCTTGACAAGATATTTCTTCTCTTCTATTTTCTGTAGAGAATGCCCATCCAATTATCCAAGTTTTAACTTGTCATTCATCATATGCATCTTAATCTATTTACAAACAACCAGCATTCAAGATTTAAAATCCCTTTAGATTTAGATTTATAAGAGTTTTTTAAAGTAAAGAAACTCTTAAAAATACTTCAAATTTGTATCCACACAAACTCTTAAAACTATTTCGTATGTCAGGAAAACATGCAAAAACAAAGTGGCCTCGAAAACCATAATCCATACATGCACTATTCCGACACCAATATGAATATCAACCCAACATCTTCAATTCTTCATACATACATTAAAAAAAAAGTTTCAAATTCAAGGATAAAACCAACTAGTCTCCATTTATTCATCCATTCTTTCTCTGAATTCTGAGGGTGGAGGATTAAGTTTGCAATTAGCCAACCACTTCTACAGCCACATCCAAAGACTCATGTTGATGTCCTCCCAAGGCATTCCCAGCATGGTGACTAGTGCCTGCTGCTCCAGAAATAGTTGGCTGCTCAAGCAAAGATTGTCTGCAATTAGGACAAGATGAGTGTGAGAGGAGCCATGTATCTATGCACCTCACATGAAATCCATGGTTACATTTTGGCAACACTCTTACTTTCTCCCCATCCACGAACTCCCCTAGGCAAATTGGACAATCTGTGGCAGCAATTCCAACACTACCTGAACCATAAACAACTATAGGGATCTGATGCAACACACTCTTCTTTAGGCCTTTTGCCACCAAACGTGCTGCAGTTTCCTCTGGGGTCTCAAAAGCAAACCTTCGGCTACACCTTAGAGCACATCGCACAATTGAGTTCAGTCCCAAAGCACATATAAGTGCACAAAGCAACGCGGCCAAGATAATCACCATGTTGGTGTCAAAATTTGCCTCACCAGTGAAAGTCTCTCTTGTCCTATTCATGTTAGCTGGTGCAGGTGAGGTTGAATTTGTGTCAAGCAAAAAGCGGTGATGAAGAGCCATTATGTGTCAACCACTTCAAAAACGCCAACAATTGTAATAGGTGAACTACTGAACTAAGAATTCTTGTACCCTTTTGATACCAGCTGAAGAATCTACCAACTCAGAATTCTTGTACACCCTTTTGCTATCAGCTGAAGAATCTATATCTGCTGCTTGGAGAAATGAGCTTGGAAAATTTGAAGCAAAAGCTGTAGTACCATAAAGAGGTTTGAAGCATCTCTGGCTTGTCAAAACCTTGATTTTGGTCGATGTAACACTAGTTCTTGCACTGGAGTGTTGAGGACAGGAGAATTTTGATGATTGTCAGAGAAGTGTACTGAAGCAAGCAAGAAAGGTTTTGAATAATATATCTTCTTATCAAGAAGAAATAGAGAAGGACTTTAAACTTTTGAGTTATGGCAATATCTGTCAGGAATCCCACTAGATAAAGGCTCTCAAAGAAGCATCTCTTTGGTAATAAGGAAAAAGGGTGGTGAATACTGAATACTGAATACTTAATAGTATCTGAGACTTTGGAGGATGAAAATTGAAAAGCAACTCAATCTATGACACTCTCAAGACACTAATGGCATGTCCATTGAAATTCACATAGAGCAAAAGCCATGATGCAAGGCATGACTATGTAGGCCGAGGAAGATTTTGATTGGTCTTACCGGGGTTGTGAATTGTGATGTTTGCCTCCAACAGGAGTGGTTGGAGTTTTTCTTCATACTATTGAGAGCAAAAGCATATATAAAGAAGAAAAAAGTAAGAGACTGAAAATTTGTGACAGAAAAAGAAGGTATGGTTGATTGTTTGTGTATGATGTGTGGATATTATGGGAAGTGGTTTTGTCTTGTAGTGTTTAGGAGTTGCAGAAGCAACTGGGACAGAGATATTATGTAAGGAAATGAAAGCAAGACAGGGTGTTTGTTGTCCCCTTGCATTTGCATTTATTATAGCATGCAGTGAGGATGGTTGATTTTAATTTTAGAATCAGGAAAAGGCTGTTGAGAATTTTGATTATGGTACCTGATCCATCTTATTCAAAATTAGCATATTTATTCCAAGCACCAAATCCTTCTCCCACTCAAACATTTCTTTTAAGTTTAACCTATCTCTTCCCTTCGTTTCTTGTGTTTTCTCATCCAACGGCTATAGTTAGATTGAGATTTCAGATTTACAACTACTGCTAATCATGGCACCTCTGATTATCATTGTTACAGTGTATCACCCATGTAGGGTAAGCAAAATAAAGTAAAGATCATTCAAAATATGAAATGTGTTACATTATATATTTCTAAATTTAACATATATTACCAAAAATAGTTAGATTAAGCAGTTTGACAATTTTATTTTTTAATTAGGGACTAAAATATAAAAATCGTAATTGAAGTACCATTTTACTCGGTTATACTTCTTTATTAAATTAAAAAGATTAACATATATTTGTTATGAGAAAATTATTTATTACATTTCATATTTTAACTGAAAAATTTATAATACAATCATTAAAAACAAAGTTTAAGTAATTTTTTACCCGCTAGTGTGTAGGAATTTGAGAAAATCTTAATTTTGTATATTGTTTACCCTATTGTACAATTAAAATAATAGTTATTTTCACTTTTCCCATAATAAAGTTCTTAAATAAGTTCTATCTTACGCATCTAGTATATAATTAAGAAAATAAGAATAAATTATTTATTAAAAATAGTTCAAATGTTTAAAATAAAAATATGGAACATTTATTTTTAAGTATTCAATAATATGTATTTAATATTCATTTACGTACAAAACACACAGAATAACAAATATATTATTTAGTATAATTAGATTTAACCTAAATATCAGACAAACATTTTTGTCTTTCAAGTTATTGAATTATTGCTGATATTTAATATTATATATGTAGTTCAAATTATATTTTCTTTTAATCTCACGTAATTAATTTTATAATGTGATACACAAACGTGATTTTTAATTTGAACAATATACGTACAATTTGGTTTCACGCTTTATTTGACTAGTTTGAGTTGTTTTACATATAGAGGAGAGATACACTATAATTCATTATATAATGAATTGTAAATGAGATATTTAATATTCAAAATTATTTTTTATTTTTTATTTAATATTTTATTCAAAGAAAAATAAAATATTACAAACACCGAAAATTAATCTAATTTAAACTGCTTTACATTAAGTTAAATTTTAGTTTTAAGTCGAATCGATTGAATAATAAATTTTAAAAAAAAATTAAAATGATTGAATCAAATAATTTTTCACTTCAAAATTATTTGAATTAAATTCGTGAAAGTCTACTAATGAAGTATTATGTAATATATTATCAAATAATAAACTCAAATCTACATCGCATATATATATATATATATATATATATATATATATATATATATATATATATATATATATATATATATATAATGAAAAAAATTATATGGTTGATTAAACTTGTTTTTGATAAAACAAAGACCACCAAAAACATGCTTTCGATATTAATAAGTCATTAGTTAGTCTAAATAATATTAGATTTAATTTTTTAAGATTTGAATATTATATATGAAAAAACATAATTAAAAGAAAAAATCTTGCTAAAAATGATTAAATGAATTTTTTAATAAGGATTAATCATCAATTGATAAATACTTTATATAAATAATATTTTATCAAGTTGGTGTATTCTAGTTAAAAAATTAACTTTCTAATTAGTTTAATAATAGTCCAAAAATTCTAAAGACGTATCAGTTTGGCTTGCTATTTGTATTAGATAAAATTTTGATTAATTTTATATTTTTATCACAAAAATTCATATTAAATAACAATATATAAACCTTTTAAAAATTATATTATTTTTAAAAAAAATTATGCAATATATTCTAAATGGGGTCACTAAATATTGAAAATTTCTAATCTGAAAATTTCTTGACTAAAATAGGACGAGCTTAGAGTTTTATAACATTTGTCAACTTGTGTTTATGTGTAAATAGCAATTACAACACAGTACGCCATTAATTTATAGAAGTGTTTGATATTTCTGAGTATAGTTTTCTTTGGCATAATGAGATGCGTTAGTCCCAAAGGCAAGTTTGATGAGCAAAACAAAACAAATGTTACAAGATTAGGTGATAGTGAAAGAGGCCAACACATAGAAACTCCTTTGTCGTGTTTAATAAAAAGTAATTAAATAGATAATCACCATCTTTATGACATTGAGGAGCATGTCTAGGACAAATCTACAATGAAGTTTTAGTAGTTAGGTATTCATTCGAAGGGCACATGGGAGAGGTGTTGTGGCTCATATTTCTACGTCATGGGCCACAAGGCCCACTCCATGCAAAGGAAAAGGTTCACAATCGGATTCCTGATTATTCTCAGAGGTTGCCACATCTCCCTTCCATCATTGACTTTTCTCCATCAATGCCACCAATATATTCTCAAGCCTACTTTACTAAATTGTTAACTTCTCACGCCAAATTTTTGTGATTAATAATTTTCTATTGTTTTATATTAATATAATGGTCATGTAGTGATCCTATTGATTTAGTTGCATAATTGATCATCACCAGTGAAAAGGGGCATTGATATTTTAGATGGGAAGAATGTGAAAAGACAAGCGATAATTAGCCTAGTGTGGTCACTATCTAGGTGATGGATAAAGGTTGTGACTTGTGAGAGCCTACATGGTAAATATAGAAGGAATGGTTCAAGGCTTTAAGCCCATAATTGCCACCTGCAGTTACCCATTATGGTTGGGATGTGTTATTGTTAGAACTTGAAAGACACTTCTTTTACCCAACAAAAATCTCCTTCCCCATAATTTTTTCTTTCCAGCATAAACATTACGGAATGAGTAGATTCTCTTCTAATAAAACTTTCTCTGTATATATAATCGGATAATTAAATTTCTGTAAATATGTTTAAGAAAACCTATCATCTACTAAGAGTGTTGAAATTTTGTGTATTTTATCTATTGTTTGAACTTTAGAAAATCTTTCCCTTTTAGAGATACTGATTTTAAACATGTAATATGATGTGTAACAATTTAATGATATATTCAATATATTTGTATGTGTTAAAAAAATAATATAACAAAAATATACCACAATAAGAATGTTATTATTAAATTTAGTTACATCTTCTAAAATACCTCTTTATATATAATAGATTAAATTATATTTTTAGTTCGTTTTTATTGTTAAGATTCAATTTGATTTTATTATTTTTAAATTATTCAATTAAGTTCTTTAATGTTTAGAAAATATTCAATGTTATTCTTTTGTTAAGAATAAAAATAAATCACACCAGACTAAGTTTTAAATATATAATTGAATCTGTTCTATAAAATTAAAAGTTTTTATAGGTTTGGCATAGTCTATTAACATATTTAAAATGTTATTATTAAATTTAGTTACATATTCTAAAATGCCTCTTTGTATATAATAGATTAAATTATATTTTTATTTCATTTTTATTGTTAAGATTCAATTTGATTTCATTATTTTTAAATTATTCAATTAAGTCTTCTAATGTTTAAAAAATGTTCAATATTGTTCTTTTGATAAGAATGAAAATAGGTCAACAAATTTATATTAATGATATTAATTAGATCAATAAACTTAATTTTTAAAAAGTCAATAAATTTATTTTTAGATATGTTATTAAGAGTTATTTTTTAATTTACGTGATAAAATATAATTTATTTAATATTATTAAAATTTAAATTTTGAAATATAATTGTTAGAGAGACAATTTATGCACAATCATTTATGTTGGCTTACATTCATGTATAGGTCGTAAGTCTATAAATCTATAATGAGAAAGGATAATCCTATAAAAAACTCCTATATCTAATTTGATATATTCTAAATAATCGACTCATATTTTAACAAATTAAAATAGTTATGATAATAATTTATTAATTAAAAAATACTTATTATACATGAGATGATTTGAGGAGTATCGGGTACATATATAATGTCACAAAGACGAAATAGATAAAATTATTTTCTGTTAAAAGGACAATTCATGTATATTTATCTACATTGACGTACACTTGTATTATGATGAAAGAGAGTAATCTTATTCAAATAATATATGCATATTAATTTTTTTATTATATTATATAGATAAATAAGGTAATCTATCAAGACTAACAATTTTTTTTTTGTAAGTCTAAGTCTAGCATTTTTAAATAAATAGACTTTTTTAAAAGTGTAAACCTGACATTTTTATTAAACAGGTCAGGTCATGTCAGACTTCAAAGTGGTCAGGTCACATGTTCCTGTTTAAGGCCTAACCTATTTTTATCCCTACCTTCTGTCTAAATTGACACTTATAACGATAATAGAATAGAAGGATTACATTAAATTTTTTAAAAAATTAGATGCTCAAATTGAACCATTTAAAAATAATGAAACTAGATTGAACATTCAAAAATTATAAGAATCAAATTGAATAATAATTTATCTAACACATTTTTTGTCCAGAAAAAATTTAATTTAATTTTACCTATTTAATATTTTTGTTTACCTATTTTGTTAATTATTATTCACTTTGATTACTATATATTTAAAATATTTAATTTGATCTCACTAATTTTAAAATGTTCAAATTGATCCTCTAATTTTTAAAAAATGTTAAATGTTGTCCTTTAGTCAAATTTTATTAGCGTTGTTAGTGTCAATTTAGACAAAAGGACATCTTTGAACAATTTTTAAAGATTAAAGGACCAAATTAAAAACAAATTAACATAATGAGACTAAATTAAAATTTTAAAATAAATAGAGAGACTAAAAAATAAATTTAACCTATATAATATATTTTTTGTTTGAAACGTAACATATCGTCATACCAATTTATAACATAGATATCAAATGACATCAATCAAGTGAAACATACCAATGTTCAACAACTTATTCAATAATAGCATTCAAATGTTTATTCAATAATAGCATTCAAATGCTTATTCAATACTCTAACCATGCAATTTATAACATATCAATCATATATAGCATATCAATGTTCCTCACCATATCAATCATATAACATATATTATATATCAATCATATATAACATATCAATCATATAACACCTAGACCCAGAACGGCCCGTTCTGAAATCGGAACGGGCCGTTCTGGTTGCACTTTTGGTGTGTTAATTTTGCATCCGGAACGGCCCGTTCCAGGTGCAAAATTAACACAACAAAAGTGCAACCAGAACGGGCCGTTCTGGTTTCAGAACGGGCCGTTCCGGTTTCATTTTTTATATATATAAAATTAATAATTTTATAAAATATATATTATTAATTATATTTTAATTATGTTGTTATATCTAATAAAATAAATATATTAATATTTTTTTTATATTTTATTTTATTATGTTTATCTTATTAATTTTTATCATTTTATTCCTCTAATTTTAAATAAGTTGCAAAAAATTATAAAGTGATACTTAAATATTTATTCAAACAGAAAGAGAAAAAGAAAAAATTATTACTCTATTTATAAGACAATTGTATTTTATAAAAATAAGTAATTTTAAAATTTTTACTATAAAAAAATATTTTTCAAAATTATTATATTTTTTAATAAAATTAATAAAGAATATTAGTTTAATTTCATTTTTTATCCCTCAAGTATTACAATTGTGCAGTTTTGATCCACAAGATTTTAATTGGGTAATTTTAGTCCTTAAAGAATTGTAATTCGCGATTTTGGTCCTTCAATTTTTATTTGAACAATTTTAGTCCCTCGAATATCATAATAGTACGATTTTAGTTTCTCCCATTAAAAATTAATAATAAATATATATCATTTGATACATTAAAAAAATTATAATATATGATAATTTAAATAAGCAAACAATTATATAGTTTTAAAACATTATATATATATATATATATTAAAATTTTAAAATTATTAAATTTTTCATGAGAAAGACTAAAATTGCACAATTATGATATTTGAGAGATTAAAATTGTTCAATTAAAAATTGTGAGACTAAAATTACACAACTGAAAATTTTTAAGGATTGAAATTACTCAATTAAAATCTTAGGGATCAAAATTGCATAATTATAATACTTGAGCGATCAAAAACACAATTAAGCAAAAAATATTTTATTCTTAGTTTTGGAACGGCCCATTCTGAAACCAGAACGGTCCGTTCTGAAACCAGAACGGCCCGTTCTGCTGCACTGGTGGTGTGTTAATTTTCGCATCTGGAACGGCCCGTTTCAGTTGCAAAATTAACACACGAAGAGTGCAACCAGAACGGCTCGTTCTAGTTTCAGAACGGGCCGTTCTGGGTCCAGGTGTTTTCAAAAAAAATGTCATCCACGTGGCATCCAGGTATGCATCTACGTGGCATCCACATGCCCAAAAGTTAACTCTGTTTAAATAATTTGGACGGAAGTCCCACATTGAAACCAATTAATTAATTTGGGACTAAATTGAAACTAATTAATTAATTTGGGACCAAATTGAGATCAAAAATAAAAGTGAGACTACATTGAAACAAAAAAAAATTATAAGGGACCAAAATAGGGTTTTAGACTTTTACTATGTAAACAAGTAAGGATAGAAGAACTGATTAAGTTTTTTTTTTTTTTTTTTTCATATTAGGTATGATTTAGGACCAAATTCATTAATATGTTGCTTAAATGAATTGACTAAAATGTAATATAATTGAATTGAATCGGATATATGTGGTATAAAAGTGGATTTGATCGAAACGATTAAGAGCATGCATTTGCAATGTGAATGAGATAAATAAAAGAAAGTGTAACGGAAACAAGAAAAATAGGTGAAATAAACAAAGCAGCAAGCAATAAGCATAGAAGCTGTTCCTGATTGATTGATTTTATAGGAGTAAGCCAAAACGACGCCGTTGGGGTTCCCCTTATATAGGCAGAGACAGAGAGCGCGGCAGGGGAGGGAAACGGAGCAGCAGTGACCGGTTCAAAGGCATCGCATCGCATCGCAACCCGCTCAGCCGGTCACAGCAGAATGTCCTTCCCTCACCACCGTCGATCCCAATCGGAGCTGCATTTCCGGATCTCCGACGACTTCGACCTCGAGATCGATCTCTCTCCGCCGCATTTCCAAGATCCCACTCCGCTCTGCCAATCCCCATCCAAACCCCAATCTCCGCCGCCCGACCCCGCCCACCGCCGGAGCAACTCCGCCGACGCCTCCTCCTCCTCCTTGCTCGAAGGCATCGAGGCCAAGAAGGCCTTGTCCCCCGACAAGCTCGCTCAATTGTGGACCGTTGATCCCAAACGAGCCAAGAGGTTCCGTTATCGTTCCTTCCTTCGTTGCGCTTTCTAATTTTCAAATATTGCGATATTCTTCACTGAAGAAGGTTTCATGTTTCAGTTTCATGTTTCATGAATCTTTCGTGCATGCCATGTGATGCAGGATTCTGGCTAACCGCCAATCCGCCGCGCGCTCTAAAGAGAGGAAGGCGTGTTACGTTTCGGAGCTTGAGAGAAAATTTCAGTCTCTTCAAACGGAAGCAACCGCTCTCTCTGCTCAATTAAGTCTTTTCCAGGTTCTTACTCGAATTTTAAATCTGCATTGCTTCATTCATAAGTAACCGCGTGCAACAAATATTATTAGCTGCATTCTGTGTAATTTAGGGTGTGTTTTGGGGATACACTTAATCAAACTAGAATAGTTTTTTATTTTATTTTAATTTATATGTTCTGTAAGTGTAAAAAATGTTACACTCACATCCAATGGAATTTACTGTATTTCAGTGTCATCCTATTCATGAATATGATGTGACAACAAGATGAATTCTTACTGGATGTCTCTGGGAAAAAAAAATGCTTAATCAGCCTTTTGATCCTTATAGTTTTATGAACTTTACCTGATAGTGTCTGTAATTAATAACATTTTATTTTAGTACTTTTACATGTCTTCTTTATTTCATTTTTGTTCTTATGGTTTTATAGACTTTATCTTTTAGTTTTTATAGTAACTATTGAATACATAGGCTAAAGAGAAACAAAAATGACATGTATAAAGACTTAAATGGAATACTTTTAACTATAAGGACTTTAAGGGTAAGTAAACCTAAAAATTACACTGTCTGTGCCTATATAAGTTAAACAGTATTCAATAAGCTTTTATATCACGAGAGTTTATATCATGGATTTGAACATGAATAGAATATTATTTTGATAAACTAAACCAAGAAGCATATTGAAATTAGAAAGTAGTTACGAGGGTCATAAAATATATATTTCCATGAGCTCAAATAAGCTTCCCATAAGCTTTTCAAAATGTTCCCTTAGTTGTTTCTAGTGATACATGTATTCTTTTCAGTTGTCATCGTGTTTTGTTGCTGGAGTTTATAGTATTTTTAGGACGTAATTGTTGTTAATTTGTTATGCATAGTAGAATGACTTACATGTTTGCATGCGAAGTGTGTTTTATACAGAGGAACTCTCGTATCACGTGATTAATATGTAATGCTTGAAAAGTCAGACTCCCTTGCCTTAAAGTCAGGGAGGGAGAATCAATGCAAATGATTACTGATAACTGTGTCACGAGAAATGCTAGTGACGCACTCTCTCATACACTCTTGGGTGAAATTCTGGAGGGACCCATTAAATGTTGAAAAGAGCGTGCACTAAGCATTCTTCTTGTGTTATTTATTATTCCAGTATCCTACATTTAGTTACATACACATCACATCATTCACATCTACATGGTAGCTAGCTGGTCACACCTTGTTTTATTGCCTCGTGCAGGAATTTGATTGCCTGTACTCTAAATACGAACTACATGTGATGCAGTTTGTATTTGGACAGTTTAGATTTAATCAAATACACTTCAGATTATTTATAGATGTAAAATAAAATAATTTGGATGGATGAGATCATCTCTAGTTTTTAAAAACTGTAGACGATCTTGATCCCTTTACACATGTGTCAGTTGATGTGTTAGCTTGGAATGTTCACCAAGCATTATTATGTGAATGTATGTGTATGAGGATTGCTAGCAAGTTTAGACTCTTTTTGACACTAATATTGGGTGAAATCTCACATGGGTAAAGAGTATGTTGCCAATATTTCTTATATATTTAAGGTACCTTTTCTTTCTTTTTTTGTCTAATTGAAACACAGCTTTTAGATGTCTGCCCTGCATCATTCTCTCTGCGATGTGTTGGTCATGTAATATGACATGATCCAATTCCTGTTGGATTTGCTTGCTTTAAAGTTTGAATAGGCTGCCTTGTCAATGTCAGGAATAGTAACCTCCCCATTTTTTTTTTTTGGTGATTTTTTCTTTGGCTATTGGTTTGCTTTTTATTCTTGTAGCGAATTTGTTCTTCTTTAAATGAGGATGCTTTTGTTTCTTATATTGCACTTTATTTCCAATTCATTAAATTCCTTTTAGGTAATGACGGGCTTTCATATTATGCTACCTGAGACATATTCTTTCTGAGACTTTTTTCAGAGAGATACATCTGGTCTGACTACTGAAAATACGGAGTTGAAGCTTCGGTTACAAGCCATGGAACAGCAAGCTAAGCTATGTGATGGTACGTTTCAACCATAGAAAATTTGCAGATTTTAATATCCATGTTTCCCACTTGTTACTAGCTACTCGCTATACATGTTTTTCTTTGACATTAGCTACACATATCCTAATTATCTTTGACATCAGTTACATATATCCTAAGAATTTTTGCTGCTGGTTTTTTGCAACAGAAGGAGTGGAGTTATTACTTCCAGAGAAGTTGTTGGAAATTGTTTTAAACTTTTTATGCTTTTCTATATGTCATTTTAGAATTGTTAGACTGCCTCGTTCCAGAAAACGAATTGGGCCTCCTTGCCATCAACAACCTACTAGTAGTGGTTCTGTTATGTTTAACTTTCAGCTAATATATTTTATTTTCAAGTCATTTCCATGACTTTATCCCACCTGTCTTAAAAATTTATTAAATTCACAGCTCTAAATGAAGCACTGAAGAAAGAAGTTGATAGGCTCAGGTTTGCAACTGGAGAGATGGCAATGCATACTGATAGTTATGGTTTGGGAATGCATCAACTTGCATATAATCAACCTTCGTTATTCTCACACCAGTCACAACATAGGCAGAGCGAACATCAAGCCATGCAAATGCCGCAGTTTCATTCACTATCATCCAATGTGCCTACTTCCCATGAGTCTCTGTTTGATCTAGACATTCAATTGTCAGAAATGTTGTCGAGTGATTCTATCGGCCAATTTCAGGGACTGGACATAGGCAACGGGGTTTCTCATGTTCCGGTGCCAGATTGTTCCTCCATTTCTGTTAATAAAATCAACAATCCCTTTTGATGCAAATTTGACTGACCAACATGTCACCAGCCTTTTTATTGGAGTGTTCATAGTCTGACATGAGTGAGACCTAAAGGTATTGATTTTTTGTTTTTCTATTCAATTCTTTATTTGATCAAGTGCATGTTTGGATTAGTTTATCTGGAAAAAATAATCGCTTATTTTTTGCAGTTTTCTTTTAAGAAAAAAAGTTATTATTTCCCGAACAATAAATTTCAGTGTCCCCCCCTCCCCCGGTTAGGCTTTTAAATTAATTTATGGAGTTCAGAATGCGATTGAGGTTTCTTCAAGTTGTATAATCCATTCTGGTCCTTTTTTCACATTATTTTGTTACTGGGAGAATCTGTACTTAATTGCACCTTCCATGCAAACTTCTCAGTTTGTGTACATATTTTTGCACTTGGCACAGACTAGCAGTTGTTTGTGACAGTTCTAATTCTACCATCTTGCTTAAAGAATCATTTGTCATCAATTTTAATTGAAACTATTCATACATATGGACATTGGTATGGCATGGATGGACCATCATGTTTATATTTTTTGTGGAAACAAAGGTTAGACATGTTTTATTGGTTTCCTCTCCGGTCAATTTAAAGAAGCCACTTGAATGGGGGCCTCAAATGTCCACATACTTTACTGGTTTGGTATCGTGTTAGGCGAGAAATTAATGGCAAGCGCTTCATGTTATCATGGTCCCTTTTAACTTTTCTATTGTCTTATCTGTTCGTTTTTCATTTTTATTTTTGCCTAGTCGGGTATTTTATGTGGCACGTTTGAAGACAAGATTGCACCAAGAGTTGTACAGCGTTAAAATTATTAACATTTTGAAAATTAGATTGCTTATTGAATCGGTGAAAATATTTATTTAGTTCATTAGTTATTTCTTCATAGTGGAATTATCCATAACTAGCGAGTAAAAGATACTTCATGCCTTTATGTGAATATACATGCGGTTAGTGAAGGTTGTGGGTGGTTATTATGAAATTCAAAGGAAAAACTAATATATCAAGACTTTTTTAACTTTTATCATTTATTATTGTACATTTTATAAAAAGCATTAAAAACTTAAAATTGTCTAAAATAAAGTGTACATAAAAATGAGGGATAGTCTATATATATATATATATATATATATATATATATATATATATATATATATATATATATAGGTATAGATTAAATATAAATTAATACAAAATGATCATAATGTATATTTTGTATCTATAATAATATATAAAGGTGATGCATCATTTTTGTGTATATAAATTTTAAAATATTTTTATCTTTTATTTATTACATTGATTGCACTAGGCTTGACAATCTAACTCATTCACGTGGGTATTCGCTCGAACTTGCCCCGATTTGGACGGGGAAAATCCGTGTTTGTCGGGTTCGGGTTTTTCTCGATTGATAAAATCGGGGGCGGGACGAAGATGTTAATACCTGCCCCATACCCATCCTTGTCCGCTTAATAATATAATTAAAAAATTATTTTTATATATATATAAATCAAAATTAGAAATATTTATATGAAAATTTATATTATTTTAATTTTCTTTTATTTTTTTAAAATTTGTTCATATTTATTTAAAAGAAAAAAAGAAAAAAAAAATAGGAGCGGGGCGGGACGGGGAAACTCAAACCCCGTCGAGGGTGGGGATGGGTACCCAGATTTTACCTCCGGCAGGTATCTGGGGCGGGAGCGGGGATGGTTTAAATTTGCAGGGGCAGGGGCGAAGAACGTAAAATTCACCCCGTCCCGCCCCGTTGCCATGCCTAGATTGCACAATTCCTTATTTTAGTGGAGAACAATTCAAAAATTGTACTTTATTAATTTAATAAAAATGATTTTTTTCAAAAAATAAATTGCATTACAATCGTTTTATAGTTTCCACATCTTATAATATTAGCAAGACACAAATTGTCTTTTCTCGCTAGTGATAAAAGAAAATCAATAATAAGTGGTTGAATAATTTGTAAACGAACTTTATATATTACATCCTTGTTGCTTGACATTGGGTCTTTAATTGACTTAGTTTCTCCTTTTTTTTTTGGGTAATGAAATGATAAAAAAAAAGGGTGGGAAATTACATCCTTAAAGATGGTAGCTTACAGGGATGATAAGATGAATTTGGTTCCTATGAGCACTTGGAAAAATACCTTCTTGGGTAAATACCTGTTTATATAAAAATGAATACGGAATGAGTATAGATCCGTAAAATTTAATGAGTGTGAGTGCGGGTATAGGTACTATGGTGCTCAATTATATATATATATATATATATATATATATATATATATATATATATATATATATATATATAAATTACTATAATAATATTGTTATTATTTTATATTTAAGATACAAGTTGAAATTATTAGAGTATTTTTTTCATAAGTTTTATGATAGCTAATCTTCAATTGAAATTAATAATATCAAGAAACTATGTTACTCATTGATTGAAGAGAGTATTAAACTAAAGTCAAAGAAATAGTGGAAAGTTCAACTTTACCAACAAATATCAATGAGTCAAACTTGAATAATCTATATATTAGTAATTTTATAAGTGATTATGACTCAGTTGTGAATGATATAATTGAAAGACAAACAAAGTTTAAAATAGAGTTCTACTTGGAAGAAATTTTTTTTGCCTAGGAGTGTTACTTTTGACATTCTTTGATGGTGGAAAACAAATGAGAATGAGTATCCAATTTTGCAAAAAATGGTTAAGAATGTTTCGGTAATCTCAATTTCAACTATAACTTTAGAATTTGCATTTAGCATAGGATGTAGGTTTTTGAGTCCTCATCATTCTAAACTCTATGAAATTACTCTAAAGACACTTATACATACATAAAGTTAATTGAAACACAAGTAATAAGGTAATAAATAATTAAAATTTGTTTACTTAATAAAATTTATTTTATTTTTTATTATTAGTTTTAATTATTAATTTAAATTGTCTAATCTTTCATTTTCTTGTCACGTAGTTTCTATTTGTATTATTAGACTAAAACAATATATAAACTTGGAAGATTAACGCTTGCAAAAATATGAAGTTGATTCCGATGATGAGATCAAATGTCTACATATTTATGTTTTAGGATTTATAGTATATAAATTAATCTATAATTTTAATCTAACTAATTTATGTACAATTTTTTCATAGGTTTTGGAGAATATTATTAACACATGATCATGATGTTGAAAATTTAATTATAACTTTTATTATGTTAAAATTTTTTTTAAGTTTATTTACAAGAATTGAATCTGTTTGTAGTTTTTATTTATAAGAATTATTATATTAGATTTTTGTAATGTTAAAGATATAATAAATTAATATTATGTTTGTTTGTGTGAAATGTTATCTCTTTATTAATTTATTTACTTTATACATAAGTAAAATGCAGGTTGTGAATATGTATGAGTACATAGATATCCAGTAGATACGAGGATGAGAATTAAAATTGTTATCCACATAGATATAAGATTGAATACGAATATTATTTTTAAATATGAGTATGAAAAAAAATAATATAAGATCCTATCAAGACTCTACCTATTATCATACCCGGTACCTTAGATTAGCTTAAAAGCTAAGGTTCTAACTCGTTGGAGGGACATCTAACTTTGTCAAAGCAGTACCAAAGTTTGGTCTTAATTTTGTCAAAAAGTCCACATCTATTGCTTTCTCTCAAAGAATCCGAACAAGGAGAACCCAAACTCGTTCGGGCCCTCTTTGTTTAAAACTTTATATGTTAAATTAAAACAATTAATTTAATTTCTATTAGATCTTTTGTTGATTGGGATTTAATGTTATAATTAGTTGATCAATTTTCGGAGTATAACCGTTTGAAACTTTAATAAGGAAAATAATTACTTTTTTCAAAATAAAAAAATCTCTCAATGTGTAAATATAGTTTTTATTTATTTAGATAAACTGAACTAAGTACACTTTTTTACTTATAGTTTTAAGACAGACAATATTGTTTGCTTAGTTGTATTTCGGATAGTAAAAGTGACTTGTGAAAAATATGCCTCATATTACGTATAAGAAGTAAAAGTGTGAAATTTTTCTGACCACTTGAGTTGTATAAGTAAAAGTAGGCACGATTAAAGATGTGTTTGGCTGAAAGACTCGGTGCATGTTTGGATTCTCGATCCACGTTTTAACCGATTTGACGCGGAAGTAAAAATTTATAGCGTCTTATTTTCGTGTTATTTACGCGATTTAAGCCCGGAAAACGTGAAACCAAACACACTGTCAATTAAGTTCTTATTCAATAAGGCATAAGCTTTTATCGTATAAGAATATATATATATATATATATATATATATATATATATATATATATATATATATATATATATATATATATATATATATATATATATAGCATATCTAATGGTTATATTTTAACCCTCTCATCTCTCATAATAAATTTCCTCTCACTTGATACGCTCCCTATATATAATATATAAACAAGTCTCACATCAATAAAAAAAAAAAAAATAACAACTTATAAAACACACACATACTCTAATATAAGAGAGACTTTTTGGATAATGACCAAAAGTAAAACTGTGAGGACTTAGGCCCAAAACGGACAATATCTTATCATTGTGGAATATGCTTGTGTAATAACCTTATAAAAATAATTCTCATAAAATATTCTCTCAGACAAATATTATAAAATAACTCCAACAATATATATATAACAATTATTTTACCATAGAATTGATTAAATTAGTTAAAAAGCATGAGTTATAAATCATTTTTCATAAGTGTTCGTTTGGTATGAATGAAATCGCATAAACAGAGTAGGGAGTGAAGAAAGACGTAAGAAATAACAGTGAGATATGTTTAGTAGAGTGGAAATAGTAGAAGAAATAAATTGAAAGGAGTGGGTCTCATACATGTTAATTTCTTTGTAGAAATGGCTGTAAATGAACAGTGACCGAGTTGGATGTTGTTAAAAACAATCGATTAAAACATTGTTTAATCAATTTAAAGTACAAACTGAACGTAAAAAACATACTACAACAAAATTGTCAAATAGTGACGCACACCCTATAGTGACACTATACATGTCACTAAAAACTAATTTTACTCACACAATAAGTATAATATATGTTAGTATATTATTAAAAAGTGTATGTATAGACTATAGTGACACATAAAATATGTTATTAAATCTTATTCAAAATCAACACTAAAATTGTGTGTAACTATATGTGAAATAGACATATACCTACATATATTATACCTGTAGTGACACTTTTTATATGTCACTATATGTAACATTTCTTGTAGCGACATTGTATGAATATTGAGCATGACCTATTGAAAATAATAATAATAATCAATTGTGAATTTTTTTTTCATTTTTTTTAAATCAAACATTTTCATTTCTATTATATTATTTGTCTATTTCTATTTATTTATTTTTCTCTTCCCTATTTTCATCTCCTCTTTCTCACTTGTTTCTTTTCATACTTTCTTGTTGTGAAAGTCATAGTCTCATTGACATACATGAATTTATATACACACAATTGTTTATATTTGAAAAATAACCAAAAGTAAAAAATCGTGAGAGATCAAATTCAAAACAAATAATATTTTATCAATGTAGAGATATGTGTATGTGAAACCCTCGATACACAACATGTGATATTAGAGTCGTTGGTTCAAGTGGGCGAGCGACTCGACAAGTATGATGGATTTAATAGGTAGATTTGGATATAAGATCCCTTGTATCAAAAGTCTTCCTACGGTGGGTCCAGGTATGGAGGAGTGTCCTCTTGGTAGCAGGGAAGGTTAAGAGTAGGGAAATATACTCGTACTCATGGGTAATACTCGAACCCGTCCCGACTTTGACGGGAAATACCCGGTTTGACTGGGTACGGGTACGGGTAAAACCTGATATATTAAATCGGGTACGGGTATATACTTACCCGCCTCGTACCCATCCTCATACCTATCCTCGTTCCCGTTCCCAATTTAATACCCACTTCTGATTTAATTATGTTAAAGAATTTTAATATTTTATTATGTATGATTATTTATTATAATATGAGATAAGAAACAACCTAATTATAATTATAATATAATAGTGTTTGTGGGAGATTTCGTTCGTAGGTTCTTTTTGTTCGAACTAGCACGAGTTCACGTTTCAATTTGTGGTGTTCGTGACATGACAGAATCGAAGACTTTCAGTGAAAGAAAATAAATTCGTACAAGCAGCGAATAGAGTTAATTTAGGGTGTTGTTTCAGCACGTCAGAAGATCTATGCTCATCGTTTCGAGCACTTCAGAAGATCTATGCTGGTTTGGCACATCAGAAGATCTATGCTCACTATTTCGAGCACGTCAGAAGATCTATGCCAGTTTTAGCACTTCAGAAGATGTATGCTTGTTTCAGCACATCAGAAGATCTATGCTAATTGTACAATCAATTTCATGCATATAATAATTAACGTGAGTCGAACAGATGACATGTATATTGACTGCAGAAATCATATCCTTCATTAAATGGTAACAAAATTACAATTCTTAAGGATAACGAAACATGTTCAGAGTAACTACACTACACTAGACTAGATTATGCTATGCTACGCTATGCTACGCTATGCTACGCTACTCCTAAAAAAGGAAAAGAAAAGTGGTCGAGAAATCGTACCCAAAGCTGTCTCATATGCACAGTATGCCTTATGCGCGGGCTGGGCTGTGGAGTGCGTGTGAGAATTGTGGGAATTAGATTTCTGATGCCTTGCTACGAGCAATGCTCGTTTAATTTATAGACAATTATAGATAAAGATTCAGGAAAGTTAATTGTTTCTGACGTGCCCCGGAAGTACATAATCGTTCTAAACTTCCACATCGTGGCTTATTCCCGGGCGCGGCTTTGGATAATTCATGGAACTGCTCATTAACTTCCCTAAGCCGTTCTGCAGCCTTTGACCCTCATCCCATGCTACTTCGACCACTCTTAGATCGTGTCTCCTTTAAGTTCTTCATTTTGAGAGGTTACGAAGTATCCTCGTGTATGTCCAGATTCTTGGGATTTCGAGTAATCCACGAAACTATACTTGAATGTTTCCTGATTTTGCTTGTGCTTTGAGAGACTGCGAGGCTGCGATCCCTTCTTCTGAGTAGCATCCTTTCTTGTTCCATGATTTCGAGAGCTTCGCGAAAAGTGTCTTCGAGTATCCTCTGATCCTCTTCATTTCTGAGACCTCCTTTGCTATTCTCCAATCAATTAAGATTTCGAGCGCCCCTGTATTTTGAGTGTCTCCGAATTCATTTTCTGGTACTAACAAATAGAAAAATAATTTTAAAATATTGTATTTTTTTTACAAAAATAATAATAATTTTTTACGAATATGGGTACGAGTACGGGCATATAGGATACCCGACGAGGACGGGGATGGGGATGAAAATTATATACTCGACGAGGACAAGGACGGGTATCATGAAACTCGTACCAGACACGTCCCGTTGCCATCCCTAGTTAAGAGGCATGTCCCACTATCAATAGTCAATGATAGAGTTGTCGTGCAAGTACTTAAAGCGTTATTGAATTCCATGGGCTACCATCGAATATATTCGTGGACTAATAACTTTCATTATAAGAAAGGATAAATCATGGTTATTTGTTTAAGAAGAGTATTGTTGGGATACAAGTAAAATCCCACATCATTCAAATAAGAAGATGGACATGTATTTATATACACACAACTGTCTTCATTAGTTAAAAGCCTTTTAAATGATGTTCAAAAGCAAAATCATGAAGACTTGAACCTAAAGTAGATAATATTTTTTCAATGTAAAGATATGTGTGTGTGAAACCCCCGATGTACAACATATACATGCTATAAATCAACTTTGTATAAGCTCTAAAAAACACCTCCAAATAGAGTTGTTGTAAATTGATCAAGGCAAAACAGGAAAAGAACAACTTAAGAGTTTGTTAGTCACAATAGATTGATGAGGGAATGTTTGACATAAAATTGCTGAGATGCTTTAAATATAGGCTATTAGTGTCTTTCCTAAAATTGTTAAAGAATTGACCAAACAAAAAATTTGTGCAATATTTACTTGAGTATCCTCATTTTCTTCTATCTTGTTAAAATTGCCAAAGAATTAACACGACAAAATTTGATCAATAATCACTTGTTGTCATTTTTACCTGACCTAAACACAATTTACAAAAAACATTTCATTAAGTTTATAAATGATAAGTATTGAATATGAGATTTTATTTTTATTATTTTAAGGAATAAAATGGTGTCATAATAATAGTATACAAGTATAATCCATAGAAATTTAGTAAAATGTTGGTGTTTCATTGTGATTTGCCTAAAGAGTAAATATTTCTTTGGTTATTTTTTGACAATTACCTTCCATTTTCGTGTTTGATTATTCACTCCTAAGTAAATGGAAAGGCTCTAAATGTAAATGGCAATTCCTTTGGTGCAAGTTTATTTTAGGGGACACCAAAACCCTTGATGGAACTAGGTGAGGAGATTGATGATTCCTTCACTTGCTCCATGCTTAGGACCGTGAATGCTATTGAGGTTAAGACTCCAATGACTCTTTGAAGCTCCTTGAAGTGTTCTTCAATGGAGAAGAAGCCTTGAAGTGGCTCGGTTACTCCTTAGCTTGAGGTAGAAGCTTAAGGAACCAAGGTAAGGTTGAAGCACCTTTGGAGAGAACTTAGGAGAGAAAGTTCTCTTCGGTTTTTGTGACTCTTGATTTAGAGAGAAAATTCAGATTTCATTTCTCAAATTGGTCAAAAGTGTTTTACAATCAAAGAATTACAAGTTTATAGGAGTAGGAAACTTGGAGAGCGAGCTAGTCTTGACCATGGTTCACTAGGAACCATGGTTGAGTCTAGATAAACCGTCCAAGGTCAAGAGGCTTGGAGAGCAAGCTTCTCACTTGGCTTGCTTGGTAAGCTAGCCAAGGAGAAGCTTGTGCTTCAAGCTTCCAAGCTTAAGAAACTCCATGAATTTCGTCCAAGTGTGAACACAAGTGTGAACACAAGTGTGAACACAAGTGTGAACACACTTCTAAGGTGGGCGGCTTCTTGGAATTAATTTACTCCTTTTGATTTGAAGATGGTTAATTTGGTTTAGTTAGGTTCATTCAATGGGAATGGAACCTAGCTAAATCAAATCTATGAAAAATTAGGAGTAAAATGAGTCCAATATGAAAAATTTAGCCTAGGACCACCTTTGGCTAAATTGCTAGGAGCACTCTCTAGCTTACTAAGGACACTCTCTAATTTGCTAATGCCACTCCTACTAGAAAACTAAGAAAAGAATGTATTTCTAGGTTAGGTTAAATGGAGTCAAAGTGTCCAAGTAACCTACCCTAGAATCAATATACAATAGCTACTAAAAAGGGAAATAAAGTGCCTTACAAATACAAAGGCAAAAATAAACTATACAAAAGAAACTATGTACAAAACATATGAAAAGGTCTTGAAGATCATCTCATTCCTCTTGGTTCTTTTATGATATCACCTCTTGGATTCCTTGGCCTTGGCCATAGTCTATCATCCCCTCCCTCTTGAAAAGGATTTGACCTCAAATCTCGAGGGTCCTCATGATTATTGGCCATACCTACAAATATATAATGAAATTCATTAGAAGTGATATTTTCAACAAATAAATGTGAAAGGAATATCCTAGAAGGAATCCTTTCATGAACCCTAAAGAAATCTATGATACTAGACCTACTAATATAATGAATAGGATCTTCTCCTAAACATAGACTAGGTATATTTCTAAATCCTAAAAATGTGCTAAAGCTAAAACTATAGCACACTAAAGACTTAATCCTAAAAACTAAAATATCTTGCCTAAAGTACCCTATGTGGTAAGCTAGGCTTTTCCTAAAAAATAAGGAAAATACTACTAAGAAATTCCCTAAACAATTTTGGATTATATTATTTGTTGGATAGTTATGAAAAGAATTTGTCACAAGGAACCTTGAAGGTTCAGATGTTATATCCAACAAATAATATATTCCATAAATTGGGTGCATTATTGACACAACTAAGGTAGGAAGACTATCTACCTTGGGCACCACCAAGGAAGTAGCATGAGAAGTAGAACTAAAAGAAGTCCACTTCTCCTTCACAAAATCTTGAAGTTGAGATTCTTTTTCTTTAAAAATAATGGATTTGTGAATCTCTTCTTCAAGACTAGTGGCAGCGTGAGGGTAAGAGTTAAGGTCTTTATGAATAAAGAGAATAGTTTTCATAGGTTCTTTATTGACAAAGTAATTCTCTTTAGACATAACTCCCTTAGAGGATATTTCTTCCTCTTTACTCTTCCCTACTTTCTCACTTTTTCTTTTTATTTTCATTTGTGTTTGATCCTCAGCCACTTGTTGAGGTGAGAGAGGATAAAACACAAATTTCTTTTCCTTATGAGTGAAGGTAATTTCATTAGTAAGACCATCATGTACTGTTTTCTTTTCAAATTGCCATGGTCTTCCTAACAAAATATGACAAACTTCCATTGGTACTATATCACATAAAACTTGGTCCTCATACTTCCCAATGGAAAATTTGACCTTCACTTGTTGGTTAACTACTATGTCACCATCCTTATTAAGCCATTGCAAATGATAAGGTTGAGGATGTGGCATAGTAATTAGACTCAACTTTTTAACCAACCTAGTGCTACAACAGTTGCACCATGAACCACTATCAACAATGAGAGAACAAGCATTATTTAAAACATTACATCTTGTATGAAAGATGTTCTCTCGTTGTGATAGGGTACCACTAGGTTGATTATGAAGGATTCTCCTAAGCATTAGGAGCTCTCCTTCATAAGGATAAATTGGCTCCACTTTGGACCTCTGGAGCTTTGTTTCAACCTCACTCTCACTAGAAGAGGAGGTAGTAGTCTCTTCTTGACTACTATAAGTGTCATGCCCCCTTAAGATCATAACTTTCTTTGTAGGACATTGAGAAGCAATGTGACCTCTCCCTAGACACTTGAAACATTTAATATCACTAGTCTTTGTGCTAGTGTGTGGAGTGATGAGATCTCTATCCTTATCTTTATTTTTCTCTTTCCTTTTAGCTAATTCTTTGGAGGGTTCTGAAATAATTTTCTTTTCAAAAGGTTTTTCTTCCTCCAAGTAGTCTTTCCTAAGAGATCTAGAGTGGGAGTTTTCTCTTTTAGAAGATTTTCTCAACATTTGTTGTTCTACCCTTACACAAAGTTGGACCAAGTCATTTAGGTCCCTGTAGGGTAGTAGCTCCACTTGGTCTCTAATCTCTAAGTTAAGACCACTTAAGAATCTGGCTACTGTAGTGGCTTCCTCTTCTCTTATGCATGCCCTCATCATTAAAAGCTCCATTTGTTGTCTATAGAGTTCTACAGACATATCTCTTTGTTGAAGCCTTTGGAGCTTATTCATAAGCTCCCTACCATAGTAAGAGGGAATGTGTCTCCTCCGCAATGCACTCCTAAGATCATTCCAATATTGGATAGGTGGATCATTGTGGAGACGTCTTTCTCTTTCCAAAGAGGTCCACCAATACATTGCATGCCCTTGAAAGCTAAGGGTTGCAAGAGGGACTTTTCTTTCTTCACTTACCCTATGGCAAGCAAAGAGTTGTTCTACCTTCATCTCCCAATCAAGGTAGGCCTCCACATCATCCTTCCCAAAAAATTGAGGGAGATCCACCTTGGATTCCCTAGTTTTAATAGTTCTTCTTGGGGGAGGTTGATAATGGTTACCTACATTAAGGCTTTCATTAGGAGATGTGTATTGTGAATGTGAACTCCTACTCTTTTTCCTATGTTTTCTCATATCTTCTTTCAATTTTTCTTCCTCTTGCTTTAAAATTCTCAACTCTTCCTCAAGATAAGCAAGATGTCCTTCTCTTTCAATTCTTTCCTTCTCTCTTTCAATGGATTCTTGCTTTTTCCATAGTTTAAGTGATTTGAGCTCTTTAGTGATATAAGAAAGACTTTTTGGAGAGCCATCACTTTCACTATTGGAGGAATTTTGAGACATTTTAATTCAAGAGATATTTTTCACACAAAAATAGTTTTTATGAAAATAAGGTTTTGGAGTGATTTAGACTTGGCACTTAGAGGTCTAAGAGTACAAATTGAACTTTGGAGGGAGGTGAGCTACTAAAGAGCCACTTAATAACCAAGCCTCTTCAAGTAAAAATCTCTAAACCCCCTTGTACTTTTGTCTTGCACAAAACAATTTTCACAAAGAACTTTTCTTAAAGGAAAAATAATAAGCAAGTGCCTATGTGTACAATTTATAAGATGCTTGAAAACATAAAGAGCATGAAAACATAAATTGCTTGAAAACTTAAATGACTGAAAACATAAATTGCTTAAAACATAAATTGCTTGAAAACTTAAAGACAAGAAAACATAAACTAGACGTTGAAAGCAAGTAAACCTAAGTGAGAGCTTGAAAGGTACCAAAGACCTTCAAGGACCACTCTCACAAGTACTACACGTGATTAGCTATAAGAGTTCTTAAGGAGAGATGGAGATACACCAAAGGCACTCCAAGACACTCCTTAACAAAGGCCTTGTACAAAAATTTAGAAAGCAAAATTACAAAGAAAATGAAATTCACTTTTTTCTTCAAATGAAATGCAAATTCACACTCTAAATGAAATGTAAATTCACACTCAAATGAAATTAGTGGCTGCACCTAATTTTAAGAAAAACAAATTAGCCACTAATTAGAAGCAAATGTTAGTCACGGATTTTGTAAGGAGAAGTAGGTTTTAGAATCAAAAATTTCCGTCACTAAAATTTGTTCTAAATTTTCACAAAAAAATTTCACAATTAGCTTTGTTCTTTCTTGCTCCAATTCAGCCACCAACTGCAGCCTCACAAAGGTGTTTCACTCCTTTTTTTAGAAGTAACCTTGAGGTTAGTCACTTCTAGGTGTATTCAAGAACCTTGCCACCAAGAGAGAACAAACTCCCTAAGCAACCACCAAAGCCTTCAAGTAGATATCCCTTGCCTTGGCCTCCTACACCTTTTAAGAAGCACTCAACCACCTTTAAGACTAGAATATTAGTGCTAAAACTGAAAATGAACAATTTAGAATGGCTACACCAAGTGGTAGAAGAAAATGAGACAAGACTAGAAAGAGTTCCACAAATTGACAAGCAAAAATTAAGGCAAATTTGGAAGCTAGCACACACAAGAGTATCCTAGGAAAGGCACTAGAATGGATTACAAAATTAAAAGCTAAGATTATGAACAAAAACAAGACACAAATAGGTGGCTGGACCAACTAAAAATGTAAGCAAAAATTCATCAAAACCGAGAGCAATTTTAAGCAAAATTTTCACTCCTTTTGGCTTTTTCTTTTGCTTTTTCTTTCTTTTCTTTTTAGTAAAATATTTTTCTCTTATTTTTCTTTCAATGTTCAGGAGTTTTAAATGCCTTTTGATCACTTAGGAGTCTCGGTTTTAAGGTAGAAAAACTGCAGCAAAATTGGACACAAAACAAGAGGTGTTCACATGCAATTTTCAACTAGTGCTACACAATTTTGTACTATTTTTTTGTCAAATTTTTAAGCACTCTTTCTCTTGTTTTTCTAATGCATTTAAGACACTCACACCTCTGTTTTGGTTCTGTTTTAATGTTCAAAAATTTCAATAAGTTTCAGCCACTCAACAAGACACAAGAAACCTAATAGGAGTAGTGTTTAACAATTTTTTTTTTGACAAACTTTTAACAAGACATAATAGAAACCTAACTCTAGGAAATTTGCTAGGACTAATAGCAAATTAAGAACTCAATGATGTAAAACAAAAGCATATATGGTGAGGTACAGATTCAATAAGAAAATTCCACAAAAATTTCGGACTCAATCAACACAACACAAAAACTAGGTTAAAACAAGCTAGTCTAGGAATCAATGACATTCAAAGGACTACACATGACTCTAGACAAAACATATGATTCAAAAACAAAAACATACACTAAACAAAATCAATGTCCAATCACGGACTCATGTATAGGAATAGAGAAGACTCAAACAAAAATCAAAACGCACAAGTATAGGAACCTAGGCGCACCACAAATTGATTCAAGAATAAGGAACAAGCAAAACTATGAATCAATTACTTCATATGTGACATAAGGATCCATCAACATATTTATTAAAACTAGATCCATGCAGCAACACAAAGAGACATGTAAAAGGAGGAAGATACAACACGGATTCAAGAACAAAAAGTTAGAAACAAAAACCTCAAGAGCACTAGGCTCTAGATACCAAAAATGATGGAACTAGGTGAGGAGATTGATGATTCCTTCACTTGCTCCATGCTTAGGACCGTGAATGCTATTGAGGTTAAGACTCCAATGACTCTTTGAAGCTCCTTGAAGTGTTCTTCAATGGAGAAGAAGCCTTGAAGTGGCTCGGTTACTCCTTAGCTTGAGGTAGAAGCTTAAGGAACCAAGGTAAGGTTGAAGCACCTTTGGAGAGAACTTAGGAGAGAAAGTTCTCTTCGGTTTTTGTGACTCTTGATTTAGAGAGAAAATTCAGATTTCATTTCTCAAATTGGTCAAAAGTGTTTTACAATCAAAGAATTACAAGTTTATAGGAGTAGGAAACTTGGAGAGCGAGCTAGTCTTGACCATGGTTCACTAGGAACCATGGTTGAGTCTAGATAAACCGTCCAAGGTCAAGAGGCTTGGAGAGCAAGCTTCTCACTTGGCTTGCTTGGTAAGCTAGCCAAGGAGAAGCTTGTGCTTCAAGCTTCCAAGCTTAAGAAACTCCATGAATTTCGTCCAAGTGTTCACACAAGTGTGAACACAAGTGTGAACACACTTCTAAGGTGGGCGGCTTCTTGGAATTAATTTACTCCTTTTGATTTGAAAATGGTTAATTTGGTTTAGTTAGGTTCATTCAATGGGAATGGAACCTAGCTAAATCAAATCTATGAAAAATTAGGAGTAAAATGAGTCCAATATGAAAAATTTAGCCTAGGACCACCTTTGGCTAAATTGCTAGGAGCACTCTCTAGCTTACTAAGGACACTCTCTAATTTGCTAATGCCACTCCTACTAGAAAACTAAGAAAAGAATGTATTTCTAGGTTAGGTTAAATGGAGTCAAAGTGTCCAAGTAACCTACCCTAGAATCAATATACAATAGCTACTAAAAAGGGAAATAAAGTGCCTTACAAATACAAAGGCAAAAATAAACTATACAAAAGAAACTATGTACAAAATATATGAAAAGGTCTTGAAGATCATCTCATTCCTCTTGGTTCTTTTATGATATCACCTCTTGGATTCCTTGGCCTTGGCCATAGTCTATCATCCCCTCCCTCTTGAAAAGGATTTGACCTCAAATCTCGAGGGTCCTCATGATTATTGGCCATACCTACAAATATATAATGAAATTCATTAGAAGTGATATTTTCAACAAATAAATGTGAAAGGAATATCCTAGAAGGAATCCTTTCATGAACCCTAAAGAAATCTATGATACTAGACCTACTAATATAATGAATAGGATCTTCTCCTAAACATAGACTAGGTATATTTCTAAATCCTAAAAATGTGCTAAAGCTAAAACTATAGCACACTAAAGACTTAATCCTAAAAACTAAAATATCTTGCCTAAAGTACCCTATGTGGTAAGCTAGGCTTTTCCTAAAAAATAAGGAAAATACTACTAAGAAATTCCCTAAACAATTTTGGATTATATTATTTGTTGGATAGTTATGAAAAGAATTTGTCACAAGGAACCTTGAAGGTTCAGATGTTATATCCAACAAATAATATATTCCATAAATTGGGTGCATTATTGACACAACTAAGGTAGGAAGACTATCTACCTTGGGCACCACCAAGGAAGTAGCATGAGAAGTAGAACTAAAAGAAGTCCACTTCTCCTTCACAAAATCTTTAAGTTGAGATTCTTTTTCTTTAAAAATAATGGATTTGTGAATCTCTTCTTCAAGACTAGTGGCAGCGTGAGGGTAAGAGTTAAGGTCTTTATGAATAAAGAGAATAGTTTTCATAGGTTCTTTATTGACAAAGTAATTCTCTTTAGACATAACTCCCTTAGAGGATATTTCTTCCTCTTTACTCTTCCCTACTTTCTCACTTTTTCTTTTTATTTTCATTTGTGTTTGATCCTCAGCCACTTGTTGAGGTGAGAGAGGATAAAACACAAATTTCTTTTCCTTATGAGTGAAGGTAATTTCATTAGTAAGACCATCATGTACTGTTTTCTTTTCAAATTGCCATGGTCTTCCTAACAAAATATGACAAACTTCCATTGGTACTATATCACATAAAACTTGGTCCTCATACTTCCCAATGGAAAATTTGACCTTCACTTGTTGGTTAACTACTATGTCACCATCCTTATTAAGCCATTGCAAATGATAAGGTTGAGGATGTGGCATAGTAATTAGACTCAACTTTTTAACCAACCTAGTGCTACAACAGTTGCACCATGAACCACTATCAACAATGAGAGAACAAGCATTATTTAAAACATTACATCTTGTATGAAAGATGTTCTCTCGTTGTGATAGGGTACCACTAGGTTGATTATGAAGGATTCTCCTAAGCATTAGGAGCTCTCCTTCATAAGGATAAATTGGCTCCACTTTGGACCTCTGGAGCTTTGTTTCAACCTCACTCTCACTAGAAGAGGAGGTAGTAGTCTCTTCTTGACTACTATAAGTGTCATGCCCCCTTAAGATCATAACTTTCTTTGTAGGACATTGAGAAGCAATGTGACCTCTCCCTAGACACTTGAAACATTTAATATCACTAGTCTTTGTGCTAGTGTGTGGAGTGATGAGATCTCTATCCTTATCTTTATTTTTCTCTTTCCTTTTAGCTAATTCTTTGGAGGGTTCTGAAATAATTTTCTTTTCAAAAGGTTTTTCTTCCTCCAAGTAGTCTTTCCTAAGAGATCTAGAGTGGGAGTTTTCTCTTTTAGAAGATTTTCTCAACATTTGTTGTTCTACCCTTACACAAAGTTGGACCAAGTCATTTAGGTCCCTGTAGGGTAGTAGCTCCACTTGGTCTCTAATCTCTAAGTTAAGACCACTTAAGAATCTGGCTACTGTAGTGGCTTCCTCTTCTCTTATGCATGCCCTCATCATTAAAAGCTCCATTTGTTGTCTATAGAGTTCTACAGACATATCTCTTTGTTGAAGCCTTTGGAGCTTATTCATAAGCTCCCTACCATAGTAAGAGGGAATGTGTCTCCTCCGCAATGCACTCCTAAGATCATTCCAATATTGGATAGGTGGATCATTGTGGAGACGTCTTTCTCTTTCCAAAGAGGTCCACCAATACATTGCATGCCCTTGAAAGCTAAGGGTTGCAAGAGGGACTTTTCTTTCTTCACTTACCCTATGGCAAGCAAAGAGTTGTTCTACCTTCATCTCCCAATCAAGGTAGGCCTCCACATCATCCTTCCCAAAAAATTGAGGGAGATCCACCTTGGATTCCCTAGTTTTAATAGTTCTTCTTGGGGGAGGTTGATAATGGTTACCTACATTAAGGCTTTCATTAGGAGATGTGTATTGTGAATGTGAACTCCTACTCTTTTTCCTATGTTTTCTCATATCTTCTTTCAATTTTTCTTCCTCTTGCTTTAAAATTCTCAACTCTTCCTCAAGATAAGCAAGATGTCCTTCTCTTTCAATTCTTTCCTTCTCTCTTTCAATGGATTCTTGCTTTTTCCATAGTTTAAGTGATTTGAGCTCTTTAGTGATATAAGAAAGACTTTTTGGAGAGCCATCACTTTCACTATTGGAGGAATTTTGAGACATTTTAATTCAAGAGATATTTTTCACACAAAAATAGTTTTTATGAAAATAAGGTTTTGGAGTGATTTAGACTTGGCACTTAGAGGTCTAAGAGTACAAATTGAACTTTGGAGGGAGGTGAGCTACTAAAGAGCCACTTAATAACCAAGCCTCTTCAAGTAAAAATCTCTAAACCCCCTTGTACTTTTGTCTTGCACAAAACAATTTTCACAAAGAACTTTTCTTAAAGGAAAAATAATAAGCAAGTGCCTATGTGTACAATTTATAAGATGCTTGAAAACATAAAGAGCATGAAAACATAAATTGCTTGAAAACTTAAATGACTGAAAACATAAATTGCTTAAAACATAAATTGCTTGAAAACTTAAAGACAAGAAAACATAAACTAGACGTTGAAAGCAAGTAAACCTAAGTGAGAGCTTGAAAGGTACCAAAGACCTTCAAGGACCACTCTCACAAGTACTACACGTGATTAGCTATAAGAGTTCTTAAGGAGAGATGGAGATACACCAAAGGCACTCCAAGACACTCCTTAACAAAGGCCTTGTACAAAAATTTAGAAAGCAAAATTACAAAGAAAATGAAATTCACTTTTTTCTTCAAATGAAATGCAAATTCACACTCTAAATGAAATGTAAATTCACACTCAAATGAAATTAGTGGCTGCACCTAATTTTAAGAAAAACAAATTAGCCACTAATTAGAAGCAAATGTTAGTCACGGATTTTGTAAGGAGAAGTAGGTTTTAGAATCAAAAATTTCCGTCACTAAAATTTGTTCTAAATTTTCACAAAAAAATTTCACAATTAGCTTTGTTCTTTCTTGCTCCAATTCAGCCACCAACTGCAGCCTCACAAAGGTGTTTCACTCCTTTTTTTAGAAGTAACCTTGAGGTTAGTCACTTCTAGGTGTATTCAAGAACCTTGCCACCAAGAGAGAACAAACTCCCTAAGCAACCACCAAAGCCTTCAAGTAGATATCCCTTGCCTTGGCCTCCTACACCTTTTAAGAAGCACTCAACCACCTTTAAGACTAGAATATTAGTGCTAAAACTGAAAATGAACAATTTAGAATGGCTACACCAAGTGGTAGAAGAAAATGAGACAAGACTAGAAAGAGTTCCACAAATTGACAAGCAAAAATTAAGGCAAATTTGGAAGCTAGCACACACAAGAGTATCCTAGGAAAGGCACTAGAATGGATTACAAAATTAAAAGCTAAGATTATGAACAAAAACAAGACACAAATAGGTGGCTGGACCAACTAAAAATGTAAGCAAAAATTCATCAAAACCGAGAGCAATTTTAAGCAAAATTTTCACTCCTTTTGGCTTTTTCTTTTGCTTTTTCTTTCTTTTCTTTTTAGTAAAATATTTTTCTCTTATTTTTCTTTCAATGTTCAGGAGTTTTAAATGCCTTTTGATCACTTAGGAGTCTCGGTTTTAAGGTAGAAAAACTGCAGCAAAATTGGACACAAAACAAGAGGTGTTCACATGCAATTTTCAACTAGTGCTACACAATTTTGTACTATTTTTTTGTCAAATTTTTAAGCACTCTTTCTCTTGTTTTTCTAATGCATTTAAGACACTCACACCTCTGTTTTGGTTCTGTTTTAATGTTCAAAAATTTCAATAAGTTTCAGCCACTCAACAAGACACAAGAAACCTAATAGGAGTAGTGTTTAACAATTTTTTTTTTGACAAACTTTTAACAAGACATAATAGAAACCTAACTCTAGGAAATTTGCTAGGACTAATAGCAAATTAAGAACTCAATGATGTAAAACAAAAGCATATATGGTGAGGTACAGATTCAATAAGAAAATTCCACAAAAATTTCGGACTCAATCAACACAACACAAAAACTAGGTTAAAACAAGCTAGTCTAGGAATCAATGACATTCAAAGGACTACACATGACTCTAGACAAAACATATGATTCAAAAACAAAAACATACACTAAACAAAATCAATGTCCAATCACGGACTCATGTATAGGAATAGAGAAGACTCAAACAAAAATCAAAACGCACAAGTATAGGAACCTAGGCGCACCACAAATTGATTCAAGAATAAGGAACAAGCAAAACTATGAATCAATTACTTCATATGTGACATAAGGATCCATCAACATATTTATTAAAACTAGATCCATGCAGCAACACAAAGAGACATGTAAAAGGAGGAAGATACAACACGGATTCAAGAACAAAAAGTTAGAAACAAAAACCTCAAGAGCACTAGGCTCTAGATACCAAAAATGATGGAACTAGGTGAGGAGATTGATGATTCCTTCACTTGCTCCATGCTTAGGACCGTGAATGCTATTGAGGTTAAGACTCCAATGACTCTTTGAAGCTCCTTGAAGTGTTCTTCAATGGAGAAGAAGCCTTGAAGTGGCTCGGTTACTCCTTAGCTTGAGGTAGAAGCTTAAGGAACCAAGGTAAGGTTGAAGCACCTTTGGAGAGAACTTAGGAGAGAAAGTTCTCTTCGGTTTTTGTGACTCTTGATTTAGAGAGAAAATTCAGATTTCATTTCTCAAATTGGTCAAAAGTGTTTTACAATCAAAGAATTACAAGTTTATAGGAGTAGGAAACTTGGAGAGCGAGCTAGTCTTGACCATGGTTCACTAGGAACCATGGTTGAGTCTAGATAAACCGTCCAAGGTCAAGAGGCTTGGAGAGCAAGCTTCTCACTTGGCTTGCTTGGTAAGCTAGCCAAGGAGAAGCTTGTGCTTCAAGCTTCCAAGCTTAAGAAACTCCATGAATTTCGTCCAAGTGTTCACACAAGTGTGAACACAAGTGTGAACACACTTCTAAGGTGGGCGGCTTCTTGGAATTAATTTACTCCTTTTGATTTGAAAATGGTTAATTTGGTTTAGTTAGGTTCATTCAATGGGAATGGAACCTAGCTAAATCAAATCTATGAAAAATTAGGAGTAAAATGAGTCCAATATGAAAAATTTAGCCTAGGACCACCTTTGGCTAAATTGCTAGGAGCACTCTCTAGCTTACTAAGGACACTCTCTAATTTGCTAATGCCACTCCTACTAGAAAACTAAGAAAAGAATGTATTTCTAGGTTAGGTTAAATGGAGTCAAAGTGTCCAAGTAACCTACCCTAGAATCAATATACAATAGCTACTAAAAAGGGAAATAAAGTGCCTTACAAATACAAAGGCAAAAATAAACTATACAAAAGAAACTATGTACAAAATATATGAAAAGGTCTTGAAGATCATCTCATTCCTCTTGGTTCTTTTATGATATCACCTCTTGGATTCCTTGGCCTTGGCCATAGTCTATCATCCCCTCCCTCTTGAAAAGGATTTGACCTCAAATCTCGAGGGTCCTCATGATTATTGGCCATACCTACAAATATATAATGAAATTCATTAGAAGTGATATTTTCAACAAATAAATGTGAAAGGAATATCCTAGAAGGAATCCTTTCATGAACCCTAAAGAAATCTATGATACTAGACCTACTAATATAATGAATAGGATCTTCTCCTAAACATAGACTAGGTATATTTCTAAATCCTAAAAATGTGCTAAAGCTAAAACTATAGCACACTAAAGACTTAATCCTAAAAACTAAAATATCTTGCCTAAAGTACCCTATGTGGTAAGCTAGGCTTTTCCTAAAAAATAAGGAAAATACTACTAAGAAATTCCCTAAACAATTTTGGATTATATTATTTGTTGGATAGTTATGAAAAGAATTTGTCACAAGGAACCTTGAAGGTTCAGATGTTATATCCAACAAATAATATATTCCATAAATTGGGTGCATTATTGACACAACTAAGGTAGGAAGACTATCTACCTTGGGCACCACCAAGGAAGTAGCATGAGAAGTAGAACTAAAAGAAGTCCACTTCTCCTTCACAAAATCTTTAAGTTGAGATTCTTTTTCTTTAAAAATAATGGATTTGTGAATCTCTTCTTCAAGACTAGTGGCAGCGTGAGGGTAAGAGTTAAGGTCTTTATGAATAAAGAGAATAGTTTTCATAGGTTCTTTATTGACAAAGTAATTCTCTTTAGACATAACTCCCTTAGAGGATATTTCTTCCTCTTTACTCTTCCCTACTTTCTCACTTTTTCTTTTTATTTTCATTTGTGTTTGATCCTCAGCCACTTGTTGAGGTGAGAGAGGATAAAACACAAATTTCTTTTCCTTATGAGTGAAGGTAATTTCATTAGTAAGACCATCATGTACTGTTTTCTTTTCAAATTGCCATGGTCTTCCTAACAAAATATGACAAACTTCCATTGGTACTATATCACATAAAACTTGGTCCTCATACTTCCCAATGGAAAATTTGACCTTCACTTGTTGGTTAACTACTATGTCACCATCCTTATTAAGCCATTGCAAATGATAAGGTTGAGGATGTGGCATAGTAATTAGACTCAACTTTTTAACCAACCTAGTGCTACAACAGTTGCACCATGAACCACTATCAACAATGAGAGAACAAGCATTATTTAAAACATTACATCTTGTATGAAAGATGTTCTCTCGTTGTGATAGGGTACCACTAGGTTGATTATGAAGGATTCTCCTAAGCATTAGGAGCTCTCCTTCATAAGGATAAATTGGCTCCACTTTGGACCTCTGGAGCTTTGTTTCAACCTCACTCTCACTAGAAGAGGAGGTAGTAGTCTCTTCTTGACTACTATAAGTGTCATGCCCCCTTAAGATCATAACTTTCTTTGTAGGACATTGAGAAGCAATGTGACCTCTCCCTAGACACTTGAAACATTTAATATCACTAGTCTTTGTGCTAGTGTGTGGAGTGATGAGATCTCTATCCTTATCTTTATTTTTCTCTTTCCTTTTAGCTAATTCTTTGGAGGGTTCTGAAATAATTTTCTTTTCAAAAGGTTTTTCTTCCTCCAAGTAGTCTTTCCTAAGAGATCTAGAGTGGGAGTTTTCTCTTTTAGAAGATTTTCTCAACATTTGTTGTTCTACCCTTACACAAAGTTGGACCAAGTCATTTAGGTCCCTGTAGGGTAGTAGCTCCACTTGGTCTCTAATCTCTAAGTTAAGACCACTTAAGAATCTGGCTACTGTAGTGGCTTCCTCTTCTCTTATGCATGCCCTCATCATTAAAAGCTCCATTTGTTGTCTATAGAGTTCTACAGACATATCTCTTTGTTGAAGCCTTTGGAGCTTATTCATAAGCTCCCTACCATAGTAAGAGGGAATGTGTCTCCTCCGCAATGCACTCCTAAGATCATTCCAATATTGGATAGGTGGATCATTGTGGAGACGTCTTTCTCTTTCCAAAGAGGTCCACCAATACATTGCATGCCCTTGAAAGCTAAGGGTTGCAAGAGGGACTTTTCTTTCTTCACTTACCCTATGGCAAGCAAAGAGTTGTTCTACCTTCATCTCCCAATCAAGGTAGGCCTCCACATCATCCTTCCCAAAAAATTGAGGGAGATCCACCTTGGATTCCCTAGTTTTAATAGTTCTTCTTGGGGGAGGTTGATAATGGTTACCTACATTAAGGCTTTCATTAGGAGATGTGTATTGTGAATGTGAACTCCTACTCTTTTTCCTATGTTTTCTCATATCTTCTTTCAATTTTTCTTCCTCTTGCTTTAAAATTCTCAACTCTTCCTCAAGATAAGCAAGATGTCCTTCTCTTTCAATTCTTTCCTTCTCTCTTTCAATGGATTCTTGCTTTTTCCATAGTTTAAGTGATTTGAGCTCTTTAGTGATATAAGAAAGACTTTTTGGAGAGCCATCACTTTCACTATTGGAGGAATTTTGAGACATTTTAATTCAAGAGATATTTTTCACACAAAAATAGTTTTTATGAAAATAAGGTTTTGGAGTGATTTAGACTTGGCACTTAGAGGTCTAAGAGTACAAATTGAACTTTGGAGGGAGGTGAGCTACTAAAGAGCCACTTAATAACCAAGCCTCTTCAAGTAAAAATCTCTAAACCCCCTTGTACTTTTGTCTTGCACAAAACAATTTTCACAAAGAACTTTTCTTAAAGGAAAAATAATAAGCAAGTGCCTATGTGTACAATTTATAAGATGCTTGAAAACATAAAGAGCATGAAAACATAAATTGCTTGAAAACTTAAATGACTGAAAACATAAATTGCTTAAAACATAAATTGCTTGAAAACTTAAAGACAAGAAAACATAAACTAGACGTTGAAAGCAAGTAAACCTAAGTGAGAGCTTGAAAGGTACCAAAGACCTTCAAGGACCACTCTCACAAGTACTACACGTGATTAGCTATAAGAGTTCTTAAGGAGAGATGGAGATACACCAAAGGCACTCCAAGACACTCCTTAACAAAGGCCTTGTACAAAAATTTAGAAAGCAAAATTACAAAGAAAATGAAATTCACTTTTTTCTTCAAATGAAATGCAAATTCACACTCTAAATGAAATGTAAATTCACACTCAAATGAAATTAGTGGCTGCACCTAATTTTAAGAAAAACAAATTAGCCACTAATTAGAAGCAAATGTTAGTCACGGATTTTGTAAGGAGAAGTAGGTTTTAGAATCAAAAATTTCCGTCACTAAAATTTGTTCTAAATTTTCACAAAAAAATTTCACAATTAGCTTTGTTCTTTCTTGCTCCAATTCAGCCACCAACTGCAGCCTCACAAAGGTGTTTCACTCCTTTTTTTAGAAGTAACCTTGAGGTTAGTCACTTCTAGGTGTATTCAAGAACCTTGCCACCAAGAGAGAACAAACTCCCTAAGCAACCACCAAAGCCTTCAAGTAGATATCCCTTGCCTTGGCCTCCTACACCTTTTAAGAAGCACTCAACCACCTTTAAGACTAGAATATTAGTGCTAAAACTGAAAATGAACAATTTAGAATGGCTACACCAAGTGGTAGAAGAAAATGAGACAAGACTAGAAAGAGTTCCACAAATTGACAAGCAAAAATTAAGGCAAATTTGGAAGCTAGCACACACAAGAGTATCCTAGGAAAGGCACTAGAATGGATTACAAAATTAAAAGCTAAGATTATGAACAAAAACAAGACACAAATAGGTGGCTGGACCAACTAAAAATGTAAGCAAAAATTCATCAAAACCGAGAGCAATTTTAAGCAAAATTTTCACTCCTTTTGGCTTTTTCTTTTGCTTTTTCTTTCTTTTCTTTTTAGTAAAATATTTTTCTCTTATTTTTCTTTCAATGTTCAGGAGTTTTAAATGCCTTTTGATCACTTAGGAGTCTCGGTTTTAAGGTAGAAAAACTGCAGCAAAATTGGACACAAAACAAGAGGTGTTCACATGCAATTTTCAACTAGTGCTACACAATTTTGTACTATTTTTTTGTCAAATTTTTAAGCACTCTTTCTCTTGTTTTTCTAATGCATTTAAGACACTCACACCTCTGTTTTGGTTCTGTTTTAATGTTCAAAAATTTCAATAAGTTTCAGCCACTCAACAAGACACAAGAAACCTAATAGGAGTAGTGTTTAACAATTTTTTTTTTGACAAACTTTTAACAAGACATAATAGAAACCTAACTCTAGGAAATTTGCTAGGACTAATAGCAAATTAAGAACTCAATGATGTAAAACAAAAGCATATATGGTGAGGTACAGATTCAATAAGAAAATTCCACAAAAATTTCGGACTCAATCAACACAACACAAAAACTAGGTTAAAACAAGCTAGTCTAGGAATCAATGACATTCAAAGGACTACACATGACTCTAGACAAAACATATGATTCAAAAACAAAAACATACACTAAACAAAATCAATGTCCAATCACGGACTCATGTATAGGAATAGAGAAGACTCAAACAAAAATCAAAACGCACAAGTATAGGAACCTAGGCGCACCACAAATTGATTCAAGAATAAGGAACAAGCAAAACTATGAATCAATTACTTCATATGTGACATAAGGATCCATCAACATATTTATTAAAACTAGATCCATGCAGCAACACAAAGAGACATGTAAAAGGAGGAAGATACAACACGGATTCAAGAACAAAAAGTTAGAAACAAAAACCTCAAGAGCACTAGGCTCTAGATACCAAAAATGATGGAACTAGGTGAGGAGATTGATGATTCCTTCACTTGCTCCATGCTTAGGACCGTGAATGCTATTGAGGTTAAGACTCCAATGACTCTTTGAAGCTCCTTGAAGTGTTCTTCAATGGAGAAGAAGCCTTGAAGTGGCTCGGTTACTCCTTAGCTTGAGGTAGAAGCTTAAGGAACCAAGGTAAGGTTGAAGCACCTTTGGAGAGAACTTAGGAGAGAAAGTTCTCTTCGGTTTTTGTGACTCTTGATTTAGAGAGAAAATTCAGATTTCATTTCTCAAATTGGTCAAAAGTGTTTTACAATCAAAGAATTACAAGTTTATAGGAGTAGGAAACTTGGAGAGCGAGCTAGTCTTGACCATGGTTCACTAGGAACCATGGTTGAGTCTAGATAAACCGTCCAAGGTCAAGAGGCTTGGAGAGCAAGCTTCTCACTTGGCTTGCTTGGTAAGCTAGCCAAGGAGAAGCTTGTGCTTCAAGCTTCCAAGCTTAAGAAACTCCATGAATTTCGTCCAAGTGTGAACACAAGTGTTCACACAAGTGTGAACACAAGTGTGAACACACTTCTAAGGTGGGCGGCTTCTTGGAATTAATTTACTCCTTTTGATTTGAAAATGGTTAATTTGGTTTAGTTAGGTTCATTCAATGGGAATGGAACCTAGCTAAATCAAATCTATGAAAAATTAGGAGTAAAATGAGTCCAATATGAAAAATTTAGCCTAGGACCACCTTTGGCTAAATTGCTAGGAGCACTCTCTAGCTTACTAAGGACACTCTCTAATTTGCTAATGCCACTCCTACTAGAAAACTAAGAAAAGAATGTATTTATAGGTTAGGTTAAATGGAGTCAAAGTGTCCAAGTAACCTACCCTAGAATCAATATACAATAGCTACTAAAAAGGGAAATAAAGTGCCTTACAAATACAAAGGCAAAAATAAACTATACAAAAGAAACTATGTACAAAACATATGAAAAGGTCTTGAAGATCATCCCATTCCTCTTGGTTCTTTTATGATATCACCTCTTGGATTCCTTGGCCTTGGCCATAGTCTATCAACCCTCTGTGACTAGGACCATACAAAAGATGACATGTGGTTATTTTGTCAGAACTTGTATTTTTTAATAATGTTGTTATTTAACCCTCATTAATTATATCTTTTTAAATAATAGTCCCCTTCTATTTATCTATGCTTTATCTTCTTTATTTTCCTCTGCCTTTTCATTTTCATTCTTGTCTGTGACGCATCTCTGTGGCTGCTCTCTTGCGATTGTGGCTTCTCTCTGGCATCTCTGCGGCTTTTCATTTTCATTTTTCAATCTTCTCTCGCGCAACTCTGTGGCTCCGGTGCTCTCCCTACGAAAATCTCCATCAAAGACGATAACTTTCCATGTACCCTCTGTTCCTACACTTTTCATTTTCATTTCTCCTTTGCTCTGTGTCGCATCTTCTTGCAAGCCCCTTTAATTTTTGGTTTTTTTTTGTTTCCGCTGACCTCTCATTGTCCGGTCTCCAGTGATCAAAAACCTACTCTCCCTACCAAAAGGTCCATCAAAGACTGTATCTTCACCGTTTACCCTGCCTTCCACATACGACATTTCGTTAGTCAATTTCTTTCTATTACTGTGTTTGCTTCATTTTTATCATCTTCATCTTCCAAATTAGGTTTGTGCTTTATTTGTATTAGGTTACTCTTTGAAAGGGAATTTGTTTTGAAGTTTGTTAGAAAGTATGAAATGCATGTTTATTTTATTAAAAGGTTTTAGGGTTTCAATTGAGGTTTGGATTTCGTTATTTATTTGTCGGTGTTTTGGTGTTTTGTGGTTTTGCAACCCCATTTGAAGGGGTTTTGTGTATTAATCGTTGTGTTCGTCATTTTGGATATGTCGATTTTGGTGTTGTGTTTATTGATCCTATTTGTGAATTAATGTTGAGGGTTTTATTTGTGAATGTGGTGTTTCAATCTGAGTGAGCATGGAAGCATGCAATAGATCTATGTCCTTTTTGCTGGTATTTTTTTGAGTTGTTTACAAAAATGTACATTGTTACCTATGTGGTTCATTCGTGTGTTGTTTTCCAGTTGATTCCATTGTTTAAGTGTATTTAGTGTTTTTGCATGCTCAGTAGATTTCATTTTGAGTTTTGTTTGTTTACATGGTTATATGTGATTTAGTTTTTTTATTTGTGAATCTGGTGATTTAGTTTTTTTATTTGTGAATCTCATAGGTGAATTTGGTGATATAGTTTTGTTGAATTTGTTTATGTTTAACTTATTTATGTTTTTGTGAAATGCATCAGTTAATTTATGAATTATTTATTGTTGTTTTACTTTCTGATTAATAGTTTTCAGTTGCTGAATTGCATTTTTTTTAGGAACATGGCTGAATGTGCATCTTCAGAAGTAGCAGGGTTACATTATCACCAAATAAAAAGATGAGAAACTGTTTTTGTGGAGTTCCTTGTAAGGTTCAAATGTCAAGCACTTCTAAGAACTTTGGTAGAAAATTTTTTGGTTGTGGAAATTATGATGGATATAACAAGCATTGCAAGTTTTTCTTGTGGTGCAACCTAGTTGATGAAGTTTATGAGAATGAAAATTTGCTTTCAATAGTTGCAGCTAAAATGAGTGAGATCGAAGAATTGAAGGGGATAGTTGATAAATTGAATAGAGACACTGAAATAGAGTATTTGAAGGACATAGTTGATGAAATGAATAGTAAATTAAGTGTTCTTAGTAGTAAGGTTGAAATGATTAATGAAGATTTGATGGCAGCGTGTAATACTATTGATTCTGACGTTGTAGATTATAGGAAAATGAAGTTTGTGATATTGGCATTCATTGTGTTTATTGTAGCCAAAGTGATGTATTTTTTATGTTGTTAAATTTATTTTATAAGGTTATTGATTAATGAATTATTGTTTTTTTGCAAGTTTATTTTTTTCTTTTTTTTATAAATTTATGTAAGTTTAGGGTTTAATTTATTTAATTTTGACAATAAATAAGAGATTTGAATCCATTTGTTACATAATATTATTTTTGTTCCACTAAGTTGTCTGTGATATGTAAACAAAATATTTTTGTAAATTTTTTTGATAAATGTATAAGCTATGCAAACTATAAATGAAATTTATGCTAACAAAAACATAAGTGAAATTACAAAACATTTTATAAAATAAATAGTTTAATGTTTTTTTGGTTTTTAAATTGTAATGTAGATTTGTAGATTTTTTTTTTTAAATCTTCTATAACAAATAAAAAGTTTAAATTTTATTGTACATTTATACATGTCGCATAGTAATAATTACAAAAATATTATTTTTTAACACAATGGCCCATGAAAATTGTAACATGATATATGTTATGTGACATTTGACAATTTAGTCATTATTAGTATATATATAAAAGCCTAAACATATTTTAAAAAACATCAGCAACCAATTATCATATAAATTAAAAAATAATAAGTTAAGTAGATTTTATAAGTCGCGTGAAATTGTGATGATTGTTAATTGGGATACTGATAAAAAAACAAGAATGTCATCATACAGAAGCACTTAAATGAAGTCAACAGTTATAAAACAAGCATAAAATGAGAAGGCCAAGTCAGGCTTTGTTAACATGGAGGATCAGGAAGTTCAAGTTTTGAACTTTTTCAATCTTAAGTCGTATGCCTGTGTTGTATCATTGGCCTTTAATAAGCTGCCCCCATTCCTTCCCAACATAAATCTCCCTTTTGTTTCGCTGTGTTGATAGTTTTTTAATGTCAGCTTGAACCATCTCTCCATCTTCGTTGATTAAGACACAAAAATTGTATTTATTTATGCCCCAGACATCAAAGTATTTGACCGGAAAATACTGGAAATAATAATGAAAGTCAATTATTTACATCATTATGTATATTAATTTTTGAAATAAAATATTTTGTTAATTTAAAAAAATGATGTAATTCAATGATACCAAAGGTTGTCTTCTAGTTGCTGCAGATTTTGTTATAGTGTGAAACTAAGGAATAGGATGTCTTGGCATATGATCTGTTGGAAAAGACAATTGTAGAAGTTGTTCTTCGGGTGGTGATGAATCAGCCTCTGTTAAATCTACAATCTCATTGTCAGGGGGGAGAAGTGGGACATTAACCTTGCTGAGAAAATTAAAAGTGTAGATTAATAAATAAATAAAAAAATAATTAACAAATTAAAGTTAATGAAATATAGGGTTTGCAATTATATGTACCTTTTAGAACTTTGGCCAATTTCGTTTTTAATTTTAGGATAGGATATTTCCTCTTCAGCAGCAGTAAAGATACGCAAGTTAAATTCGTTTGACCCCTTGTACCAAAACTCAGCAATATGTTTGTTTTTTATACCATAAAAATCTATCATCTCATTTACCCCTTTGTTAAACATACCAACAATTTTACATAAATTTTTCAGGTAAACCTTGAAGGAGTTTCCTAGTGGGTCTGTAATGAGACACTCGCCTAGTTCTATTTTACAAATCCAGTACTTGTAAAATTTTGCATTTAAATAGATGCGACCCTAAACAAAAACAAAACAAAAATATGGAAGAACATAAGTTATGAATAGCATGAAATTTTGTTATTTAATTTTATTTAACATAAAATAAGTTAACCTTATTTGGGTAGACGTCAGATCGAAAGTGTGTTGGTGGGTTTTCCTCATCAGCGTCGTTAAAATATTCCATTATATGTCTTCAACAGGAAGAAAGACAAGTAAATTGAAGGGTTCAAATCCACAATCGAATATAAACCCTAAACCGTAGACATAAAAACAGATAATGCAAAAATAATATATGCAATGTATGAAATGATGATTAAGGATACATGCAATGAAGAACAATGGTTTTTTATGTTGTATTACGGAATACAGACGAAGAACAGTCAAATGGACGAATTTAACATGTAAAGTTTTGGTTTTTATATTAAGTGAAGTATGATAAACATTAAGCCGTAAAAGAAAGAATTTTTTGCCTAAACAACGATAATGAAGATGATGAAGTTAACTAACCAACGATTTTGAAGTTTTTGAGATGACTGTGGCAAGAAGATGATTCTTCGGAGAAGATGAAAGTGGCTTGTTGTACTGTATTTGTTTAGGGTTGAGAGAATGATGAAATGATGACACTTTATGTGTCTATTGCCCAGTTTCTGCCTCGTTGGAATTGGAGAAAATTAAAGTTATTGATTGTTGCCCCGTTTCCGCCCACGTTTTTGTTTGAAACGTTAAGACTTGCGGTTGTGGCCAATTAATGATTGTACATTGTGAAAATCAAAACCACAACTGTGTACCTTCCTGTATAATAAGGTGTTTGGTATTCCCAAAACCATATCCCGTGGTTAATATTTTCTATATTATATTATTATAATTAAACAATAGGATTTAATATTTTGATGAATATAATGACAGTTTAGCAATGTTCATTTATGCATGAAAATTTTTATTAATTATGAACCAGAAACAAAGTTTGGAATAATAACAGTTAACAAAATTGGACATAAAAGGAGAAAAAATTATAACAAATGACGTTGTCCAATAATATATGAATAAAATATAAAATAATTTATCAACAGTCATATAAAGTTTTGAAGCCGTTTGTTTTTTTCCTGTAGATTCTTCCAATTTGCAGCAGCAAGTTTAATGATGTCATTACAATTTTTGTTGTAATTGTGTAGGACCAAATCGAGTGCAATTTGCATCCTAGTTTCGGTGTTAACCTGATACATGACAAAGAATTTGATTATTATACTGTTAAATCAAGTTTAATTGATAATATGCATGTAATAATTACATTTATTTTATAATCTTGTGTCTTTGCTCCTTCAATCATCCACTTAGCAACGAATACTCCACAATCATTTATGCAATGTTTATTTGTGGTAACAGAATTTTGATTAATGTATTTATAATATAATAATAATAAATATAAAAACTAATTTATTCAAGATAACATTAAAGAATTTACTTACGATTCAGGTTGTTGTTGTCCTATGTTGGTTGGCACCTCCAAAGTATAATCCGAAAATTGGGGTTTTTTGGTGAAATCATTCTTATAAAATGAGTCATCCAATAACATTTCTTCCAAAAAAAACAGCCTGATATAAAATAAATTGTTGTTAGTAATTTTAAATTTTATTTGTTTTAAAAAATAATAAATGGTTTTGTAAAATAATTATTATATTTACCAATTTCCTAACATTTCTCCTTCGATGAGCATTTCTTTTGTTGTTTGGGCAAGAATCCAACATAATCAGTTTTTCCTTGTTCAGATCAATAAGCATGAGATATCAATGCATATTCATGTCATTTATCAAAATAAATATCTGAAAATAATAAATTTGGCAGACATTAATTTAGTATTTTTAATGGGAAATTTGTTTAAAAAATTTAGGGTTGTTGACCAAAATATTACAAACCCTGGACAAATAATCAATTTTTCCCATGAAATAAAGAGGTTAATAAATGTAATATTAGAAAGAAAAAAAATGTTGATATTATGTGCATACCGCAACGGTAGTTGGTAAATACCAATTTTCCGTATAGTTAGGAATTGATCTTTCAATGTTAGTGAGAATGGAAGCAACTAAGATAAGAACCTACATGAATAGGTTAAGAACATGAATAAATAAATGAAAGAACTATTATTGTCGAATTTTTTTATAAATGTTTATAAATTTTAAATATGAAAATAATGTATTACAAAATAATAAAACAAATTTTAGAAACTTACATCTTGATCAACTAATCCTCTTGGTATTAGTGTCTTCAAATTGTCCCTGTAGCCTACTATTTCTCTAGGCCCAGCTGTTCTGATTATTATTTATCTCCTATTAATAATCATTTTACAATGCAACTTAGTTACTTGTGTAGCATAAAATATTTTTTTATACTTATATAAGTTAAAGTATTTTAATAATAATAACTGATAATGTCATATTAAACTAAACTTACCCATTTTTGTCATCATCCTTATTTGTACCAAATATATAAGCAGCAACTACTGATTGAATATCATCCACTATCATGTTTTTCGGAATATTGAATATCATAGGTATCCACTGAAAATAATAATGAACAAATTATAATATGACGAATTTATTGAAATATGACAAATATATGACACAAAAAAAGATTATACAAAGGGAAATACCTGTGGTATTTTTACTGCCTTATTTAGACCTTCGTAATGTGTACTATGTAGAGGCTCCAAATTAGACAATAAACCATTGTCTTTTCCTGCTATGGTGAATGAAAACAACCTTTTTTGAGTTTTTCTTGTTTCTCAGCAGCTTTTTCTGTGTTGTCAAGTTTTCTTTTCCCTATTGTTGAATCATCGATAGGTGTGCTGAATTTTCCAATAATTTCAGTTCCATTCATTTGTATGCTAACAGGTGAGAGTCGATCATCTGTTTTTGGTTGGGTTTGTGTAAACTGGTTCATGGAATAAGTATGCATTGGAGTTAACATTGGACTTTGAGATGCAACAACTTTTGTTAGATTATTTATTCCTTCCATCATGATCTCCATTGTTGATGCTAGTCGTTTTACTGTGTCTTCTAATCCATTTTTTCTTTCTTTGCTGGATTTTGAATTGGACTTGCTGAAATTTTGTCTTTAGCATCATCATTTTGTACACTTTCCATGTTGCTGCAAAATTCGTGAGTTAATAAATTTCAAATATGTTGTTTTTGTTAAAGAAGTAAATGATGTCAACAAAGATAAATGTAAAGCATGTAACCTAGAAGAAATTTCTATCAGCTGCTTGACCTTCGGTACTTTCTTCTTTCGTGTTGACATCTTAGCCAAATCTGTCGGAGAGGTATTTTTTTTGTTTGCCTTTTTGTTGTTTGAGACACCATTGAAGGATGATTTATGTTGTGTTTGCCTGTGTTAAAGCTCGTAATTCCTATAGTCCAATATTGAACCCTTGCACCTGTCTTAAATAACATGACATGTTATTGTAATTCTTGAAGAATTTGAATGGACATTTTAGGGTTTAGAAGTGGGATGAAATAAATTTTTAATATTAATGACTTTCATAAAACACACGCACGTGATGCTCGTAAGGGAATATGATTCATTTTTTATGGTTTAACAATCATATCCATTATATTTAAAGAAGCAGACTTTCATCTGACAGAAAACATACACTGAGCCACGACATGCTTTTATTGGATGTGCTTTTAAATTTTTAAATAAGAAACATACTTTTCTATTGGGGATGTGTATAGTTGTTTCCCGTGATCTGAAAGGGCTACCAAATATATATTTGCACAACATACAACCAACTATATATGTTGTACAACTATGTGTTAAATACAGATGAATATATTGATAACATGAGAATATTAAATATTAGATAATGACAAACATAAAATAACTTAACAACATGCCTTTGATGGCAATATATATTGAAATGTACTAAATAATGAAGTTCATAAATAGCAATAAAGTACTTCTATAAAACTACAATGTCCAGTTCAAAATTAAAAGTGGGACATAACAGAAACTGTCAACCCGAAAGTCATAAATTACTTAAAAAAAATTATTAATGAACTTTGAATATTTTGACTGAATAATTAAAATAAATAACATATGATTATTAATATAATATACTTTACTAATTATTATTTAATTGTTTGCTGGCAGAATTTTATTGTTAAATACGTCGTTGCTTGGAACATAAATGATTATGCATATTGTTTTTTATTTGATGTCAATCAAAAAAAACAATATGAATCATATATAAGCAGAAGATCGTCTTGTCATGCTAAGGAGTGTTATTTGAGTTCTGCATGGATGCAATTTATGAAGGCTGGAAAATTCAAAGAAGGTGACGTCCTCAATAGGGATGGCAAATAAACCTGTACCCGTGGGTAATACCCGAACCCGTCCCGACTTTGACGGGGAATACCCGCTTTGACCGGGTACGGGTACGGGTAAAACCTGATAAAAAAATCGGGTACGGGTACGGGGTCGGGTATATACTTACCCGCCCCGTTCCCGTCCCCGTCCCCATCCCCGTCCCCGGTTAAATACCTGTCCCCGGTTTTATTTTTTAAAAAAAATTAACATTTTAAATATTGTTGTAAAATGTAAAGGCCACGAGGCTGCAAACACTTAGGTTAGGGTTTCAATTTTCTGATTCACAGTCCAGTGTCCGACAAGCAGTTTTGACAGCGGAGACGCTGCCGCCGTTGCCGCCACAAGCGAGGTACTCTTCCTCAACCACGCCAAACGCTAGTCCACGGTAAATCCCCAACCCTCTCTCGTTCATGGTAAATCTCCAACCTATGATTCTCCGAGCGCGTTTTGGGATAATATGGTTTCTTCGCTGCAGGGTAGAAGTACGGTGGAGTGGTTTGGGTTCGTTGCAGGGTGGAACGACGGTTTCTTCGCGACTGGTTTCACAAAGAATAAGCCAGGTTGGATGTTGTTCCTTGATTTTTTACAATTTAGGTAGTTTTCCTGTGTTTGAAGAGCCAAATGGACAAATGTGTTTTCCTCCTCTGATTAATATCTAGTTTTTTCTTTGATTATAAAAATCAATTTTTCCAATGATTTCAGGTCTTTGAGAAGTCCCTGCAATGTACCTTTTCAACTCTGGATGAGGTATATCTAATATTCAATTTAGTTTGTTGCATCATTTTTTGCAGTGCTTGTAACATTATTATTATTTTTTTCTAATTCCATTTCCTCACTTCCCGTAAGTTACAATAAGTTGCATTAATAAACTTTTCAATTTATATTTTTGTTTCAATATCTTGATTTGTTTCTTACTCGGGTAGATGGCTTAAGGCGAAGAATGACATCTACTGGTGAACAGGATTTGGAATATAAAATAATAAGGGAGACCTTTCAGGTTGGTTATATTTATTTCCAGTAATGTTATGTTGGAGTTGAAAGTAAAAATGGTTTAATGGTACTTTCGCTTCATTAATGGTTATATTTATTTTCAGTAAAGCTATGTTGGAGTTGAAAGTAAAAATGGTTTAATGGTACTTTTGCTCCATTAATTTTGATTGTCTTTGTTAGATTTTTTTTCTTGGTCTCCACCTTGTTGCTGATTACGAATTTTGGATTTTGTTATTTGATGATACTCTGCTTTAGTCATTGTCTGCCATAGTGGTCCAAGCACAGTGCAATGTAATGCTGAATTTTTTTAATTATGATAGGGCTTCATCAATAACTATGTAATGCTGAATTTTTTCTTGTTACATCCTATTTTGTGATTTTGTTTATTGCAGGCAAATACTGTTTATTGCAGGCAAATATTATACAACTAAAACAGTAAAAATATACAAGGCACCTTGGTCCATCCAAGATAAGGTTTTAACTAACAACTGAAATGTTCCTTTTCGTATTTTATGTTTGCTTTTGGTATTTTAACCATTTTTTGTGTGAACTTTCATGCTTGTAGAGAAAATGAACAATGAAGATCAACCTTCACAAGAACCAACCCCACAATCTTTACAATAACCAATTCCATGTCAAGGTTCTACTGGTACTGGTCAAGCATTGATGAATGAACTACTACAAGCACCTTCAGAAGCATCTGATCAAGTAGAGTCAACAACACAAACAAAGAATAGGAGGCTAAAAAGTGTTGTGTGGCAACACTTTGAAAAGATTAGAATTGATGGAAAGGATAAAGCTAAATGTAACTATTGTAACAAATTGCTTGGAGGAGAAGCGAGGAATGGAACAAAGCACTTGCACCACCATTTAGAAATATGTGTTTTAAAGAAGGTTTTTACAAGTGGGAAGGGGGGACAAACAATGCTTTTTTCTAAGGTTTTAGGACGTGGGAAAAAGGAATTGGCATGTGGTAGTTATAATGAAGAAAATGCAAGGAGGGAGCTTGCATTGATGATTATATTGCATGAATATCCACTTTCAATAGTGGACCATATTGGGTTTATACGATTTGTAGCAGCAATTCAACCATTATTTCAACTTCCTTCAAGAAATACAATAAAGAAAGAGATACTCGATATTTATGCAGATGAAAAACAAGTTGTCATGAAGCTGATAGATACAAATGAAGGAAGAGTGGCAATTACATCAGATATGTGGACTGCAAGCAACCAAAAAAAAGGGTATATGGCTCACTATATTGATGGCAATTAGACCTTATAGAGTATCATTTTGAGGTACAAAGTTTCTTTAATTTATAGCTTTTTTTACTAATTGGTTTTGCATTTTTTTATTATCTTTTTATATGACAATATGATTATATATATAGGTTCATTTATGTTCCTGCATCTCACACAGCTGATAGACTTTGCAATGTATTGATTGATTGTTTGTTGGATTGGAATATTGATACAAAATTATCCACTATTACTTTGGACAATTGTAGCACAAATGATAGCATGGTTGAGAAAATTAAGGATAAGTTGCAGTTAGATAGACTAATTCATAATGGATCTTTGCTTCATATGCGTTGCTCTGCACATATCCTCAATTTGATTGTGAAAGAAGGGTTGGGAGTTGTAAAAGAAAGTGTGGAAAAAATTCGGGAAAGTGTAGCATATTGGACAGCAACACCTAAGAGGGTAGAAAAATTTGAAGAAACAGCTAAACAGTTGCGAATTCCTTTCAACAAAAAATTAACTTTAGATTGTCCAACAAGATGGAATTCCACTTTTAAGATGCTTGATATTGCTTTGTGTTATAAGGATGTGTTTTTTCGATTAAAGCAGCGTGAATCTCAATACACTTGTTTGCCAACTGAATCACAATGGGAGTTTGCAAAAGATGTTTGTGGGAGATTGAGAATGTTTAATGATATCACAGAAATAATTTCTGGATCCAAATATCCAACTGCCAACATTTTTTTCCCAAAGATTTGTGAGATCAAACTTGCAATAGATGAATGGGTAAAGTCTCCTAATCAAATCATTCACAATATGGCAGAACAAATGTTAAAGAAATTTGAAAGTTATTGGAGTGCCATTCATGATATCATGGGAGTAGCTTCTGTTTTAGATCCAAGGTACAAAATGGATTTGCTTGAATATTATTTTGATAAATTGTATGACATTGATTGTGATTTGGAAATTAGTAGAATTCGTCAATTGTGTTATGATTTGGTTTCTGAATATCAAGCAAAGAAGAATGACGGGTCTTCTTCTGGGTTTTCATCATTTGAGGAGGGAAATGTTGGTGATAGTGGCATGAGTGATTTTGTAAAGTTCATGGCAAAAAAGAAAAAAGCTAGAACTTCATCTATGAAAACAGAGTTGGATTATTACTTGGAGGAAGATAATTTACCTATTACATCGGATTTTGATATCTTATCATGGTGGAAAACAAATGGGTTAAAGTATCCAATACTCCAAGCAATTACAAGGGATGTTTTAGCCATTCCAATCACTACTATAGCTTCTGAATCTGCTTTTAGTGCCGGCGGTCAAATATTAAGTCCTAATCGTAGTCGACTTAATCATACTACCGTAGAAGTTTTGATGTGTACTAAAAGTTGGCTATGGAACTCAGACTATCTAGGTAAATTAATAAAAAATAAATTAGCATTAATGGTCAATTAGTAATTTTGTATCAATTCTAATTAATATTATATATTTGATGTTTGTAGGTGCTAAAGCCACTAAAGAAAAAATTACTTTAATGAGTGAAAGTGAATCTGATGATGAAGGTATATTATATTTTAATATTACAAATTTTCAATTTCATTTATCACATCTAAAGTTTATCTTTTTTGTATGCAGGTGGATTGCATGCAAGTGGAATTACTGAACATGTGCAAAATTAATAGATGTTGTAAGTGGATTTTAATTTTATTACTCCAATCTAATTTTTCAATTCTAATTTTTAAAATTTTCATTCATAACTCGATTCTAATTTTTTATAAATTGTCTTATGATAGGTGGACTGAAGCTTAATGACATTACTCAACATTTTCCACTTGCAAGATGAATTTTAATTTTTATTTGAGAAATTTCAGTTTATTTTGTTATTTCAACTCAACATTGTGGTTGTTTATTTGTGACATTACTCAATATTAGTGGTTGTTTAATTTGTAAGATTTTAATTATGTGTGGTTATTTATTATGATGTGAAATATTTGTAGTTGTTTAATTATTAAAAAGTCTCTTGATTAAAATATGAGATAGACAAACAACCTAATTATCATTGTAATATGATATAAAGATAAGTTAAAAAAAATATTTTTTTTTTAAAAAAAATATTTTTTTTATGGGTACGGGTACGGGTATACCCGATACCCGACGGGGACGGGGATGGGACAGAATTTACATACCCGACGGGTATGGGGATGGGGACGGGTATGGGTTTCAGTCGCGGGGACGGGGACGGGTATCATGAAACCCGTACCCGCCCCGCCCCGTTGCCATCCCTAGTCCTCAAGTTGGAAAAAGTTTTTCACTCCGAATATCTACTGATAAACGTTTTGAAAATTTAGTTGTTGTTGTTGTGGGGTATCAATTAACATAATTTTTTTGTTAAACATTCGTAACTTTTATAATTAATTGTGATGAAATTTACTCTGATCTGCATTCTTTTAATTCCAATTACGATAAATAAAAATATATATTATTTTGTAACCTAATTAACAAATTACCTTAATTTAATTTAATATATTAAAAAATTTGTCAAATGTGATTATTTTTTTAGTTATTAATTAATGTTCCATTATTGATATTTTTAAAAATATTTATTTATAGAATTTTGAAATGAATATTGTCCTGTTTTGAAAAACAAAAATTGTACATCTTTGTAATTGTATTCTGAAACCCTATCAAATTATTTTCTGTTAATAATAAATAATTATATAATTAAATTTTTTATACTAATTTTTTATATCATGTCATTATTAATTACTGCATACATCTGAAATCATCATTGCTTATTGGAATGATGTAATTGCAGGCATACATAAATAAATTTTATATCCCTCATGAAATGTGTAAGTGCTTCGTAAATGAAAATACGGGTTCTGTGTTGTCAGTTGTATATTAATATTATTCTTTTTTCATATTTAAAACCCACTTGTGTAAAGAATTTAACTCTGAAATACGAACCGTTCATGAGGAAAATGACTCCTCATATTTAAACGACTCGTTTTACCGTTTTCGGATTTCACCCCTTAATGACTTATTTAAAGTGACCTACAATACCCAAATTTCACATTCCATAACTGACCACCATATATGTTCATTTTCAAAATGTTAGTATGTAGAGTGAGGGAAAGTTAAATTCCATAACACCAAAATGAAAGTAAAAACAACAAAACTTTTAATAATTTCAGTAATAATTTTTTTTGGTAAAATTATTATAAGTTTTCTTCTTTTTACTTTTATCTTCTTTTTAAAGGACATGGTTCAAAGGTTTACATTACTAATGAACATTGTTGCGGGAATAATTAACTACAATATAAGAGTTCATATAATAACATTGTGGACCTTAAAAGGATATGACCCAAAGGTTTACATTATGTGTTTTTAATTTATAATTTGTAATCATAGTGTTACTTTTTCTCCATCAACATTAGTACATTAATTTTACGCAAATTATATACACAATATTTTCTTATTAAACAAGTCAATTTGCACATGCACAGTCAGATCAAATATGAATAATTTTCTCCATCTAAAGTCATAAGTATTAAAATTATGGCTCAGTCTCATTTTTAAAATAAGTGTATCACATAATTTTTTCCCAATACATCAAATTTAAATATGTCAAAATTTCAGACTTCACTAATAATTTTGCATCTCCAACTGAGACATTGCCTGAACGCCCTTTATAGTCAACCGAAGACCAATTTTGGTTGTAAAATTTTGCATCTGCACCTGGGAAATCACCGTTTTCTACCCTGATTTTTTACCTACAAAAAATGCATAACGTGAGAAGCATTAAAAAAATTATTATTTTAATGTACAACACCATCAACAAACAAACTTACTTGGTTCAGTATTACTATTGATAACATTTTGAAGTAAGTCAGACCAACCAGATGCACCAGCCGTGTTCATCAAACGAAAATTCTACAAGATGATCAATTTTTTAATCTTAATATATTAATAACATATTATGGATAATCTATGTATATACATTACGGAAAAAAAATTAACTAACCTCATTCATTGGCAAGTATTGTGGATATGTCAAGTTTAACATCTGCTGTTGCTAGATATGATTATAAAAAGGATGTTGCACAGGAGGAAAATGATTATAAGTATGGACCAAATCATTTCTTTCAACTGATGTCGGGGATAAAACATCTCTTTTGGGACATTCTTCACCTTCCTTCATTAACAAAAACAAATTACAAGTTTAAAATTAAATTATATTTTCATCCTCAACGAACTCAACAAAAACAAAAGTTACTCACAAACTGGACCTGTATTTTTTGAGTTGAACACTCCATCTTTACATCTTTCACTAAATTACAAGAACTTGCTTTTCCTTTTGCTTTGAGATTTTTATCACAAATCTTCTTACCAACTGTATGTACTTTTAAATCTGTTGCTTTCAATTTCTAAAATTAAATATGATAATACAAATCAATGATTATAATCAAATGCAAAGATTAATATTTTAAGACATACATATATCAAAATAAAATTCACTTACAATGTTCTCCTCCTTCAAATTCAGTTTTGAAACCCTTTTTTTCTTATATTTCAATTTTGATATACATAAATCATCATCCATTCGTTTATTCTGTACATTCGATTAAAAGCACAAATTTCATAAATTAATCACAAAATACAAATAATGAGACTATTAAAACTTTTTTTAAGATATACATTAATCAAAATAAATACCTTCACTAGAGCACTACTGCCATCTCCTTTGTTACTATCATCATCAGACGATGTAAAATTTTCCTGCAATTAACAAAATAAATTACTTATATAAACTGATGTGTCAAATAAATAAATTAATTACCTAAAATGATATTTCAAAATAAATAACTTACACTTTCATCAACAGCATCATCCAATTCTATAGTATCCTCACTGGAACTAAAGTCATAATCCATGGAAACGAGGACAGGACATGTTGAAGCTACATGACCAATTAAATTACAATTAGAACATTTCCTACTCTTTTTCTTCACATTTTTCTTTGATGGGGCACCTTTTGTCTTAACAACAAGAGGGTCACAATAATCATTACTAGCATCATATCCATTGTGCTGCAAACCAACTTCTTTTTGTAACTTATCAGTAAGCTTCAAAATTTCATTCCTTATGAAATTAAAACTTTCAGGACTCTTTGAAGCAAGGTGACCAAGTCTATTAAAACATGCACTTAAAACCCCAAAGCGTGTAGTAATAATCATATCATTAGAATTATCCCCTGTCTCATAAGACATATAAACTGAATTTTTGGCATCCTTCAACCATCGATTGCATATTAAACTTGGAGGAAACACATGAACATGTTGATATCGCATAACACATATAATATGACTACAAGGAATGCCACAAGATTCAAACATCATACAATCACATTCATATTTGCACGCATCTTTGTCAAAAACAACATTGCGTAAAGATTGACGATGCTTATAATTGTCAACTGTGAAGGTAACCTTATCACCACTGTCATTTGTATCAACAACATTCAAAGATCCAGCAGTAACAATCTCAACCTTTACCAATTTAAACACATCACTGGTATAAATTTTTAGGCTTCTTTTTCAATTAAGGGCAAAGATGTGGATAAAACGGGTTCTGTATAAAAAGAATTAAAGTCAGACAACAATTCATTATACCTATAATCTCTTAAAGAATGCTCAAAATTGTAGAACAACTCAACTATAGTATTTTTTCTCTTCAAATAAGACTTTATGCATGAATTTATTCCTTCACATAAAGAAGTAGTCCTTATACCCGCAAAAAAATTGTCATGTAAATAAGCAGTAGCCCACATAAACCGCTTTTGGTAAGTTTGCTGACCCAATTATTGTCTTGTAGTTCATGTCTTTCTACTAACTCATTCCATAATCTTTCAAACTTTTCTGGGGTATAATTACCGTACATTACTCTTTTGAAATCCTTCCAAAAATTATTATTCTTAACATTCTGACAGACATTTTTTTGCAAATGCCATGAACAAAGCTTGTGTGTTGCTTCTGGAAATACCTGCTTAATTGCCTCTCTCATTGCACCATCTCCATCAGTCACTATAGCTTTTCGTTGCTTATTTGACATTGCATTCAGAAAGGATTCCAACACCCACCTATATGCCTCGATACTTTCATCAGAAACAATAGCACAACCAAATATAACAGTTTGAGCATGGTGGTTTTTACCAGAAAAAATCACCAATGGCTTATTATACTTATTCTTCTTATATGTACTATCAAAAGCAAGAACATCACCAAAACATTGAAAATCGCTTCTACTGGTACCATCAGCCCAAAATAGGTGTTTCAACTGACCCTCAGATGATACCATGTACCTTGAAAAAAATAATGGATCATTATCTGCCTTGCCTTGAAGATAACTTAAAGCAGCAACTACATCTCCATCTTTGATCTTAAAACGCTTACTACGCTCAATATGATTGAACAAATCTTTTTTGTTAAAGTTAAGGCCCATATGCCCACCTGCTTGGTCCAACATAAAACCCATTATATGGCATGTCCTAACACCTTGGGTATGTAATGAATCAACCTGAACTTTGTCTGCAAAAGTCAAACCACGGTACGCACGGATTAATTGCACAAAATTTGAATCACATAGATTATGATTATGACTTTCTCAAATGAAACAACCTTAAATTTAGAGGTTTTTGGATCCAAACACACATGTAACTTTGCTTTGCATTCTGTACGAGATAGTGGTCTATGTTCTTTTTTCCTATCATCTCTCATCAAATGCTTTTTGTAACGACCCGGCTGGCCACTACACTCACAACCACAGCGCACCGAAAACACTAGACAGAATAGAACGAGTATATAAATATAGGATCTAGAATATAAATATATACAAATGTCCCAATCCGACTAGAGTTAGGGTGTACAATACAAAAATACATCCAAAGCCACTATACCAAGTAGCTGAAACAAACAAAACATCAAAAGGAGTCAGCTCCGCCTGCCAGCTGCAGACTCACCACTAGCCACCACCTATCCCTGCTCTGCTCCGATACATAGTAGGATCATCGCAGTCCAACCACATGGAAACAACAAAAGGGTAAACTAGCATTAAAAAAAACAACATATAGGAAGATTTAAGTAATATGAACAACTACAACTATCAACTCTTCATTAACATACATCCCGTCGATTTTACAGCATAATCATCAATAAGCATACAATGCGTCATCACATTATAATCAACAACTTCGACTTAAACTCAACATAAAAAACCTCTAACATCTATTAGTGAAATCACATCTCCGCGCCCGGCGCACTCGTGGTTGCGCCCAGCGTGGTGCAACCAGAGAGCACCAGGGCTAGCGCGCCCAGCGCAAACATGCCCACGCCCGGCAGGACTTATCCAGAGAGCCCAAGGCTCACACGCGCCTGGCGCAATACCAAATTGCGCCCAGCGCATGCCAGGCAGAGACTCCAAGGAGTCTCACGCGCCCGGCGCACCCAAACCCGCGCCCAGTGCGGGGAAGGCAGAGACCCCCCCCTTGGTCTCGCGCCCAGCACAATTCAAATTGCGCCCAGTGCCCTCAAGGCAGAGACCCCCAAGGAGTCTCACGCCCAACGCGACGAGGGTCGCGCTCAGCGCACACCCAAAAACCCCAAAGTCTGCCACAACTGGTATCGCGCCCAGCGCGGTCCAAGTCACGCTCAGCGCGGACCATCCAAAGACCCACATTCTCAAGCACGCCCAGCGCATCCAACCTCGCGCCCGGTGGCTTGCCTAAATGGAGTCCCCTAGTGGCCACGCGCCCAGCGCGAAGAACTGCGCTCAGCGTGAAGCCAAGCAACAGAGCACCAACTTCAAAAATTCAGTCCAAAACTTGCAAGAAACCTCAGAAACTCCACATGCAACTCAATCAAAGTACCACATTTTCATCAAACATCTCAAAAACACCATCTTTGTCAACATGCAATCAAAATTAAATAAGACCCCAAATTTTCATCAAAAACCTCAAGACTTCAAGAAAACCAAATTCTACCAAAACTCAACCAAAATCAACCAACATCAACAGTTAATGAGTTTGCAAAAACTCATTCTCAACCTATTTCAACAACAAAACTAGCTTCCCTTACCTCGGGCAAAGATTCTGAGCTTCCGGGAAGAGATGAATGAGGAACGGAGAAGAAACTAGAAGAAGACCTTGAAGAAACTCGAACGGGGAGAAGAGAATGCTCTCAACACTCAGCTAGGAAAAATCTGAAGGCTACTCCGCACTTCCACCTTTTGTCAGCAAGAAAGAGAAGAAATGGTGAAAATGATAAATGAATATGAGAGTTAAGAGAAGAAGAAGTTGGGGAAAAAGGAAAATCTGTACGGGGGTCTCACAACCTCCCCAACAACAAGAGTTTTCGTCCCCGAAAACAGACTTACTTGGAAAAAGAAACGGATACCGCTCCCTACACTGCTGCTCCACCTCCCAAGTAGCCTCACCAGTAGCTGCATCCCACAACACGTTCACCAGAGCAATGGACTTGCCCCTCAACTCCTTCAACTTATGATCAATCACAGCTACTGGCAACTTCTCAAAGGTCAGATTCTCTTTTACTTGCACATCGTCTAGCTCCACCACATGACTTGGGTCATGAACATACTTCCTCAGCTGGGATACATGAAATACATCGTGTAGGTTTGAAAGAGATGGTGGCAAAGCCAACCGATAAGCAACCGGACCCACACGTTGTATTATCTGATAGGGACCGACAAACCTCGGTGTCAACTTCTTTGCTCTCAGCGCTCTACCCACACCAAAGGTCAGAGTCACCTTCAGAAACACATGTTCCCCCTCAGTAAACTCCAAAGGCTTGCGCTTCTTGTCAGCATACGACTTCTGCCTACTCTGAGCAGTCTTCATCCTCTCCTGAATCATCTTCACCTTCTTAGTAGTTTGCAGGATCAGCTCCGGTCCCACAACCACTGACTCACCATCTTGATACCAGCATAGAGGAGTCCTACATCTTCTGCCATACAATGCTTCAAAAGGCGCCATCCCAATGCTAGCATGAAAGTTGTTGTTATAGGTGAACTCAACCAACAGTAGAACCTCCTCCCAGCTACCCAAGTGGTCTAACACACAAGCCCTAAGCAGATCCTCCAAGGACTGGATTGTCCTTTCTGACTGACCATCCGTCTATGCATGATAAGCAGAGCTCAACTTCAACTTCGTGCCTAAGGCTTGGTGTAGACTCTGCCAAAATCTGGAAGTGAACCTCGGATCTCTGTCTGAAATAATACTGGAAGGCACCCCGTGCAACCGTACTATTTCCCTCACATACAACTGCGTCAGCTTCTCCAAGGACCACTTGATGTTGACAGGCAAGAAATGTGCGCACTTGGTCAACCGATCGACAATCACATAGATAGCATCACTATTCCTAGCTGACCTAGGTAACCCCACAACGAAATCCATAGTAATGCTATCCCACTTCTACTCTGGAATCTCCATCTGCTGCATCAACCCACTAGGCTTCTGATGCTCCACCTTCGCCTTCTGACAAGTCAGACAGGCCACCACATAGTCAGCTATCTCCCTCTTCATACCAGACCACCAGAAAGTCTTCTTGAGGTCCTGGTACATCTTAGTCATACCCGGATGTATGCTAAGTCTACTCTTGTGGCCTTCCTCCAACACAGCTTTCTTCAGCTCAGCATCCTGAGGTAGGCAGACTCTGCCCTTGAACCTCAAGATTCCATCTTCTCCCAATTCGAAGCCAACAACCTTCTCGGTACCCAGTAAGCCAAGAAGCTTCACCAACTTAGCATCTTGCAACTGCTTAAGTCCAACCTGCCTCAAGAACTCATTAGTTATGGTGACCGTCCCACAACTAATGTGATCCTGAGCTAACTCCACACCAAGGTTCAAATCTGTGAATTCCTCAATCAGTTCCAACTCCCTCACCATCATACTCGATATGTGGATGAATTTTCTACTCAACGCGTCCGCCACAACATTGGCCTTACCAGGATGATATATCAACTGGAAGTCATAGTCCTTCAGAAACTCCATCCACCGTCTCTGCCTCATGTTCAGCTCCTTCTGATCAAATAGATACTTCAGACTCTTATGATCACTAAAGACGCTGAACCGAGCACCGTACAAATAGTGTCGCCATATCTTCAAGGCAAAAATAACAGCTGCCAACTCCAAGTCATGAGTGGGATAATTCCTTTCGTGGTTCTTCAGTTGCCTTGAAGCATAGGCCACCACTTTCCCGTGTTGCATCAGCACACACCCAAGACCCTGGTGAGAAGCATCACAATACACATCAAAGGGCTCACCAGAATCTGGCAACACCAACACAGGAGAAGTAGTCAACCTTCTCTTCAACTCTTCAAAACTCCGCTCACAGGCGTCTGTCCAGATGAACGGCTGCTCCTTCCTCGTCAGCTGGGTTAGAGGCGCTACTATCTTGGAGAATCCTTCAATGAACCGACGATAGTAGCCCGCCAAACCCACAAAGCTCCGAATGTCAGTGACAGTCCTCGGACGTTCCCACTACAGCACCGACTCCACCTTAGCCGGATCAACAACAATCCCCTTAGCTAAAATCACATGGCCCAAGAACTTCACTTCATCCAACCAGAACTCACATTTTGAAATCTTAGCATACAGCTACTTCGCCTTCAAAATCTCTAGCACCACCCTCAAGTGCTCTCCATGCTCTTCCCGGGTTCTTGAATAAATCAAGATATCATCAATGAACACCACCACGAATTTATCCAAGAACGGCCAGAAAATTCTGTTCATGTAATCCATGAACATTGCAGGGGCGTTGGTCACACCAAACGGCATCACGACATACTCATAGTGACCATACCTAGTCCTGAAAGTAGTCTTTGGTATGTCACCCTCCTTCACCCTAATCTGGTGATAGCCTGATCTCAAGTCGATCTTAGAAAACACCGATGTTCCCCTCAGCTGATCCATCAAGTCATCTATCCGGGAAAGAGGATATTTGTTCTTAATGGTCAACTTATTCAATTGTCGTAATCAACACACAGTCGACTACCTCCGTCCTTCTTCTTCACCAATAGCACAGGAGCACCCCACGGCGAAACACTCGGCCGCACCAACTACTTCTCCAATAGGTCTTCCAACTGACCTTTCAACTCAATCAGCTCGGCAGGAGCCATCCTATAGGGAGCCACCGACACTGACCCCGCACCTGAAACCAGATCAATGCTAAACTCCATCTCCCTAACAGGAGGCAACCCAGGCACCTCATCATGAAACACCTCAGCAAAGTCTCTCACCACATCTATCTCAGAAACGACCCTATCAGTCTCCTCACTCATCATAGCCAGCAGAAGGCAGCACTCTACTCCATCCCTTAGCATTGATTCAGCTTGACTAGCTGAAATCAACAACTCATCCTCCTCCTATGGAAAGATCAACCGCCTATTGGCACAATCTATAAGGATACGATTCACAGATAACCAATCCATCCCTAAGATTATGTCAATATCAACCAAAGGCAAACAAATCAAGTTTACCTTGTACTTCTTCCCATTCACAACAATAGGGTAGTTAGCGCACAGCTCAAAAGCAACTACTGAAGCAGAAGCGGGCGTCGACACTAGCAGTCTCAACCCCAAGTTACACACAGGCACACCCAACACAACAACACAAGCATAAGAAATAAATGAATGGGAAGCCCCAGAGTCAAACAAAAACATCACATCCTTACCAGTAGCATTGCCCTTCCCCTTCACTAGGTCAGAAGAAGTCGAAGCCTCAGCACCCGTCAAAGCAAACACCCTACCAGCTGTAGTGGGTCTGTCACCCCTCTGAGTCTCAATCCTCTGCACACTACTCCTCTGAGTATCAGCTCTCTGCACATCACTTCTCTGAGTACTCCTCTTCGGTCTACTCTTGGTGTGACAGTTGAAAGACACATGGCCCATCTACTGACACCTGAAACATCTACTCTCAGTGTGTGGACAATCCCTGATCAAATGGGATCCACCACACCTGTAACACCTAAGGGCAGCACCTCCACCATGTCCTCCTCCTCTAGTAGTCTCAGCAGGTTGCCTAATGACAGGACCCCCTTACTATGGTTGGGGCCTATCATACGGCTTCCTCTGACTTTCACCTCCTTTCTTGGACCCAACTGGTCCCTCAGTACCTCTGATCACACGGTTAACCCCTTCCAACCTCTCCACAATCTTCGCCTTCTCTACTAAGGCCGAAAACTCGGTGATGGCCATAGGCACCACCACCTTCTTCAACTCATACTTCAGACCCTCAGCAAACTTTCTGCACTTCCAAGCCTCAGAATAGCCTGTGAATAAAAACGAGCCAAGTGCTCGAACCTCATCGCATACTCCGATACAGATAGCCCTCCATGGTGTAACCGCATGAACTCAGCCTCCTTGGCGTGTCTCACGCTCTCCGGGAAATACTTCTCCATGAATACTGTCCTAAAGCACTCCTAGTCAACTGTAACTCCTCTCGCCACAAGCATCTGATAAGTGTCCCTCCACCAATGCTCGGCCTCTCCCACAAGCATATACATAGCATATGCCAACCTCTTCTCTGGAGAACATCCCAGAACGGCAAAAATCTTCTCCAACTCACATATCCAGCGGTCAGCTGCCTCTAGATCTGCATCTCTTGCAAACTGTGGAGGATGACACTTCCGGAACTCAGCTAGGTCCCGGCTCTCCTGTGACCCCGTGGGCCTTGCTGCACCAGCTACAGCTCTTTCAGCCTCCATCCTAGCAAAATACGCATTTTGCTGCTGCATAGCCATAGCCATCATCTCTATGGCACGGGCTATCTGTTCGTTGGTTCTAGTCATCGTCTACAAAAATAACAGCATCTTCAGTATACTACCACTCAACCAAACAACAATTAACAACACAACAATTCTTCACATCAATCAACACAGCAAACAACACAACAAGAAAGCACAACACAGAGCTAACACAACAAAAGCCTAAAGGAACCACTCCCAAAGAGTGTCCACTAGACTCGACCTGCTCTGATACCACTAAAGTGTAACGACCCGGCTGGCCACTACACTCACAACCACAGCGCACCGGAAACACTAGACAAAATGGAACGAGTATATAAATATAGGATCTAGAATATAAATATATACAAATGTCCCAATCCGACTAGAGTTAGGGTGTACAATACAAAAACACATCCAAAGCCACTATACCAAGTAGCTGAAACAAACAAAACATCAAAAGAGTCAGCTCCACCTGCCAGCTGCAGACTCACCACTAGCCACCACCTATCCCTGCTCTGCTCCCATACATAGTATGATCATCGCAATCCAACCACATGGAAACAACAAAAGGGTAAGCTAGCATAAAAAAAACAACATATAGGAAGATTTAAATAATATGAACAACTACAACTATCAACTCTTCATTAACATACATCCCGTCGATTTTACAGCATTATCATCAATAAGCATACAATGCGTCGTCACGCATATCATCTCGGAGATCTCCTACAACAACTCAGCCTTTCGGCCTACATCAACTCAGTTTTGCGGCCTACAACAACTCAGCCTTGCGGCCTACATCAACTCAGCCTTGCGGCCTACAACAACTCAACCTTACGGCCTACATCATCAAATATCAACATACAGCACAACACAACTTTACAGCTCAACATATCAACTTACAACAATATACAACTGATACAACTCAACATATCAACTTACAACAATATACAACTGATACAATTCAACATATCAAATTACAACAATATACAACTGATACAGCTCAACATCAACAAGCAGCGTTAACCACAAGGCATCACATTATAATCAACAACTTCGACTTAAACTCAACATAAACAACCTCTAACATCTATTAGTGAAATCACATCTCCGCGCCCAACGCACTCGTGGTTGCGCCCAGCGTGGTGCAACCAGAGAGCACCAAGGCTAGCGCGCCCAGCGCAAACATGCCCGCGCCCGGCGGGACTTATCCAGAGAGCTCAAGGCTCACACGTGCCTGGTGCAATACCAAATTGCGCCCAGCGCATGCCAGGCAGAGACTCCAAGGAGTCTCACGCGCCCGGCGCACCCAAACCCACGCCCAGCGCGGGGAAGGCAGAGACCCCCCCTTGGTCTCGCGCCCAGCACAATTCAAATTGCGCCCAGCGCCCTCAACGCAGAGACCCCCAAGGAGTCTCACGCCCAGCGCGACGAGGGTCGCGCTCAGCGCACACCCAAAACCCCAAAGTCTGCCACAACTGGTATCGCGCCCAGCGCGGTCCAAGTGACGCTCAGCGCGGACCATCCAGAGACCCACATTCTCAAGCATGCCCGGCGCATCCAACCTCGAGCCCGGCGGCTTGCCTAAATGGAGTCCCCTGGTGGCCACGCGCCCGGCGCGAAGAACTGCGCTCAGCGCGAAGCTAAGCAACAGAGCACCAAGTTCAAAAATTCAGTCCAAAACCTGCAAGAAACCTCAAAAACTCCACATGCAACTCAATCAAAGTACCACATTTTTATCAAACATCTCAAAAACACCATCTTTTTCAACATGCAATCAAAATTAAAGAAGACCCCAAATTTTCATCAAAAATCTCAAGACTTCAAGAAAACCAAATTCTACCAAAACTCAACCAACATCAACAGCTAATGAGTTTGCAAAAACTCATTCTCAACCTATTTCAACAACAGAACTAGCTTCCCTTACCTTGGGCATAGATTCCGAGCTTCCGGAAGAGATGAATGAGGAACGGAGAAGAAACTAGAAGAAGACCTTGAAGAAACTCGAACGGGGAGAAGAGAATGCTCTCAACACTCAGCTAGGAAAAATTCGAAGGCTACTCCGCACTTCCACCTTTTGTCAGCAAGAAAGAGAAGAAATGGTGAAAATGAGAAATGAATATGAGAGTTTAGAGAAGAAGTTGGGGAAAAAGGAAAATTTGTATGGGGGTCTCACACTTTTTGTCTCTTAATCCAGCTTTGTTGCATAAATATTGTCGCATCACAATATTGCGCTTATCATCATAACCTACCTCATCTTTTCTGATCCCAAAACCATGACACTTAGCATACGTGAAATAAAATTTATAAGTAGCATTTTCACTTGCAAACTCCAATCCAAAAATATCATCTGCCGTCAGATCAAGATAACTTTTGTATACATCTTCATTACCTTCAGCTTCTAAATAAACCTCTTCATCAATTTGATTATCTATATTAATTTATTTTTCAACCTCACTACGGTTACAATCAATAAAACCATGTTCATTCAATTTACAAATTTCTTTAAACTCATCCATCTGCATAACAATGATAAAATCAAAAATTAAAAAAAATTAACATGCATTTCATAATTTCTAACAAACTTCAAAATAAATCTCCTTTCGAAGAGTAACCTCATACAAATGAAGAATAAAAAACAACAAAAAATCATAGGTGCTTGCAAGAAGATGCGACACAGAGAAGAGGAAAAATGAAAATGAAAAGGGTAAGAACGGAGGGTACACGGGAAACTTACTGTCTTTGATCGAGCTTTTGGTAGGGAGAGTAGGTTTTCGACCACCGGAGACCAAAGAATGGGAGGTCATCGGAAACAAAAAATAACAAAAAATCATAGGTGCTTGCAACAACAAAATGGGAGGTCATCGGAAACAAAAAACAACAAAAGATCAGAGGTGCTTGCAACAACATGCAACAGAGAGAAGAGGAAAAATGAAAATGAAAAGGGAAGGAATGGAGGGTACACGGAAAACTTACCGTCTTTGATGGAGCTTTTGGTAGGGAGAAAACACACCCAAAGATGCGCGAGACAGAAGATTGGAAACAATGCGAGAGACAAGCCACGGAGATGAGCGAGAGAGAAGATTCAAAACAATCGCGAGAGAGAAGTCACAGAGATGCGTCAGAGACAAGAATGAAAATGAAAAGGCAGGGAGGGAAATAAACAATATAAAAAATATTTAAATATACTGGGGACTATTATTTAAAAAGATATAATTAATGAGGGTTAAATAGCAAATACTAAAACATTGTTAAAAAATACAAGTCCTGACAAAATAACCACATGTCATCTTTTGTATGGTCCTAGTCACAGAGAGTTTTGATGCCCCCTAAAATAAACTTGCACCAAAGTAATTGCCAATGTAAATTTGAGAGATTTTGTCAGCATTAACATGCTACTTTAAGCTTGAGGATAATGGAGGAATTAATAACTCTTTTTAATATATGCATGCTATCAGTAAAGTTTAATTAGATAACACTAAAATTAGTCTTAAAACACTAACTTTGGCACTGCTGGCATGCACTGATGCACATACTAACGTGCACTGGTTACTTACTCTCATACTTATCAGCAGAACAAAGTTTGTCTAGTAATAACTTTTCTGTCATTTTCACTCGGTTTGTGTCTATCCTGGTTTGCCATTGTTCACAATAAGAATTTCATTTAAGTTCACTAGCATCCCATCAAATCAGGAAAATTAATGCACTTTTTCTTTAACCTAACTTCAACTTCATAACAACCTCTATACCTAACCGATCGAGCTCTTGAACAACCAATATGATCCAAAGCAGTTAACCCTACATCAGATTCTATCATCTAATAAATCATATGCGACATATCATTTCAACGGATCGATACACGGGCACCTAACTTGTAACCAAATAGTCTCACTTCTTATGGTTATGAATGGCCTACTAGGCTACAACCCCCAGCATCCATTTTAAATGCACATGGTAGGGTTTGGAACATGTTTGAATATGCAGTTTGAACTTCACAAGAAACTAACTCTTTGAAAGACTCTACATATCTTCCACATATATGACCATTGCAGTTAACTACCACTGGAAAGTGACCCCCCAAAACCTTTGTTCATGGTTCAACTTCAATCCATATTTTGAGTTTTGCATGTTGCATGTCCAAGTGGAACTAGGGGACAAGCCTTGTGGAGGGCACTTTCATATCATATGGTCCCTAGACAAACAATTAACGTATGGATTTTGGTTTTATCCACATGCCCTTCTGTGGATCTCATTTCTAGTGTCGTTCAGCCAAAGAATTTTCTTTGCTTGATCTTTCAAGCATTAGCAAAGAATATTTCTTCACATCATTTTATTTTCTTTGTTGTCATTATTATTATCTTCCTTTTTCTTTTTTCTTTTTTTCATTCATAGATAGACTCGATTTTAAGAAGAGGTGGAATGTTTCATGGTCATAAATGCACAAGCAAGGAACTTTATTGTTTTCCCTTTTGGTCTTTTGTTTTTTGGACACAAGTTTTACACTCCTCTATCAAAAAAAATGACATGGTTTTGTCATGCCCTCTTGATGTTGCCTTCTACTTTTTTGGTTTGTGCTAAGGCCATTAATATTGACACATTAGCACCGGAAATCGGTGCTCTCAAATGACATTGGCTCTTTTATCTTTTGCTTTTATGTATCTAAGGAAACTACTCGGAAGTGACAATGATGAGAAAGGCAAAAGGTTAAAACATCCTTCACGATTCAGAAGATGCTGCTTCATATATACATATCAGAATCAGATCACGGGAGTGATTAATTCATCAAATTAACAATCCTACGATATTATTTCAATCCCTAGCAAAAGACAAATTTGCTGGCTTCATGAAAAGATGTTCTTATACGGTGATTTAAAAGAGACGTCAATTAGTGGTGTCCTGATAAAAGATTGTCACGACGGAACCAAATCATTTGATACCATACAGTTGCTAATCTACATTGTCCTTTTCTTCTTACTATCCATTACTTTTACTTTTACAAGTAACACTCAGGAGAAGATTTCCTCTGTTTCCTCTTTACTTATTATATTCTATTCCATATATATGCAATGTTTAGATTATATTAATCAGAAAAGCCTCGAATAAAATTTCAAACCAATTAATCTATAGTGAAGCAAATAACCGAAGCACCATATCTCAGTCTGATTACACTGACCTTATTTAATATGCCATTTTTAATTTCAATATAAACATAAAATAAACATGTTCTTTTTGAGCATTTTTTTCATAAAAATTTTCTGCACCGTGTAATAATTCCAGTTGTTAGAAAATTAAATAATAAAAATAATCCACGACTCATTTCATAATAATAATGCATACTCATTGGTTACTGATATAACAAGCCACTAGATGATTTATTTATTTATATATTAGTCATTATCCACAATATTGTTGTAATTGCTTTCCGTTTATTTTAGTCAGTATCCACAGGAACGACCCTATTTATTTTTTCCTTCTGAAAATGACACTTGAATGAAATGGGCCGCAAAGAACGGGACTGGCATGTGCTTGTAACGTGGTAGGGCCCATATAAGATCTCCTCACCACTTTTTATACAACACCGTCAAAAATTAACGTACAGAAAGTAGCACCATATATAAAATGATTAATGGAAACATCGAAAGCTTAGTTTCATTAAACAAAAAATTAACCATTCCTATTCTCCTTGTTTAAACTTCAAGTCCTTTCATTAAACGCCTTGTAATAATTAAAATGCTTTTGTAAGTCCTTTGATTAAACGCAACCACGTGTCCATTTGGCATATATATACCAAATAGTACTATAGGCTAGTTGTTCCGTTCAACAATTTGACTGTGTCTTGCAATGGTTATATCAATTTAATTAACACAGCACACAGAATTGTTGTTCCCTCCTGATTCTCGATGTGGGCATCTAGGCTTAAGATTGAATCTCTTCTAACCAAACTTGCTTCTCAATCTTCGTGGGAGAAGGAGATATACGGCATTCTAATGCATAAGTTAGCAAAGGAGACGTGTAAGTTTTAGAAAACATCACAAAAAGTGATGATGGCACTTGGAGATTGCCTCCTTATATGGATCCTTGTTATTTAAGGAAATTAAAATGTTGAGATTCCAAGTTTATTATTATAACTATTAAAATAATATATATAAGTAAGACTAATCTTTATTTTATAAGTTAGTCTTATAGAATTAAGTTAGATTTTAATTCAATTTTGTAAAATTATATTAAAATTTATTCTAATAATTATTGTTGAATCTATCGAACAACTTATTATCAAGTGGGTTGTTATTAAATTTATAAATGTTTAGTCTTATAAATTATCCTAATAAATTTTATTTAACTTATTGAGTCCCTCATTATCAAATTACTTGAGTTGCAATTTTCTATTTCAATAAATTTTATATTTTAAATATTCAGCTCTTGATATAAAAAAAATATGTAAAAAATTACACATTAACTAATAATATGACTAAATTAATAATATGATAAGAAATAATTCTCATTTTAGAAGTTGATTTTGTTATAGGGTTGAGTTAATCTAAATTTCCTTCTTAAGAAAACGAAAATTATCTTTTGATGTGATAAGGAAAATGGTTTAGTAAAATCTTGTAACCTTATCCCTTGATATGGGTGAATTCGTTGGAGTAAAATGGTTGACAACAAAAGTTTACTGTTATACTTACTACTCAGATACAAATTTCTCAAACCTTAATAAATTTCAAAGAAAATAAATAAATCTATGGATGTAGCTCTACTGAAGTGAGGAAATGTGTACTTACTTTCCTACTTTACAGGTTTCTTCATTTTAGAGAAGTTAAAACTATAGGTTAGTTTGATATAACTGTTTAAATTTAAATTTATTTGTGCCCTGTGGTGTTAAGAGTGGGTAACCAAACTTTGATTCACCGTATAATAGGGGCATAGGGTAATTTATTTTGGCAGCAGAGACAGTCACGTTAGTGCCCTTCTGTTTAAATTATATAATTTGGCTTAATTAGAGTATGGTTTGTGATTGTAACCGACAGATATAATATAGGATTCTTTCCATGTATTAGTCATCTGAAGTGACTAATATATGCCAGGCTTGTAATTAAAAAGTTAGGCAACCGAAAGAAAAGACAGAGAATTTGTAGTTCTCTTCTTTTAAGTGTTTGTTATCATTGTTAAATTCAAGCTGTATCCATTTTTCAAATCTTCTTAACTTGAGCATGCCACACGTGTAATCACAGCACTTGAGCTCTTGGTTTTGGTGAAATGCTACAGTTCATGTCGGTTATTTGCTCAGATCCTCTCCAATATTAAATCCTTGTGCAAACAATTTTTCTAAGGACTTTCTTGTTCTATTCGTAGTTGATGAGACAGAACCAAGCAGAATTTAGAAAGGGTAATGTATCTCTTCATAGGAATGGATTGTAGCAGCATTCACACAGCGAAATTTATGTTAAGTTTTTTTTAAGGGTATTCACAAAATAAAGTTACTAAATAGTAATACCAACTACAACTTAGAATGGTCCATTGAATCAAAATCATGCAGAGAATGAGAAGTGAGATAGACTATACACTATGGTACTAGCACGTCATTAATTCTACTCGGTTTGGTGAGGCCCTCAACAGCACACCATGTTGGACGCATCTATACGTTAGATGACCCAAAATTGGTGGCCCTTTTGTTGTAGTAGGGCGTGATTTAAGGGAAAACTGAGAAGAGAATGCCACACTTACATACCAACACCTACACGTAGATCATCAACTGAGTCAAATTATTTTAACTTAATTAATAGTCTTAAATTTAAGTCTAAAATATACAATTGTATTAAATATTTAGAAATAAAATTTTATTTGATAATAATATATAATTGTATCCGGTTGAAATAAGATACATGTGATCTATGCCACACTTGCATACGTTATAAAACTACAAGAGAACAGTTGAGAAATGCATGTGGCAAGTGGACCCGTAGATTAAGTAGTTGGTAGTGTAACCGAAACATATGCATGTGCGCCTTGATTCTTTGCTCGACGTTGCAGAAAATGTGAATCAGTTTTTGTGACTTTGGCTCTCTCTTTAGTCCTGAGAAATGCATGTTGTCTCATTCAGGCATGGGGACCCCACATCTCGCTCTTTAGGGCCTCCAACCTATCTTAACTTTTCCTATATAAACCAAAGCATCCTTAGCTAAGCATTAAGCACCAACAAGTAAACCTCTCTTCCTATCTTAAATCCTTTGTGCTCTTAACTTCACTAGTACCACACAATGGCCATTGTAGCAACCTCTGCCATCTCTCTTTTCTTCTTTCTTCTTAATCTATGCCTCCGAGGTACTTATGGTAACTATGGAGGAGGATGGCAAGGTGGTCATGCCACATTTTATGGTGGGGGAGATGCATCAGGCACAATGGGTAAGTTTCAAAATATGTGTTTTTAGAATTTAGAGTATTTCAAATGGTTTTAGTTTTAGTCCCACCCAATGAGAAAGTTCAGTGTTTTGTTTTTAGCATTCGGAGTTTTTTTAGAAGGTTTTTAGTCTAACATTATTAGTCATATATGATATATCAACATGACATCCACACATAGGGGTTAAAAGAGAAAAAAAAAAAAAAAAATATATATATATATATATATATATATATATATATATATATATATATATATATATATATATCATTATGGTGGTGCCCGTAAGTGCTAACTTTATGTCACATACAGCTTAGATATACATTATTAAATTCACTTTCCTCTATTATTATTATTTTGGTCCGATAATTGTAAAATCTCTCATAAAATATGATTGTCAATCACATATTTCAAAAATCAACTTTTACGATATTAAAATAATATTTAATTATCAATCACCTACTTCTAAAATCAACTTTTACAACATCAAAATAATAATTGATTGACAAAAATTATGTTTTTAAATATAAATTAATTCTTAATTATCAATTTTAAAATATTACATGTATATTAAAAAAAATTATTGAGTCAAAGATATTGTGTGACTAGGGGTATGGGGGTTACTCATGAGATTGTTGTGTTTTACAGGTGGGGCTTGTGGTTATGGAAACTTGTACAGCCAAGGGTATGGTACTAACACTGCAGCACTCAGCACAGCACTATTCAACAATGGCTTGAGTTGCGGTTCTTGCTATGAGATGAGATGTGACAGTGACCCCAAATGGTGCCTTCCCGGTAGCATTATCGTCACTGCCACAAACTTCTGCCCTCCTAACTTTGCATTGTCTAACAGCAATGGTGGCTGGTGCAACCCTCCTTTGCAACACTTTGATCTGGCTGAGCCTGCTTTCTTGCAAATTGCTCAATACAAAGCTGGAATTGTTCCTGTTTCCTTCAGAAGGTAATCAAAATACTTCAAACTCCTCTAGTGTTTTTGTTTGTTTTCTCCATTTTTAGCCTTAATCTTAGTGTTGACTTCAAGGAAATTAGTTCTGTAAAGTGAAAAGGAATAAAGTAAAAAATCTTACACCAGCTCTGGTACTTTTTATAAGAAACAAAAGACACTATGTTTTATTTCTTATGTAAGGAACCGAAAGAAGTATAACAACATATGCATGATTTGTTATGCATGTGCACATGATATGAACCGTTGATAAGTTAATTTTCTTATCAACGACTAATATTACTTTTACCTTCTGAAGTAATTACTCAATTTAAAAGTAATGGATCCCACTTAAAATATGCATTAACAAGCTTTTGTTTTTGGCCTAAAACAGAGTCCCCTGTGTGAAGAAAGGAGGAATCAGGTTCACCATCAATGGTCACTCATACTTCAACTTGGTTCTGATCACAAATGTTGGTGGTGCTGGAGATGTTCACTCTGTGTCCATCAAAGGGTCTAGGACAGGGTGGCAAACCATGTCAAGAAACTGGGGGCAGAATTGGCAAAGCAATGCCTATCTCAATGGCCAAAGCCTCTCTTTTCAGGTCACCACAAGTGATGGCAGGACTATCACTAGCAACAACATTGTGCCTGCTAAATGGCAATTTGGACAGACATTTGAAGGGGCACAATTCTAGATAACCTAAGTTCACATTTGTGTGTAATATATGATTCCATTGTTCTCTTGTTCTGTTAAACAAAACAAAAATTGTTCTCTTGTTTTGTTATAGTTGGAAAGGGTGGGGGAAGAGAAAAGGTAGATTAGGAGGAGTTCTGGCCAACATGGCCCCTAATGCTGTGGTGGCTATATGGCACCCGCTAGGCTTAATATTATATATAGTCCTTTTATTTTCTGAGATATCCCATTGATCAATGCCTTTTCATGAAGTAAAAGGTGTTGATGATATCAATTGCATTGTATATTTGATCCCCACAGTGGTATGAAACCAATTTGGGGGTGATTTTATATCATTTCATGATGCTTTTTTATTGCAAGTCTTTTCCAACTCTTGCTTATTCAATGACTATATTAAATTTGACTAATAAGTAATAAATTCTCAAGGGAACACACAAAATTGCACCGACCTCATTTCCTAGTATTTCGATACTCCCTTGTTCTGCGCTTGTCAAGCATGTGAAAAAAGAAGTCAGTTTTTTTTTTTCATTTTTTTAATAATGAATTAGGTTGTTGCCTCTAAATATACGAAGGCTAGAGGACCATGTAGTACATAATTCTTAAAGTCAAGAATTTCGAGAAGCAAAACCATTTTCTTCGTTTTTTACTTTTGTTGTTGTATCCCTTTTTTTTTTTCTGCTTTTGGGTTGACTTGGAGCATGAATAGCAATAGCAATTAGCAAGTATAAAGAATAGAAATGGAAGGTTTTCTTGTGCAGCCCAAAGCAAAAGGTAAAAAAGACTAACTAACCTATAGACTGGAGAAAACGGCTCCCGCCACCGGCCACCTAGCTAACTTTGAAAATGAATTCCTACCATTCCTATTCATGCATTTATAATTTTCAAGTGTACTCTTAGAACTGTCAAATGTTTTAAGTAGGACTCCATAAAAATGTATGACTTTTAGATAATTATCGTAAAATTTAACATATTTATTATCTTCGTTCTTTTATATATATATATATATATATATATATATATATATATATATATATATATATATATATATATATATATATATATATATATATATATAAAATTTAATTATCTAATTCATTAATATTAAGAAAAGTAATTAATTTAGTTGATAATAATAAATTTATCTTATTTATATTTTTTTAAACTATCATTATACTATTTCTCTTTCTTAATTAATACTCATATATTTTTTAATTAATTAAAGTGAATGTCTTATATTATTTATCTCTCTTAATTAATACTTATCTTTTTTCTAGTTAATTAAAGTACATATTTTTTAAAGAGATTATAATTAATGTATTTTACTAAATTAAGAAAACACACTTTAATTACAAGTATTTTAGATTAAAAATAATTATTATATGAGACAACATGAATTGAGTCTCATATAAAGGAACAAACAATTGTTTTAAGTTGGATATCATAAATAGGAATGAAGGTAGTATTATTTATTGTGAATTGTGATTTGTTAATTTTGTAAAACTATTTTACAATGTTGGTATATCATCGTTAAACATATGTTAGTAAAACTATTTTTAAAAAATTACACATTTTAAGTGACTTAAATCTTCTCGTTTCAAGGTGTATTAACAACACACCTTCTAATATATTTTTCTTAAAACACTCACCTTTATTGATTATAATTTGTTAAAAATTATAAAATTAGTAGAAAGAATCATTAAATAAAATATAAGACTGACCAAATTTTTTATTTTTCAATAAATTCTACCAATGAAACAAAACATAGTTTAAAAAAATGTGACAGATTATGTGTGACTAACATTTCTCGTTTCTCATATCATCATGAGCTCAAAATCTGTAATTTCTATATATAAAAAAATTAATCAATAATAAAGACTATTAGAAACATAATGTTAAAAAAAGTGTGTTAAAATGAACTAACTAGCATTCCTCGAATTAAAATTGTTCCCGACTTTGTTATAACTTTGACTCAATAGTTGAAAATTTTTTACTTATATGAGGGAAGTTTTCTCTCTTTTGTTCTAATGAACTATTCTTTGAAATATAATTTTAGAACTTTCATATTGTTAGTAACAAATCTTTCTTAATGCATTGATTCTCATTAAATTGTAGCTTTTTTCATTTTATTTCGATTTATTTCATTTTTTCATTTTTTTTAAATTATCTAAAACCTATATTTTGAGCGTGTTTTGCGATAAAATTAAAAAACTTTAAAACTCTTTTGACTTATTTATAAGATTATAAACTAGTTTAGTTAAAATAAATTTGTTTAATATGAAATCATGACTTTTTTCAATAAACAAATTAAAGTAACTTATAATTTATAAGTTTTTAACTTCTTTTTTTTTTCTCTTTTCCTTTTATCTTCATAAATTTATTTGAAATCTCTTATTTTTTTAATATAGAAACTATTTTTCGCACATGTTATTCTCTTTCATTATTAAATAAATAAATATGTCATTTTATATTATTTGACTAATAGTATAAATGTATAATTATATAAAGTAACATTTTGAAAAAAAAATAAAAACATATATATATATAACAAAAATTATGAGGCAGGATAGGACAATAATGAGAAAGATAGCCCTTGAGTTCAACAAACCATTGTTTTTATTTTCTCAACAGAGGCAAATTATGTAATATATGTTCACCATTGATGAAAGCAGAAAGAAATACAAATCAGAAAAGAATAAACATAAAAAGGGGACAAAACAAAAAGATGAAAACAGATGGTTTGATACACATATGCATCATCCTAAAACCATCCTATGAGGCTGAAAATAACTCAGATGGAATTGTATATTAAATTTTTAAAGATGGCATAAAGGCAGCATATGACACACACAAGCCTAACAGAACACGAAAACCACTTCCATAGCTTTGATAATAATGCTGATGCCGCGTCAGTATCATCTTCACACTGCATGAATAGAAATAAACTCTCATATCATTAAAATATTTTATTAAAAATTATATTTCTATGAAACAAATACAAAAATAAATTCATTACCAGTTCACATACAATTTCAAATAGCATCATGAAGATCAACAGAAGAGGAAACAAATAGGTGAACCAATTCCAGTAGTTGTAGAATGACGGCATGACCAATGTCTTATTGTTTGGATCTGCTGAAGTCCATAGGAAGTGCCCCATGATGTTGAGGCCAACTATGGCGAGTGGTGTCAGAGAAGCAGAACAAACCACTGCGTTAAACACATTCTTCCATTTTGGAACCATAATCTCCTTTGAAGGCAAAACCATTGCTCCCTCAAATTCTTCTGTGCCACTCATTCTGTCACTCATTGTAAAGATTCGTAAGATGTATTTGGTTTTTGGGTGGTTACGGTTCCTTAGGTTACACAAGGGTGATATATATAGACTATGGAGATAAAAGCCTTTAACAATCTCTTATAGAATGAATCACAATATATCAGGTAAAACTGGATTTTAAATTCGAATCCATCTAATTAATCTGATCCCTTAACTTTCGGTTTGATTAAAGTATGCTAAGATAATTTTAGATGATAATATATTATTAAATATTCAATCTTGAAGTGAATTAAAAATCAGATGATATATTAGTATATATGTTTCGAAAGATATAAATACTTGTTTCGCAGAAAAGATATATATGAGAAAATAAGATAATTATTATATCTTATTGTAATTTATTGATTGTTGTGCTAATAAAATATGATAACGGTATTATCTATCTATCTATATCTATATATATATCTTATTATATCTTATTAGTTCATTAAATTTCTTATCTTAAAAGGGAGCTCTACTACAAAACGATAATATAAGATAAATCATTCTCTTTATTTATAGATAATAATAATAATGTATTGTGTTGAATATATAATGTTGATTAAATTATATTTTTTATATTTTATCTACTTTTTAATATTTATGTTGGTTTTTATCTCTTACAAAAATTATTTTAATCTTTTATCTTTTAATTTTAGATCAATTTAATCTTTTTGAAATTGTATTTTTTTTAATTTTATAATATGATTTTAAATTAATTTTTTATTAATTAAAGACATGAATCTTGTCTTTTTGTATTCACTTACATAAAAACTATTAATTTTTAATTTTATATATATATATATATATATATATATATATATATATATTATTAAGAAGTCACTTTACAATCTTGCATAATAAAGAATGGTGAAAGGGAAGATAGGTTGTTTCATAGTAGAATTATACAATATAGTTATGTGATATATTAATATGAGTTAATCACTTATATAATGATAGTGTAAAAAAATTTTATACTAGTAACTAATTATATCGTTTAATTGTGTCATGTTACTATAAACAGATTTATTTTTAACAGTGATATGGTATAATTAAAGGATATAATTGGTGGTCAGTGTAAAAAAACTTTACACTGGCAGTGTATAGGTGATTAACTCTTAATATATGTACAAATGTTTCAGATTTTTAGTATTTTTCTAAGAGTTAATCACATATACACTGTTAGTGTAAAAAAATTTTACACTGATAACCAATCAGATCTATTAATAATGTCATGTCATTTACTTATTTAATTAAATTAAAATAAAAAAAAAGGCACTATTAACATATCTAATTGATTGCCCGTGTAAAAAAACTTTATACTAGAAGTGTATAGGTAATTAATTCTTTTTCTAATATGTACAAATGTTTCATACTTTTAGTATTTTTCTTCCTTTTTCATTTTATTTTATGCGAATCCTTGGCTCGTTATGCCTGTAACTTAGAACGGTGTAGCCACGTGACGCCATTAGCAAAAGTCAGAAGATAATGAGAGAAAAAAAAAAAGATAATGGCCAAATAATAAAACTAATAGTCAGCGAAACATAAAATAATACATTATTATTTAATTAGAATGCATTTATATAGTAAAGGTCTTTTATCCTGTCATTTATTTAATTACACTTATATGATAAACACCGTGGGAACAGTTATTTCACGTAAAATATCTACAACATGAGACTTTGTGGCAAGTGGGTAAGAAACCTGGCTCCTCCTATGTGTGGAAAAGCATCATTCGAACCTTTCAGATTCTTCATATGGGCTATTCAGTGAATCTTGGTGCTGGTAACTCCTCTCCCTGGTTTGACAATTGGCTCGAGACGGGTACCTTAAGTCAGGTAGTGCCTTACGTACATATAAGTGACTCTCATCTAAAAGTCGTGGATTGTTGGTCACAAGGTTCCTGGTGCTTGGACAACCTAGCTACTTCGTTGCCTCCACTTTGGAAGGAACGAATCTGCCATATCCAGATTCCCTCACTTCCTAATGGCGAACAAGATTCCTTTTCTTGGGCTGGCACGACATCAGACTGTTACTCTATAGCATCTTGTTTTCACTATTTGTTCCCTCACGGTCCGGAGCCTTCTCCTCCATTCTGGAAGAAATTGTGGAGCCTCAAAATTCCAGAGAAGGTCAAAATATTCCTATGGAAAGGGTTGCATGATGCCCTTCCCACCAATAGCAAACGTTTTCGTTGTCATATCACTATGGTAGAATCTTGTCCTCGCTGTAATCATTCTCGTGAGAATGGTCTTCATGCTCTCCGCGACTGCCCGATATCGTATAATGTTTGGGAGATGACAGGAGATACTCCCGTAGATTTCTTTTCTATGAATTGCACCATGTCTTGGATCAAGTCTCTTATTTTCCACCCTCAAGCAGAAAGGCTTTCTTTGACGGCTTGGTGGGTTTGGAGACTCCGAAACACGATGGTGTTGAGTACTACCCGTTGGACAGTTCCTTATGTGGTGCGTCAGATCAAGGCAGATGTGGCTGCAAATATGGTGTTCTTAAATCATCGCAAATTATGGGAGGAAATTGCATCTTGGGTACCCCCTGAGCATCCTAATGTTAAACTCAACACAGATGGTAGTTGGCGACCTAATACAAGATTGATGGGCACTAGAGGGGTAATAAGAGACTGCGTGGGGAGGTGGCTTTTTGGTTTTGCTAATTCCGCTCGCACAGGAGACCCGCTTAAAGCAGAACTAACAGCGGTGGTAGAAGGATTATCGCTATGTTGGAATGTGGGGCTTAGAAACATCATTTGTGAAACGGATTGTGCAGAGGTAATTGAGGCTTGCGAATCTCTCGTTAGCTTGGAGAGGTGGCAGGTTTACGCAGACTTGGTTCGAGCTCTAAAAGAATTACTATCACGAAATTGGCTAATTTTCATTAGGTGGATTCCTCGGGAGATAAATAAGGTGGCTCATACTCTAGCGGGCTGGGGAGCCTTTAGCTCAGTCGACTACGTGGTTTGGCATAAGGCTCCAACTTTCGTTCTTGAGGCAGTAGAGTTGGACGTCATGTCCTCTATGGACACTGTCTAGTTTATTTTCTTTATTTTTGCTGTTGTGTTTGTTTATTCACCCATTTACCAAAAAAAAACATCGTAAATTTCAACTACTTCAATGATTATATGAAATCATCTCTAATTGTCATGTAAACATTTTTAAACTAATAATTTATGAAATTTAAATTATTGTTGTTCATCTTCGTAGTGGCGGTAGTATTCTTCGAATCTAAATGATTGTGATTTTTAATATCAATGATCATACTATATAAATAGACACATTTGAGGGTCAAAATTTGATACTATTTTAAAGTTTAGAGATGTTTTATAATGAAATTAAAACCCCACTTTTAAGTTCATTTTAAATTAAAGAAAAAAGGTTACTCAATCATTTATAACTAGAACCAATGATTGAATTTGATTATATGATATTAACTTGGATTGTAAGATAAAGCTTAAAATAACTTTCTTAACACAGAATTTGACTTCTCTATAAGGTTATTTATTGCTGAGTTTAATGTTCTAAAATCGAGTCAATTATTAAATCAATCAAAATACTTTATCAGTGATTTAAAGATTGAATATGTTATTAATTAAATTGTATAACTTAATTTTTAAATATTCATGTAGTATAAATTTTATATTTATAAATTTTAATAAAATCATATTATATCTTAAAAAGCCCCCAAAAATATTTTAGTTAATATAATATTAAAAGACCAATCAAATTATAGAAAGGTTGAATTACATAAATTAATATGTAATTCTAAATTAAAAACATACTATAAGTTAATTATATAACATAACATATTAGTTTAGTGACCACTTAATAGTTAAATAAATTTAAGAGTCATAATGTTTGTAAAAATTTATATAATTAAATATGAATTATAACTTTTATAAGATTTTTATATAAAATTTATTTAAAATAAATATCTAACAACTACATAATTTGGCTTGGTAGTAAGGAACAATCTGTTTATCCAAAATATTGTCCCTCAATTAATGAATTGTAATTCATTGGTTTAACCAAAAAATTGGTCGATTTATATCAATTTTCATTTATTCGAAGACATAATTGATCCAACTTAAAGTTTGAGTTGATTATATGATTAATTTTTAATTAAATTGGTTTGACCGATCGGTCTGAACTGATTTTTAAAATTATAGCTGAGTGACTAATATGATTTATTCTTTTTAAGACCATTATAGTTATATTTTCTTTTTGTTAATTAAAAGTTTAAGTTATCATGTGGTGTAATTTATATTTTTTTTAATCTTTTGTGATGAACTTAATCCATCTATTTATAACCTATGAACTTTACAAATTTGTACTCTATCCAACTTTAAAAGGTTACTCTATATTACTTTTAATCGATCTCTATTAATTTTTAGTTCTTATTTAATCTTTTTTATTCATTTAACTACTATAATATTAAATTTTAATAATACAAAGAGAACATTTTTTAATTTATTGTAAATTTTTTTAGAATTATTTAGTATTTGTATATTAAAAATATAATATTAATATTTTGTATTCCAACATTATAAAAATTAACCATTAAATGTGAATGTTGCATAAAAACATTTTAAAGACTATTCTTTGAGAAAGAGATTTTTAGAAATTTTTTTAATTTCATATGTAATTCAATTCCATATTTATTTATGAGTTAAATTTTAATATTTAAAAATAAAATATTAATAAATAAAAATACTTTTATATCGTAATATAAATTATTTATCTTAAATCTAAAATATAATTTATATATATTAAAAATATTTATCTATATAAACTTTAAATGATATATATATATATATATATATATATTATAACTTTTAATTATATATAATAACTATGAAATGCAGATTCTACAATAGTAGTAAATAAATAATCTAAAAATATAGATACAATTTCCTTTAGATTAGATGAAAAAGTTGATGTTCTTTTTTAGATTTGTATTTGTTAGATAGAAAGAGAGTGAGATATGTATAAAGAGTTTTTTTCTTTAGTTTGAATTTGCTGTTAATTAAATTTTTTATATAGTAAAATATGAATTAGGAATATGTTATTAATTTTTAAAACTATAACTTCTTTTTTTTGGAATTGATCCATCTATAAATTTTCTTCATTGTTGTTGAGAAATACAAATCATTTACTTTTAGCCTCTAAAAATATCTTGGTCAAATACTTAGATTACATATATATAAGGATTAAAAATGACCCCAAAAAAAAGTGGAATAGATTCAAAAGTTACCATACTTTTATAGTTTAGACCACAACATATCTAAAACCTAATTAATTATAATTATAAAATTTTATTTTTAATAACATACAAGTATTAAATGATAAACAATATTAAAATTTATATTAAAATTTTGTACCCAAAAAATATTATATAGAAAAATATAAATTAATAAGTTTTTAGATAACATCCATGCATATATAGGAGTGGTAATGCTAGTTACATAAAACCAGTTTGTTGACACTATTGGATCTTGCCAACTAATTTATAATTACTTTTGTTGTCTTAAATTTACTTATTTATCGACATGATTTGTTTAATTAATGTGCAAGAGACTTAGCATACCATCTATAAATTTCTAGTTTCATTATTTGAGCATTAAGTATTTCATAAACAGTATCGCAATTAATTTTATCTTTCACATATATTACATCTCAAATACTCTCAAAATTAGAAGAAAAAAATTAAAAGTTGACTCTTTATTTTTTATTATAAAAATCACACATCTCACACAAATCTTTGAAAAACCGTATAGAATAAAGTATAAAACTAAACATTATATCCGATACTATTAATATAATCTCCACCACTTTGCCAAAATGCTAAGAATCCCTGCATATGTTTTTTTTCTTTTTTTTCCTGTTTCCTATTTTTTTTAGCTTGAACTAGACATAAGAAGTCATTTTTATTAATATATGTATATGTATATATATATATGGGGCAACTTCATAAAATAATTAACTACATACAAGTTAAATAAGTTAATTTGTTAATTGTGAAATTATTTAAAATATTTTTTTTTTAAGTAATGTTAAACCGTAATAAATTAGAGTTAATCAATCCTTCATTACAAATTACTTATTTTATTATTATTTTATTAAATAAATAACTGATATGGTACTATTAAAAAATATAATTAGTTATTAATTTTAAAAAAACTTTACATTAATAAAATATAAGTGATTAACTCAATAAATTAACTCTACTCAATTAAAAATTATAAAAATCCATTATCTAATTACAATCTTTTTAAGTTTAAAGACCTAATAAAAACTTTTAAAAAGTCGAGATCGTTAAACTTTTAGAATTATTCACGTCCATAAGTAACACAATATTTACCAGAATGCTGACAAAGAATAAGGCTGACACTGGTGTGGCCTTAGAATAGAGGCAAGAGATTGAAGAAATTGGTACAAGGATGAATGAAATGGCCTTATATTCCGTGATTTTACTTTATGCAGAATTTACGGAACCCTCAGTCTGTTTAATAATGCTGCGAAGTATGCAAATCATAAGCCAGACACTTTGAATCCATCTAACTGCATTCATTTCCCTGATTGTACTGCATAAATTAAGACGTCAAAACTCATTTAAAACCTTGTACAAATTGGAACCACTTGTATTTTTCTTCCATTTTGTTTTTCATTTTAACCTCTCTCTTCGCAGCCTCTCTAGTTCCTTGACCATTTGCCAATGTTCTAGTGACAAACTGGTCTCACCATAGCTCAATGACAAAAGCCGCCCCATTGTTACCAATCTGCCGGAGAAAGGAAAAAGGAGAAAGGTGCAGTAAGTAGGGGAACAGTTATTCAATAAAATAGTGCTACTGCTATGAGAGAGAAAAAATGCTACCAAACACTAACCTGCTTAAATCTTGGGAACTCAAGCTCCTGTCTGCTTGTCTTGCTCCAACTAAATCATTTTCTACCACCTGAAAACACCCAAATGTTCAAAGGTCCGCTATGCATTCTCATCGTAACATTTAATTATACACAAGTTAGTATTGTAAACCGAATAGGTGGTTCTAAAAAACAATGAAGGAACTATACAAATCAGCAAAGAGGAACTATTAATAATATACCCACAATAAGCTCCCCACTAAAATGACACTTTTGCCGAGCTTAGAAATTTGTTGGTTGCTGAGTTTGTATGCTAAGTGTAGGCTAACGGCTACATAAATTATTCAACTAGTTTGACCCAGAAGAAAACTTGTTTGTGAACTCTAGGGCCAATGTCAATCATACCTTCTGCATTTCTGGTTCAATAGTGTGTGACAGATGTCTAACAGTGGCCAAATACCACCTCCAAGCTTCCAAAGCTTCTGCAGTCACAGCTTCAGAGCAATTGGATGCAGAAGGCTCGAAAGGTACAATTGCATCAGCTGGCAAGATATTTGATTTCCCCTCCGACAAAACTAGCAGTTGGACATCAGTTGCCATGTCCATTTTATAGTATTTGAAATCATATTCCACCTGAAAAACACGAGAAGTGCATGTCATCTTTAATTGTAACTCCAAACAAATAATTGCAAACGCACAGACAATGTATCCCTCAAATGCATATCCGTATCATAACAGAACACATTAGCATGTAAGATAAAAGAGCTAGACAAGCAAACAATTACCTTTTGCAACTCCATTAAAATTTTCAGCAGCCTTGCATTCTCTACCCCTAAAGAGTTGAGAGTTCCAGCTTCTAGTTTAGTCTCATCAACAATCAAGTGTGAACCTTCAGCTAGTTGCAAGACTCCAGTTTCTAGTCTGGAGTATTAACACAAAAATATGTAAATATATTTGCATACTGGTAAAAGATCATGTTTTGAAGGATTATAAAATGTGATTACCTGTTAGTATCGTAATTCTTTTTTGGTGCAAGTGAAACAGTGTTCAAGTATTCAACTGTAAGGGGTATGTAAAATGTGAATGGCAGGAGGTTCTTCAGGGTAAGGGTTAGTTGTTCTCCAAATACAGAGACGGTTTCTTTCTTAAAACAAGTAAGATTTAATGAAAATTTTCCCACGGCAATATCATCAGATCTAGCATGCACCTGTTCAATAACAATCCATCATACAAATACTTTTGAGAATGGAGGGTGGGGGAATTAAGAAGCATACTATAAAAAGTACAAGTAGAAATGGGAAAGAAGCTATGTGAACAATAACCAGACCATTTACAGTGAATGAATGACTAGAGAAAATGATCTTTTAATAACTGGATACCTTGGATAGAAGATGTAGCAACATGAAATGAGCAGCCACATCATCATTGCCCAGAACAGTAGTGAGATGTCTTAGCATTGCTTCCCTGATTCCTTTGACCAAGTCGAGCTTTGGCTGTGAGATCAAACACGTGCTTTTTTCAGCAAGGAGTTTTCAAGTAGAGGGAATGATCTAACTCAAGATGCAAAACATAACATGTACATTGGTTAGATGAATAAATACGTATAGGTACATAAGTTACCTCTAGAATAAGGTTATTCTGAAGGAAGTCCTGAACCTCTAGTTTCCTGTGAATAAAACAATGAAGGCGTGGCACCTGCAGCAGAGATGGCAAAATGCACATTTAAAAACCAGATGCTGGATGAATTTAGAAATAGTACACATGTATATTATGCTTCTTTGTGGTTGTTCCTAAAAGAACAATATAGCCTCTTATTATTGCCCATTGGTCAAGTGCCCCTCATGGGACAATACAGGTTTTCTAATGCATATCGAAAATTCTTCAAATGCACATAAAAGTGCATACCTTCTTAGGTGGGAAATGGTGCAAAGGATCTTCAGAAAATCCATTTGATAAATAAGAATCTTCATTGTCCTCCTGAAGCTCTGAATCAGATGTAAGGATACCCACAAACTCAAAAATGTCATTCAGTTTCAATTCACACTGTGGAGAATCATATATCTGGCATAATACGGAGAAATATGAGAAAAGAGACTTGCTATAATTCCATGAAATTAAAACAATAATGAATTGATCTTAAAATATCAATAAAACATATTCCATAAGAACTTAGAAGCAGAAGAGACTAATTCTTACCTTCACAAGACAGGGATGTGAATTGTTATCAAGACCAGATACTGCACTAGTACCAGAGCTAGCAATCTCAGTTGCAGATCCCTGGGAATGAGAAGCATGGGAAGAGTGTTCGCCTTCTCTCTGTAAAACAACCAGTAAGATCAATTCTCAGAAGAACAATAATAGAAGTTTGCAAGAAGAAATAAAAATTGGATTATCTGGTAAACACATTCATATCAGAAACTGAAAAAATATATATATATAACTGGACCTATCTATCTGTGTAACTTATAAACTGCTCAAGACCTCATACTAACAACTTGGATGAAGGTTTGTATGGCTTTTCAAAGTTTGGACCAAAAATATCTAGATCTTGGTTTGAATTTAATTGAAACTGAGAAATTAACTTAAAAGCCAACCACAATGGAACAACAGAAATCAGCACAACTTATAACAACTCACTTTAAACAAAATATTAATAAAGCTAATCCTTGGATTACTATTTTCTACGAGCAAAATTCATTGAAACAGAAGTCCAGGGTCAGATGAAAGCTCAGTATACCATTCTTTTAGAATTTGGAGAAATCTGATCCTCGTCACCTGATACCTGTAAAAAAACAGAAACCAGTTAAAAAAATCTTGAAAGACAAGTATTACCCTGTATGTAGCACTTCCAAAATTTATGAAGAAAACCTATAGAATCCAAAACATCACATTAATCTTAAAAGCATAAGCTATAAGAATGTAGGCCCCCCAAAATGCATGAGTGTTCATACACTCATGACATGACAATTTGACTGAAACAATAAACAAATAAAGGAAGTAACATAAGGCCAGGAAAATACAGGCATATCAGAAGACTCGTCATCTTCCCTCCTCCGCTTTTCTCTATTCTCCGATGTCCAATCCATGGATAGATTATCAAATTCTTCAGCTGAAACTTGAGTCCACGGATTCAGTCCCGGAACCTATTATACACAAACAAAGTTAATACTTGGAAGAAGAAAAAACACTGTCTAAGCATATGATACATCAAACAGTGACTCACTGGAACACAATAAAGCAGTTGGCGTTCCCAGATTCGCATATCCGCCGAAGAACTCATCGGAAACTGAGAAACATCCATAAACTTGTTCGTCCTCCACACCGATCCATCCTTCAATAATCATTCACCCAAAGCTTAATAAACTCAAGGTAACTAACTAACTAACTAATCCGTGAATTAAAAACACGATAAATAGAAAGAAGAAAGAAAAAAAAAACCTTGTAAGCGCCGACGTAGAATTCGTTCCCGAGCATGTCTTGTATCATTCCGCGGAACCGAACGAGGGTGTTGGGCTTGATCCATCGGATAGTGGCGGGGGTGAGAAGGGGAACCTGTTCCATTAATTAATCGAAAAACGTGAGCTATTATTGAGATTGCGTGATTGCAGAATAGGGTTTTGTTTTTGTGGAGTGGAAAAGAGTGAACCTGAGAGAGATTAGAGTGGTCGAAGAGGAATTGGCGGAAGAGGGGGAGGGCGCCCCAGTCGCGGCCGTCGAAGGAGGCGGGGTCGGAGGCGGAGGCCACGGCGGCGTCGAAGGTGGATCTGACGGCGCCCAATGGGTTGGCGAGAAAATCGTACTGTGGGCCCACCATGGCTGAGTCGTGACTCGCCGATTGCTCGCTCAGACTCACTCTGTGTGTGTGTGTTTGTGCTGAGATCGGAATGAGGGACAGATTGCAGGCTATGCACCTTTTTAGGGCATGCTTTCCCGCCAATTTTTGTTGGGTGGTTGATTCCCGCCATTTTGCTCTATGCTATTTTTTATTTATTTATTTTGCATAAATATTCTTCCCGCGGTGATCTTTCCCGAATAAGTGGAAGTTTTATGCAAAACTAATATAAAAACTAATATAAAAAATATTATGAAGGATTAAATCCATTTGTATGTTCTTCAAATATTTAAAAAATAATAATTAGGCCCTTATATTAAGAAGTTCATAAATCAACACCCGTTTGAAGAGTTTACAACTATTTTTTTATTTTGTTTCAAAATAAACTTTCTTATTTTAGTAAAATTAGTTTAAGAAAATTTTTATGTAATGACAATGTTATGATAATAGTGAAAAACTTAAAATAACAATAATATAATAATGATGGTAACATTAACATTATTAATAGTAGTGATTGTTTAAATTAACAAGTACTATTTTATAATTTTTTTATTTAATTCCCAAAATCACTACAACAAAATTTGAAATGGCAAATGGATTATGATTTGTGGATCGACCTCCTAGCCTACCAAAAACTAACAAGTCAAGCCAAGTATTATGACTTCAAAGTTTGTCGGGCTAAATTGCGTGGCGGGTGGGTTGGCCCACCAAGTTTTTTTTATGTATAATGGGAGTAATGGAGACAACTTCTAAGGGAAAATCTAATGTTTTTGAAATAGATGTTAAAGAACAATTGTGTGTGTTTGATTTGTGAAGGTCTGTTAGTAATTTCTAATTTGTATTTGATTTGTTTGTAAGTTATAATTTGTAAGTTTGTAGTTTGAATTTATTGAGCAGATAAACAGTATACATTTTCAATTTTAGGAGTTTAAATTGATTTGGATTTTGTAAAATCTAATTTTTCTAAGTTTTTTTTTTTATGTGAATTGGCTCGCCAGCCCGCCTTTAAACAAGGTGGGCCAAGATTTTCAACTTGTTTTTTATTGGTGGGCCTACCTAGTCCGATCCATTTTTGGCAGGCCACTGGCAAATCGGACTGACCCATTTTGTCACCTCTAAACAAAATCAAAACAAAAGAAATCATTGTTATCTCATATTTTAACATCTTAGAACCCTTGTGATCCACTTGTTGGTGAGGAGTTAAGGTAGTGTGTATAAAATCTTGAATTTTAATTATATTATTGTCATTATAATTTCTTTTTATTAATAAAAAACACTTTGTTAACACATTTCAAAACATAAGTGATCATATTTTAATCCTAAATTAAAATACAATTCAAAATCCTATTCATGGCAATGTAGAGAAAGAAAGGGTGAGGGAAAAAGAAGAGAAAATTCACTAAAAGAAAGAGGAAACAAAAAGGAAGAAAAAAGTTAGAAGAGTAAGGAGGATAAAGGAAAAAGACTACATTGTGGTGATAGTGATAATAATGGTCACCTAACTCACAAAGGAGGAAGGCAAGAAGAAAATGAAAGGGTCAAAAAAAGTGTGAGAAAAATGAAATGAAAAAAATGGAAGAAAATAAAATTATGAGAATATGCAACAATACATTTTTCTTTTTATTCTTGCAAAAATAATAAAACTTTTTCCTTCTTACTATTCTAAAATCACTTACCCTTTTTTTTCACTCTAATTAATGCATTTAATTGATTATATATCAAATATATATTTAAATTTATCCAAAATAATCTAATTACTTTAATTTAAAATATTATATCTTGTCCTTGAAATTTAGGCCAACTTTTCATTTAGTCACTAATCTTAACATTTTTTTTTCTATCCCCAAATTTAAAAGTATTTTTTCAATATAGATTTATAAGTAGTTCATTTTAGTCATCAAAGTTAATAAGATTAAAAAAAAAATTTAACTTGAACCACCATGATAGGTGGTTCACAATTATCCATATTTTATTTTAATTCTAAACCATTAAATTTTGATATTCTGTGAGATTAACATTATATCGCCTTTGCTAGTTTCTTTTTTTCTTTTTTCCTCTCTTTCTCACCCTACTACAGCCATGCTTTCATACTAAGCCACCAACATTCTCCCTCTTTCCCTACACAACCTCACCTTGGGTTAGTCCTAACATCATATACATTTAAACAAAATGATAATGTGAAAGAACGTATGTAAAGGATTTTGATGATGCCAAATAAATTGTAGAAAACAAGAGCTCAAGTTAAAGCAAGGTGATCAAGAAACATTTTAGATAAGTATTGTCAACCTAGCTTTATATGTAAAAAGATTTTTTTAGAAATATTGCATAAGATTCATGGTCATTTAAAATAAAGAATTTCAAGAAAACCCAAATATAATCTTTTATATTAATAAGGATTTGAAAATAAAGGTTTTCTATATTTTAAGTTTTAATAAGGTAATTATTGTTTTTAACAGTCTGGTAATCGATTACCAGTACATGTAATCGATTACCAGAGAATGAAACTCATATGATTCAAAATTTACTTATTAAAACGTGCTCTGGTAATCGATTACCAATTCCATGTAATCGATTACCAAAAGATAAAAATTTCAAAATTTGAATTTAAATTTTACAACGTTCCAAGCATTTTGAAATTAAACCGTTGTAATCGATTACCAAGTCTTGTAATCGATTACCAAAGCCTATTTTCTGGAAAATATTAGAAAGTCACAACTCTTCATGAAAAGTCATGACCTATGAAACAATCATCTATAAATACCAATAATTTTTCAGAAAAATGTTACAAACTCAATTGTGAAAAATTATCTTTACAATCACTTGGCCAAAATCATTTGCAAATATTATCTAAAGAGTTCTACTAGATCAACAAGTGTAAAATCCACTCTTCAAAGAGAGTTGTTCTACTTCATTCATCTCATCTATTGATTTGTAAAGGAGAAAGTGTTGTTCTCCTTGGTGGTCTGTGATTCTCAACACGAGGAAAGGGAATTCCTAGGTGTTGGAGAATTTGAGTCTTATAAAAGTTACAAGCATAGTGAAAAATCTCAAGTGGGAGACTTGAGAATTGGATGTAGGCAAGGTTGGCCGAACCAGTATAAAATCAAGTTTGCAATTCTCTTTCCCTATACTTTTAATTTTGTTGTGAAGTTTTTGCATCATTACATACAATTTGTTTATAATATTGATTTTATAAGAAAGAAGTTAGAAAAACTTATAAAGAGAAGAAAAATTAGATAACTTAATTCACCCCCCCCTCTTAAGTTACACGAGGCTACTTGACTAACAGATAAATATGGACTTTTATATATTTCTTGATAATCACGTTATTGGTACACAATATTTTTCTGTCAATAATTAATCTCTATTAGGGAATCTAGTTGGTTACATTGATATATTGTTTGAAATGATTGAGTTTAATACCATTCAAACTACTGATTTACTAATATAAACCATTAAATATAAACATTTATTACATATAAATAAATAAATGATTTAATTAAAAATGACATATTTTATTATATTAAACAAATAACATAATGTTAACAAATGTTAAAAAAGCGTATTATATTTTCATTTAATTTGTTTTTGGTATAACGTTACATATACAGAAAAAATTGTATAACATTATTTTTGTGTCATTCTTCCTTCATCACTTCATTTATAAGTAAATAATGCAGAAAAAATAACTTTTTCCTCCAAAACTTCCCTTCAATAACTCCCTCTTAAATATTTTTCTCTCCAAAACTTCCTCCTAAATATTTTTATATAAATATTATTATAAAACTAATAGATTTAAGGTACTTTGGGCTTCTATATTTTTAAAATAATAAAAAACAAAGGTTGTAACAAAGGTGGTTAAGAATTTGAGGAATTATAATTAATTAATTAATTTGAGCGATTAAATAGATGATTAATTTTTAATAATATTTTTTATTATTTAAAAAATTCAAGAATAAAATTATCTAAAAAATATGAAGACAAAAATATAATTATAAACTCATATATCCCTTGTATATATTTGTGTGTGTCAGTGCTGGTGTCTATGTATAGATTATATATAGATATAGTTAAATTGCTATTGAAAATAATTAAAAAAAATTATAACAAAAAAATATCAAATATATCAAAATAAAGAAAAAAATTAGATAAAAATATTTCAATAATTACTAATCATTGTTAAATTTCTACAAAATTCAATCATTATATATTATAAAATTTATTTTCACACAACAAAAAAAATATCAATATAAAAGAAAAATATTGATAAAATATTTTAATAATTATTAATCACTATTAGATTTTCAAAATTTTCCATCTTTATATATTATAAAAATTATTTTTGCAAAGTAAACGGGAAAATTAGATAAAAATAAATACATATTTTATGTAAACGTTACTTTTTATATAATTATGAAATTATAATATTTTAATTATCATTAAAGTAGATTAAATCATATTCCAATTAATCATTGACTAATTATTCTCCTTTCTTAAATCATTATTTTAATATTTTATCAGTATCAATAGTTACTAAGCTTGTAATACGCTTTTTTTAATCTAGTAATTAAAAAATATTACTAATAAAAGGAAATAAAATAGTACCAATCATTATAAAATTTATTTCTACAAAATAAATGAAGATTTTGGATAAAATATATGTTAATAATTACTAATCATTATTAAATTTATACAAAATCCAATCTTTATATATTATAAAAATTATTTTACCTGTGTGATGTACCACTGAAATATTTAATATTAATTTAGTCAAAACATATTAACAATCAAAACATTACGTAAGGATATTAACGGTATTATCATATATTTTATGTAATTAACGATCGAAATTAACGTTATATTATATTTCTTTTTTAATATAATTCTTGATAACTACAAATATTATTACTAAAATTTATTAATTATTAATTATTTTTTTCTAATTACACCAAACAAACATTACTTTTTGATATAATTACAGTATTTTAATTACCATTAAATTAAATTATATTCTCATTAATCATGACAAATTATCTTCCTTTCTTAAATCATTATTTTAATATTTTAATTAGTATCAATAATTACTAAGTGTGTAATGCACATTTTTTAATTTAATAATTTAAAAATATTACTAATAAAAGGAAAAAAGTTGTTACAAATTATTATAAAAAAATATTTCTGCAAAATGAAAGGAAAAAATTGGATAAAAATATTCTTATTGTACTTGTCACAAAGAAACTTGAAACTTGGATTTAGAAGAAATAACCTTTCTAAAACGATTTTAACAGGATTGATAACTCCATCGATTTTCATTTTCAATCTCTATGTCATTTGCTAAAGCCTGAACAAATCTATATATAAAACAAACATTACACATTAATTACAAATTAGAAAATCATTTATTGTTACTAAACATTGCAGTCAAAAAGAGAAATTGTTTTAACAATAGCATCAAACAAAATTGCTGCTTTGTTAATACATGGTGAAATAACAATACATTCTAAATTTGTAATAGCTATAAATGTTAATGAAGATTTAACATGTAACATCAGGCAAGGTAGTGCATTAACATAATTGATGTTCAATTTAAATTTATTATTTAGGATGTAATTCCTATGATTCACAAATATTATTTTGGAGCAGTTGACAAGACCTTTTGAGATAATCTTTGTTTTAGTATAACAATAGAAATTTGAATTTATTATTTGGAGGAAAAGTTGTGATTTTAGAAGATTTTTTATGAATATTTTTTATTATTTCAAAAGGTACCGGACAAGAAATAGTTCAATAAACACATCTTATCTTTGGAAATATTGTCAAATTTTAACATTAACAACAAACACGAAACTTTTATTTGGTGGTACAAATTTTGATGTTACCAAGAGAAACAGGTTTTCAAATTGGGTTTTAGGGGTTGGAGAATGAACTATTGGAAAAACTAGTGATGAACTTATGAATGTTGACATTTCAAATGATTTGCTTCTAAGTAGTTAATGTGATTCAATTTCATCCGTTACTAGCAATAGTACTTGTCATTTGCTTATAGGAAATTTGAATGACCCATTTTTCTTTAAAGATAAGGTTATTTTAGCTCCTACATATGACATTGTTCACCCCATCAACCAATATACGATGCCATTAATTTATGGTGAAGAAAAAACTTATCTAAGTTTGGATACTATTTTGTTTGCAAATGATTCTATTAATTCTCCAAAATTTTAAAATACAATTTGAAAGTTGAAGTGCTAGTGATATTAAGAAACATAGACCAATTGTTAGGGGATAATTTCAAAATTGGAAAAACACATGTTGAAGGAAAAGTCATATTAGGTTGTCAAATTGGTCTCAATGTATATATACCTAGATTATCAGTAATCCATTAAGATGCTAGCATTCCATTCAAATCTCAACAAAGACGATTTCCATTGGTTGTTACTATAAAAAAAATCAAGATCTATTAAAGCATTTTGAGTGTGTGCCTTCCAAAACCATATTTCTTAAAAAAAAAAATAATTAATTACTAATAGTGAAGATGAAGATTCAAATATCTTCTATTGTTGTCTATAATAAAAATTTTCAATAATTTGTAACAATAAGTTAGTGAATATTTATTTTTTAAAATATTATTCTTTTAATCTAGTGTATGTTGTTGTTGACTTTTAATTATGTAATCAATTAAATATCAAATCAATCAATTTATAAAAAAAAAAGTGATTCGCACAGGAATTGAATATAGTATTAATGATGGAGAGATGTAGATACAAAACTGATGTTATATCATTTTAGTTGTACATGTAATATTACTTTTATTTTTTATATCATTGTTTATTTTAAAATTCTATGTATATAATAAAACCACCCAATTTATATATAAAAAGGTGCACTACACAAGTACTGAATCCAATATTATCAATGATGGAGAAAGGTAGATACAAAATTGATGTTTTACAATTTTTGTTGTACATGTAACATTACTCTTTTTTTTATTTTTTATTATTGTTTATCTTAAAATGCTATATAGATAACTTTGAGGATCAAAGATGGTGCATCTCCAAATTAAAAATACCAAAATAGGACAACGCATTTTAAGGACTAAAACAAACTTTAAAGTTTTAGAGACCAAAAATATATTTTATTCTTTAATGAATATGTTTTTGATTCATTGTAATTGGAATTACAATAACGGTACTAGGGTTTAAACTTAAGACCTCATACATTCTACCCTAATTTCTCACCACTAGGACAAGCCTAATGATTCATTTTTTGATGATTATAGTACGTGTAAAAACTAATAATAAAAAAAATAGAATTCATAATCGTATTACACCTTTTATATTTAAATATAAAAATATACATAAAAAAATAATTTTATTTTAAAAATAATATAAAATAATATAAGAATTATTTTGCAATTATTTTTATTTTTATATTTTAGCCCTTCTCAATCATCGATTTGGGGTGGCCACACTTCCCAACAACCCCCAGGGTTGGCTGTGACCTCACCGCTCCATGTCTTGTTGGATAATTTTTTAGGCAAGTCCTATTATACTCTTCAAATTTTGCATACTTTGCCACCTTCTTCTATGCTCACCTTTGACGACTTCCACCTCTTCCACTACTTCAATACCAACAACATCGACACTTTCTACCTCATTTGCCTTCACAAGCCAACAACAACCATACAAAAGAAGACATGTGTTATTTATAACTTTGAGCATTTGCTCAATCACAAGAATCACGCTCATTTTTATCTCCTAAAAGCTTTTCTTTCTCGACAAATTTGCAAGATAGAGTAGGCACCTTTGGCATGAGATGGTCCATGAACCTCGTACATGACCACTTCAACGACACGTTGCCACAATCGCAATGATGTTGCAAACCGGTGACCACACTCTAGCATGGTGGATGCGTTCACTTTGATGGAGAAAAAGAAGTTTATGCTTAATTGGTGGTGTGAATTTTTAGTAGTTTGGACCATGGTGTTTGTGTTAAAACCAAACTTAAGCGTTGGACCATGGTGTTTTAGTAACATGTTGAAATTTATGGTATATATGAATTGCTTATGATGTGTAGTCATGGTTTCTAGTGTTGCATGTTACTTTGGATTGAATTTCAAGCAATGAAAACCAAAATTTTGATTATGTCAAGTATATAAATCACCATTACATTAGGCACAATTTCATGGTGCCAGGTGTGATGTAGGCTAGAGGCCCTCTACCTCGTTGACGCGGGACACAAGATCGATAATGTTGGACGTTAGTTAGAAGATGGTTCTTCGATTTGGTCACCTTGAGTATGGGTTGAGGGGCCTCAAGCATGGTTGCCTTGAGAACTCTTTGACATGGTGACGTTGGGCCCTAGTTGAATGACGCTAGGCGTGATCAAGGTAGTAATTCTTTGCTTTGACGATGTCAGATGCAAGTTTTGTAGTGTCAATCGTGAGTCAAACAAATACTTTTTGTTTGAATGAGGCCAAAAGTATGTCTAGCTACGTCAGGTGTGGTTGTCACATGAACTCTTTGCCTTATCTATGTCGAGCATAAATGGATTGGTGTCGAGCATGGGCAAGCCAAAGGCTTTTTGCCTCAATGACACGGGCATCGAGAGAATGACGTCAAGTGTGGATTACTAAATAAAAATTTGTTTATTTGACTAGGTGTTGAACATGTGATTAGTAAATTGAATTACTCACATGATTTGTATTGGTATATGATTCTAGTTCATTATACATTGATTTGAAATGATGTATAATGATGTTTGAGTTGCTTAAAATTGTAATTTGATTATGAAGGAATGTTGAACTAGTAGAGTTGTACGAAGTGTAGTGTTAAAAGTAGTTGTGTTATGAATGCTTGAAGCACATAATTGAGTTATGTTGATTGTCTTATGACTTATGGCTAAAGGATAAGTCTTATTTTAAAAAGATGAATATCTCATTGTGAAGATATGATGTTGTGGTATTATACGAGTCCAGTTGTTGAAAAATCTTCTTGGTATAGTTGTCTCTTGAAGTAAAGTGTTAAATATCCTCTAGGTCTTTAGTTGATACAATATGAGAGTAGATCGAGTTATACTAATTAAAAGTGACTAATGTAGACTTGTATAAGGTAAGATCAAACCATACGTGTATGAAGTGATTAACTGAGTAAGGTATAAAATCGAAAACTAAAATCCTTAACAAAGTACTGGAAGGGACACAATATTTGAAGGGTATTCAACAGACTATTTTTATACATGTTTAGTTTTGCATGCTAAAATTGTATTAGACTCATACTGAAATTGTCTTATCCTTTATAGGAATATCATACTTCTTTGTAGATTTAGTTGGATCATGCTGACCTAACCTATTTAACACTTATAGTAATAACAGTGACTAATTTAGTATGTTTTTAAATTTTTTTTATATGTAGAGATCGAATTAAGAATCAACTACATGTGTAAAGACTAAAATTATATGTTTAATTATTTTTAAATTAAGTTTAAATATTTTTTTGTAAAGTTTTCAACAATTAAAAAATATTATATATTTAAATTTAAATTATTTATTATAATTTTAAATACCAACTTTGTATTCAATATATCTATTTATTATAAATTTTAATTATATAAAAACAATATTTACTATATATAATAGAAAAAATACAATACTAATTTTATTTAAAAGTATAATAACCTTTATCATTTGAATATTTTTATTTAAAAATAAAATACATGATATTTTATACTTAATTTTCTAATAAATATTAAGGAAAAAAATATTTTCGATACATAATGCGTTATTCAAACTGGCAGAAAAAAATATTTTGCGTCTTCATTGCTAATAAAATAAGTGATTTTATCATTGGTAAAGTGGATATTTATATTTTTTAATATTTGTTTATTGAGAGATGATTAATAAAAAAATATTTATAATATAAGATTTTAAACGTGTTAATAAAAGTGGAGATGAAAAGTAAGTATTTTCTTTAAATATTTTATATATTATATTTATAAATTAAAATAAAAATAATTTATAATAGTAGAAACGAAATCCCCGGATAAAAAGAAGTTCATATGAAATAAAATTCAAATAAAAAACTGATAAAAAATACAAATTTAAAAAGCAATAAAATTTACCAATCATCCAACCTATCACTTCGTACTAAGTTCGATTACATGCTAAAATTTTCTAGTATTTTTTCCCTAAGTTAACGGTATGCTAATTAAATCATGTAATTGCGTGAAATTTCGTTTCCTAAACCTTTCGCAGTTCGCACCACATACATCCCTCAACACTCCTATTCCACAGTGCCGCCGCTGCACCTGCGCCCTGTCCTAACACTCCGGCGACTGTGTTCACCGCCGACAACACCGCTGTCACAGTCCGAAGACTGGTTCGTTTCTTAGGCGTCAAGGACAAATAAATCACGAGAATCAACTTTTTTCTTCTCCACGCTAGCATCTTCACCTTCCCAACTAGAGATAGCTTCCAAACACACTTTCCAAGTAGGGTTCAGTTCATTCAGCGCAAAGCAATCTCCTCCGTCGCCGCCAACATGCTCCACAACAAGTCCTTCGTCAAGAAAACCAAAGGTGGCAAAGTCATGAAGGTATTCACCTCTTACTCTCTAACCCTAACTCCACCTTTTTTTGCCTCTTCTATTTATAATTTAATTTCTTTTCTGTTTTCTTCGTTTGGGAGTAGCAAGTGCGGGAGCACTACCTGCGTGACGATATATACTGCGGCGCACCGTTTTGCACCGTTTGCGATTCCTCCGCCGCTCGCCTCAGTGCTTCGCCTTCCACCATTCTCGTCGTCGACACCAATGTCGTTCTCAACCAGGTCTGCTTCCTTCTCCATTTTTTCGTCTGAATTCGACTGAGACGTGTTTTTCGTGATTTCAACTGTGTGCTGTTGTTGCAGATTGATTTGCTGGAGAATCCCGCGTTCGACAATGTTGTGGTGTTGTCCATCGTGCTGGAAGAGGTTAAGAACAAGAACATGTCTGTTTACAACCGTGTAAGATCTATCTGCAGCAATTCCATGAGGAAATTCTTTGTTTTCTCCAATGAATACCACAGGTACTTTTTTTGGCACCTTTTTTTGGTGACTTGCTACTAGTTTGTAGTTAGGGTGAGATTATATTACAGTATCATGGAGGAGAGGAAGGAAAAAACTAGGAACGCAGCAAGTCTGCATATCCAACGAGGAATTCTTTCCCAATTCCTAAACAAGTATGATGGCACACTGGGTCAACGTTAAACAATAAACACGAGTTCCAGTAACTGCATATTTGATCATTGTATTAGAGCCCCGTCTTATCTACTTCTCTAAATCTCTAAAATGACACATTAGAAAGTTATAAATAAGCATCACATCCCCACCAAAAAGACTTTTCTTTATGCATATTTTAGCAGGTGAATAGTGTAAAAAAATAAAAATAAATGGTTACTAGTCTAAAAATCTGAAAATTACATTACAAAAATTCAGGAATATAGCTTTGTGTGGCCTGTAGTCCTGCAAAAAATACCATTCATGGTAAATTGAATAAATATTGTTAATCACTGCTGTCCAAATAAAAGACATTGCCTTAGAATATACCTCTGGAAGGGGCTTAGCTTGAGGGCTTTGTTCCTTTTATGAGGTTCATCATTTTTTATTAGTAATTAGTGAGTGGTTCTAAATTCTGCTCCTGTGAATTTGCTTAATGCCATGTGGCCAATATTTTCTGCTTGTGGATGAGGGCATGTGGACTACCTATATTTGATGTGATATTTTGTCTCTCTGTTGGCAGGGATACATATGTTAAGGAAATGAGTGGGGAAACTAAAAATGATAGGAATGATCGAGGTTGGCTTTTCAGACAAGCTATGAATTTATTCTTGATTATTATTGTTTTTTATATGCTTTCTGGTTCACATGGATGGTTTTCTACATGAATTGCCAATAGAGATGAAAATGTTTTGAGGTTTTAACTTTAAAAAGTGGTAGTGCAGCTATACGAGTGGCTACTCAGTGGTATCAGAATCATCTTGGTGGTGCAGTAAAGGTTTTGCTTATAACTAATGATAGAGAGAACAAAAGGAAGGCTTGTGAAGAGGGCATTTTTGCTGAAACAGGTAGTTATCTTTCATGGAAATTGAAAGCTATGTTAAATATCAAAACTAACAGTATAGTTGAAAAATTCAATTTGTCTTTTGTTTCAGTTGAGTCATATGTGAAGTCTTTAGACCGACCTGATATACTGGACCTGCTTGTGCGGCCTGCATCTGAAGATGTGCACATGGAAGAGGTTGAAGATCTTAGACCATCCAAGAGGAAACTAATCTATTCTGAGGTATTCATTTAATGTCATTTCTATCCAGTATTTTGTGTTGGCACATTTGGTTAAACTGACAGGATAGAATATTTACACTATTAATTTTCAGCATAAGCCGATGTCTGAAATTACTTCTGGTTTACATCGTGGAATATATCATCAAGGGAAACTTCGTGTAAACCGTCATAATCCATTTGAAGCATATGTTGGGAGTGAGAGTATTGGTGATGAGATAATTATTTATGGGCGCTCAAACATGAATCGAGCATTTGATGGAGATATTGTGGCAGTTGAACTTCTGCCTCAGGACCAGTGGCAAGAAGCTTCATCTCTATCTATAGCCGGTGAAGGTATGTTAATTGTTAGATTATTGTACTCTGCCATGAGCAACTTGTAAGAATTTATTCTTTGCAAACTTGTATTAGCCTCACTAGGGAGAGTAGATCAGATGGAGGGTAGCTCAATTGAGAGTCCGAGGGAGACTGAAAACTATAGGCTGAACCATTAAGAAGGATTTAGAGATTAATAGTTTATTTATAAACTTGATTTATGGCATAACATGATGGTGTTATTTAATCCATGTAACCAACCTCTCCTAGTGTGAAAATGCTTGGTGGTTGTTATAATGAGGGTTGTTGGAAATAGAAATATTTTAGAAGATAAGAGCTTCTTTAATGTTTATTTTTCCAAGTAGTCGGGATACATGGTATAGCCAAGTTCAGTGCATCTTTAGGAAGTAACAATGATGCCCTTTTTGAAGTCTATAATATCAAAGCAAAACACATTTGATAGCCTGAGTAGAAAGCTTGTCTAAACCTAGAGAGACATCATGAACAAAGCAAGTACAACAGAAAAATGAAGAAGAATATGAAACAAAATGAAGAAGAATATGAAACATTGGCTCTATATGAAATAAAATAGAATGAGGAACTTTATTATCGAGAGATGAAGGATGCATTTGGTTTATTAGAAAACTGGCTGTAAACTACATCTCCTTAATGATGACCAAGAATTTGCATGTAGTAATAATTTTCGAGCCATTTCAAACAGATTTTATTTTTTCTTTATGCTTTTTCATTATGTTATGGTGTATGGGTAGTTGGGTATAAGTAGACAAGGTTATCAAACTTGAGAGTCTACGTAAACTCATGAGGGTTCCATAAACTCGACTTGTAAATTCGTAAGAGTTTATTTAATATAAAATAATTAAATATCAATAAATGATATAATAATTTAACATTTTAGCTCCATATTAAAACAAAATAGCAAATTACAATAATAAAGTAGGAAAATTTAGAGCACATTACTACCTAATTAGATCAAACTATGCCAAATCATGCATAAACTCTTACAAAACAGAGGAGGCAGCTACAATTGCATCATGAATTTGATCCAGTATTAGACATAATATTTAACAAATATTAACTATAAGTAGATTTCCAGGTTGAATTTAAAAAAAAAGTACGTGAAGCTTCAATAAAAAAAAGTAAACCTTCAAAATATCTAACAAATATAAGCTTCAGTAAAGAAAGAAAAATAGAACTTGCTATTTGTACAGAGAAGAAGAGAAATGTCTTCAACAAATCTGTAACCAACAATCAATACCCCGACACCATGAGAACCTTGGCACTCCGGAAACCTTTAACAGATTTGCAACAGATCTGACCATGAGAACGGAGAGCTCCGACATCCACCAGAATGGAAAAACCTAACACCTACGAGAACCCCAACACCGATGAGCACAACCACAATGCGCGCAGGCAAAAATGCAAATATTGCACTTGACGCCAGCTTATGTCCTCCACGTTTTGGGTTCAGATCATGGAGAGAACAACCCAATCCTCTTTTCTGATGAAGAAAAAAAACCCGCTCATGAAACACAGGTTTTGGAGTAGTTTTGGTGCCTTTTTAGCTACTGGTGTAGGCACGTTGATTCGCTTCTAAAATCGTGAATGAGTCTGATTTTGCTCGAGGTTGCTTGAGTTTGAACAATTTTACTCAAAAACGAGTTTGCTACCGGGTTAAATAGGTGGGTGCTCCTGCACTCGTAAACTCAGTAGTTTTTACGGGTGTTTGAGATTGACAACAATGCATGGAGATACCTCGTGAAGATGGGAAAAAATGAGAAGTCACTAGAAAATATTCATTGGCATTGTCACTTCTAAGATTTTTAATTTCTTTTCCAAATTGAGTTTGATTTCATTAAAATGGAAATAATTGGCAATAATTCAGATCTTTTCTATTTAAATTTCCCATCAACTAATATTATTTGCTTGCAGAAGATGAGGATGTGGATGAAGATGTTCATCTAGCTCCAAATAGTGCTGATGATGCACCTAGAACTATTCCTCAGCAGGGTTCTTCTGAAAAAGTAAATGCTGCACCCAGTCGCCCTTCTGGTCGTATTGTTGGCATTATAAAGAGAAACTGGCATTCGTAAGTATCTTTTTAATTACGTGCAGCATGTTAGACATATGTAATATTGTAAATAGTGCCTGAGTTCATTGTATAGGGTTATGAAATAACATAATTATGTTAATTAGGTTAGCTATAAAATTTGTATTTATTATCTTAGTTTATATAATTAAGCTCTGCTGTATAGTTTAGACTTTAGATGCATGGAGTTCATCCATCGTCTCTTGTTTTCCCCTTCCCTTAACAATGGATTTCTGTTTACTTACAAAGTAAAAACCGGTATTCAATTGATTGGAAACTGAATTCACTTTTTTTTTTATTAGAGGAAACTAATATCTCTTTTATCTCCAGTTATCAAGGGATGTTCTGCTTTTGTCATTGTTTTATATCAGTTTTTGTGTGAATTAGTGAGAAGTGGCAGAGAAATGTAGTTATAAATCTGAACTTAAATTCCAAAATATAAAAGATGAAGTATACTGAATCAGAAATGTAATTTTGGATTTTTGGCAGTTGTTGACCACAACTTTTCTTTTAATGCTAATTGCACTATATATGTGAATGAAGTGAATTCATTTTACTAGCACATGAAGCTATGTTGCTTTCTACATTATTTTAACACCAACCTATTTGGCTCAAAAATGTTAAAATGCAGATAAAGGGCAACATTTTGCTGCAATATTTTTGTGATCATTCCTTACTTATTTTTTTTCTTATATTTGATATCTTTTTTTGCAATGAGGATGCATCTGGAAGGATTGGTGCAAGCAAGAATTCCACAAATATAAAAACAGATATAGAATAATGGAAACTGTTCTCTCATTCTTTTGGAGGATTTTTGGCATTTAAATACTCTAATTGGATGATTTGATCTGTTTTTATCCCTTCTGAACAGCCAAAACTTTGTATTGTCTCAATCTTGAACTAATAATTCCTTTACTGATAGAAATGATAACCTCAATCCTCAAATTTGGTAAGTTCGGTGATAAGGGAACCTGCCTTCACAAGGTTCTTTCACAGCAGAATATGAGTTATGTGCCCTTTTAGAATGTAGCACTCTTCAAGATCCTTAATCATCTCATGAGTATTGTTCCATCAACTAATCCAAGTTGATAAAAGGCATGTTGAACTGAAAGAAATAGGTCTTCTGATTTGTTGTTACCTGTTAGAGATGGGGTGCTCTAGACTGGTACAAGTTATGCTTGTTTGGCAGAGAAATTCAATTTTTCTTAATTTGTAGTCTTTGTCAATGACCAACTATCACAAAAGCTTACTCTCTAAGAGAAGTACCTCATGAATGGTTTTGATATATAACATGCCTCAAACAAGTGTTCTTTGGGCCTTGAAGTCTGTACAATGCCCGGGGCCACCTTCCTTGTGTTGAAATTTTAACTTATATCTAGACAAATAGGAGTGGTAAAGACATAACTTTTGACCAGTTAGTCATAGAGGCTATGATACAGTGCCAATGATTAAATCTACCAAAGTTTAAGGCTGAGATTTTTTTTTACATTGAGGGCTCCTGCAAACTGTGTTTCATGAAAGCATTTTTTTTTTCATCCACTAAAATTGCCTCTTAAAATGGGAACGTGGTAAGCTAACTGCAAAACAAACAAATTCTACATTGTTTGGTCACATTGGTGTAGGCATGTTATTTACATCTAACAGTCTTAACAGCTGCATATCTATAAGACATTATTAGATGTGTACAGCATCTTGTTCTATAATATATTTGTAACTGTCAGCATACATTTACTGGTTATATTATCAGTGCAAATGGGAGAGTTAACTTTATAATTACTCTTTGTGATGTGATTATGTAGCACACTGGCTACCTATTCTTTCATACATGAGCTAGCTTTAGGTACAGTATCAAAATTAGAGTAACATAAAAATGAAAATTTGATATATCTTTGAGCATAAAGGCGCATATAGATTTTTTCTTTGAGATAGGTTTGCTATTTGTTCTATAAATGTTAAACCTTGTTAACCAATCATAACTTTTTGTTTGTTAAAATGTTGATCAGTTGATCTTGTTAAACTAATCGGCATTTTTGTTTACTGAATTATAAACAACAAGTATGGTCTGTGTATTTCATTTTCTTAGTGTATATGTCTGATTTTTCATGATTCGTATACATAATTTGTCTTTTCAGGTATTGTGGATCTTTGGACCCAATGCCTATGCCTGCAGGAAGTGGTGGTATTGCCCATGCACTGTTTGTCTCCAAAGATCGCAGAATTCCCAAGATTCGAATCCAAACCCGTCAACTTGAGAACCTTTTGGATAAGAGGATTATTGTGGCAGTTGATTCTTGGGATCGCCAATCACGATATCCATCAGGCCATTATGTGAGAACTATAGGGGAGATAGGTGATAGAGATACAGAAAGCGAGGTATGGGATATTGGATATTGTATGCCTTTCTCTTTGTATCAATATTGGGAAGACAATGAATGAGCATGTGGAACCTTCTACTTGATTGCTATATTGTTTTTGATGAAGCTGATGCATATAATATTATTGTCTTGAAAGTGATTTCTTTTCTCATCATCTCATATCTTCTGATGATTAGAATGTGAGATTTTAAACCTAAGTTGTGAAAACTGATATAATCATCTGGAGCAAATCATTAGGAACCTGACTACATCTTTATGGTCTCTGCAACTTACCCAGCTTGTTCCATTTTGTTGATGATTTCTTCAACATAATTGCGATTTCCCTTCAATACATGCAAGGAAGCCCAGAATTGAAAATACCTTCCATACAAGGAGGGAAACATTTAAAATGTTTGCCACACTGTTGTAGGATTGTACTTATTGGATACTGTGCACTGCAAAGTTCAGACATCATTAGATACTACTATTCTCCACTGTTTTCTACAAGTTTTATTTATTTTGATTTGGTTTTTATTCCAATATGGTTTGGTGCATAGGAGTTTGATATAGGCTAGATTTCACTATGTCTACACTACACTCTAATGATTAATACCAAATAAGCTACACTTTCCCCACTAATGGAATGACCCATTTATCAATTTGTATTAATGATATATTATATGATGGTTTGATATGTTTTCTTGGCATTTCGTGGCATATTGTTATTATTTTGAATCTTGCTTTACCCAAATTCTAAAGTTTTAGCAAATAGCATACCTGTCTTGCCAGTTATCAGTATTGTATTTGATTTAATACCTGTACTCATGGTTGTCAAACTTGAGTTAATTCTTAGTCTTGTAGGATTTTACGATTCTAGATAGAGAAAGCAAGTTAACTTGTCAAACTCTTTTTGGATAAACTTTATTAATAAACTTGAGTCAAGAAAAGAGTAAATGAGTTTGAAATCAAATATAATTTCCACCCAATAAATGATAGTGTTTTCCAGGGCTCAAATGATCTAAAGTAATTAACTCCTTTTCAAAAAAAATTCACTTTAGTAACATGTTCTTATAAATTTATATATAGGTTGGTCATTTATGTAGTTTTATTTCATTTAGTACTAATGTATATCATACTTATTATTTTAGTTTGCTACTTTGCTTTATTTTGAAGTTGAAATGTTGAATTATTGTTGGTTTAAGAGTATTATGTTATGCATAATTGTCATTAATAGGGTTTTTAATGATTATTTTTTTGTATTGGGTAAATTCTTAAACCCCTAAAAGTTTATTAGTCAATTCTATAAAAGCTCTGAGTTTACATGGACTCTCGAGTATGCCAACTTTTGCTGTTCTTGTCTGATTCATGTTTACTTAAATACTTACCACATTTTATATTTGAATCTGATAATGCAACTATTTGTTGTATTTTTGGACCAACTAAATCATATTAGTGATATGTCTTCTCTACTCCTTTTTGTTACAAAATAGGTGGTTTTGATAGAAAATGATATAAATACACGACCATTCTCTTCACAAGTGCTGGCATGCTTGCCACCATTGCCATGGGTAGTCTCTTCTGAAGATTTGTCTAATCCAATCAGGCAGGACCTGCGTCATTTGCGTGTCTTCAGTGTGGACCCTCCAGGTATGGGTCTTGTTAATTTTCCATTTCTATTACTCAGCAAAGGGTGAAATGTTATTGTATCAGTAATTCTGCATTAGTTTTGTATTAGAAAATAACTGATGGCAGTTATGTATTAGGATTATGCATAGCAGTAGGGTGTGTAATTAGACAAGTGTGTTTGCAGTTTGTGGGCAGAGAATACTCTCTGTAGGAAACTTTTGTGTTTGGGACATCAAGTGCATTGCTATATTATATATGGTTTCTGTGTTCAGGATTTTATTTTATCAGTTTATCAATTGGTGTTCTCTATTAAAGAACAGCACTAAGAAAATTGTTCATGAAAAGTTCATGGATTAGTTATTCATAAACTTCATCCCAAATCCCAATCACTAAATAATTTGACAATATAATAGTTTTTATCAGTAAAAAAAATTATGACAAATTTATTTTGCAATTTCAACAAGCCTCAGATGATGCAATCTTAAAATACAATGTGGCATGCCTTGGGGCAGCCTGACCAGTGTGACCCTGTCCTCCCTATTGGAGTATATCTTTACTCCTTAAAATTGTACTAGATATATTAATGTATAGAGTTATTATTTCAGTCAGTTAGTTTCTGTATTTTCTGTTTTAGCTTAATTACCTGTTCAACAGGTCAATGTTTCTATAGCTTCCCTTGAAGCTATTGAAACATATAAATAGGACAATTGTATTACTGATTAATTACTGAAAATACAATTTACTCTTCTCTGTTAATTCTGCTCTCTCTCTCTCACTCTCTCCCTCTCTAATTTCTAAGACTCTCACAATTCTAATACTCCCAACCTTTCTTCTGCTAAAAATAAAAGAATCTTTCAAAGATTGTGAAGTGTTAACTCTGCAAGGGAAAATTGATGGGCAAAAATATTTTATACAAGGTATAGAGAAGGATGTCTAGGAAATTTAAATGAAATAAATGATTATGATGAAATCATGAAAGGTATGTTATAGGAAGCATCAGGTTGAAAAGGTTCTGCTCTAATTTTTATTTTATGAGACAGCAAAACCATATAATCTTGTAATTGATGTCTTTTTCTGTTGCTGAGTGTTGTTTTCTTCTTGAATGAGTCAACTCGTCATTGTCTCACTGACAATCAAAATGGAAGTGCTTATGTCTCTTACTGTTAAAATGGAAACAATGGAATACTGTGTGTATTTCTATTCTCTCCCCCCCTCCCCCCTCTCCCCCTTTTTTTTATGATGTGTAACATTTTCATTTTCAAAATAATCTTATTTTTATGTTTACCAATTTTTGTTTTGTCATTAGTAGTTTCACTTAACTTGATAAAGAACCATTTGAAGTAGCTGCTTTACTTTGACTCAGAAGAGGACATGGTAATGGTATAAGGCTGTTGTTTTATTTCTGCTACTTGCATGCAGGCTGCAAGGATATTGATGATGCACTCCACTGTCATGCTCTTCCAAATGGGAACTTTGAAGTTGGAGTTCGTATCCTTTGTTTGAGGACATTCATTTTACTGATGATGCATGTGTCAATAGGCTATACGCACTCAAATTAGCATTTATGGGTTACTACAATTGGATGGGTGTTATGGTTTCATCATTTTATTTGTATGCAACAGGAATTTTAGTTTAAATTAGCTTATGGATGCCCCTGCTGACAATTTTAATTAGCATGTCTGCTTGCAATTTTGCTTCTTCTAGCACACTTGAATTGTATACTAGTGTATGAACTATGAAGTATAATATGGGATTTATCCCCTCAAAAGTGATGGAGGGTAAAGTTATTAATCTCAGTCATTGATGAAAAAATTTAATGACTGATATTCCAATTTTCAACACATTCATGATTTGTTATGTATTTGCATGCAATATTAACTGTTGATTGTCTCATGAACAACCAAGGTTACTTACTTTACCCTTGAAAGTGAATTGCTAGGAGCTGAACATTATAATATGATACTGCTTTGTCGGCCCAAACTATAGACATTCTGAATGTTTTTGCAAGGGTTTCTTTCTAAACAGATTTTCCATGTCTCAACTGAAGTAAGTTATCAGATGATGCAACTAAGAGTTTGCATGTCTGAACAATTCTTTAATGTCCATATGGTGCTGCTTTATCCTCTGTCTTCTTCAACAGCCAGGCTTCATTAGTTTTTCACTTTTCTACCTTTTTCCTGTCTCCCCAATCTTCCCCCTAGCTAGTAGCTTATGCTATGTAATCCCTCTACATTGTTCGTCTTTAATGGATTTCTGTTAGATATTGCTGATGTGACAAATTTTGTTCATCCTGGAACCCCCCTTGATGATGAGGCTGCACAAAGGGGTACATCTGTCTACCTTGTTGAGCGGCGGATAGACATGCTTCCCAAACCACTCACTGAGGGTAATATCATTTGATCTTTCATTTAACTAGTTTGAAAAATTAGATTGCTATGGTTATAGCAATTTCTTTTGCCTTCATTGATAAATCTTTATCTGGCAGACATATGTTCTCTTCGTTCTGATGTGGAAAGGCTTGCATTCTCTGTCATATGGGTATGTGCGATCACATATTTTTTACCCTGATTAAATTTATTGGTATCAATATATTTTTGTCATGATGTGCATTACTATGAGATATCAATTATTATTTGTTTGAATCTTGTAAATATTTACCAAAGAATCCCAAGCATCATTGAAATCTTTCAATTGCCTTTATTTTGCCACTCGCCATTGTACTTCTGCTGTGATTCTTTTGACCTCATTGTCGCAATATTAATTTCTATTCAAACATGGGTTTGATTCATACTCCATGCTCTGAGAAATATTTACCATCCAAAAAAAGGAAAAAAACGCACCAAATGTCCACAATCAAGCTCATCTACAAACATGCAACCACAACATGACTGGTTTTTCTGCTTCCCTGTCTAGATTGACACCATAAAACTTAGATTAGCAACTGCCACTGCATCTGTTGCTATGTCAATCATTTTTGTTGCCTAAACTGTGTTCTGTATAAAAAAGTATTTATTTTGCAGAGTAGTTATAGTTGCAGCTTTTTTCAGAAGCTACTCAAATTAGCCTCTCAAAATAATCGAACTCAGATTTTTTCCTAAAGCTTAATCAAACACTATAAATTTTCAAATTGACTCTTTTTTAATGGAAAAAAGAATAACCAAATGAGCTCACAATCAACAAGGTTATGAAACAATAAACAAAAGCACAAGGAGTAGAAAGCACTCCATGAAACAGACTCTTCTCACTAAACTTTCCCTCCCGTTTCACCTTTTACACAAGTCTCTGTCTGTACTCTGTTCATACTATACACTTTACAACCAGACAACCAGTAAGAATGCCAATTTAGAATGTTCAGTTCGAAACCTCTAATTTGAGACAACGTATGTTCCTTAGAGTAGAAGCTATTCTCATAAGTGATTGTAAATACGCATTTTTCAAGCTAGGTGAATAGTGTATTTTTTTTTTGTCATTTGCAACCATTAATTTGTCTGTTATTCCTGGTACACACTCATAGGGTGTTAGGGTCAATGTGCATAATGCAGAAAGAGCATATGCATTTATACTAATTATTTGAAATTCTCCAAGTTCATTCTATCCACTATGTCTTCAATAATATGATCAAAATATGATTACTGCATAGTTTAAATATTCCAAAAGGATGTCAGCTGAAGCAATTTATATTCAAATACTCTCCATTTTCTTCACAGGATTGAACTTAAACTTTTTACGTGTGTTCAGGAAATGACACCTGAAGCAGACATTATTTCCACGAGATACACAAAAAGTGTCATAAAATCTTCTGCAGCATTGTCTTATGTTGAAGCACAAGCGAGGATGGATGATAGGTATGCTTTTATTTCTCCTTAGATCTATTGTAAAATTATATGGATTGATGTGTCTTTAATTAGCACTCTCAATTATAATGTAGACTGGAAAAAAAATTTGTATGTTTCTTTTCTGGGATTCTGTTATTCCAGAGTATATGCCTGCTACAATTGCTTATGAAATAGCTGGTACCAAATCTAGTAAATCTTTCAAAATAAACAAAGTCATGAGTTAGAGGGGGTGTATTCTGACAGTTATCAAAACAGAAGCCAGTGCTGAATGACTGGGCTCATGTTCATGCTATTCAAACTGTTTGTTTGTTGATCAATACTTGTTCAATTTCTTTATATGATTAGATGACCATGTTTTTGTGGATTGCTAATTGTTTCTTCTAGTCTGTTGTTTGCCATGAAATATTATTTCTTTCATGAAATAATTTAGTTACTTTATTTTATGTTCTCTTTGTACAGTCGATTGATGGATCCAATTACTGCAGACTTGAGGAATATGAATAGTTTAGCCAAGGTATGGGTTTCGTGGTTGCAGGCTATTGTTTTACTCATGTAATTATAAGTATAGTTGTACACATGTATTTGTTTGCTATATAATGAAATTGTCTGAAAAGTATGTCTTTGAGTATGATCTATCAGAAAATGAGATTAAGGCGTATAGAGAGAGGAGCTTTGACTCTTGCATCTGCTGAAGTCAAATTTCAAATTGACACGGAGACTCATGACCCCCTTGATATTGGTATAATCTTCTAACTTCTTAATAGTATTTAGTATTTCTTTTTGAGGTTGTAGAATGTGGGCAATTGGGTATTCTCATTGAATATGAAGTTCGGCTAGTGTCATTAAATTATTCATTCTAGGAGGAATGAGTAAGCCTGTCATCTATTGGTTCTTGTCACACTTACCTGATGTGTGAGACCAAATATGTCATTTGCGATTCTTACATTCTGCGTATCATTTAGTCAAACCGATTGTGAATTATCTGCTACCTAGTAGTGACATGAAGCCTTGAATCTGTCCATGATGGATATGGTTTTCTTCCTTGATGTATATGCTTTTGCTAAAAAAGTTCAACCATTTTTTACTGAAAAGGATTCATCTATTTTAAATAACAGTTTTTTTTTAAAAAATCTTTTAATAACAATTAATTGAAGTTTTTCAATAAAAATAATTAAATACCAACATTTTTGGAAGTCCAATTGTATAAACAAATAAATCAAATTGTGGGAGCCCAAATAGTTTGTAGTCCCCTCTAAGAGCTGAGTTGGATTGGGCGGACAATTTCTTTCTATGTATTCACTTATAACTAACATTAAATATACAACCACTTAAAATAAAGGGTATATTTGGAATAAAACTTGAGTTTATGGTAGAATTAATTAAAAGTAACCATATTAATTATTTTCTTGGTCTTGATGATTGTCCTATGTTGCTTAGAACTAGGATCAGAGGTAGTATTAGTATTTATTTCGTAAAGAAATATAGTATTTTTCAATAAAAAGTAACTTTGAAAAAAGTGATAACTTTTATTTTCACTGGACATGTGATAGTATAGTATTATCTTATTTGATACTGTATCGTATACAATGTCACATTAAATATTGAATAGTATTAAAATTTTATTAGGAGTTATACAATGATCTTATATTATCAGGTCTTATACTGTCAATCACGTGTAATAAATGGGTCCTTAATCTTAAGGGAAGTATTAAATTCACATTATTATAAATGGGTTCATAATCTTAATACATACTTGGGTATAATAATTTAAAGTCTCATTTCATTATTGAAATATATTTCTCATTTCTAATTTCATCTGATATGTAAATTTTCAACAGTAATTTATTTTCTTTCTCGAGTATGTTTAGTTATAGCTATAGTTAAATTGGATATTTAGTAGAAGATTGACTGAGTTGATGGTTTTCTTTTTTACTTTGCTTTCAGCTATTCTTTCTTGGAAGGAAAGGGAGAAAAAGTAGTTTTTTCCTTCTCCCTTTCTGTTTTTTAAAATTATTGCCACTGTTTGAATTTATTTGCAGGAATGTACCAGATCCGGGAGGCCAACCAAATGGTGGAGGAGTTTATGCTTGCTGCTAATGTTTCCGTTGCACAACAAATTCTTAAAACTTTCCCATTGTGCTCATTATTAAGGTTGTTTTTTTATCTGACTTTTAACTTTACTTTGGACCTGATGTTTTTCTTGGGAGGGGCTTCCTTTATGTAATAATTGGTTTACAGTATATCCAAACTGTACTCTTACCTCTATCCTAATATATCTAAATTGTTTGTTGGTACCTGCGTAGGCGTCATCCAACACCAACTAGAGAGATGCTTGAACCCTTGCTAATGACTGCTGCTGCAGTTGGCTTGCACTTGGATGTCTCGTCATCAAAAGCATTGGCTGATTCTCTTGACCATGCTGTGGTAAATATTTAATTGTACATTTTTTTTAATTTTTTTTTGCACCATTCTTCTTTTTTAATTGTTTTAATTATATTATCACTAGCTCTGATGATACAATGATTTTAGCTGCGGCATCTTTATAGCTTACTCCTAGGTAGGTTAAATATTTTTTGAGTCTTATTTGGTCTCATGCTTATCACATATACAAAATACTTATTTCAGGGTGAGGATCCATACTTCAATAAGTTAATCCGTATACTGGCAACTAGGTGTATGAGTCAGGTAAATTAGACTTGAATAAGAACCCGGATTTAGAATTTACAAAAAAAAACTGAGTTTTTGTTTTGTTTTTAGGCGGTTTATTTCTGCAGTGGGGATCTTAGCCCTCCAGAATATCATCATTATGGGCTTGCATCTCCTTTGTATACCCATTTCACATCACCTATAAGAAGATATGCAGGTGGGTATGCTATAATTATATGATATGTTTACTTGGTCGGTTGTGCACAATAATGTGAGATGAAACATTTTTCACTGCAGATGTCATTGTGCACAGGCTACTTGCTGCTTCTTTAGGAATATCCAAGTTACCGTCTGTATTTCAAGACAGACTTCAGCTCACTAATATTTCAGACAGTATGAAATCTCCTTCATGATCCAAGTAGAACTTGATCATTTATGTGTTTGTCTTCAATCGGGTCCGCCTTGGTGGAAGTTTTCTATACGTTAACTATATTCATCAGGAATTAAATAATAATTTTTTCTTCATGGGTCTTATTCTTTTGGCGTGGCATATATGTTAATGGTGTTTTTAACCCATATATGGTTCAGATTTAAATTATCGGCACAGGAATGCCCAGTATGCAGGGCGAGCATCTGTAGAGCTACATACTCTAATTTATTTCAGGAAGAGGTATGCGACATAAATTCTGCTCCCTGTCACCGGTATTTATGTCTATACACACTTTGCAGCCTATTCTAACTTGGTTTATCTTTGTACAAACAGGCCTACAGACACGGAGGCTAGAATAGTGAAAATAAGATCTAATGGATTTTTTGTGTTTGTTCCCAAGTAAATTATCTTATTCTTCCCTCGTTTCTTTCCTTTTTATTTCTGCTTTGCTATATAACAGTTGGAAAGGAGAATAAGGATAGCAAAAACATAAGAGTGAAGAATGTTTTCATTCAATCTGACCTGGAGATGGCTATTTGAGTAATGTTATTTCTGTACTTTCGGTGAATTTTTCATTTATAGTTTTCATGACCTTTTCCCCTTCACAGATATGGCATAGAAGGACCTGTATATCTGACAAAAGCTGAAAAGGGAAGTGGAGAATGGTATGTAGATGAGCAACAGCAGAAGATTAAAAAGATGGACGGTAGCCTTTCATACAGCATTTTGCAGACAGTCCAAATTCACATGGAGGTTGTGGAGCCTCAGCCTAACCGGCCAAAACTTCAGCTTACTCTCATCTAGAGGTATATGAGCATTTAACAACAGGCATGCCTCTAATATAACTCCTATTTAGATTGCCATTTGCATCTCAGCGCTTCTCAAGGAAGGTTTCTCGTATTGGAAATCACTGGCATGAAAAATTCATGGAAGGAACGAAACAAAGGTTGACGATTTTGGTTGGAGAAATTTTTACTAGATGGAACAGTGTATGGTTGATGACGTAAGTTTTATTCTTTTTACAATTATTTACTTCTAAATTGGGAAGTGGAATTATTTACTTGAGTCAAAAAGATACGCGTTAGCTTAAATGTGCCAATGTATTTTGAGAGAATATCAAAACTATTAAATTAAGAAATATGTATCATCCAAGAGACTCCAGAGTCTATTCTTAGAACTGCCCACTTTATTTTTTCTCACCAGCGGTGGGTTACCCAGATGGACCTTTTATCTTGAGATACTATCATTATACTTGTACAAATACTCACTTCCTCAGAGTGCCGACCCTGCCGTTGCAATTAGCAAGTATATCCTATTTCTGCCTTCATGCTCTTCATCGTTGCAATTAACAACTATATCCTATAGTTAACAATGTTTCAATTTAATCTCTATACACACCATTTCTCTCTCTCTCTCTATATATATATATATTAGTTTAATTTCCGTCTCTATTGCAATTGGGACAATTTTTTTTAATGAAATTATAAAACTCAGAAAATAAAAATGCTATGTTTAGAAATTAAAGTATAATGTTTTTACTAATAAATATTAAGATAAAGTTAATAAAACTATAAAAATCAAAATGAGATGTTTTGTATAGGAACAAAAGTGTTCTATTTTATGGTTAAATATATTCTATTTTAGTCCTTACACGTGTCTAAATAAAAATAAGTAGTTATTATTTAAATATTTTCAAATTTGTGAAAATAATATTAAACGAAATATATTTATGAATGTTATATTATAATAAATAAATAAATATATCAACAATTTAAGGCACATTACATAATATTAAAATTTATTATAAAATATTTAATGATAATTGTTTTATTTTTTAAATTAATATAAGATTAAATAATAATAAATTTCAAGGAGAAATATTAAAGATGATTTATATATTTTATAATTTAAAGGAAATAACATTTTATACAAGTTGTCCTAAAACAACATTGTATAGAACTTAAAATACATTATAAATTAAAATTTAAAATATTATGTAATTAAGATATTACGATATATTATACTGTCACACAAGTATTTAAAATAATGAAAAATAAGAACATTTTTATTAAATTAAATAAAGGGTGTGCTGTCAGATGATGAATTGGTGGTGTTTCATGAAGGTCCATCTTGGCTTCATGAGATTCTGTGTGCTGACGCTATGGGAGTCCAGTTTCCCAGAGTAAAATTTGATTTGGTTTGCTTCTCTTTTGTAACAAAAATAAAAAATCCTATTTTATTTTTATCTGACTCATGTTATTCTTTGTCGATCAAACGAGCCTAATTAGAGTTTAGGAACCATTGCAGAAACTCGAATGTAACTGATATGAAAGTGACATCATTGGAATAAATTATTGCAGAGACTCGGATAACTGATGATGAAGAGAGATGGTAATATTATAAAACTTTTGCGGAGTTTAGTAGGAGAGATTTTTTTTTTTTCATATTTATAATTATAATTTTTAAGAATTATAAATTTTGACAATCATGATTTTTAAGAATAATTAAAATATGTTTGATTTTTCATAAATTTTTTTGAGAATATTTATACAATTTTTTTTGAAATTAAATTTTTTATATATTTAATTATAATAATATATTTTTGGGTAAATAAATATATTTTTTATAAAAATATATTTTTTTAAAATAATCTCATTAGATATATTAATTTATTCAAATCTTATTATAAATATAATATTAAATTATCTTAAAAAGTTGAAAGCTTATTAAAATAATTTAAATACAAAATTCAATAAAAAATGCTACATTATGATTAAAGAGACTAAAAATATATTATTTTATTTCATTGAATAAAAAATAAAAAATAAAAAGATGTTAAAAAATATCATCAAAATATTAAAATAAAATAGATTTTAATAATATTAAAATTAACAAAGTCAAGAAATAAAGAAATATAAAAAAGAGAGAAAGGAAAATAGAGATATGGGGTTGGGGGATAGTGAAGACGAGAGAGAGAGAGAGGGTGAGAAGAAGAGAAGAAGATTGAGAATGGGAGAGACAAAGAACGAGAAAGTGAGGAAAAAAGAGAATTAGAAAAGAAGAGGAAGAGAGAGAGAAAGTGAAAGAGAGAGAGAGATAGACTTAGAGGGAGGGAGGGAGAGGGCGTGAGAGAGAGAGCAAGAAAAAAGATAAAGAAAGAGAAAAGAATGAGAGAGAGAAAGATATATCTTTTATTTTAAAAATGACTATTGTGATTTTTTTTTTATATATATAAAACTTTTTTTCTAATTAAAAAAATTGAATTTTTATCTTGTGTAATAATATTTTTGTGTGAAAGCGAGATAAAAGTCATTCCTAAAAAACTATATATTCTTAGGAACTTTTTTTTTTTAAATAACTACCAAAGGAAACCAAGATTTATAATTGAAGATTTTCACGAAAGTAAAAATAGTATGTGTATCAAATGCCCCTTAATGTAAGTGAGCTCTTAATTAAGTTCTTATCTGTCTAATCTATTATATTGTTAAAATAAAAAGTTGTCTAATTTTTTTAAAGTAAAAATTGCATGATTATAACAAAATTCAAACTTTAAACCTTATTAATATTACTGCATCTAGACTGTCATTATTGAGGCTTTGTACACACTATACATTAATTATATAATTTATTCTCATTTACGCGTGAATTGTGATATTTATTAAAAATGTCATTATTAATTTTCAAGAAAAAGTTGTAACGGTTGTCGTAACTTGATCCATCACAGTTGTAACGTGTGAGACTGAACTCAATTTTATTAAGTAAAATCTTAGATTTAAGTTTTGTGTACAAAAAAAAAATAATTGAGAAGAGAAATTTTACTAAAGGTAATCAATCAAGTTCCTCAACAAAGATCAATGCTAATAAATATTTTGTACTAATAACATAATTATATCTCTCTCTTTATATATATATATATCAAAGGAGAGCATGTCATATTATAAGAGATGAGGAGACTAAATCATAGTCATTAGATTATAAATAAAAATATTAAGATTAAAATTCAATTATAAACACTATTTTCCATAATTATTAACATCATTACTACTCATTGCTGCAATTATTACCACCATTACCATCACTGTGATTGCCACTAATGTTGTTACTACTGTTGCCACCACCATTTCTATCACTTACAACAATGATGTTGACAACAATAATAACGATGACAATTACGATGGTAATAGTGATGACAATGTCATCACTATCTCACCATCTTCATTACCACCATCGTTATCGTTGCCAAGTGACATTAATGACAATGATGGTGGTAAAAACTCTTAGTAAAGTTAATTCACTTAATGACTCAAATTTATATTGAATTTTAACGATACAATCATTGAATTAAAACTTTTTAATGAATAGAGCAAGTTTATAATTTTTTGCAATATTTGACAAATATACGTAGAGTTAATTACTTATACACTACCAGTATAAAGTTTTTTTTACACTGACAACCAATTAGATCTTTTAATTGTGCTATGTCACTGTTAAAAGTAAATGTGTTTATAGTGACATGACATAATTAAAAGATCTAATTGGTTGCCAATATAAATTTTTTTTTACATTAGAAGTATATAGGTAATTAACTCATATATATACATATACATATACATATATATATATATATATATGTATATGTATATGTATATGTATATATGTATGTGTGTGTGTATATATATATATATATATATATGAATTGTTTGAGAAGTGTCTAAGTTTGATGATCCTTAACCAGACTTTACTTACCTCTAAGTCGAACAATATTAGTCTAAAGTGAAACCTCAACATACTTGTGTGAGATAAAAAAAAATATAGGGATCCATTTATTTTAAGAGTAATTCATAGTAGAGTTATTCTACTATATAATCTATGATTTATATTGAATTTTAATGATACAACCTTTGAATTAAATCATCTTAATGAATTGATCGAGTTTATAATTTTTGTATATATATATATATATATAGGTTAATATCTTGAAAGAAAAAAATCTGAATAATAATATTTTACGGGATATTTTGGTAAATGTAGTATAATCATGAAATATTATAAATCAAGACAAAAGTAGTTTCATCTTTCAATTAGTCCAAGCATAGTTTTAGTAACTCTTTTATGATTCCTTCCACCGCTAGCTAGTTGTTTTCTCTCTTTCTCTCTCCCCCTACCTTTATTCAACAATGGTGGTTGAAATCATTGATCTTTCAGACTCCCCTCCCTCGTCACCTAGGTCATCTAACAATGCAACAACAAGACTTATCAATTTTAATTCTGTTTCTGTTGAAAAAGAACAATTTGAGAAATTTCCGATACCCTTAATGGGTTGCACAAATCCCAACTTGTACCATACCGACCAGCCACAGACTAGTCTATGGCCAATTGCAAAATATACTTGTGAGCCCTCTGAAGTTGCTACTTTTCAACCCAACATGCCAAGGGCTGCTACAATACTTGAACCAACACCTACATCGAACACTTACCTGTCCCCTGGTGGAGCTGGATTGAAGGAACCCTGGACTCACAAAGAGCACGAGTTTGTGTCCTCCAAACTTCATCTTTTTAGCATTCTCTCATTTTTCTTATTCTACTTAATTGCATTTCAATTCTCGTTAATCATTTAAGGTAGGTTTTAAATTGTGTTCATGATCTCAATTTCGCTGTAATATTTGATATTGAGGGAAATTACATATAAAAACGGTTGCAAGATCATACACACTCCAAAAAATTTAGTGTTATGGCCAAAATCATGGTCCCATAATGTTTTTTTTAAAACATTACTTTCAATTTCTTTTTTGTAAAAGAAATAAAATTTTCATAGGTCATTAAGTGGTGTTTTTGTTACTATATTTTTCCTTCTTGATGTATCATTACTTTTTATTAATCAGTTTTATATATATGAATTTTGATTCCAGGTTATTTATGAGGGGACTAATCAAGTATGGAAAAGGGTCTTGGAGCCAAATTGCTGAACACTTTGTGCAAAATAAGACACCACAAGAAGTTGAGAGCTATGCTGCATGGTTCTTCAAGCATCAACCATCCACAGCTAGCCTCATGTCCTTAAACAACAATCTCATGGCTGCATCTGCATCTGTCTCAGACTCTATGTCCATGGTTGTTAATGAGCCACAACACACCCACATGTTTTTCCCAGAGAATGCTTCTTTCCTTCTGGCCCCATCATATGGAGAAGCTAGTAGCAACACCAACACCAACACCGTCATGCATGGATTCCCAATGCAGACAAGTGGTGCAAACACTTCCATGAATGCTAGTGATAATGGAGAAGTTGATTTGGAGTTGCGTTTGGGTTTATGCCAGCCAGACTCAGATATGTTTAATGCTTGCATGGATGACAAATATATCTAGCTTGCTAGGTGTGATTGTGTCTCACCCTTAAATGCCTTTATTTTATGCTCTTTTTTTTTTGTTGGTTGGGATGTTATCGTTTATTTATGTTATCAAAGTTATGTTGATGTTTGCTTGCAGATGTGTCTTATTTTTCATGAAATATGTCTTTTATGTAATAAAACTTGTCAATGTTTCCTTTCCAAACATTTTCTTTAGCAAATCACATCTTTTATCGCAAAAGGCTAATATATATAATTAATATTTTAATACATGATAAAACATTATTTTTACACAATTAAAAATTTTTAATCTTTAAATTATATTATAATTAAATTTCATAATAAATAAGCATATTTAAATATAAACTAAAATTTGAATTTATAATAAAATTTTAAATTTTGATATATTATTTTTAATTATTGATATTTTTTAAAAATATCAAAAATCAATTAAAAAAGTGAGATAAAATATAATAGGCAGAAGGGTTAGACAATTAAAACCTTTATTTATACACATAAGGATAAAAGGAATATAATTTAATTGATAATTTTTTTAATTAGTTGCAAAAATAATTGTAAAAGAAAAGAAATTAAATAATATTAAGAATATCTATTTGAGAGAATGAAAATAATCAAACTTAAATAAATTAGTGAGAGAAATATTTATAGTATAAATATTTTTTTTACCATATTTCAAATTAGAAAATAGTTTGTAATTTACGGTTTTAAAAATAATTAGTTATTACACATACGAATATTTATAAATGCAAAAAAAAAAAAAAAAAATACTGGGGCAGCTGTCCCTGCTCTTGCACATATGATATAGAATAAAACTTAATTATTCTTATGTTGAAAATTAAAAAAAAAAATGTAAATGCTATCGAATATATATTACTTTTATCAAGGTTAGGATAGTTTGTAAAGAATCCTGAGTTTGAATTTGATTGCTGTAATTTTAATTCTTATTAATAAAAAATTGACTCTTATTGTCTTATCTATTATTGGTTAAATATTTTTTTTTAAAATTCTTATAATTTCACTTATTTTATCTTTTAATTTTTATAATTTAAAATGAATATTTTTAGTTCTTATATTTATATATATATTTTATATTATTTTTAGTTCCTATAATTTATAATAAATTTCTTTGGTATTTATGTTTGTAATTTTTTAATCATTTTAGTCTCTATCGTCAACTTGTGTTGATGTAATAAATGTCTTCAATTTAGCAAAGATAAAAAAAGAGTAAATTACATTACCCTCCGATAAGAGATAAAAGTATTACATTTTTCTATTCTCTTATGTTAAAATATACAATTTAATTCATTTAACTTAATATCATTAATGTAAGTTAATGGTCTCTCTCTCCAAAGATGTAAATATTACACTATCCACCATATATATGTTAAAATATAAATTAAATTACTCTTTTATCCCTTAAAGTTTTAAGTATTATATTATCATTCTCTTGTTATATTAACTTAACATATCATCATAAGATTTTGAAAAATACTTTTAATTTAATTATTTATAAAAAAATTATAATTATAATTTAATTATTCATAAAAAAGCATAAATTTAATTAAAATATATTTCAAAATATTTTTAAGTTCATTATCATTCAATTATTAAATTAAAAAATTGTAAAATATTTAATTAAATTTAAATTAGTTTATTAAAATAATAAATAAAATAAAAACTTTAAATTAAATTATATATTATAATTTTATATATAACTCAACACGCACACATTAAATTTTATAATAATTATATTTTATTTAATAATAATTTTTTAATATAAATATATTTATTTATTAAATTTTATAATAATTATATTTTATGTAATAATAAATTTTAAATATAAATATATTTATTTATTAAATTTTAGAATAATTATATTTTATTTAATAATAATTTTTTAATATAAATATATTTATTTGAAAGCTATATATTTAATATACATATTTTAGTAGTACATTAATTAAATATAATAAATAATACTTTATCATAAATACTAATTTATTTATATATTATTTAAATATTTTAATAGTAACATCAATTGAATAATGTTATTAATTTAACACACATATATGATTAACATTATATAATAAAAATATTATTTTATTTAAAATTTTATAAAAATATTACATTAATTATATTAATTAAATAATATCGTAACACTTGTATTTAATTTTATTATACTTATACATATATTAATTTTATTTTTATACATAACTTTGCAAATATTTTGTAAAGATAATAATGAAAATATTTTTTAAGATATATAGTTAATTTTAGTTAAATTTATAATAATTTTTAAAATAATAATTAAATATGTAAATTAAGAGATAAATTGTTAAAGTGTAGCATGTTTAAACTTTTTAAGAGGAAGAATATTTATAAGAAGGGAGGGTGATGTAATATTTACATCTCTGGGATGATGTTAGTATAAAGGGTGTTTTGATGATAATTTTTTTTTTGTAATGTAAGTTAATGAAACTCTAATGAAAATTTTTATAAATGGTTAAAGTGTTATACATTAGAATCTGTCGAGGAAGAGAACTATAGTTTTTAATATAAGAGAGAAGGGTAGTATAATACTTGTATCTCTCAAAGGAAGTGTAATTTACTCTAAAAAAAAATTGATATTTCTATAATGAGTATCACAAATGATGGTATAAAAGAGACATGAAGTGATCTTGAAACCTAATTTAGAATAATTATAATAAAGTAAATTTGACATAAGACATACAAAGTTGAACTAATACCTTCATCACATCAATACAAAAGATATAACATTACAAAAAAAAAATAATGATAGAGATTAACCGGATTAAAACAACTACAAGTATAATATTAAAAAGATCTATCTTAAACTATAAGGACAAAAAATGATTGATATATATATATATATATATATATATATATATATATATATATATATAAGAATTAAAAAGGAATATTTTAAACTATAAAAATTAAGAGATAAAGTAAGTGAAATTATATAAAATAAAAAAGTTTTTAACCTTTATAATTACTCATGTAAAGAATAATGCTAACAACTAGGAGTGGATTAGCTCAACCTGTTTATAGCTTGATCCATAAAGCTAATATTTTTAAAGTGTTAGATAAGTCTAGTTTGCAAAATAAATGGTCTTTTTTTGTCCATATTCACTGACGAAACCTACAATTAAACGGGCAAGCATGTGAGCACAATAAAAAAACTAAAAATAATATTTTTTTCCTCCCTTTTTTGATGCTAAGAAAATATGAGGGAGAAATATGTGACAACCTCTATCCCACATGTCATAATACATAAATAATAAAAATTGAATAACATAACTCTATAAATAAAACTAAATGTGTTCAAGTAGAAAACATCACATTCTTAATTTAACAACATAAAATAATCAACTGAAATTACAAGGAAATAAAACTAATATTTTTCAAAATAATTTAATAGAACAATATCCTAATCTAGTCCTAATTACATCTCGATGTCACATGTTCTATCAAAGCAAAATCCAACACTGAAGCCTAAATCTCATCACTAACATCTTCAACCACATGTTGATAATCACCTACATAACAATCAAGTAAAACAACACAAAGCAAAGGAAGTGAGAAACATTTCACTCTGGCTCAAGGTGCAAAAATGCAAATTGGATAACTAAACGCAAATAAGACATACAACAATACCTAGTCATATACACACTCCATTTATACAATAAAATGATATTAATAAATAATTATCATGATCAATATAATAACTCATTTATCATCATTGACACAATTACTCATCCATGACACACTAATCATAATTAATTCATTCACATGCAAGTATGGAATGCAAAGGGCACAAACTCTCAATTTGCATGCATGTGGTACCAATCTCAAGATATACGTGTAGTGCATATTAAATGATTTGTCAATTTACTTGCATATAATGCATATTAAACAAACTCGATGCAATAACATATACATGCTCTCACTTCACATATAACATGTTTCTCAAATATCATGATCAATACAATAATTCATTTATCATCATTGACACAATTACTCATATCCATGACACACCAATCATAATTAACTCATTCACATGCAATTATGGAATGCAAAGGACACAGACTCTTAATTTGCATGCATGTGATACCAATCTCAATATATGTATAATGTATATTAAACAATTAGTTGATTTACGTGCATATGATGCATGTTAAACAGTCTCAATGCAATAATATACACACGTTCTCACTTCACATATCACATATTTCTCATATCACCTCATATATCTCATGTACATTCTCAAATACATTAGCTAGCCATTAATAAAAAGGTAGTATCAAGACCACAAAGGTAAAACAACCAATTAATAGTCGCTACCCAACAACATCTAGATGAGCTATCAACAACCTCTCCTTAGCAACTACAAGTTACTCACAACCAATTTCACACATAAACACATATACAATTAATAAAACTGTTTTATAACATGCAATTAACATTTCAAATCACTCAATTTACACATATCAATTAATAGTTTACAAATTATCACAACAAGTTCCCTTATGGTTTCTCATAGAAACCTCAAATCATATAGTTACAACCCAAAACATATAATTGATCATACATAAACATTAGGGGAAATCCTTCATATATAGGCATACATCATACACATTATTGGAGGCTAATCCCACTACTCAGTGTACAAACTCACACCCAGAGTGAGGTTTCTTGTGATTCCCTCTACCCCAACATTAATACACAATAAATGTAAACTATACTTTTCTAAGTAAATAAAATCTTTCAAAGTTGATAACATCTTTCATGGATAAAACAAGTGTCTCAAATATCATAAGGTAGAAAATTCACTCACAACTTATAAACCATAACTCTAATGTAGAAATTACAAAAGAAAAGAAACTAAGGTTTTCAAAATAGTTTAATGAAAATAACATCCTAGGCTAGTCCTAACTACACCCTGATGTTAGATGTCCTATCAGAGCATGCTCAATTGAAGCCTAAACTTTGTCACCAACATCCTCATGTTGATGGTCACCTACAACACAATAAAAGACATACATAGAGCAAACAGGGGAGTGAGAAACATCTCACTCAAGTTAAGGTGCATAAATAACGGTTAGGCAACATACATAAATCATAACAAACACAGACATAGCTACACATTAATCAAGTACAAATTCAAGTTACACATACAACAGTACCACATACGCAATCATTCACCATGTAATGATGTTATGGACTCGACTCATAGATGCATGCATGTGGCGCCAATCACATATCACATATCATTGGTGTGCTACTGGAACAACACACCTAAGATAGTCTAGGAGTACATGTAAGAGCTACCCATACACTCTTAATTAGAAGGATGTACTGTCAAGGTCTGGTCAGGATAGCGAAGCTGCGCAAGTTACATCTCGTGCTCACAAACGGGTGGAATCGAGACATCTAAACCGCACTATCCCCTAGGACTCCCCCAAGCTGTTACATGAGGAGGACCTTCCCTAACGGTGTATTCCACATCGTACCCGTTACACAGATGCACATGATGCATATCTCACATTCACACTTCATTGACTCATCATTTCACTTGTCATAGTTTCTCATATATCATGTCTCATTGTCACATATCATAAGGTCTCGTGTCTTATATTCACTTTTCACATTGTCTCATAATATTCACAATCTCATACAAGAAACTTCTCATAGGCATATACATCAGAATAACACATAAACCATACCAAGAAATTATCCAACATCATACACATTCAATTCACAATTCATAACATAAGAAGCATAAAGGTCATAAACCCAACTTCGTGAGTTCACACATTTTTTTACAACTAGCTAGTTAATATAATATTTCAATCGATCAAAACACTCCAAATATTATCCAAAACACAAATCCATCATCAATTTTACATATAATGCCTCAAAATTCATCTAAAGATCATATCCCTAATTTCATTTTCATAGGGTTTCCCACAGAAAACTTATCTGTTTTCGAAATCAAACACATATTCACACTCAACAAACATCAAGGAACACAATAGAAAACTTAGAAATCAAAACAGAAAACATTTAAAATATGCCTGTTTCTCATAGGATTCTCGTAGGAACCCATAGAACACTCTAATCCATATCAAAACATATCCAAACTCAAAATTAAACATACATTCATGTTCAGTAATCATCAAGGAATATAACAGAAAACATTCAAAATTTGCTTATTTCTCATAGGTTTCCTATAGGAACCCATAGAGTACTCTAATCCATATCAAAACTTATCTATTTTTGAAATTAAACGCATATTCACACTCAAAATCACACAAGGAACGCAACATAACAACTAGAATGCAAAACAGAAAACTTTCATAAGGTGTATGTTCCTATCAGGCAAGGGATTGTGGGCTAATCCTGCTACCCAATAGTTATTCTCACACCTCTGAGTGAGGTTTCTCACTCCCTTTTACCTTGATGGGCAGAAGATGAGACATGAGCGAAATTCGACTGTTCCTTTTCTCTTGGTTCTCCTTGTTCGTCAGAAGAAGGCGTAAGAAAGAAAATGAGTCAAAGGAGTGAATACGTAAAATGACTCTGGTAACTTCTAATAACCACCCTTTTCTCAAATTAATAAAATAATAATAATAATAATAATAATTAGTGAAAGAGACTACTACATCCTTCCTTCCTTTCTCATAAAATAATATAATTAAAACACCTTTCTTCCTTTTTAATAAATAACATAAACATAGTTCTTGATAAAAATATATTTATCATAAAAGTAGTCTTATAGTAAATAATCCAAATATTAATTAAAAATCATTTTTATAATAAAACAGAGCTCATATAAAATAGATAAATAATATAAATATATTTCTCCCTTTTAGTAAAAATAACATCCGTTTATATAAAAGTAGAACTCATATCTACTAACTAAATAATATTAATTTTTTTAATAAATATATTAAAATATTAAAATAAATACTGATATATTATTAATATAATTTTATGAAAATCAGGGTGTTACATTTCTCACTCCCCTTACCTTGTTAAGCAGAGGAAAATGGATGCATGGCTCTTTTGGGATGATTTCTTTCTTGCTTTTATTCTTCGCACATAGAGTGAGGTTTCTCACTTCCTTTACCTTGGTAAGCAGAAGAAAATGGATGCACGGTTTCGGGGTGATTTCTTCTTGCTTTTGTTCTTCGAGCTTTGGAGCGCGTATGTAAAATGAAAGCATAAAAAGGGTTTGATTAGAAAAATATTATTTTAAAAACCTTAACCTCTCTTTAACCCTTAAGTTAAAACACTTATCCTTAGTTACTAATTCTCTTAATTCCTTATTAATTAATAATAAATAATTAAATAATATAACCTTTAATTATAAATCCTCACAATATATTCATACAAAAATAATTATAAGTAATTATTAAAACCAACACATTTAACTATCACAAAATATAATAATTAATAATAAAATAAATATTAATCGGTTCTCATTAATAAAAATAACACCAAAATTATTAATAAAATACTTATTATACTTTATGAAAAATAGGATGTTACAAAATACATGAAAATATATATAAAAATATAAACATCAAGCATTCTAAAATAAAAATAAATTATGAAAGTCTTAACTTATAAAGGTTTACACATTTAAACTAATACACTCTAAATACTAGAAAAGTGTGAATAATCTAACCAAAGAAGCCTATCATATTGTAGTGACTAGCTAAGACCATATGTGAAAAAAATTACTCCCTCTGTCCCAAATTGCCTATAGTTTTAGCATTTGGAAAAATGTCTCAAAATGAATAATATTCTCATTTTTTAATATAATATTAATTATTTTTTTCCCTAATTTCTTCCTTTATAAACTATTCAATCACCATAATTAAAAGTAATAAATTTATTGATAGAGTAAGATATTTTAGTAAAATTGTATCAAAAAAGGATACATTTATTGTTGCCCTTTATCTTTATGTAGAAACCTTTAACCAAGTTCATCATGAGACGAAATGAGTAATACTTATTTGTACTTTTTTTTTTAATCTATAAAGGTGCAAAAAGGACTAAACCTAGGTCCTCTCACTTCTAGTTACCCAATCTCATGACCCAACTACTAGACTAATCTTAATGATTACTACTTATTTACACTTTAAGTTACTCTCAATTGGTATAGATTTTATTTAAAATTGGATAATTCATATCAAAACTTAACCTAAGTAATGACATAAATTCACCCAATACTGAGATTAGCATTTTGAATTTCATAAGGAAAAATATTTTATTTTATTATCAAGGAGCATTTTTTTGTCAAACATAGAGACAATTATTCTCGAAATTTAAAAAATATTAAATAGGTGAGCATATCCTCCTAACTTAAGTTTTTTCCATTTGCAAGAGTCACGATTTGAAAGATCATTTAAGTTGTATTTAAATGAATAATTTTAAAAATTTAGAAAATTAGGAATTTTTGGTATTTAAATTACTTTAATTTCAAATTTTATCATTCATTAAATGTTTTATTTGGATAAATAAATTTAAATATCTTAAATTTTAAAATTTTAATTCATATTAATTTTCATCATAAATATATATATATATATATATATATATATAATTTTAAGATTAAACTTTATAAAAGTAAATATTAACTAATTTTAAATATATAATAATTTTAAAATAAAATTAATATTATATGATATTTAATATTTAAAAATAATTTTTAGTATTCAATTATTAAAAAAAATGTGTATTTTTTTTTATGTTAACATTTGGAAGAGAGGAAGGTAAGATAAATAAGAAAGAAGAAAAGAAAGAGAAAGAGGAGAGAGAGAGGGGGATAGAGGGTAAAGGGGAGACACAGAGGGTAAAAAGAAGAAATAAATGTTAGAAAGGAAATAGAAAGGAAAAAGGACAAAAAAACAGAGTGAAGAGAGAAAATATAGTAGGTGAGACAAAAGGAAAGATATAAGAAGAGAAAAGATAAAGAGTAATAAAAAATAAAATTAGGAGTGATAAATTGGATTAACTTGATCTATTTTGACTCGCTTCACAGAAAATGAGATGAGTTAACTCGTTTGTTAAAAGTGAACTAAAAATCTTAACTTATCTCGCTTAGGAACAAATTGATAAGCTGACGAGCTAGATTTCTAAAATTAATTTTATTATTTTACCATTAATTCAAATTGACAATTTTTTTATATTGAAATTGACAAATATAATTAAAGGACAAATAACATAAATTTATCTTTTAACTTCAAGAATACAACACACAAATAAGAAATTATAAATTACTAAAAATCTTTCTTATTTAATCAAGATTATTACTAATAATCTTTTAACAATATAAAATTATAATAGTTTTCAAGAATTACAACACAAATATTAATAATCATTCAATAATAATACTACGTCACAACACAAAGTAACATACACAATAAATTATAAAATAAATAAAACATAATATTTAATTAAATAAGTTAGCAGGTCAACTCGCTATTTAGGTCAATGAATTAACAGATTATGCAAAATGAGTCACTTTGTTATGACTTTTATTTATTTTTGATAGGTTGGTGGATCAATCTATATGTCATAACTCATTTTGTCATCTCTAGGAAAAAAATATACATGTGAGAAACATCAGGAAAAAAAATCAAGAATTTCATTTTTTATTTTTATTTAAAATTTAAAATTCTACAACTGTTTTTATTTAATAAATGCTCTATCCAAATTAAATATTTCATCCTAATACATTTAAATTTATAAAATAAATAAATAAATAAAATTTATTGTCTTAAAAATTTCCATCGATACGCACTATTACGGAAATTGGATTGCAAAACATGGAAGAGAGATGATTTTGGGTAGGGGTGGGCAAAACGAACTGAACTGAACTGAACTTATAAAAACTATACTGAACTTAAAAGTAGTTCATATGAACTGAACTAAACTAAATATTAGTTCAGACGAACTGAACTGAACTATTCTTTTGTGTCATTGAACTGAACTGAACTATACTATAAAAACTTGAACTGAACTGCAATTTAAACTGCACTAAACTGTTATGATATTTTGAATTGAACAATTTTGACTCATTGATCTATCAAAATAGGACACATTTGTCAACTTTACTTTATTTTCTATTTTATTTAAATTTTTCAAAGAAAAAAAATATAAAATTAAGTCAAACAAACTCAGTGAATTTTAAGCCTAAAAATAAGTAGTTCAACATAGCTCAATTGATCCGTTAAGTTCAACAAAATTGATATAATTTTTTTTCAAATCACTTTTTTTCTAAAATTTTGGTTATTAGACTATCGAGCTAATCTATTAAGACATAACATGTTAAACACATTTAATTTTTATTCTTTTATAAAAATAGTTCAATTTTTATAATTCAGTTCAGTTTTTATAGTTCAGTACAGTTCAACTTTACAACAGTTCAGTTCAGTTCAGTTTTTTTTAAACAGTTCAGTTCAGTTTTTTTTACAAACAGTTCAGTTTTTTATAGTACAGTTCACCACCAGTTTAGTTCAGTTCAGCTCAGTTTAGTTTTTTTTGCCCACCCCTAATTTTGGGCACAATTTTGTCAAACTCAGAAACGTCTCATTCCCGTCTCGATATTATAAATTTATAATCCATTTCGCTAGTTATACACGTTACCAAATATATATATAAAATGATCGAATTACTTCAAGATTAATTTTTATTAAAGTTATTTATTTACTAATTTATGATATATATTAAATTTTAATAATTTAATTATTAAATTAAAATTATAATTTTTTAAAAGTTTAAAAATTATATAATATTTTATTGTAAGATTCAAATTAACGTATAAAATGTCTTTATATTATCCATCAAGTTAAATTAATAAAAAGAAGTATTAAATAATTTTTAATTTTTAAAAAATTGTACATTTAGATCTATGCATTAAGAACTTTTAATTAATGGTTGAGTTGTTAAAATTTAACATATACTATAAATTATTGAGTGAAATAATTTAAGCAATAGTTATTCTTGAAGTCGTTTGATCCATTGACGGATCCATGTTGTGAAGAGTGGGGGCACTTGCACCCACTACTATTTGACACATACATATTTTTTTATCGAAAAAAAATATTTTAAAAAATAAAAATTATATTCTCATAAAATAAATAAATATGTTTAAATTATCATATGTATAAAATATAGATTTGGAGAAGATGTTCATTTATTGATGTTTGTCAAACTTTTGAAGGAGATTAATTCCCTTATGCGATAAAGAATAAGAGTTAATCACATATACACTGCCAGTATAAAGTTTTTTTACACTGGCAACTAATTATATCTTTTAATTGTGCCATGTCACTGTTAAAAGTAAATGTGTTTACAGTGATATGACACAATTAAAAGATATAATTGGTTGCTAGTGTAAAAAAACTTTACACTGACAATGTATAAATGATTAACTCAAAGAATAATCCTTAATAATGAATCAATTTTTTTAAAAAAGTTTAATTATAATATATATATATATATCATATATAATGTCATATATTAAAAAATTCATTTTTGATAAAATAAAATTTGTAGTATGCATGTTTACCTTTTGTCTTTTCTATTTATTATATATGTTGATTAAATAAAATTAAAATAGTAAAATTGTATACGTTGATTAAAAAAAATAAAAATCAGAAGATTTATGTTCCATTTAGAATTGTTATTATAAAATATATTTTAAAATAAATTATTATCTAAAAATATATATTAGATATTAAAAACATGTTTATATCATAAATAAATCAAACTTGATTTTTATAAAATTTAACATATTTATTTTTATATTTTTAATAATATTAAATTATTATAAAGTAGGTCTTTAGGATTGTAGTTCTAACCAAACATTTAAAAAATGTCTATGATAGATAAATAAGTCAAACTTATGATATATATTTTTAAAGAAAATCAGGTTCAAATCTACTAAATTAGAATAAGATATAGTTTGACCTAATTTATTTTTATTTTTAATTATAATTGTAGATATAAAAGCTTGTAAAAATAATTATGATATATATTTACGCTTTTAAAAATTATATGTAAAATTTTTAATACTACAAATCTATGAATAAGTATTGCTTTCATCATCTAAAATTTATGGATCCGTCACTAGTTTGATCCCTCTTCTTCTTTATATATATATATATGTGTGTATATATATATATATATATATATATATATATATATATATATATATATATATATATATATATATATATATATAGAAGAGAGATTTGTTTACTTCAGGAGTAAGTCTACGTAGACTTACTCTGTTTAATAGCTCATGTTCTACATCAAATTTCAACGATCCAATCGTTGAATTTAAAGTTCTTAATGCATAGATTAAATATGTAAATTTTAAAAAATATTAAAAACCATCTTATATTTCGTTTCATTAATTAAAATCAATGTATAAAATAATTTTATGATTATCCGTCAATTTGAATTAATGAAATAAAGTATCAAATGATTTTCAAATTTTCTAAAAATTTGTAGACTTAACCTATACATTAAGAACTTTAAATTCAACGGTTGGATCGTTAAAACTTTATATAAAACATGAGTTATTGAACGAAATAAGTTTAAGTAAACTTACTCGTAGAATAAACATATCCCTCCTTTATTTATATATATATATAAGACAGATGTTACTAAATTAAATGTACACGAAGAAAAAAGGGTTATCAACGTTACTGAATTAAAGAAGGAACATTTAATACATCCTAATGTTTAATTATTAAAAAATAAAAATAGTAAATAAGAGGGAGAGTGTTACATTTCAATTAATAAATGAAATATTAATAATTTTTTATCTATAATATTTGTATGAAGTATTTATTGTTTAAAAGACTAATCTCAAATATTAATGATATTCATCATGCAAGATGAATGACATTTTTTTTTAGATATAAGAATTATAAAGTTGATATTAAAGTTTGAATTTAAGATTTTGTGTATATTATTCAAACTTTATTACTAGGTGAATTCTGGTGATTTTATAAGATGGATGGGTTGAAATTCTATATAAGATGGATGTATTTTATTTGATTTTTATTCATAGAAATTATAATAATAACATTAAAATTTTAGTTTAAGACTTTGTGTATATTAATCTAACTTTCTTTACTAAGTCAACTTTAATGATTTTATAAAATGGGTAATTTTGGAATAAAAAAAATAAAGATAAAAATAAAATAAAAATAATAAATGTGATAGATGATAGAATAAAAAAGCATAAAAAAATAAAATAAAAAAATATAAAAGAAAGTGGATAAAAGATTAGTAGGAAATTGTAATGGCCAGCATGATTTCTGGCAAATTCTTTAATTTTTTTATTAAATATTTTTTTAGTAAATGACATATTAATGATATTTTTTTTTGGTAACCATAACATTTGTATAAAGTATTCATTGTCATAAAATATAAAGTATTTATTGTCATAAAAAATGACTAATTTCAAACATTAATGATAGATGATGAATTCATCTACTCTAACAGGATGTTTGGTAAGAATTTTATTTTTTTCATATCCAAGAATCATGATTTCCGAAAATTACAAATCTTGAGAATCATGATTCCTAGTGAAACCTAAAAGATGTTTGATTACTCATAAAATTTCCTAGGAATATTAACTCATGATTCTTGGGAATTAAAGATTTTTATGTTTTGTTACAATAGTATATTCTTGGGTTTATAAATATTTTTTTAAAAAAATATCTTTTATTAAAATAAATTCATTATATATATATATATACTTAAATCTTATTATAAATATGATATTAAAATATTTTAAAAATTTTAAAACTTATTAAAATTATTTAAATACAGAATTAAAAAAATAATAATAAAAATACTATATTACAATTAAGAAGAATAAAAATATATTATTTTATTTTATTCAAATAAAAAAATATATTAACAAATATCATTAAAATGTAGAAATAAAATATATTTTAATAATATTATTAAAATTAATAAGATAAAAAAATAATGAGATACAAGAAAGAGAGAGAAGTGAAGATGTGGGAGGGAGAGTGAGAAGGGAGGGGGAGAGTGAAGGGGAGAGAGAGAGGAAGAGATGGGGAGTGAGAGTGAGGGAGATAGATAACTAGAATATCATGGAGAAAGAGAAATATATATTAGTGACGGATCCAGAAATTTTAGATAATGAGACTAATACTTATTCATATATTTATAGTATTAAAAATTTATATATAAATTTTAAAAATTAAAATATATATCATAATTATTTTTTTTTAAATTTTTATATTTACAATTATGATTAAAGATGCAAATAAACTAGGTAAAACTACGTTATATTATAATTTAGTAGATCTAAATCTAATTTTTGTTAAAAATATATGTTCTAAGTATAATTTATTTATCTGTCATAGACATATTTTAAATGTTTGGTTAGAACTATAACCCTAAAGACCAACTTTTATAATAATTTAACACTAATAAAAACATTAAAATAAATATGTTAAGTTTTTATAAAAATCAAGTTTAATTTATTTATGATATAAACACGTTTTTAATATCTAATATAAACTTTTAGATGATAATTTATTTTTAAAAATATTTTATAATAAAAATTCTACATAAAATATAAATCATTCAATCTTTCCTATTTTGATTTTTTAAATCAACTTACACAATAAATATAAAGCACAAAAGGTAACATGCATGCTGCAAATTTTATTTTATCAAAAATTAATTTTTTAATATATTATATTATATATATGTGAACATCAATATATATATATATATATATATATATATATATATATATATTTATATATATATATATTGTGAGACCCCTTCTTTTCTTCCCTTTTCTTTTTCCCAGATCCTCACACACTCTCTACTCATACTCTCTCTTTCTACTCCTTTCCCATTCCTTTTCATTTTGCTGATTCTTGTGGTGACCATTGGTTAAGGTGCTGATTGAAGGTTGGATTTCTGGTTGAAAATGTGCGAAGCTTCTTCCTTCATCTTCTTCTCCGACTCTCTTCTCCTCCATTCTTCGTCTTCCGTTTCCCGGAGCTCGGATTCTTGAACCGAGGTAAGGGAAGCTAGTTTTGTTGTTGAATTTGGTTGAGAATGAGCGTTTGCAAGCTCATTAACTGTTGATGTTGGTTGATTTTGGTTGAGTTTTGGTAGAATTTGGTTTCTTGAAGTTTTGAGGTCCTTGATGAAAATTTGGGGTTTTCTTTAATTTTGATTGCATGTTGAAAAAGATGGTGTTTTTGAGTTATTTGATGAGAATGTGGTATTCTGATTGAGTTGCATGTGGAGTTTCTGGGGTTTCTTGCAGGTTTGGATTGAAATTTTGAACTTGGGGCGCTGCTGCTTGGCTTCGCGCTAAGCGCAGTTCTTCGCGCCGGGCGCGAAGTTGGATGCGCTAGGCACGCTTGAGAATGTGGGTCTCTGGTTGGTCCGCGCTAGGCGTGACTTGGACCGTGCTGGGCGCGATACCAGTTGTGGCATACTTTGGGGTTTTTGAGATGTGCGCTGAGCGCGACCCTCGTCGCGCTGGGCGTGAGACTCCTTGGGAGTCTCTGCCTTGAGGGCGCTGGGCGCAATTTGGTTTGCGCTGGGCGCGAGACCAAGGGGGGGTCTCTGCCTTCCCTGCGCTGGGCGCGGGTTTGGGCACGCTGGGCACGTGAGACTCCATGGAGTCTCTGCCTGGCATGCGCTGGGCGCAATGGGTATTGCGCCAGGCGCGAGTGAGCCTTAGGCTCTCTGGCTGGGTTCTGCCGGGCGCGGGCATGCTTGCGCTGGGCGCGCTGGCTTCCTGGTGCTCTCTGTTTGTACTGCGCTGGGTGCAACTACGAGGGCGCCGGGCGCGAAGAAGAGAATTTACTATGTGTTGAATTATGTTGTTTTATGCTGAGTTGATTTGAAATGATGAATATAATATGATGACCAGTAGATAATGTTGGTTGATCGATGCCGAGTTGTATCAGGTGTATATTATTATAAGTTGATATGTTGAGTTATAAAGTTGTGTTGTGTTGTAAGTTGATATGTTGAGTTATAAAGTTGTGTTGTGTTGCAAGTTGATATGTTGAGTTATAAAGTTGTGTTGTGTTGTAAGTTGATATATTGAGTTATAAAGTTGTGTTGTGTTGCAAGTTGATATGTTGAGTTGTAAAGTTGTGATTGTATTGCAAGTTGATTTGTGGAGTTGTAAAAGTTGTGTTGTGTTGAATGTTGATATGCGTTGTTGTAGGCCATAAGGACTGAGTTGTTGTAGGCCATAAGGGCTGAGTTGTTGTAGGCCATAAGGGCTGAATTGTTGTAGGAGATCTCCGAGGTGATATGCGTGACGACGCATTATTTTTGCTAATGGTTGATTTGTTGTATAACCGATGAGATGTAGACTGATGCTGTGTTGATAGTTGAAGTTGTTTCTAATTTTTTTTAAATCTTGCTAGACGTTGATCTTTTTATACTAGCTTACCCTTTGTTGTTTCCATGTAGTTGAACTGCTATGATCGTACTATGTGCGGGAGCAGAGCAGGGATAGGTGTGTGGCTTGTGGTGAGTCTGCAGCGGGCAGGCGGAACTGACCTTAGTTGCTGTTATGTTGTTTCTGCTACTTGATGTAGCGGTTGATGTTGTATTTTGTTTCGGTTTGGTTATCTTTGGCACACTCTAACTCTAGTCAGATTGGGACTTTGTATATAATTATATTCTAGATCCTATATTTATATACTCGTTCTTTCTGTCTGGTGTTTCCGGTGTACCGTGGCGTGTGTAGTGACCAGTCGGGTCGTTACATATATATATATATATATATATATATATATATATATATATATATATTATAATTAAACTTTAAAAAAAATTAATTCAATATCAAGAAGTATTTTTCATTACATATGAAAACTAATCTCCGTCAAAAGTTTGACAGATATCAAATAAATTATCATCTCCTTCAAATTTATATTTTATATGTACAATAATTTAAATTTATGTTTATTTTATTAAAATATAACTTTATTTTTTAAAATATACTAATTTTTAATAAAAAAATATGTGTAAAAAGATAGTGGAGGCAAGTGCCCCGAGCCCCCACTCTACTCCAAATGGATCCGTCACTCATTATTATTATTATTATTATTATTATTATTATTATTAAATATTTTTTTAGTTCATGAATTTTTGTCAATTTTTTTTATTTTCTGAATAAATTTTATTTGATTTTAATCCATAAAATATTTTAAAGTAAATTATAATTTTTTTTATTGAGAGATACAAATAATACCCATTTTACATTTGTCTCTTTTCTTACGTTAAACACTACGATCCTTCCCTTTTGGGTTTTCAATACACTTTTCTTTTGGTAAAGATAGGAAAAATTATAAAAATGGTCGCAATGAGGATTGAACCCAGGTCCTCATGCTTCTAACTATCTCAACCCCTCCTCGCCCAACCACTAGGCTAACCGTAGTGGTCAATTTTCAATACACTTTACTCATTTTTAATTTTTTTTAATTAAAATTTCATTAACTTCCGTTACAAGAATAATATTACCAAAATATCTTTTATATTATTATTTCCTTACATATGTAAATATTACATTATCTTTCTTTTTTGTGTTAAAATAAAAAATTTTCTTTGTTAACAAATATAAATGTTATATTTGAACAATTTATCTCTCGTGCAAACTAAAAACAATTAATCTCTTGATTTACATATTTTATTATTATTTTAAAAATTATTATTATTATTTCTAAAATTAGCTATATATTTAAAATAAATATTTAATTATTAAAATATTCAAAGTTGTCAAAAGAAAAATAAAATATATTAGTATAGTAAAATCAAATATATTTAAATAACGTACCTAATGTAATATTTTTTTTATTATAAATATTTAAATAATTTAATATTTTTATTAATAAAATATTTTAAGAAATATCTAAATAAATTGGTGTACTCTAATAAAACATGATTTATCACATTAAAAATATATATATTTTTTTTGAAGGGATTAAAAATATTAATTACCATACTTAATAAATATAATGTTAAAATATGTATATTAAACATACAACTTTTTATGATAAATCTATTTTTAAATAAAATATAATTATTACCAAATTTAATACCTTATATATATATTATTTATTTATTATCTTAATAAGTTATTTTAAATTTAATTACATATTATATTTTTTTGTCAAATGAATAATGTAAGAAAAATTAAAACCTTAATGTATAACTTATAATAAAATAAACATTTTTGTATAACTTATAATAAAATAAACATATTTTTGTAGTCATTGTTATCAAACTACTAATGTGTAACAATATTTAAATAAATAGAAAGAATTCTTTTCCTTATTATCATAATAACTCTCCATTAGTTCCTTTATTAAGAATCAATAAAACAAATTATGATTCTTAATAATTGATTATTATTATGTAACAACTCCTTGTAATAAAGCAAACAATTAATTAGATTAGTAGGAGAATTAAACCAAACATAAATTGTATGAGTCACATAATATTTTTTTCAACAAATAAATAAAAATGAATTAAAAATATTTCAACATATATTTAATCAAAAGTATATTTTAAAGTCACATAATAAATTTTTTTTATGATGTTAAGTTAAATACCCTAAATTATATATTTTAATATAATAGAAGTGTGATGGAACAACACTCATATTTTCATAAGATTAAAATGTAATATATATAATATTTTAACATATAATATTTACATCTCTTAAGAGAGAAAAATGTAATTTATTTTAACGATAATAAGTTAAATAAACCAAATTATATATTTTAATATAACAAGGGGACACTTTAATACCCCTATTTTTTTTAGGAGAGAGTAATGCAATTTACTCAATATTTTTTCATAAATAAAAAATTTTGACGTTGGTGATCAAAATGTTAACAAGAGTAAATGTTCAAAAATAAAAAATGAAAGTCGACAAAAATTTAAGAACTAAACTTAGTAAAAAAATTTGTTCCAACCTAAAAATAAAAATGGATAAAAGTTCAACACTAAAAGCATATTTAATTTTTCGACTAATAAAAAGGATATAGCTGATTTCGTACTTTCTATTGTGTATTTTTTTTTTAAACTTTGACATTCTATGGATGATCATTTGTCAACAAAAAAACATAGTCAAATATAATTTTGTTTTCATAATTTTTGTAATAATATTATTAGTCTAAAATATGTAATTAATCTTTGACAGAGAGTTGACTAACACTTTTAATGAAAGCTTCTATCACGATTACATTTTTCTTTATTACACAAGATTTAAATTTGAAATCATGTTTAAAAGAACCGAGTCCAATTTTACTAGAATAAATGATTTGTTGAATAACATCTTAGAGTGGAGTTACCACTAAATGATAAATAACAAACATTTAAAAATTCCTTCTTAACTTCACAAACATAACAAAGAACTTCAATTTTTTTTTTTTAATGAAGCAAATAACTTCACTTATAATTGTTATCCACTTAAAGTAAATGTTTAGAGAAATATACATGTAAGGAATTAAAACATGTTTAAGTATTTTGTTTTTACTATGTGAATCAATTTGGTAGATTTTCTTTAAATTAAATTGTGAGTTCATAAATAATAATAATAAAAAAAACAACCTTATTATGTTTGTAAAATGGATCCTAAGCCATAAAAATGGACACAATTTTAGCTTGAATCCTTCGTGAGTCAACATGTAAATTTAACAATTTGCTCCTAAAGTTTCTTGATTTCCAATGTCCACAAACTATTAATTCTTTTCTATCTTCCAAATGATGGGTGCTTTTTTCATCATTATCTTGGTTGAGTTGAGAATAATTAAGGTATTAAACTTTTTTTTTTCACCGCTCACATTTTGTTCTTGGAATATCCTTCAAGAGATTATACACTTGAGAAATATAGTTAGCTCAAATTCATAATTCATCATTTTAGAATGCATAATTTAGTAATGAGAAATACTAACAATATACTTTACAATATATTTTTTAACATGCTTTTTATTATTTATTAAAAATTATAAAATTATTAAAAATATTGGTGATGAAGGTTCAACAACAAAGGGAAAAATAACTTAGAGAAAGTGCAACTTTCCAAGGAGTGTGTGAAGTAGTAAGATTTGGATTCAATTTACCTTCACCTATATCTACAAAAAATGGATGCAATAGGTGTAATGCTGAATCCCTTTAAGATACATTGAAGTTCCTTGATTTGGTTGACACACCTACAATCAAGTTTATCAACAATGATAGTTTACAGAACAACAATTTTCTTATTTTTTTTCTATGCACTAGATAAAAAAAAAAAAAAATTTACGTCCAAAGATTTAATTAATATTTTTACCATGCATATTGATTTTATATATAGCCTATCTCATACTTTTTGATTAAGAGATTCTTCATAAAGATACATCTTATCTTATACCTTTTTGTTAAAGGGTGCAATAAGAGACAAACCCTTTTGTGAAAGAACACAATATTTCATACTTACATTTTTTGTGAATAAATACACATTTTCATGAAAGGATATGATGACCTTTAATTTATTTGAAAATCTCTCACGTTCTTCCGCCATTTTCAAAATACATCCAAATCTCATTATTCTAGAAGTCGCATAGTTTTAGATAAAGTTATCTTGCACTTTGAACGTTGACTTAGTAAGTCACCATTTCATTCATCCCAAATAAAGTAGTACACAAACTTTAACTAAATATTCATTACAATAAGTTTACATAACTTACATAAGATATTTCAATAACATCTAATGAATTATTAAAGTAATACATTTGATTGGATCTCGTCATGTGTTGTATCTTTTTCACAAGAGCTTTAAGAATCAAGCCCTTAACTCCAAGAGGCAACCTAACTTTATTCCTGCATATGTAGATTTTATTAGAAGTGCACCCATAATAAGCACTTCAACACATACGCACTCCAAGTTTATTAAGAACAAATGTGTAATCTTCAACCATTATTTCCTTATGGTTCAAGTACTTGCAATCATTATAATATTGTACTTTTGATATTAAACTTAAGACTCGACCTTGCTTAAGTAAGTCAAATTTTAATAATTAGTAATCAATTAGATATGGACTTGAGTCTCATCCTTAATAATTTTTACACACCATATCCTTTGTTAATCTTTTCATCAAAGTATCTACAAGATTTCTTTCTAATTAGATCTTTCACGTATCTGTCAGTTGTCTAAGTCTAATGTGTTTGAACTTTCCATTATATATTTGACTATATAGGATATACCATTGATAGTGTTGATAGACTATCATTATGTATGGTTGTTGAGGCTATTGATTTTGGCTAACTTGACATCTCATACAACAAATTTCCTTATCATTTTGCCCCTACACTACCTACTGCCGATGCTATGAATTATGCAATCACAGTGGAATTAACGATGCAAGTTTGTTTCTTGGAGTCCTAAGATATAGCACCTCCACTAGAGTGAACTAAGTTATTGAAGAATAGTCTTTTGTATGCGTTTGTATATCCTTCTATAAGTGATAATTAGTGTCATTCAAAAATAATCATCCTACATGTATTTACCTCTAACATTCAAGTAAGTGAAACATCTTGATTCAAATAGTTTTGATGTCATTCTAATGAGGAACAATAGTGCAAACAAATCTATTAGTTATAACTCAAAATCTAATATATCATTTGTATGAATCGGATAATCTTTCATTTGTTCAGTTTTATAAGTTCAGTCTGTCTCCATTAACCTTATAGGTTTAGATTATATATAATTTATTCTTATTAATATGATGGATCCAGTCTGCCCTATTTTATAAAATTTAATTTTAATATCTTAGATCTATATATACATACATGTGTATGTGCTTGAGGATCTTTTCTAAGGTGAGAGTGGACTGCTAAATGCGGGCATGAAAGAGTGAGAACGTAAAGTGTAGAAGCTTTGAAGGAGGTATATAGAGAGAAAAGTAGAACTTATTAGAAAAATTAAGAAGTCTTTAAGAACAGCAAAAAGTTGCTTTATTGTACAAATATGTTCTTATTTTCAAAAAGCGAAATATACTCTCTTTCAAATTGATTCAATTATATAAATCTATTGTGTTTTTATCTCTCAATATTTTTCATTTTAATGTTGCGTTTTTTTTCTTCTACATTTACGTTTTACTTTCTTATTGTGTATTCTTATTTTTTGTGTTTTTGTTTTGTTATTACATATTACATAAGGTTTGTTCTTAGTGGCTTTCTTTCTTATTTTAGAACCAAACGAAAAACAATAAGTAAAAATAAATTTCCTAACTTGCAAGAACTTGTGAGAAGTAATAATGAATATATGACATCAACTATAACACTGCAAATAGACAATAGTCACAAAGATTTTTAATGCGAAAAACTCTCTCAGAGGTAAAACTCACAAATTAAGCACAAGCAATCAATTAAGTTCCCGTGTTTCACTGATTAAAATTTGCGTACGTATACTAGAAAGTTTCAAATGAGTGCACAGACTATGTTCAGTAGCCAAATGAAACATCTAAAGTAACAAATTTATAAATATATGATCAAGAAGATGAAAGAAAAAGAAAAATTGTATACAAAATATATCTCACCGTAGATAATTAATCAACGATCCGATTGGTCAGACTGAGGAATCACATACCCTGAACCTATAGAAAAAATGTGTCTCCTTAGGCTAAAAACATGGCACTGACTTAAAAACAAAGGAGACTTTTATCTCAAAAAAAAAAAAACAAAAAAGAGATATGTTGAAATCTATGAGAATATCTATCTTTTCTCCAATTACATCTAAACAGAAAGGTAAAACTACTCACTTCCTTACTACACTTTATGACATTTCCTTTAAGACCTAACTTGGACACTCACCGACACACCCCAACCCAAACACTAACCAAAACTTCCTGATCAGCATAAACACCTCAAATTTTTCCAATACTGACAACATTGAACCCACAGAACTGCCACCAATTCTTGGTCATTCTTCACTACATTAACCAATAACACTGATTGACACAAGTGATAATAACTTGTATCTCTTAACTAAATTTTTCAGGATTCAAATCTCAACCTTAAATATGGAATAAATTATGTTAAGGAAATATTCACCTTGTGCAGATTCACTTGACAGAGATTAGTCACTTGCTTACAGTGATGCATACTTCATACTAATATCATGTTTTTTAAAAAAATCTTGCCGAGGCAAAATACCCTATTGCTAATTTCTATGCTAAACAGGCTATTTCCCCTCACAAAGGTTTTTCTTTGGCTATATCCTCTGCAGTCTGCACAAAGCCCTCATCCTATGCTAATGTTGTTCAACATGAATGTTGGATAGATGCCGTGAATTGTTTTGGAGAGAAATAAAATATGGTCCCTTAACACTCTCCCACCTAACAAAAGGGCCATAGGCTGTAAGTGGGTGTTCAAAGTCAAGCACAATGCTAGTGGCACAGTTGAAAGGTACATGGCAATATTGGTTGCCAAAGGATACACTCAAACGGCTGATATTGATTGCCTGAAAACTTTTAGTCCAGTAGTTAAAAAAAAACAGTTAGTACTTGGAGACTGAAGCAATGGCAGTTCTTAGTTGCAATCAGGTCAGTAATTGCTTAACAATGAAATTAATGTTTTCTATGTAGGAAGCATTGCATTTTTTAGTTTCAGGATACACATAGAATAAATTATAGGAACTAGGATCCTGTTTCCAATAACAATGCATAAGGTTTTGCACTGGAATGTAAAATCTTGAAACTGTAGTTTTCCATTTTTCCCTTGAAAAAGAAAGTTAAAAATTGAAAACAGCCAAAAATGTTTTCAAGTGCAAAATGAAAAACTACGGCTAAATATATGTGATACAATACACTTTCCATAAGACAATAATACTTATATTTGTTTAACTATGATGATAAAGTTTGACATAAATAAAAAATTGTGTGGTTGAGATTGCTATAATTCATTTGGCCAACGAGGAAAATACAATTAATTTTTTCTTCTTCTTGTATTGAACAATAAAAAAGCTGAATACCTAATGTGATAATTGGATGACTAAATAGAATCCTTGGGCATAAAACTACATATAAGAAGAGAAAATGTTTTTCCCCCACCATGTCATGACTCTTGAATGCTTCTCTCTTTACATAGAGAAGAGTCTAGTAAAGAAGTTTCCACTTTTGGACCTCTCTAAACATGCTACATGAACATATCTTCCAAACTTGTCCACTTGTCTTGCCTCACCCTTGGTGTCCTTTTTGCACACCTTGCATGTTTTGTCAACCCATCCCTCTTCAACATATGCCCCGTCCACTGCTCAATGGAAAAATAATTTTTCAGTTCTATTACTAATTAATATACACGAAAATGGGTCTTCGGACATTGACCTATGAGCCTCATGAAAAATGCTAATTGATGATAGAATTGAGTAACCAGTGCATTTGTACAGAATTTCATTAACCAAAGAAGAAAATGAAGATTGATGAATGTTGGCTATTTAAAAGGAGACTAATCAATTTTGTTTGAAAGATAAAAGTATATTTTATGCAAGAATTACTAGATTGTACCTTCAACGTAAGATTTGAAAAAATCCTTGTATGTACCACCAATTTTCCTTCTAAGAGCTCCATACTGCATGCATTTTAAGAAGAAAAAAAAAAAAGTTAACAAAACCATAAAGAATAAAGATGCACAATATTTAACATATAATAAACAATACAAGTTGGAAGAGTACAATATACCTGTTCCCTGTTCATCCTTTCTCCAGATTTTGTGGCTTCTCTGGCATCTTCTAGAAGCTGAGCATCCTCTGCGGATCTCACTTGAGAAAAATCAAGAGCTTCAGTCACACTGCTAAACAAGGATTGCTTTTTCTTATTGTCTTCTTGCTTCTCTTGTTTGGCTGAAACTCTGAATTTCATGCTTCTATTGAGCATGCTGCGGTTAGTGGTGTCATGAACATGTCCGGGCTTTGAAGAGAAAGTGCTATAAGAAGGGGTCAATGGTAGAGTCCCAAGTCCCATTTTAGCTTCTCTTGGTACTCACCACCCTGCTTCTCAATTATGCTATATATGTGTGTTTCTGAACAATGCTCCTAATGTTTATATATGTGCTTCTCCGTAGTTTTGGAGCCACGAAATTGTAGCCACACGTGGTTGTCAATTTTGGTGGTTAAAAGTGGACTATGTGGCACCTTAGGGAACTCATAAAACGAGAGGATCTCTCTTATCTTCCGCTTTGCTCCACGTAATTATGTAATTCATGTTCATTATTCACTAAAATATCATGCATAAAGACTACGTAGGATACAGGATGGATTACTAATATTTGCTGGCATTTATTATATGAATTTTAAACGACTATTTTATATTTTAATAACTAAAATCTAACTTATTTCTAAAATTTTAAAGTGCATATCATTTTACCTATATTTTCTCATGTTTGGATTTTTTTTTATAACAAATATTTGTAAAAAAATAACATTTCTTTGTATAATTAAAATTGTTTTATACAAAAGTCAACATCAACCATTAAAAATATTAATTTAATTTATTTATTTTTCTATAAATATTTTTCAAGAACTAAGGCTAGAGAAAGAATGCAATAAAAAAAAATTAATAGTAGAAGTAGTTCATCTTGATTAAATAAGAATTGAAGTTTAACTTCGACGTAAGTTATAATTAGATGTATTAGTTTATAAGTTAATCACCTGTACAATGCTAATGTAAAAATTTTTTACACTGACAACCAATCAAATCTGTTAATAGTATCATGTCATTTACTCATTTAATTAAATTAAAATAAAAATGACACTATTAATAAATCTGATTAGTTACCCGTGTAAAAACTTTTACACTGGCAGTGTATAGGTAATTAACTCTTAGTTTATTCTTATAATATATTTGAATTTTGAATTTTTGCCCCCTTTCTTGTGCCAATTTGCAATACTTAACGGGCCTCATTTTTTTTTATTTTTGCAAGTGCTTTTATTAGTGGATCTTTTCTTCATTCTCACAAAATATGGCCAAGATAAAGTTTGGCGACGCGTTTCTGTTTGTTCACCGCTCTTCTTTCCTTTAACATTACTTAATCCATGCGTGATGTATTGGGTAGGGGTCCATTTCGTGGTGATTATATTTGTTCTTAGTCTAATAGCTCCATAGAATCTGCACTTCACACATTGAAAAGTTAAAAAAAAAAAAAAAAAAAAATCCAACGTTTTAGCCATTACAGAGCCTCCTAATCCTACAATTTCCAAAATATCTTAAGTTGTATCGAGGAAAGGGAATGGTAGTATGGTACTATACGTATATATAAATTACCCTAAAAAAGAACAGAAAAAAAGAATGAAAGCATTCTATGTAAATTGCGTTACATTTTAAGGGCAGAGCCACTCTCACAGTCACATTCACAAAATCCTTTGGAAACTGCACACTGCTTTGGCATTGAAGCCTATATCTCTCTATGAAAAACATGACAAAAAAGAAAGCTAATTACAAGTTAGATATTCTACACAATGTAAACCATGCCAACCTCCAAAAGAGAAACTGGGGGAACCTTAAGTGCCACATCTGGGCCTCTACAATTTCTTCTCAGGAAATTGTAGCCATAGTTAAGTGCCAATTTCTTTAGGACAGATGAGCCTTGCTTTGCTCTTACATGAGAATGTCCAAGAATGAAGGCAATCCCAGCTTCTTGAGCTGCATAAAGATCTTCCAGCTCTTCCTGCATTTGCACTCCTACCTCAGACCTTGCATCACTTTCAGGCTCATCATCAATAGCAAACCTCACTCTCCTCTCAGTCACATCCATTGGTTCCATCTCAATCACATCACTCACGCTGTGAACTGTAGGGAAGCCAACAGATACACTTGCTTGCTGCACACTCTCCCCACCACTCTCATATCCTGGCTGGATGGAGAAACCAGTTGTTCCAATCACAGTTAGTCTGTGACTTGATGATTCATTAGAGTGTGACGCATCATCTTCAATGCTCATGCTACTCCTCCTAGACCGGTACCAATCATACTGGATGAAATCAGCAAGCCTTGCTACTAGTTCAGACTCAAAGGAATCAACATCCTGATGAACATCACGGTATCCATATCGGACTATGCACCGGTAGGACCGATGAGCTGAAGGTCCGACACGGCCTACTAGATACCTCTCAGCAGCAGGGACATGAGGGACAGGCACTGACTTCACACACACGAAAACAAGGATGCGGTGGTATGCAGGGAGGTTGGTGACAAAGCGGGAGAAGTTTGCTGGGATGCCAGTGGTTAGGTCAGTGAACACTAGGCCTATTCCTGGGACTCTAGCAATTCCCAAGCTTGGACCTAAGGCTAGAAGCCAATCTAGTGAGACCTTGTTGTGAAGGTCATATTCATATTTTCTGATGGTTGCATAGTGCCAAAGGAACATTATGATCATGAGGAAGAGGGCCAGCAGGATAGGTAACCAGGCACCCTCACAAAACTTTGTGAGTGAAGCTGAGAAATACAGCAGTTCAATAGATCCAAAAAACAGTAGGAAACAAAGGGCTAGAATAGGGGGTTTATGCCAACAAACTATCATTACTAAGGAGGTGAGACATGTTGTTACCAGCATCACGGTCATCACAGCTAACCCTGCACCAATAAAGATTGATTTATATGTCATTTTAATTATTTAACACCAATATACCTTCTCTCTCTGAAATTATTATTATAAGTATCTCCAACTCACTTAGCTGAGTCTTAAAATTTAGAAAGTAAGTATTAAGAGTCAACAATAGGAGGGTAAACCCAAGATCTAGCATCAAAACATGGTAGCGAAAAGAAAACTCCCAGCTTTAACAATAAGGCAAAAATCATGATCCAGTTAATCATGCTTATTGAGTTACCTGAAGCATTTCCCATGTGCTTTGTGTCCCTAAATCCAATGGTCACAGCAATACAGAGGATCATGAGTATCCAATTAATTTCAGGAATGTAGACCTGACCATGTATCTTGTCAGATGTGTGAACAACCTTAACTCTTGGGAAGCAACCTAGAGATTGGCTCTGGTTTATGATAGAAAATGTTCCGCTGATGATTGCTTGGCTTCCCACAACAGAAGCTAGAATAGCTAAGATAAGCACTGGCCACCTCACACTTTCTGCAGCCAAAAACTTGCATAAGGTTTTCTATAATATGCTATTATACCAGTACTTTGAGGAAACTAACGAAGGCATTATGAAGTTATTAATGAGGCTTCCTACTAATTTTAATGACTACAGACTAATAAGTAATTGTCAAGTGAGCTGGGACAATGAATACCTGGAACTGAGACATAGAAACTGATTTGGAGTTCGGAATCATGATGATTTGACAAATAAGCAGCTTGACCCATATATGCCAATATAAGCGCAGGATATACCAGAAAGGTGAATGCAATCTGCACACGACAAATTGTTAGAAGATCTTTCCTTTTTAAATGACCTTTCCCAGGCCTATAAGAGCCTGTCAATATTCCAGGAAAAAAAAAAGGTAGGGAAATAGAAAATGTGACACTATAATTAACCAACCTGAATGGCCATATATGAGAAATGGCCAAGATCAGCAAACATGGCTTCTGAGCCTGCACACAAGATCAATTGGTTATAGTGAAGCAACCATTGATATTTTACAATACTCCATGTGAAACTCAAATCTATTGAGAGCAAAATCTGTTACTTGGTTATAGTGAATGTAAACTAAATTTGTTCACATAAATAACACCATTCTGTTGAATATTTTTAGGGAAATAATGCCAGAGGAGCATCCATAATTGATTAAAAAGTAAATGTGCACATTTAACTTAATCTATGTCCTGATTAAATCAAAGTTTGACTCTGAGGTTGCAGAAAAGACAACTACACAACATATGTCTATATGTAGATAGACACACTTGGAATTTAACGAATATGTAATGTAGGAGTACAGTGCAAGACATTATATGTAACCATATATATGAATTTTCTATGTTTACCTGTTATGCACAACAATATTCCTCCCAAAGACATCCATCCACTTATCCTTGTCTTCTTCAAGAACTTGAACATATAATATGGTGAAAGAGCTTTATATACATGTCGATTCCATTTGAATATATTATATAAACCAAGTGTGCTGATGCACAACAGCCATGCCAATACGATCGGAGCAAAAAGGAATCCCACCCTATGTGTACCATAGTGTTGGAGTGCAAACAAACACACCAGTATGAAGCAAGTGATGGGAATCACAGCATCTGCAAACGCAAAACAATAGACTCAAAACCAGCAAACTAACCATTTCAACTAATATGAATCTGATAAGCTATAAATGAACTCTTTAATCATTGTATTCTAAATTGAAACATTCTATTTGAAACTTTTCTCCCAATTATCTACATGTGACTGTCAAACAAACTTGTTTTCCATATAACTGGAATTGAAATATAGAGAAAGGCCATCAGTGAAACTTACACTGGTGGTGTTTCTTGGACATAGATACCTCAAGACCAGATACTGCTGAGAAAACTACACAAACCAATGGCTAGTCAACAAATTGATAAGAAATTATTTGAAAAAACACGGTTAATATTAGTAAGGTGGAATCTTACCAGAAATAGCTGGGGTAAGTAGTCCATCCCCTATTACCATACAAGTGCCCAGAAGAACCACAATTAGCAGAGCTGTATGCAAGGCCTTGTATTTCTCAAGCACCATCTTCACTCTAGAAGTATCTTTCGCTGGAGGCTCCTCCATCTTATATGTAGAAAGTGCTTCATCAGCATGTTGTCGATTTGGTAGGAGACTAACTTTGGCATGCCTACAAATCAAAGAATATAGAGCAAATGTACCCCCTGCAGAAGCGCACAAGAAATTCATCAACAAGAGCAGAAGCAGCATATATATTGGCTTTTCCCTCATTTGTTAAATTGCTCACCCTCTCCATTATCATCAGCTCGAAGAACCACAAAAACGTATTTGAATAGTGGCACCAATGTCAGAGTCCAGAAGACAAAAGAAAGGGCACCAAAAATCTCCTCGTTGGTCTCTGAATGTTCAATATCTTCCGCAAATGTGCTCGTGTAAACATACAATGGAGAAATGCTCAAGTCCCCATATACCACACCAAGACTTTGGTATGCCAAGATCAGAATGGTCTTCCAAGAGTCCTGAAATGCAATTTAGCATCTGACTCTTTAAGCAATCATTCTAAACTAAAATTTTATGTCCCACCAACGAAATTTTTTCAAAGTTTCCTTTTTTTTTATTTCTTTTTGCCTAGCTTTTCCAAGTTAATGTACTAACCTTTGAGGTGTCCCAACACTTGCTGGATTCAAGATCCATTAGCCTCACTTCTGAATGTTTTCGGTATCAGCTTAAGCACACTGGTAGCTGCAGATCTGCACTGAGCAACAGCACCGACTGTGTTACACAAACGGTGGGAACAAGCACACAGTAACACGAGAATAAAGGAATCTCAGACCAACAATTACAACCACCCATCTTATGTGCCCACAATCAGAGGTGATAGACCAAGGAAGACATTCACTCACTTTTTGGATAATAAACTCACATGACATCCATATCTCTGTCAAATCTCCTTGAAAAGCGAGCACAATTTTTTATTTCCTCAAAAATTATGGAGGACAGAACAAACCGAAAAAGCAATATTCCTAAGGTGATGCTTTTTCTTTAAATCACAAATTCATATTCATATAATATATATATTCAAAGAATGTGGTGCAGAAGAAAAAAGGCCAGAGAGGAAAAAAATAGCATTATAAAATGGAGGGAGTGGAGAAAGAAAAGAATCCACAAGTTGTGTTTAATTAGATACACATGAGCTAGAAGTACAACCACCCAAGCAAAGAAAGAAGCAAGTGCATCTCAATCTCATGCATCTCGTCTCATAATCATTTAAAGAACCTGTTGTATATCATATGCCAGCTTATTTTATGATTTGGCCTTTGGTTCGTTCTTTTAATTTTACCTTATTACAGTCATTTATTTCTCTTTGGTCTGGACCACAGAGGTAATAAAACAAAACACCCCCCGGCTTATGTTGGTAAGTCCAACACGAATGATTAAACCTTAGAGGGAAAGTAAGCACCTTGGGAAATCTGGATTTTGAACTTGAGAGTTTTGGGACAATGATGGAGATGAAGACAGAACAAAAAGAAGCTAATTTCACGGTCCAGTTATTATCATTATCATGAATAGACACATAGCAGGAAGAAAGAAAAACAAGAATACAATGAGCTAACCGTCCCCACGATGTTGACTGAAGGCATGATCACGTGATTAGGCGACAGTTACAAATTCACTGATCACTAGTCCCAATAGCCTATGGCCTACCCCCAAATAAGGCCAATTTGGAGGATCCGTTATCATTTTTGATTCCCCTTCCTTTACCCCTCACATAATTTGTATACCACTACTTCTCTTTTCTTCATGCTGGGTTTTTTATGTCATTTTATTTATTTATTTTATACATAAAGGTAACTCCAAGTCAAAAGTAACCTACAAAATTCATTTAAGTTACCGACAATTTTTTAATACATATACTTTTCACGGAAAAATCAATCATGCAGCATCGTCGACTACATGCTTGAAGAAATTATTATCTGTCGATCATATCGCATCAGGTTAATGATGTTAGTATTTAATTTATTTACTACACGGATCGTGTATGTAGGCAAAGCAACCAAACTTTGGTAGTTCCCCACCCACCTACTCTTTGTAATGCTCAATACTGGACGTTACCAGTTAAAGAAGGGGGATAGACAATTGATGGATTCAAAGAGTTAGGAAAAGGTAGCTAAATAAATAGGCATGTAGAGTGTAGAGTGAAAATTTATATTTGGAAAATGAAGGGATGGACCACAATGGTGCAATGAGCACTGAGCATAAATGGAGTAATTAAAAGCAAGGGCATGTGCATTACTATAAATGCCATTTGGAAGGACCATGATACTACCTGAACAAGTGAACGTGCCTCTCACTTCCTCCACCACCGCCAATGTCCCAGCTTTCTACAATTCCTTTATCAAGCCATTAATGCCCAACCTTTTCCGTCCTTTATAGCTATTACCTTTCTTTGTTGCTCACAATTTGTCCTTTCTCATTTCACCCAAATCAACTTTTTCTCTGTTTAACAAACGTTAGTCTACATACATACTCATATTATATTGAGTAATCTATAATGTAAGCATTCTTTTAGTTTTGAGACATGTCAAATCCTAAGACCCAACTCAAAAACTTTTTTGACAAAAGATAAGTTATATATACTAGCAAATTCCCAAAGTCGTAAAGTTGTGCTCGTGAAAAACATCATTCACTGAACACGTTTATGAATCTAGCTATGCCGTGTTTATGTCATGCTGGGCCGCATGTGCCATGTGGCACGTGGCAATTTATTAAGAGAGTTAGATGCTAATGAATCCATGAAGCGAATTCAACCTCACTCTTGCTTGGGTGCATATGGCACTTGATGCAAAGGGACAGGTACTTCCAATTTGGAACTGCAGAGGATTTTATTATTTTATTTTTAATTTTTGAAGGATGAGGAATGAGACAGTGTTATATGTTGTATATTAAACGAACAAGAGTGGAGGTGGAGGCTGTTAATTTTTCTGTACCAACCGACAGTGACGAATGTCGCTAAATAAACAAGGTGCAGAAAACAAAAATTACTATTATTTTGGTGACCGTGAGAGTGTGGAACGTGCGTAGAATCAACGGAGGGATATTCATTCCCTTTGATAAGCTTGCACACCATGCTGTAAGCCTGTAATGTTGCATATTTAATAGCACCAGTGTAAGAATGTTTTTCTCACTTTCACTTTTTTTTCATATACTTTTCCTGCTATAAAAAGTTGATCAATCCGATGAGTTGATAAAGTCCTTAGGAGATGATTAGATGATGAGTATGTATCCTCTTTAGTACTGAATTTTTTTTGTGAGAGAGATACATACATAGTGATCCAATGGTCATAAAAATTTTTAACACTCAACTGCATTTTTGTGTGAATATCTTTCCTAGAGAAAATTTCTTGTATTGGAGATGATCCACTCTAAGAGATTATCTCTTTAGAGAAAAATTTGTGTTTAACTCTTATTAAAAAAAAAAAAGTGGAGATAAGATTTCTTTATTAGTTCTTATATCCATAAATTCAATTTCTCTTGCATTAATTTCTATCTCATTTTTTTCTTTGCTTTAGATCACATCGTTTATTACACAATGGGATTCTCTGTTTTATAAGTCAGTTCTATCTATAACCCCGTTTTTAGGATTATTTAGAAAATTTTCTTAATTTTTCAACCCTAAAAAGGGAGGTTAATTAGAAATAATTAAAAATGAAAACAGTGCCGCTCCAAAAATAAATATCTTGTTTATAAGCTAAATCCAAAAAAAAATATCTAAATTGGCTTTATAGCAAAAAGTGCAGAAGGGACACACTAGTTCTTAAGAGAAAAGACATGACATGGTCCTTAATAAATTGCACCATAAGTCACAGTCATCTTTCGAGTGGGTTCCGATGCTTCACAAATGCTTACACTAGACACCAGCTAATACTTTATCCAGCATGTAAGTATCTAATAAGCAAAATGAGAAGTCTTTCCAGTGGGTTCCAATGCTTCACAAATGCTCAACCTTTTACCTCTCATTTCCACCCTCCCATGAAGACAATGAGAATTCATTTTCATATCTTTATTTTATAAAATATATATTTTTATTAAGAAAATATGATCTAATTTTATTCACGAGAGTTTTATTTATAAAAAAAATTGTGGTATAATAATTAAATATTAATATTACCTTATTTAAAAAATACGGAAACAAACTCTAAAATAATCAAAATAAATTAAATATAAATATTTGAAACATAAATAAAATATATTTCTATTAAAATTAATGTATGTTTCTAAAGATATTTAGGCATATTTTCAATATTTTTCTTTAACTTAATATCTTTATCATCTAATTTGGGTTTGAATTTTAAAATTTGTCTTCTTTTTTATTTTTTTTTGTATCATTTTCTTCCTTTTTCTTGTAATTTTTGTTGCAATCTTTCTTGAGTAAGATTATCTTAACATTCGTCTCGAACTTCTCTTTTGAAGGCAATTTTTTATCATCTTTATTTTCTTCTTGATCATCAAACTTCTTATGAAGATATCTATCTTTATGCTCTTCACTTTAATATTTATTTATAATTGGTTCATTCACCAAATCTAAAGTAAAAATCTTGCATTTCATATGAATATTGAATAATTTTTTTTGTTTATATCTTTAATCACACAATTTTTATCTTCAAATAATACTTGGTAGTTTTTTTTCAACAACTGAGCAATACTCAACAAATTTTGATTAATATTAGGAACGTATAAAACATTATTAATTTAAAAATTAAATGACTTTTAATAGCAATTGTCCCTTTGCCTTTCCCATTTAGACTTTAGAAATATTAGTTTTGTTGAGTTCTTTAAAAAGTTTTCAGTCATGAGTCATATGATTTATACAATCACTATTAATAAGTCAAACCTTTGAGGTTTTTTTTGTCATAAGACATAGCATTGAGAGTAGTTTTTCTTCTTCCTCTTATTGATTTTCAATAATTTTAGCCTTTTCTTATTACTCATGAAATTTGTATAAATTTTTTACCTGTTCTAATTGCATGCACTTACAACATTTTGCATTAGGCTTTCTTGTTTTTCTCATTATTGTTATCTTCCATTTGGCTAAATATACACCTTCCACAATTCCTTCTATCTCATAAATCTTCTTTGTTCTAATGCTTGCAATACATGTAAAACAAAGTGATCTTACTCAAATCCTTTGTGTTCTGTAAGGCTATTATTGAAGCTTCATATGTATCGAATATAGTTACTAGAATTTTTTCAACAATTCTAGAATCAAGAAATTGTGTCCCTAGTAACCATAGCTTATTAGTAATGCCAAGTAATTTGTATAAGTATTGCTTGATTGGCTCAAACTCCTTCATTCTTTATAACTTGAACTCTCTCATTAAATTCAACACTTGCATGCTTTGAATCCTTTCATCTCCAACATATTCTTCCTTTAGGTAATTCAAGATTTTTTTTGGTGATTTGAGAGTTATGATCCTAGTAAAATATTTTGTGAGACACAAGCAAACAAACAACTCTTTGCCTTTGTGCTCGTGATTTTTTTCTTTTTGAATTTTCATTTTGGTTATAGTGGGATTGTTTGACAATGCGGAAACATGACTTCCCAGAAAATCTAAAGTCTCTAAGTATGTCTCCATTTTCACCGTTCAAAGATCATAGCTTTCTTCATCAAAGATAGATGAGAAAATTTGTGAAAATTTTGTTTTGACTTTCATCTCCACGAGTTGTAAGAATCTTGTTCTAGATAACAATGATGAGTTATTTTATAAAGATATATTTTTATCACATGAATAGGATCTAATTTTATTCATAAGATTTCTATTTATAGAAAAAAGTTATGATACAATAATCAAATATTGATGTTATTCTATTCTAAAAACAAGAAAATAAATTCTAAAATAATTAAAACTAATTAAACTTAAATATTTGAACATAAATAACAAAATTATTAAAACTAATTTATTCTTATTTAGGCATATTTCCGACTTATTGCTCTCATTATCATGCTGAAAGTTGGAGATCGAGTTGCTCCAGCTAGCACATATAGTTTGAGAACTAACATCCAACAATTGTGATATTGTGCTGGAACACACGGTTTGGGTTTGCAGTATTTGATGGTTTTGGAGCCAAGCATGATTTATTTTTTTATTGTTGCGGACTATAACAAATTATTAATTATGCGCATCTCACATTTTTATGAATAACAAAATAATGAAATGTTTTATAATTTAAAATTAGTTTATACCTAAGTTAAAAAGATAATTTCTTGAGAAATTAATATGATATTTTTGTTACAAATTAACTTATATATGTTAATTATAAATTTTTGAATACTAATCAAAATAATTTTAAAACAAAAACTTTTTTTTTTATACTGAATAATCAATTCAAACAAATTATATATTTAAATATGATATGATGGGTCAATCTAATAAGGTGTTGAACTCATAGGCTGTTAAGGGTTGTTCACCCGTGCTATCCTATCGGTTAAGGACATCAAACATGTCTAAAAATCAATTTCATGGTATCCAAAATGATTGAAATTATGTTTATAGTATGCTTGACTATTAGCGGAGTTTATTTCAAGATGTGAAAATTTACATCCACTTATAACTATTAGTAGTTTTTCCATCAAATAAAATCAATTCAAGAGTTTTATCTACTCGAATTTATAATTATATACTAAAATCAATTTTGATAACAAGTTTTCAAAACATTCAATATAAAAATCAAGTGCATATCTTTTGTCTTCTAAATGAAAATCACGTTATTTTTCACTCACATTTACTCAAAATCAATTATACAAGTCCACATTAATTATAAATCAATTATAGCAACACATATTTAAACACACTCTACTTCAACCCGCTTTGCCATTAAGAACGAATCCAAAACACTATTAAAAGAAGAGCTGAATGTGTTAATAATAAATTTAAATAAATATTAAATTATAATTATTAAATATATTATTTTATTATATAATTTATAAATATTAATTTTTTAATAACTATATTATTAATATGAAGTATTTATTAATTTTACTTTTTATTTGCATCTGACGATAATGGCATAGCAACACGTGAGAAGAGAAAATGGCGAGGCTGTGAATCTCCAATGAAGTGCTCTTACATTCGAGAGAGGTAAAATGAGGAAGAAAAGATTAGGGTCTCTAATGACAAGGGGTGCCAAGTAACACTTCATTTTAGTTCTTCAAGTGGCCATGATATTTCTTTATTTCCTTTTTACGGTTTAGAACATGAGAATAGTGAAGGATGGACTAATAAGCAGAGAAAGCAAAATATACAAGGAATTGTGTAAAAACATAACAAAAACACAGTAAATAACATAGCATAAGGAGCAAATTTTACCTATATGAACAAGCATATAACAAGTTATACAATGTAGACAAATATTCACAAATTATAACATAGAGTAACAATGAAGAAGGTACCTCAGAGCCAAACAATCATGCAAGAAAACGACTCCTCAAACCAGCAATTCTTCTGTAGCTTTTCTATAAAAGAATTTCTTTATTGACCTCTATTTTTTAGATATAGATGTGAAAACACAAGAGATTGGAATAAAAGAAATAAAAGGAAAAAATATAGATAATAATTTGCAAGAGATTTGGTCTCATCTAATATAGAAAATATGAATAAACAAACAATAATAATTTAAAATTATATAGTAAATAGAAGGGAAAAGGCAAATTTAAGATTCACAACTTGCTTTCGCAACTCAACACATCAATCTGGATTTGAGAAGAAAAAAAACCAAAATGTAATGTACAAAATAAATAAAATTGTAAGTTAATAAAAAGGATAATAAGAGAATTGACAAAATATGATGTGAACCATAATATTGTGAATCTCTAGCTGATTAACCATTACTAAAGTGTAAGCGGGTAATATTTCACTCGCTAAATCGATCAATTTAAATCAATTTAATTATATTTTTTAAGTTGTTATAAGTGATTTTTATGTTACTCAATTATAATTAGATTAGATAATTGATCAAGAAGTTTGCTACAAGATAAATCCAAACCAAGCCAACTTATAATAAATTATTAAATTAAATTAAAAATAATACACACAACACGATAAATAATACACTCCTTTGCATATATTTAACTTTTTTTTTTATCAAATATTGTAATAATGAATTGATTGATTAAATTGAAAAAGATATAGAGTAAGAAGAATAATTTAATCCTTGTAATTCAAAATTTGTTAGTTAATTATGAAATATTTGTGAATTTTCACATATGATTGTTGTAATGTTGTTTGTATTTTAAATTATATATTAAAAATTGCATTAAATATCCTTTTTTTATTTTTTATTTGTTTTAATTTTTTAAAATACTTATTTTTAATTTCTAAACCAAATGACTCGACTTGACCTAACCCGATTGTGGTTAAGTTGGTTTGGGTTATGTTGCTTAAAAAAAGCTCATAATTTCGATCCAGACTCAACTAAATTTAATTGAATTGGGTGTTTAAATATATAGTTTAAAAATGACCCGACCTATTTATACTCCTAATTATTAGTATAACCTAATACAGAAAGATTGAATTAATAAGCACATAATTATATGTTCAAATTATGTAGCCATCATTTAATTTTGATAGATAAAAAAATAATTAATATTGTAATTTTTTTTCTCAAATAAATAAGACAATTAATTTTAATTAATTAGCTTAATTAAACATTAGTAAGGGGGTATAGCTAGATGTGTATATGAGTGTTGTTGTAAAGCTTTTATCATAAAGTTCAACAATGATTTCTATGGTTAAAAAAAAATAATTGACATATACTCAACAATTAAATAATTATTAATCATTGATTTTGATATATAATTAATTATTTTCTCTGTCTCATAAATTGTCACATATTTTTTAAATAGCAATAAAATTTAAATAATAAATAAAAAGTAGTAATTTTATAATTAATCTTATTATTAATCAATTTTTTTGTTATAAACAATGTAATACAACAACTTTTTAAAAAATATTATTAAGACATTAGTAGAAAAATACTATTCAACATTGCTATATCTACATCGATTTCAATAGAAATGATGTAAATAAAAAACGCGGGTGGCAATTTTATAAATAAATAGAAGATGTAAACATATTTATATCAGTTTTGTGTAGAAACACTGTAGATATGAAAGATTCTACATTGATTTTGTTATTGACTGATGTAGAAATGAAATCACGAAGTTATTCTACATCTGGTTTACTTTTGACCGATGTAGAAGTGAAGGCCAAATTTTCATGTCATTCAACACACATGCAAGCGAACCCTCTCGACGGACTCTTAACACTTTCGCGGGCTCTTCTCTTGCTGACCTTCGACTGATGAAAACCCTACTTGTTAGTGCTCCAAATCCATAGACGCTCTCAAAGGAGCTCTCCCGAAACGTGGTGGTACTCTACATCCATAGACGCTCTCGAAGGAGCTCTCCCAAAACATGGTGGTGCTCTTGCGCGAGTTCATCGCCTAAGGGAAGACTAGAAGATTTGTAATTTTACTTGAAAACTATTTTAGAATTTCTTTCTAGTTTCGTAAGATGTTCACATTTTCCCTAATTTCTTCCTACAAATTTCTTCCACCTCGTCCAAGTTCCAATCGAAGACCACCTTGGAAGATCACTGGCACAAATAAATCAAGTTCACATCACCGAGAGGAACAAGCAATTCGTTGCTAACTATAATAGTTTGGTGAAGAACTTGTTGATGTATGTGTATTGGAGCTTTGAACGCTCTTATTTTGTGGATACCCAACCAAACTTAATGAGAATTTATTGTGTATCACTTCCTTGTGTTTCTTCGTTCAAATTGAAGTTATCGCTAAGTAGTTGTACATGCGCGGTACTTGGAGGGTGCTTGAGGGTTTACTTAATCATCCTTACCCAAGTGCATGAGCTTGGGAAGGATATTTGGTGCTCAATCTTGGCCGAGTGAGGGTTCTCGAGAAGGTTTACTTAACCATCTTAACCTAAGTGCGTGAGCTTGGGAAGGGTATTCGGTATTCAACCCTGGCCAAGTGAGGGTACCCGGAAGGGTTTACTTAATCATCCTAACCCAAGTGCATGACCTTGGGAGAGAATTGCATTGTCCTTAGCCGAGTGAGAGTACTCGAGAGGGTTCAAAGTTGTTCAGGCTTGACCGAGTAGGAATACTCGGGAGGGTTCAAATTTGTTCATCCTTGGCCGAGTAGGAGTACTCGGGAGGGTTCAAATTTGTTCATCCTTGGCCGAGTAGGAGTACTCGGGAGGGTTCAAGTTGTTCATCCTTGACCGAGTAGGAGTACTCGGGAGAGTTCAAATTTGTTCATCCTTGGTCGAGTAGGAGTACTCGGGAGGGTTCAAATTTGTTCATCCTTGGCCGAGTAGGAGTACTCGGGAGGGTTCAAATTTGTTCATCCTTGGCCGAGTAGGAGTACTCGGGAGGGTTCAAGTTTTTCATCCTTGGCCGAGTAGGAGTACTCGGGAGGGTTCTAGTTGTTCATCCTTGACCGAGTAGGAGTACTCGGGAGGGTTCAAGTTTTTAAGTGTTAGAGTAACTCGAGAGCAAATGTAAGGTATTCCTTCAAAAGGGTTTGTTTCATTGATGTGGTGCCTCATTAAAAATCTTTTCTCAGAAAAACCTCTTTCACATTTTTATAAGAGGACAAAACCTGAGAAAAGGAAAAGAGTGCACCGAAACAATTACATAATGTTTGCTAACTAAAGTAGTGCTTCAAGTGTGTGACATTCCAAGTTCGAGGGACGATCTTCCCATTGAGTTCTTCGAGTTTATAAGCTTCATTATTGAGATTGTGCCGCACTCGAAACGGCCCGTCCCAATTGGCGGCTAATTTTCCATGGAGCCTATCCTTTCTGGCTTCCCCGGCGGCTCTCCAGACAAGGTCACCTTGGTGAAACTCTCGGGGTCAAACTTTGGTTCTGTGTTTCCGGGATGCTCTTGTTCTACATGCTTCCATGTTTATGAGTGCCTGATCTCTCGCTTCTTCAATCAAATCTAGCTCCACGCTAAGTGCTTCGGCATTGGTTTCCTCGCTGAATTGTTGCTGCCTCAGTGATGGCTCCCCAATCTCGACTGGTATCATGGCGTCCGTGCCATAGGTTAGCCGAAAGGGCGTTTCTTTGGTGGAGCTTTGCGGGGTGCATCTGTATGCCCACAAGATTTCGGGCACGTGATTGGGCCATTGTCCCTTAGCCTGTTCGAGCCGTCTCTTTAGCTCTCTTAGGATGACCTTGTTTGCTGCTTCGGCTTGACCATTGGACTGAGGGTGCTCTACAAACGTCATCCTGTGTTTGATATGAAGTCCATCAAGAAATTCATTGAAACGACGGTCCGTGAATTGGAGGTCGTTGCCCGTGATGAGAGCATGAGGTACCCCGAACCGGGTGATGACATTTTTCTAGAAGAACTTTTGTACATTGCTCGCTGAGATGACGGCAACCGCTTCTGCTTCGATCCACTTTGTGAAGTGATCGACGGCCACTATCAAGAATTTCACTTGCCCTTTTGCTGGCGGGAATGGCCCCAAGATATCCATTCCATATACAGAGAAGGGCCATGAGGTCGTGATGAAGTGCAGATCTTCGACTGGTTGATTCGTTAAGGGTCCGTGTCGTTGACACGGTTGGCATTGTTGAACGAACTTGGTACAATCAGCCGTTAGAGTCGGCCAATAGTAACCGGCCCGAACGACCTTAGCTGCGAGAGTTCGCCCTCCCGAGTGAGTTCTGCATATGCCTTCGTAGATTTCTCGGAGGACGTAATGTGCTTGTTCAGGTGTTAAGCATTTCAGAAGGGGGGACGAGACGCTCCTCTTATATAGCTCTCCAGCTACTAAGGTATATCGTGCGGCCATGGTTCGCATCTTCTTAGCTTCAAGGGGGTCAATGGGTAGCTCTCCAATCAAGAGATGGTTAACTATGCCGGTCATCCAATTAGGGCTTCCTTGCTGGATGTGCAAGCATTCGGCTCCCTCGATGCTTGGACTTGGTAGTTCTTGTTGTATCATGTTGCGCAAGTGGCTAGCCTTCTTGCTGCTTGCTAGCTTGGCCAACTGGTCGGCTCTTACGTTGAGTTCCCGAGGTGTGTACTCAACGTGGACGTCTTCAAAATTAGATTTCAATTTTTGGAATGCATGGAAGTACAGAAGTAGTGTTGGCTCTTTGATTTGGAATGTGTCGTTGACCTGTCCTGTCACTACTTGTGAATCACTCCAACATTTGACCCGTTTGATGCCTAGGTCGTTTGCCAAACGCAAGCTAGCTAAAAGAGCCTCATACTCGGCTTGGTTGTTAGAAGCTTTAAAACTGAATCGGAGTGATTGTTAAATCACTATGCTACCCGGACCCTCCAATATCACACCAGCTCCACTGCCTTGCTGGTTTGATGATCCATCTACGTGTAGAGCCCACAAGCATGGTTCAGGTGGTAATTCCGGAGAGAATTCATTTATGAAGTCAGGCATGCATTGCGCTTTGATGGGCCCTCTCGGTTCAAAGCGAATGTCAAATTGAGACAATTCAATGGACCAGGCGACCATCCGCCCTCCGAGTTCGGGTTTCTTCAGGACCTTGACGATTGGGCTATCTATCTTGACTACGATTTTGTGGCTTTGGAAATAATGACGGAGGCGTCGGGCTGTGTGTACCTGAGCCAGAACTGTTTTCTCGAGATGTTGGTATCGGGTTTCTGCTTCTTGCAAGACTCGACTGATGAAGTATACCGGCATTTATTCTGTTCGCTCTTGTACCAGAGCTGTGCTGATGGCCTTGTCGGACACCGCAATGTAGACGATCATGTCTAATTGAGGGTCCGGTTTAGATAGCAGTGGTGGCGCGGTAGCACTGTCTTAAAGTTTTGGAATGAGGACTCACACTCTTCGGTCCATTGGAACTTGGTGGTTTTCTTTAATAGGGACATTATGGGCCTTGATTTATCTACCATGCATGGTAAGAATCTGGCCAGCGAGGCTATGCGCCCGGCAAGTCGTTGGACTTCTTTCACATTTCGTGGACTTCTCATGTTGACAATGGCTTGACACTTGTTGGGATTAGCTTCTATATACCTCTTCTCGACAATATAAAACCCAAGAACTTTCCGCCGGCGACTCCAAAGGTACACTTTGCCGGGTTCAAGCGCATGTGGTGCCGCCTTACCTCATCGAATATTTTTCCAAGATCCCGAATGTGGTTATTAGCAGAGGTAGATTTGATCACCATGTCATCCACATATACTTCCATGCACTTTCCTATGTGTTGGTGAAAGATCTTGTCCATGAGTCGCTGATAGGTTGCCCCCCGCGTTTCTCAAACCGAACGACATCACTTTGTAGCAAAAATTGGCTGACTCGGTGATAAATGCAATTTTTCCTTCATCTGGTGGGTACATGGGTATCTGATTATACCCTGAGTATGCCGTCTAGGAAGCTTAATCTCTGGTGACCGGCTGCTCCATCGACCAACGCGTCTATGTGTGGTAGGGGATAGGCATCTTTTGGGCATGCCTTGTTCAGATCTGTGTAGTCGGTACACATCCTCCACTTGCCATTGACCTTCTTGACCATTACTACATTGGCCAACCAAGTGGAGTACTTAACTTCCCTGATAAATCCTGCTTGGAGTAGCTTGGTCGTCTCCTCCTTTACGGCTTGGGCCCTTTCTCCTCCCATCTTTCTTTTCTTTTGGGAGATGGGCTTGGCATCTCGGCACACTGAGAGCCAGTGATAGTGAAAACTTGGGTCGATGCCTAGCATGTCATCCGTCATCCAAGCAAAGAGGTCCGAGTACTTCATGAGGATATGCTTGATATTTCTTGCCTCGGCCTCTGATAGTTGGGAACTCAAGTAAGTCACTTGTTCTTCGTTTCTCCCTAGTTGAAACGGGATTGTTGTTTCTATTGGTTCGACCTTGTGTTCGTCTTCAATTCTCGGGTCAAGTTCTAGGTCTACAATCGGCCCTTGCTAGCAGACATTGCCGATGACATTAACATCTCGCCTTGGCTTTGGAGTTGGCTGTACCTTTAGGCTGGCGAAGTAACATTCGCGGGCCGTCTTTTGATCGGCGTGCAGAGTGATAACCGTTCCTTCTTCAGAGGGGAACTTCATAGCTAAGTGAAGGGTGGAGACAATAGCTCGGAGCTTGTTCAGGGAGGGTCGGCCTAATAGGATGTTGTACGAGGTATTAGCATGCATCACCACATATCGTACTTTAATCCTTCGTTTTTGTTGTTCCTCCCCGAAGTAGGTGTATAGGTCTATCGTTCCCCGGGTGTCCACTCTTTCGCCCGAAAATCCAACCAAAGGCTCGTTGTAAGGTGTCAATTCGCGCTCGGGTATACCCAGCTGCTCGAAAGTTTTCCAATATAAGATGTCGGTTGAACTTCCCTGATCCACCAACGTCTTCTTCACTATACAATTGTTGATCTCTACTAAGATGACCATGGGGTCGTCTTGCACCGGATCGACACCCTGGAAGTCCTTGTCGATGAAGGTAATTGGTGGCATGTGGACCGACCTTGCCCGGGTTACTGCGTTGACCGATCTGATCGCTCTTAGGTGTCTCCTTCGTGCCGAGGATGTGGCTCCGCCTCCAGCGAAGCCTCCGGCTATTGTGTTTATCACCCTTCTGGGTTGATTCTGGTTTCGTTGCTGATCATTCCTCTCCTGAGACTTTCTTCGTTCCCGTGATCTATACCTCGGGGGTGCTCTTTCACGGTTCCCCCTTCCGGACTCCCTCTTATCATGGTAGCTATCATATCTCTTTCTACCTGAGGATTGGGTGAAGTTTTGAAGGTGGCCTGACTTAACAAGATCTTCAATGAGATCTCGGAGGGTTGTGCATTCCTCGGTTGTGTGTCCTCTGTTTCTATGAAATTGGCATGTTTTGGTTTTGTCCGCGTGAGGCGGAGTCATAGCACGACGGGGGACCGTGAGGACTTTTGTGGCCAAGGCCTGCTCCAACACCTTGGCTCTGCTTGTGTTAAGCGGCGTGTACTGTGCATATCTAGGTCCCCTATTATTCCTCTCCCTATCCGGCACGTCTCGAGGGCGAGACCTTGGAGGTTGCTCCTTTTCCGCTTCTTTCTTCCCAAGGAAGAGGTCGGGCCGGTTCTGATTCCTGAACTCGGCCAACTCTTCCATCTGCATGTACTTGGTGGCTCTTTGTCTCAGGTCATCCAGGTCTCGGGGTGGCTTCTTACATAGGCTATTTACGAAGGGCCCCGGCCTTAATGCTGTGGTGAGGTGGTGCATTGCCACTGCAGGGTCTAGGTCTCGGATAGATAGGGTCATCTTCCCGAACCGTTCCATGAAGGTTCTCAGTGGTTCTTTCTTATCTTGGCGAATATTGACCAATGCGATGGAGGTGAGCTGATGGGGTCGGCTCGTCGCGAATTGTATTATGAATCGAGAGGATAAGGTTGTGAAAGAGTCCACTGATCCTGGGGGGAGTCTTGTGAACCAATTCAGTGCTGGTCCTTTTAATGAGGTTGGGAAGACTTTACACATGATGGCGTCGTCATCGGTGTATAACCCAACTTGAGTAACGAATGCATCTAGGTGTTCTTCGAGGTCAGCGGTTCCATCATACTTTTCTAAGCCCAAGTTCTTCCAATTGTCGGGCAACCGGGCTCCGGCAATGTCTGGAGTGAATGGCGTCTTCCCTTGCCTTCGTTGCTGATCCATGGTCGTCTTCGTCGCTCCGCCGGGAGGCCGAGGATTGCTTGTCTCCTTATACCATCCTGATGATTCCCCTTGGTCATGCGTTAACTGAGTGTTGGGGGTGCCGCGGGATGGATGCCAGGAACGATTGTCGCTCCTAAGTTTCGCATTCTCCTTCCTTAGGAGTGACAGCTCGTGTGCGTCCTTCTCCCGAAGTCTCTTCAATTCCAGCATTTCGGCCTTCAACTGTTCTATGGCTGATGATGGGTTGGGGGGTTGAGATCGATCTACATAGGATTCCTCCATCCCTTCCTCATTGTGATTAGTCTGCTGTCTGGTGGTATCTCGGGGCATCCCGAAGGGGTGGGTTGCGTTCTCTTACTGGCTCCTTGTTGCTACCATCTTACTTCAGGGTCGAGAACCGTTTCGGTTTCTGCCCCACAGTGGGCGCCAAAATGTTCCTGCTTAGAAACACTCCTCGTCGTTCCTTCTTGATCTTCTGTCTTCGGTGCAGACCGGATACTGTCCTCGGAGGGTGGGGGAAGGTACCTGCAAAGGTACTCCGACGCTCAAGTCAGTGTTTGGTTTGGAGCAATGAATGCTACAGTATTAAATAATCATACCCGTCTTTCTGTCACATCAATAGTATTTATAATGATGTATTTTGGCCTGATGGGCCTTTCCAATCTATAGCCTAACAATCTATAGGCTTTATGTTCTGATTATGATTATCATAAACTCTTATTATTTAATCTTGATTAAGACATGATAATCTTAATAATAAAAGGTTCTCTAGTACAGAGTGCATCACCGAGTTGGAGAAGCTTTCCACCAAAAGTTATGACTTAAAGGGTGTGCATATGTTGACTTAAAGCATTTCTTTTTTAAATACTTTTACTTGCATCTATTTTCATATTGCATGTCTTGACTAGTATTCGTTGGTTAGTGCCTTTGTGGTTCCATTTTATTATTCAAAAAAAGTTGGTTGATTTTTAGTAATTGCAATTGTTTTTATGAATATAAATTGACTGTTATATATGTTATTGATTTTCATGAATTTTCTATGGCATTTTTCTTAGCATGGTTTAATTATCTGTTCATATATTTTTTACTAGTTGCATAAATTGCAAGTTTAAATGAGGGGCTATAAATGTTGTATTGGCTAAATTGTTGTCTCTCTTATTTTCTTTAAATTTATAGTGGTATAGAAGAATAACAGTAATCATATATATTTTAGGCACTCATATTGCAAGAATAGGTAGACCACATATATTTCTTGTCTTCTATATTATTGTTGATTTAAGAGTCAATTGGTTCATGTTGGTAAGGCATTATTGGGGAGGATCTTGAATTTGTTAGTGTGATTTTTGTTGTTGTCATTTAGTAGCCAAGTTAATCTTGATTCAAGATATTTTTTCATTATATATAGATTAAAAAATTGTCTAAGAATTATACATACATTCATTGCAGGTTAAATCAGAAAGAATCTAAAACTAAAGAAGATCTTTTTTAAAAAAAATATCAATCTACATTGGTTGAGGTGAGAACAAATGTAGATAGGGATGTACATTCTACATTGATTTTCATCATAACCAATGTAAATTTATACATAAATCTACATCAGTTTAGGCAAGAATCGATGTAGCTTTATGTATAAATTTACATCAGTTATGAAGAAAATCAATGTAGATTTAAGTATATATTTACATTGGTTTTCCAACAAAATCGATGTAAATTATGCATAATCTACATCAGTTTAAAAATTCATGTAGAAGTGTATCCATTTTCTAAGTCATTTTATTCTACACTGATTTTAGAATTGACGTAGATGATTTTAGAGAATTGATGTAAATAATACATCCTGTAATAGTAAGAGTACAAATAAAAAATAATAACATTTCATTAGAAAGCAAAAATAACACATTTCAAGAGTTATTTTTTTTACACAACATTAATTATTCAATAAAGAGAATAATTAGTTATATCAAGCATGAAAATGAATAAATTGGGGTTTATGATATATATATATATATATATATATATATATATATATATATATATATATATATAGAGAGAGAGAGAGAGAGAGAGAGAAAGAGAGATTCGTTTACTCCAAGAGTAAGTACTTACTCTGTTCAATAACTCATGTTCTACATCAAATTTTAACGATCTAACCGTTGAAATTAAAGTTCTTAATGCATAGATTAAGTCTACAAATTTTTAAAAAATTTGAAAATCATTTGATACTTCATTTTATTCATTCAAATTGACGGATAATCATGAAATCATTTTATACATTTATTTGAATTAACGAAACGAAGTATCAAATGATTTTTAAATTTTTAAAAAATTTACAGATTTGATTTATGTATTAAAAAGTTTAAATTCAACGATTGGATCGTTGAAAATTGATGTAGAACATTAGACTTATTCTTGGAATAAATGAATTCCTCCTTATATATATATAGAATTTTTTTTTATATATTTACAAATACATATGAAAACATGTATATTTAAGAAGTATTCAAAATTTTAGTTTATTGATTATGAAAATATCAAATAATATATAATGTAATATTTTAGCACATGCACATAAACATTATAAATGTTTATTTTATGGATTTGAGTATTTTAAAGTGAAGGGATTTTACTTTAGAGGATAAATTGTAATAATAATTTTTTATTAAAAAATCAACAATAGATATTTTAATTAATTTTAAATCTTATTATATATGTATTTTATTTTATCGTGATTATCAATTATTAATTTTTTAATCAACAATTGTGAGTGCACTTTATCTTCTAAAATACACTCATTTATTTTAGAAGAGCTAAATCCTTATTTTATATAGTTATAATTTTATAATAAATAATTTTAAATGTTCAAATTATAATATAATTAAAATTTATAATAACTAAATATTTTTAAACATATAAATTGTATTTTATACTTATAATAAATAATTTATAGTATAATGCAAAGCTATTTTCAATTATCGGTAATTTAAAAAATAATGAAATTTAGTTTAAAACTAAAAATACTCTCATATTTATTTTTAATTATTGATAAATTGCAATAGATGAAAGCTTGAGAAAAAAATCCATAAAACACTCTCGTTAAATAATAGTCCAATAAAAATATTTTCTTTTAAGATAACCATTTTAATTTATAATGAGAGAAAGATATGTAGTCAATCAAAACTTCTAATTTTTTTGAAATAACTAAAAAATAACTCTTTTCAATTAGGTTAGCCCATTTAAGGGTAAAGTGACACATATGATCACAAAACTAGGCCCAAATTATAGGCCCAAATTAAAATTTGAACTTTAATGATTAACTCTTATATATTAATTATGAATTTTTATTTTATACAAATTTTAGGACTTCTTTTTTAAACAAGAGAGCTTTTTTAAAATAACTTAACTTATTATTTAATTCGGGCGTTAGAACATTTTAAGATTTTTTCTTTAACAAGAAATTTTTTATAAATTCTTTTTAACTTCTTATCTAATTCGATTTTTATTTTTATAATTATTTATGAATTAAATTTTTAAAATAAATTATTAATAAATAAAAATAATATTATTCTATAATATATTATTTATCATAAACTTAAAATATAATTTATATATTTTAAATATCTATTAATATAAATTTTTAATATGATCTATATATTCAAATATAATCATTATTTGTATATAATTTATTATAAATTTTAGTTATATATAATAAACATTTAACAAGTACACTACAATGACTAAAATACTAATTACAAATGAACATAAATATCAAATCATTTGTGCTGGTAACTTTTGTCATTCAAAATTAATTTTAAAAGTTTTAAAAATTAATTTTCAATCAAAGATTTTATTTTTTATTTTTGTTTTAAAGGAGTGAAAAATTAATTATGATTTGAATATAAATCTTTGTATTTGAAGACTCCAACGCATACTCCTTCAAAGCAGTAATCACCGATTTTTGTGAAGTGAAAATGGAAACTCACGTCTCCAACTTAATCAATGACCATATGGAGTATTTGAAGAAGTAGAAATGCTGCCCTTTGGGGCAATAAACCTTCCAAGAAACACTATCCAAGCTGCCAAAGACATCTTGCACAAATCAAGAAAAGCAAAACTTGTACAAGACTATCGACCACAAACAACAAAGCTAATACACCACCAAATGGCCCCTCCCTTCAGGAGGTTACTTGAAATGCAACATCAATGCTGCATTCTTCCTTTAAAACAAAAGCTTTGGATTAGGGTGCATGCTTGAGAGACAATAAGGAACACTTTGTAAAAGCCTTTCTACTCTACATGCCAAAAGTAAGTGAATGGGAAGGTCACCATCAAGTCTTCATTGAAAATGATCGTAAACAAGTCACATATGACATCTATAACAAATCTCTCAACACCACTGAATATGGAACCATCATGTATAAATGTAAAACCTTCCTTAGACCTATATCAATTAAAAGACAAGTCAACCTAATGACTCGCATTATTACAAGAACATGTAAGTTTAATCATTATCCTTACTCTACAAACCTGACCATGTCCTGTATTGTAAACACTAATTTGAAATAATATGAGCATGCTTTTATTAAAAAATAAATAAATAAACCAAACTAATTTTCATTATTTTTTAATTTTTGAAAATAAAAAATGAAACCCTCAAATAAGCATATTTGCTAAATCTTTAAAAATATGTAAATGAAAACCATTTTATTTCTCTTATTCTTACGTACTCAAGAAAGATCCTTTCACTCTTACTCTCTCTCCCTCATTATTTATATGTAGAGAAAGGACAAATTTTATATGAATGAATTCTTATGTGAGAATGAGAATAATAAATTTAAACCATGTAATTATATATACAAGTGACAAATTTGGGACCTGAGTCAACATGGACAATTTATTTTAAAAATAAAAAATTAATAACAATTTATTGTGGAAAGAAATGAAATGTGTAAATTAAGTGTGTGTTTAAATTATTATTAGAAAGATATCAAACGTTTGTTTGTGCATTCCAAAATACAAGACAAAGAAGTAACAACATATTGATAGACTAAAAAAAAAAGTGAATTACGGTTAACGGAACAGTACACAAACACATTCTAAGCAAAGGGTAGAGTACTCGAAGAGCTAAAAGTGGCAAAAAAAAAAAAAAAAAAACGATAGATACTAGTCGGTGAAAGACAGTTTTACGATAGATGTGTTTTAAAATAATTTTTAATTTTCGTAACTAAAACAAAGCCGCTATTAATCGGATTAATTGGACCACTAGAATTAATTTAGTAATTGGGTAGGGAAGAATTGGAGTAGTTAGAAGCATGATGACCTATATCAATCCTCGTTGCGACCATATTTGTAATCTTCTCTATTTTAAAAAAAAAAAAATCGGATTAATTCAGTTGAAATTTGATAATTATTTTTTACATAAATCTATCTTAACCCAAATTATTATGATTGGTGGAGTAACAATGTTTGATGACACCGGAATCGTTTGTTTCTGCTTTTCAATGCTGTCCTTCAGTTTGTACTTCAAATCTGGGGAATTTCTAACTAGCTACCAAATGGGTCTCATTAGTTATGCATTGGGCCTATGTTTGGGCTTTTTTATCTTGAGGCTCTTTGCACCCGTATTAAGAACAAAATTCTAAAGCCTTTTCAATAAGCCAATAATCAATTGACAATTGTGTTTTCAACAGTAAAAAAAGTAAGGTGTGCAAATCATTGATCTCACCATCTAAATGATTTTTTTTTTTTGGTACATAGGAATGGAAATAGATTGAGTCTTACAGATTGTACAAATTTTGAATATACGTTTTTAAATTTAAAGTTTAAGGGGGTGTATTGGTTTAGGATTTCGTAAGATTTTAAAAGATTTTTTTTGAGTAAAAAAGTCCATTGGTATTCAATCAAGATTTTATGTCACTTAAAAACAATCCAGTGGTATTCAATCTGGATTTTCAAGATTTTTTAAAGAGTCCATTAAAATTCACTGGTATTCATTTGAGATTTTTTACAACTTAAAAACAATCCATTGGTATTCAAAAATATAAGGATTTTAAAGGATTGTTGTGTGAGAGGGATTTTGAAGGACTTTCTAGTGTTATCTATAAATACCAGATTCATAAAACAATCCCATCCAAACCCATCGGATTTTGAAGGATTGTTTGAAGTGATTTTTCAAGTGTTTCAAGAATTTTGAAGTGAGTTTTTCATTTTTTTTATGCTCCTGTCTTCTCCATTTTTTCTCTACTAATAATACTACATTATTGTTCATTGCTCATATATAATATTGTAGTACTGTTCTCATCTCATTCCCCTATTTTGTGAAACTCTGATATGTAAATGATAGTATTATTGACTTGCTCTATTTTTCTGTTCGTTCTCTTTAATTGACTTGCTTTATTTATTCTATGCAGTTGAATTTGTTCTTTTATATAACACAAAAAAATGCTTGAAATTTCAAATTTTAAGTGACAATTTTTTTTTATAACACACCTCAAGAAAAGAAAAAGGTGAAAGATGAAATTGATATCATAATCTCTACAATATATATATATATAGAGGAGGGTTCAAACGACACCGGTGTAACTTTTACTAAGTGTTACACCGCTCAATAACTTTATATTGAATGTGAATTTTGAAAATCCAACCGTTAGATTGAAAGTTCATATCTCTTAGATCATATATATCAAATTTTATATTAATCTAAGATGATTTGATACTTCATTCTCATAAAACAAAATTGACGTAATATATACATTTCAAAATATACTAAAATATGAACGCTTTGATTACCTTCAAGTTGTTGTTCAATTTTAACAAAATTTGATATATATGATCTAAGAGATATGAACTTTCAATCTAACGGTTGGATTTTCAAAATTCACGTTTAATATGAAGTTATTGAGCAGTGTAACACTTAGTAAAAGTTACACCGGTGTCATTTGAACCCTCCTCATATATATATATATATATATAAGATGAATTTGTTAGGGTTTCTGTGAGTAGAATGAGATGAAAATGAATTTTAGCTGGGGAAAGAACCCTCTCAACATAAAAACTGCAAACTCTCTTCTTCCCTTGAATTTGTTACTTTTATCCCTCATCCTTTTATGACTCAACAATTATTTTATTTTTTTTACTATGAATTTTTCTTTTTTATTGTTATATTGTGAAATTAAATTTTTTTTTATATTTTAAAAAAAGAAAATTAACATAAGACATTGCAGTACCTAATTTTTTAGGGTTTAGGATTTATGTCTTCATTAACTTATTTTTTAAAAAAGAAAATATTGTTAAAATATTTGTTAGAATAATTTACATTTATAAATATCGTTAAAAATTATTAAATAATATATAACTAAAATAATATATATATATATATATATTCTCTATATCTAAATACTTTCGTTTATATAAAAAAAATTATATATCTAAATATTTTCTCAGTATCGAATATACTAATTTCTTTTTTATATAAAAAATTATCTTATGTTTCTATATTTTCGTTTTTACATATTTTTTTTATAATGACTGAGGTATTTGATCCATTTAGATAACCAAAATATATTCGATCTTGTATGATTGGTATGCTTCTAAAAATAATAATATAATATAATTTTATTGATTTTGTCTCTTATCTATAATTATTTATATAACTAGTTTTCAACATATATTGTTTTAGTAATTCAAATGGGAGATTCAAGAGGAAATAATAAAGAAAAAGGAAAAGAGAAAGAAAACTATGAAGCTTGGACAAAGGAGGATTCCGATGAATTGTTACAATTGATAGTGGATGCTATAAAAAGAGGATAGGATATTATGGAGAATTATCATTATTATTTATCTAGACATTATTATTATTTTTTATTATTTTTGTCTTTGACTCTTTTGAAATTTGAATGTATGCATTTTTTTAAATCTTATCAAATGTCAAAACTCCACAAAATCTCACAGAATCCATTAAAATCCTGATTTAAAAGTCTTGCAGAATTCATTAAAATCCTGATTTTAAATCTTATGGAATCCTGCAAAATCTTAAAAGTCATGAAAATCCTACAAAGTCTTTTAAAATCCGCAGGATTTTTTTTAACTAAAAAAATCCTTTAAAATCCTAATCCAATACACCCCCCTAAGTCTTACTCCTTTTACTTAATTTAATTTTCCTTTAAAGGTTTATCTAGTTTAAGAACTTTTTCAAATATAAATATTGGAATTACTTTATCAGTATTTATTTGAGTGGATGTATTTATATTTAAAGGAGGGTTATTATTTGTTAATTTTATAAGGCTATTTCATATATGATTTTATAATTATAAGATATTATCCATTTTGAATCTAAGTCCTTATGATTTTTTTTGTGATCTCTCAAAAAGTTTCTCTATCATTGAAATATGTATGATTTAAATTGTTATTTTTTTCTTATTTTATTGATATAAAACATTATTTGTATCCTAACATTAAACTTGTCATCTAATAATAAATAAATAAACAAAAATAATTTTAAAGAAATTATTAATCTAAATTTATATAAAGATTAAAAAGCTTAAGTATATATATATATATATATATATATATATATATATATATATGAAGTATATCAAATGAGATTTTTTTTTTGGAAATAAAAATTAGAAATTTGAATCATTAGATCAAAATTAAATGATAGGTGCATGTGATTTTTTAAGTAATCATATAAAAAAATTAACAACTAAGAGAGTATTATTTTTTAGTTACATGCCACATTTTGTTTTAGAAATAAAAAATTAAAAAAAAATATCGTGAAAGGAAATAGCAATTTCAATCCATTTATAAAACTTATATAAAACTATATAAAAAAAATATTTACTGCATAATTATATAATTTCTTGAACTTTTTGGGTTTAAATAATAGTAGTATAAACCTGCAGGGTGTTTTAAACCCAAACCCGCGGTTTTCTAAACACACTCCTGTTGTAACATTCCAAAAAAAAAATTAGGCTGCCAAAATAATAATAATTAAGTATAACTTTAATGCTAATTTTATAATTATTCTACATAATTATGTAAAACAATATTTTAAAAAAAACTGTTTTACATAACCATATATTTTTTTAAAAAATTTATACTCGTCTTAGCCCGAGTCATTGCACCCCTCTGACCTAGGCCAAGGGTGACTTGTGTTAGAGAATATATATATATATAGAGGAGGGTTTAGATGTAACTTTTACTAAATGTTATACCGCTTAATAACTTTATATAAAATTCAATTGTTAGATTAAAAGTTCATATATCTTAGATCATATATATCAAATTTTTTAAAATTGAACAATAACTTAAAGGTAATCAAAGTGTTCATATTTTAGTATATTTTAAAATGTATATATGACGTCAATTTTATTTTATGAGAATGAAGTATCAAATCATCTTAGATTAATACAAAATTTGACATATATGATCTAAGAGATATGAACTTTCAATCTAACGGTTGAATTTTCAAAATTCACATTTAATATAAAGTTATTGAGCGGTGTAACACTTAGTAAAAGTTACACCGGTATCGTTTGAACCCTCCTCATATATATATATATATATATATATATATATATATATATAATTTTTTATGTAATTAATTTTTCGCTAAATTTTATTATCTCTCAATCAAATTAAATTAGTCTAAAACAAAATTTTAGAACACTAATATAAAATAAATAATAATAATAATATTAATAATAATATATTATCACCATTATTATTTATAGAGAAATATTAAAAATACTTTTTTATTAGTTAAATTTTATAGATCAAATGTTTTGTTTACTTTTTTTTATTTGATTTAAATTTTAGGAAAAAATAAGAAATGAATGAAAAGAAATGAGATCCCTTTTAACTAATTTTAACTTACCCTACAATATTAGGACCGGAGGAGTTGAAGAGCATAGGTGTGTTTTGCAACATTTTAAAGTATAATGTGTAAAATATTTTTATTTGTATTTTTAAATTACAAAAATATAGAAGTAAATTAATTTTTTTAAATATTTCTCTTTTCTTTGTAAATGACTAAGAAAAGAGATATATTCTTTTCATTTTATTAAAATTTTCTTTTCTTTTTAATCAAGCAATATTTCTAATATGTCATTTTCTTTCTTCCCTTCCGATAAAATTTCATCCTTTCCCTTTACTTTGAACGCACCGGATTCTTAAATAATTAAAAAAATAAAGGATGTTAGAGAATTATAATTGAGAGAGGAAAATGAATAAAAGTTTCTCTTTCATATATCCATAACACATATAAATATAATAGTCTAATTTGATATATATATATATTATAGATAATTTTATCTTTTATTTTTTAAATAATAAAAAATAATATTAAAAATGAACTATTTTTATAAATATAAAACCTTAAAAATCAAATACAATACTAATTGATATAACAAATATTTATAACTTTTAAATATTTTTATTAAATAAAATATAAATATTTTCATCCTATTAGTCTTAATAACTCTTCTAGTTAATACTATCTTTGAGATACTTTTATTACCTTTTTTTTTTTACAACATTTATAACTTTCTATATAAGCTGATTGATTATAGAACCTCCACAAATATTTATTGATAAAGGATTAAATATGTTTTAATTTTTATAAATAGAGAAATATATACTTTAAACAACTAAAAAATTGTCTAATTTTTTTATAAAAACTACACCCGTCATATTTTTATAAGTAACAGATATAAAACATGATTTTTGGGGATTGAAAGCAAGCACTTCCCTGTCTGTAAGGAGTAATGATATATTTGGTCTTGAAAACATTTTTTTTTCTTCTTTTTTACAAATTATAAACGGTCCAGTTCTGCATTATTAAAGTGTGTGGCCATTCTTTCTTCCAACATTTCATCAGTACTTCTAAAAGGAAAATATGACGCCCCGTTACAGACAAAAGATAGAAGAAACAGACGATGTGTCCACCTTAAAAAGAAACAAACAGACAAGACTTTCACATCTTTATTTCGTACCGATTAAGAACTGGATTATTCAGATAATTCAAATGGCAAAATAAAAGGATAAAAAAAACCATTTATTATTTATTTTGACAGAAATAAAATACACAAAACATTGCATCTCCTCCTCACTATATATAAATTAACAAATTTTTATTAATTCAATTTATATGATATATATATATTCTCAATTTGTATGTCATTATAAACAGTAAACACCAACTAAAATACCCACAATCCATATGAAGCAAACTTCCCTGGCATCATCTTCGGCACGGTTGGTCTCCTGAACCATCACGTACAGCACATAATCATAAACTCATCTACCAAGAACAATATCACCAAATGACCAATTGGACATTGAAAAATAAATAAAGAAGAGAAAAGAAGGGAATGGACAAACTTAATTAATCTTATGTATATATTTTAATTAATTAATAAACAATATAGTCCTATGAAGAGATCAATACTCTTACCTTAGTGACCAGCACCGGGGCTTGGAATATCACCGTGTTTTCTATAGAAGTCATAATCATAATCATCATGAGCTTGATCATGTTCTTCCATTTCTAGAGGATTATGTGAGCCAGTGACCTTGCCATGGCATGCAATGCCACAACCCTCTTTGCTTCTTAATCTTCCCGTTGCTACAATCTCTTGGCACATGATCAATGACAGAACAAGAGTTAGCAGCACAATGAGCACAAACCTGGGATTAGATCCTCGCGTAGCCATGTTTTATCGTCTAAGGAAAGTTGAGAAGATCGATCAGAGAATAACTTCAAAAGTTGTCAAGGCAATGCCTGTTTCAATAATTTATAGACCACTATGATCATAGCATGTTTAATCTTTTTCAAAAAGTAGGGTACATGGTATAATTAGTTTCTCACAAAGTTAAGGGCCACAGAGAGCACAAGACCATATTGCTTATCTCTATTCACTGTTGCTATGTTTTTAGTTAATGCATGCCAAAAGGCAATTCTTCTCTTCATGTTTATCCTTTATTTCTATTTAAACTATATATTTTAAAGAAATATATAGTTAGGAGTATTGAGCCAGACATGATTAATGTATGTCCATTCTTTTTGCATATATAGCGAGGACATGCACCATCCTCTTTGTTCAAATTTAGCTTAATATAATAATGAGGCTACGTGATTATGTGTCTGGCCTGATCCCTTCACATATGACATATCGAATACTTTCTACATACGTCGCAAATACTTTTCCTGAGAGCTTGCTTATTCGGGCCAAGAAATCATTGCGCCATTTTAAATTACATCTAAATTTATTTTGAGTTTAAATATAATGAAACGTTGAGTTATTTTATTCAAAATTAACAATGAATAATAATGTTCGGTATGACTAATGTCGGATGAGTGCGTGCATATGCTGTAAGGTTGAGAAATTCTTATATATTTTAATCTTGACAAAACTAATTAAGCATTTTGAATTAACAAAGATTCTTTAGAGACACAGTTGTGTTACGGTACAACATGTATACCATATGTTATGCATCCATATATCTTTACATTAATTTAATTTTTATCATCATTTAAAAATCTAGTATCAATAAAAATATTCATATATTTATAACCACATGTTCATTCATTTATTCTAATGGTGTGTAACTTTAATTATAAATTCTAACAATAATCATCAAATATGTAGTAGAAAAATAATTATTTTGAAGTCCTATCAAATATCATAATATAGAAAACACATATATATATATATATATATATATATATATATATATATATATATATATATATTACCTATATATATTCATTCTAAGTATTAAAAAAGTATGATTTTTGAACATACTCATTCACACTCAACTATTTTCTCATCATCTAAAAAGTCCTTTTGAGAAAAAAGAATGTGAAGAAAAAAAAACTTATATATGAGAAAGCAGCTTATCATAATAATAATAAATAAATAAAAAAGACCACAAGAAAAGCTACATGCATGCATCCTTGTTCGGAAATCGCATTAGAATGTTGTTAGCGTCTACTTAATTTGTGAATATTTTCATCACATGTGATTTAATTTTTATTTAAGAAATAAACCTTCTAGATTTGGATATTACAAGAATTGATATATAGCAGTCACAACCGAACTGGAAATTATTTTCTATGTTAGTTCATTCTAGTATTCCCTGAAATCGATTTAGAAAGTCGAAAACAACGGATATTTTAAAAGGTTTTTTTTTTTTTCACTAGTAACAAAGTGGGTTAACATCTCTATCTCACTCTACATAGTCACAAATATAGATGTATATATGAGCCAAGTTATTTATGGACTATTCGACTCTACTGATTATTTAATTAAATATATAAATATAAGATTGAAATTAACTTAATTATTTAAATAAATTAAACTTAAACTCGATATTAAGGACTCGTAAATAGTGAATATATATATATATATATATATATAATGCTTCTTTTAGGAAAATATTTATTTTATTTTGATAATAGTGTGGATCTATTATGTATAAACTTAATTTTATTGATTAATTTCATGTATATTTGCATTAAGTTTAAGCTTAATATTGTAATAAATTCAATTTTGTCTTCTAAATAATTTAAAAAAAATGATTTCCTATATGTTTTTACCGGAAATCTGCTGTAGAGATGATCCTCCGAGTAAGATTGGTGAGCCTCCTTCGCTGGTAAGCTTGATGCTCCAAGATGGGGGTGATACCTGCAAAAGAGACTTCGATGCTAAAGTTATGTTTGTGGGAGTGTGAGTCTCGTATAAGTAAATGCACGTACCTTTGTGTGAATTAGGGTTTCGTTGGGCCTTGGGCCCGAGATCAGTTTATGACCAATTTGGGTGTAGGGCTAACGTGGCCTAGCGCGTGTCCGAGGTCACTCTGCGCTGAGATGCCGAGCTCGAGCTCGGATAGTACACTAGCCCCCAAGCTCCGAAGACCGTGGGTCAAGGAGTTAATGTCGAGCTCGGTAGGGGGTCGTGACCCTTCGCGTATGCTTCTCTGCCGTACTGCCATGTGTAGATGTCTCGTATGTATAGCAGATGTACCTTGGTGATATTAGGGTTTTTATTGTCTACCGGCACATTGACATTGTTAGGGTTTTACCTTGTGATTGCGATGCGGTGACAAGATTGTATTTTGATGACGTGGCCTCTTTGGGCTGATGTCCATGTTTCATGGCCGAGCTGAGGAACTCGACACTCATGAGTTTACTGCTTGGTTAGGCTGGTAAACCTTTGACCGAATCAGCAGATTGGTGAGGGACAAGTTGACAACTCGGCTGACCAGTACACTATATATATAGGGTGGATCCGATGAAAAAGAGTTGTATTTCTTCTTTTAAAAAAGTAGTTTTAATAAAATTTAGATACATTATTTACTAGGAAGATCACATCGACCACGTGAAAGGGCACGTGACTCTCTCTCGACCATCTAGATGGTTGAGACCAAGTATTCTCCATGCAGTAGTTTCGGTCATGGCCAAATACAAGAGCTTCTACTTCAATTGATACGTCACGGCCCTCGGACACGTCAACAGCTGAGATGGTCGAACCCATAAGGCACCTTGCGCCCAAGACATCAAAAGACTTGGCCAGGTTAGCATAACTAGCTGGCCTAACAACGTCTTGGCTCGGCCGAAGGCCGAGACCCGAAAGGACAACTTTAGTCTTACATCCCTCAGCTCGGCCAGCGGCCAGGATGACTAAATAGCGATTAAGAAAACAATCATGATTAACAAGGATAAACACGTGATTAAGGCATAATCAATTGATTAGCATCGTATTACCTAATTTGATAAATGTCAGAGGAGGCCCACCACGCTCAGGACCCATCATAACTAGTATAAATAGGTCACGTAAAATGAGGTATGTCACTGTTCATTTATTCCCATCAAGATTCATGTTTATTCTGACTTGAGCGTCGGAGTACCTTTTGCAGGTACCCTCTCCCCTCGAAGCAACCGTCTAGAAATCTCGTTCAGCCTTCACACTACCAGAAGATTATGAATGTGCCCTTAGACAGATACACATTAAAAATGTAACTGTTCAGAAATATTGAAAAGCATATTATCTATAATTGATCACCAATTAGTAATCTACCTACTATTCACAAAGCCAAATTATTAAATAAATACATAAAATAGTAGTGCAAATAATAATTTTAATGTCTTAAATAATTTCGAAAACCAAAATAAATAAATAAAAACAAATAAATTGATTATCTTCTAAAAATAAGATTGTAAAAAGCTTAATTCTTATTTATCATGAGTCTAATTTTTTATTTAGGATATTTTTTATATATAATTTTGATTTCTTTCTTTTCTAATTTCTTACCAAATTTCTTTAAAAAAATCATTTTATTTTTTTACTTATTTTCTTTCTCATTCTCATTTTTTTGCTGCTTTCACTTTCTTTCATAAACTAGATATACTATTATTTTTATCCATAAATAATACTATTATATAGTGATATTAACTGCTCACTTTCAGCAACGATACTATCAGCAGGGCCTTCATTCCTTTAGTTGTGATTAAAAATCCTTAAATCGAAATACGAAGTGATCTTGTATATAATGTATTTTTTGTGCGAGTATATGGTAATATGGCAAGGCATTTAAATTAATAATAAAATCAACCATGTACATACATCTGAGAAGTGAGAAGTGAGAATCATATAAAGAAGAATTGGCAATTAATTTTGGCTCCAAAGAACCTAAGAAAGAAACACCGCTTTTGGCAGACCAAGATAATATGGTGGAAATTGTTGAGATAAGATTGGTGAGACATTAAAAGAATAGCATATTGTGGGGTCGTTGCTGATATTTTTTAGTTTTCATTTAAAAGAAGAATTTCTACGTTAAATTTCGTTTCTCTTTTCTGGAGTTTTGCTTAGTGGTTTTCTCTGCCTTCATCACAAAAGCTGAAATCAAAGTTTCAAGGTATATTTCACCTTTTCCCCCTATAGTACATGTCTAATTAAATATTTATTACTTACAATATATATTAGATAATGTTGGGCTTTTAACATAACAATTATTTTAACATTTTTTTAATCTAGACTTCTTTAACGTGTATCCATAAAAAATAAACATTTAAAAATTAAGCTTTAATATAATATATGTAGATAATATATATTGATCGATCTCTGCCCTTTTTGACTTTTGGTTACGAATTGCGAGGCAGACAAATGCCACTACATAACTGGTGATGGTGAGCATATATTTGCTTTTCATGAACAACAACCACTAATCCTGTCGTATCTGCTTAATTCTTCGGTCATGCTAATGTCATTATTTAACCTAACCCTAATTCTTATTTACACAACATGAAACCGAAAGGGGAAGATGATCAAGTCCTTTCAGAAGTGTTAAAGAAAAAGGCTAATTAATGGCACGAGGAAGCCTGTGAGCCAGAGCTACATGTTCATTCCTTTCGACCTTTCCTGAATCTCTTACTATGCTTCAAAGTTCATGTAAAGTAACATCATTGCTGGTGATTCAAGTGCCAGCGATGCTTAATTTGGGATTAGCAATTATGATGACAATGATATAGTGAATATCTTGATCACATCACTAGCAGCAAGACATATACATCAACTCATTTTGGTGGATTCTGATGACATATTTGTAATAATATATATTTAGGCCATGAAAATTCCTGATTGATATTTTGACAAATGTCCATATAAATTTATTGTAATAATATATCTTTTAATTTGTCGGTTTTTTTTTTTAAGGATATAATCTTTTGTCGTTAGTAAGAATGTAAAATAGAAAATTTATCCCTTATTTCTCCGCTTCCACCGACACTTAGTCATTAAAAGAATATATACTTTTTTCTTTTCTTTTCAAAAACTTTGAAACTTGAAATTGGTGTGCATGGATGACGCTATATGTGTTGTTTCATTTGATCAGCCATGTCACCAGTCAAAGGAATTGAGTTGAATTGATTAGATCTTTTCACACATTCCCCTTAGAATCCAACTCACTGGGTTAGTCCATTTATATTATAATCTCCAAGTTTTCTATTTAAATATTTTGTTTTATTTTTCTTAAAATCATCAAAATATATTATTATTGCATATTTATTATACACTGTATATATAATACAATATTTTATTACTTATCTCTGCGGAACAGAAAAAATAATAATAATAATAATAGTAATAATAATAATTTGTTACTATTTAAAAAAATTACTGATTTTATTTCTAATTTAGTCTTTCATTATTAAAAAAGTGTCATTTCCTTACAAATTTTTTTAAAAAAATATTTATAAAAAAATTTTGCAATTTTTTTTACAATAAACATGCACAAAACGGATATTTTTTCTCTCACATAATTTATTTAAATATATAAAAACTTACATTAATTGTATCTAACCATTGAAAAAATTCATTTAATATAAGATTGACATCCAAATCCATATCTGCTGTCTAAACTTGGAGAACAAGAAAAAAAAAAAAAAAAAAAAAAAAAAGATAGTACATATGAGCCAAAGCCATGATGTCAACGCGGTTGTGAATGTAATTCTATAGCACATTTAATATGGTCGATCCCCACTCGGTTCATTGCACTGAATCCTTTTTTTATTTTTACGGATATGGATTTTCTGCTTTCACTTTTCAACATATATATTCCCGAATTTAGTAATTACTAAAAAGTATCAAATGCTTCATATTTTATCACAGTCAATTAACTTAAATTACACATTCAAAACCTTAAGCTTCCGATCTTTATTTTATGGTTATAAATATACTAATATAGTAATATGTAAAATATGAATATACAAACAATCGCTAGCAAGTAAAGGTGACCAAAATTCGTAGTCAATTTTAGGTAAAAACCTACGAATGCTACCTTAATCAAAGCAGAAGTTTCCTCCCTGTCTCCTCCCACTATTATGTTTCCATCACCCATTCCAAAACTCATTTCAAAATTCATGCGTCAACCTAAATGTCATCAAAGTCAATGTATTTCACTATCGGATAAAACTTAAATACAAATCATATTATTTAATTATATTTAAAGTTTTATCTTAATAATTAACATTGACATTTTATGAAATTTATATATTATTGACATTTAATAGATGAAGACTATTTTTTTTTATGAACAAAGTTTCTCTACATCTACAGGCAAATAATCAAAACTTTATCAACTCAAGAAATTCAGTTATTAACCAATTATATAATATATATATATATATATATATATATATATATATATATATTCAACGTTGTTGGTTTGAAAATATTTTCCAGCTGTATTAACTTAATTACCATTCGAAAATTGCGTACACTCATTGATTATTTTCATAATAAATATATTATAAATTGAAATTTTACATATCCCTTGTTGAATTCTCAATTTAGTCATGCTTTTATGAATAAAGAAGTGATGTTTTTTTAGTACTATATCAATTAAAAAGTGAAAGTATTTTTGCATGATAAATTGAAAAACGAATAAAATAATTAATGTATTTGGTACTATTACTATTTACATGTTATGTTAAAAAAAAAATTGAATCAACTACATGCATAGAATGATTTGGTGGCACAAGAATTTCGATTCCATATTTCAGTTTTCCCATGAGCTAGATTACGGAGCATTTCATGGGATCTAGTTTGGTTTTGAGGTCATGTGTTTGACTGTTATCTTCAAATATTTTCAAAATAAAAGACTAAAAAGTAAATAAAAAAATAAAAAAAACTTCTGTAACTAATTCATCTGGAAAATCTTTATATTTTTATTATTTTAATTTTAAAATTTTGTATTTAATTTAATTTCCCCATTTATATAAGACGATGAGGAATTTAAAAATAATCATAACCAGAAACTACCTCAGTAAAAATATCTTAAATTATCATATTGCTTTTGAAATTAATTTATGTATACACGCTTTCCGTATAAATTTTTATGACTTTAATAACTAAGAAATGTTCTTGTAAAAACTTTAATAATGTCAAATAATTAAAATTTATCGTTAATATAATTTTTAAGTTAATTATTATGAAAGTCAATAAAGTTATCTTATATAATGATTTGTGATTAAACAACTGTATAAAATTATGACTTATTTTTTAAAATTATATATCATATGATTTAATTATTTTATTACATTATCTTATTCATTAATATATTGTGACAATATTGTAAATTATTATTATAAAATTTAAATTCATTTTTTTAATAAAAAAGTGTTAGTTCAAGTGGTTCACTTGAATTCATTAACCGAAGATCGGAATTCAATCATTGACATGGACATAGAATCTCAAACAAAAATACCACTATATCCCTATATGAACCACCCGATGAAAAGAAAATATACATTCTTACATAGAAAAAAAAAATCTCATTTTTTCCCTCAAAAATAATTTGTTTTACAGGTCGACCCTTGTAAATATATGATAACAAAGAAAAAAATCCAATCGTACCAAAATGCTAATTAATTTGGACTTTCACGGCTATAACCCTTCCAAAGTTGACAAATTAAGTAATTAAATCTTAGTAAGACCAAACGATGTGTCGATATGTTATTGGTCGAAAACTTATATAGAAATTATGCACGTTTCATGTGGAATTTGAAAATACCATTTATTGTTTAATTTTTAATTTTCGGATAATGGATAATAATTATTAACTATAAACTACATAGAAGTAATGCAATTTCTTTAGAATACTACTAGTAAATGTTAAACTTAAAACTATTTTTTATTGATTCTTTTGTGGCGGGTGGGGGTAAGGATAATGGAAGTGGGTTATGGTTCATACATAACTGTAATCTATATATGTGGTCAATCATTATTCGATCTTCAACTTCGAATGTATGAAAAAACAATTATTTGAGGAAAAATCTTTTATTATATTATCTTTTAACTTCTTGTTTTAAATGGATTTATCAAAGTAAAAATATATAATAAATGGGATTGAATAAAAAGTAATCACAATAATAATAATGATCGATATATTAAATTAAAATTTAATATTAATATAATTAGTTACACATTTATCTAATGTAAAAGATGATAGTTAGTGATAGTATGGTGAAAATGTTTTGGATCCACTAATTTAGTATAATTTGAAGTTGATTTGAATAAATTTGAATTTTAAAATTGAGTTTGATATATTTTTAAAATGAGTTTTAGTTAAGTTTAGATTGTCCCAACTTAATTTAATACATAATATTTTCTTAAAAAGTATACTTTTTAATTAGTATAAATTAATAATAATAATAATATAATTTGGATCTTTGTCGATAATTAATATCGATATTAAGTTTAAGAATTGATATTAGTTTTGAAAATATTAAATAGAAATAGTTGCATGAGAAAGTGGAGCGTGTATAAGTGGTAGTGTAGGTTGCATAATATGAGTAGAAGACTTGTTCTGTTTTAATTATAGGATTACGCGGACTTAGCGTTGGAAGACTTGGAAGGAGGAAGCAAGGGGGAAATTGTCACAATAGCGGTTGCTGCCACCGCCACTTTTGGATCCCATCCTTCTCAGTCAACTCTCACTTTTAACTTTCACAAACCCACTAAACTCTATCCACTTTTGCTATTTTTTATTACACATTAAAAACTATTTTTATTTTTACTACACATCCAAAAAAAGTATTGTTACTTTTTTTTATTTATAATTTTTATAATATATCAGTAAATTTAAAATAATTTTGCGTTTATATACTTGTTTTTTTTTAAAAAAAAAATCAGTTTCGCTCAAAATATTTTAGAAAAAAAATAGTAATTGTTTTTCTAATAGCACCCTTATTCCAAGTATCACGCTTAAATAAATTTACAACTATATTTTAATTCTTTTAATGAATGTAAAGACATGTTTGTCAAATATAATTATTTTATTTAGGAGCTAGTGTTCCACGTAAGGTTTGGCTCAATTTTAACAACAAAAAAAAAGCATTCAAACCAAATGCAAAAGTAATATAGTTAAATTTGATTCAATTTAAATATAATAAAAAAAGTTAATCAAACTGAACTTTTAGGATTTGGTTTAATTTAGTTTACTAAAAAAATAATGTAATTTTGTTTGACTTTCAAAATTGTTTTCAATTTGACACCTACAACTACAAAGTACAATATAGTATAAACCAATCAATCCTTAAAAGTTTACATAATTAATTATATATCATGCAACAATATATTAGCATACATGATGATAATTACATTATTAACCATTAAAAAAGTATTACAAATTATTCATAATCAATTAACTTTTTTTATACTTATTCGATTAGTCATTTAGTTTTATTTTTGTTAATTATAAACTCATATTTTAACATAACCAAAATGTTGAACATAAAATCATATACTATCATTATGAAAAGTTCAAACTACTATCACATAAAACATTAGTAATCGATATAAACCAAACTAGTTTTTTTAACATTATGCAAGAATATTGTATATATTTAAGTTTGACAAGAGAACAAGAACCTACATGAGTTTCATCCCGATTAGACTGCTAAGCGAATAAATCAATGCATTCCTATCAACAACCGAAAGAAACACTTTGCTTAATTAGATTTTTTAAGAGTAGTTGACATTTGGACGACAAAATTAAGTAGTAATAGTTAATGAAGAAGTGGTAAGAGGATATTTAATTAGTGGCATTAATTGAGGCAATTACAGTGGGGGACTAGAGACAGTTGCAGAGGATCACGCCGAGTGTTACCAAGTTTACAAAAACACTTACACATGTAAAAGAAAAAGCATAACACAACAACAACAACAACTTGTGGTTTTTGACCATGTCAACACCCACATAGTATATACCAAGGTGGCATGGCATGTTAAGGATAGTTCCCATACAGTTTCCCCCACTTTGTCTCTAGTATAAATACACTACTCACTACTCCACCAAATACCAAACCCATCTCATAAATCAGCAACCATCAATTAACACCGTCGTAATACAAACCTTCAATTCCTCCTCCCATCTCACTCCTCACCATAGTAATGGCAACCTCACACGCAAACCACCACCTTGCCACGCTGCTACTACTGTTTCTGCTTCTCACAACAACATCATCATCATTAGCTAGGCCCTTCAATACTAATTATTTGGGCCTTGCAGCCACGGAGCCCACCTTGAACCTCGCGCTTCCCAGCGACAGGGTGGTGGCGCCGCCGGAGGAGGACCACCCGCCTCCACACGTGTCGCCATGCGGCCACTTGAGGGTCGCCGGAAAGAAATTGGGCGGTGCCAAATATGGGCCGTTGGTCCTCAACATGCTTCCCAAGGGCCCAGTTCCGCCATCTGGGCCAAGCAAAGGAACCAACGACTTCAACAACTAGTCAAATACGTCACACATATCAATTGCAGATTCAACCCATATTCATATATATCATACCAATTGCCATGGCTCGTGTCTCTCTCCTTCAGTCGTTGGTTGCTCTCATTTCACTCAAAAACAAAAGAATCCACAGCGTTTCTTCTTTCTTTATTAATTTTTTTCTTGAATTTGTAAATACTTTATATATATATTTCTCATACTCATAGAGTTGCAGGATTATACTTTTTTTTATTTATATACAAAGGATGTTCGTGTTCTTTCATAATTCATATTCAGGTTTTGCTACCTAGCTGCAATGTTTGTTTTTTAGAAATTAAAATATATAAATTATAAAGTCCATTAATCATTTGAATACTATTTTTTTGTTGTTGTATTATTTATGTATCTTATTCTTATCAATGTGGTTGTATGTGCGAAATTACATGAATGTAGGAGAAGAATGTGTTTATGCGTATTCGTGCACAATTCATGGTGAGCTGTTGAAACGGTCGTTTCAAACAAGTCATCGTATATTTAAGTGTATGTAGTGTGTAATAAATTTGACCAGCTTGAAAACACGCTATTGTGAAGCTATTATTAAATATTTCGCTATTACAATAAAATTATTTAAATATTGCATTGACAAAACAGTATATCGTTTGACGCAAGCTATCTTTTCTTTTCCTCTAAGAAATTATATATTTTCGTATGAGATCAAGAGTTACACCAATCATAAGTGGTAGAGAAAATAGTTTTACTTTAAATATTTTGTATTACTTTAATTAAGTATTAAAACAAAATATTAATTTACCAAAATAATATTTCTATAACTTTTATCTATATATTTAAAATATTCTTTAATTTTAATTAAGTAGTGCATTGAACATGTATTATTATACCATCAAACATTTGCCAAAAGAAAATATATACCAGCAAACATGTAAATCAACTTATGTGAGTTTGGTACGTGTTAATTTAGATTAATAAATATAGATTTGATGTTATTGCGTAATTCTTCTCAACAAGTGATTTATTACTTTTATTTATTCATGAGAATCAAATTCATATCAAGAGAATTTATAACAATTCATCTATCTTGGTTAACCAACTGAACTAGATCTCTTTAATAATTAATATTTATAGTTGTTTTATTATTTTATTTTTTGTGATGTGTTTCCTTATATATTATTTTTTCAACAAAAACATTATAATTTAATTACATATTTGTATTTTTTTTTTTTTGAATATGTGAATATTTCTTAATAGTATCATTTTAAAACAAAAGAATAACTTTTTTTTTTATAATTTTAAATTTTTGTTATCAATTTATGTTTAATGACTGATATTTTTTATTAATGTTAAAAATAAACACTAGGGTGGCCAAGAGGGTTTCTAAAATGAAAAAAAAAATGCAAAATGTAATTTGAAGTAAATGAAATAATTAGATAGAAAGATTAAAAAACTACTAACTTATGAGCTAGGATACTACTTGAAGTAAGGTATATGAAAATAAGTTAGAACTTATTAAAATAATTTTCTGTTCCAAACAAATTCGTTTTGATAGATCCAATTTATAAGTATAGTTCACTTATAAACTATTAAATTGACCTACCTAACATGTTTTCAAAATATTTTGTTTGTTGAAAATTGTTAGTTGAGGTCGTAAAATAACAAAATTAAGACCCTTATCTTGTGTTAATTGTTATTATTAATTCACTCAAGGTTTCTGGTAATCGAATAAGAAAGGAGATAATTGTCTTTACCCAATACCCAAATTATTTAAAGAGACTAAAACGTGATGATAAGCTTCTGCTTATGTGTATTAGTAGGAGGGATGTATTAATCAAATATAAAATATGGCCAAAGTCAAAGTTAATAAAGCAGAAATTAAAGGAATTTATTCGAATTAGGGTTGAAAAACACGTGGATGGGATAAATTTTTATTTGAATTATAATGGTTTGATAAAAATAATATATCAATATTCATTAATATCCATATTTTATTTATTCACTTTAATCACTATTCTTATAATAATGAATAACAAAATCGAAGAATTTTAAATTAAATTAAAAATAAAAGGAGTTTTGTGCGTTTCGGTTTGTTCTAAAACTCCTATTTCTTACAACAAAATTGTTAATTAAATGACATATTTTACAGTTCTAGGCAATAATAAACCGAAGTTAAATAATTACATACATAGATTGATTTTTTATTTTTGTAGCAGAAAAATGTTAGTAAATTAAAAGTTTACAATATTTTGTCTTTTACTTATTAATTTTCTATAATTGACCCATAAATTTGTAAGAGATTCCCACTATTTTGGGGGCATCTTGACGACCACTTTTAGAGATTCTCAACCATTTTTATAGCGCATGCCGTGCATAACATGTTATAATTATAACTATTTGGGGGCATATTGACGAAAAAAAATGCCTTCTAAACCGTGGGTTTCCATGCTCATTGATTTTGAATCAAGGTAGTAGTTTTTTTGCCATGATACAGACCCATAAAGGCATAAACACAAAACATACCAATTTTTTAGCCACTTTTGCAGCCTTCAAATTCACTAGAATCTCGTTTTACTTGATACACGAGTGCTAGTGATTTAAAGACATTACGTCAATGGATCAAATTCACATGAAGTCAAGCGGAGTAAGTTAAACTTTTTTTTCTTTGTAATATTTTTTATATATAAATATATATATATTTTTTAATTTTAACATTGTATTTTTGGGTTAGGTAATGTAAAATTTTATTTTCTTGTAAATTTTATTTTTAGGAGTGTATATAGTATTTTAGGTAGAGCGTAACTAAAAAATGATATATGAATTGTTGAATATGGTGTGGCAAATTTAGTCCCACATCGAATAAGTTTTTTTTGATGTGGCCAAATTAGTCCCACATTGGATAGGTTTGGGAATGTGTAGTGCCTTAGGTTCTATATATAGAAACTCTTCCCTTCACTTTGAGATCATCCCAACTACAAGTTCATTTGTAACTTCTAAGGCTTGTAGTTTTCTCTTCTCTCTCTATTGTAATATTTCTTAGTGAAATATATTTGGTAGTGTCCGAGGAAGTAGGCATAATTGGCTGAACCTCGTTAAATCCTTGGTGTTCTTTCTTTCTTGTTTTGCTTTTGGTTTAAAATTTGCTAGACGTTTCCGCAACAATTGGTATCAAGAGCCTGGTTATTTTAAGGAAAAAACACTATGCTCTGTGCGCTGTAGGTATTCTATAGTCGGCACATCAGAAAATTTTTCCTTAATCCTGGACCTATTTTTATTATTTGACATTTAGCAAATTTTAAACACTCTTTTCGAATTGAGCTGAGATGGCAAACGAAGAAAATCCACTTAGAATTACATCATCAACTTTGAATGCTTCTTCAAGCATTTTGCAAAGAGCTGTTGGCGGGAATCCAAGGTTGATGGTAGAGATTTTCGATGGCAGCGGTCATTTCGGCATGTGGCAAAGTGAGGTTCTAGATGCTCTTTTTCAGCAAGGTCTAGACATTACAATTGAAGGAAAGAAACCAGAAAGTATGGGAGAGGAAGATTGGAAGACCCTCAATCGATTGGCATGTGGTACAATAAGGTCATGCTTATCAAGAGAGCAGAAGTATGCATTCTGCAAAGAGACCTCTGCTAGTAAGTTGATGACGGAGTTGGAGGAAAAGTTCTTGAAGAAAAGCAGTCAGAATAAACTTCACATGAAGAAAAGGCTGTTTCGGTTCACTTACATTCCTGGTGCCACAATGAATGATCACATCACTAGTTTTAATCAGCTTGTTGCTGATTTGTTAAACCTGGACGTGACTTTTGAAGATGAGGATCTTGCCCTAATGTTGTTGGGATCACTTCCTGAAGAGTTTGAGTTTCTGGAAACAACTCTACTCCATGGGAAGGTTGCTGTGTCTCTAAATGAAGTTTGTGGAGCCCTATACAGCTATGAACTGAGGAGAAAAGACAAAAAAGATAGCTCAGAGAAGGCTAATGAAGCTTTGGTTGCAAGAGGACGTCCGGTGATCCAGGCGAAAGGAAAAAAGAAGCGATCAAAGTCGAAGGCTAAAGTTGGGAAAGATGAGTGTGCCTTTTGTCGAGAAAAGGGGCATTGGAAGAAAGATTGTCCTAAACTAAAAAACAAAGGTCAATCTAAGACTGTTGCAGATTCAAATGTAGCTGAGTATGTTGATGACTCAGATTGTTCACTTGCTGTTTCTGGTTCAACCAGCTCTTCTAGTGCTTGGCTTCTTGATTCGGGATGCAGCAATCATATGTGTCCTAATCGAGAATGGTTCTATGATTTCAGAGAACTAGAAGAAGGAGTTGTTTATACAGCAAATGATGTTCCTCTTACCACACATGGGATTGGTTCTATTCGATTGAAGAATCGTGATGGAGCAATCAGAACTTTGAAGGATGTTCGTTTTGTCCCGAGTTTATCAAGAAATCTCATTTCTGTGGGAGCCTTAGAAGAGAAGGGTTTCACGGTGCACGCAGAAGGTGGAGTAATGAAGATAATCTCTGGAGCTCTGGTGGTAATGAAAGGAGTTCGGAAAAATAATAGGTTGTACTATTACCAAGGTACTACTATTATTGGAATTGCAGCAGTGGCATCCAGTGACGAGAAGGAGTTGGAGTCGGCCAAGTTATGGCATATGCGGCTGGGACACGCTGGTGAAAGATCCTTGAATTTACTCATGAAACAAGGATTGTTGAAAAATATTCAGGCTTGCAAATTGGACTTTTGTGAGCATTGTGTCAAAGGGAAGAAGACAAGGGTGAAATTTGGAACAGCTATCCATGATACTAAAGGTATTTTGGATTATGTTCATTCTAATGTGTGGGGACCTTCAAAAACAGCATCATTGGCAGGAAACCACTACTATGTCACCTTTGTTGATGATTTTTCCCGGAGAATTTGGGTGTATGCAATGAAGACTAAGGATGAGGTGCTTGGAATTTTCCTTAAATGGAAAAAGAGGATGGAAACCCAAATTGGGCGAAAGATCAAGCATTTTCGAACAGACAATGGTGGGGAGTACACGAGTGATCCATTTAAGAAGGCTTGCGAAGAAAGCGGCATTGTCAGACACTTCACAGTCAAGCACACACCACAACAAAATGGAGTGGCAGAACGCATGAATCGAACATTGCTGGAGAAAGTTCGGTGTATGTTGTCCAATGCTGGATTGGGCAAACAGTTTTGGGCTGAAGCTGTTGTATATGCGAGTCATCTTATCAATCGCCTACCATCAAGTGCAATTGGTGGCAAAACACCACTAGAGAAATGGTTCGGAAAACCTGCTACAGATTATGATTCCTTACATGTATTTGGCTGCACTGCTTATTATCATGTTAAGGAATCAAAATTGGATCCTCGTGCAAAGAAAGCAATTTTCATGGGGATTGCATCTGGTGTAAAAGGATATAGTCTTTGGTGCCTAGAGACCAAGAAGACAATCATTAGCAGGGATGTCACCTTTGATGAATCTACCATGTTGGGAAAGGTGACAACAGAACAAAAGAAGGATGGTACTCCAAAACAGGTGGAGTTTGAAAGGAAGATTGTTTTTCCAGCAAATGATGAAGAAAAAACTCCTATGGTAGATGAGGAGTCAGATGAAGAAGAGGTTCATATCCAAGAACCTCCACAGCAACTTGAATCAATTGCATTAAGAAAGCCAAAGAGGACAACCATAATGCCTGCTCGTTATGTTGATATGGTGTCCTATGCATCTCCAGTTGCAAGTGATGACATTCCTACCACTTATATTGAAGCAGTCAAAGGTTCAGAAGAAGATAAGTGGAGAAGTGCCATGTCCGAAGAAATGGAGTCCCTTAGAAGGAACCAGACTTGGAAGTTAGCAAATCTTCCAAAGGGAAAGAAAGCAATTGGGTGCAAATGGGTATATGCAAAGAAAGATGGATTTCCTGACAAGTCAGAAGTGCGCTACAAAGCAAGGTTAGTAGCCAAAGGTTATGCTCAGAAGGAAGGAATTGACTACAATGAGGTGTTTTCTCCAGTTGTAAAACACTCTTCCATCCGTGTTCTGTTGGCTTTGGTGGCACAATTGGATATGGAACTGGTTCAAATGGATGTAAAGACGACATTTTTACATGGAGACTTGGAGGAGGAAATCTATATGACTCAGCCTGAAGGGTTCAAGGTTGCTGGAAAAGAAAATATGTTTTGTAAACTTGAAAAATCGTTGTACAGATTGAAGCAATCACCAAGACAATGGTACAAACGATTTGACAAGTTTATGTTGAGGCAAAAGTACACAAGGAGCAAGTACGATCACTGTGTGTATTTGCGCAAGCTGCATGATGGATCTTTTATATATCTTCTTCTTTATGTTGATGATATGTTGATTGCTTCCAAGAACAAAGAGGAAATTGAGAAGTTAAAAACTCAATTAAATGGTGAATTTGAAATGAAGGATCTTGGTGAAGCAAAGAAGATTCTTGGCATGGAGATAAGTAGAGACAGAAAATTGGGAAGACTTTGTTTAACTCAGAAAGAGTATTTGAAAAGGGTACTAAAACGTTTTGGCATATCTGATGAATCAAAACCTGTTAGTACACCACTTGCTTCTCATTTTAAACTCAGTGCAGATTTATCTCCAAGAGATGCAGCAGAGAAAGCCTACATGTCTAAAGTTCCATATGCTAGCGCTGTTGGAAGCTTAATGTATGCTATGGTGTGTACAAGGCCTGACATTTCATATGCAGTAGGGGTTGTGAGCAGATACATGCATAATCCAGGAAAAGAGCATTGGCAAGCTGTGAAATGGATTCTACGGTACATTCTGAACACTGTAGATGTTGGTTTGGTATTTCGGCAGGAACAAGATGGTCAAAATGTGGTTGGATATTGTGATTCCAACTATGCTGGAGATCTGGATAATCGTCGATCAACTACTGGCTATGTTTTTACTTTGACAAAAGCACCGGTATGTTGGAGGTCTACTTTACAGTCAACTGTAGCTTTGTCTACAACAGAGGCAGAGTATATGGCTTTGACAGAGGCTGTGAAGGAAGCAATTTGGCTTCAAGGGTTGCTTGGTGAATTAGGAATTCTACAAAAGCATGTGAAGGTGCATTGTGATAGTCAAAGTGCAATCATGTTGGCAAAGAATCAAACTTACCATGCAAGGACGAAGCATATTGATGTTCGTTACCACTTCATAAGAGAGATTATCGAAGAAGGTGGAGTGGCTATCCAGAAGATAAGGACCACAGAGAATCCAGCTGATATGTTGACAAAGGTAGTAGATTCAATCAAGTTCCAACACTGTTTGGACTTGATTAATATTATCAAAATTTGAAGACTGCATTGGTAGACACTATCAAAGATGAGAGATTTGAAAATATGAAATTTGCCAAGGTGGAGATTTGTTGAATATGGTGTGGCAAATTTAGTCCCACATCGAATAAGTTTTTTTTGATGTGGCCAAATTAGTCCCACATTGGATAGGTTTGGGAATGTGTAGTGCCTTAGGTTCTATATATAGAAACCCTTCCCTTCACTTTGAGATCATCCCAACTACAAGTTCATTTGTAACTTCTAAGGCTTGTAGTTTTCTCTTCTCTCTCTATTGTAATATTTCTTAGTGAAATATATTTGGTAGTGTCCGAGGAAGTAGGCATAATTGGCTGAACCTCGTTAAATCCTTGGTGTTCTTTCTTTCTTGTTTTGCTTTTGGTTTAAAATTTGCTAGACGTTTCCGCAACATGAATTTGTTGAGTTTGAATTGACCCATGGAAGTATCTTGGATGTATGATCCAAGCATTTAGCTAGAGGTTCACATCTAATAGATAAAGTGTTTCGTGATTAATTAAAACTTTAACAAATCATCCATTTAGTCACACTTTTGACACCTTACCAAATAGTAACCTCCCATTGACTTTTATAGATCTTGGAGGATGACATTGGTTACACTTTTTGTCTTGTTATATGACAAACTCTCTTTAGTCATTCTACATCTAGAATACTAACATAAAATTGGAAGGAAATTTAAAATTTAAAATCAAATTAGAATTAGTAATCTTGAATTTTAGTTAACATAACTTAGGTCATATTAAACCTAAGTTAGACTAACTTGTATCACAAGTTACCAAATTCTATATATACTTATAATCACCATTTAGATGTTCATTTGAGTCATTTTGTGAGAAATACAATTACGTTTTCTCCTTAAAAAATATAGTCCTTTCTCTTGGACATTTCTCCTTTTTAACTTTTATTAAAGAATTTTTCTTTATGATAAAATTTTCTTTTTTTGCTCATCTTCTCTCTAAAAGTGGTGTGTCTTCATCTATTGTCTTTGTCATTGATTTTGAGTTTTGAAGATTTTGGATTCCATGAAAGAATAATAGCATATTAGAGCTAGTTGAAGGATTTCACTAATTATCCTCAATCTAGTTTCATCACAACTTGTATTCTAAAATTAAGGTGTTAAGAGTTTAAATTTTAACCTTAAATATAAAATAAATTATATTAAATGAGTAATACCTACGTTTACGTTCACCTATAGAGATTTGTTGTTATGAATATTTTGTATCAATATTTTAATTTAAAAAAAAAACTTAATGAAATACATAAAACAGCCTCTATTTTATTTTACTCCCTGTACTGATTAATAAATAATTAAGAAAATGGTAAATATAGTTTGGCCTTACTCATATAGATTAAACAGTATAATGAGCCGCCTAATATGACCGAAGACATTCTTGTTACGTAATGTGTGCAACGTTTCTTATGAATCGAATGTGTTTGAAATTTAATTAAAGTCAGTAAGCAGTTGGCTTATATGCTTGACTTTGAACTTGACGTTGGGAACTTGGAACGACGTGAGTTGACAAAGTCCAACATCTCTCTCCGTTTTCAAGAATAAACCTAAAAACGTTCTTCTTTGTATTTCGCGCGATTAATGGCATTCTTTCCTTTTCCTTTTCAAAACATTTTAGTATCCAATAATATAATAGTATTACGTACTACGAATGACAACGGGACAGGTCGGGTACAGATTTCATGATACTCGTTCTTGTTCCTGTGACTCAAATTCATCCTCGTACTCTCCACGTATATAATTTTTGTCCCCATCCCTGTCCCCGTCGAGTATCGGATATACCCGTACCCGTAAAAAAATATTATTATTTTTTTTACAAAAAAATACATAATATTTTTAAATTAATTTTTTATTATATTATAATTATAATTAAATTATTTATCTATCTCATATTTTAATCTAGAAATTTCTTAATAATTAAAAAATTATAAATATTTCACATTATAATAAATAATTACACATAATAAAATATTAAATTTTTTTAATATAATTCATTTGAAAACGGGTATGGGTACGGATACGGGACGAGTATGTATATACCTGTATCCGTACCCATACCCGGTTTAACATATCGGGTTTTACCCGTACCCAGTGGGTATTTCTCGTCAAAGTCGAGACAGATTCGGATATTACCCACGAGTACGAGTTTATTTGTCATCTCTACTACGTACCCCTATTATAACGGTCTAAAATTTATATTTAGAAAAAAAGTGTAATTTATTCTAATTTTCATGAAAAATAATTATAATTTTAATTACATACAATTTTAATCTTATTTTTTTATTTTTCATTTTTATATTTTGAGAATTACGTTTCTTTATTTTTTTTATAAAATGGTAACTATCTTTTTGTTTACGAAAGTATAATTATTAAATCACCGGTGAATAACATAACATTTTTAACTTCCTCTTCTGAGTAAAAAAATCAAGTAAAAGAAATGAGACTAAATAATAATTTTGGTAATTCCCATTTCCAATCTTTATTTTAGTTTCCCAAATTTTAATTTCACAGTTTTAGAATCCAATTTTGTAACATTTGCAATTGATCTACCTATTAAATATTCTTCCACTCACCGGTAAAATCATCACATTAAGTAAATGATGCAACCATTAATATTTATTCTTTATTTTTATTCTAAAAAAGTCATAAAAAGAGACAAAAATAATTAAAATTAGAGATTAAAAATACAATTTAACCTAAATACTATCAAATATTAATTATCACATCATCTACTTAATATGTTATATAGTTAGTATTACAATTTTAACTGTCAATGAATAAACATTTACCTATTAAATTAAAATTACAAATTTACAATTAAAAGACTAGAGTAGAATCGTAGTTAAAAATTGAAATTAAAATGATAGATCAAATATTATATATTCAAGAATTTTGCTATTGAAATTTATCTTAAAGATTCAAATGGAAGATTTATCATGGCAAAATCAGTTCATCACCAAGGATTACCACTTGTTTAAGAGGCATAAGTAATTGGTTAAGGCTAAAAATTGGCTTCTGGAGCTTAACTTGCTCAACATATTATATATTCTTGAGCTTGATTGTAACCAAGTTGCTAATTGTGTAGCTAATTTGGAATTTTGGATCCATACTTAGTTGCTGTAAGGAAAACATAAGACATTTACAAAATTATGTAGTTGATTTCATCGGGTGACAAGCTAATTGTATTGCTCTTAATCTTGTAAGGGTGTCTACATTATTTTGCTAGTCACCATGCTTTTCATTTGATTTATGCATGTATTAAATTTTTTCTTATTAATAAAATTATGAGTTTCTTTCTGTAAAAAAAATATTAAACCTAAATATTATTCACAAAAACTTACATGTGCTCATATTATATAAGGCATCCATGAGAAAAGTTCATAACATTAAAATTAGCCTAGTGATGAGAAGTAGAAATAAGAAGACTTAAGATCAATCCTTTTCATGTCTTTCGTAATCTTTCCTATAAATAATTAAAATATAAAAAAAAGTTCCACTCTTATTGGGGGGAAGGGGTTGGGGATATAGATCATTCAGTTGTAGGTTATTTCATGATCATTCATATTTCGTTTTCCATCTAATAAAATCAACATTCACACTACTGAGTCTCTATCCAGCTTAACTTTTACGGGAAAAATTACATGGAATATATTATTATCATCGATATGATAAGGATATATACTTAAATTTTCAGAATATGAATAGATTAGATATAATATTAAGAAATGTCTGCGAAAAATTGCATTTGAAAACTTTAGCAAATCAGATTACTCCTTTTTATTGTGGGTTATCAAGGATATCACTTTGTTGATCTCTTCAATTTATAAAAACCATTAAAGTGAATTTTATCTTTTTAATTTTATTTTTTTACACAATTATAATTGTAATTGATTAGCATGTTTTTGCAATTCGTGGTTTTCTTTATAGATGGATTAGTGGTTTAAGTATGTGTATTTTTAAGTTCTACACAGTAAACATCAAAAGCTGTTGTTGTTTCATTTTTTGGACGTCAAGCCCATGGATAATGGCATGCTCAAATGACTATTGCTCTTGTATTTGGGCTTCAGTTTTCAGACTTGTTTAATCCAGTAACTGTTAAGCCCAATACAGTTCGGTTACCAAAACCTTTAGCGACAGAAGACAAAAACTTGTTTAATCCTAAGTATAATAATTTATTGGATCTCCATTGAGCTGAGGTCTTGATCAAGAACAATTTCTTCCAAATCCCTAATATATCTAATCCAAGATCTTAAAAGTAAGGTAGAAGATATTTATGAGTTGAGTTTTAAAAGAAAAAAAAAGAGAACATTTTTTTTTCTTCATTTTTGTATAAATATTCTCCAATTTAATATTTTAAAATAAAAATAAATTAATATTTGACCTTTTTTTATAAACCAAATATATTAGATAAGGTACTCTAACCCTTAAAAAAACACATTCAAATATCTGACATGAATTATGAACAGAATGTGTATTACATTTACAAGAATATTTTTTCTCTGAAATCTTATTTTAGATATATTAAAAAAATGTTTGATACATTATACTATTTTTGAGGAATATTTTTAAAAATTTAAAATTTTTAAATAAAAGAATATTTTAAAAAATGTTAAAATGTATTATAACAATTTTTCATATTCTCGTTGTAGCAACCTCGATCGCGACGGGACGGCGAAAAATAAATTGAAAAAGAGGAGTCGCCACCAATGTTGTTTTTTACGGAAAAACATTGGAAAAATCATAAAATAGAAAATAGTCTACGAAAACCAAATTTTTGGGTTCGGAAGTCGATTACGTGTGAGCAAGGTATTAACACCTCACAACGTTCGTCCTAAGACGATTACCTTTAATTAATTAAACTAATTATTAATAATTTATAAAATATTTATCTCACTAAAATGATCAAATATATTTTATTTAACTAACTTAACCAATGCATTAAAAAAAGGTTAAAATTATTATTGTTATATAAAAAGAAAAATAATACATTTTTTATTTTTTGGCTCGACAAGATTTAGTTCTTGCTCCTACGTATCTTCATGTGTAATGAAGAATCAGAGTCACGTAGTTCTTTAATAGAAAATATTTGTGTGTTGATATTTTTAAATTAAATTTTATTTTTGTTAAATATAGGATTCTTGAACTGTCTCAGCTCATTCACCCTAAAAATATAAAATTGACTAAGGTGTACACCAAAGTCAATTCAATAAAATATTAATTATAATTATTACTAGAGATGTTATGATGTTAAAAAAATTTCTTGGTTGGACATTTTTGTTTTTGGAGAAAAAATTTAAAGATAAGCTGTCACAACTTGTACTTTAAATTCAAAGGTTAAAAAGATGTCACATCTAATTAACCATTCCTCCAATAAAATTTTTGATACAATAATTTTAAATATTTATATTAAATATTGTAACACTATATTTGATATTTAATCACATTTTGAATTTAAATAAGACTTTAGGATGATAAATAAATTTTTTAAAATAACAGATATTACTAATAAAAAATAATAATAATAAATAAAATAAAAATAAATAAATAAAAAGAAAGTGAGTTCGATATACTCACTATTCTTCGCTCAAGAAGTAGTAACTTGTTGGTTTCTCCTTTTGAGCTCCCTCTAGTCCAAGGTGGAGATGTGTGTGTGTGGGTGTGTGTAGGTGCCCTTTGGGAAGGCAAGGGGCGCTATTTATAGAATTTCTGGAGGGACTGGAACGGCCCGTTCTAAATCCGGAACGGCCCGTTCCGGGGCTGCAATTTTACTCACAACGGCCACTTTCGGAACGGCCCGTTCCAGTTTTGGAACGGCCCGTTCCGGGCTAAAAATTTTAGGTATTTTGGTAGTTCCAGAACGGCCGTTCTAGCCTAAAAACTATAGGTCTTTTTCGAAAATTGGAACGGCCCGTTCCAGTTTGGGAACGGCCCGTTCCAGTTGTGGGAACGGCCTGTTCTGGCCAGAAATTTGGGGTTTTTTGGAAGGTTGGAACCGCCCGTTCCAATTTTGGAACGGCCCGTTCCGGGCTAGAAATTTAGCACTTTTTAAAAGGTTGGAATGGCCCGTTCTGAGTCCAGAACGGCCCGTTCCGGGCTAGGAATTTTAGGGCTTTTTGGGAAGGTTGGAATGGCCCGTTCCAGTTTTGGAACGGCCCATTCCAGTTTTGGAACGGCCAATTCCGGGCTAGGAATTTTAGGGCTTTTTGGGAAGGTTGGAATGGCCCGTTCCAGTTTTGGAACGGCCCGTTCTGGGCTAGAAATTTTGGGGCTTTTCGGAATGTTGGAACGGCCCGTTCCATTTTTGGAACGGCCCGTTCTGGACTTCTGAAATCATATGAAAATTACTAAATTACCCCCCCATAAAAATATAAAAAAAATGAGGCGTTACAATTGGCTTCCATATTTTTGTCTTTTTTATTCTTTCTTGTATATACCTTTTTTGCTATTTTTTTTAAACAAAATTGACATTTTCCGGACGAAATTGAGTTACTACAGTTGCCCCTCTTTACTTAATTTTACTAGATAATATAAACAACTCTTGTTTCCATATTATCGTAGTAAAATATAAGTAAAGAAAACACCAATTTCGTCCCTGAGCTTGAAACATTAAGAAACATGAGCGCGAGGGACACGAAACATTAAAAAAACATGAGTGCGAGAGCTCGTAACATTAAAAGACATGAGCGCGGGGACTCAAAACATTAAAAGAGTGAGCATGAAGACTCGAAACATTAAAAAGGTGAGTGCGGAGGCTCAAAACATTAGACGAGTGAGCGCGGGGGCTCGAGACATTAAAAAGGTGAGCGCGGGGGCTCAAAAGATTGATAGAGTGAGCATAGAGGCGTGAAACCATAAAAAGAGTGAGTACCTCTTTACTTAACTTTAATAGAAAATATGAAAATACAATTTTCATATTATCGTATTAAAGTGTAAGTAAAGATATAAACTCCAATTTTGTCCCAAGAGTAGGTTTGATTTAGAAAAGACTTTTAAGACATCAAATTGTCGCAACTTGTGTCTCCCTTACTATGATTAAGACGATGTCGCATCCACTTAATCCTTTATTTATTTATAAGATAAAATTTTAGAACGTGTACTTTAAACTTTAGCATGAAGAGGAAGATAATTACTACAAAAGTCAAGAAAGGAGTTTATATGAAACACAAAGATAAAAAACAATTGACGTGAACCTAATGGAAACATTGGATGCAAAATCCAAATGCAGAAGATCTCTGACATAAATATCATGTGCATGAAGACACTAATCGTGAATAAGTATTCATAACCCAACAATGTGAAATGTGATGAGTGTTGGAACTCATATTGTAAAATGTGATGGGTGTAGTAACCCGAAATGTAAAATGCAATGGGTGTCGTAACCCAAAATGTAAAATGCAATGAGTGTCGTAACCCGAAATGTAAAATGCAATGGGTGTCGTAACCCGAAATGTAAAATGTGATGGGTGTCGTAACCCAAAATGTAAAATGCAATGGGTGTCGTAACCCGAAATGTAAAATGTGATGGGTTTCGTAACCCGAAATGTAAAATGCAATGGGTGTCGTAACCTGAAATGTAAAATGCAATGGGTGTCGTAACCCGAAATGTAAAATGCAATGGGTGTCGTAACCCGAAATGTAAAATGCAATGGGTGTCGTAACCCAAAATGTAAAATGCAATGGGTGTCGTAACCTGAAATGTAAAATGCAATGGGTGTCGGAACCCGAAATGTAAAATGTGATGGGTGTCGTAACCCGAAATGTAAAATGTAATGGGTGTCGTAACCCGAAATGTAAAATGTGATGGGTGTCGTAACCCAAAATGTAAACTGCAATGGGTGTCGTAACCCAAAATGTAAAATGCAATGGGTGTCGTAACCCGAAATGTAAAATGCAATGAGTGTCGTAACCCGAAATGTAAAATGCAATGGGTGTCGTAACCCGAAATGTAAAATGCAATGGGTGTCGTAACCCGAAATGTAAAATGCAATGAGTGTCGTAACCCGAAATGTAAAAGTGAGCGCAGAGACTCAAATGATTAAAAACATGGGCGCGGGGACCCGAAACATGAAAGAGTGAGCACGGGGGGCTCGAATCATAAAAGAGTGAGAATTTTGATGGAAACAATGTTATGCCAAGTAGATAATAAACTTCAATGAATGTGTTATGCAAGTACATTACTTGATTACATGTGCATGATAAGTACCGAACTTTGGTACAAATGTTGTGGATGCTAAGCATGTATTGAACTTGAATGCATGAGTTAGGGATGGACCAAACTTTTGGTGATGCAAATGACAAGTATGCATTGGGCTTGAATGAATGTATTAAACAAAGTAGTGAACAATGTGGGTGTTGGACAAGTATTGGATTTGAATGGGTGTACCAAACTATGATGTAATGAATGTCAAACATGTGCCAAACTCAAACATAGATGATATAGATGTCAGACAAGTATGAGACTTTATATGCAAGTGATGAATTTGAATGCATGTATTAGGAAAGTACCAAAAGTTTGATGCAAATAAAGTGGATGCCAAGTGAGTATTGAACATGAACGAACACTTCAAACATATTAATACAAAATGATATAATGCTTGATTCGGTGTTGGGATGCTTATGAGGTGTCATAGACACATTTCACCCTTTTTTGTGTGTTTTGTTTTTTTGTTTTTTTTTTCTTTCCAAAGAAAATCATAAAATGATTATTTTCTTTAGAGAAAGAAAATCCATGCAAAGCCCTTTCACCCTTTTTTTTTATCCTTTTTCAAATCCATGAAATCCTGTTATTTTCTTCTTTGTCAATCGTTGAAAAATGATCTCACAGTTTATCATTTCAAGCTTATCCCACCTAGAATCAAGTGAGACTCATTTGGCCTAACTTATCAATTAAGTGATTATCACCATCTTGTTATTCCCTTTGAAACATCATTTAACCAACATGCATAACAATGACAAATGATTTTTTTTTGGAAGACTATTCAAAAAGGATATTTGAACGTGACTTTATTTTGATGTAGAGGAAATAGAGAAAACTACCCCAAGATATGACAAAGATTGAGAAATTGATGGGAACAAGAGATTGAACAATTGCCCCAGTTTGATGTCAAATTGATGGAGTGAAACGTGGAAGAATTTAGACTAACTTGGACTTTGAACAAGTGAGGCAAATGATTTACATCACTTTAGACTCGAGTGAATGGAATCAAATAGTGACACATATGGGAAGGATAACCCGTATTTAGAATGGAGGAATATGGGTGATACAGGCATTAACTTGATTAAACTTGAGACACATGGATTATATGATTGGAATGAAAATGTGATGATAGTTGAGAACTTGTCCCGGTATAAAAGGAGTACTTTGAGTTGCCCCAGTTTACGAAGAAATAGGGAACAAAGTTGGATTAGACAATTATTCCAATTGAAAGTTAAGGTGATGAAATGGTAATGAGATCCTTTGCCTCAGTGTGAAGTGGTTGTCCCAATTTAGTCTTGAAAGGCAGGGGTAGAATAGGAGACGATGATGAATATGATTGTCTTGTTTTCTGACTCAAGGAAACGACATTGATATATGAATTGATGGAGGAATGAGACATGAAACAAATGTCTCATTTAATTGGGTAAGGGGGAATCAAAGGAAGGCATGAATTGTGATTTGTTCCCAATCTAATCTTTTGAATGATTCTCATAATTATTGAGCATAGTAATCAATGAACATTGATGAATAGAAGATTTTGCACTACATGTTTGTTTCTCTCCATGATGTAATGGATGTGCAAGTCTTATGAGCATTTGTATTTTTTTTGTTTTTTTTGTTTTTTTTTTGGAGCAATCGTGTTAACGATGATAGATGAGTTCAATTGTTTTGTCTTAAGACTAAACTTAAAAAAGAAGCAACCAATTTTTGATCTGTATGGACTTTATCAGATTGTAACACTGGTCGGTGAGATGGATATGAAAGAAAAGATACAAAGGCCCAAATGTGTGTTTGGAGGTTATTCGAAACAAGGATTTTTGCTATAGTGTTGGCTTCAATGCTTTATTCGATTTCTTTTCCTTGCCCCCTCTTTTTTTCACTCTGACTTTTGCCTAGGTTTTTCTTTTGGAGTTTGTAACCTACCAGGTTGCTCTAACTTTTTCCTAGACCGCCTTTTTGAGGTTTTCAGCCTAGCGAGCTCTTCTTTCTTTTATTCTTTTTCATTTTTTTTAGACCTTAACTTTTGCCTAGGCTGCTCTTTTCGAGTTTTCAGCCTACCAGGTCGCTCTAAATTTTGCCTAAGCTGCCTTTTTAGGTTTTCAACCTAGCGAGCTTTTTATTTTTGTTATTATTTTGCATAATATTTCTTGACTGCATTAGAGTTTATTGAGTTCAATAGATCTTCCCGTCCACTTCCCTCTATGATCTTTTTGAGGTGGTAAGAATTTCTTCAATACCAAATCACTTTCTTGAAGCTCTTGCAGGCGGACCTTTTTGACAAAAGCTCTCTTGATCCTTTTTTGATATGATTGACCATGACACAAGGCATTTAATCTCTTCTCTTCAATTAGGTTCAACTGATCATAGAGAGCCTGAACCCATTATGCTTCCTCAAGTTTAGTTTCGGCCAATATTCTTAGGGAAGGTATCTCAACCTCAATGGGAATGACGGCTTCCATACCATAAACTAGAGAATACGAAATTGCCCTAGTAGAGGTGCAAACAAAAATGTGATATCCATGTAGAGCGAAAAAAAGCATTTCGTGTCAATCCTTATAGGTGACCACCATCTTTTGAATAATCTTTTTAATATTCTTGTTTGCTGCTTCTATTGCCCTATTCATCTTAGGGCGATATGGTGAAGAATTATGGTGTTGAATTTTGAAATTATCACACAACTCTTTCATCATCTTGTTGTTCAGGTTGGTTCCATTGTCAATAATGATGTGGCTCGGTAGACCGTATCGACAAATTAGATCTCTTTTGATGAATCTGACTACCACATTTCTTGTCACGCTGGCATAAGAAGCTGCTTCGACCCATTTAGTGAAGTAGTCAATAGCTACGATGATGAAACGATTCCCATTTGATGCCTTTGGTTCATTTCTCTTCTTTTCCTTTTTCATTGTTTAGATGGTATCATGAACAAGCTGAATTAAATGTGAACACTGTGTTGCCTCTGTTTTGAGGGTAATTGAAGAAAATTTTCACTTTTAGGCTCAAATTTGGGTGGCAGGTGATATATATTTGGAGACAGAGAAACATGATCATACATCATTTCAAATCTCGATTGCTTATTTTTGAAAGGTTAATCTTAAGACAAAACTTAATCGACTTCATGTTACTCTTTTTTTTTTGCCCTAACTTTTGCTTAGATCGCCCTTTTGGGTTTTCAGTCTAACAGACTTTACATTTTTTCACTTTTTTTTTTGCTCATAAGACTTATCACCATTAAATGTGGTAGATGGTTGGACAAATACTCATAAAATGATAAATTTGCCCCGATAAGAAATCTTCAAATTTCTATTGCCAAACTTTCTAATTGAGAATCATCCAATAGATTTGACTTTTTATGAGGACAAACTCTTCATTTTTGGAAGAATAATGAGAAAACTATGAGATGTAATGGGACAAAGACAAGTTATGACAATGAAGATAACAACACAACTTGTTATGCAAGTTAATGAAATAAGTACTTCAAAAGGTTAACAATGATTTTAAAACCATGTCAATTGACAAGTTAATTTGTCAAAGAGCTCATCTTCTTGATTGAGAATTAAATGTAAGTGAGAACAATAATTTCATGTTCTTCCCCATTTTTTTGTTTCCTATTTTTTTTAGACATTGCATAAATTTGTTGCTTAACATCCTCTTTAAAAGAAAATAATCAAATTAGATAGTTTTTGTTTTTTTTAAAATGACATGAATGAGCAACCAATTAGACCTTTATTTTACTATGAAATGCATGTATAAAAGAATAATGTTGGAGTGAAGAATTTGAAATGAAAAAAATGTTTTTTGTTTTTGTTTTTGTTTTTGTTTTTGTTTTTTAGAGAAACAAATGCATTTGATTCGCGATGATGAAGTGAGAATGAATGCAATTATGGAGAATGATAAGAAAAGACGATGGATATGTTGATGAATATACCTAACATGATTACTTAATCTAAATAATGCTTATGCGTGAATGTCATGGGAGATTATGAAAATATTGAATGTTATGAGATACATTTTAGACTAAATGCTCAAATGGAATAATGATCTTTGAATTATGCAAGAGAGAACTGTATTCATTTTTTTAGAAACAAGTGTCAATGATTATGACAATTGCAATCTTTTAAAGGTGTATGAATGATTTCATAGAGTATTATTTTTATATAAAGATGTAAGATGCATATCATGAATGAATTATGAAATGTAGATGAATGCATGCATGAATAGTTTTTTTGTGATGCGTGTTATATTGAAGAGGGGTGAGATATGATAAAAGTTAAAAGATAAATGTATGATGTGTATTATGGAATAGAATAAAAATTTCTCTCTTTTTTGCGTCATTCGAACGTAAAGGTAGAATATTGCTCCTGTGATACTTAATAAGGGCATCCTTAAGTTGAAAACTCTATGGACTACTAACACGTGTTCCTCTCTAAAGGGTGGGACTATAGTTCTAAAACAGGTTCCTAGAGCCAATAACCCTTCTTAGGATATTAGTCACAATAATAGGTAAACTATTAGAGGTGATAATACCCTTGAAAGGATCAAACTCTAAGTGAGGCCTTCATAATAACCAAACAAGATGTTCATCAAGAAGGTTACTACTACTCAACCTCTTACTATCCTAAGTTGCACTCAAGTCCGGGCATAGGACCCTACTCATAAACGTGTGTGAAATTGTGCAAGTGAAGTGTGTGAAGGGAGCAATCCTACACTATCCAATCTACAAAACACAGCACATATGATATAGAAAATAAAATTCTTCTACCTAAAGTTCAAATTACACAACACATATTTATATAATTCATGCATATAAGACAAACAACAAATAAGGAACATAAACAAAAAAATAAAATAAAATAAAAGTGAGATAAACATTTTAAAAAATTATTAATTAGTTTAACTAATTATTATAGGCTTGACTCTCAAAAAATAGTCCCCAGCGGAGTCGCCATCTGTAGCAACCTCGGTCGCGACGGGACGACGAAAAATAAATTGAAAAAGAGGAGTCGCCACCAATGTTGTTTTTTACGGAAAAACATTGGAAAAACCATAAAATAGAAAATAGTCTACGAAAACCAAATTTTTGGGTTCGGAAGTCGATTACGTGTGAGGAAGGTATTAACACCTCACAACGTTCGTCCTAAGACGATTACCTTTAATTAATTAAACTAATTATTAATAATTTATAAAATATTTATCTCACTAAAATGATCAAATATATTTTATTTAACTAACTTAACCAATGCATTAAAAAAAGGTTAAAATTATTATTGTTATATAAAAAGAAAAATAATTTATTTTTTATTTTTTGGCTCGACAAAATTTAGTTCTTGCTCCTACGTATCTTCATGTGTAATGAAGAATTAGAGTCACGTAGTTCTTTAATAGAAAATATTTGTGTGTTGATATTTTTAAATTAAATTTTATTTTTGTTAAATATAAGATTCTTGAACTGTCTCAGCTCATTCACCCTAAAAATATAAAATTGACTAAGGTGTACACCAAAGTCAATTCAATAAAATATTAATTATAATTATTACTAGAGATGTTATGATGTTAAAAAATTTTCTTGGTTGGACATTTTTGTTTTTGGAGAAAAAATTTAAAGATAAGCTGTCACAACTTGTACTTTAAATTCAAAGGTTAAAAAGATGTCACATCTAATTAACCATTCCTCCAATAAAATTTTTGATACAATAATTTCAAATATTTACATTAAATATTGTAACACTATATTTGATATTTAATCACATTTTAAATTTAAATAAGACTTTAGGATGATAAATAAAATTTTTAAAATAACAGATATTACTAATAAAAATAATAATAATAAATAAAATAAAAATAAATAAATAAAAAGAAAGTGAGTTCGATATACTCACTATTCTTCGCTCAAGAAGTAGTAACTTGTTGGTTTCTTCTTCTGAGCTCCCTCTGGTCCAAGGTGGAGATGTGTGTGTGTGGGTGTGTGTGGGTGCCCTTTGGGAAGGCAAGGGGCGCTATTTATAGACTTTCTGGAGGGACCGGAACGACCCGTTCTGAATCCGGAACGGCCCGTTCCGGGGCTGCAATTTTACTCACAACGGCCACTTTCGGAACGGCCCGTTCCGGGCTAAAAATTTTAGGTATTTTGGTAGTTCCAGAACGACCGTTCTAGCCTAAAAACTATAGGTCTTTTTCGAAAATTGGAACGACCCATTCCAGTTGTGGGAACGGCCTGTTCTGGGCCAAAAATTGGGGGTTTTTTGGAAGGTTGGAACCGCCCGTTCCAGTTTTGGAACGGCCCGTTCCGGGCTAGAAATTTAGCACTTTTTAGAAGGTTGGAACGACCGTTCTGAGTCCAGAACGGCCCGTTCCGGGCTAGGAATTTTAGGGCTTTTTGGGAAGGTTGGAATGGCCCGTTCCAGTTTTGGAACGGCCCGTTCTGGGCTAGAAATTTTGGGGCTTTTTGGAATGTTGGAACGGCCCGTTCCAGTTTTGGAACGGCCCGTTCTGGACTTCTGAAATCATATGAAAATTACTAAATTACCCCCCCATAAAAATATAAAAAAAATGAGGCGTTACAATTGGCTTCCATATTTTTGTCTTTTTTATTCTTTCTTGTATATACCTTTTTTGCTATTTTTTTTAAAACAAAATTGACATTTTCCGGACAAAATTGGGTTACTACACTCGTGAAATGTATTTTCTCATCCCTTAATATGAGAATAAAAATGTAATAAAATATGATTGAGAACTTTTTCAAAAATAAAAAAATTTAAGATTAAGAATAATTTTTCGAAAGTAACAAAAATGAGAATATTACATCCGCATATTTACATTTTCAAAAACAACCTTTAACCTATTAAACAAACGTATTCTAAGTCTAATAAATCTTTAACAAGACATTGTTTATTAATTGTGCTTGCACTTAAATTTATAACAATATGTTCCTATTAGTTAGAGGATGACAAATTGATAGATTGAATATTATTTTAGATAAATTATAATAGGTCGGATAAAAATAATACATTAATTTATTTAAATTTATTAAAAATTTATATAAAAAATTATTCCATTTAATCTATTTAAAGTAAAATATTCATTCAATTCATATATTAACAATTTTTTCAAAAATAAATATTTAATTCATCCATAAAAATAATATTTTAAAAATTAAATAATTTTTATTTCATGAAATATTTTTTAATTATTTTTTTAATCTTTATAATTCAATATATTCTTATATAATTTTTTAAAATTCACAAAACTTTTTTAATATTAATATAACATTTTAAAATCTCAATTGAACTCAATTAAATAGATTTATTTCTCACTCTTATTATTAATATCCAACTTACAAACATTTTAAACAAATCAAAGAACTTTCGACCATTTTCAAAAAAGAGAAAGAGAACCAATTTATCTTATCGAACAACCATGACCAACATCGAATTTTACAACTCAAATACCTCCCCTTACCAACAACCCTAATTCTTTTATTTGAGATTCTCATTTGCACCTGCCCATCCAATATGCAAGCGAATATTACATTTTCTATGAGCAACAATATATCCGAAAGAAAAATTTAATGTTGTGAAAAATACTTTGTGAAAAATATTAAAAATGTTTTGAAAAATAATAATTTTTTTGAAACAATAAATATACTATTTCCATTTTCCAAGATGATAAGCAGCATGAATAATTAAGGCAATAGCCAACTTGGAGTGGGCTTCCATAAGGATTCTACTACAAGCCAAGGCTAACCCTTTCAAAACACCTCATAGTTCAGCTATAATATCCAATGTTTGCTGAGAATCCTGCAATAGACATTGACATTGACAAGTCATTTCTCATAACTCCACCATACCAAGCCAATCATAACCCAATATCTGCATTCACGTAACATTAACTATACATCAGAACCAGGAGCTACCCAACAAATCTTCATATTTTAATATCCCTCCACTTGTTCTAAACTAGTGGTATTAGTCTCCACCTATGCACAATCATCTTCACCCTTCTCTGGATTCGTTCCAAAAGTCAAAAGGTGCAGAAGAAACTTTGGAAAAATCAGTTGCCACTTATGATCAAGAAAACGGAAATTTGTTAGCATAGGGGGAAAAATAATTAACGATGAGTTTGATGCACATGCATGTAAGTTGTTACAATGTTAATCAGAAATCTTTGATATAATTTTTAACATACACATTGTCATAAAAGTTTTTAAATATATATTAAAAATTTAAAATCATTAATTTTATTTATTTATTAAAGTATTAGCCTCTTTTCTAAATAGTTTATAAAACAAGAAAATTACGTAATTAATTCTCTAAGTATGGAAAAACATGCTAAGTAGTCCTTTAAAGAAATAAGATTACTTATGAGATTCAAACCTTATGAGATTACTTATCTCATTTTATTAGTTTTTTTTTTTATTATTATCAATAATAAGATTATGCCAGTCGCAATAAATATCTAATTTATGTTCTTATTCATGTACTTAATTTGTCATTTTATTATTATTTTTTATTAAAACTATTTTTATTAATTTAGGGGCAATTTAAGAGATTTGTTGATATTTTAAAGACTAAATTAATGATTTATTCATGAATAGATTCACACATAGTATTTCGTGTTTAAGTAATAATATAAGAAATTATGCCAGTTAAAAAAAATATAAAAAATATCATTTTTATAATATAATATAATATAAATTTAATTTTGTGCAAGTATAAAAAAAATATAATAGATATAAGTTATAACTTTTAAAAAAATTATTAAAAAATTAACAACTTTATTATTCATATCGATATGTATTTACAATGTACAAATTATTCTTCATATTTATTATTAAAAAAGAAAATAATTATTATATTAAATAACTATTTTTTTATTTATATACCTCATTATTCAATGAAATAAAAGAGGAAAACAACACTTTGGTATTAGTGAAATTGAATTCATACTCTTAAAAAAAATTCTCAAATTTAAATTTTGTGAATAAGAAAAATGTGATCGAAAACAACACTTTATTTAAAATAATGAGTAAGGGGTGATAAAATAAGTTAATTTCACCGATTAAATTATTTGCCTTGACAAAATGATAGGATTGAATTAAATAATTCAACGCACTAATTTATCTCACTAACTCGATAGGTTAAAAGATTAACATATTAGCTCATTTAATTTATTTCTAATTCACTCTTAATCTACCAATATCTGATATGTATAAATAAATATATTTATATATAATGTAAAGAGACATAATATATACATGTTTATAAAATAAAATCACTGGTGTGCTAAAAACAAAAGTAATATTAATTTTAGTAATTTTTTATTTTTATTTTATTTTATTTTTTTAAGATTTTGATTGATGAACTTGTTAACTCCTCATTACATAATTGATCAACTTAATTTTTTTATCTCATGTTACGTGTCAACCATAAACTTGACAACCTAATTCTAAATGGGGTGAATTATAATTTTCAACCTATCTTCTGTTAATAGAATGAGTTGTTTTACCGATTTTTTTTATTTATAATAAGGATTAGTATTTTTTTAAAAATACTTTACACAATTAATATAGTTAAAAAAAATGAAAAAGGACATCAAACATAATTTTGGTAATTACTAATTACAAAATGTAATTAATCCATCCCAAAGAGATTTTTATTTATTTATTACAACTCCTAGTGTTTTTTTTTTCTTCTTGTCATTCTTTTTCCCTTTTCACGGGATAAACCAGAGGAACAGCCTAACATAATAGAATCGCCTGTCTATTTGAAATGTCCATATTTTATAAGAAAGTTGCAAAGGTGTCGTTGGATGAAAAATATCTTACTCAAAATGTAATTTCTTCTTCTTATTATTTGTTTGTGGCTCCCATCACACAAAGAGAAGCATCTAGAGCCCAATATTATATTCAAACATATTTGACAATAGAAACATGATATTATCCAAGCCTAATAATAAAATAAAATAAAATGATTAACAATTTAAAATGTACCCTTTTATCCCCCACTCAATCAGTAATCAAAATAAATATAAATTTAGATGGAAGAAACTAACAAATCACTTGGTTGAATTAAGGACGGAATTGGGATATGATCAAAATGATACCAAAGCATAAACCAATCTAAATCACTGCTACATTCTCATTGAATAGTAAGTAATTTGCATGTCTCAATCAGTGTTATTTGGATTCAACAACAACACAAATTTTAGAGACATATATCCATTTGGTTATGCAAAAAACTTTATGGCAGTGACACGTAATAAGAGACAGAAAAGTAAGGATGAGGAGTATTACATGAGAGATTCTTAATTTCTTATCCGTAAGTAAGTATACTATTTTTGTATTTATCACATGCTAAATTCATTTTGCAAACTTTTACTATTTTGTTCGATTCATTAATTCACTAAAGATTTGATGGGTAATTTCAACGATTGAATAACGAGTAAATACTGAAAAGAAAAAAAATTAAAAATAACTGATATAAATGTGTCGAATCGTATCCAATGCTTGACTTGGAATGATGTTTTTGATTCGTCTCAAGTGACAGTGTTCTGTTCCTTCAATCGGACAAACTCGTGTACTTTCCAATTCCAAATTTCGGCAGTGTTGAGTCATGGCGAAGCAGAAACTGAGCAATACACTTTTCGTGCAGTTGTTGATTTTCTTCTTCTATGCTTCATCTGTTTCGGTTTCAGCGAGATTTGTGCCTCTATTGCAGAACTATGGGAACCCCATATTTAGATCAAACTTTCATACTATTTACGACACTTCCAAGTACGGTGGGTTTCAACTGAGCAATGGCTTGGCTCAAACGCCTCAGATGGGGTTTGCTTCTCTCTCTCTCTCTTATGCCTTCAGTTGAATAAATTTATGAGATGGGGTTTTACTTCTGATATTTTGATGAAGTTTTTTTTTTTTTTTTTTTCACGGTTGCAACTGCCAAATTGATAAAAGACCCACGTGATGAAAGATATTTTCCATGGTATTTTAACTTTGATGTTTCTTTTAATTTTTGTGTAGATGGAATAGCTGGAATTTCTTTGCATGTAATATCAACGAAACAGTCATTAAGGAAACGGGTATCGTTTTCTTTCTTTGATGCTACTACTTGTAGATGAGTCACTTCCATTTCCTCGATGAATTAGTGCATCCACGGATTGTGATCAAGTGGTCATATTAGTCTTTTTTTTTTTTTTTTTTTTCCAGTTATTCTGCGTTGTTTATTAGTTACTTTTTAGTTTCTTGATCCGTGTGTATGAATCAGTGTACATCTAGTTTATGAATGGATTCATTCTTCAGTTGTCATTCAATACTTGGTTTCATAATCAAGCGTTAGATCCTCTCTTATCAAAAAATTTATTTACTTTGTAAAAAATAAACATATCTTAGCTTTGATTTTATTTCAATTAATCACTAATAAAATCTCAACTTATATCCTTCGGCCACTGGAGAAGAAGTGAGTTTGAACCGAGTCCAGGAATAGAGGAAAATGATGTGTTATAATAGGAGATATTTTTTTGGAATTGGGGAGGAATTTCGCCCCTTGGTCTCTGGCTCTACCTGTGCTTTAAATAGCTCTGCATTCTTGAGATGTTTTGCTATCTTTTTTTGTGAAATAGGTTAACTATTCATCAAAGACAAAGATTCATTTGCTTTTCTTGTGACTTTACATTCCATTGGAAAACAATTTGTATTATGATATTACACTTATAATCTCCAATGGCATATTTTGTTTCACTGCAAGCATTATGGCTCGTATTTTTCCAATTAATAGCTGAGATTTAATCTTTTCCTTGGTAGTTTATGCCTACCAGTACTGATATGTATTTTATTTTTCCAGCTGATGCGCTGGTATCAACAGGGTTGGCTGATTTAGGTTATGTGTACCTCAACATAGGTAATGTTCTTGTGTGTTCAAAATTAACATTTTAGCTGTGGGACATCTATTTATACTTATCTGATATTACTATATTTTATGTGCAGATGATTGCTGGTCTGCTGTGACAAGAAATCTGAAGGTTAGCTAAACTCTGTTGCTTCAATTTTACTGAATCAACTTCATCACTATCATCTCTTGTTGTATATACTTGTTGGCTTTCAATGTTACCTTTCTGGACTTTCAATTGGGTAAAGAAAACATGCTTCAACTGGCATTTGTTAGATATTGGCTAAGTTTTACCACATAAAAAAGATAAATAATTAACAAATGCCAATTGAAACATTTTTTCTTAAATCTATTGAAAGTCCATATAAAATATAAAATGAACTTTCAATAGTGCATGTAGTCATCAATAGAATACATGCTTTCCTGTTTTATCAAACCATATGCCAGCACAGTGCAAGGATGGGTAACAGTGTACCACTTGTAGTTTGATAGTCTGCTGGCATATTTGTTTAATAAAACAGGAAAGCATGTATTCTATACATGACTACATGCTCTACCCATTTTCTATATGAAAATGGTTTTGTAGCAAAGTTTAAAATTCCGTTAACATTCTTTTGGTAAATATATGCTGCTACTTACTGTTTTGGGCGTGGAAGTGCAGGGTCAACTGGTTCCAGATCAGAAGACATTTCCATCAGGAATCAAAGCTCTAGCAGATTATGTACATGGAAAGGGACTCAAGCTTGGCATATATTCTGATGCTGGGTAGGATGATACTGCAAAATCGGCCAGATGTTTGAACGGTTCATTCTAAAATAAATGATACCCCTTTTAATTGTGACTAACCAATCTTCTAATCACATGTTCTATATTTTTTGTATATCTCACTCTTATTAGGGCTTTTACATGTCAAGTCCGGCCAGGATCAATTTTCCATGAAACTGATGATGCAGATTTATTTGCCTCTTGGGTTAGATTCCATTATCTCATTTCTATAGTTTGCAAAACAGTATCATATACTCTTCATGTTTCAAGGAGATAAGATATTGTGCCATTTAATGGAATTCTCTTAAAGTTCAAATAGTTTTCATTCATTGATATGATTGAAATTTGTTTGCAGAGATGGTATTCACATAACTTAGCAATGACCTATACCTTCATAGATATTATGTCTACCATGGCACAATTAGATTGTTAGAATTACAGCTCATGAGCACAACTCCAAAATTTCTGACATCAATTAAGTAATAAAAGAAAATTAGTCTCACTGCTTGATAAATTTAACTATAAAACATAGTTGTTACTCTTTTTATTATGTTGAGGGACATTTTTTATACTATAGAAGTAGTCTCATCTTGGAACGGTAACTAGTTATATTTTTCTGTACTTTCAGTAATTTTTCCCCCATCCTTTCATCCTTTTACCAGGGTGTAGATTATTTGAAGTATGACAACTGTTACAATCTGGGCATCCCTCCGAAAAAACGGTTTTTTTCTCATCTGTCTCACAGTAATTGCAATAGTTGCAGCACCCAGTACATTGAATTTGAGTCAATGTGGTTGCTTGTATTCCAGATATCCACCTATGCGCGATGCTCTCAATGCAACTGGGCGTAAAATATTCTATTCACTCTGTGAATGGTAATAGGGCATGTTTTTTAATTAGTTATCTGAGCTTGGCTACTGTTTGCTTGAGAGAAACCTTGCTACTTTCCTTTTGATTTTGCAGGGGTGTTGATGACCCTGCCTTGTGGGCAGGCAAGGTGGGTAACAGTTGGCGCACAACTGATGACATCAATGATACATGGGCAAGGTTAAAATTCTTGACATTGACTTATGGGTGGTGTGCATTTAACATTATATTCGGGTTGCTTATAACTCAATAATGTCAATAAATTCAGATATAGCATTCAGAGGGATAAAACAGAATTTGTGGGGTCAAATCGTCGTTGGTTGTTACTGGCTTGGAATTTTGCTTTTGTCAATTGTTTTCTATTAACCAGTGATCTAGTAGCATGAACACAAATTATGTTAAAAAATGGTATGTGAAGTTGAATTAATGAAAATTATTTGGAATTTAGAATTATATTAGAAAGGCAAAAATACATTTTTCGTCCCTTATATTATTTATTAGTGTCAATTTAGTCTCACTTTAATTAATTAAATCAATTTAGTCCCACATCTTTAAAATGTATCTCAATGTTTGATTTTCCGTTTCTTCCGTTTAAATACTTAACGGATTTGACATGTGTCATGCTGTTATGCCATGTGTCACATCATCATGTCACGTGTCATGATGTCCAGTCATGTAGCATGATAGCATGACACGTGGCATGACACGTATCATATCCGCTAAGTATTTAAACGGAAGAGACGGAAAATCAAACATTGAGATACATTTTTTAGATGTGGGACTAAAAAGTGAAACTAAATTGAATCTAATAAATAATATAAGGGTCGAAAGGTATATTTTTGCCTATTCGAAAAGTCCTTAAGTTTACATTTTGCTCTTTTGGTTGATGTTATGTTTTTAATCAGAATATAGTGAGTGATGTGGCCATGTGGGGATTGGTGTATCATTATGTCAAAGCTTGGAATTTTGTTTATAGAGGAATGATATATTTCCTTGTCTACTGTATAAGTCCCTGGGCAGTCGAGAGACTTAAGAAGAAAGGGATAACTACATATACATTGTGCACAGGATGGTGTAATTGTGGTCTCGGTTTGGTAATTGGTGGGAATTAAAGTATGAGGAAGGTTGTAGGGAAGAGTGGACTTGTGAAATGAGGGGGGGAAAGGGTAGGGATAAATGAGGGCAGAGGGTGAATGGTAGTTTTCATCTATTTCTGGCAGCCAGAATAGGGAAAAGAATGAAGAATATTCATATGGGTGCATTACTTGAAATTCAAATAATCCTGCTCAGCCAATTTTTACTTTTTATCTTCTTGATATATAGCTGCTGGACTCAAGGAATTAGGTGCACTCTAGTGTACAGTTATTTAGATTCTAGGATTCACGAAAGCCCTAAAAACAATGTTAAAATAATGGAAAATGGAAATAGTGATGGGCATGAGTGTTACTATTTTGGCAAGTGAATCAAATTGTTCAAGTATTCTAAAATTAGTAGAGTGTCGATCCGTCAAAGACATGCTTAATATTTGACAATCTATCCAAAATTTGTTGTTCTTTTAGCTTTGTCACAATTAATCTATAGATTCACATGTGCATAAGTTCTTCTTAACAAAATTTAACTAAAGAAATAGTTTTTAGGACTCTTAGAGAGATAATAGCAAGGTCTTTGTTTAGATATAAAACAACTTGCTGGGGTTATATTTCATTGAACTCACAAGATTTCAAGAGGTAGAATATATAATATTTTTGGACTTCAAAATCACATCCAATTGTAAATATTTTTTTAACCCTAATCCCTTAGAAGAAAAGAACTAAATCACTTTATTAACCGTCAATTCCTTGATCACTTAACAAAATGACTTGCATTAAGTGTTACTTTTCCAAGATACTAAAGACTCACATCCATTCATGAAATGAGACTCCTTAGGTAATAATTAAGTTAAGAGGAATGGCTTAAGGAAGGCACCTTGCGAGAAAATAATTGTCCTACGAGTTATGGACCACGAGAATTTGAGTATGAATCATTGAGTGGTCGCCCTGCAACCCTTTAGCATTGCACCAACTCCTATATTAGCTTCACCGGCCAGCGGTGTGATTGGCGCCCAGTGATGGGTGTCTTGAGGTTAACAATCTTGGCAAAAAAAATTGGCTTTCATTTATCTTGAAATTAGCAACCATTAAATCCTACACTTGGTAATTCAAACACATACTAAAAACTTAACAAAACAGGACATGTAATGATCTAATTTGAAAGAAAATTGTCTATTAAAAATGTGTGCAATTTGAAGTAACTAGGACAATTATCAATGAATCTCGTGACTATTTGTCATAAAAGATCACCATTGGATCATGATGATAAAGATGAACATTAGCATAGAGTTGGGCATTACTTTAGGTTTGACGAATTTGAAATAATCTAATACATTCCCATGATTTTCTTTGGTTTAAATACTTTTTTAATGCTTATAATTTCACTTATTTTACTTTTTAGTCTTTATAGTTTAAAATAGACCTTTTTAATTCTTGTACTTATCTTTTTCAATCCTTTTTAGTACATATAGTTTAAGATAAAATTTTTTAGTCCCTATTGTTATTGTTTTTTTTGTAACATTGTCTGTTTTGTGTTAATGTGGTAGAGGTCTTCAATTTTCTAAAGGTAAAAAAAAAATGTCTCAGCAATGGGCGTCACAGGTGAAGGTATAAAAGAGGCACATAATGTCAAAAGACCTAATTTAAAGTAATTTTAGCAAAATAAATTCGACATCAAATATATAAAGTTGAATACCTCTATGAAATTAACACAAAAAAGACAATGTTACAAAAAAATTAACAACATTGGCTAAAATTATTACAAAACTGCGAGCATAAGATCTAAAGTGACCTATTTTAAATATAAGGCCTAAAAAGGATTGTAAGAGATAAGTATAGGAACTAAAAAGGTCCATTTTAAACTATAAAAACTAAAACGTAAAGTGAGTGAAATTATAGAGGTTAAAAAAGTATTTTAACTTTTTTATTTTGTTTTGTATATCTATCACTAGAAGACACCTTTGAAAATTTGTCTTCTTTCCAAACCATGGATGCTGGGCCAAAGCCTCAGCCATTTCCATACAAAGTTTTGACATGATCAATTACATTCTTGTCCAAAATTATCTGGGTGGTATAATTCTTAAAAATGATTTTTTTTTTGGTTTAGCATGACAACCATTGCTGATCTTAATGATAAGTGGGCTGCATATGCTGGTCCTGGAGGATGGAATGGTACACGTCTTTCTTGAAATTTTATTGAGAATGCAATGCAAACCTTATTCTTACTTGTCCCTCAATTTACCATTTACGGACAGACCCAGACATGTTGGAAGTTGGCAATGGTGGTATGACTTACCAGGAATACCGTGCTCACTTTAGCATCTGGGCTTTGGCGAAGGTATTGCTCTTAGTTCCTACTTCCTATTGCTTTTTCTCTCTCACCCCCTCCCTCCTCTTCCCTGTAGGGACTTCACATGGACTGATGTTGCATATGTCTATGCTGCTTTTGTAATCTCTTAATATTCATGTGCCACCACCTGTTTTTTTATATGTTGCCTGATAATAGCTAGGCCATTTGAGATCTTAGGATAATAGGCAATGGTGGCAAACTTGATTTCTGGTAACGACCAAAAAAAAAGGTCAAGACACATTATATTTTAAACTTTCACATGCTCAAAATTGTGAACGTGTGTGTGCAGGCTCCTCTATTGATTGGCTGTGATGTAAGAAATTTGACTGCTGAAACACTTGAGATTTTGAGCAACAAAGAAGTCATTGCTATAAATCAAGGTGGTACCACTTTTTTCTCTGCGTGTGTGAAGTGTTTTTTTTTGTTGTTACTAGGTATATTTTTTCATCTATCTCATTCAGGAATGTTAAATAAGTAAGGTTACTGTTTCTTGTATCTTTGCAGACTCACTTGGAGTCCAGGGAAGGAAAGTTCAAGTTTCTGGAATAGATGGTTGCAGCCAGGTAATCTATTCTCTATCAGCTCATAGTATAGTACATCTATGTGAGAAAAGCTTGGGCATTTTGGCATGTATTTTACTGATACATTGTAGTCATGCTTCTGACATAGATTTTGGTTGGATTAGATATGTTCAGATTACTGAGAGGTTGTTTGGTTTGAAAAACTGTTTTTGTTTTCATTTTTAGTTGCAAGATGGTACTTTATTTTTTTTTGTTTTCTATTTTGAAAAAATTGTATAGCAAACAGTGAAAACATTTTTGTAAGCGAAAACATAAAAACCTTTTTTCAAACCAAATGGCACTTAAATACTTATTCGGACTGCTCCTCTAAATGCAGAGTGCTTCTCCTACTTGTATACTTTCACAATAGAAATCAATATATCATTCAAGGTGAAGACTAGGGTAGGAGAGCTACACATATCTCCCATCATTCAATAGCCAAAACTGTTCAAAGAGCGTTTGTGTATAGAGTATGGACCCACAAACCCTAAACATGATAAGGCCCAAACATAATAAACTAACCAAATTTAAAAAAATAAAAAATAAAACAAACTAACTAACCTTCATTTTGGATAAAATCCGAAATACAAAATAATCTTAAATAAGAAAACTCTAATAATCTCAAATAACTAATTGTATCCTAATCAAATCTATATCAGCTTCACAGTTTTAATGGTATCTGTGGAGCAAGGAGCATAAGCGTCTTCATCTTGAATTAAGATAATTTCACTGTCCTTCTAATTTTACCTTCTGATGTATAAGCATACTAAACACGTAATTTTTGTCTTTGAAACTTCACCTGTTCGTAGACAACTTGAAAAGATTATATGAATCTAGAACGATTAGACTACTTTTGATATTTGATTCACAAATGTCTATGCATTATTTTGATATTTGATACATAGATTTGGACCATTGGTATAAAATTTGCCACCATGGCAGGACAAATCATGTGTTGCTCTTTAGGTCTTGATGAGACAAAGTATGCCGACTAACATGGAATTTGGACTTTACTTTACATCTTTACAGGTTTGGGCAGGTCCTTTGTCAGGAAACCGATTGGTTGTTGCTCTCTGGAATCGGTGCTCAAAAGTTGCTAATATAACGGCTTCATGGGAAGCACTTGGGCTTGAATCTGGGGTTCAAGTTTCTGTGAGGGATTTGTGGCAAGTAAGTAATCTATCCTAGTTGCATTAAACTTCTCTAAGTCAGTCTTTCATGTGCCTCCTGCTGAAGCTCTTATTTATTTGCTATTTTATTTTAGCATACTTTCCCTATTGTATTGAGAAAAAAAATCCCTTACCACAATTGTTTTACTATTTACGACCTTGTTAAAAAAAAAAAATTTGCTCCGTTTTATCTTGCAGCACAAGGTAGTACTTGAAGATGCAGTGTCATCATTCAGTGCTCGAGTTGATATCCACGACTCTCAACTGTACATTTTCACACCAGTTACAGTATCTCACCCTGCAGAGTAGCTCATACTTCACCCTCCTAGTCGGATTTTCATTGAAGGAGAGGATGATGAAATGATGCCATGTCCATTTTGGATTCGCTGCTTTTATAAAAGTGAACCTCTGCGTGTTTATGTCCTCTTTTGTTGCAGAATTTGTTGGTCAGACATGCAGAAATAGATATCTTGAGTGTTTACATCTCAAATAAACGTGTTCAATACAACATGTCATGGCTCGCTACTCATGTATCATGATCACATAATTCCTGTCCTAAACGTGCCCTTGAGTGATTTTATTATGTTAATTTGGTCGATTTCTTTCTTAGCACATTTCATTTTTAATTCTAGTGTAATATTGAAAAAAATAAATAGATAATTTCTTTGGCGTGTTGGCAGAAGATTCGTTTTTATTTTCATCATATAGTGAACGGTGGATTGGTATTCTGGAATATTTCATGGCTAAAATATACCCTATGAATCTTTGATTCAATAAAACAGGATAAATATGTTAGTTTTGTGTTTGATTTATAAAATGATCACAGGAGAAGACAAAAAATAAAAAATAAAAAACGACAAGACAAGTCTTGTATTTTTGTAACTCAATAAATTATATGGTTTTTTATTTTAAATACAAAAATACTAACTATCATAATATTATATACTCTTATCTCTATTATCATCATCATCATCACTTATAACTTTGGTTATAACATGTTATTTTTGTCATAACTTATTATCATTTTTTTAATATTATGATTGTTATTATTACTACTACTAATATTATTGTCATCATTATAATTCTTACAATTAAGATAATAATAATTAATTATAAATCTTATGATAATTATATTAAAAAAATATTATAATAAATTTAACATTATTTTATCTTTATTGTATATTATTTATTAACCAATGTTTAAAATAAAAAATTGGCTGATTTCTTGAATATTTGTCTTGTGTTATTCTCCTTATCATGTACCTAGATGTGTGTCAAACATACTTTATGAATTGTTTACATTAGGATCAAATTCTTATCTTTTAATTATAATTAAATTAAGAGTATTTTTTAATACAAGTTTAGAAGAATTTTTAAGAATTTTACTGAAAATAAAGAACTCTTTTTAATGATTGGGACTTGATTTTGCTTTATGTTTTGGAGTTGTGACTAATGTACTACTTAATTTTTATAGGATTGATCTCACTTCAAAGAGTTATACTTCATATATATATATATATATATATATATATATATATATGATGTTTTAAAGAAAAATACACTAATCGTATCATTAAACCATTCTCACCCCCAACAGTAGAAATAAAGTTAAACTCGATTTTGAGTAAAACCAGTTGTATGATCTTGTTGGATTTAAGGTTGATTTTAATTTTGATTTTTGTTTACTTAAGCTTATTTATTTAATAATTAATTGATATTTTTTTTATAACTATTATATGTCAATATCATATTTATTATATTTAATTTATTTATTTTGATTTTTGATGGAATGAAAGATACATATATGATTACATAAAAATAAATAAATAAACATGATAATCTCTAATACACGAAGTGAACTAAAAATTCCTACATGACATGCAACATGATACCGAATCTAATTTGTAAAATAAAATAAAAATTACGTAACATTAAAATCATTACGTAGCTTAACGACCTCAATAATTTGGGAAAACAATCCTTTTATATAATATTAGAGGGGTTAATTACTTCTAATAATTATCTATAAATAAAATATTAAAAAATTGCATGTAATTATTTAAAAAAATTATAATTTTTTTTTTTATATTTTAGGAGTATAATAGTCTATTAAATAGTAGAGACCAAGAAGAATTATATATTTGTCCCCTTTATAATAAGTATAGATTTTAAAATTATCTCAATTTATTACAACCTTAAATAATATGAGTAAAATAACTCTTTTATAAAATATTTTAAAATTATCAATTTATTATTTTAAAAAAGTTTAACTCAATTATATAAAATATTTTTCTAAGAAAAATAATCTTACAAAATGATATAATTAATTTATAAAATAAAAATTATTTTATATTTATATACATTAATTTAATCATATTTTTAAACCATGTAAGATCTCTATCATCATTCTACTTAACACTTGAAATTACATTATAATTAATTCATAACTCAGTATAAAATACAAACTAATCTAGAAATTGTATCATTTTGGTGAATTGACTCAGTCAAATGAATTAAATATGTAAGAAATGCATATAGTGAATTGAGTCGGTCAAATGAATTAAATATGTAAGAAACGCAATTTATTATTTTAAAATATTCTTGAATATAAATAATAAAATATGTAAAGATATACCAAAATAATAAATAAACGTTGTTTACATTGAATTATTGGTTTGACTGAACATCTAAATCAAGAAATATTTTTATAATTTTATGATTTCTTATTTATAAGAATTGAATTCAATATCATGAATTTCATAACAATTTATGCTCACAATTCAATTAATTGAGCTAGAAATTTTAATATATTTTATGAATATACCAAAATAGAATATTAAAAATAGTAAATATATAATAAATTTGTTTACTTTTCTCCTGTTGCAAAAATGGTGAGTGTACGCACTTTTCTTTCTGTAGCTGTTGCAAAAGGATGGAATATTTATCAATTGGATATTCATAATGCTTTTGTCCACAGAGATCTTGAAGAAGAAGTGTATATGCGTTTTCCTCCTGGTTTTTCTGTTGGTTCTCCTGGCTCTGCATGCAAATTAAAACGTTCCCTTTACGGTCTCAAGCAGTCACCGCGAAATTAGTTTGCTAAACTTCGTGACTCTCTTCTTAATTTTGGATTTCAACAATCCAAAGCTGATTACACGGTTTTCACCTTCACAAGAGATCAGGATTTCGTTGCGGTTCTTATATATGTTGATGATATCCTTTTGGCCAGAAACAACAAATCTGCTTGTGATCAAGTTAAGATTCATCTTAGCTCTTGTTTCAAAATCAAGGATCTTGGCAAACTTAAATATTTTCTCGGTATTGAATTTGCTCGTAGCTCCTCTGGTATATTTCTGAGTCAACGCAAATTTGCTATGGATATCTTGCATGAATGCGGATTACTTGGGTGTAAACCATCTGATTTTCCCATGGATCAGAAGTATAAATTGGCCCTTGCAGATGGTCCAGCTTATGATGATCCCACATGTTATCGACGTCTTGTAGGTCGCCTTCTTTATTTTACCATTACTCGACCTGAGTTGAGTTATGATGTACATACACTTTCTCAATTTCTTCAACATCCGCTCCAAGAACATTATGATGCAGTGTTGCGAGTCATGCGTTATATCAAGGGTAATCCAGGTCAAGGACTACTTATCCGTTCCACTTGTGATCTTCATCTTCATGCATATTGCGATTTTGATTGGGCAAGTTGTCCTATTACTCGACGATCCATCACTGGCTACTTTATTACACTCGGTCAATCTCCTATTTCATGGAAATCTAAGAAGCAACACACCATTTCTCGTTCCTCTGCTGAAACCGAATATCGTTCCATGGTAGCTGCCACTTCTGAACTATTATGGATCAAAGCTTTTCTGCAAGATCTTGGTGTCTCTCATTCCATGCCAATGACATTATATTGTGATAGTCAATCTGCTATTCATATTGCTTCTAATCCAGTTTTTCATGAAAGGACAAAATACATTGAACTCGACTGTCATTTTGTTCGAGAACATGTGATGTCCAAAACTATTTCCACACAACACACTCGGACTGATTCCCAACCTGTAGATATTCTAACTAAAGCTCTCGGTAGAAAACAGTTTCAATTTTTATTGTCCAAGTTGGGCATTTCCTCCCTCCATGCTCCAACTTGAGGGGGAGTATTAGGATAAGATTCATCTGTTTTGATATTGTTAATCTGATAACAAATAGTTTGTTAGTTAATTTTACTGATAAGATTGATTTGTTAGAATTTGTTTTATTTGATTGTAATTCTGTTACGGTCATTTTATATAATGACTGTTTTCATAAATAATAAAGTTAAGCCGCAGATTCACAGCAACTTCCATTAATAAGACATTTGCAAAATTATGTAGTTGATTTCATCGGGTGACAAGCTAATTGTATTGCTCTTAATCTTGTAAGGGTGTCTAGATTATTTGCTAGTCACCATGCTTTTCATTTGATTTATGCATGTATTAAATTTTTTCTTATTAATAAAATTATGAGTTTCTTTCTGTAAAAAAAATATTAAACCTAAATATTATTCACAAAAACTTACATATGCTCATATTATATAAGGCATCCATGAGAAAAGTTCATAACATTAAAATTAGCCTAGTGATGAGGAGTAGAAATAAGAAGACTTAAGATCAATCATTTTCATGTCTTTCGTAATCTTTCCTATAAATAATTAAAATATATAAAATAAAAAAAAAGTTCCACCCATATTGGGGGGAAGGGGTTGGGGATATAGATCATTCAGTTGTAGGCTATTTCATGATCATTCATATTCCGTTTTCCATCTAATAAAATCAACATTCACACTACTGAGTCTATCCAGCTTAACTTTTACGGGAAAAAATTCATGGAATATATTATTATCATCGATATGATAAGGATATATACTTAAATTTCCAGAATATGAATAGATTAGATATAATATTAAGAAATATCTGCGAAAAATTGCATTTGAAAACTTTAGCAAATCAGATTACTCCTTTTTATTGTGGGTTATCAAGGATATCACTTTGTTGATCTCTTCAATTTATAAAAATCATTAAAGTGAATTTTATCTTTTTAATTTTATTTTTTTACACAATTATAATTTTAATTGATTAGCATGTTTATGCAATTCGTGGTTTTCTTTATAGATGGATTAGTGGTTTAAGTATGTGTATTTTTAAGTTCTACACAGTAAACATCAAAAGCCGTTGTTGTTTCATTTTTTGGACGTCAAGCCCATGGATAATGGCATGCTCAAATGACTATTGCTCTTGTATTTGGGCTTCAGTTTTCGGACTTGTTTAATCCAGTAACTGTTAAGCCCAATACAGTTCGGTTACCAAAACCTTTAGCGACAGAAGACAAAAACTTGTTTAATCCTAAGTATAATAATGGCAAAAACCCTATTTTAGTCCCTTATATTAATTGTTTGTTTCAATTTAGTCTCATTTTTATTTTTGGTTTCAATTTGGTCCCAAATTAATTAATTGGTTTCAATTTAGTCTCAAATTAATTAATTGGTTTCAATGTGGGACTTCCGTCCAAATTATTTAAACGGAGTTAACTTTTGGCCACGTGGATGTCACGTAAATGACAATTTTTTTAAAACACCTGGACCCAGAACGGCCCGTTCTGAAACCGGAACGGGCCGTTCTGGTTGCACTTTTGGTGCGTTAATTTTGCATTCGGAACAGTGCGTTCCAGGTGCAAAATTAACACACCAAAAGTTCAACCAGAACGGCCCGTTCCGGTTTCAGAACCGGCCGTTCCGGTTTCATCCTTTTTATATATATAAAATATTAATAATTTTATAAAATATATTATTAATTATATTTTAATTATGTTGTTATATTTAATAAAATAAATATATTAATATTTTTTATATATATTTTATTTTATTATGCTTATCTTATTAATTTTTATCATTTTATTCCTCTAATTTTAAATAAGTTGCAAAAATTTATAAAGTGATACTTAAATATTTCTTCAAACAAAAAGAGAAAAAGAAAAAATTATTACTCTATTTATAAGACAATTGTATTTTATAAAAATAAGTAATTTTAAAATTTTTACCATAAAAAAATATTTTTCAAAATTATTATATTTTTTAATAAAATTAATAAAGAATATTGGTTTAATTGCATTTTTTATCCCTCAAGTATTACAATTGTGCAGGTTTGATCCCCAAGATTTTAATTGGGTAATTTTAGTCCTTAAAGAATTGCAATTGCGCGATTTTGGTCCTTCAATTTTTAATTGAATAATTTTAGTCCCTCGAATATCATAATAGTACGATTTTAGTTTCTCCCATTAAAAATTAATAATTTTAATATATATATATATATATATATATATATATATATATATATATATATATATATATATATATATATATATATATATATATATATGTTCTTACCGGAAATCTGCTGTAGAGCTGATCCGCTAGGTAAGATCGGTGAGCCTCCTTCACGGGTACGCTGGTGCTCCAAGATGGGGGTGGTACCTGCAAAAGAGACTCTGATGCTAAAGTTAGTGTTTGTGGGAGTATGAATCTCGTATAAGTAATGCACGTACCTTAGTGTGAATTAGGGTTGCTTTGGGCCTTGGGCCTGAGATAAGATATGATAGGATTAAATGGTGGATCCCATCTGAAGCGAGATCCCTCGAGATCGGTTATGATCTGCTTAAATGCCGAGCTGACGTCGCGTAGCGCGTGCCCGACCTCATTCTGTGCTGTGATGCCGAGCTCGAAGCTCGGCTTCGCGGTACGGACAGTACACTAGCCCCCCGAGCTCCGAAGTCCGTAGGTTGAGGAGTTAAGACCGAGCTCACTGGGGGGAAGTGACCTTTCACGTACTTCTGCCTGTTGAGATGCCATGTGTCGCAACTGTTCATTTTCCGAAAACGTGCAAGTGGCGCGTTAAGGGAAATGACGGTTATGCAATGATGGTTTTGCAATTAATGTGTTGTCAGCGTGCCCTTAGGTTGACACGTGGCATGGCCATTTTGAAACTTGGGGAAAAAGCCCTTTTCTCTTTCTCTCTCGCGTCTCTTCTTATTCACTCTGTTTTCTTCCACTCTTTGGCTTCTTGGGTACGATAGTCCTCTTTGCCTTCTCGTTCCCGTTCGCTTTCTGTCTCCATTTTCACAGTTTCTCTTCGAGTTCTATTACTCTTCTTGATGGCTGGTGGTCGTGGCGCCAGTTCTTCTGCCCCTGCCAGGGGCAAAGCGCGCGGTAAGGTGGTGGCTACCGGGAGGGGCGCCGCCGAGAGGAAAGACCCGCCTCCGCCCAAGGACTTGGAGTCGGGTGTTCCTGGCTACGACTGGGTGAAGCGTGAAATGGGGGGGTCCAAAGCGTGTTCAGATCGCCTCTGGAGGTTAATGCGGTTTGGAAGACGCACCGGATTTGCGACCCTTCCGTTTCCCGGATGATTCGACTCGAGCCCTATCCGGCCGGTGAGGGTGTGTATATGGGGAGGTCTACCGACCCTCCTCATTTCTATGTCTATTAGTGTTTCTTCAGGGACCTGAGCGTCTGTCTTCCTTTCACTCAGTTTGAGTGTGATTTCTTGAACTACATCAACGCGGCACCTTGCCAGCTACACCCCAATAGCTGGGGTTTTTTGAGGGCGTTTCAAGTCCTGTGTGCGGTCCTAGGGATAGGGTTGTCCCTCCGTGTTTTCCTTCACTTTTATCAGCTGAAGCTGGGTGTTCTGCCTTATGGCATTCTTTCTTTGAATGGGAGTAAAGAGGGGGGGTTATTCACTCCTTACTCACAGTCTTATAAAAACTTCAAAACCGAGTTCTTCCAGGTTGCCCTCGTGGACGTTGACCCTTTAGAGGATGGGGGCTTCTACTTCGGCGGATTGCCGAAGTTCCCTTTTTACTGGTGTCCCAAACCGTCTAGGTTCCACGGGGTGGATCCTTCGCAATTGATGGCCTCGGAGGCCGCTGCCATTGGGAATCTGTCGGCACTTCCTCGTCCGTTGGACTACAAGTCGATATTGTCACTGGCGAATTCGGCGCATAGGGAGAGGGGCCTCGAGGGTGAGCATCTTATGTTTTGGTAGTTTGTTGAGATTTGTGTAATTCCTCTTTGCTGATGTGTCCTATTTTCTGTCCGTAGGCATTATAGGGGAGGATTTGTGGCTTGATCTGAAGCACTGCTTCAACGTGACCGAGCTCGAGGTCTCCGAGCTTCCAGAGGAGGAGGTTTCCCCCATGAAGGTGAACCGAAAGAGAAAGAGGGGCGAGAGAGAGGTCGGGGGGACCTCTGCCCCTCGTGAAATATGGGAGGTTACCTCCGAGGCTGCTGAAGCCGGCATGGTGGACCTTGCTGGAAGTCTGCCGTCGGAAGGGGGCGTCCGTGTGGCTGCCGAAGCGGTGGCGTCGGCTACTGGGCCTGTCGCTCAGCCCGACGAGGTGCGGGCCCGAGCTGCTGAGCGAGTTGTCCGGGCCGTCGTGGTGAGTACTTTTCTTTTCTTAGTCTCGTTTCTATTTTCTTCATTGTACGTTGTTTTTCTCAGTTTTGACTTGAGGCTATTTTCTATAGGCAGGGGATGTCGACGAGGAAGCGGTCCTTGCTGCCGGGCGGGCCACCTCGGTTGCCGAAGAGGTAGTCCGGGGTGCTGTACCTGTTACCCCGGTTGGCGAGGTAAGCGGTTGGCCCTTCTATGATGTTGATGTTTTACCCTACTGTTTACTTTTTGTTCTCAGAAGAGTATCCTCGTTTCTTGCAGGCGGGGAACGACACCGGGGTTTCGGTTCTCCCGAGTTCCGGGGCGTCGGAAGGGAATCCTTCCGTGGTTGCGCAGGGGGTGCCTGCGTCTACTTCTGCCGGGGCTCGTAGGGAGGGATCGAGCTCCAGGCTCCCTTCTTCCGGTCCAGTGCCGAAGCCGAAGTGGCTGTATCTTGCGTACCGCTATGCGCAAGAGGGCGCGCCCATGCGGTTAGAGCATTTGAGTGCATCGGAGGAGGTTGACTCTCTGTGGAGTGCCGTAGTGACCCCGGAGAAGTTTTTCCCAAAGGGGTCGCTGAGCACGGCTGATCAGGCGATGATCGAGTCGGCCAGGCCGATGGGGAGTTTCGAGGCCGCCCAGATCTTCCTGCAGAGAGGCACGACCATTGTGGATTACTGGAAACACAAGTGGTCTAGGCAGCAGGAGGACATGGCGAAGCTGAGGAGCCTTGTTCAGCCTCTAGAGGATGAAAATAAAGTCCTGAAGGAGGAGAACGGGGTTCTGACTGCCGCCCTCGGCGAAGCGAAGATGCAGGGGGCCAAGCTCCGGGCGGCGAGGGGAGACCTCGCTAGGGCCCAGAAGTCATTGGAGATCGTTGTGCGTTCCAACAAAGACTATGCTTCTCGGGTGAGTGAACTGCAGGGGCTTGTTACCTCGTCCCGAGGTGAGGTGATGTCTTCTCGATAGCAGGTTCGCTCTTTGGAAGGTGAAGTCGCATTTTTGAAGAGCGAACTAGTGTCGGTAACCGAGGAGCGTCTCCACGATGAGGTCATTATTGGCAGCAAAGAGGAGGAGATTACTGCCCAGAGAGTAGACCTTTCGTCGCTGGAGGCTGAGAAGGCGGCGTTGGAGAGGAGACTTGAGGAGGTCGAGCGCTCCATCGTGGTGGAGCATAAGAGGGGCTTTCTCAAGGCTGCCCGCCAGGCCAGGCTCCTTGCGCCAGGGTTTGACTTCTCCAGCATGCACGTGGAGAAGGTCGTTCGCTTTGGGAAGCTGGTCAAGGAGGACGACGTCGAGGATAGCTCTAGTGAGAATGCCTCTGTGTAGGCCTAATTTTGTAATAGCCTAGTTTAATTTTTTGTTTTGGATTCAAGTGTTGAATTCTGGGAACTTTGCTTGCATGCGCATATTTTTCTTTGCCTTTATGTGTTTGCGCTTGATTTTTGCTTTGTGTGCGTTTTGAGATATACGTTCGATGTCTGTTTTGCGTTTTTTATGGATCTGAGCTGGTCATGCCGGGTTTAGACCTCGACCTTGGTTTTTTGTAAATGAATCTTTTGGGAGGTTCGAGTGTGGCCTGAGGTTCGGATTCGGTCTCGAATCGAAGTGAGGTGAGTTGTACGAAGGTTCAAACTTGACCTTAATAAACCGAGGTTCGAACTCGACCTTAAATTTTCATGAGGGTTCGAACTTGCCTTTAATGAACCGAGGTTCGAACTCGACCTTAAATTTTTGTGAAGGTTCGAACTTTACGTTAATAAACCGAGGTTCGAACTCGACCTTAGATTTTTGTGAAGGTTCAAACTTGACCTTGATGAGCCGAGGTTCGAACTCGACCTTAGATTTTTGTGAAGGTTCAAACTTGACCTTGATGACCCGAGGTTCGAACTCGACCTTAGATTTTTGTGAAGGTTCAAATTTGACTTTAATGAACCGAGGTTCGAACTCGACCTTAGATTTTTATGAAGGTTCAAACTTGACCTTGACGACCCGAGGTTCGAACTCGACCTTAGATTTTTGTGAAGGTTCAAATTTGACCTTAATGAACCGAGGTTCGAACTCGACCTTAGATTTTTATGAAGGTTCAAACTTGACCTTGATGACCCGAGGTTCGAACTCGACCTTAGATTTTCGTGAAGGTTCAAACTTGACCTTAATAAACCGAGGTTCGGACTCGACCCTCATTTGAGGTTAGACGTAAAATGATGCGAAAAAGATGTAAGTTGAATGGAATGAGTCATTTTATTGATTATGTAAATGTGCCTCGTTAAAAACCCTTTCAGCCAAAACCCATCTTTCTGTTTTTTGGGACAAAAGACTGAGGCGGGAAAAGAGTGCACAGCTCATTCATACAAAGTTCACCTAAAATAAAACTTGAGATGCGTAGCATTGCAAGTTCGCGGTATAGGTTTGCCGCTGAGTTCTTCCAATCTATAAGCTCCATTTCCCAAGTCTTCTGTAACTCGGAAGGGGACACCCCAAGTGGGTGTGAGTTTCCCATCTGACGTGTCCTTTCTTGCTTCGCCTAGTAATCGCCATACCAAGTCACCTACTCAGAACGAGCGAGGTTTTACTCGGGTGTTGTATCTTCTGGAAGCTCGGAGCTTGCAGGCTTCTTCGTGGATTTGAGCTTCGTCTCTAAGCTCGTCCACTAAGTCGAGGTCAGCTGCCAGTTCTTGGGCATTCTGTTCACTGTTAAAGACTTGGCGCCTGTGGGATGTTTCGCCGACTTCTACTAGGATCATAACGTCAGCTCCATAGGTCAGCCTGTAAGGCGTCTCTTGTGTAGTTGACTGGAGGGTACAATGATACGCCCAGAGGAGAGTTTCGGGCGGTTGTCGGTGTGCGTTGCCGAACTGCTGACATTCTTTGCATTTTTGGATGTGGCTTTGGCAATCCGACTTCAGAGTGGGCCAGTAGTACCCAGCTCGGAGTACTCTGGTTGCCATTGAACGCGCCCCGAAATGCATGCCGCATATTCCCTGGTGAATTTCCTTGATGACATAGGCTGCTTGCGACACAGTCAGGCATTTGAGCAGTGGAGAGGAAACACCACGCTTGAATAATTCATCTCCGATGATGATGAACTTGGCCGATCTCATCCTTATCTTCCGAGCTTCGTCTTTATCCTCGGGCAGGATTCCTTCTTTCAAGTAGCTCCAGATGCCTGCCATCCATCCTAGGTCCTCGTTGTCACTAACGTTGATGACCTTTTCGTCTAAGCTGGGTGAGTGCAAGGTTTCCTAGATGATGGTTCGGTGCTATCCGGGCCTTTTGGTGCTGGCGAGCTTCGATAGGAGGTCGGCTCGGGCGTTTTGCTCTCGCGACACATGCTTTATGGTGAATTCGTCGAAGGACGAGATCTGGTGGGACGCAGTGTGAAAGTACCGCTGCAGCAGAGTGTCCTTTTCCTGGTACGTCCCACTGAGTTGCTCCACCATGAGTTTCGAGTCACTGTTGCAACTCACTCTTCGAGCTCCGAGGTCGCGGGCTAGCCTTAGTCCTGCGAGAAGTGCCTCGTACTCCGCCTGGTTATTGGTCACCTTGAAGCCAAACTTGAGGGATTGCTCCAAGGTGACTTGGTTTGGCCCTTCCAGAATGATGCCTGCACCACCGCCTTTAGAGTTGGAGGACCCGTCAACATGCAAAGTCCATACCTAGGGTTCTTCGGCAGTAGTTGGAGTGAGCTCGGCTACGAAGTCGGCTAAGCATTGGGCCTTCAGGGGTCCGCGACTTTCGTACTGGATGTCGAATTTAGATAGTTCTACCGACCAGGCGATCATGCGTCTGGCGAGCTCGGGTTTTCGCAGAATTTTCTTGATGGGGTAGTCAGTTTTGACTACCACCTGGTGGCTCTGGAAGTAGGGTCGGAGCCACCGAGCTGCGGTGACGAGCGTCAATGTCAGCTTCTCAATCATTTGGTATCTCCTTTCCGTGTCTTGGAGAACTCGGCTGATGAAGTAGATAGGTGTTTGTACCTTTTGGTGTTCTTGTACGATAACTGCGCTAATGGCATTTTCCGCTACTGCCAAGTAGAGGAGGAGATCGGTGTTGTGATCCGGCCTCTGTAGGATCGGTGGAGTTGTGAGGAAGGTTTTGAAGCTTTGGAAAGCTCCTTCGCACTGATCTGTCCACAGGAAATCTTTTGGCTTTTTTAGCAGAGTGAAGATTGGTCTCGCCTTCTCCGCGAGTTTGGGAATGAAGCGGGACAATGAGACTAACCGTCCGGCCAGGCGTTGGACCTGTTTCACCGTTTGTGGGCTTTGCATCTGGATGATGGCTTTGCACTTCTCGGGGTTGGCCTCGATTCCTCTGCTGGTAATCATGAAGCCGAGGAACTTTCCTCCCTGGACACCAAAGACACATTTCTCCGGGTTGAGGCGCATGTTATGCTTCCTAACCTGGGCGAATACTTCGGCGAGATCGGTAGCATGGTCTGTTGCCGAGGTGGTTTTGACTACCATGTCGTCGACATAAACTTCCATGTTTCTCCCGATCTGTTGATGGAAGACCTTATTCATCAGCCGCTGGTAGGTTGCCCCCGCGTTTTTTAGGCCGAAGGGCATCACCCGGTAGCAGTAATTGGCGTGGTCGGTGATGAAGGACGTGTGCACTTCATCAGGTGGGTACATCATTATCTGGTTGTACCCAGAGTAGGCGTCGAGGAAACTGAGGAGGGCGTATCCGGAGGCTCCGTCGACTAACCTGTCAATGCTCGGCAAAGGGTGTGAGTCCTTGGGGCATGCTTTGTTTAGGTCGGTATAGTCGACGCACATACGCCACTTCCCCGAGTTCTTCTTTACCAGGACCACGTTTGCCAGCCATGTGGTGTATTTGACTTCACGGATGAAGCCTGCGTTGAGCAATTTCTGTGTTTCGGCGACGATGGCCTCCCGTCTTTCGCCGCCAACCTTCCTCTTCCTCTGGGCGATTGGTTTTGCCTCCTTGTGTATTGCTAGCCTGTGGCAGATGAAATCGGCGTCTATGCCTGGCATGTCAGCGCTAGACCAGGCGAAGAGGTCAACATTCTTGAGGATTTCCGCTTCAAGTTGCTGCCGCAACTCTGGAGTCAACTGTCTACTGATCTTCGTGGTTTACCCGGGGAGTTCCCCGATCTGGAGGTCATCGAGTTTGTCAACGGGGCTAGGCCGCTCTTCATGAGCGTTGGATCTTGGATCGAGGTCGGTGATTTCTTCGTGGTTGGTGTGAGCCACGGCGGTAAGGTTGCTCTTGCACTGTTCGTCGAGTGAGGCGATTTTCAGGCTTTCGGTGTAGCATTGTCGTGCTATCTTCTGATTTGCTTTGACGGAGATAATCTTCCCATCATGCCCTGGGAATTTCATGGTGAGGTGTGGGGTGGACACCACCGCTCCGAGCTGATTTAAGGTTGGCCTGCCGATGATGATGTTATAGGAGGTGTCGGCTTCCACGAGGAGGTATCGAACCATGACCCGCCTTGAATCCGGAGGTGCTCTGAAAGTCGTCAATAGGTCCACGTACCCCCGAGTGTGAACGCTTTTTCCTGCAAAACCGACTAGGGGTTCTGTGTGAGGTTGTATGAGAGAGTGGGGGACGTCTAACCTGAAGAACATTGGCCAATATAGGATGTCGGCCGAGCTCCCTTGGTCGACCAGGGTCTTGTGAACCTCCCAATTGGCTAATTCCACGGCGATAACCATGGGATCATCCTGGTTGGAGTTGACCCCGGCATAGTCATCGTCGGTGAAAGTGATCGTCAGCGAGCTCTGGTGCGAAGCAGAGGCGGTGAATTGTATGCGGTTGACGTTGCGCAGGTGTTTTTTTCGGGCCGAGCTGCTGGCTCCCCCTCCTGCGAAACCTCCTGCAATTGTGCTGATCACTCCTTGTGGGGGAGTTGATCCTGCTTCCTGGGCTACCTCGGCTCGCATTGCTCCGCCGGGGTTGGGTTGAGAGCCGGAGGGATGATCAGAGTGTCGTCGCTGGGGTTGAGCGCGAATCCTCTTGTTTTTTGCGCGTAGAGCCGCTAGGTCTGCCTCATTAGCGGTACGCAATGCCGCTAGGTCAGTGTCGTGCTTGGCACGCATGATTTGTAGGTCGGCGGCGTGTTGCTGCCGCATCTGTTCGACCTGGTCAATTAATCTTCTCAACGCTGCTTCATTATCCATGGTAGTTGAGTGGTTTGCGTCATCTGTCGTGCGTCTACTATGGCTTCTGGTGCAAACCATAAGCGTGACCGATAAGAGCTGTCTTGATCGACCCCACGGTGGGCGCCAAATGTTCTTACCCGAAATCTGTTGTAGAGCTGATCCGCCAGGTAAGATCGGTGAACCTCCTTCACGGGTACGCTGGTGCTCCAAGATGGGGGTGGTACCTGCAAAAGAGACTCCAATGCTAAAGTTGGTGTTTGTGGGAGTATGAATCTCGTATAAGTAATGCACGTACCTTAGTGTGAATTAGGGTTGCTTTGGGCCTTGGGCCTGAGATAAGATATGATAGGATTAAATGGTGGATCCCGTCTGAAGCGAGATCCCTCGAGATCGGTTATGATCTGCTTAAATGCCGAGCTGACGTCGCGTAGCGCGTGCCCGACCTCATTCTGTGCTGTGATGCCGAGCTCAGAGCTCGGCTTCGCGGTACGGACAGTATAATATATATATATATATATATATATATATATAATGTTTTAAAATTAAACAATTATTTATCTATTCAAATTAACGTATATTATAATTTTCGATATTATATCAATAATATTATTAATATATTTATAGATAAACTAATAATTTGATAAATATAACTTGTTATATATTAATATACTTTTACAAAAATATAAGTATATTAATTAGAAATATATATCTGATCTTATATATTTATATTTTTGTAAAAGTATATTAATATATATTAAGTTATATTTATCAAATTATTAGTTTATTTATAAATATAGTAAAAATATTATTGATATTAATTTATCAGTAATATTAAAATATTAATAATATATAAATTCTATTATTTAGTAATAATAAATATATATTATTTGATATATTAAAAAATTATAATATACGTTAATTTAAATAAGCAAACAATTATATAGTTTTAAAACATTATATATATATATATTAAAATTTTAAAATTATTAAATTTTTAATGAGAAAGACTAAAATTGCACAATTATGATATTTGAGAGATTAAAATTGTTTAATTAAAAATTGTGAGACTAAAATTACACAACTGTAATCTTTTAATGACTGAAATTACTCAATTAAAACCTTAAGGATCAAAATTGCATAATTATAATACTTGAGCGATCAAAAACACAATTTCAGTTTTGGAACGGGCCGTTCTGAATCCAGAACGGTCCGTTCTGGTTTCAGAACGGCCCGTTTTAGTTGCAAAATTAACACACCAGAACGGACCGTTCTGGGTCCAGGTGTTTTCAAAAAAAATTGTCATCCACGTGGCATCCACGTGACTAAAAGTTAACTACGTTTAAATAATTTGGACGGAAGTCCCACATTGAAACCAATTAATTAATTTGGGACTAAATTGAAACCAATTAATTAGTTTGAGACCAAATTGAAACCAAAAATAAAAATGAGACTAAATTGAAACAAACAATTAATATAAGAGACCAAAATAGGGTTTTAACCTATAATAATTTATTGGATCTCCATTGAGCTGAGGTCTTTATCAAGAATAATTTCTTCCAAATCCCTAATATATCTAATCCAAGATCCTAAAAGTAAGGTAGAAGATATTTATGAGTTGAGTTTTAAAAGAAAAAAAAAGAGATAACATTTTTTTTTTCATTTTAGAATAAATATTCTCCAATTTAATATTTTAAAATAAAAAATAAATTAATATTTGACCTTTTTTTATAAACCAAAAGCAACAATATATTAGATAAGGTACTCTAACCCTTAAAAAAACACATTCAAATATCTGACATGAATTATGAATAAAATGCGACTGTCATGAATTATGAACATATTACATTTACAAGAATATTTTTTCTCTGAAATCTTATTTTAGATATATTAAAAAAATGTTTGATTACATTATACTATTTTTGAGGAATATTTTTAAAAATTTACAATTTTTAAATAAAAAAAATATTTTATAAAATATGTTAAAATGTATTATAACATAATTTTTCATATTCTCGTGAAATGTGTTTTCTCACCCCTTAATACGAGAATAAAAATGTAATAAAATATGATAGATAACTTTTTCAAAAATAAAAAATTTAAGATTAAGAATAATTTTTCAAAAGTAACAAAAATGAGAATATTACATCCGCATATTTACATTTTCAAAAACAACCTTTAACCTATTAAACAATCGTATTCTAAGTCTAATAAATCTTTAACAAGACATTGTTTATTAATTGTGCTTGCACTTAAATTTATAACAATATGTTCCTATTAGTTAGAGGATGACAAATTGATAGATTGAATATTATTTTAGATAAATTATAATAGGTCGGATACAAATAATACATTAATTTATTTAAATTTATTAAAAATTTACATAAAAATTTATTCCATTTAATCTATTTAAAGTAAAATATTCATTCAATTCATATATTAACAATTTTTTCAAAAATAAATATTTAATTCATCCATAAAAATAATATTTTAAAAATTAAATAATTTTTATTTCATGAAATATTTTTTAATTATTTTTTTTAATCTTTATAATTCAATATATTCTTATATAATTTTTTAAAATTCACAAAACTTTTTTAATATTAATATAACATTTTAAAATCTCAATTGAACTCAATTAAATAGATTTATTTCTCACTCTTATTATTAATATCCAACTTACAAACATTTTAAACAAATCAAAGAACTTTCGACCATTTTCAAAAAAGAGAAAGAGAACCAATTTATCTTATCGAACAACCATGACCAACATCGAATTTTACAACTCAAATACCTCCCCTTACCAACAACCCTAATTCTTTTATTTGAGATTCTCATTTGCACCTGCCCATCCAATATGCAAGCGAATATTACATTTTCTATGAGCAACAATATATCCGAAAGAAAAATTTAATGTTGTGAAAAATACTTTGTGAAAAATATTAAAAATGTTTTGAAAAATAATAATTTTTTTGAAACAATAAATATACTATTTCCATTTTCCAAGATGATAAGCAGCATGAATAATTAAGGCAATAGCCAACTTGGAGTGGGCTTCCATAAGGATTCTACTACAAGCCAAGGCTAACCCTTTCAAAACACCTCATAGTTCAGCTATAATATCCAATGTTTGCTGAGAATCCTGCAATAGACATTGACATTGACAAGTCATTTCTCATAACTCCACCATACCAAGCCAATCATAACCCAATATCTGCATTCACGTAACATTAACTATACATCAGAACCAGGAGCTACCCAACAAATCTTCATATTTTAATATCCCTCCACTTGTTCTAAACTAGTGGTATTAGTCTCCACCTATGCACAATCATCTTCACCCTTCTCTGGATTCGTTCCAAAAGTCAAAAGGTGCAGAAGAAACTTTGGAAAAATCAGTTGCCACTTATGATCAAGAAAACGGAAATTTGTTAGCATAGGGGGAAAAATAATTAACGATGAGTTTGATGCACATGCATGTAAGTTGTTACAATGTTAATCAGAAATCTTTGATATAATTTTTAACATACACATTGTCATAAAAGTTTTTAAATATATATTAAAAATTTAAAATCATTAATTTTATTTATTTATTAAAGTATTAGCCTCTTTTCTAAATAGTTTATAAAACAAGAAAATTACGTAATTAATTCTCTAAGTATGGAAAAACATGCTAAGTAGTCCTTTAAAGAAATAAGATTACTTATGAGATTCAAACCTTATGAGATTACTTATCTCATTTTATTAGTTTTTTTTTTTATTATTATCAATAATAAGATTATGCCAGTCGCAATAAATATCTAATTTATGTTCTTATTCATGTACTTAATTTGTCATTTTATTATTATTTTTTATTAAAACTATTTTTTATTAATTTAGGGGCAATTTAAGAGATTTGTTGATATTTTAAAGACTAAATTAATGATTTATTCATGAATAGATTCACACATAGTATTTCGTGTTTAAGTAATAATATAAGAAATTATGCCAGTTAAAAAAAATATAAAAAATATCATTTTTATAATATAATATAATATAAATTTAATTTTGTGCAAGTATAAAAAAAATATAATAGATATAAGTTATAACTTTTAAAAAAATTATTAAAAAATTAACAACTTTATTATTCATATCGATATGTATTTACAATGTACAAATTATTCTTCATATTTATTATTAAAAAAGAAAATAATTATTATATTAAATAACTATTTTTTTATTTATATACCTCATTATTCAATGAAATAAAAGAGGAAAACAACACTTTGGTATTAGTGAAATTGAATTCATACTCTTAAAAAAAATTCTCAAATTTAAATTTTGTGAATAAGAAAAATGTGATCGAAAACAACACTTTATTTAAAATAATGAGTAAGGGGTGATAAAATAAGTTAATTTCACCGATTAAATTATTTGCCTTGACAAAATGATAGGATTGAATTAAATAATTCAACGCACTAATTTATCTCACTAACTCGATAGGTTAAAAGATTAACATATTAGCTCATTTAATTTATTTCTAATTCACTCTTAATCTACCAATATCTGATATGTATAAATAAATATATTTATATATAATGTAAAGAGACATAATATATACATGTTTATAAAATAAAATCACTGGTGTGCTAAAAACAAAAGTAATATTAATTTTAGTAATTTTCTATTTTTATTTTATTTTATTTTTTTAAGATTTTGATTGATGAACTTGTTAACTCCTCATTACATAATTGATCAACTTAATTTTTTTATCTCATGTTACGTGTCAACCATAAACTTGACAACCTAATTCTAAATGGGGTGAATTATAATTTTCAACCTATCTTCTGTTAATAGAATGAGTTGTTTTACCGATTTTTTTTATTTATAATAAGGATTAGTATTTTTTTAAAAATACTTTACACAATTAATATAGTTAAAAAAAATGAAAAAGGACATCAAACATAATTTTGGTAATTACTAATTACAAAATGTAATTAATCCATCCCAAAGAGATTTTTATTTATTTATTACAACTCCTAGTGTTTTTTTTTTCTTCTTGTCATTCTTTTTCCCTTTTCACGGGATAAACCAGAGGAACAGCCTAACATAATAGAATCGCCTGTCTATTTGAAATGTCCATATTTTATAAGAAAGTTGCAAAGGTGTCGTTGGATGAAAAATATCTTACTCAAAATGTAATTTCTTCTTCTTATTATTTGTTTGTGGCTCCCATCACACAAAGAGAAGCATCTAGAGCCCAATATTATATTCAAACATATTTGACAATAGAAACATGATATTATCCAAGCCTAATAATAAAATAAAATAAAATGATTAACAATTTAAAATGTACCCTTTTATCCCCCACTCAATCAGTAATCAAAATAAATATAAATTTAGATGGAAGAAACTAACAAATCACTTGGTTGAATTAAGGACGGAATTGGGATATGATCAAAATGATACCAAAGCATAAACCAATCTAAATCACTGCTACATTCTCATTGAATAGTAAGTAATTTGCATGTCTCAATCAGTGTTATTTGGATTCAACAACAACACAAATTTTAGAGACATATATCCATTTGGTTATGCAAAAAACTTTATGGCAGTCACACGTAATAAGAGACAGAAAAGTAAGGATGAGGAGTATTACATGAGAGATTCTTAATTTCTTATCCGTAAGTAAGTATACTATTTTTGTATTTATCACATGCTAAATTCATTTTGCAAACTTTTACTATTTTGTTCGATTCATTAATTCACTAAAGATTTGATGGGTAATTTCAACGATTGAATAACGAGTAAATACTGAAAAGAAAAAAAATTAAAAATAACTGATATAAATGTGTCGAATCGTATCCAATGCTTGACTTGGAATGATGTTTTTGATTCGTCTCAAGTGACAGTGTTCTGTTCCTTCAATCGGACAAACTCGTGTACTTTCCAATTCCAAATTTCGGCAGTGTTGAGTCATGGCGAAGCAGAAACTGAGCAATACACTTTTCGTGCAGTTGTTGATTTTCTTCTTCTATGCTTCATCTGTTTCGGTTTCAGCGAGATTTGTGCCTCTATTGCAGAACTATGGGAACCCCATATTTAGATCAAACTTTCATACTATTTACGACACTTCCAAGTACGGTGGGTTTCAACTGAGCAATGGCTTGGCTCAAACGCCTCAGATGGGGTTTGCTTCTCTCTCTCTCTCTTATGCCTTCAGTTGAATAAATTTATGAGATGGGGTTTTACTTCTGATATTTTGATGAAGTTTTTTTTTTTTTTTTTTTCACGGTTGCAACTGCCAAATTGATAAAAGACCCACGTGATGAAAGATATTTTCCATGGTATTTTAACTTTGATGTTTCTTTTAATTTTTGTGTAGATGGAATAGCTGGAATTTCTTTGCATGTAATATCAACGAAACAGTCATTAAGGAAACGGGTATCGTTTTCTTTCTTTGATGCTACTACTTGTAGATGAGTCACTTCCATTTCCTCGATGAATTAGTGCATCCACGGATTGTGATCAAGTGGTCATATTAGTCTTTTTTTTTTTTTTTTTTTCCAGTTATTCTGCGTTGTTTATTAGTTACTTTTTAGTTTCTTGATCCGTGTGTATGAATCAGTGTACATCTAGTTTATGAATGGATTCATTCTTCAGTTGTCATTCAATACTTGGTTTCATAATCAAGCGTTAGATCCTCTCTTATCAAAAAATTTATTTACTTTGTAAAAAATAAACATATCTTAGCTTTGATTTTATTTCAATTAATCACTAATAAAATCTCAACTTATATCCTTCGGCCACTGGAGAAGAAGTGAGTTTGAACCGAGTCCAGGAATAGAGGAAAATGATGTGTTATAATAGGAGATATTTTTTTGGAATTGGGGAGGAATTTCGCCCCTTGGTCTCTGGCTCTACCTGTGCTTTAAATAGCTCTGCATTCTTGAGATGTTTTGCTATCTTTTTTTGTGAAATAGGTTAACTATTCATCAAAGACAAAGATTCATTTGCTTTTCTTGTGACTTTACATTCCATTGGAAAACAATTTGTATTATGATATTACACTTATAATCTCCAATGGCATATTTTGTTTCACTGCAAGCATTATGGCTCGTATTTTTCCAATTAATAGCTGAGATTTAATCTTTTCCTTGGTAGTTTATGCCTACCAGTACTGATATGTATTTTATTTTTCCAGCTGATGCGCTGGTATCAACAGGGTTGGCTGATTTAGGTTATGTGTACCTCAACATAGGTAATGTTCTTGTGTGTTCAAAATTAACATTTTAGCTGTGGGACATCTATTTATACTTATCTGATATTACTATATTTTATGTGCAGATGATTGCTGGTCTGCTGTGACAAGAAATCTGAAGGTTAGCTAAACTCTGTTGCTTCAATTTTACTGAATCAACTTCATCACTATCATCTCTTGTTGTATATACTTGTTGGCTTTCAATGTTACCTTTCTGGACTTTCAATTGGGTAAAGAAAACATGCTTCAACTGGCATTTGTTAGATATTGGCTAAGTTTTACCACATAAAAAAGATAAATAATTAACAAATGCCAATTGAAACATTTTTTCTTAAATCTATTGAAAGTCCATATAAAATATAAAATGAACTTTCAATAGTGCATGTAGTCATCAATAGAATACATGCTTTCCTGTTTTATCAAACCATATGCCAGCACAGTGCAAGGATGGGTAACAGTGTACCACTTGTAGTTTGATAGTCTGCTGGCATATTTGTTTAATAAAACAGGAAAGCATGTATTCTATACATGACTACATGCTCTACCCATTTTCTATATGAAAATGGTTTTGTAGCAAAGTTTAAAATTCCGTTAACATTCTTTTGGTAAATATATGCTGCTACTTACTGTTTTGGGCGTGGAAGTGCAGGGTCAACTGGTTCCAGATCAGAAGACATTTCCATCAGGAATCAAAGCTCTAGCAGATTATGTACATGGAAAGGGACTCAAGCTTGGCATATATTCTGATGCTGGGTAGGATGATACTGCAAAATCGGCCAGATGTTTGAACGGTTCATTCTAAAATAAATGATACCCCTTTTAATTGTGACTAACCAATCTTCTAATCACATGTTCTATATTTTTTGTATATCTCACTCTTATTAGGGCTTTTACATGTCAAGTCCGGCCAGGATCAATTTTCCATGAAACTGATGATGCAGATTTATTTGCCTCTTGGGTTAGATTCCATTATCTCATTTCTATAGTTTGCAAAACAGTATCATATACTCTTCATGTTTCAAGGAGATAAGATATTGTGCCATTTAATGGAATTCTCTTAAAGTTCAAATAGTTTTCATTCATTGATATGATTGAAATTTGTTTGCAGAGATGGTATTCACATAACTTAGCAATGACCTATACCTTCATAGATATTATGTCTACCATGGCACAATTAGATTGTTAGAATTACAGCTCATGAGCACAACTCCAAAATTTCTGACATCAATTAAGTAATAAAAGAAAATTAGTCTCACTGCTTGATAAATTTAACTATAAAACATAGTTGTTACTCTTTTTATTATGTTGAGGGACATTTTTTATACTATAGAAGTAGTCTCATCTTGGAACGGTAACTAGTTATATTTTTCTGTACTTTCAGTAATTTTTCCCCCATCCTTTCATCCTTTTACCAGGGTGTAGATTATTTGAAGTATGACAACTGTTACAATCTGGGCATCCCTCCGAAAAAACGGTTTTTTTCTCATCTGTCTCACAGTAATTGCAATAGTTGCAGCACCCAGTACATTGAATTTGAGTCAATGTGGTTGCTTGTATTCCAGATATCCACCTATGCGCGATGCTCTCAATGCAACTGGGCGTAAAATATTCTATTCACTCTGTGAATGGTAATAGGGCATGTTTTTTAATTAGTTATCTGAGCTTGGCTACTGTTTGCTTGAGAGAAACCTTGCTACTTTCCTTTTGATTTTGCAGGGGTGTTGATGACCCTGCCTTGTGGGCAGGCAAGGTGGGTAACAGTTGGCGCACAACTGATGACATCAATGATACATGGGCAAGGTTAAAATTCTTGACATTGACTTATGGGTGGTGTGCATTTAACATTATATTCGGGTTGCTTATAACTCAATAATGTCAATAAATTCAGATATAGCATTCAGAGGGATAAAACAGAATTTGTGGGGTCAAATCGTCGTTGGTTGTTACTGGCTTGGAATTTTGCTTTTGTCAATTGTTTTCTATTAACCAGTGATCTAGTAGCATGAACACAAATTATGTTAAAAAATGGTATGTGAAGTTGAATTAATGAAAATTATTTGGAATTTAGAATTATATTAGAAAGGCAAAAATACATTTTTCGTCCCTTATATTATTTATTAGTGTCAATTTAGTCTCACTTTAATTAATTAAATCAATTTAGTCCCACATCTTTAAAATGTATCTCAATGTTTGATTTTCCGTTTCTTCCGTTTAAATACTTAACGGATTTGACATGTGTCATGCTGTTATGCCATGTGTCACATCATCATGTCACGTGTCATGATGTCCAGTCATGTAGCATGATAGCATGACACGTGGCATGACACGTATCATATCCGCTAAGTATTTAAACGGAAGAGACGGAAAATCAAACATTGAGATACATTTTTTAGATGTGGGACTAAAAAGTGAAACTAAATTGAATCTAATAAATAATATAAGGGTCGAAAGGTATATTTTTGCCTATTCGAAAAGTCCTTAAGTTTACATTTTGCTCTTTTGGTTGATGTTATGTTTTTAATCAGAATATAGTGAGTGATGTGGCCATGTGGGGATTGGTGTATCATTATGTCAAAGCTTGGAATTTTGTTTATAGAGGAATGATATATTTCCTTGTCTACTGTATAAGTCCCTGGGCAGTCGAGAGACTTAAGAAGAAAGGGATAACTACATATACATTGTGCACAGGATGGTGTAATTGTGGCCTCGGTTTGGTAATTGGTGGGAATTAAAGTATGAGGAAGGTTGTAGGGAAGAGTGGACTTGTGAAATGAGGGGGGGAAAGGGTAGGGATAAATGAGGGCAGAGGGTGAATGGTAGTTTTCATCTATTTCTGGCAGCCAGAATAGGGAAAAGAATGAAGAATATTCATATGGGTGCATTACTTGAAATTCAAATAATCCTGCTCAGCCAATTTTTACTTTTTATCTTCTTGATATATAGCTGCTGGACTCAAGGAATTAGGTGCACTCTAGTGTACAGTTATTTAGATTCTAGGATTCACGAAAGCCCTAAAAACAATGTTAAAATAATGGAAAATGGAAATAGTGATGGGCATGAGTGTTACTATTTTGGCAAGTGAATCAAATTGTTCAAGTATTCTAAAATTAGTAGAGTGTCGATCCGTCAAAGACATGCTTAATATTTGACAATCTATCCAAAATTTGTTGTTCTTTTAGCTTTGTCACAATTAATCTATAGATTCACATGTGCATAAGTTCTTCTTAACAAAATTTAACTAAAGAAATAGTTTTTAGGACTCTTAGAGAGATAATAGCAAGGTCTTTGTTTAGATATAAAACAACTTGCTGGGGTTATATTTCATTGAACTCACAAGATTTCAAGAGGTAGAATATATAATATTTTTGGACTTCAAAATCACATCCAATTGTAAATATTTTTTTAACCCTAATCCCTTAGAAGAAAAGAACTAAATCACTTTATTAACCGTCAATTCCTTGATCACTTAACAAAATGACTTGCATTAAGTGTTACTTTTCCAAGATACTAAAGACTCACATCCATTCATGAAATGAGACTCCTTAGGTAATAATTAAGTTAAGAGGAATGGCTTAAGGAAGGCACCTTGCGAGAAAATAATTGTCCTACGAGTTATGGACCACGAGAATTTGAGTATGAATCATTGAGTGGTCGCCCTGCAACCCTTTAGCATTGCACCAACTCCTATATTAGCTTCACCGGCCAGCGGTGTGATTGGCGCCCAGTGATGGGTGTCTTGAGGTTAACAATCTTGGCAAAAAAAATTGGCTTTCATTTATCTTGAAATTAGCAACCATTAAATCCTACACTTGGTAATTCAAACACATACTAAAAACTTAACAAAACAGGACATGTAATGATCTAATTTGAAAGAAAATTGTCTATTAAAAATGTGTGCAATTTGAAGTAACTAGGACAATTATCAATGAATCTCGTGACTATTTGTCATAAAAGATCACCATTGGATCATGATGATAAAGATGAACATTAGCATAGAGTTGGGCATTACTTTAGGTTTGACGAATTTGAAATAATCTAATACATTCCCATGATTTTCTTTGGTTTAAATACTTTTTTAATGCTTATAATTTCACTTATTTTACTTTTTAGTCTTTATAGTTTAAAATAGACCTTTTTAATTCTTGTACTTATCTTTTTCAATCCTTTTTAGTACATATAGTTTAAGATAAAATTTTTTAGTCCCTATTGTTATTGTTTTTTTTGTAACATTGTCTGTTTTGTGTTAATGTGGTAGAGGTCTTCAATTTTCTAAAGGTAAAAAAAAAATGTCTCAGCAATGGGCGTCACAGGTGAAGGTATAAAAGAGGCACATAATGTCAAAAGACCTAATTTAAAGTAATTTTAGCAAAATAAATTCGACATCAAATATATAAAGTTGAATACCTCTATGAAATTAACACAAAAAAGACAATGTTACAAAAAAATTAACAACATTGGCTAAAATTATTACAAAACTGCGAGCATAAGATCTAAAGTGACCTATTTTAAATATAAGGCCTAAAAAGGATTGTAAGAGATAAGTATAGGAACTAAAAAGGTCCATTTTAAACTATAAAAACTAAAACGTAAAGTGAGTGAAATTATAGAGGTTAAAAAAGTATTTTAACTTTTTTATTTTGTTTTGTATATCTATCACTAGAAGACACCTTTGAAAATTTGTCTTCTTTCCAAACCATGGATGCTGGGCCAAAGCCTCAGCCATTTCCATACAAAGTTTTGACATGATCAATTACATTCTTGTCCAAAATTATCTGGGTGGTATAATTCTTAAAAATGATTTTTTTTTTGGTTTAGCATGACAACCATTGCTGATCTTAATGATAAGTGGGCTGCATATGCTGGTCCTGGAGGATGGAATGGTACACGTCTTTCTTGAAATTTTATTGAGAATGCAATGCAAACCTTATTCTTACTTGTCCCTCAATTTACCATTTACGGACAGACCCAGACATGTTGGAAGTTGGCAATGGTGGTATGACTTACCAGGAATACCGTGCTCACTTTAGCATCTGGGCTTTGGCGAAGGTATTGCTCTTAGTTCCTACTTCCTATTGCTTTTTCTCTCTCACCCCCTCCCTCCTCTTCCCTGTAGGGACTTCACATGGACTGATGTTGCATATGTCTATGCTGCTTTTGTAATCTCTTAATATTCATGTGCCACCACCTGTTTTTTTATATGTTGCCTGATAATAGCTAGGCCATTTGAGATCTTAGGATAATAGGCAATGGTGGCAAACTTGATTTCTGGTAACGACCAAAAAAAAAGGTCAAGACACATTATATTTTAAACTTTCACATGCTCAAAATTGTGAACGTGTGTGTGCAGGCTCCTCTATTGATTGGCTGTGATGTAAGAAATTTGACTGCTGAAACACTTGAGATTTTGAGCAACAAAGAAGTCATTGCTATAAATCAAGGTGGTACCACTTTTTTCTCTGCGTGTGTGAAGTGTTTTTTTTGTTGTTACTAGGTATATTTTTTCATCTATCTCATTCAGGAATGTTAAATAAGTAAGGTTACTGTTTCTTGTATCTTTGCAGACTCACTTGGAGTCCAGGGAAGGAAAGTTCAAGTTTCTGGAATAGATGGTTGCAGCCAGGTAATCTATTCTCTATCAGCTCATAGTATAGTACATCTATGTGAGAAAAGCTTGGGCATTTTGGCATGTATTTTACTGATACATTGTAGTCATGCTTCTGACATAGATTTTGGTTGGATTAGATATGTTCAGATTACTGAGAGGTTGTTTGGTTTGAAAAACTGTTTTTGTTTTCATTTTTAGTTGCAAGATGGTACTTTATTTTTTTTTGTTTTCTATTTTGAAAAAATTGTATAGCAAACAGTGAAAACATTTTTGTAAGCGAAAACATAAAAACCTTTTTTCAAACCAAATGGCACTTAAATACTTATTCGGACTGCTCCTCTAAATGCAGAGTGCTTCTCCTACTTGTATACTTTCACAATAGAAATCAATATATCATTCAAGGTGAAGACTAGGGTAGGAGAGCTACACATATCTCCCATCATTCAATAGCCAAAACTGTTCAAAGAGCGTTTGTGTATAGAGTATGGACCCACAAACCCTAAACATGATAAGGCCCAAACATAATAAACTAACCAAATTTAAAAAAATAAAAAATAAAACAAACTAACTAACCTTCATTTTGGATAAAATCCGAAATACAAAATAATCTTAAATAAGAAAACTCTAATAATCTCAAATAACTAATTGTATCCTAATCAAATCTATATCAGCTTCACAGTTTTAATGGTATCTGTGGAGCAAGGAGCATAAGCGTCTTCATCTTGAATTAAGATAATTTCACTGTCCTTCTAATTTTACCTTCTGATGTATAAGCATACTAAACACGTAATTTTTGTCTTTGAAACTTCACCTGTTCGTAGACAACTTGAAAAGATTATATGAATCTAGAACGATTAGACTACTTTTGATATTTGATTCACAAATGTCTATGCATTATTTTGATATTTGATACATAGATTTGGACCATTGGTATAAAATTTGCCACCATGGCAGGACAAATCATGTGTTGCTCCTTAGGTCTTGATGAGACAAAGTATGCCGACTAACATGGAATTTGGACTTTACTTTACATCTTTACAGGTTTGGGCAGGTCCTTTGTCAGGAAACCGATTGGTTGTTGCTCTCTGGAATCGGTGCTCAAAAGTTGCTAATATAACGGCTTCATGGGAAGCACTTGGGCTTGAATCTGGGGTTCAAGTTTCTGTGAGGGATTTGTGGCAAGTAAGTAATCTATCCTAGTTGCATTAAACTTCTCTAAGTCAGTCTTTCATGTGCCTCCTGCTGAAGCTCTTATTTATTTGCTATTTTATTTTAGCATACTTTCCCTATTGTATTGAGAAAAAAAATCCCTTACCACAATTGTTTTACTATTTACGACCTTGTTAAAAAAAAAAAATTTGCTCCGTTTTATCTTGCAGCACAAGGTAGTACTTGAAGATGCAGTGTCATCATTCAGTGCTCGAGTTGATATCCACGACTCTCAACTGTACATTTTCACACCAGTTACAGTATCTCACCCTGCAGAGTAGCTCATACTTCACCCTCCTAGTCGGATTTTCATTGAAGGAGAGGATGATGAAATGATGCCATGTCCATTTTGGATTCGCTGCTTTTATAAAAGTGAACCTCTGCGTGTTTATGTCCTCTTTTGTTGCAGAATTTGTTGGTCAGACATGCAGAAATAGATATCTTGAGTGTTTACATCTCAAATAAACGTGTTCAATACAACATGTCATGGCTCGCTACTCATGTATCATGATCACATAATTCCTGTCCTAAACGTGCCCTTGAGTGATTTTATTATGTTAATTTGGTCGATTTCTTTCTTAGCACATTTCATTTTTAATTCTAGTGTAATATTGAAAAAAATAAATAGATAATTTCTTTGGCGTGTTGGCAGAAGATTCGTTTTTATTTTCATCATATAGTGAACGGTGGATTGGTATTCTGGAATATTTCATGGCTAAAATATACCCTATGAATCTTTGATTCAATAAAACAGGATAAATATGTTAGTTTTGTGTTTGATTTATAAAATGATCACAGGAGAAGACAAAAAATAAAAAATAAAAAACGACAAGACAAGTCTTGTATTTTTGTAACTCAATAAATTATATGGTTTTTTATTTTAAATACAAAAATACTAACTATCATAATATTATATACTCTTATCTCTATTATCATCATCATCATCACTTATAACTTTGGTTATAACATGTTATTTTTGTCATAACTTATTATCATTTTTTTAATATTATGATTGTTATTATTACTACTACTAATATTATTGTCATCATTATAATTCTTACAATTAAGATAATAATAATTAATTATAAATCTTATGATAATTATATTAAAAAAATATTATAATAAATTTAACATTATTTTATCTTTATTGTATATTATTTATTAACCAATGTTTAAAATAAAAAATTGGCTGATTTCTTGAATATTTGTCTTGTGTTATTCTCCTTATCATGTACCTAGATGTGTGTCAAACATACTTTATGAATTGTTTACATTAGGATCAAATTCTTATCTTTTAATTATAATTAAATTAAGAGTATTTTTTAATACAAGTTTAGAAGAATTTTTAAGAATTTTACTGAAAATAAAGAACTCTTTTTAATGATTGGGACTTGATTTTGCTTTATGTTTTGGAGTTGTGACTAATGTACTACTTAATTTTTATAGGATTGATCTCACTTCAAAGAGTTATACTTCATATATATATATATATATATATATATATATATATATATATATATATATATATATATATATGATGTTTTAAAGAAAAATACACTAATCGTATCATTAAACCATTCTCACCCCCAACAGTAGAAATAAAGTTAAACTCGATTTTGAGTAAAACCAGTTGTATGATCTTGTTGGATTTAAGGTTGATTTTAATTTTGATTTTTGTTTACTTAAGCTTATTTATTTAATAATTAATTGATATTTTTTTTATAACTATTATATGTCAATATCATATTTATTATATTTAATTTATTTATTTTGATTTTTGATGGAATGAAAGATACATATATGATTACATAAAAATAAATAAATAAACATGATAATCTCTAATACACGAAGTGAACTAAAAATTCCTACATGACATGCAACATGATACCGAATCTAATTTGTAAAATAAAATAAAAATTACGTAACATTAAAATCATTACGTAGCTTAACGACCTCAATAATTTGGGAAAACAATCCTTTTATATAATATTAGAGGGGTTAATTACTTCTAATAATTATCTATAAATAAAATATTAAAAAATTGCATGTAATTATTTAAAAAAATTATAATTTTTTTTTTATATTTTAGGAGTATAATAGTCTATTAAATAGTAGAGACCAAGAAGAATTATATATTTGTCCCCTTTATAATAAGTATAGATTTTAAAATTATCTCAATTTATTACAACCTTAAATAATATGAGTAAAATAACTCTTTTATAAAATATTTTAAAATTATCAATTTATTATTTTAAAAAAGTTTAACTCAATTATATAAAATATTTTTCTAAGAAAAATAATCTTACAAAATGATATAATTAATTTATAAAATAAAAATTATTTTATATTTATATACATTAATTTAATCATATTTTTAAACCATGTAAGATCTCTATCATCATTCTACTTAACACTTGAAATTACATTATAATTAATTCATAACTCAGTATAAAATACAAACTAATCTAGAAATTGTATCATTTTGGTGAATTGACTCAGTCAAATGAATTAAATATGTAAGAAATGCATATAGTGAATTGAGTCGGTCAAATGAATTAAATATGTAAGAAACGCAATTTATTATTTTAAAATATTCTTGAATATAAATAATAAAATATGTAAAGATATACCAAAATAATAAATAAACGTTGTTTACATTGAATTATTGGTTTGACTGAACATCTAAATCAAGAAATATTTTTATAATTTTATGATTTCTTATTTATAAGAATTGAATTCAATATCATGAATTTCATAACAATTTATGCTCACAATTCAATTAATTGAGCTAGAAATTTTAATATATTTTATGAATATACCAAAATAGAATATTAAAAATAGTAAATATATAATAAATTTGTTTACTTTTCTCCTGTTGCAAAAATGGTGAGTGTACGCACTTTTCTTTCTGTAGCTGTTGCAAAAGGATGGAATATTTATCAATTGGATGTTCATAATGCTTTTGTCCACAGAGATCTTGAAGAAGAAGTGTATATGCGTTTTCCTCCTGGTTTTTCTGTTGGTTCTCCTGGCTCTGCATGCAAATTAAAACGTTCCCTTTACGGTCTCAAGCAGTCACCGCGAAATTAGTTTGCTAAACTTCGTGACTCTCTTCTTAATTTTGGATTTCAACAATCCAAAGCTGATTACACGGTTTTCACCTTCACAAGAGATCAGGATTTCGTTGCGGTTCTTATATATGTTGATGATATCCTTTTGGCCAGAAACAACAAATCTGCTTGTGATCAAGTTAAGATTCATCTTAGCTCTTGTTTCAAAATCAAGGATCTTGGCAAACTTAAATATTTTCTCGGTATTGAATTTGCTCGTAGCTCCTCTGGTATATTTCTGAGTCAACGCAAATTTGCTATGGATATCTTGCATGAATGCGGATTACTTGGGTGTAAACCATCTGATTTTCCCATGGATCAGAAGTATAAATTGGCCCTTGCAGATGGTCCAGCTTATGATGATCCCACATGTTATCGACGTCTTGTAGGTCGCCTTCTTTATTTTACCATTACTCGACCTGAGTTGAGTTATGATGTACATACACTTTCTCAATTTCTTCAACATCCGCTCCAAGAACATTATGATGCAGTGTTGCGAGTCATGCGTTATATCAAGGGTAATCCAGGTCAAGGACTACTTATCCGTTCCACTTGTGATCTTCATCTTCATGCATATTGCGATTTTGATTGGGCAAGTTGTCCTATTACTCGACGATCCATCACTGGCTACTTTATTACACTCGGTCAATCTCCTATTTCATGGAAATCTAAGAAGCAACACACCATTTCTCGTTCCTCTGCTGAAACCGAATATCGTTCCATGGTAGCTGCCACTTCTGAACTATTATGGATCAAAGCTTTTCTGCAAGATCTTGGTGTCTCTCATTCCATGCCAATGACATTATATTGTGATAGTCAATCTGCTATTCATATTGCTTCTAATCCAGTTTTTCATGAAAGGACAAAATACATTGAACTCGACTGTCATTTTGTTCGAGAACATGTGATGTCCAAAACTATTTCCACACAACACACTCGGACTGATTCCCAACCTGTAGATATTCTAACTAAAGCTCTCGGTAGAAAACAGTTTCAATTTTTATTGTCCAAGTTGGGCATTTCCTCCCTCCATGCTCCAACTTGAGGGGGAGTATTAGGATAAGATTCATCTGTTTTGATATTGTTAATCTGATAACAAATAGTTTGTTAGTTAATTTTACTGATAAGATTGATTTGTTAGAATTTGTTTTATTTGATTGTAATTCTGTTACGGTCATTTTATATAATGACTGTTTTCATAAATAATAAAGTTAAGCCGCAGATTCACAGCAACTTCCATTAATAAGACATTTGCAAAATTATGTAGTTGATTTCATCGGGTGACAAGCTAATTGTATTGCTCTTAATCTTGTAAGGGTGTCTAGATTATTTGCTAGTCACCATGCTTTTCATTTGATTTATGCATGTATTAAATTTTTTCTTATTAATAAAATTATGAGTTTCTTTCTGTAAAAAAAATATTAAACCTAAATATTATTCACAAAAACTTACATATGCTCATATTATATAAGGCATCCATGAGAAAAGTTCATAACATTAAAATTAGCCTAGTGATGAGGAGTAGAAATAAGAAGACTTAAGATCAATCATTTTCATGTCTTTCGTAATCTTTCCTATAAATAATTAAAATATATAAAATAAAAAAAAAGTTCCACCCATATTGGGGGGAAGGGGTTGGGGATATAGATCATTCAGTTGTAGGCTATTTCATGATCATTCATATTCCGTTTTCCATCTAATAAAATCAACATTCACACTACTGAGTCTATCCAGCTTAACTTTTACGGGAAAAAATTCATGGAATATATTATTATCATCGATATGATAAGGATATATACTTAAATTTCCAGAATATGAATAGATTAGATATAATATTAAGAAATATCTGCGAAAAATTGCATTTGAAAACTTTAGCAAATCAGATTACTCCTTTTTATTGTGGGTTATCAAGGATATCACTTTGTTGATCTCTTCAATTTATAAAAATCATTAAAGTGAATTTTATCTTTTTAATTTTATTTTTTTACACAATTATAATTTTAATTGATTAGCATGTTTATGCAATTCGTGGTTTTCTTTATAGATGGATTAGTGGTTTAAGTATGTGTATTTTTAAGTTCTACACAGTAAACATCAAAAGCCGTTGTTGTTTCATTTTTTGGACGTCAAGCCCATGGATAATGGCATGCTCAAATGACTATTGCTCTTGTATTTGGGCTTCAGTTTTCGGACTTGTTTAATCCAGTAACTGTTAAGCCCAATACAGTTCGGTTACCAAAACCTTTAGCGACAGAAGACAAAAACTTGTTTAATCCTAAGTATAATAATGGCAAAAACCCTATTTTAGTCCCTTATATTAATTGTTTGTTTCAATTTAGTCTCATTTTTATTTTTGGTTTCAATTTGGTCCCAAATTAATTAATTGGTTTCAATTTAGTCTCAAATTAATTAATTGGTTTCAATGTGGGACTTCCGTCCAAATTATTTAAACGGAGTTAACTTTTGGCCACGTGGATGTCACGTAAATGACAATTTTTTTAAAACACCTGGACCCAGAACGGCCCGTTCTGAAACCGGAACGGGCCGTTCTGGTTGCACTTTTGGTGCGTTAATTTTGCATTCGGAACAGTGCGTTCCAGGTGCAAAATTAACACACCAAAAGTTCAACCAGAACGGCCCGTTCCGGTTTCAGAACCGGCCGTTCCGGTTTCATCCTTTTTATATATATAAAATATTAATAATTTTATAAAATATATTATTAATTATATTTTAATTATGTTGTTATATTTAATAAAATAAATATATTAATATTTTTTATATATATTTTATTTTATTATGCTTATCTTATTAATTTTTATCATTTTATTCCTCTAATTTTAAATAAGTTGCAAAAATTTATAAAGTGATACTTAAATATTTCTTCAAACAAAAAGAGAAAAAGAAAAAATTATTACTCTATTTATAAGACAATTGTATTTTATAAAAATAAGTAATTTTAAAATTTTTACCATAAAAAAATATTTTTCAAAATTATTATATTTTTTAATAAAATTAATAAAGAATATTGGTTTAATTGCATTTTTTATCCCTCAAGTATTACAATTGTGCAGGTTTGATCCCCAAGATTTTAATTGGGTAATTTTAGTCCTTAAAGAATTGCAATTGCGCGATTTTGGTCCTTCAATTTTTAATTGAATAATTTTAGTCCCTCGAATATCATAATAGTACGATTTTAGTTTCTCCCATTAAAAATTAATAATTTTAATATATATATATATATATATATATATATATATATATATATATATATATATATATATGTTCTTACCGGAAATCTGCTGTAGAGCTGATCCGCTAGGTAAGATCGGTGAGCCTCCTTCACGGGTACGCTGGTGCTCCAAGATGGGGGTGGTACCTGCAAAAGAGACTCTGATGCTAAAGTTAGTGTTTGTGGGAGTATGAATCTCGTATAAGTAATGCACGTACCTTAGTGTGAATTAGGGTTGCTTTGGGCCTTGGGCCTGAGATAAGATATGATAGGATTAAATGGTGGATCCCATCTGAAGCGAGATCCCTCGAGATCGGTTATGATCTGCTTAAATGCCGAGCTGACGTCGCGTAGCGCGTGCCCGACCTCATTCTGTGCTGTGATGCCGAGCTCGAAGCTCGGCTTCGCGGTACGGACAGTACACTAGCCCCCCGAGCTCCGAAGTCCGTAGGTTGAGGAGTTAAGACCGAGCTCACTGGGGGGAAGTGACCTTTCACGTACTTCTGCCTGTTGAGATGCCATGTGTCGCAACTGTTCATTTTCCGAAAACGTGCAAGTGGCGCGTTAAGGGAAATGACGGTTATGCAATGATGGTTTTGCAATTAATGTGTTGTCAGCGTGCCCTTAGGTTGACACGTGGCATGGCCATTTTGAAACTTGGGGAAAAAGCCCTTTTCTCTTTCTCTCTCGCGTCTCTTCTTATTCACTCTGTTTTCTTCCACTCTTTGGCTTCTTGGGTACGATAGTCCTCTTTGCCTTCTCGTTCCCGTTCGCTTTCTGTCTCCATTTTCACAGTTTCTCTTCGAGTTCTATTACTCTTCTTGATGGCTGGTGGTCGTGGCGCCAGTTCTTCTGCCCCTGCCAGGGGCAAAGCGCGCGGTAAGGTGGTGGCTACCGGGAGGGGCGCCGCCGAGAGGAAAGACCCGCCTCCGCCCAAGGACTTGGAGTCGGGTGTTCCTGGCTACGACTGGGTGAAGCGTGAAATGGGGGGGTCCAAAGCGTGTTCAGATCGCCTCTGGAGGTTAATGCGGTTTGGAAGACGCACCGGATTTGCGACCCTTCCGTTTCCCGGATGATTCGACTCGAGCCCTATCCGGCCGGTGAGGGTGTGTATATGGGGAGGTCTACCGACCCTCCTCATTTCTATGTCTATTAGTGTTTCTTCAGGGACCTGAGCGTCTGTCTTCCTTTCACTCAGTTTGAGTGTGATTTCTTGAACTACATCAACGCGGCACCTTGCCAGCTACACCCCAATAGCTGGGGTTTTTTGAGGGCGTTTCAAGTCCTGTGTGCGGTCCTAGGGATAGGGTTGTCCCTCCGTGTTTTCCTTCACTTTTATCAGCTGAAGCTGGGTGTTCTGCCTTATGGCATTCTTTCTTTGAATGGGAGTAAAGAGGGGGGGTTATTCACTCCCTACTCACAGTCTTATAAAAACTTCAAAACCGAGTTCTTCCAGGTTGCCCTCGTGGACGTTGACCCTTTAGAGGATGGGGGCTTCTACTTCGGCGGATTGCCGAAGTTCCCTTTTTACTGGTGTCCCAAACCGTCTAGGTTCCACGGGGTGGATCCTTCGCAATTGATGGCCTCGGAGGCCGCTGCCATTGGGAATCTGTCGGCACTTCCTCGTCCGTTGGACTACAAGTCGATATTGTCACTGGCGAATTCGGCGCATAGGGAGAGGGGCCTCGAGGGTGAGCATCTTATGTTTTGGTAGTTTGTTGAGATTTGTGTAATTCCTCTTTGCTGATGTGTCCTATTTTCTGTCCGTAGGCATTATAGGGGAGGATTTGTGGCTTGATCTGAAGCACTGCTTCAACGTGACCGAGCTCGAGGTCTCCGAGCTTCCAGAGGAGGAGGTTTCCCCCATGAAGGTGAACCGAAAGAGAAAGAGGGGCGAGAGAGAGGTCGGGGGGACCTCTGCCCCTCGTGAAATATGGGAGGTTACCTCCGAGGCTGCTGAAGCCGGCATGGTGGACCTTGCTGGAAGTCTGCCGTCGGAAGGGGGCGTCCGTGTGGCTGCCGAAGCGGTGGCGTCGGCTACTGGGCCTGTCGCTCAGCCCGACGAGGTGCGGGCCCGAGCTGCTGAGCGAGTTGTCCGGGCCGTCGTGGTGAGTACTTTTCTTTTCTTAGTCTCGTTTCTATTTTCTTCATTGTACGTTGTTTTTCTCAGTTTTGACTTGAGGCTATTTTCTATAGGCAGGGGATGTCGACGAGGAAGCGGTCCTTGCTGCCGGGCGGGCCACCTCGGTTGCCGAAGAGGTAGTCCGGGGTGCTGTACCTGTTACCCCGGTTGGCGAGGTAAGCGGTTGGCCCTTCTATGATGTTGATGTTTTACCCTACTGTTTACTTTTTGTTCTCAGAAGAGTATCCTCGTTTCTTGCAGGCGGGGAACGACACCGGGGTTTCGGTTCTCCCGAGTTCCGGGGCGTCGGAAGGGAATCCTTCCGTGGTTGCGCAGGGGGTGCCTGCGTCTACTTCTGCCGGGGCTCGTAGGGAGGGATCGAGCTCCAGGCTCCCTTCTTCCGGTCCAGTGCCGAAGCCGAAGTGGCTGTATCTTGCGTACCGCTATGCGCAAGAGGGCGCGCCCATGCGGTTAGAGCATTTGAGTGCATCGGAGGAGGTTGACTCTCTGTGGAGTGCCGTAGTGACCCCGGAGAAGTTTTTCCCAAAGGGGTCGCTGAGCACGGCTGATCAGGCGATGATCGAGTCGGCCAGGCCGATGGGGAGTTTCGAGGCCGCCCAGATCTTCCTGCAGAGAGGCACGACCATTGTGGATTACTGGAAACACAAGTGGTCTAGGCAGCAGGAGGACATGGCGAAGCTGAGGAGCCTTGTTCAGCCTCTAGAGGATGAAAATAAAGTCCTGAAGGAGGAGAACGGGGTTCTGACTGCCGCCCTCGGCGAAGCGAAGATGCAGGGGGCCAAGCTCCGGGCGGCGAGGGGAGACCTCGCTAGGGCCCAGAAGTCATTGGAGATCGTTGTGCGTTCCAACAAAGACTATGCTTCTCGGGTGAGTGAACTGCAGGGGCTTGTTACCTCGTCCCGAGGTGAGGTGATGTCTTCTCGATAGCAGGTTCGCTCTTTGGAAGGTGAAGTCGCATTTTTGAAGAGCGAACTAGTGTCGGTAACCGAGGAGCGTCTCCACGATGAGGTCATTATTGGCAGCAAAGAGGAGGAGATTACTGCCCAGAGAGTAGACCTTTCGTCGCTGGAGGCTGAGAAGGCGGCGTTGGAGAGGAGACTTGAGGAGGTCGAGCGCTCCATCGTGGTGGAGCATAAGAGGGGCTTTCTCAAGGCTGCCCGCCAGGCCAGGCTCCTTGCGCCAGGGTTTGACTTCTCCAGCATGCACGTGGAGAAGGTCGTTCGCTTTGGGAAGCTGGTCAAGGAGGACGACGTCGAGGATAGCTCTAGTGAGAATGCCTCTGTGTAGGCCTAATTTTGTAATAGCCTAGTTTAATTTTTTGTTTTGGATTCAAGTGTTGAATTCTGGGAACTTTGCTTGCATGCGCATATTTTTCTTTGCCTTTATGTGTTTGCGCTTGATTTTTGCTTTGTGTGCGTTTTGAGATATACGTTCGATGTCTGTTTTGCGTTTTTTATGGATCTGAGCTGGTCATGCCGGGTTTAGACCTCGACCTTGGTTTTTTGTAAATGAATCTTTTGGGAGGTTCGAGTGTGGCCTGAGGTTCGGATTCGGTCTCGAATCGAAGTGAGGTGAGTTGTACGAAGGTTCAAACTTGACCTTAATAAACCGAGGTTCGAACTCGACCTTAAATTTTCATGAGGGTTCGAACTTGCCTTTAATGAACCGAGGTTCGAACTCGACCTTAAATTTTTGTGAAGGTTCGAACTTTACGTTAATAAACCGAGGTTCGAACTCGACCTTAGATTTTTGTGAAGGTTCAAACTTGACCTTGATGAGCCGAGGTTCGAACTCGACCTTAGATTTTTGTGAAGGTTCAAACTTGACCTTGATGACCCGAGGTTCGAACTCGACCTTAGATTTTTGTGAAGGTTCAAATTTGACTTTAATGAACCGAGGTTCGAACTCGACCTTAGATTTTTATGAAGGTTCAAACTTGACCTTGACGACCCGAGGTTCGAACTCGACCTTAGATTTTTGTGAAGGTTCAAATTTGACCTTAATGAACCGAGGTTCGAACTCGACCTTAGATTTTTATGAAGGTTCAAACTTGACCTTGATGACCCGAGGTTCGAACTCGACCTTAGATTTTCGTGAAGGTTCAAACTTGACCTTAATAAACCGAGGTTCGGACTCGACCCTCATTTGAGGTTAGACGTAAAATGATGCGAAAAAGATGTAAGTTGAATGGAATGAGTCATTTTATTGATTATGTAAATGTGCCTCGTTAAAAACCCTTTCAGCCAAAACCCATCTTTCTGTTTTTTGGGACAAAAGACTGAGGCGGGAAAAGAGTGCACAGCTCATTCATACAAAGTTCACCTAAAATAAAACTTGAGATGCGTAGCATTGCAAGTTCACGGTATAGGTTTGCCGCTGAGTTCTTCCAATCTATAAGCTCCATTTCCCAAGTCTTCTGTAACTCGGAAGGGGACACCCCAAGTGGGTGTGAGTTTCCCATCTGACGTGTCCTTTCTTGCTTCGCCTAGTAATCGCCATACCAAGTCACCTACTCAGAACGAGCGAGGTTTTACTCGGGTGTTGTATCTTCTGGAAGCTCGGAGCTTGCAGGCTTCTTCGTGGATTTGAGCTTCGTCTCTAAGCTCGTCCACTAAGTCGAGGTCAGCTGCCAGTTCTTGGGCATTCTGTTCACTGTTAAAGACTTGGCGCCTGTGGGATGTTTCGCCGACTTCTACTAGGATCATAACGTCAGCTCCATAGGTCAGCCTGTAAGGCGTCTCTTGTGTAGTTGACTGGAGGGTACAATGATACGCCCAGAGGAGAGTTTCGGGCGGTTGTCGGTGTGCGTTGCCGAACTGCTGACATTCTTTGCATTTTTGGATGTGGCTTTGGCAATCCGACTTCAGAGTGGGCCAGTAGTACCCAGCTCGGAGTACTCTGGTTGCCATTGAACGCGCCCCGAAATGCATGCCGCATATTCCCTGGTGAATTTCCTTGATGACATAGGCTGCTTGCGACACAGTCAGGCATTTGAGCAGTGGAGAGGAAACACCACGCTTGAATAATTCATCTCCGATGATGATGAACTTGGCCGATCTCATCCTTATCTTCCGAGCTTCGTCTTTATCCTCGGGCAGGATTCCTTCTTTCAAGTAGCTCCAGATGCCTGCCATCCATCCTAGGTCCTCGTTGTCACTAACGTTGATGACCTTTTCGTCTAAGCTGGGTGAGTGCAAGGTTTCCTAGATGATGGTTCGGTGCTATCCGGGCCTTTTGGTGCTGGCGAGCTTCGACAGGAGGTCGGCTCGGGCGTTTTGCTCTCGCGACACATGCTTTATGGTGAATTCGTCGAAGGACGAGATCTGGTGGGACGCAGTGTGAAAGTACCGCTGCAGCAGAGTGTCCTTTTCCTGGTACGTCCCACTGAGTTGCTCCACCATGAGTTTCGAGTCACTGTTGCAACTCACTCTTCGAGCTCCGAGGTCGCGGGCTAGCCTTAGTCCTGCGAGAAGTGCCTCGTACTCCGCCTGGTTATTGGTCACCTTGAAGCCAAACTTGAGGGATTGCTCCAAGGTGACTTGGTTTGGCCCTTCCAGAATGATGCCTGCACCACCGCCTTTAGAGTTGGAGGACCCGTCAACATGCAAAGTCCATACCTAGGGTTCTTCGGCAGTAGTTGGAGTGAGCTCGGCTACGAAGTCGGCTAAGCATTGGGCCTTCAGGGGTCCGCGACTTTCGTACTGGATGTCGAATTTAGATAGTTCTACCGACCAGGCGATCATGCGTCTGGCGAGCTCGGGTTTTCGCAGAATTTTCTTGATGGGGTAGTCAGTTTTGACTACCACCTGGTGGCTCTGGAAGTAGGGTCGGAGCCACCGAGCTGCGGTGACGAGCGTCAATGTCAGCTTCTCAATCATTTGGTATCTCCTTTCCGTGTCTTGGAGAACTCGGATGATGAAGTAGATAGGTGTTTGTACCTTTTGGTGTTCTTGTACGATAACTGCGCTAATGGCATTTTCCGCTACTGCCAAGTAGAGGAGGAGATCGGTGTTGTGATCCGGCCTCTGTAGGATCGGTGGAGTTGTGAGGAAGGTTTTGAAGCTTTGGAAAGCTCCTTCGCACTGATCTGTCCACAGGAAATCTTTTGGCTTTTTTAGCAGAGTGAAGATTGGTCTCGCCTTCTCCGCGAGTTTGGGAATGAAGCGGGACAATGAGACTAACCGTCCGGCCAGGCGTTGGACCTGTTTCACCGTTTGTGGGCTTTGCATCTGGATGATGGCTTTGCACTTCTCGGGGTTGGCCTCGATTCCTCTGCTGGTAATCATGAAGCCGAGGAACTTTCCTCCCTGGACACCAAAGACACATTTCTCCGGGTTGAGGCGCATGTTATGCTTCCTAACCTGGGCGAATACTTCGGCGAGATCGGTAGCATGGTCTGTTGCCGAGGTGGTTTTGACTACCATGTCGTCGACATAAACTTCCATGTTTCTCCCGATCTGTTGATGGAAGACCTTATTCATCAGCCGCTGGTAGGTTGCCCCCGCGTTTTTTAGGCCGAAGGGCATCACCCGGGTAGCAGTAATTGGCGTGGTCGGTGATGAAGGACGTGTGCACTTCATCAGGTGGGTACATCATTATCTGGTTGTACCCAGAGTAGGCGTCGAGGAAACTGAGGAGGGCGTATCCGGAGGCTCCGTCGACTAACCTGTCAATGCTCGGCAAAGGGTGTGAGTCCTTGGGGCATGCTTTGTTTAGGTCGGTATAGTCGACGCACATACGCCACTTCCCCGAGTTCTTCTTTACCAGGACCACGTTTGCCAGCCATGTGGTGTATTTGACTTCACGGATGAAGCCTGCGTTGAGCAATTTCTGTGTTTCGGCGACGATGGCCTCCCGTCTTTCGCCGCCAACCTTCCTCTTCCTCTGGGCGATTGGTTTTGCCTCCTTGTGTATTGCTAGCCTGTGGCAGATGAAATCGGCGTCTATGCCTGGCATGTCAGCGCTAGACCAGGCGAAGAGGTCAACATTCTTGAGGATTTCCGCTTCAAGTTGCTGCCGCAACTCTGGAGTCAACTGTCTACTGATCTTCGTGGTTTACCCGGGGAGTTCCCCGATCTGGAGGTCATCGAGTTTGTCAACGGGGCTAGGCCGCTCTTCATGAGCGTTGGATCTTGGATCGAGGTCGGTGATTTCTTCGTGGTTGGTGTGAGCCACGGCGGTAAGGTTGCTCTTGCACTGTTCGTCGAGTGAGGCGATTTTCAGGCTTTCGGTGTAGCATTGTCGTGCTATCTTCTGATTTGCTTTGACGGAGATAATCTTCCCATCATGCCCTGGGAATTTCATGGTGAGGTGTGGGGTGGACACCACCGCTCCGAGCTGATTTAAGGTTGGCCTGCCGATGATGATGTTATAGGAGGTGTCGGCTTCCACGAGGAGGTATCGAACCATGACCCGCCTTGAATCCGGAGGTGCTCTGAAAGTCGTCAATAGGTCCACGTACCCCCGAGTGTGAACGCTTTTTCCTGCAAAACCGACTAGGGGTTCTGTGTGAGGTTGTATGAGAGAGTGGGGGACGTCTAACCTGAAGAACATTGGCCAATATAGGATGTCGGCCGAGCTCCCTTGGTCGACCAGGGTCTTGTGAACCTCCCAATTGGCTAATTCCACGGCGATAACCATGGGATCATCCTGGTTGGAGTTGACCCCGGCATAGTCATCGTCGGTGAAAGTGATCGTCAGCGAGCTCTGGTGCGAAGCAGAGGCGGTGAATTGTATGCGGTTGACGTTGCGCAGGTGTTTTTTTCGGGCCGAGCTGCTGGCTCCCCCTCCTGCGAAACCTCCTGCAATTGTGCTGATCACTCCTTGTGGGGGAGTTGATCCTGCTTCCTGGGCTACCTCGGCTCGCATTGCTCCGCCGGGGTTGGGTTGAGAGCCGGAGGGATGATCAGAGTGTCGTCGCTGGGGTTGAGCGCGAATCCTCTTGTTTTTTGCGCGTAGAGCCGCTAGGTCTGCCTCATTAGCGGTACGCAATGCCGCTAGGTCAGTGTCGTGCTTGGCACGCATGATTTGTAGGTCGGCGGCGTGTTGCTGCCGCATCTGTTCGACCTGGTCAATTAATCTTCTCAACGCTGCTTCATTATCCATGGTAGTTGAGTGGTTTGCGTCATCTGTCGTGCGTCTACTATGGCTTCTGGTGCAAACCATAAGCGTGACCGATAAGAGCTGTCTTGATCGACCCCACGGTGGGCGCCAAATGTTCTTACCGGAAATCTGTTGTAGAGCTGATCCGCCAGGTAAGATCGGTGAACCTCCTTCACGGGTACGCTGGTGCTCCAAGATGGGGGTGGTACCTGCAAAAGAGACTCCGATGCTAAAGTTGGTGTTTGTGGGAGTATGAATCTCGTATAAGTAATGCACGTACCTTAGTGTGAATTAGGGTTGCTTTGGGCCTTGGGCCTGAGATAAGATATGATAGGATTAAATGGTGGATCCCGTCTGAAGCGAGATCCCTCGAGATCGGTTATGATCTGCTTAAATGCCGAGCTGACGTCGCGTAGCGCGTGCCCGACCTCATTCTGTGCTGTGATGCCGAGCTCAGAGCTCGGCTTCGCGGTACGGACAGTATAATATATATATATATATATATATATATATATATATATAATGTTTTAAAATTAAACAATTATTTATCTATTCAAATTAACGTATATTATAATTTTCGATATTATATCAATAATATTATTAATATATTTATAGATAAACTAATAATTTGATAAATATAACTTGTTATATATTAATATACTTTTACAAAAATATAAGTATATTAATTAGAAATATATATCTGATCTTATATATTTATATTTTTGTAAAAGTATATTAATATATATTAAGTTATATTTATCAAATTATTAGTTTATTTATAAATATAGTAAAAATATTATTGATATTAATTTATCAGTAATATTAAAATATTAATAATATATAAATTCTATTATTTAGTAATAATAAATATATATTATTTGATATATTAAAAAATTATAATATACGTTAATTTAAATAAGCAAACAATTATATAGTTTTAAAACATTATATATATATATATTAAAATTTTAAAATTATTAAATTTTTAATGAGAAAGACTAAAATTGCACAATTATGATATTTGAGAGATTAAAATTGTTTAATTAAAAATTGTGAGACTAAAATTACACAACTGTAATCTTTTAATGACTGAAATTACTCAATTAAAACCTTAAGGATCAAAATTGCATAATTATAATACTTGAGCGATCAAAAACACAATTTCAGTTTTGGAACGGGCCGTTCTGAATCCAGAACGGTCCGTTCTGGTTTCAGAACGGCCCGTTTTAGTTGCAAAATTAACACACCAGAACGGACCGTTCTGGGTCCAGGTGTTTTCAAAAAAAATTGTCATCCACGTGGCATCCACGTGACTAAAAGTTAACTACGTTTAAATAATTTGGACGGAAGTCCCACATTGAAACCAATTAATTAATTTGGGACTAAATTGAAACCAATTAATTAGTTTGAGACCAAATTGAAACCAAAAATAAAAATGAGACTAAATTGAAACAAACAATTAATATAAGAGACCAAAATAGGGTTTTAACCTATAATAATTTATTGGATCTCCATTGAGCTGAGGTCTTTATCAAGAATAATTTCTTCCAAATCCCTAATATATCTAATCCAAGATCCTAAAAGTAAGGTAGAAGATATTTATGAGTTGAGTTTTAAAAGAAAAAAAAAGAGATAACATTTTTTTTTTCATTTTAGAATAAATATTCTCCAATTTAATATTTTAAAATAAAAAATAAATTAATATTTGACCTTTTTTTATAAACCAAAAGCAACAATATATTAGATAAGGTACTCTAACCCTTAAAAAAACACATTCAAATATCTGACATGAATTATGAATAAAATGCGACTGTCATGAATTATGAACATATTACATTTACAAGAATATTTTTTCTCTGAAATCTTATTTTAGATATATTAAAAAAATGTTTGATTACATTATACTATTTTTGAGGAATATTTTTAAAAATTTACAATTTTTAAATAAAAAAAATATTTTATAAAATATGTTAAAATGTATTATAACATAATTTTTCATATTCTCGTGAAATGTGTTTTCTCACCCCTTAATACGAGAATAAAAATGTAATAAAATATGATAGATAACTTTTTCAAAAATAAAAAATTTAAGATTAAGAATAATTTTTCAAAAGTAACAAAAATGAGAATATTACATCCGCATATTTACATTTTCAAAAACAACCTTTAACCTATTAAACAATCGTATTCTAAGTCTAATAAATCTTTAACAAGACATTGTTTATTAATTGTGCTTGCACTTAAATTTATAACAATATGTTCCTATTAGTTAGAGGATGACAAATTGATAGATTGAATATTATTTTAGATAAATTATAATAGGTCGGATACAAATAATACATTAATTTATTTAAATTTATTAAAAATTTACATAAAAATTTATTCCATTTAATCTATTTAAAGTAAAATATTCATTCAATTCATATATTAACAATTTTTTCAAAAATAAATATTTAATTCATCCATAAAAATAATATTTTAAAAATTAAATAATTTTTATTTCATGAAATATTTTTTAATTATTTTTTTAATCTTTATAATTCAATATATTCTTATATAATTTTTTAAAATTCACAAAACTTTTTTAATATTAATATAACATTTTAAAATCTCAATTGAACTCAATTAAATAGATTTATTTCTCACTCTTATTATTAATATCCAACTTACAAACATTTTAAACAAATCAAAGAACTTTCGACCATTTTCAAAAAAGAGAAAGAGAACCAATTTATCTTATCGAACAACCATGACCAACATCGAATTTTACAACTCAAATACCTCCCCTTACCAACAACCCTAATTCTTTTATTTGAGATTCTCATTTGCACCTGCCCATCCAATATGCAAGCGAATATTACATTTTCTATGAGCAACAATATATCCGAAAGAAAAATTTAATGTTGTGAAAAATACTTTGTGAAAAATATTAAAAATGTTTTGAAAAATAATAATTTTTTTGAAACAATAAATATACTATTTCCATTTTCCAAGATGATAAGCAGCATGAATAATTAAGGCAATAGCCAACTTGGAGTGGGCTTCCATAAGGATTCTACTACAAGCCAAGGCTAACCCTTTCAAAACACCTCATAGTTCAGCTATAATATCCAATGTTTGCTGAGAATCCTGCAATAGACATTGACATTGACAAGTCATTTCTCATAACTCCACCATACCAAGCCAATCATAACCCAATATCTGCATTCACGTAACATTAACTATACATCAGAACCAGGAGCTACCCAACAAATCTTCATATTTTAATATCCCTCCACTTGTTCTAAACTAGTGGTATTAGTCTCCACCTATGCACAATCATCTTCACCCTTCTCTGGATTCGTTCCAAAAGTCAAAAGGTGCAGAAGAAACTTTGGAAAAATCAGTTGCCACTTATGATCAAGAAAACGGAAATTTGTTAGCATAGGGGGAAAAATAATTAACGATGAGTTTGATGCACATGCATGTAAGTTGTTACAATGTTAATCAGAAATCTTTGATATAATTTTTAACATACACATTGTCATAAAAGTTTTTAAATATATATTAAAAATTTAAAATCATTAATTTTATTTATTTATTAAAGTATTAGCCTCTTTTCTAAATAGTTTATAAAACAAGAAAATTACGTAATTAATTCTCTAAGTATGGAAAAACATGCTAAGTAGTCCTTTAAAGAAATAAGATTACTTATGAGATTCAAACCTTATGAGATTACTTATCTCATTTTATTAGTTTTTTTTTTTATTATTATCAATAATAAGATTATGCCAGTCGCAATAAATATCTAATTTATGTTCTTATTCATGTACTTAATTTGTCATTTTATTATTATTTTTTATTAAAACTATTTTTATTAATTTAGGGGCAATTTAAGAGATTTGTTGATATTTTAAAGACTAAATTAATGATTTATTCATGAATAGATTCACACATAGTATTTCGTGTTTAAGTAATAATATAAGAAATTATGCCAGTTAAAAAAAATATAAAAAATATCATTTTTATAATATAATATAATATAAATTTAATTTTGTGCAAGTATAAAAAAAATATAATAGATATAAGTTATAACTTTTAAAAAAATTATTAAAAAATTAACAAATTTATTATTCATATCGATATGTATTTACAATGTACAAATTATTCTTCATATTTATTATTAAAAAAGAAAATAATTATTATATTAAATAACTATTTTTTTTTATTTATATACCTAATTATTCAATGAAATAAAAGAGGAAAACAACACTTTGGTATTAGTGAAATTGAATTCATACTCTTAAAAAAAATTCTCAAATTTAAATTTTGTGAATAAGAAAAATGTGATCGAAAACAACACTTTATTTAAAATAATGAGTAAGGAGTGATAAAATAAGTTAATTTCACCGATTAAATTATTTGCCTTGACAAAATGATAGGATTGAATTAAATAATTCAACGAACTAATTTATCTCACTAACTCGATAGGTTAAAAGATTAACATATTGGCCCATTTAATTTATTTCTACACTACAACAAAATAGATTTTTAGTGACATTTAATATGACTTTTAGTGGTAATAAAAATTGTTATAAAATCTTTTACCGACATTTTTATATTAGCCATTGTATGCAGTGTCGCTAAAATATTTAGCGGCAATTATTCTAAATGCTGGTAAAAACCCTTATAATAGTAAAAAAAAAAAAAGTGAATAACTTTTGTGACATTTTTTTATTTTCTAGCCGATGTGAGACTTGTAATATGAGTACAAATATTTTTTAATTACTTTATCTCTAGTCAATGTGGGACTTGTAAGATGGACTGTCTTCTACTTATATATTCTTTTTAATTTTCTTATTTACCTTAGTTCAAGGACTATTGAATTTGATAACAGTGAGTAATCTCATACAAATTTAGAATAGTAAGTTATACGTCTAACTCAATCCTACAAAATAACTTGTAAGATGAGAGTTATCAATCATTTATATACTCTTTAACTATCTTATTTTTAGTTGATGTGAAACTATTATTTTTCTTAATAAATAATTATTGCTAATAATAAATTTTAGTGTGATATAAATACATTTCATAAAACAAGACAAATTAAAACCATCATTGTCATACTAATAAAAACATATTATGCATTCTATTTTAAATGTTGATTTTTATTATATTTTATTAGTTTCGATTTTTAATAGTTATGTGGAAATATGTGAGGTGTTAATTAAGTTTGTGTCCACTCGAGAGTTCCCGTTTCTCAATCAACCGACACCTAATACTACCAGTAAATACTAATTAATAATCACTTTTTTATATATAATTAAGTTGCAACGACTTCTTTTTATTAGGTTTGGATTAGTACGAGGACTACCTTATGACGAACCTGGGATATAGTGTTAGTATCACATGAGCAAAATTTGACTTTCGCAAAATATAAATTAAAAATTAACGAATTTTAAAATGTAAAATGTTTCCCGAACACATGGATTATCTCTCGTTTGCATAGGACAATGTGAACCAATCGAGATCGAGATTGATGCGAACCAGGCTGTAGTAATTGATCAATGGATAAATTATGCTAGTTTTTAATTAATGCATGGAATCTAAGCGCTGTATCAATCTTTACCATGTGTAATTTAATATATGTAACTAGATCGAAAATGCATTATGCACGAGTGTGAGGAATTTTTTAAAAAAGAAGTTTAAATAAAAATTAATATTAACGGTAATTTTAAAAAATTATCATTATAAATAAGGTTTTACCGGCTAATTTTTATTGGCTACAAAAAGTTTTAACTAATAATAATATGCAGGTAATTATCTTATTGTTACTAAATAATAGTCGCTAATGATACTTTTTATTGTAGTGCTAATTCACTCTTAATCTACCAATGTCGGATATGTATAAATAAATATATTTATATATAATGTAAAGAGACATAATATATATATGTTTATAAAATAAAATCATTGGTGTGTTAAAAACAAAAGTAATATTAATTTTAGTAATTTTCTATTTTTATTTTATTTTATTTTTTAAGATTTTGATTGATGAACTTGTTAACTCATTACATAATTGATCAATTTAATTTTTTTATCTCATGTTAGGTGTCAACCATAAACTTGACAACCTAATTCTAAATGGGTTGAATTATAATTTTCAACGTACCTTCTGTTAATAGAATGAGTTGTTTTGCCAATTTTTTTTTTTATAATAAAGATTAGTATTTTTTTAAAAAATACTTTACACAACTAATATAGTAAAAAAAATGAAAAAGGACATCAAACATAATTTTGGTAATTACAAAATGTAATTAATCCATCCCAAAGAAATTTTTATTTATTTATTACAAATCGTAGTGTTTTTTTTTCTTCTTGCCATTCTTTTTCCCTTTTCACGGGATAAACCAGAGGAACAGCCTAACATAATAGAATCGCCTGTCTATTTGAAATGTCCATATTTTATAAGAAAGTTGCAAAGGTGTCGTTGGATGAAAAATATCTTACTCAAAATGTAATTTCTTCTTCTTATTATTTGTTTGTGGCTCCCATCACACAAAGAGAAGCATCTAGAGCCCAATATTATATTCAAATATACTTGACAATAAAAACATGATATTAACCAAGCCTAATAATAAAATAAAATAAAACGATTAATAATTTAAAATGTACCCTTTTATCCCCCACTCAATCAGTAACCAAAATAAATATAAATTTAGATGGAAGAAACTAACAAATCACTTGGTTGAATTAAGGACGGAATTGGGATATGATCGAAATGATACCAAAGCATAAACCAATCTAAATCACTGCTACATTCTCATTGAATAGTAATACAGAAAATGTTTGACTACGATTTTGCATGTCATAATCAGTGTTATTTAGATTCAACAACAACACAAATTTTAGAGACATATATCCATTTGGTTATGCGAAAAACTTTATGGCAGTGACACGTAATAAGAGACAGAAAAGTAAGGATGAGGAATATTACATGAGAGATTCTTAATTTCTTATCCGTAAGTAAGTATACTATTTTTGTATTTATCACATGCTAAATTCATTTTGCAAACTTTTACTATTTTGTTCGATTCATTAATTCACTAAAGATTTTATGGTTAATTTAAACGATTGAATAACGAGTAAATACTGAAAAGAAAAAAATTAAAAATAACTGATATAAATGTGTCGAATCGTATCCAATGCTTGACTTGGAATGATGTTTTTGATTCGTCTCAAGTGACAGTGTTCTGTTCCTTCAACCGGTCAAACTCGGCTTTTTGATCAAAGTGGAGTTGTTTGGAAAGTTTTTTACGTAAATGGGGTTCTTTTGAAAGTATTTACGCCTTTGGGGCAGTTTATAACGGTGTCGCTATGGGCTATAGCAACACCAGTGACACGTGGCATTTTTGTGATTCCAGAGAAGCCATAAAAGCTATATTAACGAAATTGTTGCAGCCCATAGCGACACTAACAGCTTAAATAAAGACGCTATAGCCCATAGCGCCCCATATTTTAAATTTAAAAAAAAAAGCAAAAAATATATTAAATAAAGAAATAAATGAAAAAATAAGTTTATAAAATAGTAATTAAAATGTATATGATAATGTAAAATAAAATAATTAAAAAAATAATATAGTTAATAATTTAAAATAATTAAATGTTAAATAAGTGGCGCTATGGCCTATAGCGACACTGTGTCGCTATAGGTCATAGCATCACTGTAAAAAATAAATAAATAAATTTAATTCGTAATAATTAAATATATATAAAGAAAAGAAAATAAATTACAGAGAAAATAAGCTTATAAATAGAAAATAATATTTATTTGCTAATAAAAAATAAATAAAATTTAAAACAAATTAAGTTAATAATTAAAAAAAAACAAAAAAATAAGTGGCACTATAGCCTATAGCGACACTGTGTCGCTATAGGTCATAGCGCCACTGTGAAAAATAAATAAATAGATATTTAATTCGTAATAATTAAATATATATAAAGAAAAGAAAATAAATTACAGAGAAAATAAGCTTATAAATAGAAAATAATATTTATTTGCTAATAATAAATAAATAAAATTTAAAACAAATTAAGTTAATAATTTAAAAAAAAACAAAAAAATAAGTGGCGCTATGGCCTATAGCGACACTGTGTCGCTATAGGCCATAGCGACACTGGTGGTGGTTAAGAAAATTTATTAACGCTAGCCACGTGTCAATTTACCGCAGATCCAGCCAATCGTAGGTTGACACGTGGCCCTAAACAGTAAAAAGACCCAAATTTTACTCTATATAACCTCTGTTCCCCACACTCCTTCACCCATTTTCATTCACTCACTCGCGGTGGTTCAGGCTCCACAAGGTATCCGAAGGTAAGTTTTATTTTTTGGGTTAAATCTAAATTTAATTTATTTATTTATTTTAATTTGTTTGTAACGTTTATTAATTTAAATTATTATTTCAGGTTATTTCAGTTTTATTTAGGATATCTGTAGAGGTTATTCGTGTTGAGGTAATTTTTTTTTTGGTTTCTGTAATTTAATTTGTTATATTTATTTTTTTAGTTTCTGTAATTTTTTAATTAGTTACATTGATATAATTTTTTTTCTGTAATTATTATAAAGTCGTTGTGGACTATATCATCTTAAATAAATTATGTAAAAACTGATTTTATTTATATTTATAATTTTATAATTTAATTTTTGTAATTTTTTAGTTATAAGTATATATTTTTTAATTATAAAGTCGCTATGGACTATATCATCTTAAATAAATTATGTAAAAACTGATTTTATTTGAATTTTTAATTTTATAATTTAATTTTTGTAATTATTTAGTTATAAGTATATTTTTTTTCTTTAATCATTGTGAAGTCGCTATAGCCTATACCATTTCAAATAATTAATTTTAAAACAAATTTATATTTAAATTTTAAATTTTTTTAATTTAAATCTGTGTAATATATTTAGTTATATTTGTATTTTTTTCGTGTAATTCAGTTTAATTTATATTTATTTACAAAAGAATTTAATTTAAATTATAAATTCATTTAATTTAATAACGTGTTATTTAAATTTATTTAAAAAAAATTATTTAAAAATTAAAATGAATTAAATTATTTCTGTGTAATTTATCTTTATTTTAAAAATAATGATATTTAAATTTTAAATTGATTTATTTTAATTCTGTGTAATGTAAATTTATTTAGAAAAGAAATTAATTTAAATTATAAATTCATTTAATTTAATAAGGTGTTTTTTAAATTTAGTTTAAAAAAAATTATTTAAATTTTAAAATGAATTATATTATTTGTGTGTAATTTATCTTTTTTTTTTAAATAATGATATTTAAAATATAAATTGTTTTAATTTAATTTTGTGTAATGTAAATTTATTTAAAAATTAATTTTATATAAATAATATGTTGTTAAATTTTGTTATAGATGGCATCATCTTCTACATCTATGCGTGTGAGTTGTGGACTCGTTGAGATGACTTCTGTTTCCTGATAGATCTTCCAGCTATGTCTCATTGAGGTGGTTGGCGTTCTTAGGTGACTTTCAGACCATTAAGACGTATGCATGGGGTGCAGCTGTGCTCGGATGTTTGTATCGCAATTTATGCACCTCTACTGATTATAGAACGCCAAATTGTGGTGGGTTTACACTTTTATTGCAGTTATGGGCATGGGAACGATTCCCAACCATTCTGTCTTCTCCATTCCCACCTATTCCTCCAGCCAGTCCTATTGGTTTAAGGTATGATCAAATTCAAATATTAATATTTTAAAAATTATTCAATAAATTTTAGAGATATTAATTGTTTACATTTTGATTTCAGGTGGTCCAACACAGCCACTAAAATAAGCATGAGCGATGATATTAAATTTTATCGCAAATTCTTTGATCGTTTGACCAGGAAATCTGTAAGTAACTAAAATTTAAGGGTTTACGGTTTAGGGTTTATGTAAGTTATTAGTATTTTAATATAAACTAATTAAATTATTTTATTTACAGATTATTTGGCAACCATATCCGCCTTTGGAATAGATGCCCAAGGACTGCACACAGGGGATTCGTATTTGGGGTTCTGTAATCCCCTTACTTTCTCTGTGTATTTGTGAATGGCATCAGCCTGATAGGGTGATGAGACAGTTTGGTTGCCAACAACCAATTCCAAATCCTCCGATGACTCCTGCTCATGTGCATGCGTTGACCCTGCGGGGAAAGACTGATGATGATTGGACTACAATATTAAGTCCAACACTTGAGCACTGGGCCAATCGATATGCATACCACTTTGCACCTACTCCTCCACAGGTTGGACTATTAGGTCTAAATTCTGAATACATGAGGTGGTATCGCAGAAAGGGGAAGTTGTACATTGATCCTGATGAAGTTAAAGACTCAGTTGTGGTATGTGCATATTACAACTCATATTTTAATATATTATTTTGTTAAATTATAAAGTTGTAAACTAATTGTATTTTGTTTTCTATATGTAGGGAGACGTAACTGAATGCTTGGCATACTTGACATCTCCTCATGGCAGGAAAGACTTTTCTGTGGAAGCAGTCACAGAGCAGACTAATCGATTATTATCGATATCTGATGACTATAGGTCTAGATTCGTTGAGCCATCTGAGGAAGCACCCCTTCCCCCTGGTTCATATGACGTGGGGACTTTCAATGTTCCTCCACAGTCAAGGGAGGCTGTAGGGTTACCTAGACGAAGAACGGCAGTTGAGGCGATGGATCAGATGTACCCTACAGTGCCAGACAGAGCAACAGGGTTATATTATATTCCTTCTCAAGAGCCCACTTATCCATCGCAATCCCAATCTACATATTGGTACACTCCACCTCGCCCACCAGGTTTTGAGACATCAGTTTCGATGAATACTACACATATCTGTGAGTCACTTGGTTTAGACTCATCACCGGAACCAACTATGTCATCAGAAATGATGGATCATATTTTTGGACATTCCCCTTTAATGACTCCACAGCCAAGTATGCCACAAGATGCCACACAATCGAGTCAGGAAGCACCTTTTCATATTCCGTATGATCATGATTATATCAGTCGTGCTTATACATCAGGTCTAGTCATATTTTATTATTTTGTTATTCTTTTCTTCTTATAATTATTATGAATATTAATAATTTGTGTCAAATATGACGTTGCAGGTGTTGATTTGCGTCCACAATTTTCTGCGGAGGCTAGTCATCCACCATCGCAGCCAGAACAATTACCTGTTCGAAGAAATCCTCAAAGGGTTGCAAGGGAAAGACGACGACGGTGTATTCTAACTCCTGCTACTGTTAGAGGGCATGATCATCAGGAAGATGAGGAAGACGATGATGAATAGATTTTGTATAATTATGAATAGACAATAGTAACCGCATTATGTTATACAATGACCATGATGAATACACATTAGTAATTACATTATCTTTAAAAAATTCTAAACATCTTCAAAACTTATCGACTGATTATTAGACTTACATGGACAATTGCGCCTGTTGTGACCCTCTTGTTTGCATATGCTACATTTTGGTCGTCGTTGTGAGCTCTCAACCCAATCCATTTCGTTTCTAATTCTTGTGGATTTTGGTCTCCCTTTCCCGCGCACCGATGCTGGATCTGGGACAAGTATCCAATCCTCATTACTCGGAGGGATTAAGTCTTCATTTCCGATTGGTTCCCACGGACCAGAGTAGGCTTTTAAAACATAATCATTGGTATAAACAGGATCTATAAACTGGTAGTAATCAATGCTAACAACACCACATGCAGCTATAACATGAGAACAAGGATAATGAAATGCTGTAAACTTTCCGCATTGACAGTATCGTTCCTTTAAATTGACTACCCATTTCTTCCCTCCTGTTTGTGTTATTGGTTCAAAGGCCTCTTCAACCTCAAATTTTGAAGATTGAATGTCGTATCTACAAACTTGGTGGGAACAAGCCTCTTCTTGATTTTTTTGCAAAGCTTCAACCAACTTTGAAACGAAGACCTTCCCATATGAAACATCGGCTAAAGCACGACTACCACGATTACTAAAATACTCAGCGCACCTGGTATAAGTCGACCGAACTAATGCAGTGATAGGGAGATTTCTACAATCCTTTAACACCTTGTTAACACATTCAGAAAAATTTGTTGTCATATGACCATATCTTCGACCATCTGCATCATATGCCATGCTCCATTTGTCTTTTGATATCGCTCCTATCCACCTTTCAACATCAGGGCTAGATTCACAAAACTTTTGCAAATTGCGATAAAAAATGTGCTTACACGGTGTATACCCTGCATAGAAATTATAAATAATGCACAATAAATTTTTTTAAAATGATTAAAAAATTTAAAATAACAATACGTACCTAACTTCACAAGCTTTTGTTTAAGTTTCACATCCTTGAATCGAGTATTAAAATTACTTGCAATGTGCCTAATGCAGTACTTGTGATATGCATTTGGCGGTCTCCAACCAATTGCCTCATTGTCAATGGCCGATTTAATGCTACAATGTCGATCAGATATTAAACATATCCCTTCTTTGTTTGTAACATGTAACCGCAAATGAGAGAAGAACCACGACCACGCAAGTAATGTTTCTCCTTCAACCACAGCAAATGCAAGAGGAAGAACGTTGTTATTACCATCTTGTGTTGTAGCAATGAGCAATGTACCTTGATACTTGCCATATAGATGAGTGCCATCAACTTGTATCAACGATTTACAAAAATTAAAGGCATCACAACACGACTTGAATGTCCAAAATAATCTGTGAAATTGACGGTAACCACGATGACAACGATTACCAACAAAAAATTCATTATGACACAGATCATAAAATGACCCTGGAGCAATTTCTTTCATGTATTGCAGCCATCGAGGTAAATAAGCATACGATTCTTCCCAATCTCCAAAAACGTTAACAATTGCTTTTTGTTTCGCCATCCAAGCCTTTCTATAAGATATTTTGAACCCAGTTTGAGATGTTATTCTCTCTTGGATAAGGCTAATCTTGATTGATGGATCTTGGTTAACCATTCCTACATATTAAATATTAGTAATCACTAAGATAAATTATTATTAATATAAACTATAAACTTTGCATAACTTACCTTGTATGAATGTTGCAATTAACTCAGAATCTAACTTAGCATGATCTTGGGACAAAGACATGTTCAAACACGTATGACGTCCACCCCACTGAGTCACTTTCCACTTATCAGATCTCTTTGACTCAATGGCTCTCATGTACCATCCACATCCATCATGTGCATTTGGACATCTAACAACCCACTTAGTCTTTTTCAACTCAACCACATAAAAACTTTGATGCATTCTCATTGCATTTTGCTTGACTGCATTTTTAACTGCATCTTTATTCTCAAACTCCAACCCCACATATAAATCTTACCCAATTGACAAAGTACTACCAACATCCATCCCTGGGATATCTTCTTCATCGGGATGATTCCAATTGATGTTAGTGTAGTGGGGTAAATTACCCCAAAATTGACTTCCACCTATTTTAATAATAATGAATTTAGTAATTTTAATAAAATCAATTTCAAAAATTTATTTTAAACAAATAATAAATTATTGACAAATTTAATTTTCAGATGTTACCTTCAGTAGATGGATACATTGAAATTGGTTCAACCATTGGACTATTAACAAGAACATCCGGCTGCACCTCATCATCAGATGGTTCACAATTATCAATTTCATCTTCATTGGATTCATCAATGCTTTCATATGATGATGAAACATGATAGTCTTCATCTTCTTCGTCATCTTCATCTTCATCTCTTGTGACCAAAGGTGATCATTCAATTGACAAATTTTCTAATGAAAAAGTAGAAGATTTTTGCATACCTATTTCAGCATATAATTCCATTATTGGCATCACATTCTGGCTCTGAAATGCTTCTATCATGCATTGTACATCATCATCGTCACTCAATTCCAATGAAGAATATATGTTGTTATCACCTTGTGAAACTAAAAATCTGTAACTTACAGATAATATCACTTGATTTGAGTTAAGACTAAATTTGTTGTGAATCCTTCTCTTTAATATATCCAAAGTGATACCTCGTTTAATATACATTCCTTTTCTTGGTCCATCAAATGTTACACCTTCAGCACCTTCATACATCTTTCCAGTATAAATATAAGCAATCATTTGATCCATAATATCTGCAACAACAAAAATTAATTAGTGCAAATAGCTACAATTTATATCTTAACAAAAAAAAAATTATACTCACCGAATCAGAAAGAAACGTAACTGGCTCAGAATTTTAAATCAGACCAAAACGTAACTGATAAATATATGATTTGAACTGCGAAAAAACCGTAGCTAGGAGGGGGTATATATATTGATATTGTCGCTATGGGCCATAGCGACACAGTGTCGCTATAGGCCATGGCGCTACTTTTAAATAATTAAATACTTTTTAATTCGTGGTAAAATAATTTAAAGGACAAAAATATATATAGAAAACAAAAGAAATTAGAAAAAAAATAACTTTTTAATTACACATTATTATTTAACTGCTAATATAAAATAAATAAATTTTAAAACAAAATAAGTTAATAATTTAAAAAAAAAAAACAAATAAATTAGTGGCGCTATGGGCCATAGCGACCTAGTATCGCTATAGGTCATAGCGCCACTTTTAAATAATTAAATACATTTTTTAATTCATGATAAAATAATTTAAAGGAAAAAAATTTATATAGAAAACAAATAAAATTAGAGAAAAAATAACTTTATAATTACAAATTAATATTTAACTGCTAATATAAAATAAACAAATTTTAAAACAAAATAAATTAATAATTAAAAAAAAAACAAATAAATCAGTGGCGCTATGGCCTATAGCGACACTGTGTCGCTATAGGCCATAGCGCCACTCAGATAAATAATTAAATATATTTTTTAATTCGTGATAAAATAATTTAAAGGAAAAAAATTTATATAGAAAACAAAAGAAATTAGAGAAAAAATAAGTTTATAATTACAAATTAATGTTTAATTGCTAATATAAAATAAACAAATTATAAAACTAAATAAGTTATTAATTTAAAAAAAAAACAAATAAATTAGTGGCGCTATGGCCTATAGCGACACAGTGTCGCTATAAGCCATAGCGCCACTCTTATAAATAATTAAAATACATATTTTAAAATTACGTTTTTAAACAACTTATTTTTATTTTTATATATATATAATAAATAACTCAGTTTATTATTTTTAAGTTACATATAAATTATTTTTTTTTTTTCTTTTTTTTTTTTTTTTACATGGTGTCGCTATGGGCTACATCATTTCTGTTGGTCTATCAACTGTGGTGGCTCAGCCCATATTGACACTGATGTGGCTCAGTCCAGCCCATTGTAGGCCAAAAAAAAAATTTGCCACGTGGCATGGGTGCTATGCGCCATAGGGACACCGTTGTAAACAGCCCCAGAGGCGTAAATACTTTTAAAAGAGCCTCATTTACGTAAATAAGTTGGTCAGCGACCCACTTTAGTAAAAAAGCCGTCAAACTCGTGTACTTTCCAATTCCAAATTTCAGCAGTGTTGAGTCATGGCGAAGCAGAAACTGAGCAATACACTTTTCGTGCAGTTGTTGATTTTCTTCTTCTATGCTTCATCTGTTTCGGTTTCAGCGAGATTTGTGCCTCTATTGCAGAACTATGGGAACCCCATATTTAGATCAAACTTTCATACTATTTACGACACTTCCAAGTACGGTGGGTTTCAACTGAGCAATGGCTTGGCTCAAACGCCTCAGATGGGGTTTGCTTCTCTCTCTCTCTCTCTTATGCCTTCAGTTGAATAAATTTATGAGATGGGGTTTTACTTCTGATATTTTGATGAAGTTTTTTTTTTTTTTTTTTTTCACGGTTGCAACTGCCAAATTGATAAAAGACCCACGTGATGAAAGATATTTTCCATGGTATTTTAACTTTGATGTTTCTTTTAATTTTTGTGTAGATGGAATAGCTGGAATTTCTTTGCATGTAATATCAACGAAACAGTCATTAAGGAAACGGGTATCGTTTTCTTTCTTTGATGCTACTACTTGTAGATGAGTCACTTCCATTTCCTCGATGAATTAGTGCATCCACGGATTGTGATCAAGTGGTCATATTAGTCTTTTTTTTTTTTTTTCAGTTATTCTGCTTTGTTTATTAGTTACTTTTTAGTTTCTTGATCCGTGTGTATGAATCAGTGTACATCTAGTTTATGAATGGATTCATTCTTCAGTTGTCATTCAATACTTGGTTTCATAATCAAGCGTTAGATCCTCTCTTATCAAAAAATTTATTTACTTTGTAAAAAATAAACATATCTTAGCTTTGATTTTATTTCAATTAATCACTAATAAAATCTCAACTTATATCCTTCGGCCACTGGAGAAGAAGTGAGTTTGAACCGAGTCCAGGAATAGAGGAAAATGATGTGTTATAATAGGAGATATTTTTTTGGAATTGGGGAGGAATTTCGCCCCTTGGTCTCTGGCTCTACCTGTGCTTTAAATAGCTCTGCATTCTTGAGATGTTTTGCTATCTTTTTTTGTGAAATAGGTTAACTATTCATCAAAGACAAAGATTCATTTGCTTTTCTTGTGACTTTACATTCCATTGGAAAACAATTTGTATTAGGATATTACACTTATAATTATAATTAGGGGTGCGCAAAACGAACTGAACTGAACTGAACTTATAAAAACTATACTGAACTTAAAAGTAGTTCATATGAACTGAACTAAACTAAATATAAGTTCAGACGAACTGAACTGAACTATTCTTTTGTGTCATTGAACTGAACTGAACTATACTATAAAAACTTGAACTGAACTGCAATTTAAACTGCACTAAACTGTTATGATATTTTGAATTGAACAATTTTGACTCATTGATCTATCAAAATAGGACACATTTGTCAACTTTACTTTATTTTCCATTTTATTTAAATTTTTTAAAGGAAAAAAATATAAAATTAAGTCAAACAAACTCAGTGAATTTTAAGCCTAAAAATAAGTAGTTCAACATAGCTCAATTGAACCGTTAAGTTCAACAAAATTGATATAATTTTTTTTCAAATCACTTTTTTTCTAAAATTTTGGTTATTAGACTATCGAGCTAATCTATTAAGACATAACATGTTAAACACATTTAATTTTTATTCTTTTATAAAAATAGTTCAATTTTTATAATTCAATTCAGTTTATATAGTTCAGTACAGTTCAACTTTACAACAGTTCAGTTCAGTTCAGTTTTTTTTAAACAGTTCAGTTAAGTTTTTTTTACAAACAGTTCAGTTTTTTATAGTACAGTTCACCACCAGTTCAGTTCAGTTCAGCTCAGTTTAGTTTTTTTTGCCCACCCCTACTTATAATCTCCAATGGCATATTTTGTTTCACTGGAAGCATTATGGCTTGTGAATAATAAATTTTATCCAGCCTCACAAAAATAATGAAATGCACATCTATTATGAAAAGGAGGAGCTCCCAAAGTATGTAGGCTACACCTTATGACAACAAGAAAGTTTGAAAAAAAAAAAAAAGTGAAAAAAAAAGTTTGTAACCCAGAACGGGCCGTTCCAAATTCGGAACGGTCCGTTCCACGCTAGAAAAAAACACAACAACCCTAATTTAGAACGGGCCGTTCTAAGATGGGAACGGGTCGTTCTAAGTGACTGAAAGGATCTAAAATTCCTTACGTGGAACGGGCCGTTCCAAATTCAGAACGGCCCGTTGTACTTTTAGAACGGGCCGTTCCAGAGTCACATTTTGCTTGTAACAGTATGATCCAGAACGGGCCGTTTCGATTTCGGAACGGGACGTTCTGGTCAGGTCTGACGTCTATAAATAGACGCGTTGGGCACAGTTTTCAGGGCCCAGAAAAATTTCGTCCAATACTCTTTAGAGCTCGATTTTTTTTTTTCTCTCTCTCTTCCCTCTCTTTTGTATTTCTTGAGATCTGTGAGACACCTCTGTAGTGTGAAAGGTAGCCAAAAAACACCTTCTTGATCATCATATTCGAAGATTCATCTCATTTGGTATCGTTCTTTTCTTAACTTTTTTTTTTTCTTTTATTTATTTGTTTATTTTATTTTTTCATTTATTTTTTGTTTATTTATTTATTTTTGTTTATTGTTTGTACATAGTGAATATGATTTTTTGCCTTTAAGATTATTATTTATAAAAATATTTAATATACGACCAATAATAATGTTAAGTGAATAACATTTTTATCTTTAACATTATTAGGTCCTAGGAGTTTAATGACTAGTCATTTGCTAGCTTAAACTCTCATTAACAAATTTGTTCTTTTAAAAAAAATAAAGATATGTTGCAAACAATAACGTTAATTAAGTAACACTTCTATTTTTAACGTTATTGGAGGGATTTATTGATTAGCCATTTGCTAACTTGAATTTTTATGCAAAATCTATTTCTTTAGATAAAAATATAAAAATATAAACATAATTTTGCTTTACGTATACATTATTTTTATGATTAATGATATTAATTGAGTAGCATTTCTACCCTTTAATATCATGTAAATCTTTTATTATCAACAAATAAAGATCAATAACATTTGATTGAATAACAGTTCTATCTTTCATGTTGTTGGGAGGGTTTATTGATTAGCCATTTGCTAACCTAAATCCTTATGATGTTATTTTTTTATTAAAAAAATATACAAAAGAAACATCTCTCATATTTAAAAAAAAAAGATATATATATATATATATATATATATATATATACACCTTTTTGAGGAATAAAATAAATGTTTATAAATTTATATAATTTTGCGCAATTAATTAAAGGTACTGTTTTTACAGGCGTTGTAGGGTACTAATACCTTCCCTACATGTAATCGACTCCCGAACCCAACTTTAATTTTAAAGATTATCTTTTAAAGGGTTTTCCAATATTTTTCCCTTAAAATAAAATATTGGTGGCAGCTCCATTGAATATAAAAATGTTAGCGTCATCCCGTCGTGATCCCGATTACGACATGGCTCGTATTTTTCCAATTAATAGCTGAGATTTAATCTTTTCCTTGGTAGTTTATGACTACCAGTACTGATATGTATTTTATTTTTCCAGCTGATGCGCTGGTATCAACAGGGTTGGCTGATTTAGGTTATGTGTACCTCAACATAGGTAATGTTCTTGTGTGTTCAAAATTAACATTTTAGCTGTGGGACATCTATTTATAGTTATCTGATATTACTATATTTTATGTGCAGATGATTGCTGGTCTGCTGTGACAAGAAATCTGAAGGTTAGCTAAACTCTGTTGCTTCAATTTTACTGAATCAACTTCATCACTATCATCTCTTGTTGTATATACTTGTTGGCTTTCAATGTTACCTTTCTGGACTTTCAATTGGGTAAAGAAAAAATGCTTCAACTGGCATTTATTAAATATTGGCTAAGTTTTACCACATAAAAAAGATAAATAATTAACAAATGCCAATTGAAACATTTTTTCTTAAATCTATTGAAAGTCCATATAAAATATAAAATGAACTTTCAATAGTGCATGTAGTCATCAATAGAATACATGCTTTCCTGTTTTATCAAACCATATGCCAGCACAGTGCAAGGATGGGTAACAGTGTACCACTTGTAGTTTGATAGCCTGCTGGCATATTTGTTTAATAAAACAGGAAAGCATGTATTCTACATAACTACATGCTCTACCCATTTTCTATATGAAAATGGTTTTGTAGCAAAGTTTAAAATTCCGTTAACATTCTTTTGGTAAATATATGCTGCTACTTATTGTTTTGGGGGTGGAAGTCCAGGGTCAACTGGTTCCTGATCAGAAGACATTTCCATCAGGAATCAAAGCTCTAGCAGATTATGTACATGGAAAGGGACTCAAGCTTGGCATATATTCTGATGCTGGGTAGGATGATACTGCAAAATCGGCCAGATGTTTGAACCGTTCATTCTAAAATAAATGATACCCCTTTTAATTGTGACTAACCAATCTTCTAATCACATGTTCTATATTTTTTGTATATCTCACTCTTATTAGGGCTTTTACATGTCAAGTCCGGCCAGGATCAATTTTCCATGAAACTGATGATGCAGATTTATTTGCCTCTTGGGTTAGATTCCATTATCTCATTTCTATAGTTTTCAAAACAGTATCATATACTCTTCATGTTTCAAGGAGATAAGATATTGTGCCATTTAATGGAATTCTCTTAAAGTTCAAATAGTTTTCATTCATTGATATGATTGAAATTTGTTTGCAGAGATGGTATTCACATAACTTAGCAATGACCTATACCTTCATAGATATTATGTCTACCATGGCACAATTAGATTGTTAGAATTACAGCTCATGAGCACAACTCCAAAATTTCTGAAGTCAATTAAGTAATAAAAGAAAATTAGTCTCACTGCTTGATAAATTTAACTATAAAACATAGTTGTTAGTGTTACTCTTTTTATTATGTTGAGGGACTTTTTTTTATACTATAGAAGTAGTCTCATCTTGGTAACATTATCTTGGAACGGTAACTAGTTATATTTTTCTGTACTTTCAGTAATTTTCCCCCCATCCTTTCATCCTTTTACCAGGGTGTAGATTATTTGAAGTATGACAACTGTAACAATCTGGGCATCCCTCCGAAAAAACGGTTTTTTTCTCATCTGTCTCACAGTAATTGCAATAGTTGCAGCACCCAGTACATTGAATTTGAGTCAATGTGGTTGCTTGTATTCCAGATACCCACCTATGCGTGATGCTCTCAATGCAACTGGGCGTAAAATATTCTATTCACTCTGTGAATGGTAATAGGGCATGTTTTTTAATTAGTTATCTGAGCTTGGCTACTGTTTGCTTGAGAGAAACCTTGCTACTTTCCTTTTGATTTTGCAGGGGTGTTGATGACCCTGCCTTGTGGGCAGGCAAGGTGGGTAACAGTTGGCGCACAACTGATGACATCAATGATACATGGGCAAGGTTAAAATTCTTGACATTGACTTATGGGTGGTGTGCATTTAACATTATATTCGGGTTGCTTATAACTCAATAATGTCAATAAATTCAGATATAGCATTCAGAGAGATAAAACAGAATTTGTGGGGTCAAATCGTCCTTGGTTGTTACTGGCTTGGAATTTTGCTTTTGTCAATTGTTTTCTATTAACCAGTGATCTAGTAGCATGAACACAAATTATGTTAAAAAATGGTATGTGAAGTTGAATTAATGAAAATTATTTGGAATTTAGAATTATATTAGAAAGGCAAAAATTCATTTTTCGTCTCTTATATTATTTATTAGTGTCAATTTAGTCCCACTTTAATTAATTGAATCAATTTAGTCCCACATCTTTAAAATGTATCTCAATGTTTGATTTTCCGTTTCTTCCGTTCAAATACTTAACGAATTTGACACGTGTCATGCTGTCATGTCATGTGTCACATCATTAGAACGCTAGCATGACACGTGGCATGACACGTATCATATCCGTTAAGTATTTAAATGGAAGAGACGGAAAATCAAACATTGAGATACATTTTTTAGATGTGGGACTAAATTAATTCAATTAATTAAAGTGAGACTAAATTGAATCTAATAAATAATATAAGGGTCGAAAAGTATATTTTTGCCTATTCGAAAAGTCCTTAAGTTTACATTTTGCTCTTTTGGTTGATGTTATGTTTTTAATCAGAATATAGTGAGTGATGTGGCCATGTGGGGATTGGTGTATCATTATGTCAAAGCTTGGACTTTTGTTTATAGAGGAATGATATATTTCCTTGTCTACTGTATAAGTCCCTGGGCAGTCGGGACTTAAGAAGAAAGGGATAACTACATATACATTGTGCACAGGATGGTGTAGTTGTGGCCTTGGTTTGGTAATTGGTGGGAATTAAAGTATGAGGAAGGTTGTAGGGAAGAGTGGACATGTGAAATGAGGGGGGGAAAGGGTAGGGATAAATGAGGGCAGAGGGTGAATGGTAGTTTTCATCTATTTCTGGCAGCCAGAATAGGGAAAAGAATGAAGAATATTCATATGGGTGCATTACTTGAAATTCAAATAATCCTGCTCAGCCAATTTTTACTTTTTATCCTCTTGATATATAGCTGCTGGACTCAAGGAATTAGGTGCACTCTAGTGTACAGTTATTTAGATTCTAGGATTCACGAAAGCCCTAAAAACAATGTCAAAATAATGGAAAATGGAAATAGTGATGGGCATGAGTGTTACTATTTTGGCAAGTGAATCAAATCGTTCAAGTATTCTAAAATTAGTAGAGTATCGATCCCTCAAAGACATGTTTAATATTTGACAATCTATCCAAAATTTGTTGTTCTTTTAGCTTTGTCACAATTAATCTATAGATTCACATGTGCATAAGTTCTTCTTAACAAAATTTAACTAAAGAAATAGTTTTTAGGACTCTTAGAGAGATAATAGCAAGGTCTTTGTTTAGATATAAAACAACTTGCGGGGGTTATATTTCATTGAACTCACAAGATTTCAAGAGGTAGAATATATAATATCTTTGGACTTCAAAATCACATCCAATTGTAAATATTTTTTTAATCCTAATCCCTTAGAAGAAAAGAACTAAATCACTTTATTAACCGTCAATCCCTTGATCACTTAACAAAGTGACTTGCATTAAGTGTTACTTTTCCAAGATACTAAAGACTCACATCCATTCATGAAATGAGACTCCTTTGGTAATAATTAAGCTAAGAGGAATGGCTTAAGGAAGGCGCCTTGCGAGAAAATAATTGTCCTACGAGTTATGGACCATGAGAATTTGAGTATGAATCATTGAGTGGTCGCCTTGCAACCCTTTAGCATTGCACCAACTCCTATATTAGCTTCACCGGCCAGCGGTGTGATTGGCGCCCAGTGATGGGTGTCTTGAGGTTAACAATCTTGGCAAAAAAATTGGCTTTCATTTATCTTGAAATTAGCAACCATTAAATCCTACACTTGGTAATTCAAACACATACTAAAAACTTAATAAACAGGACATGTAATGTAATGATCTAATTTGAAAGAAAATTGTCTATTAAAAATGTGTGCAATTTGAAGTAACTAGGACAATTATCAATGAATCTCGTGACTATTTGTCATAAAAGATCACCATTGGATCTAGGGGTGAGCAACGGGTGGGTTTGGTCGGGTTCGGGTGAAAAATGTCCAACCCGTTGTAAACCGGCTTTGAAAAAATGTGACCCATATCCGACCGACTGAACTTTCGATTTGAGGCGGTTCGGGTTAAAACGGATTCGGATTTAAGCGGGTGGGTATAATCGGGTTTGAATTTTTTTGTAGACCAATTTATCTTAACGAAGATGAAACTTAAAACGATAAAAAATATTTTTAAAATAGTGTATAAAAATAGAATGAAGGTGACAATAGATGGTGTAAATAGATTCGTAGTTGAAACATTTATAAACTAAAGAAGCAAAAATAAAAGATAACAAAATTCATAGTTGTTACATGGAAAAGAAATATAAAGTTAGATTACAAAACCATAAGAAATCACAGTCACACAAAATATACTCAAAATGAAGATAAGAAGATGGAAAAGAAAGACAAAGAAAGAAGCAAAAAGATAACTCTAAAAATGGACTAGTGTGTTGAGAAGTTGAATGAGGAAGGAGAAGACAAAATAAATATCTAAGTTATGAGAAAAAAGAAAAAAATAAGTTACAAATTGATGGCTATATTATACTTGAAATAAAGACTTTTAAATTTGGACCATTGTTGTTTAGTTATACAAAAGTAATAAAAATTTAAACTTATCTCATTTTCGGTTGGGTTCGGTTTTTAGCGGGTTTAAAAATTCAAAACCGAACCCGCCCAATATAACCTGTATAAAATTAAAATTTTAACCCGATTTACCCATAAGACCCGCCCGAACCCACCCAAAAACAATATTTTTTTCGGATTTTTCGTGTTCGGTTCGGGTGTCGGTTTAATGCTCACCCCTAATTGGATCATGGTGATAAAGATGAACATTAGCATAGAGTTGGGCATTACTTTAGGTTTGACGAATTTGAAATAATCTAATACATTCCCATGATTTTCTTTGGTTAAAATACTTTTTTAATGCTTATAATTTCACTTATTTTACTTTTTAGTTTTTATAGTTTAAAATAGACCTTTTTAATTCTTGTACTTATCTTTTTCAATCTTTTTTAGTACATATAGTTTAAGATAAATTTTTTTAGTCCCTATTGTTATTGTTTTTTTTTGTAACATTGTCTGTTTTGTGTTAATGTGGTAGAAGTCTTCAATTTTCTAAAGGTAAAAAAAAATGTCTCAACAATGGGCGTCACAGGTGAAGGTACAAAAGAGGCACATAATGTCAAAAGACCTAATTTAAAGTAATTTTAGCAAAATAAATTTGACATCAAATATATAAAGTTGAATACCTCTATTACAATGGTTAAAGTTCAAAATGATTGAAACGTTGTATAATTTAAATTCAAATTTTGAAGTTTTATCTTCTGGTAATCGATTACAAGGGTCTGGTAATCGATTACCAGAAAACATTTTGTATTCAGAATTTGAACTTTGAAATTTCCTGTTCTGGTAATGGATTACAAGGTCTGGTAATGGATTACCAGAACATATTTTTATTGTTTCAAAAACTTTTATGTAGAAAACTTCATCTCAATAATTTCTTTCACAAATCTCTTTTAAGAAATGATTTGAACTATTCTTTAAAGCTTTTGTTAAGTCTTTTACTTTCAAAAGATTTAAAACTTGTTTAAATTTAAAGAGATTAATTTGAGATTTTTGAAAACTTATTCTCAAGGCCAAGCATACTTGCAATTTCAAAAGATTCTTTTACATACTTAGCTAAGTTGACAAGACTTATCTATGTACCAATTGAGATCGTGTTCTTGCATCAACTTGCTTTAACTCAACCTTGATTCTTCTTCAATGCTTTATAATCACTTTGGCATCATCAAAATATTTGTGCATATTTTCTTCCACATTCTCCCCTTTTTTGATGATGACAATTCACTGAAAAGGGAAAGAAAATAAAACAATATATTTCGATCACTCCCCCTTAAACTCCCCCTTAGTAAAGCATTGATTGAAGTTCCTTTTATTTTATAAAAGGAGTTGTACTTATGTTTTGAAAAAGATTGTAGAGATCAATGTTTATATTTTAAAACATAAGTTTCAAGTTGGGCATCAAGAATATTTTTGTCAAAATATTTTAGTCAAACTTAGCCCAAAGTAATATTAGAAAGAAAATAAACATTTTCTTTTCCTTTGCGGTCTTATCTCTCCCCCTTTGGCAACATCAAAAAGTCAAGTAGAGGATTAAGATAAGTGTTGTATTTTTCCTTTTGTGATCCTTATCCTTACTCTCCCCCTTTGGCAACATCAAAAAGAATATAATAACAAAATAATCCAAAGGTAAAGATCAAGCCATATTGAAGTCCAAGGAAAAATTTAACTAGCCCATCATGGACATTTCAAAGTCACTTTGCATATCATTAGAAAACTCTTTGCACAAGTGATCATTAGTACTTCCAAAAATAAATCATCAACATAAATTTGCACTTTAAGAATATCATTCATTTTTCTTTTGATAAATTAATGTTGTATCAACCTTTCCTTTTGTAAATTCTTTTTCCAAAAGAAATTTACTAAGTCTTTCATACCATACCCTAGGAGCTTGTTTTAATCCATATATAACCTTTTTCAACTTAAAGACATGATTTGGAAATTATAAGATTTCAAATCTAGATGGTTGTTCAACATATACTTCTTCTTGAATAAAATCATTTAGAAATGCACTTTTTGACATCCATGTAATATAGTTTGAAATTCATTATAGATGCATAGGCTATTAACATTTTAATGGTTTATAGTCTTGCTACAAGTTCATATGTTTCTTCATAATCATACCATGTTCATTTAATTTATTTCTAAATACCCATTTGGTTCCAATAATTTGATGATTATATGGTCTAGGGACTAGTTTCCATACTTGATTTTTCTCAAATTGATTTAACTCTTCTTGCATAGCTTTTATCCAATGTTCATCATTTAAGGCTTCATCAATGATTTTTAAATTCTATTTTAGAAACAAAAACCAAATTATTGCATGCTTCTTTGAGATAGTATTTAGTAGTTACCTCTTTTGATATGTCTCCAATGATATTTTCAAGAGGATGATTTCTTGAGATTCTCAACTCTCTTTGAGGAATCATGTTTGTTTGATTCTCTTGAATTATAGAATCCTCCATTCCTTAATCTTCTTTGTCCTTTTGAGTTTGCTCATGAATATGAGTGTCTTCAAAACTTTCTACAATATCATCAATAATATATTTTCTTGGACAAACAAGGTTAGTTTCATCAAATATAACATGAATTGATTCCTCTATTGTCATGCATCACAAAGTTTATTTTTCTCAAATTTATTTTTTGGTAATCCTATTTCTAAATCTTTTGAGATTAATTTATTTAAGTTTTCCATTTTTATGTGAGCAATTCTTTTATGTCATAACCATGATTCATCATCTTCACTCAAGTCATTGAGAATAACTCATATTTTTCTCTAATTTTATCTTGTATACATTTTTTACTCTAAATCCTATTATTTTAACATGTTCATAATTTTTGTTCAATAAGATATTTTTGTGAATCAAAAGATACAGAGAAACTTTTATCACATAATTGACTCACTTGATAAACTATGTTTAATAACATCCACAAGACATTTTCTATGGAGGTTGAGAAATTTGTACCTATTTTTCAATGTCAAGTATTTTTCTTTGTTGTTGTCTCCGTAGGTTACATGTCCACTTTTCTTAAGAGTAATGTCAATGATTTTTGAAGTATCTCCTATCATGTGCTTGGAACATCCACTATCAATGTACCAAGTTTGGTCTTTGGAATCCTTCAAGACAAAGAATGGATTGATTTTGGTACCCAAGTTTTCTTTGGGTCCTTAATGTTAGTTTTAACTAAAGAATCTTTTGGAATCCAAATCATATTCTTAAGATTGCTAATGTTCTTTCTGACATAGCATGTTGATATACTATGGCCTTTCTTACCACAATAAAAACATGTTATAAAAGGAGAGGTAGAAGCTTGAGAACTTGTAAAGAAATTCTTGTAATTATTTTGTTGTTTTTGTGGGTTGTATCCTAATCCTACTTTGTCAAAATCACATCTTTGTTTTCCTAACAGTATATCTAAATTATTTCTACCAATGGTAAATTTTGAAAGAGTACTCCTTAAGTTGTAAATTTCTTCTTTAAATTCATGACATGATGTACATGGATGTGTAATGTTTGTAATTTCCAAGTTACTTGTAGAACAATGATTTTCATTATTGGAATTTAGCATTTTAACCTCTGATTTAAGACTATCTAATTCTTCGTTTAATTTAGTAATTTCCTTTTCCATATTTGAAATTGTTTTCTTATAGGATGATACTAGTTTTGCAAGTTTTAAAGATTCCTTATGTAGATCATTGAATGCATCTTGTAGTTCATCAAATGAAATTGAGATATCAGTGTTAGAAGATGTTACCTCTTCTTCGCTTTCGTAATCTTTGGCCATAAGTCCCAAATTCACAACTTCATTTTCAGAGTCACTTGTAGAATCCATGTCATTTTCTTCCCATGTGATATAAGTTTTCTTCCCTTTCATTTCTTTGAAGCTTTTCTTGTTGGATTTTTCCATTTTTCTTTTAAGGATTGGACATTCTAATCTCAAATGTCCCGGTTGATTGCATTCATAGCATCTCGGGGTTGAAGAAGATTCTTCTCCTTTCTTCTTTATGTTGAAATTGAACTTTCTTCTATTTCCTCTATTCTTTAGGAATTTGTGGAATCTTTTTACAAAGAGATTGAAATCTTCATCGTCATCATCATCATCTTCCTCAATGTTGTCATCTTTTTCATTTTCTTCATGAGAGGATGAAGATGCTTTAAGTGCTATACTTTTCTTCTTTTTGTCACTATTTTCATTTTGACTTAGTCTCATCAATTCCATTTCATGCTCTTGAAGTTTTCCAAATAGAGATGCAAGAGACATGGTTGTTAGATCTTTTGATTCCGCAATTGCAGTCACTTTCGGTTGTCATTCCCTACTCAAACATCTCAAAATTTTGTTAATAAGATCTTCGTTAGGAAACACTTTTCCTAGAGATGCAAGATGATTAATTATATGTGTAAATCTCTTTTGCATGTCTTGTATGGTTTCATTTTGATTCATTCTAAATAATTCATATTCATGAGTGAGAGTGTTTATCCTAGACCTTTTCACATCATTAGTGCCTTCATGTGTTACTTCAAGTATATCCCACATTTCTTTAGCACTTTTACAATTTGAAATTCTAAAATATTCATCAATTCCTAAAGCAGAAGTAATTATATTTTTGGCTTTCAAATTGTATTGAACTTTTCTTTTATCATCATTACTCCATTGATCTTTGGGTAAATCTTTTATTTCATGACGTACTACAATAGTGGGAATGAAAGGACTATTTTCAATAGAATCCCATATGTTTAAATCTATGGCTTTTATAAAAATTTGCATCCTAGATTTCCAATAATGATACCCTTCACCATTGAATATTGGAGGTCTATTAATGGAGTTTCCTTCGGGAAATAAAAAATTTGATGAGGCCATTTCAATTCTTGAAGCTTTTAAGTCTTCTACAAGAAACCTGCTCTTGATACCACTTGTTCGATCGAGCGCTTACCACTAGGCCAAAAGCTATAGCTGATAGTCAGGGTGCAACTCTTTTTACTTAAAAGCGCAGCAGCCCAAACGCCATGATTCAACAGTGACTTGGTTCACATAGCCTCCGCCACGGGACAATTAATGCAACCCGCAACAACAATAGAAATCAATATATCATTCAAGGTGAAAGCTAGGGTAGGAGAGCTACACATATCTCCCATCATTCAATAGCCAAAACTGTTCAAAGAGCGTTTGTGTATAGAGTATGGACCAACAAACCCTAAACATGATAAGGCCCAAACATAATAAACTAACCAAATCTAAAAAAATAAAAAATAAAACAAACTAACTAACCTTCATTTTGGATAAAATCCGAAATACAAAATAATCTTAAATAAGAAAACTCTAATAATCTCAAATAACTAATTGTATCCTAATCAAATCTATATCAGCTTCACAGTTTTAATGGTATCTGTGGAGCAAGGAGCATAAGCGTCTTCATCTTGAATTAAGATAATTTCACTGTCCTTCAAATTTTACCTTCTGATGTATAGGCATACTAAACACGTAATTTTTGTCTTTGAAACTTCACCTGTTCGTAGACAAGTTGAAAAGATTATATGAATCTAGAACGATTAGACTACTTTTGATATTTGATTCACAAATGTCTATGCATTATTTTGATATTTGATACATAGATTTGGACCATTGGTATAAAATTTGCCACCATGGCAGGACAAATCATGTGTTGCTCTTTAGGTCTTGATGAGACAAAGTATGCCGACTAATATGGAATTTGGACTTTACTTCACATCTTTACAGGTTTGGGCAGGTCCTTTGTCAGGAAACCGATTGGTTGTTGCTCTCTGGAATCGGTGCTCAAAAGTTGCTAATATAACGGCTTCATGGGAAGCACTTGGGCTTGAATCTGGGGTTCAAGTTTCTGTGAGGGATTTGTGGCAAGTAAGTAATCTATCCTAGTTGCATGAAACTTCTCTAAGTCAGTCTTTCATGTGCCTCCTGCTGAAGCTCTTATTTATTTGCTATTTTATTTTAGCATACTTGTATTGAGAAAAAAAATCCCTTACCACAATTGTTTTACTATTTACGACCTTGTTAAAAAAAAAAATTTTGCTCCGTTTTATCTTGCAGCACAAGGTAGTACTTGAAGATGCAGTGTCATCATTCAGTGCTCGAGTTGATATCCACGACTCTCAACTGTACATTTTCACACCAGTTACTGTGAGACCTGCTCTTATTTTTTTTCCTCCTCTTCCCCTATCATTCTCCCTCAAACTCTTCCTACTCATTTGCTGATTCTTCCTTCTTGGGTGAGCTTAGGTGCCCAGTAGTTGGAGTGCTAGCTGGGGTGTGCGGATTTCTTCCTTCCCCTTTTCATTCGTTCAAGCCATTTTCGTTCTCTCTTTCGTTCTCCTTTCCGAAGCTCGGAGCCGTTGAACCGAGGTAAGGGAAGCTAGCTTTCTTCGTTGTTTTTGGATGTCATGGAGTTCAAGTTACTCAATTGTTGTTGAAGAGGTTGATTCTTGGCTGTGATTGAAGAAAAATTTTCGTTTCGGGTTTCCGGGGTTCGGGTACAAATCTTGAGGATTTCACTTGTTGATGGTTGCATGTTGGAAATGAAGTGTTTTTCTTGATGTTTGATGAAAATGCTGGCTTTTGGATGGTTTGCATGTTGGTTTCCTGGTGTTTTTCGCAGGTTTTGATGAAAATTTTGAAGTAGGTAAGGGTTCTAGTTTGAATTTGCGCCGGGCGCAGTTCTTCGCGCCGGGCATGATTTGAAATGGGAAATCCCTGGGTGAATCGCGCCGGGCGTGGGGAGAACCACGCCGGGCGCAATAGACCTCTGTATGTCTCTGGTTGAGAATTGCGCCAGACACGCTTTTAATGCACCGGGCGCGTTTGATTTTCATAATTTGACTTTATAGTCTTCATGAAAGTTGTAGCCTTGGATGTTAGCTTTCCATTGGCGCTGGAATCACTCAAAAAGGAGTTTTAGAACTCTAGATATGGCTGTTTTAGTGAAGAGGGGTCGAGCTGCTAACTTTGTTATAGCTGTTGCGGTTTTTATCATTTTTAACATGGTAGATGAAGGAATTAGGACTTGGTGTCTTCAGGAGAGTTGTAGGAAATCTTCTTATCTTTCATATGAGATAGGGATGAGTATGGTAGGAGTAGTATAACTCCTAATGCGCTGTTTTCTGTGAAGGTTGTCATTTCACATTTAGTGATTTGGTTACGTTAAAAGTTGTTTTAAGTGCTTAGGTTGATTGGTGTTGTTTGGATGGAGAATTTGACAAGATAGATGAGTTGTAAACAAGGTGGATATGCTGAATGTTGTATATGCTGTTAATGATGTAATGCTACGCTGTAATAGATATATATATATATATATTGCTGTGCTGAGCTGGGTTGTCATGAATGATTTTCAGGTTGAATTAAAATATTGTTGTACTATAGATTGTTGAACTGAGTTGTGAGCAATAAGTTGTGTTGTATACTACCTAGTTGTGCTGGATGCTGATATTGATGTGCTGCGCTGAGCGCGGCCCTTGTCGCGCTGGGCGTGAGACTCCTTGGGAGTCTCTGCCTTGTGGGCGCTGGGCGCAATTGGTATTGCGCCAGGCGCGAGTGAGCCTTGGGCTCTCTGGCTGGGTCCTGCCGGGCGCGGGCATGCTTGCGCTGGGCGCGTTGGCCTCCCTGGTGCTCTCTGGTTGTACCGCGCTGGGTGCAACCACGATTGTGCTGGGCGCGGAGATGTGATTTCACTAATGGATGTCAGAGGTTGTTTATGTTGAGTTTAAGTCGAAGTTGTTGATTATAATGGGATGACTTGTGGTTAACGCTGCTTGTTGATGTTGAGTTGTATCAGTTGTATATTGTTGTAAGTTGATATGTTGAGTTGTATTAGTTGTACATTGTTGTAAGTTATATGTTGAGCTGTACAGTTGTGTTGTACTGTGTGTTGATTTTGAATGTTGTAAGCCGAAATGCTGAGGAGTTGTAGGCCGAAAGGCTGAGGTGTTGTAGGCCGAAAGGCTGAGGTGTTGTAGGCCGAAAGGCTGAGTTGTTGTAGGAGATCTCCGAGTTGATATGCGTGACGACGCATTGTGTGCTTATTGCTGATTATGCTGTAAAATCGATGAGTTGTATACTGATGATGTGAGATGTGTGCTGTTATTGCTGAATGTTGTGCGATTTTAAACTGATTTTGTTAAGTTGATTGATGAGTTGATTTGATGTGTTGATAGGGGTAGTTGTTTACTATTCATATATTTATATATATATTTATATATATGTATGTTATTTCTTTTCACTAGCTTACCCTTTGTTGTTTTCATGTGGTTTGGACTGCGATGATCATACTATGTATGGAAGCAGAGCAGGGTTAGACTGATAATAGTGGCAAGTCTGCAGTTGACAAAGGGAGAAGTCCTGTTTGGCTGATGTATTGTTGTTGGGCCCTTGAGTGAGTTTATTATGTTAATTTGGTCGATTTCTTTCTTATCACATTTCATTTTTAATTCTAGTGTAATATTGAAAAAAAATAAATAGATAATTTCTTTGGCGTGTTGGCAGAAGATTCGTTTTTATTTTCATCATATAGTGAACGGTGGATTGGTATTCTGGAATATTTCATGGCTAAAATATACCCTATGAATCTTTGATTCAATAAAACATGATAAATATGTTAGTTTTGTGTTTGATTTATAAAATGATCACAGGAGAATACAAAAAATAAAAAATAAAAAAGGACAAGACAAAAGTTTTGTATTTTTGTAACTCAATAAATTATACAGCTTTTTATTTTAAATACAAAAATACTAACTATCATAATATTATATCATTACCACTTGACTCTTATCTCTATTATTATCATCATCATCGTCACTTATCACTTAGATTATAACATATTATTTTTATCATAACTTATCATCATTTTCTAAATATTGTGATTATTATTATCACTACTGTTAATATTATTGTCATCATTATAATTCTTACAATCATTATTTTAATTAAGATAATAATAATTAATTATAAATTTTATGATAATTATATTAAAAAAAATATTTTAATAAATTTAACATTATTTTATCTCTATTGTATATTATTTATCAACTAATGTTTAAAATAAAAAATTGGTTGATTTCCTGAATATTTGTCTTGTGTTATTCTCCTTATCATGTACCTAGTGTGTCAAACATACTCTATGGATTGTTTACATTAGGGTCAAATTCTTATATTTTAATTTTGATTAAATTAAGAGTATTTTTTTAATACAAGTTTGGAAGAATTTTTAAGAATTTTACTGAAAATAAAGAATTATTTTTAATAGAAAAATTTCGAAAGAAAGAAAAGCTCTTTTGATTTATATTTAAATAGACTCTAATACTAATTGGATATTTAGAATTTCTGCATATACATTTTCTTGGTGTGTAATACAAGAAACCACCATTGAAGGTTTAGCTCATTCATAGCATGCACGTGTAAGCAATTGAAGTTTTTCTAAGAGCTTGATTGAGGACTATTTACAAGTATTTTTGATCGCATATTATAGATTATTATTGCCATAATGATGTTCATACTACGTCTCGTAAAATGTACACAGTATTAAATACAGATGTCAAATTGTTTTAAAATAAGGTGGTTGGTTCATGTGATTTCATATTTGTTTTTTAATTAATGATTGGGACTTGATTCTTGCTTTATGTTTTGGAGTTGTGACTAATGTACTACTTAATTTTTATAGGATTGATCTCACTTCAAAGAGTTATACTTCATATATATATATATATATATATATATATATATATATATATATATATATATATATATATATGATGTTTTAAAGAAAAATACACTAATCGTATCATTAAACCATTCTCACCCCAACAGTAGAAATAAAGTTAAACTCGATTTTGAGTAAAACCAGCTGTATGATTTTGTTGGATTTAAGGTTGATTTTAATTTTGATTTTTGTTTACTTAAGCTTATTTATTTAATAATTAATTGATATTTTTTTATAACTATTATATGTCAATATCATATATATTATATTTAATTTATTTATTTTGATTTTTGATGGAATGAAAGATACATATATGATTACATAAAAATAAATAAATAAACATGATAATCTCTAATACACGAAGTGAACTAAAAATTCGTACATGACATGCAACATGATACTGAATCTAATTTGTAAAATAAAAAAAAATTATGTAACATTAAAATCATTACGTAGCTTAATGACCTCAATAATTTGGGAAAACAACCCTTTTATATAATATTAGAGGGGTTGAGGGACGAACATAAATAAAATATTAAAAAATTACGTATAATTATTTAAAAAAATTATATTTTTTTTATATATTCAAGAAGTATAATAGTCTATTAAATAGTAGAGATCAAGAAGAATAGTTATCCCACCCTTTGAGGTGCCTCCAACGTAGTGAGAAGATTAGTCACTGCTGTCGGCGGTGGATACTCTAGGAACGAATAAAAAAAAAGAGATCAAGAAAAATTATATATTTGTCTTCTTTATAATAGGTAGATTTTAAAATTATCTCAATTTATTACAACCTCAAATAATGTGAGAAAAATAACTTTTTTATAAAATATGTTAAAATTCTCAATTTATTATTTTAAAAAAGTTTAACTCAATCATATAAAATATTTTTCTAAAAAAAGTAATCTTACAAAATGATATAATTAATTTATAAAATAAAAATTATTTTATATTTATATACATTAATTTAATCGATATTTTTAAACCATGTAAGATCTCTATCATCATTCTACTTAACACTTGAAATTACATTATAATTCATAACTCAGTATAAAATACAAACTAATCTAGAAGTTGTATCATTTTGGTGAATTGACTCAGTCAAATGAATTAAATATGTAAGAAATGCATATAGTGAATTGAGTCGGTCAAATGAATTAAATATGTAAGAAACGCAATTTATTATTTTAAAATATTCTTGAATATAAATAATAAAATATGTAAAGATATACCAAAATAATAAATAAACGTTGTTTACATTGAATTATTGGTTTGACTGAACATCTAAATCAAGAAATATTTTTATAATTTTATGATTTTTTATTTATAAGAATTGAATTCAATATCATGAATTTCATAACAATTTATGCTCGCAATTCAATTAATTGAGCTAGAAATTTTAATATATTTTATGAATATACCAAAACAGAATATTAAAAATAGTAAATATATAATAAATTTGTTTACTCTTATAATAATGATATTATAATTTATGTAAAAAATAATTTTTTTGTTACCCTATAATATAAAACGTTTTAACTAAATTATACTTTTTTTATCAATTATTTTGTGAATTCACAATTTGGATCATTTTAGTTTAAAACATGGATATTTAGTACTTTTAACTTTTAAAATATATTATTTTTATTCTACCGTTAATTCGACATTTATTAATTGTTTATTTTCAGCATTAATTAATAATATCTAACTACTTAATTTACGAGAAAAAAATATTATTTAATTTAAATTAATTTTTAATTGAAAAGATTAAGAGATAAAATCATTAAAAATAAATACACAAATAAATTTTATAAATAATGTCATTTAATGAAATCATTAAAATAAGTTGACTTAATAACATAATTTAAAAAACAAAATAAATAAATTTATTTAATAATAAAATAAAATAAAATAACATTATTTAATAATATTAAAATCTAGTTTTTTAATAACATTGATAAAATAAAACAAAGTTAACAACATTATTTAATATCATTACTAAAATAATGTTAGATAAAATAAATAAAATTATTTAATAATGTTAAATAAATAAATAAATATATTAAAATAATTTTTTTAATATTATTTAAATTAAATAATTGACATTAATTATGTTATTGAAATCTGGTTATTTAATAATGTTATTAAAATAAAATAAATATCATTATTTAATAATATTGTTAATAAATAAATAATTTTATTTATTTATAATAATATTATTTATGGATCTATTTAATTAAAACAATTAATTTAACTAAAATAATATTTTTCATGTTACGACTGAACGTAAACTTGACTGTTAAAGATGTCAGATTAACATAAAATTAAAATTGTGTTTTTAAAAATTAGGAGACTAAATATTTATATTTTAAAACATGAGACCAAAATTATAAATTAAAAATTAAAAACTGCAATTTAGCCAAACGTTTTATATTAACAATACATACCTAATGTTTACATTTAATACACTGGTGGGACTGAAATCAAATAAATCCTAATCATTTTTTTGTTTGATTTGAGGAAATAAGTACAGTGTTAACATCTATAATTTTATTATTTAGTAAATATCGTTACTTACTATTTAATTATTTAAAAATGATGTTTCCGGTCCCAAAGATATTACAAACATTTTCTCTCAAAAACTATTACAAATAATTTTATTAGAAGTTTAGAAAGTTAAGTCTTCAGAAAAGGCATATTGTATTTTTATACAAATTAAAATATATAATTTAAGAATGAAAATTCTCAATTTTTGTTTTTCACAGCTATATTTTCTACATTATTTGTGCATATATTGTTTTCTCCAAAATAACTTCTTACTACGATTTAAATTATTTCTTACTATGATTTAAATTATTTATTATTAATCAAAATATAATTTATATATTTAAAAATATTTTTATTATAATTTATTTATAATATACATTTCACATTCAAAAATATTTTTTTATTATAAAATTTAAATATATAAAAGTAAAAAAATTTATACAATGTACACGCTAAAATATTAATAATAAAAAATACACAAAAGAAAAAGAAATATAAACGAGTCTTCGTGAGAATGGAGCTACCTTATAGAAAAAAAATAATATTTGACTAGACAGAGTGGATTGCATGTCTCGTGACTATGTTGTTTCCTATTAAATCATTGACGATCACAATTGTGTTCCTATTAGGCATGGCAACCGGGCGGGGCGGGGCAGGTTTTACGTTCCCTACCTCCGTCCCCGTAAATTTAAATCGCCTCCGTCTCTGTCCTCGATACCTGTCGGGGATAAAATCTGGGTCTCCATCTTCGCTCCCGGCAGGGTTCGGGTTTCCTCGTCCCGCCCCCGTTCTCGCTCCTATTTTTTTTCTTCTTTTTTTCTTTTAAATAAATATGAACAATTTTAAAAAAAATAAAAGAAAAATAAAATAATATAAATTTTTACATATAAATATTTATAATTTTGGTTTATATATATATATAAATAGTTTTTTAATTATATTATTAAGCGGGGCGGGGATGGGAGCGGGTATGGGGCGGGCCGGCGGGGTGGGTATTAATATCCTCGCCCCCGGCCCCGGCCCCGATTTTATCAGGAAAAACCCAAACCCGAACCCGAACCCGATAAACATGGGTTTTCCCCATCCAAATCGGGACGGGTACTCACAAGAGCGGGTTAGATTGCCATGCCTAGTTCCTACTCAAAAGTTAGGACAACAAGGAAAAATTGTCAAAACCAAAGGCTTCAATTTAACCTAAACTGTTGATTATGCATTCATGTTAGGACAAAGGGGTCAAATTCTTGCTCCAACTCTAGACGCCAAATATTCTCATTTTGTAGGTTTTATGGATATAGAAGCTGACTGTTATGTTTTGAAATTAATACTAACATGGTATTATATTATATGATTAGTAAATAATTATGTTCTTTGAACATGCAATTAAGACTTCAATACTTAAGTTTATATGTATAAAAAAACATTCATAAAAGAAGACCAATTCTTTAAATAAATATAAATATTTCATGGGATTGATCTCTCAATTGAAGAATCAAACCAAAAAAATCTTTCAGTAGAAGGATAATCTAAGTTTACCAAAAAGGAAATTCGTCAAATTTATCCATGCTCTTCTTTAGTAAAATGGGAAAGGAATGACCATACAAACGAACCACCAAATTAATATGATTTAATGAAAATTAATAAAAAACATTATACCACCTCTCAATTAATGGAGTATATATGAAGCTTTTCTAATTCAACAATTTTGGATTCGAAGATCAAAGATGCAAATTAAATTGGTCTTGCATGTTCTAGTTTTGTTGCACTTACAATCTTCTCTGGAATGTAAGGAAGGACCCTTGAAGCTATGATATTCCAAATTTGGCAAAATATCAACGTCGAATGCGTATCCGATACCAATATGTGTACGACACTTTTTGATACATTTGGAATAAGATTTTGATGTTTTGAATAAAACTAAAATTACATGCAATTATATCATTTTGTGGATGATATAGTTTTGATAGAGGAATCAAGGGAATGAATTAACATTAAGCTTAAACTTTGGAAATAGACTTCGGAAACAAAGGATTTTATTTTGTTTTAGTATGAGTCAGAAAGAGTAGGTGCATTGCAATTTTAGTAATAAAGAAAAGGAATATGACTTGGAAGTAAAAAGGGAGGATATGTCATATTACATGTTTCTGAGTTTGAATATCTAAGATCAATTATACAAAATGACGTAGAAATTAATAAAGATATTACACACAAGATACAAGTGAGGTGACTAAAATACAGAAAGATATTGTGATTTATTTGTAATCATAAAGTATCTTTAAAAAAAACCTTATTGTAAGAAAAATGATAGATAATCCGAAAGGATTATCCGAAAATCTTTCCAAATGTATAAAATATTAATTTAAATTATAAAATATTAATATTTTAATATTTCGAATCATGTTTCGGACATTGAATCGGAGAATGTATCATTTCTCTTATTGTAATATTATGTTTAACTATTCTATATGCAGTGCATGTTAGCCTGTCAGGTTTAAAAGGGACAACACGAGAGAAATATAAGAGTAACATAAATGAGAATGTCAATATGAATTTGTAGTTGTGTAGCACTCAGTGAGAAATATATGAAAAAATAATCGGTTCAAATGGTTTGGAATTATAGAAAGAACAAGAGACACTAGTTAAAAGAGTAAATTGCATGATATTTAATCATGTTAAAAGGAGAAGACCAAAAAGGATTTTGCAGGAAATCATCGAAAGAGGTTTTATGGTAAACCTTCAAACTTTAATTTCTATTGTGTGATCCATATATCCTACAACTCTGTTGTCGTATATCTTATTCTACGTATCATTTTAGCTGTAATAAGTAGTTAAGATTTAGAGGGAAAACTTCTTTTGCGTATTGGCATGGGTTGGGGAAAATTTTTGTAACGTCATAGGAAAAGGAAAAATATATGAAACTTTTCTTTTTTTCTTTTTACAACCACCAGTATTATTTTTGTAAATCGTAATCATCATCCATTGACATAGTTATGTATTATCAAAAAACAATCAAAATCTCTAAACAAATATCTACAACGTCTCGTATTTTAAATTCTCAGATGTTACCGTTTAACATTTTTTTTTGTATCCAAGTGCAGAAATGTGGGTTTGCTCCATATGTGCCGGGAATTTGTCCACACATTCACTGAATTTTTTTTAGTTAAATTATTATGCATTGGCACTAACTGCTTGTATTCAGGATTTCTCCAATCTCAAATCTTGCGCCTCAATAGTTTAGAATGATGTCATACATAATGCATATTCATTTCATTATCAATTGAATAATCAAATAATTATGAGGGCATGTCCATATTTACATATTAGGTTGCAGATGCAAAAATTGCAATGAAAATAGACATGACCTTCTATTCTAACTTCTAAGCATTAACCAATCACAGTTTGCTGTGACGGATGGTACTGTTTTACAGCAAGAGAATCATTAAGCGACAGAAACCTTCAATAATTCTTTGGCAATCTTAATGCATTCTGTCATGGGGCAATTTGTCTTAATTGCATTTGTTTCTATGTGAGACCTGCTGGCGGCATAACCCTTCTGCAAGAAACCAACATTGAAGCCTAGTAAATGTCTGGTTTTAATTTAAAGCATTACATGAAGTCGACATGAGCAATCAATGATTCCATTATCTCATTTATGATTTAAGCAAACTAAGTAATCAAACTGACAATGGTTAACATGATAAAGAAAAGGCAACACCTTTCGTTTTTTATTTTATTTTGGTACAGTGCACTAGGAAGACGATCAGTTTTAGTAAATTCGTAAAATTTTGTGCACTTACCTAAAAATGTGTTGTGGCATGTGAACAGCTGAATGTTATACCATAAATGATTTCATAGCTTAACATAGAAGTTTAATTTGTCTTATTTGAATATTCGATATACAAATGAAAAGATGATCTAGACATCATTGATCAATGCAATGATCAATAATCTTTTAACACAATTTTGAAAAGATCCAAGTTAAATTTGTTCCTAACAAAGATCTTCCACAGGAAGAATATGTAATCAATAAAGTACACAATTATGGCTTAATTCTTTTACCATATTAAAGCTTTTATGAAAAGTACCTGGTGCATGGCGCTCATCAAGGTCTTCAGAGGTGGAGAATTGATTTTTGCACGGCTTGCCATCTGAATAAATACATGAAAAACCACCATAAGCCATTGTTCTAATCAGAGTAAGCAACACTATTTTACAATGTAACAAAGATGTCATTTCAAAAAGAAGCACCTCATCCAACTTGATATACCCAAATGGCAACTTGGGATCACTTTCATCCACCATCACTTTTATAAGCTTTTCAAGGCTGTCTTTACCATCACAGCCTATCCATCCCCACTGCTTGGCCAGATTTAACATGTCCATAAGATAGGCACCATCATGAAGAGGTCCTGTCCAAAGAGGTCCTGACACCACCAGGGAGTTTGAAACCTGAAAAGGAAATGAGATACAAAGTAATTTAAGCATTCATAGGAAGTAACGTTTTTCTGTAATTTGAACTCCGCAAAATAAAACCACACAAAGATTACATAAAAGATTGAACAGTTTTCTTCATTCCTAAATCATTCATTACAACAATCGACAGAAATGGCAAAGAAAATACATGCGTGAATCCTAAATGAATCCAAAAGGGGGGTTCTTCATATCTTAGTTGTAATATTCTTGCAATTACCAAGTAAAAGCAGATCTAGGATGAAAAGGCAACGAATATACATGGAACTGATTATTTCTTTATGCGGTAACTGTTTAAATAAAAGTTTAGGATTAAAGATGCACAAGATGTCATATTAAACTGAGAAGGCATAATCTAGCAATATTCCTGAATAGCACAAAAACTCAGAAACATGGACAAACTACTATGATGAAGTCTCAAACAAACCAAGACCATACCTTTGGCGTACTGCAGGAGCAACTGATCTGACCAAGTTGGTCCCAAGAAAATTCATGGGAATTTCCACACTGGTGGCAATAGCCAATATAACCATAATGCCTATAATAATTTGATCAAGTAACAACATAGCAATTAAACGAGAACACACAAGAAAAGGTAACAAGATGTAACACAAACACAAGAAAAGTAACAACATATCAATGATAAATTACCTACTGTCATGAATCTTCCCACGGTTCAATCTGAGCAAGACTCGAAAAACAGGTCCATGAAAAGCATAGTAGGAGAACAAGGGAGTGATATGATACCCCAACAATGCAGCCTCCCTGGCAACCCCACCTATAAGCATTCTCAAACCAACCTCATTCGAATACGGCATAGGGCGCACATAAGCTCCATATGCAGCTAAAGAACTACAGAAAAGTATGTAGTTAACCAACTACCAACTGGTGACCCCAAATCCATTACAATAGAACATGCAAATATGCCTATTAACCAGACATCACAACCACCCCATGTAAGACACAGCCACAAAACAACATCAAATTCAAAATCATCCCAAGTATCCCACCAGCCAAGTAAGATAAACATTAATGACTAATTATGTGTTTAAATATTATTTCTTAAATGAGTTAGTAGTAAAATTCAAGAACAATTTTTTTTTGTCTAGAACATAGATATTCTCCATTGAAGGCAGTCCTGTTTGAGCTGAGTAACATTATTATAGACAACAAAGTTTTCTCTGAGTATTTAACACCATAGTATATTTATGACTCAAACTCGAACCTACCTGCTATGTTTTCTCTATGAGTATTTAACCCTAAACTCGAAACTACCTGTTAAGTTGGAACAATCTCTTATTGATTGATCCACTATTTGTCGATAGAACAAATTTTTTTATTCATCACAAAAACTACTTAAAGTTTCTTAAAAAATTAATCTTGAATTCGGAATCAATTTATCGACGAGGAACCAAATATGTGAAACTTTTTCCTAAAACCGCATTAGTTAATGAGATTATGAGTGGTCTATCATGAACCCAAACATTCACTACATTGTTCTTGGAATCTCACATAAACAAAAACCAGAAAAGAAAAAAAAAGAAGAAAAGAACAGAACAAATGAACAAATGAATTCTTACTGGTGAGGACGGTGTCCACCAGATGAGAAGCCATCAGTGGAAGTAACATAGAGCAAGCCACCCAATTTCAGAGTACAAATGGCAGACCTCAAAAAAGAAGAGTCACTCCCAAAAGAATCCACATCAATAAAATCAAAGAAACTTTTCTGCAAATAATAATCCATCATAACCCTATTAGCCTCCAAATGAGTAACCACCCACCTCCCATCCTCCACCCCCGAAACCCTCGACAAATTCTCCACAATGGTGCTTCCATACTCCTCGTTCCCATCATTCGCCGCCACAAAATCCGCCCCCGCCTCCGCCAGGTACCGGAGCGACCGAATTCCGCACCCACACAACGCATCCAAAATTCGCAACCTTCCGGTGTCCCTCTTGTGCAGCGACGCCGCCAGAACGCCGAGGTCTCGGCCGGTGGCGCTCTCTTGCCGGAAAAACGCGTCTCCGGTGCTAAACTCCAAACCCCTTTCGATGTGATAACCGCTCTCGCGGGCTTCCGGCGTAAAGGAGGGAACTTTAGAACCGACTGACTTAATTGAAGAGGAGTTATATGGAAAATAAGAACAAAGTGACGAAAGGGGTTGACAAACACAAGTGAGAGTAAATAACATAGCGAAAACTAAGACGGAAAGTAATGTGACTCTTTAAAGAGAAGTAATGAAAAAATGTTTAAGCCTGTGAATGGTCTACTTGTGTCAATAGAGTAACGCATGAAGTCAATGTATAGATGTGGTTTTCAGAGCCTAAGTGGTTTTACAATTTTATTTATTAATTTTTTTTAATATATAAGGGACAAAGATCCTTGTTACTGACACAAAAGAAGTATGAGTAGCTTCTAACAATGTGGGACATTCGTGTGGAAGATTTTGACCAAAGAGAGGGAGTTTCATTAATCGTTTAATTGGTCTGAAGTTGGCAATGAATTTACAGCTTGCAACCTGCTGCATCCAAGACAAAAGCTAGAAACTTTCTGAGTTGTTTTTTGTTTTTCTTTTTGGTAAAACTCTCTTTCCCTGAATTTTGTGTTGTAGGTGATGAATGATGGTCCTTGAGTTGTGGCTACAATGGGGTTTCATGGGAGAAATTCTATGACCCCGAGGTGCTCTTTTGAGGGAGTTTCCTTCACTGTTTAATTGGTCTGAAGTTGGCAGTGAATTTAGACCTTGCAATTAATTGCACCTAAGACAAAAGCTAGAAACTTTCTGTGGTTTTCTTTTGGTAAAATTCTCTTTCCCTGGACTTTGTGTTGTTGTAGATGATGAATGATGGTGATTGAGGTGTGGCTACAATGGGGTTTCATGGGAGAAATTCTGTGACCCGAAAATACTCTTTTTTATTATGAGTCATTATTTTTTTGTCATTCATTCAATGTACCTACTCTGAATGTCCTCGTTGTTTGTGTGGTTTAATGGTTGAGTTATGAGCAGTTTCTACTTAGTAACTGAACTTTTACTTCTTTGGGTTTAGGAATAGGATTTGTGGTGTTAATATTTTTTTACCCTTCTTTTGAATCCAGGTGTTGAATTCGAATTTGTGTGAATCTTGATATCTGTGTCCTGTTTGTAAATTGTAATATGCTAATATCTGAATCCTTAGAGAGAAACCTTGTCTCCTACCGTAGTTCACTTGTTCCTCACGTGTGCTGAAGAATATATGTATCATGTAACCAGCCTTTTTAAATTCAATCAAGTTTTTGAGTACAAAATTCCTATACCAAAGGTAACATGGGTTAGTGTCTCGGTATGTCTAAAGGGAAAGGAAAAAAGACTGAGGGAGCAACATGAGGTGCCTGTGTCAAACTTAAATAAGAACATTTTAGTTTTAGGGGCTATTTTGCTGTTTTACGTCCAGGGATTGAAGTTAATGCTGAGATATTTTGTTTGTTATTTGTCTAGGTTTATTTTGTTGGAGGTCTAAGTTATAAGATCTGCAACTATGGATGATAAAAAAGAAAATTTATTACCATCCCCCTCACCGAGCCAGATGTTATTAATTGATGAGGAACTTTGGCGGATGGCTGAAGAGAGGACCCAAGAGATACTATGGACAATTGAACCAAATGTACTATCTGAGGTGAACAGAAAGGATGTTATTGAATATGTTCAAAAGTTGATTGGAGGTTACCATGAATCAGAGGTTAGAAATTTTGATCCATTCATCATATTTGTAAATTTCTGTGGGTGCAGTTGGTTTTCTACATTTGGTTTTTTCTTTGTTGAATGAAGTTGCTTTCTTGATTTCATAATTAATTGAGTGTTCTTGTAACTTTTTCTGCTTTAAATAATTTGTATATAATTAGATCCTTTTGATGTATGCTTTAAATGTTCTTTGACTTCTGTTTAGAAATGATTGATGGAAATTTCTTTTCCTTTTTCCTTTTTCCTTTTTTTCCCTTACACACTTACCCTTTTAAGAGTAGTTAGATTCAAATGTAATTTCATTATTTCTTCTACTGTCTTAACTCTTAACATGATTTTACAACCATGTTGTTGGCTTTTGTATACTTCTTCCATACCTTAGATGAGCAGATTATTGACACCTTCCCCTGTCAACTCCATCTTTTTCATTTTATATTTAGATATCTAAAAAATCCATAAAAATCATGCCATGGAAAACCAGGTTACCATTTGCAAGAACTGTGATCAATATAATCCTGCTTTTGCAGATTGGCTTAACCTTTCCATGCCATGTGTTTTGTTTCCTTTACACTGTGCACTTCCTCTTAGAGGAAAGAAAACCTTTTCCAATTGAAATGCCTGAATTGAATGATATTGAGGTAAATTTTGCAAGTAATTGATTGCTCTAGTGAACATGGTTGACTTGAGGAATTAGACACTATTTTCAAAAGGAAAAAAGCTTCTTTTTTCAAATTTACTGATATTTTTTAAACCATGGTTGTCACTTTAAATTTCAAAAGCCTTTTGTTTTTGGTGCCAATAACTAGTTGAGTTGATTCATTATGTTTATACCATTATATTGGTAATCATAAATGAATGTTTTACCTATTTGTGGATCATCTACAGGTCTTCGCATTGGGATCTTTCCCCCTGAAAACCTACCTTCCTGATGGAGATGTTGACTTGACAGCTCTCAGTCGTGTAGATGAAGAGGAGGATTTGGCTCAAACAGTGTGCGATTTACTTCAAAGTGGAGAAGACCCTGAATACCAAGTCCAAGATGTACAATATATACGTGCACAGGTTTAGAAACAATTTTTTCTGTTTAAACTCTTATAATCAACTTCCTGATTTTTTATATTCAAAATTAATCCTTCTCTGTGTTTGACCTGATCAGAAAGAGTAGTGTTTAATGTTCTTTTTGTCAAAGTACATGTCTCAACTTCATTAGACTTCCTTTTTTATGTTTGCGTGATGGGCTGTAGGTCCCGCTAGTCAAGTGTACTATTAAAGGTATAGCTGTTGACATCTCTTTCAATCAGATGCCAGGACTCTATACTCTACGCTTCTTGGAACAGGTATTTGTATTAATTAACATTTACGCCTAATTGATGTTTTTTGATTTCTACATACCATGTGCTTAACATGTATAAGCTTAAATCTCTCTTGTGGCTTTTTGCGTGTGTACAGTTTATGTATGCTTGAACTTGATAGTTAGGTAGACCTTATCTGTGGTTAGTCTCAAGTATTAGAACTGTATGTATTTAGTGCTCTAATTCTGTGTTTCAGATGTCATGTTATCAATTTATCTTTTTCTGTTCATATTCAGTCTTTGCTAATTTGTTAATTGAAAATAATTTAGGTTGACCAACTTGTCGGAAAGAACTATATTTTCAAACGCAGTATTATCTTGATCAAAGCTTGGTGCTATTATGAGAGCCGACTTCTTGGTGGACACTTTGGCCTGTTAACAACATATGCATTAGAAATATTAGTGTTGTATATAATTAATCGTTTTCATTCATCAGTGCGTGGTCCTCTAGAGGTGAGTCAAGTCTTCCATCACAAATATTCTTTGAACCCTTTCAGCATCTGTATTTATATCTACTTGAAGAATAAAACCACTGAATCATTACTACTAGCAGGTACTCTACATATTTTTGGACTACTACAGGTCATTTGATTGGGAGCATAATTATATTAGCATATGGGGTCCAAGAGCCTTATCCTCCCTTCCAGAAATTGTTGGTATGTGTTGTGATGCATAAGCAATTGGATCTATTTTCAATCTTCACTTCAGTCCTTGATATATCACATCACGCTTGTCGCAGATATACCGGAATGTGATCGGGGTCAGTTCTTGCTCCAGAAAGAATTTCTCCAAAATTACAAGGATATGTGCTCTTCTTTTACCGCAAGGGCATCCGAGAATGTGACCCAAGAATTTTCTGTTAAGAGCATGAACATCTTGGATCCTTTAAGAGATGACAACAACGTAGGCCGCAGTGTCACAATGGGTAATTTTTCCCACCAAAACATCAACGGATTATGCTGAACTTTATTTATTTATTTATTTATTTTATTGTATTTTAATTGCTTTTGAGCATTCATACTTCATAAAGACTAAAGGGACTTGAGAAATTTATGTACTTCCCAGTCTTGCCTCATGGAAAAATTTTTATAGTTGGGAAGATGTTTACACATGGTTTAAGAACATCTACAACTTATGCCAGTGAAAAATGCATCAAGGCTTGGATGACTTTATATATGACGTTGAAATAATAAGAGATTGTGATGTTTCATGACATTGTCTGTTTAAATACAAGTTACAAATATTTTGAGTTTCTCTACTGGAAAATAAAAATGTTACTTTCAGTAAAACTTGTAAAAACACTTCTATGTTTGTTTCCAAACACGCTCTATTTAAAATTTGTAATGGTTACTTCTTTAAATTCATAGTTCTCTATGAGACTATGACTAACTTGTCTATCTTGTTACTTACCTGCAGCAAGTTTATATCGAATGAGATTAGCATTTTCCTATGGCTCAAAAAAGCTCAAGAAGATCCTCAAACTTCCAGGACAATACATGGGTGCAGCACTTGAGAAGTTTTTCCGCAGCACTTTGGACAGGAATGGGAAAGGACAAAGGGCAGATGTAGACATTCCTGTTTCTCCATTTGGCACTGGAAGATCAGAAGAGTCTGTCATCCGTGGAGATTGTAATAGTTACTATGGTGCCTTACAATATATTCAGAAGATTAATGCCAAGCCACCCCTGACTGAGAATTCCAGTTTTTCAATTTCACCTTCTCAGGATCATATCCCTGCACTGTCAATGCAGCAACACTGGAGCATGTTTTACCCAAGCGGCACTGAAGTATATATCCCGCCGGAACAGACACTCTATCATCCAACATACGAAGGAGGAATGTCACGGGGAACCGGCACATACATACCTGACTTGGTATGTTGTCTTTCTTCTCAAATTTTATCTATTTAGTCCTTCTCACAAATTTTTTCATAAGTACTTGCGGGAGAAGAAAACTAGGAAGGTAAAATGAACTGAGCTTCTAGCGTAGTGCACTTAGCTTCTTCAAAAGCTAAAGTGCTTAAGTTGATGATTGCTTATGGAGAAGTTAAATGCATTTTACCTTCTTATTTTCTCCTTATAAGTGTGTTTATGAAGAAGTTTATCCAAATACATGACCTTGTATTGTGATAACACACAATATCATCCCAAAAATGGTTGAACCTTGCAGAATTATAATTGCTACTGGGATATACGCGCAAGGGCGTCTAGGCCAAGGAGATTTGTGTCTCCAAGGCACTATGAATTTCCCACACCACCTGTGAATAATCAACAAGAGGAGGAGGTTCATTCTGAGAAAGACATGAGTGGTAATTCAGATTCAAGGTCATTGGAGATCTCAAGTGAAGATTTCCCCCTTCTTTCAAACATTCCCAAGGCTACACCAGCAACACAAGCCCAAGAGTCTTCACCATTAGCCAAGGCTCATTCTGAGACAGACATGGGTGGTAGTTCAAGGTTGTCTGGACTCTCAAAGGAATACTTCCCCCTTTTTCCAGGCATTCACAAGGCTACAACACCACCAACACAAGTCCAAGATTCCCCTCCATTAGCAAAGGCTCATTCTGAGACAAACATGGGTGGTGATACTTCAAGTTTCTCTTTACTCTCAGATGAATATTTCCCCCTTCTTCCAAGCACCCACAAGGCCACACCACCAACACAAGCCCAAGAGGTTGCTCTATTAGAAAAGGTTCAATCTGAAACACAGATGGAGACTAATTCAAAGTGGTTTGAGCTCTCAAATGAGGATTTCCCCCTTCTTCCAAAGCTTCGTTCTGTGACACACATAGGTGGTAATTCAAGTTCGTTTGAGCTCTCAAAGGAAGAATTCCCCCTTCTCTCAAGCACTCGCAAGACCACCCCTTCAGAGTCTACTCAGTTAACCAAGCAAGGCAAGAGTTCCCTATCCTCTAAACTGAAAAATGTTGATTTTGGAACACTCAGTTACAAGAATTCACAAGCACTTGCAGAACCAAGTTTGTCCACAAAGGGTGAGAAAGGAGATTCTGGTGTTTCACTGTCTCAAGACACTGTGCAGGAAGTTCCGAAGGTGGCAGTAAAGATGGAAGAGGAATCTGCCGAGAGCTATGAGAAATGGATTGACAGTATTTAATGTGGACATTTTCTAGGATATCGAGGATGAACATCAGGGTGGTTCAGTTCTGATGTGGTCATGTTCTGATCAACGAATAAAATAGTAGTAAATATTTCCTTCTTTGTTTTCTTTATATGATGATAAGGTGTAAATTTGGGAGAAACTAGAATAGGTTGCCATTGCCAGTGATAGTCTCAAACTTCATAGGAATAAACATGTGGAAGGAATATTACCATTACTCTAGGAACACAAAAAGACTATGGCATCTCCCTTCTATTTTCTGGATGAACTTGTACATGATAATGTTTAAGTTAAATAAATCTTTTGATGTTTTATCATTTTATGGTCTGCTTATTGTTATGTTTGGATTGATAATAAAGAACGGTACATATTGGATCTGAATATAATAAGATGGAATGAATTAGATTGAAGTGAAATAGAAATGTTATTCTATTGTTTGGATATTCTATAATGACGTCATTTGGGAAAATGGAACGAACGAAATAGATATATATTTTTAATTTCTATGTTATTTGTATTTTAAAAAAAATTATATTTTATATTTTCTTACTTAAATATTAACAGTAAAATAATGTTTTGTAAGAAAATAATTGTAAATTAATGTTTTAAAAAAATATTAACAGTTTTGTAAGAAAACTAGTATTTCAGACTTTTAGTTGGAATGTAGAAAATAAATATTTATTTTATAGGTTAATTAGATTTTAAAGTCTCCTATAATATCCAAAGTTCAATGATTTTTTATTTCCTTTTTTAATATTATTACATTACTTTGCTTCTTCAATCTTTAAAATATGTAATTTTAATATCTTCTCTTATTTGATTATTAATCAACCATCAGTTAATGATTATGTGATATGTTGACATTAACGTGACATTTTATGGTCATATCTAATAGTAGTTTTTTAATTGAGTTCTTGTACACTAAAATTATTTTCTTTTTCTTTTTGCAAATTTTAGCATTAGAGCATTTTGACATTGTTGACAATAATGTAAGAACTGATTTTATACAAGAATCTCAAGAACATATTGTTAACGATAAGAAAAATTGTTTTAATTTTTAATGATATACATACTTCCTTTGTTTTTAATTATGGGGAGAATTTTGATTTTACATATATAAAGAAGTTAATTATTTGTATTAAAATTCATTAATCTTATAATATTTTTCTAAATTATCTTGGTTATAAATGTGTAATAAAGTAGTACAATTAAAGAATTATGTATTAAGGGTTGAATATTTTAGAAGAGTATCATTAAATGAGAGAAAAGTAGTTAAAATTTGTTTATTTGTAAAAAAAAATGTATTTCATTTAGCTGCTTATATACAAAACAACATAAGTATATGTGTATATGAATGTCAATGGGTTAAGGCAAGTACAGGTAACAGACTCCCTTTAGATCCATCAGATAAATATTTGTTTTGTACTCATCTTCACATCCATGTTGTATCTATTAAGCGAGTATTCGTGTATTTTTTTTTAATATTTATGGGTATTCACAAATATTCGTGAATGTTTATTTTTTAAAAATAAATAATTTTTAAAATATATTTAATAATAATTTCTATTTATATTAATGATTTTTTTAAAATAATAATTTAAAAGTTAAAATTTAAATTATTCAAATATTATACAAAATTTTACTAATCAAGGTTTTTAATTTAAAAAATAAATGTAATTGTTAAAGTACTTTATTTTTATAAGTTTAAACAAATTTAATATGTAATTATATAATTGAATATTAGTAAGTACCAATAGGTACGGATATTATGATACCTATACTCACCTCATTAACATGCGGGTAAAGAAAATACTCGTACTTATTACTTGCAGATATTTGTTTACAATATCAATTTTCTATCCATAACAAATTTTGTTTGTGTATACAATTTTTTTTTTCATCAGTGTGGATATATATATATATATATATATATATTGGGTTCATTGGAAGATGTACATTAAGTGAATTAATAACTCAAGTTAAGTTATTTCATTAGAACAAAAATAGAGAAAATTCTTAAATCTTATATGAGATTGAGGGATCCTAAAAGTACATTACGAACCTATAACGAATTTTATTAGAGATGCTTTAATGATAACATAACACTTTGGTAGTAACATAGTGATTGATCCCTACAATAAATTTCACTATTTAAACCAATTGATCACTTACCTTCTTAAATTAAAATTTGAACACCATATTATATATAATATTATTGGATAAGTTAATTGTGTCTTTTTAAATTTCTTATTTAATGTTAAACTTAGTTTAAAATCAATAAATAATAATTTCATTTAAAAAATAATAATTTTTTAGTAAATTAATTATATAATATATTATTTAATATAGTTATATGGAATAAATATAAAAATACAATTTCTTTTATCTTTTATTTCTTTTTTAAATGAGTTAATCACCTATACACTGTCAGTATAAAGTTTTTTTACACTGGCAATCAATCATATCTTTTAATAGTGTCATGTGAATTGCTCATTTAATGAAATAAAAATAAAATAATTTAAAGGATATGATTGGTTTCTAATGTAAAAAACTTTACACTGACAGTGTATGGATAATTAACTCTTTTTAAATTGTCTTTTCTCTTTGGTGTGACATTGGTGGTAGTAGCAATGACATTCGTAATAGTAACGATGATGGTACACCAATTCATTATTGTAACATTATCATCATTGATGTCATGTGGTGGCGACAACGATAGTGGTAGTTATGAATCATTACTCTTGTTGTCGCTCCATCACTGTTGTCGCTAGTAATGTTACCAAAAGTGATGATGATGGTGATTGTAACGCTGAGTGTAGCTATTTGACAAATGAATACTTCTTATACTAAATTTTAAAAAAAATTAACTATTAATTATTTTTATCTATAATCTAAAGAGTAGGGATGACAAATATACTCGTACTCGTGGGTAATACTCGAACCTATCCTGACTTTGACAGGGAATACCTAGTTTGACCGGGTATGGGTATGGGTACGGGTAAAACCCGATATATTAAATCGGGTATGGGTACGGGTACGGGTATGTACTTACCCGACCCGTATCTGTACCCGTCCTCGTTCCTATTTTTAATTTAATACTCACTTTCAATTTAATTATATTAAAAAAATTTAATATTATTTTATGTGTGATTATTTATTATAATATGAGATAAAGAAATAACCTAATTATAATTATAATATGATAAAAAAAATTAAAAATATTATATTTTTTTTACAAAAAATAAAAAATAAAAAAAAATTGACGGGTACAGGTACGAGTACGGATATACACGATACCCGACAGGGACGGGGATGAGAATGAAAATCACATACCCAACAGGTACAGGTACGGGGACGGGATGAGTTTGGCTCGCGGGGACGGGGACGGGTATCATGAAACTCGTACCCGACCCGCCCTGTTGTCATCCCTACTAAAGAGTATAGAAATAAAAAATAAAAAAACCTATTTAATTATAAGTTTACAAAAATTAATGTTGCATTAACAACATTAAAAAAACTTTTTTTTCCTTAATTTTATTTTATTGTTTCTATTTCGTTACTTTAAAAAAATGTTTTAAATCCTTAAAAAAAATATGTTTTGGTTCTATCAGTATCATATGTATCTACATTGTTAAAAAATATTTTAAACTAAAATATTTTAAAACCAAATAAAAAGTTATATATATATATATATAGAGAGAGAAAGAAAGGACTCCATTTACTCCAAGAATAAGTCTATCAAACCTACTTAACTCAACATCTTCTCTGTGTAGAAGTTTTGAAACAAGTTCTTGGTTCCAACATCTTGTAGTATTATCTATAAGGTAGTTGGCACACACCTCTAGGTCACCCTCCATTGATATGATTAAATATACGCACAATTTTTCTCCCTGAGCCAAGGATCACCCTAAATACGAACACCACTCCCATTTCCTATCTAACATTGGGACCCCAAATTCACCAATACTTGGGAATGCTAGATGTTACGCCAAGTGAAACTTAGATTGTGACCAACAATGGCCTCCAAGAAGCACCCTTTGGGAAAATATTTAGCTTTGAGAACTTTATCAAGAATAACATCAAGGTTGGTCATTATATTCCAACATTTTTTTCCCTAACATGGCAAGGTTAAATCCACAAAGATCGCAGAAATCAATATCTCCATAGTCCTTTTTCAACATCAATTTCTCCCACTTCATCCAGTTTAAACCTTTGCCACCATTTCTACTTGAACCCCACTAAAATGAGTTCATCATTCTCTTAAGCTCCTCTGTCAATGTTTGCGATAGTAGGAATGCTCTCATGTTAAGTTGGTATTGTTTGTAGAACCGACTTCATCATGATATCCTTATCAACCTGTGATAGTTTTTTTCCACTCCTTGATTGCACCCTGTGCAATATTCTATCTCATAAATACGTGAACAAGGCTTTCTTTTCCCTTCCTATCATAAATGACATACCTAGATATTATTGGAAATAAAAAAATCTCCTTCTCTTTTACGCACAATAACGATGAGAGAACACATTAAAACAACACCATAAAGAAATAGGAAAAAAAATCATACAAAATTTATTTAATGTGATTTGACCATTCATGCCTACGTCACCAAGATGTTCATTATATATCTCAAAATGTATTACATATTTATTTGAAAATTCTCCTTTCAAGTTTTGTGGGTTAAACTTGAAAATCCCTCCTCACAAATTTTATGGGTGAAACTTGAAAATTCCTTCCTCACAAGTTTTATGGATGAAACTTGGAAACCCCTCCCTCACAAGTTTTTTGGAAAAACTTGGAAAACCTCCTTCATATGACCTCTTCTTTCATTTAAGGTGGTGCCTCTTCTATAGGTTCAGTGGTTCTTCTCATTTCAAAAACCTCTATTTATTGATCTAACATCCTAATATTAAAAGAGGAAACAAATCTCTAAAATAAATATAATATTTTTAATTATAAAGAGTATCTTAGAGATTTGAAATTAAAAATTTGAACTATTTTCCCAACAGATATATACTTGTGCCAAGGACTTTCGTAACATACAGTATGTCAGCCACTACATTTTGTTGTTCATTTTGTACATTGCGACTAAAGAACACATCCTATTTAGCCATGTTAATGGACTAACCCAAGGCTACCTCACACATCTTAAGGATACTTTTCACCTCATTACTTTCCCTCTTTGTGGCTCTAAAAAATAAGAATGAGTCATCCACAAATAATAAATGACTGGTCGATAGAGCTCCATGACAAACTTGCACTTCGTGCAAATCACCTCTTCTTTTTGCCGCCTAATAAAAGCAGATAGCCCCTTAGCTCCTAAAATAAATAGATATGGTGACAATAGGTCACCCTACTATAACCCTTGTCCTAGTTTGCCCAAACCCACTCTTTCATTATTCACGACCATCGAATATTCAATAGACCCCATACACAGAGCCATCCACTTCACCTACCTTGGAGCAAAACCCATCTTTAGCATAATATTATGAATATATCCCAAATCCATCTTGCCATAGGCTTTGTTCATATGAATTTTCAAAGCAACCTCTTTGACTTTCCCTTTTGTTTTGTATTTCATATAGTGTATTATCTCAATTGGAACCACAAAATTGTCATTGATGGAACGATTTGTGACAAATGCTGATTGTTCCAAAGTAATATACTTTGGCAACAACGGCTTCAGTCTGTTTGCTAGAACCTGCGAAAGAAACTTGTAGATTACGCTACACAATGATATAGGATGTAAGTCATTCATTGATTATGAGTTTTCACACTTTGGGATTAGTACAATATTCATCTCCATAATCTATTATGGTAGTACTCTAACTCAAATCCAGTAGAGGCATGCCTAGAATACGTCATTGCCACACTTTTCCCAGAATTTCTAATAAAAAGTTGGATTCATGTCATTTAGACATGCAAGCTTGTCTGGGTGCCTTTGGGATAATGCCTTTTTGAACTTCGCCCTTATGAACGAAGGCAATAACATGCTATTATCCTAGTTAGTCAGTTTCATCTCCACTACATCTATCATAGGACCATATATGCCCTCATGTACAATAAACAACATCAAAATAATCTTTAACAACCAAACATATACCTTATTGATTTGTCGCCATTGCCCCATTCTTCATAATGAGTTTCTTGATAGCATTATGACGCTTCCTTGTTGAAGTAATAGCATGGAAGAATCTTGTATTCATATCCCCTTCCAAAAGCCAAAAAGTTTTGGCTCATTGTTGCCAAAAACTCTCTTCCTACATTAATAATGAGTTGATACTTTCTATCAAGTCAAAAGACAATTTGGGATTCCTCAATCTTTCAAGTTTTAATGTTAACAAATAGAACATTTTTTTAAGAGAAAATGTTTTTGCAAGATACAAATCAGACGAAGTATAAAGACAAATTGTTAGACAAACAATGTGCCATCAAACGAAGTATACGGTCTGACTTCATAAAATCTTAAATGCATATCATTTATAATGACCAACGACTACTTGTTGCATGTCTAATTGATTCCTTAATAGATTGAATTAAGAAAGTTCTTTAGAACTCACAAATTTTTTAAAGAGAATGAAGTTATGCTTTGCATGAGAACTAAGGACAAAAGGATTCAAAAATCACAAAGTAAGTCAACAAAATTCGATGTAGAACTTTCTCCTCATTAACACACGCTACATATGGTTTATTTAGTATCCTAAAGTTGATAAGTAACCTCCTTGATCAGATAAAAAGTGACAATTTGGTGAGATACATTTAATGCAAGCATTTAATGCATCAATGGACACTTCTCACCTTAAGGAATGTGTAACAAACACAAACGAAGCAAGACTATGAGGAATCCTCAAGTGTTTACAACATTCATCTTCATCTGGACTACTATATAAAAAGTTTCATGATCAAAAAGAAAAAGAACTTTTAAGAAAAAATACTTTTGAAAGAACTCTTGTATAAATTATTATTCATTCATTCTTTTTGTAAAAGCTTTTGTTCTTAATTGGTTGTATCACATCTTATTTGTAAGACGAAACAATATCCGTAAAACTTTATCCAGATCTAATTGGTGTTACATGGTTGAGCTCGGAGAGGCTAGTCTGGAAAAGAATACTTGCTTGAGCCTAAAGAGATTTATCTGGAAAAGAATATTTATTTGAGCTTGGAAAAACTTGTCTGCAAAAGAGTACTTGTTTGAACTTAGAGAAACTTGACTATAAAAAAAATATTTGGGTAGATTACTTGAAGAGGCAAATCAAAGAACACTTAGGTTTGAGTCAGAAGTGGTTTGATGAAAGAATATTTGTATCTTATTTAAGATAGTGGAACTCAATCTAGTTGGATTGAGAAATGGACAGAGTCTCGATAATTGAGACGAACCAATATAAAAATATCGTGTTTTGTCTATCTATTCTTCAACACTCATTACTATTAGCGTTACTTTTTCACTATTTGAAAAAGTGTGAGTTTTTTATTAATACTATTTAACTCTTGCTCCTTTTAATGTTTGTCTTTTCTCAACATTTTGGTATCAGAGCTGAGTCTTGATGGGGTTGAGCATCTAATTGTGTTAAAGGAAAAAAAAAATCTATTATCAAAGGCAGTAAAAATCAGTACTTACTAGAAGGAGCTTCTCTTACAAGGTTTCTAGCCTTTAATAGAGATAAATACTTGTATTGATAAGATGGGATTCAGAATAAATTTATTTTTGAAATAATTTCATCATTGTACTTTTACCGCGATCATAATTTCCTCTTCATTATGAGTCTCACTAAATATGTAAATGCCCTTTAATTGGTTTGAATACAACCCCTAATTCTTGCGTCTGTCATTACTACATGATTCTTTCAAGATTGACCCCTCCTCCTTCGGCCATTATGATCCACCTAGGTCTTTGCCACATCACATATCAACCCTTAATGTCAGACCTCACAACCTTACATCGACATCATTCGTAATAGAAAAAGCTCATCATAAAATTTCTCCCTATGTCCAAGCTTACCACAAACATTTCAAAAATTTCTCAACCGTTCATACTTAAAACTCACAATCTTCCATTCAACCTTTGGTTTCTTGATCTTCTCAAAGATTTTCAGCGGCCTTTTGATATCCACCAACACCCTAATCCTCATATACCTCTTCCAAAAACTATAGTTGTTTTTGGAATTGTACTCCATAAAATCATCAGAAAAATTCCTCAAGTGTTTCCCTACTGTCATTATCATAAAGCCCACAAGGAGATCATGAACTTGTACCCAAAATGGGATATGCAAAAGCAGTATTTGACTAGGGATAACATCAACCTTGATACTCCCAAACACCAATAAATGATTATCGAAGGACCGTGACCCCCCTTGTAACACTGTATTCAAATTCACCATGTGAAATTTTTTTAACAAGAATAGTCGTATCTCTACTTGTTAGTCCCTTAGCCTCAATTAACTTAAGAGGGGGGGTGAATTAAGTTTACTAAATTTCCTCTTATAAAAAAAAACTTTTCCAATTACTTCTTTATCAATTTATTTCGTTAGGCAAATTTGAATGTAAAGAATAAATAATGATGCAAACTACACAATTATAATTAATAACGAAATTAAAAGTGTAGGGAAAGAAAAATTGCAAACTTGATTTTATACTGGTTCGGCCAATCCTGCCTACATCCAGTCCTCAAGTCTCTCACTTGAGATTTTCACTACTCTTGTAAACCTTACAAGAAAATGAATCCTCCAACACCTCGGAACTCCCTTTCCTTGTGTTGAGATTCAAACACCAACAAGGAGAAAAACCCTTTCTCCTTTACAGATCCAATGATCTATTCAGAATTACAGAATGACTCTCTTGAAGAGTGGATATTACACTTTCATGATCTTTGATGAACTCTTTAGAGATTTTGCAAATGATTTTGGCCAAGTGATTTGTAAAGATAATTTTTCACAATTGAGTTCATCACATTTCTCTGAAAAATTATATGTATTTATAGACAATTGAATCTTGAGTTATGTCTTTTCATGAAGAGTTGTAACTCTCTATAATTTTTCAGAAAATAGGCTCTGGTAATCGATTACAAGACTTGGTAATCGATTACAACGGTTTAAGTTCAAAATGTTTGAAACGTTGTATAGTTCAAATTCGAATTTTGAAAATTTCTCTTTTGGTAATCGATTACAGTCAGTGGTAATCGATTACCAGGGAGCATTTTAACATTTTGAAAGGTTTTCTTTCTCTGGTAATCGATTACAGCAAGTGGTAATCGATTACCAGAAACATGACACTTGTTTTGGCTTATGAAAACTTAAGATATAAAGAGCTTCTATTTTCCAGTTAAAAATATTTTTGTTTAATCTTTTGAATACTCTTTTTGCTTTCTTTTCAAACAACTTATTCTTATATTCAAAAGTATTAAGTTTAGGTTTTCTTGAAATTCTTATTTTAATGGCCAAGTCAAATTTGCAAATTCTAACAGTTCATTTTACATACTAAGTTAAGCAGTCAAGACTTATCTAGTTATTACTTGAGATCTTGCTTCTTGATCAGCTTACTTTAACTTGACCTTTATTTTCTTCAATGTTTTGCCATCATCAAAACTTTGTGCATATTTTCTTCTACATTCTCCCCCTTTTTGATGATGACAATTCACTGTAGAGGGAAAGAAAATAAAACAATATATTTCGATCACTCCCCCTTAAACTCCCCCTGAGTAAAGCATTGATTGAAGTTCCTTTTATTTTATAAAAGGAGTTGTACTTATGTTTTGAAAAAGATTGTTTGAAGTTCCTTTTATTTTATAAAAGGATTTGTACTTATGTTTTGAAAAAGATTGTAGAGATCAATGTTTATATTTAGAGATTTTGCAAATGATTTTGGCCAAGTGATTTGTAAAGATAATTTTTCACAATTGAGTTCATCACATTTCTCTGAAAAATTATATGTATTTATAGACAATTGAATCTTGAGTTATGTCTTTTCATGAAGAGTTGTAACTCTCTATAATTTTTCAGAAAATAGGCTCTGGTAATCGATTACAAGACTTGGTAATCGATTACAACGGTTTAAGTTCAAAATGTTTGAAACGTTGTATAGTTCAAATTCGAATTTTGAAAATTTCTCTTTTGGTAATCGATTACAGTCAGTGGTAATCGATTACCAGGGAGCATTTTAACATTTTGAAAGGTTTTCTTTCTCTTGTAATCGATTACAGCAAGTGGTAATCGATTACCAGAAACATGACACTTGTTTTGGCTTATGAAAACTTAAGATATAAAGAGCTTCTATTTTCCAGTTAAAAATATTTTTGTTTAATCTTTTGAATACTCTTTTTGCTTTCTTTTCAAACAACTTATTCTTATATTCAAAAGTATTAAGTTTAGGTTTTCTTGAAATTCTTATTTTAATGGCCAAGTCAAATTTGCAAATTCTAACAGTTCATTTTACATACTAAGTTAAGCAGTCAAGACTTATCTAGTTATTACTTGAGATCTTGCTTCTTGATCAGCTTACTTTAACTTGACCTTTATTTTCTTCAATGTTTTGCCATCATCAAAACTTTGTGCATATTTTCTTCTACATTCTCCCCCTTTTTGATGATGACAATTCACTGTAGAGGGAAAGAAAATAAAACAATATATTTCGATCACTCCCCCTTAAACTCCCCCTGAGTAAAGCATTGATTGAAGTTCCTTTTATTTTATAAAAGGAGTTGTACTTATGTTTTGAAAAAGATTGTTTGAAGTTCCTTTTATTTTATAAAAGGATTTGTACTTATGTTTTGAAAAAGATTGTAGAGATCAATGTTTATATTTAAAACATAAGTGTCAAGTTGGGCATCAAGAATAATTTTGTCAAAAATATTTTAGACAAACTTAGCCCACAATAATGTCAGAAAGAAAATAAACATTTTCCTTTCCTTTGCAGTCTTATCTCTCCCCCTTTGGCAACATCAAAAAGTCAAGTAGAGGATTAAGATAAGTGTTTTATTTTTCCTTTTGTGATCCTTATCTTTACTCTCCTCCTTTGGCAACATCAAAAAGAATATAATAACAAAATAATTCAAAGGTAAAGATCAAGCCAAAGTAAAGTCCAAGGAAAAATTTAACTCGCCCATCATGGACATTTCAAAGTCACTTTGCATATCATTAGAAAACTCTTTGCACAAGTGATCATTAGTACTTCCAAAAATAAATCATCAACATAAATTTGCACTTTAAGAATATCATTCATTTTTCTTTTGATAAATTAATGTTGTATCAACCTTTCCTTTTGTAAATTCTTTTTCCAAAAGAAATTTACTAAGTCTTTCATACCATGCCCTAGGAGCTTGTTTTAATCCATATATAACCTTTTTCAACTTAAAGACATGATTTGGAAATTATAATATTTCAAATCTAGATGGTTGTTCAACAAATACTTCTTCTTGAATAGCATTTATCCAATGTTCATCATTTAAGGCTTCATCAATGATTTTTAAATTCTATTTTAGAAACAAAAACCAAATTATTGCATGCTTCTTTGAGAGAGTATCTAGTAGTTACCTCTTTTGATATGTCTCCAATGATATTTTCAAAAGGATGATTTCTTGAGATTTTCAACTCTCTTTGAGGAATCATGTTTGTTTGATTCTCTTGAATTATAGAATCCTCCATTCCTTAATCTTCTTTATCCTTTTGAGTTTTCTCATGAAAATGAGTGTGTTCAAAACTTTCTAAAATATCATCAATAATATCTTTTCTTGGACAAACAAGGTTATAACATGAATTGATTCCTCTATTGTCATGCATCACAAAGTTTATTTTTCTCAAATTTAATTTTTGGTAATCCTATTTCTAAATCTTTTGAGATTAATTTATTTAAGTGTTCCATGTTTATGTGAGCAATTCTTTTATTTCATAACCATGATTCATCATCTTCACTCAAGTCATTGAGAATAACTCATATTTTTCTCTAATTTTATTTTGTATATATTGTTTACTCTAAATCCTATTATTTTAACATGTTCATAATTTTTATGTTCAATAAGACATTTTTGTGAATCAAAAGATATAGGGAAACCTTTATCACATAATTGACTCACTTGATATACTATGTTTAAGACCATTCATAAGTAAGACAATTTCTATGGAGGTTGAGAAATTTGTACCAATTCTTCCAATGCCAAGTATTTTTCCTTTGTTGTTGTCTCCATAGGTTATATGTCCACTTTTCTTAGGAGTAATGTCAATGAATTTTAAAGTATCTCCTATCATGTGCTTGGAACATTCACTATCAATGTACCAAGTTTGGTTTTTGGAATCCTTCAAGACAAAGAATGAATTGATTTTGGTACCCAAGTTTTCTTTGGGTCCTTAATGTTAGTAATAACAGAAGAACCTTTAGGAATCCAAACCATATTCTTGAGATTGTTAAAATTCTTTCAAATATAGCAAGTTGAAGAATTATGACCTTTCTTTCCACAATAAAAGCATGTTGTTAATGGAGAACTAGTAACTTGTGTAAGAACAATGAAATTTTTGTATTTCTTTTGTTGTTTTGTGGATTGTATCCTAATCCTACTTTATCAAAACCACATCTTTGTTTTCCTAACAGTATATCTAAATTATTTCTACCAATGGTAAATTTTGAAAGAGTACTCCTTAAGTTGTTAACTTCTTCTTTAAATTCATGACATGATGTACATGGATGTGTAATGTTTGTAATTTCCAAGTTACTTGTAGAGCTATGATTTTCATTCTTGGAATTTAGCATTTTAACTTCTGATTTAAGACTATCTAATTCTTCATTTAATTTAGTAATTTCTTTTTCCATATTTGAAATTGTTTTCTTATAGGATGATACTAGTTTTGCAAGTTTAAAAGATTCCTTGTGTAAATCATTAAATGCATCTTGCAATTCATCAAAGGTAATAGAGATATCATTGTTAGACGATGTTACCTCTTCTTCGCTTTCGTAATCTTTGGCCATGAGTCCCAAATTTACAACTTCATTTTCTGAATCACTTGTAGAGTTCATATCATTTTCTTCCCAAGTGATATATACTTTCTTGCTTTTCTTATCCTTGAAGTTTTTGTTGTTTGACTTCTCCATTTTCTTTTTGTAAATTGGACATTCCAATTTTAAGTGACCCAGTTGATTGCATTCATAGCATCTTGGAGTTGAAGAAGATTCTTCTCCTTTCTTCTTTATGTTGAAATTGATTTTTCTTCTATTTCCTCTATTCTTTAGGAATTTGTGGAATCTTTTTACAAAGAGATTGAAATCTTCATCATCATCATCATCATCTTCCACAATGTTGCCATCCTTTTCATTTTTTTCATGAGAGGATGAAGATGCTTTAAGTGCTATACTTTTCTTCTTTTTGTCACTATTTTCATTTAGACTTAGTCTCATCAATTCCATTTCATGCTCTTGAAGTTTTCCAAATAGAGATGCAAGAGACATGGTTGTTAGATCTTTTGATTCCGCAATTGCAGTCACTTTAGGTTGCCATTCCCTACTCAAACATCTCAAAATTTTGTTAATAAGATCTTCGTTAGGAAGCACTTTTCCTAGAGATGCAAGATGATTAATTATATGTGTAAATCTCTTTTGCATGTCTTGTATGCTTTCATTTTGATTCATTCTAAATAATTCATATTCATGAGTGAGAGTGTTTATCCTAGATCTTTTCACATCATTAGTGCCTTCATGTGTTACTTCAAGTGTATCCCACATTTCTTTAGCACTTTTACAATTTGAAATTCTAAAATATTCATCAATTCCTAAAGCAGAAGTAATTATATTTTTAGCTTTCAAATTGTATTGAACTTTTCTTCTATCATCATTACTCCATTGATCTTTGGGTAAATCTTTTATTTCATGACCTACTACAATAGTGGGAATGAAAGGACCATTTTCAATAGAATCCCATATGTTTAAATCTATGGCTTCTATAAAAATTTGCATCCTAGATTTCCAATAATGATACCCTTCACCATTGAATATTGGAGGTCTATTAATGGGGCTTCCTTCGGGAAATAAAAAATTTGATGAGGCCATTTCAATTCTTGAAGCTTTTAAGCCTTATACAAAAAACCTGCTCTTGATACCACTTGTTAGTCTCTTAGCCTCAATTAACTTAAGAGTGGGGGGTGAATTAAGTTTACTAAATTTCCTCTTATAAAAAAAAACTTTTTCAATTACTTCTTTATCAATTTATTTCCTTAGACAAATTTGAATGTAAAGAATAAATAATGATGCAAACTACACAATTATAATTAATAACAAGAAATTAAAAGTGTAGGGAAAGAAGAATTGTAAACTTGATTTTATACTGGTTCGGCCAATCCTGCCTACATCCAGTCCTCAAGTCTCCCACTTGAGATTTCCACTACTCTTGTAAACCTTACAAGAAAATGAATCCTCCAACACCTCGTAACTCCCTTTCCTTGTGTTGAGATTCAAACACCAACAAGGAGAAAAACCCTTTCTCCTTTACAGATCCAATGATCTATTCAGAATTACATAATGACTCTCTTGAAGAGTGGATATTACACTTCCATGATCTTTGATGAACTCTTTAGAGATTTTGCAAATGATTTTGGCCAAGTGATTTGTAAAGATAATTTTTCACAATTGAGTTCGTCACATTTCTCTGAAAAATTATAGGTATTTATAGACAATTGTATCATGAGTTATGTCTTTTCATGAAGAGTTGTAACTCTCTATAATTTTTCAAAAAATAGGCTCTGGTAATTGATTACAAGACTTGGTAATCGATTACAACGGTTTAAGTTCAAAATGTTTGAAATGTTGTATAGTTCAAATTCGAATTTTGAAAATTTCTCTTCTGGTAATCGATTACAGTCAGTGGTAATCGATTACCAGGGAGCATTTTAACATTTTGAAAGGTTTTCTTTCTCTGGTAATCGATTACAGCAAGTGGTAATCGATTACCAGAAACATGTCACTTGTTTTGGCTTATGAAAACTTAAGATATAAAGAGCTTCTATTTTTCAGTTAAAAATATTTTTGTTTAATCTTTTGAATACTCTTTTTGCTTTCTTTTCAAACAACTTATTCTTATATTCAAAAGTATTAAGTTTAGGTTTTCTTGAAATTCTTATTTTAATGTCCAAGTCAAATTTAAAAATTCTAACAGTTCATTTTACATACTAAGTTAAGCAGTCAAGACTTATCTAGTTATTACTTGAGATCTTGCTTCTTGATCAGCTTGCTTTAACTTGACCTTTATTTTCTTCAATGTTTTGGCATCATCAAAACTTTGTGCATATTTTCTTCCACACTACTTAATGATTATAATGCCACGACTTACTCTCTAGATTGTTGCCATTCTTTCTTTCATGATGTGAGTTCTTATTGCTCTATTCGTAAGGAATTGTCCCACTAACCATAAAGAAAGATCCACTTATGAATCCTCCTCCACTTCCACATGAAAAACCAACCCATCCTCCTCCTCCTCAACCAAATACAGTCTCTTCATTAGATGAAGTTACCTAACCACCCTCCTTGTACCAAAGTCTAACACTTGTAGTTATTCTAACAAACTCTCATGATGGAGAGAAAATCAAACTCTCATAGCGGAGAGAATTATTCTTAATTGAAACACGTATTATTTTACTATATAAAAAAAACAAGTAAATCTTAATAACATTTTAAAGTTGATAAAATATTTTTTCAATTCATCCTTATCTAAAATTTTAATTTCCTTAATTTAAATTAAAAATCAAAAATAACTTTATATCATAAAAATTTTTCAAGTCAAATCTTGAAAAAGGATAGATTGACCTACTATTAAAAATAAGAAACATATATATTTACATTTGAAAAGAGTAGTTAGAAAACCCGAGTTATTAGAAAATCAAAATATGACTTCTTATCTCTAAATTAATATTACATATATTTACATTATTAATTATAATAACAATAGTAATTAATAAATATAAAATAAGACTTAAGTTTTCTTGTCTTAAAAAAAAAATCGTATTCAATTAGATGTGATAAAACATAAATGACAAAATCAGCTAGTTATTAGTCACACTAACATGGGTTTGATTTCCTTAAATAAAATATGAGTTCTAATTTTGTGAATATGAATAAAAAAATTGATTGGAAAGAAAAATCCTGCTAAAAATAATTAATTAGGTTCTATGATAATTATTAATTATTGACAGAATTAATAAATACTTCATATTAATAATATAATTAAAAATAATAACAAATAAAAATATGCCTAATTTTTACCTTTTATATATTAAATATGGACTACAACTATGCAAGAATAATATAATTAGTTTAAGTCCTTTTACTTTTACTAATTAAGGTTTATGATCAAATTCTCTTATGTTTTATATTTTTTTTATGGGAGTTAAGGATGACTTGTAATTTCATTAAAAAATCTTAAAAAGATTAGTAGGTTGACTATACATAGGATTGTGTCTTTCTTATAATAAGTAATAAGGAAATAGTTTTAAGAAAAATTCATAAAAACTTTCAAATTTTAATTATTTACTTAATTATAAATTTTAATCATAATAAATATTGTTTAAAAGTATTTTATTTAGTGACAGACTTTTTAAGCTTTTTCATTTAATAGAATTTAAAGGTTCTTTTAACTTTTTTATTCAATTAAAATTTTATTTATAAATTAAATTTTTATGTTTTAAAATAAATTATTAATAATTAAAATTAATCTTATATCACAATATAAATCATTTATCATAAATTTAAAATATATTCTATGTATTTAAATAAATATATATAATTTTAAATATAATCTATATACTTTAAATATAATATTTATTTGTATTATAAATTGCAGTTATATTCAACAAAGATTTATCCTAGTGGAATAACTCGTGTGGTGTACATATGTTAATTTATAATATACAATATTTTACTGTAATTATGAGAAAGTTTTTTTTATATATAAAATTTGAATCGAAATAAATTTAAAATGACTAATTGAATTTAATTAAAAATTTGATAGTAGAGTTGATAATTATGAAGTTATTAGAATAAAATTTACGTGTATAATTACTGCATATATAATTTTTTTACATATGTCGTAAAAAAATTATATAATTTTTTTTAATATTTAATATCATGTATCATATAATAAACATCATAAAAAAAAAATTATGGTCAAAATTTTGTTAGTGAATTAATAGTTATTAAAACAATCATGAAAATTACTTTTCAGTGTTCTTAATTTTTAATCACTTCATTTGAAATAATAAAACGGTGACAAGCATGAGTGAGAGTAAATAATGTCTTTTTTAAAAAAAAATAATAATATGACTATTAAAAAAAAAAGGTTTTAGGAAGTGATGATAAATTGAAAAGAGTGAGAAATAGTCCACGTAGGTCTAAAATGGATAAAGTGAATTGAGGATGGGGTTTTCAAAATCCAGGTGGTATTCTTTATCTATTTATTTATTTTTATACGTAAAGACACAAAAGGTGCGCAGTTTCTAACGTTGTGGCCCACTCTCTGAATGGCTTTGAACATCAAGGAAGGAGTTTCTCTGCGCTTTAATTCTTCTCACCGTTAGCAATGCTATCCAGACCTTGCAACCCAGAGCCTAAAGCTGCAAACTTTCTGCGATTCTTGTGGTAAATTTCTCTCTCTCTCTCTTCCTCTCAACTTGTGTTTTTATGGGTGATGATCATTGAGGTATGCTGCACCGTGGTTTCGTGGGAGAATTCTCTGAACCCAAAGTACTTTTTATTGAGTCATCGATCTGGTGTCCATCGTTGATCAATGTGCCTTAATTCATCGAGCTTGTTGTTTGTATGGTTGAATGGTTTTGTTTTTCAGCAGTCTCTGCTTAAAGAAGGGGAGATTTTACTACTTTGGGTTGGGACTAGGGTTTTTGACATTGATTTTTTTCCGTGTTTTTTTGGCAATTTCGAGTGCTGAATTATAGTTTGTGTGAATTTTGATATCTGTAATATGCTGCGACATCTGTAACAAGCCTTTTTAAATTCAAGGGAAAATTGCAATACCTCTGTCCTGGAGTCTTCTTGAATAACAGTCACACTTCCTCTAGTTTTTTAAAAAACACTCCTTTCCTTGATACTATCAAAGAAGGGGTGTCTGTTATATTATTAAAAAAAAAAAAAAAAATAAGGGTGTGTGTCCCTTTATTTAAGGGAGGTGAATGTCTCTTTAAAACATAGAGGTGGTGTGAATGTCATTTTAGAAGACATTAGGGGAGGTGAGTGTAATTTTCCCCAAATTCAATCAAGTTTAAAGTATAAATTTCCTGTACCTCAAATTACATGGGTTACCGTCCTGGCCTTATATCTAGAGGAAAAGGAAAAGGATAAAGAGATTGAGAGAGCAGCAGTGTCCATGATAAAATGCCTATCAAACTCAAAAAAGAACATTCTGTTGGCAACTGTTAGGCTAACAAAGCTCTACGGTACAAAAAGGTTGGGCTAGAGAGTGTCGAAAAGAAAATAAAAACTATAGGGTTTGATGAAAATGTGGGAGGAATGAGTGGACTTACAAGAGGAGATATGATGAGAAACAAATGTGTTTGGAGAAAAGTTAGAGTAGCTTTTATTGATGATATGATGACGGTTTGGTTGTGAGGATCAATAGAACCCTAAATGAAAATCTTGATTAAATGGATGACAACCAAATTAACAGAGGTAATAAAGTGTTACAAGAATCCATTTAAAAAGATCATGAGTTTTAATGTTCTGTGTTAGTTCACTAACAATGAAGAATTCACTTCGCAATAATAACATAAAACAAAAGGAACATGTCAGCTAGAAATTTTCGTTTTTTTTTAAATCTAACTAGGTAGAGGTGTCCCATCTTTAATCCTAGGTTCACCCAAATGGAATTTGGCTAATTCTTTCTGTTTTCATGAATGTTGTTCTCTTAGGGGCTGTTTCGCTGGTTTACATGCAGTGATTGAAGTTAATGCTGAGATAGTGTTTGTGCTGTTGTCTAGGTTGATTTTGTTGGAGGTCTAAGTTATAATGTCTGCAGCTATGGATGATAAACAAGAAAATCCGTTAACATTCTCCTCGCCTAGCCAGCTGTTATCAATTGATGAGGAACTTTGGCGGATGGCTGAAGAGAGGGCCCAAGAGATACTATGGACAATTGAACCAAATGTACTATCTGAGGTGAACAGAAAGGATGTTATTGATTATGTTCAGAGGTTGATTAGAGGTTACTATGGAGCAGAGGTTAGAATATTTTGATCTAATCGTCATATATGTAAAATCCTGTTATTGGAGTTGGTTTTCTACATTTGGTCTTTTCTTCATTTAGTGAAGTTGCTTTCTTGCCATCATTATTATTTGGGTGTTCTTGTAAAGTTTGCTGCTTTAATTGATTTTGTATATAATTAGATATGTTTTAATGTTTTCTATGAATGTTCTTTGATTTCTGTTTAGAAATAGTTGGTCGAAATTTCTTGTCCTTTTTCCTGTTTACCCTGTCATACTTTCCTTTTAAGAGCAGTTAGATTCAAATGAGATTTTTATTATTTATTCTACTGTCTTAACATGATTTTACAACCATATCGTTGCCTCTGGTATACTTAGATGTGCAGATTGATGCCATCTTTTCCCCCTTCTATATTTAAATATCTAAAAAAACCATAAAAATCAAGCTATGGAAAACCAGGTTATCATTTGCAAGTTTTATGATCGATATCATCCTACATCTGTAGGTTGGATTAAACTTTCCATCCTGTGCTTTGTTTCCTTTATACTGCACTTCCTCTTATCTTGACCACTAGAAAAGAAAACGTCTTTCCAGCTCATTGATCTGATACAGTGATACTTCATAGGATCACAAGCACACATGTACAAATTTTCTCCTACCAACCAAAAAATTACAGCCAAAATTATAAATATATATATATATATATATATATATAATTGTGCATCCTGCAGCCCCCCCTGCCCCATTTGATAAATTCGTTTCTCCATACCTAAATTGAATGATATTCAGGTAAATATTACAAGTAATTGATTGCTCTGGTGAACATTGTTGACTTGAAGAATTAATTGGACGCTATTTCCAAAAGGAAAATCTTCAATTTCAAATTTACAGATTTTTTTAAACCTTGATTATCACTTTAAATTTTAAAAGCTTTGTGTGTTAAAAGCATTATGCTTATACCATTATAGTGGAGATCATAAATGAATATTTTACCTCTTTATGGATCACCTACAACAGGTCTTCCCATTAGGCTCTGTCCCACTAAAAACCTATCTTCCCGATGGAGATATTGACTTGACCGCTCTCAGTCATGAGGATGCAGAGGAGGATTTGGCACATGAAGTATACTGTATACTTCAAAATGGAGATGACCCTGAATACCAAGTAAAAGACATACAATATATACGTGCACAGGTTTGGAAACAAAACTTTCTATTTAAACTGTTATAATTGTATTCCTGATTTTTATATTCAAAATTAATTAATCATTTTCTGTGTTTGACCTGATTAGAAAGTGGTGTTTATTGTTCTTTTTGTCAAATGATATCTGTTAACTTTATTAGACACCCTTTTTTATGTTTACATTATGGACTGCAGGTCCAGCTTGTTAAATGTACTGTGAAAAATATAGCCGTTGACATCTCTTTCAATCAGATGGCTGGACTTTATACTCTACGCTTTTTGGAGCAGGTTTTTGTATTGATCAATATTTACACCTAATTGATGTCTTTTGATTTCTACATACCATGTGCTCAGCATGTGTACAGTTTATATATGCTTAAACTTGCTCGACATATGTACAGTTTATGTATGCTTAAACTTGATAGTTTAGTAGACCTTTTCTGTGGTTAGTTTTAGTCTTGATTGTGAATACATGAAGTGTTAGAACTGTAATTTATATCAAATTTATATCTATGTACTGCTTTGTTTCTGTTTCAGATGTGAAGTTGACATTTATGTTTTTAAATATCTGTTTTGCTTACCCTTCTCTTTCTACAGTTTGTACTATACATTCTTTAGCTATTTTCCCACTTTCCAGGTTCCTGCTGTGTCAAAAACAATGTAAATGATTATGTAGAGAATGCCATCAAAAACATTTCTGTCTCCATTCAGTCAGCTTGCTTTTTAGTGGCCTCAATATTGAGTTAACTGTTTACTTAGCCCCTTTCCATTTTCTTGCTCAATGCAATTTCGTAATAGATGATTGTTATCAATTCTCTCTCTCTCTCTCCCTCTCTCTCTCTTCTCTCTTTCTTTCTGCCCCCTATAATTTATATATTTCTTATTGAAATTCAAAATTTCTTTTTCAGTTTATATTCAGGCTTTGCTGATTTTGTTAATTGAAATTAAATTTTTAGGTCGACCAACTTGTTGGAAAGAATCATCTTTTCAAACGCAGTATTATCTTAGTCAAAGCTTGGTGCTATTATGAGAGCCGACTTCTTGGTGGACACCATGGCCTGTTATCAACATACGCAATAGAAATATTAGTCTTATATATTATTAATCGTTGTCACTCATCAGTGCGTGGTCCTCTAGAGGTGAATCAAGTCTTCCATCAATAATATTCTTTGCTCTCTTTCAGCATATGTATTTTAAATGTACTTGAAGAATAAAACCACTGATTCGCTATTACTAGCAGGTGCTATACATGTTTTTGGACTACTATGGTTCATTTGATTGGGACCATAATTATGTTAGTATATGGGGTCCAAAGGCCTTGTCCTCCCTTCCAGAAATTGTTGGTAAGTGTTGCGATGTATAAGCAGTTGGATGTTTTTTCAATCTTCAGTCCTTGATATATCCCAACTTGCTTGTCACAGAGACACCAGAATGTGATCAGGGTGAATTCTTGCTCCAGAAAGAGTTTCTCAGGAATTATAGGGATATGTGCTCTTTTTCAGCAAAGGCATCCGAGACTATGACCCATGAATTTCCAGTGAAGTTCATGAATATCTTGGATCCTCTAAGAAATGACAACAATCTAGGCCGTAGTGTCAACATAGGTAATTTTTCCCACTAAAGCATCAATCGACTATGGTGAAGATCTATTTTTTTTGTACTTTAATTGCTTTTGAACTTTCATATTTAATAATGATTAAAGGACTTCAGAAATTTATGAAGATCATTGTTTTACCCCCGTGGAAAAGTTTTTCTAGTTGGGAAGATGTTCACTCATGGTTTAAGAACATCTACAAGTTCACTGCAAATTAGCATGCTGATGAAAAGTGCATCCAGGCTTACTCAAATATCATTATAGATATTGACATTTCATATACTCCTGCAATGACTTTATAGTTTTATATATGATGCTAAAACAATTAGAGATTGTGATGTTTCATGACATCATTTCAAATTTGTAATGGCTACTTTTTAAATGCGTAGTTCTCTTCCACTTATTTGCCTACCTTTTTACTTACCTGCAGCAAGTTTACATCGTTTAAAATTTGCTCTTTCCTACGGTGCTAAAAGGCTTAAGCAGATCCTCACACTTCCAGGAGAAGAGATGGGTGCAGCACTTGAGAAGTTTTACCTCAACACTTTGGACAGGAATGGGAAAGGAGAAAGGGCTGATGTCGATGTTCCTGTTTCTCCATTTGGTATTGGAAGATCTGAAGAGTCTGTCCTCTGTGGAGATTGTGACAGTTACTATGGTGGCTTACAATATGTTCAGCTGTATCGCAATTATGCCATGCCACCAGTAACTGTACGCTCCAGTTCTCCATCGTCACCTTCTCAGGACGATATCCATGCCCTATCGATGCAGCAAAATTGGAACATGTTTTACCAAAGTGGTACTGATGTATATATCCCAGGACAGACACTCTATCATCCAACTTACAGCCTTGAAGAAGGAGGGAAATCACGAGGAACAGGCACATACATACCTGACTTGGTATATTGTCATTTTTATCAAACTTTTTCTATATAGGCATTGTTTGGATAAATTTTCTAACAAGTACTTATAGATGAAGAAAATAAGAAAGTAAAGTGAACTAGCTTCTTGTAGAAGTTGATTATATAAGTTATTTTCATTTAACTTATCCAAAAGCTAAGGTTCGTAAGTTGATTATAGCTTATAGAGAAGCACAACGCATTTTACCTTATTTTTTTTCTCTTATAAGTACTTATGTAGAAATTTAGACAGTCTAATATTGCAATAAGACACAATATCATCCTCAAAATGGTTGAATATTGCAGAATTATAATTCCTACTGGAATATGCGCTCAAGGGCATCCAGGCCAAGGAGATTTGCCTCTGTAAAGCACTATGCATTGCCCAAATCGCCACCAAAAAAGCAACAAGCAGAGGAGGTTCACTCTGAGACTGACATGAGCGTCAATTCAGATTCAAGGCCATTTGATCTCGTAAATGAAGATTTCCCTGTTCTTCCATGCGCTCGCAAGGCTACACCGCCTATACAAGCCCAAGAGTCTGCTCCATTAGTAAAGGTTCATTCTGAGACGTACATGGATGGTAATTCAAGCTTGTATTTCCCCATTCTTCCATGCATTTGCAAGGCTACACCATCAGCACAAGCCCAAGAGTCTGCTCCATTGGCAGAGATTCATTCTGAGACAGATATGGACGGTAATTCACAGTTGTTTGAGCTCTCAAATAAAGATTTCCCCCTTCTTCCAAAGGTTTGTTCTGAAACACACATGGATAGTAATTCAAGGTCATCGTATGAGCTCTCAAAGGAAGATTTCCCCTTTCTTCCAAGCACTCGCAAGACCTTACTGTCAGAGTCTGCTCAGTTAACAAAGCAAGCCAAGAGTTACCCATCCTCTAAAGTGGAAAATATTGAGTTTGGAACTTACAATTACAAGAATTCACAATCACTGACAGAACCAAGTTTGTCAACAAAGGATGAGAAAGAAGATTCTGCTGTTTCATTTTCTAAAGACACTTTGCTGGTAGTTCCAAAGATTGCAATGGAGAAGGAAGAGGAATCTACCAAGAGCAATGAGAAGATGGACTGACAACATTGACATAGACATTTTTTAGGATATGAAGGATACAACAGGAGAGTTCTGATGTGTTGCTTTGTTGCTGGTCCGGTCAGAACGTTCTGACCGAATACCTTGAAAATAATAGTCAACTTTTCCTTCTTTATTTTTCTTTTTACAGACGTAAATTTGGGAGAAACTTGAATTGTTTGCTAGTGAATAGTGGCAGTCTCAAATTTTATAGGAACAAACAAGTGGTAGGGATGTTAACCAATTTTGTTCTGCCATGGTGGGAATAGTTTACCATTACTCTAGGAACAGAATGACATCTCCCTTCTAATATCCGGATGAAATTGTACATGATTTTTGTTTATGTAAAACTTTTGATCTTTTATGGGCTAGTTATTATTTTCTTTGGATTAATAGTAAATGATGGAATGAAATGGATTAAGATATAATAAGGGCTGAGGGTGGCGTGGGAAAGCTTGACATGTCTCTCACGGTGGGAAACAGTTATAAGCCGTCCGGTATATACGATTTGTAAAATGAATGGCAGGGACGTGTCATGATATATCACTAATAAATGTTTTTTTCTTTTTGCCGGTAGGTCAATCACCTTCCCGTGTGTTTCTGTTACCAAATTTTATAAATAATTTTTATAATTCAATTGTGAGCATGGGATGATACTTAATTTGCTTTGGTTTTTGTTCTATTTGGAGTTTATCCAATACCCATTGATAGTCAATTTCAAACTCGTACTTGTCTTTTCTTTTGTTACACTGCTATTTGGTTTCTCTGTTTGAATTCTGAGAATTGGTTCATGAATCAAACACATGATGAACCTATTAGTTTTTCCCATTTTACTTTGTTCATTGTTTTATTGTTGTAGACCTTTTCAGGTCTCTTTATTGTTCTGCCTTGAAGACATTTTCAAAAAAAAAAATCAGTTTCATTAGTTTCAGGTCTTGCACTGAATTTGGGAAGTAAAGTGTTTTTGGCTCAATTTTCTTTTTGAAAGTTTGCACATCTTATTATGAAACCATTGCACTATAAGACTTTTGAAACTTGTACAGAAGAGATTGTTGGAACATATGACATAGCAGCAATCAAGTTGAGGGGAACAAGTGATGTCACCAACTTTGACATGATTCGAAACGAGGTGAAGGGAATCTGCTTAAGCTTTACTCTCATTACAGGTAATGTTGTAAAATGGTCACTATATAATCAATATAACTGAATTTAGAGGTCAGAGTGATTATAAAAGCAATTTGACAAAAGGCTTCTATAAACATAAAACAACGGATTATTTTAACTGCAAAGTCAACTGTCAGTCATTAAAAATGTCCCTTTGGCATTGATAATTAGTTAACATAAAAGTTGTGACTTGTAAATTAGTAGGATAATAGAGCCAGTAAGTTTATTTTATTTTTGTGCTTTGTTATCTCTTTAAGGAAGCAAGAGGTGAAACTATTTATACACTTGAATCTAATATATACTTGCAAAAGGCCATCACTTCGCGGAACGATTGCAAAACCTGCATTTACATTGGATGCATTTTGTTGAGTATGATGGCATACTAAATTACAATAAGAATAAGACTTTGGGAACCTCCCAATCTTTGACTAACAGTTTCCCATGGTTATTCAATTTCAAACGCAGTTGATCAGCTCAACAGACCCTAGTTGGAGGTATACAGTTCCAACAATAAGATTATTATATTAGCTACAGAAATGAAAACAAAAGGCTTTTTGCAGTTTTGGTTTACCTAATTTCTTTTTAAATTCCCTCCTGTGTTTTTGCCGTTGTTCTTCTCTCATTCCTTTTTATTGCCCATTTAGCAATCTACAAGAATTAATTCCTCCCAATGTGTCTCACATTCTAGTGTAAAATCTTTAGTTGAGATTAATTTGGGCACACATCTCAATCACATTCAACAATTAAATTTAATTTTATCAAAATCAATTCTACCCAACTCTAACTTAGTCCATACACCTATCACTCTCAGTGTTTCTCTTTTGAAATTGACCAGGTGAACAAATACTTCACACAAGCACCCCGGTTAGCAAACTATTTTTTTTAGATTAAGTTAGTAAATAGTATTTAGATTTTGGGATGCTTGACATCGTATCAATGTAACAAGTTTGTTATGCGTCAAATTGTGAAACCATTACACCTATCACTCTCATTTTGGTTGCTGACTGGTGACTACATATGAATAATGTGTGCAGGTTATCATAATGGTACATCATATTTTAATTTTACCATTCTGTTTGATAATACTGCATTCCCACCATCTAATGTGTACTTTATACCAATCTCAACTTACAAGAAATGAAAATGGGATGACTGGTGAAGAGGATTTCAGGACCACTTCGCAGAGGAGGAGATTCGAACCAGAAGTCTCCGTATGTTAGAAAACGAAGATGTGCTACATTTGCTCTATATTTTTAATAGAAAGTGTTATGATATGTCTAAAAATCTTAAATTACTTGGAAATTGAGATCAATAATAATTTATAAACATCTTCTCTTCTTAATCCATTAAAGTGTCTTTTTAAGAAAAAAAATTATGACGGACAAATGAGCTTCAACATAGACAATACCTTAAATACAGTGATTCCAACAATGTCATTAGAGTTACTGTTGAAATATTAGTACTAGAAAGAGGACATGTCTAAAAGTCATGACTTGTTATTCCAATATGCCTAAAAATCTCTAATCACAAAATCATAACAGTCTAACAAGCAAAACCTTTTCAATCCGTGCTTCCTTTGATACTCTAAAAGATGCACGCTTGCAATCGATTGCTTTGGCTGCTTTCCTAGAAATCTCCAATGTTGAGCAAACGATAAAATTAGGTGGTGGAATACTTTCCAATTAGAGGGATAATACAAATAGGGGAAAATGTGAAACAAAACACGAACGACTTATAATGCCAAGCACCATATATACCACTATTTTTAGATGAAAAAGCGTGATGATATTCCTAGCCAAAACGCTCTCAACCGCATCCCTCACATTATTGTGCACGAATAATCTGCTGCTGAAGACCATTGTTGTTGCAAAATTACATGACCACAGCATGGTTTAATTATTGATAGCGTATTCTTTTCCTGCTAACAAATTAGCGCGATATCTACAAATCATCAAGAGTCGAGCCCCTTATTTGACCTATTCAAAAAATGAACATCTATTGTGATTATAAGACTTACGGGTGTATATGAATATATTGTCAACTCCGATGTGTTTAAAAAGAGATCGTTGAAACGATGAAACCCGCCAATTTTTATATCTATGTAATAATTCATCTACTATTATTCATCAAAGTTATTCATCAAACTCACCAACAGACCATAAAGAAGAAAAGAATAACCGAAAGAAAAAAATCAAATCTTCAATGTTTCATTTATCCAATGACCAGAATTAAACAAGGATATACAACTCAAACAGAGATCAAAAATTCATTTATTCACAGCTTTCTTATCCAGTTTTAAAACCAACTTTAAAAATAAAATAAAAAAATCAATGACCCCTATATGTTTGATATTTCTAGTGATTTTGAGGTAATACAAGGGACAAACCTATTTGGGAAGACACTTTTACATTATTGACGAGTGCAATGGATAAAATTGAGTATGCCACAACTAACGTACTTCAAAAGCACAAATATATAAATATATCAAGTTTCATTCTCCTCAAAAACCACAAAATTAGAACAATAGGAAATGCAAGTATTCTCCGAGGACTAAAGCGAACCAATAAGAAAATATAATATCCCTACACAAAACTGAAAATTCAAAAAATAAACAGCAAATGGAATATAAGTTCATAACATAAAACTAAATCAGCAAGGCCTAAAAGCTTAGAATTTGCTTTTAAGCACGGGCAGGGGCTCCTACTCCAGCAGGACGTGGGGCTTGACCAGGCTGACCAGGCCTTGGTGCATCATCCTGGCAAAGAGCCGAATAAGTGTCAAACAAGAACAGGTGTCACATAAACTCGTGATTCAGAAGAAAGATACATAAAAATATTAATCATTGCTAACAATTTTACATACAGATAATCAGAGTCAATTCATAGAAATATAGCACATTCTCCTAATGTAAACAAAATCTTAAATGAACTCCTTTGTAACAATAAATTTTATTTTACCATTAACTAGTTGGAATATCAATTTTCCAACAAGATAGAGAAACAAATACAAGTTTGTTTGTATAGAGTTCTGAATCATACAGCTGAAATGTAAGAATAGAAAAAGACAATTTTGATACAGCTCTCCATCCAGAATCTCAAGAAAAAAAAATACCAATTTCACCTCAAAAATATTACCATCTCTCCTAAGTAGAAAGCCTAGAAAGTAATTAAGTAACTTAAGTAATCTCTGATGTATTGAATATCCAACATTTTAGTCCTTAAGTTGATGCATTCTAGTGTCGTTTAGGAACCAACTTGGGGGGGTTAAAATTTGGAGACTACTTAGCATGATTACTAATACTTTTACAACAACTAAAATAGTATCTTTTTAACATAAAGAATAACTTCCCATACGGGGCAATAATTCAAAGATGAAATTGATTATTTACATCAATATCAATGGCCAATTAGTACAGAGGATAATAGACCTCTATCAAGGAACAAAACAAGGCAAGCTGGTTTTTTCTATATAAAATGTTTCTTGTGTATCAAAGTGATTGTACAAAAGGAACTTATTTAAGATTTAATCTGTTCAAAAGAACAAGTTGCCTCCTAAAATTTTTAATACTTTAAGTAAGAACCATATGCAAACTCAGATAATTAGATACAATATCAGGTTCGGTGTCAAATTGTACAACATTCAAACAATGGAACACATAATGTGTATCCGTGTGAGGCCACAAGTGTATCCAAACTATGGTCAATTCAGTAACAAGGAGAAAACACGAAATAATATAAGATCAAATTATATTAAAAATAGAACAATGGAAAGAGGAAAAAAGAAAAGAAAAGTGGGTGTATAAAGTTACCCTGCGCCTGATGAATCGCTGTGGAGGATCACGCTTCCTCCTGTCAGTGCGGGATCGAACCCTCACAACATGAGAGTGGATGGCACAGGAAACACAGTACTGCATCTTCACATACAGTTTGGGAAGAGTGTATTCTACGAAATAACAATCAGAAAACCAAATAAATAACATAAAAAGATGCGAAATTTTAAAGAAAAATGAAATAAAAAGGTAAAGAAGAATAATACGTTCATAGACACAGGCTTCCTGCACATCTCTGACTGCAGCCTGTTCAACAATGTTCCTCACCAAAAACCTCTTGATAGCCTTGTCCTGTGATTATGATTATTTTTTAAGAAAACAGAAAAAGCCTAATTGATAAAATTGAGGGAGGAAGAAAGTGAAATGAAAGTACCTTAGGGCAGCATTTGCCGCAGTTGGAGCATCGAATGAATTTGACGTGGCCGCGGCCGTGTTTGTTGCGACCGCCATTCCTGCGCTTGAACGTCTGGAAAGAGAGAAATTGAATGGTGAGAAGAAGGTAATGAGATGAAAGGAAGGAATAGGAATGGTACCATGGTGAAGAATTTGACGATCCTCTCTTCTGAATTCTGCGGCTGCTGTGAGATGAAACGCAGCAGCGGAATGGGATGGCTTATATAGCTAGGGTTCACCCAAACTAATCAAAAACCCAACCCTATTGCCCGCTTTCTGAATAGTTATTACAATCGACTCTTTTTTTTTTTTTTTCTATTAGAAACACCTTTTAAATATAAATATAAATATATATATATATAGATATATATTTCAATTTTTGGAATAATTTTAAGCTAAACAAAATGATGTCTAATTAAAATTAAAATTTATTTTTCATAACTTCTTTTAAAATTAACTTTTTTTTTTAATATTTTAATCAACATAAATAAATATAACATTAGCATATTTACTATATTTCACTTGTGACGGTTTGAAAAAATGAGGTTCTATTTTCTTCATAATCTATCGATCGATAAGGAAATTTTATGAAAGTATTTTGTATCTCTTAATATTTATTTAAAAAAAATAAAATAACATAAAAATAATAATGATGATATGCAATTATTTAGTTTCTTTTTTCAATTTATGATTATATGTGAAGGAAAAAGGATTATGGTAGAAACTGAAGAGCTTAGATACCATCAAAGTCGCATTTTCATGAGATAAAAATAATGATAGTTACTAAAAATATTTTAATTTTTATTCTTTTAATTCTTAAATAAAGAATATAATGGTTCATCAAATAAGAAAATCAAACTTGATTACTTAAGAAATATTCTCATTATATAGTATAAAAGTATAGATACATTAATAATTTTAATTACGGACAACTATGGTTTCTTTAATCTTTTTAGATTATTTTTTTAAACTAAGTAAAATAAATATTTATATTGATTTTCTTTTATTTAGAATATTTTTATTATTTTTACATAAATGTTTAAGATATAATTAGATACAGAATAATATTGTAAACAAATAACGTTTAATTTTTATGCATTAAAATGATAAATATATTGTTGATCAATTTAAAATATCTAAAATATAACTTTAAAATAAATATCATAAATATTTTTAAAAAATATTATTATTATATGTTTTGATTAAATATAAGTATAAAAAAAATTATATTGTTACTGTATTCTATTTAAATTCATAAAATAGTAGAATTTTGAGAAGAAGAAGAAAAAGTATAATATCAGGTATTGAAGTTTGATGAGGATTTTTTATTTATTTTTTACATATATAGTATTTTAGTCTATATATGACTAAATAATTTATTTTTTTTATCAATTTGAAATCTATGGCTTGAATGTTTATTATTTATATTTACAATGTATAATAAATTATATATATAAATATTATATTTGAATTATATAAATAGATATTTTTAAAGATATAACTTATATTTTAAATTTAAATAATTTATATTCTGACACAAATATTATTTTTAATTATTGATAAATTATTTTAAAAATATTTAAATTTAATTCAAAAATAAATATGATAAATAAATTTTTGAATTAGATCAGAAATTAAAAAAATCTCTAAAAATATGTTTCTATTAAACTATAATCCTTAAAAACACTCTCATTTGCATTTAATATATAGGGTTGATTTCTTATTTTAGTGACTGAGTTTTGAATAAAAGAAAATTTAATTGATTTAATAGGTAAATATTTTGAGTAAAACAATATGATTTTGAAAGTTTTTCATAAAAGAAAAATTACAGGAGACTAAATTTGAAAAGTTTTATAAATATAAAAAATAATTAACTTGAAAAATAAACTTAAAAGACAAAAATTCACACATTCAAACTAAAAGGTAGCAACTTTTATTTTTGAAGTTTAGCTTAATGTTTAAACGTTTATTCACCATGTATAATATATAATTGAAAAAGCTAAATGCTACGAATTTATCCAACTATCCAATAATGAAAACGCAAAAGTAATATGTATCAATTTTTTCTTAATATATTTTTAATAAAATAAGCACTTTTATTTTTTTATTAATTTAAAAAAAATTATTTTCTACTTTTTTTAAAGAAAAAATCTAAACTACTTTTTTTTAGAGAAGGGACATTTTTTAAAAACAATATTTTAGAGAAGAAACAAAAAATTTGAAACAAACACCCATAACTACCATAATGTTTGTATTTAAAAAAAAATGAACTTACAATTTAACCAATAGATTAATATCACATCATTCTTCAACTTTTTTTCCCAAGTTTATTTCACTTTGTTTAGCTTTGTATTCAATTTTGTAATGCAAGTTTTCTCTTATATAAAATTTTTAATTCTTTCTAATTAATTACCACAAAATTAAATTGATATTTCTTATAAATATGTCTAACTTGTATTTTATAGTGATTTTTTAATGAACTCAATAACATAAATTTTGTTTAAAAGGACATGAATTATTTATATATCTCATTATATATTGAGGTGTCAACGTTTAAACCACCTATTAAGATAGAATAATATTATATTATTTAATCTAATTACATATTTAGGTGTCAAAATTGAGATCACCTATTAAGGTAGAACAACATTGTATTAATTGATTCATGATTTGGTTGTAAAATAATATTGTTTTATCTACTGGATTAATTTTATTTTTCTTTAAATCTTAATTTTTAAAAAATATAATATAAATTTTTATTATTTATCAATTTTTCGTCTCAATCATGTTTGACCTCTCGTTGTATTTATAATCTTTTGAAATTTTCCAAAATTTTTTAAAGTATTTTATTATTATCTATTATTTAAGTAAGGGTAAATGACCAATTCAATCTTTGAAATTGTCACTCTTTCTTATTTTAGTCCTTTAATTTAATGAAATTCAAAAAAAAAAAGTCTCCAAAATTGCAATCTATAACTCATTTATCCCTATATTAAATGTGCTCTATTTTCTTTAATGAAAGTGTCGATATGGTATAATATTATCATGTGGTCTAAACATGGTTGACACATAAAACATGTGAAGTGAAATAATGTGTCATGTGATATTTGTATGTTAGTGACATGAAACCCTAACATAATGTTATTTTAGTATTTGAAATTTTAACACAATGTTTTTCACTGTTGAGGTTTATGGTGAGTTCCATATAATCTTGGAGGTGAGGAGAGAAAGGGTGACCTATTTGTTGTTTTATATACATAAGTATACATGTAATGTTGTATGATGTGTTTGATGTCTTAAATAAAGACATAGGCCTTTATGTAGTTTCATATGTTATTGAATGTTGTGTGATATTACATGTATCAATTGTTGGTGATTGTTAAGTGAGGTATGTGAAGCTTAATCTTATATGAGTCTTAATTGATGGTGTATATTGTGTGGAGGATTCTTGTTGAAGGATTAGTTATCGGTTATGTAACCTCCAGATTTGAAGGAACCTTGTTGAATGATTGAGTATCTATTAAGGAACCTACGAGTTTGATTATGGAGCCTACGGATTCAATGGATTCTAGTTGAAGGATTGGTTATCTATCGAGGAGCATACAAGTTCAGTTATGGAGCCTACGGGTTTAGAGGATTCAAGTTGAAGGATTGGTTATCTGCTAAGGAGCCTATGGGTTTGTAGGATTCATGATGAAGGATTTATCTATCAAGGAGCCTATAGGTTCGATTATGGAGCTTATGGATTCGAAGGATCCTTGTTGAATGACTAGTTGTGGAGCCTACAAGTTTGAAGGATCCTCGTTGAAAGATTGATTATTTGTTGAGGAGCCTATGAGTTCGACAAACATCCCCCCTCTTGGGGGTTTGTTTATGCATTTATGAGTGATGTAGCATGGTGCAATGTGGGATATGTAGGGAATATTAAGCATGGTATGATGTAGAGATGATTAATGTGAGTATCCTTAACTTGTGATTGAGATGTGGTAGTACTCTTGTAAGTAAAGATTATGTGTGGCGATTGAGCTTGAAGCTTAATGCTTATGATGTTTTATATTTATGACACACATAACTCTTATATGATTATTTCTCTTGATGTTCGTGTCTTTAAAATGGGAGGAAACCAAAATTAACTTGTTGAAGTAGTGGCAGAAGGTTGTAGGACAATTGACTAAGAACGATTCGCCCAAAGATGCTTATGTCATGGACTTATATAGTACATAGACTGACTTTAGAGTGTTTTATGATTTGTTTTGATGTTTCTATATTTTGGGATAATGTAATCTCAAAAGAGAAGTTATGATGTGATGATCAATTATGCCTTTATGTTTTGAAAATTAGAAAAATTGTCATGGATAATCTTAAAAGATTCCTTATATTATATATATTTATATTGGTATATTTTGCCTATATTATTTTTACGTGTTAGTATTTTAGTTCATACAATGTACAAGTCTATTATATATAATTAAAATTTATAACAAGTTATATATACATATATATATATATATATATATTAAATTATATTTAAAATTGATATAAATATACATTTTTAAACATATAATTTGAATTTAAATTTTATGATAAATAATTTATATTATAGTGCAAATTTTTATTTCTTTTATAATTTATTTTAAAATATAAATATTTAATTCATAAATAATTATGATGAATAATGATCAAATTAGATAAAAAATTTAAAAACAAAAATTTTTATTTAAGTCTCTAAAAACACTTATATGTAAGATAATAGTTTATGCTTAATAGTTTGACGCTCAAAGCCCACTTTTCATTCAAATTTCCCATAACTTTTTTTTAGATTTTGGGTTGATTTTCAATTATTTAAGTCCGTTTTCAGCCATCCTATTAGATTGATTCAGTTTTGGAATACCCATAACCTAACATGGTTGAGTGAAAAATACATGAGTTCAAACTTCTAGTACCAAATTTGATTTTCATTAATAAACTTTTTTTCACCCTCAAGATAACGCATAAATACTATATATCATTGTCAAACCCAATTATGTGGTGATATTATAAAAAAAATTATACCTAGTTTAAAATAGAATAATTACATTTCAAATTGATTTTTAAATAATATATTTTTAAAAATGAAAAAACTTATTCAAAATTCATATTACATACAAACTATAAAAAAATCATACCACATTCAATTTCCTTCTTCGATGCAAATGACTTTCAAATTAAAAATCGACAACCAAACTAGTAAACACCATCTAAGCTAGACTCCCTTAACTTTTTAACATGATAGTACTTTTTATCTTTCTCCTACACAAGAATAAAGAAACCATTTTCATATTCATTTAAATATATTTAATATTCTAACCAAAGAGTTAAACAAACGTGATTAGTATAGTGAACTCAGTCAAATTAATCAGACAATACTCAAAATTCAATCCTATGAAATGACAAACTTTTGCAACACTTTACTAATCTTCTGACCATGCCAAATTATTGGTGGAAAAGCAAAAAAATCTTATTTATTATTCTTCTATAAACAAATTGTTAAAGTTTCTACGTGTCATTTTCATGAATTTATTTTCATACTAAAATATAAATTTTATTACCTTTTGTGATAAGAAATTATAATCACAAAATATAAAAGGAGTTAAATTCAGTAACAAAACATTACATTGTCACATTTCTATTCGCTAGTTAAATACATTAATAAATCTTTGATTACAAAATAATATATATAAATATTGTCAAGAATATTTATCACATCAATCAGATTAAAATTATTTCTGAAGATCGTGATTCACTCACTCATGATTACCAAGAATCGTAATTTGTGGAAATGAAAACATTTTTCATCTATCAAAAGCAGTTCAAATAGTTTATCATATCCTAATAAGGTTTCAATTTCATTACAATAAAATTAATATAAAAAAATAAGGTAAAAAAGTAATTAAAGTAACATAAAATTAAAAAGATACGACTAAAAACCATATTTCAGTGAAAACTTACGCTGGAGATATCATTCTCAAATTGCTGAAAATAATAATATATCGGGTTCCACTTTCATTAAAGCCGCCAAATTATAACTAGAAGATATCATCCAAAGACTTAAAGCAGATAACTAGAACAAATCCTCTCCACAAAACTGATATTTTCAAAGTTAAACAACAAAGAAAAGTTTATCTTATAAAATTGATCCAGCATAACAACAAGGCTTTTCTTGGGATTTGCTTTTAGGTTCGAGCAGGAGCTCCTACCCCAGCAGGACGAGGTGCTTGACCAGGCTGACCAGGCCTTGGTGCATCATCCTGGCAAAGAGCCGAATAAGTGTCAAACAAGAATAGGTGTCACATAAAGTTGTGATTCAGAAGAAAGATACATAAAAATATTAATCAATCATTGCTAAAAATTTTACATGCAGATAATCAGAGTCAATTCAAAGAAATATAGCACATTCTCCTAATGTAAACGAAATCTTAAATGACCTCCTTTGTAACAATAAATTATATTTTACCATTAACTAGTTGGAATATCAATTTTCCATCAAGATAGAGAAACAAATACAAGCTTGTTTGTATAGCGTTCTGAATCATACAGCTGAAATGTAAGAATAGAAAAAGACAATTTTGATACAGACCAATTGATATATCTTTTCAGTACTGTGAAGCTCTCCATCCACAATCTCAAGAAAAAAATACCAATTTCATCTAAAAGATATTACCTTCTCTCCTAAGTAGAACGCCTAGAAAGTAATTAAGTTACTTAAGTATCTCTGATGTATTTAATATCCAACATTTTAGTCCTTACGTTGATGCATTCTAGTGTCTTTTAGGAACCAACTTGTGGGGGGGGGGGGGGATGTTTAAAATTTGGAGACTACATAGCATGATTTCTATTACTTGTACAACAACTAAAATAGCATTCTTTAACATAAAGAATAACTTTCCATACGGGGCAATAATTCGAAGATGAAATTGATGATTTACATCAATATCAATGGCTAATTAGTACAGAGGATAATAGACCTCTATCAAGGAACAAAACAAGGCAAGCTAGTTTTTTCTATATAAAATGTTTCTTGGTTATCAAAGTGATTGTACAAAAGGAACTTATTTAAGATTTAATCTGTTCAAAAGAACAAGTTGCCTCCTAAAATTTTTAATACTTTAAGTAAGAACCATATGTAAACTCAGATAATTAGATACAATATCAGGTTCGGTGTCAAATTGTACAACATTCAAACAATGGAACACATAATGTGTATCCGTGTGAGCCCACATGTGTATCCAAACTATGGTCAATTCAGTAACAAGGAGAAAACACGAAATAATATAAGATCAAATTATATTAAAAAATAGAACAATGGAAAGAGGAAAAAAAAGAAAAGTGGGTGTATAAAGTTACCCTGCGCCTGATGAATCGCTGTGGAGGATCACGCTTCCTCCTGTCAGTGCGGGATCGAACCCTCACAACATGAGAGTGGATAGCACAGGAAACACAGTACTGCATCTTCACATACAGTTTGGGAAGAGTGTATTCTACGAAATAACAATCAGAAATCCAAATAAATAACACAAATAGATGCGAAATTTTAAAGAAAAATGAAATAAAAAGGTAAAGAAGAATAATACGTTCATAGACACAGGCTTCCTGCACATCTCTGACTGCAGCCTGTTCAACAATGTTCCTCACCAAAAACCTCTTGATAGCCTTGTCCTGTGATTATGATTATCTTTTAAGAAAGCAGAAAAAGCCTAATTGATAAAATTGAGGGAGGAAGAAAGTGAAATGAAAGTACCTTAGGGCAGCATTTGCCGCAGTTGGAGCATCGAATGAATTTGACGTGGCCGCGGCCGTGTTTGTTGCGACCGCCATTCCTGCGCTTGAATGTCTGCAAAGAAGAAGATGGAACGGTGAGAAGAAGAAGAAAAAGGTTACAGAATAAAGTAATTGGAGAAGAACAAGAGATCTCCTCCAACCATGGTGGGTGGGTAGCCGGGACTTGCACGCTCTTCTCTAGGGTTTTCAGTGCTGCGGCTGCTGAGTGAAATAGATTGGTAACAGCAGAATCCCTTTTATATCCCAATTCCCAAATACTTAGGTTATAATTTATTGGTGTTATGTTAGGTTTTTTTTTTGTGTGTGTGTGTAAAGTATGCTGTTATGTTAGTATGATAAAACTAAATTAAAAATAGATTAATTTATATTTTTTAAAATAAAAAACAATGCGCTTCAAAAAAAATAAAAAATAAACAACAATATGTATCCGAGTTTTTTTTTTTTTTTTTTTTTTTTTTTACATTATAAATATTTTACTTACCGTGTAAATATTTTTTATATATCCGATTACGTATTATAAATCCTTATATACAATGAATTCATTTTTTTAATAATAATCGAAGTAAAAAAATATTATTATAAAAAGTAACAAAATATAAATAAAAACATTCTTCTTATTAAAATAATGTATTTATAAATAACTGAAAATAATATAATCAATGTCCTGTATATTAAATGCGACTATCTTTTATAAAATTTAATTTATTTTTTTATTTATTAAAATTATTTATGAAATAAATTAACATTTAATCTCGATATTAAACACAAAAATTATATTGTTTTAGGAATTATTTTTTTATGAGAGTGTTTTTAGAAATTTTTTTAACTTTCTATATAATTCAAATTTTTATTTATTATATTTTCTTATGAATTAAATTTTCATATTTTAATATAAATTATTAATAATTAAAAATAATATTATATTGTAATACAAATAATTTATAATAGATTTAAAGTATAATTTATATATTTAAAAATATCTATTTATGTAAAGTTTAAAAATAATCCATATGTTTAAATATAGTATTTATTTGTCTATATAATTTATTACAAATTTTTGTCGCATATAATAACCATAGACTAATATACTAGTAAAATATAAAAATGACAATAATTATAACACTATCAATAAAAATAATAACTATTCATTACTTTGAAATTAATATTTATATTATATTTTGGCATAAAAATTATAAAAAGATCTTTGTGATTTTATTATATATAAAATTTAAATAATTTTCACTTTTATTATAGACAAAATCAACCCTTATATATAATGAAAGAATGAATATTTTACGTGAGAATGTTTTTATGAGTTTTTATTTGTAAAGAGAGTTTTTAAAAATTCTTTTAACTTTATAGTGAATAAAAAATTTACTCTCTAAATTTTGTATTTTAATTTATAATTTAAGGATAAATAAATTCAAGACGCATCTTAACATTTTACTTAGTACAAACATTTAAAAAAAAATTGTTATTTGTTTTAACTTCTATTGTGGGAGATGATAAATGATAAATATGCTTGATTATAATCATTCTGGGTGAAAAATTGATCCGTAAAAAAATTGATTCCATGTGAAACTTGCTTTAAAGCACTTTGCATAATCCTAATACTTCAAATGTAGGAATATTGTTATAGTGCCAAGAGAGGGTAAAAAAAGATAGAAGTTCATGAGAAAGTAAGTTTAATCTACCCCTAACCTGTCACTTTTAGGGGGTTGATTTTCTTTCATATATTTACATGGTGAAAATTTTATACTTTTCTTTACAAATGCACATAGCAAATACACTGCACCGGGGAGAAAAAATGTTTAAGTGGTGTAACTATAATTTCAGGCAAAGCATTTTGATCAACAAAAGGGCATATTTCAAGCACAATGTAGATTAAAAATCGTAATCTTTTAGGCTGAAAGTGCAAAACCATTCCAGCCTTACTTCATTAATAATAATAATAATAATAATAATAATAATAATAATAATAATAATAATAATAATAATAATAATAATAATAATAATAAAATTACTAGCAACACTTTTAACCCTCTCTTTTTTTTTTCCTAACACTTTCTAATATTGTTTTAAAATCACAAATTTCAGAAGATTATAACATTAATTCAAAAAAGAGACTCATTAAATAAACTAGAATACCCACAAAATTCGTAATTTCTAATAAATATCATTAAAAAAAAGTGCTGCTACTATTCTTCTTAGTAATAATTGTGTTTTCTCTTTCAAAACACAAACCCTTTGTGGTAATTTAATTTCTTTCGTCAATAGAAATAATTTTAGATTCGTATAGTTCATTAAAAAAATCATGTTTTTCTACGTACCCAAACACGCTATTATCATTGTGCTATTAAAAATCGATTAACTATCGAGTTCTTAACCAAATAGGCTATAAGGCGGGTTTAATTACTCACAACAAATAATTTATTGTCTACGTGCTGAAGGTTAAACTATGTATTTGGACTAATTATTTTGAAAAGAAAAAAAAAATTGTTCTACTTCTAAAGATTTTTTAATACCGTAAATAACCCTAACTATACATTGGATAACAACTCCGACTCGTTCATCCAACTTGATGAAACTATATCTGGCTTGAATTTCAGAATTCTACTACTTATTCGAATAAAAGGATCACACCCTAGAAGCAAAAGGTATACATCACTGGACACGAATAGTATCTTAACAGAACATCAGAAAATCCATAAGACATGACAATTACAAGAAATGCAGCCATATAATGCTCGAGATTCTTCAGTACAACTACATAAATAGTTGGTGTTATCTATTACATCACATCATTTTATTCCATTTCTTACCGAGCTGCAAATCTGTCGCCTCAAGTACTATATCAAGTAGCACTTAAGAGCTCTCTTTCTCATACACTTCACTGGCATATTTCCAATTAATAACTTTCCAAATGTTCTTCAGATAGTCTGGTCTAACATTCTTGTACTGCAATAAGAAAAACAAAAGCAAACATCAGAAATTATTTTCACAACATATGTGCATCTAGGAATATCAGAAAAAGTGTAGCCCGTGTTTCCTTTCTTCGGATTGCCAAATAATAGCACCATGACTTTCAACATATGTAAGCGATGAAAAATGAGACATATATTTCCAGAACTTGGGTGAATATTCTCTTGAAAGGTGGACGGGGAAATGTGTAAATTCCAACTTCTAACCAACAGAGTAATAAAAATGAATACTCTATTGTAAGTTGCAAGTATCATTGACCTGAATCTTTAAAATTATAAGCTTAATTAAGCTGTTGATTTACATTTTCGTTTCAAGTAAGCTGTCCCCTGTCAAAGATATGTAACTATTCTAGGCAAAAATAAAATATATTTTTTTGAATATACCCCAAATTTTTCATTATTTAAAATAAATGGAAGTGTTACAAAAGGACCAAACCTACTTATCTAAAAAGCTAACTAGGGGGAATTGTCCAAGTCTTATAAGGAGTATTTTGCCCATACAATTAACCGTGTGGAACATCTTAACATATGCTTAAGACTAGACGCATCTAGAGTATGATGTTTGCCAGACTAGACCTCAGTGGGACCGGTGGGTTGCCCAACGTCAAGACTTGATGGTTTCTAATAGGATTAATTCCACTTTAACCATAGTAATCATACTTCCTACACTAATCAAAATAAGTTTCTTACCCCCAAAATTGTATAATAGTTAACACAAGTGCAAAGGAATGGCATATCATCAGTTTGTAAAAAATAGCAAAGCAAAACATGTATAAAATATTCAAACAAGAAACAAAAAAGTTAAGATTTTATACATTTTTTTATTTAAATATTTTATACATGTTTTCCTTTGCTAATTAATACATATTAATGATACCACACCTTTGCACTTCTGTTAATTATTGGATGGAATTTTGGGATGAGGGACTTGATTTGAACAGTTGAAAAACGAGGATTAAATGTGAGCTATTAAAACTATGAAGATCACAATCACACATAAGGTAGGAACTAAACGTGTAATTAAGCCTTTCTATTATTATACCCTATTAGAAATTGAATAGACCCAATTCAATTCCAAAAAATAGCTCAAGAAGGTGGGACAATTGCCTAACTCTTATAAGGAGCATTATGGCCTTATTCCCAATTAATGTGAGAGATCATAACAGAAACTAATTATAAAGTTCTGAAGCTTCAGTGAACATCATGGCCTCATAACCTACTTGTCTCTAGTATTAGTTGAGGTTCACACAAAGTTCAGAAAAGAAGCCCTATTTCAGATTTTGATTTACTAATCAATCAGTGGTATAAACTATCAAGATGCAAATAAATATAAAAGCTTTAGAATAATGTTTGAAGGTCAGATTTTCTACATTGTTAAAAAAAATCTATATTTTGAAGTGTTTTGAAATTGAGATAAGAACCAATTCAATTTTATTTTAACTGAACACGTAATTTTGAGATTTGCATTTGGAAACCAAAAATCAAAACTAACCCCAAACAGACCCTAAATTTGATAGCTCAACATTTATTTGCATCTCATAAGTCATAATGACCACACTGAAAATATACACAGCTTTCAAATAATGTCATTACAGCAACCATGCTATCACCAGTGGATCACCAAGTTCAAAATCTTACCTGCAAGTAATATGCATGCTCCCATACATCAACACCAAGCAATGGGACCAAATTTGGTCCCTTAGTAACCAGTGGGTCCTGCAAATACAATGTTCAGAATTACATCTGAAAATAAACGAACCAGTAACAATTTGTATGAACAGAGCATAAACATGATTCCCTAAATCTCAAAAAAATGAGCATGAGGAAAGAGGAAAACTAAAACAAGTTTTTTCTCTCCAGCTTCCATTATAGCAAGCAATCTTTCTATATCCTGAACACCATCAACATTTGCAGAAGTCCTCCACATTTCAACAATGTCGCTCAATTTTAAATGGGTCCCTACACTTCTTTTTAATTTGGTATTTAAGGACTAAGGACCCAATTCCAAATAAGAAAAGAAGTTCAGTAACCAATTTAAAAAGGTGAGAAAACCTATAGGAACTAAATATGTATTTACACCTATAAATAAACTCAGCCTCAAAAGTCAGATTAAAATAGTAAAGCATAGCATAACCTGTACTTTGAAATGTCAACAGAATTTACTAAAAAAGCCAGAAGAAGCAATACATATTGGACTGTTGAATCTCATTAATAATAAGATAAGGAATATAGACTATCGGTAAAAGCAATATACTGTAAGAGAATCTTGAATGGTGTGACAAGATATACAACAGAAAAACAAAAAGGCAGAATTGGAAGCCAAACCAAAACAAAGAGACTACTTTCATCTTTTTTTTTATTTTAATATGCTACTGCCGAACTATATATCCACTTGGCATAATATGGAACAAGGGGAGGGGCATTGGAGGTGGAAGGGATACTATACCTGGTTGGCAGTAGTTTCAACCACAAGCCTCTTCAACTCTTTGTCTAGACCAAGCCACTGGCAAAGCAGTACAAATTAAGCAAAAGGATACAAGGAATTTCAAATAACGACCAACACGTTAAGCTTATGAAAAGATGTTCTAGGAATTTCGGAATATGCACAACTCACCACCCATCCAGACCCCTGTAGCGCTGCACCTTCTGCATTAACTTTTTGTATCAATGCATCAAAGGAGCCAAAATGTGTGTCAATAGCCCATCCCAATGATCCCTTGGGTGGTTCACCACCTCCTTCCTGCACAAGGGTTGAAGTATTAGGTAATAGAATCACTGAAGACAAGAAACATTCCATAAAACAGGATCAAGGAACAAACTTACACGAACAGGAGCTAGATTTTTCCAGAAAATAGAATGGTTGATATGACCTGCAAATGTTTCATAGTCACGCACAAACAAAATTAAGCAACTTCAAAAATCATGAAAACTATATCCTTCCTCCATCCCTAAAAGGTATGTTTGATTCATTTCAAAACCAGGCACTATTTTTCGGAAAGAGTAAAACATGAAAAACATGTAAAAAAACTTCCAGATCACACTACAGTTATACAGCCCACTGTTCATTCTCATCAAACTAGACACTAGACACTAACCAGTCAACCACCCCCTTCTGTTTCCAAGCAAAATGACAACAACAATAAAATTTAACAGACACATACACAAGTACCCTATCCATGTTGCACAAGTTCTGGCAATAGGTAGTTCAACCAAAATATGCTGTCCATTTTAAATTTTTTGTTCATGCACAGAATTATTGTCAATTTTAAGTATCTGTGCATCAATTCAATGCCTAAGATATGATGCCTTCACTAATTACTACCAGCACCACAGCAATGTATAAAGCAAACCCCAATCCGCTGCTTCTATTTTATATCTCAACAAAAGTCAACTAACTTATCATCCACGACATATATTATTAATCCACTATTACGGTATTTCCTATTTACGAATCGATTCTAATTCAATCAACAAATCACGCAGTCACCGTAATTTATCCTCCAATAAATCGAAAGTCCAAAATTAGAGAGAAGGATGCAAACCTCCGCCGTTGAACTTGATGGCGTTCTGGAGCTTAACGACGGTAGAGGAATCGGCCTTGGCGACCGCAGCATCAAGCTGTTCGAGAGCCTTGTTGTAGTTGGTGATGTAGGTCTGGTGGTGCTTCTGGTGGTGGAGCTGCATGATTTCGCCGCTGATGGCTGGTTCCAGCGCGCCATAGTCGTAATCCAGATCGGGAAGCGTGTAGACGTGCAAGCCGCGGGAATGCATAGCCGCCGCCGCCGCCACGCCGACTCCGAGAGGCTTGGCCGCGTCGTTGCGGACCACCCGGGCTAGGGTTTTGCTGCTGAATAGGGCTCGTGCGGCCATCGCCAAAGGGAATGGAGATTGGAGACGCTTCTTTCAACGCTGCTAGAGTGAGGATTCGAAGAGGGTACTGGAAGTAGAATGGAGTTAGTGGATTTATAAATGCCAACTATATAAACTATTATTAATCGCATAATTTTCATTCTCATAATAAATATTAGTCGATTTAATAAGTATATGCTTCTTTTTTTGCCATCAACAAAGTTAGCTTAATTCCATATCAATAAAATTCAATATGAAAAAATTTGTTTAACAAAAAATTATATACCACTGAATCAACCACTGCTTGCTAATTCAAACTGATATTTTTGAATTGAAAAAACTTATTTTATATTTGTAAATATAGTGAATGAAAAATAGAGAGTGCACACGCGTTTGTATGAGAGCGCATATGTGTAAGATTGTTAGAGCATCTCCAATGGAAGTTGTTTATAAGCAAGTTCCTGTGTCACATCACTGTCGTATCAGTTCTAATTTACTTTATGAGTTACTAAAATTTAAACATCTTATAAAGTGAGCCAAAATTGATGTGACACAAAAGCAACTCATTGCAAATATTCTTAAGTCATTTTCTGTAGATTATTTATAAGCAATTCTATTTGTCACACATCAACCTCATTTTTAGTGTGTAAATTACTTAAAATTTACATAAATTACTTATATAAGTGCTGATATAGCAAATAAGCAACCGACTTAGAGATGAGCTAATGAGAGCGTTTGGGGGTTACAGCAGAGCAGCGGCAGCTGACTGCTGACACCATTAACATGTTTTTTTATGGAGTATGAATGTTAGCTGGCACAAATACAATAACGACTACTTGGGTCCATATTTCATATTGATATAACCATTAAAAAAATCTGTTGCATCAATTGATGTTTCATTGGGGAAAGAAGTCAGGAGTTAAGCAAGGAAATAAAAGAACCTCCCTTGGCCACACCACACACACCGTCATCAAGTGGTTTTGGTGGGAGTGAACCGCTCACAAACGCCGGAAACCTCTCTTCACTTCCAGTGCCCATAGATGCCTAATAATACTTCTTTTTATTGCTCATCTTAATACAACATAGTAATTAAGTTGGACAAAATATTCATTTTTAAACAAACTAACTATTAAGCCTCATCTACTAATAATATTAATTCATAAAAGAGAATTAATTATCAAAATAAAATATAAATATAGAGAAATTAAAAAATGTTTTCATTTATGTTTTTTAAAAAATAAAATGGATAAAGGAGGGACATTTTGAAAATTAGAAGAAGACATATTCAAAATTAAAAATAAAATAAAATAAAATGAACTTGTGTTTTAGTATGTACAATGCACATGTTAAATATATATTATATATAACTAAAATTTAAAATAAATTATGTATATATAAAAAAATATTATGTTTGAATACATAAATTATATATAAAATTAAACAAATAAATATTTTAAAATTTTAAATTATATTTTATACTTATAATAAATAATTTATATTATAGTACAAAATTATTTTTATTTAATGATAATTTAATTTTTTTTAAAATAAAATTTAATTTAGAAATATTTATGATAAATAAAAATTAAATTAAATATGAAATTAAAAGAACACCTGAAAATTCTCTCCTCAAAAAAAAGTCCCTAAAAGTGTTATGAGTAATATAGTTGTTTGTATTTTATATATAATGATTGATAAAATGTTAAATATCAAAATTTTAATATGATTTGAATATATTTATCATCCTATTTGCAATATTAATTAAATTATCTATTTTATTGATAAAATATTTAAGTCATAATTATTTGATTAAAATAAAATTATGTTAATATTTGAAGACTAAAGTAACATCAAGTTAAAATTTTAAAAATTAAAATAACATTGAGTTATAATTTCAAAGACTAAAGTTACATTATGCTATAATTTCAAGAATTAAAATAATATTGTATTATAAGTATATGTTACATGGTACATATACATTATGTGACACTTTCATGAGATGTATCACTTCACATATAAATTACATGCATACCACATAAACTTGTATACACTTTTATTTGAGAAACCAAAACTTATTTATTAGAAGAACCAAATGACGAATTACATTTTGTAACTTTTGTTAGTTTCATTCAAATCAATGTTTAAATTAAGAGGGATATACAATTTTAATAGCTAGTTTGACCATTTATTCGATCAAAGTTATAAGGTATCGAGCCAGTATTTTACCAAGAGAAAGATTCCAACAGCAAAATAGACCAAGAATTTTTCCGGCTGAAAATATTTGATGAGCCTTCTTCAAGGTTCTATCATAATCATTTAACAAAGAGATATAGAAGTATTTCCCATTCGATTATATAAACATTTATATGATAAACAATATTAACTTTGTTTTATTAGCTGATGCTTCATTTCATTTTACTCAGAAAAGTATCTGACACATAGATTTAATTGAAGTAGACAATAAAATAGGCAGACTCAACGGTGAAAAACGAGTACAAGAAACCTTCCTAGGTGCTAACCTAAAGGTACCCGTGAGTTTCAATTTCTATTACAATATAAAAGGAAAAAGAATAACGTAACATGGTCCTAATGCTTCGAATAAGTTCAGTTTTTAAAAACAATAAATAATATTTGATGAAATTACTGAGTTTAGTATAAGAATACAATCAGTACATAACTATGCATATAGGAAAAACTTAGAGAATAAGGGTAAAAAGGAATTACCGGTAGATGTTTATATGTTATTCAAGGCAGGAAAAAGTTTGAATATCTATATGAAATTATAAATGTAACATGATGTGAAAACATCACCAGGAAATGTATGCTACTGTAAGACATTTGTTGGCCAATAGAATACGAAATGGCCATTTACTTGTTCCCCTTCCTAATATTGTTGGCGGCAAACGATTCATAAAATATCACTTTTTTTTAGAACTCAAAATATTATAGACTATAGCTACTAAGAAAAATGACTGGGACATGCGTTTGGCAGCACTTCCACTTCCTAATTCCATATGGATATGGGGTGTTAACCCTCTATAAGGACTATAACTGTTCTTGACAATCCTATAACAAAGCCCATAAACATACTAGTCCTTGCTCTTGCTCCACACAGGTGACATTTGTCTTTGTCCAACAGTATCACTCATAACTGCACTTCCATTTTCCACATTAACCAGAGGATCAGATTCACCTTCTCTTGCCTGTAAACATTTAGAAGAAACAGGGTGACAGAATGTACTTCTAGTAAACGATCGTGACAATGCAAAAACTCAAGACATACAAAGTTAGCCAATTAAAACAAACCTGGGATGCTTGTGCTGCAGCATCAACAGCTTTTTGCTGATTCTCCAGAGTGCAATAGTAGGAATATAGAATCATCCCAATCATGGCTATCAAAATACCCAGTATGTTTCTCCAGCTAAATGGGTCTTGGAGTAGTATATAACCAAATGCCAATACAAGGCATGTCTTCAGGTGTCCAAGAACCTGATAGGTAACTGGAGATGTCTTTCCAATAACAAGGAACGTACTAAAATTGACAGAGATGGAGATAAGGCAGGAAAGAACTATGAAGACCTGCAATGCACAAAGAAACAGTTGAGAACATGTACAAAAAACAAAAAAACAAAAAACTGGGACTTGGGAAGACTATTTAACTCTTACCGTCACTTGTGTTGTGTACTTGAAACCAAATACATTTTGGTTGGTCAAAAGTTTATCCAGATATGGACCAGAGATTAGCAGGGTTGCTGCCTGATATGGGGATGATTGATACAGAAGCTGGGTGGAAGTAACCTTGAACTTCTTCTGGATAGTATTTGTCATCTGAAAGCCAGTAATTAAGGACAAAACACCCAAATAAAAAAAATGACAGCCCGGGAAAACAAAAATCAGACAACCATCTTTGTAAAGCATTCAAGTGCAACCAAAAGTTACATTTTTTCCTAATTATGTTCAAATAACATAAATGACAGTCACTAGATAAGGAAAATGGACTTATCCAAAGGCAAGCATAGAGAGGAAGAGGGCCAAAATGAGGCTCTGCATATAAAGCCTTGCACATTTTAAACAAAAAAAACAGGAGAAATACCAAGTTAGGTGTATGATTAAGTCTTGAACCAAGAACCTCAGAGCAGAAGATAATTGTTTCAAGTGCCAAAGGCAAACACAACATTTCTTTTCCTGTATAATTAGCAGCATAATATTTTCAAGAACCATCGTGTATAGTTAACAAAAGATGCATATAATTTATGCCACAATGGAACAAATTCAAAATTTAGCCCCCAGTGTATATGCCTCAATTCAATCTATCACAAATTTATCTCTCAGTATTGCTAAAAACTATAGGAGTAAATACAAAATGGGAATTATTTTAAGGATACAATCTGAGCAATGCAAGTTGTAATCACTGCAAGCAGAGACAAGAAAGAGCCCAAAGCGTTGAGCTGCAAATCTGTGACAGTAGCAATCCCAACACCCAGAAGGAGGATACTAAGGGCAAATTGAATTCTCTTACTGCAATAACAATGAAAACAGAACAATTAATTTTGTTTGTGGAAAACCTACTAAAGGCAGCTATGCTCAGACAGTAGAATGTGATTGACAATTAGATACAATCATACTTCAGGTCAAAACAATGATGAGTGAGAGAGAGAGAGAGAGAACAGATAAAGGCATAAAAGAAAATAAAAATAAAGTTGGTAAATCAGTCAATTCTTTCATTGAGAAACATAATTATCCTTCCAAGTATATATCAACAACCAATCATAAAAAAATCATAGTATTGATTAGAAGCTAAACAGAACCTGAATCTCTTCCCAAGAAAAATGGTCTCCAACAGTACAGTACAAGGAATGATTGCCAGCTTAGTCATCTGAAAAGAAATGTCATGCAGATGTTCAGAATCAACATTAATCAAATGAACACATGAGAAAAACAGAATCATAACATACCTGATAGAAGCCAACAGAATTGAACCCCAGGCTCAAATTTAGAAGTCCAATTGAGATCCCATTTAAAATCCCAAATCCCATTACAGCTTTCTGCTCAAAAGGTTTGTGCTCAAAGAATCTCATTTTGAGCGCCACATGAAGGGAACAAAATGTGACAAGCAGATGCCAGCTGGTCAAAGTTGTAGCTGCATATCAAAAATGACAAATTTAAAAAACTTATAAACCTTGCACAATACGTTATAATGTATACATGAAAGCTCAAATTTGCATATAGCATGGAAATAACCCAAACCATCATCATACACCATATTTCAGAGGTGATAAATTTACCTTCTTCGTGAATATAACTGGAAATATGCAAATTAAAAACCACATAATGCTAAGAGATATCTAATGTTTAGGCACTTCCAGAAAAAATGAATCAAATGGTTATATTTTTTATGAGGCAACTTATATATTGTTCACACTATCCGCGGTTGAATTGATTTATAGAAAAACAGTAAAGAAAACTAAATTATTAACTTGGTAACGCCTGGCGAATACGACAACAATCGATGCTTCCAAAGAGGCAATATTTAATTAATAAAAAGAAGGGATACCGACAATCCAACAGATCATGTCACATTCCCACGAACAGTATCTAGAAAACTGAATTCAAAACATAAAGGCAAACGGTAAATGTAAGACTCAACAAATCCAATCTCCAAATAACACTTCTGGTTTTACCAAGGCTACAAGCAGTTGAGTTGGTGGGAAATGAGTGTCAACCAAGAGTGGAAAATGAAACACATTTCCATTTCCCCCTTCTCATGTTTATGTCAAAACAAGCAAGTGTAATGTAATTTTCATTCCAAAACCTCCACCTGCATAACGAACCAGGCACACCCTATGTGAGCACATACATAGCCTAGATCACTAGCAAAACACAGCACAAAGAGTAGCAGAAAGTACAGTGGAGCAACTTCCAAGTTCCAACTAAAGATCCAATGGAGGAGCGGATGGTTAAAAACTTTAAATTCTAATGGCACAAATGAAATCACACACACAAACACAGATAGAACAAATAGGTAGTAAAAATGCAAGAGAAATACAAACAAGAGACAAAAAAAGAGCATGAAGTTGCAACAATCAAATGGGGGAAGTTACCAAAAATGAAATGCAGTGAACTCATCAACGCCTTGTTGCAAATTACGATCGACACGGATGAGACCACAGAAAGAGTCAACGCGCCCACCGTCCCCAGCTGAAAACGTTCTCCCTCCCCCATCTCTGTCAAAATCTGAAAACCCAAAGCAAAACAGAACAAAAAGGGGCATTCCCAAATTGAAAACATCAGAAGATGAATAAGACAACACACGAATTACAACAACAGATTCGATTCGGCCATACCCAGAAGACAAAAGAAGAAACTTTACCAACCCGCGAGCCGACAGCGGAAAGTTAGGGAGAAAATTGAGAGGATTGGGCAAAAGGGGTTTGCGATTTGGGAGAGATTTAGATCGATTCAAAGGTTTAGGGTATTAAGAGAGTGAGAATGCAAGCATAGAAGGAAGGTGAAATGGAAAGGGGACCTAACTAAGAAACTAAGGAATAGGATTAATCAAGTGTTGCGATGCAGCAGAAGATACTTGCTGAATATCAATTATTATTTATCACTCAGTACATCAACCAGTGGTGAGTGCTGAGTGAGGAAGCAATGGAGATTTGGTAGAAACACGCAATTAAATCAATGGAAATGGGGTTTGGCAAATGCCATGCACATTAATGGCTTCAGATCCGTCAAACCCAACTTGGCTTTCAACAGAAATGTTGGGACACTACCTCTATGGGTTACTCTCTTTTTTGGACTAAATTTAATGAAAATAATTATTGTTATTACTATTCATGATTTTCTAACAGTAATAATTATTAATGATAAAAAAAAAAATAATGATTTTTGCAATCTATAACTATATGAAAATTTAATTTATCTTTTCACTAGTATTTGAACACATTAAGCTATGGTAAGAGGTGTACTATTTATATCAATAATTGTAAATAAGAAATAATACATAAATTTGATCAAAATCTATAATTAATTATTACTTATAACTATTTTAAATTTGTTGTTTTTTTACTGTAATATTTATGTCAAACTATAATAAATGTTACGTTACCTATACATTGAAAATGAGATAGTATAAAGGGGTATTGATTTAGAATTTTATAGGATTTTAAAAGATATTTTTTGAGTAAAAAAAGTTCGTTGGTATTCAATTAGAATTTTATGTCACTTAAAAATAATGGTATTTAATTTAGATTTTCAAGATTTTTTAAAGAGTCTATTAAAATTTATTGGTATTCATTTGATATTTCTTACAACTTAAAACAATTCATTGGTATTAAAAAATATATGAATTTTAAAGGATTGTTATATTAGAAGGATCTTGAAGAACTTTTTACTGATATCTATAAATACCAAATTCATAAAACAATCTCATCCATACCCATCAGATTTTGGAGAATTGTTTGAAGTGACTTTTCAAGTGCTTCAAAAATTTTAAAGTGAGTTTTTCATCTTTTTTTTTCTATGTTCATGCTTTCTCCATTTTTTTCTTTTGCTAATAATACTGCACTAGTGTTCATATATAATACTGTATTACTGTTCTCATTTCATTCCGCACAAAAATTGTGATCTCTCTTGAATTTGTTACTGTTATCCTTCCCTTTTATGACTCAATAATTATTTTATTTATTTATTTACTATAAATTTTATTTTTTAAATTTTTATATTGTGAAATTGAGATTTTTTATATTTTAAAAAATAAAATTAACATGAAATATTGTAGTATTTTATAATTTAATACTAAAAATATTTCTTTACAAATGAATAATTGAAAGTAATTAAAAAAATTATTTTATACCTATAACAAATTTAAGATTTTTTTCTCCTAGTTGATGTTTGTAAATTTCTATTTCAGTATCAATATAAAATGAAGGGAAATATTTAGTTGTAGGGTAGTTGTCCCACTATTTTTAATTATTTATACATTTATAAATAAAATATTTTAAATCACAAATTATAAAAAAATTTAAAATGTTGTTTAAAATAATTTTTAACATGTGCAGTAGTACATAACTTTATTTGTAAAAAATGTCATTTTGATGAATTTCTAATTGGAGTGATGGATGTACTTTCATCTTCAACATTACTAGTTAATGAAAATCGTAATTTTGAGCCTATTATTAAAATCTAGAAGCAAGAGCGAAAAGATGTTAATGTTTGGAGGACTAATATAGTTATGAATATATGGATGAATGTTATTTAAAAGGATATGATATTACGGAGAGTTATTATTATTATTTATCCAGACATTTTTATTTTTTTTATTATTTTTGTCTTTGACTTTTTTTAAATTTGAATGTATGAAGAAAAAAAATTGAATTCTTATTGTATGTCAGAAATTTACGAAATTATGCAAATTTCACAAAGTCCCGCAAAATCCATTAAAATTCATATTGAAAATCTCGCGGAATCCTACAAAATTTTAAAAGTCATGAAAATCCTGCAAAATCTTTTAAAATTCATGAAACTTTTTTCAACTAAAAGAATTCTTTAAAATCTCAATCCAATACACCCCATAAATTTATATAAAGAAAAAAATGATTAATTTTTTAATAAGATTTTCAACCCATCAACTTGTATTTGAGTTTCTACCATACTAACTAACGATTAAGGGAAGAAAAGAAATCTTTGATCGTTTGTCCTAAAACATTTTTCTCTAACTTCTTTTTAAAAATTTAAAGTTATGGATTTATGAAGTTCATTTCTCATCATTCGTCACATATAATCATTCCAAAGCCAATTCTCATACACTTAAATTATATATTTTTATAACTTAAGTTTAGAATTATCATAACTCTAACTTTCTCCTCATAAAAGTTACAAACAAGAGAACAACACAAAATATATTACTTAATTACATTTATCACAATAAACATAATTAAGAAAGCACAGTGTTACAAAAATGAAACATTTTCACTATAAAAATTCAAAGGTAAAATTTATGAAATTATAAGACTAAATAAATAATTAAAATCTTATAAATAATATATATAATTGGTCAATTATTATAAATAATTTTACAAGATTAAAAATGAAAATAATAATAATAATAATAATATAATCAACACTAATAAGATATAAAAATAAGTAAAATAAAATTATAATTACGTAAATATTTAAAATTATTATTGATGGGATTCCTTGCCTCACTATTGCTTTTAAAAAGTAAGAAAAAGAAAAGAAAAAGCAATTAACTTTATAATAATGAAGTGGTTGTAAATCAACAAAAAAGAAATCATACAAGAGATAGTTTTAATAAAATTAAAATTTGAAAAATACTAATTTTTAGTGAAACCAATATATGGATCAAAACTCGTGAGCTAATTCGACTCATCACAAGTTTGAGTCAGATTAGATTAGAAAATTTTGACATATTTCAATTATAAAAAAAATAGTTTAGTTCAACTATAATATGACTTACCATGAGCTAATTCGTTGTGAGTCGAATTGGCTCACGAGTTAGTTTACCTAATATATTTTTATATTTTTTATTTTATTTTTTAGGTTCTCAATATTAATTTATGTGATTATACATTTATACCATTGAATAAAATTTGTACATATTATTTGTGAATTATGATAATTAGTGTCAATTTAACATTTATCAATATTTTATACAACAACTTTGATTTTATAAGTTGATTAATTTGGTTGTAGATAATTTTATCTTCTTTTTTTTTAATACATTTTATTTGTCTGTTTGTTAACATAGTCACAATTCTAAAATATAAAATTATAATATATGTTTTTATAAATTTCAATAATTTATTTATTTTAATTTAATGAGTTGGACCGAACTGTACTACCCACTTTTACGACTCTACTTATCATGATATAAAAAGAAATTGTGAAATAGTTGTTAATGAGAATTAAAAGGTAAAAGAGCAAAAAGAAAAAACTAGACACTAAAACAATATATTTTATTTATTAATAATTATAAATTATTATATAATTAAAATAATAATAAAGATAATATAAAGATACTCATAAAAATATTAAAATTAAATAAAAGTAACATAATACTATAAATGTCATAACTAATGAAATAATAATTATTATAAATAATAGACAATTACTACAAGGTTAAAATATTAATAAAGAAGATATAAATATACTAACAAGATCTAAAAAGTAAATTAATACTAATTATTATAACTAATTAAAATAAAAATAATTATAAACAATTAAAATATTCTAAGGGTAATATAAAGATACTAATAAAGAATTACACCTTAAGCATATATTGATAGAAATTTAATTTTTTTGGCCATGTATATGGTAAAAAAAATTTGTTGGAAGAAAAGAAGTCCAAATCTTCTCTATGAAGATTAGTATCCGACTAACATTTTACCACTACTAGAAAAATGTAATTTTTCTACAAAAAAAATAGTTCGCAATAATTTTTTATAGATTTTTTTGCAATAATAAATCTACAAAAACTTTTTACGAATTTATTTGCAAAAAATAATTTTTTAAAATTTGTTATAATTTTTTTTATGAAAAATTATCTACAAGAAATTTTTGTAAATTTTGTTATAATTTTGATGATCATAAATATTTTTTTTCATGGTAAAACTTCACGAAAAATGTGGTAAGAATTTTATTTTGTTTCTTACGGATTTCATTGCGAAAATAAATTTACAGGTAATATTTATTAGTATTATAATAAATGGTAAAAAATATTCGCAGGTAATTTTTCTTGTGAATTTTTCTGCCAATTTTAATTTACAAGAAAAATAAAAATATATATTTAAATGTATAAGTTTAATAATTAAAATTTTTAATTAAAAATATTATTATACTAAATTATTTATAAATATATCATTATAATTAATTTTAAATTTAAATTAAATATGTAAAATTTTCTAAATATGATAAATTAATGATAATAAGTTTTAATTGAATGATAATTTATAAAAAATTTAAATTAAAAGTATTTACTTAAAAAAATATTATTTTACTAAATTATTTATAAATATTTCATTAAATTAATTTTAAATTAAAATATTAATAAATTAAATATTTATTTTAATTAATTGTATAAATTAATGATAATGAGTTTTAATTTAATTATAGTTTTTAAAATAAAATTATTTAATAAAAAGCTATTTTTTATAATATTAAATATTTTAATAGTTAATATAATTTATAATAATATAATTTTGTAGTTTAATATGATTGAATTAATTTTATTTCTAAGGACATATTCTAATTCATTTTTAAAGAAAATCTTAAGTCTCACATTGATTAAAAATAAAACAATTCAAGAGAATATAACTAAAGACAACACTCACCTTGCAAGTTAATATTGTAGGTTGAGTTAGACGTATAACCTATATATTCACAATTATGATAGAATTTATTGTAAATTTAAAATTTGTAATAAATTTAGCAAAAAAATTCAAAAAAAAATTACTTTTGAATTATAAATTTATTAGAAACTTTCTGTAATAATTTCTTTTATTTTTTTCAAAAAAAATTTTTTTACAAAATTTCTTACGAAAAAATTCATAAAAAACTTTTCTATGAATTTTTTTACAAGAAACTCCACAGGAAAATTTCTTAAGAATTTTAAAATTCACAAAAATATATATTATCCACCAAAATATTACCTGAACATGAAAGTTCATGAAAATTTTTATAAAAATCATGTTTCCTGCAAAATTTTATGTACAATTTACATAAAAAGTCACAGATAATAAAATAAATTCTAGTAGTACACGAATACCATTAGTATAAAAACAATCTAATATCATCTTTCTCTTCTAAATAAAGTCCTTTATTAAATTATCTAACATCCGTAATTTCTATTCAACATATATATATATATATATATATATATATATATATATATATATATATATATATTTTTTTTATAGCAGGATGTTACAGAAGCGTTTTGAGTTTTTTGACACCTCAAATAAATATAATATTTATAATTTTAACAAAATTAAGAAAATATACTATTTAACAAAAAATTAATACTATATAAAGAAGAAATGACTTTATTTTATTTTTTATAAATAATATATTATAATAATAAATACAATAAACAAATTATTTATAAGGAAAATTTGTCATATACTAAGTAATACTTTTTTTATAATATTTAATATTATATTATTTTGTGTATTTGTGTATTTCACTTTAACAACATATTTTTAATGTAAATAAATTGATTTAAGAAATAATAGATTTGATAAATATATTATATTTATTAATTTTTTAATGCATGCTAAATAAATAAAGTAATAAAGAATTCATTTCAAATTTTATTTTTTTATAAATTATAGTTTATAAATTAATACCACAGTAAATAATAATATGTAAAAAAAACAAATATTTATAAAATAAGGTATTAATAACATTAAATATTAAATTAATTTTTCACTTTGTATATTTAACTTTAATAATATATTTTGAACTTATATAGATTGATAAGAAAAATAATATATAATTCATTTTTATATATTAAACATGACTAAATGTCTCACAATAATATTTTTTAGAGAAATTTTCTTGAGCGATAAAATTTTAAAAAAAATATTTTAATATTTTTATCTAATTTAATATTATTTTTTTAATTAATTTTTTAATATTTTTTTATCATTATATAAACTATTTATCATAAATCTAAAATATATTTTATATGTTTAAAAATATATATTTATATAAATTTAAAATATAATTTATATTCAAATATAATACTTATATTTATATATATTTTTTATTATAATTTTTACTTATATGTATAATAAATATTTAATTTGTGTATTGTACATTATTAAAATTCTAGTATATATATATATATATATATATATATATATATATATATCAATTTAATCAATATAAGATTTTATAGTAATGTCAATGTCAATTATATAGTATTTACTAGATAAATAAACCAATAGAAAGAAAATACTTTATTTTTTATCCATGTAAAAACTATATATTTAATAAATGCAAAAATTAAGATTACACAAGGAAAAATATTTTATTCACACACATACATATATATATATATATATATATATATATATATATATATATATATATATTATTATTTGACTCTAATTATATTACACAATTATAACTTAGGGAATGGAAAAGAAGCTCAATAAGAAACTCCAATTAGAGATTAAATTCCCTATGCTTTTTCCAATCCCCAATTATTCCTCTCAATAAAATATTAACGACTTATATATATATATATATATATATATATATATATATATATATATATATATATATATATATATATATATATATATATATATATATGAAGAGAGTTCAAACGACACCGGTGTAACTTTTACTAAGTGTTACACCGCTCAATAACTTTATATTAAATATAAATTTTGTAAATACAACCGTTAGATTGAAAGTTCTTTACTCTTAGATCATATATACAAAATTTTATATTAATCCAAGATGATTTGATACTCTTAGATCATATATACAAAATTTTATATTAATCCAAGATGATTTGATATTTTATTCTTATAAAATAAAATTGACGTAATATATTTATTTTAAAATATACTAAAATATGAACACTTTGATTACCCTCAAATTGTTGTTCAATTTTAACAAAATTTGATATGCACATATAAAGTGATATGAACTTTCAATCTAACGGTTGGATTTACAAAATTTATATTTAATATAAAATTATTGAACGGTGTAACACTTAATAAAAGTTACATCGATATCGTTTGAACCCTCCTCTATATATATATATATATATATATATATATATATATATATTACTATTTGAGTCTAATTATATTACACAATTATAACTTAGGGAATGGAAAAAAAGATCGATAAGAAACTCCAATTAGAGATTAAATTCCCTATGCCCTTTTCCAATCCCCAATTATTCCTCAATAAAATATTAACGACTGAGTGCGTAGGTTTTTTCAGTTGACAGTATTTTGTTAATAACGTGAGATTGAAAATACACAATTCGTATTGTGTGTGATCTTCCAATAATTCAACTAAGAATGTCATTAGATGATTATAAGCTTATTCAAGGATACAAAAAATTAAAATATTTATATATATATATATATGTAACATGATAAGAAGATATTTAATCAGTATTTGCTAAGTGAACCATATCTATATTGGCCAATAACTTAGACACAACCGTGTTCCCCTCCCCTCCGACAACATTGTTGGTTAGCTATATATCAAATGCTAAGCTAATAATACTGAGTGAAACAATTCAAACTTGTAAGTAATTAAGAGTGGCGTCTAAGAAAGTTCCCAATTAAGGGTATATATAATTTTTCTATAGGCCTGTACAATGTTCTTAATGATGATTTTGAAAAGCTTATCAAGTGCTAGTCTTTTTCTTTGCTCCACACTGGGGGCCTTTTGCTCAAGATTGTATTTCCATTATCCACGTTGATGAGAGTCTCGGATTCACCTTCTCTTGCCTATAGAAATAATAGGAATAACAAGGAGTCATAATGTGGGTTATTGTTGTTCATGATCCATAAAAAACACACACACACAATGCAATCTAACTAATAAATACTCCCTCCATTTTATATTTTTTACGTTTAATATTATGCACAAGAATTAGGAAAATGATTGATATTTTAATTTTTTAAAGTATTTATTATTTAATTTTTTTAATATATTTTTTAGGTAGTTGGAGAAGAAATAAATACACAGAAAAATGAATAAACACATTGTTCACTAAACATACATTAATTATCAAAGATAAAAATAAAAAAGAAAATTAATAAATTATTGATTTTAAAAAAGTGATAATAAAAACAGAAAAAAAAAATAACATCAAATCAACTATAAATAAAAAATGGAAAAAATAAACCGATAAAATTTAAATCCAATTTTTAAAATGTGACTAATGTCATTCTCTAATTAATGCATTGTAATTAATCTCATTCTCTAATTAATACATTATAATTAATGTCATTCTCTAATTAATGCATTCATTTAATAAGTCTCGTTAATATATATTTTTATATAATATTAAGGTAAAATTTTAATTTTAATTAAAAAATAACATCAATTACATCTAATAAGTTATATCTAAATTTTGTCAATATATTTATAATTTTTTAAGTACAGTTGGAGTTAGAATTAAAGTTTTTTTTTTATTATATACTTGTATTTAATGTAAATTTCATTAATATATTTAATTATTTATGCATAATATCAATGTAAATCTCATTAATATATATTTAATTATTTATGCATAATATCAAGGTATAATTCCAAATTAAATTAGAGAACAATACCAATTATATTTAAGACACTGCAGTTAAGTTTTATCTTAAATAAAACACACCTGTGATACTTGTGGGGCAGTTTCAATTGCTTTTTGTTGACCCTCAAGAACACAAGAGTAGGAATATAGAATCATCCCAACCATGGCTACCAAAATTCCCAATATGTTTCTCCAGCTGAAAGGGTCATGGACAATAATATATCCAAAAGCCAAAACAAGACATGTCTTTAGATGTCCAAGAACTTGATAGGTGACTGGAGATGTTTTTCCAATTACAAGAAATGTACTAAAATTCACAGCGATAGAGATCAAACACGAAAGAATAATTACAGTCTGCAATGCAAAAAATAATTAACAGTTTAAAATACATCAATAAATAAATAAAAAGGGGTTTGAATTAAAAAATAAACACACGAGTCATTTTGAACCTCACCAGCACTTGTGTTGTGTAGTTGAAAGCAAAAACATTTAGGTTGGTCAGAAGTTTATCCAAATATGGTCCAGAGATTAACAAGGTAGCTGATTGATATGGACATGACTGATACAAAAGTTGGGTAGAAGAAACCTTAAACTTCTTCTGAATGGTATTTGTCATCTGAAAGAGACTAATTAAGATTTTAACAAGATAAAAACATGTAAATGCCATACCATCCAACAAATAAAAGGGGCCACCTTTTCTCGAGCAGTCATGCACAAAATAATGATACATTTTTACTAAGTTACATTAAAATGAAATGAATGGTATGCCATTTGCATCAAGTGAAATCACAAGTCACGTTGCATGCATGCGAAGACTTGCAAATTTATATATATATATAGAGAGAGACACAGAGAGAAATTATTAAAATATGAGTTGCATTAACTCAAAAGACATCTATAATTTTCATATGCAAAATGAACTTCAGATTGACATTTTTTTGTTATGTAGTTACTGCCATGATTATGATGAAGAAAAATTTTATAGGGTTAAGAGTATGGGTTTATGTCATATTTTTATTCATCAGCAAGTAAGAACATAATTATCATGAAAATCAATTTCAACATGCTAAAAATAAGTTAAATCACGATACATTTTTTGTTTTGATTTTGGAAAAATATTTCATAGTTGCATTAAAAATTTGAACATCTAACAAAAGTGGAACTTTCTTTAAGGATACAATCTGAGCAACACATGTTGTAATCACAGCTAGCAAAGATAAGAAAGAGCCTAAAGCATTGAGCTGCAAATCAGTGACTGTTGCAATTCCAACACCTAGAAGGAGGATGGCAAGGGATAACTGTATTCTTTTACTGCAATGAAAACAATGACAAAATAGTTAATACAATTCAAAAATTTTCAAACTACTAAGCGATGTCATATAGCAGCAATAACAAAAAACCCTTTATCCCACAATGTCAAACTGAGGCACTGTCATGTTGAATAGAAAAGAAATGGACTACTAGACAAAGATCACAATAATGATAGTGTAGGTCAAAATAACAACGCCACATAGATGCCTTAAAAAATATTGCTAGAAGGGAAAAAAAGACACAAGACATGTTGACGATCACATGATGAGTAAAAATCTAGTAGAAATTACTTTAAATGGATCTAATTGCTTAAAAGAAAAGATAAAATGCCACAACTCTTTAATGGAACTTACATAAATTACTAGACATGTATAAAGTATAAAGAGATAAATAAATAAAAAATGCCACATTAATGATAAGAAACTAAACAGAACCTGAATTTTTTCCCAAGAAAAAGGATCTCCAACAGAATAGTACACGGGATGATTGCCAACTTAGTCATCTGAATACAAATATAACAATGTTTGTTCAGAAAATCTTGAAAATTTGTTTAAACAAAAAAATAAAATCAAAATATCACATGAGAATGACATAATTGGGAGGAAAAAAAATAACCTGATAGAAGCCAACAGAATTGAAGCCTAGGCTCAAATTTAAAAGTCCAATCGAGATTCCATTTAGAATTCCAAACCCCATTACAGCTTTCTGATCAAAAGGTTTGTGCTCAAAAAATCTCATTTTTAATGCCACATGAAGCGAACAAAATGTTACAAGCAGATGCCAACTTGTCAAAGTTGTAGCTGCGTGGGAATCCAAGGTATATATCAAAACTTTAAGACATTAAACTTCAAATGTAAAATGGCAGGCTAAAATTGCAAAGAATTAAAGGAACAAAAAATCATGCATGGAGATCTAAGCGACAAGTCAAAACTCCTTAGATGTCTTCTCAAGATATCATTATCTTAAGGTCTCTTTAGTTTGAGAAAATATATATTTTTTTATTTTAACAAATAATTACAATAATACAATCTTAACTTTCATTATATATATATATTTTTTAAAATATTTGTACAGGAAATAGTGAAAATAATTTTTTTGTTGTTTTTACTATCTTCTGTACAATAATTTGAAAATAAGATAACAAATTTATATAATTATTTTTAAATATGAAATGAAAAAATCATATCAAACCAGATCCTTATTCACATAAGACGATCACATTTAATTAACATCATAAGAAAAATCCTTGATTAAAATAATAAAAATTTTAAATTGCAAAAGGGGGTGGTAATCACGGAGCACACTGGGCACTAACACATGTAGTGTGCAAAATATAGGATACGATCGAAAACATGGCATTAAATTACAATTTTGAACTTAGCATCAAAATAATTTAGTCTAGCTAGTAATGAACGTGAAACAATACATAATAACTTGAAGAACCAAAATGCAGTCTTATGGCAGGACATTAATAACATATTTTGGTGCTTCTTTAAGTTATATAATGAAATCTATATGGTAATGCATAATTATGCATAACTTGGCTCCCCACGTGTGACTAAATGTAAGCACGTATACAAAACAAAAACACATACATGGAAGAAAAAAAAAAGAGACACAAAAAAGTTGTCATTTCTGAACAACATAGCAATTAAACAACCAAACCTATTAAGAGTTTACCGAAAATGAAGCGCAGCGTGCTCATTAGTGCCTTATTACATATCACAATTGACACCGACGAAACCACAGAGAGACTCAACGCCCCAACCGTCCCCAACTGAAATTTCTCTCCCTCACCCATCTTTTCCTTCGTTGCTCTGAGCAAATCAAAACATAAAAAAAAAAATGAAATCACAAAACATAATGAAGCATATATTCAACCCAAACCCAGAAAAAACAAGATGATAACTTTAGTCAGAAGCATGTTAAGAAAAAATACATAAGGGAGTGAAACTAAATAGGTGTGCACGTGATATCCAACGAACTGGGAAAAAAGCTTTTGGATCAAATGATAGTATCAAATCTACAATTATGGGTCATGGAAGTTTATGGTACGGAGGAACTCAATGGTTAGCAAATGGAAATGGAAATATGAATGAAAATGAAAATGGAACCGAAAGATAATTGGAAAAGCGAAAATAAAGAAAGTTGCATTGATCGTTTGCATTCACATATAATAGGGATGTTGGGTGTGGTTATTGTTTGGAAAGTTTAGTGAAAATGCAAATCGATGTGGATTGGGTGGATACATGTTTCTTGTTGTTGCATTTACAAGCAAAAGAGAAAGAAAGGGTAATTTAAGTTCCAAAAGCTAATTAATAATGAACATCACGTTTGGAACTTTGCTAAAATACTCTTGGTATTGCGATGCTCGCTTTTTGTGTTCTTTTTACCTCAAAAATGATGGCCATGCACTTTTCTTGATATTGTTTGTCTCGACAGTCTCTAATGTCACAAAATTGTTTATTACGTGTGACGCACACTTAATTTTTAGGATAAAGTTGAATATATTAATTATTACGTTAAATTTGAAATTATTTTTATGAAAACCAATGGCAAAAGCTGACAACTAATTAAGGATTAATGTGTGAAGGGAGCCCTTAGCTCCTTGTGTTCCATAACAGGCTTTATAATCACTGGATTAAACTAAGATATGTTTTATTGTGATATTTAATATACTTTCAATTTGTTGTTAATTTTATTTGGAATATACCAATATAATAAAAAATATTCACACTTATATTTAATCTTGAACATGTTTTGAATACAATTTTTTTTTATCATTGATTAAAAAAGAATGGGTTAAAAAAACATGTTAGCATTGTTCAATATTTCGAAATGTTGGACAAATGTCACAAATATTACTGATGGATTAAAATTTATATAGGTGAAAGTGAATTTGGATATTATTTGTGGTTGTGATATGTACATCATTGTGTATAATAATTCCTAATAATAGAATTTTTTTAATTTCAAATTTTAAAATCATTCTTAATAAATTAAAAATATTAACATTTTTTTTAAATAAGACGTTTCTCAATACGAATTCAAGATATGCAAAAAGAATCAGTGTAGCAAAAAAAAAATGTTCAAATTAAGAATCGGAGAGCCGGAAAAAAAATTGATTTTTAGCGGGTCAACTATTTTTTTTAAACAACATTATTTTAATTTTTTCTTTAAAAAAACCTAAATTACTAGTCATTTTCTTTATCACTCTAAATATAAATTTGTTATTATTAATAAATTTTAATATGTATTATTAAAATTTAGATTAAACTTAATTTTAACATGTTTATATGCTTTAAATGTTAAGAATTAAATGTTAAGAATACATAAAATTTATGTTTTTTTTTAAATTTGTCTTATAAAGTTGTGATATTATGATTTTAATATTATTTATATTTTATTTAATAATTATTAATTTATTAATATGAATTTGACTACAATTGAATTATTGAACTTTAAATAATTATTTTTTAAATGATTGATTTAATTTTAAAATTTTTATTATTTATTGATTATTTGACGATAAAAAAAGATAAATGTGATAATAAAAGGTTAACAATAAAAATAAAAAATAAGAATACAAATATATTTTTTTTATCTTTAAAGTTTGCTTTTAATTGATTAAAGGATAAAAGTTTATTTCATTATTATATAGTGTTGTTGAATACTTTTATATAAAAATTTTCAATTTAGTATTTGAAAGTTTGATTGTTTTGACCAACAAAAGTCCTATTCTAAAAATGTTTTGAAATATTTCATAAATTATGTTTATAAATAATTTTTTATTATAAAATACTAACATATATATCATAAAATGAAAATTTTATTTTAATAGAAGAATGATACTGACCGTATCTATATCCTCAATAGAAAGATGTTTCAAGTGAACCATTTGTTATTGAAAAATAAATTTAATGGTGAACATTTATTTCTTCGCTGTTTTCATTCTAGTCGGATTGAAAATATTTTCTAACAAGGCCATCAACTTCCTATTTCACTTTTTTAGAAATAAAAAAATGAACCATTTTTTACCTCTCTTGGATTTATTGGCTATTTCTCGTCCCAAACACAATGTTAGCTAAATAGTCTCATATTCGATGGTTGTAAGGTTCCTCATAAATATAGGAAGGAAGTCAATGTGATGGTTTTAGATTGTATTCAAAATAGTGCCCGGCCATAGCCAGTAAAAGATTGGTAAGGATGTGTAAAAAAAATTAATCCGAACCGATTTATAACGAAATCTAGTCTGTATTGAAAAATTTGATCTATTTTATAAAAACTTTGAATTAATCTATTTTATATAACTAATTTAATTATATGATTCATTTTTATAAAGTAGATTAATTTAATTTAGTATATTTTTTCTATATATAAATAAAAAATGAATAATTACATTATATCAAACCCGATCCAATTTTAAATAAACAAATTCATATTTTAAAAAAATAAAATTAAACCAATTTATAAGCTAGAGGGAAATAGGAGAAACAAAATTAAATTCCTTAAACCCTACCCCCTCTAGGATCCAACGCAACCAAAGGTTTTGCTTACAGCGACTCACCGCACTGAGCCACCGATTCGAATCTGATGCAGCGGAAATAGGCCTCCAATGTTGGCCTTCTCCAAGTTCACGAAAGCCGCGAAGATCTCCTCCGCATTCCGGCGAACCCATAAGCCTCCCACGCACCTCCGAACATTCTCCGAACAACCCCTCTCTTCGAACCCTCAACTTCCTCTTCGTTTCTGCATCTGGGTCGCGCTCAAGTTCGAATCCCTCTCCACCCACGATTATTGCAACTTGGTCGGTGTAGTCCTCTGCACCAACAACTGGTTCACCCTCTACTGGGAAAGTCTCGAGCTTCTCCACAAATCTGGGGTTTTGATAACTTCTGATTCGGTTAGAGCCCTGATCAGGGCCTATTGGCAAGAGGGTCTCGCTGAGAAGGCCATAGAGTCGTTCGGTAGAATGAGCGAGTTGGGTTGTAAGCCCGATGCTCATGCCTACAACACCATTTTGAACATTGCATTGAAGAAAGACTTGTTTTTGCTGGCCCTTGCGGTTTATAATTTGATGCTCAAGTCCAATTGTGATCCCAATGAGTATACTTATAATATATTGATTGATGGGTTTTGTAAAAGTGATAATGTTAAGGGTGCTCTCGAGATGCTCGATGAAATGGGGCAGAGGGGTATGGTGCCCAGTGAAGTGACTTTTACTGCTATTTGTTCCGGTCTGTGTCATGGGAAGAGGGTGGATGAGGCACAAAGGTTGTTTAATGTGATGAAAGAAAGAGGGTGCCAACCTACTTTTATATCTTATAATGTTTTGATTAATGGTTATTGCAAGTTGGGGAAGTTAGATGAAGCAATTTCAATTCTGCGGTTGTTGGAGAAAGATGGGCTTGAAACTGGACTAAAGGGCTATAGTTCTCTGATTGCTGCGTTTTTTAAGGCGAGGAGATATAATGAAGGGCATTCGTGGTATGGGAAGATGCTTAAGAAGGGTATTGAGCCGGATGTTATTTTGTACACCATTATGATACGCGGTTTGTCGAGTGAGGGGAGGGTTGGTGAAGCTGTCAAGCTGTTGGGTGAGATGACTGAGAGAGGCTTAGTTCCTGATGCTGTTTGTTACAATGAAGTTATTAAAGGTCTCTGTGAGGTTGGTCTTTTGGATCGAGCACGGTCTCTCCAACTTGAGATTTCTGAGCATGAAGGGTTTCAAAATGCTTGCACGCATACGATTCTTATCTGTGACTTGTGTAACAAAGGAATGGTTGGTGAGGCACATAAAATATTTAATCGGATGGAGAAGCTTGGATGTTTACCATCAGTTGTCACCTTCAATGCTCTTATAAATGGACTGTGCAAATCTGGCAAGCTTGAGGAGGCACACCTTTTACTTTACAAGATGGAGATTGGAAGAAGTCCTTCTTTATTCTTCCGTCTTTCTCAGGGTTCTGATCAGGTTCTCAATAGTATTGGTCTCCAGAAAAAGGTGGAGCAAATGTGTGAGGCTGGACAAATTTTGGATGCATACAAGCTTCTCATAAAACTTGCTGATAGCGGGGTTATGCCTGACGTAGTAACATACAACGTTATAATCAATGGCTTTTGCAAGGCTTCTAAGATCAATGGTGCTTTAAAGCTTTTCAAGGATATGCAAAACAAGGGACTCTCAGCTGACTCCATTACTTATGGGACACTTATTGATGGGCTTTTCAGGGTTGACAGAGAAGAGGATGCCTTTAAGATTCATGAGCACATGTTGAAGCATGGGTGTGAACCTAGCTTTGAAGTTTATAGATCTCTAATGACTTGGTTGTCTAGAAAGAGTAAGGTTGCACAGGCCTTCAGTCTTTATTTTGAATGTTTGAAGAACATTCGTGGCCGGGAAGAAGTTTCAATCAATGCTTTGGAAGAATATTTTATCAAAGGAGAACTGGAACAGGCAATTCGAGGTTTACTAGCACTGGACTTCAGGTTTAAAGATTTTAATTTAGCTCCGTATACAATTCTACTTATTGGATTTTGTCAGGCAGGAAAAGTAGATGAAGCATTAATTATGTTTTCTGTTCTTCATAAGTTCAATATAAATATCAATCCTACATGTTGTGTACATTTGATCAAAGGTCTTTGTGCACAAGGAAGGCTGGACGATGCAGTAGACATCTTCCTTTACAGTCTTGACAAAGGTTTCGAGTTGAAATCAAGAATTTGTGAGCTGCTCCTCAAGTGTCTAACTCTTTCCCGAGATAAAAAGAAGTATGCTATTGATCTTGTTCAAAGGATGAAGTCAAATGGATACCGTTTAGATAAATTGATAACTGCAGAACGCATTGTGTACAGTGTAGGACAAGCAATACAAATTGATTCTCATAAGAGATTAAATAACACTGATGATCAAGATGAATGAATTTCTTTATTCAGCTCTTCACACATCCCAATTAAGGAAAGAGGTTATGAATCAGGAAACTCAATACAGTTTCTAATGAACTAAAGGTGCACCTTAATCCTTATGTATATGTTGAAATGTTGAATTATGTCTTTCCAGATTTACAATATAAAAAATATAGGGATCAATTGAAATGTATATTCTTGCATGCTGGCTTTCAAGATTTTACTTTACACTAGGAATTGAGTTGTCTTGAACTACCATCGAAATATAAACACTTCATATCTCTGAATTTTCTTCATTGCTTAAGGAATTTGACGAGCAAGTAGGAGAGTTGGTTTGAGCTTTAGATGTAGCGAAGCTTAGCTGGTATAATTATATAGAGGCACCGAATATCACTTGGTCTTGTGGTCTTCCTGTGACCTGAAATATGGGCAGTTTTTTGTTTTCTTTTGTCTTTGGATTTTGCAAGTTCTTCTACCCTTCTTCCCTTGTTGTCATCTGCTTTGGGGAATTTCATGGTTCATTTGTGCATAACCTGTCGTGGCATTTGAAGGTGTAACAATAATATGATGGGTTATCTTCAGATTAGAATTACTTGCATGACTGAAAATAATGTTTTCTGAATAATGCTGGTGATTTGGAGTCCTACCACCAATAGTCAGCTATCATTACATGTGCTGCTTTGCTCAGACAACTTGAAGTATTTAATCTTTTCCTTCCTTTTCTTCTCTTTATTGTTTCACCTATTTGACTCCAAGCTTTTATGTTCAGAGGACATGAGGTGTTTCAAGTTGCTGACTTTTGAAATTTGGGCACGAAATAATTTATGCATTTTGTTCTGCTTGTTTTTAGTTAAGAGTTCGCTTCTAGTTATTTGTTTCTTGTGCCGATACCTTGTTTTCTCCTAGGTTATTTTCCACCTAACGATGTTTTTGTTCCCATTTGGGGAGCTTTTGTTTGTTTTATTGTGTCAAAAAGATGATCATAAATAAGGGTCTATGTAGTCTGTAGGTTTTTAATTATAGGGGAAAGTAGGCTTTGGTTTTCTACGGAGATTACAGCATTTGAAAACTCCTTTCAGTTTTTTCCCCCTTTTTAATCTAACATTTGAAATGGTTGCTTTTCTGCTAATGAGTTACTGAAAATTTCTAAAGGTGTAATACAGTAGATGGGTTTACATCTTGAGTTTTGGTTCATAGGCTTGTCCTACGTTATTTTGCCCATTTTTGGATTATTATGCATTTAAAAAATGATATTGTTTCTTCAACTCCATAGCATGATAATTTTATTGAGTAGATTGTAAACAACAGTGCATATGCTGGTATTGATGTTTTAAACTTTTTTGTATTCCATCTCTATTGAAGTACACTGTTTAGTATTAATTAGTATTATATAAAAAAATAAAAGGAATATATAGAAATGTTAATAATTAGATCTCTGCTTAAAATACAATCTTGGATATCCAATCCTAGGTATGATTAATGTAGGGTTGTGGGATCATTTTCTGTCAGATTTATTAATGTGTAAAGTGCATTGAAGATGTTAGGACACTATTGATGCCATTATGCTTGACAATTTCCTTAACTTCTTGCAGGGCTGATGTTGTTGTGGCAATTTCTTTATTCTGTGTGCTTGTCATCATGTGCTGTATGACCCTTCATTTCAGGCATTTTTGGATTTGTCATTTGTTGTATGCTTCAGCACATTTATTCCTAAATGCCTAAGAGCAATTCCGCAAACATTGGCAAGGAAGAGAGACAGAAGATTGCCATTGTCCATATGGTTGTTCTTTGGTGATATCTCACATATTGTACACTAGCAGGCAAAGGCGATTTCTTAAGGATATTTAGTATCCGATTCTGAATGAGAATTGAGAAGTTCTTGCTAATAATAAATTTCATGGGGTTTCAATTGGATTCCATGTCTTTTTCACATTTTAACATGCAATGATCAAAATTTACTGAAGTTTAGACTCGATTACTTATTTTTATACCAAACAAAAACATTTAGTTCATTATTTGTTTGGCATAACTTATCAAAAGCTGAGGTTTAGTTGTACATTACTAGGTAGGCTGGTTAATTTTAATTTATGATTTTCTTTGTAAATGGATTCTATGCCTCGGACTGTTGATTGCTTATGTAAACTGATGTGCTAAAATGTTGTTTATGTAATCCGGCAATCACAGCTCAATTCCAATAAAGATGGATAGGATACACACACGAGCATCCACAAAACATGCACAGATGTCAAATATGTTTTAGGGGCATACAGAACGAGATCTATTTCAGATATGTGTGATGCAAAGACACAAGAGAGTTAAACGATCATAATTATTTATTAATTTATAATTTAATTTCAATTTTTGAGGAGCTGATTCTGACCACAAACCTTAACTTATTTTCTCATCTTAACCTGTTGGATGTTGCAAATCTCTTGTTCCTCTGTTCGAGTGCAGTTATATTTTCATTCTTCAATATTCAGGTTAGTCAATCTTCTGTCCTATATACAAGCTTATGTCATTATCATTTAGTTGATAGAACAAGTGGGAATTTATGTCTACTAAATAGAGCTCTACTGTTTATTACATACTGAAACATGTTCTGCCATCTTTATTCTTCGATTTTCTATAAGACGGAGTACAGGAAAAGGAAAACATGGAACGTTGACTCTTCTGCTCAATATCTAGGTCCAATCTTTCCCCTTTTTTTTTCTAAATAATTTATAATAAATCAATAATTAATGTCTCCTTTGATTTCTAATTTAAATCCTTGCCCTGCACAACTATTTACTGCTGTCTATGGTCTACTTATGCAGAGCCACACTGTTTGTAACTTTATATACTGATTTTGATGCTTGTTTTGCAGCCCCAGTTTTATGGTGTTCTACTCATGTCTGTTTACAAAAATTTCTTATTTGGGTCTGATATAGAGATGCCGGACTTGATTGCAATAGTTTGTCAATTGGCAGTTCCTAACCTAAGGTTGAAAAGGTTGGGGTTTGAAAACAAAATAGTGATTGAATCGATAGGAATGAAGGGATGTGTTTCAGTTCTTGTAACAGACTGTTATAACTTTTTTATTCTGGGATCAGAATTCTCAGTTAAAAGCCACTTAATCAGCAGAATAAATACACTTATTCTTAGAAGACTGCAAAATATTCCAATTCAAATCGATCCATAACCTATCTAATCTATATAAAAAAAATCTGATATGTTGAGAAAAATTCTAAATTGATTCACTTTGAAAAATTGGTTCGGTTATCCAATTTATTTTTATTAAATAGATTGGTTTGATTTTTAAAAAAATTTGATCTATATATAAGTATAAAATGGATAATCTCACTGTATCGAATTGATTCAATTTTAAAAAAATTAATTTATATTTCTAAAAACTCAAACCAATCCATGTCATAAAAAATGGCTTGATTAATTGATTTACTTGTATAAAATAGATTAATTTGATTTGATTTAGTTTTTAAAAAAATATGATTTATGAATACTCTTACTCTATGGTGGAATTTTTCAAAAATTTTGATAACATTTCAGATTGTATCATTTTCTTGGCATTACTTTCATGTAAGGATTTGAATTAATGTTATATGAATAAAGGTATCGGCATTTAGTACAATACGATGCATGAATATGCTAATGTTATATAAAAAGAAATTGGACACAAATATGGTAATATATATTAAGGAAAATATAACCATATATTTACATTTCTTGTATTTTATAAATTTATTTTTCCTATCATAGTTGGTATATATATTGATTTGCTATGATTATCATATTATTATTATTATTAATTTTGAATCTTAAAATTTATTATTAAAAAAAATATCCTGGTGAAATTTGAATAAAAAGTATGTTGATTGTTTTAATTTGATATTTGTAAGGGGTCCTAAATAAGGTTTCATATCGCCAAACTGGAAATTCTTTTGTGAATGTCAACTTTAAGACACCTTGCCTTGCTAATCCTGATTTATATCACTTAACTTTCATTTTCTAAGTATTTTTTTAGCCAATTTAGTTCATCCACCTTTAAAATTGAGCATACTTAGTTTTGTCTTCTACTCAATACTCACGAAACAAAATACTGAATTTCACCTAAAAAATCTTCAAATTTTCCTCTTCAAACTCGAATCTTATAAAATCTTTTAGATATTTTTTTATCAAGTATCAACTATTTTTTCTTAATTATTTCATATCTCCATTATCTAAATAAAAAAGTAAAAATATAATTAAACTTGTAGCTAATTGTTTTAAAACTTTTATGTACACGCACCATATGATCCATACCTATATACAATAGAAACTCTTTAAATTAATAAAGTCAAGACCGGAGAAATTTATTAATTTAGAGTTATTAATTTATCGATAAATTAATAATTATTAATTTAAAGAGTTTTTAAGTAATTATACTATACATACCAAATAAAAAGGCAAATTAGTCTGTGTCTCTTAGAATTACGTTGCAGCGAACCTTGGGACTCAACATAAATTAATAACTTTTGAAGTACATATGCATTAAAAATCAATACGTAATGACTTTTGAAGTACATAAGTATTGAAAATCAATAATGACTGAAGTACAGTAAATGTAAACAAGAGGAACAAATGTGTTCAATGTATTCTTAAGCAAGTTTGGCATATATAAATTACATGAATGTGTTAGAGTGTAATATATTTTTTTCAGTTTCTATGAATTATTAATTTATGATTTTCTTGGGACCGAAAATTATAAAGGGATCTCCCGAAAAATTATCTTATTATTTTATCGAGTTTTTCAATTTTTTACATTGGCCCAAGTCGGGACCTGACAAATTTATTATTTTAGAGAGTTTATTAATTTATCGAGTATTAATTTAAAGAGTTTCTACTGTATATACATGCAATAGACTTATGTTGAAGTCAGGATGTGGAAATGTACTCCTTCACTTTGAGAAAAATATAAGTAGATATGTAAATTGATCTCAATTTTTATTTACTTGTCAAATTTTGCCTCCTGTTGGCATTTTTTTCTTATACATTTTGTTTCATTTTTTAACTCTCGATGCTTCACTCTTTATTCCGCTGTTCATTTCATCTCATATTTCATACATACCTTTGAAGCATGTCATCTATATGGTTATTCATACATACCTTTGAAGCATGTTAGAAATATGAGAAGGTATTAGAAGGTTAAATACCGGACAGAACTGCATCAACCAAAGTTATAAATAGACTACATAAGTAAAGTTCACATTATAACTTAGCCAAAAACTTTAAGACATTAGATTTATGATCTCTCACTCACACTTGGACACCAATAAACCACAAGTAACCCAGTTGGTAAGCTTGTAATGCTGGAAATGATATTTCTGCTATGTTGAACAACTTGAACTTTCACCAACAAACAGTTGAGTTTAGATGCACAGCATTTTTCCCCCTTAATATAATAATTCACTTTACTATTTGAAACCCACATGTTTATAATAATTTATTTTACCGATTGAACCCCACCTCATGCGTGTAGTTAAAGTTTCTTTTATCCTTGTTGCATGCCTTTCACCCATGGTTCACACTTTTATTGTGGCTAGTCAGCCTTCTATTTGGGTCATGGTCAATTTCCTCCTCTTCATATAAATTGAGTTTAAATGTGTTATATATATATTTATAAGACTTGTAACAGAATAGCTATATCTAACTATTTACTATAAATCGAAACTAAACACAGTAATAATAGAAACACTAACTGAAAACTAAAATTACATACTCTGACAAAATGTACATTTGATGTGGTGGAGATATTGACCCATGAATTTTTATGTTAATATGAGATAGTTTAATCAAGTGCGTGAAGGAATGATTAGTCTCGAAAAACAAAGTAATAAGGGTCTGCTCTCCCAAATCTTCAAAGCACTGTGTTGGTAATTAGCTGGTGACAGACATAAAATGTGATAATGGTAGCATAAAATAAGATTTGAGATCCGCGCAAGTCAAGCTTCTAGCCACTTACCATGTGAGTAATTTAGCTTTTCCATTACATCAATGTTGTAATGAGCGTCACTGCTTTCTCTGCCCCACAAAGATTGGGGGGGGGGGGGGGGATTTTGGGGCTAATTTGAGACTGCTTTTCTGTAACCTTGTGATAGTATTTGACATGCAGTCAAAATACAATGAAATGGGAGGTTTGAACTATTCTTAAAATGTGCGTATAAGACAAGACTTGTTGTGTTTAGTCATATTATATTCGTTTGCCGAAAGTGACTTAAATATTTTGGCGAACGAGAATTTTTACCTCGAGATATTTTAAGGTTACGAATGTTTCAGCAAGTGATGTCTCAATCGTGATGATATAGCGTTTGAGTGTTATATTGGGGTGTCTCACTCATAATAAGGCCTAGAATCATTCTTGATAGTTCCTCCTAAATAAAACATTTGTTGTAACGACAAATGTAAGCTGTTTGAGTGAACGGTTATAATACAGATGGAGGTCAGATCATATCATTGTTAGAAGTGCTCAAAGCTTAAAATTATGATTTATGGGGGCCAGATAGAGTCACCATAAAGATTCTTTCATGACTGCTTTTGCAACGCTTCAATTTTATTTACTGTATTCTTTAATGAGACTTTTGATTGTCCACCGGATCAACTTAGCAAAATTACTAAGATTGGCCTAATTATAAGAGGTTGAAATAAATGGATGATGATTTAAATTTAATTTTCATTGTAGCTGTTATAATCTTTCTTAACTATAAAAAAAATCAAATAAACATTTTGCCTTCTCATATAAGCATTCTGCATTCTCAGATATTAAGTATACAATTATGCTGCATATTATTAGCAAAATTGATTATTTACCACTCTATACTATACCGAATATTTCTACACTTTATTAGCTATATGCCCATATCAGTATGAATGGATATACTTGAAAAAATCTCCAATCTTGAGCAGTATCATGGCACCTCGAACCATCCTTGAACGGTTTTCAATCTATGTAGAAACCTGTCAATCACAGATACCATCTCATCATCACACAATGTTACATGAAAAGCATATCAGGGCTTGAAATGACTCTCTGAATCTCAAGATGGGGTGATTTGGTTCATCATGTTGTTGCCAAGAGCCAAAAAGTGCAAAAGCTATTATAGCTCCGCTCCACATGTACGTGATGAAGATACTTACCTAAGTTGTCAAGTTCCACGAAGGGAACGGACACGATTTTGAATCAAGTTTCTTTCCCAGTCAGCTATATCCTCAAATGCATATTCTGGAAGATTCTCAAATGGCTCCTTCCATGGATCATTCTTAGCCAAATCATAAGTAGCTCCACGTATTGCTCTTTTATTCGGTCCACAAGGTCTCTTTGAAGTTAGCATATCATATGCTGTGTTTAGCTGACCAAAGAAAAACATGCCAACATGTCATATTCATTTGTGAAAAATTTAACCCTTCTCATGAAAAAAAAGTGTGGAAATTCTTTCCCGATTCAAAGATAAGGTAAGGGTTTAGAACTCACATTCATGACACAAAACCAGAACAAATAAGCAATTGTCACCGCTGGTGCTCTTCCGAGTCCAGCTGTACAATGTACATAAACTCTTCCTTTTCCCTCAGAAATTGCCCATTCTAAGGATGAGACTGCTTTAGGTAGTTCACTTCGCAAGGAGTCTGGATCAAAGTCTTTTGCCTAACAATGTAGATAAAAGGGAAAAAAAATGTGATGATAATTTAATTTAAGAACCAGGAAAAACTTGGAACAATGTCAGAGTCAAGATAATTTTTTCATTTCTGACATGGTATATAGCCAATTGCATTAAAAGTAAATGGATCCTTGAGGTGGGTTAGTGATTAAGCTAGTCATGTCAACTCAGCATTTGGCAAAAGGCAAATGGAAATATTAATAATTTTAATTCATTTGTTTAGTTCATGAATATTTAAGGTTCATAGTATTTTTTCTAATCATCTATAGATTTAAACACTTAGATTCTTCAAGAGTCATGTCTCATTGTATAGCATGTACCAAGAGGTGTCCCGCATAATATAAATACTCATGTAACCATGTCACCATTTGCATAATGGGCCAAACCAAGCAAAGAAGTCTAGAGTGCTGAGTGCTCCACTTTCACTATCTATATCCTTAGTTCCTTCAAAAACTCTACTTCCAGATGATATTTGTCTAGTCAAATGTTGCCTAGATTATCACAAAGCGAGAGAGCATTTTTCATTATCCTTAATAAATTTTCTGTATTCCTCTCCTTAGTTCCTTAAAAACTCTACTTAATGATTTTCACAATGCGTGAGAGGCTTTTTCTTTATCCTCAATAAATTTACAGAAAACAGGCTTGCTTACCGGTCTCCTCATGTGGCTAATTTCAAGTTCATGACACCTTCTTATTATAGACTGCAAGTCTATTCCCCAATACTCAACATCCTTATCCTGTTGCAAGTTTAGAATGTATGCCACACCCTCTTCCTTTTTTAGGTGATCTATGTCTTTGGGTTTCTGCGGTTGGGAGCCCACAATCAAGTTGTCCGTTACAAGAGTGTAATTCATACCTGAAAATCAGGAATCACTGGTTGCATTAGTAGAATGATACATCACGTCTTACCACACAAGGAAAAATTAATGTCGGAGATCACAAATTGACAAATAATATGACCAAAATAATCTTATATAAGTCGACGACAATTCCCCCATCTCATGAGCTAACTTTTGGAGTCGAATTTGGTTCAAATCCAAATTTTAAAATAGTATCAAAACCTTTTCTAGTGATTATTATTAAGCCTCTGACTACCAATTTATTGGGTCATTGTTGGATATTCCAAAGATATCTAATCTTGAAATTTCCACGCTAAGTTATCTAGTTGTAATATAACTAAAATAGAATATACAAGAGAGAACTTTTGAGGTTGAATAAGACCCTGACTCAATTCTAAGAATTAATATGAAAAAAATGGTCTTCTTCAAGGCCCACTTGCAACAATTGCAAACCTAAAGTATGTAGACTCTGTACTGAATAGAATTAAACTTGACACAGTAATCGTATGGCATAGGCTTTGCATTTTACAGTTGGAGGAGGAGGCACACAGAATCTCAACCTCTTCAAAAAGTGATTGAGAGCATAGTAAATCTTCAACATCTGTCTCTCTTGGTGTAACACCCTCTCCAATTTTAAGGTAAAAGAAACACACTAATATAATAATTGAAGATTGCAAATATAGAAAAAGAATCACACCATCATTGGTACATCTAGCACCATCTAGTAATGCAACAACGATTAACAAAAAGCAATCTGCGAGATCATTGATTCATCTCCCTCACAGATCCCTCACATTTATCATAATGACATCAAACATAGGTAGCATTGGCATTGGCGCAAACAAAAGTACAAGGTAGCAAATGTCAAATGTTGTGGGGGTACCAATAACAGAATAGAGATGGAAACTGACCCAGATCATGGTGGTACTCATAAGGGTTCCTCATCATTCTCTTCATAGCAATATTGTACTCCTCCATCCTGTCCTTACTCTTAGGGGGTCTCTTGCTAGTGGTGGTGGGGTTCTCCTCAATCCCACTTTCTGGTAGTTTACAACAGATTGGACTCAACCTGACAGAGTAGTTAGGATTACGATGAAGCCTAAAACCGCAAGAAGCTTTATTCTTTATCTGCTTTGAAAGTGCATGCGTATCTAAAGGAACTCCAACTAGCGAAGGGAAAGCAATGTTGCTGACACTTGCCATCATCTCTCTTCGCTCCTCCTTTGTTTGTGTCAGGCTGCTTCTGGCATTCAAGTTCTAGACAATTCTTATATACTAATTAACGTCATGCTGAATGTATTTTGACCAAAACACCCTTGGATATCAGAGTAAGGAAAGCCTCAACTAACGGAACACTTTCTATCACTCGTTCGTCTAGGAAAAAAAAAACAACACTTTTATTTAATTTCATACAAAAATTTATAAATAAATAAAAAAAACTTAATTGACGTCATGATGTGACACTTTCACGGGTTAACGTAAGAAAAAAATATTACATTTATGTTAGTAGCTTTTTAAGGCAAATTTACATGAAATTATTTTACTTTAAATGTGATCAATAACTTATCTTTAGTGTAAATAAATAATATTATGTGCTTTTAAGTGTTGAATAACTTGTTCAACGTTATGCAAAGAATGTTAATAAATAATTTTAAGATGGATGGAGTCGTATGTTGTGTTAATTTAAATTTTTATTTAAAAAATAATTTTAGGATACTGACTAAAGAATAAAATTGAACAGTTTTATAAAAAAAAATATTGTTAATCAAATATAAATTAACAAAACTTGCATTATATTTTCCAAAATAATTTTTAATGTTGCTCTTTAAGAAAAAAATAAACTGATGTTGTTCATGAAGAAATATTAGAGTCCCACTAGATAGACAATCATGCTCATTATCAGAGCAAATCCTCATGTATGAGTGTGGATTGTGGAGAATTACAACCTCAAAATAAAATATAGTAAAAAAATAAAACAACAGCTTAGATTTTGTCTTTGATGAGAACGACACTATAAGGACATAACATCTGATGTTTAATTTGTTAAAGATGAGTAGAGTCGCGTGTTTGAGGTTTAGACAAGTTCTCATGAATGTAGACTTTTGAATTTGATTGATCTCTAGTAAAACTAAGATATTGTGGAATGAATGGATAATTGGATATTTGTAAAATGTATTTCGATTTTTAAATAGTAAAGATTTTATTAAAATGATAATGTGTGTTAAATATTTATCTAATAAAATAAAGTTATTTATATGGGTTGGATTTTTTTTAATATACATAAGATCTAAGGCCTAGCAAAACCAATAATGCTCACCCTATCCAGATTGCCTTATTGCACTGATAACTTACTTCGAGATGCGTAATATTGTTTGTAAGTACATCTTTTCTATCTTACTTCCAGAGATGGCTGTAAGATATTTTTTGTAATTACATCTTTGGTATCTTGCAAATGGATTTTGGCTTTAGTCAACACTAGTTTGGAATTCATGGATTTTTAACTCTGCTATTTCATCCGATTTCGAATACAATGTTTATTTTATTTAATGTTGCTTATTTTTCTAGAATATATGTTACTTTTAATCAAATCAATACATAATATTTTTAAATCAGTAGTTAAACATTCGTGTGCAAAGTAAATTTTAGAAATAAAATTAATCTTCCCAACTTTATTCTTAAAAGTGCTGCAGGAGACTAACATTGCTGTTGGTAGAAACAAAATTGAACTCGAATATCTTAAACAAAGTATTTTATTTGAACATCGTAATCGATAAAAATTTGTAATTAAAAATGAACAATTAATTTTAATTAATATTAGTCATTATTAATAGAATTAACAAATATTTTATATTAATAATATAATAAAATGCTGCTGCAGAAGAATGAGATAAAGATGAGCATGGTGGATCAGAGTTGACGAGATGGGTCAAATACTGGGCCCGATAACGATGGGAGTCTGATAATGATAACATGTCCAAACGCTATTGGACCTGGACACCTGGGCTCGTCTGTAAAAGTCCAGAATAGAGACAACAGTGAAGTTATTATGAGCCTCTTGAAGACAAGCAACACGGCCTTCTATTATTCATCAACAACTTTGGTAGGTCCACTGTCACTTTGCTTTTTGTCACCAGCTATAGATTGTAATAGCTTGCAATAAGAAGCTATTATACATCCTGTCATGTGCTACCAAAATTTTATATTGTAATTTTATTGCCTAAAATATCGTAAATATAATATAACAATTTTTCAATCTTCATAAATTTTAATTTCTTTTATGAAACTATCATATGTTTTAAAGGGACGCATAACATGTCAAGTGATCGTGTATCTTGGATTGGTAATCCTGTGAGACTTAAAAAAAAATGTCTCAATAATGATTATCATAGGTGAAAATATAAAAAGATATGAAGTGTTGAGAGATTTAATTTAGACTAACTTTAATAAATAAACCTGAAGCCAAACAAAAAATTTTGAATTAATATTTTTATCAAATCAATACAAAAGGGACAAAATAAAAAAAAATTAACATTAAGAGTAAAAGAAATAAAAAAAAATTATAAGTATAGAAATTAAAAAAATCTATCTTGAACTATACATATTAAAAAAAATCTTAAAAAATATGTATAGGACTAAAAATATTAATTTTAAATTATAGAGACTAAAAGAAAATAAATGAAATTACAGGGACAAAAAAATATTTTAACCTTTTAAAAAGGTAAAATTGAATAAAATTATATTTAAAACATTTTCTTTTAAATTTAATTATACTTTTTGTGAATCATATTTCCTGATTTTACGAATTTTTTACTTAACTTTCAAATTTACAGTGACCAAATTTTCTAAACTTCATATATTTTATCACTTTATAAGTTTAGATAATGAGTTAACAATTAATATAATATATTAATCACAAATATCACACATAATACCACTAATTAATACACCAGTAACTTATATTAGTAGTCCGTATGTTATATTGATAGTCAATATGAAACTATACTATATCAATGGTTAATTAATAGAGTAGAAAAAATGTGAAATATTGAAAGTTAGTGATAAAATGTGGAATTTAAAAATTAAATGGTCAAAAAATGTAAAATTATAATATATGAGTAATGAAAAGTGTAATTAAACTTAAATTTTAGAAAGAAAAATGGTTGACAGTTGAGATGAAATTGTGTGCTGTTGAAATGGTGATCTGAAGTGAAATATCAAATATAGAGATTTTGTGTGTCAAGCTGGCCGGCTCTGCTCTATCTTGCTCTGTGTCCTTTCTCCTTAATTATATGCTAAGCTCTACTCACTACATGTCACCATTGCCCTCATGCAATTCATGTAAATATAATTAATTAATATCCTCTCTTCTGCATTTTAATAATGGTTTAAATACAAATTAGAAAATGAATATAAATTTATAAATACAAATATTTTATTAGTAAGAAGTTTTTTAAGTGATATAACACAAAATTTATTATGCCAATTTTAGTAATTTCTTAAGAAGAAAAACTCTTTAAAAATAATATGTATTTAGAATACTAAAATCACAACTCATTTATGCAGGTAAAGTTGAGATGACATAATAATTAATAGGTTTAAATATGTTTTTAGTTCTTTAAATTTAAGATAAATTTATTTTTTGTCTCTCAAATTTAAAATTATTGTTTTTAGTCCATGTAATTTTAATAATCTTATTTTAGTCCCTTAGGTTACTAATAATATATTTAAAAGTGACTAATTAAGATAGTTATGTAATATCGAGCAGATTTAATGTGATATTTTCATTGATAGGGATACTAATAGGTAGATTTTATGCAATAATGTTTGATAAATTTCTTGATAAAATTTGAATATAAGGACTAAAATAAGATTTTTAAAAATTACAAAGACTAAAAATAATAATTTTAAATTTGAGAGATAAAAATATACTCCCTCCGTTTTTTATTCATAGTCGTTTAAGGTTTTGCACGGGATTTAAGGAAATGATTGATATTTTAGTTTTCAAAAATATTTATTGCTTACTTTCCTATTCTACCCTCTATTTTTTTATAGTATTTTGTTAGAAACATATTTCCCTTTTAAATACAACATTAACTTTACCTAGGTGGTTAGAGAAAAAATAGGTAAACATTAAAAATAAATAGACACATTATTCAATAAACATACATTAATTATCAAGAGTAAAAATGAGAAAAAAAATAATAAATTATTAATTTTAATAAAATAACAATTAAAAAAATGACAAATTCTAAAAAAGGACTGAAAATAAAAAATATATATATATATTTACCAGGGAGCGTAATTAATAAGTAGGCTCTAACTAGAATGAGAAATCCACATTTTTTGTCTCACTGCATTTATGTGTATTTCACCTTCGTCGTCACTTGTTTGGACTTATGCCCAATAACTCTATGCGTAGTACATCAGTCACCAGTGACGTTGCTAACTTTGAACTCATTTGATTTAGGATTTATTTATTCGAAGGATAAACATAAACCAAAGAGAGAGACATCATGTTTTCAACACAAACTCTTATATAATGAAAGTTCTTTCTTCTTTCGGTACAAAAGTATTTAAAAAAAATAGAAAAAGTTATGTCGTATTTTGATAAAGATAAATATTACTATTTATCCAAATTGTTATAGTGATGAATTATATAGGATATGGCCCACAACCAGAAGAAGAAGAAGGACAAGTCATTAATTGCTTGTATTTGGCAGTTGAACCAGAAACTATGTGTGAGTCTCCTATTGCAGTGCAGTTGAACCAGAAACGATCTGAGTCTCCAATTGCAGTGCAGATTTGACAGAGTTGAAATCAAGGATTTTAACTTTTATAGGATTCCTAATCCCACTCTGTCTCTTTCCCTAGTGGAGCTTCCAAACCTAATCCCACTCTTCAAAATGCCGTGTTTTCCCCATCTCATAATAATACACATCCTTTTCATTTTTCAAGTTTATCCATAAAATGATAACAATCAATTTTTAATACCAAAATTATTATTAATCATTTTTATGCACTACACACAAGAAAGGAATTCAAACAAATGATAAACAAAAATTATATATATAAAATGCAACGTTGTAAGTTTTTATTAATTATTATCTTTTAATAATAATTGTATATTTTGATATTTTAAGGTAAAGTGTGAGAGATTTTTGGAGATTAAGACATTCTTAAAAAAAAATTAGATGTTGTAGAGGATTTCTAAGATTAAGCAATAATGGTATTATGTTGTGTTGCTATGGTGTTAGTCATAAGTTATTTGTTGCTTGGTTTGTATGTTGATGATTGTAATATAGTTATTTTTCTTATGTATTTATTTTTTGTTTATTCTTTTGAACACTGATTTATCTTTTTATGTTTTATTGTAGTTGAACTATCATGATCATGTTTTACATGAAAAATAAGACAGGATTAAGTTAAAAGTTTGATGTCTCAAGTTTTGAAAACATGTTGATAGATAATGAAATTGATACTTTAGAACTATTCTAATGTAGTTGGTGTATAGATGTTGTGTAACAAATAACTTAAAATTTTTAGTTTTCATAGGTAATGAATTACTATATATATATATATGTATTTAAATTTTTAGTTAATTTACATTTATATATATTAGAATACATATTTTCAGATAATGTGAATATATTAATTTAAAAATTTTGATTGCTTTCCATGGTTAATCGTAAATAATATGTAAGTGTAATAGTAAAGACAGTCGTTACCTTTTGAATAAAATACAGTTGATTTTAACTCTTGATAGTTAATAGTAAGACTGTACAAAAGGAGAGAAAACTTCTGAAAGCGCATTAACCATCCATTGGGGGGTACGGTTGTAACATTTTTTTTTTTTAATATTTTCCAATCTATTTTCTCTCCTGTTTACGTTAATTTGTTATATATGTTTATCTATTTAAATATTTTCTTATTAATTTCCCCTTTTTAACATAACTTTTTCTCCATTAATTTATATAATTGCTTTTGTCTAATTGTATATGAATTATTCGTGTGAAAAATGTTATAATTTTATGTAAATATGAAATGTAAATCCTTAACTAATGTTACATGTAATAATTAATTAATATTGGATATCATAATGTTTTATTTGTATTAAATAATTATTTTTTGCGTATAAATTAGTGCAAATTTAACATATAAAACGTGTTTTTGTACATATATAAAACGTGTTTTGATAATCAGTTATGTGAGAAATTAAACTAGTTTAATTAATTAGTTACTAATTTTTTTATAAGAATAACAATTAATGTTGTAAGCCATAAATGGATATGATCAATAGTCAATGAGTTTTTCTATTACATATGAATGAGTAGCAACCAAATTTTGTTTTCAACTCGAGTACAAAGCAAATCATCATTTCTCTCACTTGCAAGGGATAGTAAAAGTAAAAATAAATTTGTAAGTAAGTAATGAAGGACTGATTTTTATGTAATTAAGGGAGATAAGCTAATTTTTTTATTATTTTATATGAAAAAGTAATTTAACCGATCAATGTGGGAGCACAATTAAAAATAATACTGACAATTAATTAATATTACGGATTTGTTTGGCTAAATTTTTATATAAACACTTCTAAATAAATAAATAAAATAACTTTTCATAAATTGAATGATTTTATTTGTAAATTAATTTGTACTTTTTTAGTAGTTTTTCTAAAATTATAATTTTAACTTATACATGAGATAACTTTAATTTACTGAAAATTTATGTACTCATTATGTGTTTTTAGATAAATTTATCTGAACATTTACGTAATACTAATAAAAAATAGTGATGAGAGCATATGCTCTATATCATAATGTGGGTCCAGCTTCAATAATGACGAAAATGTCACCATGATAAGATCGATCAAACGTTTATTTAATTTTAAAACAAATTATATGATGAAGTCTTCTAAAATATTATTTTATTAAAAATAGAGGGGATTTAAATGTTATCAATGTAAATTTTATTAAATATTATATTATTTAATAATTTTATATTAAATATAAATTTTATAAATTTAATTGTTAGATTGAAATTTTTTTACTCTTTAATTATATATATATATATAATTTTATATTAATTTAAACTAATTTAATATTTCATTCATAATATATATTTTTTAAAATATGAATATTTTGATTATTTTTAAGTTATTATTTTAATTTTAACAAAATTTTATATAAATATAAAAGTGATATGAAATTATAATTCAATGATTAAATTTACAAAATTCATACGTATTACTCAATAAAAATTATATCGATGTCATTTGAATCATACTCTTAAAAATATAATTATATTTAAAAATTTTATTTTTTTAACATTTTGAACTGAAATAATATTTATTTGAATTGAGCAATAAAGTTAAGTCATATAATTATTTGAGACATTGTTGATGTTAATAAAACTTTATTAACGTAACTTGTTAAACTATGTCTTAATTGAAGCAACAATTATTGGTTGAAGTAATGTTATCCTACAACATTTAAAAAAAAGTCTAATGTAAGCACAAAATGAAATATGAATTGAAAAAATAGAGATAGATATTATAAAGTGTAGGAATTTCATTCCGTGTCTATTTAGCAATGGTGGTCGAGTGTCATTTCAAATGAGAATCCCAGTAGCTGGCTGTTCCTATGGCAAACAACATCAACATTGGATTTGGAATTAGTCTATGGAGAGTTTTCACACAAAACAAAACCTTGTTAACCAAGAATATGTTCACTCCTCCAAAGTCCAAATGCTCACATCTTGCCTCTTCCAACCAATCAACAAACGGAATAACTATCTAATTAGCCACAATTACAAGTTTTGAAGCCAATCAATCTCATAATTAAACAAACTAGGGGAATCATGTACGTTGGTACGTGTTCAACTACTACTAAAGTTTCTCATAATATTGTTGCCTAATAAAGGTGGATGGTCTCTGTTAGCTTAACCAAAGTGCCTTCTTAGATTGTCTTGTTAAATGAATTTATTAAAAAAAATTAAAATGAATCGCTTAAAACTAAATTGCATGGTATAACGTGGAATGGGTTTGGCTCCATTGATTAAAGTTATAAATAAGGTCATGTGGTGAAGCAGGGATTCCCACGTGATTCTTTCAATTCCATATGTATCGTATTAACAAGGGACAACAGTTACCTATTTCCTCCGCAACTTCTCATCCTTCGCTGTTCATCGGATTTTTTTTTCTTTTTTAATTAAAAAAATAAAATTAACATTAGTTTTTTATGTTGTGACTTGTGACTGTGACTGATTATTTATTTATTTTTTCTAGTAAACCACTTGAAACAGTTGAGAGTTGGTCTTTTCACGGTTTAGCCGACACTGGTTACATCCATTTATTTCTGCTTATTATTTTTTTCCCTCTACAATTCCACTTTCTTGTTGTCGATATGATAACACCTTTAATATAACTAAATAAGGAGTTAATGACATGTAAAAACCTTAATATTAAAATTATTATCTATTTAATGATTAATTAAAATTTAGCATTATTCAACTTAACTTATTAATTTTCTTATTTATATCAAATTGAGTTTGACTTTTGTTTAATTGGATTCAAGAGAAAAGAAAACTATCTGATTTTCATATATCAAATTTGAAGCCAAAGAATTTATTTAATTTATAAAAAGTATAAAATAAAAATTCAGATTTAATATATTCATAAGAAATTAAAATAAACTTAAAAAGAAGATATTTAAACAAGAAAAATAATGATGTTAGGTTAGGTTTGGTTTCAATGAATTTGAAAATGCATGATTTGATATATGACTTGATGTCTGATGATAACTATTGCTGACTCATACATTTATTTTTAACAATGATTTTATTATTATTATTATTATTATTATTATTATTATTATTATTATATTTTTGACAAATTTTCGGAAGATCTATCATTTTTCTACTTTAAATACCCCTATGTCATTAAAAGAAACATTGGATATAGTATTTGATATATATATATATATATATATATATATATATATATATATAATTTTTTATATACGACAAACTTTTTTATATCAAAAAATCATAATTCTTAATAATTATAAATCTTAACAATCATAAAAATCTATTTGTTTGATTATAAATATTAATTGAGAAATAATGGTTTTTATTATATTAAATAAGCAAATAAAGGTAATTAATATAGTATTTTTACTGCATTAAAAATTTATTTTTATTTTGAAAAAATTAGTTTCTTACGTTTTTCATATAAATAATTTTGTGAAAAATTTATATAAAAATCATTATAAAAAAATAATGTTTCTTAAGATTATTATTTTTTAAATAATAAATTAAATATAAAAATTAACATTCTCAAAATTAGACTTTCCAGAAATTAAAAACTTTCATTATATCAAACCATCCCTAAGACTTAAAATATTTTTTCCATGCAATACTTTTTTAACACATCTATTTTTTTTTTCTTCAATTTTTTAACTGTCTTAATTTCTTCCCCATACTTGTTAATCTCAATTTTTCTATAATAGTTAATTTTTTAAAATCTCAATTATGTATACATATAACTTTTCAATTTTAAAAGATTTTAAGATACATTGTTACTGTAAATATTTATACATTATTAATTGATTAGAAATCATCCTAACGATAATTTTTTAAAATAATTATACACAAAAGTCAATTATATTAAAAAAAATATTACAAATATTGATTAATTAGATTACAATGTAAAGTGTATTCTAGTTAGATTATTTTTAAAATTGTATTCTTTTCCTTAGATTATATTCCTTTAAAGTGAGCAACTCAATTTATTGATGAGAAAATAAAAATAAAAATTACATATACATGCACATTATAAATTAGATTTATTAGAATATCAATTGTTGTTGTTTTTTTCAACAATTAAATTAAATTAGATATTTTATTCTTACTCACTTTTAAATCTCTTTAATTTCCTTGTTATATTTGATATGTACAAGTGTACAACACTTGAGCCAGCTAACAACTAATTCAAGAAATTTACCAAAAAAATATAATAAAAGGGCTCAGGAGGGCCAGCATGCAAACTCACAATGTAAATGAAAATTTGGTCAACGTTGTTCAGTTTAAATGCGGATTTATGTGCGAGCCCATTTGTCTAATTAATACAGTAATGGAACTTCTATAAATTATTATTAAAATAATAGTTTATTAATTAAGCTAAATTTTAAGACTTTTGAAACTTATTTTTATAACATCTCTATATGTCAATTATTTTTATATTAATAAAATAATCTTTATTAATTAAACTAGTTTTTCATTAAATATTTTAAAAAATATATTTTTCTTTAACAATTCACTAATGTTTTGAAATTCTTGACTAACGAGTGACCTAATTCATAATTATTAAAAATAAATAAACTCTATCTTATAGCAGGGGGTGTTCATTGGTTTGTATTTTTTTTATCGAACTAGGGATGACAAAAATACCCGCACCCCCAGGTATTTGTGGGTAAAATTTACTACGGATAATAAATGAATAGGCTAATTGGGTATCCTCGAATAATAGGAACGGATAATTTTTCACCCGTTTATAAATGGGGCGGGGACGGGTATGATGATATCCATACTCGCGGGTACCCGTTTAATAATATTTATTAAATATACTAATTATCTTTATACCACATATATAGTTCTAAAATTACACTCTCTCATCTTATTTCCTTACAAAAGTGAGGTTGATGAAGTTACCAACATGTGTTAAGCATGTTATAGAATTATGTTGAATGTAATTGGATTAATTTTCTAGTTTTGATTGGACCAATAAGATTGATGTATTTTAAGTTGTTTACTTTCATTTGGAATTATGAAATTAAATTATTGTAGCTTTGTGATATGAGACTTTCACTTACTTGTGAGATTGATGTATTTTAAGTTATTTATTATCTTGCATTTTTATTATTATTTCAACAAAATTAACGTTAAATACAAGTTTAAAATTAACATTGAATTTTTATTTTTAATATTTCAATGACATTAAATCTAAACTTAAAATTATTTGTAATATAATTTTTTCAATTTCTTAAAAAAATTATAAATATCCATGGATATCAGTGGGTATTCAAGAAATTCATGGATATCTGCTTAATGGAGACATATCGAATAGTACATATCAAGATGGAGACATGTTCATTTGTAAGTGTCTTCGATAGAGACACATCAGTATTGCAGGTGTTCGTGATGGAGACACGTCAATTTTGTAGGTGTTTGTGATAGAGACATGCCTAGTTTGTGTGGATATGATTTGTCGAAGTGTTTGAAATGCATTCACGGTGTGTCCACTCCTAGAGAGTGTCAGACTCAGGGACATGACAGTCTCATGTCGTGTCTGTGCAACATAAGTATCAAATCACCCATCATTTATTCATTCATGTACCAAATTCAATAGTACTAGAGGATAATCTTCACCTTACAAGTCTTATATCTACTAGAGATAAGACAATCAAAAAGTATATATAAGCTATAAATTCGACATCAATTATAAATAAAATAATTAAAGACTATATAAGTTAGGAATCAATGCACACAAAAACTCATACATTTTTCTTGATCATTATAAGAATCTTTATCAATATACAATAAATATTTTACTGACATTGTATAATGGAGGTAAAATATTTTATAGCCTTTTCTATTGCCACTAAAAATTATATTAAATACCACTAAAAAATTATTTTATTATAATAAATTAAGTAAAAAAAATTATAAAATCCTAACCAATTCAAATCAATTAAATTTAATTGATTCAGATTAATTTTTAAATAAAAATTTAATCTAAACCAATCTAACTCCATCCGTAAATATTTGTATTGTAAACTTTTCATGCGTATTAAAATCTATTTCAATTTTTTTAAAGTGATCTCTCGCACTGTAATTCCGTTCTCGTACTTGGGCCTAAAACAATGTGTTATGTCGAAGTAGCGTCATTCTTATATACGACAATGTTCAAAACTCACTTAACTATATTAATATTTGTGAAGTACAATTAATATTCCACCTAGACATTTAACTGATCTAAGTACTTAATTACTTGTGAGATTGATGTATTTTAAGTTATTGATTATCTTGTATTTTTATTATTATTTCAACAAAACTAACGTTAAATACAAGTTTAAAATTAACATTGAATTTTTATTTTTAATATTTCAATGACATTAAATCTAAACTTCAAATAATTTGTAATATAATTTTTTTAATTTCTTAAAAAAATTATAAATATCCATGGATATCAGCGGGTATTCAAGAAATTCATGGATACCCGCTTAATGGATACTCGCGCGGATATGGGGTTAATTTTCATCCAGCGGGGTGGGGACATGTTTACTATTACCTACACCCATGGAGCCCCATTGTCATCCCTAATCCAAATCAAATTAATTAAACTTGGTTCACATATTAGATTTACACATTTAAAATTTGAATCAATTCGAATCAAATATATTATTATTTTATTATTTTTATTTAATTAAAATTATATATATATATATGTATCATTTTGATTATTTTAAAAATATTTTTGTATTATAATATGTAGATTTTTTTTATTCCTTTTTCCAAGTACTTAAAAAATAAAAAAGAACTACACTGTAATATATTGAGTGTCATTTTTTCACACATTGTAATGCATAATGCATTTAAAATCCTTAAGTAGGTTGAGAAAAGAAACCAAGAGGGACTATATTATAAATCTATTAATTTAGTTAATTTTTTACAATATAACAATCTAGTTAATGTTGAAAAATTCATTTACTTTTTAATTATTTTTTTAATTAATTGGATATTTGATGATGCAAATCGAACCAACTTAATTAACATTGAATTGGTTCAGTTTGAGTCACTACACCAAAATTTACTATTATTGTCAATTATTTAATATCAATAAACTAATTATCTCTATTTTATTATTTAATAAAAAATTTAATGACTAATAAATAATAATCATTAAAATGTATTTACACTATATTAAAATTTACTATGATAATTATTTAATGATAATAAACTAATTATCTTTAATTTATTATCTAATAAAAATATTTATGGATAATAAATGATAATCACTAAAAATATATTTATATGATTAATTATTGAAAATGGTTGATAAGGGTAACTTTTAATTCATTTTTTTGGAAAAAACTAAAGTCTCACATCGATTAAAGATAAAACAATTAAAAAACATATAAGTTATGGACAACTCTCACCTCATAAGTTGATTTTGCAGGGTTGAGTTAAACTCATAACTTACTATTCTAAGATGGTATCAAACTATGTAACACATATTCGGATATGATATGGATACATGACACAAACACGAATACAGGAATACGGCAAAATCAAAAAACATAAGACACATGGACATGACATATATATAATATATAATATAAATAACATGGAAAAAATATTATATATTAATACAACAATGACTTACTAGGTCTCAAAAAAATTTATTAAAATATATCATATTCATAGTTTTTTTTTAAATCTCGAATCCTTCCTTCGTTGTTTTTATTTTTATTAAAAAAAATTCTTTTCTATTTTTTGAAAGTTAAGTAAGGAGAGATAAAATAAATTTATTCATTATCTCTATTTTTATCAATTTTTTTCTTTTTTTAAAAAACAAATATCAAATCTTACTTTCTTTATTTCTATTTTTATTGAGATTTTTTTTAAAAACAAATCTCAAATTCTCCCTTTTTTATTTATGTTTTTATTGAGATTTATTATTATTCTTTTTTATTAAAAAAATCTCAAATCTTGAATTCTCCCTTCATTATTTTTATTTTTAGTAAAAAAATATTTTCTATTATGTGAAAGTTAAGTAAGGAAAGATAAAACAATTTTCTTCATTATTTCTATTCCTATCAATTTTTTTAAAAAAAAAACTCAAATCTTACTTTCTTTATTTCTACTTTTATCAAGATTTTTTAAAAAAAAATCTCAAATCTTCCCTTTTTTGTTTATGCTTTTATTGAGATTTATTATTATTATTATTTTATAAAAAAAAGTCTCAAATCATCCCTTTTTTGTTTATGTTTTTATTGGATTTAAAAAAAATGAAATCCACATATCGAATCGTACATCAAGATGGAGACATGTTCATTTGTAAGTATCTTCGATAGAGACACATCACTATTATAGGTGTTCGTGATGGAGACACGTCAATTTTGTAGGTGTTTGTGATAGAGACATGCCTAGTTTGTGTGGATATGATTTGTCGAAGTGTCTGAAATGCATTCACGGTGTGTCCACTCCTAGAGAGTGTCAGACTCAGGGACATGACAGTCTCATGTCGTGTCTGTGCAACATAAGTATCAAATCACCCATCATTTATTCATGTACCAAATTCAACAGTACTATAGGATAATCTTCACCTTACAAGTCTTACATCTACTAGAGATAAGACAATCAAAAAGTATATATAAGCTACAAGTTCGACATCAATTATAAATAAAATAATTAAAGACTATATAAGTTAGGAATCGATGCACACAAAAACTCATACATTTTTCTTGATCATTATAAGAATCTTTATCAATATACAATAAATATTTTACTGACATTGTATAATGGAGGTAAAATATTTTATAGCCTTTTCTATTGCCACTAAAAATTATATTAAATACCACTAAAAAATTATTTTATTGTAATAAATTAAGTAAAAAAAATTATAAAATCCTAACCAATTCAAATCAATTAAATTTAATTGATTCAGATTAATTTTTAAATAAAAATTTAATCTAAACCAATCTAACTCCATCCGTAAATATTTGTATTGTAAACTTTTCATGCGTATTAAAATCTATTTCAATTTTTTTAAAGTGATCTCTCGCACTGTAATTCCGTTCTCGTACTTGGGCCTAAAACAATGTGTTATGTCGAAGTAGCGTCATTCTTATATACGACAATGTTCAAAACTCACTTAACTATATTAATATTTGTGAAGTACAATTAATATTCCACCTAGACATTTAACTGATCTAAGTACTTAAATACCTTGGCTCTCCAAAATTGGACTTCATTTCTTAACCTCTCACCTAATACCTAAGATCCAGTGATAAAGAATAAAGAATAATAATTAAAATTTATTTTATAGCTTTCAAAAATAAATCACCCATTTAATGCGTATACATATATATTCATTCAAGAAAAAAAAACATGTTCGAATATCAAACTTTCAAATTCAAGAATTGCAGATATTTTTAATTTGGAGATGGCTTTCCTTTGATTATACAACACCTGCCATAAATTTTAGATTTAGGTACATTGATGTTATTGACTTTTGCATCAGTTGCAAATCTTTAGATATTGGGGCGGGGGTATAGATGGATATATATTGAAAAAAAATTGCAAACATATTTTGATTCTATAAATGTATAGTTTTTCTTTAGAATTGATTTCTTTTTTCATATCTTGAAAACGAATCATCCATCAACCAATAAGCTCAATGCATTTTGAAAATATCACCAAATAATCATTTGTCTACAAAAATGGATTAATTGTACAAAAGAAGCTCAATATTATGGAAACTCAAAATCTTCCCTTCATTTTTAACTTTAATTCATCTAGTATGATTCCCAACTCATCAAGAGAAGAAAACAATGATCGTGTTTTGCTTTTTTTTTTTTTTTTTTTTTTTTTTTTTTTTTTTTCCTTTTCTATTTTATAAAACAATTTTAAAAGCTGTTTTTAGAAATAATTCTAACGTTTAGATATCTCAATGGAGAAAATATCACATTGACATTCCTCATTTTTCTTCTTAATTATTACATCAAACTATCATTTATCACATTCACATTTGCCTCTCTTGTCATTATCTTTTTATATCCATACGTGTCTAGTGGCATGGGATATTCATGAAACACTAATTATCTTTTGATATATATTCTTATAAGTTTTCTTAATATTTCGTAAGAAATAATCAAATAATTAAAGATAAATATATTTTATACCTTAGAAATATTTTAAAAAATATACAATATATAAAGTAAAATGATTAACTATATAGAATTATTACAGTGTACAGAAAAGGCAGAAAGTGTTGGTTTCTTAGAACGTAGCCATACATATGTTAACTTGAGTTGAAGCTAGCGTTATTACCACAACCCTAATCTACTTTAGTTTCATATAGTGCTTTAATTACCAAGCACCCATACCCAAGAGTGGTGAGGAAGAAGACGACTCTTCCACTGACAAAGAAGAAGGCAAGTTGGCATAGTAAAAAATATTGAAAATTATAGATATAGAGATATTGAACCCAGAATACCAAAATTTCATATACGCTTGACACTAAAAATATTGCGTGATTTGGTGGATGTCTGGATGACGAAGATGTATTCGTGGCCCCACATGAAGAAAGAAGATATTTAAGAAGTATAAGAATTTTAGATTTTATTACATATATAATTGCCACCCAAACCGAGAAAATGCTTGATTCCTATTTTCGTTATCTTATTTTTAAAATCACACCCAGGTGATGCAAGGGTGAAATTTAATATATATATATATATATATATATATATATATATATATATATTTTTATGAATAAAAATTATTATAACATACAACTAAAATCAAATTTAAGTTGTCATAAATCTATCTTGACCTTACCATTAGGTCAATACATTTTTTTATGTACACAAATAAGATATTTTGAAATTTTGTTAATTTGTGTTGTAAAAACTTAATTCATTTTCCGAAATTATTTTTAACAAGTAACAAGTGTTTTAAATATATATTTTTTTATTTTTGTAAAATTAAAAATAGTATTGAAACAAGTTCTGGTTCACTAATTTGTTGATATTAAATAAGATGGAATATGTGATTCAAATAAAAAAAGGTGATAGAAAAAGAGTAGAGGGAATGTATTGACAGTATAGTTGGTAGTGGTACAGAAAGAATAGAAGTAGAAGGTTGTGAAATTGATGTATGAGTAAGAAAAGTAGAGAAGAATTATTATTACAGAAGCACATACCCTTGCTAATGCTAAGGTTGTAGTTGGAGTGGTTTAGCAGTTGGATTTTGTGGAGAAGGTTGATTTTGAAGTACGAGAACCCCATCATCCGTGGTTTTCATTTTGACCACCCCAAAGTGCTGCAAGAGCCCCCACCCCCAATCCCAAAGGTTCAACACAATGTAAGTCCCAATCCCACCGATAAGCCCATAAGCGATCGAATACGTCAACGGCATCAGAATGAGGGTCACGAACGCTGGTATCGCTTCCCTCATGTCCTCCCAATCAATCTCCACCACCGATCTCATCATCAAAACCCCCACCAGAATCAACGGCGGCCCCACCGCCCACGCCGGAATCGACGCCAGCAGCGGCGTGAAGAACAACGCCAGAAGGAAATACGCCGCCACCGTCAGCGCCGTCAACCCGGTCCTCCCGCCCTCGCGTATCCCCGTCGAGGATTCAATGAACGCCGTCACCGGCGAGGTCCCCAGCAGCGACCCCACCACGATGGACGTGGCGTCCGACATGAAGGCGAAGTATTGCCCCTCGAAATTCCCCTTCTCGTCGGTGAAGCCGGCGAAGCGGGCCATGGAGTACAACGTTCCGGTGGTGTCGAGAATGTCCACGTACAAAAAAGTCACCACGGCCTCCCAAAAATACCCTTTGTTTATATTCTTAAAGCTCAACGCCCCCGCGGTGGTTTTTATGGTGTGAACGTCGACCACCTTCTTGAAATACTCGTGCGCCGAGTTACCCGCCTCCGTGTTTGGAAACGCCGTCACTTTCGTATTCCGAAACCACGACACCACGGTGACGAAAACGATGCCGTATATCATAGCGCCTTTAACATTCTTCACCAGACAGTAGGCGATTATGACAAAGCCCACCAGGCCCAGCCAGAGTGTGGGGCTTTCCATTCTGTCTCTAAGGCAGAGGATATCCCCGGAAACCGTCCCGCCGGGTAATAAACTAACGGTCCCGTTAGCAGCCGTTAAGACAGGGGCCAGGGAAGCCCGGGAGGAGGTTGGACAGGCGCCGAGGGTGACTAAAGTGGATGGGCTGAACCCGACGAGCCCGATTCCTTGGTTGTTTTGAAGGCCGATGAAGGCTAAGAAAAGCCCGATTCCGGCGGAGGAGCTTATTCTAACGGGCTTGGGGACGAGTTTGGCGAGCTTGGCGCGGAGGCCGATGGCGGAGACGAGGAGGAAGATGGTCCCTTCGATGAAGACCGCGGCGAGGGCGCTTTGGTAGGAGACGTTGCCGGAGCCGTGGAAGCCGACGACGGTGTAGGCGAAGTAGGCGTTGGAGCCCATGCCCGGGGCGAGGCCGAGAGGGAGATTGGCGAAGGTCCCCATGATGAAGCAGCCAATGAGGGAAGAAGCTATGGTAGCCACGATGAGGTCCTTCCGCGTGTTTTCGAGGCAGGAGGCGTACCCGGGATTCACCGGGTTGAACTTGCATGACTCGTCCGGGGGCAGGAGGCGGTGGGAGGGCCCGCTGCAGGCCGAGGGAGGTAGGGAGGCCTCCGAGCAGAGTGGGAGGCAGTCCGACACGGAGCAGGTCCCCCCGGAGTCTGCCAGGATGGAGGCGTTCACGGCCAGTATGTAGGCCATGGTCAGGAAGGTGGCGGTGCCCGCGCGGAGCTCCGTGGTGAAGGTGGAGTTCCGGTGGGATAGCTTGAACCATTTCCCTACTCTGCTTTTGGCGACGTAGTTGTTGAGCCTTGAGAGGGGCTTTGTGTGGCCTTCGTGTTGCGGAAGTGGGGGTCTTTCCCCCTCCGTTTCCATTCTCCTTCTTCCCTCTTCCCTCTTCACTATCGTTTATATAGTAACGCTTTGGATTAGGATATTATGATTTTGCCTCCCTTCTGTGTTCTGTCTCCTCTCTTTCCTATTTCTTTTTCTTTTCCAAAGGATTTAGATTATAGATTCTAACCTCTCTCGGGATCTTTCTAATATATACCCAACACTCTCACTTCCCCTATCAATTTTCTTTTCTTTAATTATTAATTATTTTGGATCCAGCTTTTAATTAAGACTCCATACATAACATGGGGGCAGGTTTTTTTTTCTTTCTTTTTTTCTCTTTTCTGAGGGTCATTTATTTCAATATTAAATTTGAACGGATAGTGTGGAACAGTGTGTTCCTTGTTGTACAGCTGGGGTAATGTAAGTTAGCTGAATTTGACTTTGAGAAAATATATGTATATGAATGTGAAAAGTCTTTAAAATTTCCCTGTCGAGGCCATTACATTCTTGATAATTCCGGCGAATATGTGAATGGCTTGCGCAATATTGTTGACTAACATAACTGTTGTAAGTTGCATGTTGGGTGCGAAATTCATTCACAAGGCATAGAAAGATATTTAGAGTGGAGTGTTTGATTAGTTGGCCTCCCTTGTTTTCGTGTCTTCTTTTGCTTTTAATAATATTGTCGAGTTGGGTTGTGTGTGCCGTCGGAGTGCCTTTGTTTTCTTTAAAATTAGGGTGATGTTAGGAATTGGAAGACAGACACTACGTTTTCAAGCCTTGTATTTCATTTTCAACCGGGGTGACGCTCATTGACATGATCAAAATATTAAAACAATAATATTCGGTCGCCATGTGCTTAATGAATCTCGTATGGTTTCACACAAAGTTTGCCTATTTATTGGCTTAAACTTTCATTGGTCAAATTCAGCAGCACATGCTTGGAGCTTGTCCTCATTTCTCGTATTCAACCATTTTCATACCTGCAATACAAAACGAAACCAAAAACAACTAAGTACGTAGTGTGGAATAAAATTTTATATTTTATTTTATGTAAAATAATAAATATAATAATATGATCATGGAAGAGCACTAATACTCCATTTAGTAACGGGAAAAAATATAGTAATAGAATACGAGTCAAAAAAACATAATGAACGCTGAATTGCTTGATTTAAGTGGAACTAGTGAGAGAAGAAAAATAATATTGACAAGTTATTAAGTTTAAATGAAATGAAAAAAAAAAAAAAGAAATTATAAGATATCGTATATTCTACTTTTATACTTACAAGATATATTTAATCGATAAAAATGGTGGCTATGGTAATGACATGTTATTTAATTAATATTGTTACATTTTAATTGATTAAAGTGGAGTTCATACTACCATTAATTAATTCACATGTTAAAATCGTTTAATCAATTATTTTTGAAGTTTAATTAATTAAAATGACAGTGTAGTGAAATATTTTCAGGATATTTTTTGTTAATGGATTTTTGGGTTTATGAGCTGACTAATTTTGCTGTATTTTCCACACAAAAAAATTAAAACATGCGGGGATCAATTTTATTTATTTGAGCAACCAAACTTAACAAATTCATCTCTCTTTTCTTACCAATTTCCTTGTTAAATCAAACGTAACAAATAGAGCGAAAAACGACTTTTTTTTTAATATACCATTTTTTTATTATTTAAATAACCTAAACTCATTTATATTTATGTAAATATACCATTTAGAAATTTAGGTGAAAAATCGGTTATTGGGTAACCGATTTTTCAAAAATATTTTTGAAAATTTTTTAAAAATTCTTTTGAGAAATCAGTTACCCAGTAACCGATTTCTCAATAGGCTTTTTTTTGTATTTTTTTTTTGTTTTTTTGTTTTTTGAATTTCTTTTTCCAGATTTCTAATTTTCTTATTTTAGTATTTTAATTTTAAATTTTCAGTTTTTTAAATTTTTTTAGTATTTTTAAATAAAATAATTTAGTTAAGTTTTTAGAATAAGAATAAATAATGAAATAATTATTAACTAAATAAATAATGAAAAATATTAATTAAAATTTAAAAAAAATAGACAAAATATTTATTTAAAATAATAGTAAACAAAATACAATATTTGGAAGGTTTGATAATATTTTAAGTTTGGTGACTTGAACTCCCTTGACGATAAGGACATTTCTTCTTTGAGTGACCTACATTTCTGCAGGGAAAACATCTCCTTGGTTGTCCTGGTTCAACCATATCCATTTCAGTGTGTATTCTGAATGACTTTGGACGACCTTTTTTATTTCTAATCTTTTCTAGATTTGGTATGATTTGCAGTTCTTCACAATCCAGCCAATAAGATTCATTGGGCAGTTCACCAAATAATTCGTTATACACATTTGAAACATATTGTAATGTGTATACCGGATCTATGTAAGATTTATAATCGTGGTGAACATGCTTACATGCAACAACAACATGGGAGCATGGCATGTGTAGCTTTTGGAATTTTCCACAGTCACACCACTTGTCATGTAGTCTAACCGTGAAAGTTCCAGTAGGTCGTGTTTCCCTTGGGTTAATGGTCTCTTGCACCAGAAAACGTGTACTGTGACGATCAAATTCGAGGACATGATGACTATTAATCTTTGATTCTGCATCTCTCATGGCCCTATTCATTATTTCCGTATAAACTTGGCCAGCCCTGAGTTTAGCATCGACTTCCTTCCCCCTTTGGATGAATAAGGCATTACATCTCTTATAAGTCGACATGATGATTGCAGAAATTGGCAAATTTCTTGTTTTTTTAAGAATGGAGTTAATTGCCTCAGCCAAGTTGGTAGTCATGTGTCCCCATCGTCGGCCACCGTCTTATGCAAGAGTCCATTGTTCTTTTGGTATGGTGTTGAGCCATTCAATTACACCTTCAGTTTCTGGTTCGCTCCTTAGCATGTTGTAGTAGTAATTGAATCTTGGCTCAGTCATCCTATATGCTGTGAAATCAGATTAGGAAAAAATGAACAATTTAGTAATGTTGAAATATGGTGAAACAAATTAAAGTAATTAATGATGCTAAGTACATTCCCATATTGAAGATTAATTTTTTTCGTTCTGTATTCTTGAAATGCCTCATGAAGTTTTGAGCTATATGGCGAATACAGAACACATGCACTGAATTATCGGGTGTCCAACCACTGCCCTGTCTAGCGTAGGCATTTTTGATAGACTCGTGCCTGTCCAAAATTAAGCAAAGGCCATCTTGAGGGCAAACATGTCTTTTGAGATAATGTACAAAGAAAAACCATGTTTCTGTTGTTTCACCCTCAACAATTGCAAAGGCAATTGGAAAGATTTTGTTGTTACCGTCTTGAGCCACGACCACAAGGAGAGTTCCTTTGTATTTGCCATACAAGAATGTGCCATCAACTTGAACATTGGGCTTGCAGTATTTGAACCCATCGATACAAGGTTTAAATGTCCAAAATACTCTATGGAATTGAACATAATGATGAACCATCTCACCTTGTTGGTTGTATACTGGCCTAAATCCATTAAGAAATCCACTTATGGCATTGAGAAACTTGGGTAAATCATGGTAAGATTGTTCCTAGTTGCTATGTAAGTCTTCAATTTCCTTTTGCTTTGCCATCCAAGCTTTGCGATATGAGATCGTGTACCATTCAGCACTTTTGATGTGTGCTATTATTGTTGGAATAGAAATGGATGGATCACTCTCCACCAAAGGAAGAATACTTTTGCTAATATATACATACCCAAGGTTAAAATGATCTTGTGTAATAATAGGTGATGAACAAGAATGTTCACCTGTTAGCTTATGAAGCTCCCATTTTTGGCTTTTAGTAATAAAAGCCGCTCTGCGCCTCCAATCACATGTACTGTTAACACAGCGTGCAATAATTAATGTTGGTGACGATTTCTCCACCCTGTAATACAAACCTTTCTTTATATGGTATGCATTTAGAACATGTTGGACTTCCTCCTTTGTGTTGAAAGTCATGCCTTGAAATAGACTGTCAGAAGAGTACTCGACGCCAACATGGTCAAATGCATGTCTATACTCTGGGTCGGTGAAATCTGTTTGCAAATCAACATTATGCATGTGTGAAGGAAAACTGAATGTGCTTACGTGCTGAGATTGTTGTTCAAGACGATCTTGTTCATCTTGTTCATCATCTTGTTGGAGTCTTGCATCATCTTCCCCCTCACTAAAAGGACCAACTTCTTCTTCAGGAACTCCAACTTCAGGGACTCCTTCCTGTTGTTCTTCTTGTTGGACTCCAGATGTAAGGAGGTTGGTAAAGGATCCATGTGTATGAAAATCGTCTAATGATAGTTGGTTTTCATGATAAAAAGGTTGGTTTTCACGGGAAGAAGGTTCCTTGCGATAGGAAGAAGGTTGGTTGTGATAGGAAGAAGGCTGAGTTTCATAGAAAGAAGGTTGGTTTTCATAGGAAAAAGGTTGGTTATGATAGGAAGAAGAAGGTTGGTTTTGATAGATAGAAGATCGATTTTCATAAGTAGAAGGTTGGTTTTCTTCTTCAAAAATAATTGGTGTGAAATCTGCATATAGTTGAGCAGAAGTAAGATGTTTAAGGGAGCGAACCATTTGAATCATACCATGAACGTCTTCATCGTCAATAAGCTTGACAGCCCGGAAATGAAGCATTCCTTCGCCTACCACTTGTGGATACCGAAAGTAAAGTTGATCAACTGAATGTGGTTGTGGTAAGCTTAGTCTTCTTTGGATCTTAGCTTTCAACTGAATGTGGGATGAATTGTGTTACGAGTTGTTAGGCTTCGTACCTCCGAAAAGGGAAGCTCTAGTTGGCTCATGCATAAAATTAAAATGTTTAAGAGACCATACAATTGCACTACCAGATGAACCCAATGAACAACAATTGCTCTAACATTGTAAAGCATATATCTTAGGGTTGATCGGTGGTGTCATTATGCCAAACAAGTCAGGTAACAAAATTCACTTAATGTATTTACCATTATTGGCTAACTTGGAACGTGCAGGACGATATAGTTGGGGTTTTGCTTGTTTGGCACATTTGTATAGAGAAATATGTAGGGCAATCTATCCATCATCAAAGAAAATGGGTGGATGTTCTTTGCTTCTACAGTCTTGGGCTTGGTATCGCATGCCCAAGACTAAAATGTTACATCCAACCAAGAGTCCAACGAGATATTACATTTCCGCTAGCATTGAGGTATGGATTAATTTTTATACCACTTTAATACATCGAACAACTAAAATATTTTACCTAAAATTTTATCAATGTACAAATGTTTTAGGTGGTCAAGAAGAGGGCTAAGATTTTCAGGCACACCCCTTGGAGACTTACTTGACTACAGATTAAGATATGACAACATGAACCATAACGAGGTAATACAATGTAAACTTCTCTCAAACATACTCTCTTATACTCAATTGATTCATACCTTAAACCTTTTTCTTTTTCAGTTTCTATGAATGCCATATAGGGAATTTCAGTCCTCACTGCCAACACGTGCTTATAAGTATTCTAGAATATGGACTGCTTGTACTGCTTTAACTTCATTTAAAGTTGTAATCTAGCATCAAACTGATAGAGTCCAATTGCAATTTGGCTTATGGCAACCAATCCCCAATGAAGCTCATAATCTTGATAAAATGCACGAAATAGACATGAGAGGACATAGCAACACCAACTGGGCTGAACAACATGCAGACTGGATTTCCATTTGGAAAGACAGACGCAAACATGTTATTTTTGGGGAACCACTTTAGGGGCCTCTCCAACACACTCCGAAGTATTTACAATGGTTTCATGCGAATTCTAAATTATTTCTTTGTAGCCAGTATTCTTCATCTCATGCATCCACTTCTAGTACGCAACTCCCAACAACAACTGCAACAACATTCCCAGTGGCTGGAGATAATCACCCACCTTAGAGTGTGGAACAACATCCCTAGTCTTATCCATCATTTCATACGTACCATGAACAATTCATGTACACACCACCATCAACAACAACTCTAACAGGGGACTTCATGAGCAATCTTTTTGGCGTCGACGTACACATGCCACAAAGTGCATATAATTACATGCAAAGCATGAATTTCCCTTCATTTTCATCTTATCACTCTAAGGTCGGTGGAAGTGGTTCGTCAAATCCAGTCACCGACACTGTTAATATAGAACATGACAAGGACCAAGTTGAACCACAACAACCACGCATTGGTCGTCGAAACCCAACAACGAACCGACAACTTCCGAGGTGTGGAACGAGTGGGCATAGACATCATTAAAGTTGGATTGTAATTTACTGGATTGTAATTCTGTTGTTATTCTTTTTTATTCGATCTCTTATTTTATTGTTGTATTTTGTTTTTATTTCAAGTTGTTCATCTCAATTAATGTTGTTTTTATCTAAAGTTGTGATATATCATAATATTTTCATTTTTAAAAATTTTATTTAAAATTAATTTTATTCAATTTTATTCTTCAAAATTTATTTTAAATACATTTTTATAATCTAAAATAAAAACAAAAACTAAATAAATTTTTTAAAATTTCATTTTATTTTTTTTTACAATCTAAATATTATAAACTGAAAAACAAAAAAAATAACAAATCTGGAAAAAAAATTAAAAAAAAACACAAAACAGAAAAGAAAAAAAAAGGCCTATTGAAAAATCGATTACTGGATAACCGATTTCTCACTTAAATTTTTAAATGGTATATTTACATAAATATAAATGAGTTTAAGTTTTAAATAATTAAAAAAAATGGTATATTAAAAAAAAAGTCGCAAAAAACATGGTCGTTGAGCATTCTCAATTTTAGTTAATTTATGATGAAAAAAAGACATATATCCACTTTCTAATTGGTCAATTTACGATATATTAAAAAAAACACTTACCTACTTTCCAATCATATGAGTAGGTAATATTTCTTTTTCAACTTTTTAGTTTCCAACATTAATCACTTAATTAATTTGGCGATAACTCATGATTGTATATTCAATTTTAGATTTATACTACAATGCTAAATAATGCTTTTATACTACGATGCTAAATGAATGTTTTTCCGGTTTTTCTACATTGTAATGACTGTCATTTTTTTAAATGACATATAATATTTTTAAAATTAATAATTAAGAACTAATATGTATTTAAAGAGTATGATTTTTGTTAATGAAATATTATTTTGATAGTGACTTTAGTTAAACTTGAAAATATTATATTTTCTTTTATTCATGAAAATCATACACCACATCAAAGAAATTTATTATAATTTATGTACTCTGAACTACTAATTGAGATAGAACTTCTTAGTTGAGAATTTTGTATAATTACGAATCAAAGCAAACACATATAAAATCAGGAAGAACGAATAATCAATACAATTCTACAAATTAATACATAATTTTTTTTATAGATGTGGAACCTATGTCTATAAATTTCTTCGCAAAAATGAGTAAAAATAGGAAGAGAGATTATTTTTATACTATTATCCTTACTCTGTTATTCTCTATCATTTGAATATATGAAAATGATAAATAATTTCATTTTAATACTTGACTAGAGAAACTTCTAGCTGTCTTTTTCTCATCTATGTAACACCTTGCTAATCTAATCTCTAATGGTTTTATGGTTGTGAATGTGGTCTTTTTACATTCTCAATAGCTATTGAAACACATGGTATTTTATTGAAATAACTAGACATTATATTTGAATGAACCAACTTCATTCGAATAGGTGGATTCTTTTTTTCAAATGACTTATATCTATTTGAATACGTAGATCCCTTTATTTGAATATGTGATATGTGTATATTTTATTCAAATGATTTGTCTAATATTTGAATACATGGACAATCTATTTGAATATGTGTATATTTTATCAATCGAAATTGTTTTATTCGAATAAACATATTTATTCAAATAAACAACAATTTTATTGATACTTAAGAAAATATTAATATTATAATTTTTTTATTGATTATAATTATTTTGTTCTCCATCTATTTAAATTAAATAATTTTATAATATTATTTTTCTTATATTATTTTACTCATTTTTTTCAAATTAAATAATTTTAATTTTATCTTATTTATTATTATCTATTTCTACTTATTTATTTTTTCTTCTCCTATTTCTCTCCTTACAATCAAACAAGGCTATAGTGTAGGGCAGGGAAATTAAAACTTAGTCCTTGTGAAGGAGGATAAAAAAATGAGTTGAAGTGAGGCAATTATTTAGCATGGCCATGGGTAGCAAGTTGAGGAGAGAAGTGGTGTTATTGGGCAGAGGGCAGACATTGAATTGAATAGCTGAGCTACTCATGTTCAAGGCTGCCCAACAACGAACACTGCTCCTGGAATTACTTCTGTCATCTACAGCGCCACCAACATTGCATTCAATTCAACTTCATATATATGATATCGCAAACTATCCTACCATTGCTGACGTAAGAATAAATCCTTTAACCAATTAATCTATAAATTAACATGTGCGTTGCTAACATATTCTTAAATTTATTTTTATTAATATATGTTTTTCGAGGTGAATAAGAAGAGATGTCTTTAGTAGAATTTCATGGTAGTGTCAACAAGAGTGGATACAAGGGGGGTACCTCATACCTGGGCCAAGGCCCTCCCTTTTTCTCTTGACTCCTTAAAAGATATTTTATAATAAATTATATTTATTATAGGATCACATTGAAAGATTGATTAAAAAACGACACATATTTTATATTGTCAATAATTTAATGATTTTAAGAAAGTATTTATAGGTTAGGTAAATAATATAATATATTTAATAATTATGATTTAAAATTTATTTAAATTTATTATTAAATAAAATCTCAACCTTTCCTAATTCCTTTGATAGAATTATTGATTCATTGCGTGTGTCAACAGTGCTTTCAAAAGCATTCACAATTGAGCAATTCTCTCTAAATCCTAAAAATGACTTTTATTTCTCTATATACATAATTTATTTTTCATATTTTATAATGTAGGCAACTTATCTCTTAAATCTAACATTTCTCTTTTATTTTATTTTTATATATTTCAACTAGGTCTCTCTATTATATATTTTATTAATATTATTTTTATCTTTGGATACATTTAATTTTACTTCTTTTACTATATAAATATTAAAAATATTATCATTGAATCCTAGGCATGACAATTTAACTCGTTCTTGTGGATCCTGCCCTGATTTAGACGAAGAAAACTCGTGTTTATTGAGTTCGATTTTTTTTCAATTGAGAACAAGGACGAGGACGAAAATGTTAATATTCGCCACTGTCCCGTTTAATAATATAATTAAAAAATTATTTATATATATATATAAACTAAAACTAAAATTATTTATATGTAAAAATGGATAAGAAAATCCAAACCTCGCTAAAGATAAAAATAAATACCCAAATTTTAGTTACCCCACCTCGTTGCCATGCACGCATTAAGCACGAATGCTACTACAAGCATCCGGTGCATAACCGGTATTAACAAAATTTGGCTGCAAGGGTAGATATTTAGGTTCTTTTTAGAATCGGTTCTTTCCAAGATAAATGTGAGTTAAGAATTTTCGGTGAGGATGCTCTAAGGATCTTTAAAGGCAATAAAATAAATTAAATTAAATTCAGTTTATGCTACCGCTACGTGGAGGTGTCGAATGACAAGATACTATTAGGTATTAAAACATTAGGTGTCAAGTGACTTAAGTTTACGACTCCATAACTTTGCTTCAGTCAGATATCAAGTTGGATAAAGCCGTTATAGTGCATGTTTTATCATTATACTAAATACACAACTAACACCAGTTATTCACTAGTCATTAAGTCTACAAAAGAGATTGATTATAATCGATTTTTGTTTTTTTGCAAATTTTATAATCGAATCTAAAATTACGTTTGAACTTATTATTTATTAAAATTCAAATAATTTATAAATAGCTAAACTCATTTACATCACTTTTCTACCAAAAAAAAAAGTCATCTTACATATATAACTATTATATACAATTAATTCACATCCACATAATTAAAATTTAAATACATAATTATATATATATATATATTTTATATTATATATCTGTCTTATTAGGTCATGAAATTAAATATTAGGGCACATTTTAATGAGTAGTGAATAAATTTCATAAATGAGTTTCACACTACAATGTAACTTAAAATCTTAAGATATTAGATATGTCGGTCGTTTTTACTTATATATTACTTAATAACATGCTCAACTATAAACGATGTGAGATTTACTTCACACTTCAACTCCAACTCCAACACTTTCCCTCAAGTTGAGTCTCTTTCACATGGTTTGCTCCCTCCTCAAACGTAAGTTTTTTATTTTTTATTTTTATTTATTTATCTATTTATTTATTTTTATTCATGAGTATTTAAAAGTGGCTTACTTGCATTGTCATTGCACATCAATAGGACACGTCTTCCACACCATTAGAAAGACTTTTCGATACAAGGAATAATCTCATTGGATCCTTATTTAACTTTTCAATTTTTTTTATAATTAGTATCCTTTAATATCGTTCTATTTCATTTGAGTATAATTAATAAAATGAATTCAAATATAAATAGAATAAAAAAAATAGAAGAACAATATATACATTGTATATATGTATAAAAAAAATATCTATCCATCTATATATGGTTGAAAGTTTGTAAATCAATTTGCATCCAATAGGATTTGAACTTGTACCTGCATAAGTAATTTTGTTGCATTTCCCGAGTCTTCATCCACCATATGTTTGTCCTAGGGAAGAGGAGAATACCTGCAAAAGACACTTCAACGCTCAAATTAGTCATCGGAGTCAGAGTGATCAATGCTAATCAATCTTGGTAATTATAAAATTGTACCTTTTTCTTCACTAATCATCCTTATGTATATTAACCTTAATGAGCTTAGGCCCATAAGTAGGCTCATAATGAGATTCATTAGTGTTAATATGTTAGGTTGTGTGAACCATTATAAAGAGTCGATGACTCCTTAACTTATTTCATATTTGTACAATTATGCTGAGAAGTCTTCGACCTTCCTCTTATACTTATCTGGTATAAAACCTATATCTAAAATTTAAAAGATGTTTGTCCTATCCATTAGACAATGGACACTTTTTTTCTTTAACCTTTTTTAATTAATAAGGTTAAAGAAAAAAAATTTTATATTCATTTATCACTTGCCCTTAAGTGTGCGTTTCTTCTACATGATTTGCTCCATGAAAGTCTTCTTTTCATTCACAAGTGTGTGTTTTTACATTTTGAAAGAAATTAATTTCCTAATATGTTGAAAATATTTTCTACTGCGTTAAAAACAATTTTTATTCATACTTTTTACTTTCATTTTGTTACGTATGTGTGGGTGTGCGTGTGACATCACATGTGCACAAACATATGCGGAAATCATTTTTCTATATTAAAATCATTAATTATAAGAGAATATTTTGCACAAATGAGTTATAAATATGAATGCATATGAGACGGAGCGGTAGTGCTTCTCAAGTTCCCATTCTCATTTATATCAGAAAGGATATAGATCCTCATAGATATTAATTAAAGTATTTAAAAATCATAAAAGAAATTGTTCCGGTCACGGGGTGCGCTAGGGTTTTACCTAGGTCAAGCCACAAAGCCAGAGCATTCAAAAGTGTAAATCTGTCTTCCTAGCTCTAGGGTTTTGGGTTTTATGGCATGTCGTTCATGGGCCTTTTGGGCCCCGAGAATGAAGGGATTTTCCTAACCGCTCTTATCTTGATGGTGCGGGGTTGAAAGGAACAAGTGTAGTCGGGTTCTGACCGACTAGGTTCATACCGAGGACCCAGTCGGGTCAATGCCGAGTGGTCTCCTCAGTCCTTACAGGTGAGAGGATTCTAAACTGGACTCAAATTGCCTAGTCGGATTCCGACCGAAGGGACTCACCTCAAACGCTCTATCGAGTCATCACCGACCTCGAGGTGTTACAAGGTATGATCGGGTTGTAGGTCATCTCGGATATCACCCGAGACAGTACAGTTGCCCTCCAGCCTCGAGCCCATGAGGCAAAGAGGCTGAGATAAGTGCGCACCGAGATACCCTGCCTTGGCCGAATAGATGGTAAAGTCGGATTGTAACCGAGACAGTACATTTGCCCTCCAGCCTCGAGCCCATGAGGCAAAGAGGCTGAGATAAGTGCGCACCGAGATACCCTGCCTTGGCCGAATAGATGGTAGAGTCGGATTGTAACCGAGACAGTACACTTGCCCTCCAGCCTCGAGCCCATGAGGCAAAGAGGCTGAGATAAGTGCGCACCGAGATACCCTGCCTTGGCCGAGCTGTCCGAGTGACGTCCCTTCATGTTGCGTCGCTGCGATGCGCATTTATTGCGGGGTGGCTTTTTAGAGAAACGATGATATTAGTGCCACGTGTCTTGAAACGTGTGGGGGGTTTACTGTTGAAAGTTGTAACGTTCCTGGTTTGCGCCGTGACTCTTAAACGCGCGTCTCTTCGATAAACGGTGCGTTTTCAAAAGGTGAATTTCTTGGTACGCTTTCCTTGTCTATATATACTAAGGTTCCTCGCTGCTTTGGTCCTTGCTTTCACTTCCTTCATTTTTAGGGCTTAGCATCTCCTTCGCGGTGGTTCATTTCCCGTGGTCCACGGTGGTTTCGCGGCGTTCCGGTGAAGGTGTTGGGTGAGGAAGAGTTGTTGGGTGCCCCTAGGTACGCGTCTATTTAAACCTGTTGGTCTTTTTTGTTCGCAGAAAGAGAAAAGAAATCCTTAGTAGTTGCTTAAGTTAATCTATTCATCTGCAATGGCCTCCATAAACTATAGGGAACTGTATGAGTGGGTTAAAGATGATGTCTTGCGTTGTGATTCTTGTATGAACTCGTGGGCCATGGTTGATAGCTTCTGTAGTGAGCATGTGGTGTGTGAGGGGGGGGATAGTGTGATTATTTGCGAACCCTGTGTCGATGAGGAGCCCGTGTGCGTGAAAGGGGCTCCCTCCGAGAGATTCACCTTTTGCTATACTACCTTGATTTCAAAGCTTAGGGTAAGGTGGCCCCTTTCTGAATGTGAAAAAGGGGTGCTTCAGACACTGAATGTGGCCCCTACCCAACTTCACCCAAACAGTTGGGCGTTTGTTCGAGGGTTTGAAATTTTGTGTATGGGTCTTGGTATTTCTCCTTCCTTAGATAAGTTTTTCTATTTTTTTGAAACCCGAGTGAGCAAACGTACTAGCTGGGTGTCTGTTGGTGGTGTCAATGGGCGAGGGCTCTTGACGTTGTTCCAGTCGTCCTACAAAGATTTTAAGAAATCGTATTTTCGCCTTCGTTGTACTCCTGGTAATGAGAGTCTGCTTGACGGGTACCCTTTGTATTGGAACCGGCGAACGGTATCCTATGGTGGTTTGTCATTGGAGCAAGTTGCCGAGGGGGACCGAAAGGATGTTAGAAAACTTGAGGAGCTCAAAACGATTTTCAACACCACTAGACTTCTAGACTTAGAAAATAGACCCAGTGAATTGAAAATCTATATAGGTAGTCGGTTCCTCGCCGATACCCCTGTCATTTCTTTCATTTTATTTCTACATCCTTTTTTAATAGTAACGTGTGTTCATCCATTACGCAGAGAAAATGGCGAGCTTGAGCAATCGCGAGATGAGGAAATTATGGAAGCAGCAAGAAGCTTCTAAAGCCGTCGAGGTGGCGACAAGTGGTGCGGGAGTTCCTCCCAAGAAGGATAGCGTCGCCGAGAGTCCCCTTAAGCGTCGCCGGGAGACCGAGAATCCCATCACCCTCGTGAATCTCGAGACCGAGATCGGGGGGGAGGAGCTGGAGAAAGACGTCGAGGTTCAGTCAGCTGAGCGGACGCTGAGTATGTGTATCGGGGAAAATTGGGAGCCCGTAGATCACGGCCCTGACTTGGGCAAAGCTCCGTCTTTCTGGGACGAGAAATTCAACCACGCTTCACATATTCGCCACACTGATTTGCTTGAGGGCGACAAAGATGACTTGGAAAAAATGAGCCCTTTTTCGATTGCAAAGGGGGTCGAATCGTTGGTTAACCGCTTGTCCGCGTTGTCGCTCATCAATGAGGACAAAGTTCGTGGGATGGTACGAGAAATCAAACTGCAGGGGAAGAAGATCAGTTCCCTTGAAGAGACCGTGAAGAAAGGTAAGGCAGATCTCGCCTGGGTAACCTCGGAGCGGGACAAGCTACTCGTGAACCGGCGTGGTTTTGATGATGAAAGGAAGACTTGGGCTTCTGAGAAATCGGCCCTTGAAAAGGAGTTGGAAGAGCTTCGACTCGCTCGGGATAAGAATGCCGACGCGGCCCAAGTCTTTGAGAACGGATTGGCCGTCGCGAAGTCGGAAACCGAGAAGCTGCAGGTTGATCTCCAGGCCGCCAAGATGGACTCGCTGAACAAGTTTGTTGAAGGTTTTGACGCTGCCACCACTCAAGTGAAATTTCTCCATGCTGATATCGATCTCGGAGGGCTTGGCTATTTCAAGGAGATTGTAAATGGGGAGCTTGTGGACCCCCCTGAGGATGATTAATCGTCACTCCTCAAGGCTTTTGGACTTGTTGTTTTTCTATCGGTTGTTGTCTCTACTGTAGAACATTTATGGAGTATTGTCTTTTTGGTCCTTATTGTTCATCTCATGCTCATGTTTTTGTTATAAGAAAAAGCTTTCTAGGTTCAGAAATTTGCAATGCGAATGAGTACCTCCCCTATATACTTCGTTGAATCTCGAACTCCAAAACGCACAAAAAACTTCCTAAGTTAACTGAATATTTTCCCAGCATACTTAGCTTTCAGGTTCAACAAATGGAATTGCAAATTTTTCTAAGTTAAAAATGTAAATGATGACCAATATGTCGCCTTGCTGCCGACCTAAAATGAATAAAATTTTTTCTAAGTTTAAAACATAAATCACGACCAATATGTCGCCTTCCTGCCGACCTAAAATGATTGCAAATTTTTCTAAGTTAAAAACGTAAATGATGACCAATATGTCGCCTTGCTGCCGACCTAAAATGAATAAAATTTTTTTTAAGTTTAAGACATAAATCACGACCAATATGTCGCCTTTTTGCTGATTGAAATAATATGAGTACTTTCTGTTAAAACAAAATGGGTGGAAGAGTCGTCTAATTGCCGACCGAAGGAGACAACTTGAAAGTTATTGGTGAAGAAATCGACCAAATTCCGAAGTGAGCTGACGAACTAGGAAATTTTAAAAGGTAAAATGAGGCATAAGTAACCGCGCCGTCGTCTAGTCGCACCAGCGCTCGCGCCAGTCGGATTTTTACCGATCAGTGACGAGTCTTTGCTTTTTTATACTCGCGCCAGTCGGATTTTTACCGATCAGTGACGAGTCTTTGCTTTTTTATACTCGCGCCAGTCGGATTTTTACCGATCAGTGACGAGTCTTTGCTTTTTTATACTCGCGCCAGTCGGATTTTTACCGATCAGTGACGAGTCTTTGCTTTTTATACTCGCGCCAGTCGGATTTTTACCGATCAGTGACGAGTCTTTGCTTTTTTATACTCGCGCCAGTCGGATTTTTACCGATCAGTGACGAGTCTTTGCTTTTTTATACTCGCGCCAGTCGGATTTTTACCGATCAGTGACGAGTCTTTGCTTTTTTATACTCGCGCCAGTCGGATTTTTACCGATCAGTGACGAGTCTTTGCTTTTTTATACTCGCGCCAGTCGGATTTTTACCGATCAGTGACGAGTCTTTGCTTTTTTATACTCGCGCCAGTCGGATTTTTACCGATCAGTGACGAGTCTTTGCTTTTTATACTCGCGCCAGTCGGATTTTTACCGATCAGTGACGAGGCTTTGCTTTTTTATACTCGCGCCAGTCGGATTTTTACCGATCAGTGACGAGTCTTTGCTTTTTTATACTCGCGCCAGTCGGATTTTTACCGATCGGTGACGAGTCTTTGCTTTTTTATACTCGCGCCAGTCGGATTTTTACCGATCAGTGACGAGTCTTTGCTTTTTTATACTCGCGCCAGTCGGATTTTTACCGATCAGTGACGAGTCTTTGCTTTTTTATACTCGCGCCAGTCGGATTTTTACCGATCAGTGACGAGTCTTTGCTTCTTCAAAATAACAAAGGTTAAGGAGCCATTAATAGCGAAAAAATGACATGACATGTATTATTGAAATTGAAAGAGTGATGCCTCGTTAAAAACCTTCTCAGCAAAAAACCCCTCAAATTTTTACGGGGACAAAATACTGAGTTAGGAAAAGAGTGCACCTAATACAAAAAGATCAGCTATAATAAAAACGCAAACTCGCCGCGTTCCATGTTCTCGGTATCATTCCTCCGTCCAAGGTCCTCAGCCTATACGCGCCTTTGCCGACCACATCGTCCACTTTGTAAGGACCTACCCACTTTGCTGACAGCTTGTTCTTCATTTGCATTGGTTGGGCACGCCTCAACACTAGGTCGCCTACGATGAAGTCTGTCGGATTCACCTTTGTGTTATACTTGAAGGCTGCCCTTCTCTGGGCCGCTATTTGGTTTATTCTTGCTTTTTCTCTAACCTCTTGGATTAAATCCAAATCAACTCGCCTGCCCTGGTCAGACTCCTCCGCCGAAAAAGCCGTAGTGCGGACTGATGGTTCTACAATCTCAATTGGGATCATGGCGTCGGTTCCGTATACCAGATTGAAAGGAGTATCTTGAGTCGTCGAGTGGACGGTGGTGTGGTACGACCATAGTACTCGGGGAAGTTCCTCAACCCATGACGCGCCTGACTCTTGTACACGTTTCTTCAGACCCGAGAGGATTACCTTATTGGCCGACTCTGCCTGGCCATTGGATTGTGGATGTTCGACCGACGTGAACGCCATTCGGATACCGACCTCTTTGCAGAAATCACGAACCCTTGTGCTTGCAAACTGGGTTCCATTATCGGAAACAAGCATTTGAGGGACTCCGTACCTACACACCACATTCTTCCAGAGGAAAGCTCTTACTTTTTCTGCCGAGATGGTCGCCACTGGTTCCGCCTCGATCCATTTACTGAAGTAGTCGACCGCCACTATCAAGAATTTCATTTGCCTTATTGCAATCGGAAATGGCCCGAGGATATCAATCCCCCACTTGTGGAAGGGCCATGGGGACAGAATTGAATGCAGTCGTTCAGCTGGGGAATGGAGCAAAGGGGCGTGTCTTTGGCATCCGTCGCACTTCTGGACCCAGTTGACGCAGTCGTTTTTTAGGGATGGCCAGAAGTATCCTGCTCGGGCGACTTTATACACTAGAGCTCGGCCTCCGATATGGCTTCCGCACATTCCACTGTGAATCTCATCCATCACTCTCTTTGCTTGTGGCATGGTGAGACACCTTAGGAGGGGAGAGCTGTAACCTCTTCGGTAAAGTCTCTCACTAATAACCACAAACCTGGCCGACTCTCTTTGTATCAGCGATGCTTGCCTTTTATCTTCTGGCAATTCCCCCCGAGTCAGGTACGCAATGTAAGGTGCCATCCACGAGTTGAGTTCCTCCTGGATGAAAAGAACACTCCCCTGTGGCTCATTTATACTCGGCTGAGCTAAAGTTTCTTGGATGACCGATCGAGTGGCTCCCGGCTTCTTCGTGCTAGCTAACTTGGATAGGAGGTCTGCTCTCAAATTTTGCTCTCGCGGCACGTGGCTAAGTGTGAATGCTCGGAAACTTTCCGATAAGAGTTTTACCCTCTCCAAGTACTTGGCCAGTTGAGGATCCTTGGCTTGGAAGGTTCCCGCCACTTGTCCGGTGATCAATTGGGAATCACTTCTGGCTGACAAACTCGTCGCACCCATCTCCTTGGCTAAACTCATTCCTGCCAATAACGCCTCGTACTCGGCTTGGTTGTTGCTTGCCCTGAACTCAAACCGTAGTGACTGTTCTAGTAGGATTCCACCCGGGCCCTCCAAGACGATTCCAGCTCCGCTTCCTCCTATATTTGACGCACCGTCAACTGATAAAATCCATTGGGTTTCACCGACCGTGTCTTCCTTGGCTGGAGGGGTCAACTCCATCAGGAAGTCGGCCAATACCTGGGCTTTGATTGCTCCTCTTGGCTCATACTTGATGGAGAATTCAGAGAGCTCGACTGACCATTTCATCATTCTACCGGCCAGGTCGGGTTTTTGCAAGACTTGTCGAATCGGATGATCAGTACGAATTATTACCTCGTAACTCTGGAAGTAATGCCTCAATTTCCTCGCAGTGACCAGTATAGCGAGGGCTAGTTTTTCGATTCTCTGATATCTTGTCTCTGCTCCCTGCAAAACCCTGCTTACAAAGTAAATAGGAACTTGGGAAGCTTCACGCTCTTGAACCAGAACTGAACTGACAGCACGGTCGGACGCCGAGATGTATACCAACAAGGGCATGTCTAGTCGTGGTTTTGTTAAAATCGGCGGGGATGCTAACGACTTCTTGAGCTCGGAGAAGGCTTCTTCACACTCGGTTGTCCAAACGAACCGGTCATTCTTCCTCAGACATTGAAAAAGAGGCAGGGCTTTGTCAGCCGCTCTTGATATAAATCGGGAAAGAGAGGCCATCCTCCCCGTTAATTGTTGTACCTCCTTTACTGTAGAAGGGCTTCTCATGTCGATAATCGCCGAGCACTTGTCCGGGTTCGCTTCAATGCCGCGGTGAGTTAACAGGAACCCGAGGAACTTTCCCGCCTGGACGCCGAAAGAGCACTTCTCCGGGTTCAGTTTCAGCTGGAACTGGCCGATGGTATCGAACAATTCCTGCAAGTCGCCAAAGTGCCGACTGACGCTTTCCGACTTCACCACCATGTCGTCTACATAAGCTTCCACATTCCGACCAAGCTGATTCACAAGGATTTTGTCCATCAGTCGCTGATAAGTCGCCCCTGCGTTCTTCAGACCGAACGGCATGACTCTGTAGCAGAAATTGGCCTGATCCGCTATGAAGGCGGTCTTGTCCTCATCTGCGGGATGCATTCGGATCTGATTGTACCCCGAGTATGCATCCATGAAGCTTAGTAACTCGTATCCCGACGCACCATCCACCAAGCAGTCTATATTCGGCAGCGGGTACGAGTCTTTTGGGCAAGCCTTATTAAGGTCGGTGAAGTCCGTACACATTCGCCATTTCCCACTGCTCTTGCGCACCATGACTACGTTTGCCAACCAGGTCGGGTATTGGATTTCCCGAATGTGTCCTGCCATCAGTAGTTTCTGCGTCTCTTCCGCGATAGCCCTTCGCTTCTCCTCGCCGACTTTCCTTCTCTTCTGAATTACTGCCTTTGCACTAGGGTCTATGGCCAACTTGTGACACAAAAAGTTTGGATCAATTCCAGGCATGTCGCTGGAATGCCATGCGAATGCCAAGACATTATCCTTCAAGACCCTCACTAATTTCTCCTCATCTTCTGGAGTCAAAAAGGTGCCTATCTTTACGTTTCTCCCTTCCATTACCTCCACTTCCTTGACGTCTTCTGCTGGGGCGGGTCGATGGTCAAACTGACCCATTCTGGGATCTAGCTCGACGGAATGGACCCCCCTCTGTACCTGCTTAGTGTACAGTCGTCTTCGTGTCTTCAAACTATCCCCATAGCATTTTCGAGCGACCTCCTGGTCCACCCTGAGGACCCCCACAGTACCATTTGGCAACGGGTACTTTAGCTTCAGATGGGGGGTAGACACGACCGCTCCCAGCTTGTTCAAAGTCGGCCTGCCGATCAGTATACTATACGACGACTGAGCATCAACAACCAAGTACCGAACAACCACCGTCTTCATCTGAGCTCCTTGGCCGAAGGTCGTCTCCAAATCGGCGTATCCCCTTGCGATGACTTGGTCCCCTGCAAAACCCACTAGAGTCCCTGCATAAGGAATTAGTCGGTCGTTAGGAATTTTCATTCCCTCAAAAGTTTCCCAGAATAAAATATCCGCGGAACTTCCCTGGTCAATCAACACGCGCTTCACATTGTACCCCATGACGATCGCCGACACGACGATGGGGTCATCTTCATGAGGCGCTACTCCTTCGTAATCCGAATCCGAGAATGAAATCTCAGGCTGAGACGGTCGCCTGAATTCCGAAACTGTCAGTACCGACCGAGTGTACCTCTTTCGGGCAGCAGAAGTAGACCCCCCCCGGCGAAACCTCCTGCTATGGTGTTGAAATCCCCATGAATGGGCTGCTGATGAGCTTCCGAGACCTTTGCAGTGGAGTCTCTGGGAGGAGATCTCTCTCTACGTCTATCCCTCCTTGCGTCGTCCTGTGTGCGTTTAGACCGCCTGTCGGACGACCCTTCTTCTTGTTTTCTCGCCACAAACTCCCTCAGTCGTCCCTCCTTGATCAGGCGTTCGATCTGTCTTCCTAAGACGAAGCAGTTTTCTGTGGAATGTCCGTGAGCCCTATGGAACTCACACCAATCGGTTTTCGAGGGCCCCAGCTGACGCTCCGTCGCCTCTGGAAACTCAAAAAACGATGCATTGTTGACATCGTGAAGTATTTGTCGCCTAGGAACAGTAAGTGGAGTGAACTTTTCTTCCTCATTGTTGCGCCTCCATTCGCCCCTTGCCCGACTACCCTGTTCGGTCTGCCTGTAATTACTTTCCTTCCTGCTGTATTGGTCATGTCGTTTACTCCAGTCTGAGCGCGGTCGAAGATGCTTGTTTCCCTCCTTATTGCTGCTCCCTGCTTCTCGGTTCTCGGCCGCCCTTTTAATGATCTGATTCTCCTCCGCTTTGATGTGGCTCAGAGCGAAAGCCCTCACCTCCGACATCGTTTGACAGTTCGCTCTTTCGAGCGCGATGTCGAAAGCTCCCGATCTCAAACCTTTCTGAAATGCAATGACCGCCATCTTCTCGTCCAACGATGCCACCCTCATCGCGGTCTCGTTGAACCTTCGCAGGAAATCCTTCAGTGACTCCTCGCGTTGCTGCCTTAGGTCGAACAAGTCCGACGTGATCGGTGGCTTCTTCTTGTTAGCGGCGAATTGCGCCATGAAGAGCCGACTAAACACGTCAAAGTCGGTGATTGACCTGTCCGGGAGTCCGCTGAACCAGTCCAGCGCTGCCTTCTTGAGCGTGCCCATGAATAACTTGCACCGCGCTTCCATGCTTCCTCCACAGATCAGCATTTGAGCTCGGAAGTCCATCAAATGCTGATCGGGGTCCTGGGTCCCGTCAAAGGGCTCCACTTGGGGTGTGCGAAGATCCCTGGGAATGATCTCGGCCTCTATGGCTTCCGAAAAAGGTCGAAAATCCCTAGGGACTTCCATCATGACATCCTCCTCTACCGTCCTGACACTAGCTTCCAACCTGGCCTCCATCCCATCCGCTCGTCTCCTGAGCTCCTCATTCTCACGTTGAATAGCCTCCTCTCTCTCCCTGGAGCGCGCGTTCTCTTCTCTTAAGCCGTTGATCATGGCCATCATCTCCTCCATTGTAGGAGGTTGTGCATTGTTGTGGTTGCCGCCTCTCACCATGGTAGTCCGTTGGTTCTTCTCTGTGATTCGGGGCGTAGGAGCAGTTTTACCGTAGCCCCACGGTGGGCGCCAAAATGTTCCGGTCACGGGGTGCGCTAGGGTTTTACCTAGGTCAAGCCGCAAAGCCAGAGCATTCAAAAGTGTAAATCTGTCTTCCTAGCTCTAGGGTTTTGGGTTTTATGGCATGTCGTTCATGGGCCTTTTGGGCCCCGAGAATGAAGGGATTTTCCTAACCGCTCTTATCTTGATGGTGCGGGGTTGAAAGGAACAAGTGTAGTCGGGTTCTGACCGACTAGGTTCATACCGAGGACCCAGTCGGGTCAATGCCGAGTGGTCTCCTCAGTCCTTACAGGTGAGAGGATTCTAAACTGGACTCAAATTGCCTAGTCGGATTCCGACCGAAGGGACTCACCTCAAACGCTCTATCGAGTCATCACCGACCTCGAGGTGTTACAAGGTATGATCGGGTTGTAGGTCATCTCGGATATCACCCGAGACAGTACAGAAATTAACATCATATAATAAATTATTATTATTATTATTATATTAAAATCATATTTTTAAGTTAATAAAAATTGCTAGACTTAAATATATGAGAAAAGTTCAATTCAAAAAATTAATCTATTAAACCTCATATTTTATTCCATGCGAAACTTCTAACAAGAATATTCAATAATCAATAATTAATTAGAGTGTTTTTTTTCCCTCTATTTCCTACGTGTATTCTATATGAAGGGAGTGAAATCACCAATCCTAACAAATATTAAAAATAACCATAAGCCAATATGTACTCAATATGATATTTATGTGTGCGTGTCTTCATATAACAGTAGATTTAATTCAATTATAGTATATTCGTGTAATTATGGCAGCAGCAAATATCATGTTGGCTGAAGGAAAATAAAATGGGAGTATAAGTATTAATCGAAGCAATTATGATTTCTTCAATTCGGAGTGGCATCATGTTGGCCTCTCAACATACATAACTGCTGGCCACTGGAAGATTTTCTTTTAATATGAGCGATTATGACAAGCACAAACGAATAAATCTCAAGGGATTTGAGAAAAAAAGCAGGAGTTGAATATTTTATTATTATAACCCCTTTTCCACTAAAATAGTTTTCTTAGCCACATGCGAGCTCTAAAGGTTTCACTTAAGAATAGGGTATTGTTGAGACAAAAATCTTCATTCTGAAAATTCTATGATAGTGATTGACAGTAATAGAATCAAGAAAGGCAACAAATACGAGATGTGATTAGTTCTTGCCAACTTGTTAATAGTAATCATGCTAGTATGGACGTATGGATGTTTTTTCATAAGTTGCTATGAACTTAATGATTAAGTTGTCACACTTTAATTGACTGCTTTAGGGTATGATTAAGCAGGATCTTTAAAATCTCGAGACATTTCTTATTCCTTAATCATAAGGGTTTCACTGAATCCCTACCAACTTTAGACAAAGCAGAAAAGTATGTATGCACTTCAAATCAGAATCCAATTAGAAGCAAAATTATTAATCTATTCTAATTGTTGGGTCCCACTGTCCCATGCTGTGAGTGTTTGAATGGTCCTGAAGCAAATCCTTTTATGGATTGGAAGAAGAAAGAAAAAAAGGCTACTTCAATTCTTTTTCTTTTTATTTTGATTTGTTTAGGAAAACTAATTTTTGTGGCTTTGGGAGTGAAAGGTGATGCTGGCGTGGAAGTACAAGTTGGTTTGAAGTCGCTTCAATTTACATGTCTATCATATTTTTGTTGGTTCGAGGCATCAAAAAATGCCAACTTTCTTTGCTTATGGATAATGGATGTACATAAATTGGGCACTTTCATCGTTTCTCTTCAACACTTGACACGCATCACGTGAAGTTGGAACACTTTTGGGTCTTTTTCCTACACGTTAGAACTACACCTGTGAGTGCTTCCTCACCTAATATGCTACATTACCATTACTGGCCCCCGATACCATAACAACTCATACATTTTTGTTACACTAAAATACTATATATACCTACCTATTTCTCATCTCTCATCTTTCTTTTTATTCCTACTCAACCAAATCGATATGAATCTCATTAACCACCAAGACAGGGACCGAGACAGGATTGGGGGACCAATTACACAAAATAAACATCTTCTAATGAATATACACACATTCAATTTTATACCAAAAAAGTTATTTGTAATTATGTATTTTTTTTAAAATAATTTAAGAACCAACAATTCAAATATACATGCACAAAAGGACAAAAATAAAAATATATAGATTGAGACAAAAATAAAAAAAATTACATTACAATTAATGAAAATGAATTAAGAAAGATTCACTATTAAGGATGCAAACTTTCTTTGATACAAATCAAAATACTTTGAGGAATAATGAAAGAAAACTTTCCATGCATGCACACAAGCTAGTATTTTATACAAATGAGGTTTGAGAACTGTTACAGTACCCATGAAAATCGAAGAATAAAAATAATATTCAAAAAAAATTAAAATATATTAACAAAATATTAATATTAAACTATTTAATTATAATAGATGTTATATTAAGATAAAAATAAAAAAATATAAAAATAATATAAAAATATAGAAAATTTTATAAAGATAAATTATTAAAAATACTAAATAAAAATAAAAAATAAAAATAAGTAATTATAATAAAAAATAAAAATTAAACGACTGTTCTGGTGACCACAGTTATAATGGGTATATCGTAGAATTTTTCTTATCGATATCATCGCCTTCAAATGTGTTGAACTTCCTGGAGCTCCTCTTCAACCTTGTTGGTCATTGACCTAATCATGAGTCTTTTAACTTCAAGTTCTTTACCATCTTCTCAATTTTCAAGCACATCTGAAGGCTGCAAAGGTGGATGGATATCCATCGTCATCAATTTTTTTTCTTATAGGCTTAGATTACAAAATACAATAATGATTTTTACATGTCACCAATAACCTGCACGAATTGATCTCTGGTCATCCGTTTTGTGTTAATTTACTTCCTTTCTCAAGATGGTAGCTGTCAAAGTCATTCTCGTGATTGGCCCCTATTCCTTGATGAACTTTGCCAACACTCATAGGTTTATTTGCCATTTACATCAAGACTTTCTCAAAGGTGTGGAGTTGTGTAGGCATTCCAAAGGCTATTGTCCTTCCTCTAGTACTCTTGAATTAAATGAAATTTTATTATTCATGTCGCAATTAAAAAACGAGAGAAATGGTGACATGAAACAATATTCATGCCAATTAATTGTCTAATATTAATGAAAATTTTAAAATATATATGAAATTAATTATTCAATAAGTAGTTTGTGAATTGTTATAAGCTCTCTAGTATTGAGTTAGGTTTCTATAAATAAATAAATTATTTTGATGGAATATGAAAATAAAAGAATGATAAATTACTTTCTTTTAATTTCTTGATGATGACATTACAAAGTCGAAAGAAACATTTGTCTCATTTTTGTTGTTCGATTTGTTAGAAAATTATATATGTTGCTAGAATGGGTAGGGAAATTTTACTGCAACCTTGATGGAGATGTCCAATGTTTTATCCACAAATACTTAGACCTTTGAGGTATTTAGCTAGAAGGTGTGTATGGCTCTTTAATATCCTATCAATCTGGATAAAAATAATTTTTTATGTCAATTTTTAATTGACACAGATTTTGACGATATAAAAAATATTTTTTTTTATTTTGGTTATAAAAATAATAGATATAAAAAAGTTTTATTTTTTGAGTTAACGAATGTATTTTTTATTGCGTTCTTTTCCTTTCATTGCCTCTTTTTATATTTTGTCATCACATTACTATTTACTTTTTGTTATTGCATCTCTTCGTGTTTTACTATCCTTCTTTTTCTCTTTTATTGCATCTCTTTGTATTTTATTGTTACGTTTTTTTTTTCTCTTTGCGTTTTTCCATCATGCTCTTTCTCTCTTGCTACATTTTTCTCTCTCTTATCAGACCAACAACATCAAAAAACACCAACACACATGAAATGCATAAAAAGAGAAGAGAATGAGAACGATCTTGGGAGCACGAGAACAAACAGATGGTTGTGAAAATATGAGAACGAAAAGGAGAAGAGTAAAAGAAAGAACAAAGAGTTTAATTAGAAATCACCTCAGCAATCATTGGTGTCACCAAAAAATGTCTCAACAATATACAAATGTTTGTTGTTAAAAATCGCCTCTATCACTTGAATGAAGAAAAAAATGAAACAGTGGAGTGCAAACCTTGTTCACACTCTTAGTATAAGTAATAAGATGATATACTATAGCGGCTGATGATTTACCTATCATAGAATATTTTGATATATTTACAAGTATGCTATTGCGCTATTTGCTATATTGTGTGAATAATATCCGACACACATAAAAAGTGTGTCAAAAAATCTTATTTTTACACTAGTAAACCAATATATGTCCTCTTCTTTTGATTAGTCTCCAAACAACCTCTAAGAAAACATAAGAGTAGTTACATGTGAAGATCCTTTGACACTTAAGTGGATTAGTGATTAAAATAATAAAAAAATACTATTTAACTAATATCGATCGCTAAAGATAAAAATTTAGTCACTAATTTTAGTTTGTTTATTCAATAAATTTTAAAATATATTAAATTTTAACAATCTATTCATTAATTAAAATATTTTATTAAGTAAGTCATGTTTACAAAGGTTTATAAAATTATTTTTTTAACAATTTATTAAATAAATTTAAATTAACGTATAATATAATATTTACATTATAAGTAAATTAAATAACTATAGATATTTTATTTATCTAAATTTTGATGTGAACATCGTTGAGATAATATCTGAATATTTAATAATTAAATTATTAAAATTTAATTTATATAAATAATTTTATCAAAAGTTACTTAGTAACTTTGATCTTTGCTTTGTATATATTATCTTAATTTTTTAGTATTTTATAATTTTTTTTAAAATTTCTATAACAAGTAGAAAATATAGATTAGAAGAAAAAAAATGATATATATATATATATATATATATATATATATATATAAATTAAAATGAAATATAACGATAAGAAATAAAATATAAAATATATGAAACTATAATATTTAAAAGACTTGATATTCTTTCGACGATGTTAAAATAAAATTTGATGAACAAAAATTATGTCTAAATGTGAAAAAGAATATTTAAAATGAAAATAAAATAATTCTACCATTAAAAAAATAGTGACTAGATATCGGAGTTTTTGGGTTTGAGAAAGTGAGTGTTACGGCGTTGGAATGACCGTGAATAGAAGTAAAGTAATAGGCAAATGATGGATTCTTTGGAGTGCTTCAGATTTGCAAAGCCAGCAATGAGACAATATAGCATTATGGCGTCAGCCAATGCCAATAACATATATATTAAACTCATATGACCTCAATTTGCAAAATGACAAGTGGAAAATATTTCAAATCACTCACGCTTTTTCCTTCTTTTTTACTCTTCACTTTAGTTTCACTCTCTGCCTATATATACAATTTTAAAATTACAGAATATATATTTTTTGCCATATATTAATTTTTTTATTATTTAAAATAATAATCTCTATTTCAAATTGATTAAAAAATTCATATTAATTCATTTTTATTTATTTATTTATTTTTATTTTTATGATTTTTTTTATAGTTTTTCTCGAAATAAATACTACTATTATTACTTAATAATGCATTTATAAAAAAAACTGAGAAAAAGTTCAGTTATTTTCTATTACTTAATTAGTGTAATAAAAATTTAAAATGAATCAATTAAAAATGGATGGCTAAGTATTATACTAAAAATAAATAAATATTAAATGGATAAAAAAAAAAGGCGTTGCACAAAAGATTATGCAGAGTTGTCACTTCAGGCAGGGACGGAGCCAGGATTTCAATACTGGGGGGCCGATAGTCACTACCCAATCCTATTCCTATTGCCAGTGTTACTTGAGAATTGAGAATTGAGAATTGGAATGATCAAATGAGGCGCTACATTTTTTTATAAAAAAAAATTCCAAAGTGATACCACATAGCAGGCCGTACCAGAAGTCCAAAAGTTGAATAAAAAAATAAATTTGGGTTATTCATTTAATTATACATATGAGTTTATATTAAAAATAGGGGGTGCCATATAGTAATATATATGTATATAAAAAAAAATTAAAATTGTTGGGGGGCCGTGGCACCCGTAGGTCCCCCTTGGCTCCGTCCTTGACTTCAGGGCTTGGAAGTAGGAGTTGGGATGCTCTTGAGTAGTGGGAAGTGGGAACCCTCTTCTTGGTGGGATACAATGCAACTCAGGATCATATCTCATTCTCTGTGTGCCTCATATAGTTGTCTTCAATGGGACATCTTTTTCCTTTTCATTTATTATTCTTCAGTTTATTTCTTATCATTTCTCGACATGTGGGCTCATCATTACTTTCAGTGTTTTCTAATTTGCATTTACTCCCAACTTGAAACTTCAATCTTCAAAGTTCAAACATACGCCAAACCATTCAATGGCAAAATATGTTTTTTGTTCCTTTGCTAATTTCTTGCATGTGTTGGTATATATGTAAGTAATCTCTCTACTATGTGAACATCATCAGTAACCACGTTTAAGATTTCTGAACCACTTGTCTCACATGACTTTTGGCTTTACACGATAAGAGCTTTTACAATGCAAGAGTCACCAAAAAATGAACTAGTTTAGTACTCGAAGAAAGTTTCTAGATCCTCGTGCCATGTAACACATTTAATCTGAAATTATGTGAGTCTATAATGTGTCCAAAGTCCAATCATGCAACACATTTAGTCAACCCCAACACTTGTAAAAGTATAACTTTGGCAGAGTACCTCTTTAAAGTTATAACAATCTAATGGTGTGATTCATTCCCATTAAGTGTTAGGAGTGAAGGTCAACTACAAAATGTTTGTAGAAAAACCGAAAGATACTATGATCATGTTGTTCATGGACTATCGTCTATACAAACTACAAAGGATTTGTTTGAGTAAATTTATTTAAAAATATTTCTAAAAGAGAAAAAAAATTGAAATCAACTTTTTCATACATTAAAATTAATTTGTGTATAAGTTAATTTGTAAAAGTTCTTTTATGAGTTTCTTTAAATTTTATTTTTAATTTATACATAAATTAGTTTTATCTTATAGAGTCGCTTAATTTAATTTTATTCAATTTTTTTCTCCTAAAAGTATTTTTTGAAAAAGTTTATTCAATATTCTCTATGTATAAGATTTTTCAAAGAAATTCATAAATCATGACCTGATTCACAACCAACTAAAATGAAAAAATAATGATATTCGACTTCTTTAACATTTGATAATAATCCAATACGTCACTAAAATCATATTTTTATTTATAACTTCTATGATGATAAACAAATTAAAATGTGAAACAAAATAATTAATATAATATAAAAGTAGAGAAAAAAAATCATGTTTAAAAATAGTGTATCAATAATTATTGAGATACAATTAAAATTTTATAACATTAAAATAAGAAGGGAAATACAAGTTTATAAGCAAATAATATCTCTTTTGTCCTATAAAATGGCAAAAAAATCACTCTTAGAGTGTAAAACATGAATTTTGAATTTTCATATGCCCAACCAATACCCAAATGGCCAAATAGCTTTCCAACTTTTTGAAAAATGAAAAATGCCCATTTATAAATTGCGTCAAAAAAGTGTATTTTCATGAGAAGTATTTATTCTAAGTTTTTTTTAGGAATGGAATCCATCCCTATTATTATTGATTAGCTGTAAACGAATAGCGAGAATATTAGTGGACCTGTTTTGTAGGTTGCCTCCATGAACTATTCAGATTTTGATCCGTATCTAGCCATAAACAATCTGTTCGAAAATATAGGCAATATTTGTACTATGCTCATATTAATCGGAAGGAAATAAAGGTTATTCTTTGTCATAGTCTGGAGAAGAATTCTTGGTTCATTTGTCATGACTGCATCATGTCATGACTTTTACAAAGTTTATCTAGTTTGATAGATCAGAACAATACGTCCGATTCACTATTTACAGATTAGAAGGATCTTCAATGTACATGAATGAAAATTTGAATTTTAACAATCACACGTAGCCTCATACTCTATCTTTTCATTAGTTGTTACTCATTGGTATAACTTTATTTGTTAAGACGTGTCACATTCATAAGCAATGTGATTAAGCAGATATTGACTTATTTACGGGTAATAAGACATTAATTGTACCTTCATTGCATTTAATTTGTTAACAAATTATTAAGACTTTTACGTGCATATTAAAAGTTACCTTTACACGTACGGACCAGAGTGGTGCTCACACAGTGCTAACTGCCAACTTCATTTGAAAGCTAGAAGCAAACTTGTGATAAAGAAGAAAAGCTTTTTCTATAAGATCTCTGCTTGGAAGAACAAATTATGTTGTTTATCCCTCTTCTCTATAGCAAATGCAGCTTGTGGAACAAAGCCCAACACTTTCACCTTTGGTGCTGAGCCCAACTTCATTTGACAAGATAGCTTCTTCTAGCATTTCAGGAAAACGTGGAATGGAAATTGGCATGTGGTATATATATTGCATTGTCACGCAAGCCAGATTAATTACCCACTAAATTAAGAGATGGATTCATTGAATAAGACATAAAATCTATTAATGTTTATGAATAAATCTTAATCAAATAATAGAGTGTTAAAAAGAGTATTAATGATGGGTATACACATGAAGTAGATCAAAGACGAGAATAATTGATTCATCAATAAATATAAATTATGATATTTAAAGTTAAAGTTAAAATATAACTTTTAATTGTAATCTTATATATGATTTTATTGTTCAAATTTATAATCATCATATTTTTAAAACTAGAACTGTTCACAATATATACTATTCAATAGTTCTTTTTCAGATAATATCATCTAAAAAATTTCATTGGATGCAAAGTTGTGTTTTCTTTATATATACAACATTTTATATTAATATAAAATTATTTAGTTTATTTGCATTAAAATTAACAAAATATATATATTTTTGAAATACATAAAAAAATAATTTAATAATTATATACTTACAATTATTTAATTTTAACAAAATTTGATATAAATAATAAAATAAAATATAGTCATAATATTATTCAATAATTGTCAGATGACTTTTTCTCAAAATTTATTGTTAGGTCAAAATTTTTTATCACAATAATTTAATAAAATGTTTTTATCAATATTAAAAAATTAGATGTTGTAATAAAATGTTTATATAAACAATTACGATTTATAAAATTTAATCTATTAAACAAATTTATGAATCTTCTCATATATTCAAGAGTGTTCCAACTTCGAAGTGTCCATAATGCACCTGAAAAGTCACACAAGCCACGACCGCATTTGAGAGTGTCCCATTAGCCATTTCTGCAATTCGTAAATGTTATACATTGAATTTAAGAATAAAATACACAAGCAAATTGAAGAAAAATAAATAAATAAATTCGATTTTAATGCACCTATTGCCTATTGCATGCTCCACAGAATTACCTTGTAAAATATATATCTTTTATTTTATTTTATTTTGACTTTTTGGTGTATGTGGGGGAGCATTGTTGTTTAATTTCTATATTTATTTACTCAACACTGTATCATGTTATCATAGCTTCTATGTTCCATGTTTGTTCTTCATTGCTTGCTTCCACTTTAGTTTGAGTGAGACATGGAAGACCGAGGTTACACTTTAGATGGCACAGTGGATCTTAGTGGACGCCCCGTGCTTTCTTCTTCAACTGGGAAACGGAAAGCTTGCGCTTTCATTCTTGGTAATTTACTTGTGACCTTTTTGATTTAAGTAAAGAGAAGGTTGGCATTGGTGTAATGAAATGTTAGAATGCTATTACACAACACAAACACAAACACAAACTACACATTATTACTGTATTGATGCATTATGCTTCTTGCAAACAAGTCATGATCACTCTCTATTATGACTCACATGTCTGTGTTTGTAGCTTACCAAGCATTTGAAAGATTTGCCTACTTTGGGGTAAGTGCGAATTTGGTGATTTATATGACATCAGAACTCCACAAAGACTTGGTATCATCAGTGACCGGTGTCAATTACTGGTCAGGCACTGCATGGATAACTCCAGTACTTGGTGCTTACTTAGCAGATTCTTTCTTAGGTCGCTTCTGGACAATCACTTTTGCCTTGCTCATATATGCCATAGTGAGTTCAACCTTTTTTTTTTTTTTTTTTTTTTTTTTTAAGAATGTATAGTTATATACTTCAAGAAAATAATGTAAGCAACACTCACTCTAACAGTCTTTCTAATACTCTCTTTATTATTGAAAATAAATTACAAATTTTAGTGAATCTTACTAATAAATTAAAAAAGAGACTCATTAAATAAGTTATAAGACCTATAAAATTTATGATTTTTAATTGATTTTAACCAAATAGTGTAAGAAAGTGAGTATTAGAGATTGATGCTAACACTCTTCTATAATTGAATTGTCCAATCTTGATATGCACTTTCAAAAATCATAAAACCTTTTTTTTCTTTGTTAACTTTTGCAGGCTATATGACACATCAACTAGTGTTCCTATTATTTTTCATTTCATGTAATAAAACCTTTATGATCAAATGTCAATACATCATAAATCTCAATACAGTGACATTCATTTAAACAGGGAATGGGGCTTCTGGTAATTACTACTTCACTGAGGTGCTTCAGAACAGTGTGTACAAATGGAATTTGCAGAGAAGCATCATCCTTAAGGCAAACATTGTTCTATTTATCGATATACACCATAGCAATTGGCAGTGGCGTACTGAAGCCAAATATGTCAACTTTTGGTGCTGACCAATTTGACGACTTCAAACTCAAAGAAAAAGAGCTAAAAGTTTCATTCTTCAACTGGTGGTCCTTTAACACTTCCTGTGGCACTTTGGCAGCCACTTTGTTTGTTGTGTACATTCAAGAGAGATTTGGATGGGGACTGGGGTATGGCATATCATCAATTGGTTTTATGCTTGCCTCTTTTACCTTCTTTATGGGCGTCCCAATATATAGGCACAAATCCAGACAGGGAAAGAGCCATGCAGAAGAGTTTTTCAGAGTCCCGGTTGTTGCTTTCAGAAATAGAAAGCTTCAGCTTCCTAGTAGCCCTTCAGAACTGCATGAGTTGGAGTTGGAACACTACAATGATAGTGGAAAACGACAAATTTATCACACTCCTCGTTTCAGGTTCACTACTCTCTACTCAGCCCTTGCTTTTACTTGTTCTAGTTTTCAAATTCCTTGTCAGGAGATGTTTTAGTTTCTTCTCTCAACAATCGACTCTAATACTTAAACAATGCATTAAGATAACGATAAAACTTGGATAAAGTTTCTCAAATACTTTTAGTGTTGTTTTTAAATTAACATTAGAGTTTTATCTTGGTAGTTGACTTAATCACTATTTGCATTGAATGCTAATATTGATTTTTGAGGTGAAATTTTAACTTTATGGAAGAACAACACAAAAAAAAAACAGTTGAAGAATTACGGCTAAAATGGTTGCACATGAAATACTTGAATTTTTGTTTGAGATTTACAAAAGAACAAAATTTATATATAATTTTTTAAAGTATTTATGATGTTCTCTAATCAAAATTAAAATTTTATGTTGATAATCGATATAACAAAGGATTGAATTGAAGATTGATACAAGTTATTTGTAAAAGTAAAAATCAAATTTTGATAAGAAAAAAAAAAACACCATATAAGTTTTTTCAATTACAAAATGCTTGTTTATATGAAGTGCTAGTGTACATACATGAAGAGACAAATGATAAATTTCTTCAGTATTACTCCTTGAATTAAATAGCCAAATCAAATCTGTGTGAAGGTTCTTAGACAAGGCTGCTATAAAAGAAAGCAAAGAAGGGACCACAAACCCCCCATGCACAGTGAGTCAAGTAGAGACAAACAAGCTTATCTTAGGGATGCTTGTAATATGGTTACTAATCATAATTCCAAGCAACTTCTGGGCAGTGGAAGTAACAGTGTTTGTGAAGCAAGGTACAACAATGGAAAGAAACCTTGGCCCCAACTTCAAAATACCAGCAGCCTCCCTTTGGAGTTTTGTAGTGGCTACCATGCTTATTTGTCTCCCCATTTATGATCACTACTTTGTGCCATTCATGCGTAGAAGAACCGGCTACCACAGAGGAATCAAAATGCTTCAGAGAATTGGCATAGGAGTTGCCATCCAAGTCATAGCAGCTGCAGTTATGTATGCTGTTGAAATTCTTAGAATGAATGTCATAAAGAAGAAACACATAGTTGGAGCTGAAGAAATAGTTCCTATGAGCATATTCTGGCTCTTGCCTCAGCATGTTCTACTTGGCTTTGCAAACACATTCCTTATGGCTGGATTGCTAGAATTCTTCTATGATCAGTCACCAGAAGAAATGAAAGTCCTTGGCACAGCCTTCTACACTAGCACCATAGCTGCTGGGAAATATTCTAACAGTTTGCTAGTGACTGCGATAGATAAATTTACAAGGAAAATAAGTGGTAAAAGCTGGATTGGCAACAACCTGAATGATTGCCACCTTGATTACTATTATGCTCTTCTTTTTGTGATTTCTGCGCTTAATTTTGGGGTCTTTCTGTGGGTGTCAAGTGGATACGTTTACAAGAAAGAAAGTACAACAAAGGTGAATGATATTGAGATTTTGAGAGAAATGCAAACAGAAACACTGGTTGGAAAAGCTTGAGCATTAGCATCTGTACCATCCCCGATAAATTTCAAGATGGTTTTGCTGGGAAGCTTTGGTTGATATCTTTGGTCGAACACGTTGAAGGTTGAGGCGAGAAGGGATACCAAAGGATCCGGAGTAGGCACTTCCTAATATAAATTACCTCCTTTTCAAAATAAATCTGTTATAGAGGGTTGTAACTGAAATAAAATCTTATTTTTAATAACCAAATGTTACGGTATTAAAACTACCTTAAAAAATCCTGATATTTTTGGGGCCCATAAGACTCATTAATAAGTAAGTATAAAATCTTGAACCCTAGATCTAAGAGGATGAATTACACTCTTGAACCCTAGATAGTACTTTATTTATATAAATAAAGATTTGGTTTTATTATTACTCCTAGCTATATGTGTATATGTGTTGTTATCCAATTTAATAGTCTCTCTCTTAGTTGATCTATATTGCTAGTGCGATTTAACAAAGTGTAAGGATCATGGCGGATCGTTACATTTTGTCTTAAAAAAAATTGTTAATACGTTATAATTGCTTAAATTTTCTATCAATCAAAATTTAAATTTGTTCTCCATTAAGTTAATAAAAATATAATTATTTTAATTATTATCTTTTCATTAACTATTATTCATTATTGGTTAGGTTTCGTAACTCTTTAACAATAAATTGTGAAGAACTCATGGCGAGCAAGTATAAATAATACGAAGGCAATAAATTGTGAAGAACTTGTGATTAATATGGGTTAAAATCTGTCTGGACGAGTATAAATAATTCAAAGACAAATTCGTGATTGATCGGTTAAAATTTAACTAAGCGAGTATAAATAACTCGAAGACAAACTCATGATTGATCGGTAAAAATCTAACTAGGCGAATATAAATAACTCGAAGACAAACTTTTGATTGATCGGTCAAATTCTGACTAGGCGAGTATAAATAACTCGAAGACAAACTCGTAATTGATAGATAAAAATTCAAATAGGCAAGTATAAATAGCTCAAAGACAAACTCGCGATTGATCAATTAAATTGGATATGGTTAGTATCTAAATTGGAATAACAATAATAAAATGATGTTTTTAGGAAGGGATATATGGCAATTTCATCAAACCCCCTTTGCTTTCTAGGCTTAGGGTTGGGGGGAGGGGGGGGAAGTGTACCAAGTCAGATAAATTTCGATATGGTTCTATTAAGAGATGCCAAGCGTCATAACTATTACTCAAGCCCTTTCACCTTCTAGACTTAGACTTGGGAGGCAAGTGTACCATCTTGGATAAATTTCGAGATGGTTTTTCCAAGAGGCTTTGGTCGAATATATTGAAGGCTGGCTAAGCTGAGAAGGGATACCAAAGGATCAAGAGTAGGCCGACTTTTTAATTTAAACTACCTCCCTAAAAGGATATTAGAATAAATCGATTATAGAGGGTCATATTTGGAATAAAATCTTATCTTTAATAACCAAATATTACCATATTAAAATCACCTTAGAAAATTCCGATATTTTCGGGTCCATAAGACCTATGAATAAGTAACTATAAAATTCTGAATCCTACTGAACGAATTACACTCTTGAATCCTCGGATTTTGATGGCTTATCTAAAATAAACCCTAGATTTCCTCTAGATCGGAACAATTTCTGATACAAATCATTATCAAATGGAAATCCTGGCTTACTAATAATGCCTGAAACTGTTGTTGTAATTAGTATACTGAAATTTGTGAACAATAAGTGTAACTAGTACCTGCCCATCAAGAAATAAAATAACACTGTAATTAGCATCTTCGGCTACAAATGTGCATGTTTACTTGCGTCATTTCGAATCCAATCCACGTAATTCAGAAGTTATTGAACGTGGTTTTGATGGTTGATGTGGTTTGTTGAAGTTATTCCTAACACGTTGTATATCTTATCACAAAAGCATCTAGGCATCTAAAATCATTATACATATTCTCTTTGTCCCATACTTCACCTTCTTTACCATTAATATGAACATGTAGAGTAGAGTAGCATAATGATGCAGAATATGTAGGAATATATATAATGGCTTTTAAGTTTTTTTTTTTTAAAAAACTTTTATAATGGCTTTGATAAGATATTCATACCATTATATTCTCTTTGTAAAGCATAATTTTAAAAAATCAAATATTATTTTGATCACAATATCCTTTAGGATGCATGATGAGGATTAAATCATTTATTTTCATGAGTCACTAGTAAGTAATTGGTGTGTGTGTAATAGTGGCTTTTTGCTTGTATGTTTTGTTTGCAACAACTTATGAAATAAGAATTTATAAAACATGATGATGATATAGTCGATTTATAAAACATGATAATGATATAGGTGACTATGTGACCCACTAATATTGACTTCCGAAAATTTAAAGGCAACGAAGAAGACTATTTATAAAAATAAAATGGTATTGTCGACTATGTTACCATTTTCATCAACCGGACGTACAAAAGGATTTTTGTGAAAATATGTAACTTTTTCTAGTCTAATTATATAGCCTATAATTTTCTAATAAATAGGTATGCTTATATTTCAATTTTTTATGCCGTGTTAGTAGGTGACATTGAAAACACTGATAGTGAATCATCGGGTTACTGAGGGAGGTGATCCTACAATTAGGGAATAATTTCTTAATTTCTCAGAGGGTGTGCATACTACAACTTTCTTATTTCAAATATGAGTGTAGCCCAATTGGTTAATCTTATGACTTTATTTTTATGTTTAATTTGTCTATAATTCTCTTTACAGACTTTTACTTTTTCTTATTTTCAAATACTTTATCTTTATTTAGTTATTTAGTTTAAAAAATAACATTTTATTAAGATTGTGCATTTAATTTGATTTTATGTAGGATTTTAACTATTAAGATTGATCCAGTGATGAAAGAATTAGGGTGATATGCAAAAGGTTTTAAATTTACATTCTATTATAATTTTTATAGATAAAAAAACGTAGAATTTTATATTTATGCAAGGCTTTAATTTTTAATTTGAATTTTATATTTAATTAATATTTTCTTAGTTTCTTCAAGTATATTGTGAAATGGAGACTTTGCATAATAAGTTACTATTCTCAAATTATTATTAAATTTACTAATTATTAAATGAGGTAGAGTTTTATTATTCTTTTTTATTCTGTGCTAGATAATATGCTTATATCTTTTGTTATTATTTTAAATAATTTTTATTGGAAGCTTAATAATATTTTCCATCTTATAAAAAATAAATAAATTATATTATACTGTTTATTACAACTATTACTTTGTTTATATTATTTATTTTATTATATCACTGTATTTTAAGATATTGATAATGGATTTGTATGAAAATATTGATGAGGTTTTTGATAACACTCCACTTGGCAAGCGGACTAAGTTTCGTTGTAGAAATATAGTATCGTCCTCAGGAATTTGAGAATTTAGTAATTTTTACTATAATGATTAATAAAGAGATGTTGATATGATTAAGAGTGAACTAATGTGAAGTAAATTTGAAACAATAATGCAAAAGTTATAAGAACAATTATATGAAACAAGGATTAGACTCTGGAGCACTTGCTAACTCTTAAATTCTCTTAAAATAAATATGATTTCAACTTCATGACTTCCACGTTCAATTAGAAATTCAACAAGATCCCTCAAAGTTGAATCTTAAAGTGATTAATCTCAAACATGATTCTTCTATGTTTTGAGATTAACACTTTGCATTAAGAACAATGACTTGAACAACAGTGACTAACCATATCAAGTCTATCCCTAGAATAAGAAATGATTAGGTGCAAGATTTAGTTCGGGTTTTCAAAAACGTTTTCCAACAGGATTCAAAAACTAAAAATTCATACAACGGGTGATCAAGCCGATATAAGCATTAAAAATATAATCAAGCACAAGTAACGAGGATGAAATACATATATATAGATTTAAGAAATAGAAAAGTTAGTAGTTACACCAAGATCAATCCTCAAAAGGTTTAGCCATACATGGCCATTACAAGATTAGAGGAGTGAAAGAAGAAATCACAAAGTAAAAGATGAAGAAAAGGGGTTGACCTTCGTTCCCAAATGATCCAACTTCCCAATCTTCGTTCTTGCTCTATTTTCTCCTCTTCGTGGTCCCAATCCTGTTTTTCTTTGTTTGTTTCGTGATACCCTGTTTTCTCTTTGCTTTCCCTTTTATATTAGCTTCAAAACAGGGGACAAAATGTGATTTTTCTCTCACCGCTACAGTTGTGGTTTCATGGCTATGGCTGTGGAGAGTTCTTCATGGTGAAGTAAGCTTCACCGCTGCAACTGCGATTTCACAGCCATAGCAGTGGAAATCCTTCAAGCTTAAGGAATCTCCAATGCTGTAACTGTGAATTTCACAACTATGGCTGTGACTCTTTATTGCTTTTGCTGGATCCTTGGTGTTCCATGGCTTTAGCTGTAGACTCACAACTTTAGCTTCAAGTCTCTGTTTGATTTTTTTGCTTCCCAGACTTCCACAGCTATTGTTGCATAACCATAACTATAGCTGTAACTTTCTAACTTCCTGATTTCTCCATAAATTTCCACAGCTTTAACTTCAGAACCACAATTATGGTTGTGGAACTCTGTCTTCTCAAATTTTCTGCAAAAAGGGAGGGAAATCATTAAATTTTTTCTGCTACTCTTTTATCTATTTAATATAACTTGATTCTTCCAATTTAGGGGTAAAATATGGTGTATATATATATATATAATTTATCTAAAAAAGAGTACTAAAAGTTGAGTATAATTCATGAATAAAAAACACTCAACAAATACTAATATGTAATGATATTTAAAAGTACGCAATGTATTATCATACTAATTAACATAGTGAAAGTATGATGTCAACTTAAGATGTTTGTTTTTCATTTTATTTTATTTTATAATTGGTTAGAAATATTTCTATATATATAATATAATATAATGTTTGTTTATTTTATATTTGGATAAAAGTATTTCTAGATATAATATAATATACGATTAATAGGAGAATGCACAACATGAAAATTAAATAATTGGAAAAATATATAATTAAAGTAATTAATCATTTCAGTAAAAAAAAGAGTAAATCATTAAATAAATTTTTTTTCATCAGATTTAAAGTTAATTAAAAAAACTAAAATTATAACAATCTAAAAATAAATTTTTATCCATGAATGATAAAATATATATATATATATATATATATATATATATATATATATATATATATATATTCACATTTATGTCGTTTTACATGAATGATAAAAAAAAATATAATTTGAGATTTATAATTAATTTAATAAATAATTTTTATTAAATACTCACAATCCCTGTTTTCTGTCCCTAAGAAATACGAAAGATGTTTCGGTAACGATTTTTTTCTTATTCAGACGGCCGTAGTTATTAAAACTGAATTAGAGCAGCTGATTCGACCAGTCAGGTCATTTGTTGGACAAGATGAAAAATGAGTGCATCACAAAATCAATCAATAATCGGCCTAAAGTCCTAAACTAGTGTAGAAAATTGATTGAAATGTTTCTTCTTCTTCTTCTTTTTATAAAATATTGTCAAGCTTTCTTAAAATAATTGAAGGTTCATATATGAGATCCTTAAATTCTTCATGTTAGATTGGATTCAAGTCATATATTATATATAATTAAAAAAGAAGACTTTATTGAAAATGGTCACCCATAAAGAGATTTTTTTAAAATAAATTTCTTTTTTAAGTTAAAAATTAACTTATGTATAAGTTAAGTTAAAATCAATTCATATAACTTCTTAATTTACAGTATTGATTCTAAGTTCTAGCACACACACATAGAAAGCACATATTAATACTATTTTTATATAAGAATAATAATGTTCAATCTCTATTTTAAAATTAAAATAAGTTGCTTTAGATTAAAATATTATAAGTAAAATTATCTTATACTGTTATCAACATTGTTAATTCTATATTATCATCTTCATCATTTTTATTATTATAATTATCATTATTATTTTTACTATTGTCATTATTAAGGTCAATATTGTCAATGCTATTGTCACCTACTTCAAATTTATGCTATATATCATGATAAAGTTTTGTTGATTTCTGCCTTTATTAAATAGTTAAGTTTTATACGGGTCATTATTCATATATTTAATTTTCAGTTGATATATCTTTCACATTTCTCATTTGAATTTTCTTTTTATACTCCGAGAATGCATTCTCTTTCATTATGTAGCACGTCTTTCGTGGTCAATTGCATTGTTTGTAAATATATGGTAATAGTATTTTATAGTTGGGAAACTATATATCGAATTAATAGTTGAGTCAATGATAATATCCCTAATCCCCCTTTCCAGCTCAAAAAAGAAGAAAGTAGTTTAGATGAGTCTTAAGTAAGTAGTTCTAGAAAAGGCAATAACTCTCTTTTGACCTTTTAAAGGTTTTATAATGATCAGTGAGTGACCAAGGAACAAGGCATCGTTTTGCTTTAACATGCAGCGTGAATGAGATCATTGTGAACTTTGACTCTTTCTAATGGTAATGTGAACCCAATCAATTGGGTGAGATGCTTCTTTGAACTTAGAACTCAATTAGGTAAAACTGACAAGTATATGTGTGCAAAGTTTCGTATTTTAAATCTAGATATTCGTATATTATATATATGATATACTTTTGAATTTAAAATGAAACAATTTAAAAATATAAGAGAGATAAATAATTAATTTATATAAGATATTTAAGATAAATTTAATCATTCATACACTGTCAGTGTAAAGTTTTTTACATTGGTAACCAATCATATCTTTTAAATTATTATTTTTATTAAATAAGTAATTGACATGACATTATTAAGAGATATGATTGGTTGTCAGTTTACACTGACAATATATAGGTGATTAACTCTTTAAAATATATATATATATATTTATTTAAAAAATTATGAATGAGCAACTAAGCTTAGATAGGAAGAAAACACTAAATCTTGATGGAAAAATAAAATAACTTGGATAGAAACAAATTAAAGAATTAAACAACTAAAACCAAACATGTTGGTTTATTGGATTACAACTAAACTTGAGATCAGAAAGCAATGTATCAAATTCAGGTTTTATGAATAAAAAGATGTAGCTAAGAAGGAAGATTTAAAACTTATCAATACCCAAAAAAATATCAAACAACTTAAACTAAAATGTTAATTAATAATTTGAAAACTTAAAAAAATTTAGAATGATGGTAAACAACAATTAATGAAAATTGAAAATCGTGTGTCTTTAATTAATAAGAAAAATGTAAGAGCGAGTATTTTTCGTATTTTTCCTAAAAATTAAAAAAGAAAATACCCACACTTAAGTCTTAACAATGGATAACAATTGTGATTTGGGGGGAGAGAATTAAATTTTAAAATTAAAAATTAAAAAAGAATTAATTCAAAAGTATAATCAACTAAAACTTGAAATCAACTAAATCAAGGATCTATCTTAGTTAATTGAAATTAAGGGTTCATCTAAGTTGATTACTTATAAACTTACATATACTAAATTCAATTCATATAGATAAAAAAAATTCCAAAGTTGAAAAATAATTATTCAAAAAGTGTAAACTACTAACACTAAAAGAGAAGATGAAATTGTAATTTAAATTATTAAATTTATGAGAGAAGATGAGATTGTAATTTAAATTGTTGAATTTAGGAGAAAAATAAGTTATATAAAATAGTTTTACATTCAATTACATACTACTCTATATATAATAAATTTATTGACTTTTATAATATATAGCTAAAAAATCAAATATTAGACCCTAAATGCCAATAGTAATTTATAATTGGTTAACAATGTAACAACATTTTATACTTTTAATAGATAGCTACTAAACTCTAGAGTTAAAATTCTCAAAAATGTAAAATAAAAATAAAAATATGTTTTCTAAAAAGAAAAATAGTGCAATAAAATATTATTTCACTGTGTTTTGCTAGAACTTATGATAAAGTGATGTTATGCCAGGTGTTGAAAGTTTTTGACACCGGTAATAAAGAGAGAATTTATATATGTAAAAAAAAAAAAATTGACGCTTATTAATTTAGTATGATGCATGGTCAATAAATGAAGAAGTAGAGTGAGAATATATTTTGTAATGTTCAATGGAACATTAACTTAATTAAAATTTGGAAATGAATGCAGTTATAAATATAATTAATTTTTTAAAATGCTGGAAGGGATCTTAGTCTTATGAATGTTGAGATACATTTTTTTGGCTGGACGTTACAGAATGGAGCCCACACTAAACTTCAATAGTCATGATTTTCGGCGGAAATCCTACTAAACATGACTAAAAACAATGAAAATATTAATTAAAAAGATAATGTCACTTTCTATAAGCATAAATATATAGGTTAAATAATGCGTTGATCCTTCAAGATTTTTTTTCTTCATATATAATTTTGATCTCTTTGATTAAAAATAGAGATATTTAATTAATTTATTTTTTAAAATATAAAATTTTAGTTATATTATCAATTGTATTTATTAATTAATTAAAATTTGAAATTATTTAATAATTTATGATTATTTAAGTGACGTAATATTTATTAATGTGAGATGTAACATAAAAATTAATAAATAACGTATAAAAATCTTGATTTATATTTATTTTAATGATTGATTTATATTTATTTTATTAATAAATTTTATTTAAAATCTTTAAAATATAATTTTATTAATATTATATTATTTAAATATAAATAAATGTTAAAACTTAAAGATAATAAATATCAATTTGATGAGAAGATCTTAATTTCATATTTTTAAAATTAAAATAACTAAATATCTCTTAACTAAAATTACATATTGCAGAAATGAATGAAATAAAAATATAAATTAGATAAATATATATTAAAAAATAATTGTAAAAAATATATTAAAAATTATAGTTTGAGCCTTTTAACCTTTCAGAATTTTTTTAAATAATCCTATTTAATTTAACTTATTTTATGATATTTTCAATTTATAATAAAATGGAAATAATTAAACCGAACTCGAACATCCTACTAATTGCACTTTTCTTTTCAAACAACTTTACATTAAACATGAAAATTATTAGTCGTAAAAGAAAAACATGTGAAAATAATTCACCAGTCATTTCTTCAACCCTAAAAGAAACTAGGGCTACACATTTATTTTATATTAAAAGTGTTTTTATCTCTCATTCGTGATTTTAATTTTTTAATTTTTAATTAAATAATTTTAGTCCATCAAATATCATAATTATATAATTTTGATTTATCAAATTTTAATTAAAAAAATTTTAGTTTCTAAAATATTACAATTATGTGATTTAATATTATAATTATCTAAATTTTTACTTATTTAAGTTATATATATCTGTAATTTTAGTAATATATATCATTTAATATATGAATAAAAATTAATATATATATATATATATAACTTAAGTAGGTCAAAAATTATATAATTATGAAAATTGAGAAATTAAAATCATACAATTGTGTAATACTTGAGGGATTAATATTGTTTAATTAAAATTTTGAGAACCAAAATCATAAAATTACAATACTTAAGGTACTCAAATTGCTCAATTATAACTTTAGAGACCAAATTCACATAACTATATTAATAGAAGAATCAAAAATACAATTTGTAACATCATGAATTTGGTTAATAATTGTTTATTTTAATTTAATTATTGTTATGCTTAGTTATTTAATTATTGTGAGATTGCAAGGATTTAAGAATTCTTATGAGTTTTGTTACTTAGGAGTTATTTGAGTTGTAGTCAAGTTGGCCCAATTTAGGAGAATGTATATAAGTTTTTTTCTAAGACTTGAACTTCACAGGTTCATTTCTTAAAAAAACTTAGAGAGAAGTTAAAAACAGAGCTTTGGAACTAGAATTTTCTTCTTCTAATTTTGAGTCCTCCAGTGAGTAGTGGGTCTGTGAGACCCCCTTCCTTATTTTTCTCTCCCCGACTCTCTTTCACTCTCTTCTCTCATTCACTTCTCATTTCTCTCTCTTTTTCCCCATTTTCCTTTTTCTCTGATCTTGGGTGGCTGTGGTGAATCTTAGGAGCTGAGTATTGGTGTTGGGTTTCTTGCTGAGCCGTGCGGAGCTTCCTCAAGCTTCTCCTTCTTCTCCTTTTCTTCTCCGTTCAAGCTCGTCTTCTTCCTAAAGCTCGGATTCTCGCACCGAGGTAAGGGAAGCTAGTTTTCTTAGCAGATTTTGTTGGAAATGAGTTCTTAAACTCATGGTGTGGTTGATTTCTTGAAGATTGATGGTTGTATGTGATGAAAATGGGTTTTCGGGGTTTTGATGAAAAATTTGGGGTTTTTGATGATTGATGGATGCATGTTGAAAAACCTGGTATTTTCGGGTTGTATGATGAAAATGTGGTGTTTTGGACCGATTGCATGTGTCTGGGATGTTGATTTTTGTAGGTTTTGGGTGAAATCTTTGAAGTGGTGTGGGTTACTGTTTGAAATTGCACCGGGCGCAGTTCTTCGCGCCGGGCGTGATTTGAAATGGGGAATCCCTGTGTGAATCACGCTGGGCGTGGGGAGAACCACACCGGGCGCACTATCAAAAGTGAATCTCATGTTTCTGTTACTGATACTTGGCCGGGCGCAGGATGATTGCGTCGGGCGCAATAGACCTATGTAGGTCTCTGGTTGAGAATTGCGCCGGGCGTGATTATGATACGCCGGGCTTGCGTTGGATTTTCAGAATTTCACTTTATAGTCTTCATGAAAGTTGTAGCCTTGGATGTTAGCTTTCCAATGGCGCTGGAATCACCCAAAAAGGAGTTTTAGAACTCTAGATATGGTTGTTTTAGTGAAGAGGGGTCGAGCTGCTAGTATTGTTTATAGCTGTTGCGGTTTTTATCATTTTTAACAAGGTAGATGAAGGAATTAGGACTTGGTGTCTTCATGAGAGTTGTAGGAAATCTTCTTATCTTTCATGTGAGATAAGGATGAGCATGGTAAGAGTAGTATAACTCCTGATGCGCTGTTTTTTGTGAATGTTGCCATTTCACATTTAGTGATTTGGTTAAGTTGAAAGTTGTTTTAGGTACTTAGGTTGATTGATGTTGTTTGGGTGGGTAATTTGACAAGATAGATGAGTTGTAAACAAGATGGATAAGTCGTATTATGTGTTGAATATGTTGTATGTTGTATATTGTAAAGTTGTTGATCATGTTGTTGATAATGTTGTTTATGCTGATTAATGCTGTTAATGTCGTATGATGAAAAGCTGAGTTGTGCCGAATGTTATTTAGGTTGATTTAAGCTGTTAATGATGAATGTTGTTGAGATGAGTGATGATTTTGATATGCTGTGAGATGTTTATGCTGCATTATGATGTTGAGCTGTAATTGATGAATATTGTTGTGTTGTGAGCTGTTAAGCTATGTTGAATATTACTAGATGGGATGTAAGATGTTATTGATGTAAGCTGTTAATGCCGTATGTTGTTATTGCTGAAAATGTTGTATTGTATAATGTTGAGCTTTGTTGTTTAGCTATGCTGTAAGCCGATAATGCTGTGCTGTAAGCTGTTTAGCCATGCTGTAAGTTGATATTGCTGTTAAGCTGTGCTGTGATGTATGCTGATATAAACTGTGGTAGGCCGTAAGGCTGAGTTGCTGTAGGCCGTAAGGCTGAGTTGTTGTAGGGCGTAAGACTGAGCTGTAGTAGGAGATCTCCGAGATGATATGCGTGACGACGCATTGTGTGCTTATTGCTGTTATGTTGTATAGTTGATGAGGTGTATGCTGATGTTGTGCTGATAGTTGTAGCTGTTCCTATTTCATGTATATGTTTATATGCTGATTCTTTTCACTATAGCTTACCCTTTGTTGTTTCCATGTGGTTTGGACTGCGATTATCATACTATGTATGGGAGCAGAGTAGGGATAGGTTGGTGGCAAGTGGTGAGTCTGCAGCTGGCAGGCAGAGCTGATCCTTGTTGATGTTTTATTGTTTCAGCTACTTGGTGTAGTAGCTTTGAATGTATTTTTGTACATTTTAAATCTAGTCAGACTTGGACCATGTATATATGTATATTCTAGACACTATATGTATACACTTGCTCCTTTCAGTCCGGTTTTCAGGTGTACTGTGTTGTGTGTAGTGACCAGCCGGATCGTTACACTTTAGTGATATCAGAGCAGTTCGAGTCTAGTGGACACTCTATGGGGGTGGTTCCTTTAGGCTTTTGTTGTGCTGAGCTCTGTGTTGTGTTACTTTGCTGTGTTATTTTGTTGTGCTGATTTCTTCATTGATTGTTGTGTTGTTGATGGTTGTTTGGTTTAGTTATTGTATACTGAAGATGCTGTTACTTCTGTAGACAATGACTAGAATCAATGAGCAGATAGCCCGTGCCATGGAGATGATGGCTATGGCTATGTAGTAGCAAAATGCTTATTTTGCTAGGATGGACGCTGATAGAGCTGCAGCTGGTGCAGCAAGGCCCGTGGGGTCGCACGAGAGCCGGGATCTAGCTGAGTTCCGAAAATGCCGCCCTCCACAGTTCAAGAGAGATTCAGACTCAGAGGTAGCTGACCACTGGATCTGTGAGCTAGAGAAGATCTTCACTGTGTTGGGATATTTTCAGGAAAGGAGGCTGGCATATGCTGTCTACATGCTGGTTGGGGAGGTTGAGCATTGGTGGAGAGGTACTCACCATATGCTACTGCTAGAGGAGGAGCTGTTGATTCAGCTGGTCAAGCTGAATCATTGTTGAGGGACGGGGCAGAGTGTTATCTTTTACTTGCTGCTATGAGTGTGGAGACCGAGAGGGTCATTGCTGAGATTGATGTGGTGAGGGATTTTGTCGAGGTGTTCCCGGATGAGGTGCTTGAGTTGCCTCCAATTAGGGAGATGAAGTTTAGCATTGACTTGGTTCCAGGTGCGGGGCCAGTGTTGGTGGCTCCCTATGACATGGCTCTTGCTGAGCTGGTTGAGCTGAAAGGTCAGTTGGAGGACCTGTTGGAGAAGCAGTGGATGCGGCCGAGTGTTTCGCCGTGGGGTGCTCCCGTACTGTTGGTGAAGAAGAAAGATGGAGGTAGTCGATTGTGTGTTGATTACCGGCAGTTGAACAAGTTGACCATTAAGGGCAAATATCCACTTCCCCGGATAGATGACTTAATGGATCAACTGAAAGGAGCATCGATTTTCTTGAAGATTGACTTGAGGTCAGGTTATCACCAAATCAAGGTGAAAGAGGGTGACATATCAAAGACTGCTTTCAGGACTAGGTATGGTCACTATGAGTATGTTGTGATGTCGTTTGGTGTGACCAACGCCCCAGCAGTGTTCATGGATTACATGAACAGGATCTTCCGGCAGTTCTTGGATAAATTCGTGGTGGTGTTCATTGATGATATTTTGATTTATTCAAGGACCCGGGAGGAGCATGGAGAGCATTTGATGTTAGTGCTGGAGATTTTGAAGGCGAAACAGTTGTACGCTAAGCTTTGAAAATGTGAGTTCTGGTTGGATGAGGTGAAGTTCTTGGGCCACGTGATTTCAGTTGAGGGGATTGTTGTTGATCCGGCTAAGGTGGAGTCGGTGTTGCAGTGGGAGCGACCGAGAACTGTCACTGATATTAGGAGTTTTGTGGGTTTAGCGGGTTACTATCGAAGGTTTATTGAAGGGTTCTCCAAGATAGTAGCGCCTCTAACCCAGCTGACAAGGAAGGAGCAACCGTTTATTTGGACTGATGCCTGTGAACGGAGTTTTGATAAGCTGAAGAAGAGGTTGACTACTTCTCCTGTGCTGGTGTTGCCCGACTCTGGTGAACCTTTTGATGTGCATTGTAATGCTTCTCACCAGGGTCTGGGGTGCGTGCTGATGTAGAACAGGAAATTGGTGGCATATGCTTCAAGGCAACTGAAGAATCATGAGAGGAATTATCCCACTCATGACTTGGGGTTAGCAGCAGTTGTGTTTGCCTTGAAGATGTGGAGACATTACCTTTATGGTGCTCGGTTCAGCGTCTTCAGTGATCACAAGAGTCTGAAGTACTTGTTTGATCAGAAGGAGCTGAACATGAGGCAGAGGCGGTGGATGGAGTTTCTAAAGGATTATGATTTCCAGTTGATGTATCATCCTGGTAAGGCCAATGTTGTGGCGGATGCGCTGAGTAGGAAATCCATCCACATGTCTAGTATGATGGCGAGAGAGCTGGAGCTGGTTGAGGAATTCAGAGATCTGAACCTCTGTGTGGAGTTAGCTCAGGATCACATTAGTTGTGGGATGATTACCATAACTAGTGAGTTCTTGAGGCAGGTTGGATAGAAGCAGTTGCAAGATGTGGAGTTAGTGAAACTTCTTGGGTTGCTGGGTACCGAGAAGGCTGTTGGTTTTGAACTGAGCGGAGATGGAATCTTGAGGTATAAGGGCAGGATTTGCCTATCTCATGATGCTGAGATGAAGAAAGCTATGTTGGAGGATTTGCTGAGGGCTTGTGTGTTAGACCACTTGGGAGGCTGGCAGGAGGTGTAGGACTCCTCTGTGCTGGTATCAAGAGGGTGAGTCAGTGGTTGTGGGACTGGAGTTGATCCTATAGACTACTGAGAAGGTGAAACTGATTCAAGAGAGGATGAAGACTGCTCAGAATAGGCAGAAATCGTACGCTGATAAAAGGCAAAAGCCCTTGGAGTTGCTGAATGGGAACATGTGTTTCTGAAGGTGACCCCGACTTCTGGTGTGGGTAGAGCGTTGAAGGCAAGGAAGTTGACACCAAGGTTTGTTGGTCCCTATCAGATCGTACAGGGTGTGGTCCGGTTGCTTATCGGTTGGCCTTTCCACCGTCCCTCTCAAACCTACACGATGTATTTCATGTATCCCAGCTGAGGAAGTATGTTCATGACCCTAGTCATGTGGTGGAGCAGGACGATGTACGGGTGAAGAAGAATCTGACGTTTGAGAAGTTGCCAGTAGCTGTGGTGGATCACAAGCTGAAGGAGTTGAGGGGCAAGTCCATTGCTCTGGTGAAAGTGTTGTGGGATGCAGCTACTGGTGAGGCTACTTGGGAGGTGGAGCAGTAGTGTAGGGAACAGTATCCGTGTTTATTCCCAAGTAAGTCTGTTTTCGGGGACGAAAACTCTTGTTGTTGGGGAGGTTGTGAGACCCCCTTCCTTATTTTTCTCTCCCCGACTCTCTTTCACTCTCTTCTCTCATTCACTTCTCATTTCTCTCTCTTTTTCCCCATTTTCCTTTTTCTCTGATCTTGGGTGGCTGTGGTGAATCTTAGGAGCTGAGTAGTGGTGTTGGGTTTCTTGCTGAGCCGTGCGGAGCTTCCTCAAGCTTCTCCTTCTTCCCATTTTCTTCTCCTTTCAAGCTCGTCTTCTTCCCGGAGCTCGGATTCTCGCACCGAGGTAAGGGAAGCTAGTTTTCTTAGCAGATTTTGTTGGAAATGAGTTCTTAAACTCATGGTGTGGTTGATTTCTTGAAGATTGATGGCTGTATGTGATTCTCGTATGTTGTTATTGCTGAAAATGTTGTATTGTATAATGTTGAGCTGTGTTGTTTAGCTATGCTGTAAGCCGATAATGCTGTGCTGTAAGCTGTTTAGCCGTGTTGTAAGTTGATATTGCTGTTAAGCTGTGCTATGTTGTATGCTGATATAAATTGTGGTAGGCCGTAAGACTGAGTTGTTGTAGGCCGTAAGGCTGAGCTGTAGTAGGAGATCTCCGAGATGATATGCATGACGACGCATTGTGTGCTTATTGCTGTTATGCTGTATAGTTGATGAGGTGTATGCTGATGTTGTGCTGATAGTTGTAGCTGTTCATATTTCATGTATATGTTTATATGCTGATTCTTTTCACTAGCTTACCCTTTGTTGTTTCCATGTGGTTTGGACTGCGATGATCATACTATGTATGGGAGCAGAGCAGGGATAGGTTGGTGGCTAGTGGTGAGTTTGCAGCTGGCAGGCGGAGCTGATCCTTGTTGATGTTTTGTTGTTTCAGCTACTTGGTGTAGTAGCTTTGGATGTAGTTTTGTACATTTTGAATCTAGTCAGACTTGGACTATGTATATATGTATATTCTAGACATTATATGTATACACTTGCTCCTTTCTGTCCGGTTTTCAGGTGTACTGTGTTGTGTGTAGTGACCAGCCGGGTCGTTACAGGATCCCTTCCCTAGTGTCAATAGTAGCTAAGTTGAGATTCAAAGCTTTGGAGGTCAAGGTTCGAAGAGAGTTGGCTTGAATAAATTTCATTCTTTCTCTTTTACGTCTATTATAGTTGATTTAGAGTAAAGGAAGCTCTTAGATCCTTTTTGTTGAATCATGGTTTTTCCTTGTTGAATTGTTTGTTGAATTGTGCATTATCATGGATGTGTTGATTGATTTTGAGAGATGAAATGCATATGTTGAGTTTTTGTGAGCCATGTTGGAGGATGACGACATTGTTTTATAGCTACTTTGTTGTTGTTGCTTGACCAACAACTAAAATTTATGCTTTTATTTTGAATTTTTTGTGTGTGTCCATATATATATATATATTGTTGTATATATATAAGAACTATTTACATGATAATCCAATTAGTTAAAGTTATGTTTTTCCGTTACTTTTGTTGTTGAATTATAAATGTAGAGACCTGTTATATTGTTATATAATTAACTTATTTTCTTATTGTAAATTCATGATTATCCCAAAAATAAAGCTTTTAAAGTTCAAATTAATAAAAAAAATATTAATCAATGAAGGAAAAAGTCATATTTATTAAAATTGATATATATCTTTTTTCATTTAAAATATATATAAAAAATCTTTTAAAGTTTGATTTAGTTTTTTTTTTAAGTAGAAAAGGTCTTAAAATTTGTTTCAAGACTCGCTCAATATTAGATAGGTTTGTGCGAGTTTTTGAGTAAAATTTTTAATCTATTTTTCCCTTCCTAAAAGTAAAATCCAGTTTTCCAAAAGACATTATAAAAAACTGTTTTTTAATAGAAAAAACATGAAAAGGTATTTGCAATTGAAAATGTCTTCAAATTAAGTATTATTGATTGAGTCTTTATTTGAATTGATGTTTGATGAAAGACGAATCTTTCAAATAAAAGCCGGCCAGTAGCTTACCTTCCAAAAAGTTCCTCCAACATGATATTAATATTGCTTTGAATTTTAGTCTAGCCACCACTACTTACAACACAAATATCTACATAAATAAAAGTTAAGAAAATTTTCTCATTTTTTTTTTAATTAATGAACTAATAATATATTAACATTTAATAGAGATAATGTATATACTAACTGTGAAAAAAATTATATCTCACATACTTTTTTTTTACCATAAAAAAAAATAATATATATATATATATATATATATATAACAAGTTTATTAAATCTTATTATAATCATCTTATAAATTATATCATATAGTAAGTTAACGGTGTAAATTATAATCATTTTTTTTATTCGATGAGAGATTAATTTTTGAAAATTATTTTAATTTTTATTTATTTCACTATGTATTATAATAATTAAAATTGTTATTTTAAAATTAAATTATCAATACTTAAAAATATGTTTAAATAACTTTTTAGTCTTAAAAAATAGGAGATTTTTTATTCTAGTCTTTTAAATTATTTTGAAATTCATACACAAAAATATCCTCAATTTATCAATGTTTTAATCATCAAAATATATTGCTCCCAAGAAAAATATTTACTAAAATGCATCTGACTCTGATGATTATTTTTTATCCTCTAATGTAACTTATGTAAGTATAATTTCATACACACACAATTGATTTTACTGAGAATTAATCTTGATGGAACTTGGCTTTAGAAACTTGACTACACACATTTGATTATAATATAAATAAATTATTTTTTAATTTAAGCGTAGTACGTCTGCATACATAATATTAATTTTTATGAATTAATATGTATGCCAATAATTTTCTATTTGGTATACTTATGTTAATTATATTAAATCTGTGCAAAATGAAAAATCTCTAACATCACTTCCTCTTTACTAATCATAAATTAGAATGACAACAATTAACTAATAAAATTCGATAAAAAAATATTTTTAATTATTTTTAACCCTATTATCATCATTATATTTTAAAGGATAGTTTTTTTTTTATAGAAATAAAATTTATTTTAACTTTTTTTGAAAGAAAAATTTATTTTAATTATTTATAGAATAAAATATGTTTTTATCTCTCTAACATTTCTTAAGTAAACAAAAAAAAATGTTCTGTTTATCTGTAATTTGAAAATTTACACTTTTGACTTTTAAAGTAGTTTAAATAATATTTTTAATTATTTTAAAATTTTATTTAAACAATTTTAAATATAAAAATATAAAATTTTAAATTAGAGCTGAATTTAAAAATATTTTAGAGAGATTAAAGATTATTTATATGTTTAAAAAAAGTGTGTTGACTATATTGTTGATGTAAAAAAAGTAGGCTGAAGGGAGATTCGTTACACACAGTGGATGAAAATGAGGAAATAGTGTTGGGTGTCACTTTCTGAGGGTCAAAAGAAGAGGCAACTAACTAAAGCCTTCTAGTTTTCCATAACACACTATTCACAGACTCCGGGGTCCACTGTTACCAACCGACAATTAATGAGACTTGTACTGTCTCGGCTACAATCCGACTTTACCATCTATTCGGCCAAGGCAGGGTATCTCGGTGCGCACTTATCTCAGCCTCTTTGCCTCATGGGCTCGAGGCTGGAGGGCAACTGTACTGTCTCGGGTGATATCCGAGATGACCTACAACCCGATCATACCTTGTAACACCTCGAGGTCGGTGATGACTCGATAGAGCGTTTGAGGTGAGTCCCTTCGGTCGGAATCCGACTAGGCAATTTGAGTCCAGTTTAGAATCCTCTCACCTGTAAGGACTGAGGAGACCACTCGGCATTGACCCGACTGGGTCCTCGGTATGAACCTAGTCGGTCAGAACCCGACTACACTTGTTCCTTTCAACCCCGCACCATCAAGATAAGAGCGGTTAGGAAAATCCCTTCATTCTCGGGGCCCAAAAGGCCCATGAACGACATGCCATAAAACCCAAAACCCTAGAGCTAGGAAGACAGATTTACACTTTTGAATGCTCTGGCTTTGCGGCTTGACCTAGGAAAAACCCTAGCGCACCCCGTGACTGGAACATTTTGGCGCCCACCGTGGGGCTACGGTAAAACTGCTCCTACGCCCCGAATCACAGAGAAGAACCAACGGACTACCATGGTGAGAGGCGGCAACCACAACAATGCACAACCTCCTACAATGGAGGAGATGATGGCCATGATCAACGGCTTAAGAGAAGAGAACGCGCGCTCCAGGGAGAGAGAGGAGGCTATTCAACGTGAGAATGAGGAGCTCAGGAGACGAGCGGATGGGATGAAGGCCAGGTTGGAAGCTAGTGTCAGGACGGTAGAGGAGGATGTCATGATGGAAGTCCCTAGGGATTTTCGACCTTTTTCGGAAGCCATAGAGGCCGAGATCATTCCCAGGGATCTTCGCACACCCCAAGTGGAGCCCTTTGACGGGACCCAGGACCCCGATCAGCATTTGATGGACTTCCGAGCTCAAATGCTGATCTGTGGAGGAAGCATGGAAGCGCGGTGCAAGTTATTCATGGGCACGCTCAAGAAGGCAGCGCTGGACTGGTTCAGCGGACTCCCGGACAGGTCAATCACCGACTTTGACGTGTTTAGTCGGCTCTTCATGGCGCAATTCGCCGCTAACAAGAAGAAGCCACCGATCACGTCGGACTTGTTCGACCTAAGGCAGCAACGCGAGGAGTCACTGAAGGATTTCCTGCGAAGGTTCAACGAGACCGCGATGAGGGTGGCATCGTTGGACGAGAAGATGGCGGTCATTGCATTTCAGAAAGGTTTGAGATCGGGAGCTTTCGACATCGCGCTCGAAAGAGCGAACTGTCAAACGATGTCGGAGGTGAGGGCTTTCGCTCTGAGCCACATCAAAACGGAGGAGAATCAGATCATTAAAAGGGCGGCCGAGAACCGAGAAGCAGGGAGCAGCAATAAGGAGGGAAACAAGCATCTTCGACCGCGCTCAGACTGGAGTAAACGACATGACCAATACAGCAGGAAGGAAAGTAATTACAGGCAGACCGAACAGGGTAGTCGGGCAAGGGGCGAATGGAGGCGCAACAATGAGGAAGAAAAGTTCACTCCACTTACTGTTCCTAGGCGACAAATACTTCACGATGTCAACAATGCATCGTTTTTTGAGTTTCCAGAGGCGACGGAGCGTCAGCTGGGGCCCTCGAAAACCGATTGGTGTGAGTTCCATAGGGCTCACGGACATTCCACAGAAAACTGCTTCGTCTTAGGAAGACAGATCGAACGCCTGATCAAGGAGGGACGACTGAGGGAGTTTGTGGCGAGAAAACAAGAAGAAGGGTCGTCCGACAGGCGGTCTAAACGCACACAGGACGACGCAAGGAGGGATAGACGTAGAGAGAGATCTCCTCCCAGAGACTCCACGGCAAAGGTCTCGGAAGCTCATCAGCAGCCCATTCATGGGGATTTCAACACCATAGCAGGAGGTTTCGCCGGGGGGGGGTCTACTTCTGCTGCCCGAAAGAGGTACACTCGGTCGGTACTGACAGTTTCGGAATTCAGGCGACCGTCTCAGCCTGAGATTTCATTCTCGGATTCGGATTACGAAGGAGTAGCGCCTCATGAAGATGACCCCATCGTCGTGTCGGCGATCGTCATGGGGTACAATGTGAAGCGCGTGTTGATTGACCAGGGAAGTTCCGCGGATATTTTATTCTGGGAAACTTTTGAGGGAATGAAAATTCCTAACGACCGACTAATTCCTTATGCAGGGACTCTAGTGGGTTTTGCAGGGGACCAAGTCATCGCAAGGGGATACGCCGATTTGGAGACGACCTTCGGCCAAGGAGCTCAGATGAAGACGGTGGTTGTTCGGTACTTGGTTGTTGATGCTCAGTCGTCGTATAGTATACTGATCGGCAGGCCGACTTTGAACAAGCTGGGAGCGGTCGTGTCTACCCCCCATCTGAAGCTAAAGTACCCGTTGCCAAATGGTACTGTGGGGGTCCTCAGGGTGGACCAGGAGGTCGCTCGAAAATGCTATGGGGATAGTTTGAAGACACGAAGACGACTGTACACTAAGCAGGTACAGAGGGGGGTCCATTCCGTCGAGCTAGATCCCAGAATGGGTCAGTTTGACCACCGACCCGCCCCAGCAGAAGACGTCAAGGAAGTGGAGGTAATGGAAGGGAGAAACGTAAAGATAGGCACCTCTTTGACTCCAGAAGATGAGGAGCAATTAGTGAGGGTCTTGAAGGATAATGTCTTGGCATTCGCATGGCATTCCAGCGACATGCCTGGAATTGATCCAAACTTTTTGTGTCACAAGTTGGCCATAGACCCTAGTGCAAAGGCAGTAATTCAGAAGAGAAGGAAAGTCGGCGAGGAGAAGCGAAGGGCTATCGCGGAAGAGACGCAGAAACTACTGATGGCAGGACACATTCGGGAAATCCAATACCCGACCTGGTTGGCAAACGTAGTCATGGTGCGCAAGAGCAGTGGGAAATGGCGAATGTGTACGGACTTCACCGACCTTAATAAGGCTTGCCCAAAAGACTCGTACCCGCTGCCGAATATAGACTGCTTGGTGGATGGTGCGTCGGGATACGAGTTACTAAGCTTCATGGATGCATACTCGGGGTACAATCAGATCCGAATGCATCCCGCAGATGAGGACAAGACCGCCTTCATAGCGGATCAGGCCAATTTCTGCTACAGAGTCATGCCGTTCGGTCTGAAGAACGCAGGGGCGACTTATCAGCGACTGATGGACAAAATCCTTGTGAATCAGCTTGGTCGGAATGTGGAAGCTTATGTAGACGACATGGTGGTGAAGTCGGAAAGCGTCAGTCGGCACTTTGGCGACTTGCAGGAATTGTTCGATACCATCGGCCAGTTCCAGCTGAAACTGAACCCGGAGAAGTGCTCTTTCGGCGTCCAGGCGGGAAAGTTCCTCGGGTTCCTGTTAACTCACCGCGGCATTGAAGCGAACCCGGACAAGTGCTCGGCGATCATCGACATGAGAAGCCCTTCTACAGTAAAGGAGGTACAACAATTAACGGGGAGGATGGCCTCTCTTTCCCGATTTATATCAAGAGCGGCTGACAAAGCCCTGCCTCTTTTTCAATGTCTGAGGAAGAATGACCGGTTCGTTTGGACAACCGAGTGTGAAGAAGCCTTCTCCGAGCTCAAGAAGTCGTTAGCATCCCCGCCGATTTTAACAAAACCACGACTAGACATGCCCTTGTTGGTATACATCTCGGCGTCCGACCGTGCTGTCAGTTCAGTTCTGGTTCAAGAGCGTGAAGCTTCCCAAGTTCCTATTTACTTTGTAAGCAGGGTTTTGCAGGGAGCAGAGACAAGATATCAGAGAATCGAAAAACTAGCCCTCGCTATACTGGTCACTGCGAGGAAATTGAGGCATTACTTCCAGAGTTACGAGGTGATAATTCGTACTGATCATCCGATTCGACAAGTCTTGCAAAAACCCGACCTAGCCGGTAGAATGATGAAATGGTCTGTCGAGCTCTCTGAATTCTCCATCAAGTATGAGCCAAGAGGAGCAATCAAAGCCCAGGTATTGGCCGACTTCCTGATGGAGTTGACCCCTCCAGCCAAGGAAGACACGGTCGGTGAAACCCAATGGATTTTATCAGTTGACGGTGCGTCAAATATAGGAGGAAGCGGAGCTGGAATCGTCTTGGAGGGCCCGGGTGGAATCCTACTAGAACAGTCACTACGGTTTGAGTTCAGGGCAAGCAACAACCAAGCCGAGTACGAGGCGTTATTGGCAGGAATGAGTTTAGCCAAGGAGATGGGTGCGACGAGTTTGTCAGCCAGAAGTGATTCCCAATTGATCACCGGACAAGTGGCGGGAACCTTCCAAGCCAAGGATCCTCAACTGGCCAAGTACTTGGAGAGGGTAAAACTCTTATCGGAAAGTTTCCGAGCATTCACACTTAGCCACGTGCCGCGAGAGCAAAATTTGAGAGCAGACCTCCTGTCCAAGTTAGCTAGCACGAAGAAGCCGGGAGCCACTCGATCGGTCATCCAAGAAACTTTAGCTCAGCCGAGTATAAATGAGCCACAGGGGAGTGTTCTTTTCATCCAGGAGGAACTCAACTCGTGGATGGCACCTTACATTGCGTACCTGACTCGGGGGGAATTGCCAGAAGATAAAAGGCAAGCATCGCTGATACAAAGAGAGTCGGCCAGGTTTGTGGTTATTAGTGAGAGACTTTACCGAAGAGGTTACAGCTCTCCCCTCCTAAGGTGTCTCACCATGCCACAAGCAAAGAGAGTGATGGATGAGATTCACAGTGGAATGTGCGGAAGCCATATTGGAGGCCGAGCTCTAGTGTATAAAGTCGCCCGAGCAGGATACTTCTGGCCATCCCTAAAAAACGACTGCGTCAACTGGGTCCAGAAGTGCGACGGATGCCAAAGACACGCCCCTTTGCTCCATTCCCCAACTGAACGACTGCATTCAATTCTGTCCCCATGGCCCTTCCACAAGTGGGGGATTGATATCCTCGGGCCATTTCCGATTGCAATAAGGCAACTGAAATTCTTGATAGTGGCGGTCGACTACTTCAGTAAATGGATCGAGGCGGAACCAGTGGCGACCATCTCGGCAGAAAAAGTAAGAGCTTTCCTCTGGAAGAATGTGGTGTGTAGGTACGGAGTCCCTCAAATGCTTGTTTCCGATAATGGAACCCAGTTTGCAAGCACAAGGGTTCGTGATTTCTGCAAAGAGGTCGGTATCCGAATGGCGTTCACGTCGGTCGAACATCCACAATCCAATGGCCAGGCAGAGTCGGCCAATAAGGTAATCCTCTCGGGTCTGAAGAAACGTGTACAAGAGTCAGGCGCGTCATGGGTTGAGGAACTTCCCCGAGTACTATGGTCGTACCACACCACCGTCCACTCGACGACTCAAGATACTTCTTTCAATCTGGTATACGGAACCGACGCCATGATCCCAATTGAGATTGTAGAACCATCAGTCCGCACTACGGCTTTTTCGGCGGAGGAGTCTGACCAGGGCAGGCGAGTTGATTTGGATTTAATCCAAGAGGTTAGAGAAAAAGCAAGAATAAACCAAATAGCGGCCCAGAGAAGAGCAGCCTTCAAGTACAACACAAAGGTGAATCCGAGAGACTTCATCGTAGGCGACCTAGTGTTGAGGCGTGCCCAACCAATGCAAATGAAGAACAAGCTGTCAGCAAAGTGGGTGGGTCCTTACAAAGTGGACGATGTGGTCGGCAAAGGCGCGTATAGGCTGAGGACCTTGGACGGAGGAATGATACCGAGAACATGGAACGCGGCGAGTTTGCGTTTTTATTATAGCTGATCTTTTTGTATTAGGTGCACTCTTTTCCTAACTCAGTATTTTGTCCCCGTAAAAATTTGAGGGGTTTTTTGCTGAGAAGGTTTTTAACGAGGCATCACTCTTTCAATTTCAATAATACATGTCATGTCATTTTTTCGCTATTAATGGCTCCTTAACCTTTGTTATTTTGAAGAAGCAAAGACTCGTCACTGATCGGTAAAAATCTGACTGGCGCGAGTATAAAAAAAAGCAAAGACTCGTCACTGATCGGTAAAAATACGACTGGCGCGAGTATAAAAAAGCAAAGACTCGTCACTGATCGGTAAAAATCCGACTGGCGCGAGTATAAAAAAGCAAAGACTCGTCACTGATCGGTAAAAATACGACTGGCGCGAGTATAAAAAAGCAAAGACTCGTCACTGATCGGTAAAAATCCGACTGGCGCGAGTATAAAAAAGCAAAGACTCGTCACTGATCGGTAAAAATCCGACTGGCGCGAGTATAAAAAAGCAAAGACTCGTCACTAATCGGTAAAAATCCGACTGGCGCGAGTATAAAAAAGCAAAGTCTCTTCACTGATCGGTAAAAATCCGACTGGCGCGAGTATAAAAAAGCAAAGACTCGTCACTGATCGGTAAAAATCCGACTGGCGCGAGTATAAAAAAGCAAAGACTCGTCACTAATCGGTAAAAATCCGACTGGCGCGAGTATAAAAAAGCAAAGACTCGTCACTGATCGGTAAAAATCCGACTGGCGCGAGTATAAAAAAGCAAAGACTCGTCACTGATCGGTAAAAATCCGACTGGCGCGAGTATAAAAAAGCAAAGACTCGTCACTGATCGGTAAAAATCCGACTGGCGCGAGTATAAAAAAGCAAAGACTCGTCACTGATCGGTAAAAATCCGACTGGCGCGAGTATAAAAAAGCAAAGACTCGTCACTGATCGGTAAAAATCCGACTGGCGCGAGTATAAAAAAGCAAAGACTCGTCACTAATCGGTAAAAATCCGACTGGCGCGAGTATAAAAAAGCAAAGACTCGTCACTAATCGGTAAAAATCCGACTGGCGCGAGTATAAAAAAGCAAAGACTCGTCACTGATCGGTAAAAATCCGACTGGCGCGAGTATAAAAAAAAGCAAAGACTCGTCACTGATCGGTAAAAATACGACTGGCGCCAGTATAAAAAAGCAAAGACTCGTCACTAATCGGTAAAAATCCGACTGGCGCGAGTATAAAAAAGCAAAGACTCGTCACTAATCGGTAAAAATCCGACTGGCGCGAGTATAAAAAAGCAAAGACTCGTCACTGATCGGTAAAAATCCGACTGGCGCGAGTATAAAAAAGCAAAGACTCGTCACTGATCGGTAAAAATCCGACTGGCGCGAGTATAAAAAAAAAGCAAAGACTCGTCACTGATCGGTAAAAATACGACTGGCGCCAGTATAAAAAAGCAAAGACTCGTCACTAATCGGTAAAAATCCGACTGGCGCGAGTATAAAAAAGCAAAGACTCGTCACTAATCGGTAAAAATCCGACTGGCGCGAGTATAAAAAAGCAAAGACTCGTCACTGATCGGTAAAAATCCGACTGGCGCGAGTATAAAAAAAAAAGCAAAGACTCGTCGTGATTTATGTCTTAAACTTAAAAAAAAAAAATTTACTCATTTTAGGTCGGCAGCAAGGCGACATATTGGTCATCATTTACGTTTTTAACTTAGAAAAATTTGCAATCATTTTAGGTCGGCAAAAAGGCGACATATTGGTCGTGATTTATGTCTTAAACTTAAAAAATTTTTTTACTCATTTTAGGTCGGCAGCAAGGCGACATATTGGTCATCATTTACGTTTTTAACTTAGAAAAATTTGCAATCATTTTAGGTCGGCAGGAAGGCGACATATTGGTCGTGATTTATGTTTTAAACTTAAATTTTTTTTTTTATTCATTTTAGGTCGGCAGCAAGGCGACATATTGGTCATCATTTACGTTTTTAACTTAGAAAAATTTGCAATCATTTTAGGTCGGCAGGAAGGCGACATATCGGTCGTGATTTATGTTTTAAACTTAGAAAATTTTTTATTCATTTTAGGTCGGCAGCAAGGCGACATATTGGTCGTGATTTATGTTTTAAACTTAAAAATTTATTTTATTCATTTTAGGTCGGCAGCAAGGCGACATATTGGTCATCATTTACGTTTTTAACTTAGAAAAATTTGCAATTCCATTTGTTGAACCTGAAAGCTAAGTATGCTGGGAAAATATTCAGTTAACTTAGGAAGTTTTTTGTGCGTTTTGGAGTTCGAGATTCAACGAAGTATATAGGGGAGGTACTCATTCGCATTGCAAATTTCTGACCCTAGAAAGCTTTTTCTTATAACAAAAACATGAGCATGAGATGAACAATAAGGACCAAAAAGACAATACTCCATAAATGTTCTACAGTAGAGACAACAACCGATAGAAAAACAACAAGTCCAAAAGCCTTGAGGAGTGACGATTAATCATCCTCAGGGGGGTCCACAAGCTCCCCATTTACAATCTCCTTGAAATAGCCAAGCCCTCCGAGATCGATATCAGCATGGAGAAATTTCACTTGAGTGGTGGCAGCGTCAAAACCTTCAACAAACTTGTTCAGCGAGTCCATCTTGGCGGCCTGGAGATCAACCTGCAGCTTCTCGGTTTCCGACTTCGCGACGGCCAATCCGTTCTCAAAGACTTGGGCCGCGTCGGCATTCTTATCCCGAGCGAGTCGAAGCTCTTCCAACTCCTTTTCAAGGGCCGATTTCTCAGAAGCCCAAGTCTTCCTTTCATCATCAAAACCACGCCGGTTCACGAGTAGCTTGTCCCGCTCCGAGGTTACCCAGGCGAGATCTGCCTTACCTTTCTTCACGGTCTCTTCAAGGGAACTGATCTTCTTCCCCTGCAGTTTGATTTCTCGTACCATCCCACGAACTTTGTCCTCATTGATGAGCGACAACGCGGACAAGCGGTTAACCAACGATTCGACCCCCTTTGCAATCGAAAAAGGGCTCATTTTTTCCAAGTCATCTTTGTCGCCCTCAAGCAAATCAGTGTGGCGAATATGTGAAGCGTGGTTGACTTTCTCGTCCCAGAAAGACGGAGCTTTGCCCAAGTCAGGGCCGTGATCTACGGGCTCCCAATTTTCCCCGATACACATACTCAGCGTCCGCTCAGCTGACTGAACCTCGACGTCTTTCTCCAGCTCCTCCCCCCTGATCTCGGTCTCGAGATTCACGAGGGTGATGGGATTCTCGGTCTCCCGGCGACTCTTAAGGGGACTCTCGGCGACGCTATCCTTCTTGGGAGGAACTCCCGCACCACTTGTCGCCACCTCGACGGCTTTAGAAGCTTCTTGCTGCTTCCATAATTTCCTCATCTCGCGATTGCTCAAGCTCGCCATTTTCTCTGCGTAAGAGATGAGCACACGTTACTATTAAAAAAGGATGTAGAAATAAAATGAAAGAAATGACAGGGGTATCGGCGAGGAACCGACTACCTATATAGATTTTCAATTCACTGGGTCTATTTTCTAAGTCTAGAAGTCTAGTGGTGTTGAAAATCGTTTTGAGCTCCTCAAGTTTTCTAACATCCTTTCGGTCCCCCTCGGCAACTTGCTCCAATGACAAACCACCATAGGATACCGTTCGCCGGTTCCAATACAAAGGGTACCCGTCAAGCAGACTCTCATTACCAGGAGTACAACGAAGGCGAAAATACGATTTCTTAAAATCTTTGTAGGACGACTGGAACAACGTCAGGAGCCCTCGCCCATTGACACCACCAACAGACACCCAGCTAGTACGTTTGCTCACTCGGGTTTCAAAAAAATAGAAAAACTTATCTAAGGAAGGAGAAATACCAAGACCCATACACAAAATTTCAAACCCTCGAACAAACGCCCAACTGTTTGGGTGAAGTTGGGTAGGGGCCACATTCAGTGTCTGAAGCACCCCTTTTTCACATTCAGAAAGGGGCCACCTTACCCTAAGCTTTGAAATCAAGGTAGTATAGCAAAAGGTGAATCTCTCGGAGGGAGCCCCTTTCACGCACACGGGCTCCTCATCGACACAGGGTTCGCAAATAATCACACTATCCCCCCCCTCACACACCACATGCTCACTACAGAAGCTATCAACCATGGCCCACGAGTTCATACAAGAATCACAACGCAAGACATCATCTTTAACCCACTCATACAGTTCCCTATAGTTTATGGAGGCCATTGCAGATGAATAGATTAACTTAAGCAACTACTAAGGATTTCTTTTCTCTTTCTGCGAACAAAAAAGACCAACAGGTTTAAATAGACGCGTACCTAGGGGCACCCAACAACTCTTCCTCACCCAACACCTTCACCGGAACGCCGCGAAACCACCGTGGACCACGGGAAATGAACCACCGCGAAGGAGATGCTAAGCCCTAAAAATGAAGGAAGTGAAAGCAAGGACCAAAGCAGCGAGGGACCTTAGTATATATAGACAAGGAAAGCGTACCAAGAAATTCACCTTTTGAAAACGCACCGTTTATCGAAGAGACGCGCGTTTAAGAGTCACGGCGCAAACCAGGAACGTTACAACTTTCAACAGTAAACCCCCCACACGTTTCAAGACACGTGGCACTAATATCATCGTTTCTCTAAAAAGCCACCCCGCAATAAATGCGCATCGCAGCGACGCAACATGAAGGGACGTCACTCGGACAGCTCGGCCAAGGCAGGGTATCTCGGTGCGCACTTATCTCAGCCTCTTTGCCTCATGGGCTCGAGGCTGGAGGGCAAGTGTACTGTCTCGGCTACAATCCGACTTTACCATCTATTCGGCCAAGGCAGGGTATCTCGGTGCGCACTTATCTCAGCCTCTTTGCCTCATGGGCTCGAGGCTGGAGGGCAACTGTACTGTCTCGGGTGATATCCGAGATGACCTACAACCCGATCATACCTTGTAACACCTCGAGGTCGGTGATGACTCGATAGAGCGTTTGAGGTGAGTCCCTTCGGTCGGAATCCGACTAGGCAATTTGAGTCCAGTTTAGAATCCTCTCACCTGTAAGGACTGAGGAGACCACTCGGCATTGACCCGACTGGGTCCTCGGTATGAACCTAGTCGGTCAGAACCCGACTACACTTGTTCCTTTCAACCCCGCACCATCAAGATAAGAGCGGTTAGGAAAATCCCTTCATTCTCGGGGCCCAAAAGGCCCATGAACGACATGCCATAAAACCCAAAACCCTAGAGCTAGGAAGACAGATTTACACTTTTGAATGCTCTGGCTTTGCGGCTTGACCTAGGAAAAACCCTAGCGCACCCCGTGACCGGAACAAGACTAAAACCTAATTAAGTCAACGCCCCATGGAAAATCCAAATTTTTACATTCCTATCAAGGATGGCAAATATACCCGTACGAACTCGTCCCGACTTTGACGGGAAATACCTAATTTGACCAGGTATAGGTAAAATCCGATATATTAAATTGGGTACGGGTACAGGTACGGATATGTACTTACCCGCCCCGTACCCATACCCGTACCCGTCCCCATTTTCATTTTTAATTTAATATTCACTTTTAATTTAATTATATTAAAGAATTTTAGTATTTTTTTTATGTGTGATTATTTATTATAATATAAGATAGAGAAATAACCTAATTATAATATAATTAAAAAAATAATTTAAAAATATTATATTTTAAAAAAAAAGTAAAAAATAAAAAATTTGACGGGTACGGATATAGCCGATACCCAACGGGGACGGGGATGGAGATGAAAATTACATACTCGACAGGTACGAGTACGGGGACGAGGATGAGTTTAGCTCGCAGGGACGGGGACGGGTATCATGAAACCCGTACCCGCCACGCCCTATTGCCATCCCTAATTCCTACACTATTTCTCAACTCATATGGCGTTTTCAAGAAAAATAAAATAAAAATGTTTTTTTAAAGTAGATTTTTTTTGTTGTTGCTGAGGATGAAATAAAATTTTTAGACAATTTTTTAAAGCCAGAAATAAAAGTGTTTATGTTTTTATTTTTCTATCTAATGTCATACTGAAATCAATAATAACACATTCAAAATTAATTGTTCTTGATAATCAAAGTTGGAGAAAAAAAGATATTCTTAAAAGATACTTTCAAAATTATTTATCATTGTTAAGATGTTTATTTGTATTAAAAAAGACTAAGTTGAAATTTATATCGAAAGAATAGTTTAATTTACTCATATTTTAATTTATATTAGATAAATATTAACGTTATCATTATTATTATTATTTTGTAATAAAATATTATTAATATATTAATAGAGGTTAATTTAAATTTTATAATGAGTTTGACCAAAAAAATTTAGAAATTTAAAATTCTTATAATTTGAATTACTTTAATTTTAATCCCTATTATTTTTTTAAATATTTTATTTTGATAAGTCAATTTAATTTTTAAAAAATTTTAAATTTTTAGTTTGGATAGGATAATTTTATTTCTACTACGTAAAATAATTTTTATAAAATTTAATATTAGTCGATTTTTAAGTATCTAATCATTTAAAGTTAATATTAAGTAATATTTAATAACTTTAAATATTTCATAATTAAAGAAAAAGTATTGACACTTTTTATGTGCACTTGAAAGAAAGTTGAGGAAGGTAGGATAATTTTTTAAAAAAAAATTCTCACTTTTTTAGAAGAATTTAAAATTCAATAATTTGAAAGAATTTCACATATACTTAAATTTTGATTTTATTATAAAGTTTTATCTAAACAAAATATTTAAAATTCTTAAAAAAATTGAATTACATACTTCATTAAAATTCCCATCCAAACATTCTCTTAGTTAACTCAATTAGTTTTTTTTTTTTTTATAGTTTTTTTCTAACCCTTGTTCCAATCGAGGTTGAGTTTTTTAAAAGGAAGAAGAAGAAGGTGGTAACGATGGAGAAAGCAAGATGCAATCTTAGATACTAAGCAAAAGCGATTAGCATCTAAATCTACCAGTCAACGCTATTTTATTAATAATGTTTACTGAGTTTTGGGCAAAAGACAGCGACTATTAGTTATCTTGCTGTAAAAATAACAACGATTAAATAATCATCCTGTGAAAAAAAAAACAAAAAAAAGCACAACGATCAATCATTAACGAAGTATTTGAGAGGAAAAAAAATTACATGAAGGGCATTTATGTTTTTACCAGTAAGTTTTGAAATCAAACATTTGACAAGTACCGAGTTAGCCTTGTTTCACTTGCTAAGTTTATATTTATAAATAATTTTATTCCAACAATAGAAAAAAAGAAATGTTGAGTATGAAACTAATATCTTCAAAGCCTTTTGATTTGAGGTACCTTGCTTAGCAAGTCAATTCATACACATATTCTCTTTACGTTAAACATGTTGAAATTTAATACCTCGTGTTGATTTTTCTGAATAAGAAAATTATGAGAGTTAGTGATATTTGTAGGATTCTACAATTGTAAATGGTATGATAAAATTAATATTCACTAAAATAGATTCTAATATCATCTTAAAAAGATGAGTTAAAAATCTAATTTAATATTATAAAATTAACTTATGTAGTGAGAAAATTTTTCAAACTTAAATACACTAATTTAAGCATATTATACTAGTGGATGTAAAATCTTTAACAGAAGTAAAAGAATATGACAAAATGAGATTAATTTTTAACTAAGAATCAAACTTATAATTAACTTCTTAATACCATTTTTTCAATCAATCACAAGTGCAAACATATATTCTTTCACAATAACGTTCTACAATAGTTGTTTATCCGATAAATACTACAATAAAATGGACTTTAAGGACATTTAATATAAATTTTAGTGACAATAAAAATTGCTGCAAAATCTTTTTTAAGATGAGAGTTGTCATCTACTTATATATTCTTTAATTTTCTTAATTTTTAATTATTTTATCTCCTAATTAATTATTTTATTAATAGTTGATGTGAGATTTGGATTTTTTTTCAATACACCTCTTCAAGTTTAACACTATTGAGTTTGATAATAGTGAATAATCTGATAATCATTTAGAATAGTAAGTTATAAGTCTAACTTAACCTTACAAAACAAACTTGTAAGGTGAAAGTTATTATCCACTTATATACTCTTTAATTATCTTATCACTAATCGACGTGAGATTTAAGTTTTTTCTAATAAATAATTGTGTTAATAATAATAAATTTTGGTATGATGTAAATACATTTTTAGTGACCATTATATATTAATCATTAATATTTTATTAGATAATAAAATAGAGACAATTAATTTATTATCGTTAAATAATTATCATAATAATAAATTTTGTTGTAGTGATAAAAAGTAATACATTATTAACATTTATAGAATTTAAAATAACTTTTTTCCTCGGTTTTAAATCAAAAGTTTAAAATCGATGTAAAAAAAAATTACATTAGTTTCAATTAGATTTGATACGTAAAATGACTTTTAAAACTTGTTTCATTTTCACCTTCGCACCCATCAAATAACAAACCTAAATTCTCTTGCACTCTTGACTTTCATTCCCAAAATTCGACGATAGTTGTTGATGGAGAGCAGTGTGTCATAGTGGTTCAAGTGACAGAGGGAGAAATTTGTGCTAGAAAGAACGATGATAGTGGAAGAAAAACCAACACGCACGAGAGACTTGTATACAACTATGGCAATCTTTGGATTATTTTGTTATTGTTATTATTATTTTACCTTATTTATTGTTGAGTTAAAGGTTCGATTGTAGGAGAATGCTCACGACTACAAATGTTGTTGGTCATTCTAATCACGGCAAGACATAATGCTTAAAAGGAGTTTGGGATCATAGAGGTTGACGGAACGCGATGTAAATGTTTGATGTAATAAAATGACACATATATAATTCTAAACAACAGTCCTAGAACAAATGTAAGATGTTAAATGTTCGTGAATCTTCGAACCATTATAAATACCAAACAATTTTGCATGCAAGGATGTTGTATTAACTCGTGAACCTACAGAACCAATCATCCAATACAATGACCAAGCCAATCATGAATGATCTCTCCAAACAAGAACAAAACAAATATTTCAATTTGAAAATTGTGACCAAGTGATTTTTATTTAGTTATATATATATATATATATATATATAGTTTAACATTTTTTAAAGAAAACTTAGAGCTAATTAATCTTACCGAGAGCGAAGAAGTTTCTTAGTTTCTTACTTCTCTTGAACGTAACTATATGATTGCTGTAGGCAACATTCAGCCAGCAAAGGTAGAAAAAATGAGCCATCAAAACTTAGAGGGTTCGTCTTGTGGCATTCACACGACCACGTAAAACCCGCGTTGAGACCTACAAGCTTTGCAAGCAGAGAGATAACAATAAGATAATGAAATTACAAAACTTATTATTATTTTGGTTGACTGAACTTGCAAAAGTAACCTTACCAAATATTCTCAGCTGTACTTTTCCTGTTAAAATCGGTGTCAATTACGCATCACTTAGATATCCATTATTTATGTTTGTTTTGGTTTTTCGAATATTTAATCTAACTAAGCAGTCAAAAATTGCATTTGCCTTTGTTCTGTCGCGTCGTGTCGTTTGGATTGCACGAAAATAAAATAAAAATGTCCCACATCAAAGCGTTATCCGATGGGGCCCCTGAAGAAGAAAATAGTTTACCAAACAATTGTAAACACTTTGACAAATGGTGCCAATGACGCGGCTTTTCACTTCTTTATCTTTGAATTTAATAAATCGAATCTCTCACCCATAAATGATAAACCCCTTTTTCTAATTCCTCATAATCATAAATGAGTATATAGTACTTTTTTGAAAACTCGAATTTTCCCATGCACTCAAGACTAGTTCATATTCTACGTGTTAGGTTAGGCTACCTGCCGAGCCAAATTGCCTTGATGAGACACATTCAACTTAGAACCCTATCCATTATAAATAGGGAGCTCCCATTAACCAATAAATCAAACCCTCTCAGGTATACACAAACAAACACTTGAAGTGAGTTAGTGTACGTGTTTGAGCTATGGCTTTTCTTTGTTCTAGATTAACCATCTCTTTTGCTCTGTTTGTCCTCATATTGGGGACTGCCAATGCACAACTTTCTACAAACTTCTACTCAAGTTCTTGTCCAAAACTCCTCTCCACTGTCAAATCCACAGTGCAATCTGCCATATCAAAGGAGGCTCGCATGGGTGCTTCTCTCCTCCGATTGTTCTTCCATGATTGCTTTGTCAATGTAATCTATTCGCACCTTCTCACACTTTATATAAATACATATACTAAGCATAGCTTCTACCCCGTGCATGCATCAACTAGATTTGCTTTTTAAAAATGCATGATGGTGCAAAAAAAAACGTTAAAAATGATCATTTTATAAAAAAATTAAGTTAAAAACTTGGTGAGGATTAATATTTTCATCTTATTTACTTATAGCCGACACATTTTCTGCTCGATTAGTAAAGATTACAAATGCATGCAGGGATGTGATGGTTCAATTCTATTGGATGACACATCAAGCTTCACCGGTGAGAAGAACGCAAACCCCAACAGAAACTCTGCTCGTGGATTCGATGTCATCGACAACATCAAATCTGCCGTGGAGAAAGTGTGCCCTGGAGTTGTCTCCTGCGCAGATATCCTTGCCATCACTGCTAGAGACTCCGTTGAGATCGTAAGTGCTCAAACAACCAAAAAATAAAATAAAAAACCACATTAAACATTAAAGCACTAATGACTAAACTAATTGCCACATATGCAAGTAAAGATAATACATAAATAAATAGATAGGTCATAGGAGACAAAATAAATATGTATTTATATTTTGTTGACTCTGGTGATATTAGCTTGGAGGCCCTACTTGGAATGTTAAACTTGGAAGAAGAGACGCGAAGACAGCTAGCCAATCTGCTGCTAACAATGGCATCCCTGCACCCACTTCAAACCTTAACCAACTCATCTCCAGATTCAGTGCTCTCGGACTTTCCACCAAGGACTTGGTCGCCTTGTCTGGTAATTAAATTTCAATCATATAGTAAAATTTCTTTTGGTAACATGATGGGTCTAACAATAATGGTTAGAAGATGTGAGATTTGAAACTTTTTGGCGATATTTGTTTTGATTAATTATTTTGATTAGGTGGTCACACAATTGGGCAAGCAAGATGCACAAACTTCAGAGCACGTATCTACAACGAGAGCAACATAGATAGCTCATTTGCAAGCACTAGGAAATCAAGCTGCCCCCAGTCATCAGGGTCAGGGGACAACAATCTGGCACCACTTGATCTTCAGACTCCGACCACATTTGACAACTACTACTTCAGGAACCTGGTTCAGAAGAAGGGTCTCCTTCACTCTGATCAACAACTATACAATGGTGGGTCCACCGACTCCATAGTGCGTGGCTACAGCACTGACCAGAGCTCCTTTTCTTCTGATTTTGCATCCGCCATGATCAAGATGGGAGACATTAGTCCTCTCACCGGCTCAAACGGAGAAGTCAGGAAGAATTGTAGAAGGGTTAACTGATTAACTATATATATTAAGGGTCATACACATAAGCCTGCAATTTAATTGTGTTAATCAGATATCTCTATAATAAGTTGTTAGAACATGTTTTGAATTTTGATTCCGTGGTCGGCTTCCTAGCTAGTGTAGTTGACGTCAATGCCCTGTACTTTAGTGTTTCTTTTTCTTTTTTATATATCTTTAAAAATGATTTCATCTTTCTACTTTTTGTCTTCTACCTCCCTTTATTTTTTGGTGTCTTTTTGCTTTTCTTTACAATGTTGTATACCATATATAAAAGACTTTATTATGGCTCAAGAAGGGAGATTGAATTGGTTTCATATACAAGTTTGCTTTTGATTTTCTCTTTTGACATTCCATTCGAATTCAGTAAGAGAGCCAAATGAACAAAAATAGCTGGCACGGGGAGACTCTGACACACGAGTTCCCAATGGCAAATGGCAGCCACCATATTGACCTCCCTGTACACATGAACAAAAATAACATCTCAATTTCTTTTGCTGTCCAATTAACAATATGTTTTATAACCTACAAATATACTGTCTATGTGAAAATCCCTACAACCCGTAGTATTTACTCAAATGTAAAAAAATCACGCCTTAGATTCATTTACAAACACTCAAATGAATAATTTTTTTTTTATAATTACTTTATAATTTTATTTATATAAAAAATATTTTCTAGTTTTTATTTTTCTGAAAATGTATGATCCTATAAATCATTCAAGTTTACCTTTCTTTTATTTTTATTTTTTGTATTGGGCCATAATGAAAGGAATAACACGGCTCATGATATATACACTTCCTTTTTTTTATAAGTACACCTTCTTTTTTTAAAAAATTATAAAATATTATAATTTTTTTTAAAAATATTTAATTCTACACTTTCAACTTTCAGTTTGTTACTTTCTTCTTCTTATTCACACACTTTTTCTTTTCTCTTTCAATTTTCACATGTTACCAAAATAGGTGGGGTAAAGGAAAAATAAGGGGGTACATGTAAAAATTAAAAAAAGGAGAAAAGAAGTATGAAAAAAAAGTACTAAATTAAATGTTGTGGATGTAAAATTAAAAATATTTTAAAATTAATTATTTTTTTTTAAAAGGAGATGTACTTATAAAAAAAAGGAGGTGTATATATCATGAACCCAATAACACTTTGGAACTTTTGGTTTGTTGGTTATCGTACTTTACCAAAAAAAAAAAAAAAACCTCGGAACTTTTGCATTTTAGAGGATACAAATCCAGCCCATCTATCATTAAGTCCGTTTTGATCCTGGTGCAACGGAAGAACTGTTCCTTCATTATTAGTTTATTTTTTAAACAAATTATAAGTATATTTTTTTTGGTGTTGAAATTATAAGTATATTTAGATACAAGGTTAGAATTGTTTTTATTTTTTTTACTGAAAAATATTTTTTATTTTCAATAATTTAAAAAAAAAACACTTCTAAAAATATAAATATTTATCTAAAATCATGGTAGTTAACATATATTTTAACATTGAAAAGTGTTATTTTTCTTACGAACTTTCCCAAAAAAATATTTGTAAGAATTATTTTGTGAGTTTTCCTACAATAATGATTCCACGAAAATTTTTGCGAATTTACTTATGAAAAATAGTTTGTAGAAATTTCATACAAATTTTTTTATGAAAAATAATTCACAAGAAATTTCTTTTTTTTTTTCTTCCAAATTTTGCTAAGATAAAAAAAATTTCATGATAAAAATTTACAAAAAATGTCATAAAAATTTTCTTTTGTTTCTTATATATTTTTTTTGCGAAAATAAATTCGCAGGTAATACTTAGTATTATAATAAATAGTAGAAAAATTTCACAAGTAATATTTCTTGCAAATTTTTCTATTAATTTTAATCCATAGAAAAAATAAAAAAAAATGTTTAAATTTATAAGTTTAATAATTAAAAGTTTTTTAATTAAAAAATATGATTTTACTAAATTATTTATAAATATATCATTATAATTAATTTTAATATTAAATTTATTTAAATTAAATATATAAAATTGTATAAATATGATAAATTATTGATTATGAGTTTTAATTTAATGATAATTTATAAAATTTTAAAATTAAAAGTATTTACTTAAAAAATATTATTTTACTAAATTATTTATAAATATTTCATAAAAGTTAATTTTAATTTAAAATATTAATAAATTAAACATCATTTTAATTAATTGTATGAATTAATGATAATGAGTTTAATTTAATCATAATTTTTAAAATAAAATTATTTAATAAAAACTACTTTTTTTAGAATATTGAATATCTTATGAGTTAATATAATTTATAATAATATAATTTTGTAGTTCAATATTGAATTAATTTTCTTTCTGGAGACATGATCTAATGAATATTTAATAAGGAAAATCTCAAGTTTCACATTGATTAGAAATAAGATAATAAAATAATATATAAGTGAGGACAATACTCATCTTATAAATTGATTTTAAATAGAGTTGAGTTAAACATAAAATAAAATCCCTATCCTAAGGTTCAAAAGGTCATAAATCACATGTAAGAGATATGAAAACAAGTTTATGATATTTTGAATGAATTTATTATGAGTATTTGAAATATAATAGTGGTGATAGTATGACAGGATATCTTCTAAAATTACTTTTGGATTTTAAACTTGCAAGAAACTTTCTAATTAATTTCTTTGAATTTATTTTTTGTAAGAAATTTTTCTGCATAATTTATTATGGAAAAAATTGTAGAAAAGTTTCCATAGGATAATTTTTTGCAAAGTTAAAAATTTTGCAAAAATATTCATCGGAATAATATTTCGTATGAATTTTTATGCAAAATCTACATAAAAAAAATCATGTGTAATAAGATATTTTTTAGTAATATTTGTATCTTATACTTCATTTCATTGACATTGCTTTTTCATACATAATTATACATTCTGATATTTAATGCTCTTTAGAGGAATGTATACAATCTACGATTGAATTAAGCCGCACCCAAGACGCAGAAGTAGGAGATGGAAAAACATCTGTCATTATTCTTAGTATGTTTCTGCATGATTTAATAGTAAATTATAGATTTAGTTATAATGTATAACACACAACTTTTAACAATATTTAAAAAATGTTACTTAGTTGTGTATAAATGTCAATTTATTTTTGTAACATATTATCAAATATTGTATATATATAATTCATATTATTAAAGATTTTTAATAGCATTTTTATACAATTAGACAATATTTTTCAAATGTTATCAAAATTGTATTTTTGTAACATTTTAATGATGTAGCCAAATTTTTGTTAACTTTATAAAATGATAATTAATTTTAATTTAGATATTTTTATCAATTATTATATTTTTATGTCTCTTAAACTCCTAAGAATTCTTTAATAGAAAGTTGAAGACATTCTTAGTTACTGCTCTTTATCAAAATTTATTTATCTTAAGTATAACTATATGATTATATATGTTCTTTATGAGCCATTTATTTATTTGATATAAGATTTTAATTATGGATAACAATTAAAGATGAGATAAATATTTTTTTATTTGATGTGGAACTTTAATTTTAGAAGCAATTAGAAAAAATAATGTTGAAATAAAAAAATGTTACTTATTTGTAGTAACATTTTTCAAAAAATGTTATAAAATAACCTATGTGACATTTTTTTACTCTATGAAATTTTGATTTTGAAAAAAATGAAAATAATAATATTGAAATAAAAAAAAATATTACTCCATCTATAATAATATTTTTCAAAATAATGTTGTAAAATAACCTTTTTATTTAATATATAATAATATTTTAATAAATATAAAAAAGAAAATGTTATTAAAGAATTAAAATGCAATAATTACAATTAATTTTAGGCACATTATATTAAAATTAACATGATTTTAGTTCTTATATTATCCGTTGATTGAAACAATAATTATAATATTATCCAAAATTAATATATAATAGTCAATCATAATATTTATTAGTGTTTTTGTTCAATTAATTATATAAAGGTGCGACACTAATACTTTCTCTCTCTCTCTTTTTTTATAGCTTCCAAACTTTAGCAACTTCTAATTTCTCTTTTCCTAATATTTTTACAGAGTTGATAGTGATAAGCATACATAGTGTTGGTATATTGATCAATACTACTGGTGGTAGCAAATATATATCCATGTCACAAACTATAACCTTGTAACTTTAGCGATAAAATTTGTGTGGTGGGAGAAACCAGTCACCAAAACCTAGCTGTGGCATACTGGGATTATATTACACGTACGGAAGTATAAATTCATAAGAATGAAACATTTTGTTATAGAGGCATTCAGTGGCCCTGCACTATATGGCAACATAATTGTAGCTCGTGTTAGGTTACTTATGAATAACTTATGCAAATTCATGCACAATGTCATTATTTTTTAACTAAATTTTCTGTCTCTTTCAGATTGCTAATTTGGTTACTTTACAAGGAGAGGACCAACCATTAATTCGTAATGTGATGACCCTCTTAAATCATGTCTCGTATCGTTGGTGTTGATGTGAAGTCATTTGATACAGAAAGAGAAGTCCTACGGTAATTTCATTATGCGTATGTCTGTATAACCATGTTTGTAGTTATTAGGCATATGAATTTCAATAGAACCTCCAAATTTGATTCACCGGTCCCTAAATAAACCATTTTTATAGATATATAAGATGATTAAATATCTGTTAGATATTACAACTATTTTTATGGAATGATAGATATTACAGTTGTGGTGTGTGTCGAACATTAACTTATAAGCATTTCATTATTGATTTTATTATTATTATTATTATTTATTTTTTTTAACGGCAAATGTTAATGGTTAGTTTGTTAGTTGTTAGTGGGGAGATTCGAACCCACACCCTCTTAGTCACTCAACCCTATATCCCTCTCCCCAAACCACTTGGACCACCCTTATCACTCCATTGATTTTATTATTATAGGGTTAAGTTTTTGGTTATTTTTTTTTTACCTATTTTATGTGTGTGAATTGGCTTCATCTTCATCTCTACATTATGTTTATTGTGGGAGTATTGGGTAAAGGTAATATAGTTTTGGTTGCAGAACTTATGAATTAATCAATTTGATTTCAAATAATTATTGTGGCCTTACCAAAGTGTGCTGTAACTTTTAACTTGAATGCTGAAGTGCATATGGTGGATTCTAACATATTTCTGGGAATGTTGATCAATAGTGTACTAGTTTTAATAAGGATCAAACTACAAATATATATATATATATATATATATATATATATATATATATATATATATATATATATTAAGTTAATAAACAAATTTTGTTTACACTTTGGAGTAGGTATATTCACCTTTATGACTTTGACATATTTATTATCTGATAGAATTGTAAATTTAGTATTGTTAGAATTTGTTATGTAATATGTTGATATATGTGTTGATTAATTTATAATGTTGATGGATGTGTGACTTTGACATTAATTTTTTATTTATTATAAGTTGGATATAAACAATAATCTTTATTAAGTTAACTGTATATGGGTTGGAGTACCCTTGTACTTGCTTTTAATATATTTCATTTTGCCTAGCAAAAAAAAATAATAATCATAAGAGAGAAAAAATTATTTAAAAAAAAATTATATGGATTCTTTCATAAATTAATGTAGAAAGTGTTCAATATTATACATCAATTTGTATAAGAATTGGTATAGTTTTATGTATCTTCTACATTAATTTTGAAATTGATGTGAAATTCACCTTCTTATAATAGAATTAGTGATGATAATATCTAAAATCTTATATAAATAAGATGAATCAAATTAATTAAAAAAATGATGTGCTACAAGTTTACATAAAATAATAATATAACTTAAATATAATATATATATATATATATATATATAAAAGGGAGTATAATCCTATAATTTTAAAAGGTTGAATTAGAATTAAATTACTTTCTTTGAGAATATGCGGTCTTAAAAATAAATGTACTTCCCTACAGTTTCTTTTATTTAAAAAGGAAAAGTTAAGATCCAAATCAAGCTTTTATACAGTAGACTGAAAAATGTGGTCGCCCAATCAGCATTGATAAAATAAAAATAATATTATTAGTCTAGATATGATGTTGGCAATAGCAAGAGTTGAGTGAGATCCAAGTATGCATGCTCAATGAATTGAATAGCTTAATATCTTGGAATCCCCTCTCTCACACATGCATCGATTATGAGTTCGAGAACACAGAAATAAATGATGCAGTGAAACCTTACTCGATTCAGGATGGATCAAACCCAGCTAACACATGCATCTCATTAAATTAACCACAGCGACGATACTTAAACTTTGTAATAGGGTTAGTAACCTTGCACTCTCTTTCAACATATATAAACCATAGTATACTCGACGACATCAATCATGAATTTCAATGAGGCAAAAATACCTTAATTATGGTTTTGAAATGGTAAAAGAAGAATCGCAAATTCGTATTCGAATACAAGCAATTAAGTAGTGATGATTGGGCTATACCAACACCAGGAAGATGCCACGAGTTGAAGCAATCATGACATGGGACCAATACACGTCAATGTCACATCTATATATTATAAAGGGTTCAAAGTTTTAAATGAAATTCCAGAGCAATAATATGTACATGAGTGGTCTTGCGCATCATGCAGAAAATGAAAGGTCTAGAATAAATTAATTAAATAGAAGAAAGTGCATGTCTTTTTCTTTATATTTCTTGCTTATACGACGAAGACATCCTCTTATTCGCGCCCTTTTCTACTAACTGAAATCCTCACGCCAAGGAAACTCACTCTTTAGAAATTAAATAGCTGGCATTCGAGTATGACCATCCAACAAATACGTAACAATTTAAATATCTACTTTAATTTCACTATTAGCTTCTATATTTTGTTTTTCCCGTTTTATATATACATGGTTTCAACATAAATTGCATCACATCTTACTCTGTGCCTCTGCTGATATATCTACTTTTAAATTACACACGTGAAATAAGCACCAAAAGATGCCATCTGTGAATTCTAGAGAATCAATGAAACATGCAGCATGAACACATGACATAATATAATTAAACCAATATGTCCATATACCAAACGTTTATTTCTCGATTAAACGATGCCGTTCGGTACAGAATAGGAAGAAGAAAAAAAAAGTAGTCGTTTAAATAAAGATTTTCTGTCATTTTTCCCATGTATAAAAAATAAAATTTTATTTGTATCATATATTTTTCTTAATAGCCATAAAATATCACTTTATTTTTATTTTATTTTTAAAAATGTAAAAATACTATTAAAAAAACATTAATTATTTATAAATGAAAATTAAGTGTAAATATGAAATAATAAATGACAATTTTATAATTATTAATAAAACAAACATTAAGATCATTTTATAAAACTAAATGTGATTTAAATATATATGTTGTTGGTTATTTGGGATCAATATTTCAGTGTTAATTATGAAACTATAATCAATTCCATCTTAATTAACGAGAGAAAAGAACATCTAGAATGTGTCGGCGAGTGCAATTAACATATATAACATTTAAAGAAATCGATCGAAGATGGGAGATCCATTATACCGATCATGAGTCACATCATATATTCCAATCCCATAAAACATAAAATGAGAATGTCTTAACACTGGTTCAGCTGATCAAATTTTTTATGCGGTGAATGTAAGAATCTGACATTAAATTCCTAGTTCATCTTTTTTCTTCTCCAAGGTGAATGTATCTTGATATGAGTTCTTTGGTTCTTTGACATAGGTTAAGATCATAAGAATTTCCTCCGTTAACCATCCAAGGTAAAAGGAAATTGAAAAAGGGAACAAAATATATATATCTACAGTAGAATACTCAATTCTCTAGCTAGCTAGCAATATATCTGCAACTGCTACAAGGGACGGTAATTAATATAATATAGTATTGACTGTATGATACAAATGATAGATAACTTGACGTAAAATTATGCTTCTCAATTTCCACATATATATTTATATATATAAAAACCAAATTTCTCAGAAGTTAAGTCTGACTCAACATGGTGAAGATCACAAGCATACCTTTTGTCTCCCGCAACTTCAGACAGCAATAACTCAGATACTTCAGTGGCACAGATTAACATGTCTAAGAAATGTTATAGTCACGAACCAGAGTCATCACGTGCAAAATTAATTCTACCAACAATACGGTTGATTCCCTCCTCCCACCCTTTGCAATATTGTTTCCCAAACCAAATTGAAATATCACCAATGGAATATATAAACCAAGTTTTTCCCCTTTATTGTCCTTTGCTTCATAGAATAATGTAGGGAAAATTGGCATACGTATATATCAAGTTGGCATTGTGTCTACATCCGTTGTACTTGAGGCTGGGGAAGAAATACTGTTAATCACAGGATCAAGGAGAAATTAATTTCCAACATGGTAGTAGCTCTAGAAATTAATGTTAACCAACCTTATCAAGGGGAAATTTTGGGCATAAATCATATAGATTACGATAGTAATAAGAAAAAAAAGCACACAGCCGGGGCATAACAACTTCAGTATCAATTAATACTCTCCTTATCCTTACTTTATTCCACCTTGATGCATCTTAAAGAGAGAAATAAATGGAATAATTGTTTTAGGCTGCAAAGTTAATTAACCAAAATAGGAAATATTATCACTTGAAAGTGTGGTATAACTGGTGGGATCCCTCTGTTGGATGTACATGGAAGAAGATGAAGAATTTGGAGGAAGAGAAGGAGGAGGAGGTGGCGGCGGCGGTGGTGGCGGTGGAGCGGCAATTGAAACAACCCCAGATGAAGGGAGCATTGCAACATGAGAGGAGGGTATCATGTTAGCTTCCCTGAGCTTGTATTTGAGTATCTCAGCCCTTACTGCATTAAGCTCAGCTTGTAAAGATTGAACTTGTTGTTGCAAAGCAGAAATTGCACCCATGCATCCATACACAGGGTCTCTTAGCCTCACATTAGCCTCATACACTAGACTATTTGCAGCATCAGCTCTCTGACACTCTGGTACTTCCTAAAACACATTGTAGCAGAAATGATGATATGATTAAAATCTATAATAATTAGTGGATTACATATACATGTGATGCATGTTTGTATGTATGTATATATATATATATTTACCATGAGCATCTTTGAGACGTTGCTGGCACCAAAAACTTTGTGGACAGAAGCAAACTTTTGGGGCTCATGGGGAGAGAAATATGGAGAAAAGGGACATTCTTGAGCACATCTTCTTCTCAACAGCTTGCATGCTGCACAAGGGGTGATAGTATTTAGGGTTCCAGGAGGGCCTAACATATGTCTTCTTCCCATTTGAGAAGAAACATCTCCTTCCCTCTTGATCTTTTTCCCTATCTCATCAAATCTCTCCCTACAGTATAGAACCATCAAACTTAACAGACCTCATTCATAACAAACATCACTTGTTTTAAGGGATGAGGATGACATATATATGCTTTTTAACTTTGAGCACCATATGAATTTTAGAAAATTGAGGGCTAAAATAATTGATGTATAGCATCCACTATTTGAAAAATAATATTTGACATGATTGAAGAAGTTTCAATATTAATATATATAAAACATGTAAGAGCACTGTATAAGAAGCTAGCTGAGAGCTCTGAGATGGAGAAGAGATTATTTTTGTGTTACCTTTCTCTGGACATTCAGGCATGCCCTCTGATTATGAAGAAGGAGTCACCTAGAGAATAGAGAGAGGTGCTAGCTAGAGAGTCCAGAAGTGAAGAAGAAAGGAAAATAGGGGTAGAAAATGAGTGTGCTTTAAAAGCAAGGTAAACACAAGGACAAAGCAGTCCAGCAATATTTAATTTAAAAGAAGAAAAAAAAAACAAAAGGGTTATATATTTTATATGGAGAGGGAAATAGAAAGAAAGCTGTGATCGATATATATATATATGGGAGAAGAAGCTGGTTGTTTTTGTTTGTTGCTAACGTTTTAAATTAACATCTCTGGTTTATGTACGAGGATTTCAGGAATTATGAGGAAAGCTGAATGAATAGCTTATAACTTTCAGGAAGAAAAAAAAATCAAAAATAGTTTATGGAGAGGAAAAGAGGTAGAAGAATATATTGTTTATGTTGTACAAATAACAAGTGCCAGCTAAATGACTGCTTGCTCACGTGTGAGTTCTTAAATGTGTTTGACTTTCTTAATCAACTTTCTGATTCAATTGCCGCCATGCATGTGGTTCTTGCTTCCTATTGAGGGCAGGTTTACCAAAGTGGCAGTCTTTTTATGCTCATAATATATAATATTATCAATAAGTTCAGTATGTTTGTGTTAATATCATCTTAATGACGGGCAAAAATAACCATATATAGATTATATTGTTTATTCAACTGATCGATTAGCCATTAAATTAACAAACATTAAACCAGTTGCAGTTTCACAATTTAAAATTTTCGTATCTTGAGATCGGAATATGCTACTACTTGGTCTTCTTAATTTTGAAGAAAAATCTGTATTATTGTTATTATTATTTTACAGTACATCCAATCACCGTGTAGAAAACGCAAGCTGACCCTTCAAATTAACATGATACTATCACTCACCCGCTTATAGTAGTCCTCAACAACTACACCTCTTAATATATATTCTTTCCGATGAGGATCTGTGCAATGTATAAACATCATTACAAAGAAAAGACATATACTTTCGAATGTTTTCTTCTTACATATATAATGAACATATGTAAAATCAAAAATTACTTTTATCAAAAAAAAATATTTAATGTAAAAGTTTTAAATATTTATTCTCACAACCATTTGTAGATAAAACTTATAAAGTCATTATTATATAACACATATAATGAACAGATAAATTGTTCATAAGTAAATTTAAAATAGATATTTATTTATAAATTTTTAACTTTTAGTAATACATTATGTCTATCACTTCAAAACAATTTTCTTGTTGTGCATATATTAGTGATTTTGTTTATTTTGTAATTATTTGTATGTCAAAAAGGTTCATGTTCCTTCTTTAATTTGCTGCTCTTATTTAGTTGGGAAAATGTTTGATATAAAATAAAATAAAATAGACATAGCCCTAGGACTGTACAGAATTGGAAGAAATTGAGGGAACACTTTTAAAGGAAACATATATAGCAATCGCCATTGGATTTATTAGAAACAAAATCATTCTTTAATTTCATGATTATGAAATTGCTTCCTAACTTTTAAGCCTGCAGAAAGCGATTCCTCCTTAATTAACATTATGTCGCTGCTATAAGGAAAAAGATTGGACACCTTTCAAGATAAGTTGATAATATTGAGAAGAAAATGACTTTTGTCAATTGTGTGATGGATAATTTGATGGATAGAGGTATGATGATTTGGGACATTTCACCCAAGCTTTCATGTGGGAAAATCATTTTCGCATTTAAGATTCTAACACAGTTGCTTGATTTCAACAACTATAGTTTCGCGTTTTAATTCCTTGTGGATGACTGAGACAGTTAACTGCGTAACTATATTTGTCCTTCACCCAAATGACATATATACATTTTCCCTTGAAGCACACCTTAGCTTAATACAAAGAAACCAAAATGTCACCTTCCAATTGCATACATATGATGTAAAGTCTAGAATCATTTAACTTGAGATAATCATGTGAGATGGAAGAGCTACTTAGTCCACCTAGCAGTAATTGATATTGTACTTTATCATTGAAAGGAACCTAAGTTAGATTACGCAGAGATTAGTACAAATCAAGTTGGCACTAATCAATGTCTGTCTTTCAATATAAATCTTTAATTGTTTGAATAAGATCATTGCATATCTCCTATGAACTAGTAATTGTTGTTAGACCAATAAATATTAAGTTCAAAATATTTAACTTTGAACATGAAGTTATATTAAAATTTTCACATTAATTCATAGTATAATTAAAATAACATATACGAGTAGAAAATAATTTATATCTTGCAAAGTGATTTTATAAATATCATGAGTTAGGTCAAAATTAAACTCACAATTTAAGTGAGAACATATTAGGATAAACAATAGGGTAATGAGAATTCTTGGTTTCTTTATTTTTTAGGGGATGCTAGCTAGGATTTTGAGAAGTGTTCTATCAAAGTGGGTGGTGAAAGAGAGGGAGAGGAGTGTATTTGGAGGGGGTGGTATTAAATTAAATTAAATTAAATTAAGTAAAAGGGAATGCTTAGAGTCTAAGGGAGTGGCACCATCCATTCTTGTTTGACCCGTATTTTGTGGCTTACAATTCGCCCCGTTGTCCTCTCACCGCCAACCTAACTTCACAATACTAAAAAACTCCATCCTTATTCCGAAACTACAACCCACACCATTCAGCTTCGCCAACTCGTGCATTGGTTAGGGGACTCACACAGATTCTCTCTACTTAAATTAATGCCACTTATAAATAAAATCACTTCCAATTTTTTAAGGGCCAAGCCAACACAGAACATTCGTTTTTAAATTCAAAACTTATTAAAAGGGTCAATAATGTGCATATATACGAAAGTCTTGTCAAAGGAATACTGGCCCTGACCCTTAACGTCTTCTTATTTCTAGTGTCACTATCATGACCTTGAGTCTGAGGACATTATTTTCTACTATTGCCTTTTCTTTCTCTTCCATTGATAAGTCGGGGTTGATATATGCCTCAAATTTTCTTGGTTTTTTCCCCTATGAAAAAAATCACGTGCATGTGTAACTTGAACACATGCATTAAGGATATAGAGCATCTGTATATATAATATATATGTATTCACAATTAGCAAATATTGCTTAAAACCTGAGTAATGTATATCAATGGATGAGGAGAATTTTCCCCAAGTCATGAATTTCAAGAGAAATATAAAAATTACGCGTTCTGTCGCATGAATACGAGACTCCCTGAACATTTTCTTGTCAAAGTCAAACCAACACATAGAACCAATGAATAAAAATAAAAAATCAACTCATAGTAATCGATTTCACACCTAAAAGATGTAATGACTTAAACCACGTTGCAATTGGCTAAATTGTATTCTCCTTGTTAAAAAAAAAATTAAGCCTTTAATAAAAATTATCATTTATATAAAACACAAAATTTTATCATGTTAATCACTAGAAACAATAAGCGAGAGCGTATCTGAATTCATGATAATAAGAGAACTGTGTAGTTTGGCCTTTCAGATTAATATGTACTCTCTTGAGAGAACCCTTTAGTTATCTCTCTGTCTCTCTCTGATAATAGGATGTCAGAAAAGAAAAGAACCAAACGTATATCTGGAGACCTAACTTATGTATAGACAATCATATTGCCTTTTTGTATTTATATTTTTACCCATCACAAAATAAAATTACCCTTTAGTTACCATGCATTAAAGGTCTCATAACATTTCAGATACATAATTGCCAAAATAATTTATACCTCATTAGATAACTTTAATTTTGGCATAACCTTATGTGTCTTTAATATATAATTATTCACATATAAAATCAACGTTGGATTAAGGATCCAACAATCTCCCACTTGAACTATATGTGTAACCTTATAATTATATAATTATAAAATGCATCTTTTATACTGATTTGGTTCATCAATCATATCAACATATAGGATCAAAGCAATTTTTGTTATATTTGTCGTAACTAAACCCATCAATGGTTACATACATAAATCATGATATGGATGTGTAGTATGAAATTTTCATGTAATGTGATCTTAACATGCCTAATTCCAATAGGTCCTCCTTAAACCTTAGTGAGATCAAACCATGACAAAATCAGAGTTTCAATATACCAAAACTTTATTTCTGCAGAACATATACTTGAACCATATATATATTGAAAAAATATGTCTATGTCATAGAAGCATTCATAAAATCAAAAACTCCCATTAAAACTGAACATCACTTAAAGACATAACACACATATGAGCAATGTGCTCATGAAACATTTTGAGTGGTAATCCTTTAGTAAGTGAATCCGCAACCATGGAGTTTGTGTCAATATGTTACATAAACAACTGTTTACTTTGAACTCTTTCTTTAACAACTAGGAATTTGATGTCTATGTGTTTAGACTTTGTTAACCTTCTGTTATTGTTGGAAAATAGAACTAGAATTGCTAATTTATTGACACAAAACAACTTAAGTGACTTTTCTATACCATCTACTATACGTAGTCCTGTGACAAAGTTTCGCAGCCAAATTCCATGATTGATGCCTTATAACATGTTATGAATTCAGCTACCATAGTAGAAGAGGCTATAAGAGATTATTTTGCACTCTTCCATGAAATAACACCTCCAGCTAGCATGTATATGCAGCTTGATGTAGATTTCATACTGTCTTGGCATCTAGCAAAATTGGAGTCAGTATACCCTATGATCTCAAGTTGATCCAACCTCCGATATATAAGCATATAATCTTTCGTTCTTTTTAAGTATCACATGACTCACTTAACTGCTTTTCAATGATCCAATCTTGGATTACTCAAATATTTGTCTAATATCCCTGTAACGTACACAATATCTGGATGTGTACAGACCTGAGCATACATTAAACTTCCTACTACTGATGCATAAGGAATCTTTTGCATCTCCTTTTCTTCAAAGTCATTCTTAGGCCACTGAACAAGACTAAACTTGTCTCCCTTAGCCACAGGAGTATTATTTGGTTTGCAGTCTTGCATGCCATATCTCTTGAGAACCTTTTCGATATAACCTTTTTGAGACAACCTAAGAGTACCTCAAGAGCGATCTCGGTGTATCTGTATGTCCAATACAAAAATGCATTACCAAGATTTTTCATCTCAAAGTTCTTAGCTAGAAATCTCTTGGTTTCATGCAATAAATCTATATTATTGCTGGCAAGCAAAATATCATCAACATACAAAACTAGAAAAATATACTTGCTCCCACAAAACTTATGGTATATATAATCATCAACTAAATTCACTTCAAAACCAAACGGTGTTCACATGATGAAACTTGAAATACCATTGTCGAGATGCTTACTTGAGCCCATAAATGGATTTCTTAAGTTTGCAAACTAAATTCTTTGAATCTTTTGAAACGAAGTTTTTCGGTTGCATCATATAATTTTCTCATCAATGTTACCATTGAGAAACGTTGTCTTTACATCCATCTGATGTAACTCAAGATTGAAATGCGCCACTAATGCCATTATAGTCCTGAAATAGTCTTTAGAAGAAATCGGAGAAAAAGTCTCTTTATAATCAATACCTTTTTTCTAAGTAAATCCCTTTGCAACAAGACGAGCCTTGAACCTCTCCACATCACCTTTCAAATCCCTCTTGGTCTTAAATATCCATTTGCAACCAATGGGTTTCGCACCTTCTGGTAATGGAACAAGATCCCAAACGTCATTGTCCCTCATGGACTTAATCTCTTCATTCATGGCATCAATCCACTTTTGAGAATTAGAACTTCCCATGGCTTGACGAAAATTAATTGGATCATCTTCCATCAATCCAATTCCAACCTCATGTTCTTGGAGAAACACAATATAGTCATCTGGTATTGCACTTCTCCTTTCTCTAGTGGATTTCCTTAATGACATAGGTTCTTGAGGAGGAAGAGTTTGTTCTTCTAGAACAATTTCTTGCATAGGAAGTTCGACATTATCTTGATTTGTTGTGTCTTGAACAAAGTCAGAAGGAGGATCCTGAACAATGCCAATAACACCTGTGGAAGTATTAACATATTCCTCTTCAATGACAAAGTCCTTAATTATATCTCCCTTTGCAATATCGACATCTTCAAAGAATCGTGCATTTCTTGATTCGAAAATCGACTTAGTTGTGGGATCATAAAATTTATACCCCTAGATCTTTCAGAGTATCCAACAAAATAACAACTTATATTTCTTGAGTCCAGTTTCTTTTCATTTGGCCTATAAGGTCTTGCTTCAACTATACAACCCCAAGCATGTAAGGCTTTTTGCCTGTCCAAAGTTCATAAGGGGTTTTTTCAGTTGCTTTTGTTGGAACTCGATTAAGGATATATATTGCAATTTTAAGGGCTTCTCCCCAAAGTGACTTTGGTAAAGTAGAATGACTAATCATACTCCTTACCATATCTTTAAGCGTTCTATTTCGTCTTTCAGCAACACTATTTATAGTGGGCGATCCCAACATAGTGTACTCTGGAACGATATCGCATTCCTCTAGGAATTTAGCAAATGGCCCTGGACGTTGTTCACTTGAACCGTCATACATAGTATTCACCACCATGGTCAGACCTAACGCTTTTAATTCTTCTGTTGAGTTGGTTATCAACTTCAGCCTTATAGCTTTTGAACACGTCCAATGACTTTGTTTTTTCATGAATGAGATAAATATAGTCATATCTTGAAAAATCGTCAATGAACGTTATAAAATATTGTTGACCATTCCATGCTACTGTAGGAAATGGTTCACAAGTATATGTATGTATAAGTTCTAAGACATCCAAAGTCTTATTGGCTTCAAATCTCCTTTTGTTTATTTGTTTCCCCTTTATACAATTGATACAAATATCAAAGTCTGTAAAATCTAAAAGGTTTAGAATTTTGTCTAACACAAGTCTTTCTATTCTTCATTTAGAGATGTGGCCTAATCTTATGTGCCATAACGTAGCTGAATTCTCATTGGTTAATTTTCTTTTTATGCCTAAAGTACTTAATTGTAGAGATTCATTAAATGAAGCAATCGTATCAATGAAATAAATATTATCATAACCTGATAAAGAACTAGAACCAACCAATTTTGAATCATAAAACAAACTAAATTTTCCACTCCCAAATGAACAAGAATAACCAAATTTGTCCAAAACAGAAATAGAAATCAAGTTTCATCTAAAAGACGATACAGCAATAATGAATGTTTCATCAAAATCCAAATAAAAACCAGTTTTTAACAATAATCTAAATTTTCCAATTGCTTCAACTTGAACCGTCTTGTCGTCACCCACATATATGTATCTTTCACCATCATTTGGTTTTCAGTAACTCAAGCAACCCTGCATAGACACACTGATGTGAGTTGTTGCACCAAAATCTATCCACCATGTGTGTTTAGGTACAGAAGTTAAATTAACCTCAGAACAAACCAAGTTGAGAAACATACCTTTCTTAGCACGCCATGCGTGATAATTAGTACAATACTTCTTCACATGCCCTACAGCTCCACAAAAGAAATAACCATTTCCTTCATATTCATTTTATTTCTTTTGTTGTTTCCTTTAAGGCGTTGTAACTGCAACTTCCTTATCCTTTTTCCTTTTCAGTCCCTAGCCCTTATACTTTGAGGTAGAGACAACATGAGCACTTTTTGCCTTATCTAGCTTCAATCTTTCCTCTTCCTGAACACAATGTGAGATGAGCTCATTTAGAGACCAAGTCTCTTTCTGACAATTATAGCTCACCTTAAACTGACCAAATTGTGTTGGAAGAGAAATCAGAACTAAATGCACCAACAAGTCCTCAGAGAGTTATAACTTAAGTTTTTTTAGTTTTGAAGCAATATGAGACATTTCCATGATGTACTCCCTAATGTTGCCCTTACTTGTATACTTTTTTGAAATTAGGTTTGCCAAGAACCTAACTCAGACTTTTCATTCTTAACAAACCTTTTTTCAATTTCTACAAGGAACTCCTTAGTTGTATTTATATTTTCATATATTGTGCCTCAGAATTCTTTTGGAATGGCCTTCTTCATGATTATTAGACTCATGCGATTTGACTTCTCCCACATTTCCATTTCCCTTTTATTTTCAAAGGTACTCATATCCGTAAGAGATGGAGGTGAGTATAAACTTAACGCAAGGTCAAGATCCATTACTCCAAGAACTATCAAGACATTGTCTTTCCAGGACTTGAAGTTTGAGCCATTAATTAGTACAAGAATAGAGTTGACATTAGCAATAATATTGGCAGGATCATTCATAACTGAATTGAGAACAACAAACAAAATACACTTATATAAGTATCAAAAATAAAAGTTAAATTTAAATACAAATAAATCTCATTTCAAGATATCGGTAATACGCTAACATTTTATCTTTGGATAAAATTTTAACTATTCAATGATACCTTGACATGGTAATAACATGCTAATAATAAGAACATGTCAAATAATAAACCTTCCTTTGGGCTGATTTAATATTTACACGCAAAAACTAAAGAATTATTACGCATTTATCACCACAAGTACACATGTAATTATGTAAAATACAAACCTTCCTTTGGGCTGACTAGTACACATAATTTACAAGGTCACAACCATTTATATTTTAAAATAAATTAATTTTCACAAGAGAGGTCACTTTGGTGACATGTTATTTCAATTAATTAATCCTAAAATATATATAAATCTTTTTTAGTATTTGAATTTAAAATTTAAAAATGAATGCAATTGTTATACAATAAATATATAAGCTATATGTATAAAAATTGAATGCATTCCTTATAAACAATTAAAAAAAATGATTATGTCAAACTTTCACATACAAATTGGTATGCTTAATACATACATTGAAATCGATATACAAGCCAAACATTTTTATTTTATAATAACACATAATTATTAAAAATGAGTAATATATCACTATAAAAACAATTATGATCATAATAATGTAAACATATATCAAACGTTCTACTAAATATATAATATATCAATTTAAAAACAAATTAAATTCGTAACTGAAACCAAAATCAATTACAATATGCAATATATCAATTTAAAAATGAATTAAATTCGTAATTGAAATCGAAATCAATTATCATAAAAAAAATTCTCAAAAATGAACAACCTTATAGTATTTTCATATTAATGTATCTAATATATTATCATAACTGTAATCAAATTGCAATATATCAAGAATATGCCAGAATCATCAATTAATCACATAACAAAATATTTGAGCAATTAAATTTAATTTAATTGACTATTATGAATATGAAACACATGTTATCAAAATACTGGAAAAAGAAACCATGATACTGCAAGACGAAACACACGTTCCAAATTACATAAAAGAATTTCAAAAATCAAATCATCCAATAATTAAGATCCTTTTCTCCTTACTATAATAGTCGGAAGATACATATATTGGATTTTCTTTTAACTAAAGAAGCATGGTAAATTTATAAATAATACTGTAATGAAGAAACATGCCCAAAAATATTCATGATGATCAAACATGATATATGGGCTCTGATACCAATTGTTAAAACCAAATTTAAGCCTTTGATGAAAACTATCATCTATATAAAACACAAAATTCTATCATGTTAATCACTAGAAACAATAAGCGAAAGCATACCTGAATTCATGATGATAAGAGAGTTGTGCGGTTTGGCCTTCCAGATCAACACGTACTCTCTTGAGAGAACCCTTTAGTTATCTCTCTGTCCCTCTCTAATAATGGGATGTCAGAAAAGAAAAGAACCGAACGTATGATCTGGGGACCTAATCTATTTATAAATAATCATGTCGCCTTTTTTGTATTTCTATTTTTACCCATCACAAAATAGAATTATCCTTTAATTACCACACATTAAATGTCTGATAACCTTTCAGATACATAACTGCCAAAATAATTTATATGTCATTAGATAACTTTAATTTTGGCATAACTTTATGTGTTTTTAATATATAATTATTCACATATAAGACCAACATTGGATTAAGGATCCACTCCTTTCTTCAGAAATACTTAAATTATATTATTTCCTCTTATTTTAAAAATTATATTTTTCTTATTAAAAGATAAATTAATGCATAATATACTTATTAGTTTATTTAAATGTGAATGAACATGAACTTGCTGGGTTAATTTTTCTTTTTCTTAACTCTAAATATTATTAGCAGTAATTTTAAATTTCCATTATCGGCTTGAAAAGTAGAAGAAAAAAATTATTGAGTCAATAATATGAGTATTTAAAATATGATTTCATATCTATTAAAATCTTGAGGTGAAAATATTCTTTTATTTTCCCCTCTTATTATTTAGGTTCAATTTTATCTTTTAAGTTTAAAAAATTCACTTTGATCTCTTGGAGTGTCTTTGTTAGACCAAAGTTGATCCTTTTATGAATATACTACAGTAACAATGTTATTAATTTGTCTCATATGCCAAACAGTCATAAATGATATTATTGGTTCGAGTATTTATCATTAGATTAAAATCGTAATACCTCAAGTTTCACGTGTTAATTGTAACTTGACTCAATATTCGTTGTAGGACAATTGATACCATAATACAATCTGGCAAAGATGTGATATTTTATATAAAAGATAATGTCTTATGACAATAAAATTCATATATATGTTAAGTATATAAAATTTTGGTAATTTGTCAGCGGTCAAAATCAAAATAGATTGAGAAAAAGAATTAGAATTGTGGTACAACATTGCAAAACTCAACACGGTATCACATTGTAGCTATTGAAGCTTTGCGGCTACGAACTTCAAGTAGAAGAAGAGTTTTGATATTTACCACTTTCATCAAGTTAATCAATTTCATTTGTCAACTAAATGAATTTCATGTTAGTTGAAGGATTGTACACAGCAAAAAAAAAATGAAATATAAGTTTGGAAATTAGATATCTCTCCACTTAATATAACTTTGTGCAGCTTCCGTGAATTTTAAGTGTAAATTTTCCTACTTGCTCTCAACAGAAAAGTTAACTGCATGTACGAGTTAAGTATAAATTTGTGTACTTACTTGCATGACATGTAGTTAGTCTGAATATTAAACCTTTTGTTGATTTTAGATGAATTTGTAAGCCATTGTAGCTACCTTTTGTGATCATATAATAAGCAATTGCAAAAATCATGTCTAAGAGTATTTTGCATCTCCCTCTACCAAAATAAAGACATACAATTGGTAATATTTGGTCATTGGGGTCTCTCCTAGTATTTTCCTTAAGGGTGCTTATGATCTTTAAGATCTCACTAACTTGACCAAGTCAAAGAGGCTTTAAATGAATTTAAATTTAAAAAAATTAGATTTAATGGATTTTGATGACAAGTTCGATTCATACTCTGAGTTGTCTCAGCTCAATTTAATGTTGTATATTCTTTCTAAAAAAATTATTTTTTTAAAATAAATATATACATTGATAATAAAATTTTGAGTTAGTGAATAATATTTTGTCTATCATATTATATTTATATTGATATTGTTTGTTTTAATATATATATATATATATATATATATATATATATATATATATATCATAAATATACATTAGTTGTAGTTATATACTTCTTTAATTTTATAATTTAACTATATTAATATATTATGTCAATAAGTCAATTTGACACACAATCTTCTTCTATATGTTCTTGAGTCTTAATTTTGTTAGATTTAAATTTAAAAAGTTGACTCTATCAAAATTTCGGGTCAAATAAGAGACAGATAAACTTGTTGTAAATTGTCCCGCATACACCCCTGTTGTGGGTTCTATAGTGTTACCTTTCGTAAAACACCCGTCAAACCTATGTTAATACAGTTCATGAAAATTTCCTTTCATGTTTTATAGTAGATATAAAGCCTCCAGAATGTTGGACTTAGACACCTCCTTGATTGATCCAATTCATTTTCATCACTTTCATCATCTGTCATGTATCCTTGTTAGGTAGCCTCGCACAGTATGCATTCCACTCACAACCACTCTTACATGCATTCTCATCCATTGTATCATTCTTTTTAATGTTGGTCACATAGGGTGGATTTAATTTCAATATGACTACAATATTGGACCACGCACCCAATGGGCCTTTTAATTTTACCCATATGACATGTTCTTGATGAAATAGAATTGTTGATGAGTCCAACTTATAAGATAAGCCCATTTAAATTTTTTTCTCAGGTTTTTTTTTCCGCATCATGACCAATCTTCATTGGGGGATGTGAAAGCACTCAAACTTCTCAGTTAGCTTTTTCTTTTATACACAAAACTCAATATTATTTGTTGTTGTTGTTCATACAATATTATATTCATTTGTGATCAATAATGCAAATAAAGATGAACTTAAAATTTAAGTAAATAAAAAATTATGTTTTATAAGATTATTTTTTATTTTCAAAATGATGTGCTAAAAGTATAAGTTAACTATCAAAATAAAGTATTAACCAGGAGTGATTTGAACAATTTGTAAGTTTAGGAGCCTGATTTCTTCAATCAGAAGTATACGAGATAAAATACACGTGTCTCCTCTTGTATAATCTACCCTTTTCATTACCTATGCTCTATCGAAGTCCAAAAAACAAAATGGACATATGCTCTATCCCTAACTTGAATGAAAGCTCCTCTGAAATAAACAGAAAGTACTAGGACAAGTATATGGACCAAGTAGCTTACCACATGACAATTTGTGCTAAGCAGTTTAGCTAAAGCTATTGGAGTGGAGTTATAAGTTCTTCTGAGAGTTGTCTTTGACCAATTGGACCACTTTCATATTGCTCTAAATTGCATTAGTGTGACTGTTTCACATGTGAGCCACACCAGTTCACCCAGCAAGGTAGAGAGCAACGTTTGAAGCAATGCTGGGGGACAATGTCAATTGTCAGGAATTGCAGATTTGCCTCATAAACCTAATCAGTTGAAGTTTAAGCCCAATTCTAGAGACGTGGTTGGTTGGTGGAGCTTAATTTGAGCTCCGCAATGATGGGGAAATTCTACTATTTTATTCAAAATATAAATTTCATTTCTAGATATAAATTTGGTGTTTAAACTCTGATAATATAACCCGATTATATATCTTTTATACACAATGCAATGTATAAAATATATAGATATTTAAATTAAGAGTAATAATTCTGAACCCTGATGATTACTGAAATGTTAAAAACTCATCCAGAAATTATCACTTTGAGAAGACTTTATCTATCGGCTATCACTCCAACCCTAGGGCTAACTCCATTATTCTACATGAAGATTTCTGATCAAATGAATATGATTAAACTGGTTAAAACCCGATAACTTAATTGGAGTGGTCAGGAAATGCCTGATTCACCGATAATCCAATCCGACAATAGGGGATTATAATCTAATAATAACTATATACCATATGAAGACTTCAACGAGAAAAAAGGGGGGTGGTGGGGGGGAAGAACAGTGGGGTTAAGGTTAAAGAATTAGACAACTCCGTTTCAAATCAAAACACAAACACTGTCGATTAATCAATGACTGTCGCTTTACAAGAAATACTGATTTTCTTTTTCTAACAAAAGAAAAGAATATGATGATTAGCCCAAAATAAGGCCAGAAACCAATTAAGGAGGGGAGACGAGATGGGTACAAAGAATGAGAAAATAACAATGGGTCGAGGAACCAAAAATAAAAAACTAATTCCCAGACGCATGTACAAAAATTTCAAACGGATATTGAACAGAGATCCTCAAAAACTTGTCTGATGTTAGGCCTCTCATTTACAGGGAGAATACACCTGAGAGATATTGCGAGCAGTTCATCCATCTCTTTGGAGGATTCTTCCCCTCCGGCAATGTCTCTGTCAATACAGTCCATTACCCTTCCTTCCCGCTCACACAGCCTAACCCAATCTGTAAGATCCACAGCACCTGATTGCCCTGATATTATGTCACCTGCACTTTTTCTTGTTAACAATTCCATTAGGATCACACCAAGCGCATACACATCAGCCTTAAAGGATGGAACTGGTTTGGATGCAGTAGCAAGTTCGGGAGCACGGTATCCAAGTGCTCCAAGATTTAGTATCTGCTCTGCAATTCCAGCCGGTGTCATCAGCCGGTGCAGACCGTAGTCAGTAAGACGAGCATTGTAATCGGGTGCTGCTAACAGTATATTTGTTGGCTTTAGATTTCCATGGGGAAGTCCTCGATCGTGAAGGTATAGAAGACATTTAGCAACATCAACAGCAACTCTTATTCTCTGGCTGAATGATAATGGGGAGTGCCTCCGGGGTGTGCTCTCTGTGCAACAGATACATTGGTATTACACTCACAAAAAAAAAAAAAAAAGCTTATATCATGTCAAAACACTCCTGCATAGAGAATTCAAGAGCTCTAAACATGTTTTAACTGTTGGACAAGCTGTACCTTACTTAAGTATACTAGGAAAAAAATTACCCCCAACATTTGGACAGAGTCCCTGAAACTCTACAATACACTAGAAATAGCCATGCAGCTCGCACTAATGCAACAGTTTCAAACACTATATCTGAGATTTGTTTGCCAGCTTCTCGGAGAAGGCCAGTGAAAATTGACTGGCAAATATGATAGATAACAGCATCCAGCTATTTTACTTTTTCTTTATTTCAAATAAAAGTGAAAACAAGATTTTAGTGTGAAGTCCAATTTAAACAGGCTATACCATCTACACTCGGCCATCTAAAAAGGAAATGAAAGTCAAGGCCCCAAAAACGCATGCAACGATTCATATACACAATTTTAGCCACAAGTATTGGCTTGACTACCAGAGCATAACTCACATAGTGATAAAAACCCCACTGCAGTAGTCTTGTAAAAATAAGAAACTATTAGTTCACATTAATAAAATTATTAATGGGAAACAAGAGTATAGTTGTAAAAAAATATTTAGTATTGGATTGGAACGGCATCAATAGTTTTGGAACAAAACTAATATGCTAAAACATCAATAGTGTTGGAAGAGAGTAATATTTTAGCAATGAGTTGCCCAGCAGTTGCATTATTCTTCATTGGATGATTAGGTTTAAGGAAGGAACAAAATTTAGGCGTAGCATCTTAAGTGTATTTGATGTTGTTATCTAAATAAAATTAGTTTCACCAACCAGTATTACCAACCTTATTGCATGGATTACCAAGGTAAAACTACAATTTTGATTAGAGAACAACACTAAAAGCACCAAAGGTACTAAAGTTTTGTCCACAAGGAAATTATAATTTTTGAAAGGAAACTAGTGTTCACAATTAATTGGTATAATTAACACAATGACCATAGGACATAATAAATGCAAGCAATTTAAAATATTGAAAAGAAGAAAAAAACGACACAGGATCAAAAATGTAGGTGATGGGGGTGAGATATGTTGACGAAAAGTTAACTATTACCATAGAGATGAAGGGCCAAGCTGTCCCCATGTATATAGTCAGCCAAAAGAAGCCTCTCTTGTTCCCGAGGCCCCCAATAGTATGCTAGTAATGGGACAACGTTTGGATGCCTCATAGAACCAATCCTTTTAACTTCTCTAGCAAATTCCTTTTTATGTTTGACCAATCCCACTCGTAACCATTTTACAGTCAACATATGACCACTGTCCAGAGTTGCTTTGTATAAAGTGCCATGGCTACTTCTGCCAAGAACTTCAGCTGGAGCTCGAGATAATTCCTCTGCAGTGAATGCTAGGGAAGACTCCAGGAAAAACAGTTCCCCAGCCAGCCGATCTGGTGAGTAAACATCCAACATCACTGGCTTTTCACAAGCCTCAATAAAACGGGGTGAGGACGACAATGGGGAACCTGGAGAAGACTTCGTTCCAGATGAAGTCGGAGGGTTATCCATCAAACTAGGAGTTACAGGTGCTGAACTAGTAGCCACCATTCCCTGAGGTAAGCCATGCTCAGAAATTTCAGTTACAAACTCTGACTGTACACCAGAGAGTGACCTCGAATTGGAAGTCAACAGGTGGTCATTTGAAAAGCTCAATGAAGTTGTTGGGGGTTGAACATTTGTATTGAACTTGAAGAGGGAAGACCTCGTAAGTCCTCCCAACTTCACATCTCTTCTGGTGTTTTGGCCAGTGAACTCACTTCTTCCATGAAATTCTTTTAATTGTGTTCGATGATAAGCCAATAAGACAAAAGCAATCATAACAGCAGCACCCACTGAGGCAAGAATAATTGCTATCCTGATATTACCCTTTGAACTATGATGTCTACCATTATCTGGAATGTTATCAGACACCGAAGAAGCTTCAGGAGAGTCATTTGGTAACATTAGCTTTCCATTTCCAGGGCGAAACGATGAAGGAGAGAACTGCCGCAAATTTTCAGGAACACGACCAGATAGATCATTATTGGACACATTAAATTCAGTTAAGCTAGATGAAAGCTTATCAGGAATATTTCCAGTAAATTTGTTGTCAGACAAATCAAGGTACTCCAAATAATTAAGTTTGTTCAATTCATTTGGCAGCTGCCCTGAAAAGCCATTCCTTGCCAGATTCAGCAGTTTGAGCCCACCCATCCTACCTATTTCAGAAGGCAAGACACCTTCTAATGAGTTATTAGACACATCAAGATATTCCATTGGTTGATAAGGAGGCATAAGTAGTAATTCACTGGCTCCTGAACCTTGAAGCAGAAGTGGCCCTGAAAGTTGATTTCCAGAAAGATTTAGTCTTGTCACTGACGGTGAAGTAACTAAGCCCCGAGGAATCGATCCATTAAGTTCATTTAAACTTAAGTCAACGGTAAACAGTTTTGAATAGGTTCCTAAACTAGGAGGCAATGATCCTGACAGCTTGTTTGAACTCAGATCAATAACCTCTAAAGGGGCTTCCCAGTTCTGTATAACAGAAATGTCACCAGATAACATATTCCTGCTCAAGTCAATGACCGAACATCTACTCAAAGATGTTGGCAATAAGCCTGATAAACTATTGGATGAAAGATTCAAAATATTTAAAGTTGTTGAGTTGATTACAGCAATTGAACCTGTAATAAGCAAAGACATGTACATTAATTAACAGAGCACCGAGTTCACCATCTTTCCCTAAATAATCTGCAACCCCTAAAAATCTAAAATTCTTCATAAACCATGATGCAATTATCATTTATTTACTTAATTAAAGAACCTAAAGAAAATTTAATTGACAATTGTAAAACCAAACTGGTATTTCATTTGAAACAAGCAAATTCAACTGCAAAACAGAATCTTAAAATGATATAGCGAGTAGAAATAAAGCCATTTAAATATGCCAAGAGAAAACAAAAGAAATTCGTGTAGAGAAAAATATAACATGCCATGTTTACAACTTTGAAGGAAAGATCCCTCGTGTCATCGCTTTCACTAGGAAAAAAACAATAAACAAATGAGCCAACCAAATACCAAGCTTCAAAAGATGCAGAGACACCAAACCAGTAATGCCTCACAGGAGGTAAGGAAGACCATCCATAAAGAATGTTTGTTTCATCAGGAAAAACGTGTAAGAGTCAAACATCATTCCTTTCCCCTCTTTTTCTCTCCCCCTCACACGCTCTGCCCCTATCTGTGCTCCTCCTTCTCTCTCCCTATTTACAGGCACATGCATCATGGTTTCCATTCAAGCACATGCAAAACGAAATTCATGAACTTCCATTTGAACAATTCCCCCCTCCACTCACAGTCAGCGACCCTTTTGGCAGAACAAAATTCCATGATTAAAAAGGTCCCCTGCTTTTCATGCATGCACCTTCACTACATCTAACTTTACAAAACTGCATGTGCATGCACACAAACACAATCAAAAGCGCGCGCGCAGACACACAATCAAGCGACTTCAACCTTCCCTGCTTTCCATTGAAGTTCAAACAGTAAGAGAACAGCAGAATGTAACAAAATTTCAGTCAAACCATTGAATTTCAACCATCCCATTCCCATAACTAAGCTACCATAACCAGACCAGACCCTTAATTCTACCTGAACAAAACACAAAAGAGAGAAACATGGATCAATTCTCAAATAATTACCAGTAAACCCATTGACACTAAGATCCACCTCTTCCATCTGCAGGTCCGTCTGCAACAGCTCCTCCGGCACAGACCCAAACAACTGATTCCCGCGAAGCCTCAAAACGCGAAGCGAGGGCAAAGACTGAAAAGAAGGAAGCTCCCCCGAAACAGAGTTATTACTCAAGTCCAAAACCTGCAAGTTGCGAAACAAACTAACAGCACTTCCGTCAAAGAAGGGCCCATTCAAGTTGTTATAACTCAAGTTCAGAAAATGCACAGTGTTCGCCAAGCCCGAAACATTCTCAGCCGAGAGCGAAAGCCCGCCGAAGAACTGATTCAGGCTCATATCCACGCGCTCCACGTTGCGGAGCGTGGAGAGCACCTCCCCAATTTCGGCCCATAGCTCGTTGGCGCGCAAATCGAGAACCCGAAGCTGTTGGAGGTTCCCGAGCCCGCTCGGGAACCCGCCCTTGAACTTATTGTGAGACAAATTGAGGTAATTTAGGGCCCAAAGCTCGCTGATCCGGGCCGGGACGGGCCCGTAGAATCTGTTATCGGAGAGATCCAAGTGCTGCAGCGAGGTAAGCGAGCCTAAGGCGGGGGGAAGCCTCCCGGTGAAGTGGTTCCCGGCGAGTGAGAGGTTCCGCAGCATCCTGAGGTCGAGCAGCGTGTGCAGCTTGAGCTCCCCGCCGAGGCTGAGGCGGTCGAGCACCACGGCGGTTACGTTGCCGGTCTCCTCGTCGCAGAAGACGCCCTTCCACGGCGGACACGTGGCGGCGGAGTCGGCGACGGAGTTGGAGGTCCATGATTCTAGAAGCTTGAGCGGATCTTGCGTTATCCCTTTCTTGAACTCGAGTAGGGATCGGAACTCGGAGAAGGAGGTGGCGGAAGAAGAAGCAAGAAGAAGAAGAAGAAGAAGAAGGGCGAAGAAGAAGACAAAGAGGTTATTCATCGGAGAGTGAAAGAAAGAGAAAGTGAGAAACGTTAATTATTCATGTAGAGAGAGGAACCCTAGGTGGAGAAGGAGAAAGAGAAAGTGTAGCATAGTAATAATAATAATAATAAGAGTAGAGTAGAGTAGGGTTAGCGAATTGTGATTTTATAAAAATGAAGAGAGAAGAGAAGAGAGTGTTGGTTGGTGGGGGCGAGGGAGTAACTACAGTCTGTAAAGGACAACCTCTTCCTCCTCACTCCTCACTCTTCTCTTTCTCTTTCTCTTTCTCTTTCTCTTTCTCTATTCCAAACCCACATCCACATGCATCTAACGCCGTCACCCTCTCTCTCTCTCTCTCCCCCCAAAATTACTTTTTTTTTTATTATTTTTTCCTAAGACACACACACACTCCTGCTCCTGTCGCCATTACTAAGTACTAACCACCTTTTTCTCAATGCCATCTTTCCCTTCGCTTCTTCTGTTTGCTCTTTATCAGGAAAATATTTAATGTGTTGGGGGAGTTTTCTGTCCAACAACCAAGTCTTCAATATTTTATTGTTTTCACCATGCCAAACGCCTTTCTAATTCATTCCTCAATTTATTGCAAGAAAAATAAGTTACTATCAAATTCAAAACAATTATTATTTGCTTACTGGCTTCAATTGAGGAAGGTTCTGTACAGGTCATGACAGGGTGTTACAAAATATTTTATCTCCTTTCGTTTTCCTCGCAAAATCACATTCTATTCTCCTCTTTAAATATAAACATTTTTACCACGTCATTCAATCATATCTTATCTTATTAATTTTACAATAATTATCTTAGATAAAAATATATTCGTAATAATTTTAAATAGTCAAGTTAACAATGTAAAAAAAAACTATATCAAAATCAAAATATTATTTAATTAATACCACAATAATTAAATTATTAATTTTATGATAATTATTTTAAAAACATATTAAAATAGTAAAAAATTCATTATCATTTTATACTTATTAATCTCTTAAATTATTATTAAAGAAAATCTAAAACTAAAACGTATTTATACAAACAAAACAAAAAATCACATGTATCTTCTTTCATAAATAATTATGTTAGATGCAAGGTCAAACATTAAATATATACATCTCTACAATAAAGATTCAAATTTTAATTCGTCAAGTTAATAGTATCACAATTTTCACTTGTGGGTTTGATGTATAATCATTTTTATAGTAAAAAATATCAAAAATATTTATAAAGATGATGTCTTTATTTTATTAATTAATATAAAAAGGGCCAAATGGAGTAAAAAATTAAATTTCAAAAAAATTAAATCATATTTTTATCTTTATCGTATTTCTTAGATTTTTCTTGATCTTTTATTTATTAAAATATTTATTTTAATCATTTATCTTTGGATTAATTTAATCTTTTTAAAATAATTATTATTTTTGATTTTTTATATAATTTAAAATCAAATTTTAACTGATTTAATACATTAAATTTATATATATATATATATATTATAAAATACAATTGACATTGAAATTTAAAAGCAAATCATGTAAAAAAAATATCACATGAACGATTATAACATATATAAATTATAATTTTTGAAATTTTCGATTTTCACTTTTTATATAATATTTTTTATTTAAAATTTAATAACATTCAATATTTTTCATATAAATGAATTGAGATAAATTTAAAATTTAATATCAATCAATGAATAATTTAAAATGTCTAGATTGACTGGAATTAAATTTAACAGGAAAATGATTATAATGAACATGTTCTTACCGGAATTTGTCGTAGGAACGATCCTCCAAGTAAGATTGGTGAGCCTCCTTTATTGGTACGCTGATGCTTCAAGATGGGGGTGGTACCTGCAAAAGAGACTCCGATGCTAAAGTTAGGGTTTGTATGAGTAATAGTCTCCTATATGTAATGCACGTACCTTGGAGCGAATTAGGTTTGCTTTGGGCTCTGGGCCCGAGATAAGATATGATAGCGGATCTCGTCTAGGGCGAGATCTTCGGTGATCAGTGATTGGATAATGGATCTCGTATGGGCGAGATCCTCGGGAATCAATTGTGATTCACCTGGATGCCGAGCTGACGTCGTATGACGCGTGCCCGAGATCATCTCGCACTGTGATGCCGAGCTTGGAGCTCGGCTTCGCGGTATGGTCAGTACACTAGCTCCCCGAGCTCCAAAGACCGTAGGTCGAGGAGTTAAGACCGAGCTCGTTGGGGGAAGTGGCTTTTCACATGTGTCGCGACCGTTCATTCCCTAGGAACGCGCAAGTGACGTGCCATGGGAAATGACGGTTATGCAATGATGAATTTGCAATTAATTGTATTGTCAGGCGTGCCCTTGAGTTGACACGTGGCGCGGCCGTTTTGAATTGTTGGGAGAAGACTTTCTTTTCTCTCACTCGCGCCTCTTTGCCTTCTTCATTTTACTCTTCTTTCAACTTCCTGCGTACGCCGCTTCTCTTGTTTTCGTCCACCTTCCGTCTCCGTTTTCTCCGTTTCAGTCACCGTTTTTGGTAACCCCTTCGTTGTTAGGGTTATTTTCTGAAGAGAAGTACCAGGTACTTCCTTTTTACTGTCTTCTTTTCTTTTCTTCCCGGTTTTTCTTGTCTTTTCAATGGCTGGGGGAAGTGGTGCCGGCCCTTCTGCGCCTTCTCGGGGCAAGGCGCGTGGTAAGGCGGTGGCTACCGGGAAGGCCACCGCCGAAAAGAGGGATCCGCCCCGGGGCCTAGAGCCAGGCATTCCTGGCTACGACTGGGTCAAGAGCGAGATGGCGGGGGTCCAAAGCGTGTTTCGGACCTTTCTAGAGGTCAATAGGATCTCCAGGTCGTGTAGGGTTTGCGACCCTTCTATCTCCCATATGATTCGGCTTGAGCCTTGTCAGGCCGATGAGGGCGTGTATATGGGGAAGCCTACAGACTCTCCCCATTTCTATATGTACCAGAGCTTTTTTAGGGATTTAGGTGTCTGTCTTCCCTTCACTCAGTTCGAGTGCGATTTTTTGAATTTTATCAACGCGGCTCCTTGCCAGTTGCATCCCAACAGTTGGGGTTTTTTGAGGGCTTTTCAGGTCCTGTGTGCGGTTCTGGGGATAGAGGTGTCCCTTCGCGTCTTTCTTCATTTTTATCAACTGAAGGCGGGCGCTCCGCCTTGTGGTATTTTGTCCTTGAATGGGAGTAGGGATGGAGGTTTGTTTACTCTCTACTCCCAATCATATAAAAACTTCAAACAGGAGTTCTTCCGGGTTGCCCTTGTGGGTATTGACCCCCTGGAGGACGAGGTGTTCCACTTCGGCGGCTTGCCAAAATTTCCTTTTTACTGGTGTCCCAAACCGTCTAGGTTTCACGGTTTGGGTAACCTGAAGGTGACGGCCTCGGAGGCAGCCGCCATTGAAAACCTTGCTGCGCTACCTCGCCCGTTGGATTGCAAGCTCGTTCTGTCGCTTGCGAATTCGCCCTACAGGGAGAGGGGCCTAGAGAGTGATTATTTCGTGTTTTGGTGGTTTGCTAGGCCTCGTGTGATTTCCTTTTGTTGATGTGTTTCCGTTTTTGTCTGCAGGCATTATGGGAAAGAACTTGTGGTGCGAGCTTAAGCACCGCTACAACGTTATCGAGCTCGAGGTTCCCGAGCCTCCGGAGGAGAAAGTTGCCCCCCTGAAGGTTAGCCGGAAGAGAAAAAGGGGGGGAAAAGAGGTCGGGGGAACCTCCGCCCCTCCAGGTGCCGAGGAGGTGACCTCCAAGGCCGTTGACGCTGATGCGGTGGATCTCACTGAGAGTCCACCGTCTAAAGAGGCTCCCCCAGTGGGGGCTGGGGAGGCGGCCCAGGCTGCTGAGCCTACCACGCAGGTCGCCGATGTGAGTGTCGTACTTCCTTATACGTTTCTTCTGTGTTAGACTTTGCTTGGTTTATTGTGGTGATATGGGTTTTCTTGTAGGCGGGGGTGGTCGTCACTGAGGTAGGAGTACGGGCGGTTGAGCAAGTTGCTCGAGTTGCCGAGGTGGTGAGTATTGTTTCTTCGGCTTTTCGTTGCCTTTTATTATGCTTTCTTGTCTTTTGACCTGGGATCGTTTTTCGCAGGCAGGAAATGCTACCGGGATGGCGACCTCCGGCGCTGGGCCAGTCGCTCCCGCCGTCGAAGAAGTGGTCCCAGCCACCGAGCGGGCCTCCCATGCTGCTGGGGTAAACAGTGTTAACTTGTTTTTGTGATTCCCCGTATGCCACCTTGTTTATTTTCTGACATGGGGTTAGTTTTCGCAGGCGAGGTCGGAGGTTCTCATTGTGGACTCCCTGGATGCCGAGCAGGGGACGTCGGTTTCTGCCTCCGTTGAGGCTCGCGGAGGGGGCCCGAGTTGTGAGGCTCCTCCGTCCACTGTTGCGGCCTCGGCGCCGCCTTCGGGCTCGCCACAAGGGGCTTCCCGGAGCGGATATTTGGCCCATCGCTTCGGGAAGGGCCTTTCGAAAGTGCAGCTGGACCACGTGAGTGTCTCAGCCGACATGGACTCACTGTGGAGCTCGGGGGTGACCACTGAGAGGTTCTTCCCTCAGGGTTCGTTGAGCTCCGAGGACCAGGGGCTGATAGAGGAGGTCGGTCCTGAGGATAGTTTCGATGCTGCTCAGGTCAGCTTCGTGTTTGGCACGCATGTTGCGGAGGTTAGTGTCATGCTGCTAGCGCATCTGTTCGACTTGGTCGATCAGCCTTCTCAAGGTTGCAGCGTCGCTGTCCATGGTGACTGAGTGTTCAGCGTCCTCTGTTGCACGTCTGTTGTGGCTTCTTGTGAATACCATACGGGTGGCCGATAAGAGCTGTCTCGATCGGCCCCACGGTGGGCGCCAAATGTTCTTACCGGAATTTGTCGTAGGGATGATCTTCCAAGTAAGATTGGTGAGCCTCCTTTACTGGTACGCTGATGCTCCAAGATGGGGGTGGTACCTGCAAAAGAGACTCCGATGCTAAAGTTAGGGTTTGTATGAGTAATAGTCTCCTATATGTAATGCACGTACCTTGGAGCGAATTAGGTTTGCTTTGGGCTCTGGGCCTGAGATAAGATATGATAGCGGATCTCGTCTGGGGCGAGATCTTCGGTGATCAGTGATTGGATAATGGATCTCGTATGGGCGAGATCCTCGGGAATCAGTTGTGATTCACCTGGATGCCGAGCTGACGTCGTATGACGCGTGCCCGAGATCATCTCGCACTATGATGCCGAGCTTGGAGCTCGGCTTCGCGGTATGGTCAGTACAGAACATTTTAAAAAATAAAATATTAAAATTAATTTAAAACAATAAAAGATTAAAAGTATAATTTAGAAAAATAAATAAATAAACAAGTAAGTTAAATATAGATTTGCCGGGAAGAAAAAAAAAAAAAATGAAACGGCGTGAAGATGCAGATAAGGGTTAGATAGAGATGGTAGAGTGGAGTAGGAGTGAGAAAAGAAGAGGGGGAGGGGTGCAAATAGAATAATGCACCTCAGCTAAACACCCATATTCACTATTCACTATTCATATTTTCTATGATCACATGGGATTTCTATCTTCCACCTTCCACCTTCCACCATTGATTTCAATGACCAATCGTCTCATTCTCCTTCATCGGATCTTAAAACTCATTACACTATATTGTTTCATATTCATTGCCACACCTTTCTTAAAATAGAAAATCATAGTGATATATATATTTGGGTATAAGTATTTAATATCATTTATTAAACCTTTTAATTAGTTGTCAATATTTATGTTCTAAATGATAAGGGTTGAATTTTAGTCTCGTACATAAAATATTATATGAACACTATAAACTTTCTATTTGTCTTATTTGCACTTCAACAAGGGTAGCAATGGCAATGGAGTGTACAGTAACCCATTATCACCTGCATAAATATCTATTTAATGAGTATTATGAATTTTATATGTATTTGTAGATATTAATAATGTTTTATATAAGCATATTTTATAACATCTTAACTAAGATAAATAAATAAAAACATTTTTTGCTTCAATGTGAGAGATAAAAATAATCAATATAGTATTTGAATACATTTAATAGGATAATGGTTCTTGTTAATATAGAGGACTCTATTTTTTAACATGATTTTTCGACATGTTTTTTTTTTCTTTTTTACACTAAGTCAACATGTTCTTTTTTATTCAATGAATTCCAGGTGAATCTCACTAATAAGGAAAGGACCCATATAATTTATTTAATTATATATAAATTTATTCAACAAAAAAATATGTTAAGTATATCATAGTGTATTATTGACATCACTTTTCTAATTAACAACCTAAATTAGTAGTCATGGATTTTTTAAATTGAGTCTAGTCAAAAATAAATTTAATTAAGACAGAGTTGAGTCAATTATGTCATTTTTTTCATTTTACATGACTCACCAATTTTCATGAAACTTAGATTGACTCGCACTTACATGACTCACATTGATTTTTTTTTTTATTATAAAAAAATAATATTAAAAATATAAAACCCATAACTTATATTTTAATTATTTTCCTTTTTTGTAATATAATTATTTCGACACATAACTTATAAAAATGAGTTTATTTTTTAGAATATTTTCATTTTTCAAATTTAAATTATTATTATAATTATTTATTATCTTTAATTTAATTTTAAATTAAATTTTATTTTCAAATCATGACAATTATTGTTATTTTTTAAATTATATTAATTGTTATTATTAGTATATTATTGTCATCTAATTTAAATTAAATTATATCAATTGTTATATATTAAATACAAATATTTATCTTATAAAATAATTTAGGAATTTAATGAAAGAGTTTTTAAAAGTATTTTTAACTTTTTATATAGTTCAATTTGTATTTACATAATTATTCATTAATTAAATTTTAATATGTTTAAAATAAAATATCAATAAATAAATAAAATATTATATTACAATATAAATTATTTATTATAAATCTAAAATATAATTTTTATATTTAAAAGTATCTATTTATACAAATTTTAATTATGATTTATATATTCAAATATGATATTTATTTATATATAATTTATTATAAATTTTAGTTTCATATAATAAATATTTAATTTTTTGTATTTATAAAATATTATTATTATGCTTACACCATTATCTTTAAATTTATGTGAAATTGAATATAAACTTTATATTAATTTAATTCATTAAAAGTATATAATAAAGCAACTTAAGTGTATATAATTAAATAATTATTGTAATGATTTAATCACTAATAATAAAAAAACATACAAGATTCTACTTAAGGTTAACATGTATGCAGTTCCTAGGATATACAAGTAATAGTATATGCATACATAACAATTTTTACCAGCAACTGAAATATTATACAAGTATATATGTATATACAGTAATATCAAAATTAAAATGTATGAATTTAAGTTGTCGGTCAAGCAACACTAGAACACTTACTCAAAAGTAGCATCAAGTTACACTATCATCCAACATGACTCACTCTCTAAACACCTCCAGTATAACCTTGTCTTACTCTCATATAAATATGATTATCATAGTCAAACAACAAGAAAATATGTACGAGTAAGCTAGTATTCAAAAGAATAATCATGCAAGTATAAACCAACATGTAAACCACACAACCTACACCTCATGATCTACAACTTAACATCGCAATAGAAACATCTCAACATATCATTCAACACCTTATAAGGCAAACAACTCAACAATATGTGATAATTTCACATTTCACCTCAACAATGTCATTCAACAGTATACTCAACAAACACATGGATAACACCATAACCCATACATCATATTCATAACACATTAACCACATGCATCGTCAGACATTTATTTACATAGATTTCTTACAATAATGGGATCAGTTTAAATGACTTTACCTTACTAAACCAACACGATTTTTCACACATGTTAGATCAACAACTAATTAGGATATCAATCCCTAACAACATGGTTTTTCATATATCGTTTCTTAAACTAGAAAGTCTAGTATTATTATCAAGGTAGAAAAACTCGAGTATGAGTTTACCACAACATTAGCTTGCAACACTAAGTCCCCTATGAGATTAACCTACTAGTTACCCTTCAAATACTATGCCCTTATAGTACTCAATTAGGGACTAAGCCTCGAATCTTGTACCTTACTCAGTTGGTCACTTTAAACATGTATGCATCAACTTACCTACTTATGGATCAACATTCATTACTTGTAGCAAATATGCCTCAACCTGGTCCACATACTACATCAGTTAAGCTCATAATGAAGATTCAACTATCATGTCCAAGAGTCAACTATACAAAAAAGCATTCTCAGCATCATCACCTCAACATTTCAACAGATATTCATTCATCTATATGCATTATCCTAGACCAACGAATATGGGACCAACAACATAAGTCAACATACAACATACAATAAATTTACATAAGTTATCCATGTTCACCATTTTATTAAACACATAACGAGTTTTCATAAGGAAATTCACGCCTGATGCCATACACCTAGCCCCCGGTGCCATTGAGACAAGGAGTTCTCTGTCTCATCCACATTTGACGTTATTCAACCTGCGCCCATCATGGATGAGATCAAAGATCCCTTGGGACAATCACACTTAGTGTGGTTAAACCCATGCCCAACCCCATTTTAAGTAAAGATGAATCTCTTTCATCATGTCTGACGTCACTCCATTAGTGTTCGACATTAACCAGGCAAAGAGCTTTGTCTTGGTCACATTGGGTACCACACAAACCAAGGCTTAGTACCAGCAAGTCAGAGACAATTATCTCACCTCATGCCTGACGTCATTTAATCCATGCCTATGTGACCAAGTTAGAGGCTTTTCTCCTCATGCTCAACGCCACCAATCCTACGCCCAAAGGATGGTACAAGGTCTGGATTAGACCCTTGCTACTTAACCTTTACGTTTTTCATGTTTGAGGCTAGTGAACAAGTATACCCTTCCAACCTTTTGCTGAGAGGGTCTATATGAAAGAGCGTCCCGACTTAACCTTTACATCTTTCATGTTTGAGGTTGGTGGACAAATGTACTCTCCTAGTCTTTTACCAAAAGGGTTTGGCCTAGTTGAGTATCTCACCACTTATACCCCTACTTGTAAAAACCAGTCAACATATATCCAATTAAAGACTTATATATGGCACAAAAGCTAGTCATTAATGACCATGATTGAACATCAAAATATGATACCTAATAAACAAGTAAATTTTCACAAAATTATGAAATTCTTGAAGTTCATAAAGGCATAACAATTAGTTATAAAATCTCCATTTTAGAGCAAAGAAAGACAAAATACATTTTTTAAAGACTAGCTTTGGACAAGTGGCTAGGTTGCCTCTAGTGCATGTTTCAAGTCAAAATAATATAGATAATATATATATATATATATATATATATATATAATTTATTATAAATTTGTAATTGTATATAATTTGCAATGCATGGGTTAAAATACTAGCTATTAAACACAAACGACTGTCTCGCACGAGAACGTTTTTAGAAGTTATCCTTATCAAATTTAATTTTTATTTATCATATTTATTTATAATTAATTTAAATATTTTAAAATAAATTATTAATAATTAAAAAATATATTATCTTAAGTCTAAAATTTAATTTCTATATTTAAAAATATCTACTTATACTAATTGTAAATATAATTTATACACTTAAATATAATGTTTAATTGTTTATTTATATATGATTTATTATAAATTTTAGTTATACATAATAAATATTTAGCATGTGAAATTAAAATATTGTTATTATCTAATCACAAAATATTATATATAATAAATTTATTAATTTTTATCATAATTACTTTAAAAATCATGTCAATAATATTTTTCTAGTTAATAATGTGAAAAAAATTAAGCTTCATAAAATTAATCTCATATTTGAAATTTAAAGAAAGTGCATGTGAATAGCCGTTTAATGATTGACCCAAATTTGGTGATTGTAATGTGATCAAAATTACATCCAAGCAGCTCTACATGCGGGCAATTATTGGGCCTCAGGCGTCAAGACATCCAAATATGGATGGAGGCCCACGTTGGCATTTATAGATATACAAATTGACATTGATACCCCTATTCTGACCACTTTCTTCTTAATTTGTCCTGTCCTCTTGGAACTTTTTTATTAATAGATAAAATACGTGGTACTGTATCTCTAAAGTTTGGCTCAATTTTGTGTATGTTAGCCTAGAAAAATTCACAAACCTTTAATTAGTAATAATTTTGGGATTTAGTCGATCTTTACGTTTAGTTTATTAGTTTATATTGCATTTTTTTACATTGTTACATGTGTTATATAGCATCTCATGTTCTGTCAATATATATATATATATATATATATATATATATATATATATATATATATATATATATCACATTAATTTAACTAAATTTTATTTGCATAATTAAATTCATTGAAATTTTTATTATTTTTAATTCAAAGTAAACTATATAAAAAAATTATATTAATATAGATAAATCAGGATAAATGTTAGGAATTACTCATTTTGTCAGCCTGCACCTTGATAATACAATCATTTTTTAGTACAAAATCAATAATAAGACATTCAACGGATGATTAGAAATACTATATAATAAAATAATTATTAACTTAAATATATTTTTTATATAATTTATTACTTTTTCATTTTTAGTTCTCGTAAATTTTTTTTTATTGTTTTATCTTTAATTTTTTATGACATTTCAAAAATATTTCATGCCATCAATTTTCTCTAAAAAAAAAAAAACCTATGTAGCAAATGAAATAATATTATATTTGTTATATTTCACTTCATTATTGTTATATAGGTAAATTGACTTTAAATTATTTTTAAAAAAAATTTAAAATACACTTTGTTATTGTAATTTCACAGTACTCTTTACATGCATCTTTTTCAAATTTTGGAATACCACATCCTAGCTATCGTTGGTGGCGGAGCTGGATTACTAACCCTCCACCTCTACAATGAGGTGTTTTGCTAGTCACTATTGCGATAATTGAAATAAGTGACGACAATTTTAATGGTTTGTCAATTGACATGGTTCTTCTCAAACTTGGAGATGATGACTTTGGTATGGCGCTAGTAGAGTGGTGGATGCTCTTACGATGCATGAGCTCCTACATAATGAAAAAAATAATTGAGCATGAGGTCGAATTTTCATGGTGATGGGGTGATCTCTCATAGGCAGTAATTGTTAAAAATGAACTTTATGTCGTTATTGGGATCATAAATTGTGAAAAACTGCTCCTTATCGAAAAATTGGGATTTAGATTGAAAGGCTTAGGGTTTACAATGTCGGATTTGGATTGGAGAGGAGAAGTAAGATTGCAATGATGAAGGTGAGGATTTGGTTGTTGTGAAGTGTATTTCAGAATTTTGTCTAAAAATTTAAAATTAATTTATCTACGTGACAACAATAAAATAAAATATATTAAATATAACATATTTTGTATATCACATAAAAAAATTAAAGATAATTAATAATAAAGACTATTTTTGAAACGTTATAAAATAACAATAAAAAAATTACAAGAACTAAAAGTGAAAAATAATAAATTACATGGATAAAAATTATATTTAAACCATAATTATTTATCCACCAAAATACATTAAAGAATTATTTAAAATATTTAAAAAAAAATTGTAAATGCCATGTAGTTAAATGATTTGTTTGGATAATTACTTTAAATTGTGTGATTTGTAAAAGAAATTTTGATTAACTGATTTAGTAGAATGCAAAACTAGAGAATTTCAAATTACTGATCTCACTTTCTTCGTCAAGCTTGCTCCTTGATACTCGCTCACTCCATCCTAATTCTCACTCAATCCATCCCTACTAACCCTTTTTTTTTCTTCTTTGACATGCTATGTTCAATCTTATTTTCTTTTGAATTCAATTACACAAATCACTGTATATAATTAATTATATTATTTTTTATGATACTACACAAATAATATAAACATATTACTCAAATAAGTATAATCTATTATACTATTTGTGCTTTTTTATTAGTAAAAGTTATAAATGATGCACAGAGATATGAATTGATTTTAAAATATTTTGTAAATCTATAAAGGAAAAAATAATTAAAAATAATGTCAAGTATTATTATGAATCATTAAAAATTGTTTGACAAAATTATTTTTTCACTTATTAAATATTATTTAACATATTTTTAAAATTATTAATATTTAAAATTGACTTATGTTTATTTTTAATAAATTTTAATATTAAAGTCTTATTTAAATTAAACTTTTAAATCAATTTTGTTTATTGTGAAAATTAAATCACCTTATTCAAATTAAAAATTAAAAATTTGATGTAAAATAATGTCTAGTATTAGTTTTTAATTATTAAATTTATTTAATAAAATTTAATATTAAAAGTTTAATTTTTGAATAAATATTTAAAAATGAATTTTTGCTTAGACAAAAATTAAAATATTTTATCCAAACAAGATAATTGAAATACAATGTATTAGAATTACTGTATCTAAATAAAATATTGAAAAAAGAAAGAGAATTTAATTGAGAATAATTTAAATTTTAAGAATCTAAAATCTTTTGAGTTTTTAAAATTCCTCGTTAAAAAAAAAACTAATAATACCTAAGTTTCCTAAATTATCGTCCTCCGAAATAATGATATCGTTATATACCGTACTTGCGGTGTTAAAAATGGAATTGCCATGGTTCCTTAGAGTCTTCCACATCTTTTGCAAATTCAATTATAAGTTGTCTCTTTATCTTCGCTACACTACATTATATACATGAATACAACTTCCTCAAAACAAGAGATAAGGATGTAACATGAAAAAACGTGGACATCCAAATCTAAATACTGGAATACAAGTGGACAACATAATACACAACAACAGACACACATAGTCATACAAGGATACCATCCAATATTATGAAATATCATATTCTTACATTAGTAGGTACATATCACACTAATCACATGCATGCAGGGATAACAAGGGAAGTATCCAATTTGATAGTAAAGTGTGAATTATATATATATAAAATATTTTTTTTAGAATCTACTTGATATTAACATATTCTTATTTTATTTTAAATTTAATTAATATAATCTTGTAATCGTTACTCTCTATATTAAAAATTAATTTTTTTATATATTTTAAAAAATATTTAACTAATTTTTAAGTAAATACAGAATAAATAAGAGTATACTTAATATCCGACATGAACATAAATAGGAACAAGTTTCATACCCATTAAATATGAGAATATGAATAAGTATACGTTACAAAAATAAAACAAAGACAAAAATATCAAAACTTGTACCCATTCCATATTGTTGTGATCCCTAAACAGATATGATACACAAGTTATTATACAATACCAAAGGAAATCAATCCAAGTACTCATGCATGATACTGACACTATTCCATATGTACTCAATAACTTTATATTTGAGTGATTAGTTGTTTGTATTCCTTAACATGATAAGTAGGAGTGGTCACAACTTCGTTTGCATGTGTTGTACGAGGATAATTACTACCATGACACACAAATACCTTCACTTGAGACTTTGGGACGCTTGGTAGAAAAAAAAATAATTCATGCATGAGAATTATAATTTTTGTAAATTATAAATCTTAAAAAATATGATTCTTAAAAATGATTAAAATAATTTTAGTTGATTATAAATTTTTCTCAATGTGTTACTTGAGAATTATTGATTTTTATTGTATTAAATAAGAAAATAAAAGTAACATGACATTTTATGAAAGTAAAACGTTCTATTTAACTCATAAATATTAAATTTTTACCTACTCTAATAAGAACAATTTTATAAAAAAATAAAAAAAATAAAAACTTGGGTAAAATCAATTTTAAGAACTTGGTACGGTCATTAGGGTGGGCCAAGCGGAGTAACATTTGCCCCTAGTTGAGAAAGATCCTTGTCTTCTCTCCATGGTAACAAGGTAGGAACTCGTAATACTTCTTCAACCACTTTTTACGAGTTGTACATTGGTTGCATGTTTGGAATAATGGATGAATGGATAAAGACATCTTTTGGTAAGTGAGTCATGCCAACTATATAAGGGTGTGCATAAAAATCAAATTAACCAATTCAAATTTAAAATTAAACTATCCTGTTTGAAAATAATCAAACTATATAAAAAATAAATAAATTAAATTGCACTGGTTTTTTAAATTGGATTTTGTACTAGGTAGGTATTAAAACTGAGATATTATCATCTCTTAACCTTAGAAGAACATTTCAACATGACTCAAGCAGTGATCATCTTTGTCTAAAGGTATTCAGCCTTCGAGGAGTACTTAGCCTAACTTGACTTCTTTCCACAATCATGACAAAGAGTAATGTTCGATCGTTACACAATAATAAAAGAACTTAAATGCACTTAAATGACTAAATCCTTAATATTAATATCTTTTCATCTATAAATACTTACATTTTACCTTCATAAGGTAAATAATTTTTATATACAACACCTAAACACTTTGATTACTTGCTAACTTTAACATCAAGGTTCCTTTTACAGTATAACCACCACTTATAATTCCAATGACCAAGGACTTCCATTTGAAGATTATTTATCGGCATTCCTTTACAAGTACACTATTTGAAGATTATTTATCAACATTCATCTACAAGTACATTTGGCACCCAATGTGAAACCGTAGAAAACTTTTTCCTATGGACTCTACTGATTTGAGAGACAATGGTCGAATTAAGAGGATCATCAGGAACGAATCATGGAACACTAGATAATACTTGGATATTAATGAATTTGTAGAGAACTACAACAATGGAAGGAATAGAGTGAGCAACAACAAAAGCAACAAGAGGAAGAGATGACTCTCCTCTAACAGCAAATTTCTGAGCTACAACAATTAATTAAACAATTGTAAACACACAAAAATTTTAGACACTAACATAACATGAAAATCGAACTCTTCTAATTCCTTAGGGGATTCTATTTTCCCTTTTGGTATGTCTTTCACTTAGGTAACACATTTTGGAGAGTTCAACTTAAACATCTAGACAAATCAAAGCTTTAATGCCCATTTCTTGGTAGACTGGGACATTGACACCTCATTTTGTTATTGTGCTGAAAGAGTTTTGGAAGCACCTATTCATTGATGACATCATGGAGGTTTCCCTTTTCTTGGAAATTTGGGACATTGGCACACTATTATGTTGTTATCTTTAATTAACATAAAATCTTTAATGTAGTGTCTAAAAAATATGGTTATATTTGTTGAAGTAGTGATAATTGTTCATAGTGAGTTGAGTAGACATTTAGATAGTATTGTTCAAGTATAATCCATCCAAAATATTTTAATTATCATATTTCATATTGTCATTCGAGTCATCTCTATTTTATTGTTTTAAAAAAACATTTTCAAGATTGGCCAATTTTGAGGGTTGAGCTTTTATTGAGGAATTTAGATACAGAATTTAGATACAGATCTAAAGAAAAGTTTAAACATTCAAATTAAATATATCATTACACAAATATCAACATAAAGAACCTTTATTCTTTTTTAAATAATGGACACAAACTATGTTATATAGATAAAAATATCAAATATATACGATTTTTTTAAAAAATTAAAGTATAGAACAATAGTATATATTAAGAAAAATATAATTATGCTAATAGATTAATTACTTTTTTTTATTACTTTTAATGTAGTTGATATAAAGATTAATTTGTCATTATTTTATTGTGATTGGTCTTGATATCTTGAAAAGGTATAATCAAAATTAATTTAAATAAAAATGTTATATTCCATTTATGATAATGGTCCCTTGATTATAAGATTTAAATATATGATAATCAAACCTTATAGTGTGTTTGGGTGGGGAATTTAAATGGAGTAATTCATTTATTTGTAGAATTTCAAATTCTTTGAGGTGACATACCTATTTGGATGAAAAGTTTCTAAAGAATTTGAAATTCAAACATTTATGAAGTTCCTTGAAATAGTAAAATTTCAAATTCTCCCAAAAGAGTAAGAATTTGAAATTCCTCATATTTTTTTCTTCTTATTTCACTTATATATTTTATCTTATCTCTTATCTCTTCATGTTTTTAATTATTGAATATTCAAAAATATATTTAAAATTATTAAATATTATTTAATATTAATTTTTAAAATGATTAAATATTTAAAAATTAGCTAATATTTATCTTTATAAAATTTAATTTAAAAATTTCAACATATAAATATATTTTTAAAATTAATTTTATCATGGTGAAATCAAATTATCATATCTAACCTAATAATTTAAAATTTAAGAAATTTAAATTAATTTATCCAAACAGAATATTTTAAGAATGGTAGAAATTAAAATTAAAATAATTTAAATACCAAGAATTTAAAATTTCTTGAATTTGTAAAATTCTTAGTCCAAATACACTATTAAGGCAGCTATATAATACTAATAGTGCGGCATTCGATGTGGGCTCAACACAATACAGATAGTTGGCTAATTTTTAAGTATCTGTACATGGTGATCGGAGCTAGCTAGTCGTTTATAATTTGCTTGGTGAATTGAACATCATTCACAATCATACTTTTAAGTACCCCTTAAAGGTTCCAAAAGTTTTTAATAAGATGAGACTCTCCAAACCAGCATTGCTTCTCTTCCTGGCTTTCATCTTCACTGTTGTTGTTCAAGGGGAAGTAGTTACCAACGAAAGATTTGTTGTGGGTTCGAAGAGTGCTACCACTGTCGTGAGTTTTGAATTTTGAGCCTCCCTCTCTGTCTCTTGATATTTCTATTTGGGTATTTTTAATTTCTGAATGTAGTTAAGCTCGTGCTTTGATCCTCAAAATAAGAAACGAGTTGGAACAGCGTGTAACTGGGGTTATTACATTATGCAGAGAAGAGGTGGCTGTGAAAAGCAAGGTGTTGAGTGCAAGGAAGGAAATGGTGGGTTGGAAGACACAGTTTTGGAGAATGAGGATTACATCTACACCAACTCTTTGCCTTAGATCACACAATTTGCTTCCTTGTTTGTATTATTATGAAGTCATTCCTCATTAATTTCTTTCCTGGATGGTGTGTTGTAGTTGTAAGTTGTTAGTGTTCATGCTTTGTCTAAATCTAGCAATGTTCGTAATTATAATAGATATATCTATTAGCTTATTTCAGTGCAATTAAATTATGCTATCCGCTATCCATCAATTGCAAAAACTATGTAAAGAAAAATGTCTTTTTCAGACTACTTATCATATTTCTATATAATGTTTATTCAAGTGTAGCGTACGGAACGTTTTTTGTTTGTCCAAAACTTCCTCGAAATTATGGTACTTCGTTGACTCTATGCAAAAACATGTGAGAATGACGAAGGACAATTTTGTGTAATAGGAACTCAACGTTCTATTCTATTTTATTTTTTTAAAATGTAACATGCACAAGATGATCATAAAATCACTACAAGGATCGTATTCCAACTAGCCCCGCACTTATTTTCTTTTATTTGTTACTATCTCTGTCCTCTCTTTTTCTTTTTTCTTTTTGTTTCCCTCTTCTTCATACATGCATTATGAATTTTTGATCATCTTGAAAGTTATGAATTTGTCCCTTTGACTGTTTATTGCTTGTCTTCTTGATCCATGAGGTACAACACATTTTCAGTGAATATGACAAGAAAAATAATTTATCTTAATCAGTTGCCGACATACTTGTTGAAGTTGACATTTATTTGATTTATAGTAATACGACGCACGCCTTCTCACTTGGGTTCTGTTTACAGAAACAAAACCACTGTCATTTTGAGAATCTTAATTTGAAAATGGTGTTTAAGGAGAATAATAGACCACCCTTAGTACAGCCCAATTACCCAAGTTCCAGAGACCAAAGTCAAATGAGTTTATTTCGAGATCGAAAATTCTCGTTTGGAGAGAGACACATGGAGATAACAGAACATGCCCATGTGGGTACCATAATAAATTGCCGTCCTTCACGAAGACTGCAAGCCATCTACCATATGGGATTCCCTTAACATATTCCGCTCCATCCTTATCACTTTTATTGCTATTCTTGGCGTATTAGGTCCTCACATCATATGCGACGTTAATTATGTATATGTTAACATATTGATACTTCGGAGAAGGGCCTAGATGAAACACTAGTCTAGACAAAAGAGAATAATTAATTTCTTCCAATGGACAACCAGAGTGACAAAATAGCAAACAGCAGAAAATAAAGACATTGGAGGCTGTGAAACAGACAACGTGAATTCAATACACTCTGCGCACAACCATGATCATGCAGTAAGGCGTTCAGGATATGAAACTCGTATTACTTGCATAACCACCTAGAAAAACCTGTCGTTTGATCTGTGCAATTTAAATCCAACACGCACATCGATGACACATACCAACTTATTTATTGAACAAATCAATGGAAGTCAATTTCGGGCAAAGCTTCCCCTTCAAATTTTTGTTGGAAGCTGCATCATACCATATAGTAGTAATTACAAGAGTCGTGTTACATAGTCAGAAAAAACTAGCTAGAATTTTGACAGCAATTCAGTTCAATACAAGCGTGGAATGTATTTGTTAATATACAAACTCTACATCATGCCTATACAAGTTACTATGCGGCATTGACTTGAATATATTTATTTTATGAGGGGGAGGGTGTGACAAAAATGTGGCTCCATGCCAATTGGCCATCGCAGAGCACAATCTTCTTAATAACAGGAACAGGTGAATACAAAAAGCCCCCATCATTTGCTAATTGGAATTTTTGTACTTGATGTAGATTTCCTTAATGTTGGGTATTGCTTTCTATCAGCTCCCAAGGTCATATACTCCTTTTCATGCTCTGGAGGTTGACTTGTAACCATGACCTTAACATGTACTATTTCTCGGTCTTAAATCTGAAATAAGCCCAAGCAAAACGAATAAATATAGGACATCACAAAGACCTACAAGCACAGTAAAGTATTACTTTTAAATACCAAACCATCTACACCTCAAGTATCCTTAACACCCTATACTTGCATCTGAGTTATATATATAATATAACTAACTCTACACTTCAGTACTTTCATGCTAGAAAGTAAGATTGTCACTAGCTGGGATGCTTGCATACCAAATAGGTATGCAAGCATCATAGGACATGAAAATATATGATACTAGGAACGCAAGGATTTTCACATGGTAGGGTAAATTATATTAAATTATCATACCAAACAAACACAAGGTTTCTCAAGTTAGCTTATGTTTGAGATGACCAGTATCTTACACACCAAGGAGAAACCGAGAAAGTACAACAACATACCAAAAGCCTCCTAATGTACTATGCTACAGACACTGGAATGGACAGAACCACATCCATATACCTAGACAAAAAATTAACAGGGATATACATTAGAATTTGAATTTGTAAGAGTCGTTTAATTATGTCCAACATTCACTTGCATAAAGATCATTTTATTTCCCTCCAGGATGGCATAGAGAACATGTATTCTATGATAACAATTAAGTCAAAAGCTCTCATGACACTAAAACATTGAAAAAAGGAAAAAGAGAAGTATAGAGGAATGGGTAAAACTGTTACTAGTATTACCAGTTGCTTCCTTTCCTTTGTTGTTCTATTTTGATAAGTACCAGAAGAGTACACACAAGAAATTGATCATATTAGCAAAAGACTAAGCCCGGTTGGAAGGTGCTATACTTGATACAATAATACTCGGGTGATGCCATCATGTGACATTTTCTCAGCTCTAAAATATTACAACATGCATGCTTAGTGTCAAAAACTGGGGAAATAACTTTCGTGGCAGAAAATTACTAAATAATCATTTTCATCATCTTATAAACATTCTTGCATGACATAATAATTTGAACATATCAAGTGTAGAACATTTTTATAAAAGTAAAGCAAAATTCACCATGTAGTGGCCTATGCAGTCCCTGTTATCAATCGTTCCCGTTCATCTAGCTTCTTGACCTTTACAATGCCCAAGAGCACTTGAAAACCAAAGATTACACAAAAGATATAAGCAGCAATGGCAGGCACCTGAAAAAGATAACCCGGGAATGAGGAATTACATCATTCAGATAATCAATTGACTTTATAATCATTGCCAGTAAAAAAGAGATGCAGGATGGGAAGTGGGAACAACTTACACGAATTGAATTGAGATACAAAACTGTTGCAAGATTTATTAGGCTCCCAGCAGCTACTGCCTGTTAGTTGACAAAAAGGTATCATAAATACAAGGGTGTGTTTGATTGTGTTTTTGTTTTTGAATTTTTTAAAAAATAATTATAAAACAGCTTTTAAATATTGATTTTTAGATAGTACAACCAGGGAGGAAGGTGTGAAGATGAAAAGAAGAACATGAGTAATAGGAAACTGAAAGTAGAAAACCAAATCAACCTAGAGACGTTCTGGTTTTTTATTACTCTTGTCAAACAAGATTTTTATTATTTATTTTTCTAATTTTAGAAAGAGAAAAGAGGTTTTAAAACAGGAAGCAAACAGACCCAATATCATCCCAACAAGTTTTCCAAGCCACTCCTATAATAATATTATCCATTAATGAGAACAAGGATTCAAAAAACATTCAAGGCTTGCAATAGTTCCATGCATAAAAGCATGAAATTGTATCAACAGTCAACAACAAATTACACAAACCCATCACTCGTTTAAAATCCATGGGAGAAATAGAAATATTAAGATTTTGTCATTTTGATTACAAGTATGTTAAAAGGTGGACATCATACAGACACATCTTTGCAATATAGAACATATATGGATGCATGGGCAATCAGAAAAGTAGACACAAAAAGTAAAAAAATATATATAAAAAAAAAACTGATAAATGAGTGCTATATTCATATACAGGCACACATATAAGTTTATTTAATACATTATTGATATATAGTACTGTATTGACACCACATGAAAATACCCATTCTCATTTCCATAAGACGACTGTGCAAGAGTGACCATACAACAGCCAACTGAGCCTAGAGCGTCTTACAGTAGATAATAAATTTGAGGCCCAAGCAAACCCACAAAGAATGACAACTACATGTTTTAAAGGCAGTAGAACAAACTTTAACCAAATTGATGTAACAAGTAAACTTTATAATTTAAATACGTCACAATGTCAGCTTGACTCACATTCCCTATAGTCTTCTGGACTGCAGCAACACGTTGGAATGCCCTTTCAGATTCCAATGTTCGAACTCGGAGCTTTAGATCACCTTGCTCCTGTGGAAAAATTAAGTATACTATGCAGTGATCTACAATACCAAAAGTTCAAAACAAACAACAGGTATGAATCAAATAAATAACTTGAACTATATCTGAAAATCAGGGAAATACCAGTCTTTGGATAATATCAGCAAGCTTATCAACCCTATCAGCCTGTCTGAATAAGTTGTAAAATGCTTGAGATTGTCTATCCCATCTCTTCCTGAAGTCCTGTATGTCACGAGAGAGATATGAGAGGAAGAAATCATAATATTGACAGAATTACAGTAGAACATGTTTGTGAATTGTGACTACCTTTAGGACAACTTCAACCCCAGCTTCACGAAACCTTAGCAACTCCAAGGCATAACTACAAGGCCAGGAAAGCTAGTTGTGTTAGAGATGTAAAACATATAAATTTAACATGAATAATTGAAAATAACTCAAAAATTGAAAATTATGAAGACAATATTTACGGTTTGGCAATCTCGGTAATGTCAAAACGTGGGTCGAGCCCCTTTCCAATGCCATCCAACACTGCAGAGACAAAATTGATTTGTCTTACAACCACATGCATAAGATATGCTAATTTATGCATTAAACTTATTTACATTTACCTGAGAAGGCTCTAACAACAAATGTGAATGTAGCAGGAAATCGGAAGGGCTGGTCACCAGCAATAGATAATAAATCTTCACCTGTTAAAAGCAAGACAGCTGGGTATCATCATACATCCCTTTTTCAAAGCAAACAAACAATAAGTCCATGGGTTGCATACTATTATAAAACTAGTGGAAAATAATATTCAATAAGTTTAAGTACTGGATGTTTGGATGCAAGACATAATTCTTATAGTTGAGGCAAATGATGCCAAACTTCACAAACAAAATCACTTCAACCAATCAGGTAAAACCAAGCAAAAGTTAAAACAATATTTATATATATATATATATATATATATAAAAGGGAGAGATCCACTTATTCCAATAGTAACTTTTAGTAGAATTACTCTACTCAATAACTCATAGTTTATATTGAATTTCAATGATTTAACCATTAAATTAAAAATTCTTAATGAATAGATCAAATTTACAAAATTTGAAAATTATTTGATACTTCGTTATATACATTCAATTTAACGTATATGTTTTTATGAATCAAATAGTTTTCAAATTTTGTAAAAAATTGTAAACTTGATCTAAACTTTTAATTTAATTGTCAAATTATTGAAATTCAATGTAGACCATGAATTATTGAGTGAAATAACTCTACCAACTACCAGGTCTAAGAGTTACTCTTGGAGTAAATCCCTTTATATATACACACACACAGACTACACATGACTTTTCAATTTTCACCTTTTTGTATGCTACTGCATAGTGCATACAATTTAACAATTGAGCCAACATCCATAAAATTTTAATGACATAAAATATTGCAGCTGGGTAGGAAATGACTTGCATTTTAATATTCTTCCCAAAACACCCATTTTCTATCTTCACATATGGCAGACAAATCAACAATAATACTTGTCAAGCACACATTTACATAGCCTAAACTTAAATATGCATTCAGTTACACCAGGTGCATTACCAATAGCAGCCAGGCGTTGTTTCTTCTTCTTTATTTTTTCCTCCTTGCTTAATGGTTTTTTAAATCCAAGTTCAGTTGTTGCTTCCTCTCTCTCTCGCCTTTGAGCAGCCAGGCGCTCTTCAAAACTGTAGAAGATAAAATTAATTCAAGGTCAGAGATTTCAGTATGTTTCAAACATAACTATTCAGTACCCTAAGTTGTTCTTGAATTAAAGATTGTTAGAATCCAGAAATTGGTTGAGGTTTCGGGGAGAGAGAAATAAACAGAAAACAAAGAGAAAGAAAAGGAAAGATTATTTTATCAGTGTTTATTGAATTACAAACAAAGAACTTAAGGTCAAGACTCTCCTTCCAAGGGTTTCCACTTCTACATTAGAGGCACTAACGTGCAGTTTCCCAAACAATAACAGAACAGAATAGAGCCATTTCCCAAACATCCTCTTATTTACTTATCTAACCAACCCCCTCTAATTACTCTAATGTCCCAAACAAGATTAGTGACCAACAAAAAAAAACCCTAACAAATCCAAAACTGATCAGAAATGTGGACTAAAAAAGCTCAGATAGATATTATATTTCTAACATCATAACAAATCAGGAAACAAGTGTGCTTTTGCACAAACCCCATTCGACAAGCAATGCACATGACAGGTATAAATGAAACAAATCAAACAAATACCTACTATCTAAAGAAATATATCTTTTTTCTCATCCATTGGAATTACAATGATGGTACCAGGGTTCAAACCTAAGACTCTATACAAACTATTACTATTCCAACCCCCTACCATTAGGCCAACCCTAGTGGTTCACTAAAGAAATATATTGAATCTGCAAAACCTGTCATTTTTCAAAATGAAATGTTTTGACTTAGTTCTTTATATTAGGACACTTTTAAGTGGTTTCTGCATTGTAATGGGTATTGCAATAAACAATTTACGAGTTACAGCCCTTGTACTTTTCCATATAATAATAACTCGTTGAAATATCACCGTTACTCCCACTATATTGAAATACCTGTTAAGGAAGAATTGTGCTGTTCTTCTAACTGCAGTCATATCTCCAGTGGGGACAAGAACTCCCATTTGAATCATTGCTTGTAGGACCTAATACCAGAACTCAAGCTTCATTTAGTAAGTATTCAAGAGTTAAGAATGTGATATTATGGTACAGTTTCATATTAATATTCAACACCATTCATGTAAAGGGTCTACCTTGTCTGGGTTTTTCTCATAAACTCCATAAAATGCTTCAAGCAAACCTTCTCGAATGTTTGGACTGATACTGTAAGGTGCAATACCAAACATGGTTGTAAAAGAAAACCATCTCACAAAGCTTAAAGTATGTGCAGCTGGTGAATTCATATTTGAAATAGCCATAGAAGACAAATAACATACCTCCCCATCATTCCAAAATCATAGAAGATCAATCTTCCACCATTGACATCATCAACTGCAATGTTTCCAGGATGCTGCAGGGACAATATAAACACCTATTGGTTATCACAAGAGCATCTGATAGGTATCCAATATCTGTGGGCCCCAAGACCCCTAAACCCCTTTTAGTTTATACCCATACACCAAACCAATCAGGGCCCTTAACTTTGTTTTAGGCAGGATCTGAGATGGGAAGGGGGTGAGTTAGTTATGGATAGAGAAAACAGGAGTGCTGTTAAATAGGAAAAGAAAGGAGGGGAAGGGGGTATGCAAGATTGTAACAAAATTGTTGGGGCCAGAGAGAGCGATCTCTGACCTTAGGGAAATGGGAGCTTCTGCTCTTGTATTCATTTTTTCATACATAAATACAGTGAAATAATACTAACAGATAGAATTACTAAATCAGATCAAGCATCAAACTTACTAAATTATGGTTATGGTTATAATATCCGCTTATCATATATGATTAATTTTTATAACTTTTTTAATTTAATTAAACATTTATTATAAAATCGGTTAATTATGGTTATGGTTAACTTTTTATAACTGGTCAGGGAATCTAAGATAAAGTATTTTCATCTAAGAAAAAAGCAACCTAACAGTAGAGCATTTTTATTTGCTGATATATTTATAAGTTGTCATATTAATAGAAAGATTTTATTCAATGAATACAAAGCTTCTTACATTAAACATAACTATAGATTTTAAATATTTCTACAAGCCCTTTAGCAATTTATAAATATACTCGTTTTTGAAATTTTATAATACATCTACTCTTGTTTTGAAATTTTAACTATGCATCTATCTAAGAAAAAAAAAATCAATTGAAGAGAAAATTGATATGTCACAAATTTGACATACCAAACCAAAGCATCTTTAGATATTAACTTATGCCATGAACTGATGAAAAAGGAGACTTGTAAGTCATTTAGAACTATTTGCCAGTTTGGCTTTGCCCTTGGGGCTTGGGCTTGGGTGGCCCAACCCTAGTCAGATAACACTCTACCAGAATGGTTACATTAATTAACCTTGTGACCTACAAGCTCAGGACAAGTAGGATTGATACAAGGCATTCATCTCCAAATAAGCCTAGTGAAATACATTGAAGAAAATTGTTAAGAGGTAGTTCACGGAGAATAATATCCTTGAAAGTTGATCTTTGACCAAGACATTAAAGGAAATTGTGATCCATCTAGCTGACCTCATCTAGTCGGCATGGCAATCTAACCCGCCCCGTGAGTACCAGCCCGAACCCGCCCCGATTTGGACAGGGAAAACCTGTGTTTATCGGGTTCGGATTTTCCCCGGTTGATAAAATCGGGGGCAGGGGCGGGGACAGGGATGTTAATACCCGCCCCGTCCCCGCCCCCGCCTCGCTTAATAATATAATTAAAAAATTATTTTTATATATATAAACCAAAATTAGAAATATTTATATGTAAAAATTTAAATTATTTTACTTTTCTTTTATTTTTTTTTTAAATTTGTTCATATTTGTTTAAAAGAAAAAAAGAAAGAAAAAAAAAAGAAGGAAAAAAAATAGGAGCGGAGGCGAGGACGGGGCGGGGAAACCCGAACCCCGCCGGAGGCGGGGATGGGTACCCAGATTTTACCCCCAGCGGGTATCGGGGGCGGGGACGGGGGCGGGGAACGTAAAATCCGCCCCCGCCCCGTTGCCATGCCTATCACCTAGTGAGATAAGGCTTTTATTGTCATATAAATCCCCCAATAAGTAGCAAATGTACAAAAAGGTTTCCAAAAAACAAATATACAGTCTTGCCCAAAATGGAGAAGCTTGATGGCAAGACCCACTCATCAATCAAAGCAAAAGTTAGCATTAGCAATTTTAGTGGTGCCACATGGGGGAAGGCGATTACTTAACATATAACAGTTACTATAGGGCAATGAGAGAGACAGCCTACGATTGTCAAAATACAAGCCCCCACACCAAACAGACTTGCAAAAGAATAATCATCATAAAACAGAAGTAGCATACATCTCATAGCTCAGACAATAGATGCTAATATTGCAGCAAAGAGCAAGTTCAAAGACAGTTAACATTTTGGCTTTACTAATACCATACAATTTACCACATAGCCTGAAATTGTCAAAATACAAGCCCCCCCACCAAACAGACTTGCAAAAGAATAATAATCATAAAACGCAAGTAGCATACATCTCATGGCTCTGACAATAGATGCTAATGTTGCAGCATAGAGAAAGTTCAAAGACAGTTTAACTTTTTGGTTTGGCTTTACCAATCCCATACAATTTACCACATAGCCAATCCATATATAACATAATATATAAAGAGAACTCTGATATCAATTCTAAAAATGTAAACTTACAGGGTCAGCATGGAAGAAACCATGTGATAAAATTTGTTCCAAGTATGACTCAACAGCATATCTCCCTAACCTGTAGAACACAACAAACACTTTGAATCAAGTTAGATGTCCTCCTCAACAGAGATGCACAAAAGTAAAAGGTAACAATCTAACATGTTCATTGTGATTTTGCCCAGCAAATAAATAAAAATTCTACTAACCTTTTGCGGTCAACACCCAGTTCATCTAAAGCTTGTATTTTGTTTATTTTAATCCCTGGAACATACTCCATTGTAAGAATCTGCATTGACAACATAGATATCAGACATAAAATGGGAAATATGTGCATTACTACATTTGGCATATGTCAGTGCAATGAAGGTCAAACCTGTGGTGTGGTATAATCCCAGTAGATTATAGGAACTTTCACATAATCCATGTTCTTAAAGTTACTTGCAAACAATTCTGCATTGGTGGCCTCCTTGGTGTAATCAATCTCCTGTTTTCAGTAACAGGAGGATCAGAAAATGCTATTCACTGAGAACATGTGCTTACATCTTAACAAAACAAAATCAGATTCACAGCTCAAGCATGAACTAAATCGTGACCGGCCACTCTGAGTGATCTAAAGTCCACATTTGTATTAAATTGATGGTTTTCTTACATCTAGTTTTCTTATACATAAACAATCTATGACAATGCAAAACTATGATCTAGCAGCTGGTAATGCATGCAAGCATAAATTCTCTCAAACTTCTTACTGTCTTCCGAATCTTAGCAACATTGCCATAAGAAACTCTTTAGTTATACATCAACAAGAATCCAACACAGTAACACTTGCAAATTAATTATACAGTTTGCAGTTAAAAAACATCTAACAAAATATGAAATCCAGAACACCCAACAAGTATGCCTCTTTTCGAAGCATTACAGCTGCACAACATAAATATATTTTCCCAATTTACTACATTGCCTAGCCAGGTCATAAAGAAGTACCATTGCAAGCCACCTTATCCCTTCTCTCCAAACAACTCAAATATAGTTAACTTTTTGGTTTGAGTAAAAGACCGTCTCAATTAGTCTGTGCCCTCAGAATTCTAGGATCTTTGCTATAAAAGTCTTCCTTCCATGAACCAAATGAGCTTCTTCGGTTTCCTAACATGCAATTTCACAGAAGTCTCTTGGCCCACTCATGCACCCCAAACCCGAAACAAGTAGTGTTTCTCAACAATCTTATTTTTGGACTTCACTTTTTAGCAGAATTAGACCAAGATGATGGAGAACTAGACAAATTACTTACTTCAGTTTAGTAATCTCAAGTAACATAAGAATGAACCAATTTCTGGAAATTATCACCTGATATAAGACAGAGGCACATTCATCATAAATAGCAACCCAATCCCTCTTTGCACCATCTGATTTTGGATCAAATTTTTGTAGATATTCAGCAATAACCTGGGGTAAAAGAAAAGACACTAGTATCAGTGTTCTATGCAGTTGTAAAAAAAATAAATCTGGAGGATGGGAAGTCTTGCTACCAAAAACCTTCATAAAGAAAACAATTAAATGTATAGGTGCCTATCCATACAGACAAAAAAGTAATGTATGCAAGGAAAAGGGAAACAATTTAATAATGTACAAATTTTTAAGAGGACTTGTCAAGCTTGGAAGGTTAATAAAAATTAGAAAATAAATGTGAGAGAATTATGAATTCATCTGAAAGTTATATCAGATTTGCTCATAGTGATAGCACCATTAGCATTATAGAAAAGCCTTAAGTTATAACACTGACCCTCAGGTTTTTAAGATCAATATCAAAAAGATCCTTGAGACCAGGCCTTTGCACTTTAATAACAACCTCTTGTCCCTTTAATCTAGCACGATGAACCTGACCTGTGTTAGGAAAAATAAAATAGTTCACAATGCCAGTCTTCTCATCAAATACGAAACTTAGAATCACAGTACAAAATATGCAAAGTAAAACATTGATTACCAAGACTTGCAGCAGCTATTGGTTCATAATCAAACTGATCAAAGATGTCACGTAAAGGAGCTCCAAGCTCTTCTTCAACAATAGCTACAGAGGTCTCTGAGGGAAATGGAGGAACTTGATCCTGAACCCAAAATAAGAAGTGACTTGGGCACAAAAGAAATGCAATCTAAATATTTTTCTTTTCTCTTTCAGCTTTATGCTTTTTTACATGTATTTTTATATCAAGATCATCTTGTCATCAGCTTCAGAATTCAAAGGGAAACATTCTCAATAGCTTTTATATTTTTATCATTTGCTGCCAAAGTAGAAGAGCAAGATGGAAGTCTTAACTCAAGAATACAAGAATTACAAATGAATCTATTCAATCTTATAAAAAGAAAGTTTGTTTCTCATAATACATTACATCACAAACGTGTCTATATCATTTGCCATTCCGTTTATGCACATAAATTGAACAGGTGCAAATTGAGAAGATAAGAAATGAAAAGTATTTTTGCATAATAAAGTGAAGGTGTAACTTTCATCTAGTGTTAGTCTTGACTAGATTAAGATTATTAAAAGATTAACAAATTAAAAACTTTAAGTGGTAGTTACATTCTTCTTCCTTAAGTTTAGCACTAATCACACTTACACCCTTCTTGATTGAAAAATTGCACGACCTACCCTATTTTATATTGTAGTCTTGTTGATACCCATTGTTTAATAATGAAAATTACACATATTTCCCCTTTTTATGCACAAATCATAACAAATGATCTTTAAAAATAACAAAAACAATGGATGTGCAAGGGAGATAGATATAATTTATAGGTGTAAGTGTAATGATTGTTAACCTTAAAGGAGCTCAATGTAATTACCTCAAACTTCATTGATAATCTTATACTCTGTGAGGCATAAAAGGAGATCATAATAGAATAAGAAAAAGCAAATGGAATGCGAGAATATAACTAGAAACCCATGCCCCTTACATAAAGAAACAGATGGAAAACTGATAGGTCTCAACTGGATATTAAGAGAGAATTTGAGAATAACGAAAGATTGTAGTATTATTGTTCTTGAGTTCTTGCTGTCAACACAACAGAAAGAAAGAATACAATGAATCAGGCAATTCGAGAGTGCCTATCTCTCCCAAAATACAATACTTCTTCCCCCCCTTCTTCTCCCTTATTCCCTCCTATTTATACAATTTAACAGTCCCTACCTGACTGTCATCAGTTAGTTACAAAATTAACTAATTGTCCCCCTTTTCCCTCCTAACGTAGACCTGTTTAACCACAGGTCTCCTATCAATACTCCCCCCTCTAGCAATCACCTTGTCCTCAAGGTGGAATTGTGGAAATGCAATCTGCATCTGGGTTGCTGTCTCCCACGAGTTTTCACAATCCAGAAGGTTGTGCCATTGGATAAGCACCTCTAACTCTCCTGTTCTGTTGTACCTGTAAGACAAAAGTTCCGCCGGCTGTGGCTGCAATTCCCAGTCTGCAGAAATGTCTTCCGGAAGGGACTGCACTTGTTTTTCTAGTGGAACTGCCTTCTTCAATTTGCTGACATGAAAGACTGAGTGAATTCTGCTGTTTTCTGGTAACTGCAACTTGTAAGCCACCTCACCCACCTTAGCCACTACCTGAAAAGGACCATAGTATCTAGGACTCAATTTCTCATTTCTCCTCTTCGCCAGCGATTTGAGCCTATACGATTGGCCCTTCAGATAAACCCAGTTCCCCACCTCAAATTTCACATCTCTTCTTTTCTTATCTGCTTGTTGTTTCATCCTATGCTGCGCCTTTCCAATGTTAGCTTTCAACTCTTCCAAAATTCCGTCTCTCTCTTCTGCCATTACATTCACAGTTTCCACCTTGGAAGGAAAAGTTTGAGCTTTGAAAATCGCAGGAGGATCCCTTCCATACACAGCCTTGAATGGGGTCATACCCGAAGACTGATTATAATGAGTGTTAAAACAAAATTCTGCCCAAGCTAACCATCTAGGCCATTGCTTGGGTTTATCCCCTACAAAACACCTCAAGTAATCCTCCAAACACCTATTCACCACTTCTGTCTGTCCATCCGACTGGGGGTGATATGCAGAAGAATATTTCAATTTCGTACCTGCTGATTTAAACAACTCCGACCAAAACTGACTCAAAAACAATTTGTCCCTGTCCGTTACAATGGATTCCGGAAATCCATGTAGTCTCACCACTTCCTGAATGAACACTTGAGCCACCTCTTGTGCCGAAAAAGGGTGTGATAGGGGTAAAAAATGAGCGTACTTGGACAATCTGTCTACCACCACCAAAATGGTATCCTTGCCTAAAGCTCTTGGGAGTCCACCAATGAAATCCATGGATACGTCAGTCCATATTTGTGTCGGAATTGGTAATGGTTGCAGCAATCCCCCTGGCGCTAACGTCTGATACTTATTAATTTGGCAAACGTGGCATTCAGTTACGAATTTGGCAATATCCTTCTTCATTCCCTTCCAGAAAAATGCAGCCGATACTCTCTTGAAAGTCCTGAAGACTCCAGCATGCCCCCCCATCGCTGAAGCATGGAACTCCTGGATGATAAGAGGAATCCTGCTCGAATGTCGGGGTAAAACCAATTTGCCTTTGAAGAATAATTTTCCCTCCTTCAATTCATACCCTTTTTCCGTATCCGGGTTTGTGACCAATTTCTGTATTAATGCTTGCATTTCAGCATCCCCCAAAAACTCTTCTTCCCATTTCCGCCACTCCTCCATTTCCACTCTTGATATGGCAGCATACATCATCTGCCTTGAGAGCCCATCAGCCGCCTTATTCTCATAACCTGGTTTGTATTGGATTTCGAAATCAAATCCCAATAACTTGGTCGTCCACTTGTGATGCTCTTCTCCCAATAACCTCTGCTCTGTAAGAAACTTGAGGCTCCTCTGATCAGTCTTTATAGTGAACTTCCTTCCCCATCAAATAATGCCTCCATTTCTGAACTGTCACCACAATCGCCATCAGTTCCCTTTCATAAACTGACTTGCTCTGGGCCTTTTCAGAAAGTGCCTTGCTCATGAAGGCTAAAGGTCTGCCCTCTTGAAGCAGCACTGCCCCAATCCCTTTGCTGGACGCATCTGACTCTACCACAAACTGTTTGGAAAAATTTGGTATGGCCAGAATTGGTAATTCCATGGCCTGCTTTAGTGCATCGAAAGCCTTGGTGGCTTCCCCACTCCAAACGAATGCTTCCTTTTTTAACAATTCAGTCAGCGGTCGAGAAATCACCCCATAGCCACGAACAAATCGCCTATAATATCCGGTCAGACCCAGAAACCCCCTCAAACCTTTAAGACTCGTAGGTTGAGGCCACTTAAGCATGGCTTCTACTTTGGAAGGGTCAGCTGCCACCCCCTTGACCGAAATAACATGACCCAAATACTCCATTTGAGGCCTTGCAAACTCACACTTCTTTCCATTAACCATCAACACATTTTCCTTTAACAAATTCAGCACCTGCCTTAAGTGGTATTGATGCTCTTCCAAATTCCTACTATACACCAATATATCATCGAAAAATACTAAAACAAACTTTCTCAAAAATGGCCTCAATACTTCGTTCATCAGCCCTTGGAACGTTGAGGGTGCATTAGTAAGGCCGAAAGGCATTACCAAGTATTCATAGTGCCCTTCATGCGTTCTAAAAGCCGTCTTGTGAATATCCTCCTCTCTCATCCGAATTTGGTGATATCCCGATTTCAAATCCAATTTGGAAAATATAGTGGCCCCGGTTAGTTCATCCAACAACTCATCAATAACTGGAATTGGAAATTTATCTGGGACAGTTACCTTATTTAGCACCCTGTAATCTACACAAAACCTCCAACTCCCATCCTTCTTTTTAACCAAAATTATAGGACTAGCATAAGGGCTGATGCTAGGTCGGATAATTCCGGTTCTCAGCATATCCTGCACCAATTTTTCAATCTCATTTTTTTGATAATATGGATACCTATATGGTCTGAGGTTAGGGATCTCCGCCCCCTCCTTCAAATTGATCGCATGGTCTTGCCTTCTTGACGTGGGTAGTCCCTGGGGTTCCCTGAAAACCTCCTCAAACTCCTCCAAGAGTTTCTGAATACTGTCCGGAATGGCTCTCATCTTCTCCCCTGACTCCGTTTCTGCCACACAACATTCCACCCAATAGATTTCGTCCTCCTCCTTCAGTTGCTTGAGGGTGCCTTTCAAGGGTGCTTCCAACACACTCAAAGAAGAGTCCCCCTTGATTAGATAGACCCCTCCTCCCACTCTAACCCTTAAGGTTAATTTATCAAAATTAGCCTTAATTTCTCCCAGCCCCCTCAACCATTCCATTCCTAAAATCACGTCAACCCCATCCAAAGCGAACAGATAGAAATTCTGCCTCAACGGAACCCCTTGTAACTCCATTTCCAACCCTGAGCACATGCCCTGCGCCTTCACACTGTGCCCATCCCCTACCTTCACCCAATACGGTTCAGTTCTCTCCACCTCCAGCCCCAATTTCCTTACCACTGAATCAGAAATAAAGTTGTGGGAAGCCCCACAATCCACCAAAACCAAAACTGAATTATCACCTATCTCCCCCCAGCATTTAAAAGAATGTTTTGAAGTCATTCCCACCATGCTCCGAAAATCTAATGTTGTGGTGGATGGTTTACCACTCCATTGGATTTCCTCCTCTTCATCTTCCACTACCACGCCTTCTTCTAACAGCATTATTCGAATTTGCTTGTTTTTGCACACATGTCCCGGTGCATACTTCTCTTCACATCGGAAGCAAATCCCTCTTCTCCTCCTGTCTTGGTACTCCGCATCTGTCATGCGCCGCCAATTTGTTTTTCCTTCTTCCTTCGTCACCGTAGGTTCCTCTTGCTCCATCCCCCTCTGTTATTAGTGGCAGACGATCCACCCCCTTCCTTCCTGAGAATAGAATTTCGGGACTCTATCAATAGGGCCAAATCCATAATTTCTTCTAATGAATTGAGTTGATGCAACCTCCACTTTTTCGTCCTCCAATACCCCCTTCAATCGGAAATATCTCTCCATCTGCCCAACCCATCCTAACACGTCCTCCCCCTGGAACAACGGCAGTTCCAGGTTTCGCCACATCCACCCTTTCTTTTCCGCTCTTGGGTCCCCATGAATTTCGTCCCCTTCGCGGCCGTTGCTTCCCATGGTTACTCTCATCTCCTTCAACTGCACCAACATTTCGCGCATAGCCCCCTCGATGTTACGCCGCCATTCACTTTCCTCAGCCGCGCGCTTCTGTATGTCTTGCAATCCCTTTTCCACCTGTTCCAACCTAAAATCCATTTTCTTTTCCATCTTTGATCGCCTCTGTTTCGTACCTGCTTTGATACCAGTTGATAGGTCTCAACTGGATATTAAGAGAGAATTTGAGAATAACGAAAGATTGTAGTATTATTGTTCTTGAGTTCTTGCTGTCAACACAACAGAAAGAAAGAATACAATGAATCAGGCAATTCGAGAGTGCCTATCTCTCCCAAAATACAATACTTCTTCCCCCCCTTCTTCTCCCTTATTCCCTCCTATTTATACAATTTAACAGTCCCTACCTGACTGTCATCAGTTAGTTACAAAATTAACTAACTGTCCCCCTTTTCCCTCCTAACATAGACCTGTTTAACCACAGGTCTCCTATCAAAAACAAACCTACATTAGACTTTTTTTCTTTTTTCTTTTTTCTTTTTTAACAAGACATGCATGGGTAACAGAAGCAAGTTCAACATACCTCAATGCAGGGAAATAATCTTATAAATTATGTTGAAAACTCTAATTTACCTGAAGTTCAGACAACTGGTCAACATATTCTTGAGGAAGAATGTCCACCCTAGTGGAGAACTGCTGGCCAATTTTGATGAATGTAGGACCTAATCTCAGAATGCTTTCCTTCAGCCACTTGGCAAGGGCCTTTCGCCTTAAGGTTATTTTTTCCTCAGTCATTCCTCCTGCAAATAATATCTTCAGATCAAATAAAAACAGACATTGGCATCCTACAAATTTATCAAATTCAAGACAGAAACACTTGATAGATTAACAGGTTTTTTGGTTGTAGTTATTAGGAATATGCTTTAAACAGATGCTGATCATAAATATCATAAAAGAACATTGTAAAAGACCAAAATACGAAAAAGACAGTTGTTGGAAAGTCATCTTAATTATGGTCACTCCAAACCCACCTAATTTGTGATCTCTTTGGAGCACATTCATTGTGTTGGGTGTAAGGGTGTTTAATTTTAATCTGACATTGACTAGAGAAGAGGCCAATATAGTCCTCATAAAATATACACAATCCTTACCTTTAAATGGGTTTTGTGGGTTGAGTTAAACCTAAGCCCAAATTTTACGATGGTATCAAAGCCTATTCTAAATATGTTCTTAGGCCATCCATATGTCTACATTGAATACAGATACTATCACTAATGTAGTCCTTATAATTAGACAATTCTCACCTTATAAGCTAGTTTTAGTTGTGTTAGGCCCTAAACCTAAATTTTGAGTATTAGAATTAGTATTAGAATCTATCCTTGATCCATTATTAAGCCTCCCCCATTACCATGCTCTAGACTCATCCTAAGCATGAGTAGGTGTGTTGGAAAATCAGCCTAATTATAGTCATCCCTAGCCGAGCTTAATTGTGGCCTCTTTGGAGCACTTTATTGTGTTGGATGCAAGGGAGGTGTTTAGTCCCTATCAGCAAAGATATGGCGAACGCAATCTCAGTAAAGTTTAGACAATTTTCATCTTATAAGCTGATTTTGCAAGATTAAGTTAAGTCCTAAGCCCAAAATTTAGAATGGTACCAAAGCCTATCATATATTTGTTATTGGGTCACCCATATTTTTCTATGCTCTAGATGTCCAATCTTAGGTATAACGAGGTGTTGTTATTGGATCACCCACATTTATCCACACTCCAAATGTCCAATCCTAGGCTTGAAAGAGTGTGTTGAGATCTCAGATTGATTAGAGATATGGCTAATGCATTCCTTATAAGGCTTATGCAATTTTCACCTTGCAAGTTAGTTTTGTGGAATTGAATTAAGCCCCAAGTCCAAATTCTAAGATGACATTAGAGTTTATCCTAAATCCATTATCGGGTCACCCATATTTCCATACCCCATGCCCATAGCCCTATGTGTGAGGGGAAGCTTTGGGAAGTCAACTTAGTTGTGGTTACCCCTAACCAGCCGCCTTAATTGCAGTTTCTTTGGAGCATCTTCGCTGTGTTGGGTGTGAGGGGGTGTGTTTAGTCTCATATTGACTAGAGATATGACCAATTTAATCCTTATAAAGCTTGAGTAATCCTTACCTTAAACTAATTTTGAGGAGTTGAGTTAGGAACTAAATCCAAATTCTAAAATAATATCAGAGTCTATCCTAAATTGTTATTGGGTCACCCATATTTCTACCCTCTAGATGTTTATACTTATGTGTAAGGGAGCGTTGTTATCAGGTCATCCACATTTGTTCACATTCCATATGTCCACTCTTAGGTGTGAAGGGGTGTATTGAGATCATACATTGACCAGAAATTATGGTTAATATATTTCTTATAAGGCTTGGACAATTTTTCTAAGAATGGTAATGTAAATTCATAAAACCAATGAGATTAATGTTGAAGCTTTGGCCAGCAATTGGGACTTGAGTTGATAATGCAGTAATAGTCAACGGTAACACAACTAAGCTACCACAACATTCACACCAATTTCTAGAGTTCGAATTCATAATTTTGCATAGTGGGATATAAAGTAGTTTCAAAGGCATATAGTACCACACCAATAAATAAAAAAAACTCAAGAAAACACACACCTAAGTAAGCAGTAGCACATTATGATCATAACATATTAGCACTAAGTAGCATGACACCACAGTATCACAAAACATGATAACTTCCATGGTGTTAGTGGTGAAAAATAACATAGAAAACACATAGACCTTGTTTTCTACTTAAGTGGTTGATTTAGTTTCCATATATGACTATAAATTTTCCATTTCCAGCTATAACATAACATATCAACATCCCTACTAGAAATTCAACCAGTAAGGAATCATTACAATCACTCAAAAGCTCACAGGACTAACATAATATTAGAAACTCAACCAGTAAGGAGTCATGATTGTGTCTTTTTTTAATCATTTAGTTTGGATCCAAACGGATAGCAATCACTCCCCGTCTCCTACTATGGATGCATATGAATAAACCACGACTATTTTTATTGGAAAAGTCAACATGCCCCAAAATAAGTAATCAGAATTCCTGGGCATGACCTCAGCAGATTCGCGAGCACTTCATAGTTCATACACATAATTGTAGGGGGGGGAATTTGTTTAGAGAAGAAACAAGCTTCTTCAAGCTTAATCGCACTACGTTATGTGAAAAACACAAACAAAGCCATAACTATAAGCCACATATAGATGATCCTGACAGATTTCAATGGATGGAAACATCATTAAAACCTTCAGTGTACGAACCTTTATAAGAGAACTTCTGGTTGTTCAGCCAAGCCTTAAAGATAAACGTGGCAAAAAAACCCCATATTTCAAAGGTTCTTTGTAGTGTGGAGTAAGTCTTGAACCTGTTCCAACGACCCCCAGGAGCAACTGCTACCTGCAAAGAATCACATGTTCATACTTCATTATTCATTTGAATTCAACTAGCAGAACTTACTCAAACGCAATCAAAATAACCAAAACGACGAACCTCAACTTGTCCATTCCCAGTCTGTTTAAACCACGCGTCTTCTTTCCCAATCTCCTCCAACCTTTTCTTCCTCCCATCCTCGCTCATCGTGGAGGCTTCAACTTCCACCACCTTCGCGGCAACGCCATTTGCGCTTCCGTTTTCGTAACCGTACTTCACCAAGCTTCCGTTAGTGGCGCCGTTAACGTACTCCGCAGCAGCGCCGTTTCCGCTCCATTCGACGTCGTTGACTCGCTCGGCCAACGCAGGTTCCTCTCTAATTGCGCGAACTCGCGCAGTGCGAAGAGAAGCGTTGTGGCGGGAAATGGAATAAGGTGAGGAAGGAAGTTTGGAGAGTGAGATACGGCGTTTGGGGGTGATTTGTGGAGAGAGAAAGTGGAGCTCGGGTAAGGGGAGAGGAGAAGACGTAGCCATGAATCGGAAGGTTCTAGAGAGTGAGATTGATTCAGGATCACAATGTGTGCGTGATTTTCATGGCGTGTAAGAGGGAAGACCCAATGCGACAGTGAAGAAGACAAAGAGGAAGTGGAGTAGAACAAATAGAAAGGAGGGAAAGGGGTGGAGACCAACGGACCACGTGGCAATCCCATTAGCCAACATGAGCCATAAAATTTTGCTTTATTATTTTCATGGATGAAACTATTTTTATTCTTTCGCATTCAATTCACTTTTAAAAACAATTTTCAAATTTATTTTTTTATGTTCTAAAACTGACATTCAGATTTTTTCAATATAACTCACATTAATATTTTTTTTTTCTAGAATATCCAGGGTCGATAGTAATGACTAACTTTACTTAAGCGTGAATATTATAACTCACATTAATAAAATCTTGTTAATTAACATCATAAATAAACAATTTAAACCTTGGGATGCGTTGAAAATTCCAAGCGAGTATATTATAATATTTTTAATATTAATATTTATATTTCTTAAAAGAATGGCTTAATAATATTGAATTATAATTTAGGATTTAAGATATAAAGTTTAAGATTTACCTTCATATGATCTTTTCGTCACTTGACACTCTTGTCCTTAGTAGCTTAATTTTGTTTTGCTAGCTGACTTATTAGGTGTCTTTGTTAGGGTTTAGCTTTATTAATAATTTACACCCAAAACAAAAAAGCTTGGTTAATAAAAATAAAGTATTGCTTAGCAATTTAGCATCTTCCTTGTAACTGCAAGATAAATAATTTAAGATTCTAAAGGATTTTTAGTCTCGCGTACGTTTCTAAATTTTTATAATAATTACTTTGAAAAAGATTATATCTATCATAAATTTTGATTGATTAATAGTAGTAGTATAATCTACTGACTTTTTTTTATAGAATGTGTGATGTATAATAAAATTATTGATTTTTCTAATAGTCATCCTAAAAAAACTTGCTAAAAATGATTTTTAATCAATTAATAATATAGAACGTGTTGTGTTGATAATACATGAAAATTAAAGTTTATTTTTATATTATACTTTTTAAGAGATTAATTTATTTTACTTTTAAAAATTACATTGAAAAAGGATCATACACGTAGTGAAGGAGGTACATATCATGAGAGTATTGTTGTAGAGAGAAAAATCCATAAACCTATGCCTCAAAGTATTCTTCAATAATAGTAGACAATCATTCCAAAACGAACATTTGTTTACTTGACGCCTAAAAAAGCACCACCCCACTATAAATTAGGTCAGAATGAGACTAACCATTTTCCAATATTTCATGTCTCCATCATTTTGTAACTAGCTTGAATGTCTATATGCATGTTGTTCCCGTGTTAGGATACACACTTTAGTTGTTCTTGTTATAGCGGGTCTTGTCTTGGGTCTAGGTTTTCTCGTTCTTCTCCGAGTAGTCCAAAATGAGAGGGGGGTGCCTGCAAAGACACTCCAACGTTCAAGTAAGTGCTCGGCATAATAAATGTGGTAGTTGAAAGTTAGTTACGTACCTTGCAGAGATCCTATTTATAGTGATTCTTATTGGGCCGCGATTAGGGACTGGCCCCCGGAAATTAGGGGACTAATCCGGCACATTACGTAAATTAATCTCTCCATAATTATCCTGATATAAATCCGTAACTTGGCCGAGCCCACCGACGTGTTCGGATCAAGTAAAGGGTGGTCAGCATTCTCGACTAGGTCGATCTGGTCAGTCGGGTCGGGTACTGGAGTATTCGACCGAGTCCACCACCATACGGTATACATGTATATTTTCATTTTCTACTATAATCACTCCCTTAACTAAGAAGATGACTTATCAGCCACCGCCCCAAAACTCCCAATAAGAGCCTACACTCCCAACTCCCAACAAGTTAACTCCATCAAAATATACTTTAACTAAACCCCAGACTCAGTAAACTACATCTACCACCACAAAATGTTGTGATGAAACAAGTACTAAAAAGAATTTTGCATAAATTATGCAAAGAAGGGAACTTCATTCAACAAACATGGCTTGCTTAATTTGTTTTTTATTTTTTCACCCTGAATTAATTTTAATGTCATAAAAAATATCTTTTATCATATTTAACATTTATGTACTGTATGTCCAGTGGGAGTTGCTTATCCGTTTCTTAATGCCATCTCATCATTCCTTATTAAAATTTTGCATTGGAGATGATCCAGATGGCACAGTGCATTCCTTAAATCCCAGCAACGTTGCTTACAGAAGCTCTCTTGCTTACGAAAAAAAAAGGAAAAATTCATGAAAAGGAACCAGCATGTCTCCGTCCACCTCTGCGCACCTCTCTATGCACCGCCAGTCCATAAACTCGCCTCTGTGCGCCTCTGCCTGCCTCAAGTCTACCTCCGTGCCACGTCGGTCCCTGAATCTGCCTCCGCTCGCCTCGAGCTTGCCTTCGCTCGCCTTTGCTCGCCTGTGCGCGCCTCTCCATTCCCTTATTTCCCCTCTCCTCCACGCAACGAAAGTGGAGAATGAAGCAGAAATGTGCGGCTCTTCCCGATTTCTCTTAAATATGTAATTTGTTTATTTTTAATATATAATGTTTCTATATGCATTAAAATAAATGTGTGGAATTTTTAATTAATTTTTTTTTGTATTCGAATATTATATTTTGTTAAATTAATATTTAATTATAATAATTGAATTATTACTAAATTATAAAATGTGATGTGTAAATAAAAAATTATAAAAGTGTGGATGCTTATAAGAACCATCATTAAAATAAAATTTCTAAAAATTTAGTATGAGTTGCTTAAAGTTAATGTGGCACAATAAATCCCACATAAAATGATGTAAGAACTCATGTGTGATTCTTATAAAAATTCACGTTAGAGATGTTCTTAAAACTCATTTATTTAACTGCTCAAAAAGTATGATGACTTGATTTTAACTTGCATAAAACATATAATTCATCTTACTTTTTCTTCCTGTGAGTATTTGTAAAATTTTTATCCAAACACAATCATATATTGTCGGTAAATTTTATTAAATCAAGCTTGAGTCAAGAATTGTAGGCTACCGACAGTAACTTGGAATTTGAAAATTCCACAATTGCTGCACCGTTCAATTAAACCCACAAGTTAAAATGATATTTACTACAATTATGTTGTTTGTGAGTTGTTAATTAATATTATAATGTTTTGTGAAGCCTATAAAAGGCTAATCGTGTACTGAGTATGTAGTATCAAAATTTCAAATTGAAATATATTGTAGTAAACTCTCTCTTCCTCTCTTGTTTTTCCACTGTGCGTATGTGAGTGAATTTGATAAAATTATGTCCAACTGATATCAATTTGGTATCAGAGCCTGAGAGTCTGGTGATAGTGTGAGTGAAAAGAAAAAATATTTGAGTGAGGAACAAAAAGGGTTCTCACTTTGTTAAAAAAATAGAGTTGTTATATCTTTGAGAGAGAGATATGGCCACCAGTTACAATATTATTTGGTCTGGTCCCAAGTTAGATGGAAAATTAGATTTTAGTTATTGGGAGACTTTGATGGCCACACATTTAAGAGCTCACAACATTTGGAGCTTTGTTGAACCGGGATTAGCAGAAGGAGCTGATGATATTGCTAGAAGAAAAGACCAATTGGCGCTGTCACAAATTCACCAAGGAGTAGATTATTCCATTTTTGGCAAAATTGCAAATGCCAAAACTGCCAAAGAAGCGTGGAATATTTTGAAGTTGTCATATAAAGGTGTAGAGAAAGCTCAAAAATCCAAGTTGCAATCTTTGCGAAGGGAATATGAAAGATATGAAATGTTGAATTCTGAATCTGTGGAACAATATTTTTCACGAGTTACAGATCTTGTCAACAAAATGAGAGTATATGGAGAAGATATTCCTGAAAGCAAGGTGGTGGAGAAAATTCTACGCACCATGCCGATGAAGTTTGATCATGTGGTGACTACAATAATTGAGTCCCACGACACAGACATCATGACAGTTGCAGAATTGCAAGGTAGCATTGAAAGTCATGTGAGCAGAATCTTAGAGAAAATTGAAAAAGGAAATGAAGAAGCATTGAAAAGCCATGTGAATTTTATCAACATAGCATAATCCAGCCGAAGTGAAGACAGTAGAGGTCGTGAAGGTGGAAATATAAATTTCAGAGGTAGAGTTCGTGGTAGTTTCAGAGGAAGAGGTCGTTGTAATTTTAATCAACAATGGAGAGACAACAATTTCAGGCCACCTAATCAAGGAAGAGGTGGACACAGTATCAGATCTTCCAACCGTGGAAGAGGAAGAGGCAGCTTCACCGACCAGGAGAGGACAAATTTCAATTGCTACCACTGTGGAAAGTTCGGGCACAGAGCTGCAGATTGTAGATTCAAACAACAAGAAAATATAGCAGAAAATCAATATAAGCATACTGGTGAGAGTTCTGATAATCCACAAACCTTACTTCTAGTAGCAAATAATTTTTCAGGCGATGGAGATATTTGGTACCTAGATACTGGCTGCAGCAACCACATGTGTGGGAAAAAGGATTTATTTTTCTCACTAGATGAAACGGTAAAATCTACTGTGAAATTCGAAAATAACTCTAACATTCCGATTTTGGGAAAAGGTCGAGTTGCAATTAGATTGAAGGACGGTTCTCAAAATTTCATCTCTGATGTTTTCTATGCTCCTGGTCTTCATCACAATCTATTGAGTATGGGACAACTATCAGAGAAAGGCTACAACATGCAGATTCATCATGGATACTGCACGTTGATAGACAAAAGTGGAAGATTTATAGCTAAGGTAAAAATGACCCCGAATCGCTTATTTCCTTTGAAGATTTGTCATGAAAAGTTTTCTTGTTTGAGTTCTATTATTCCCAATGATGATTGGTTGTGGCATATGCGCTTTGGACACTTTCACTTCTCTGGATTAAATTATTTGTCAAGAAAAGAATATGTTTCTGGCCTGCCTATTGTGAATATTCCTAATGGTGTTTGTGAGACGTGTGAGATTGGAAAGAAGCATAAAGAATCATTCCCAACTGGAGTATCTTGGAGGGCGAAGAAGCTATTAGAGATAGTTCATTCAGATTTATGCATGGTTGAGATACCAACACATGGCGGTAACAGGTATTTCATTACTTTTATTGATGACTTTAGCAGAAAAGCTTGGGTGTATTTTTTGAGACAGAAATCAGAAGCTTGTGATGCCTTTAAGTCATTTAAGGCATTTGTGGAGAAACGAAGTGGCTGTAAGATTAAAGCATTGAGAACAGATAGAGGCCAATAATACCTTGCCTGTGCAGATTTCTTTGACCACCATGGAATTCAGCATCAAATGACAACCAGATACACTCCTCAACAAAATGGAGTAGCAGAAAGGAAGAATAGAACAATCATGGATATGGTGAGATGCATGCTAAAGGCAAAACAAATGCCTAGAGAATTCTGGGCAGGAGCAGTTTCTACTGCTGTGTATATTTTGAACAGGTGTCCAACAAAGAGTGTTTGTGATAAAACACCAGAAGAAGCTTGGAGTGGAAGGAAGCCCTCAATCCGGCATCTCAGAATTTTTGGGTGTATAGCATATGCTCATGTACCAAATCAACTCAGAAAGAAGCTTGATGACAAAGGAGAGAAGTGCATTTTCATTGGTTACAGCACCAACTCAAAGGCGTATAAGCTTTACAATCCAGTGACAAAGAAGGTAATTATCAGCAGAGATGTGACCTTTAATGAAGAAGGAATGTGGGATTGGTCTTTCAAAGCCCAAAAGGTGCCTGCAGTAAACCTAGAAAACTATGAAGAAGAGAATGGACATGTAGATCCAATACCTGATGAGCCAGAAACATCAAGCAGACCACAAAGGCAAAGGAGACTACCAGCCATATTGGAGGATTATATTGTGGGTAATGATAATGACCCATCTGATGAAGAAATTATCAATTTTGCCTTATTTGCAGATTGTGAGCTTGTAACTTTTGAAGAAGCTTCAAATAATCAACATTGGAGAAAAGTAATGGATGAAGAAATTCATGCCATTGAGAAGAATCAAACATGGGAGCTGACAGACTTACCAGCAGACAAAAGGCCAATTGGAGTAAAGTGGGTGTACAAAACTAAGTACAAGTCCAGTGGAGAGATTGATCGCCTTAAAGCAAGGTTGGTAGCAAAAGGGTACAAACAAAAGCCAGGTATTGATTATTTTGAGGTATTTGCTCCTGTAGCAAGACTAGATACAATTCGTATGCTTATATATCTATCAGCTCAAAATAATTGGAAAATTCATCAAATGGATGTTAAATATGCTTTTCTGAATGGCACTTTGGAAGAAGAAGTACATGTTGAGCAACCTGCAGGATATGAAGTTAAAGGAAAAGAAGATAAAGTCTACAAATTGAAGAAGGCATTGTATGGTCTGAAGCAGGCACCCAGGGCGTGGTATAAGAAGATTGATTCTTACTTTGTGGATAATGGTTTTCAGAGATGCCCGTTTGAACACACTTTGTATATCAAATCTGTTGATCTTGACAATATTTTTATTGTGTGCCTCTGTGTTGATGATCTAATTTTTACTGGCAATAATCCAAAAATGTTTGCAGAATTCAGGGAGGCTATGGTTAAATGTTTTGAAATGACGGATTTGGGTCTAATGTCATACTTTCTTGGCATTGAGGTCATTCAGCAGGATGATGGAATTTTTATATCTCAAAAGAAGTATGTTGCTGACATTTTAAAAAAATTCAAGATGGAGAATTCAAAACCAGTTTCTACGCCAGTTGAAGGAAAGTTGAAGCTGACAAGTGACATTGAAGGCAAGAAAGTCAATCCAACTCTCTATAAAAGTTTGATTGGAAGCCTCGGATATTTAATTGCAACCAGGCCAGATATTGTCTATGGAGTTGGACTACTCAGCAGATTCATGGAAAAGCCTCGAGATTCTCATTGGCAGGCAGCTAAAAGAATTCTCAGATACATCAAAGGTACTCTGACAGAAAGAATTTTCTATGATAAAGATATTGATGTGAATCTTGTTGGATATACAGATAGTGATTGGGCAGGAGATATAGAGACGAGAAAGAGCACGTCAGGATATGCATTCAATCTTGGAAGTGGTACAGTATCATGGTCATCAAAGAAGCAACAAGTGGTGGCGCTCTCAACTGCCGAAGCAGAATATATAGCAGCAGCAAGTTGTGCAACCCAAGCTGCGTGGCTGAGAAAAATGCTTGAAGTGATGCATCAGAAGCAAGATACTCCCACAGTGATATTTTGTGATAACAAGTCAGCAATTGCATTATGCAAAAATCCAGTATTTCATGGACGGTCCAAGCACATAGATATTCGGTTTCATAAAATTCGAGAACTGGTAGCTGAAAAAGAAGTAGCAATTGAATATTGTCCAACTGAAGAACAAGTTGCAGATATTTCAAAAAAAAAAATACAATAATAATAGGAACAATGAATGTAGTTTCAAAATTATTGCATACAAAACATTGCTCTATATTATGATATTTTCAATGCTAATACATAATTATATGTTACATAGACGAATCTTAGATATGACTAATAAGTTTTACAATCAATTATAAAATAATTTATTTAATAAAGAAGTATTTTATAATAGATTAATGATAGGCCAAAAGGGAGTGAAAAAATGATCAAGATGATTATGTTTACAAAACTTGTTATAGTGAAATCGGAATGGACAAAATAGACGATGATTATAGCATTCATTAGCTAATCAAATAATGACATGAACGGGACGATATAGAAGTATATGAAGAGTCAAACAAACTAAGGTATCAGTACCATTGTCACAATCCTACCAAGAAATGCTTATATTTTTTTTATTTAATCGAAGAATGGAGCTTAATTTAATTACTTAGCTAAAGAATGCTATCAGAGAAGTTGTAAACAAATCACTTTTTATCCTCCAATTTTTAATTTCATAATTTTAGTCTTCCAATTTTATAAAATTCACATATTTAGTATCAATAATAATATTCATTTGTTAATTATTAAAATTATCACGATGATCATTAGCTTATAATAAATATATGATATAACAATAATATTTAGATTAAGCTACACTTTTAGTCTTTATTTTATCTTTTTCATCACTTTTATGAGATAAAAATAAATAAATTAAAGTGTAATCTAACTTAATATTAAATGTCATATCATCTACTTAGTATATGATCAGAAATAATGTTATCATATCAACTGTTAGCAAATAAATATTTATCAATCATACCAAATATGTAAATTTTATAAAATTGAAGAGTTAAAGTTTAGAGATAAAAATCATGGATTAAATATTATAGAGGTCAAAAATGTAATTTACCTAAAATAATGATGCTATTAGATAAATATATTTAGATTAAATTATATTTTTGTCTTTTATCTTATTTTTAAGATTTTTTCTGGACCAATATTTTTTGATAAAAATATTCATTTTGATCATTTACTTCTTAATTTGAGTTGATTGGGTTGTTTTAAAAATATGATTGTTTTTAATTTGGAGATACAATTTTGAAACCTTTGTTAACTAACTCAAAACCTGTCCAATTGGATTCAATTATATGTAAAGTGTTGAACACAATTGAAATTCTAACAAAAATAAGTGTTATAAATGTAGTGAAAATTGCATAAAAATAAGTAAACAAAATTTGAAAAACTCAAAGTTTTAGGAGGTGTATTGGTTTAGGATTTTGTAGGATTTTAAAAGACTTTTTTTTGAGTAAAAAAATCCATTGGTATTCAATCAGGATTTTATGTCACTTAAAAACAATCCAGTGGTATTTAATCTGAATTTTCAAGATTTTTTAAAGAGTCCATTAAAATCCATTGGTATTCATTTGAGATTTTTTACAACTTAAAAACAATTCATTGGTATTCAAAAATATAAGGATTTTAAAGGATTGTTGTGTGAAAGGGATTTTGAAGGATTTTGAAGGATTTTCTAGTGTTATCTATAAATACCAAATTCATAAAACAATCTCATCCAAACCCATCGGATTTTGAAGGATTGTTTGAAGTGACTTTTCAAGAATTTTCAAGTGAGTTTTTCACCTTTTTTTTTATGCTCCTGTCTTCTCCATTCTTTCTCTACTAATAATACGACACTATTTTTCATTGTTCATATATAATATTGTAGTACTGTTCTCATCTCATTCCCTTATTTTGTGAAACTCCGATATGTACATGACAGTGTCATTGATTTGCTCTATTTTTCTGTTCGTTCTTTTTAATTGACTTGCTTTATTTTATTCTATGTAGTTGAATTTGTTCAATTATATAACACACAAAAATGTTTGAAATTTCAATTTTTAAGTGGTAATTTTTTTATAACACACGTCAAGAAAAAAAAAAGGTGAAAAATGAAATTGATATCATAATCTCTACAATATATATATATATATATATATATATATATATATATATATATATATATATATATATATATATATATATATATATATATAAGATGAATTTGTTAGGGTTTTTGTGAGTAGAATGAGATGAAAATGGATCTTAGTTGGGGAAGAACCCTCTCAGCATAAAAACTGCGATTTCTTTTTACGACTCAACAATTATTTTATTTTTTTTTACTATGAAATTTTCTTTTTATTTTTATATTGTAAAATTATGACTTTTTTATACTTTAAAAAAAGAAAATTAACATAAGACATTGCAGTATCTAATTTTTTAGGGTTTAGGATTTATGTCTTCATTAGCTTATTTTTTAAAAGAGAAAATATTATTAAAATATTTGTTAGAATATTTTATATTTATAAATATCGTTAAAAATTATCATATAATATATAACTAAAATAATATATATATATATATATGTATATTTTATATATCTAAATGCTTATTCTTTAAATAATAATAATAATAATTATTATTATTATTATTATTATACTAATATTATATATATTGCATATGTAATTAGGTAAATATTTTTTTGGTGGATTGTGGATTTCTTAATCGACGCCAATTTTTCGCTCCATTTCGAGGTGTAAGATATCATCTACAAGATTTTGCAGGTCAGGGTAATGAGCCTGAAAATGAGAAAGAATTGTTCAATATCTTCGTCATGCGTCTTTAAGGAATGTAATCGAGAAAATATTTGGTATTTTTAAATCAAGGTTCACAATTTTTAAGTCAGCACCTCCATTTTTATTTAAGAAACAAGTAGAACTTGTGTTAGTATGTGCAACAATACATATCTTTCTACGTAAAGAATGTTGTTCTGATGAATTTTCAATTGAAGCGGTGGATGAACCTTCATCTTCAATGTTACCAGTTAATGAAGATCATACTTTTGAACCTATTATTCAAACTCAGGAGCAAGAGCGAAAAGACGCTAATGCTTGGAGGACTAGTATAGCTATGAATATGTGGGTGAATGCTATTTAAGAGGATAAAATATTATGGAGAATTATTATTATTATTATTATTATTATTATTATTTATCTAGACATTATTATTTTTTATTATTTTTGTCTTTGACTTTTTTTAAATTTGAATGTATGAATTTTTTTTTTGAAATCTTATCAAATGTCAAAAATTCACGAAAATTCTACAAAATCCCACAGAATCCATTAAAATCCTGATTTAAAAGTCTTGTAGAATCCATTAATATCCTGATTTTAAGTCTTGTAGAATCTTGTAAAATCGTAAAAGTCATGAAAATCCTGTAAAGTCTTTTAAAATTCGCAGGATTTTTTTTAACTAAAAAAATCCTTTAAAATCCTAATCCAATACACCCCCTTAATTTCATGTTATTTTTTTAATTATTTGAGAAATATGTTTTTCACATAATTTTTACTGTTTTATAATCCTTTTGTATTCGAACATTAATTGAATTCTTTGTTTTCACGTAGGTAAACTTAATATTACAAGTTTTACATTTTGAATCAATCAATAATTTATTCAAACTTGTGATGTAAAATTAAAAATTATTATTATTTTAAAAAAACAAATCAACCAAAATATAAAAATTAAAGGACAAAAAATGAATATTTAAACAAATAAATAACCAAAAATAATCTAAAAAATAAGATAAATGACAAAAAAATAATAATGTATCCTTATACTTACTATGTGGTGAGTGAGGATTGAGAATCTAGATTAAAAAAAACGTACAAAGTAAAATGCAAGTTTGTTTTAATAACAAATGACAACATGATTATAATAATAATAACAATAAAAATAATAATAACATTGTAATTAATAACAATATTAAAAATAATAGTAACATCAATAATGTTAACCATGATACCTCTATTATCATTCACTATCATTGTCAATCACTACGTACCAATATTATTATAATTAATATTACTAATCATTATTGCTACCCGAAGGTGATATTAGTTGTAGTAATAATAATGATAATAATAATAACAATAATGTTAATAATAACAATGATCATGTCAATCAATGATAATGAAAATAATTATAAAAATTGAAGAAATTCATAATTAAATTTTAATTTCAATCATTAATTATTTATAATTTAAATGTTATTTTTATCTATCGTGGTAAAATATATTTTCATTATATATGCTTCTAATATATATATTCACATAAAAATTATTTTGATGTACAACATAATAAAAAAAATGGTAACAAGGAAATAAACTTTCACAAAGTTAGAAATACATAAATACAAAAGATAAAAAAAAAAAAAAAAGAAGGTCGGGTAAGTATTAGAGTGGAAATAGATACACAAAATCTAAAGATTTATCTTGATCATTGTCGCGTAATATTTCTATCCGATAAAACAAACATACTAAAAAATATAGTAAACAGATTTTATATTTTGAGCATAATAAATAGTAAATATATTGGCTAGAATTTATAAATATTTTCCATCTTGGGGAAAAGAAAAATGAAAAAGTAGAGCGTAAGCAATACGAGAAAAACGCGGCAAAAAAGAAAGAAGGTAAGAGGGAAGTGGGAACCCAAAAGTGAAAAACAAACACTCTCTCGCGTGCCCTAATCATTGCTCTGTAACGTTAGCCACTTCAAATTCAAGGGTTCTTCATTCTTCTCGTTGGCCGTTGCAACTTAAATTTCATGGATGCTTCGTCTCTGCACTGAAATTGCGTCTCGCGACGACATGGCAGAGATTCAGAATTCTTCCTCGGAAGCGGCAATCGACCAATGCGAGAGTAAGGCTTCGATGGAGAACGGAACGCGAAGTTCGGAAGCCTCCGAAACGACGTCGTCGAGTTCGTCTCGAAAAGGAAAGGGTAAAGGTAAGGGTGCGGCATTCAAGCGACGGAACTCTAGAGTTCTTGTTCGCCGCCATAGGGCTAATAATGTGGACACCATTGGCCTTCCTCTCGGAATGTCGTTCGCCGCTGTGATGGCTCAGGTAAATGATGATGCTAAAGCTTGGTTCTATTTAACAACTAGTTTCTATCAATTGTTTTGCTTCTTCATGCTGTTTTTTTTTATTGGTTCCAATTTTTCCTCTGATTAATGAATGTTAGTTTTAATTTTGTATTTTTTTGGTTTGATACTAATGTGACATGTCTTACATGGACTGTTGTAACGTGTTTATATAACGAGAGATGACGCTAAAGCAATCAAATATGAAACTGTTTTAATTTTTGTCGGTTAATCATTGCTTGATATTGTGCATAAGATTTTGTTATTATTTTTCTTTAAGGTGTTGTATAGAAAAGATGGAGCAGCTGAGGATATGTCTCCCAATCATCTTTCAATGGTAATTTTTTTTCCCTGTTTTTTGAAGTAAAATTGAATAATATTTGATTCAGCAAATACACTAACTCCGCTTGAGGTTTCTTTAGATTGGCTATATGGTGTAATGTTTTTCTAACAATTGAAGGGTATCAGGGTAATGTATAAGGGGTAGGAATGTAATGTTTTTCAAATAATAAAGGGGCATAATGTTGAGGTAAAAGAGGAAGGGGGATCGGAAGCTTTGGCGAAACCTCAGTAGGAGTTAATGTAGTTTGCTCTATTTGATATCATTGTGTGCGTTTGTTTGTAAAGCATATCTTGACTCTAGAGATGACTCATTGAGTTATTTGTTGTAATTGTAGATGTGCTCTTCGGCTATCAAAGAATCTCTTGCCAGTGTAAGCCAGACATCAATTGTTGATTCATCCCTTGTTTGCAGTTTTTCTATGTTTCTTTAGCTATTCATGTCAACTTTAGGAAAAGTCCAATTTGTGAAGTAATGTCTGCGTGCTACTTGTTTTGCCTTCTGCATATCCGGCAACAGGTTTTTGGAGACAAGCTAGATGGTTTGATGAGCAACTTTGAACAATCTTTCAGTAGCACGTTGAGTACTCTTCAGTTGATCTATGAATCATCCAAGAGCAATGAAGGAAATATATTAAATGATACAAATGCAGAAATTCGGAGTTCTAAATTGATTTTTGACAAAGGAGTATGCTCAGGTGATATTGTTACAGAGGATGCTTATTCAAGGCCATCCCATGTTGAAATACAAAATCAATCAATTAGTCGTGATTCTCCAGAAGAGGTCAGGGATAACTTTCATACGGATTCAGTTAGTCTTGATTCTCCTGAAGAGGGCAGGGATATCTGTCATATGGGTTCTGTTAGCCGTGATCTCACTTCGTATGGGCAATCAAACCAAATGGTTTCTTTTTCTCAAATATTTTCTGGATCTGTAAATAATCTCATGGTTAGTCTTATTAAGAAGTCTGTCATGGAGCAGTGTCGTTCTAATGAACTCAAGTGTCGTTCTAATGAACTCAAGTGGCGTTCTAATGAACTCAAGACACGGGAACTTGACCTTTATATGGAAAGCTTGAAATTGAAAGAGGATGCATTGTCTGCCAAACATGATTCGAATAATCTAAACAGATCCAAATTAGCCATGGGGGAATCGAAGGCATCTTTCAAAGCTGAAAAGTTTAAGACCCAGTTGGAAGATACGAGGCATGGTGAACTCAAAAAGAAGTGCATAGACTGTCTTATTACTGGTTTGCTTATTATGTCATCCTCACTTTTGTATGGTGCTTATGTTTATTCCTACGAACGGATTACTGAAGCTACTGAATCTTGTACACCATCAACCCAGGCAAGTATATAATCTTTTGTTTTTCCCTGGTTCCAAGTTGTTTGGTGCATGTGAGGCACCGAATATATTGCATCATGCTTTGGTTAGCAATTTTTGGGAGAGTTATTCAGATTTTTTGCCTTGATTAGGTTCTAAAATTCTAATCAGTTGCCATTTATTGATTGGTGCAGAATCGTTTTCTGTTGTATTTAGTGGCTAAGTAATCTTTTAGAATTAGAGTAGCTTTGTTCTAAAATTGTTTGGTGAAAAATAACGGACAGGGAGTATATTGTTGAAGTTTTCTGTTTTTAAGATTTCCATGTTTAGTTTTTCTTTTCAAAGGCAGTCTGTGTGAATTGTCATGATCAAAGATTCCACTTATCATCTTTCCTTTTATGTCCGCTCTAATTTAAGATTCAAGATACAGACTACGTAAAATAAGATGTAATTATGACTGTACTTCAGTGATTTCATCTGCATATTTAATCCAGCATTGCCTTTGCACAATTGTGTGGTATTAATGTTGGTTTTTTTTTTTCCATTTTAGGAATCTTCCTCGTGGTGGACTCCTAAGTCAGTAACGTCATTCAATTCAAGGTTGAATATTTTGTGGTGTCAGGTTCAAGTAATGAGCCGAATGGCATTTGGTGTCTTAATGATTTTTGCAGTTGCATATTTGCTCCTGCAGCGTTCAACAACGTCATCGCAGACTATGCCAGTTACTTTCATCGTTTTAATGTTAGGAGTTGGTTGTGGCTATTGTGGCAAGATGTGTGTAGACACACTGGGAGGGAGGGGTGATGTGTGGCTCTTTTACTGGGAGATCCTGTGTTTGCTGCATTTCTTATCTCTTTGCTGGACATCCGCTTTGTACTCAATCCTTCATGGATCAGTCACTGCACCACAAACGACAGAGAAGAATACAATTTTTCGATATTGGATTCGCAGGGTTCTGTTCTATGGTGCTATGCTTGTGCTTCTACCACTGTTTTGTGGTCTCATGCCTTTTGCTACCCTAGGTCAATGGAAAGACCATTTTACGTTGAAGGGGTCAGATTTCGACGGATCCGAATGGTAAAGCACTGGTCGTGGAAGACATTTATGTATTTTGTGGTTAGCCATGTAACCAATCACCATCGGTTGTATTTTGCCCGCATATAGTTTTCTTTAGGTCATGTTTTGCAAATTATTTTATGCTATGATGTAATATTTAAAGTTGTGCAATGAGTTAGTGTCGTATCGTGAGCACCGCCTTGCTTTGCATTTGCTGCTAGATTCTTCTTTTATTATACAAGAATCTGCCAGTGAGTCCTTAAAGGAGATGTAATTTTTTGGGATATATATATTTAATTATAATGATTTGCTGCGCAAATGTATTTTACATTCTCAATTTATTAATTGTTAATTATATTATTGAAAACTTCAATTTTCGGTAATGATTATTTTAAAAGGTATACATAGGATGTTATCTAATTACTTTGTAGTGGAAGTTTGTTTGCATTAATAGTGTACTAAAATTGTTCTCTATTTGAAATGTTTCATTTTAAATTTCTTGTAACTTGGATTGAGAATTTAGTCAGAAAATGAGTTATTAGAAAACTCAGTTCATGAGCTGTAATTTGTAAAATATCTCTTGTTCAAACTCAATGTATTTGCACTTTGCAAGTCCAATTAGGGTTGACAATGGATAAAGTCTGGATAGGATTTTGTAGTATTTGTTTTTATACCTGTGTTTAAAAATAATACATACATCTAATCTCATATTTATGTGGGTAATATTTTTAATTATCATTCTTGTACCCAACTTATGTATTCATATCTACATCCACGACTTGTATTTTATTTATGTATAAAACAAATAAATTAATAAAAAGATGACATTTCACATAAATAAACATAATATTAATTTGTCAAATCTTTAACATTACAAAAATCTAACATAACAATTTTTATAAATGAAGATTATAAAATATTTAATTCTTGTAAATAAACTTTTAAAAAATTTAATATAATAAAAGTTATAATTAAACTTTGAAAATCATGATAATGTGTTAACAATATTCTTCAAAACATGTAAATAAAATTATAACAAAAATTAGTTAGATTAAAATTATAAATTAAATTATATAGATATATTAAACTTTGAATCATTTACTTGGTCTAAATAAAGCTTTTATCAAATTTATTATCTCTTTCTTTTCAAATTTTTTATCCTTTTTTATACATTTAGTCTTTCAAATGTTATTTAATTTGTTTAGACTCAAGATGAATAAAATTATTCAAATTTTAAATAATTTAAATATTTTAATTTTTTTAAGTATATGATATAAAAAAGGAAGTTACAAACTACACCCTCAATTAGAATTTTTTGTACATAATAAAGATTAAAAATGAAACAATAAATTTATCTTTTGAGACTAAATGATAATTGTTTTGATCTTTATTTTGTTTAAACGATTAGATTTAAATACCAATAAATTCAAAAACTCGAACTAAATCCGATCAAAATTAACGATTTTAAATCACTTTTTTAACTCATCTAAATTGATAATTGGTTCAAATCTACACAATTACCTTTTTCCTTTCTATTTTTTTCAATTTTAGGTTGGGTGTTGGGTTAATGCTCACCCCTATTGTCATTGTTTTTAAATTATATATATATATATATAAGGAGAGTTATAATTACACCGGTATAACTTTTACTAAGTGTTACACTATTCAATAACTTTATATTAAATGCAAATTCTGTAAATTCAACTGTTAGATTGAAAGTTCATATCTCTTAGATCATATATACAAAATTTTATATTAATCCAAGATGATTTGATACTTCATTTTTATAAAACAAAATTGACATAATATATTCATTTCAAAATACATTAAAATATGAACACTTTGATTACCTTCAAGTTGTTCAATTTTAACAAAATTTGATATACACGTATAAGGTAATATGAACTTTCAATTTAACGATTGAATTTACAAAATTCATAATTAATATAAAGTTATTGAATGGTGTAACACTTAGTAAAAGTTATACCAGTGTTATTATAACCTCTCTCTCTCTCTCTCTCTCTCTCTCTCTCTCTCTATATATATATATATATATATATATATATATATATATATATATATATATATATATATCATCTTGATTGGTGCTAGCATCAGCCACAACCCTTCATAGCTGGGAAACATCAAGAAGGATCGTTTCTCTCGTTATGTTGGGGATTTGCCCAGTCAGCTCCCAGCAGGGCCTAAGTGGTTGGCCCTTCAGCTTGGGCTCCTTGACCTCAGGGCCCAAGGTCAAGATCCAGTCAAACCATATTGGTTAATAATGAATTATACTCTGAAACAGGAAAAAAAAAAAAAAAAAGTGAAATTAGCGGCATAACACAACCTCCTCAGAAATAACTCTTAAATATCTCATTCAAGGAATCCAACAAACAGTCCCCTGAACATACATTTTCATACTTCGATGTTAAATAACTAATTTATTTTCATTTAGCTTCTAATAAAAAATCTGCCATACAACTTAGCAATGGACAAAGAATCTGAGAAGTGAAACCAAGACAAGCAAGAGCCACACAAATTGAGGCTCCTGAATCTCGGAAATTCTCTACAAATTGGAAATAAGAAATCCATCCCATATATTCCTCCTATCTTAACATCTAATTTACTTCTCTGGGATTTCTGAGTTTCATTTTACATTCTATGTTCCCATCAGACTGCTAACAAGGCACCAGGTGGTTGCCTTCTGAACGTCATAAATAACTAAATCTCTATTGGCAGGTAAAACGAGCCTGCAAATGAAGTTGTTATCGTCTTGAATCCAATTACAGAACCTCGTGAGCCTTTCCGTAATACCTGTTTATGAATGGAGACTGCCAACGCAAAGAATGTTGTGTTACATTAAATGTAAATGAAAAAAGTGCTGCGAGTGTATGAGGTAATCAACTAGATATAAATTATGTGAAACAAAATGGTGATTTTTATAAATGTCGCTACGATCATTTCTTTTCCCTCTGCTGATTGTAAGAAGCATCACATTCAATGGAAGATAATTGATCATAGGTTGGCCAAAAAATATAAAAAGAAAACAAAGAATCTCAATCTTCTTTTGAAGATAATTGATTAGAGAAAACTCAATACTATTAAAAGAGACATACTGGATAATCCTTCTAAAATGAATATACTATTTTAATTACAATATGTGCAGAAGTAGAATGGTTAACAATTTTAAGATTTGCACATCTGATTTGGACTAGCTAGTTGCATTCATTACAGGAAGTATAGCCGTTTTTCTTACTTTGCTTTAACAATCTAAAGATGCAAGAAAAATCAAATATCTCTTTCCATCAGAGTTATTTGGCCCTTCCCTTGTCATTACTATATATATATATATATATATATATATATATATATATATATATATATATATAGTATAGACACATGATAGAGCATGAACTATAATTGCCTAGTCACTCTTCCTTAACATTCATTATAAGTCTTGAATTTAACAGGGAAAGATTACCATTTTTAAGGGCATAACTTGACGCCTTAATGTTGTGCTAAGATGTCAACATAATTTGAAAATTGAAACTGCAAAAAGCTGCATTAGAATGCCCAAACACCAACCTTAACATTTGATACATCAGGCGCATCTGAACTTTGCACCGGGTAGAACTTATAAAATCTCATATTCCCAAATGCAGCTTTAGTTTCTTCACTCATTTCTTCAATGGCTTTTCTTCGGGCTTCCCTGGCCTACAAGAGACAAAACAAAATAGGTAAAAAGGCATAAAGCAACAAGCCAACAACACATTATAGGCAGAACCAAAAGCAAAAATACCTCTCTATTAGCTCTCTTCGCTTCACGTACTTTTTCTTTGACAAATTCCTAAAACAATTAAATGATCAGCCTAACTGGTACTTGAAAGTAACAGAAAACTTGAATTGATTATTGGTTTCCCATTACTTGATACCTTAAAGGTATCTTTTTGATCTCTCGATAACTCCTCCTCCTCTATGAGCTTGCCAGTGAACTCCTGTGGAATACAGAACAATTTTTGCGTGAGACCTTTGTCTAATATTATATAGGTTAAAACTCTTATTTGGTCTCTTATAATATTTTTGTTTCAATTTAGTCTCACTTTAATTTTTTGTTTCAATTTGGTCCCCAATAATTTAAATTATTGCAATTTGGAACTTCCGTCCAAATGATTTAAACGGAGTTAACTGGTGGCCCACATGGATGCCACGTAGATGGATCCCAAATTTCTTGAATACACCTGGAACCAGAACGGCCCGTTCTGGTTTCAAAACTAGTCGTTCTAGTTCCAGAATTTTGCAAAAAAACTCAAGGTACAAAGCATTTCAAACACTAGATTTGGTAATATTGCCAATGGGGATTGATAACTTCAATTGTTAAATATTTAGGCTATACAGTGTATCATTAAGGACGATGCAGTGTATCACTAAGGACAATGGTAGCAGGTTTTATTTCATTGTTAGTCAAACTGGAATGAATCACTTACTACTAAATTGATACTATACAATCAAGGATGAATTTTTGAACTTTTTCAGTATATGTTATTTCATGTGCATTCTCAGTAATTTCTTTGAACTTTTTTAGTATATGTTATGTTCTGAATTTTTGTTTTCAGTTTCTGAACCATGTTTCTGTCTTTGAATTTATAATATGTTATGAATTTTTATTTTCAATTTTTGAATCACATTGCGGTATTTTGGTCAAGATTTTGAACTGGATAAGTTCAAATCAAAGAAGGATTTTGGAAGGTTTTATTTATTTGATTTTTTTTTTAGTTTTATTCATAAATAATATTAATTTATTGTATTTTTTATTTATTGTATTTTTTATTAATATATATATATATAATGAAAAAAAAATACAATAAAAAGCATGGCGTTCTGGAAACGGGCCATTCTGAATCCAGAACGGCCCATTCTAAAAGCAGAACGGTCCGTTCTGATGCACTCATGTTGTGTTAAATTTGCATTTGGAACGGCCCGTTCCAGTTTCAAAATTAACACATAACATGTGCAAGCAGAACGGACCGTTCTAGTTTCAGAACGGGTCGTTCTGGTTCCACGTGTATTCATAAAATTTGGCATCCACCTGTTCATCTACGTGGTATTCACGTAGCATCCACGTGGTCACCAGTTAACTCCGTTTAAATCATTTGGACGGAAGTCCTAAATTGCAATGATTTAAATTATTGAGGACCAAATTGAAACAAAAAATTAAAGTGGGACTAAATTGAAACAAAAAAATATTATAAGGAACCAAATAAGGGTTTTAACCTATTATATATTATATATATTATATTCTTTCCAGATTTATATCCTTTTGAGCTATCCTCTACTTTACAGTCTCTATCAGGAGATTGAATGTGGAGAAACAAAACAACACCGGTAAAGTATTTGCAAAAATAACCTCTCCATACTCCATGTGTTCTTACAATCAGCATCACTCAATGGAGATATGTCCATATTTTTAAGAATTCAATATCATGTTAACATGCCTGCTTATTTTTAGAAGACAACGGTAATTGAAAAATGACAAGCCAAAGAAACAAGAAGTTCCTGAAAAATAATGTCAAGCTTGATGATAATTTTTATTATATGATTGTAAGTACTAAGTTATAAAAATAAAATCATTCTCCCTAATTTATAAAATACAACCTCTGGTAAGCTTAATCTGATATCCAAAACTATACACATTAGAAAAAAGATTCAATACCTCAAGTTCATCTAATTCCCAATCAAATTCACAGAAAACCTGCAATGAAAAAAGAGAAAAACTGAAAAAGTGATAGATAAGTAATTACCTAATATGGTACTGACCTGCCTCACTCATGTAAATATGTCAAATAATATTGGCAACTCGGCAAAAAATTTCTCAATCATAATTACCGGCTTTGGCTCTGCTGGAAATATTATTGGAACTTCGGTGCTCTGTTCAAGTTCGTCTTCCTTAAACGGCTGGTAGAAGTCTGATAAAATAACAAATAAAGGATATAACAAATCAAAACATAACGGCTAAAGGGTAATATTATATCTTCTCTCCACTAACTATCATATACAAGTATACAACTAGAATACATATTCATGTGATCAATTATGCTATAGAGCTAGAAACTCACAAGGCAAGCAATACTCGTATTTCTTTACACGATCCAACTTCAGATGTTTCAATGCTGCCCTGTATCACACAGATTATATCACAAGATAAAAAGTCATTCATGAACATGCTAGATCAAGGGTGAAGAGTATATGGATCAAAAGTTTGAACTATCAGATACCATTATTAAATTAGCTCCTACGTTAAAGGGTCAACTCATCAAGTTGCATATCAGCTTCTAAACACAATATCAAAGCACTGAACTTTCTGTTTTCCACTTTTCCCAATTAACATTATATTCAAGCGTCCTTAGAATTGAAATCACATACTCATTTATTTACTTCATAATATTTACCTGCAAGAGATCAAGAGAACTAAAGGTATAGTTGAATCTAGAAAGGTTCAATCCATTTTCATATATAGTTATAGACAGGCTGAAAAAGATCACCAATGAACCTACCTATCAAGAAAAAATTTAAATAATGTTTTTTTCACGAAAGCACTGTTGCAGCAGTGAGAGCATGTTATCTGTGATTACTGTTTAACACATGGAACTCGTATTTTAAATAGGAGTTCACCCCTCCTCAAGGCCTGGCTTTAAGGAGTGGTATCACCTCTCCCCTACATAACCTTGCAGGTTCCAAAGTACTATATAAAAAAGGCATTATTATTTATCAAAAAAGATAATAAAATAAATTTGAAAACCAGAGAGTACAAGTTGAAAAAACTATAATCATTTGGTAATATCCATTATCCAATATGAAGGAAAAGGGTAAATGAAACTCATGCAAAACCAAGCAATATATATATATATATATATATATATATATATATATATATATATATATATATATATATATATATATATATATATATAAATAATAATAATAAATAAATAAATAAAAAGATTAGTTTATAGCTCAGAATTTTGTCCTTCAAAATGAAAAGCAATGGGAACTGAAAAAGATAAGTAGAAAGGAATTAAAACACATAAGAGACAACGGTCTATCTAAGAAAGATAACTTTACAAAGTAAACCTATGGAATCAGAACTTCTAACAAATCAAACATCTTCAATAAAAATGCATAGCTGGTCTTGTGAAACCTAAAAGACTGAAAAACATGCCATTGATACAGACTAAGGCAAAGGACAAAGAGAGAGCAATACCTTCTTTGGGTGCAACTTAAGATAAATATTTGAGACTTTAATCTATCCACTTGACTTTCTCTGTTGAAGAAGACATCAAAAAATTATATAAATAAGTTCAGAGATGATCATGAAGCAATACCTCAAAGACACCTTCAAGAATAGCCAAAATGAGAAGAATACCGATCTTCGAGGGGGATATATGGAACCCAGTCCATTTTCATTTGTTTCATGGGAATTATCTCTTCAGACTCTCTCTGAACTGAGTTAATCCCAATTTTATCAGACGGTGGGAAGGGTGATACAACCTGTTTACACAAAGGAAGATAAAACATTTTTAAAGTTAAAATAACAGCAAAAGTTTTAAATTTTAGATTTTACAATTTTCAAAATTGATCAATTACAAAGCTGACTCCAACAAATAATTATGAATTTTTGCATTGCATCCATGAATTGGAATTTCCTTCCAAATGCCTGTGCCCAAGACCAAGCCCCACTAGGAGCGACACACATCAAAGCTAGAAAACACAAATAACTATTCCTAAATTGCACAATCTAATGCAAAAAACCCCATTAGCACTAGTTAATTTGGCCAACACATAACAGAACCAGGTTTGACAACTTACAGCCACAACAACAGGTATGCAGACAACTTTGCTTTCATCTTTGAACCAGACCAATTGAGCTGAAGAAATCAAGAAGGACATGTAGTCAGACAAAACACCAATTAAAGGGCAATGAGCTACAGCTGCCCATCAAATTCAAACCCTAGCAAAATAAGTAACAACAAAACAGTGAAATTTGCAAGTCACTTACGCTCGGTGCAGCCAAATAGATAAACTCTTTTCCCATGCAATACACCACCCTCTTCAAACGCATTCTGAACACAATTCATTGGAAATATTAAACCGTTACATAAAAGGCAAAATCCAGAAACAGTTAAAACTGACCATAAAACTCACTTCGAGGTTAGAGAAATTCCACTTGTATTGGTATACAGAATCCAATTGATCCCACTGTCATCATAACAAGAGGCAGTGAGAAAAATAGGTTACAGCAATCAAGTTATAAATAAGCAAAGAAATCTGACTAAATAAACGAACAAACCTCTGTTCCGACAGGGAATGTTTCTCTCCACAAGTCTTCCTACGAATATACACGAGTAAATAAATGTGATTGGCAACGATATGGATTAAGAAGTATAAACAATAGTAGAAACCCTCGAGAAACATTGAAATTGAAAATTAGGGTGCGATACCAAGTTGCGCTTATCCTCGAAGTACTCGTCGGGCTTTGGAGGCTTAATTTTGGTGGATCGCTTCTTGGTTTGTTTGAGCTCTTCGTCGTGCCTCGCTTTTCTCTTGGTTCCTTTCTTCATGGTGAATTTAGAGAGAGAGAGAGAGAGAGAGAGAGAAAGAGAGAGAGAGAAGAGTGATGAGAGTGAAGGAAAGCGGAGAGTCCAAATTTGAAAGAAGACAAAACACTAACTATGAAAGAGGCGGGGATGCGTCGGTCACTAATACTTTTCAAATTTTCCACTCACAATCACAACTCACCCAACCCTCTAAAAATTAATTAATAATTAAAACATGGGGTATGGGATATTGTTGGGATTTGGGGTGCTGTTTCTGTGTGCTAATAAAAAAATATAATTAATTAATTAATTAAAGAGTTTCATTTAAATATGCTAATTGTGTAAAGATTCTTTGGATTTCAATCAAGTCAGTAATTCATTTTAAAGGAAAAAGGGAGTGATCTCGGTTAATGATTAAAAAAATAAAAATTAATAGCATCGTTTAAATGTACATAAACTGTTAAACTCAATTATGAAGGTGTTAAAATATTATTGTTAAATTCTAATAACTATTGAAAGGAGTTGTATTATTATTTTCTTCTCACCATGCATGACCTTGGAATTCAACATCTCAAAATGGTTATCGATAGTTCAAGGTGTTTTAGATTAAAATTTATAACACAATTTTAACGATAAAAAAATAATAATTATGATTTAGGTTTTATTGTTTACGGTTTAGGGTTATGAATTTTAAAAAATTTACAAGAATTATATAACTTTTAAGATTTTGTTAAGGGTATTGTAAGAATGTAATGATTTTCAATATTTTTTTATATTATAATTAAGATTTTGTAATATTAATTTTAATATATTTATATCATAAGAATTTATAAGATTTGAAAGAATTTTATGAGATTGTAAAAGATAATAATCTAGATTTTTAAAAATAATACAATTAATAAAAATAACATAGATGTTTAGATTTGAATGAAGAAAAATAAAGGGTTTATTTGTTTAAACTCAAAAATAAGTGTTTTTAAATAAAAGCTTTTAAAATAAATAATTTTTGAAAAAGTATATAGAAGTTACTTCCTTAAAAAAGCAAAAAGCTACTTGTTAAAAAAAAAAAAGACTACACACATTAAAAAGTAGAAAAATGTTTATTTTGTAAATAAAAAAAAGTGTTTTTATAATAAAAAAAAATAAACAAACAAACTCAAAATTAATAGAAAATTTTCAATTTCTTAATAAATAATTTATTTTAACATCATGTTCTCTTAAATAATATTTTTTTACATATTTTTCTTTATGTATTTGTATTTTCTCCTTCATACTATTAAACTTGAACAATATTTTCAAATTTATGATATTTATTAAATGATTGAACTGTTAAAATTGAAATGACCTAATGGACCAACTCATTGGCTCTAGGAGTATCAAAGTGAATCAATCATACTCACTTTGATTGATGCTTTAAACAAATTAGAAAATTTTAGCCTGACTTGACCGACCATGAGTAGGTGAGTTAGGTGGGTTCGCTCACCAATTTTTTTAAAAATAAAATAAAAATTAATTTTTTGTTAACCTAGTATGACTCAAACATGTAGTGAGTAAGGTTGACCCAACAACTTGTAACTCACTTTTACATCCCTAATTGGTTTGCTAGGTCAAGTTAGGTCAGACTCTTTATTTTTAAGTCAGGCTAATGATATTTTTTCCTTTTTAAATTATGTGTAAAATTATTATAAATAAATAATTATTTTTTAGTTATGTGTGTATAGATGCACATATATTAAATTAATTATATTTAAGTTGATATTGCATGTAACTTAAATACTAAAACTTTTACTCTCAAAATCACACAAACTCATAATTCTATTTTTATCTATTTTGAAAATACATTTTATATACTAAATTTATAAATAACTTAAAAAAATGTCTTATGTTGTGTTTAGTTGAAATTTTTTTTCATATACTTCAAATCTTAATTGTTTTATTGTATAATTTAATTCAAATTTCTTAAATTTTAAATACTTAATTTTTTTAATATACGTTTAAAATTTTGATATTTCAATGTTAAATTTTTTTTAAAATAAACATTTGTCAGATTTTAATAATTAAAAATAAAATATTAATAAAATATATATCAATATTGTCGAATAAATAAATATATGAGAAAAAATATAAAAAATATATAAAAGAAGGTAAATGAGCGATATGAATAGAAAAGGAAAGAGAAGATGAGAGAGATGAAAGGGGAAAAAGAGAAGCAAGAAAGATGAGAGAGGAGATTGAGGAAAGAGCAAAAAAAGACAAACACAAGAAAAAAAGTCATGTGAAATTTCAAAATTTTTGGTAAAATAATAGATGAGTGAATTATATGTAAATTCTTCTAAAGAGTTTAACAAAATTCATCTTTCAAAATAATCCTTTACAATCTCTATGTTTTTTAAAATCATTTTTTTTAATTGAACACCACCAAATTTGGACATACTCATAAAAGTATTTTGGATGTCTTAATCGAATACCATTGAACTTTGACATACTTTTAGAAGATTCTCGACCGTCTTAATTGAAAAACACGAGACTTTTTCATATTAAAAAAATCTTAATTGAATATCATGAAACTTTTTTAATTAAAAAAATTATTTAAAATTTTAATTCAATATACTCCCTTAATGTAGTGTAGCCAGTGACAATGTTTGCACTCATAATACTAAGTGAGTTGAGTTATAGTGAAGAGATTATTTTGGGTGTCTCGGTGTGATGCCAGAGGTTTTTGAAAAGTAAGGTGTAGATAAGGGTTTCTCTTTACCATCGTGTTCTTAATATGGAAACATATTATCAAAGTATAGTTATTTTGAAATAGATTATCACTTTGGGGTGGTCAACGTAGGGTGTCATTAGTCAACCAAGTGACACTTGTGCCACATTATTTTTTAAATAATTTTTTTCATCTGAAAATGGCATTAAACAAGACCTGTGGCAACAATGCTAGTGTCATTGGAACCCATTGTGACATGACATTTTTTTAATTCTTTCTTACTTTTTTTATAGGCAAAAAAATTAATTATAGAGAATATAAGGGGTACTCTAACCCATTACAAGGAAACACAAACAACCAAGATTCTAAAAAAGCCAACCCAACAATAACAATCCTATCAATCTAATATAACAAAAGTCAAGCACAACTAGTACACTCCTACTATATTATAATGAGTCATTTAAATCCCAAAAAACATGCAAAATAACACCTATGTGACAACAAAATAAACCAACTCAATAAGAAGAAAATGGCTCCCACTGTAAGAAATAATATTGCCACCCTGCAAAACTTATAAAGGAATAGAGCCCATCAATCATAAAAGCAACCTCTTAACCACGAGCGAAGAACACCAAGAACTAACATCATCAGCAAAGATCAGATTAGGATAAATTTAAATAGATAGAAGGTTGCTCAGTCCAAGCGCATAAGTGATAAGAAAACTTATGATCTTCCACTTTTAATTATTTTTAAGAGCGTAGTTTTACCAACTCAAACACATCTGACATAGATAAAACATGTCCTAAAAAAATAAATGCATTCCAAACTAACCAAATACTCCATAGAGCAGACAACCAAATCACAAACTACCTATATGTCATTTTTTAATTACAGAGAGGCAGCCACATAATTGTTTAAGATGAGCGATAAAGTTATTTGACAACACAAATTGGAATTGAAAACTGACATTAAAAAAAAAATGTGAAGAAGTCTCCACCCTTTGATTGTACCATACACATGAAGTATGAGAATCATGAAGCACTTGTCTCTTGGCAAGATTTACTATAGTAGGAATTCTATCTAACATTTCCCTCCAAGCAAAGCAAGAGACCTTAGAGAGCACCAAACGACACCAAATAAACTTGTATAATGGTATTTATGCAAATAATGAGTCATTAATAATAACATGATAAGTTGATTTGATGAAAAACACGCCACTTAGATAAGCTTTTCAACACCAAGTATCCCCAATCCTTTTATGAATTTGAAACCTACTCAGCTCCAACACTAACAAATCTAACTATGACAATTCCCATTGAAATAAAGGTTTTCACCCCAGTTCCACTCAACTCCACCGACACTACCAATAAACATATTCTTAACAGTTGCCTGTTGATTGATAGCAATAGAGAAAAGCTTACTATACCTCGTTGAAAAAGAAATTTTAATACACCAAGAATCTCTCCATAATGAAGTGCTTTCCTCATTACCCACAACTCTAACACACCTTGTTGAAAACCACTCCCAATAAATACAATCACACTCATCAGTATATGCTTCACAAATCTAACCACCACCTAAACCCACTACCCTTTTTACCAACCTTTGTGCCACAACAAGACTCAAATTTTTTAGTTGCATCACTATTTGGCATAATAACACTTTTTCTTTTCTACTACCTATGTCGTAAGGGGTAATAATGTGACTTTAAAAAAAATTGTTGTGTCGCAAGTGACCACAACAAGACTTTTTATTTTTATTTTTTAGGATATAGGGAATTTGGGGGTGGAAGTATGCAAGCACCTCCCTGTTGTACCAAACTCCCTATCACATTCTTTATCATATTCATCATTTTTATATATTGAATCAAAATTCATAGGACCCTCAATATAATTTACGTCTTCAATTTATTTGAAATTTTTTGACACTTTTTGAAGAGCTTTTGGTGGCGGTATAACTGATGATAGTATTATAGTTGGGATATCCAAAAAGCTTAAAAAATAATACGGGACCCCACGCTCAATATACATCTTTCTAACCATTCCATTTCCAAGAATAAAATTATCATTCATTTTCTATGTTGTATTAGTTTTTATATGAGTTAAAATGGTAGATAAAGGATGAACACCAACCTTTATTTAAATTGAAATAACGAAATCCTTGATAGTTTCAAATTGAGGCAGGGGATCCTATGTCCCTGTACCTTTTCCTTTTCTACATGGAAAAATTTTGCACTACTAATACAAGAGAAAGTGAATGAAGGAGTTTGGATGTCAGTATAAGTTTATTAGAATGGCCCGACTATCTCACATCTTTTCTTTGTGGAAGATTGTCTACTTATGGTTAATACTACACCTTCTCAAATGAAGGTGGTGAGGGATGTACTTAATCAATTTTGTAGAACACTAGTTTTAAAGGCGAGTATTCAAAAGTTTTTTTTCGTGGCTTTAAAGAATGTTTCAAGACAGTAGATTGTTAACTTTGAGCCCATCATCCACTTTAGCCATACCAGTAGTTGAGGGAAGTATCTTGGCTTCCCCTTGTTACCAGACAAAGTCAAGAAGAGTGACTTTGCTTTCATTATAAATAGTTTTAATGGAAGACTCCAAGGATGGAAAACAAATTTTTTTGAACCGAGCAGGAAGAATCATTTCAGCTAAATCTATGTTGTCAACTATTCCAACATACATTATGAAACCTTTGATGTATAGAAGAATTTGTGATAACATAGACAAAAGTATTTGTGGATTTATTTAGGAGAAGTCTTCAACATAATGGGTCAATTGACACGAGATCACTAAGTCATAAGAGTCAAAAGGCCTCACAGTTAGGCGAGCAAGGAAAGTAAACACAATTTTTTTGGAAAGCATGTATGGTCTATCATTCATGAACCGTAGAAGTTGTGGGTTCAACTCCTAAGGGATAAGTACCTTGGGGATTGTCATGCATGATGTATTATAGCAAGTCTGCTCATATACCTAGAGGTCAATCATAACAACCCTGGAACATATAAAGGAGGCCTTTATATTTGAAGTTAGAAAGAGAGATATTTCTCTCTTCTTTGATAAATTGGCTACCAGACGGACCGATTGGTGGATTTGTAAACTATGTCCATATCAGTGACTCACAACTAAGTATTAAGGATATCCTCATTGATGGGCATTGCACTAGTGCAAAAATTGGATTTAAAATCGGAGTTTTAAGATCGGTTATAAGGTAACCGATCTTAAAAGTGACGCGGTGGCAATTTTGTAAATAACATGAACACTTTTAAGATCGGTTAAAATGTAACCGATCTTAAAAGTACATTTAAGATCCGGTTATTTTATGACCGATCTTAAAAGTATGTCTGACACAACTTTTAAGATTGGTTACAAAATAATCGATCTTAAAAGTGCCACTTTTAAGATCGGTTCTTTTGTAACCGATATTAAAAGTTACACTTTTAAGATCGGTCAAAAAATAACCGATCTTAAAAGTATTTCATGACCGATCTTAAAAGTGGCACTTTTAAAATCGATTATTTAAGAACCGATTTTAAAAGTGCTACTTTTAAAATCAATTATTACAGAACCGATTTTGTATGTAGTATACAAAATCGGTTCTTAAATAACTGATTTTAAAAGTATCGTCAGAAATCTTTTATATTCCTATCCATTCTCATTCTCTTTAATCTTTCCCTCCATTCCTTTTTTTAATCTCTGACGCTCTTATTTTCTAAAGTCTCCAAGGTAAATTTCGTTTTCATTTTCGTCTTCTCATGTTCTTATTGTAACTCTTTTCGTTTGCTCATACTCTTCTCATCTCTATTTTCGTTGTAGGTTCAGTTTGGGCAAAATTCGAACCTGGAACAACCCGTTCTGCAAGGAGAACGGGCCGTTCTCTCCCCGAACTGAAAGTTAAGTTTTTGGTCTTTTTGAACAGACTGGAACGGCCCGTTCCAGTTTTGGAACGGACCGTTCCAGTTTAATTTTTTTCACTGTCCAGACTTTTAAGATCGGTTATAAATCAACCGATTTTAAAAGTCCAAAATAACCGATTTTAAAAGCCTTTTTTTCACTAGTGTTGGCGTTGAGAGTTTCTTTAAGCAGGTATTGTTAAATCTCAAATGCTATATACTATGTTGGATGAGAATACTGAGGACAAAATCATTGGGGTATTTTAATGATTGGAGTTTTTTCTGTCAACTTGACCTACCTGTGGCTGGTTAGTGAACTTGCGCCCAATCACACTCCCTTTAAAAGTGTTGGACATGGATTTGGAAGCTAAATGTCCCTAAATCAATTAAACAACCTTTTTTCTGGTTCATTTTTTCAAAAAGAGCCTTCTTACAAATTCCTTAGGCTTTTAGCAACATGTTTTTGTTAAGCTTTTTTGTTTCAAGTGCAGATCAGTGGAGGAATTTATACCTCACATTCTAAGAAACTGTACATGTGCCTAACAGGTATAGAGGACTCTTGGTATGGACATTATTCAAGACTTCTACAATATGGTAAAGATGGCTGATTACATAGTTGAAGGGCACCAACAGATCCATTTTGCTTATACGTGTTGGTATTTATGTAAATTTAAAAATAGAAAGATCTTTTAACAAAAATCTTGGTCACACTGGCAAGTAGTATACCAAGTGGCTACTACTACTCACGTACTATATGCAGGAAGATCTTCCTTTAGGAACAATAGTTAACAAATGGTGTCTCGGTCACCATCTACTAGGAACGTAGTGAAAGTTAATACAGACGGTAGCTTAGTTGGTAACCCAGGGATCTCAGGTTTTGGCAAACTTCTACGTGATTTGTATGGTGCATGGCTTCGGAGATTCTCTGACAGCTGTGATATCACCATTAATATGAAAACAAAGTTGCTTGGTATGTATCGTGGCACCCGTTTAGTGTGGGAGACTGGTTCTAAAAAGGTTATTTATGAATTAGATTCCTTGATGGCATTGAAACTAGTAACCAAGAACATATCACCATGACATCCACATGTGAGAATCATCAACATAATTCGTTCTTTTAGAAATGATGAATGAACTCTCTCCTGTTGAGAGTTAGTTAATTCAGTTACTAGTGCAATTTGTAATGACTTAGTTTTTCTGTTGTATAAATAGCTTGCTGTCATCAATGAAATAATGAGTTTCTCTTTCACCATTTGTCATCAATAAACTTTCTAATATTCAATTAAGTTCCAACATCTGGTATCAGAGCTTGTACAATCCGGGACCTGCATTGTGACATTGCTGCGCATAATGGCTTCCTCGAATGGAAATTTTCCAGCAACCTTACCGGTTCTTGAAGGTGGCAAGAAATTTGATCAGTGGTGTGCTAAGATGAGAGTGATTTTTGGCTTTCAAGATGTGCTTGATATTGTCAAAGAAGGAGTACAAGAAGTGGATAGTGGAGCAACAGAGGATCAGAAAGCTGCGAACAAGGAGGCTAAGAAGAAGGATTGCAAAGCTTTATTCATCATACATCAATGTGTGGACATGGGAAACTTTGAAAAAATTTCAAACGTCACTACAGCAAAAGAGGCGTGGGAGATTCTTGAGAGGGCACATGCAGGGAATGATAAATTGAAGAAGGTTCGACTGCAAACCTTGAGGAGACAGTATGAACTCTTACAGATGGAAGGAAATGAGGTAGTAGGAGCTTATTTCACTCGGGTATTATCTCTAACAAATTTGATGAAAAGTTATGGGGAAAGAATCTCAAGTCAAATGATTGTTGAGAAAGTGTTGAGATCATTGTCACCAAGATTTGATCACATTGTTGTTGCTATTGAAGAATCCAAGAATCTTGAAATCTTGACATCTTGAAGGTGGAGGAGCTACAAGGCTCTTTGGAGGCTCATGAACAAAGAATGGTTGAAAGAAGTGCTGAGAAGACTGTTGAGCAAGCTTTACAAGTCCACAGTGTGAAGCATGAATGTGAAGCAAGCAGAAACAAGAGAGGCTGAGGCAAATGGAAGCACAATAGAGGAAGAGGTAATAACAACCATACTGGAGTCAGAGAACAACACGATCAAAGGTTTAACAATAATGAACCAAAAAAAGGTGGTGGTACAAACTTTAGAGGAAGAGGTGGCAGGAAGAAGGTGGACAAGAGACACATTCAGTGCTTCAATTGTTAAAGGTGGGGTCATTATGCAGAAGAATGTTACAGCAAGAAAGAACATAATAATGAGGCACAATTAGTCAAGGAAGATGACTCAGATTCAGATCAAGTTTTGCTAATGGTGACAACCAAGACTGTTGAAGATAGTGAGAATTTGTGGTATCTTGATACTGGGTGTTCTTCCCACATGACTGGTAGAAAGGATTGGTTTTCAAAACTTGATGAATCTGTAAAAAGCAAAGTAAAATTTGCTGATCATAGAACTCTTGATGCTGAAGGAATTGGAGAAGTAGCAATAAGGAGCAAGAATGGGCAACGGTCTATTAATTTTGAATGTGTTGTATGTGCCTCACATGAAAAGCAACCTCCTCAGCCTTGGACAATTGTTAGAGAGAGGCTTTAAAATGGTGATGGAAAATAATGGGATGACAATATATGATAATAAGAAAAGGTTGATTCTTAAAGCATCCCTATCTAAGAATATAACCTTTAGAGTTGAAATTCAGGTTTTGGAGCATCAATGCTTGGTTTCCGCTATGAATAGTGAAGAATGGCTTTGGCATTATAGGTTTGGACATCTAAATTTTAGAGATCTGAACCTCTTGAGTAGATACAACATGGTAACTGGTCTTCCTCATCTTCATCAGCCCAAAGAAATGTGTAGGGAATGTGTGGAGTGCAAACAGCCAATAAACACCTTCAAGCAACATGTTCCTATTAGATCAAGATGCAAATTAGAAGTGGTATATTCTGACGTCTGTGGCCCTCTTCAAACTGAATCACTTGGAGGTAACAAATATTTTGTGACTTTCATTGATGACTTTAGTAGAAAGGTTTGGGTATACTTGATTAAGAACAAAGGAGATGTGTTCAGTACCTTTAAAAAATTTAAGTGCTTGGCTGAAAAATAATGTGATTGTTCTGTTAAAATTTTAAGAACTGATGGTGGTGGTGAGTATGTTTCAGCTGAATTCACAAGCTTTTGTGAAGATGAGGACATTGTGCATGAGGTGACTCCACCTTATACACCTCAACACAATGGTACTGCTGAAAGGAAGAATAGAACCCTTATGAACATGGTGAGAAACATGCTGAAAAGCAAGGGGTTGCCAAAATATTTGTGGGGAGAAGCAGTTTCTACAGCTGCCTACATTCTGAACAGAAGTCCAACCAAGAGATTGTAGGGTGTAACTCCTGAAGAAATCTGGTTCGGACACAAACCAGACACCAGTCACTTTAGGATTTTTGGCTCATTGTGTTACAGACATGTTCCTGATCAACTAAGAAGAAAATTGGAAGATAAGGGTCAACAGATGATACTTGTTGGCTATCATGCTACTGGTGGCTATAAACTCCTTGATCCAAATAGTAGGCAAATTATAATCAGCAGGGATGTGATAATTGACGAGGCTAGCATGTGGAAGGATGAAATTGATTCAAAAGGGAAAACAACCAGGATGCTTGTTGATTTTGAAAGTGAAACGACTGACTTACATCCAACAGCTACTATTGAACCAAGGAGATCACAAAGAACCAGACAAATTCCTCAAAGACTACATGATTATGACATTTTCAGTGAATCAACAGTGAACTCAGAAGGTGATTTGGTGCACCTTGCATTGTTTTCAGAAATTGAACCAGTAAGTTTTGAAGAAGCAATGGATGATCCCAAATGGATTGAGGCTATGAAAGATGAGTTGAGATCAATTGAAAAAAATAAAACCTGGGAGTTAGTGTCTCTACCACTTCAGAAAAAATCAATTGATGTGAAGTGGGTGTACAAAGTGAAAGAGAAGCCAAAAGGAGAAGTGGCCAAGTATAAGGCTAGATTGGTGGCGAAGGGATTTCTACAGAAAGCTGGAATTGACTATGGTGATGTGTTTGCACCAGTGGCAAGAATTGAGACAGTAAGATTAGTGGTTGCTCTCGCAAGTTTGAAAGGCTGGCCCATGTATCAGTTAGACGTAAAATCTGCATTTCTGAACGGAGAAATTGAAGAGGAGGTTTATGTAGCTCAACCACCAGGTTTTAAAATAAAAGGACAGGAAGAAAAGGTGTATAAATTGAGGAAAGATCTATACGGTTTGAAACAGGCCCCGCGAGCTTGGAACAAAAGAATTGACAGTTTCTTGCATCAAATGAAGTTCATTAAGTGCACTTATGAGCATGGCGTTTATGTTAAATCTGAGAATAATTCAGATTTGTTAATAGCATGTCTTTATGTTGATGATTTGCTGGTTACAGGTAGTAATCAAGGTATGGTTGTTGATTTTAAAAGAAGCATGATGGAAGAGTTTGAAATGACTGATTTGGGTCATTTGTCCTACTTTCTGGGAATTGAATTCAAGAAAACTGAGAAGGGAATTGTGATGCACCAATGCAAGTATGCTACAGATATTTTGAAAAAGTTTAATTTGTATGATTGCAATCCCTGTGCCACACCTGCTGAAATAGGGTTATTGCTTAAAAAAGATGGCCCTGAATAACTTGTTGATGCCACGCAGTACAGACAAATGGTTGGATCTCTCAGATATTTGTGCAACACAAGGTCTGACATTGCATATAGTGTGGGTTTAATCAGCAGATTCATAAACAAGCCTTAGGTGCCTCATTTGCAAGCTGCAAAAAGGATCCTTAGATATGTGAAGGGAACACTTGACTATGGAATTTTGTTTCAAAACAACGAGAGCAACACAATTGATGAAGTTTGTGGATATACTGACTCTGATTGGTGTGGTGACAAAGATGAAAGAAGAAGCACAGCTGGATATGTCTTCATGCTTGGTAAAGCACCATTCTCTTGGTGTTCAAAAAAGGAATCAATTGTGGCACTATCCTCATGTGAAGCTGAGTATGTGGCAGCATCAATGTGTGCCTGCCAAGCATTGTGGATTGATACATTGCTGCATGAACTGAAGGTGAGAGAACCAGGTAATATGAAGTTTATGATGGATAATAAGTCAGCAATAAACTTGGCCAAAAATCCAATAGCTCATGGGAGAAGTAAGCACATAGAAACCAAGTTTCATTTCATAAGGGATCAGGTGAACAAAGGAAGATTAAGACTGGAGTATTGCAGATCAGAGGCGCAGATTGCAGACATTTTCACTAAAGCGTTGAAGGGTGATAGATTCAAAAATTTAAGAGAGAAACTATCTGTTGTATCTTTGAGTGAACTGAATTAAAGGGGGAATGTTGAGAGTTAGTTAATTCAGTTACTGGTGCAATTTGTAATGACTTAGTTTTTCTGTTGTATAAATAGCTTGCTGTCATCAATGAAATAATGAGTTTCTCTTTCACCATTTGTCATCAATAAACTTTCTAATATTCAATTAAGTTCTAACATCTCCTTTATTGACACTATATGTGAAGGCAACCAATTACTAATGAACTAATTGGTTGACTAAACATAATTGTTCTAGCGATGACAGTTGAGTGATCTAGAAATTGTGAATTTTTTCGATTCAACATATTATATTGATAAATGCTCTAGGAGTATCTTTTGTTAAACAAAAGTTTGTACTTGATCTCTTGTACCTTTAATCTTTTTGAAGGATAAGCAAAATTATACTTTTTATTTAATGGTTTTCCCCTAAAAATGTTATATCCCAAAAACTTTTTCTCCCTTTCAGTTTTTTTCTCAAGAACTTTATATCCTTTTCTCATAATGTATTATATAAAAACAAATATTTTGTAGTACCAAGTGAAATTATATATTTTAAAAATATTTTATAACAATTTTTTCCAGTAAAAAATATCTAATTATAATTAATTATAATAATATTAATTTATTAAAATCATTTAACTTTCATGACTATCTCACATCCTAACTATCTATCAAAGATAGTACGTACCGATAGCAAATGGGGAAATTCTATGTACACGAAACCATACCTTTTGTTTTTTCTTTTCGAAACCAGGCACTGAAGTAAGAATAATAATAATACAGTGTAGTCACACATGGTGGCACATATCTGAGTGTGGGATGGTTATTTTTTTAAACAAACACTTTTAGTTTTAGAAAATCAAGACCATTTTAAAAAATGTAATCAACTAATTTGCTACTAAAAAAATTATAAAATATAACTGTTCACACTCTCGATTAATTTAGAAAAGTTAATATTAAAAATAATTGACAAATAATCTGTTGTTTATATAGATTAGAATTAACTATTTAGATCGAAATTATTTTTAGTGGTATTATTAAACGATAACAGTTTTAAGAGTTTTCCCTAAATTGAGGTATAGAAGTCAATATTAGCCTAATATATTTGATTTTCTTAACTTTATATATATATATATATATATTTATGTAAAGTTATCAAATAAGTAAAAATAATTGTAAATCACAATATAAATTATTATAATATAATTAAATTATCACATTACGGATGAAATATTATTATTATTTATATAATTTGAACTTGACCCGAAATTAACTCAAAAATTAAAAAGAAAATTGTCTAATAATCCGAGCTGAATGAATTACAAGCGGGCCTAAATACAAGCCTGCATTGAGTTCTAATCAACCTAACTAAAAAGGAATGGGACCATACAACAGTTTCTTTCTCCCTTTATTTTGCCTCTCCAAAACGATAAAGTATGTCAAAACTCAAAATGAAAGTTGTGGAAATTTAAAAAATTGTAACCTGTTTATATATAAAAGAAATAGACGACACACACATATATATATATATATATGAAATAAATAAAAATAATATAATTTTTTTATAACTATATTATTTATATAAAATATTCACTACAACAAAATAGACTTTTAGTGATATTTAATATGAATTTTACTGGTAATAAAAATTGCTACAAAATCTTTTACTGACATTCTCACAATAGTCATTGTATGCAGTGTCGCTAAAACATTTAGTGACAATTATTTTAATGCTGGTAAAAATTTTTATAATGGTCGGAAAAAGTATAATTTATTGAGGCATTTTTTACTTTTTAGTCGATATGAGACTTGTAAGATGAGTACAAATACTCTTTAATTATCTTATTTCTAGTTGATGTGGGACTTATAAGATAATGGTTGTCTTCTACTTATATATTTTTTAATTTCTTTATTTTTGTAATTGTTTTATCTCCTAATTAATTATTTTATCAATAGCTGATGTGAGGTTTGAATTTTTTTCCAATACATCTTGTCAAGTTTAGGGACTATTGAGTTTAGTAATGGTGAGTAATGGTCTAACTCATCTTATAAAATAAACTTGTAAGGTGAGAGTTAGTATCCATTTATATACTCTTTAATTATTTTATTTCTAGTCAATGTGAGACTTAAGTTTTTTACAGTAAATAATTTTCACTAATAGTAAATTTTAGTGTGATACAAATACATTTTTAGTGGCCATTATATATTAATTATTAATATAAATAAAGGCAATTAATTTATTGTTGTTAAATAATTATCGCTAATTATAAATTTTGTTGTAGTGATTGAAGGATGAACTAATTTTCTTTGAAAAATCCGATTAATTACTTTTAGTAGGATTTTTACTTTTAATCTCGTTTTTTTTTTCATTTACAATATTCAAACTAAAACTTTGTTAAAAAAAAAAAAGTGAGTTCAGTAGCAGTGAACAACTTGGGAAGAAAAAAATAATATAATTAGAGTATATTCGAAGAGATAATAATATGTTAAATAAATAAATAAACACTAAGGGGTTTTTGCGTGGCCGTGCAAAGTGCGCGGGAGAGATAACAAAACAGTGGCCAATAAATCTCAAACCCTAGATAGAGGATAAAGGTCCTAAGCTAGGATTGTATGGTACCTACTACTGTAGTGTTTCATGTCAAATGTGCTCCCCATAATAAACAACACCACTTACACTCCTAAGTCTCCTATCCCTTCTTTCAAAATCCAGCAAGATTCTCCTTTTCATTCTTGTTTCATCACTTATTTTAGTTCATTCATAGCTATTTCATAAGTTTTTTAATTTCCAAAAAAAATAATAATTAAAATGTATGTTTCGTCTTAGTTCATGATACACGTCTAAAAAAAATCACATCAAAATTGTTGCAAAGTAATTTAATTATTGATTATACTAATCTACATCAAATTAAAATTGATGTGAATCTAAACATCCTCAAAGTCTTGCATTAATATGATGAAAGAAAGTCTCTTTTATATATCTTTATAAATAAATTATCAATTTTATTCTCAAAGATTTTTTCTTCTTCTTAAAGTCTTTAAACTAATAAAATTAAATAAATAGTTCCTCAAAGATTAAATGTCCATCAAATTAGCTTCTAAGTTAATATATTTTCCTAACAGCGTAGGATTAATTTGAATTTTGTTTTCAATATTTGAGGAATTATTAACATAATCTTTGATACTTCAATGACTACTTATGTAATTTTAGTAACTTGAAGATTATTTAGGAGACAAAGAGTGATACTTTAATGACCAAATGATAGTTTATTCTATCTTTATTTATATTGAAGATGTCTATGATAAATTTAACTTATAATATAAATTTGCCTTAGAAGATAGTTAGAAAATTGTAAACTAACTAAAGACTTTTGTAATATAAAACTCACGAGCTGGACAGCTCAAAGATAATAAATTAACTAATTAAATTAAGAGCGGTGAAATTAATTATAATAAATTATTTGATATATATAAAATGAAAAAAAAAATAACAAAGTAAGAAGTAAAAAAAGTTTATAGAATGAAAAAAATATATATTAAAAATTCAAGTAAACTATAAGAATGAGAATGAAAACCTAACAACTAAAATGATTATCCATTTAATCGAGCCATTACCAAGAGTTATTATAACGTACGAGACAACATTGCTCTCAGTAAAATGAGATCATATAAAATTATTGACTTTTGATTTAAATTATTATTTTTAAATGATTAGATAATTTTTTCCAAATTGATTTAGCCTGTTGAACCTAAATTCTATGATTAAAAATTAAATATTCATACATTATTTTGTTTTCCCTTTTATTGTTTATTACATAATTTTCACTGAGTTTGTATTCATTCTTTCTTTGTTCATTTTTAAAATAAATTATATGTTATTGAGATTTGAGGACTACAGTTATTTCCAATTAAGCATCATACTGTTGACATTCCTCCATTGTTTTTTATGGTTCTCTGTTTTGCTTTACATTATATTACATTTGACTCTCACCAATTGGTTAATAATGTTGCTTTTGTGACATATTTGATACTTTTGTTATTGTGATGATATAAATAGTGTTTCTAAATGATTAATGAATTATAGAATAATTTTAATAGGATAGTATAATTTCGAAACTAATATTTTAGGAGAGATTGTGCCGAATTTTTGATAAATCCATAGTAAGACTAATTTAAAAAATTATTTTATTAAGAATGTATTCATATTGATTAATTGTAACCAACAAAGAAAGTAATATCAATATATTGCTGATCACAATTCGACTTTATGACACTTGTCTAAGGCCACAATAGTCAACTTCATGTAACAACGTTGTTCAACATCAATTCAAGTAGCCGCCAGTAGCTTTCACTTTTTATGGCAATGTCTATATTTACGTCAATTTTATTGTTTTATTTGCTGGGTGTGTTTCTTGATTCATAAGTGAATATTTATAAAATTGAATTTGAATGAAATTAAATTAGTTTAACAAAAATAATTGAAGTAAATATATGTTGAGATAATTTAATTTTAAAAATAAATTAATAATAAAATTCATTTTAAAATTATTGATCTAACAAAAATTATCTAAAATCATTGCTTAACGTATATTTGAAATTACGTCACGCCAACTTAAATTTATGTGAAATAAATATTTATAACTTCTTTATTTATTATCAATTTTAACCTAATTTTTTAAGTTAACATAAGTAAATAACGTCACTTTATGATAAAAAAATTTCTTGTTAAATAATAAAATTATTCACGCGTCTAAAGATCTTAAACAAAACACACATACATTTTATCTTTTAGCTCTTTATATATAAAGCAGAATTGTAATTTAAAAATTTAAATTATATAATTTTCTTAATTAAAAAAATAGAAAATAAAAATTTTAAAAATATCAAAATAAATAAAAATCTGTAAATCAAAATAATATCTTAAAAGTTATAAATTTTTAAAATATCTTCTTAAATATTAATTAACTAAATTTATTTAAAATTTGAGTTATTTTTTCAATATTGACCGACTCAAGTGCAAGACCGATTTTCAACTTCAAATCAACTTTTTAACGGAAGATCCTTTAGTACATATTTTTGCGCGTTAAATGAGCATACGTCAACGTGTAACGAAAGAGTTTCCAAACATGCACGGTGACTGTTGTTTTACTTTTACTTTCTTTTTTCTCTTCTTTCAACCCCAGAAAAGTTTACTACATTATATCAATAATTAATATTCATAATGAAACTGTTGGAGTAGTTAGTGACTTGGTGTTAGACACATGCTGGCGTTTGTTGATTTTTTCTGCTCACATCACATACATTTTTTGGGTGCAGTCCTTTACTTTAACCACTTGAATTTAATTTAATTTAATTTTTATATTTTCAATGGTTAAAATTAACTTTTTATTCAAAGTATTTATTCAATAATCAATAAAAATGTAAATGATCATTAATTTTTGCATAATAATAAGGAAAGTATAACTGACTTAAATACAATAAAAATAATGTAAGAATTATCAATTTTCTGAAGAATAAATTGACAAAATATTAATGTAAAAATAAAGAATCAAAATAATTTTTTAAAAAATAAATCTTAAAAATAAAATAAAATAAATATAATATATCGTTTCAGGCTAACAGGGCAGTTCAAAAACATAATCAACAATTTCAACAACAGAACAACTAGACACGTGAGGAAAAAAAAAACCGTGACAATAGATAGGGGCAAAAGTGACAATCTATTTTTTCCTTTTCTTTTTGGTACGAGATTCACGCTTTAGGAAATAAAATTTAACAAAGAACTCTCCTGTATTTCACAGACATGCAATTTTTTTTTTCCTGATTCAAATTTCTCATTTCTATTAACTACATCTCTTTTAAAATTAATGTGTTAGTCTCTATAATTTTATCAAACTTCTAATTAATTTTTTATGATTAAAAATATTATAATTTTAAAATATTGAAAATAAATTATTCATTCACTAACACAATTAAAGTTTCGTTAATTTATGTTGAAAAGATATTGTGATATGTTACTTCTAAATGTAGTAACTAATAACTTTTTTATTTTAATATAAATTATACTTTTAATTTTTTAATTCTTGATATTTTTAATTTACATATATTTGTAAAAGTTGAGAGTTTGTAATAAATGAATGTTTTAAAAGTTAAATACATATGATTTATAATAAATAAGTATTTTAAATATTTAAATTATCTCTATCTCTTATCTATTCTAACTTTTTTAGCTTTAAATTCAGTTTTATTGTTTTTAAAATTACTAATAATTAAGACCAATTTTATATTTCAATATCAACTATTTATTATAAATATTAAATAAATTTTATATGTTTCAAATATTTATTTATTGTAACTAAAATATTTAAATATTTATTTATTATGAATTTTAATTATAATATAATTTCAATAAACAAAAATAATTATTTATTTATGTCAATACATACATACATACATATATATATATATATATATATATTATAAATCATAACTATATAAAATAAATATTTATTTTGTATATTGTATAGATTATGCAACATTGTATGTCTTCTTAATTGTTGTATTTTATCAATGTTTATGTAGCACGTGTTATTTTTTGAGTTGTTACTGGAAAACTTTGGGAGTTTAGAAACTCATGAAGAGTTTTTTTGGGTGTGTAAAGAATTTTCTCTAGATAAAGGTTTAGTTTGATCATGAGGAAAAAAGTATATAAAATTTCTTTAAAGAATTGAGTTTCCTAGGTTCATAATTAAGAAGTCCTAAAGAGATAAACTACAGAGATGGAGACTTTAATCCTTTTTTTTTCTCTTTCCAGACTTCCCAGCAGAGCAACAGATCTCCGTTTGGTGTGTGAGTGTTGATTGGAGGTTTTTGGTTGAAGTTTGTCCTTGTAGAGGTGTGATATAGAGCTTCTCATAGTTCGAAAGCTCAAAACTAGCTATTTCTCTTTTCCTCTCTTTGTTAGGAGTTAAGGTAAAGGAAGCTAAATTTTGAACATTGACTGAGTTGGTTGTTGTGTGTTGGTGAGTTGTATCAAGTTGTTGGTTGTGCTAGTAGTTTAATTAAGGAATTGATTCTTACATGGTGAAGTTTTGGGGGTCTCTTGGGCATGCTTGGGATTTGGGTGATCATTGATTAATCCTTGTTGCATGTTGATTTGTTGCAAAAAAATGAGTTGTTGATGACAAAATATGAGATATATGACATTGCATGCTTGAGATTCTTTATTTTTCAGGTGATGGTGTGTCATTTCTTGAGTCTGCAAATGCAAAACTCGTCATCATGTCAGGTGTGCCTTAAAGGTGTCAAATGTGAAGAGAAAGAATTGTCTCAGGTTGAAACCATGTTGGATGGGGTTTGAATGACGTCGAACGTGAGGTGAGAAAATTGCCTCAAGTTGGATTGGCGTTGGCGCCAAAGGAGTGACATCGGATATGAAGAGAGAAAATTGTCTTTGCCTGATTTGGGATTGGACATGGGACTTTGTCACGCTAGGCATAAGGGTTCAAGGGTTCCCTACCTCAACTACATCAAGCATGGGTTGAATGGAGTCATACATGGGCAAGATAGAGAGGTCTCTACCTCAATGACTTTGAGCGAGGGTGTGTGGTGTCAAGTGTGGATTGCTTTGAAAAATTATTGTTATTTATATGATTAAACAATGAACATGAGTATGTTAGGTGAATCTATTACATATTGCATGTTGATTGATGTTGTTGATCTGTGTATATTGATATGAGATGATACATGTAGATAATTGTATGGTTGAATTGATGAGATGCATTGTTATGCTATGAGTTAATAATGTTGTTAAATTTATATCCATCAACCTGGGGTAATATATATAGATGATTGTTGATGCGTTGATGCTGAAAATGCTTCAAACACTTAGGCATGTTGTGTGTGATACATTAATGGTGTGTGATGTTGAGAATGCTATAAACATTTAGACAAGTTGATTGACTTAAAACTAAATAAAATGTTATTTTTTAAAGTTGAGTATCTCATAATATGGATATTGGTGGGAATGCTGTATGAGTTTAGTTGTTTAAAATTCCTCCTTAAGCAAGTGTTCACTCTTGAAGTGAATTGATGAGTCTCATTTAAATCCTTATTTGATTTTGGAATAAAATATGAAATTAAGGGTTACAACCATTAATTGTTTACCGAAGAGGTGTATGGTATTATGATAATAGTTAGCATGTTAATCTCATAAACAACTCTCTTAAATAATGTTTTTTAAAAGTATTAAACAAATTTTAAAAAAATGACATTATATGTCACAATAATATAAAAAAAAATAGTCATTATTCATATAATTTTAACGTGTAAAAATCAAATTATATATATATATATATATATATATATATATATATATCCGATGAGTATACATTTACAAAATTTTAATGGTGTTAGTATACGAAAAATTTAATTATAAAATTTTTAAATTAGAAAGATCTTTTAAAAAGTTTTTAACTAGAAAAACATAATTAAAAATTTGATAATACTATATAGATCATCAAATTAATTTAACCTTTATTTTTTATATCTTAAAACTCAACTTTTAAATTTAATTAAAATAATATGATATGACGTAAAAAAAACTAACTATGAATATAAAATAAAATAAATTTATGATAATAATACATTACCATTAATCTCATAAACAGTCTATAATTAATAATTTTACCAAATCCAATTAATTAAAAACACATAACACCGGAATTTATGTTTGAAATGTTTGTTTTGGTATTAACTAAAGAAAAAAATAGATAAAAAATCATATATATATTTTTTATGAGTAAAAATGTTAAGATAAAAAATAACACGAGTTACTAACATCTTGAAATGTTGAAACTAAATAATAATATGAAATTTAATAGGGTAGCATATATAGGAGAAATTTCAGCTGTGATATATATTTATGGAAAGAAAAAGAAATAGGAGGCATATTTTTTGTCCAAAACCGAATATGTCCCCATAACCCAAATGCAGTAAAACGTATAGTTGACCCGGCAACAGCACTATAGTCTATAGAGGGAAACGATGTTGTCCACCACTGCGATTCCTAGAACGGGTGGCCCCTATCGTCCCAGTTGCCAGTACCATTACCCGTCAAGTCAGCACCCAAGTCACCAACCAACCGGTTCTTTCCTCGACACGTGTCAGTCGCAACTCCATTCGCTACGGTTCGGTTCGAGTCAGCGCGCACGCCTTTCCTAACGTTTCACCTTCTTCTGCTTCCTTCCACATTCCCTTTACCCCAGACTTTTGGGCCAAAATTATTAGCAAAAAAACAGAATCATCATTACTATTATAAAAAAATACACAACATCAAATACGGTTTCTACCTCGGAAAATTCCACCTTCCCTTTCTCTCATATCACTATTGCACTGTTACTGTCATCGAATCTTCAGCCAATGGAGCCTGCAAAACCCTAGCAACCTTCCGCCGCCTTTTCTCTCGCCTCAGCATGAGCTTTTTCTGTAAGTTTCCCTTTTAAATTAATCAATTCTTTAATTAATAATACCAACTTTAGAGCCTTTTCATGTTATTCGGGTGGTAATGATTTTTGGTACAATTTGAGGGTCGCTATACACTTTTCTACGTTTTTTTTTAAACATTTCTCCTTGTCATCAAGTTTTCCACCTTCAGCGTAAATTTCTCCCTTTCCTTTTTTATTTATTTTCCGGGAAAACTCGTATTATTTTTTTTTGGAATTTTGTGAACTTGTTGGGATTTGTTGTTGTTGGATATGAGCCAGAAGCGAACTCGTTGTTTGTCTGTTTTTGAATTGTTGTTCTTTCGTGTTAATTTTTGGGCATATTGTTCTAGTAAGCTTCTTTGAATATTTCTGTTATGTTGTTGCGTGTTGTGAATTATGGCCCCATACTGTTTATACGAGATGTTGAGGATTTATTAAATTTGTTTTGGCATGGATCATGGATATTTAACGAGCTCAATTGACTTTGTGACAGTTAACGGGGATTTGAAATTGGTAAAAGCTTTCAGCTGGCTTGGCGCTAGTTGAGGGGTAGTGCTTTCTGTGTGTCACAGATGGGTGAAGATAGCCCGCGAGTTGGTGGGTTTTCAGCTGGTCTGGCTGTGCTACTGAACGGTGAGGATAGTAACAAAAAATCGCCAAAAACTCGGCTTCTTTCTTGCTGTGACGATTTGGGTCAACAGTCTGTGGAGCGAACCCTTGAGTATGTGTTTGGCCTACCAAACAGATCACTCAATTCATTGACTGGTCCAGTTGATTGTAAGTTTATTCGTTCTGTCATTAAGAATGATTTCTTAAAATATAATGTGAAATTGAGTGATTCTTATGGTGAAAGAGATGGGATTTGCTTTAATAGTAAAACTGGTAATGGGCATGATGTTATTGGCCTAGAAGAAACCAGCATCTGTGGTGATATTAAAGTCATCAAGTCTCCTTTCCTTATAGAGAGCTCGGCTATGTTTAGTAGTGCCAGGGCTAGTGCTTGTGTTTGGAAAGGAAAATGGATGTATGAAGTTATGTTGGAAACATCTGGCATACAGCAGCTTGGTTGGGCCACTCTTTCTTGCCCTTTCACTGACCATAAAGGTGTTGGTGATGCCAATGATTCATATGCATATGATGGGAGACGAGTTAGCAAGTGGAACAAGGATGCTGAGACATACGGTCAGTCATGGGTTGTTGGTGATATCATTGGATGTTGTATAGATTTAAATCGAGATGAAATAATATTCTACAGGAATGGTAATTCACTTGGGGTGGCATTCCAAGGAATTCGAAAAATGGGTCCTGGTTTTGGTTATTATCCCGCAGTTTCTCTCTCCCAAGGGGAAAGATGTGAGTTGAACTTTGGAGCTCGGCCCTTCAAGTATCCAATTGAAGGCTACCTTCCTCTTCAAGCTCCTCCCTCTAAGAGCTACTTAGTCACCCAGTTGCTGCAATGCTGGTCAAGGCTGTTGGACATGCATTCAGTGGAACGAGCTGAGCATTCTTTAGTTCAGAAGTTGAGAAGGGTGAAGAGGTTTGTTTCATTGGAAGAGATTTTCCATCCTGCTTCTTATGCTATATGTGAGGAACTATTTTCTATACTTGAAGCAGATGTGGGGATCACAGAGTATATGGTTTGGGGTCCACTGTTGTCTTTCATGTTTGAAGTTTTTGGTTTGCATGCACCCCATGATTACCCAAGCTTGGATAAAGTAGTTGAGGTTCTACTACAATTTCAAGGATCACATGTGCTATTTGAACACATCCTAAATGCCCTTTCTTGCGGTTGTAAAATAGCTTCATTAATTCTAACCGAATGTCCTTACTCTGGATCATATTCTCACCTTGCATTGGCATGTCATCTACTAAGACGAGAGGAACTTATGATGCTTTGGTGGAAGTCACCAGATTTTGAATTCTTGTTTGAAGGTTTTCTGTCACAAAAGACTCCAAACAAACAGGATCTTGACTCCATGATACCAACTGTTTGGTGGCCTGGTTCATGTGAAGATGCATCTTATGAAGGTAACATGATGTTGACAACCACAGCTTTGTCTGAATCAATCAGCAAGGTGAATTCTTTCTCTCCTTGACCTAGCTTTATTTTTAGTTATGTCTGAGTTGAATACCTCATTGTATCTATATGAATTTTGAAGAAGCAAACAATTAAACTGATAAGTTTTTGTATGCATTAGTTATATATTTTTTCAACAATGATTCAATTGTTACTTTACCTTTTAAATAAATTATCAGTTGCATTGTTATGATTAATGGAGTAGGATAGTAATAAAAAGTAAGAGTAGATGCTAGAACTAAGTGAATAGAATAGTGAGAGTGACATATGGTTTGTTCTACTTCTCTGTGCCTAGATGAAGGAGTTCCTTTTTTTCTTGACATGTTTGTTTTTCTTAATCTTAAGTAGTTAAGTTCTATATGGATCAATTAGGACCTTAGGGAATCATTTGTCATCGTTCTGAGATCATAGTAACAATGCTGTGATCTGTCATTTACGTGTGAAGCTGAACGAAAAAGAGAGAAACTTTGAAAAGTTTACTGATGATTATGATGCCAAATCTTATCAACTGAACAGTGAACACATCCCCCTCTTAATTTATCATCTGATCTAATAAGTGAATACGAGTATTTTATGTTATTTCTTTAGATACAAAGTTGAGCAAAATAAATCCTCAATTTTTTATTTATGATGATTATTCTTGTTGATTATGACATAATTTTGAGTTTCATTCCATAATATTCTTCTCCATCATATTTCTGTCAGACTTGGCATGGGACTAGGGATAAGGGGTTATGGTAAACTTATGCTATCTGAATTTTCTGTAAAACATAAGAATTTTTTTCTTTTACCTACATTCTTATCATACAACACAAAAGATAAGGTTGTTCCTATATATCTGAGTTTACCTTGTTCAAATGTAGATTGAGGAGAAGCATAGGGATCTCTGTCGCTTAGTGATACAATTTATACCTCCTACGAATCCTCCCCAGTTACCTGGTGCTGTATTTAGGACATTTTTACAGAGCCTTCTACTGAAGAACAGAGGAGCAGAACGAAATATTCCACCCCCTGGAGTTTCTAGTAACTCGGTTCTTGTTTCAATTTACACAGTTGTACTCCATTTTCTTTCTGAAGGATTTGCCTTGGGTGACATCTGTGGCTGGTTAAAGAGCTGCAAAGCAGATGTTGGTTTCCTTCATAGAGGTGGTGAACAAAGTTTTCCTGTACATTTATTTCTGAAAAATGATCCCCACAGAGCTGATATTTCCAGGCTTGGGGGATCCTATGGCCATTTATCAAAGCTACACCCAACAATCGATCATGAAATGGAAATGATTCAATGGGATGAAGGTTGCATGGATAGTGAAGAAACCAGGGTCACTCATTCAACCAGGGAAAAGCCATGCTGTTGTTCTAGTTATGATTCTGATTTTACAAGGAACTTCAAGGTTCCTGCTAAATACCTGGCCAAAGGTTCTCGTGGTCATTGTAGCTCTATTCCAGAAAGACCTGCTCATGTCGCTGCTGAATGCAGTGATGGGAGTTTGAATGATGAGATAACAGATAAACCTAGCTCCAGTGATCAATCTGAACCTGAGTATGGTTACCGCCAAGTGCACCATATGAAGTCTGTACCAAAGGATACTAATATGTCTACAGCTACACTACGAGAAGAAGAGCTACTTGATGCTTTGCTATGGTTGTATCATGTTGGTCTTGCTCCGAATTTTAAGCAGGTGAGATAATATTTATTTTAATATTGCAAGTTTTGACCGTGAATGGCTGGACTTAACTGAAATGCCTGAATATTTTTATAAAGATTGAGAAAGAAAAATATAAAGGAGTTGTGGGGGTACGTAAGACTCGTTCTCCAAATCAAGAAAAACTAGTTTCATTCAATATTGTTCAAAAAACAATTTAGAGTCTTAAAGGAGCTGTGTGTGTTTGTTTGTATTATATTATTTAGAGTTAAAAAATAGCTTATAATTAAAATCTTATTCGAGAGGAGAGGTTAGTGAAAATTGTGAGCTTGCTGGAATATCTTGATTCTCTCATAACTACATCTTGATAACTTTATTATGGGAAGTATGATGAAGAATATGTCTGGGGCAGGTGCTAGAAAAAACTATTTTTATTTTAAAAATAAGATGGGAGGGTGAAAAGAAATCAATACTCAGAGGAAATCAATTAAGATCGGTTTATATTTGACACTCTTACACCATTTAATAATTTATGGATTTTTTTTTTCTATCACTCTAATCACAGAGTTATGACTAATCATTATGTAGCTCTTACGTATAAGAATTTTTAAAATCAAAATAAGAGTAAGTATGCAATTAGATGATTGGAATTTTTGTTTATTTTAAACATCTTTTCTATGTTATTTTTAAGACACCTTGCTTGATTATTAATCAATATTTGGAGAAATTTAATTATTCAGAACATGATTTGCATGAAACAATTTTCATCTAATAGGGAATTTGATGAAAAAAAAAATCCCACAAAAAGTTGTTCCACTGTATGAATTTGATTTTGCTTTACATTGATGTCACTCAACCTACCTCACAGTAAGATGATCTTACTCTAGTGCTCGGCCTAGACTTTTATTATGTTCATCCCCATTTTAGCTGGTGTAATTTTGGAATTTCTAATCATTTAATTAATTTTGAATATCGTTTAAATTTTAGGGAAAATATAAAAAAAGATATGTGAATGCTATTCTTCATGTTTTTGCAGGCATCATACTACATGACTCATCAGGCACAGTCAATTTCCCTTTTGGAGGAAACTGATAAGCAAATAAGAGAACGAGCTTACAGTGAGCAATTGAAGCATTTGAAAGAAACTCGTAATGAATATAGAGAAGAGGTTATTGATTGTGTTAGGCATTGTGCCTGGTAAGATGACCATAAGAAGTAGCATTTAACTTGTTTATCTCATCTACTTATTGATTACCTTTTTTGCTTTTCAGTTGGTTTCTATTTCTTGTTGTTTATCTCATCTGCTTATTGTTTACCTTTTTTCCTTGGTAAGATGACTGATGACCATAAGAAGTAGCATTTGACTTGTTTATCTCATCTGCTTATTGTTTTGCCTTTTTTGCTTTTCAATTGGTTTCTATTTCTTCCAAATGGTATTAGGTTGAAATTTTTCTGTAGCTATGGTTAGGTTGTGGTTTATGTTCCCAACTTCTCATTATCTAATTTTTAACCTAATTTGATAACTTGCAATTCGATGACAGCAGTGTGATAGTGTTCTTATTCAAAGTTTTCTGGAATTCATTCTTGCTACTGTTAATATGAAGTGCTCTAGTTGATTAGCTTAATAAATGCTGTTAATCTATTCCCTTTCTCACTTTATTTACATTTTTGGTTTTTTGGATCCTACTTAGTATTAGTAATTAAACTAAATTTTAATAAAGAGAAAGTTGTTGAATGTAGTTTGGTAGAATTGAAATATAGTTCTTATTTTTGTATACAGCAGAAGTATCCTTTCAAAATGTTTGGATTTCTTTTCTCTATTTGTATATGCATTTATCTTTTATAAATTTATGCTATGCTGAAGGTTCCGAGTTCCAAGCTGTACTTTATGACTTGCATAAGCCTAAACTGTGCTATCAGTTTGATCTTTACTTTGAGAAACTTGTTATAATATGCTTTTAGTTTTAAAATTTGTGTTTGAGATCTAGATTTTAGATTTTTTTGTTAATTATTAGTTTTTACTAAAATTGTGCTCTTGATTGAACTTTTCATTTCTCGGTGTTTTATGGATACCTTTCTTTGTATGAAGTCAAACTTGTAGAAACTTAGAGGAGTTTCAGTTAGAATATATCATGTTTTGTTTCAGTCTAGCTTTCTGGATGCTTCTCAAATACTAATAGCCTTTTAAAAAAGAGCCTAGCTTTCTAAGTCTTGGTAACATTGAGATTACATCATTGTTGTTTCGCTTACAACCTTATTTTTTGGGGTCGTGTCTTGCTATTCAGGTATCGCATCTCTCTATTTTCTCGGTGGAAGCAGAGAGGAATGTATGCAATGTGCATGTGGGTTGTACAGTTGCTACTGGTTCTTAGCAATATGGATTCGGTGTTTATCTACATCCCTGAATATTATCTGGAAGCTTTGGTAAATAAGCATTTATCATCAATTTGGATTTAACAGCAGTTTAGATTCATTCTTGCACTTGCAGATGCAGAGTACAAACATCTTCACCAGTTATTCACTTTAATATATATATTTTTTTGGGTTTTCCCGTTTCTTTTAGATTGGGTATTGACAAATTGTGCTGAGACTGAGAGGGAAAGGGTCATAATAGAAAAAACATAAATTTTATGCGAATTTGGGTTGGGAGTCAAACATTATCCTTAGTTAATTTGCATAAATATACATTAATTTATTTATTAAAATTACTCTTATCATTTCTTGTGATTATGTAAAAAATCTCCTGGCACTAATAATTTCTCCCCCATATAGGTTGATTGCTTTCATGTGTTGCGGAAAAGTGATCCTCCCTTTGTTCCATCCACAATTTTCATCAAGCGAGGACTTGCTTCATTTGTATGCATCTCCCTTTCAATCTTCATGTCTCCATTTGTCCTGTTATTTGACTTGTGCTGGATGTAAATTATACCTGATATTTGTTTCTAGATTCTTAGTGAATATGATTTGATTCTACAGATCTCGTGATTCAGATTAAATTTTGGTCTCAACGTGGCTAATATAAAATGCCGGCACGCCAAGACTTCGGCGAATGTGCGTGTCAAATGAAGTTAAATATAAGCAACATAAAAAAGATCTAAAATGATAATTAAGATTTGTATATTCATCTTCCTAAGATAACGAGTCTTACAAAAACATACTTAAATGCTTGGTGCTTGTAAACCTTCCTTAGAAAGGGTATTTCGCGACTTGAGAACTTGTGAAGGAAAAAGTGATAGGATTTTCTGAATGTTGAGTGAAAATGAATATATGTATTTATATATGTGTGTGAATTAGTTACATATTAGATTTACTAGAAGAATAAATGCACATTTCTGAATTTATTGCATATTAATATTAGATTTACAAGAAGAATAAATACAAGTGCATAAGGTAAAGCACTATGCATGAATCTGAAAACTTCATGAATCTAAGCTTTTAATGCAGCTACCCTCAAATAGATCATCTACCAACAGTGTTTCTCAGATTGGTTCTAAATTCTAAACTATGCTTTGCTATCTTTTTCACTAGGTCACCTTTGTAGTTACCCATTTCAACGATCCAAGAATATCAAGTGCAGATCTTAGGGATCTTCTTCTTCAGTCTATATCTGTCCTCGTGCAGTACAGGGAGTATTTGGCTACTTTTGAGAGCAATGAGGCAGCCACCCAAAGGATGCCAAAAGCTTTATTATCAGCATTTGATAACAGATCTTGGATTCCAGTGACAAACATACTACTACGATTATGCAAGGGTTCTGGTTTTAGTTTTTCAAAGAATGGAGAATCATCTTCGTCATCAGTTCTTTTCCAAGTATGTAACAAACTCTTTGTTAATAATTAGGTTTTTCTTGGATCAATTTCTCACCATAAAGGTTTTTCCCCTTTGACTCTTGATGCAATGCAGAGGTTGCTAAGAGAAGCTTGCATAAGTGACGAAGGATTGTTTTCATCTTTTGTTAACCGTCTGTTTAATACACTCAGCTGGACCATGACTGAATTCTCAGTTTCTGTTCGAGAAATGCAAGAAAAGTACCAGGTATGAATCTTTTTCCATCCTTAACTAAATTTGCACCTTGGTTTGCTTTCTGTCTTCTTCTGTTTGCTTAAGTTCTGTAGCAGGAGTACATATGCTACATGGGTTTTGGGATTTCAGTTTTTTATGTACTTTTGTAGCTGATCTATTTTTCTATTAATTTAACTTATATATTCTTTCCAAGACATATTGCATGCATATGGTTGAAGTTGTTTCTATTATTTAATGTTTGCATGACTAATTCAGAGTTTGATTAATTCATTCCATTAACTTATTGTTGGAACACTTCCTTCACAGGTAATAGAGTTTCAGCAAAGGAAATGCTGTGTCATATTTGATCTTTCATGTAATCTTACGAGGATTCTAGAGTTCTGCACTCGTGAGATTCCTCAAGCATTCCTGTCTGGACCTGACACAAACCTACGAAGGTTAACGGAGTTGGTTGTATTTATCCTAAATCACATTAGTTCTGCAGCCGATGCTGAATTCTTTGACTTGTAAGTTCCAAGCCTATGATATAAATATAGCCAGAACTGAATGCACCTCCCTCCTCCACACACACACGGATATTGCTTCCTGTAATAGTCCAAGATTCCTCGAGAATTTAGAACCATCTTGGTTAGTTGAAAATAGCTTTTATCAATTGATTTTTGACAGATGGGCTACCCTCTTTCGAATTGTATTTCAGGTCCCTCAGACGGCATAGCCAATCTTCAGAAAAGGTGAATCGAGGCATGATATTGGCACCTCTAGTAGGGATCATCTTAAATTTATTGGATGCTACAAGTTCGGCAGAATATCGAGAAAACAATGATCTCTTGGATGTTTTTGCAAGCATGGACTGTCCAGATACTGTGCAGTACGGATTCCAGTATCTTTTGGATTATAACTGGGTTAGTTGTTGACACCCTTACTCAATGTTCTTGATTCCTATGTATCTAGAATGCCGTTTATTTCTTAATGCGCTTTTATTGAATTTTTGAAAATTCCAATTGATTCAGTTCATTAATTTGTTTATTTCCAACTGGGTGCTATCTGAATATTGCTAAATTAATAATAAAGTCAACCTGAAAAGTTCAACATCCATACTAAACTGCTCGAGGAGATATTAAATCTGAGAATAGTGGGATATACTATATGATTCTTTATGATCATTGGTACAAATCCATCACAATATTTTAAACTTGCATTACAATATTAAAAATTGACATCTTGTTTCTAAAAAACTCACTAACTTCACTAAATTAATTTCATTTTAGCTTTGAACATTGGATGGATAATTTCAAATGAAAAGAGAGCTGTCTAAAAGTTGGCAGTTCTTATACATGTCATTATTCCAGTCTTCCCTTGATCTTTGACTCAACTCATATTTACCATCTTTTTCTCTTTCATTTTCCCAGGATGGATCTTTTCGGGGGGGAGCTTATGCGGCAAAATATGACCAGCTAGAGAACTTTCTAAGTCTCCTTACCTGCCGCACTGTGTTACAACATGATAAAGTGGATAGTGTGGAAGATACAGATCTTGATGATAGCTTGTGCTGCATATGTTACGCTTGTGAAGCTGATGCTCAAATTGCACCTTGTTCACACAGGTCTTGTTATGGCTGTATAACGAGGCACCTTTTGAACTGCCAGAGATGTTTCTTTTGCAACACAACAGTGACAGATGTTAGCAAAATTGGTTAGAAGACGGGCTAAGGAGCTGCTTCTATTTTGTGGCTGCTTAGTTCCTGGTTGAAGTCAGCCAGTCAGTAACTGATTATTTGCTTATTTATGAACAACATATATAAAATAGTGACAAGAATTGTAAAGAAAAACAAAAGAGGAAAAGATGGGGAGAAGAAAAAAAAGAGGGGGTGGGGTAATCGGTGCGGAATTAGTACTTTCCAGATGGTGAAGGGTCGGGTAGTCGCCATCGGCGAATTAAGAATTTTGTAGGCTGTTAGAGGGTATCGTGTTGTAAATATGCGATGTAAATTGCAGGCAAAATGGTCCAAGTTTATTTCTCTCAGCTGGACAATTTTCATTATTCACTAGATTAGATTTGAAGGTCGTAAAGTAAAACTCTGTAGTAGAGCAAAATGGTTAGATAGATGCACAGGGATTAATTTTTAAAAAGCCAGTAAGGTAAATAAGGGATTACGGGTACAAAATTTCTTTGACAAAGGTCATGTTATGGGACTGTACAGAGACAATTTAAATTAGTGCTAATCACATGGTTTTGTTTGTCATATTTAAAATAATTGAATAATTTATAATTGTAAGAAATGGAAGGGTCTTCATATTGGAACACGAAATCTCAGATTATGGATTTTCATATTTTAGGCAAAATTCGAATCAAGTTTCAATTTATGAATTGAAGCTTTCATGAGTGCTGTTAATTAATATTTTTAAAAATGAATACTTAATGATGTTTTTTTTATTTAAGTTAATTGGAGACTTTGGTAACAAAAAAAAAATAGAAATCTTATATGTACTTACTCACTCTTAAGTCTCTTTAACAAGTATTTAGTGGTTGAAAATTTAGAGTGAGGTATTTACAAAAAAAAAAAAAAAAAACATTATAACGTACAATTTAGAGTTTGACTATAAATAAATGAACAATAATGTTATTTTGATATTTGTTATCCTATTTATACATGCTCGTGTATTTGTATCTCTAACTTTCGTATGGGTAATTTAACAATGATAATTTAGTTTGCTTATAGTTTTAATGACATTTATTATTTACTTCCTTACCTTTTTCATTTGGTTGTGTTTTCAAAAAAGACTTTGGTCCACAATCTAAATGTTTGTGTCTTAGAGGCGATTGTTTCCCAGATTAAAATACCTATTCTTTTTCGGGAATGTGGGTTTGCGAATTTAAAATTTTCATGTTTGATAAAAATAGTTATTTCATATTTTAGTTCATTTGATTCCCATGGTGGAATGGTGAGAAAGTTATATTTCCATTAGAATATAGGAAGTTGTCTAATTCAACTATAACTATTCTAATTTTATTTTTTTTATTTAATTATTTTAAAATTTAAAATATTCCTGAGAATATTTAAATCTAACTAAACTTATTTTTAACTATCCTTGGAAATAATGTTCTTGATCATATCATTTTCGAGAATCATATTTTTGAGAATATATTATTATCCCATGAAACAAACATCTCTTTAGATATTAGGTATTCAATCATTGAGGGGTCTAAACCCTAAGTAAGGACTTTGACTAGTAAGGAATATGAATACTATATATAGGGTTTGGGTACAAGAGTTTGAACAAATTTTATTCGAAACATTTTTTGCTAGCATTCCATGAATTTTCGATATCTAGTTGGCCGAATACTTATCCAGTATATTACAAATTATCATTTTAAATTCCTAGCTCTCTTTTAGGCACGATTAGAGGGTGCTCTCTATGTATTTATTCTAAATGTATTTTCATTGAGTTTTTTTTTAATCCTTAAACATTAAATAAGGGTTTGATTTCCTAGCTGTGGGTATGATAAAAATTTTGTTGTGACAATTCATTTTAGTGTTCACTAATTATATAATTTTAAATTTTCCTTAAACCTTTTTTCATTAATTTATTTATTAAATAAAAATAAGCAACATTAACAATGCACTCTTTAATATAATATCTTCTATTAATTGAGGTTAATTATGTTAAGAAATGTGATTCAAATCCTTCATTTTACTGTATAAATAGTAATTGACTCTGTTTGTATTTTGACACATGTACTGTTACTACTCAGTGAATAAGTGGATCAATTTTTCTCACTTTACGTTCTCTCTGGTATTCTCTCTCATTTTTTGTGGGTAAGTGGTTTTGCTCTAACAAACTGGTATCCAGAGCAAAGGTTCCGATTAAGGGATTTTCGAGACACGATGGGTTCAACTGGTACGAATTTTCCGGCAAACCTTCCCGTTCTCAATGGAAAGAACTGGGATCGGTGGCGTGTGCAGATGAAGGCGATTCTGGGTTATCAAGAGGTTGCAGAAATCGTCGAAGAAGGCTATCCAACGCTCACCAAAGACTCGACAGATGCACAAAAGGCGCTTCACAGAGAAAATAAAAAGAAAGATTGTAAAGCGACCTTCTTGATTCATCAATGTGTTGATGAGGCACACTTTGAGAAGATTGCAGGTGCTGCAACTTCGCAAGAAGCGTGGAAGATTCTGGAGAAATGCAATGAAGGAGCAGAGCAATTGAAGAAGGTGAGATTGCAGACGATGAGGCGTCAATACGAATTGATGCAAATGGAGAATAATGAAAAGATAGCTGAGTTCTTCAACAGAATCATAACCCACACGAATGCCATGAAGAACTGTGGTGAGAAAATCACAAATCAAACGATCGTTGAAAAAAATTCTGAGAACACTCGATCCCAAATTTGACCACATTGTTGTGGCCATTGAAGAATCAAAGAAGCTCGAAGAATTGAAGGTAGAGGAACTTCAAGGTTCCCTTGAGGCACATGAGCAGAGACTCATTGAAAGAGGTTCAGTGAAGACTGATGATCATCAAGCACTGCAAGCTCAAACCTCAAAAAGGGGACATTACAACTCCAAAGGAAACTTCAGAGGCCGAGGACGTGGGAAAGGATTCAGAGGTGGCTTTGAAAGAAACAATCAAAGCCAAGATCAAGGAAAGATTGATCAAGATCAACCAGAAAGCTCAAATAGAAAAGGGAATTTCAATAATTGGCGAGGAGGAAAAAAAAAGGTTATTGATAGAAAAAGAATTAAATGTTTTAACTGTAATCGAATTCGACATTTTTCTGCAGAATGTGAAGCTGCACCAGGTCGCACAGATCAACGGGGAAGTCAATCACATAGTGATTATGAAGCACACATGGCCAAAGAAGAGAACGAAGAAAATTCTGAAGAACAACCTCTAATGTTGATGATGATCACCAATCCAGAATCTCATAAAAATGAAACTTGGTACATAGATTCTGGGTGTTCAAATCATATGACAGGGTATCGTGATTGGCTTGTTAATTTTGATGCAAAGAAGAAGAGCACAGTGAGATTTGCAGACAACAGAGTCATTCAGGCAGAGGGTACTGGAAATGTGTTAGTCACGAGGCAAGATGGAAGACAAGCAGTGATTGCAGATGTGCTTTATGTTCCTGGAATGAAGAGCAACTTGATCAGTATGGGCCAACTCTTGGAGAAAGGCTTCTCAATGAACATGGTCAATGGTTTTTTGGAAATTTATGACAACCAAGAGAATGATCATGAAAGCCCCTCTGGCCAAGAACAGAACCTTCAAGGTAAGCCTAAACACCGTTGAATCTCAATGTCTTTCCGCTGCTACGTTGTCAGATGATGCATGGTTATGGCACCTCAGACTGGGCCACTTAAATTTTAGAGATATGAGTCTCTTGAAATCCAAAGAAATGTTGACTGGTCTTCCTTCTATCAAAATTCCCAAGAAGGTATGTGACAGTTGTTTAATCAGCAAACAACCCAGAAATTCCTTTAGCAAGTTTACTGCTTCTAAGGCTAGTGAAATACTGCATGTTGTTTACTCAGATGTTTGTGGGCCTATTGACACTCCATCATTAGGTGGAAATAGATATTTTGTTTCTTTTGTTGATGACCTGAGCAGGAAGGTATGGCTCTACCTAATCAAAGCCAAGAGTGATGTGTTTAGCATCTTTAAAGATTTCAAGGCTTTGGTGGAGAAGCAATCTGAAAAATGCATCAAAATTTTGAGGACAGATGGTGGAGGAGAATTCACATCTGGAGAATTTGAAGGTTTCTGCAAAGAGCATGGTATAGTTCATGAAGTAACTGCTCCTTACACTCCCCAACACAATGGCATTGCAGAAAGGAGAAACAGAACAATCTTGAACATGGTCAGAAGTATGCTTAAAGAGAAGAATCTTCCTCATAGTTTCTGGGGTGAAGCAGCCATGACAGCTATGTATGTTCTGAATAGGTGCCCAACCAAGAGACTTAACTCCATGGTTCCAGAGGAAGCCTGGTCAGGAAGCAAACCGTCAGTCAAGCATTTTAGGATTTTTGGATCCTTATGTTACAGGCATGTTCCTGATCAGAGGAGAAAGAAGTTGGATGACAAGAGTGAGCCAATGATTTTTGTTGGATACAACCCTACAGGTTCTTACAAGCTGTACAATCCAAAAACAAAACAAGTTCTCTTCAGCAGAGACATTTATTTTGATGATTCTAATTCATGGAGCGAGTCACAGTCCAAAATTGAAATAGTTTCAAAATTACAGTTTGACTGGGAAGAAAATAACTCAATAGGGGAAACTACTCAGGAGACAATGAATGATGTATGTCGAACAGTGGAAAACAGACCGACAAGGAACAAAAATTTTCCCTCAAGACTCTCAGATTATCAAGTTTATCCTGACAATGCTATCTCAGTTGATGGTGATCTAGTTCAGCACCTGGCACTCATGGCTGATGTGGAACCTATCAGTCTTGATGAAGCTATCACTAGTAAAGAGTGGAGATCAGCTATGGAAGAAGAATTGAGGAGCATTGAGAAGAATCATACCTGGGAAATGGTAGAATTACCACAGAACAAGACCCCTATTGATGTTAAATGGGTTTTCAAAATTAAGCTCAAACCAGATGGATCAGTTGCTAAGCACAAGGCTAGATTGGTAGCAAAAGGTTTCATGCAAAGGGAAGGAATAGATTACTCAGAGGTGTTTGCTCCCGTAGCTAGATTGGAAACTGTGAGGTTGATTGTTGCTTTGGCTAGCTGGAGGAATTGGAAGTTATGGCAGCTGGATGTTAAGTCAGCATTTCTCAATGGACCACTTGATGAAGATGTGTTCATTGTGCAACCTCCTGGCTTCATAAGTAAAGGGAATGAACAGAAGGTTCTGAAGTTAAGGAAGACCTTATATGGCCTAAAACAGGCACCTAGAGCGTGGAATAAAAGGGTTGACACTTTCCTCCATAGTGTTGGTTTTCAGAAATGCTCAGTTGAGCATGGAGTTTATGTTAAGATGGTGAGTTCCACTAAAATTCTTATCATTTGCTTATATGTGGATGACTTACTGGTTACTGGTAATAGTTCAGCTGACATTGAGTCACTCAAGCAAAGTTTGAAGAAGGAATTTGAAATGACAGACTTGGGAATCCTATCATATTTTTTGGGATTAGAGTTTGCTTATACTGAGAAGGGAATCTTTATGCATCAGAAGAAGTATATTTCAGAGGTACTAAAGAGGTTCAATATGATGGGGTGTAATCCTGCAGAAACTCCGGCAGAGATCAATGGGAAACTTACAAGAAGTGAGAATGAGGCTTCAGTTGATGGAACCCTGTTCAGGCAGATTGTTGGTAGCCTGAGGTTCATTTGTCATAGTAGACCAGAAATTGCTTTTAGTGTTGGGCTTGTAAGTAGGTTCATGAATGACCCTAGACAACCACATTTGGTAGCTGCTAAGAGAATCTTGAGATATCTAAAAGGAACTCTGGGATATGGAATTATGTTCTCTCATCAAACAAAGGAAGATGATGGTCTGCGTCTTGTAGCTTATTCTGATTCTGATTGGTGTGGTGATTTGGTTGATAGAAGAAGCACTATGGGACAAGTCTTCCTATTGTCTGGATCTCCTATATCTTGGAGCTCAAAGAAGCAAACAGTGGTGGCACTATCAACTTGTGAAGCAGAATACATTGCAGCGTGTTCAGCTGCTTGTCAAGCACTATGGTTGTCTTCCTTGCTCAGTGAATTAAAGGTGTCAGTTGATAATAGAGCTGTCAAAACGGGCCAACCCGGCCCATGTGGGCCGGCCCACCTTGACCCACTTTAAAAACGAGCCAACCCAACCCGGCCCACTTGTAATTTTTTCAAAAAAAATTTGGCCCGGCCCGGCCCACCACGGGTTGGTGGGTTATACGGGCCAGCCCACCAGCCCACCAAAAATTAAAAAAAAAATATTAACAAAATTCAAAATTTTAAATTAATTATAAATTAACATAATAGTCATAAAATTAACATCATTAATAGTTATAAGTCATAATTCATCATACAAAATTAAATACAAATCATGATAAAAGTTTAAAATAAAAATTTTCAATATATCATCATACAAAATAAACTACAAATTATATTCAAATTTTTATTGAAAAAAAAATGGTGGGTTGGTGGGCCACCCGGCCCACCACGGGTTTAGCCCGGGTGGGCCGGGTCAAAGTGGGCCGGGTTGAAATATACCCACCTACTATAAAACTTCAATTTTTTTTGGCCCGGCCCGGCCCGTTTTCAAGGTGGGCCGGGTTGGCCCACGAGTCCCAGCCCACTTTGACAGCTCTAGTTGATAATGGTGTTGAATTGCTTGTGGACAGTAAATCAGCTATAGACTTGGCCAAGAATCCAGTATCTCACGGCAGAAGTAAGCATATAGATACCAAGTATCATTTCCTCAGGGATCAAGTAAGCAAGGGTAGAATTAAATTGAAGCATTGCAGGACAGAAATGCAACTGGCGGACATAATGACTAAGTCATTGAAGATCGAAAGGTTTAGGGAGTTGAGAGAATCTCTGGGTGTATTTTGTTTGTAAGCTTTTGAATCAAAGGGGGGTGTTAAGAAATGTGATTCAAATCCTTCATTTTACTGTATAAATAGTAATTGACTCTGTTTGTATTTTGACACATGTACTGTTACTACTCAGTGAATAAGTGGATCAATTTTTCTCACTTTACGTTCTCTCTGGTATTCTCTCTCATTTTTTGTGGGTAAGTGGTTTTGCTCTAACAAACTGGTATCCAGAGCAAAGGTTCCGATTAAGGGATTTTCGAGACACGATGGGTTCAACTGGTACGAATTTTCCGGCAAACCTTCCCGTTCTCAATGGAAAGAACTGGGATCGGTGGCGTGTGCAGATGAAGGCGATTCTGGGTTATCAAGAGGTTGCAGAAATCGTCGAAGAAGGCTATCCAACGCTCACCAAAGACTCGACAGATGCACAAAAGGCGCTTCACAGAGAAAATAAAAAGAAAGATTGTAAAGCGACCTTCTTGATTCATCAATGTGTTGATGAGGCACACTTTGAGAAGATTGCAGGTGCTGCAACTTCGCAAGAAGCGTGGAAGATTCTGGAGAAATGCAATGAAGGAGCAGAGCAATTGAAGAAGGTGAGATTGCAGACGATGAGGCGTCAATACGAATTGATGCAAATGGAGAATAATGAAAAGATAGCTGAGTTCTTCAACAGAATCATAACCCACACGAATGCCATGAAGAACTGTGGTGAGAAAATCACAAATCAAACGATCGTTGAAAAAAATTCTGAGAACACTCGATCCCAAATTTGACCACATTGTTGTGGCCATTGAAGAATCAAAGAAGCTCGAAGAATTGAAGGTAGAGGAACTTCAAGGTTCCCTTGAGGCACATGAGCAGAGACTCATTGAAAGAGGTTCAGTGAAGACTGATGATCATCAAGCACTGCAAGCTCAAACCTCAAAAAGGGGACATTACAACTCCAAAGGAAACTTCAGAGGCCGAGGACGTGGGAAAGGATTCAGAGGTGGCTTTGAAAGAAACAATCAAAGCCAAGATCAAGGAAAGATTGATCAAGATCAACCAGAAAGCTCAAATAGAAAAGGGAATTTCAATAATTGGCGAGGAGGAAAAAAAAAGGTTATTGATAGAAAAAGAATTAAATGTTTTAACTGTAATCGAATTCGACATTTTTCTGCAGAATGTGAAGCTGCACCAGGTCGCACAGATCAACGGGGAAGTCAATCACATAGTGATTATGAAGCACACATGGCCAAAGAAGAGAACGAAGAAAATTCTGAAGAACAACCTCTAATGTTGATGATGATCACCAATCCAGAATCTCATAAAAATGAAACTTGGTACATAGATTCTGGGTGTTCAAATCATATGACAGGGTATCGTGATTGGCTTGTTAATTTTGATGCAAAGAAGAAGAGCACAGTGAGATTTGCAGACAACAGAGTCATTCAGGCAGAGGGTACTGGAAATGTGTTAGTCACGAGGCAAGATGGAAGACAAGCAGTGATTGCAGATGTGCTTTATGTTCCTGGAATGAAGAGCAACTTGATCAGTATGGGCCAACTCTTGGAGAAAGGCTTCTCAATGAACATGGTCAATGGTTTTTTGGAAATTTATGACAACCAAGAGAATGATCATGAAAGCCCCTCTGGCCAAGAACAGAACCTTCAAGGTAAGCCTAAACACCGTTGAATCTCAATGTCTTTCCGCTGCTACGTTGTCAGATGATGCATGGTTATGGCACCTCAGACTGGGCCACTTAAATTTTAGAGATATGAGTCTCTTGAAATCCAAAGAAATGTTGACTGGTCTTCCTTCTATCAAAATTCCCAAGAAGGTATGTGACAGTTGTTTAATCAGCAAACAACCCAGAAATTCCTTTAGCAAGTTTACTGCTTCTAAGGCTAGTGAAATACTGCATGTTGTTTACTCAGATGTTTGTGGGCCTATTGACACTCCATCATTAGGTGGAAATAGATATTTTGTTTCTTTTGTTGATGACCTGAGCAGGAAGGTATGGCTCTACCTAATCAAAGCCAAGAGTGATGTGTTTAGCATCTTTAAAGATTTCAAGGCTTTGGTGGAGAAGCAATCTGAAAAATGCATCAAAATTTTGAGGACAGATGGTGGAGGAGAATTCACATCTGGAGAATTTGAAGGTTTCTGCAAAGAGCATGGTATAGTTCATGAAGTAACTGCTCCTTACACTCCCCAACACAATGGCATTGCAGAAAGGAGAAACAGAACAATCTTGAACATGGTCAGAAGTATGCTTAAAGAGAAGAATCTTCCTCATAGTTTCTGGGGTGAAGCAGCCATGACAGCTATGTATGTTCTGAATAGGTGCCCAACCAAGAGACTTAACTCCATGGTTCCAGAGGAAGCCTGGTCAGGAAGCAAACCGTCAGTCAAGCATTTTAGGATTTTTGGATCCTTATGTTACAGGCATGTTCCTGATCAGAGGAGAAAGAAGTTGGATGACAAGAGTGAGCCAATGATTTTTGTTGGATACAACCCTACAGGTTCTTACAAGCTGTACAATCCAAAAACAAAACAAGTTCTCTTCAGCAGAGACATTTATTTTGATGATTCTAATTCATGGAGCGAGTCACAGTCCAAAATTGAAATAGTTTCAAAATTACAGTTTGACTGGGAAGAAAATAACTCAATAGGGGAAACTACTCAGGAGACAATGAATGATGTATGTCGAACAGTGGAAAACAGACCGACAAGGAACAAAAATTTTCCCTCAAGACTCTCAGATTATCAAGTTTATCCTGACAATGCTATCTCAGTTGATGGTGATCTAGTTCAGCACCTGGCACTCATGGCTGATGTGGAACCTATCAGTCTTGATGAAGCTATCACTAGTAAAGAGTGGAGATCAGCTATGGAAGAAGAATTGAGGAGCATTGAGAAGAATCATACCTGGGAAATGGTAGAATTACCACAGAACAAGACCCCTATTGATGTTAAATGGGTTTTCAAAATTAAGCTCAAACCAGATGGATCAGTTGCTAAGCACAAGGCTAGATTGGTAGCAAAAGGTTTCATGCAAAGGGAAGGAATAGATTACTCAGAGGTGTTTGCTCCCGTAGCTAGATTGGAAACTGTGAGGTTGATTGTTGCTTTGGCTAGCTGGAGGAATTGGAAGTTATGGCAGCTGGATGTTAAGTCAGCATTTCTCAATGGACCACTTGATGAAGATGTGTTCATTGTGCAACCTCCTGGCTTCATAAGTAAAGGGAATGAACAGAAGGTTCTGAAGTTAAGGAAGACCTTATATGGCCTAAAACAGGCACCTAGAGCGTGGAATAAAAGGGTTGACACTTTCCTCCATAGTGTTGGTTTTCAGAAATGCTCAGTTGAGCATGGAGTTTATGTTAAGATGGTGAGTTCCACTAAAATTCTTATCATTTGCTTATATGTGGATGACTTACTGGTTACTGGTAATAGTTCAGCTGACATTGAGTCACTCAAGCAAAGTTTGAAGAAGGAATTTGAAATGACAGACTTGGGAATCCTATCATATTTTTTGGGATTAGAGTTTGCTTATACTGAGAAGGGAATCTTTATGCATCAGAAGAAGTATATTTCAGAGGTACTAAAGAGGTTCAATATGATGGGGTGTAATCCTGCAGAAACTCCGGCAGAGATCAATGGGAAACTTACAAGAAGTGAGAATGAGGCTTCAGTTGATGGAACCCTGTTCAGGCAGATTGTTGGTAGCCTGAGGTTCATTTGTCATAGTAGACCAGAAATTGCTTTTAGTGTTGGGCTTGTAAGTAGGTTCATGAATGACCCTAGACAACCACATTTGGTAGCTGCTAAGAGAATCTTGAGATATCTAAAAGGAACTCTGGGATATGGAATTATGTTCTCTCATCAAACAAAGGAAGATGATGGTCTGCGTCTTGTAGCTTATTCTGATTCTGATTGGTGTGGTGATTTGGTTGATAGAAGAAGCACTATGGGACAAGTCTTCCTATTGTCTGGATCTCCTATATCTTGGAGCTCAAAGAAGCAAACAGTGGTGGCACTATCAACTTGTGAAGCAGAATACATTGCAGCGTGTTCAGCTGCTTGTCAAGCACTATGGTTGTCTTCCTTGCTCAGTGAATTAAAGGTGTCAGTTGATAATAGAGCTGTCAAAACGGGCCAACCCGGCCCATGTGGGCCGGCCCACCTTGACCCACTTTAAAAACGAGCCAACCCAACCCGGCCCACTTGTAATTTTTTCAAAAAAAATTTGGCCCGGCCCGGCCCACCACGGGTTGGTGGGTTATACGGGCCAGCCCACCAGCCCACCAAAAATTAAAAAAAAAATATTAACAAAATTCAAAATTTTAAATTAATTATAAATTAACATAATAGTCATAAAATTAACATCATTAATAGTTATAAGTCATAATTCATCATACAAAATTAAATACAAATCATGATAAAAGTTTAAAATAAAAATTTTCAATATATCATCATACAAAATAAACTACAAATTATATTCAAATTTTTATTGAAAAAAAAATGGTGGGTTGGTGGGCCACCCGGCCCACCACGGGTTTAGCCCGGGTGGGCCGGGTCAAAGTGGGCCGGGTTGAAATATACCCACCTACTATAAAACTTCAATTTTTTTTGGCCCGGCCCGGCCCGTTTTCAAGGTGGGCCGGGTTGGCCCACGAGTCCCAGCCCACTTTGACAGCTCTAGTTGATAATGGTGTTGAATTGCTTGTGGACAGTAAATCAGCTATAGACTTGGCCAAGAATCCAGTATCTCACGGCAGAAGTAAGCATATAGATACCAAGTATCATTTCCTCAGGGATCAAGTAAGCAAGGGTAGAATTAAATTGAAGCATTGCAGGACAGAAATGCAACTGGCGGACATAATGACTAAGTCATTGAAGATCGAAAGGTTTAGGGAGTTGAGAGAATCTCTGGGTGTATTTTGTTTGTAAGCTTTTGAATCAAAGGGGGGTGTTAAGAAATGTGATTCAAATCCTTCATTTTACTGTATAAATAGTAATTGACTCTGTTTGTATTTTGACACATGTACTGTTACTACTCAGTGAATAAGTGGATCAATTTTTCTCACTTTACGTTCTCTCTGGTATTCTCTCTCATTTTCTGTGGGTAAGTGGTTTTGCTCTAACAAATTAAAAGTACAAAATCATGTATGAAGTTTATTAAATAAAAAGTGAGACTTGCATAAGAGTTAAATTTTGAATGTTTGCATCAATCATGTCAGCCATCTTCCTACTCTAATAATTAAAAAAAACAAAACATGTTCTATCAAGGTTAAGTGTCAATAACAAAACAAAACAAAATGAAAAACATCTCAAACATGTCCAATCATCATTGAAAAATGTTTATATTAAAAAAATAATAACAACTAAAATGTTTTTTCACATAAACACTGAAAAACGCAATGTTGATTATTCTACTCTAATAATTAGTTTCAAAAGATTCCTAAAGTTGTAAATAGTTTGTAATATAATGGTTGGCCAACAAAAGTTATATTCTTGAGTGTAAATTAGTTTTTGATTATCATGCTGCATGAATTATATTTTTTTATGGGTATATTTCCATTTCCATGCTGGGCTTCTCCCAGACACGATGCATCCTCTTCTGGGGCCCAAACCGAAGTCCGCTTATTTTTCAGGAAACGAAGTATCCCAGGCCCAACTCGGTATTTTCTGAGAGAACCAACCGCTCTGGTTCTGGTGGATTTTGCTTGTGTTCTGTTCTGTGTTTGTATCGCCCTCTGCGTCTTCCACAAAGAAATGCAAAGTTCCCTTCGATTCCAAGCTTCGAACCCAGGCTTCGTTGTTCCGCACACGAAGCACGCTTTTGCCACCAACATTGTCTCACTCCGTACCCTCCCCTTCACCAAACGCCGTTCCCTTCCCCAACCCCTGTGCTCCCTGTCCGTACAACCCTCGCAGCACACCTCCACCGTTGGATCGCCGTCGCTTCAACACTGGAACCTCACCAGTCGCCACGTCACCGCTCTCAACGTCTTCGCCTGTGCGGTACCGTCAACGCTCTCACGAAACCGATAATTCGTCTCTTATTATTTGTCCAATTAACGAATCCCGCGCGTGTTGTGTCGTGCAGACGGCGATATGTGCAACGTGGCTGTTTTGCTCTGCGATTCCGGCGCTTCTGGTTTGTGCAATTAACGAAACACTTCTAATCGGTGTTTGACTTTGTCAAGTGTTATTTTCTTATTGCGAGAATGTGCGTTCTGTGAAGGCTTTCAAGAGAGCAGCAGAATCGATGGAGAAGCTGATGGATGCCACGAGGGAGGAACTTCCCAACACCATGGCCGCAATTCGATTATCCGGCATGGAAATCAGTGACTTAACCACTGAGCTCAGTGATATAGGGTAATTTTTTATTTTAAATTTTTTTTTTTTATGGTTAAACTATGAGAAAAAAAGGATACAGGATGAGCGTAAATTTTCTGTTATCTAATCACAAATAGTAAGTGTGTTCAATTCGATAATAACCACTTAAAAGTTACACACTAAAGTTGATTTTTAATTGGTTCACACAATAAATCTATTAAACTCTTAAACTATTAACTTCGTCCCAAATTTTAGGTTTTAGATCAACATAGTTGTTAGTTTTAGTTCTTATGCATAAGAATGTTATCATTGTTACAAAAACTTTTTAATGTAACTAAATAAAAACTTTCTCAGTAATGATTTTGGTCCATGTTAACGTGTCTCAAAACAGACAATTAAAGACTAATTTAGGTTGACATAATTTCTGTTGGTTAAGCATATTTTTAGAGTAATAAGCACAATGATTCATACAACAATTTTCATAACATCATTTTTTGTGTTTATCTTTTATCATTCTTGATAAATATAGTAAATAATGTGATAGAGAGATAAACATAAAACTAATATATATAGTATTAAATTGTTGTACATATATTATCTCCTAAAATTTTACGAATTTTATGACTGTTGTTGTTGAACTAGTAGAAAATGAGGACATGAAAAACCTTTTTTTTATGGTTTTTGGGTGTCAGAAATTTTTATAGCAACATTAGCCACATCATAAATGGTGTTAATGGCAGGATCAAAACTTAAGGCTTATGCTTGCCTATGAATTAAAACTTACAATTTTCTCGTAAGGAAAGCGATAGGGAAGTGCCTTTGTATATTTCTTTTACTTTCAATTTTGGTTTTGCTCTTGTTTTGTGTTATTTCTATAATGTTGGTTTCACTTTCACTTGTGTGGTGTAGCCAAGAGATTACGCAAGGTGTTAGAAGTTCCACTCGTGCAGTTCGGTTGGCAGAGGAGAGGCTTCGCCGCTTGACTACTGTGCCTTCTTCTTCTTCTTCAGGTTACTTACCAAATATGGCTGTTCAAGTTTGGTTCATGTGATTTGAGTTTTTAGGTGGGGGAAAAACACAGCAATTTTACTTCATGTTCTTCACTTTGTTATAGCTTCGTTGCAGGGGAAGATCAATCTGAAAGCTGAGGATGATGGGCCTGTGATAGCCAGAACCGCGAGGGGGGTAAGAGAGGGTATTCTCAAGGGTCGTGCTATTTTGCAAATGTTTTTCACACTCACCCGATTTTCGAGGTTTGCTCTCAACTTTATCACTGGTCGTAGAAAATTATCAAGCTAGCATCTCTTAGAATTTAGGTTTTAGTTGTTGGATTTGTTATACAAAACGAGCCACTATTTCGCCGCCCCACCACCTCTCTTCTCTACTTGTGTATTGATCTTCTACTTGTTCCTTCATGGATCGGAATTGGATGGTTTAGTTGTGCAGTTTTGCTGTTTTCTCGTCATTCGTCATTAAATACTGCAAAGTGTCGTTTCCCTGTAGATTACTCAACGGGGTGTAATATGACCAACAATTTGGTAACCAAATTCTAACATTGATGCTTCATCCTTGCTTTTATATGTTGAATAACCTTAGCGATCCCAGTAAAAATAAAAGATATAATTGATACCAACCTAAAATAAACGAACGACAGATTAGAGTGTATGGGTTCTAAAATAAATAATATTTGTTGTTCCCAATTCCTATGCTTATAATAATTTCTTAAAAAATTTAAGTTGGAACAATTATTTTACGAATTATTGTTGAGTAAACCTTTTTATTCTTCCTCTACGTCAATTATTTAATCTGGACCTTTATAGGTTGTGCTTTCGGCTTGTCGTTGATCACTCAGTGAAATTGTGTGTCTAAGCTCAAGATGATGAAATGCCCCAAATTATAGTCAAGTAAGATAGATGAGTGATGTATTTCCGTTAATTGCTTTTTAACTAACTATCTAGATTCTCTACAAACAATTATTACAGTTGGTGTTGTGCTTGGCAATGTAGTGTGTTTGGGTTGATTTTAAATTCTATCGAAATCAATTACAAAACCATAGTGAAGGCCAAAGCAACAAATAACGTTTTCAATTTTTTACCATGATTCTAGGGATTAAAATTGATTCTAGGATGTGCCCAAACACACTAGTAAACTCTAGAGTCCTAGATTAGTTGTATTGGACGAAGCAAAGCCATTGGTGCTGCTGAGGTTTTTATACTCCTTCACAGCAAGAAATGAAATTGAGTGAATACAAATATCATATAGAAAAATATAAATAAATAAAAAATAGGATGAAATTTTAGATTGTTTGGTTTTAAAGAATTAGAAGAATTGAAGAAAAAAAATATTATGAAGTAGTTAGTAGGAAGGAGAGGAAAAAAATTAGGTTTAATATAAAAATTCTAGTATATTACTCTTGCACATGGAACATATATAACACAATTCATTTAATTGAAACAAAAAACACTAGTCAAGTTGTCATTGATTTTAACGTGTTCATAATCAATTATATTTATCAATATATATAATCGATTATGATGTTCATACAATTGATTAAATACACTTGTATGTTTGGTTCTATGGTAGAAAATTATGATAAACTCAAAATTATGGTGAATTCACTAAAAAAAATTAACGATTTATTGCTTATAAAAATCATTCACTAATCCAAACACTGGCATAACAGATTATTAGTGCAAAGATGGGTTAGTTTAGAAAAACAAAACTTATTTCAACTTACTTCAGGAAAGAAAAAAAATCGGACCCAACAACTTTAAATTAGTCAAAATATTTAATTTCTTTACTTTCAAACGTAAAAATAAAAGAATTTTCTTTAGAATTTTATACTTTTAATTTGCTTCAACTGGCGATGAAAATATAAAGAATGGTACACGAGATGAAAAAGACATTGTCGGTTTCGGTTACCATATAAACAAGTATCGATGTGCTACGTAGCAGCCCCGTGGTGACAAATACGGGGGCGAATGCCATCACCGAATAACCGAATCATTGCGCATCGTGCTGATTTCTATTCCTTGTTTCGAGTCCTTGGACAATAAACAATGAACTTACCAGAACCAAACTAGGGTAGCCGTGGAAGACAGCACCGGATCAATTTCATTTTCTTGATGATTCTAGCACATCTGGGTATATGTTTAAAGTGTATTTAACCCGGAATTGTAAACGGTTAATGTTAGAATTCATGATTGAAGCCTTATTAGAGAAGACAGAATTGGGAAAGAAAAGTTTGTGTTAAACTGATGTTAGTTAAGACTCAAACTCATTACCAAAATGGTGTTAGGAAATGACCTCATCACCTTAATTATTAAGCGGTTTTACAAGGACAATATACAAAATCAAAAAGCGAGCAGATATAGAAGAAGTAAAAAACTAAGGAAAGTGAGTAAAGAGCCGAGTAGGTGTAGACGTAATATCTTAATTTCTAAGAGGCAAAAAGGTTGATTTGGCCACCACGTCCTGCGCTTAGCGGTGGTCTTGGTGGCCTCCTCATTGCTCGTGATGTTGTGGTTGTCACTCCTCCATCTTTCTCAAGACCGAAGCAGTTAGAGAAAGCTTTCACAATTTGTTCTATGAAATGGCATGAACTGTATGATTTCCATGCTGATACTCTTTCTCCATGCACTTCTTCCATATTTCCTTCCTCTTTAGTAATAGTAATGTGTAGTGTAGCTATTTCACATGTCCCTTTGTGTTTTCCTCCGGATTTAAGGTATAAGTAAGCTTAATTGATTAGCATCGGTGTATTGTGTCGGCAAGTATTATAACCAAAAAAATTGGGATTTGAAACCTAGCACACATGCACCAAAAGTCAGTCTCAAAGACGTGTACACCATGCAGAATGATATGACAGTATGGGGTATATAGACAAACTTTACGATACGTGTACGGTGTACCCTCAATTTTTTCTTCAAAAATTTATATAGATTATAAAATTTTCACATATATTAATGTGATGGGATTAAATGATATTGAATATCAGACCATGTATGTTAAAATTTGTTTATTTTTAAATAAACAAATTTTAACTCATCCCATATATATATATTCTGAACCCCCAGATATATTATCTATCAGTTTGGCACGTGAAGAAGAAAATCAAATATACCGATAGTGTAACTTCTACATCCTTCTAGTTGAATTTGATGTGATTTCATGAAATAACATAAAGTCAGATACATAGTTAGTGTGACTAGTTGTGCTTCTAGACACTCATACTCATATTGATAAATGCTCATGTTCAGTTATTAAAATTGAAGCAAAAGCTAATATAATTTGCCTCAATAGAATACACATCAATATTCTTTAATGTACAACCAAGCCCACTTTCAGTTTGTATAAATAATATTATATGAATATGTTTTATTGACTTATTATTGTATTAATAGCTTTTAATTTTATGCAATTAAATAAAACAGATATATAGTATTTTTCAAAATCCTTAACGAATTTAGCATTTGTTACTAAATAATTAAAAAATAAACATGTAAAAGGTTATTAAATTTTTGAATTTCATTAACTTTGAATAATAATTGTAATTTTTTTAAAATATTACAAAATAATACATTTTTTTAATTTTTTGTGTGAATAAAATCAATGATAACATTATACTTAGGTGTTGAGATATCATCATTTATTAATAACTTAATCGTTATTATCGCGAACGATAAAGATAAGTGAAATAAAAAAAAATGAGGAGAAAATGACAAATGATTTAAGCAATGACGGGTAGTGAGGGTAAAATTCACATGAGAAAAAATTTAATATTATTAAAGGCAATGAGACTTGATAGGAACGTTTAAAATCGTTATATATATATATATATATATATATATATATATATATATATATATATATGAGTTAATATTTATACACTGTCAGTGTATAGTATATACACTGGCAACCAATCAAAACTTTTAAATTATTTTATTTTATTTTTATTTCATTAAATAAGCAACTAACATGACACTATTAAAAGATATGATTGATTGTCAGTGTAAAAAACCTTTATATTGATAATGTATAAGTGATTAACTCTCTCTCTCTCTCTCTCTCTCTCTCTATATATATATATATATATATATATATATATATATATATATATAGTAAAGATATAATATATTACAAAAATGGTTGTAATGAGAATTGAACCTAGGTCCTCATGTTTTTAACTACCCTAACCCCTCCCCACCCAACTATTAGGCTAACCCTAGTAGTTATATATATATATATATATATATATATTAATTTTTTATTTTATTTTATTTTTAAATTTATTTTGTTTCTTTATTTGTTAAAATGATTATTTTGATTATTTATCTTTTATATTTAAACCAATTTGATCCCTTTAAAATAATAATTATTTTTAGTTTTGTAATACAATTTTTGAATCAATTTTTGATTGATTTAAATCTTAAAACTTGCAATAATATATTTAATTATGTAAAAATTATGAAATTTAATTGATATTTGAATCTAAATGTCTATACACATAATAAAAATTGTATGAAAGATGTTTTATAAACAATTAAAAAATTGTATAAAATTATATTTTTAAAATTTTTATTCGTCATTTGGACTTACTTTATATAATTTTCACCATGTTTGTAATATTTTTTTATTTAAATTTCAATTGTATTCAATAATTTTTATATAAATAAATTTAATAAAATAAATTTCAAGTCTTGAATTAGTTAAAAAAATAATTCGTATCAAAATTGAAAGTCATCATTATTTCAAAAGAACTAAATTAATCCAAATTTAATAAATAAAATACTAAAATAAACATTCTAAAAAGATAAAAGAGAAAAATAAACATAACAGATAAATAAAAGACAAAAATATAATTTAACCTTTATATATCATAACTTACAAATTTCTTTAACTATATTATTATTAATGTAAAGTATTTATTAATTAATTATTTTGTTGTTGATAGTTTTTTTTAGTGGAATTTGATTATTTTTAGTATATTGTTTATCGCGTCTTTTTATATATGGTGTTCAAATTCGAAATCCTACTTTAAAATCATCAAATTCAATTTCAACCATACATATCATAATTTATGAGTGAATTGCAATATGAAATACTTTTACAGTTAATCATGATTGAAGGCTAAACTATAAAATCTTTATACTATTAGCACCTCTTAATTAAAAAATATCATAGATTCATAGAGTATTTAAACGTTTTGAAATTGAGTGGGAACATCTACCGTATATAATGGTTAAACATGTGAAATTTATAATTGAGTGGGGACATCATGTTTAACATGTGAAATTTAAGCACAAAATAAAATAACCCAGAACATCTCCTTCCCTCTTTTTGTATGTTCTCCATGCCTCAGGAGGATGCACTGTCAATTAAATACAAATAAGTATTTTTTGTATTTAAGCATATAGCAAAATCAATTTGGTACAAATGAATTTCTAAGGAACACTCACTGAGGAGAATCTAGAGAAATTCACTTTATTTTTTGTCAAATTATAAATATGCAGCTTAGCTGGCTTTAGATCTTACAAAAACAATTGGGTAGTGTGTTTTAGGTCCCCCCAAAATAGAAGAATGACTAATGTGATGGATAGAAATAATACTTCCTCTAATTCTATGCTTTTTGCCGGTGCTATGTAATTTCAATCTTGGTGACATGAACATTTGCCAGTTATGTTTAGCTTGCAAACCAACTATTTTTGCACTTTGATTTTATTGATCAATCACTCTCAAATTCTTTATTGTTTGATACTTCCTTTTTATTTTTTTTTCTTTCCACTGTTCCTTCAATTTTTGTTTGTTTATTAACAAGTAGTTTGCTAATCCCAATTTGCATTCTATTTAACATTCAAGATTACCATTCCGCTGATAATATGAGATCTTGTCATACTTATATATTAGATTCGGATAATTCGTTCATTAAGCTTATTCAACATCTGTCATCTCTAAGTTCTTATGCGAGTTCTTAAAATAAAAACCGATTTTTATTTTTTACATCACTAAAGTACAGTCACTTGAATTTCATGTGCAAAGTTTTTTTTTACATAAGGACCAAATTATTGTAACAAAAAAGAGAAGTGGATCCATCGTGGAACCTCATAAAATAAAATAAGAATCCAAATTAAATTCTTTTATCGAAAAAATGAATTTTTCTCATATTTCACATGACATCATAAAGAGTGCATTAACAACCCAAAAGAAAGTTCTATTATCATAGATGTTCTAAAGTGTGACACTTGTCTGAAATTAATATGGCGGTGGCGCAATAGTTGTATAATAGAAAAAAAAATAAAAGATTATAAAAAAATGAATCTAAAAGTACCAAAAGGTGAGGTTAGATACAAGAGAAAACTAATATATAGATATAAAAGTTGAGATTAAAAACCTTTTAAAAAATAAAAGATATAATTAATGACAACATGTTTTAAAAATACATAAAAATAGGTTATAACTAATAATAAATTACTTGCTATTAAAATAATGAAAAAAAAAGGTTCTCAGATCTGACTGAAAGAACGAAACGTGAAGTTTATAGCAATTGATGCATAATATCCTTATTCAACACTTTTTTTAAAGTCATGTGGGGATTACAAGGGGAACAGTGGTTAGGGTTGGGTGATGAGTTGCAAGTTGCCTTGAGTGTTGATCCAATTTATGGAACCTCTAATGATTATGAATTTTTTTGAAAGACACGAACAATACAACTTTTCATTTGATATTGCTATGGTGGCCATACGTTTGTGAAAAATAGGAGTGTTAAGTTTGTGTTAATTTTTTTTTAATTACCGAGGTGTATGCCCGTCATAAATGGAAACTGATTTCTCTTAAGGATTTCACAGACACTTTCACAGTTTCACTACATAGGTAAGTATCATTTCTCATGACTCTTTAATTAAAATTTTATATATCTATTTACTAAAAATATCATAAGGAATTTAACTAAAATATAGTAACAATGTACAAGTTTTTACACTATTATTAATATAATTAATGTTTGACATTGTTGGAACAAGATGATGAAGATGTGTTTATAAATACAAAAATATTTTTGTAAAAAAATATTTTTTTGGATGAAGACCAAAAATAAATTCAAAAACATTCTTAACTATCATGAGTTAATTATGGAATAATTTTATAAATACCTAGAGCATGACTAAGTTCTATGAGTCATTATTGAATACTCGTAAACTGAAATATTGAATTTTCACTTTAGAAAGAGATTAAATCATAGTTCTTTATTCGAGAGAAAAATTTATTAAAATATATGACAATTTTATTAACTTCTATAATAATAAATTAACAAGTCATTTTAAAAATAAGTTTTTATTGATTAATAAAGTAAGAATAATTACTTTAACTAATGAAATTTAATCGACTAGTAAATATTTTGTTTTAATATAAGATAACTCAAAAAATATGTTTAAAATCATTGAGATTAAGAATGTTTTTTTAAGTATGGGTGACCGTGTTAAACTTTTTTCTTTTATATTTATATATATATATATATATATATGTAATATTTTATTGTATAAATATTTTTTAATTTTAGATTACATATAAATACGTAGCTATTATTACTGATAACAAAATTATGTAGTTCAAGAAAGAAAGAAAACAAAAACACAATAATGAAAAAATTGTTTTCATGTACAAATAAATTTAAAAAGTACAACTTTTGAAATTGTAGAGTAATTGGTGTTAAACTATGTTAATTAACTACAAATTTGACGTGAATCAAAATTTAAATTTACACATATTTTTTTTCTCATATTAATAATAGGATAAATTACATCATTAACTAGTTGAAAGCACTTTTGAAGCATTATTTTCCTCCACATCAAGCGGTAGGGTCCATTCAAGGATATGTCAGCCCAAACTTGCTTGACTTTTTTGGTGCTCCAAACACCATAATTTAAATATTAGAAAGAAAACAAAAATATCAATATCACTAAATTACTTCAACACCGTATATTCGAATTTAAATATAAAAAAAGAGAGAGGAAGAAACAGCCGTAGTCTACATCGTATTCAATTGAAACATGTGTTATTTCCATATGAGAATGCGATGGCTTTATAAATAACACCATTAAGAATTAAAAAGTTTTTTTTTCCAAGCATTTTCCTCCATATCAAGTGTAAGATCCATTGGACGGCGGGCTCACCCTAAATATTAAAAGGAAACAAAACTAGGATTCAAAAATTAGAACAAATTTTAATAAACTCATTTTGATGAATAAATTATATTTTATATTAAATTTTAATAATTCAATTAATAAATTAAAAATATAAAGATTAAATTTATAAATTTTAAAAGTTAAAAATCATTTAATATTTTTTTTATTAATTTATATTAACAAATAAATATATAAAAAATATATCTAGATTAAAATTTATATTATAAAATATCAAATAATTTTTAAATATTTTCAAAAATTAGCATACTTATGTATTAAAAACTTTTAATGTAATAGATAAATAAATTTTAAAAAAACTTATTTTTGAATTACTTGAATCTCTCCTAATTGCCACCGGTTAATTTGTTAAATGAAGCAAGTGTATTTATAAGGACAGAAGTTCTTCTGTGCCACCAAATTGCGTAGGGCTATACAAAGGAAATGATTAAAAAATGTTCATAATGATGATTACAATTACAATTTTCATAATCAGTTTTCTTTTCTTTTCCTATGTTTCCGTGTTGAAGGGCTATCAGATGTAGAATCCAGGCCAAAACATTTGAGAAATGCAACCGTAGCTAGTTGAAAATAATGGCAAGGGTGAACATACAATGATGAATCCTCCTCCTCCTCTGCAATTTCCTCCCTTCTGATCATGCTTGGACCCGTTTCTATTTCGCCTTTTATAAGTAAGTTTTGCCCACCCTGATAACATACTTAAAAAGTCAGTGCAAATGCCTTTATGACTCACCTATTTTGAATCATAATGCATAAACTTTCAATACAGAAATTACCCATATACTTGTATGAACTAGAGTTGATGACCAGTTTCAATAGAAAAGGTAAAAAGAGTTGGTGACAAGTCATAGATATATACAAGTATATATCACGATAGGAATTGATCCGGTTTAAGGAATTGATCCATAATATCCTCTTTCGAGAATATATCACAATAGGAAAGAATAAAACTTCTAAACTAAGATTAATCAATGAAAACAGAAAACAATACAATAAGTACATGTTCATATTTCCACTTCATACACACACTATATATTTCAACCACCACCATACCTTCCAAGCGAGCAAGGCAAGTAAGAAAAATTATTAAGCTATATAACATGTATTTAAATTTGAGTTTATCAGAACAAATTAATATTGTTAACAATATATATATTGAGAGGCTTAACTATGTTAAGGAAAAAGGATAACGAGTTCAGGATTATCTAATGATTTCTTGGCAAGTAAGTATCGAGAGGAACAAGTCCAAGAAACAATGCATCTTTTCATAGAAGTTATCATAAATTATATCTATCCTTATAATAGACATTAAACAAATAATACTTTAATATACAATCTTATCGTAAACAAATTTAATATGGAATCATTCATTCCATCTTCCGTCTTGATAAATTTCCATAAATTTTAATTGAACCCTACTTATCTAATGCCCTTCGAGAAAAAAGACTAACACAAATTTTCGCTGCGATAAAAATCAATATGAAATGCTTCGTCGTTCCTCAGCCACACTAAATCATGTTAGTCAACATACACAAGGCACACGACTTGCTAATTTTAGATTCAATATTTGTCAAACAACAGCAATCAACATTGATTTTCATTCCCAATTCTCACTTAAAATTATTGTTTTCTCACCAAAAGAAAATCCTGCTTGAAATAATAAATACAACTCACCAAAAATCAAATCCTATTTCTTAGATGTCATTTGATGTCAAAATTAGCATTCCATCTCTGGAACCCGTGTTCTAGTCTAAATTAAGTTTGGATGGTATTTGCTTAATATGAAGTGTGAGAAGATATAATTTGAGTAGTTAGTTACTCCAAAATAGTTAGAAATTCTCCCATCCTTCTTTCTTCTTATTATTAGAAACACTTCTTCCATACTGTCAAGTGGCAACAAACTTTCCTTACAATTAAAAAGTCCAAAATCAAACATAACAAAGCAATACTAAATGCAGCATGCCTAGGAGGCTAGGACAGGATGGCCATAACCATTTTCTATAATTCACCGACAAATGAATAAAATCCAATGAAACAAAGTTTGGATTTAATTTAATCCATCACATAATATAAAAAACGATCACTCATATCACTTTTTTTTTTTTTCATTTATAATGCTTTAACTTAAAAGTTTCTCTAAGATATCAAATTCATATTCAGAATAACGACTAACTAATCAAAGAAACTAATATAAACTAATTTAAATCATATTTTTTTTTATATATATATTTAGATAATTTCTTTTAAGAAACACTCTTAAAAAAAATCAAAATAAACTTTTCACAATCTAAAATAGTTTATACATAAATTGAAAATAAGATTTAAAAAAAATTGATATGAAAGAGTTTCTAAAAAAATCAATCCATGCATAAACTAGCTTTTAAGATACAGAGAAACTATTTTATGTTTCTATTGCAAAATAATTTATGTATATTATTAAAAAAAAAAAAAAAAAAACCTAACCTTTTGGTTTCTATACTAGTTTCCTAAAAGTGATTAGGGAAAATTTAGTCTAACTGTGCAATGAACAATTGATCCGAGTTGACAAAGTAAAAATGAGAATTAAAATGGTAAAATAAATTGTGAGATTGAAAAAGTAAGTAGGTGACCTGAAGACGGTGTTGACGGGTGGTTGGATGAGAGGGCGAGGAATCGCGATTGGCGAGCGGCAGCGGTGATTCAATCGGCTGAATATCGTGAATAAGGAAGACGCCGGAAGAGGTCAACGACGGCGGCGCATCGGCGGCGACGTGGTTGTCGTCGGGATCCAAAGGAAAGACGGCGAAGAAAAAGAGGAGTCCAAGGAGGAGGAGGAGGACCAACAGTTGAGTCAAAACGAGCCATGAGGTTGTGTTGCTCTCTTCTTCCCCTCTGTTATCCAACATCTCAATCTCAGAAAGAGAAGAAGAGCAAAACTTGCAACTTGCAATTGCCTAGTTAATGAGGGATGCGTCTTCACGCGCCGCTCCACGCGTTCTTCTTCTGATAATGCCTCACTTTTCACGCCAACACCCAATGCTTTTAAAATCAATTTAATTAATTGCGATTCCACTCAATTTTACTTCTTTAAAATACAGTACATGTATTGTGTGAAAACTCAAACCACCACTCGACAGTGGCGCATTTTTTCTATAATTAACTCTCCTAAACTACAATTTAACGGCATTCATTATGTAACATTGTTTTCCAAATCACCTAACTTAAATTTAAATAATATCAATATTTATCATTAATGTTTACTTCTGTCTTAAAAATTAAATTAATTCATGAAATGTGAATTGGTAAAATCTAATAGCACTCATATAATTAAACATATTTATTCTTATCAAAAATGAATTAATTGACATATAGTTATATTTCTGCCCCGTACATTCGATGTCTTAGGTTGTTCGTTAACAAGAAATGACACATATGTGACATGCATGAACTTAATTTTAACTTGTTTGTTTGTGCGTTTTTTTCTTCTTCTAAATTTGAAATAGAATACATACGTTCTAGATGAAAATCCAAACAAGCACATTTTAAGAAGTCCCAACTTGAATCTTAAGAGTCCAAATGCAAGTTACAGGAATGACAAATTTATATACATCCCATGGATAATCGTAAAAATAATACTAATAGATAAATTAAATATTTGTCTACTAAAGGATGAGTTTGGAATATGGGATTTATCTATAAATTTTAATGATGCTTGGTATAGGTACAAGTAATATATTATTTACCCGTCTCCCACTCGTAAGCATGTAGGTATGTGTATATATTATAAATTAGATCGATTAATATTATGGTATGATGTATTTCATAATTTTTATAAATTTTAAATTTAACTAATTTAACTATTTTATTCTATAATATTATTAATTATATATACAAAAATTGTATAAATTACTAATTATATTTTTTTATTTAAAAAACATTTAAATTAAACAATGTTATAAAAAAGTTAATCTTGAATCAACAACTCATCATTAATTCTATTAGTCCTCGTTAATTTGATCTTGACAAATCATCTATTAAGTGGTTAATTTAATCTTGATAAATCATCTATCAAGTGGTTAATTTGCTTTATGGCAGTCCATTTCACTCTTTCTCTCGCACTCTCTCTATCTACCTATATATAATATGTATAAAACACACACATATATTATAAAATTTACAAATAACATTTTATGTTATATTTCTTTCGTCTCATAATGAATACAGTTTAAGGTTTCTACAAATAATTTAGAGATATGATAGAAACACACTTTTCTTAACACATACATACTTTTATTAGTGAAAACTTATTGAAAACTAAAATATAAAAAAATAAAGTCATTAAATAGGTGTAATAAATTATATGATGGTTGAAATGATTTATAAAGGAGTAAATTATGAAAAATTAATTAATATTACATTGAAAACTTGAAAATATCATTTTTTTTTTGTGGACATTTTCCTATTGATAAAACTGGAGTGGGGTAGAGAAAGTATACGATTATAATAATTTTTACATTTAAATTGAAAGTATATTAATAATTGAAATGAATAATTTTCATACAAGTAATTTTTAAATATTTTTCTAATAATAATTGTAGTTTTAAAAAACTTGTGTATATATATATATATATATATAATTTTAAGAAAAATAAAAACATAAATAAAAAACTGTATAATATAGTTAAAAATATATATTTTTTTTATAATTTATAAAGTTTAAACATTTAAGTTTAAAAGTTGTTTTTTATTTTATTTAAATATATGTAGTTTTAATGAAAGAATAATTTTGTTATTTTAGCACAATTCATATCATATCTATTGATCTAAATGCAAGACATGTAATATAAAATTGTTATGCAGCAAACATGAATTAAATAAAATTAAAATTAATGTTATCTTATCTTATATATATCCTCACCATGAAACGGGGCTTAAGGTAGTGAATATAATATTTTGTAAGGTAAAGATGAAAAGAAAGTGATGGATTATGAGAAATTATTTAATTAATAGTTGTGAAAAGTTAGGTAAAAATGGTTGTAAGTTGTAATCGGAGTGGATGGGCAGTTAAGAAAAGGGAAAAGAATCTATTTAAAGCATGGAGAGTTGGCATGGTGAAGCCGTAGGCAGAGAAATAGGATCTCAAGACAATCCCAAGCCGCAAAACCGAGAGTTGAAAGAAAAGCCACCCTCCCTTCCTCTCTCATGGCACTGATCTTCTCTTCCTGCAGCTTCCAATGGGAGAGCCAAGATCTGCATCACCACCACCACCGCCACCACCGCCACTCCCCATCTCCCTCGTCCAACCCTCCCGCAGGAAGCGCCAGAAGCCTAAAATGGTTCGCATGTTCCGCTCCGTCTTCCGCTCCCTCCCCATCATAACCCCCTCCTGCAGGTTCCCCGCCATCCCCGCCACCGAAGGCCACCAACACCACCACCACCAGAAGAGCCTCAACAGCGTCAACAGCGGCGCCAAGGTCTCCGGCACCCTGTTCGGGCGGCGCAAGGGCCGCGTGAGCCTCTCGGTGCAGGAGAACCCCAAGTGCCTCCCCTCCATGGTGGTGGAGCTCTCCATGCAGACGAGCGCGCTGCAGAAGGAGATAGCGAACGGCATGGTGAGGATTGCGCTTGAGTGCGAGAAGCGAGCGGATAAGGACAAGACGAAGATCGCGGACGAACCCCTCTGGACCATGTATTGCAATGGCAAGAAGTGCGGGTACGGCGTTAGAAGAGAGGCCACCGAGGAGGATTTGTATCTGATGGAGCTTCTTAAAGCTGTCTCCATGGGCGCCGGCATGCTTCCTTTGAGAGCTGACGTCGTCGACGACGCCGGAGAGGTTGCCTACATGCGAGCCCCTTACGAGCACGTTGTTGGCTCCAGGGATTCTGAGACTCTCTACATGTTGAGTCCAGACCAGGTCACTAGTGGCCCCGACATTACTATATTTTTTGTCAGGATTTAATTAAGGATAATTAATATTGCTTTTCTTTTTCTTTTTCTTTTATGAGGTGGTGGTGATTTAATATCTGTACATGTATGAGTTAGGATTCATCATTCATGCAACCCCGGCCCGGATCCATGTATTAGGCCAGTAGTCCACGTACGTTGTTAATTAATTCTATGTATGTACTCTACACTCATGCATTAGCATTCATGTTATATGTATATTCCCTCTTCCTTAATTACGTGCATCATTAATGTTTAGGTTAGGTTTGTTTGTCATCTTCCTTACGTATGGAGAGAAAGCTTTTTGGTAGAGTGCACGTGAAATTTTACGAGGTTTTAAATTTCACTTCAAAAGGAAATTAGCTTACGCTGGTATATACGAGGTGAATTTAATGAGTTCAAAATTCGCCTTTGGTTGCTTTACGATTACGACAGAAATGAAAGAGAGATATATATCCAGGGGGAAATCGGAAGATATACGATCATGCAAGGTATCAAGCAACTCATTCTCACGTGAGGAAATAACTTCGATCTTCAGCCACCCTTGAAACTTAGATCGATATAGATTAAATGGTAATTAACAAGACTTTTCGTTTACCATATTTGTTAAGATGTATATCATTTTTCTATGAGTAGACATTTATAAAAATAAACTCACATTTTTAGTCATTACTTTTAATTTAGGTTCTGTTAAGAAAATTTGAGCTTTTAGAGAAATTTTATGAGTCGTGTTATAATATATTTCATCATATTTATTTAATTATTTTAAAATTTTGAATTAAATTTTTTTTAATTAAGTTTTAATAATAAAATAATTTTAAGATCTTATTTAGTGATAATTCATTTCATCATTAGCTTATAACATATATAATTTATATCAATTAAATCTAAAAAATTGATTTTAAGAAAATTCTTTTGCAGTGACAATGATAACAAATATTTTAAATTATTTAATAAGCATTAATTGGATGTAATTTTTTTTAATATAATTTAATATTTTAATAAGATATTAAATTTTTTTAGTGTTTTTTAATATTTTTAATTTATAAAAACAAGTCAATACTTTAATATCAAATTAATATTTACTAATTAATATTAATTGACATAAATGTTAACAACTTATGCCCTTTAATTAAAATATTAATAGTTCATATCTTTACTTTGTTATAGAATAAAATATATTAAGAGGAAAATATCCACCTTATATATACTTACTCCTATTAAAATTAATGCAAAAAAAATAATTGATTTCATATTTTAAAATTTATTAAAATATATTATGAGTATAGAAAAAAAAATTTAATATATGTATAAAATAATCAAAAATGAAATATTTTTAATGTGAATAAAATATATTAATCTTTAAATAATGCACAATTTTATCACCATCACTTTTATCAAAAATAATTTTTTTACAAATTATACTATTTTTATAAAATTCAGTCGGTATATATTCATTCTAATGTCATTTTTATTTTAAATTCAAAGAAAAATCAAACTAATTTTTCCATAATTTTTTAAATGAGTAACAAATTTTCAATTAATCTAACATATATACTGTTTTAGGTAATCTGACTGACACGGGAATAAGAACTCTGGTGTAAATCGTTTTACCAAACGGCTGAGGAAAGTGCTCCCATGCTCTTGACTGATATGTAGTTTGCTAGCTTCACATTAGTATGCGTTTAATCAATCGTATCCACCTAGTACTTACTTATATAATTTGCTACGTTACTTATCATCTAGTTAGGCATTAATTAATTTCATTTTATTTGTACGAATTGGATGATTGGTTTATTTGAAAAACCTTTTGATCAAATACCACTGCACACAGTGTGTTACACGAAATGCTTGAATGCATGCCGTCTCATTTTTTAATCATTGCACAACGTAAATTTAATAATTAAATTATTACATTTTCGTCTTTTAATTCGGCCCATAATTTTAGTATCGATTCTAATTAAAGTTATAACATTGACTATCTTATTAATTATAAGTATTTGATACAATATAATTTAATAAATATTTATATTAAATATATTTTTACTTATTTTTAATCTCTTTTATCATTTTTTAGTGTAAAAATAAAGACTAATAATATAATTTAGATATTACTAAATAATAATCTAGTAACAGCATAATTAAAAGTTTTTTCATTCATCCCAACTAGAAAGATAGAACTGAATTTAGTGACATTATAAATTATTATAGCAATAAGATAAATTTTTGTGCTAACTTTAATGTAAGTTTCATCCATACATCAACTAATTTGATAGCTGTCAATCTTGCAAAGGCTTCTAAATGTTATACTAATATTAAGGATTTTGCATACATTCCAAAATTGTATCTTCTTTTTTATTGTTAATGAATTTAGTTAAGGTTCAACTCTTAAAAAAAAAAACTAAAATGGTCATCTTAAAAAAAGACTAAAATTAAAAATTAAAATTACATTAGAAGAATAAAAATGTGATTTTGACTTAATAGTTAATAATATTTTTTATCGGTCAATATTAAAATAACGGTAATAAATTTAAAAAAGATATGTATATATAACCTCAACTCTAACATTATTATTGAATCGAACTTTATGGTATAAAATCATGTACGAGAATGAATAATCACCACGTGATGTAATGGCAAAGGATAATTTTCTATGAGAAATCACATTGATGAAGAATAAATATAAAATAAAGAAGTTATTTTTCATCTTTCACTTCAAAAATTAAAGAATCTATATCCCCATTAACATCTTTCAAAAAATTGATCATAATAACGCCGAACATGGAAACCCAATCTCCAAAATCTTCATTGTCGATTTGTCGTGTCCACCGCTCCTTCGTGAATGACTCGTGTCATTTATTCCCCCTGATTAACATGGCCTATTTGAACAGAGCTCTACTTTTTTTTTTTTTTTTTTTTTTTGTTGAAGGTTAATTTATTTAAAAATATTAGTAGTTCACGAGTTTCCTGGCAGTGGCACCGCTCTACTCTGCTGAAAACAAAAGTTTCGAAGAAGCACCTGATTGAGAGATAAGAAATGGCTCTGGCATCGGCGTTGAGCATCTCAGTGCGTTTCCCACAGCAGCGGTGGCCCACTCTCTCGAAGCCCACCAAAGCAACTATTTCCTTTCCCACTGCCTCCGCTCTCTCCTCCTTAAAGCAACTCAGCGTGGGCCAAGACTTACCCGCCAACTACGACCATTGGATTCCCAAGCCCAACCCCGAGCTTCGCAGGAGATGCGGCATTTTGCTCCATCCGACGTCGTTTCGCGGCCCCTACGGCATCGGCGATCTCGGCGACGATGCCTTCCGCTTCATCGACTGGCTCCACCACGCCGGTTGCTCCGCCTGGCAGGTTCTTCCTCTCGTCCCTCCCGGCAGAAAGGCCAACGAAGAAGGATCGCCTTACTCTGGCCAGGTTAGGTTAGCTTAGGTTTCACTTCGTTTTCGCTCACTTCTTTTGATGCAATGCAACCCTTCTTTTTCACATTTTCCTTTTCAGGACGCCAATTGTGGAAACACGCTCTTGATCTCTCTTCAAGGCCTTGTTGAGGATGGATTGCTGGAGAAACACGAGCTTCCCCAACCAATGTGACTCAGCCACGTGGTTTTCACTTTTCACTTCTCACTTTTCACTTTTACTTCTCTGTCTTATGTTTAAACGAATGCAGTGATGCAGAGCGCGTGAATTTTTCACTCGTTGCTGATCTTAAGGATCCTTTGATAACTAAGGTAAGGTGTTTGTTTACAATTGTATCGTTCTTAGAACTAGTCTCGACACAAGCTTAGATGAGTTTTTTTCAGCGCTTCAATGAGGAAAATGCTATTTATGTTCTCTAGAGAAGCTCATTTAAGCTTGTATCCATACTCTAGTACGCACCTCTACTACTTTTTTTTTCTTCATTTTTTGTGACTCTTCCTTTGTTGCATAGCCGTTACTCTATTTTCTTTACATCGTTGGATTTTTCAGATCCTTTTGTGTGTCTGGATTTTTATATTATTTTTCTTCTTGTTGAAATTCTCTGTGCAGGCTGCAGAGAGGCTCATTTCAAGTGAAGGGGAACTCAAAACACAGCTTGAGAATTTTCGCAAGGACCCAAATATATCGAGTGAGACACTCATTTTGTTGCAATTCTAATTTTGTATGTACGGATACCTGTTAAATTCAGTGCTTTGCCTTTGAAATAATAATAATTGCGTAGACGATTGTTTTATAATTTATACTACTTTCATGTACGGTACGGTAAGCTCGTGTGCATATTTTTCCTTGTTCTTTTGCCTTCTTTCTTCCCACGGTTTTGACTTTTGAGGGATTTGATCCTCCTGTTTTGTGATACTTCCTCTCTTAGTATACCTCATTTATTGAAAAGATATTCAACTGGAAAAATAAATAAAATCTGGAAGCTTGTTGTCATGGGAAATTCCAATTAAACACAATTCAACATCTATAAATTCTACTTGATTCCTGTTCCATGCTTATGCCGAGATAATCAATTTAAGCTAGAAGCAAGTAAATATATGAATACTTATGTATGTTTCTTATGGATTCTTGCATGGTGGAGACGGCTTAGGGATTTTAAGATTATGTGTCGCAGAAATTGGAAGAAAAGAAAAATTAGGATTTATGGCAGTAATAACTAAAGTGCTGAAGGGACAGAGGTCTTGAACATTGAGAAATTTCTTATGTGTTTTTTTTCTGAAGAGTATGTGAGGATACATTCTTCTATCTGAACATTACCTACATTATTTTTTTTCAATTTTATTAGAGGATTTTCTTTCTTTTGAAAGCTTGTAATATCTTCTCACTGTTGTAGGTTGGCTTGAAGATGCAGCCTATTTTGCTGCTATTGACGACAGTTACAACACAATCAGCTGGTACAATTGGCCTGAACCTTTAAGAAATCGCCATCTTGTAGCTCTAGAAGATATTTACCAACAAAAGAGAGATTTTGTAAGAACACCATAAATCTTTATAGTTCAAATTATCATTAACGTTTTCTTGTTGTATGTCTACTTATAGCCAAAAGGGGTTTTGATGAGTCATTTATACTTCACATGCAGATAAATGTATTTATTGCCCAACAGTTCTTATTCCAAAGGCAGTGGCACAAAGTTCGCAGCTATGCACAGAGTAGGGGAATCAGCATAATGGGAGACATGCCAATATATGTTGGTTATCATAGTGCAGATGTTTGGGCAAATAAGAAACAGTTTTTACTGGTTCGTAGTCCCTAAAGAATGTGTCTGAAGTCTGATCTTAACCTTTTTTTTTTTTGAGCACGTTGTACCTTTTGATAAAAAAAAATAATCCCCGTTTATCTGGCAGAACAAGAAGGGCTTTCCTCTTTTAGTTAGTGGTGTTCCTCCTGATGCATTCAGCGAAACTGGTCAGCTATGGGGCAGGTTTGAAGTTAATCCCATGATCAGTCTTTTATAATAAATCTAAGTTTTCCATGTTCTTTAATCAATTTTTGTTCTGATTCCAACATATAATGTTCTTTCACTTTTCCTAAAGATATATGCTTATTTTGTGATTATGATCAGCAAGACATTTCCCTTGATTTGTGTCATTTAGTTCCTTTCATCGTTCATTTTAACCATTGTGTATGACAATATATCCCACCTGATTAGACAGGACCTAACTCAAACCCAGAGCTAGCTCAAGAGTAGAGGATAGCCTAGGCCCTATATCGAGTATTTTGGTCATATTTCCTGTTGGTGTAGGACATTTTAACAATTTCTAGACCCTTTCTCAGCATTTTTTTCCTTGGTATTTTTTCTTTTTCTTTATGGCAATAATTGTTAGCATGCTATACTATGGTACTTTTAGTACGTTTCCTGTTCTATTTAACTTATTGATTTCTCATATTTAATATTTTCAAATTTTAATGAAAAAGCCCCCTGTATGATTGGAAAGCAATGGAGAAAGATGGGTATTCATGGTGGATACGTCGCATACGACGTGCACAAAATTTATTTGATGAATTTAGGATTGACCACTTTAGAGGATTTGCTGGATATTGGGCTGTACCCTCTGGTAAGTCTACACTCTACACTAAACTTATTTCACCTTTTTGCTTGGTGTGATGTTATTGTAACGTGTTCTCGACAAATGTGCAGAAGCAAAAATAGCTATGCTTGGAAAGTGGAAGGTCAGATACTGTCATGTTGTTTTAATTTTGATCTGTTTGTTCAAACTAAAATCTGTTTCCTATCATTTAAATGATAGGTCGGACCTGGAATGTCCTTATTTGATGCCATTTTCAGAGCTGTTGGAAGGATTAATATTATAGCAGAAGACTTGGTATGCATTATTAAAGCAAACACTGAAATTGTTTTAACATCATTGCATAATTGGTTTCATTTATTCCTCACTCTTGCTGAGGCCAGCCCTTGTGAACTTTTGGGTTTGTTTTTTATGACAGGGAGTTATCACTGAGGATGTAGTCCAACTAAGAAGATCCATTGGAGCACCTGGAATGGCTGTTCTCCAGTTTGGTAATTATTAATTGCTAATTTTGTTTAGCATCCTTCAGTAGCTTACTCTAAGTAATTTGAAGCCAGAGTTCCTGAATATTTTCTTATCTATTTTACTTTATCCAGGGTTTGGAGGTGATGCTAATAACCCTCATTTGCCTCATAATCATGAGTGCAATCAAGTTGTCTATACAGGGACTCATGATAATGACACAGTAAGAATTTCTTCTGCCATACATCCTATATTGCATATCTATCTTTTTAGGAAGGATCTAGGTATGGTCTGCAGAAATCAGTCAAAGATTGTGACAGGAATCTGGTATCTATATTAGAAAGTGTGGAGAAGAACTTTCCGATTTACAAAATAGAACACACTATAGAACTTCGGGGGTCAGCACCTCCCAATGCCCAAAGGCTCCTATTATGTCACAAATTGACAAGATGCTGTCCCTCTCATCCCTTTTTCCTATTTATAGGCAACATGCCTTACTTTTCTAACCATCCCAGCCCCCTACTAACTCACTAATTATTCCACTAACTATGGCTAATCTGACTGTTGCCAGTGCTACCAAGGAGCACCCATGTCTTTTTTTTTGTGTGTGAAATGTTTTACCTAATGAAATAAATGCATGCGCCTGACATGTATAGTTTATGATATCTTCGTCATGTCTTAAAAAATATTTCCTGTCAACAATATAAATCTTGACAAGAATTGTATTTCTGCTACAGATTGAAGGTTGGTGGGAAGCTTTGAACCAAGTAGAGAAAGCCAATGTGAGTTCTATAGCCTATATATATAGCAGTGAAATACTGAAATGTATTTCTTAACCAAGTTGAACAAGAGTTCATTTCCTTCTTCATTTTGATATTTCAGGCTTTGAATTATCTTTCATTAAAAGGGGAAGATGACATTTCATGGGCACTAATCCAGAGAGTATTGGCTTCTGTTGCTCAAACAGCAATAATACCTATGCAAGATGTTCTTGGATTGGGTAGTTCTGCCAGGATGAATATTCCAGCTACTCAGGTAAAGTGTATATTGTACAATGCTTGTAGGTTGTTAAGGCAACATTTTGGTTTATTCAAAATTTATAACCTCTGGAGAAATATAGACCCCCCCTCCCCCCACCTTCTCACAAATTAAATAATTAAAATCATGACATTGTTTAATCTCTTGACCAATGCAGTTTGGGAACTGGGGTTGGAGAATTGCAAGTTCGGTGAGCTTTGATGGCCTGGAGAGAGAGGCAAACAGACTCAGGGAAATGCTTTTAATGTATGGCCGGCTTTGAATATGGAATTCCTTTTTGAGTGTAAAGTAGAAGAGTGGGTTTTGTAACGGCAACTTAAGTGGAAAATGCCATAGTATGCATGATGTTGATAAATAAAAGCTGGACGCCTTGTGTTGGTCAAGTAATGTGACAAAGTTGGATGTTTCAATGAAGATTTGTAAAAATAATAATGCCTAGGCTCTTACATTGTCTAATACTATAGAGTGTGTTTGTTTAAATAAGAAAAAAAAGACTAGTCATATCAATAACCATTTCATAGAAATGTATATTAAGAAAATATATCTCAAAGAATATTTGAATGTCACAATGTAAATGTATAGCACTGAGTTAAATCACTGGAATATTTTGCATGTGGTGATAACAGTCTGGGTGCATAGTAGAATCTGACTCAACAGCCAAACAGAGAAAAGGCAATTTTCAACTTGAGCTATTTATACACTCTTTTAACCTTAGAAGTGTGTTTTGATTTTGTGGTGGCTGCAGCCAGAATTGCATTCATCTTGGTCAAGACATTCTTGACCTAAATTTGGAATTTGGTTGTCAAAGAAAAATTACTTTCAGCTGATCCTTACTGTTTTGTTGGACATGAAGCAACCTGGGTTAGCTTTTGCTTCATCCAGAATTGATTTACTTTGGTGAATGCATTTTCTCTTACTTGTCCTCCCTTCTTGTCTATATATATTTTTTTATTGCATTTACTCTACAGGTCTCTCTGCTGGAAATTTATTTTCAGTATTGGATGGTTTTACAGTTCCCTAAACCTTTTTAATTCTGTATCCAATAGACATAAGTATTGAAGTTGGTTTGATATACATAGTCTTACTATTAAAATAAACAATTTGAATAGCAAATATCCACATTCTGTTCCAATGTTTCATGTTCTGCTGTATACATTTTGTTTCAGTATTTGGACAAATAATATACAAAAGAAATTTTCTTTCAAGTTTCATGTTATTATGTTTTATTTAATTTTATTGTTGTTTGAAATGATATAAACATCTCAACTGTTACAGAGTTTTTAGTATTATCAGTATTGGGTTAAGGTAAGATGCCTGCAAATATTAAATACTGATCCTATTGGGTTATTAGAATAATCAGTATTGGATTTTTTGTATTATCTTACTACTGTATGTAATGATGTCAAGATTTTCATTTGGCAATTGTTGGACATCTTCACCTATTGTAATTTGTAAATAGGTTCTTATTTTCTGCCTTCTGCATACATTATGAATAAGTTAGAATCTGAAATTGGATATAAAAGTCTTTGAAATATTAAAAGCCTATTTTATCACATACCGTTGTGATTGTGAAAATCTTAAATTCTAACAAGTGATTGTGAAACTCCACTTTTAAATCTTAAATTCTAACAAGTGATTGAACCTGGGACACAATCGGTTGTAAACTCAATTTTTTGTTAAACTTGTTCAAGATCAAGTGAACTCGACAAAAATCAGTGAGCTTTCAAGTTTGAATAAACCGAGTTCCTCAAACCATTGCCATACACTTGCTACTAGGGACACTTGTTCAAGTTAAGAATATTACATTTCATAGTCTAGCACTAGAGGGGTTTTGCTTATCACATCTGACTTGAGTCTCGTGACTTAGATGAAGAGAACACTTTCCACATTAATGAAGCGCGGGAACTCCGATCGGCCTTCATTAGAGAGGCAATCCCTCTTCACGACCAATCGGCCTTCATTAGAGAGGCAATCCCTCTTCACGACCAATCGACAAGAAAGAACATACACTGACCATCTTGATGGATTCGAGACCCATCCCATTCTCCTCTATGGATCACAGAACGAGGCAAGAAGCATGTAAGCCTACTATTAAGAATCTCATGTTGGGAAGGATTTCATCTCTCAATCCAAGACGACTGTCTTAGCGAGATCTGAGGTGGATATATAACAATTCAAACAAATTCTACAGCGTGAAAAGTAAAAGACATAATCACATAACAAGTCATCATTTACTTATTCCGTGTATTCATCCATTAGTTATTTAATGTTCAAGCAATTTATGGATATGGATTATCTCAACATGTACTTCCTTTTTTGTATTCTTTGTTTTTTTTCTTCTATGGATAAGTACATGCATCTATTGCCAACGTTATATATTACCAATACATTTCTATGTGAGTGCTTTTGTCTGCCCAACTTCTCTAATAAAGTAGTCCATCAGTTTAATTACCCAAATATCTTGATTTGTATTTACATAAAATAACTACAGTTTGGTGAATAAAGATTCTTGCAGTTTAAAAATAAATGCAGAAACTTAGAGTCATGATCCAATGTTTTATATCTAATGTTCTTCTCAACAGTGGATTTACATGTTTGAAATTATTAATTTTTTTATTGTCCAAAAATATTATTAGTATATTTCTCTTATAAATATAATTTTTTATAAAAAAATAATTTTAAGAATGATTTTTAAAATAGAATTATTAATATCAAATTATATCATCAGTCAATTAAAATTTACAGACACGAGTGGTGGAAGGTATTTTTATTTTCAATTATAAATTAAATTTTAAAATAATTTTTTAGAATTATTTAATATATATATTTAAATATTTAGTTATTGTAAATTTTAATTAAATATAATTTATAAATTATATTTATCCATTACAATTTAAAAAATAATAAAGGGATGCAAATCATGCGATGATGGTGACATAAAAGGAAGTGCCTAGAGAGAGAGAAAAAAAACCACAGTTATATGAGTGGGTTGTTTGGTTTGTACGAAGCTAAGTGACACCAAAGTCATTAGCCATGTCCTCTTCGGAAGCCGAAGCAGAGACGCAGACACCGCACAACCTGATCCCGTACCTCCCAGACGACGTGGCTTTGAACTGTCTAGCACGCATCCCACGCTCCCACCACCCCACGCTCTCCCTCGTTTCCAAACCCATCCGCACCCTTCTCTCTTCCCCTCTCTTATTCACCACTCGGACCATCCTCAACTGCAACCAACCCCTCCTCTACCTCACGCTGCGTACACGCGCCTCCACTCTCCAATGGTACACGCTCCACCGCACCCCCAACCCCCTCCTCTGCCCTCTCCCCCCCATCCCCACCCCCGCCGTCGGTTCCGCCTACGCCGTCCTCGGCCCCACCATCTACGTCCTCGGCGGTTCCATCAACGACGTCCCCTCCCACCACGTCTGGCTCCTCGACTGCCGCTTCCACCGCTGGCTCCCCGGCCCCCCCATGCGCGTCGCCCGCGAGTTCGCCGCCGCCGAGGTCCTCGACGGCCGGATCTACGTCCTCGGCGGCTGCGTCGCCGACACCTGGTCGCGCTCCGCCAACTGGGCCGAAGTCCTTGACCCCGCCGCCGCGCGATGGGAGCGCGTGCCCAGCCCCGCCGAGATGCGGGAGAAGTGGATGCACGCCAGCGCCGTCGTCGGCGACACCGTCTACGCCATGGCGGACCGTGGCGGCATCGCGTTCCGCCCTCGCATCGGCGCGTGGGAGAGCGTGGGGGGAGAATTGGATCTCGGGTGGCGGGGGAGGGCGTGCGTGGTGGAGGGGGTTTTGTACTGTTACGACTATCTGGGGAAAATCAAAGGGTTCGATGTGGGGCGCGGGGTGTGGGAGGAGCTGAAGGGGTTGGAGAAGGGTTTGCCGAGGTTTCTGTGTGGGGCTACCATGGCTGATTTGGGTGGGAAATTGTGTGTGGTTTGGGAGTGCCAAGGGAGTAGTGGGAAAGAAATTGAGATTTGGTGTGCCGAGATTGGGGTGAAGAAGAATCCTGATGGGGAATTGTTGGGTCAACTTGGTTGGTTCGGGAAGGTTCTTTCTCTTCCCAAAGGCTCCTCCATTGTTCACTGTTCTTCTGTTGCTGTGTGACCTTCCTCATCAGTAAATTGATGCAGTAAGCATTCCTTCATTTACATTAAAAAAAGTGGCATGTCATTTACTGCTCCCATGTCTGTATGTGGATTGTGGAATTGTGAATAAATAAACTGGAGCTGCTGAAATAGTCGTGCTGCTGCATGTAAGTTTAACAAGCTTCTCCATGATGCGTCCTTGTGTTTGTGATATGAAAATTTGTACATTGAATCTGAGTAAGCAATACTCTCTTGTTACATAACATGACATTCATTTGTCAGTTATTCGGATAATCGTAAGAAATGTATATTTATACCTGTTTATTGATTCATTTCTAAATAAAATATTGCCTGTCATATTTGTATCTATAGACATATTTTCTTGCACATAATTGGGGCAAATAGATTTGAGACCTATGGATAATAGCTATGGGGAAAAAAACAAGAATAGAGTAGTATTTCTGTATCATTTTTGTAATTCTTCCAATGCTTAATTTAGTACTGCTGCTTCTTCCTTTTGCATGGTTATCATTAATGTCATTCTCACCCAGGATTGACTTAATGGAGAATATGGTTGTTATAACTATTTGTGATATTGTTGCCTTGCCCACTGTACTCGTAGACGTTTCACAACCAAAGAAAGGCAAAGGGAAGAAGGATGTTTTTTCTTTAGGTCACCACTAATTATGTGCAACTTAATGATGCTTGCATTATTCCTTTTCAAAACAAAAAGATACAGTAATAGGCTTGTAATCTAACCCGTCTCCATGGGTACCCGCCCGAACTCGTCCCGATTTGGACGGGAAAACTTGTGTTTATCGGGTTCGGGTTTTCCCCGATTGATAAAATCGGGGTTGGGGATGGGGATGGGGATGTTAATACCCAGCCCACCCCGCCCCCGCCTCCGCCTCGGTTAATAATATAATTAAAAAATTATTTATATGTATATATATAAACCAAAATTAGAAATATTTATATGTAAAAATTTATATTATTTTTTTTTCTTTTATTTTTTAAAATTGCTCATATTTATTTAAAAGAAAAAAGAAAAAAATAGGAGCGGGGTGAGGATGGAGACCTAGGTTTTACTCCCGACAAATATCAGATACGGTTTAAATTTACAGGGATTTACAGGGCGGCGCCCTGCTCCGTTGCCATGCCTATACAGCACATTGCCATGCCCTAATTATAATTATAGTTTGAAGAGATAAATATGCACAACTAAAACATGCTTGTGTCGAAGATTTAGCAAACACGTTTAACAGCCCATCTTCACCCAAAAGAAAGCCTTTGATCTGTTCTAGCGCTTGAGAAATACATACGCACAGATAAGTATCGATGATGCAAAATCTAGATACGAGTTTAGCTCTCGGGAATTTAGTTAGTCAAAAGAAAAATAGAATGAGCTTCAGAAAGAGGGGTGGGTCAGAAAGTGGCAGACCTCCATTGCAATAGCAGTTGGAGATAAATCTGACAGTTTTGCTGCCACTTCTGTATAAAAGAACACAACCCAATAATAGTTGTTATCTTGAATGCTGTTGATGAATGAAAAGTACTCTTTAGAGCTTCACAAAAATCTAAAAACTAATGCTGTAATGCAATGAATTTTTTACTGTTATGAAATTTTAAAAAAAAATTACAAAAATAAACCCCAATTTAATTACAGAACTGAACTCATTGTACATAGTCGGAATTCGGTTACCAGCACAGGGCCCCTCTCCCACCCAATTTTCTTTGTCGGAACCCCTAGAATCCAAAATCCGTGATGGTGTGTTTGGATGAAAAATAATACAAATTTAAAGAATTTAAAATTTTTAGTATTTAAATTATTTTGATTTTAATTTCTATCATTCTTAAAATATTTTGTTTGGATAAGTCAATTCAATTTTTTTAAAATTTTAAATTGTTAATTTAGATATGATAATTTGATTCTATTATGATAAATTGATTTTAAAAATATATTTATATGTTGAGATTTTTAAATAAAATTTTATAAAAATAAATATTAGCTAATTTTTAAATATTTAATAATTTAAAAAATTAATATTAGATAATATTTAATAATTTTTAAAGTATTTTTAAATATTCAATAATTAAAAATATGAAGAAATAAGATAAAATATATAAGTAAAATAAGGAAAAAATGAGGAATTTAAATTTTTACTTTTTTGGAAGAATTTGAAATTCTACTATTTTAAAGAATTTCACAAATGCTTGGATTTTAAATTCTTTATAAATTCTCTATTTGAAATTCTTCAAACAAATGAATTACTTCATTTAAATTACTCATCCAAACACACTATGAAGGTTTTTACTTCTTTTTTTCGTTTAAATGTTTTCTGTTTTATATATATAAAATATAAATATTTTAATTAAATAATATAAATAATTTGACTTAGATAAAAAATAGTTATGTATTTTTTTATATTATTTGTATAAGTTAAATATTAGAAGATGAAAAATAATATTTTAATAAGATAAATATAAATGATAAATAATATTATTATGTTTATAAAATTTATATTTTTATGTAAATTTTTATAAGTTAGAAGATGAAAATTTATATTTTTATATAAATTTTAATAAGTTAAAAGATGAAAAATATTATTGTTATAAGTTAAATAAAAATGAAAATAGTTTTATGTTTATATAATTGATTTTTTAATATAATTGATGAAATTTAATAAGTTAGTTAATATTAAATATATTTGTTTATTAAAAATTAAAATTGTTTTTAATTTAAAATGTATACTGAATGAAAATATTTGAGGAATTGTTTTTACTTTTTTTTTGTCTGTTGCATGTTTTTTGTTATATATATTTAAATTAAATAATATAAATAGTTTAAATAAAAAAAATAGTTATGTATTTTTTTTATATTATTTGTATAAGTTAAATATTAGAAGATGAAAAATAATATTTTAATATGATAAATATAAATGATAAATAATATTTTTATGTTTATAAAATTTATATTTTTATGTAAATTTTTATAAGTTAAAAAATGAAAATTTATATTTTTATGTAATAGGATGTTGTTCTTATTTTTAGCTCATCTCTCCATGATGTCCTCTAACATGGTAACAATAGGCTTTGCTCTTGCCTTAACAATAACTGAGTTAAAACATTCACTCATATTGTTAACCAACATATCACATTTTGGATTTGATTTGAACCTTGACTTACTCCAATACCTGGAAGTTTTAAAATATATACAATTATTTGAATTAAGGCATAAAATTCAAACATACATAGCATACCTAGGGGAAATTTTAATTAAATGTTTGAATGCCTTAAGATTCACTTTTTTTATTTCTTGCATTTCTATTTCCCATGCTTGAGGATATGTGGTTGTAGTTACTTTTTACATCAAATCCTTTAAAAAATTTTAAGGAAACTTCTTCCTGAAATTATTGTACAAGTGTCTAATATAAAACTTCTGATCTACACCAAGTAACAATTCATTGATTGTCGGCAACAACCCCTACAAAAGAAATAGAACACACTGAATGAACACCACTTCCTCTGCACTCTTTCTCTAATATCATTCAATTTCAGTTTTGGACTCTCCCTAATTGAAGTTTTTAGTTTTCCACTTAACTACTTTGAACTCAACAAAGTCACCTTGTGGTCCCTACTGCATGTATGTCTATCAACAACCTTCCTTAATTGCCAACTTTCTTCATAAGGTACTTTGCCATAATATGCTACCCATGGACATCCTTCTTTACGTATGACCCTTATTCTTTTTTATCATTTTTTGTAAAATTTAAATTTCTCCCTGAATGAACAGCATATGTTGTAATTGCCTCTTTAAATTGTTCTCTACTCAAAAAATACAATCCCACTTCCCACTTATAATCTTCCATATTGTTGGACATCTTAAAACTTGGAAACATACTTGAACCTCCAGTATCCTCTTCATCACTAGTGTCATCCAACCCACTTATTAATTCTTCTGATTCATATTCTTCATCAGAAATACCCCTGCTCATGGAATACATTTTTTTTCCTCTTCCAAAATTTTCACCTTTGAACAAGTCATCATCTGAATCACCATCTGAATATTCATTATCTTAAGCAGCAATAGACTCAATTGTAGGCTCAAGAATCTTCCTAAGCCTACCTTTCTTCTTCCTACTACTAGGTTGTTCTTGAGGTACTTGTTCAGGCATAGGTATTTCAAAATCATTCAATTTATCTAACTCATCACTATTAGTAACCTGATTTACTTCCAAAGGTCCTTTAAACCTATCAACATTAACATTATGTCTAGGTTTAACAGGTACCTCAAATAAATCAATATCTGAAATTTCTTCTTCATCTGTATCACCCAAATGTACTGAAGAATAACTGCAATAACTATCCTCACTTTCATTATCATCACAAACATCATCACCCTTTGTAGCCTCACTTTCATTACCCACATCATCCTCAGGCACACTCTCATCAGCACCAACAGCCCCAAACTCAGGCACACTCTATTCATCACCAATACCATCCTCTGCCACACTCACATCATTAGCAACACACCCAACCCCACAATCACCACTAACATCAGCCTCTATCCCAATCTTATCATCAACAAAAGGACCAGACCCACTATCATCAATAACTACATGCCTCTTCCCACTCTCATCGGTCATAAGTCCATCATTTTGAAGCCCACTATCATTAGGCCCACTATCATTAGGCACCGGCCCATCATTTGTTACAATAGCAGTTGATGGTAAACTTTGTATAATTTCAGCTTCAGATGTTGGATGTTCAACATATAATCTAACATTTTCGAATTGTCTTGCTATCCTTATCATTTCCATGGCCCCCTTATCATCAGACAACAACTTCAGCCCATTCTCAAAGTCAACCCCACCCACATAATACCACATCTTATTTACTATAATATATCTTATTTCTCTTAAAATATCCAATATTTCAAAATAGGACCATCTATCAAGGTCACATGACCATGTGGAATCATGACTCACATAATCTAACTTCTCTCTATTCACAAACTTCCCCCCATGATGGACAACTACCTCAAAATATTCATCCATGTCAAGCAAATCCTATAAAAATCCAGAACACATAATTTAATATTTACCTATTGTAATATATATTTGTAATTATAGAAAAAAATTAATTAAAAATTAATACAAACACAATTAATATATGCATACATAACAACTAACACACTAGTGGGCCAGCATAGTAAAAAATTGAACATTAGTGGGCCAACATATGCAAATAAATTAGGATCAGTTTATGACTATATCAGTGGGCTAATATTTGCATCTATACAGGCCAACATATGCAAAACACAATACAACATGTTAGGAGCCCATTGTTTAGGACCACACGAAAAGCAAAATCAAACCCTACAACAAAAAACCCTTTATTAAAAACCCCATTTTCAGTCCCACGCGAATTCAAACCCTAAATTGAAACCCATATATGAACAACAGACTAATAAGACCCTTAGTCGAACCCTAAATCAAAATCCCTTAAAAACAACACTTACCCGATGTCAATAAGATCCACACGCCAGTTCGTCTTCACGAATGCCCTTACGAGTGACTCACAATCAATGATTCCTCTTCTTCACGAATGCCCTTTACAAGTCGCGATTCTTCTCTCACACAGGAAAAGAAGTCATGTTGGAATTGCAATGAATAATGGATCGATTCTTCTCTTACGCTAGAAAGGAAGCGACGCAGGAAAGGAAGTCACGTAGGAATTTCCACGTTGGACACTCGTAAACGTTGTTTATGAAATTTAAACGGAAGTCCCACATTGCAGTAATTTTAAATAATTTGGGACTAAATTGAAACAAAAAATTAAAGTAGGACCAAATTGAAACTTTTAAATATTATAAGGGATCAAATTAGACATTTAGCCTATATTATATTCTTAGACAAGTATAATATTGTATATGTATTTATTCATGTATATTGTTTGAATGATATCATTGCATTACTTGTTCATGTTAATTAAATGGTAATATTAGATGATTAAATGATTAGAGAAAAATCTTTGGTTCGAATAAAATGTTATCATCAAGTAAGATTTTAAATTTAATTTCTATGAATGAAAAAGATTTGATTAACAAGAAATTTTTTACTAAAAGTAATTTGTTTGTCCTCTAGTCATTGATAGAACTAATATATATTTTTATCAATAATATGATTTAAAAAATATTTAAATGGTGTTATTTAGACTATCTTATTATTTTTATTTTTCTATCTATAAAATGGTATATAAATGATGATACTCTACAACTCCATAACTACCAAGTAAGGAGTTAACGATATATTAAGATACCCAATCCAAACATTTTTAAAAGAATTTTATCTTTATCATTGAAAAATCTTTTTGAGTAAGTATGTCAACTAAAGTAAGATTTTAGTGTTATTATTTCTATTTGTACTAGTATTTAAATCATTGAATGGCTTGATGAGAAAAATGTAATGTTTTGTAGAAAAAGAAAAAAATTGTTATTTGATTTTTTTCTTCCTTTTTTACATTTTTTTTTATTTTTAAAAACTTAGATATCCAATCTACCAATCCATGGTAGGTAGGTGAAGTTAACTGTCAAATATAAAATCAGCTAAATTTAAATCTTGACTTCAGATGAATCAATTATATTTTATTTTTTATATTAATTTTCAATGGAAGGCAAATTTTTTTAAAAAATTATTATTCAACTCGAATCAATAAAATTAAATAATATTAATTAATTTACTTACTTAGCATAAATTATTATTTATTTATAGATACTTATATTTCAGCTTAGAGAGAATTCATTGATTTTTCAAATAACAATATTACATCTTACAAGTCCTACCAAAAATTATTTCTTGATATAAATTTTTTAGGAAGTCACTGTATAGAAATTAAATTCATAAAAAATTATTAAAATAAACTAAAAAGCGTTTTATTTTATGCAACTCAAAAAAGCTTATAGAATTTATTACGGATAAATTATTTTTCTTGTCGAAATATAATCACGCTACAAAAAGTAATTTAATTAATTTTTTCACGTGACAAGAGAATTTACCTGTGAATTTGTTTACTTAAAAGTATTTATAAAACTTGGTTATTACTAAACCGGCAAAGATATTGTCACCAAAAAAAAACACCAGCAAAGATCTTGACATGCATAAACTGATTTATCCATTTCAGATTACAACATCACCTTTACAAAAATATACAATAACGAACAAAAGCATATATAAAATAAACGCTGTTGCTTCAAATTGTGCTCACACAAATTACGCATATACACTTCTGAATACGTTCGATCTTGATTCTTAATGATGCATGCATCATTCTTTTTCCAAAAAAAAAAAAAAATACAGCACATTGTCGTACTATATAATTTGAAGAGAAAAATATGCACAACTAGAACATGCTAGTGTCGAAGATTTGTGATAGCACGTGTTTAATAGGCATCTTCACCTATGAGAAAGTCTTTGATCTGTTCTAGCGCCTGACAAATTCATAGGCACAAATAAGTATCAATGATGCAAAATGTTGATACGATTTTAGCTTTCGGGAATGTTAGTTGGTCAAGAGCAAACAAAATAAAGTTCAGAAGGGATTGTTTCAGGAAGAAGTGGCATACCTCCATTGCAATAGTAGTTGGAGATAAATCTGACACATCACTTCGGCCAAGTTTTGCTGCCATATCTGTACAAAAGAACATAACATAATAATAGAAGGATGTTATCTAGAATGCAGATGATGAATGAATAGTAACCTTTAGGGCTTCACAGAAATCTAAAAGCTACAGCAATTATGTTATGTTCTAAAGACTGATTAATTACCCACAACTCAAGACCAAAAAAATTAAGCGAACAGAACAACAATTCTTATTTGAAAAAATGAAATAACTTTGCAGACATACTTTCCAAGGAGACCCTGGCATTGGCGTTTGCATATGCTTCGCTTCTTTCTTCAAAAAGGGCAGACAAACGCATGAAAGTCTGCATGTGAATTCCAAAGGGTAAAATTATTTAGAGGAAAAAATAATCTTGATGCTAATTTTCCCTACTAAGATAGTTCCTCCAACTTTCCAAGATTCTTAATAATTACTTATTGTCCTACATACTGCAAAAGAAAAACACTACTGTGGACTGTGGTGGAAGAGAAATCATTTACCTTTGTGTATGCATCTCCTGCTTCATAATGTAGAAGTGGTCGAGAATCAGTTCCTACAGCTGTTATTCTCTGAGCCAAGGCTTCTACAGGTACATCCAACCAAACACTAATTCCCTTGTGCATATATTTCCTGGCAATCCATATTTATCCATGGGTGAAGACTGAAGTGAGAAGAGCTAATGGCAAAGTTGGAGGTAAAACTTTTCCCAGTAGTTTTATGTTAATTTTTATACCAATTGATGGGCCTCACAACAGCACCTCCACCAGTAGAAATAACATGTCTACGCATCATTGACAGCTTCTGTAATACTTCAGTCTGCAACAGTAAAACAGGCATGGAAAACAAACAGTAAATATAATAAACTATAGGGAATGTAAATAACAGTTTTTCAATCATCATTCAAGTGGGTGATTTAGAGATATAATATATAGATAAGGGAAAGATTGTGACCATTAATATGCTTCTGGAGGCAAATTTCAAAGGAAGTGGTCTCGTGAAATACTTATAAACAATTAATCGCTACTTATTCAAGAAGTTTTAGAAGTCCTTTACTATAAATAGAAGTTTCTGAGACCGGAAGAACCCCCCCCCCCCCCCACCAAAACTAAGAAGGTTAAATTTGGATATAAGAAAATGAGAGGATTGCATAGGATAGAAGAAATAGGAAAACCAAACAATTCAAATACCTTAACAAAATTTTTCCATATACTGAGGAGTGAGGAACAGTGAACCGGAAACATTGTGTTTTTTAACTGACCTCTTTATTACGGAAAAAAGGTTCTCCATATTGCTTGAAAATATCAGCTACAGATGTTCCGTCAACCTCCTCCTCCACCAAAGCATCACTGCTCTCATAAATGCAAAAAAGAAAACACGGAAAAAGTTCTGGAGAAACTTTAATGTGTGCATGAAATAGAATATTTCTATTGTACTAATACACGAAGTCACAAAGAAATACACAGCTTTATCCTATTGATACAATACATTTGTTTAAAGTCAAGTGATGTCAATCGAATATAATCATCAATTGAAATTCTTTTTGGTTATGCTAGTCTATTGGATATTCAAATGTTGCATGCTTCAGTTACCCTCAACACTATTTTTCACTTTGAAAAGAAGACAGATGGGGCAATTAACACACTAACCTATCAAAAAACGAATAAGAAAGCACATGTGACAATATCTTTCCCACAGTTGTCTTCCCAGAGCCCATCATTCCTGTTTGTCAAGTTCAAAATATTTTGAAATTTGAATACCCAAAGTAATTATACTTGGAATGTATGCAAGGACAAGTACTTCAGTTCTGCCACAAGACTAACCAACAAGATATATACAGCGTCCACTTAAACATGGTTCGATCTCTTGTGATTTAATCTGCAAGTGTATTGATTCAAGTAAGATAATGACACGTAGGTGCTTAGACAAGCAACAACTGAGCTCAGATTACCATGTCTAGATTCTATACTAAACTGAAGGGTATAGCATCACTAGACTGAAAGGGCTTAAATTAATTAAAAGTGACAAAGGGAATCATGGTATACCTTCAAAATCAACTTTTCATCAATAGGAGCTTGAAAGCTTCCAGATTCCAATGTCGAAGCTACATTGAAAAATTATGTCAACACTCAAATAAGGCAGCATTTATTACAGTCAACAACAAACTGCATCTCATCCAAGCATATTTATATAGTACATTTGGCCAAACACGTGCCTTCCCTTTCTATAACTGCAGATAATGAAAGGTACCTTTCAATGTAACTGATGCAACCACGTCTAGCTCATCTTGGTAGAAACAGATCTCAAGGATCCAGCATGTAAGAACATTACCCTTTTTAATAAACTATACAAAGTGTTTGAAACCAAATTCAGAATGTGAATTATTACTCTCTTCACATTAAGCAACAAGCCGGAGTTTCTTCATTAATTGATGTGATTATTGTTTCGAAATGCATCTCGGATTTACATCAAAACATGTTCCTCATGATTTTCAATATAGAAAGTCCACCAAATTCAGTTTCAAATAACTGAAACCGATTATTTCAAAATAAATTAATTTTATAAATTAAAAATAAAACTTTCTGGTTCCTTTACTTTATTTTTTCCAGCATCATTTTATTAACTTCAAAAGTGTTAAAGCTCTGATGAAACTTCATTTCACTTTCTGCAAATAATTACTACCTTCAAAAGACCTTCCATTGTAAGTAATTCACTGACAAATTACAATAATTACACCTTCTTCCCCTAATCAATAGTAGTAACACAACTTTTGGTCTGCAAGACGAATAGTTCAAATTGTAGTACTCCTTTCCGTAAACAATCACACTCAAAATATAAAAATCGAGAAGAACAAAAGTGCCACTAAATCCAGCATAGCCTCTTTTGAAACCGTATTATTAATTTAACTAAATTGATAGAGATAAATCACTGAAATTAGCTTCTATTATTATTGGACCGTCTCGCCCGTAGGCCGATTGGTATCGCCGACTCGGCCGTAGGCCGATTGGTATCGCCGAATATAAGGGCTACTATGCGTGTGAGGCCGACTATAAACCTGTGCACTGCCTAGGCCGATTCACGATCTGGTCTCACCCGAATGTAACCTTGGTCGACTCACCCGACTGTAACCTTGGCCGACTCTCCCTCTCAAAGCCAGATACCGATCGACTCCCACCCATAAAGGCTTACTCGGTCATTATCCGATTGGACACTCAGTAAATGGCGAGGTCCCACCTTCACTCACCAAGTATTTTCTAGATTGTAACGGCTAAAGAGATCTCCATATTCACGGGGCCCATAAGGCCCGTGAACAAGAAACTATAAAATCCAAAACCCTAGAGTTAAGAAGATAGATTACACTTTTGAATGCTCTGGCTCTAAGGCACGATCTAGGAAAAAACCCTAGTCCACCCTTTGGCCGGATCAATTATATTAATAGTTATCACACTATCTTGATAAAGACAGACACAACTAACATATATTATATTATTGTAACAGATATATACTTAGGTCTAAAACTTAAAAAATAAAAAAATAAAAAAATCATGGTTTGCAAATGATCAAAGTATGTTACGAAGAATTTTTTAGAATAATAAATTTGGACTTGTATTCTTGCTGAGTCAGCAAGTTAGTTAGTTGTTAGAATTGTTGGAGTTTAAATAGCTGTCAGGACAGAGGGATTAGGCATGTATTCTTGTAATCCTTCTATATCAAATTCATTCAATAACAGTACACTCTTCGGATTCCTTTCTCATATAGGTATCCCTATTCACTCTTGTTCTTCGAATTGTTACAATTCCTAGTTCTAAGAATTTTTCTAACAATTGGTATCAGTCTGTACGGTTCATTCGGAGTGTTGATCATGGCTGGCGCAACCCGTGGGGCGATGGACGCTCAAGCGTTGAAAGACATGGAGGAGCGAGTCTCAGCGCGATTGGAGGCTCGATTGGTTGAAGTTGCAGGTTCCATTCAACGAACCCTGGCAGATTCTTTAAAGGAAACTATGCAAGATTTGTTAACGCAGAATCATAGTCCGGGCTCGGGGTCTCACATTTCTCACGGTCCCTCTTCTTCTTATTCTTGTGGTACACGACTAGCCCGCATAGATTTTCCTCGCTTTAATGGCGACAATGTGAGTCAATGGCTTTATCAATGTGATAATTTCTTCCTTATTGACAATACCCCCGATGTTGTGCGGGTTAAACTTGCGGTGGTTCACATGGAGGGCCGTGCGTTGCACTGGCACACGACCATGGATAAAACTACCAATTGTTCTAATCTTCCTTGGGTTGCATACAAGAAATTGGTTCTTGAACGGTTTGGAGAAGTTTGTGACGATCCTATGGCTGAATTGATGCGTTTGAGGCAGAAGAAATCCGTGGTTGAATTTTACGAGGAGTTTGATGCCATTATTACTCGTCTGAATTTGTCTGAGGATTATATGTTGAGTTGTTTTTTAGGCGGATTGAAACATGATATACAAATGGTGGTGCGGATGTTTCAACCGACCACGGTGAGTAAGGCCTTTAAATTGGCAAGATTGTATGAAGCTGCTAATGTTCCACAAGCATTGAATTTTGTTAGTTCGCGGTCACAGAAAGGGGTGCTTGGTTCTAGACCAGTAATTGCAGATAAATTTGGTTCCTTGAAATTGGGGAGTGATAAGAGTAAGGATAAGGTGCATGTCATGGAGGTGCTGGATGAGGAGGAGGTTAGTGAAGATGTGAGTGAAGAGGTAACAACGGTGGAGGAACCTCAAATTTCAGTCAACGCATTAACGGGCATTGCCAATTTCAGAACAATGAGGGTCAATGGGTATCATAAAAAATCTCCTCTGCATATTTTGATTGATAGTGGCAGCACGCATAATTTTCTGGATATACAGGTGGCTAAGAAGTTTGGATGTAAGATTGAGAACATGGATCCTGTGAATGTAACAGTAGCAGATGGTGTGGAATGGCTGATCAAACTGGGTAACATCACTTGGAATTTTGATAAGTTGACTATGGAATTTAAAGTTCAGGGCAAGAAGCATGTATTAAGAGGGGCTACATCTAGCGGTATTAAGACAGTAAAAAGGCAGCAGATTGGTAAAACTTTGGAGGAAGGAGTATATTTTTCAATGATGCAGTTATGTACAGAGGATGGAGGATTGCTGCAATCTCTAACAACTCATGCAGATCAACCTGGGTTACCAGCAATAATAGTTCAGATTTTGGAGGAATTCTCAGATATTTTTGAGGAACCTGAGCAGCTGCCCCCTTTTAGACATGAACATGATCATAAAATACCACTTGTACAAGGAGCTAATCCAGTTAATAAGAGACCTTATAGATATGCCAAGCACCAAAAGGATGTGATTGACAAGTTAGTACAAGAATACTTAAAGTCGGGAGTGATACAAAATAGTAGTAGTCCCTATGCGAGTCCGGTAGTGTTGGTGGGAAAGAAAGATGGATCATGGAGACTCTGTATTGACTATAGGGATCTGAACAGAAATACGGTGAAAAACAAGTTTCCAATACCATTGGTGGAAGATTTAATGGATGAGTTGCAAGGATCTTCAATTTTTTCCAAGATAGATTTAAGAGCCGGGTATAATCAAGTCAGAATGGATCCGGAGGATGTTCATAAAACAGCTTTCAGAACTCATGGAGGACATTATGAGTATGTTGTCATGCCTTTTGGCCTGACTAATGCACCTGCTACATTTCAAGGTCTTATGAATACAATATTTCAGCAGTTTCTCAGGAAGTTTCTTTTAGTATTTTTTGATGATATACTTGTTTACAGTGGCAGCTTGGATGACCATGTTATTCATCTAAGACAGGTTTTTATTACTCTGAGGAATAATTCTTTGTTTGCTAGGAAGTCTAAATGTTTCTTTGCTGTCAATAAAGTAGAATATTTGGGGCATTTCATTAGTGAGAAAGGTGTGTCCACAGACCCTAGCAAGGTGGAAGCTATGAGGAATTGGCCACTACCACTAACTATCAAACAACTACGAGGTTTTTTGGGGTTAGCTGGTTATTATAGAAGATTTGTGAAGGGTTTTGGTGTTGTGGCGAAACCCTTAAGTGATATGTTAAAGAAAGATAATTTTGTTTGGACTCAAGAGGCCAAGGTGGCATTTCAGCAGCTTAAAGATTTATTAAGTAATACACCTGTTTTGGCTTTACCCGACTGGAATAAGGTTTTCATTGTGGAGGTAGATGCTTCTGGTTTCGGTATTGGAGCAGTACTTATGCAGGATCATCATCCCATCGCTTACATCAGTAGAGTATTAAACCAACAGCAGCAATCTTTATCTACTTATGAAAAGGAACTACTGGCTGTAGTATTTGCGGTACAAAGGTGGAGACATTATCTTCTCAACAGACATTTTGTTGTTAAAACTGATCATTACAGTTTAAAATACTTATTGGATCAAAGATTGACCACTGTTTTCCAGCAGAAGTGGTTAGTTAAGCTAATGGAATTTGATTTCTCCATTGAATACAAACATGGTCATGAAAATGTTGCAGCTGATGCTTTATCCAGAATCGAGCATGAGGAGGATTATGTGGAATGCAAAAATCTGACTACTCATCAATTACAATCTGATTTGGTGGACAGGATTAAGAATTCATGGGTGATTGATGTTAATATCCAAAAATTAATTAGTGAATTGCAAATTAATGCTGCCTCCCACAAACATCATACTTGGCATTCAGGAGAATTGAGGAGAAAGGGTAAATTAGTAGTGGGAAAGGATGCGAAGCTCAGAAACGATCTTTTAAATTGGCTACATTGTTCTGCTATTGGAGGTCATTCTGGTATTGGTGCTACTATGCAAAGAGTCAAGTCAGTGGTGTATTGGAAGGGTATGTCATCAGATGTTAAGACTTTTGTATCTAAGTGTACCACTTGTCAAAAATGCAAGAGTGTGACTATTGCATCGCCTGGACTGCTGCAACCCCTTCCAATTCCTGAACAAATTTGGCAGCACATTAATATGGACTTTATTGAAGGTTTACCGAGTTCTTATGGAAAACAAGTGATATTTGTAGTGGTTGACAGATTGAGCAAATCTGCTCATTTTATGGCATTATCACATCCTTATACAGCCAGTGATGTAGCCCAAACTTTCATGGATCATGTCTTTAAGTTGCATGGTTGCCCAAGCTCAATAACTAGTGATAGAGATCCAGTATTTGTTAGCAGTTTCTGGCAGGAATTTATGGCATTCCAAGGCATTCAGGTTCAGCTTTCTTCAAGCTACCATCCTCAAACGGACGGTCAAAGCGAGATAGTGAACAAGTGTTTGGAAACTTATCTAAGGTGCATGTGTGCAGATACTCCCCATCAGTGGAGTAAATGGCTGCCTTTAGCTGAATGGTGGTACAATACCACTTACCACACAGCCATTAAAGCTACTCCATATGAAATCATGTATGGTCAACCACCTCCAGCTTATCTTCCTTACTTACCAGGTGAATCCAAGATTGAGTTGGTTGATAGGAGTTTATCAAAAAGGGAAGAGATGCTTAAATTGCTCAAATTTCACTTGAAAAGAGCTCAGGAGAGAATGAAGCAACTTGCTGACCAACATAGGAGGGATAAGCAATATCAGATAGGGGATTTGGTCTATGTGAAACTGCATCCATATAGACAAGTGTCAGTGGCTTATAGGAGCAACGCTAAATTAAGTCCTAAATTTTTTGGCCCTTATAGGGTACTGGATCGAATTGGAGAAGTGGCTTATAAATTAGAATTACCTCCACAGTCAAAAGTGCACAATGTATTTCATGTTTCTCAGCTTAAGAAACATATTGGTAATACAACAGCATCATCAAATTTACCATTCCAAGCTGAAGATGCATTTTATGAAAAGGAACCTGAATTGATATTGGACAGGATGACAGTAAAAAGGAAGGGAGTAGCTGTAACCAAAGTACTAGTTAAATGGAAGCATAAACTACCAGAAGACTCTACGTGGGAATTTTACTATGATCTTAAAAAAAAGTATCCATCGTTCCATCCTTGAGGTCAAGGATGTTTCCAAGAGGAAGGCATTGTTACGAAGAATTTTTTAGAATAATAAATTTGGACTTGTATTCTTGCTGAGTCAGCAAGTTAGTTAGTTGTTAGAATTGTTGGAGTTTAAATAGCTGTCAGGACAGAGGGATTAGGCATGTATTCTTGTAATCCTTCTATATCAAATTCATTCAATAACAGTACACTCTTCGGATTCCTTTCTCATATAGGTATCCCTATTCACTCTTGTTCTTCGAATTGTTACAATTCCTAGTTCTAAGAATTTTTCTAACAAAGTATGAATAGTTTTTACAGAAACCTGGAACGTTGTTACGCGAACAAGCAACTAGCAATGATGCTGTCCTCGTTGAAGGTCTTGCGAGACGCAACTTGGACGAAACAAAAACATGTTCCTTAAATCCACCGAACTTTAGAAGAGAGCCATCTGACTCTGTTCTCCCTAGCTTTTGGGAGTGCAGCATGGCTGAAAATTGCAAGGCTTTGGTGGCTTCCATGGCGCTTCACCTCGGAACTGTGATAATGGTGTCGGCGCAATTATAAGTTGCTAATGATAATGCTGAGCCACTTTTTGTTTTCGAAACTACCATAATGACACTTTAAAAATTCCTGTATCCAAAAGGTTCCAAGTTGATCAATGAAAATAGAGCAAGACGACAAAAATCGTACATAAGACAGGGTAAGTGAAGCCAGAATGAAAACTGAACAAATACTATATACTATATACGAACACACATTATTTCGAAATCCGATATGATAAAGTGATAAGCACGTGAATATGTATTTATAGAAAAAACAAACAAATTGAATCCTTTTATAAGTTAAAATTAATTTAATCAGTTTACAGAGAAGTAAGATCATAATTTATTAGATTGATTTTAATTATAGAAAAATATCCTCAAACAACTTTCAATTGAATTAGTTCGTTTTTAAATATCAAAAATAAAATGCACGCAGAGTGGAGAGAGATATTTCGAACCTCGCATTTCACAGAGACACACACAAAAACCGAACCTTTTCCAGCATTTTAAACTTTTAACATGGTCAGAGAAAAAGGGGCACCAGAAAAAAAGAAAAAAAAAAAAAGATTGCAGTTAAAATTATCGATATCGATCAGAAATTCATAATGCAGTTGCAGAGTTCAGATGTATAATCTACGGATACGGATATGGGCCGGCAAAAGTGGTGTTTCTGTTGTCCAAATTGTTCGGAGCTAGAATTCTAGTTTTAAATATGAAATAAAGTTATAGTGTAAAGGAAATATTTATTTTTTATGTGCTTAAGGTTGATCCTACAGTTTTCCTAAAACTATATGAATCTCATCCGTTTATTTTATTTTATTATGTAACAAATTGAGTTTATAACTTAAATGTTACCATTAAGTTTAATGGGGGAGATATGCAACTGCGCATTGTAGTTTTAAAAATTTGTTTAATAGTTAGATGGGTGACTGTATCCAAAAGGTTCTAGTCTTTGTTTTTTTTTTTTGTCTATGAAAAATATACTGTTGATAGTAGTGACTAATCTCATTGTTACATTAGAGACACCTTTATGGGATAGCTGGTCCCAAAATTTAACATGTCTGCTTACACAAGATAGATTATGGTATCACGGAGATAATTTGGTTCCCTAAACATATGTACTTATTTTAAAATTGTCTTATGAGAGAAAGAAGTTTTTATTTTATTTTATTTTTGTATAATTCTTGTTTTTTGTCTGTATAGTTTCAAAAGTTTTATTTTTTACTCTCTACAGTTAAAAATTACAAGCATTAGTACATTTTAGTTTCAAAACATTTTTTTTTCTTTCCTTTTAGTAGCCTCTGTTGTCTGTTTCTAAAAAGAGCTAAAAGAAAAAATTTATACAACTAAATGGAATTAAAATAGAAAACTTTAATTATAAAGATTAGAAAGTAAAAATTATGAAACTCTAGTAATAAAAAAATAACTAAACCTTTACTGATTTATCATGCACAATCATGTGTTTTGTTAACATGTTGTCCTTATAATATTATGAAATTAAAATTTTAAAAAATAATTAAAATAATTATCTTTTATAAAAATTAAAAATATTTTTAAGAATTAATTGGATGTGTATTATTAGTATAAAAAAATTATTTTTTCATTTTCATAATTTTACTTACTTTATCTTTTAGTCCATATAATTTAAAATAGGCATTTTTAAATCTTATAGTTATCTTTTTATCTTTTTTAGTTTTTAAAGTTTAAGATGCATCTTTTTAATCTTGATACTTTTAGTTTTTTTTTTCGTTTAGTCCTAATTATTAATTTTTTTGTGATATTATCTTCATTTTTGTGAGAGTAAAAAAATGGTATTTCAACAATGAATGTTGAGAAATCTAATTTGAGTAATTCTAATAAAATAAATTTAACATCATACATATAAAGTTAAATTAATATCTCTATCATATTAATACAAGAGAAATGAAAAATATTAAAAAAAAATCAATGACAATGACCAAAAGGAATAAAAAAAAAGCAAGTATATAGACTAAAATTATCTATCTTAAACTATAAAAACTAAAAATGATTGAAAAAAGATAAGTATGGAGACTAACAAATTTTATTTTATGTTATATGAACTAAAAGGTAAAGTAAATGAAAATATGATGACTTAAAAAAGAATTTTAACCTTGGTATGAAAAATCGTATACCAACAAATGTATTGATCAGTTAGCACAAAGTTATTTTAACTTAATTAGTGATATCAAATTCAGATTCCAAAAATATTATTATATTAATGTTTTCAATGAATTTCGTTCAATGTATTCTTTATATTTAAACTAGCAAATTCAATTTAAATATGTCCAACAAATTATGATTTTTAAATAAAACTTGATCATTATTGTGAGATTTGTATTATTTAGAGTAAATATAACAATGATTAATTGATTAACATGAATATTAATAACAAATTAAAGAAAAGAACCAAAATAAATTGGTACAAAAATACATACAAAGTATTCTCAAAACCATAATCCATGAGAGTAGGCACAATGGGATACAAAGTAAGTTTGTAAGAGGTGTTTTTGACACCTAACTTTAACTTCAACTTGAGATTTTAAAGAAAAACATTACAACTATCATTCAATATTGATTTTACACATATATGATCTTATTATCTTTTAAAAATCTATCAATAACCACTTTAACTCCTAAAATTTTGAAACTTGAAATTTCATTAGATGATTATCCTAAATTCTTGAACATCTCTTTTAAGTTTTATTCGAGTAATTCCTTTTCGGCCTCTTCCTTCAAGTATGTTAAAAATTTGTGGATAATAATTAAAATATTTGGATAGAAAATTTTGAATCATGGAGTCCTTTTAATAAATTTATATAAAAACACTTATAAGGAAAAAATATGAAAAAATTGGCTTATCCATAAGTTAATTTTAATTTATACATATTTTCCTCCTTCATAATTTTTTTATCTCAAAAATGCTTTTGAAATGTTTTATCCAAACAAATCTATAATAGTAGTTGAAATACATGTAATATAAAAAAATGTATAAAAGATTTTATTTATGGTATCAATTAATTACAAATCAAGTTTTGATGTAATTTTTATACATATTCGCATCTTGTACCCAATATAGGAAATAATGGGATGAAATAAAAAATTAGTTTAAAAAATGGGAAAGTTAAGAGTGTAAAAAATAGATTTTAAAGACGAGGTGTGAGTGACTTCATTGTTGGAGAGATAAACCAAAAAAGAGAAAAACAATGAAGAAAAAAAATTTTATAAATAAAATTTATTTCAAAGGTAAATAAATTAAAAAGATTATTATAATTTTTTGAAAATAAAAATAGATATCATTTGCTGTTCTTGTGTTTATAGCCTATAGGCCAATCTTTATGCGTGTCTAGGCCCCGACTTATTATTTTGGGGCAATAGACAACGGCATCAGTTTGGGTCAAAGAGGAAGTTAAGCCCAAATAAAATTGAAGCTAATTATTTTGGGCCTACCCAACCCATATAAGAAATAGCCCATGTTTTCTGCAAATTCAATTTGGATTCGAGAATGAATACTCTACCCTAGGTCCCACCGTAAGCTTTTCTGCATATTTGTTCTAGCACCTTCTTCGTTCACCTCTTTTCCGTCGCAACATAACGCTACGCTGCAATAATTCGCCGCTGCAGAGTTGTCGAAGTTCAATCTCACTTAACATTAACCTGAATCTCTTTCGCCTTGCCTCTGAGTTCATTGTCTTTCTTCCAAAATGGCGACGGTGATGCAGAAAATCAAAGATATCGAAGACGAGGTACTTATCCTGAGTGGAATTATTGTGGATTTGCGATTTATTCAAGCCGAACATTAAACTTTTTCAGCAGTGTTGATTTGGCACTTTAAAATAATTTATACACATGTTTGTCTGCCGCAGTAGGGTTTTCCTTTTTATTTTTTATATTTCTCAGTTAAGTTCTATTTGATTTTGTTGCCAGAAGTTCATATTGTAATTATGAAAGCTTTCATTTTCAAATCAAATGTATACACATTGGGGTTGTAATGAATTCCGTAGTATTCCTGGTCGAATTGCATTATGTAATTCTTCAGGAGTAGGTAATCGATATCTAGCCAACGTGTTAGATAATATATACAGATTTTTTTCTTTTCAATGTAGTTGCTGCAAACGTTATTTTATCATTTAGTTATTATCTTGAGTGCAATCATTGGTTAATTGTACTTTGCAATTTGCAGATGGCAAGGACCCAAAAAAACAAGGCTACTGCTCATCATTTGGGCTTGCTGAAGGTAAGCACATAAGTGCATTTTGTTTAATTATTAAATGGCTTATGTTAATAACCTGTGTGCTGTTCTGATTTTGTTTTGGTGGTTGATTGCGTCGTTTTGGCTTTAGTTGTGGTTAATTATTGAAGACCATGGAATAACTTGTTTTTATTTGAAATTTGGAGGAAAATGTTTCTTTCAAGTACTGAAATATTGGTATTCTTATATGAGTTGGCTGAAGTGGATGATTGTTGCTGGGATTGCATCTGGAAGTTTATCCAGTTCATGATGAAATTGTTAGCACTAATTTTATTTTATAAGTTGTAGACATAAGCCACATAGCGCATTCTGCTTATGCAATTGATCTAGTTTGTCTTATATGTTACAAGGATTCTCATTGTTTTTTGTAATGACTTATTTCTATCCCCATCTCTATATTCACAGTGGAAGTTATATTTGTAGGCATAGTACTTTCTGCTGGTGCTATCTTCTGTCTCCCCTCTTCACCCATTATAGGATGCTGTGTATAGTGATTTATTTATGATATTGGGTACATGATGCAAATACATTTATGCCTTTTGGGTAAAGGAAGGCCAACATATAATAAACTCTGAACATATGGAGTTTTATCCTGCTTATAGTTGTTTTTCTTCTTGTTTCTATGGTCTACACGGATCTTTCATATCAATTTCTTCTGATATATGACATTGAAGGCAATATGGGCATCTCTGAATTCTGCTTCTATGTTAATCAACCTTACACAAGTATCATTAGGATTTTATTCCTCATTGGCCCCTTCTTTGAGCTTTCCAAGTATCTCTTCTGTTTTTATGTATTCTGTTGCTGTTTTTGTTAGGAGTTGATTCATTATTTGGGACTTTGGGCAACTGTCTTGTGCAGGCTAAACTTGCAAAGCTGCGGAGGGAACTCCTTACACCTACATCAAAAGGAGGTGGAGGTGCTGGTGAAGGTTTTGATGTCACTAAAAGTGGGGATTCAAGAGTTGGTCTTGTGGGCTTCCCTTCAGTTGGCAAATCTACTCTACTAAATAAGTTGACTGGGACATTTTCTGAGGTATGGAGATATTCCAGGTGTTATAAATTTCTTCTTTAATGTAGGTGTATATTATACGCTTATGTTTTATTTATTTTCTGTGTTTTGGAAAGTGAATTTTGATGAGCCCAAGGAAGTGCAACCTTTTGACAAGAAAAAGAAAATGAGAGCCTAAAGAGGATAAAATATAGGCATAGTAGGAAACCTCTTGAGAAACTAAAAAGGGCTATTGTACACAAGGCTAAAATGTCAGATTCAAAATATTATTACGCCAAAACTTTCTTAGGAATAGTCATCCTCTTCTAAACCTGGTGAGCTATGTAAGTATAGATCTCCCAATCCCATACAAGTTCCACTTCTCAACAATTTCGGTTGTCCAGATTCCATAGCACTAAGGGTGAACTACAAACCGAAGTTCTAGTGCTCTGCCTTTCTTTTGGTTAATGCAACAAAAGTTATGCATTGTGTTTATTAAGTAAGCAACCACAATGTGCATGCCGGATAATTTCCTCTTTATATTGGGTTTGGGTGGTGGGAAGCATAACAATTTTCCAAATCATCTAAAGTTTAGCTTGCATCGAAGATTTTTCTGAAGATTTTATGTTTTCGTTTATAGGTTGCTTCCTATGAGTTTACTACCTTAACTTGCATCCCAGGTGTGATCACATATCGTGGAGCTAAAATCCAGGTATCTCTACTTAAGCAAGCTATATGTTAATAAATTCATCACCCTACTATGCGCAAGATATTCTGATTGTGAGTTGATAAACTTGGGATGCCTTATGCTATGTTTTGTGGTACCTGTTTTTGTGATAATAGTTGGATGTAAGAGAACATTAAATGATATGTGAATTATGCCACAATATGTTAATAGCTTCTTGCTATAAGCTGCATGTGTACTCAGTATTTTAAGGAACATCAGCATATGGGTTTTGGTGAATTTGATTTCTCCTCTCATTGTTTATATTTCCTCTATTAGTAAATTGGGTTGTTTGTGTTGGTTGTTGGACCAGGTATCCCTTGATGACTTAGAAGAGATACACCTACAGTTGATTAAAGCTTTGTCTGGTGTCATTTGGTTGTTTCTGTTTATATTTTTATCCATATTACAAAAGTATTTATTTGAAGTTTTTTTTGATTGGACTGGCTGTAGGTTTTTTTAATTAAAAAATTGAGAATATCTCTTTAGTCCATAAGGTTTGTTATGCTTGTACAATTTAGGCTTTAAAGGGTTAATGTCAACTGTGTTTTCTGAATCTATCTTTGGAGAACCAAAATAGTCTCATTAATATTGTTTACTTCAAAATAAAGTTTTCACCCTGAAAGTGTATCTCAATTAGTTTGGACTTGGCTGTAGTCTCATTAACTGTGATATATATTTAATTTATGTTCAATTTTGTGTGGCAGTTGTTGGATCTCCCTGGAATTATTGAGGGTGCTAAGGATGGAAAGGGTAGAGGAAGGCAGGTAAGAAATATGGTTTGCTTTGGTCATGGTTTAACTACATTTGATATCATTAGTAACAAGATAATTAGATAATTCCAATTAACCTTAGCCAAAGCGTATCTTTTGCTGAATGTATAGTTGAGGTGAGATCTATGGCATATTTAGAGATAATAGGGTTTTATGTTTTGTCATAATATGAACTGGGCAGGGGATTCCTGCAAACTGTTTTGGTAGTTTAACACACTGGTCTTGCTCTCTTTATTTTGTGCTGTTAAATTGTAAGCATTGAATACTGTCTTCCTTGTAATATTTTTTGTATTTACTTGTACAATGAATCTTACATGTAAATGATATAGCTCTCAAGGTCTGCCTATAAAATATTTCACTTGCAGCAACTAAGGACCATGTTCACAATGCACCTTTCATTTTTCACATCTCATTCACACACCGACAAACACTCATTTTCTTTCATATACTGTTTTGCAAACGCAGGTTATTAGTACTGCAAGGACATGTAATTGCATTTTAATAGTCCTTGATGCAATAAAGCCAATAACTCACAAGCGTCTTATAGAGAAAGAGCTAGAGGGATTTGGTATAAGGTAACATGTAATATTGATTATTTGCTTTGTTTATGTTATGTCACCAATATTCTGGATAAGGCAGGGGCCTCTTGCAGTTATTTTCCCACTTGTGCAGCATCCCATACATGAATGAATACTTCACTTTTTTGCTCTTTTTTAAATATATTTCTTAATGGAGCATGAATATGATGAATGAAGATTGTAGTGGTTAGGCCTTTGACACTAAAAGTAAGCATTTCTGCCTTCATTGATGACAACAGTTGCACCTGTATGACTGAAGTAACTATGATTTGCTGTTTTGGTAATCATGTGGTAATGTTGAGAGATGATAATTGAATCTTGTGGGGGCTTACTTCCTATTGGGTCTTTGTTGAAGCAGCCATTTATGAATTGGCTTTATTGTTTCAAGTTTCAACAACCATGTCTGTTTTATTTATATATTAATGAAAAATGTACTGTTTTACTGGTGACCTTGTTAGAAGTCTCAGATTTCTATTTGGCATCCTACTTTTGACTTCGCTCCAAATTAGGAGGGATGGAAGTGCAGCAGGGGGTCTTTACATTCGAATGACCAACAAGAGAAGCAAGGTGGGAGGGGGTGACTTGGTGGGGCCATGGTCACCCCAATTTTTTAAGGGTATTTAAATAATTTTAAAAAAAATTTGCCCCCCTAAAATATATATAAAAAATGATTATCTATCTAATTTTTAAGTTTATTTTTTTACGTATTATTAATGTTTGGATTTTTTCATTGTAAATCAATTAGAAATTATCTTGAGTACAATTTTAAAGCAATTATTATAAAAGTTAACAATTTTATCATACTTGACGATCTATAATTGCATGACAGTGTAAAAATCATTTATACTGTTAATGTATTTAAATTAAATCCCCAATCTCTTTTTTGTACTTAATATTGTTATGTGTTTTTTTATTCATAAAAGATTAGTTTTATATTAAATTTTTTACATATGTCAAGCATGTAAAAATTTTAAACTTCTGTACTAGATCATATTTTTTTGCTCGTCCTCCCTTTAGCCAAAATACTGGCTTTGGCCCTGAAAGGAAGTGTATGTAACCAACTGTGCCTGTGGCAAGGTCTGCTGGGAGAGGAATTCAGTTCAAGCAGATAATTTGTTTTATATTATGTGCTATGAATTATATTGTCTTTGGCTGCTTTGCAATTCAGATGACCAAAATCATATGTATATATTTTTGTAATTAAAATTTTGATTTAAGATTTCCTGGTTTTCTATTTTCTTCTCTTCATAATAATTTGTTCCTCTTTTATTAATTAAATTCATTTTATGACCGTAGGTTAAACAAAGAGCCACCAAATCTCACTTTTAGGAAGAAAGATAAAGGTGGAATCAATCTCACCTCAACTGCCACCACAACGCATTTGGATCTTGACACTGTGAAGGCTATATGTAGTGAGTACCGAATTCACAATGCAGATATTACTCTAAGGTATGATGCCACTGCAGATGACCTTATTGATGTCATTGAGGGCAGTAGAGTATATATGCCTTGTATCTATGTTGTGAACAAGATTGATCAGATCACACTCGAGGAACTGGAGATCTTGGATAAGCTACCACATTACTGCCCAATTAGGTAATTCTTCAAATCATTGATCTTGCTATTGTCTCAATCCTTTTTCCCGTTTGAACAAAAGAAGATCATTAGAATTTTGTACATCCTTATGTGAAAGCACTTAGAGGTATTATTTCTTGTTTATCATTAGTTTTTTAGGAATTTATTTTGGGTTATTCTTGTGATATTCTCACTCAACAAAAACTACCGGAGATTTTTGCTGAATTGTTGTTTAATATTTGTTATGGTCTCTTTTATTGCCTTCAATTTGCTTCGACAGACTATAGTTGCTTGGCCCATTAATCCTTCATACCCATGCCCAGAAACTCCTTAGATTGTGTAACTTATTTTTTTCTTCCTGGTTTATGTCTTTACTTGATATTACGTAATCTCCCTCTTGCATTTCATCTATAATAATTCATTCCAAAATTGTTACACATTAGTGTATGCAGTATCTATGTTTGAGACCAATTTTTTTTTAGGACTATGCAAATTGCAAAGAGGGGAAAAGAATAGAGGGAACATTGTATGATTGGCAACTGTCGTGTTTCTCCATTTCTGTTGTGATTTTTGCAATTGATTAATGTTTTTTTCTTAATAAAAAAAAATGTGTCTAATTTTCTATCCATTCTTCAGCGCACACCTGGAATGGAACCTTGATGGTCTTCTGGATAAAATTTGGGAATATCTCAGCTTAACTCGTATCTATACTAAACCTAAAGGGATGAATCCTGACTACGAAGACCCTGTAATATTATCCTCTAAGAGGAGGACAGTTGAGGACTTCTGCAATCGCATTCACAAGGACATGCTTAAACAGTTTAAGTAGTGAGTACTTTCTCTTCTCCCAAAACATAATGTCTTTAGCTTTATTCCTTCATAATGTTGAGTGATTTCTCCATTTTGTGTTAATGAGGAGCAACGAATATGAAGATTAACTGGGCTTTTCAACTAGAAGGCCTAAATTCTAGTTAGTTTTATTAGGAAGCCTTTCCTTAATATATATGAAGCACTCTTTAGAATATTATCTCATTTAGTTTGATGAATGAACTAGTTTGGGGGGTGTGGCATTTTGTTTTTTGTCAATAAATCCTCCCCTGTGCCCTTCGAAAAATTATGTTTTTCCTCGCGTACTTAACGCTCACATTTATGGATGATGCAGTGCTTTGGTCTGGGGTTCAAGTGCGAAACACAAGCCTCAAAGAGTGGGCAAGGTTGATTCTGATTTACTTTATTTTTTGCCTCATTATCTTTTCTCGTTGTGTTTTTCTTTATTTCTCCCTCATTGTTGAAGATATCATGTAATAAGTGGAATGTGTTTTTGCGTACCAGGAGCATGAACTTGAAGACGAAGACGTGGTTCAGATTATCAAGAAAGTATAATTTGTTATAATCGGAATCAATCAAAGATGATATTTTCTGAAAATGGATCAGAATGCCTGCACTATCGTTAGATTATTAGAGGATGTTCTGTGCAGAATCGAAGATCCCTTCGTGAGACTTTCTACAGGATAGTTAGATTACCCTCCAATTACTTGTCTTTTTTAAGTTGGGGGTGAGGTAGAATTTATTAAAGTTTGATGAGTCGTTAAACCATTAGTTCTTTGCCGTTTGTCACGCAAGTTTTGGAAATGAAGTGTCTTGTGGGATTATCCATCCGTGTCTAAAGTTGAATAATTTGGCGTGTACTTGTAAACATTGATAGGATTTGTTCGGTGGATATATATTATTCTGGTGTACATGCTGCTGGACATTTATAACAAAATGATGGCATGAGTTTGATACAGCATTTACATGATTTGTTTTTAAAATTTAGGTGAGACTCACTCTCAGGTCCTCCTCGACGGCACGGAGGTTTGTGACATGACATCAAAGGCGCAAAGATGAAATCGTAAGATTTAACTTTATCATTTTTAAAAAGGAGTCTTTATATTAAGAGTTGCAATTTCAGTAAAAGTAGATCTCTCCATCCTTTTATATATAATAATTTTCATCAAAGAGCATTTACATAACTTTTTAAAATTTAGAGTTTAGAATTTAAGGATAAATTTATAAAATATTTTTATGATTATTCAACAATTTGAATTAATGAAATGAAATATTAAATAATTATTAATTTTTATAAAGTTTTGTAAATTTAATTTATATATTAAATTTTTTTAATTTAATAATTAGATGGTTAAAATTTGATCTAATCCAAAGTTCGAGCTTGAATGATAAAATAAGTTTAAATTTATTGACATTAGTTTTGTAAATATGTAATTTTAGTTTCAAAATTTTTATTGTAAATTTGATTTAGTTTTTAAAATTAAGTAATATTAATTTATTATTAATGTATTATTTTAAAATTAAGCAAAAAAAAAAAAAATATATATATATATATATATATATATATTAATTATTTGACAGTTATTTAATTATGATGACTTTTTATTAATGTAGCATTATTTTTTAGTTTTTAATATTACTATTTTTAATGCATTGTTAACTAACTATAGAGAGCATTACTTACAGATACTTTTCAGTAATTTCTGCACTCCTTGAAATACCGCACGCATTTTATAATAATCCTAACCTACAGCTTGAAGAGAATTCGTCAACTGTGAAGCTTGCCTTTGGAGTTGGAGATAGCAAAGTAGGGTTGGGGAAACTCTCAAGCCCAACAGGGTGTAGAAAAATTGAGGAATGACTTTGGATTTAGATAATTATAAAGCTTTTTTTATATATATTTATAAAGTTAAGAATTTCAGCGCTTTCTAATAACAACGTGAACATAATTCATCTTTGTATGAAACTAGCATTTAACCCGTGTGACGCACGGGAATTAAATCGATATTAAAATGTTACATATTAAAAACGTCTCAATTATGTACATAAAGATGTGCCAATTACATGTATATTTTTATTGGCAGAATGAGTTTTATCCGGAACCAATTATGCGGTTGTTGCAGTGGCTTAAGAATTTTTGAAAAAGATAGCATTCGGTGTTTAACTCAAAATACAATCATCAAAGCACATGACAGTTTTCTATTTCACTCATTGTAGTCCAATCTGATCTGTAAGCATTCAACTCCAAACTGAATAATTAATTGAGGAACAAGAGCAAATGAAATTTCAAGATCAACACGTTACTGTGCTGGAAGCTGGATTAATTCATCATCAAATTTTGGAACAGGTAGTACAAATTCAAGATTCCTGAGGGCAATTTACATGTTTACCATCTTCATCTCTAATTGATACACAAATTTCAAACTACAACGCAAGCAATATAGAATCACCTATTGGAGATTAAGACTTACATGAAAGATTTGTTTTCCCAAATCAAAAACAAGTGCGAGGTAATGATGACCAAGCGCAAAACGATAAATGTCCCCTGTCCACGGCGCTCGGCAGAAAAGAAAATGTTGTACATTCCCTTCGGTATCAAGCTTTTACGCAACAGTTGAAGTAGCTCAGGAAGCTCCTCCTTGTCTGTCAGGGAAAAAAAGTTCAAACAAAGATGCAATAATTAGGCACGACATATATCCTAGTCCAATGTTTTGTGGATCTACAGAATGAACTTGACTTCAAAGTTCCACTAATTTTTTTAATAATACAACCGATCACCATTTTTTATTGCCCTTTTACCAATGAAATGAATGTAACTGCCACAAACATTCCTTGCATGTGCAACAACTACAATTCCGTGTTGCCTTGGCCTTTTAATAGAATATATCTACATATAATTATTAATATTTACATCCTTCAACCTAACCACCGCCCCTGCTCAAATTTGTGCAAGCATTAATTTAAGAAAAAGGGAGAAGTTTATCATGGGTCTTTTCCAGTAATGCATAATTTAATATATCCTTTTTTTACTTTGGGCAGAAAAGTATTAGTATAAGCTTTCGCTACCTGCTTTGGCCAAAGAAACTGATGGATTACTACGTGAATTTGTCACTAAACGGCAGGCCTCGACCTCAGTGACCTATGTTGTTTTTTTATAAGCTACTAGAACCTCCTTGGCAAGGGTGTCATGTCGGGTTGTATTTGTCTTTGTTTTCCACTTTTCTTCGATAAAAGGTTTCCCTCATTATTTTTTCCACTCTATCTCTATTCTCTTCAAATCATGTCCATTATTATATAAATATATGATACTGTTGCTAGAAATGTTGAAAACTACAATTTTATGTGTTTTACCCGCCTAAAATATCATTTAGTTCATTAATTTTTTGGTTTTGCCTCTTTTCTTTCCAAGAATTTTTCGTATTGAAGTGGGTGGGCAGACTAAAGATTAAATATGTCAAGTTTAATTGATTCTTTATTTGTGTTTAATCCAACCCTATGAACATTTGAGGCTAGGTTCCTTTAACACTAGACAATTAAAGAAGAAGAAAATAATTAAACTTGAAGAAGGGTTTAAACGAAAAAATAGAGCAATTATTTTTATGATAAGAAATCCCCTTGTCAACTTGTATGCCAATTAAAAGATATTTTAATTCAACGTGTGGTTCGATATGTGTCTTTGCTTGGTTGAAAGAAACAGGTGATTAGTGTTGTTCAAAATTGCCCTTTATTGCAAAAATGCTCACTGTACCTATTAAGTAAAAATGCAAGACGCTCATCTTCTCTAGTGAGTTACAATGCTGACCACTCCACCATATTGCCCGATGAAATATTTTTTTTTTACAAAATTTCAAGAGTGACTTTAGATAGTAGCTAACAATTCTTTCCACTGAATCAGAAAAGATAGTAGCTAATAAAATAAAGAATAATAAAGCTGGGGAGAAATCTTACAGTTGGAGAGTTGGTTTGGTGGTAGTGGGGATGCTGGTGCTCACTGTCGACAGTGTTTGTATTGTTAGTGGTAGCAGATATCAGTTCCTCTTCATTACCAAGACTTGCCCTTGAAATATTTGTCTTGTTTTGCTTCCTCATTTCCCGAATTTTAGAGAAATCCAGAGAGTAGTCTGGCACTTGTCCCTTCTGATCCCAGTCCCCAAACTGTGGCACTGATAGCCAAGGAGCATTTTTCTACAGTGAAATTTTATAGGTTAGAAGGCTGATCACCATAATAAAACTATCTTTAGTTAATTATTGAAAGTTTTCAATAATGTACTCATCATAAGAAAATGCAATAAATTAGACAGCACAATAAAACTTCAGAAAACTAATGATTAATTTTAATTATTGAAAGTTTTCAATGCAATCCAGAAGAATCACCACAAGCATCTGCTAAAGCCAATGTGCAGATAAAGTTTATGAACTTCACCATACATTTTCAGAAGAAAAGAAAACTCAATACAATTGCACTAGGGATTTATTTGAGTAAATCTATTTAGAAACACTTCAAAGAGAGCAAAATAAGAAGAGAAAATGAAATAATTTTTTTCTCTCTTTTGAAGAAGTTCTCTCCTATTAGTTTTTTCCAAATTTTAATTTTAAGTCATGTATAAGATAATTTTAGCTTATAAAAAAATCATTTTAATTTTGAAAATAAGTATGAAGAAATTTTTATCTACATAGGTCCTAAAACACACCTTCTACTTAATAATATCTTTAATGATATAGTTTTTGACTTTTTGGAGTTCATCCGACAGAATTTACAAGATAGAAAAAAACTTCATTATATTCAAACAAGATACAAATAATGAAAACAGTATAACAGATAATTATTCATTTCATCATTTTTCATGACTGCTATAGATTTTCAAATTCCCCTAGTCCTCAACCATCCGATCATCCACTTGCTTCAGCAAGGGATTTCCGATTACTTGCGCGACCGCGACACTGATTTCATCACATCAAAGCTTAAAACACAAAACTAATCGATTCATTAAATCAAACAGAGCTTGAAGTGAAAAAGTATTATCATCATAGAAGCGTCTATTCACGAAGCACAACAAAAAGTTCCAACAGCACGAGCGAGAAAAGCGACAAATCCAACTAAATCAGAGTATGCATAAGCTTTCAACGACCGAAACAAAAAACGAAGAATAGGAACTAGACTCGCGCGCTACTAAGATTTTCAGGTGCGATTCGCTCGGAAGCATCGATTCCGAGCAAACACTAGAATCGTTGGATTCCATTCGATTATTTTTCCACGTCTTTCTTAGCCGCGAAACACAGAGCATCGTCTCAGGGGAAAACGCACGCGTTTAGAGAGAGAGAAATCGGAATTTACCTCCTTACTTTGCTCCATGAAAGTGATTTGAGATCTCGAGAGAGTTCAAAGATGTGGCACAGCCTTTGCTATTGAAATGACGATAGATAACAAACACACCCGTTCCATCATCTATGTTCTCAATATATATATACACCACAAAATAGATCATTTTTTATTTTTTTTTTCTTAATAAAAACACACACATTCACTTTTCCTATAGTTTATCAATTTTGATAAAATGAAATAGTAAATAATATATAATTTTATTTATCATTAATATAGTTTTAGTTAATAAAAGTTCAATGATATTAATGATGGGCAAGACGAAGAAATCAAATTATATATTAGGGGAAAAGGTAAAGACAGAAAATCTCATTCGTGATTCGACATTATATATATTAGGGAAAAAGAAGATTGTGGTGGGTACGAATTATTTTTATTATTTAAAAATAAAAAAATTATAATATAGGAGGTTTTTATGGTGATAAATATATAAGGTAGGCGGTTCCTTTCTCCTTTAATTAAATTAAAAAAAAAAAAAGAAAAGAGCAGTATTTTGGGAGTTAGTTACACAGTGTAGGATAGTTGGATTGGAGTTGTCTTGAATAAGGGAGTATATACTAATAGCGTAGCAAGGTTCTTTATTTCATTTATTACTCTTTTAATTTATTGTACCTTCTTTCCGTGTTCTTGTGTCCACCTCTTGCTTTCGCTTTTCTAGCTGTCTTCCCTTCACATAATATTCTCCTTCTCCCCATTTGCATCCCACTAGTATCATTTATTCTGCATTTTTATTTTTCACACATTTCAACACTATTCATTATCTACCATTCTTCATTTCTCTTTAAAATAATTCTTCATTTTTCATGTACTGAATTTATTAGAATAATTTTTTACTTTTAATTAATAAAAATTCAAAATACGTCTCTAAATATTAAAATAGTAGTATTTTTTGAAGGATGAAATTAATTCATACTTCAAAGTTAAATAATTAAAATAAATATTTTTACTTTAAGATAGAAAAGTATATTTTAGCCTATTTTTCACCTATAACTTAGTAAAAAACAAGAAATATTTTATTTAATATTTCTTATATAATATTAAAAAATTTATAAGAATTTGTGAGATAACCAATTGTTTATATTATACAACTATATACTGCTATGTATTATAAAATTCATAAAATAAGTCAAGTATAAAATAATTTAAATTAATTAATAATATTATATTTTTATTTTAAATATATATCAAAATTAATCTCTTATTATAAACTCCTTATTTGTTTAGTTCTTATCCACTATAACAAAGAAAAATTGTCTAAACAAGTCAAAATTATTGTCATTTTTTTAAAGGAAAAATGAATATGAAAGTCACGAGGTAGAGTTTATTAGTCTCTCAATGATATTGATAATGATATTGACATACTACTATCTGCATAAAATATTATGATAAAATAATCATATTTATACATTTTTTATTGAAAGAATTAAAATATGGTACTTAGGTGAAGTATTTATAAATAAGAGTAATATTAGAAAAACGATTAACATTTTCTAATTTTTGAAAAAAGTATTTTTAAGACAAATTAAAAATTTAAAAGGGCATATAATATCAAACAGAAGAAATAATCAGGACCAGCTAATTTATTTCTTCTACTTCAAAATTAAATGAACCTTAAAGTCGTACCTCGAGACAATGACAGATAATAAGAGTGCAATCCTTTTTCCAAAAAAAAAAAAAAAACGCGTAAAAGATTACTGTAAAAGGAAACAATCATTGCCAAAGCAAGCGGGTAAAGGAAACGAATCAAACGATGGATAGCTTAACGAACATTAATTATTACATTTTTTTTCTCTCAACTTCTTTAGTTTCAATTATTTGAACTTTGAAGTCGTCATTAGGCGTGACACGGGTTGGAACGGATTCAGGTTAAAAATGTTTTTTTCAATTAAAAAAAATAGGTCCATTTTCAATCCCTACAAAAAAACAAAAAAAAAATCCATTTTCGGGTTATATGGATGGGTTCAATCGGGTTGGGCCACAACTATTTGGGTCATAATTAGTTATTACAAAGCATTCTGACTTCCACCTCTGACCTATACCTTGACCCAAACCTAAAAAAGCATTCCAACCCCCACCTTTGACCTTCACCTCAACCTAAATAGTTGTAACCTTCGACTGTGAGCTTGAACAGAAATGAAAAGAAATGTGATTTTGGATTTGGCTATTTGAAAATGGAAGGAGATGTGGTTTTGGGTTTGGTCGTTTGGGAATGGAAGGAGATGCGGATTTGGGTTTGCGATTTAGGAACCTAATCTTCCATTGTGCTAAGTTTATGGAGAAGAAGGAGATGAGCAAACCTTCGTTATCACAACACTAGTCACTAGGGTTTTGAGATGGAAAGGTTTGAGTGGCACTAAGTTACGAATCAAATGTGTAAAATTCCTTTTATATCTAGGTTTTTAGTGATCAAGTTTCGATCGAATTCAGATATCACAAGTAAAGAAATTTAAAACCGAACTCCACCATCAAAACCCATTAAAATTCGATTTTCCAAATTCAAAAATCTAGACACCCAAATTAGCCTGTCTGTAGTGCATCTTTGATTGTAGATTGCTTCGGTTTCGAGCAGCCTCAGAAGTTCTGATCACGCCTAGTCGTCATTATAAAAATGATGGAAATAGTTAAACAAATTCAGCACAGGAAATTGTGCAGGAAAAAACTATACTATCTACAATAATTTTATAAGGTTTGTGTTTTTATTTTTTAATGAATTTTTATTTACCTGTTGTTTAAATTTTTAAAATGATGTTAATTATTAATTTAAATGATTTTTATAAAAAAATAGAAAATAATGATTTGTACATTATCAAACTAAATAATTAAAAAGATAAATAAAAATAAATACTATGTAGTATAAAATTATAAATAATTTTGATAAAAATGAAAAAATTAACTATTTTTTAATTTATACCGAACAACTTCAAAGTTTAAACAACAAATTAAAACAATTGTAGGATCATTTTTTTCATGAATCACTCATTTTTTTTCTTCTATTTATTGTAATATTATGTTTTGATTTATTATTTATTTAATTTATATTAATTAAATGACTTATGTTGATGTGTTGTTTTAAATATTTTTAAAATCTTATAATTAAACTCTTGTAATTAAGGAATTTTTATAAGTTTAGTTGTTTGGGGTTGTTATGTGTTGAAGTCAAAGTTGACCAAGTTAAAGGAAGGTATATAAATTTTTTTTTAAGACTTGAACTAGGGATGACAATTGGGTGGAACAGGTACAAATTTCATTATTCTTGTCCCTATTCCTATACTCTATACCCATCCTCGTCTCCATGTCTAACGAGTATGAGATTTGTATCTTCATTCTCGTCTCTGTTAGGTATCGAGTATCTGCTAAAAAATTAATAATATATTTTCTTAAAAATAAATATTAAAAAAAATAATAATTTCAACATAGAATAACAATTATAAAATTACATTAATTAAGTTTTATTTAACATAATTTTTTTAAAAAGTAAGAATTACATAAATGTTAAATAAATTTTAAAAAATAAAAATAAAATTTCTAGAAATTTAAAGTAGCTACAGGTATGAGTACGGTTATGGAGCGAACATATATATGTATATCCATCTCTATTCTGTCTCCGTACCTAATTTAATAAATAAAGTATTATCCATATCTAGTCAAACTAGATATTCTCCGTCAAAGTTGAGGTGAGTTTGACTATTATCCACGGGTACAAGTTCACTTGCCATCCCTAACTTGAACTTCATAAGTTTATTTCTTCAAAATTTAGGGAGAGGTTTTAAAGAGATAGACTATATAGTCTGTAACACTGTACCTAGGTTAAGTTGGGTGAGTTGTGAGGGTCTCTAACCAAAGGTTCAATTGACCTTGAGGGAAGGCAATATATAAGGCTTATTCTGAGAATTGGGTCTCATAAACTCAATATCTTAAAGACCTTGGACAGAAAAAGTAGAGCGAGAAGTTCTAGAGTTCTGATACTTCTTCTCTTCTTTATAGATTATCTAGAGGTGTGAGCGGCTTTTGTTGATCCTTGAGGTGGTGATCCGAAGTTGTAGAAACTGAGGATTTGGTGCAGGTGTAGAGTTTTCTCAAAGTTATTCTCTTTCTCTTCCTCATTTCTTTATCAAGGTGGCTAAGAATTGAGGTAAGGGAAGTTAGGCTCGATTCTTATTGAGTTGTTGGGTTGTATGCGCCTAAGATTGTCTAAACTCTTGGTTGTTTGGCAGAATTTGAGGTGGGATTTTGGTGCATGTTGAGTTCTTGGTGTTTTGAGCTCATGGGGGGTGATTTTGATGAATGATGCAAATTGACTTGCATGTGTTATTTCTTGATGATTTTGAGTCTTATATGACGTATGTGGACTTGGATGCTTTGCATGCTTTAGATTTCCTGATTTTTAGGTACTTGGGGCGATTTGCAAAGTTTGCATTTGCAGATTTCTAGTGTCACACTGGGCGCGCCTTCATAGAGCCAAAGGCAGTTCCAATTAGAGGGCTTTGTCTTGGTCCACAGACATATGATTGGAGGCGTTGGGCATGAGGATAAAGACGAGAATTGAGTTGGGATGGTTTCATACATGGTTTGAATGTTATCGGGCATGATAGCGTTGGAAGGTTTATGACTTGGTGACGTTGGGCCCTAATTTGGTGGCGCCAAGTGTGATCAAGATAGAGGCTCCCTACTTGAAGGACGTTGGGTGACACTGAGGTGATGTCGGACATGAGTCAGGTAAAGACTCTCTACTTGATATGAGGTTAGGTGTGGGTTTTGCCACGCTAGGCATGAGGTCCTAGGAGGTCTCCACCTTAGTCATGTCGAGTGCGATTTGGATGGTGTTGGATGCAAGCAAGGTAGAGAATTTCTTGCCTCAATGGTATTGGACGTGAGGTATGTTGTGCCGAACATAGGATGCCTGTATTGTATGTTGATGTTTTGGTGAACTTGTATGATGAACATGAGTAGTTTATTTCATTCTAATGCATGCAACACGGTGTATGAGGATTATAGTTCTATGTATATTGATTTGGGATGATATATATAGATGATTGTATGATGTATGCTTTTGGAGAGCATTGATATGACGTGTATGAATGATGTTGTTGATCTATATATGCATCGACTGGATGTGATGTATATAGTCGATGTATGCATGAGATGTGGATGTTGAGAATGCGATATGACATTAAGGCATGATTAGCTAACTTATGACTCGAGAAGAGGAAATGGTTTTTGAAATTTAAAGATCCCATATAGGAAATCTTGGAGTGGTGCTTGGGTATACCACTGTTGGAAAGCCCTCCATGAGTAATTGTGTCTCTTTGAGTAAGTTTTGAGGTGTGTTCAGTCTCCTATTGATCCTTTGTTAGTAGTTGAGTAAGGTAGGAGGCCGAAGACTGCAACCCTTAACCAAGTACGCTAACTCGACATGTGACTTGGTAATACATGCTAAGGTCGTGATATGCCCATACCCAATTGTACCACTTCTAATGGTGAAATCGAACTTTCCTAGTGTAAGTGACAAAATCTGAGAAACTAGAAGAGAGAATGTTATCCCATTTTGTTGTGATCGAGCCAGCACTTTAGGTGTAAAAACGATTAGGTTAGTTTGGTAGGGTGGAGTCATTGAGAGTGCTCGTGTTATTAAGAGATCTCCATAGGTGAATATTTGATGATACATTAGTTGAGGTGTTTGCATATGGTGTATGTTGTGGTGTATTCATATGCATTGATGAATGTCTTGGTTGACATGGACTGGATGAGATATATGTTGGCTTTGGAGTATTTAGCTTTCATATATAGTTATGATATGACGTTGTGTGATTGTTTACGGTGGATTTCGTTTTATGGATCCTTTTTATTCGAACTAGCACGATTTCACGTTTCAATTTATGCGTGTTTGTGACATGACAGAATTGAAGACTTTCAGTGAAAAAATAAAATCGTACAAGTAAGAAATAGAGTTTTCATTAAATGGTAACAGAATTACAATTCGTAAGGATAACGAAACGTGTTTAGAATGACTACACTACACTAGACTAGATTATGCTATGCTACGCTATGCTATGCTACTCCTAAAAAAGGAAAAAAGAAAGGTGGTCGAGAAATCGTACCCAAAGCTGTCTCGTACGCACAGTATGCCTTATGCACAGGCTGCGGAGTGCATGTGAGGTATTGTGGGAATTAGATTTTCGACCTCCTGCTACGAGCATGGCTCGTTTAATTTATAGACAAAGATTTGGGAAAGGTAACTGTTTCTGACGTGCCCCGGAAGTGCATAACCGTTCTAAACTTCCACCTCGACCTCGTGGCTTATTCCCGGGCACGTCTTTAGATAACTCTTGGAACTGCTCATTAACTTCCCCAAACCATTCTGCAGCCTTTGACACTTATCCCATGATTTACTTCAACCGCTCTTAAATCGTGTCTCCTTTAAGTTCTTCATTCTGAGAGGTTGCGAAGTGTGTTCGTGTATGTCCGGATTCTTGGGATTTCGAGTAACCAACGAAAAATATACTACTCGAGTGTTTCCTGATTTTTCTTGTATTTTGAGAGGTTGCGAGGCTGTGAGCCTTTCTCTTGAGCAGCGTCCTTCCTAGTTCAATGATTTCGAAAGTTTCACGAAAAGTGTCTTCGTGTCCTTCCTAGTTCAATGATTTCGAGAGTTTCACGAAAAGTGTCTTCGTGTCCTTCCTAGTTCAATGATTTCGAGCGTTTCACGAAAAGTGTCTTCGTGTCCTTCCTAGTTCAATGATTTCGAGAGTTTCACGAAAAGTGTCTTCGTGTCCTTCCTAGTTCAATGATTTCGAGAGTTTCACGAAAAGTGTCTTCGTGTATCTCTTGATTCTATTCAGGCTTCGTATGCCATCTTTAGAAACTTCTTTGCCATTTTCCGATCACCTAGGATTTTTGAGCACCTCTGTATTTTGAGTGCCTCCGAATTCATTTTCCGGGTACCAACAAATGCCCCCCTGAAAAACATTTGTTTCGAAGTAACTGAGAAAGAATGTTTTTCAACGCCTCAACTCTCTTTCTCTGATAAGACCCTAGAGCGTTGTACTCTTCGCGAGAATTAAATGCCCCTGACATCTTTTAATTCTGAATTTCTCCTTTTCGTACCTGCTGCTCCATTTTCTCGGGATGTTATCGAAATTCGTGAATCAACTTCTCCTGGACGTCCTAAGATATGTTTTGTTGACTTTCGATTTTCCTCGAGCCTTCTCAGCTTTATAATTTTTCATAATTTCAGACTCCTCGAAAGCCTTAGCTGCTGATCTGTCAAACACAACGCTACATCTCGGATAAAGCATAACTTCCCGATCATCATCTTTCTTCCTCGAAAGAAAATCGAGCAAACTGTCCCTCTCTTTTGGATACATAGGTTCCTGCTCTTTCGCGAACTCATCTAAGAGCTCTTCCAGTTTTTCATCCGTAATAAGTTCGACAACTTCCTCTTCGTTCGCAACCAGGTCAACCATATCGATTTCACGCACATTACATTGATCCCCATAGGGAGAGGTTCCACATATCCTGCTTGTGCAACGAATGGATCAATATCAATTTTCATTTTCTTCTCCTCGAAAGCCAAGCGACCATCAGGAATCGCTTTCTCGACCATGTCCCTTTCAGTAAAATATCAAATATTCTATCGGCTTTCGTTATATCGAAACTATATTTTCTATTTGATCCGGCCTCTATATCATTTTCCCCAGGTTTTAATAATTGGCATTGATAGGTTGGCCCAGGTTGCAATTCGGCTAAGTTCACTTCCATTTCTTCATTTAGAGATTCGAAATTATCATCGTTAACGTCCATATTGTCTAAATATGCTACTTTTTCTCTTCGAACAAACTTGTCAATTTTCTCAACCTTTCTTTCTCTGCTCGAATTTGTTCAATTCGTCTCACTTTTTCTGCTAGTTGAGCCATATCTCTCAATTGTTCATTTATAAGTTTCTTTCGAATCGAAAAATCTAACCCAGTGGCGGCAATTTTTACCAACTCATTCTCAGGAATATTCGTGTAACATCGAGACTTTAGTTTCCTAAATCTATTCAAATATTCGTCCAATGTCTCATGATGTCGCCTCTTCATGTTCATCAAATCAACTATGCTCACCTTGATTTCCTCTCGAAAAAAGTTTTCGTGGAAACTCCTTTCCAATTGTGCCCAAGTAATAATCGAATTAGATGGCAAAGTCGTAAACCACGTAAAAGCATGTTTGGTTAGTGAACTTGGAAAATATTTCATTTTCAAATATTCATTACCCACTAGGTCTCCACACTCGACTAGATATCTGGCTATGTGTTCTACGGTGGATTCACCTAACTCTCCTGCGAATTTTGAGAATTTCGGGACTTTCATCCCCCTGGGTAGCTCAGATTGGGTAATATAGTCAGGAAAGGCAAATACAAAGTAAGGGTGCTCATTTCGCCCCGTTTCAAATCCGTGCCTATTTAGTACCTTCTCGACTATATGATCCAAATTTTCCTCGACATTTCTCAAAGGTCCCCCTTGATTGAGATTGATACGATTTCTAATTTCTCGAATATTCATCTCATTGATGGTTGGATTTTCGAGGCCGTTCAGATTTACACTCGTATCTCTCGAGAGTCGATTATCATTAATTTTATCTCCTATTTTGCTCATCAGCTCGTATAGGGGTGTGAGTATGTTGTGCATTTGTGTAGACAACAAATTTACCATATCGTGGTTACTATGATCCATTTGTTGTCGAAGGGCTATCATGGCTTCATTGCTTATACCCGTGGGTATATAATTACTTTGTCGAACCAATGACCCTTCTTGGCTTGTGCCAACATGCTGGTGAGGATCGTGCATGATAAAGCCCATCCCATTTGGGACTGCATTATACCCATATGATGATATTTGCATTTGAGAATTGTGCCCATAATATGGTATTGGCATTTCTACTCTCATGGGCTGGGTACTTCTCCAATTCGGAGGCATCCCCCATGGGTATTCGCGGGTAGCGTTCACCATTTCTTGTGATGCATTCAGAAATCCCGCGGAGTTCGAAATATTTACAGGAGGTGAAGACATTGCCCCCCTGGCCTCATTTGGCACATTTTCTTGATTTGTATTCCGATTTTCTCCATTACCCTGTTCTTCATTAAGCGCATCTCTTCTGCTGGATGTAGACATAGTTCTCTCACTTCTAAGTCTCATAAAAATAGCAGCACACAAAAAACTAGTTCAATTAGTTCAATGAAGTTCATCAAACGGGTCCCACCGGGCGTGCCAATTTGTTTACGGTGGATTTCGTTTTATGGATCCTTTTTATTCGAACTAGCACGATTTCACGTTTCAATTTATGCGTGTTCGTGACATGACAGAATTGAAGACTTTCAGTGAAAAAATAAAATCGTACAAGTAAGAAATAGAGTTTTCATTAAATGGTAACAGAATTACAATTCGTAAGGATAACGAAACGTGTTTAGAATGACTACACTACACTAGACTAGATTATGCTATGCTACGCTATGCTATGCTACTCCTAAAAAAGGAAAAAAGAAAGGTGGTCGAGAAATCGTACCCAAAGCTGTCTCGTACGCACAGTATGCCTTATGCACAGGCTACGGAGTGCATGTGAGGTATTGTGGGAATTAGGTTTTCGACCTCTTGCTACGAGCATGGCTCGTTTAATTTATAGACAAAGATTTGGGAAAGGTAACTGTTTCTGACGTGCCCCGGAAGTGCATAACCGTTCTAAACTTCCACCTCGACCTCGTGGCTTATTCCCGGGCACGTCTTTAGATAACTCTTGGAACTGCTTATTAACTTCCCCAAACCGTTCTGCAGCCTTTGACACTTATCCCATGATTTACTTCAACCGCTCTTAAATCGTGTCTCCTTTAAGTTCTTCATTCCGAGAGGTTGCGAAGTGTGTTCGTGTATGTCTGGATTCTTGGGATTTCGAGTAACCAACGAAAAATATACTACTCGAGTGTTTCCTGATTTTTCTTGTATTTTGAGAGGTTGCGAGGCTGTGAGCCTTTCTCTTGAGCAGCGTCCTTCCTAGTTCAATGATTTCGAGAGTTTCACGAAAAGTGTCTTCGTGTCCTTCCTAGTTCAATGATTTCGAGCGTTTCACGAAAAGTGTCTTCATGTCCTTCCTAGTTCAATGATTTCGAGAGTTTCACGAAAAGTGTCTTCGTGTCCTTCCTAGTTCAATGATTTCAAGAGTTTCACGAAAAATGTCTTCGTGTATCTCTTGGTTCTATTCAGGCTTCGTATGCCATCTTCAGAAACTTCTTTGCCATTTTCCGATCACCTAGGATTTTTGAGCACCTCTGTATTTCGAGTGCCTCCGAATTCATTTTCCGGTACCAACAGTGATATATAATTATCTTTTATGTTTACATATTTTAGAACTCTAACTTACCCATATTATTTTCATTGTGGTTTGGATTGTGATGATCATACGTTGTATGAGAGGAAATTAGGTCTAGGCTTGAGGAACATTTGTTAGTAGGGGTGTGACCTTTTGTTGGTGTCGGTGCTACCTGATGTAACTTGTACAGTTGTGTTCGACCAATGCTGAGACACAAAATTATTTTAGGATTACTGTATACATATATATAACTTGTCAATATTAATACATGTGTTTTACTTTTATATTCACGTTTTATATATATTTATGACACAACATTCCCTCATTTAATTCAGTATTAGTTTCTACTACTAGTAATGTAGTGACCATGGTGGGTCGTTAAAAGTCAAAAGACTTTTTATTTTATTTTATTTCATAAGAGTGCTCTAATCCATGTCCAATTCCATTCATCTTGCGTTTGATATCTCCAAGATATAAAGCTTTTGACTTATTTACACTTGACACCATTTATCTCATGTTTGTCATAACCAAGTTAGAGAGCTTTGGAGTTACTCATGCCCAACGCCCTTCATCATGTGCTTGAAATCAACGAGGTAGAGAACCTTTGACTTGCTCATGCCCGACACTATGAAGCTACGCCCAATGCGAAGGCAATTTCTCTCCTATAGATTCCATCTTCTCTCAATCAATTCAACTTGTAATCCATAAACCAACATATATACATGACAAACAACTTAGAATCACCCAAAAACACAACATGCAACAGTAATATGATTTAGGATTATCAACTTACTTTTTTCACCAAGGAAAACCCAAAAACAAACAAAGAACACCAAGTTTTAATTCTTCAAATTCAACATCAAAGCCATCCAAAACATGAATCAACACAGTAAAATCAACTCATACAACATAAAAGATTGAACTATAATCTTCCCTTATCTCGAATCTCCTAGAAACAAGAAAGAGAAGGAAGAATGGTGAAGAACATAGGTTTCCCAAGAGCTCGTCGTATGGTAATCTCAACCTTTGATTCTTAGCTTCCTAGCTTCGAATCTCCAATCAACACTACAACCCTACTACAGGGAAGGATTGAGATGCTTCTGTGGAGTCAGAAGAAGAAAATGACTATTTTGACTTTAGGGCTCATCTCTTTAAAATCTCTCTCTAATTTTTTGAAATAAATTTATGAGGTTAAAGTCTTAAAAAAATCTTATATACTTTCCTTTAAATTTTGACCAACTTTGACTTCAACTCATAACAACTTCCAAACAACTAAATTTATAAGAATTCATAAATTTTTAAAATTTTAAAACATTAAAACAACATATCACATAAATCATTTACTTAATAAAATTAAATAAACAATAATTAAAATTAACAGTGTTACAAAGGTATGAAAGAAATGTTAAAAAAAATCCAAACATATGATAAATTAATTTTTTTTTGACAAGGATGACAAATTAAACCTAGACGTTACAAGTTTTTATTAATAGTATAATACATTATTCTAGGTCTTACACATATGCTGTATATTTTTGTTTTTGAGAACACGTGTTGTTTAAGCTATCAAAGATGGAGATAGTAATTATATGTACAGCAAATAAGAAGTTGCAAAACTTTGGTCGCCTAGAGTTGTACGTGAAGGTCATTTTATGTGTGTCATGAAAAAGCAGTTAATATATCAACTAGGACACTCTGTTGTTAGAAGATAACCAAAATGAATTCATGTTTAGATTAATGAGAACAATGAAATATATATTTTGAAGATCTATTTTAAATTTTGTTAATTTTCAGGACTAATAAATATCAAATCCAGGAATTAAATTGAAAAGGTTATGAATTTTCTGATATAGTTTTGAAATCTTCAAAATACTTGTTGTACATGTGGACTATATGAATATATCATATAAATTATACATAATTGTATATAGGTGGCGTTTAGTAGAATAAAACCTTTTTCATTGTGAATCAAAATTCTTTTAGTTGAATATAAATGTTTTTTTGAAAATATTTATAAATATTATTTGAGAATTAGTTTTTTTTATTATAACAATATTTTTTTATAATAAAAATTTGTTTCCACATTCCTTGTGTGAACACTTTTGTAAAAAGAATATAAATTATTTTGAGAAAAACATATTTTATAAGAATATTAATTTTTTAATAAAAAACAAACATAAGAAATTAATACTTTCAACTGCAAATTATTAAAAAAGTAAATTAATACCTCCTCAGTGTGTTGGAGAATTTACAGAAAAAACTTTAGGGAGAGATTTTTTTATTTTTTATTTTGCTGGCAAACTTATTAGAGAGACTATTTTGAATAACCAAATTAAAAGTTTGTTCAGTTTTTGGGACGATGGTATCGTCGTAAAGACCCAAAATAAATCCAAGACTGCACCCCAGGCTTTTTAATAGGCCGTTGGTTTAGCATTAGCATATGAAGTGTTGGGCCAAGAAAAAAAAAATCCATGATGATCTAAATCTCCAATAGTGAAAAACAGAAACAACGACACATAATTGCTAAATGCTCGTCTTATATTTAAGTGTTTAACTAAAAAAAAAAAAAAAAAATCAGGGATTAGTGTCAAGAACCGTAACCAAATAAAAATATAGAATGAGGTTACATTTAGCAAGTTTGGAGTGTATTTAATAATTGTGAACGAAACAAGTAAGAGTTTTTGGTTGTTTGCGGTGGTGCGACGTGGAGTGAAGAGAGAGCGATACGACACACGGAGCGACACGCGTGTCACCCAAATTAGGGCCCTATTGGGCTACTCCGCACCACACAAAACCCATATGCTACCAGCTTCGTTATCTCTACCCTGATTTTCTTCTTTTATATTGGTGGCCACAATAAATCAAGAGGAACAATTTCTTAAAATCCCTCTGCCTATTTCACTTGTTTGATAATCGAAAACAATCCATTTTTTTTAAATTTAAAATTGATATAAATAAAAGTAAGCGTATGTTACAAAAATTAATGTCACATTGCATACATTAGAATTAGAATAAGAATTTTGCAAGAAACAATTGAAAAAACAAATAATTTAATAAGCGATCCTCGTAGTCGTAGGCAAGGAAAAGTAGAAAAAGGCAGTGAAGGAAGCGCAAGAGGAGTGGTTCATACTTCATGGGTTGAAATTGTTGTTGTAGATTTGTGGCTCCTCAATTCATATTCATCAACAATGGACTTGGCGGCGAAGCTTCATCACTTAGACCTCACCGGCACGGTCATTTTGGATGCACGAAAGCCCTCCGTGCTACGCCACTTTCCGCCACGTGTACACACCAGAGGTAACACCAACACCAACGGTAACGCCAATTTAACTTACACCAATCGGTTCCCGGGCCCACTCAGGCCCAATTCCACTTCACCGTCGGGCCTGTCCACGGTAACCGTCGACGACAACGACAACGACGACATCGAGTCTCTCTTCTCCGAATCCAATTCGGTGGAGGAGCGGCGCGTGAGGAAGCAACCGAGCACCGGCGCGTCCGGCGTTTCGTCCGGCGTGAAGCTGGAAAACGTGGGGAAAAGCTACAAGGGCGTGACGGTGCTCAAGGACGTGAGCTGGGAGGTGAAGAAGGGGGAGAAGGTGGGTTTGGTCGGCGTGAACGGCGCGGGGAAGACCACGCAGATGAGGATTATCGCGGGTTTGGAGGAGCCGGATTCGGGGAACGTGATTAAGGCCAAGCCGAACATGAGAATCGCGTTTCTGAACCAGGAGTTCGAGGTGTCGCCGAGTAGGACGGTGAGGGAGGAGTTTATGAGCGCCTTCAAGGAGGAGATGGAGGTGGCGGGGAAGTTGGAGAAGGTGCAGAAGGCGCTTGAAGGTGCCGTCGACGATTTGGAGCTGATGGGGAGGCTTTTGGATGAGTTTGATTTGCTTCAGCGGAGGGCGCAGTCTGTGGACTTGGATGAGGTTGATGCCAAGATAAATAAGTTGGTGCCCGAACTTGGTTTTGCTCCTGAGGATTCTGATAGGTTGGTTGCGTCTTTCAGTGGAGGCTGGCAGATGAGGATGTGTCTCGGCAAGATTCTTCTTCAGGTATGCTAGTGCATGTTTGGAATCAAGTTCAATTGTTTAGAATCATCTTGATATATTAGTTTATGTGATTTTACATAAATGTTTACGTGTTTAATTTCACGTTGAGGAATTGATTGAGTCCAGAATTGATTTTCAGTGAAGCAAAGTTAAGTAGCTTTTGCGTTGGATAAAATTTTTTATTTTGAAATTTCCTACTATCTTACTTTTAGAATAAGAGTTAGGTAGGATAAATTTCTCCATAAACCCTTCTAGGAAGAAAAAACTAGGAATGAAAATTGAAATAAGTTTTTCTATAAGGCAAAATTTGCTTATGCAGAAGTTAAAAATAAGATTTTGGAGAAGTTAATAGGAGTTAAAAATTAGTTTGAGTATAAGCTAATTTTAATTTATAGAGAAGCTTATTTCATTTTTCTTTTTTTATTTTTCTCCCCTCTCCCTGAAGTGTTTCTCTAAAGTTTATACAAGCAAATCCTAAAAGCATTCAAACTTGAACTACGTCACTTCAAAATCAATTTTTATCAATATTAATTTTGCAAAATCAATTTTAGTTATAATGCATGTTTGGTTTCAGGACAAGAAACATTGGATTCTTGTCTAGCTGAAAGCTACTATTTGTGGCGTTTGCACTTTTCTTTGGTTTGAACTGAAAAATTGAGAGTACCAATGTTAAAAATGTGAATCCAAATACATTGGTACTTCACAACTTGCTGCTATTTTGTATAGGGTTTTGCATGTTCAACCATCATGTGTGTATTATCTGCACTTTGACACACTTCAAAGCTTTGCTTTCTCTAAAAAGGAATAATTCGATATCCTAGATGAAAAGTGTCTCATTGGCAGATTGGCTACACTGTTCCGTGGCATAGAGGATGTGGATTTGAGTGTTGTTGATAAGAATGCAATTTGTGTTTATTTGCAGGAGCCTGATTTGTTGTTGTTAGATGAGCCTACAAATCACCTTGATCTTGACACCATTGAGTGGCTTGAAGACTATCTTAACCAGCAGGATGTGCCAATGGTTGTCATTTCTCATGACCGAGCTTTTCTTGATCAGCTGTGTACAAAAATTGTGGAAACTGACATGGGTGTATCCAGGACATTTGAGGGAAACTATTCTCAGTATGTAGTTTCAAAAGCAGCATGGATTGAAGCACAGTTTGCTGCATGGGAGAAGCAGCAGAAAGAAATTGAGCAGACAAGAGACTTGATAAATAGGTTAGGTGCTGGAGCAAATTCTGGCCGTGCTTCATCTGCTGAGAAGGTACATGTGTATGTGATCAACGGGTGCAAAGCTGACTATTCAATTAAGATATGCTGTTACTTGCATAAGTTGTGAACGAGTCAATGCTTTTTATTAAATAAGTTAGTCAAACACCAGTTTTCGCACATGAATGAATTTATATCTAACATGTCCCTCATGCCGGAGCTCTTTGGACTTGAAGTAAAACCCACCCTACCTTGTGCTTAACTTCAACTATGAATAATTTAGAAGAATAAGAGTGGCAAAGATTAAACTCCTAATCACTTGGTTATAATTTAAGAGGCTGTAATACCATGTCAAGAATTAACACTCCCGAAAGCTTAAGCAAATGGGTGGGAGTTCATAAATGTTTTTTTTCCCTAGCATGGTATAGGAAACCTTAAATAATAGGCACTTAAGATGACTTAAAAACATGATGCTTGTGTTAATTTCCCAGATTAGTTGCATTCATCCTGCCACATTGGAAATTTTAATTTTTGTTTTTTATGCTATTTGCTTAAAATAATTTCCTTTCTTTATTACATGAAAACAGAAGCTGGAGAGACTTCAGGATGAGGAACTAGTGGAGAAGCCATTTGAACGGAAACAAATGAAGATCAGGTTCCCTGAACGTGGAAGGAGTGGAAGATCTGTTGTAACAATTAAGAACTTGGAATTTGGCTTTGAGGATAAGGTGAGTTAGCATGATCTTATTAATGAAAACCTGAGCATTTAAATGTTTGACTATCTGTATGTCATAGTTATATGATATCAACTGATCATGTTTTTTTGTGCCAGACACTTTTCAAAAAGGCAAATCTTACAATTGAAAGGGGAGAAAAAATTGCAATTATTGGTCCAAATGGATGTGGCAAGAGCACTTTACTGAAATTGATTATGGGTTTGGAAAAGCCAACTGGGGGTGAACTTTTGCTTGGGGAGCATAATGTATTGCCTAACTATTTTGAGCAGAATCAGGTGTGCCACTTTAACCAAGGAAATGCTAATTGTAATTAAATTGATGAATTTGCTATCTGTTCTGGTTCTTCATGTCAAAAACTTTGTGTTGATAAATTTTTAATACCAACTTCATTTATTTAACAGGCTGAGGCACTTGATCTGGAGAAGACAGTGCTTGAGACTGTAGAGGAAGCTGCAGAGGACTGGAGGATTGATGATATTAAAGGGCTTCTTGGGCGTTGTAATTTTAAATCTGATATGCTTGATCGAAAAGTTTCACTATTGAGTGGTGGTGAGAAGGTAAATTCAAGATTTGTCATCTTTTTACAGTAGACATTTATTTAGCATTTGTGAGCAATGTAACATTCAAATTCCAACTTAATTCTATGACTGAATGATTCATATTTTGGAATCAAGTTTGCTATCCATATTAGTTAACTGAGAATTACTTTGTTATCTGCAGATTTGAGTGAATTTTCTATTGAATGTAATAGACATTTTGAAAATCTTGTACTAGACGCTTGATTAGATAGAAGCTTTGAGATGATTGTCTTTAAAGAAATATTATGAATTGAGAATAATAGTAATCGCTTAATGATATTAAGACATACAACATCAAAACATTGAGAGGTGATGCCCCTGCCCCAATAAATGTGTTCTATAATCTAGGGTTTATTGATATGCTTGCATTCCTTTATTCACTATCATGCACTGTAGCATCAAGTATAGCATATACGTGAATGGTTCTAATTTTTGTTGGTCCTGATTTACTCCTGACATGTACATAATTTTTAATTAAACTGGTTAGTTGTTTCCATCTTACCCTTTGGACATAATGGCTTTGCTAATTTCATTGCATTATTCCACTCATTCTCATTCTTTGCATATGATGATGCATGAATATTTGGATTTATCTTGTCTTGTGTTTTACTAGGCGCGACTGGCATTTTGCAAATTCATGGTAAAACCATCAACTCTGCTTGTGTTGGATGAACCAACCAATCACTTGGATATACCTTCTAAAGAAATGCTTGAGGTTTGGCTCACTTATGTCGTGTGCTTTTCCACGTTATATAAAGCTTACTGTCCTGATGATTTCTAATTCTTCTCCCAGGAGGCAATAAATGAATACGAGGGCACTGTTATCACAGTATCTCATGACCGATACTTCATAAAGCAAATAGTTAATAGAGTGATAGAAATTAAAGATGGCACTATACAGGATTATGCTGGTGATTACAATGTAAGCTCCTATTCCTTAATCCCTTTTCTGCCCCTCTCCTTTTTGAGGCTCATTAAGTGTGTGATATTATACAATTTTTTTGCTTTATATTTTAATATTAGAGTTAGTTAAAACGGGTTAAGTGAACTTTATCCCATGATAAAGTGGGTCCTAGGAACTCATTGATCATTAGTACAATGTGTTTTCTAGTTGTATTATTTTTATTTTTATTTTTTTGATGTTTTAAAAACTATGCTTGGACGTGTTTTTTTATTTTATCTTTTATTATTTAAATTTATAATGTTTATATTATGTTACCATATTCATGATAACTTTTTGATCATTTTCCGATACTGTATTTTCAAAATGATTTAAAAGACATTGAATTGTAATGTTTTGGTTTCATATATAGCTCATTTAAATCTTATCTGGTTTTGGATATGTTTAAGACAGCGTGACCAGCCATTCCATCGCCCATTATAGGTTTCTAACATGCTTGAATATAAAAAAATTGCAGTATTATTTAGAGAAGAATCTTGATGCTAGGGAAAGAGAACTTGATCGCGAGGCAGAGCTTGATAGCAAAGCTCCTAAAGTGAAAGCCAAATCCAAGATGTCCAAGGTAAACTTTTGTTTGTTCAGTGGTGGTTAACTTGTGATTTTATTTATTTTCTTTTTGCAATAACAGGCTGAGAAAGAAGCACGGAAGAAACAAAAGATGCAGGCCTTTCAGGCAGCAAAACAGAAGTCTAAGGGTGTGAAAAATGCGAAGAGATGGAATTGAGTGAACCATTACATTGCATCACAAGAGGTTCATTTTAGATTAATTTACCAGAAGGTGATGGTAGCATATTGGATTCGCTACACAGCCTTTGTATAATCATCATGTATGAATAGACTAACTCATTCACGGGAATATAGAAGGTTGATTACAGCATTTTGTGATTCTCAACGGCGACATCCCCTTACCCCCCCGGCGGATTATTTAGCAGCTACCAAATGCAAATAAATAGAAGAAAGCAAGCAACTGGCCCATAACATTGTTAAAGAAAAACAGATGGAACGAGTTGATTATGTCAATTAAAAAGAATAAAGGACTTGTTTTTTATATTTAAAATAACTAAAAGACTAAATTTAAGCATTGATATATAAGTTTATTTAAACCCTAGATAAAATATGCCAAAAAGTTAAGGATGCATTGATTTTGAAACTGAAATTCTTGACTGACAGTTGACAATCAATACTTTATTCAAAATGTTGGTTTAATTATAAATTTAGTTTCTATATTTGATATATTATTTTATTTTTATTTTTGTTGAAAATATATTTTATCTTATATAAAAAATATTTATATATTGGTTCTTGTTATGTATGAAAGATATAATGATGTTAGAATCATTTTACTTATAAAGTTTATCTAAATTTGTTTTTAAAAAGTTTTAAATCAAGTTAAACTCTCAAAATTGAACCAAATCATCTTTTTTAGAACAAAACCAAATCATTTTAAAAAAAATGCAATTTATATTAGATTTTTTTTTGAAAAGGTAAAATTTTATCTAGCAAATAGAGATTTTTTTAATCACAAGACATGATCAAAAGACGTTACAATATTATCGGTATAGGTTAGAATATTTATAATACAAGATCAAAACATCAAAAGAGATTACAACACTATTAATAAGGTTAGAGTACTTACGACATAAGACCAAAATATCAAAAGAGGTTAAATACTATCGATATAAGTTAAAGCACTTACAACACAAGGACAAAACATAATGAGTAATAAAGAAAAAGAATCTTATCCTAAACTTTATAAACAAATGAGTTACTAGAGATTAAAATTCCTTTTTTCTTATGAGACTTTTGATATAATAATCTAGTTGCGTAACTTATAATAGATATTAAGATAATTAAAAGTTTTATTAGGGTAAATTTTTTAAATTTGAATCCTATCAATCTACAAAAGATTTAAAATATTTAGAACAAAATAAATAACTCAATTTATCGATAAAATATATCAATAATAACATTTTGTTTAATTAAATTATAAAATAAAAGATATATAATTATAATTATTTTATATTATATGATATATATTTCAAGATAAATAATATGAATATAATTTCATATTATATAAAATATCTTTTAATTTTTATTGTTCAGAGTATTTCCTGTCAAGAATTAGAGACTGATTTTTCAAAGAATAAATTCATTTAAAAAATTGACTCTCCACAGCAGATATTTTTTCATATAAATATATTAAAATTAAACTTTTCTTTACATATTTAAGAAACATAGGAATATGCTAATTATATTACACATGCTTAAATATGACAGATATTACATGAAAAAAGAATGATAGATATTAGACATTAGTGTTTGTATGACGACACCTGAATAAAATAAAAAATTATATAATTATTTTAAAAAGCACAGCTTAAAATAATAGTATTAAATTTGGACCGGATTAAAATCTAAAACAATTTAAATAATTAGGAATTTGTAAAATCAAAGGCATGGCTTGTTGTTTGACTAAACCCTAGTAGTAGAAAAGCTAAGGTTTTGGTTGTAAGAGGAAGAAGAAAATGGGTGCAACTTTGCTGGGCATGCCGGGTGCATGGGCTGAGGATTATCGCGAGCCAGCTGATCCCTTCACAACTAAAATTGGAGGACTCCCTGTACCTTCTCTTCTTCAACCACTCAATTTTCTAACTTCGAACATTAATTTTTTAACGCTGTGAAATTAATTTCAAGGTCTATGGTGTCAGGACTTACCCCTTCCCAATCCCATCAACGCCGATTTGCTTCGCTGCTCCGCCTGCGCCGCCCAGCTCTGCCTCGTCGCGCAGGTTTACGCTCCCCTCTCTCACCACCGCACCCTCTTCGTCCTCGCTTGCGTCTCGCCCCAATGCGGAACAACCTCTTGGCGAGTCCTTCGACTCCAGAGCGTTGCTGACGTGGACACCTCTCAACAAAACCAACCCTCGTCGGTTGCCCACGTGTCAGATGATGAAGACGGGGCTGACATGGATCTGGAACAGCTGGGTAAGGCACTCTTTCAAGCCGCCACTCTCGCTTCCAACACCAAGCGCAACAAACCACGCAAAAAGCGCCGCAACAGGCTCTCTTCACCACCAACAACAACTCTGGCTCTAAATGATATGCCTGGTAACTGTTTGTGTAAATGCTAATCAGCACACTTTTATTTTTTTGTGCTGAAATTGTTGTAATTGCTTGTCTTCAGTGGTGCCCTGCTTTTATATATATGCGCAAGAAGAGACGTCTTCCGGGGATCTTAGTTCTGTATGTTTTAGCTCGCTTTCTATTCAGGGGAATGGAAGTGATGTTGAGGATCCTTCTCAGGCGGAAGAAACATGGGAAAAGGAACATTATGAGTATGATAAAGCTTTGACTGCTGATAGAACCTACCTCAAGTTCAAGAAACGATTGGATGCCAATCCCGAGCAGTGTTTTAGGTATGTATTTATGTATGTATGTGGCAAATCGTCATTTGGTGACTGCCTCACCCGTAGGCCTTATTTTCATTTCAAGCCCTTCTTTCGCTTTCAATTACTGCTGGATTCACTTTCTTCATTGAAAGCCAAAGAATTGTAGGGACTTGAAAAATAGCACCAGTTGGCTTTGACTTTTAACTGGAGAGTGTGTGATTCGGATGTGGCGTGTTGATAATTTATTTGCTCAACCTTTACCACATATGTATAATTTCTCTTTAGTCACTCTACTCATTGGGACTTTCAATACTTGTACCTGGGCTGGGCTGGCCTTTACACAATAATACTTATATATATACCCACCTGAGTTGAGGAAGCTGGACAAAGTGTGTTTTCCATCCATTTTTTCTCTTTGAGTGGGGAAGCATTCGGGCTGAGGGTATTTAAATACATCATGAATTAATGCTATCATTGTATTATTTATATTTTTCATGCCATCAAATCTTTCATTTTCTCTGCGTCCTCCTATTTTTGGGGCTTGATATCATTTTTGTCTTATTATTTCCCTGTGTAGATATTCATATGGTGGGAGGCCAATTTTAGCTGCAGCTGATGAAATAGACCCTGGCAACTGCGGGCTCTGTGGCAGACCGAGGCAATTTGAGATGCAGCTCATGCCTCCACTATTATACTTTCTACATGAAGCTCTTGGTGACCAAAGACATCTGGTGGAAAAGTGGGATTGGATGACCCTTATTGTATATACTTGTTCACAGGTTCGTATTTTCCATAGCCAACTGGATAACTATTCCCAAGTTTTACAATATAAGAAATGAAAGGTTTTACAGTGATAGATAAGCTGTTGGATGTCAATTGTATCGGTAGTGTGTACCAGCCTAGTTATATAAGCCCAATGCCCACTTATTATAAAATGCAGCCTAGTTGTAGGCTACTAGGTTTGCAGTTAGAGATTAGATCTTTACTCCGTGGAAGGATGTAGGTTTAAATCTTTTGAACTTGTCTTTTGGTGCCTATTATATATATTTTCGTGTCTTTGATTTTGTCAGAGTTGCTGTGAAGAGATTGAACAAACAAAGTCCAATAATAAGGGTTGGATTGTAGCAGAGGAGGCAATTGTAGCTCAATGTGAGGAACCTATCCCCGTTCAGCTTGGTGTTGAGAAACTTATAGTTTAATCGAAGGGAAAGAGTTAGGAATGTGTTACTCAGTATTGGAATTGTATTTACAATGTGAAGATTTGGTGAGGTGAACTAGTGTCCGGTGTACCCATCTTGACCTTCTCATCTGCTACAGAGAATGCCTGACTTGAGCTCAAGAGCAACAAGATGGATGTTTCATTGTTTATAATTTAAAGCAGGCTTTCAAATAGTGGAACGACCAGATGGATAAGGCTCACTGGTGAGTCGTTGCTAAAGCACTCATACATGGTCACATCATCACAAGTGTCTCAATTTAAATGATTGCTTGTTAAAGTTGAAGAATAGTTCTAATGGATTCTCCTTTGTGGATTCAGTGTCCGATTTGTTTGTCACTGGCATATTAGTTGTTCAGTTATTTGTCTTCAAAATTATGGAATGAACATGAAACGATACGAGAGTTACGAGGGAGAGATGTGCAGTTAATGTTCATCAACCCGATTTTGGGCCACATTTGGACGTCATTTATGTACTCTGGCTGGAATTGAACTTGGACACTGAAGAGAAGATTACAGTCTGAAAATTTTCACGTCATTAAGTAATAATGAACAATATATGTATATCCAAATATTACAAATATTCATTTGATATCCTTCGTTTTTCTTTATTCCCTTATCAAGTCATAATATCATTTATCATTGTTATATTTCTCGTTCTTTTATAACTTTTTTCTCTCAAGGTGGCAAATGTTATTTTTAGTAATCAAAACTTGAGGGTCAAAGGAGGCTTGACTTGTATTTAGAAACTGTTTTCATAAATAACATAATTAACTATTTATTGAAATAAGCGTCTTTAATATGGTAGTAATGTTGTGTTTGCTTGTGAAAAGAGAAATAGGATAGAGAAAAATAGAAAAGAGAGAAATAAATAAATAAAAATAGGTAAAAAAAAAAGGATAGAAATGAATTTGTTTGGTTTGAGACAAATAGGTAAGAAATAAAAGAGAATAATATTATAAAATTGTTTAGTTTAAATAGACAGAGAGGAAAATTTATTATTATTATTTTAAAATTAATTTTATCCTTTCAAGTTATATATGTTTATTCTTTTATTTCATTTATTCTATTAAATTCTTTTTACATTCGAATAAATCAACCTTATTTATTTGATTATATATATTCAAAATAATATGCATGATACTCGAATACAACAAATAAATATTTCACTAGAATGTTGTTTATTTGAATAAACAACATAATCATTCAAATAAAACATTAAACTCTAACCACAGTCCCAACAAAAATGCAAGCTCCTCCATATTCGAATATCAAGCCTGGAAAAAAAAATGCAAGTCCATTTGAATTGCTATGCATATCCATTCGAGAAAAAAAATATACAATACACATTCGAATACATGTGACAATTTTCCATGCATATATCTGAGGAAATAAAAAACGCATGCGACCCACTCATTTTAATTTCTCAACTGACAATCTCATTACAACCAAACCAGATATTTTATTTCTCATGTCCTATTTTCACATTCTCCACACTATTTCTTCGCTGTTTGGTCGATACCAAACATAGCATAAGTGTATATATGCAAGCTATTTGAAAGGAAAATAACAAAACGAGTGGAAGACGCCCAAAATAGAATAAATTGAAAATCCACATGATTTGTTTTTATTTTCGGTCAACATATTTTTGTTAATAATCATAAACTAAAAGAGGATAATTGTACGGACATTTTAAGATTAAGGAGGTGTAATAGTTTAGGATTTTCATGAGATTTTAAAAGATTTTTTTTTGAGTAAAAAGTCAGTTAATATTTAATCAAAATTTCATTCACTTAAAAACAATATAATATATTCAATCTGGATATTAATGATTTTAAGAATAATTTTTGATAAAGTTACTTTACTCAATAATTCATGGTATATATTAAATTTTAACAATCCGATCGTTAAATTAAAAATTCTTAATGCATGTATCAAATCAACTTTATAAATTTTTTAAAAATTTAAAAATTATTTGTGTGAGACCCGTGGCTTTACTCTCACTCTCACTCTCTTTCACTTATTTTCTCCCAAACTCTCTTCTCCCTCACAAATTCTTTGACCTTTGTGGCTGATTTCTTTTCTCTCTATCTGAAGCCGTGAGTGAACAAGGAGGTTCATTCTCACAAATTTGAAACCGTTCGGAGCTAGCTGGGTGCGGATTCTCTTCTTCTTCCTTTTCTCTTCCCGGAACTCGGAATCGTCTCACCGAGGTAAGGGAAGCTAGGTTCTCGCTGTTTTTGGTTGTAACTGAGTCCAGGAACTCATTTGCTGTTGGATAATTGATGCTTTTTGGCTGAAATTGCTGAAGATGGGGTTTCGGGGTTTTCCGGGGTTTGACGAAAAATTTGGGGATTTTCCTTGTTTGTAGTTGCATGTTGAAAAAGCTGGTATTTTTGAGTTGTTGGATGAAAATGTAGAGTTTTGAACCGATTGCATGTGTATGGATGACTTGATTTGTGCAGGTTGATGAAAATTTTCGAACTGGTGAGAGTTACTGTTTGAATTTGCGCCGGGCGTGATTTGAAATGGGGAATCCCTGTGTGAATCACGCCAGGAGTGGGGAGAACCACGCCGGACGCACTATCAGATGTGAATCTCGTGTTTTTGTTATTGATACTGCGCTGGGCGCAATATAGTTGCGCGGGGCGCAATAGACCTCTGTAGGTCTCTGGTTGAGAATTGCGCCGGGCGTGATTTTTATGCGCCGGGCGTGATGTTTCCTTTCAGAATTTGACTTGATGGTCTTCATGAAAGTTGTAACCTTGGATGTTAGATTTCTAATGGCGCTGGAATCACCCCAAAAGAAGTTCTAGAACTCCAGATATGGCTGTTTTAGTGAAGAGGGGGCAACCTGTCAATATTGCTTATAGTTGTTACCGTTTTTATCATTTTTAACAATGATTTGTGTTTTCTGGTGTGGCGCCGGGAGCGAGCATGTCGCGCTGGACGTGGAGACTCCTTGGGAGTCTCTGCCACGGAGGCGCTGGGCGCAATTTAAATTGCGCTGGGCGCGAGACCTAGGGGAGGTCTCTGCCTTCCCCGCGCCGGGCGTGGGTTTGGGCACGCTGGGCGCGTGAGACTCCTTGGAGTCTCTGCCTAGGCATGCGCTGGGCACAAAGCTGAATTGCGCCAGGCGCATGAGAGCCTTGGGCTCTGTGGATGGGTCACGCCGGGCGCGAGTACTCTTGCGCCAGGCGCGCTGGCCCCTGGTGCTCTCTGGTTGTGCCACGCCGGGCGCAACCATGAGTGCGCCGGGCGCGTATGATGATGATGACTTATATGCTGATAGCTGTTAAATTTTGCTGAAGTTGTTGATAGATGTTGTTTTAATGCCGAACTAAGTTGAAATTGATGAATATGCTGTTCTGAGTTGAGCTGTTATCGCTGATAATCTGAGTTGTGCCAAATGTTGTTTATGTTGATTTAAGCTGATAATGATGAATGTTGTTGAGCTGAGTGATGATTTTGATGTGCTGTGAGATGTTTATGCTGCATTATTGATGTTAAGCTGTATTTGAGGTATATTGTTGTGTTGTAAGTTGTTTAGCTGTGCTGTGCTGTGCTGTGCTGTTATAGCTGCTATGTCGGTGCTGTTATAGCCACTATTGTGGTGCTGTTATAGCCGCTATGTCGGTGCTGTTATAGCCACTATTGTGATGTTGTTATAGCCGCTATGTTGGTGATGTTATATCCATTATTGTGGTGCTGTTATAGCCGCTATGTCGGTGCTGTTATAGCCACTATTGTGGTGCTGTTATAGCCGCTATGTCGGTGCTGTTGTTAGCCACTATTGTGGTGCTGTTATAGCCGCTAAGCAGTGCTGATATTGCTTAATTACTGTGGTGTTATATAAGCTGGGTGGATGTGCTGATAGCTGTAGATGTTTTCTATTCGCATATTAATATATGTATGTTGATTTCTTTACACTAGCTTACCCTTTTTTTGTTTCCATGGTGTTTGGACTGCAATGATCATACTATGTATGGGAGCAGAGCAGGGATAGGTTGGTGGCTGATGGTGAGTCTGTAGCTGGTAGACGGAGTTGATCTTCTAGGATCTTTTGATGTTTAGCTACTTAGTGTAGTAGCTTTTGATGTATTTTGTACACTTTAACTCTATCCAGATTGGATCATGTATATGTATATATTCTAGACCCTATATGTATACACTTGTTCCTTTCTGTGTGGTGTTTCGAGTGTGCTGTGCAGTGTGTAGTGACCAGCTGGGTCGTTACAATTTGATACTTCATTTTATCAAATTTAAATTGACAGATAATCATAAAATTATTTTATAAATTGATTTCAATTAATGAAATGAAATATCAAATAATTTTTAATGTTTTTAAAAAAATTTACAGATTTAATCTTTATATTAAAAACTTTAAATTTAATAATTTGATCGTTAAAATTTAATGTAAAACATGAATTATCGATTTATTCTTAAAATAAACTAATCTAACTTTTTATATATATATATATATATATATATATATATATATATATATATATATATATATTCGCACTTGTCATTTTCCCTAGTGATGATAATAAAACAGACAATACCCTATCATTTATGGCATGACATCATTTCAGTCATTTCTTTTCATTCATGACGCATATTCATAATAATACATTTAATTAGAGAGAGAATTTAATAATCATATGTACCATCCAGTTATTTGCTGCATACTTGTATATATTTGGAGGTGACAACTTAACTACCCTATAAAACTTGCACTAGCGACCCTAACTCGAACAATTAGTTACTAGAAACAACAAAGAGAGACAAAATTGCCAACAACAACCACTAATACCTTCCCACGTAACTGGCCACTGTTGAGCAAAAAATGATAATGCATTTATCGGTTGTACCTTGTAAGATGTTATCACAGTGATTTTCTGCTATTACGATTTCTAAAATAATGCACGTTATCGATTTCGTTCATAATTATCGATGATGGAAAATGCGCAAAAAGGTAGTTGGAAATACATTATTTGGCCATATCCTTCACAAATCCAATAATCCGTACGTTACACAACATATATAATTTCTAGAATAAGTCAAGCACACATTTTATTCTTTTATCATGTTGAATTCAATCAAGAAAATTCATGTTCTTTTTCATTGCTTGCGTTGCTAGAATTTCTCTTATTACATGTGACTTTTATTGTGAATTTTTATGAAAAATTTACAAGAAACGTTCCTGAAATTTTCCTGCGAAATTTTATTTGCAGGTAATACCTTCGTGGATAATATTTTTTTGCGAATTTTAAAATTCGCAGGAAAATTCCTGCGAAATTTCTTGCAAAAAAAATTCGCAAGAAAGTTTCCTGAAAAAAAAAATTTACAGGAAAGTTTCCTGCAAAAAAAAATCGCAAGAAATTTTGCAAAAACATCTAACTTGATTGGATGGAAGCATATATAAACATCAAAATGAAGGCTTGGACAACATAATATAGTTAATTACACATACTATACAATATGGAAATAGTTATGATTAATTAGAGGATGTAATGATAACCAATAGCTTACAAACTCAGACCCTCAATTCCCCAGCCTTTTCTTGCGCACGAGGAGCTACATGTTGATCATATTTAGAGAGAGATGCAAGGGGCCGGGATGGTGCTTATAGTTGGTCGATCTAAGGTGTCATTCATGGGCATGCATAATCAATATATACACATAGTAATGGTTATTGAAAAGCAATATGAACTAAGAAGGAAGACAAGTACATGGACATATGTGAATAACCATGTCAATGCATAGATGATGAGTTTGCTGAAGATTGCAGCGCCCAATCATTAGGATGCACTAAGGACATTTGGCTGTAGTAGTTGATAGAGGGGCTCTCATGATTGTGGACACCTTCATAAGTTGTTAACACATAGCTCGAGTCATCCCTATCCCTTTCCACCCTTTTCTTCACACAGCATCCTTCACCTGAACACTTGTAGTAGTTCCTGTTTCAACAATCATAATCTATTATCCAATAGCTCAAACTCAGCAATTTTTTAGGGAAGAATTAACTTAATTAGTTCATTGCAAGGGAGGAAGAGAGGAAGTATCAAATTAATTACGCTGTAATAAGTTATACTAACTATTTCACAATTTGATAATTTTTAATCTAAAATTCCTAATACTCCATTTAAATATATAATAAATAATGTAATAAATATTTGTAAAATATATATTTAAAAAAATTCTTTAACTATAGGCATATTGATAAAATTTGAAACAAACAATTAATATAATATATAATTATACTTCAATATTAGATCAATAAAATCATGTTATATAAAGCTATTAAATAAGATAATAATTAATGTAATTTGCATCGGTCTAATTCTCTCTATATAAGGTTAGTTATATAATATTTTAGTATTTTTTTTAAAAATTAAAGTTATAATTAACACGAAGACGCTGGCTAATATTTTTCATCTGATTAATTATATTTCAAAAGAATTATATTACATGCACAATATGTCAAACTGGGTGCCTGTTCTAGGCTAAAAAGTAGACATGGGAGCTAATCAAGTCTGCAAAAGTGCGAATAACTTGTCATGGGAGTAGCGAGTGACTATGTTCTGGTCTCAAAGACACGCACCTGTGTTCATAAAGAGAACATACATACTTAACTGTCTTAACTAGCAAATCAAACACCATCTTGCTACTTTTATTAATTAAAACAAACGCACGAGTGAGCACGTTGATGAGTTGATGATTTAATTCTAGACCACTTGCTTCTTAAGCAGCCAAAAATACATACATCTTATGGTTAAATATGGGTCCATTGATAACTCACTCCAATCAAGTAGGACTAGGATAAAGTATTAAAGGCCAATGAGTTCTTGTCCCCCTCTATTATTTAGTGTCTATATATCAGCCGCCACCACGTTTTTGTCATCCTAGTTAACACTGCATATGGTTGACATCATTCCCTATATCCACTTACGGCTCAACATTCATTTGTTTAAGTTACATGCTTCTAAATTAATTCACCAACTTAGATCCTTACACAATCCTTAATTAAAAGTCATGTAATAAACTGTGTACATTTGACACAGAAAGAAAATTCAAATAAAGCAATGGATCCATAACAATATTCTAATTCTTTTTGATAAAGATAGTTATTTTGTTAGTAATTTTACAAAAAAAAGGGCATCATTATTTTAAAATAATAATTTGAGAAATAGAGAAGAGAATATATTTATTTATTACCTTGGGTTGGGGCTGTTCTTCACTGTCTTCTTTCCGTATTTCCTCCATTTATATCCATCATCCATAATCTCAAGCTGCGATCTGGTTCTAAATGTCACGCTTTGACTCACTTCTTCCTTCTTTCGCTTATTTCCATCACTTTTGCACTTTCTGTCAAAGGAAATATACGTTTTATATCAACAATTAAAATCCATTAATTGACACATAAAATAACTTGTATGCCATTTTTTTTTATATATAATGAAAAATAAAATAAATGGAGAGAAGAAAGAACTCGCATGTTATTGATGGTGGAGGTTGCATCAGCAAATCCATGAGTGGCATCGCTGGAGGTTGCTTTCTCCGATGATTCAGTTTCTGTGCTCTGTGACCAAGACTCTTGATGATGATCAACAGTACCATCTTCCAACACGAGATAATCAGATAGCATAAGCTCGGAGGAGGGAGATGCCACGTTTGTTACGGTAGAGTGATGGAAATAAGGGTTAGGATTAGGATTAGGGTTTCCAAAATAGTACTCCATTGTGATCAAAGATATTGCAAAAACCAAGAGATTTTGGCCTTATATATATTTATCACTGCTAGTGGATTTACATATAATAATATCTGAATAATTAAAAAGTTGTGTGTTATTTTATTTTTTTATTTTCTTAATATATATTCTTGCTTTTAGACTTGGAATGATCCTTCCGAACACCTTCTTGGAGGATGCAGCGAAGACTCCTCAGTCCTCACTGAGCTACGTGTCAACATCAGAAGGTGATGCTGACGTCATTGCGATGACGTAAGAAGGAGTAGGGGTTCCCTACTACAATAGGTATCATTGGGACCATGAAGACAATGGTCGATATATACTTTGTTTACTATTCCCCTTTTTAGATTGTGGTGGTGTTAATATATTAGTGTATGCTACCATTATCTCTTCATTTGATTCTGTTATTTCATTCTCTTAATTTAAATAAAATATATATATATATATATATGATGAGGGTTTAAACGACACTGGTGTAACTTTTACTAAGTGTTATACCGCTCAATAACTTTATATTAAACGTGAATTTTGAAAATCTAACCGTTAGATTGAAAGTTCATATCTCTTAGATCATATATGAGGAGGGTTAAAATTTGACATATATGATCTAAGAGATATGAACTTTCAATCTAACGGTTAGATTTTCAAAATTCACGTTTAATATAAAGTTATTGAGCGGTGTAACACTTAGTAAAAGTTACACCGGTATCGTTTGAACCCTCCTCTCTATATATATATATATATATATAGTGGTTATCCATCGACAGCGGGTCATGAATCGCGAGGCAACTTCTTCGAGCCACTGATAATTCCGTCTGAATCCCGTATTCATACAATCACATCTACTTTCCAATAATTTTTTAAACTTCCATAACGTGTCTTTTTTTTTTTTTTTTTTTGAGATAAACTTTTATCCCATGCCTGTGTATTATATAATTGACATTTTTATAAGTTTATCGATGCAATTTCACTCAGATATAAGTTGGTGGGATGTTTCTTGTTACAAAACTCACATCGTTATAAATGATGTAATACCATATAATTCGATCTCCTCCTTATATATGATAACAATTTTGAATTTTTGATATATACATGAAACACCCAAAAAAAAATATGGTGTTCAAATTATATGAAAAAAAAAATATTACTATTTAATTATATATTGTCGTATATATATATATATATATGTATGTAGGCTTAAGGTTTGTGCTACTAGCACGGTTTTTAGATTTAACAGTACTATTTGGATAATGATGATGTCCAGTTTAGCCGATACTAAAATTTGGTCTTATTTATGATCATGTTGTCTCTTTTCTTGTAAACACCCTGGTCCATCCTAATTCCAAAACATGAGTGTCTGAGATTTTTATTTTATTATATATGCAAATGAAATTTCTTTATTTCATATTATTTTTTATTTAGTCAAAATTTAATATATTGTTTCATTCGGTATGTGTTTAGTTAAATAATAAATATGGTCTTTCACTATTATATGATAGTACAACTTTTGATCTTTCTCCTTTATTTATTTCGTTAAAGCCTCATGGACTTGGACCATGTTTCCCCGTAGCTTTATTCTTGTATAGGGACGTTAGGTTCTTTTCCTAAAAATAAATAAATCTTAATTATCAAATCTTTCAATCTAAAAAATGTCAATCAAAATATGCATATAGATTGACTCACTTCTCGCTATAAGATCAATTATATTTATTCATTCAAAATTTAAAATTTAAAATTTATTAGGACTGATCCAATTAATAATAAGAATTTTGAGTAATTTAATGTTTATTTCAACTTTTAAAAAAGGATTTTTAGGATTTATTATTTTGAAGAAAATTAGTTATTTTTATTTATTAAAAATGTTATAAACATTTTAAAATTTTGTCTAACTTTTCTATTTATTATAAAAAAAATTATATCCTTCTAATAAATGAATTCCTTTTATTATCTTCATCATAAAAAATAGAGGATAAATTTAATGTTTATAAGAATATATTCTAGGAAAAAATAATCGATCTATTTAATCACACGAATACGATATATATATATATATATATATATATATATATATATATATATATATATTTATATTTCTTCATGTCTAACATAAAAGGTCGTTTTAGCTTTTGCTATTATTCCAATTTCCATGTTCAGTTCACACTTCTGTTTGTCTGCACTTACATAGTTGCAATTTTTTTAATGAATTGGGGGTGGTTATAACTTGGCATAAAAGGGAATGCCACTGTTGCGTTTTACATTTATTTCCATTTTAAAATCCCCCAATAGTGCATATTCCCACTTTTGGTAAAGATGCTCGATGAGAAATACTTAGCTAATTTTTACTTCGTCGTCATGATTATTATTATTATTATTATTCCTATTAGTTGAAACTTAAATCATCATTAATGGTTTATTTTAAGTTGGGAGTATTTTTGAACTGTATATACATATAAAATTGAAATAATCACATGTGTAAAAATAAGATTTTTTAACACACGCATTTTATAAATAATATCTATATGACATAAAAAGTGATGTAATGATATACTTGTAAATATATTAAATATTTTATGACAAGTGTTGATTTACCGTTATAGAATTTTTTTGTGACTAGTGAGTTAACACCCATCATGAAACTTTGACTTCAATCTTTTTATGATGGGTGTCCTATTATAAAAAGAAACATTATATGATGTTTAAATCGTTACCTGTTATAGAATCTCTTTTTATTATTTGTACTAAGAGCACAAATTGGGCTCACATTCCATTGTTTAGGCAACAAAGGCGATAAATGTTTATACATTGTTGAGGTGATTTTCAATGACACTAACGATTGTTGAGGCAATTTCGTTCTCATACTTTTCTCTTTTTCATTCTCATTCTTGCAACTGTTCATTTGTTATCATGTTTCAAATTAGTTCTCATTGTCTTCTCTTTTTTGTGCATTTCATGTATATGGTGTTGGTGTTGTTTGATGTTGTTGGTCCAGTGAAAGAGAAAGAGCATAACAACGAAACATGAAGAGATACGATAAGAGAGAAAGAGTACAAAAATAAAATGCAAAAAGATGCAACAACTAAAAAGAAATAGCAATGTGGTGAAAAAATATGAAGAGACGCGACAAAAGAGAAAGAACACGATGAAAAAACATTTTTTAACCCAAAAAATAATTTTATTAATTATTTTTATAGCCAACATAAAAAACAAGACTTTTTATATAGTCAAGATTTATGATAAATTTAAAATTGACATAAAAAATTATTTCTACCCGTCATTAAAAGTGTCGTGCACATTATTCTTATTAAACTCTTATTCAGTAAACAAATTTTAAAATATTAATTTATGTATGTGTAAACACAAATAAAATAAAAATTAAAAAGAAATATATATATATATATATATATATATATATATATATATATATATATATATAAATAAACAATGCACTTTACCATTTCCTATTTGAAATATTAATAAATCACATGTATAATTTATTATTTAAAAGGTAATTAAAAAATAAGGTAGAATGTCTCTTCGTATAAATAAATTATTTATGCATAAATGGTTCTTCTAATTACAGAGAAGTGTTGATGTCATTACCACCAATGGTTGGAGTGACTTTTTCTTTTTCAACATATATCCTCTTTTGCAGACGTCTTTCCCAACAAAGAGTCGAACTTATTAATTTGCTATGTTACGAGAGTTCAATTTATTGACAACGAGTTCAATTGCATGAGTGATATTTATAAAATATAGTATTTTAGATATATTATAACTTGCTGGTAAATGTCATAATAATTATATGTGCATATATAATCTGAAGGTTATATTATAAATGTATACATATTTTACATAAAGATTTTTATTAATATAACAAAATTGTGTACTCGTCAATATATAAGTACATTATTGATTATGGAAGGGATTGTAGTATTCGTCAAACAACTTAATTACAATTTTTAGTATTAATTTTATGATGATCATCATTTGGTAATTCTTCTATAAAACATATGTATTTTTATCCCTTTCTCTAAATATTTAAATTTCATTTACAAAAATTTAAAAATTATCCATTTAATAAATATTTGAATAAATCAAGAATACATATTTTGTTAATAATAATATACTTTATATATTACTAATAAAAACAATTCTCTTCTTTTGTGTACACATTTTATTAAATATTTTTTTTTTATTTCTATTATAATTTATCACCATTTTATCTTAACTTTTAATTTATTATATTTATGTAAGATTCATTGAGGCATTATCTTTCCCACCTGTATATAATAAAAAGATAACGAAATTGAGTGAGAAAGTTGGAAGTCAAAACTTGAAAAGGGAAAGGTTCAATGTATATGATACTATGATGGATGAATTCATGGTGGATGGGGCCACATAACGACAAGAAGATCATGCAAAAGCGTAGAAGCATTGCTCTAAAAATGCTTATTGAGGATGACATAATTAAAAACTAAAAAGTTTAATTAGCTATGATCCAAATGTGTGGCAAAAAACAAAAATAATAAAGTCTTGCTCTTATGTTAAATGATTAGAGCAGCTGAGAAACTTCGCTTGCATGATATTGTGTTAGGTCCAAAAGAATTACATCAAATTCATATTGGATGAAAGATTTCTTTTAATTAATTCACTTTTCTGTTATTTGCTTTAGTAGCTTTTCCTAAATGGGCTGTTGATGTTTTGACCCAATTTTATTGCTTTTTAAGTGTATGGGTTGTCAGATTGAAGGCATGAATGAAGTTTTTTTCCCAGTTTTATAATTTTTCGTAGCTTTGCCCTAGTTTTTCGAAAGCCATCCTATCAGTGGTGCTTTCATTTCGATCCATGCCTCCCAAACCATCCAAGGAGACCGATGAAGCCATCCAACTCCTCACGGAGAAATTTGTGGTTCTCCAATCAGCGTTTGATACTCAACAACTCAACCAAGAGGCTCGTCAAGCTGCTTTCCAACAATCCATTGATGCGATGATGGCCAAACTCACCGCTATGGCATCGGTCTCATCTACCAGTCCAACCCCTGATTCACCATGTTCGGTACACCCTATCCAATCTTCTCCTTTTCCTACTTCCCTTTCCACTACATTACCCTCTCCTGTTTCCTCTTTTCGTTTTACATCCCCTTCACCCTTTCCTACGGTCCCTATGTCGTTGGGTATGCCCATGTCTTTTATGCCCCTTTCAACCACATCAATTGGATCATCTATGACTTCCCCACCTCCACCTCTTTTTATACATTTTGGAACTTCCACCCCTTCCAATTTATCCTTACCTTTTTCCACCCCTTTCACCCATTCAGTCACAACTAATATACCCATGCCTCAGATACAACCACCTAAACTTCAACTTACAACTTTTGAGGGGACTGACCCACTGGATTGGCTCTTTCAGGCAGAGCAGTTTTTCCTTTTATACCAAATTGCTATGGAACACCGTCTCCACATTGCTGCTTTTTACATGAAGGGCGAGGCCCTTAGTTGGTTCAAGTGGATGTACCACAATCATCAATTAACGGATTGGCATTCATTTGCTCGTGCCCTAGAGTTACGTTTTGGTCCATCTTCTTATACCAACCATCAACAAGAGTTATACAAACTCCGTCAATTTGGGACCGTTTCTGAGTACCGGGCTCAATTTGAGAGATTATCTAATCGTGTCTATGGCCTTTCTCCTGAGAATTTACTAAACTGCTTTATTTCAGGACTTCGGCCAGACTTACGACATGAATTATTGATATTACACCCACCCACAATCTCAGAGGCCATTGGTTTAGCTAAGCTGTTTGAAGCTAAATTTCGTGATTCTAAACCCAAAACCCCGAAACCCTACCTTACAACCCCCTCAACCAACTCCCACACTCATACTAGCCCTCCTACGTCCACTTCTCCTACCCCGGTTGTTCCCCCCATTAAACGCCTGACTTCTGCCCAGATGCAAGAACGAAGGGCTCTTGGTCTTTGTTACAACTGTGATGACAAATTTATCCCCGGCCATAAATGTTGTACCCCTCATTTCCTACTTCTCATAGAAGATGACCCTGACGTGACTACCAACACACCATCCCCAACTGAACCTACCTCCTTATCTCCCTTGTTTCATTTATCATTTCAAGCTTTAACAGGTCACCCTTCTCCTCAATCCTTCCAATTTTGGGGTTCCATTCACAACCTGAATGTGAGAGTTTTAATTGACACTGGTATCTCCCACAATTTCCTCCAACTACCCATTACACCTATCCCTCACTTCTCTGTGATGGTGGGAAATGGCCAACATATTGCTTGTACGAGATTATGTGAGCAAGTTCCAATTACATTGTATGGTCATTCCTTTTCAGTTCCCTTTTATTTGCTGTCAATAGAGGGTGCTGACGCAGTACTTGGTATTGATTGGCTACGTACCCTTGGACCTCTAACTGCTGATTTTTCTACCCTTAGCCTATCTTTTACTCATAATGATGTGCCCATCACCATCAAGGTCGATCCTAACCATACCCCCACATTAGCCACGTTCCATCATTTTAACCTCATGCAACACCACAATGCGATTGCTTCATGCCATCTGATCTTCACCCACCGACTTGATGACAATACCCACAACCCTGAACTCCATCTTCCCCCCACTTTAAACCCCGAAATTAAGACCCTCATATCCAACCATACCTCTATCTTCAATCAACCTACAGGCTTACCACCCATTCGTACTGATGACCATCATATTACTTTGCTTCCCAATACCCCACCTATTAATGTCAAACCTTACAGATACCCCCACACTCAAAAGGATGTCATGTCTCACATCATACAGGACCTACTTACTCAAGGTCTCATCATTCCTAGCCATAGCCCATTCTCCTCACCTGTTTTACTAGTTCACAAAAAGGATGGTACTTGGCGCCTATGTGTTGACTACCGAGCTCTCAATTCGGTAACCATAAAAGATCGTTTCCCAATTCCCACGGTGGATGAACTTTTGGATGAGCTAGGCAAAGCTACAATTTTTTCTAAATTAGATCTACGCTCTGGATATCATCAAATCAGGATGGCTCCTGGAGACACTTATAAGACAGCTTTTCGAACTTGTGACGGTCATTACGAGTTCCTAGTAATGCCATTTGGGCTTACTAACGCACCCTCCACATTTCAATCAGCCATGAATGATCTTTTTCGACCCTACCTCCGTAAATTTGTTTTGGTTTTTTTTGATGAAATCCTCATTTATAGTCCAACATTTTCTGATCACTTACATCACTTAAGTGTGGTTTTTGATCTATTACTTACTAATCAATTTTTTGTTAAATTCACTAAGTGTGTTTTTGTTGTTTCTTCGGTTCAATATCTTGGTCACATCATTTCAGCCCATGGAGTAGCACCTGACCCTGACAAATTAAAAGCAATTCAAGAGTGGCCTCAGCCTCGTTCACTCACGACTCTTAGGGGATTTTTGGGCCTCACCGGCTTTTATAGACGTTTTATACGCCAATACGCCACTCTCGCCGCTCCTCTCACCGATTTACTTGCTCCTCAAAAATTTACATGGACACCTGCTGCTTCAGAGGCTTTTACATGCTTAAAAAATAAACTCTCTACAAGTCCTATTCTTCACCTCCCTAATTTTGATGCTCTTTTCGTAGTGGAGACAGATGTTTTTGGGGTGGCCATTGGGGCAGTTTTGACACAGCTTGGGCATCCCATTGCTTTCTTCAGCAAGAAGATGAGCCCTAGGCTTCAGGCATCTGCTGCTTATACCCGTGAGTTGTATGCTGTCACAGAGGCAGTTAACAAGTGGCGTCAATATCTCATAGGCAGGCACTTCCACATTTATACAGACCAAAAGAGTTTGAGTAATCTCATTCAACAGACTATTCAAACTCCTGAACAACAAAAATGGACATGTAAACTCCAAGGCTACAGTTTTGATATATTTTACAAACCTGGGAGATTAAACACAGTGGCTGATGCCTTATCCCGTCAGTTTGGTGACACTCAGCTGTTCATGTCCTGCATCTCCTCTCCTGTTCCTGTGTTATTGGGTCAACTGCAGCAATATTTTCAAAATGACCCTGAAGGAATTGCGTTCATTCAACAGGTACAAACTTCCCAGGAACTTAGTGCCAAATTTCATATTGCTAATGGTTTGATATATTACGGTGATCGCCTTTTCATTCCAGCAATTTCTGAGTTGCGCCAATCTTTGATTGCGGAGTTCCATGCTTTTCCGACTGCGGGTCATTCGGGACTCAAACCCACGGTAGCGCGTTTAGCTGCATCATTTTACTGGCCTGGCCTGTACACAGACACAAAGTTGTTCATCAAACAATGCACAGTATGCCAACAAAATAAGTATATACCGCAACGAAAGCCAGGATTGCTACAACCGTTACCCATCCCGTTACAGGTTTGGGACGACCTCACCATGGATTTTATTACGCATTTGCCCCAATCACATGGCCACACTGTCATTTGGGTGATCTGTGATCGTTTGTCCAAATCTGTCCACTTCATCGGGCTTCCTACGCATTTTTCGGCTAAAGATTTGGCTCGCCGTTTTTCTGTTGAAGTTTGTTGCCTGCATGGGATTCCTAGATCTATCACCACAGATCGTGACCCGTTGTTTCTCAGCCATTTCTGGAAGGAGCTTTTCCACCTACAGGGAACAACATTGCGCTATAGCATAGCTTATCATCCAGAAACAGACGGGCAAACAGAGGTCGTAAATCGGTCTCTTGAAGCATACCTTCGATGTTTTGCCTCTGATTTTCCCAAGCGATGGTTCTTATTTCTTCATTTGGCTGAGTATTGGTATAATACATCTGTTCACTCTGCTATTGGCATGTCTCCTTTTGAAGCCTTGTACGGCCGAGCTCCGCCCCATTTTCCTCATCTCCATCCAGCTTCCTCGATAATACCTGAGATTCAGGCCTCATTGCAAGAACGACACCACATATTGACAACATTGAAAGAGAATCTTAAGCGAAGCCGTCAAAGTATGATAGATTAAGCGAACAAAAAACAGGGTGATATTACCTTTGATGTCGATGACTGGGTTTGGTTGCGTCTCCGGCCTTATCGACAAACTTCTGTACACCATCGTCCATCAGCCAAGCTCGCGAAGCGTTATTTTGGCCCGTTTCAGGTGCTCCGCCGCATTGGCAGTGTCGCCTATGAGCTTCAATTACCAAGTACATCCAAGATACACCCTGTGTTCATGTTTCTCTCATGCGCGCCTACCACGACCCCAAACCACCCTCACACATTTCCGCGCCGCCGTCCACCCTCAAAGAAGACAACCACGATGTTCAGGATGATACTACCAATATTAAACCCCCTGTATTCCAACCCTCACACCCTACTCCTTTAGTGCCTACTCATCAGGCCCCACACCACTTTAACTCCTCCACTTCACCTTCTGACTGCCCATGTGAAGAGCTTCTCGAGACTTCTCAAGTCTTTCCCACCGCACCGTCCAATATAACCATTGAGGAACAGCCATGTCCTTTTCAGCAACCCACGTGGTGTCCACCACTTTCTCCACCTGTTGAGACCAATCCAGCAACATCTGGCCCATTAAACCTTAAGGACAAGGTTTCACTGAATGCGGGAGGCTATGTTAGGCCCAAAAGAATTACATCAAATCCATATTGGATGAAAGATTTCTTTTAAGGCAGATGATTAACACACTTCCACTCTCGTATAAACACACCCCCTTTTTAAAAAAAAATTATATAAAATGTCTAAATTACCCTTAAAAAAAATTTTATTTCTAAACTTACACCTCCCTTCCCCGTACCCCCATTCCCCGCACCCTACACCCCCTTCATCGCACAACACTATTTTTTCTCATCACCGCCGCACAACACTATTTTTCCTCATCACCGCCGCACAACACTTCTCAAGTAAGTCACCTCCGTAACCTCCGCACCTCCGTAAACATAACCTCCGCACACCGCTCACTGTAACACTTCTCTCAGCTCTAAACCAGGCCGGACTCCTCCCTAGCTCCGCCAAGCGCCACCGTACGCTCTGAAATCTTCCGTCGTATCCGCCCTCTCCGCTTACGGCCTTCCGATCTGGTTTGTTCTATCTATCCTTTGCTCTGAACTGTGAAATTTTGGATTTAGTTCCCTTGATGCTAATTTTGGTTACGTCGATCCTCTTATGAGGAATTTCAGAGCATAATTCATTTAAGTCACTTTAAACAGAGGGCAGATTTTTGTACGCCTGTTTTCAATTCGCATTTCATTTCTCAATTTATAGATCTTTTGATTGGGGTCAATGACGAGTAAAGGGATCGTAATTTCAATTTATACTGGAACGGAGATGTTAGGCTCAGTTAAAGCAGTAACCTGCTTGTGAAAAATTGACTTACAGGTAGAATAGATAGTTCAGTGATACCTAGATCAAGATGCCAATAAGTCATACACAAAAACACCGCCAATTGCTACTACATAAAATAGGCTCAGTTTTGTTGTTATTTTGTTTTGAACAGTCATGATATCTAATCACTCATGACAGATTTTGTTATTGAAAACCATAATATTAATTTTATCCATGTATATACCTATGGAGCATCAATGCATCACATAATTTTTGTGATAGGCACCAGATCAGAACCATGCAAACTGAGATATGTATCAAGTCGTGTAAGCTGACATCAACTTGATATCAAATCACTGGGCTCTGATATGTGTATACAAAACTAGCAGAAATTAAAAAGAAAACACACTAGAAGCCACACATTCAAGGGGCCTGGTTCTCTCCCCACTGCTTATAATCACTTCTTTCATCCCTCCTCTCTTTCCCTCAATTCCTAGTTATCCCACACTGCTGTGTTGTTTACTCTCCCTCCATCATGAGACTCATCACACATAGGATTTACTTATTCACATTTCTTGCAAGTTGTCATCCTTACTTGTAGAATAGATCCCCTGCTGCTCATGTAACTTCTTCCTAACATACACCTTTGTTGGTGGTTACCTACCGATTTGTCTTTGAGTAGCACAAAAAAAAAACTCTTTTTAATTCATTGTGTTTTAGTTTCATATTGATCCCAAGTCGACAACCCAAAGCAAACTTTTCTTGATAAAAATACCTAAAATTCAAAATACTGAGCTTTCTCTCATTATTATTCCTGCTAGTTTCTAAAATACACAGTTGAAAAGCACCAAGTACATATGTATGTGAAAAAAAAATGCCTAAAATATAACATACTCGGCTTTCTGTCTTTATTACTTTTGCTAAGATACACAGTTAAAAAGCACCAAGTCTATATAAAATAAATAATATAATTTTAACTTTCAATATATTTCCAACATGTGAGTTGAATTGAAAAATTTAACGACCAGGCATTGAAATGAATGGAAATACACTACCATATAGAACCACATCATCAATTTATAGACAATTGAATGCAAATGACACCCCCACTCCCACCTTCACCAACACTCCCCTATGCCACATAATATGTTAAAAAAGACAAGTAATTGTAATTGCATAAAGCTAGAAGCACAAAAACAAAGACACTAAGAGCCTATTTGGATATAGTTTAGAAGGGCTTTTGAAAGCTTCTCTACTAAAAATAAACATCTAGTGATAGGGAAAGGGAAACATCTAGTGTTGACACACTTGCATTGCTCTTTATTGGAGAAAATAGAGAAGGGTGCAATTTTTGTGTCTACTATCCTTTAAGTTGAAGCCATATGCGTATTCCTGTTTGGTGAGTGTTTCTCTTTTACTAGTTGGATACTTCTCTTTGGATAGATTGATATGTAGCCTGATTATTGACTCTCCTGCTTAGGAAATCACAGAGTCTTTTTTACATATACACTAGTTCTCAAAAGTATAAAAAAATGTGGATCTATGGTGGTTAATTAACTGAATGTCAGATATCAGATAGTGATAAAACAATTTATCACCCTCCATGTATTTGCACTTGTAATTGGCTTATTGTCTTCCAATCTTGAATTTTCTTGTGTTTTTGCTTTAATTATTGTAGTGGTGACGTCATGTCTCCTGCTCCACCCAAAAGACACAAAACAGACTGGAAAATAAAAATGAAATTTGATCACAAGGACAAAGAATTTGTAAAAGCTTGTTGTATGCACTATGCTGAAAGTGCTCAAATGATGTAAGTATCCCCTTTTGGGTTTATGTTAGTGACCACTCACATTGATTTTGAGTTTTTTTACTATATTTTCAATTAACGTAATAATTAACCATCAGAAGATTGGAAACCGCAGTGCTTGTTTATGTATTCTGAAGTTTCTTTTCACAGGATAAGGCACAGGAGAGATTTATGAGGATAACACATGCATACAATACATTGCTAAATTCTAGTTCCCGCAAAAAAAGTATGATTCTGGAAACCAGGGTTATGATTTTTATTATTGCTGTTAAACATCCGCAATTTTTTTCTTTTTAATTTCTTTTACTTTTTAGATTCAACATGTTTATGTAGTACTCAAAGATAATGTTCTAATTATCTAAGTTTATAATGCAGTACCATGAAGTGCCTTGTGATAGTTTGGATGTTTAGATGCTTTTAATTATCTGTTAGAGGTATGTTTCCCTCCTTAACTTCCAAATTATAGTCCTGCTTCTAATTTAAGAAAATCATCAAATGCCAAGTTCTTTTGTGTGAATTACTTTAGAATTTTGTGAAAATCTTCTTTCATATAACATTTGATGCAATACCATCAAATGTTTATGACGTAATTTGAAATGAGTATCGTGTTAACTCGTGAATTTATGTATTGATATTTAATATTTATTTTGTATTTATGGATCCATTGTAGGTGCTGGTGCTGGTGCTGGTGCTTCATTGCTCTGCGCTTTTACCCCAGCAGCAAACAGAAGCCCCACAAAGAAGGCCATAAAGAAGAACAATGCTCTGCTCTTGCTAATGCGTGCCATTTTTCTCAGATGCAAGGACAAAGATGATTCTTAGATAGGTTGAGCTTAGAGAGATGGTGGAAGGGTGAGTGTATATTGCTTTGCTATCTTGTGTTGTTTAGAGTGAAACAATACTAGCCAATTTTTAGGCTCCACTTGATAAATGAATTAATATTTTAAGTTGATCAATAAACACATAAATTTGAGTTTAGACGGCAATGTCTATGTGCTTTGAATCATGTGATAGTTGGTGTAGACAGGTCATGCATGTTGTGGTCCCTTCATGCAGCGGCCTTCAAACGGCTATGCTTTATGTTTGGTGAAAAATAAAAATCAAACGCCTCACTTGCAGATATATAATGTTGAAATAAATGGTGCTTGTTACTTTGTTTTTCATTCTTTAACAGTCAAAACTGCTTCACTTGCAGTTTTGCTGATTCAAATTTGAAAAATAGAAATGTTATTTTCAGCACTAAAACTGATAGGAAACAGATACTGGTTGGGATTTTCTTTAACAAATGCTTATTTTAATAGCATTAGAATATTAAAAAAAATATAAAAAATTACCTGCAATTTTTCCTAGGAAATTTATTTGCGAATTTGAAATTTTGCAGAAAATTTACCTATAAAATTTTAATTTTGCAGAAAATTTACTTGGAAAATTTTAATTTTACAAGAAATTTACTTGCAAATTTTAATTTTCGTGGAAAATTTCTTGCAAAAATTTTGTGGATTTTAAAATTTGTAGAATATTTTTTGCAAAATTTTTAAGAATTTTTTTTTCACAAGAAAGTTTGCTGCCATTTTTTTTTGCAAGAAATTTTTCTATAGATTTTTTTTATTGTAAAATAAAGTGTATTTTTGACGATTTAAAAATAAAAAATATATTTTTTGTAATCTAAAATAGCCATCAAATGTATACAAGTAAAAATAATAGTATTTTTGTGGCGGTTTTAAAATCGTCAGAAACTTTGAATTGGACAGAATTAAAATGAATTTTGTGGCGGTGTAAAACCGCCACAAAATGACAAACAAGTCAAATAGAACTGCAATTTTGTGGCGGTTTCCGACCGTCAGAACATGTCAAATAAAAATGTATTTTGTGAGGGTTTCAAACCGCCACAAAGAGATTGAATTTTTTTGCGCTAGGAGCCAGCGTTTACAAAATGTCCACCCAACGGTTTTTTGGCGATAGTAGATCCGGCGGTTATTAATGACGCGGTAATGCAATTTGTGGCGGTTTTTAACCGCCAGAAACTGCCAAAATAACCGCCACAAATCACAAGTGGAAAGGGAGTGTGGGGTGTAGGGTGCGGGGAAGGAGGGTGTGGGGTGCGAGGAAGGGGGGTGCGGAGAACGGGAATACAGGAAAGGGAGGTGTAAGTTTAGGAATTTTATTTTTTTTAAGGGTAATTTAGACATTATATATATATTTTTTTAAAAAGGGGGTGTGTTTATACGAGAGTGGAGGTGTGTTTATCATCTGCCTTCTTTTAATTAATTCACTTTTCTATTATTTGCTTTAGTAGCTTTTCCTAAATGGGCTGTTGATGTTTTGGCCCAATTCTATTGCTTTTTAAGTGTATGGGTTGTCAGATTGAAGGCATGAATGAAGTTTTTTTCCCAATTTTATAATTTTTCGTAGCTTTGCCCTAGTTTTCCGAAAGCCATCCTATCATATTGACATATCTGCAACTGCAAACACAAGGAAATAACCTCAAAAATCAAAATATATTCCAAGGATATCGACTATTTGACTTCACACATAAAGGGAAGTTTTTATATGTTCATACTTATTATATCAAAGACTGTAAATGTATCAGAGACGTTAAAACATTTATATTTTAGAAATTATAAAGTATGAATCTATTTTATTGATGATTAATTTTTATTAAAAAATTTGGTTAATTATATTTAATAGAACCTTCTTTTATAATTACATATTTTTCATACTCAAAACTCAAATATAAAAACTTATATACTTAAGAGAATAATTTTAATATCATTTAGATCAACAATTTATTAATTGATAAAGTGGATAAATTATTATATAATCTATTATCCTTGTATTTTTGTAAAACTTACATGTATTCTTATGTAGTTTTTTTTTTTGTTTTTTATTTTTATTTTTTATATTGAGTATGACCATTATCTATATATTATTAGAGGTAGAATTCTTCTTGAAAATTTTCTCACTCTAACTCTTCGGCTTTTTAGAATTCAAATTTTTTTATTAATTATAAAACTAAATTATAGTCATTAGTAAATTTAATGATGCTAATTAAGGGTATCACATTTTAATGATTTTTAACGCTAATTATGTGTTTTCAAATATTTTTATTTGATTTTTATGGATTTTATGAGCCTTAGGTAATTTCTATTTCACTTTGTCTTCTCTTCCTTCACCTATTACTCATGCATATATGCATTTTCTTAATTTTATCTGTTTTATTTTTGTTTTATGTAGTATCATATTTTTGTTCAATTTTTTTTTATGTCCTCTTTAGATGATGAATTGATGGTGACGAGACATAAGTTTTTTAGTTATATAATTTTTTTATGTAGTTATTATTACATGATATATAAATAAATAATTTTTTTAGTGACGTTATTTTGATTATATGCATGCAGTGTAATAATTTTAAGGAAAAAATATTGTGTTGAGAACATATGAGAAAATTATGCACTTAATATTCATCATTTAAGGAGTAAATATTGTATTAAGAACTTATGGATAAGTTATCTGTTTTATTATAAGTAAGGTAAGATATATTTAATAAAATAAAAAATATATTAAGAACATATCTGAAAGTGAGCTAGAATCTACATGAGTTAAAAAAATTATATATTTTAAAATAAAAATTAAATATTTATTAAACATAAAATAAAATATAAAATATTCAAATATTAATAATATTTTTATTTTTATTGTTTATACTTAATAATAATTACATAATATTTATTAATTTTTATGAATAATTTTTCAAATAAATTCAATCTCTTAAGTTTTTAATATATATAATTATTAATTAATTACTATTTTAAATTATTAGTCAGTGAATACTAATTGTAAAGATATTATATAATTCAATACCAAAAAGAAAGATATTATATAATTATTTGTAAATATATTATATAATTTTTCATAATTAATAATACTAAAAAATTAATTGTAATTAATTATTGCAATTGTAATTTTATAAAAAAATTGATTTTTCAATAAGTAATTAATTGAAAAATACAAATTCAAAAAATATAATTTTTGTGAGAAGAAAAATAAAAAACAGAAAAAGAAAAAGAAAAAAAAATTAAGGCGATTGAAATTATCACACGTCTTAGTCGTGTACACTTATTCCAATGAATAAATAAAACATTTTAGTACTAATGTCTATCTTGTCTAGTATTTGTTGTAAAACATTCAATTTCTTTAATTAAATACAAATTCTCTTTTGCATTTTCTCTTTGATTTAACAATAACAAATTTTCTTTTCTTCATTTTTTTCTACAAAGTTAACTATTTTACATTAAAAAATAATTATATAATTCATGTTTAACACATTGAATTACAAAAAATAATAAAGTTACTTTTATATCATTTTGTATACAATTTCTATCAATTTTTCATTCTTCATTTGTCAATCACATGCAATATTAAAAGAAAAATTTAAAACTCAATTTTATAATGAAAGAATGATGTTTCCCAATTTTACAATTACCTTTCTCATATAAAAGAAGTTATTATCCCAAATTATATTTGAGAGCTTAATGAGAAAAAATATATCATGTAATAATTAATTGACGTTTGATTTAATTAATCTTGCATTAATTTATATATATATATATATATATATATATATATATATATTTCTTTCACACATAATTAATTTATATTTAAATTATTTTTTCTCCAATATTTATATTATCTTTTTTTTTTTCAACTCCTACATACACAAAATAAGTATTTATAATTTAAGAATATATTAATGATATGTCTTTAAAACTTTGAAACGTAAATTATAATAAATAGACGTTGCTAATTCAAGAGCATATAAGATAAATTAAAATAAACGTTGTGATTAAAAAAATATGAAAATGATTAAATTATTCTATTATAACATGTTTATATTTAATGAAGTTTAAATGAATTAACTATTGAACATAAATATTTATAATTTTTAGCATTAAAATTAATTTATTATTAGTGAGAGTGTAAATATTAATAATATTATTTTGTAATATAATTTTATGATTAATAGATTTTTCATTAATTATATTTAAGTTTTATATTTGAATTTTAATTAATAATTTATTTAATATATTAAATTATATTATTATTTTTAAATATAATGATTATGATGAATATTTATTAAAAAATTAAAAATATATGTATAATTTAGTTTATATATCATATATAATATAGACAAGATGAACATAATTATTTTTAAAATTTAAATATATCCTTCCAACATTATATTGACCAGTATATTAATAAATATATATTTTTCAAATTATGTCTATTGAACATTCCTAACCAATTAAACCTTTTAGATATAATAATAATTGTGAACGAAATGATAAGAGTCATATTACAGATTGTTGTAAATGTTACAAATATTACATATTCCTCTTGAGATTATTATTAATATTTATTTTTTTAATTAGTTTACGTTAAATATCAAAATAATATTTTCATTATTATAAAATTAAGTGTCAAAAAATAAGGTATAAAACTGATATTATATATTATGGTGTAAAAATTAACACATATTAACAGAGTATGTATATAAACTAATTTTATGTGATCTCATAATAGAATTTTCAATATCAAAGATTTAGTGTAAAAAATTATATTATTATTAACATATATATATATATATATATATTAATTATAATAAAGTCAAAAAAAATATTAAATTTATTATTGTATACATTAATTTATAATTATTATATAATTAACTTTTCTATTTTTATAAAATAAAGATAATAATTTTAAAATATAAATATAGAATACTTTAAAACATGAAACTATCAAAAGTAATTTACTTCTAATGTATTTATTGTTATATAAAAATATGTATTAAATCAAATACAGTGGATCGAACTAGTTATTATTATATACAGTAAAGTTTTAACAATCCCAGATAATCTATACATTATAAATAATCAAATTTTATAGTTTTTAAATTAAAAATTTAATTATATATTGTGTGGAGATTAATTAAAAATAAAACTATAAACACGTAATAATTTTTTAAACTAATAATAATTTCTCGTACACAGTGTCTGTTTCGTCGTCTTTCATCTATGATCCAAATTTCATTTTCACGTTAAATCCACTAAAAACAAGATAAAAACTATTCTGAATAACTTCATCTTGACTCAGGTCTAGTGGGACGACGGAAAGTCTTTAAAATGTCTTTCAGAAATATCAAATAAGTATTCAAAATGGTACGCAACAATTATGCTAGTTTTAAGTTATTAATATGAAAAGAAATTATAAATAACGGTGCTATACCGTATGGGACCGAGGCCGACCCGACCGACCCGACCGAATACCAGAACTCAACACAGACCGAAACCAATACCCGAACACACCGAACACTCGCCAAACAGAAGGGGTCGGTTTGCTCGGCCGATCCCCAGAACTCCACCAGTATGATTACGAAGGGATTAATTTAAGGAATAAGCCGGATTAACCCCCTAATTTTTCGGGGCCCAGCTCCTAATCATGGCCCAATAAGAAACACTATAAATAGACCACCTTCGAGGTATGTAAAAAACTTTCAACTACTGCATTTATTACGCCGAACACTTACTTGAGCATTGGAGTGTCTTTGCAGGCACACCCTCCCTCACATCGGACTACCCGGATAGGAACGAGAAGACCGAGACCCAGGATTAGACCCCCTACAACAAGGATAAGTGAAGTGTATATCCTAACACAGGAACACGCAAAGGACAATCAACAACGACTCAACCGATACCTAACCCCGAGAACAATCCCGCCATGAATAACCAGGAACGTTTTCCATACGGAATGCCTCAGACTCAATCGGATCCTGTGATACAAGAGGTCCAGCCGAACGTTAATCAAGCTCAGCCCGACCTCCAAGATGACTTGCGCGCATTGCGCGAAGAAATGGCGCCTATATGAAGACAAAGAGAAGTCGATGCCAAGGAGCTGGCGGAGTTGCGTCGACAAAATGTCGAGCTCCGAAATCAGAACCAGACCTATGTGCCGACCACTCCTACACTCATTAAGGAGTCAGCCTATCACGCTCCGACCGATCAGATCACCCGAACACCCGCCACCTCTCTGATAGGCAACAAGGCCGACTCCAACACGCATTCACTAAGTCATCCCTTCTCCCGAAGGATAATGGAAGTTACCTTATTAGACCACTGGAAAAGCTTGCCGATCGAGAAGTATGATGGGTCCACCGACCCCGAGGAGCACTTGAATGTTTTCCTAACACAAGCAACCCTCTCTACTTAAGACGACTCGGCCTTGTGCCGAATATTCCCCACGTCACTGAAAGGAAGGGCCTTGAGTTGGTTCACGAGGTTGCCGAGCTCCTCTATCGACTCGTTCAACAAGTTGTCATCCCAATTCGCCCTCCAGTTCGCGACGAGTAAACCATACAAGACGACCTCGTTAGCCTTAGCGGGGGTTCGTCAAGAGAAGAAAGAAAGTTTGAGAAGTTTCATGGACCGATTCAACAAAGTCGCCATGGAGATCGGTGACCTTAACCCGGCCGTGGTGATGGACCGGCTGAGCACTGCCCTCAGGCCGGGGCCATTTGTGAATAGCTTGTGCAAAAAGCCTCCTGTTGATATGATTGATCTCCGACGCCGAGCTGAAAAATATATGCAAATGGAGGAGCTGGCGGAGACCCGAAATCAAGCCAGGGCCGAGGAGGGCCATAGCCGAAAAGAATCTGGCCGAGAGCCAATGAGAAAGCCTAATGCCGACCCCTCGAGCACTCGTCTCCCAAGGGGCCCACGTTATACAACGTATACTCCCCTCAATGCGAGTAGAGCCAAAGTAATGGAACAGGCCCTTGCATCAGAGATCCTCGTGATGCCAAAAAGGGCGAACACGCCCTCTAGAGCCGACAAGGCCAAGACGTGCCGATTCCACCGAAACAGGGGGCACTCAACAGAAGAATGTTCAGCACTAAAAGACAAGCTTGAGGACCTTATCAAACAGGGTCACCTCGCGAGCTTCGTCACCTCTCAAAACCACCAGTCAAAGGGAGGTGACTACCACTCTCGGGAAGCTCCACTGCCGAGGGATCGGCACCGCCGATCCCGGCCGGCCGAAAGGAGAGACCACTCGCGGCACTCCCGAGAAGGCAATGACCGACCAAGGAAGGTAATAAACACCATAGCCGGAGGCTTCGCCGGGGGAGGTTCCACATCTTTCGCGCGAAAGAGACACCTCCACGCCGTACGATCAGTGAACAGTGTAAACCAGCCGAAAATGCCGAGAATGCCTTCTATAACTTTCTTCGACCGAGACTTCCGTGGCGTCGACCCCATCCTAGACGACCCCATGGTGATTTCAGTCGAAATGCACAACTGCATTGTGAAGAAAACATTGGTCGATCAAGGGAGCTCGGCCGACATCTTGTACTGGAATACGTTTGTGCAGCTCGGGATCCCGGAGGAGAGCCTAGAACCATACCACGAACCACTGGTAGGCTTATCAGGCGAAAGAGTGATGACGAGGGGATGTATTGACCTATACACCCGTTTCGGCTTCGATCAAAAGTATTCCAAAGAGATTAAAATCCGTTACATTGTGGTGCACGCAAACACATCGTACAACATCCTTCTAGGCCGACCCTCGATCAATGCACTAGGAGCCATCGTCTCGACCCCCCACCTGTGCATGAAGTTCCCTTCGAGAGATGGACAAGTGATAACCATGCATGCCGACCAGAAAACGGCAAGAGAGTGCTATCTCTCCAGCCTTAAAGTGCAACCACTGGCCGACCCCCCGAAGACGAAAGGTGTGAATGTAGTAAGGCAGCAGACGACTGAAGACATTGACCTCGATCCTCGGTTAGGTGAAGAAGAACGAATCGAGCCCGCCGAGGACCTCATGCCTTTTCAACTCGGCAGAACACCCGAGCAAGTAACAAACATGGGATCCCAGCTGAGCGAGATCGACTCAAACCGAGTCAAGCGTGTAGTCAGGGACAACCGAGACCTCTTCGCGTGGACGACATCAGACATGCCAGGAATAGATCCCAAATTCCTGTGCCACCGACTGGCCGTATGCCAAGACGCACGACCGGTCGCACAAAAGAAAAGAAAAATGGGGGACGAGAAGCGAAAGGCCGCAAATACTGAGATAAAAAAATTACTACAGGCTAAATTCATAAGGGAGGTTACGTACACGACTTGGCTAGCTAACGTGGTTCTGGTCAAAAAAGCAAACGAAAAGTGGAGAATGTGTACCGACTACACCGACCTCAACAAAGCTTGCCCCAAGGAAGCCTATCCATTACCCTGCATTGACCGACTTGTTGACGGGGCATCCGGACACTCCATCTTCAGTTTCCTCGACACCTATTCCGGCTACAACCAGATAAGGATGCACCTGGCTGACGAAGAGAAGACGACATTCATCACCGACAACGCCAACTTTTGTTACCGAGTCATGCCGTTCGGACTGAAGAATGTTGGGGCGACCTACCAGAGGTTAATGGACAAAGTGTTTCAAGGTTAAATCGGCTGAAACATTGAGATTTATGTGGACGATATGGTGGTCAAGTCCGATTCCCTGGCCGCTCACGTAGCTGACCTAGCCGAAATCTTCCGTGAACTACGCAAGCACAATATGAGACTCAACCCCGAGAAGTGCACCTTCGGGGTCAAGGGGGGCAAGTTCCAAGGTTTTATGCTTTCAGAAAGGGGGATAGAGGCAAACCGAGACAAGTGTCATGCCGTGTTGAACATGCGAAGCCCGAACAACCTCAAGGAACTACAGCGACTGTCAGGAAGATTGGTCGCGCTGTCCCGATTCCTCCCCCGTTTGGCCGACAAGATTAGTCCGATGACGAAGCTCTTACGCAAGGCTTCGGTATTCTCGTGGAACGAACCATGCGAGGAAGCCTTCACAACACTGAAAACGACCTTAGCGACGCCGCCGATCCTCACGAGACCAGATCCTCTGAGCCCACTACTCGTATATTTGACCGTTTCCGAAGAGGCGATCAGCTCGGTTATAGTGCAAGAAAAAGAAGGCACCCAGGCTCCAGTATATTTCGTTAGCCGACTCCTACAAGATTCCGAAACTCGATACTAGTTGATCGAAAAGGTGGCGCTTGGCTTAATACACACTTCCCGACGCCTACGGCATTATTTCCAGAGCCACCGAGTAGTCGTCCACACCAACTGTCCGATCTCAAAAGTCTTAGGCAAGCCTGAACTCGCCGGAAGAATGATGGCCTGGTCAATGGAGCTCTCGCAATTCGACATCACCTTCAAACCGAGAGGACCGATCAAGGCTCAGTGCCTGGCCAATTTCGTAAACGAGCTCCACCCCCACGGTCAATTCGAAGAGCACTGTTGGACCCTCCACGTGGACGGTTCCTCAAATTGTCGAGGAAGCGGAGCAGGAGTAATCCTGGAGGGACCCAAAGGGATAGTCTTAGAACAATCACTTTGCTTTCAGTTCAGGGTTTCGAACAACCAAGCCGAGTATGAAGCCCTATTGGCCGGACTTAGACTAGCCGAAGACATGGGTGCGTCGAGAATCAAATGCCTGACCGATTCCAAAGTTGTGGCCGAGCAGGTGGGCGGTAGCTTCCAAGTAAAAGACCACAACATGATGAAGTACTACCATGCTTACCAAAAGTTGAAGGCAAACTTTCAAGAAGTGTTGGTCGAGCATATCCCGCGCGAGGACAACACCAGAGCCGATCAATTGGCCAGATTAGCCGCAACCAAGAAGCCAGGCCAACTAAGAACCATCATTCAACAAGAACTCGTCCACCCCAGTGTTGAGGAAGAAATCGTGGCAAACGTTGTTGCCGAGACACCCGACCAAAGTGACTCCCCGGATTGGCGAGAGGAAATCAAGGCATTCATCACCAATGGTGTCACCCCAACCCACCCAATCGAGGCAAAACGGTTGAGAACACAGGCTAGCAGATACGTCGTCATCGCCAACCTGCTATACAGGCGTGGTTTCTCCACTTCGCTACTCAAGTGCCTAGACCCCACCGAGGCCGATTACGTGATACGGGAAGTTCACGAGGGAATTTGTGGAATGCACTCCGGAGCCAGAACGACCGTCTCTAAACTACTACGAGCCGGGTACTATTGGCCGACCATGAACACCGACTACGAAACATTTGTAAAGAAGTGTCAACCATGTCAGAAACACGGCAACCTGATCCACCAACCGGCCGAGCAGCTGCATTGTATTCCTCCTGCATGCCCATTCGCCACTTGGGGGGCCGACATACTAGGTCCTTTCCCGATTTCTAAGGGGCAATGCAAGTTTCTCATTGTTTCCGTAGACCTCTTCACCAAATGGATTGAAGTCGAGACCTTGGCATGTATCTCGGCCCATCAAGTCCAAAAGTTCTTATGGAGGAATATCATCACTCGGTTCGGCATCGCACATACCCTGGTGACCGACAACGGCCTTCAGTTCACCGACCGAAAACTCAACGAGTTCCTAGCTGGCCTAGGAATCCAACACAAGGTCACATCTGTCAAGCACCCGCAAACGAACGGTCAGGCCGAGTCCGCAAACAAGGTCATTTTGACAGAATTGAAGAAGCGGCTGGGAGAAGCAAAGGGAGCATGGGCCGAACAGTTGCCCGAGGTACTTTGGGCCTACCGATGCACCCCTCAGTCAACCACACAAGAGACCCCCTTCCGGTTAGTCTATGGGTCCGACGTGATGATTCCGGTCGAAATCAGGGAGCCTTCATTTCGTCGAGCCCATTTCGAGGAGTCGAATAATGAAGCCGAACTCCGAATAAACCTGGACATCGTAGAAAATACTCGAGACTGAGCACAAATCGTGGCCGAGGCCACGAAACAACGCTACAAGAGAAGGTTTGATAGCAAGGTGAAGCCTAGAGAATTCAGAGAGGGAGATCTTGTTTGGAGAGCCACGGGCGAGGCAAGAAAAGATCCGAGACAAGGAAAGCTTGCTCTAAATTGGGACGGACCCTTCCGAATATGACACAACCTAAAAAACGGAGCATACAAGCTAGATTACTTATCGGGAGAACGAATTCTAAGAACCTGGAACTCCTCGCATTTAAAAGTGTATTACAGTTGATGTATCAGTGCACTCTTTTCCTTGACCGACTCTTTTTTCCCTAAGGAGGGTTTTGGGTCGGCAAGGTTTTTAACGAGACACTTCACTAATAAAAACTTCAAATTTCATCATGTTTCCTATTTTTTATTGTTGTTTAGGTCACATAGGCCGAGCACTACGCACTCTCGCACACTTGAACCAAGCAATCCTTGGCCGACCGCTCCAAAGTACGCTCGAGCCCTACAGGTTTCCCTCTCGAGTAACCTCCTCGGCTAAGGATGCACCTAGGCCGAGCATTACGCATAACGCGTACTTAAACCGAGCAATACTCGAGCGGCCACAAAATGCGCACTCGCACTTTAGGTTTCCCTCCCGAGTAACCTCCTCGGCTAAGGATGCACCTAGGCTGAGCACTAAACACACGACGAGGCCGAGCTATCCTCGACCGACCACTAAAAGGTGCACCCGTGCCCTACAGGTTTCCCTCCCGAGTAACCTCTTCGACTAAGGATGCACCTAGGTCGAGCATTACACATAACGCGTACTTAACCGAGCAATACTCGGCCGACCATGAAATGCGCACTCGCACCTTAGGTTTCCCTCCCGAGTAACCTCCTCGGCTAAGGATGCACCCAGGCCGAGCACTAAACACAAGCGACGAGGTCGAGTTATCCTCGGCTGACCACTAAAAATGTACTCGCGCCCTACAAGTTTCACCCGAGCATTACGCACCAACCATTCATTCGCAAAATTACCCTTAAATCGAGCACTCTCGTATGCTCATGGCCTAACATTGAGAGACCGACCACTCAAAGGTGCACGCGAGCTCGACAGTAACACGCATCACGTACACTGAAACCGAGCAACCCTTGACCGGACCCTCAAAAATACACCCGAGCACTCTCATTTCGGTCACCCTTGCGTAATTCGACACGCTGTTAAAATGTGTAATCTAGGCCCGAGCACGATTAACCCGAAAGATTACAATCCGAGCACTCTAGGTTTATTTTAACGTTCAAATCGCGAAATCATCCCACTCGGCAAAATACGAAGTCGGTTCGTTTTAGTAATCGATGTTGATATACATGCAATTAAAAAAGCAATATTTCATTAATCATGGCCGAGCAAAACGGCTAATTACAAATAATTGTCTTCCCACCGTCACCAATGGCCAAATTAACAAAAGACACTTACGGCCCGGTTACAAGAGACAAAAAAATCCTAAACTATCGACAAGTCGATCCCCTAATTAGCCCCCGAGCCTCCAGGATTACCCCCATCGTCGTCGCCGACCACATCAATGATCGGATCTTCCTCTTCGGCCGATTGCACAGGAACTTGGGTAGAAATGCCCTGACGAGGGGCCTCGGCATTGGGCTGGGCCCCTTGAGGGAACTCAACGTAGCTTATAAACTTACCACCCAAAATGTCTCGGCTAACATCGAATTGAAAGTCAGTCGGGACCTCGCAGAAGTGGTAAGCTTGCCTGACCGCATGTTGGAAGCCGGCGTCATGTTGGGAAAGGATCTGCTTGGTTGCCTCGGCCTCAAACTTGGCAGCAGCCTCCTTCAACCGAGCGACCTCGTTCGTCGATGCGGCGACATCGACTTTCATTTTTTGCACAGCCAACTTCAAGTCGTCGGCCTCCCTTCTGTAGGCGTCGGCAGCCCTCTTCATTTCTTCAGCCGACTCAGTTAACTTGGCGTTCGTAGCCAACGCCTCCTTCACTGTGGACTCGGCCTCCCTGAGTCGGCCATAGGTCCTCTCTTCGGAAACGACATGCCTGTTCATCACGTGTTTGGCAACGAGGGAGGTCCGAGTATCAAGCTCACAGAAAAGCTTATACGCGGCCTCGGCAGACATGCCCTCTAAATATTGCAACCCGCCTCCAGTTGCAAGGTCCAGGCCGACTAGGTTCTCAGTTTGTACATTAAGAGCGAGGAAGTTCGATTCGACGACGACGGCAGGAATGGCAAAAGGACCGCAGCCCGATTGCTCCAGGGATAGTTGTTTCGGGCGTTTGCTAGAAGAGCTCGGACGCTCCGGCTCTATATTGTGCTCGGCAGCCCTCACCCGAGAAGTGCTACCCTTCTTCCTGGCATCGGCCAGGGGAATGATCACGTTGGTCGGCTTCTCCCGTGGATTCTTCAAAGCCGACCTCGCCGGCGGGACCTTCCCGCTAGCCTTCGCCTCCTTCGCCCTCTGAGCAAGAATAGCAGTAACATCCAGCTTGCCTCCGGCCATTAAACCTACAACAAAATAAACCTTAACATCAATTCAAACCACTGAAAAATCGCCGAAGCCTAAAACAGATACCTAGCAAGGCCATCTCGAAGTGAGACGTCTCAAAAATGTCCAAAAGGCCTCGGTCAGGCAGGCCTTTCGGAAACTTGTCAAGGAGCTCCACGATTTCTTTGTCCTCGGCAGGGAGTTTGGATTCGGGTATGGCCTCGAAGCGTGTCGGGCGCCTCGTCCAATAAAAGGGAAACAGAGGAGACCCGTCTCGGTCATAAAAGCAATTTTTCAAGTCCTACCCCAAACGGACCTTGAAGAAGCCATCCTTAAACCCCTTGTAAGAGGAGGTGAAAGCCTGGAGGAATCCTCGCTTCGACACTCGAGCCAGTGACACCCATTTCACCGGCTTGCTCGGGCGACAGATATAATAATAAAGGAAAGCCAATGGTCGGGGAATAAGACCCAAGCATAGACACAGGTTTCTGAAACGCCTGCATAGCGGCCCAGGCGTTCGGATGCAATTGGGTCGGGGCCACATTGAGTATTCGGAGCACTCCCATCTGAAAATCGTCAAAGGGCAACTATATGCCGAGATCATCGAACCAACACATATAAGCGTAAAAATAGTCGTCCTCATCGGGACCCGGCTCCAAAAACACGAAGTCAGTGTCCGGCCCATCATCCACGCACGCCTCGACGAGTAACGAAAATTCATCATCCCCGCTCCCAAAGCACTTGTCTAAAGACACGAATGTGTCTAACAGCCCTTGGTCGGATAACTTGGAGAAGTAAATGCCGACCTCTCCGTCTACCCATTCATACCCGGCATTTCCACCGTGCCGTAGTCAATCTTTGGTTTCGACCGACCACTCGGGCCGACCACACCCTTGCCTCGTGCATCGTCAAGCACCTCCAACTCGTCCCCGCTTATTTCGGCATGAATGGCTGCAGCACATGGGTCCGGCTGACCGACCCGACCTAAGCCTCTATCGTCTTCCTCGGTCGCTCGGGCCAAAGCCACGGCCAAGGTTACGGGAGGCGATACCTCGACCACGTCATCCCCACTGTCTTCCTGTTCCGGATGGTCGGAAGGGAACACCACTTCACATTGTAACAATGGCAGCCTCGATATCTCACTCGAATCCGATCCCTCCCCATCTGACGCAGCGCCCGACACCTCCGACGACGTCCAACTCCTTGCCGAAGAGTAACCCTTGTCCATTTATTACCACAAATTAAAAAATACAAAATTGTACCTTGATCGGTGAGCTCGGCTAAACTCTTTAACTCAGAGATCTCAGAGAATTTACAGCAAGTAAATGCTCCAAACCCCCTAGGGCCAACGTGGCACACCACACCCATAGAGTTCTCGGCACTGGCTCTCAATGTTTGAGGTCTCGGCATAGACCTCCTCCAATTGAGGTCTCGGTATAGACCTCCTCCAGTCGTGCTCGCGGCTCCTCCAATTGAGGTCTCGGTATAGACCTCCTCCGATTGAGGTCTCGGCATAGACCTCCTCCAATTGAGGTCTCGGTATAGACCTCCTCCGATTGAGGTCTCGACATAGACCTCCTCCAATTGAGGTCTCGGCATAGACCTCCTCCAGTTGAGGTCTCGGAAAATACCTCCCCAAGTCACTCTCGGTTCTCCAATTGAGGTCTCGGGAAAAGCTTCATTAAGCGAAGACCTTGGCACACCCAGCCACAAACGAGCACCACCAGCGGTCGAGACCGATCCTTACTCCCTCACGAAAAACCACGACGCTTTATATTTGTAAACGTCCTCGTCTTCTGAATCCTCGACACTGCGGGGGTTGTATACCGTATGGGACCGAGGCCGAGCCGACCGACCCGACCGAATACCAGAACCCAACAGAGACCGAAACCAATACCCGAACACACCGAACACTCGCCAAACAGAAGGGGTCGGTTTGCTCGGCCGATCCCCGGGACTCCACCAGTATGATTACGAAGGGATTAATTTAAGAAATAAGCCGGATTAACCCCCTAATTTTCCGGGGCCCAGCTCCTAATCACGGCCCAATAAGAAACACTATAAATAGACCACCTTCGAGGTATGTAAAAAACTTTCAACTACCGCATTTATTACGCTGAGCACTTACTTGAGCGTTGGAGTGTCTTTGCAGGCACACCCCCCTCCTCACATCAGACTACCCGGATAGGAACGAGAAGACCGAGACCCAGGATTAGACCCGCTACAACAAGGATAAGTGAAGTGTGTATCCTAACACAGGAACAGGTACATTTTAAAAATTATTAATACCAGATAATAGATATACTAAAATTAAAGGTTAGAACAGCTTTTTTATGAGATATAATAACTTATTTTTTAAACTAGAGTGAATTATACTCTTATCCATACAAATATTACATTACTCTCGCCTCTTATGATAAAAATTATCGTTTTCTCAACAGGTTTTAATGTATAACATTTTACTCATTTTATAAAGTTTTCGTTAAATTTCTGCTATCATTAAAATACCCTTTAACGTTTTCTTAGAGATTTAAATGTTACACCATCCTTGTTTTTTATAAAAAAAAATTTCCTTAAAAAATCTAAACATGCTACACTTTAATAATATATTTCTTAATTTACATATTTAATTATTATTTTAAAAATTATTATAAATTTTACTAAAATTAACTATATATCTTTAAAAAAATATATTAATTTACCAAATATTTTTAAATTTACATATTAAAATAAAATAATATATATATATAAGTATAATAAAATCAAATACAAGTATTAATATATTATTTAATCAATATAGGAAATGTAATATTTTTAAAATAGAATAATATTTTCATTATATAGTATTAATTATATATATATATTAAATTAATATGTTATTTATGTTACTAATAAAATATTTAAATAATATATAAATAAATTAGTGTTTTACGATATAATATTATATTATATTTAATTAATGTAATACTAAAATATGTATATTAAATATATAACTTTTAATAAATATATTTATATTAAAAATCAATTATTAGATAAAATAATTATTATAAATTTATATATATTCAAGTATATATAAAAATATAATATATAATTTAATAAATAGTTTTTAGTTTATTTATTATTTTAATAAATTAATTTAAATTTAATTAAATATTTTACAATTTTTTAATTCAATGAATGAATAGCAATGAATTTAAAAATATTTTGAAATATATTTTTATTAAAATTATATTTTTTTATGAATAATTAAATTAAAAGTATAATTTTTTCTAAATAATTAAAATTAAATTATTTTTGAAATCTTATAATGATAATTCTTTTAAAATATTAAGTTAATATAATAAGAGAGTGATAATATAATACTTAAAATTATAAGGGATAAAAGTATAATTTATTTTATATTTAATATATGCAAGGTATATAATGTAATACTTACATCTCTCAAGGAAGATAAATTTAATTTATATTAACGGTATTAAGTTAAATAAACTAAATTCTATATTTTAAGATAAGATAGGAAGAGAATGTAATACTCTAAACTTTCAAAGAATGTGACATAATTTACTCTTTAAATTAAAAGTTATTGGTGATTAGAAGTACCACTTTGCATATTATAAGTCAAGTAGTTTAATATTTATATTCTTTAATTAAAGATTGTGGTTAAATCAAATACTCATTTTAAGTATGAAATTGTAACTAGAAGTGCCACTTTATTCCTTTTAAGAGTTGATATGATAGAAAGGAGTTATATCTCTTTATCAAACAAAAAATAAATAATTAAATGTCATAGTAAAAAATAGAAAAATAGAAAATACATTATTTAAACTACTTTTTTAAAGACATTTTATTATTAGACTTAATTACACGTTCATATAAAGAATAGTTAAGGATTATATATAATAATTTATATTCTTACAAACATGTGGACTGTTAGATCTATCAAATGGCTAGCTGAGATTAAAAAGCATTTTTCCATTGGTTTTCAGCTACATATATACTCTAACACAACTTCGTAAAAGAAATTTCCCTGTTATCCAACATTATAATAAGATTTACGGTTGTTGTAAGTTGCAACACACTTACAATTGGAGACTACTGGAATACTGGTAATGAGTATAACTAACTATAAAACCTCAACATCATTGCAAACGAATATGAAGGTGAAGATGTACAAGCACTTTGAGTTTGGGAACAAAATAAATTTTATTATTGTGATGTTCAATTTGAAACTTTAACATCACAGTGGTCAACTAAACCCATAAACTCCTTTTACAACCAACCCACAAAATTTACACAAAGTACGTACTTTGCTTGAGCTTTATATGTACTACAACTCCTTAGTATCCTCATATCATACACATGAGGCAATTTTACACATAGTAGTTTTTCATCATACAACCCCATAGCTCTTAATCATTCCAAAGGTGATTAAAATTCTTATATATTTCGTGCCTTTCTTTGTATGGGTAGACCTGAGATCATTAGACTGAACATGCACTTTGACTTTTACATGTTTTCCTCTTATGTGTCTATTTGGGTGGTGGATATTTTGTATGTAGCTTCAGGTATTTTTCTAGCACACCAAGCTCTTTGAAGACATCTCCAATCATAGAGGCAACAAAAATACTAGGTCCAAGACCAAGAAGTGAATATTCATATTAAAAGTTGCTAACAAAAATGATTTGACATTTATATTTCTAAATCAAAAATTGAAATTTAATTTCCAATATAGACATAAAGTCATAACTGAAACTTTGGAGGTGTCACTTTACTATCGTAGATTCTGAAGAACCTTGATATAAAGTATCATCTAGTGATTGTAATACAGGAACAATGTTAAGTTGACAACTACTATTGCCCCATGATAAATACTTTACCGGCACCCAGCTTTATATTCTTTACGCATATGTTATGAAAAACAATGAGAATCCAATCAAAAGGCTTCCCAGCGTACGCATAGCTCTAACCATGTTACCATTGCTTTCTATTTCCACAGGGAATACGCAACTTCCCCTTGATGGATCCTGTGTTACAATAGTGGCCAATCCATCGAAATTACAAGCCTCAACGCTTTGATCCCTCGTCTGAAAATACTGATTGAAAGCAAAAGAAGCCTTGCCAGCCAGGTCTAGATTTTCACAAGAACAACCAAATCCTAAGCTTGTACAATCAGCACCACCACAAGCATAGTCCAATGCACTTGGCACCTTGCTAAGGTTCTTAACATCACTATTTAGGACACACCATTTACGATCTTGGTAAACAACACCTTTGGCTGCCACAGGCCATTGGTCTTGTCCCTGGCCAGAAAAATCAATGGGAAACTTAGGCCTTCCATCGTAGCCAAAAATCCCCCAGTGACGCTCAAAGTTGCCAGGTGCAATACTCTTCAAGTCCTCATCAAAAAGAGAAAACAGATACATGTCCATGGCTCCAGGTCTAAGTGGAGTACCCTTTTTGCTTGCCATTTTCTTGAGCAACCCGTGGTAGAACCTCTTTGCATTATAGGTGTTAGCATTTTTGTTACCATCAGTTGGCCACCCTATTTCACCAACCACAACTCTCATGTCAGGGTAGCCAGCTTTTTTCAATGACCAAACAAGGGTGTCAAAGTTTGCATCAAACACGTTGGTATATTGTGCATTTTTGTCGTGGATTGTTTGACCTTGTCCATCAAAGAATGCTAACTCTTTAGGAAAATTGTCATTCTGGAAGAGACTAAGAAAAGGGTATATGTTGACAAGAAATGGTGAGTCCCTTTGGTGAAGAAAACTTAGTATTTGGTTTATGGCATCACGAATGTCACTTCGAAATTCTCCATCTGATGGCTTGTCAGAAGGAGAGCTGTAAACATCGGCATTCAAAGCTGTAGTTACCTTCACTTTGTCTCCAAGACCAGCCTTATCGAGGGCATTTTGAATATTTTGCATTGCTGGGAATGTGGTTTTAACGTACATACCGTTGTAATCTTCCATGAATGGTTCATTTCCAACAGATATGTATCTGCAATATCATAATTACGTCCCAAGTCAAAAGGCACATTTTCTCTTGGTTGTTAATATTGTATTTTTGGATTAAGTATTATTCTTAAATTGAGGGGACCAAAAAAGGACAAAAAGAAGTGGGAGAGGTAATAATTTGATTTACCATGTTACTAACATGCATGTAATTGTTTGAGTTCTATGTGAAGGAACTTAACCGAAAGGTGAATAAGACTCGACCTATTCAGACTAAACCAAGTCTTTAGTTGATTTTGATGGATTTAGATTTTAAAATTAGCCAGAATAGTTTTAAGACGGATACGAGTTTTTTTTTTTAGCATTTTAATGTACGTAATTTTAAAAAGTCTATTTAATGCATATTATTTTGTATTCAATTTATTATTATAAGAATAATATTATTTATTTTAAAAATATACTATAAAATGTATTTTATAATTTAAATTTTGTGGCTATTTTATTTTACAAATTAACTGTATAATGTTAATATTGGTGTATTATATTAAAACGTACGTCAAGTTAACTCTTCGTTTCTTATATTTATGATCTCGATCAGAAGGAATTCACATAAATGATCCAATCAAAATTTTAGAATGAATAGAAACAATGATGAACCTATCCCTTGCTGAACCCCAGCCATACCTGATGTTGACGCCCCCACGATGATCATGACCGTGAATATGTATGGTGACATTTTCTTTGACCCAATGTTCTGCATCTCTGCTACTTGCAGCAAATTTACTCAATTGATCATTAGGTATTCCGACCATGACTTCAATGTCTGTGCCAGAGAAAGCACTCACGACCCAAGAATCTGCATCGAAAAGTTTTACCTTCTTGATGCCATTGTCCTTCAACAAATTTACCACAATGTCAGGACTCAAAGGGTGGGATGCTAATGCACCCCAATTGATACCAAGACCAGCTGGTACAGAATCTGCTCCATGGGCACCTTGAAATTGGTAATGAGCTAGGGCAAATATCAAACAAAGCCCCCACATGGCTCGACCCATGATTTGAGTTTTTGTAAGTTGTAAGTGGTAAACTAGTCGAGATTACAAACATGATATAGAAATTTGTTTAAGAGATTTATAGATAAATATTGAGTATGAAAAACGAAAATAATTTGTTATGATTACAAGTACAACTAACATTTAGACCAAATATGGGTTTTGCTAGATGTTTGTAGTTATTAGTCTAAATAAAGTGCTCAAAGCGCTGGTTAGTTAACTGTGTAACTCACTAAATAATTCTCTAATGGTAGTTTTCATACTCATACAGATTCGAAACAAGTTGTACATGATACTTGGTGAATATTTTAACAATCTTTAAAGACGTTTATAGGTAAACGACGGTATTTTTAGTTTGTACAATCACCCTGAGCCTGTTCTCCTTTTTTGGGGCACGTTCTGTTTTGCCCCTAATGTCGTTGAACCTCGGTTCCTCTATGTACGAAGATAGCAGATTCTCAATAATGTTGCTAAACACATTGCGATATGCCAAATGTGCTTTCCTGTTTTTATTTTGTATTTTGTGGAAAATCCTTACCCAAATCCACATTCATGATTGTTTCCACCTCCAAATTAATCTGATCTGACGGCTCGTATTGAGAATTTCATGGCCATCTAAAAATCTCAAATTTTTTAAAGGTCAAAACATATTTTTAATCTCAGTTTTACTTTTTTTTTTAATGGACATGTGTAAAATATTTCAAAACTAATAACTAAAAACTGATCTTATGAGATATAATTTTTACTAATCAAACATTATTTAAATATAGACGTAAATCAAATCTATGACCATTTTAGTCTCTATAATTTTACTTATTTTATCTTTTATTTTTTATATTTTAAAATAGACTATTTTAGTTTTTATATTTATTTTTATTAATCATTTTTAATCTCTATAATTATATATATATATATAGGCACACACCTTTTTAATCCTTATACTTCATTTTTTTTCTCTATTGTTGATTTTTTTATAACGTCATGTCTTTTGTGTTGATAGAATAGGAATTTTTAATTTGTAAGGATAAAAAAGGCATTTTAATAATGAACATCGTATGTGAAGATAAAAAAGAGACACAAAACATTGATGAACTTAATTTAACGTAACTATAACAAAATAAATTCAACATCAGACACACAATGTCAAATTGATATCTATTACATCAACACAAAATGTTACAAAAAAAAAAAATAAAGACTAAAATTTAAAAAAAAAAACTACAAATATAAAGACTAAAAAGACCTATTTTAAACTATAGGGACTAAAAATGATTGAAAAAGATAAATATAGAAACTAAAAAAAATATTTTAAATTATAAGGACTAAAAAGTAAAATAAGTTAAAATATAAAAATTAAAAAAGTATTTTAACCTTAAATTAATATCTAAGTGTTATAATTAAGTATTGTGTGGCTACTTAAAAGAGTATTTCAAAATTTACAAGTTGGTAGAATTTATACTCTTAAAATTTCAATTTTCATATCAATATAATTGTTGAATAAATAGTTATGCTATTTCAGGCTTCTCAATAACTTCACCAACTTGTGAACTTGTCAAAAAAAGGGGGAGAAAAAATGTGCTCATGATTAAAATTTATTACTGTTGCTTCTTTTCTTCTTCGATGAGGATACAAAATGGCTGGATCTTTAGGTTTTTATATTACATTGGGTTGGTTATCTCTGTTTTTATTTTTTATTTTGATATTTTTACTTATTTACATGCAATACATCTGAAAGGAATTTGAAGAGGAAACAAGAATGTTTGAGCCTACCATCATTAGAGTAATATTTTAGCAAATCAGTTGAGTAACTCATTTTCTGATGGGAGAGATTTTCGTTCCTCTAATTGAATGGAATTCTGATGTGTACACTAACATGATTTTTCGTGTTTGTATAGTATGAATAGAAATTTGCTAATCAGTTTTCTCGGAACATTAAAGAATCAATAAATAGAACATTTTACCAATAGTGATTAGGTCTAGTAGGAGGGGCTAGTCCCCTACAACGTAGCAAACCAAAGTTTGAATCTCCTTTGAAAGGAATATCAAAGAGTATGTTAAGAGCACTTCAATCAGAGATCGAATATGAAGGATAAGACATTAAGAAATAGGTGTAAATCCTCGAACAACTTGCCCAGCAAGTCACTACTTACTAACACACTCAAAAGAGAGGGGAAAAAAGGTTGTGCCACGATAAAACACACATTTAAGGATTAAAATACATGATCTAAGCAAAGTAAAACAAGAAAATCCTATCCAAATCATGTGCTATAAGCCCAGGAAAAAAAAATGCGAAAAAAAACAAAACTGTGCTATACATTGAAGTGAATCATGAAAGTGGTCTAACTTTTCTCTTTTGCTACTGAAATGCACTGATGATTATTGCCAAGACAGCAAAGAAAAGGTCCTAGATTATCTCTGTTTCCGGGAAGAAATTTGATCTTTAAATTCCTTCTTAAACTGTTCCAGTGATGTTTTTTTTGCTGCTATGGCAACATCATCAAGAAATCCCCTCTGAGGAAATTCTTCAGGAACAAGAGTTTGATATGTTTCAAATTGCTGTGCAGCTTCATCATTTTTACCCAGGAGACTGTATATTATTCCCTGCAATTTTTTTTAGTATCAATTTAGTAATTTCACGAATGGAATCAGCCAAAATCACCATTATCTCTAGCTGCTTAAATTCCATGACCACAGAAAGTAGCCCTTCACTGTGAATTATCTTACAAAATTACACTAGCAAAATATTGGCAATATTACACTAGCCCTTAAGTGTGCAAGCTCATAAAATGTATTCCAATTTTGAAGTTATAAAACTATATGAACATAAATTTTGGCAATATTATGATAAGAAGGCAGTTTTGTCTATAGAAAGAATGGGTGCTATCCTACTTTTTCGGAACTAGTCTCAGATTACCTAATGTACCATTGTAATCACAACTCATAATTGATTAGCTGACAACTCACCTGGCAAATATAAGGCCTAAAATCTCGAGGATTTTGATCAATCAAATCTTGAAATCTTTTTAAGCCCTCCTCCAAATTACCCTGCAAAGCACACAATACTAAGCATGTTAAATATTAATCCTAAAAGGTATTGTCTACGGTTTATCTTAAATTGGTAGTAAATAAGCAAAGAAAGAGGAAACTTGTTTGGTACTATAACAATTTAAAACAGCCCCACCCCAATCTGATGGATCACAGTTCACCTGGACAACATGCATTTGCGCAATTAAGATTCTTATATTTCTCTCCTCGGTAACTCTGTTTTCACGAGAAGCTAACTCTTGAGCATTATTTAGCATTTCAAATACAGCAGGACCTTCCCGGTTTTTGTGCATTGCCATAGCCAAACCCTGAAAATAAGAGTATCACTCATCTCAGCCATAAGTGGACAGACGTAACAAATGAAGTGCCATGGTAACTTGATTACATTATTTGGAATTATAATACAATTTGAATATGATACATATATCTTTTAATATACCAGTCACAAAATTGTCGAAGAAGCATCTAAACTAACATGCTACCTCCAAATTATTGGAATGAAGAAATATTTTTCTACTAATCTGATCAAATCACACCAAAAGAATGCTAACAGCAAACAAAAAGGCCAAAGTAAAATATATTCAATACTATTATACTGCAGAAATAATACCAGGATGCTTGTTACAATAACTCTTTGAACTTCAAGTCAAACACAAGATGTTGAAGCAAGGTTCACAGGACAATAAGTAATCTATCTTTCTCGCAGAAATAGCACAAATAGTAATACCAGCACACTTAATAAGAAAATGAAAAAAGAAAAAATATATAAACACAATAAGTGAACAGAACTTTGTAAGCTGCAGAACCATGACAAATTGACAATACATATGCTTCCAGCCCTTGTATTCCTCCTATGAAACAGCTCAATTACATTGGTATGTATATTGATTAATTATCTCAAGTCTATTTAACCTTCAATGCTTGGCCTTGGCCCTTTTTGGGGTTGCAAAACACAAACTCAGTTGTTTGGCCTTTGTTTGCAAAAAAATGAGGAGAGAAAGTAATGAGGATGACGAGTAAAATGTTTCCCATAACTGATTTTATTTTAGAGACTCTAAGAATAATAGGGTGTAATTTAGAATACATAACATAACCATATATTCTTATTTTCTGTTTACTTTCTCTCTATTTTGAATTAGACTGACTTGGGTGCAACTTATGATCAGCCTTCTCTTCATTTTAGTTTCTTCTGTATCCTCATTCTTTCCCCAGACTGAGACAAGTGTATGTAAATTCAACGCTAATTTGAATTGATCCCAAAATCAATCCTTTCAGCCAGCCCTTCCAAAATAGGGTTACATTACAGTATAGTTATAGTAATTATTTAATCTATTGGCTTGAAAGCATCATAACTGCCACTAATATTCATCACATAAATCTACCACTAGAGAAATCCTCTTCACAATTCATTCACTAAAGCTTTTGAGTGATGATATGAATTCATTACCAAAGCACTGCTCCAAATGCTGATAAAAATATCAGCATAACAGAATGCTTTTGAAGCATCACCTCTGAAAACAGTACTAAAAACTCTGCTCTCGGTGTTCTACAATTCTAATGAATGAACATCACAAAATCATGAAATAAAACTAAAGAATTTACGGAAGATATAAAATGCCAACTTGCAATCATCATCACATTTGCATACTGAACAACAAACAATGTATCTTTTTCGCAGTAAAGCAATTTTTATGTTGTGCACTCATAACAAGCATGTGACCAGCAATTAGCAACACAATATTTATCATCATTTTCAAATAACAAAAACTGGACCATGTTTCCAAAACTTTCTAACCCCATACAACCAACCAACACAAAGAACCCCTATCTATGTATCTATCCACCCGCCTTTCTAATCAAAACCAAAATTCAAACTTTTTAATAACATTCAAAATTCCACCAGAAAGAAAATAGAGAGAAACATTACATGCAAAGCTCTGACTAGAAGAGGCCTTTTCTTCAAGATTTCCCTAAACAATTTTTTAGCCTTGCTCAATTGCCCCATAGTCTCGTAACAAAGTGCCAGCAAAAGCCTCCACTCAACCTCGTTGGGCTCCACAGCAATCAAATCCTCCACAAATTTCACAGCCTCCTTGGACTTCCCTCTCCTAATCTTCCCATACAAGACCACCTTAAGAGCCTCAACATTTTTCGGATCCTTCTCCAAAACCTGCTCCCACATTTCCTCCTCCTCGCTTTTCTCTTCGGAAAGCTTCATCTTCTCCTCCAACACTGCGCCAGAACCCACCGAAGGCGTTGCTTCCGCAAAAGCTGCTCTTTTTCCGAAGCAACCCAAGAAGAGAAACGACCCAATGAGGAAAAATGCGACCTTTTCTGAGAGGAACTTGGATAAAGTCCTTCCCGGTGAAAAATCCGAAGAGGGCGTTGAAGGGGTGTGGGAACAAGTGAGCGTTGAGAAAAGGGTGGCGCGAACTGTGGCTGGCTGAAACGAAATTGATGTGCGCTTGTTGCGGGTGTGAATCAGTGGCTGCGGAAGCAGATTGATGAACTTGGGTTGGGATTTCGAGTAGACGGAGAAAGTAGTTATTGAAGTTGAAGCCATGTCGTTGATGTTCTCGCCGGGAAAATACTCTCCGGTGGTCGGCGGAGTTTGTGATGAACACACAGTATCTTTTATCCCGCTCCTTTCCTTTTCTAACAAAAACAATAACATTATTAACTTAAATTATATTTTTAATATCTCAAATTTACAATGAATTTATTTTTAGTTTTCAAATTTAAAATTCATCTTAAAAAAATCTTATTTATATTACGTAATTTAAATTTTTAATTTTTAACTTAAGAGGTTAAAAATAATTTTTTATTTTTTTATACATAACATTATGTTTGATTAGTAAGAAATATGCAAGGAATAGAAATGATGACTCAAAAATAGGTGAAGAAAAATAATGTGTATCTTTTAGTTAAACATATTTTTGTCCATAAGGAAATTAAAAGAGGTGCGTCTCGTAATGGAGAAGAAATAAGAAAGAAAGAACATAAGAATACATGTGAGACACTTTTATCTTCGTGATACAGCAGAAACTCTTTAAATTAATATTTGGTAAATTAATAAATTCTCTAAAATAATAAATTTTGTCTGGTCCCGACTTGGGCCAATGTAAAAAATTGAAAAACTCGATAAAATAATAAGATAATAATTTTTCGGGAGATCCCTTTATAATTTTTTGTCCTAAGAAAATGATAAATTAATAATTCATAGAAACTGAACAAAAATATTACACTCTATTGAAATATGATTCAATAGTTGTCTGTTTTCCTTTAAAGTTCAAGTTTAATATATTACACATTTGTTCCTCTTGTTTACATTTATTGTACTTTAAAAGGCATTATTGATTTCTAATGTATAGTATAATTACTTAAAAATTCTTTAAATTAATAATTATTAATTTATCAATAAATTAATAACTCTCTAAATTAATAAATTTTTCCGGTCCTGACATTATTAATTTAAAGAGTTTCTATACTATAATGTTTTTTTTATCCATTCAAATACTCCTCCTAAAACTTCTCTCATTCAAATAAGTAAGGTTTTTTGTTTGATTTGGGTTTGAAACCGATGGATATGGACCACCAAAATTGATTAAATCATTTGCTTAATTGATTAGCATTTTTTTAATCAAGTATGATCATCGATTATGCACGAGAGTATATAGATGTTGATGTGTATTCCAAATTTCAAATCACTCATTTTATTATTCAATTGATTGTTGTTGTATTCGAATAAGAGAGAATGTTATTCAATTAAAGGGGACTATTTTCAAATATTAATACATGTTATTCGAATGTGTTATTAGATTTTATTCAAATAGAAAGGTTGTTAATGGAAAGAAATAAGGTTTTAATACAAATAATTTTATGTATATTCAACTGGTTTATGTATACATTAAATAGACGTTGTTATTCATTTAGTTTAATGCAATTTTTTTTTTCTTCTTGGAAGTTGTTTTATTCAAAAAAAAATTGAAAGTTTATTTGAATAAACAACATTTTAGTAACTTATTTATTTAGTTGTATTCAAATAGCATGTATGTTATTTGACTACAAATAAATAAATAAGTTTGATTTATTTGTATGAATATTTAATTTAATTGAGTAAAAGAAGAAGAAAAAAATTCTTGATACTACTTTGTAAACTTGAAAGGATAAAATTGTAATCTTTTTAATTATAATTTTTTTTTCTCTTTATCTATTTAAATCAAACAACTCTATAATATTATTTTTATTATATTTCTTATATATTTATCATAAATTAAAAAAACTTATTTTCACCTTATTTTTTATTTTTTATTTCTATTTTTCTCTTATTTCTATCCTCAGAATAAACCAATTTAAAAAAATAATAAAACTATAGTTAAACTTTTTTTTTTATTAGTTTAGAAAGGTAGAAACAAAATTGGGACATACTTTGCACTACAATCCTTTACAAATATTAATTTTGTTAATTATTTTTTAGACGTATAATCATATCTAATTTCAAAATTTTCTCTCTCTTTTTTTTTTTATCCATTAGCAATCTAAAATTTTATATCTTCTACTTCAATCTTTTCACCTTATCAATTCTAGTGGTTTGTCTCTCTATATTAACAAATATTTTTAAAATAAAAATAAATAAATGATAAACAGTTACAAAAGTTAAATATAAGAAAGTACTTAATAATAAATTGGAGTAATTTTTAAATAATTAATTAGAAAATATAATGAAATCAAATAAAAAAGTGCTTAAAAGTTATTTAAAAAAACAAGATGGTCAACAAAATTATACACACAAAAAGTTGTATTATTTTTATTAATAATTAACAAACAAAAAAAAAGTACTTCTGTGACTATATTTAAAATTTTTTTTTAAGATAAGAAAGATTACAAAGTTGATCGCAATGAGGATTTAACCTATAATTAAATTGAAATAAAAACGAGAGTAAAAAAATAAAACAAATATTACTTTTGCAAAAAAGTTGTCCAACACGATTTTAAAGTTTACAGTTACTTTGCATAGACTAAATATTTATTATGTATAGGCTTAATTTAATTTAATTCTAATAAATTAAAAATATAAAAGACAGTTAATCTAATAATAAATCTAACTTTAAAGTTACAAGAACCCCTAGAGTTCCAACTAGTAAGAGTGTAGACAATCATATTCATTTATCTTAGAATGACCTATAATCCCACTTGTCAATCACATTGAAGGAGGGCAAGAATGCCCACCCACCACCACTTGAAAAGTGTAAGTATATTCTTGTGGAACAAGTATTGTCGTGCAAAATTGTGTGTCCAACCTCTCTACAACTTGTTTCACAAACAAGGAGACATGTCTTAAGCTAACTGAAGGCTTTGAATAATTTCACCAATGCCCATACATCGGTTCCTATAACTTCCATTCACATTGACTTTAAAGTCACCTAATGAAGTTGCTAGTGTTTATTGTAATAGTACCACCAGGAGTGCACTCATCTATTGTAGATTTAACCATACTACAAATGTTAGTTTTGATTATTAGACACAATATTTGAATGTCAACACCAAACCCACTAGCACACAATTATAATATAGATGACATCATTACTCGTACGTATAAGGTTAACCTAATTTTCAATAAAGAAGCAAGATAGTATTACTCTAGTGCCAACTCCCATTTGTAACCAAATATCTAGGCACAAAGGTAGTCCCTCCGAAATTACAAGGTTGTTCTAACCCAAGACAAACATCTAAGGCATAAGTTACTAGTTGTAAGATGACACTTACGCCTTTTGTCATTCATTGGGTAAGCATCTTGGCAAATCTTCCAAAAGAAAATCTTGAGTTTTTATATTAGTGAAAGTTTCCATACTCTCTACAAAGATAGGGTCTTCAGGAATATATGAATCTTCAAAAGTCAAGAATATATCGATCTGATAGAGAAAATACTCAAATTATTTTATTTAACAAATAACATCATTATTAGACGGATTATAACAATTTTAGGCTTAATTTATAACATGTTTAAAGTTATAAATCAAATAAAACAAAATAAACATAAATTACATAAAAAAAAAGATTATCTCTATATAGAGTATCTATTATATGTTATTTATTATCTATTATATAAAGGTCCCGTTACATTTCTTTATAACTATTCATATATGGGCTCGATATCCAATACAGAGAGAAAGCCCAATACTTTTTTTGTTGCTCTTTTGTGCATTTTGGGCTATCTTTTTGTTTTCTTTAATTAATCCATTAGAGCTCAAATTTCTTCTCGCTTGGACATGTTACTGAATTAGATTTTGGGTGATGATAAATACACCTCTATTTTCATATAAACACACCCCCTTTTTTTTATAAAATATATAAAATCTCTAAATTATCTTTTTCTTAAAAAATATATATATAATTTTTAAATTTGCACCATGCACCCCTCTTCTTTCTTTTTCCCACACCCCTCTTATTTTTTGTTTTTCTCGCACTCCGCACTCCTCTTCTTTCTCTTCCCCGCACCCTTCTTCTTTTTTGTTTTTCTTGCACCCCGCACTCCTCTTCTTTCTCTTTCCCGCACTCTTCTTCTTTTTTCTTTTTCCCACACCCGCACCCGCACCCCTCTTCTTTCTCTTCCCTGCACCCCTCTTCTTCTTTATTTTTCTCGCACCTCGCACCCCTGTTCATTCTCTTCCCTACACCCCTCTTTTTCTTTCTTTTTCCCGCACCCCCCTTCTTCTTTCTTTTTCCCGCACCCCTCTTTTTGAAATAGTAAAGTTTTTGTTCTGAAAATTACTTTCCGGAATAATAAAGTTTTTATTCCAGAAAATATTTTCCATAATAGTAAATTCTTATTCCATAAAGTATTTTATGGAAAAGTTTTGTTACATAATTCCAGGAAAGTGCTTTCCAGAATACTAAAGTTACTGTTCCGGAAAATTTTTTCCGGAATTATATAAGAAACACACTTCCGGAAAATACTTTTTGGAATAATAATTTTACTATTCCGGAAAGTACTTTCCGGAATGCTAAAATTAAATTTCGAATCTTATTTTCCGGTATGACAAATTTAACTTACGTGTTTCTTTATCTCCTCATCCACTATCGTCGTCTACGATGCTGTTGTCCATAAGTAATGCTAAATAAGTTAAAAAAAATTATAAATATAAAATGTAATTTAATATATTAATTTGTACATTGTATTGAATGTAGAGAATAATGAAGATTGAATGAAAAATTAGGGTTTAAGAAATAATAGAGTAGAAAGTGAAAAATAGAATTTAAAAGATAGAAAGATAAAATATGATTATGTTGATTGTAAAAGAAGAAAAATCAAGAATGAAAAATAAAAAATAAAATCATCAAAAAATGACTAGAGTGATGAAAAAGGAGAATGAGAAAAAAAAAAAGAAGAAAGAAAAAGAAAAATGATGAAAAAAGAGATGAATAAAAAACAAATTTAAAAATAAAACTTAAAATAAAAATTTAGTTAGAAGGATATTTTAAGAATTTTATTTATAAAAAAAAAAAGAGATCGGAGGTGTACTTATAAAAGATAGGAGGTGTATATATCATCAGCCTTAATTAGATTTTTTCAATGGATTAAACTCAACCTTTACTCGCTGGTTCATGATATATACACCTCATTTTTTCTATAAGTACACCTCCTTTAAAAAAATAATTAAAATTTTAAAATTTTCTTAATTTTTTGTTTTAAATTTTTTAATTTTACATCCACAACATTTAATTTAGTACTTTTTTTTCATATATCTTTCTTCCTTTTTCAATTTTTACATGCACCCCCTTATTTTTCCTTCACCCCACCTATTTTGGTAGCATTTGAAAATTGAAAGAGAAAAAAAAAAGTGTGTGAATAAGAAGAAGAAAGTAGTAAATTGACAGTTGAAAGTGTAAAATTAATTTTTTTTGTAAATTATAATATTTTATATTTTTTTTTAAAAGAAGGAGGTGTACTTATATAAAAAAAGAGGTGTATATATCATGAGCCTTACTCGCTTGGACGAACCAACACGTTTCTTTACCAGAAACAGTGTATAATGGGCCTTTAGATGAAAATACCGGGTTAAATCATGAAATTTAGGCCTCTTATCATGTTATTTGTTGCAAGAGTTAAAATATCTTTTATACTCCCATTAATAATTTCTCTTTAATTGTAAGAAATCATTTTAGCTGACAAATTTTGTAAGTCCAACCAATAAAAGAACATCCTTCTTAACTCAATGTTTTTACAAACGCATGATACATCAGATCAATTATATATAAATTGCTAGTGCAAGACAGATTTAAAATTAACCATTTTTATTTGGTATTTATCAATCATATTCAGTGTTTTTTTTGCATCATGTGTTAGTGATAGTCGTTCCGACACAAGTCCCACCCATTATGTAATTTGAGTTGATGCTTCTTTCTAGATAGTAACTTGGGTTTGAAGCATGATAAGCCAAAAATTTATTCTAAAATGTTATAATAGGAATTTGACGATTGATAATATGTGTGCCAATCAAAGCTAGAAAAAACGTATCAACCAAGCAGACAATTCTTCCGTTCCTTAACATCCTCCAATAAAAAAACATTTTTTAACATACATTTATTATTAATTAAAATTTTTAAAAAATATATGAAATCATAAATAAGACCAGTTAAATAAAAAAAACAATATTTGCATATAATTTTGTAGTTTTTAACACATTTCAACCAAAGGTAAAAAGTATATTTTTTAAAAAAAAACTACATTACTATAACGCTTCTTTTTATAAAATAGAGTTAAGATTTGAAAGACTTTACTTCTCAAAATAAAGTCGGAGAAAGGTATGCAGTTGTAACCATCGTTAATCAACAATTAAATTAACCAAGTTTGGAAAGACGTTATATATGTATATGCAGTGTTCATTCTGATAAGGAAAAAGACCGTTAGTTTGCCATTTGTTAAAGGTATAATATTATTATATTATATGTAAAATGTCAAAGATTATTACGTCAAGTATATTTGCTTAGTAAGAAAATTTAAACCCCCGGTAACTTATTGCGATGACAAACAAAAAGTAATAAGAACAAATTTAATTAAGGGATAATAATCCTTCCTTGTGGTAGCTAGGGACCTTTTCTCATAGCATTTAAAAAGCCTCCAGGAGAGGAAGAATAGAAGATTTCACATTTGTCAGGCTAGAACAATTCTAATGGGAGTTGTTTGGCCCATCAAGCAACTCTAACTTCAATTTCTTATTATTGGAGTGGTGTGACGTGGCAGCAAGAGTTTCTTGCAGAAGAGAGAGGATTGCTTAGTGAAGCAACTGTTTCTTATCTTTGTGAACAGAAGGAGGTGCGGTGGTGAGGCGGTGGTTGGACTGCAGAGGCGCGGGGTTGGACAGCGGAAGCGCGCGGTTGGAAGTTCTGCCGCGGGACCTGATTAGAGCGAAACAGATTGAAATCAGAGCCAACGACGCTATCGTCAAAGGTGGTGGACGTTCTGCCGCGGGACTTGGCTTGATGCAACGCGAACTGCTTCCTGAGCTTTGTGAGCCTCGGCCTGGACCTGGCGCGTACAATGGAGGCGGCAGAAAGAGTTTGAAGGAGGAGTTGAAGAAAAGGAAGCGTGAAGAAAAAGAAAAAAAAACTCTTAAAGAAAGAAAAAGAGACGTTGAGTTAAAGAAATAAGAAATAAATATAAAAAAAAATAATAACCTAAAAGTACCATTAAAGTAGCCGTTGGCTTTTTTTTTTTTTAAAAAGAAAAATATCACTATAAATATTCATCAACTCAATTCATAACAAATGAATATACTGCCAACTTCAAGCAGATTTTATTGAACATATTTGGAAACGTTTCAAAAATAATAATGATGAAAATTAATTTTGTATAATGTTTATGTATTTATTATTGTTTTATTTTATTTTTAATATTTACTTATTGTATATTTTTTCTCATAATTTATTTTTTTTTATTGTAGTGCAATTGTCCTTTTTAATAAAAATTTAAATTTAGTTCATAAATAATTTGAAAAAAAGTTCTAAAAGTTAAATTTTTTAAAGTTTCTTATCATTGGAGTAAATTTATGTTTGAGTTGCTTAATGCTGACATAGCACACTAGAAACTACTTTTTTATTTTTCAATGCATAAAGCAACTCAAATGAATTGCTTCTATTAATGATGTCTTTATATAAAAAGAAATTATGAAAATCATGATAAAGGGTGAGATTACTGCAGAAATAGAAAACCATTGTTTCATTAGGATGTGACTTTATAGGCCAAGGAATCCGGTTTCGAAAAAATAACGTAAAACCTGAAAGAAGTAATTATGTTACATTTAATAAATTAAATTTTATTTTATTTTATCTACGATGTATCCTTTCGTCCCATAAGTGAAATTAAGACCACCAATCTCTCAAAATACAGTCAGCTTTTTATTATGAAGTATACAAAATATATAGCGGATGCCTCGATCTTGCAAATGATTTTTACATTTTTATGGATAACAACTCATCATGTATTATATGTATGATAAATAAGTTAATGTTTATAATAATTATCTTTAAAATATTTACAAGACAATGTATTTTATTTATGTTGTGCAAAATAAATTTTATAATTAATAATTAATATGTATAAATTTTTTGAAACTTCGAGATCTCCAGAAAAAAAAAAAATCTTAAAAGGCTTCTGTTAATATGAATCTCAGGTTGAGTAAAATGATATGCTCAACTTAGTTTTTAAGCCATTTGGCCCTACCAACTAACAAACTAGTCCATTGTCTTAGATTAGACTCTCCTTCGACCTTGAGTAGTCTTTTCAATTAATTCTGAATAATGAACGTGAATTTGGATTTGATGATATACTAAGTTATTTTTTTAATTAAATAGAAAATATATGGTACTTGCCTTTTTTTAATTTAGAAGTGAAGTGAATGTCTGCACATTCAACATTCAATTCAACATTCCACATTGGCTGGTGCAAAAGAATAAAGTATCACATCAGCAAATCATGGATGTCTAGTTGTCTGAAAACGACTGTTCAAGTAGAAGAAATAGGGAGGGCTCATGAGAAGGTGGTGCTGCAGCTGTCAGCTGGGGTTGCTGTTGCTGCCTCGTCAATTCAGTTTCAGACCTACCCTCACATGCCCTGCAAGCTAACCCTCTCTTCTTCCACCCAAAAACAAATATTATTTACATAAATATATTATCTAAATAATCGCTTAATTATATAGTAAACATCATATATATCTAACATATCTGCTGAGACCCACATATATATCATTATAAAAGGAGACAATTTTGCTCATGTTTCTATTTGATTTATGATCTTTGGAATATGAAGTGAATATGGAGTGCTAAATATATATTTATCCTAGCTAATTTTATCTCTGTTACTGAATTTCAATAAACATGGACCTACTTCTTCATTCAGCTCTGTGTTGCAGTTTATTCCACTGCTCTCATAGTGATATCCAGATGCAATCATTGTTTGCTTTGCTGACAGTACGGTTCGGTTCTGGCTAGGTATATATATATGCGCCCATGGAATTATCAATTATGTATATATGTTATGTTTCGACCACACTTTGGCTTCTTTGTCTGGGCATGTCACGAACTTAGTAAAAATTAAATCCGAAATCATTATGTCCATTTTTGTTCGATTCTTTATGTTCAAGCCAATTCTGTGGGCACCCTTTAATTTATATTACCACAAAACAATGTTATGCTTTCAAATTTTGGAGTTAATTAATAATGTAAAATCATTAATTAACGGTGTAAATATGTGCATATTCAGATACATGCACATATTTGAAATTAAAAATAATCACTATTCACGTACTTTATAAATCGGGTCAATTATAATTTACCAAATATACCAATTTGTACGTTTTTACATGTTGTGTCATTAAATCCAAATTAATTCACATTCATTATTTTGAATTTCCAAACCAAAAGATCAGACCATTCTAACATAATGAACTAGTCTATTAGATAGAGGAATTATGGTTAACATTGTAATTTTTTATTCTACTCGATTGGAGATTCCTAATAGAATTTCTTTAGAGTTTTCTTTTCAAAAGATCTCGGAATACTAGAATATTTATATGTTAATTATGAGATATTTTGTAGACATGCAACTTAAATAATAAAGTGTATTATCATATAAATATTTTTAACATAATTATTATAAAATTAAGTTATTTATTATGCATATAATACATTTTAATTAAGTTATAATACATTAAAATTTAAAAATCATTTTATACACTTGAGAGATATACTATATATTTTTTTTATATAATTTCGATTCCTCTATTTTAAAATTAGAAATATTTAGTTTTTTATTTTAAAAAATACAAAATTTTAGTCTTACTATCGATTTGTTATTCATTGTCATTAAATTTTGACTTTTTTGATGAGATGATATATAAGAATAAAAATTAAAATATACTATACAAAATATTTTCATTTATGTCTATTTTAACTAGTTATTAGTGTTTATTTCATTAATAAATTTTATTTACATTTTTTTAATTTTTAATTTTTAATTTTTAAATATTATGTTATTAAATTTTACACACTACAATAAATATTATATATAGTAACATATAGAAAGTGTTACTATAAATACAATATATGTAATGTATGTATAAATTTGTTTGATATATAGTTATACATAATTTTAATGTCAATTTTTAATAATATTAATTCAACAATATAAATTATGTATCACTATAATTTATTTCTACACTTTTTAACAATATACCAACATATATTATATCTATTATGTTATTACAAAAATATGTGTGAACCGTGAAACTTAACTATTAATAAATATCAATTCGATGAGAGAATCAAATTTTTATATTTTTAAAATTAGAAGGACTAAATGTCTTTATTTTAAAATACAATGACTAAAATTACAGGTTAATAAAAATAGAGAACCAAAAGTGCAATTTAACCCTTTTATATTTGATTTTAAAATAATTAATTATATTTTTAGCCCTTCAATTTTGAAATAGATTTAAATTTTGTATTTTCTAAAATATATAAAATTATTATTTTGATTCCTCAAATTTAAAATTTATCTTTAAAATTTGTGTAATTTTAAAAAAATATTTTTTTTGATAAGCAAAATAGAATTAACAAGAGTACAAATGATACTCTAACCTATATACACATAGTATTTTACAAAGAATTAAGAAAGTTAATCTAATCCAACAAGCTTCTCATATCCCAAAAACCTAACAACCAATGTGCAATATTAAGAAAGACAGACATTAGGAGAATTGGAACAAGAAAAGAAATCATAATTGAAAGAAGGGGATCTGACCCTTAACCATCTCCATGAGCGTAATTGCACCAGATTTAGCATTTCAGAAACAGGAATTATTTTAGAGCTGAATATTAGATCATTTCTTGCCAGCCAGATGATCCAAATAACAAATAACCAAATAAGAATCAAACAATTATGATACTTCGCAGAACAATAACGAAGCCCATAAAACTGTTCCAAGTTTTGCACACAACAATTATGCATAACAGAATTTAATCCTAACCAATTGAAACACGCCATCCAGAGCTGAAAATAAATCTCACACTAAAAAAACAAGTGAGAAGTAATTTCTCCCTTATTCCTACACAAACCACATTCCAACTGTGATGCTTGCAGAACACCTCTTCTAAACAAATTATCTTTAGTTGGAATTCTATTCAAAATAACCCTCCAAGCGAAAGCTGAAACTTTTGTTGGAACAATGCTAGTCCATATCTACTAAAATTAAGTAATACCAAAATATTTATAAAAATATTATTATAGTCATTAATACCATAATTAAATAATGACAAATGGAGAGAGAATGAAAAAATAATTATTAATTTTTGAGAGATTAAAAATACAAATTTTAAATTTAGATAAAAAATAGACTAAAATTTAAGATACTAAAAAAATACTCTCTATTTTCCATTATAAGTAAATAAATGATTTTATGCATAATAATAAAGTTAGTTATTTATAATAAATTTTACTACTATAATATTCTTTCAAAATTGTCATAGTTATAAATGTTAAAAAAATAGTGTAATTGAAAAATTATGTATTAAAAGAGAAATATTTTAGAATAAATAAGATCAAATGAGATAAAAATAGTTTAAAAAATCTGCATTTTTTATAATAGACAACAGAAAAAAAATATTATAAAACTAATATATTCTTTCTTGAAATTGAAATCGACTATTATTATTCTGAATTTTGCAAGTTCCAATTTCAGGCGGCACTCATAAGTTATTTGAAGAAGTGAATTGGATGAAAAGAAAGAAGGCATAAGAATGTATAAACTTAAAAAGGAGATGCATCGATAAGTTAAAGAGTTCAGAAAAGGACGAGAATTGAGGGTATGTAGAGAAAAATGACAGCGGGAGCAGTGTGTTGTCACATGTTACTGAAGGGCACGGGTTGTCTCTGCCAAATTCAGTTTCTTTGAATGCATAGACAAGATACGGACAAGAGTCCCAAACCCACGCACACAGACACTAGAGCACAAGGGGCGTGGTGTAATCATTGTATACACTAAGAGATCATTCATCATTCACATTTACTGCAAAAAATAACTAGTTATATTTTCGAATTTATATGAATACCCTGAATTCAGAAAAGTGATGATATTATATATATAATTAATTATTTATACATTATTAGTGTAAAGTTATTTTATACCGACAATCAATCAGATTTGTTAATATTATCATGTTATTTGCTTATTTAATTAAATTAAAATAAAAAAGGCGTTATTAACATATATTAACAGTGTATAGATAATTAATTCTTATACACAGTTTTAAAAACTGGACCGGTTATCGAACTAGTTAAGGTACTGTGTCAGTAGGTCAAAAGTTGAACCGGTGGGTCACTAGTTGAACCGCATGCCTCGATTTTTATTAAAAAATATTTATATTAAATATATTTTATACTTATAAATTTTAATAAATTCATATCTTATTTTAAATTTCAATTTTTCTATCTTATTTAAAATTATTTTTATTTTTATTTTGTAAAAAAATACATACAAAAATTACATGTTAAACGGTATATTAATACAAATTAAAAATATAAATAATATGTACATATATAATATGCTTGCAATTAATATCACAAAATAATATATGTAATATTTACATAGATATCGCATTATTAAATATATAATTTAAAATTAATAATATACTATAAAAGTTATTTAAGTTGTATATATTGCAAATAAATATATTAGAACAAATAATCATTGTTATATTTAATAAGACTCCTTGCTTTTTCATTAAGAGATTCAATTTTCATTATTATTTTTGTGATTTATGGTCCCTTAAAATTTTTTTAAAAAAAATAAGAAAAAAAAGTGGTTGAACCTGTTTGACCCACCGATTCACCGGTTAAATCGGAAAATTGACCGGTTCAATCAGGTTTGAAACGGATCGACTGCATAACCGATCCAACTTCATATTCGAACCGGATGGACCACTGTTCCCGGTCCGACCGGCCGGGTCGGTCCAGGTTTTAAAACAGTGCTCTTATATATATAAGAGATCCATTTTTCTGAGAGGAATAACCACAATCAGAAGAGTCATCATGTTATATATATATATATAAGAGATCTATTTTTATGAGAGTAAATCTCATCGACTTTTATTTTACACTAAGTTTTAATAATTTATTTATTAAATTAATTTTTTTAATATATATTAAATTTATAAATTTTAAAAAAAGTAAAAATTATTTAATATTCTATAATTCATTAATTCAAATCAACATATAAAATATATTTATGTTTATTCATCAATTTGAATTAATAAAATTAATAAAGTATCAAATAAATTTCAAAATTTGTAAAAATTTACAGATTATATATATAAAATTTTTTTAATTTAACGATTAAAAAATTAAAATTTAATATAAAATATGAATTATTGAGTGATATAAGCTTAGATAAACTTACTCTCCTCATATATATATATGTGTGTGTGAGAGAGAGAGATTATTAAAACAATACTCTCTTAAGAACTATTTCCTTAATATAATAAAAAAAAACTTTTAATTTATTGAATTATTAAAATTTGATATAGAATATGAGTTATCGAATAAAGTAAGTATACTAAGACTTACTATTGAAATAAGTAAATTATATATATATATATATATATATATATATATATATATATATAATTTACTAAGTATAATACTGGTGTAATTTTTACTAAGTATTACATCACTTAATAACTTTATATTAATTGTGAATTTTGTAAATCCAATCGTTAGATTGAAAGTTTATATCTCTTAGATCATATATACAAAATTTTATATTAATCCAAGATGATTTGATAATTCATTTTTATAAAACAAAATTGACGTAATATATTCATTTCAAAATACAATAAAATATGAACACTTTGATTACCTTCAAGTTATTGTTTAATTTTAAAAAAAATTTGATATACACGTATAAAGTGATATGAACTTTCAATCTAACAGTTTGATTTACAAAATTCACAATTAATATAAAATTATTGAGTGGTGTAATACTTAGTAAAAGTTACACTGGTATAATTATAACCCCTATATATATCTATCTATCTATCTATCTATCTATATTAATAAAAGGTGTAACTCCTTTCTCGTATATGAAAATAATTATATAGAAGTGTTAATTATTTTATGGTTACTGTTAACATATTAATTGTTTTTATTATCGTTGATTATTTTGTTGTCCTTGATATTAAAAACTTTTCTTATATATTTGTCAACATATTGATTTCATATAAAAGAACAATAGAGTGGATCTTAGAGTATAGTGTATTACACATTTTTACTTTATATTGTGTATTCTTTTAGACATTGTTCATGAAGTTCTAACGATAATGTGTTTTAATTTTGAGTGCACGAATTATAATAAGATGTTTTGTAAATTTTGAAGAACAAATTTACTTTTAGGTTGCACTAAAGGTCCACAAAATTCCTATCAAGATAAAGACTAATGTCATGATATAATATTATTTTTCTTTTATTTACTACTAATTTTTTCTAACATCACCAAGTCAGTTTTTATAAGAATTAAAATGATAGGATTGAACTTTAATTTTAGTTAAGGAGTATAAAAGGCCAAACCACTTAAGATAACAATTTGTATATTTTTTATGCACAAGCTCATATTTAGAACTCACTTTCATTCTCTTGAATCCATTACGTATAACTTGTAGAAAAATATAAAATACGGTAGTTTGGACTTTGTTAGGTGATTTTGGTAATTGCACGAGTCGCACATGTAATGTAGTGAGTTGGTTTAAAGTTTATTGGATGCTAGAAGGAAGAGTATATAAGACTTTCTCTGAGAACAGAGCCTCATAAGCTCATTCTCAAAGGAATTCTACAGAGAAGTTTTAGAGAGAAAGACTCTGGGTTCGTGAGCTCCTTTCTCTCCCAAATTCCTCTGTTTGAATCTTCTTATTCTCTAGATCATTAATCCCTTCTATCTTTTCTTGGAATTCAGGCTAGAAAGCCAGTTTTCGAAGGATTGATGTCCGCGGGTCAAGCTTCGGGAGAAATTCTTCTTCTCCTCAAATTCTTGGCTATTCTGAGCCAATCTTCAGTGAGGGAAGCGGTTGTTTGGTTGCATGTGAGTTTAGGAACTCAATCCATGCATGAGTATTGAGAATCAAGGGTTGTATTGAAGGATTTGCTCATTTTGGAGATTTTGGGCAAAATGGGGTTTTGATGATTTTGATGCATCAGGTGGGTGCATGTTGAATTTGAAATTGTTTTCAAATTGTATGGAGTCTATGTATTGTGTTTCATGAATTGCATGTGGCTGAATTTACCGATTTTCAGGTTTTGGATGTAATTTTCAAAGTTTTGGGAGGCTGTTATTTAAATTTGCGTCGGGCGCATGTTCTTGATGTCGGACGTGCATTTATCAGAGGCAGTCATTTCCTAATCACGTCGAGCACAAGGTTAGTCGTGTCGGGCGCGATTTGAGATGGGAGCCTTTGGATGAGTCATGCCAGGCGTGAGGAGAGCCACGTCGGGCGCGATATCAGATAGTTGTTTGGAGTGGTATTTTTATGATACGACGTCGGACGCAGGGTGGGTGTGTCAGGCATGGAGACTCTTATGAGTCTCTATTTAAAAGACGTCAGGCGTGGAGATTCTACGCCGAGCGTGGATGAGCTTTTTGAGCTCTCGGGTTGGATTTAGGCCGGGTGCGAGCAGATTGTGTCGGGCGTAAGTATGCTTAGTGATGTTGATTGAAATTAATGCTTTTGCATGTTTAAGAGTGAAGTTGGATCATGTATGTATGATATATGATGTATGGTAATGTATGATTCATATGTATGCTTGGTAATGATGTATATGAATGTTTAAATATGATATGACATATGTATATGTTCATATGAGGATGATATTGATCATGATGGTGGATTGACCATGTATGATGTATGATGAATTATTGCATGTGATGCTTTGTGACATGTGTCTAGCCTAGGACTTGAGGAGAGGGAAAATGTTTTCGAATTGGAAGAGCTTACATAGTATCTTGAGAGTGGTGCTTGTATAGGCCATTGATTTATGATAGTGGTGCTTAGATAGACCACTGATTTTGAGTGAGAGTGGTGCTTGGATATGCCATTGGTTTTGGTGAGTCTCCTCTAAGTCCTTAGCTAGTGTTGGAGAGGGGTATGAGGTCGAGGGTTATTCCCTTAACCAAGTATTGGGAAAGGTCGTGGTTCCTTGCGGATAGTCGGTGGACGAACTCCACAAGGGACTTAGTAATGCATGTCAATGTCGTAGTAAGTTTGTACCCAGCTATGTTATACCTGACGATGGAACCGGACTTCCAAGTGCGTAAGTGACATCATCCGAATAAACCCAAGTGGAGATTTATATCCCGGTTAGCTGTGACCGAGCGGGCGCATTGGGCATGAAAATAGTTGGGGTGGTTTCGGTAGGATGGAATGTCACTTATACTGCTCTGTTGTTAGGGAGATCTCCTAGGTGAATGCATGACGACACATTAGATGATTGATATCCATTGATATCTGTCATGAGTTGCATTTATTGCATGATTGTTATTATGATGAAGTGTATGATGTTTGTCTTCATGATTGATAGGTTGATGATTGATTGAGATGGAAGTCCCTTGGGACATGATTGGATAATTGTGTAGTATAGATTATTATTCTATACTTGTATGGTTATTTATTGAACTCTAACTTATCATTATGTTTTCATGTGGATGGATTATGATCATACTGTGTATGGGAGCATGTCAGGGTTAGGTTGGAGGTGGTTGCTATGACCACTATGAGACGTGGAGTTTTGTCCTCGTGTCAGAGTTACCATTTTGGGTAACTATTTTGTCTGTACTTGACCGACACTAGGGTAGTATTATGTGGATGACTTTATATACATAGTATTATATTTCGTATATAAATATTTGATTTCTTTTATCACTTCCTTTACGTGTATATTCTGTTATCTAGCTTAATATTTTGTTTTAGGTGATTAGTATTGTTAGTGTAATTCCACTGAGTGTAGGACCATGGTGGGTTGTTACAGCACAAGTAGTCAATGATAAGTAAATGTTGTTTCTTAAATTTTTTTCAATACATGACAATAAATACATTCAATAGCTAATTTAGACTAAATAATATCTCATTATATAATATTGATTGATAAAAGAAAAAAAATTATAAAAAAAAATAAAGTTCATTTTTGATATTTTTGCAAATACTTAGAAGGTCGTTTAGATAAGAAATGAAATGACATGTTAATGTTGGGATTGAACTTTATCGAACCTCACTCTTATACATTTAAACACTCAAATTTTCTTTCACATTTAATGTTAATGTAAATTCAGTAGTTTACTCAAACTTTAATTCCTTAGAAGAAAAAGTCTAAATTCTTTTATAAAACATCAATTCCTTAAATACTTAATAAACAAATTTGTATTAATCAAAAGGGTTTAAGACAACTAATAAGTCAAGTTCTATTCCTAGATACAAGTTCTACTAGGTATTTTGTTTCAGTTATAGATTACGAAAGATATTTTCTAATATACCTAATAAATCCAATATCAAGTTGTGGTTGATTAATTCACAACAAACATTAACATTAGAAACAAAATATTAATATTGAAATGGAAAAACACATACACATATATAATCGATACAAGTTACATGAGAGTTTGGTTGATTATATCTAATTGCAACAACGATGAAATTAGCTCCTCATTATTACAAAAAAAAAACACATAAAATGAAACAAATAATGAATTCATTGAAGATGGAAAGCCAAGGAAAAGCTTCAAGGTGGTAAAGGAAACCCTAAAAGCACTTGGAAAACTCTTAAACTCGTCCTATATGATATATGATACCCAAAACCTCAAAGAAAGAGGGATAAAATGAACTAAAAGCTTCACATAATGAAGATGGTGTCCGACACAAACACATGAGCAAGAGAAAAGGCTTTTATGCCAATGTCAAGTCAAGTGTGGCAAGACTTGTGTTCAATGTGGGTGAGACAATGGCTCCCAGTGAAGACTATGCCAAACATCAGTAGAGTAGCGCCCGATATTGTTAAAGACAAATTCATGTTGATAAGTTTTGGGGGCAAATGCCCTCATTAATTTATATATATACATATTATAATAATGTGTTCCTACTTATTATGCTAAAAATATTGTGTAACAAAAAAACTGTTAAAAATTAAGTGCCCTTATATTGCTCTCCTTATTTTTATTTTGTAAAAAAAAGTCAATTAATATATTAATTTTTTTAAGTATTTTTTATAGTATATATAATATTAATTATAATTAAGTCAAGTCACTAAAGGATTTTCAAGGCTGACCCAAGAATAAGACTATTAAAGCGCGACTTGGGAACTCAAATGCAAGATGCTTGAAGCATACTCGATGTTGTTCCCTATAGGTAATTTCGGGGACAAAATTCTTTGAAGGGGGAGAGTTGTAACACCCTAAGAATTTTCTAATAATTAGTAATTATTAATTAGGAGATGATGATGATTTTTTTTTTTATTTTGTGATTAATAATTTTTATTTTAATCATTTTAATATATTTAATTATTCAGGGGAGTATTAGAAATAATCAAGACAATAGGGGGTTTAGAGAAATAATTTTATATATAGAGAGAAGGGAGAAAGGATTATTTTATTATTCATCTTCACTATCCTGATGCTCGAGTGCTCTAAAGAGAACACATCTAGAGAACAAAGAGAAAGGATCATCAGAGAAGGATTGGATGTATGCATGAAGGGTAGAGGGATTGGCCCCAATCCCATAAGTTTTCTTTTCGATGAAATTTTGTGTGTGTTTGATGCGATTTGTCGAGTAGAATCAAAACATGTAATTTAATTGATGATCAGATGTTTTTAGAATAATTAATTGAGTGTCCTATAGAAAGGGGTTAGAACCCTAAGGGGAGAAATTTGTTGAATTTAAGGGGTAAAAGTTGTAAACGATAAAATTGGTGAATTTTTGGATGTAAAACGAGTTATGGGAGATTATAATTTGTATGGTTGATTGTGGAAACGTTTATTTCAAAATCTAGTAATTTTGATGTTGGTGATTGGGTGTTGAATCACACGCGATGCCGGGCTTGAGTGCTCAAAGTTGGGCATGCCTTCATGTGTATGAAGACCTTGCCCAAACGTGCTGGCGTTGGGCAGGAAAATGTCCACGTCAGGTGCAAGATGAATCTGGTGCTCTCTATCTCAGCTTAAAGCTAGGCTTGAATTAAGTCGGGTTTGTAATTTTTAAATTGGAAATAATTAAGTCGGGCTTATTATTTTTAAGTCGGGCATGAGTTGTTGACTAGAATGCTCTCTATCTCGACTTAAAACTATGCATGGGTTTCCAAGCTCGACGTAGATTGTCAGGAGGCTCTCTTTGATGTTTTAAATGATGTTATTGTGATGTCTATGACTGATTATATGATGATGAATGTGTGTGTCTATATATATATATATGACTACTGAATGATGATTTCTATCTTGATGAATGATAATTGATGTGCATGAGTATAAATGTTAAAGAATGATGGATTATATGATTATCACGATGAAATTATATAGAAGCATTTGCATGGCTGTGACATGCATCCTACGTGCATGATTCTGTGTTTCTCGTGGGAACTTGTTTTGTGGTTCTGGTGGAAACTTGTTTTTGTGGTTCTGATGGGAATACTTCTGTGTTGATAGCCTAAGGTTGACTCAGAACTTAAGTACCAACTGTATATTCTTGATGATGATGGTCGGGTACCCCATGCATTTAGATGTAGGTGCATTTTTGTGTGTATGTTGATGGATGAAATTGATGTTGTCTATAATTGAAGTTGAAGTGTGAATTATGATTATTATAGTTTGAAATATGAATAACGATTACCATAGTTTGAAGTATGAGTTACTGTTATCATATCTCGAAGTATTAATTGTTATTATATTTGTTTATCGTGAAAGGATGAGATGTCAAGCGTTGTGGTCCATTTTCTATAGAGTGAGATTGTTTTCATTCTCTATTTTTTGTTGGTGTGTCTTTTGTATGTTTTGCAAATGAGGATCCTCAATCTTGGGAGAAGTTGGAGAGGTCTAGGTGTATGCCAAACTTTGATGCCAGTATGACATCGAGGATTTGAAGTAGTTTAGGAATTATATTACTTATTTGTCATTTCAATATTTTTAAATTACAATTTGTTTACTATTACTTTATTTATTTATTTTCTAAAGAACTGGTTTATTCTATTTATGATTTCTATAAGGATGTATTTTAGATTTTTATGAATTTAAATTGATATCATTCTTGAGAATAAATGGATGTCTCATAATAACTTTTTTTTTTTTTAATACTATATGTCTTAATCATGACTTAATCACTTTGTACTACATTTTCATATACAAAATTGTTTTTATATAGATATTTTTAGATATTCAAATAAGATGTTATTATTAATATAATAATTTGTTTTATAATTTAGTATAAAATATCACATGAATAATACTATTTTATTTCAGTTACTAAATTAACTTTTTTAATTTTAAAACAATATAACCTTTAATTTATCATTAATTAAATTAAATATTTTATGTTTCAAAATCAGAGTACAATTATATTTAACAATTTTTTTTAGTAAAATACAAACAATTACATGAATAGTAACATATTATTTCGACTAATAAAATATCCAAATAAAAAATTATTTGATTTCATGTATAGTCAATTTGAAAAAATCATTATTAATTAGAAATTATTGTTTATATAAATTTTAAGATAATTATTATAAAATTTAATAAAATTATTATTATTATTATATAAATATTAATTTGTGATTAAATGACTATAAAATCATTTAAATTGTTTCTTCTTTACTAATCATTTAAATTGTTGATGTGTATACTATTTACTAAAAAATGAAATATTAAAACAAATCAAATTTTTTAAAATAAAATGTTATTAAATATAGAGTAATTAAGTTATAATTAATTAAAGCATGCAATATTACAAATTATAAGTTATTTTTTAATATTATATTGTTGTATTTTATTTTATACAGAGGAATAATTCCTTTTTATTAATTAAGTTGGATTTCGATATCATGTCCAAGTTAACAATTCACCTTCGATTTCTTGTTGAATACCTTTTAATAAAATATGTATATTTGTTTTAGTCTCAGACGCAATCATGTTGTATACTATATTTTCTTATAAAAAGATTTATTAATGAAAATGGCTTAGTGACTTTTATCTTGGTGATGAAACAAGTGTTAATGAAAGTTCAAATCTCACACTACATGTGTATTGTTACCTCATGTCAACATCATAAGATTATGTATACTGCCATGTTAACATTTACATAATCTCTAATAGGTCTTATTAACAAAAAAAAAAAAAAAGTTAATGACAGAATGACGCGAAACTTGATTGGCATTAATTTAAACCAAAAGTGAAATTGTGTTTATAACTTTTATTTATTCAATCTTAAGATTTTTTTTTTTTAATTTCTAAGATTCATTTCATGAAACAGTTTTCATATTTTTTTGTCTCTCCTTTTTACATCCTGTTTCAAATGAATTGAATATATTTAAACTTGTGTATTTTTCTTTCTTAATTAATTTACTTTTTTTCTTCTCTATCTTTTTCTACGACAAAGAGAAAATATTTATCATGGGTGATAGTGACCAGAACATTAAGAACAGACAAAATAAACAGATGCAAGTGACTGCAAAATAGAATGTAACAAAATCAAGAGTTCAAGACTCGTGGAGAAAAAATAAGTATAAATGTTCCATTTATGTACGTACGAGACATATTGTACCTCCTCTGAACAGTAATTTTCCTTCTCACCAATCACCATGCAAATCATGTGTTGTTGATAAATAAATGTATGCATCACATGTTGGAACTATATGCATGAATGGCCTTGGCATGACAAAGACAATACTATCATATATAATTGTTTCACCCTCATATTCGTAATCGTATATAGTTATGTGGTCATAATGCCATGACTACAAATTACGTTCAAAGACGATATTCATTAACTTTGGCAAAGTATGTAATTAATCAACAATATTCTATTATGTTGGCTGCAAAGAGAGAATAAATTGAGAAAATAAAAAATGGTGCGCACAAATAATTTAGAACTTATATATTTTTTTATATTAAAGATCAGAATTGATATTTAATTTAAATATAAAGTCACTGAAAATAGTACTTTATAAAAAAGAGGTATATATGTTTTCTTATTAAATCAACGAAAATAATAAATTGAGAAAGTGTAAATTAATAGGTGGTAGTTCGACCACTAAGATTAACTTAGTGATTAAATGAGAGGGATTAGAATAATTAGAAGTATGAGGACTTATGTTGAATCTTCATTTGCGACATCTTTGTAATTTTTTCTATTTTTATATATATATAAAAAAAAATAGGTGGTAGTTCGAATGCCATAATTGCAACCTATAAGCAGTGGCACAAAGAAATGATGCATGTTTGCCACTGCATGCCCTTTCTCCAACTCACTTAGGGCTTAAACCGAAAAAGGAGAAAGCATGATCATTTAAAAATCATTCATAATTTAACAATATACACGAGGTTTTGCTGTAGAGAGTAGAAGATTCAAGATATTAAATATTAATCATATTATTACTACGGTACGTACTCCTTATGACATCATCGCCACGTTAGCCTCACGCTAGCAATACACAATACCATTTCTACATATATGATTTATACCTCCTTGCCAATTATTTTTAACATTCTCCAAATCAATTAAAATAAAATATTAATTAGAATTTTTTATAATGTTAAAAAACTATTTAATACTTTTATAACGAATTTAAAATTATTATTATTTTGTTAAAATTATAAATTAATAAATTTATTATCATTAATTTGTATTTTAAGAATAGAAGCAATTTTAAAGTGCACTGATTTAATTGATAATTAAGAGAAAAATTATAACTTTAAACGTACAGTTATAATTTTAGATAAGCAAATAATACTATTATTAAATGTACGTTCGATATAATATATACCTTGATATACGCATGACTTTTACATTTTAAATCTCACCAAAAGATAGAAGTCTTTTACTAGTACACTTTAAGTAATTATCATGCCGGGAAGAAAAAAAAAAGTCAACGAGAGAAAATTATTAGGCATTGCATTTTTTTATTTATATCAGTGTAAGATTATTTCCCACTAATAAAAAAATCAGTATAATATTTATTTGATGAAATTACATTTTTAGTATTTTGTAAAAATATCAATACATAAATATCAAAGGTTTACCATTTATATTAATGGTATATATTTATTTTCTATATAAAGTTTATAATTTAATTTTAATTTGAAAAATAAATACTGATAAAGGTAAACTTAATACTTGATTATTAGTATCTAACTTTTTAAAATATATTTTATTGAAAATGTTAAATGTTTTTATTTCCAATTTTTTATGAGATTTTCCTAGTGATCAGCATCTTTAGCATAAACCTGATTAGAGTTGCAGAATTTGTATCTCGATCTTACAAAAGTATTTTAAAATCTATTTTTCTTTATATATATATTATACATATATTCTTACTTTTTCTATTCCTTTCGTTTTCTCTTCCTTACACTTTTCTGAGTTCCCACCTCTCATAAAAGAGTGCGAGACAATCATTGTTCAACTATTTTTTTTATGAGCTCAGATTGTTATATTGATAATAAAACTTGGTCCATTATTAAGCTCAAACGTACCATTTGATCGAGATTTGTCATAAATAGTAATATCTCAATTTGATATTTTTGGGTGAAGGACAAAATTGTTTATTTTTATCAGCATTAAAAATGTATATTAAGTTAGTAAAGGAGTATAAAAAAAACACCCCCTAAACATACCATAGTAAAAAAAAAGTGTAAATACTGACTAAATCCCACATGGTTACTTTCTATTTAAATTTATGATATAATTTTGATATGATATCGTTATTATTATAAAAATCATTATTATTATTATAACTTTGAAAATTTATTATTATTAATAAAATCATATTTTAAATCCTTCTATTTATTTTTAGGATTTAATTTAATCTTATTATTTATAAAAAAAGAGTTTAATTTGATCCTTTAATTCTTTAAAAATATTCAATATTATTCTTTCATCTAAATTAACATTGTACCGGAAGGGTTTTATCGGTCATGTGGATCGGCTACGTGGACCGATACGTCATGTCCTATCAGATATTGACGCAGCTCAGACACCACTTCGGCTCGGCAAGGGCCGAGAACCATGGAGAACCCAACCCTTTTCCTATCGGCTCGGCCAAAGGCGCCGAGGACGAAAAAGGTGTCTCGGTCGTTCCCTGTCGGCTCGGCCAAGGACCAACAGAGTCAGAATAGTTAGGACGATAATCATGATTAACAAGGAACAACACGCAATTAAGGCATAACTAGCCGATTAGCATTGTATTACCTAATTTGGTAAATGTCAGAGAAGACCCACCATGCTCAGGGCCCATGACAAGTAGTATAAATAAGTCACACGAAACGAGTTATGTCACTGTTCATTTATTACCCTTGAGAATCGTTCTTGTCCTGACTTAAGCGTCGGAGTGCTTTTTCCAGGTACCTCCCCCCTCTGAAACATCTACCTGAAGCTCTCGTTCGGCCCTTCACCCACCAGAAGATTATGAGTGTGCCCTCAGACAGGTACAAACATTAACAACATTAATGAAAAATTAGGTGAAAGGACAATATTTGACATTATTTTTTAAAATTAGAGGATCAAATTAAACATTTTAAAAATAGTGGGATCAAATTGAATATTTTATATGATTCAATTTAATTATCTAATTCTTAAACCATATTTAATATTGTTTTTCATTAAATTTATGAAATGTTGTTAATGTTAATTTAGACAAAAGGATAATATTCAACATTTTTAAAAAATTAAATGATAAAATTAAATCATTTAAAATAGTGAGAATATATTAAATATTAAAAATAAATAGAAGGATAAACTTGTAATTTAACATTATTATTATTATTATTATTATTATAAAATTTAACAATTTTATCACCCATACATGATATAATTTTGATATGCTATCGTTATTGAATACTTTATCTTATCATGAATGATAAAAAAAGTATATGATTTATAAAAAAAAATTTTAACTCTTTAAGTTATAATATGATTTTGAAAAAAAAAATCTTAAAAATTTATCACGCACATATATGTTTCTTTCATTAGAAACACGTAAGAATAAAATCAGGAATGAAGTGTGCTTTTAAGTTTGCTATAATGTTTAAGTTTGTAATTTTAGTCCTGATTTTTAATTTCGCAATCTTATTAGTTTAATTTTATAAAAATTTTAATTTTAACTTTTTTTATTTATTAAATATTTCTCATTATTTTTTAATTGTTACATTGAGTAAATGATAAGATAATTAATATTTAATAACATTTAAATCAAAATCTATTTTTAATTTTAAATTATATTTATAAAAATGATAAATAAAATAAAAAATTAAAATTATATTTTTTACTTAAATATTATTAAATATTAATTATTATATTATATATATAATGTCATATTATGATCAATATTATAATTTTAACGATTAATGAGAAGATTAAAACTATAATTTTTTTAAAGATTGTATTAGAAAGTAAATTAAGAGTCTAATTTACCCTTACAAAATTAATTTGTAAGATAAAAATTGTCATTCACTTATATATATTACTTGACATCTATATGTGATTTAATAATGACATGATAACGAATGATCTAATAAGTCCTTAAACAATCGATAGTTGTTAGGATATTATATAGGTTTTGATATGCACTGATAGCATATTAGAAAGTGGGTTAAAAACTTAACTTAATTTTATAAAATTAGCTTATAAGAATTACTCCCTATTTATATATACTATTATGACATTATTCATAATTGATCTGAGATCTTTTTCACGTCGAGAACTAGACATTTCAAATTGGACATTTCAAACATAAAGTTTGTAGGACTAAACATATGTGAATGGTTCGATAATAGTTTGATAGCAAATGACTAGATAAATTCACTTAAATCAATAATTACTATCATATAGACACATGTGAATAGTTCAATAAAATAATAGTCCAATAATGAGTGACTTAGTAAATTAGACTAATAGCAAGAATTGTTAGAATTAACTTAAAAATAGATTAAAAGTCTAGTTGAACTTTATAAAATAAATTTATAAAATAAAAGTTATTTTTTATTGATATATATTATTATGCTCTTTTTCTTAGATGATGGAAAATCTTCAACGTATTAAAAATATTAGCTGATTAGAAATTAATAAAAAAAAAATAGAGTTGAAAAGACACAAATTAAAACCTCAGTTGATTGAATCAACCAGGAAGTTGATGATTAAATCCGGTGAATACGAAGCACCACATGTTGACAGATTCATTGTTTCTTGATTCTTTGCTAACATAACAGTAATTTAATTTGTTTGTACAAAATGCTAGTTAACTATTTCGATGATATCACAGCTGACGAAAGGGTGACCCCGTTTCAACAGCCACGCTCTTTCCGTTTAACATTTATTTTTTGAAAAAACTTTATTAGCATGCCCATTATCTGCTACAAGCGGATCAGTGGCAGAACATTGAACACAAATTTTGAAAGAGTAAAATGAATGCTGCTTAATCTATAAATTAAATTATAATGAGATGCATTCTTTTAACAAATTACACACGATTTGAGCTTTAATTATTATTTTTTTAGTTCGAGGGTATATTTAATTAAGGAGATAACAGTAGAATAAAAAATATTATTTCAGCCAGGAGAACTTTGGTTAGGTTATAATTTGTATTTTAACAAGTTCAAATTATAACTAATTAGGGGTTAAGAAGGGAGATAATTATTTCAGGGGTCCATGCTTCTTTTCGAGAGAATTTATCTATATTTTTATACATTACAATTTCCTTAAAAAACTTAATTAATAATACTATTAAATTATGACATTTAATATTACCCTGAGAAGCAATCGTTACATCATTAGCTTTTAAAATTAAATGGTATGTAAATTAAATAACCAAAAGAAATGGTAAAAGTTTAAATTTTCCAAATGTCATAAAAAATACTTAACATGTCAAAACAAATTAAATCCTTCTTAATTATATATTTTTAATAAATATTGTTATAAATAAATAAAATAAAATAAAACTAAGTCACATAATTAACTATCTTAATAATTTTCTTTTGACAACACTATCTTAATTATTATTGAGTTTATTTTTACTATCACATGAAAAACAACGGTAAATTTATGATAAAAACAGGGAAAGAATGATTTCTCCTATAGCGCCAGTATATATCTTTCAATCCACAGTCAAATGGAGTGCATATCTAAAAATACTGTCAAATAAAGCAAATTAAGGACTTTCACTCTAAATGCATGCACATATATAATCAATTGTTCATTGATCGATCGCATTAATCATACATTTTTTGTTTCACTGTAGAAATTGTTACACAACAGCTACTTTTTACTTCATTCATTAATTTCTACAAATGAAGTTCATCATTTAATGCTTAGTTAAACAAGTAGCTAAAGTACAAAAAGAACACATAATTATTGAATTATGGGTAAATTTTCAAAGGGGTATAGAAAACTATGTGCTTTCAATTGCCACATTGGTCCACGTAATGTTTAGGCATACAAAATATGAAGTTACTTAATAATTGAATGTTACACAATTAATCCTAGAGATGATAACAATATTATAAGGTTGGTCTGGAGGAATTTGAGGAAAAAGGTTGGTGGATGTGGGTTAGTTCGAGTTTTAGAAAGTTAAATAACAAAAGGCACATGAGAAAGGCAATTAGCTTTTTTGCTGCAAAAAAGTCAAATAGGGCCTCTTTCACCCATCATAATGACAGAGTGTGTGTGATAGATTTGCACCCAAGATTCATCATCATTGTTCTCTGATATTTCTTTTATAATATATGGTGCCCCTAAATAGATCATCTACATAATAAAATACAAAAGATATATGTATCATCCGCTCTCTTTTTCACTTTATTTTCTTTTGAGAGAATCAAATGGTGAATTGGTGAATGATATTTTTCACTCTCACTTGATTATGTATCTCTCGTTCTATTATTGTGCACTCAACAGGTTTCGCTTTCGCCCATATTATAATTATTATCTACAGTGACAGGCCTGTTGCATGAAAGTTTCATACATTTGGGGGTGGGGGGGGGGGGCGGTGGGTGGAGAATCACTTCTTGGGAGTGTATATTTAACAAAAAAGTAAAATAGAGAACTGATAAAAGAAAAAAGAAAAAAGAAAGTAATACATGTGTTAAAACAGGATTAATTAAAAATAAAAATTATAAGTTAAGTTGATACATATTTTTTCTCATTTGTCTTGTATTGTTGACTTCCATGCCACAGTGAAGTTCCACTAACCACGAAGGACATGGAATTTCCAAGCTTTAAAGGACAAACAGTACCATTATCATTTGAAGCAAACCGCAAGGTCAGGTTGAGTTGTTACTATAGTCTCACCTTTTGCATATTCTCACTTCCTTTTTTCAACATTCTGTCCTACCCCACCTATTTATTTATTCCTTTATGTATTTATTTTGCTATCTCAACTTAGCTAGTTAATGAACCTTTTACATGAGATCTGAAAGAAATAATTTTATTAGAAATTGACACAACACATATCCTTTGAAGAAAGTAAAAGAGCCAAAAAGAAAAGGGAAAGTTGGTTGAGCTACGACGTTATAAGACATACTTACAGATCATGGTAAATTCTCGTCGCCACCAAAGTTCGAGAGAAACCCTTTTTTAACCACTTGTGTCTTCTGTTATGTTATTATTATTATTATCAAGATCTTCTCCAAGTTTCGGTAAGATAGCTACTGATTGTGTTGGATCGCAAAGGGTGGAGAACGAGAAAGAAAGATAATCACGAAATGATGTCAACAACGTCTCAAACTAATGTTAACCAAAGCTTGTTTGAAGAGCAGGATCAGATCTCTACGCAGATGGGGTTCATTCCTTTCCCACCTAACCAAACCTTCCCTCCTTTGGGTTGTCATCAATCTTTGAAACCCATCGGTGCAATAGTTCCTTCACTTTCATCTGAAACTGCTTCTTCTGCTGCAAATTTTGCTGAAACCCTACTCTCAACTGCTATTCAAAGACCACGAGAAGATCTCACTTCAAGTTTTGGTGGAGGAGAAGGCCAACTCCTTTCCTTGAACAGATCGAGGGTGAATTCATGGTGAGAAGATTCACTGTGTACTTTAATTTTCAAATCTCTCCATGCATGTTAACCATTTCGGTATTACAAGTGATTGTATATATGACTCGTCACTTATATTTTCTATCTTCTGTGTTTTTCTCTCTCTAACAAGACTTATGATCCTCATTAAGGGAGAGGATTCAAATCTTTGTTGTAATTACTCTTTCTGATAAGATTTATGACTAGAGATAGGTCTCATGAATCTAGGGCATGGGAAGAAGTAACCGATTGCTTGATGGGTAAAAGAATTGGAGGAGATGATAATCATCATCATCTAGGGGTTTCTTCCATGAAGATGAAGAAAGTCAAGGCAAGGAGAAAGGTGAGGGAGCCAAGGTTTTGCTTCAAGACTATGAGCGATGTGGATGTGTTGGATGATGGCTACAAGTGGAGGAAGTACGGACAGAAAGTGGTAAAGAACACACAGCACCCAAGGTACTCTCCAATTCAAAATTTTCTCTTTTCTGATGGCTTTAATAGAGAGTGACTGCATATAGATCAAGAAAAGGAGAAAGCATATTTGTTTAAATTCGACATTCTCTCTCTCTCTCCAACCTCTCGACCCCTCTCATTATTGTTTCATGCTTTTATCATAATTGAATATTCGGCTCACTACTGGTTTTGGGAAGGTTTAATTTGGGGTCGTAATGCAGACATGATTATAATCATTAATCATATTAAAGCTAGATAGATTCACTTTATGTCTTGTGGGGGAAAGTGCCAGCGTTTTTTTTTTTTTTTTTTGGGTAAAGGAGAGCATGTGAATCTGCCAATGTTATAGAACTAAATAACCCTCAGATGTTATGGTATGTATGAGTACAAATCAAACACACAGCTCTTTTACACCAAATAAAATAAAATTAGAACTAGGTAGCTAGAACTCTCAGAAGTTATGGCATGTATATTAAGTACAAAAACACAGCTGTTGCCATTGCTACTTTAGGTCTGTGGTAAGACTTTTCCCCCCGGAAATCCCTTTATAGGATTTTCGTGTCTTGAGGAATGTTTTACTGAGTAGAAACATAAAATAAACAAATAGAAAGGATTTATTATGCCTTTTTTTTATTGAAAAAAAAAAACGCAATGCTAATATATTTGGATGCTGATTTTATCCTCAATATTTGCTTAACAATATGTTTTCAGTGTCAACTATTCGACGGTGTAATTAATTACTACGAAGGGATACCGCTAAATCATACTGTTATCATTTTTAATCATGATGTTTGAAATTACAACTGGGAGGTATGAAAATTTTGTCAATTGACGTACACAAACATCTTTCTTACATAAGAGGGTGCTGTTTTCTGGGAGCTAAATAATTAAATATGAACTTGCAAAAAAATGGATTTGAAAAAACCAAATAAAGAAAGCCATTGCCATGCAGTTAGCTAGCTAGTTGTGAGGCTTCTGGGACCTTATTGTGGTCTTAAGTTCAAAATTGTATGTTACATATATTTATAAAAATGGCTCGGAGAAGTTACAAAGTAAGTAATTACAGTTGAAGTATTAGCCTAGTGGTGAGTTCCTGTTTATATTCTCTGCCTTGATTACTTTTTAATCTTGTCAATTCTTTAAACTTAAACCCGACATTAGACCGAAAGAAACTAATAATGTACAGGTCAATTAAAACCGAATTTTAAGTGGAATAAAATTAAATCATCTCGAAATGTGAATTGAATAAAATTATAAAATAATATAAATTGCCCTAACTCATGTTATCAATCAATTCTTATATATTTAGTTTAACCAACCCTTCAAATTAAAGTGCATCATTTTAAAGACTCTATTTTAGCCTCTAACATATTTATTTAAAAGATCTAAATTTATTTACAGTCCAACATGTTGCAGAAATTATATACTCTTTTTCGCTGGAAGGACAGGCTAGTTGACCCAAAAAGCTTGGTTGGAGGCAGGTTAAAGAGGGTTGTGTATCTCAATAGTGGGGCCAGAAATATAAAAATTTAAGTATATATTTTTTACGATAAAACTTTTAGCGAGTGAGTAAATTTCATGTATTTGATCGAGGGGCCATGCTTTAAAACAAATGCATAATAAACAAAGTAATTAAAAAACTGTTTGCAGTTAAGTTAACTCCACTGGCAATATTTTAAAAGCTTTCTGCAAGTTATATATGTATAATGATGTTTAATGCTATCAAAGTTATTATCTTGCCTCTACAATTATAATATATATATTTAACTCTGTAATGATGCGTGTTTGGGTGCATGCATGTAGAAGCTACTATCGTTGCACCCAAGATAACTGTCGAGTAAAGAAACGCGTGGAGCGGTTGGCAGAGGATCCAAGGATGGTGATAACCACATATGAAGGGAGACATGCGCACTCACCATCAAATGAACTTGAAGACTCGCAATCTCCTTCTGAACTTAGTAACTTCTTCTGGTAGTGTAAACCAACATAATAATGTTTACATATGTATATTTTTATCGTAGCAAGAGATCCATGAAGACGGATTAATAAGTAGAGAGGAATGAGTAAAAATTGACAGTGTATCTAGGAAATGATGCATGCATGCTTTGATTCATTGTCAATTTTCACTCGTTTCCATCCACTCCCATGCCATTTTCTCCCTTTACTATGCTTTTTAGTTTTACACCATTGTCATGCTCAAAAACAATTAAGAGTATGTACTTCACAGTCCTGGTGGTGTTTCATAAAAACTCCAACCCAAAACCAGTAATATATTTGTAAGTACTGGGCTTCAGAATTTGACTTTTCCACATTAATAGTAGGCTAATCATATTTTTAGTCTATCATCTTTGTATGAAAAGTATCTTTTAGCTACTTAATAATTTTTTTATTTGCTTTAATCTCTTAACTATTCTTTGTCCTTTCTAAGTATCACCATTAAGTGACTTATCATATTAACTATCAGTATGCATTTAGGTAAATTAATTATGTTTTTAGCTTCTTATTTTCTCATAAGATTTACTTTTAATCTTTTAATAATTTTTTTTATCAATCTCATCTTTTAAATATTATTTGTATATATAGTTAAGTATCACTATATATTAAGTAATAATATGATAATCATGTCAGTTGTCACGTAACCTACTACTAGTAATTATGTGACAGTCAAATGATAAATTAAAATATGCAAGTAAGAAATGTACCTTATAAATTAAATGAGAAATTTTACTTGCATTTCATATAATTCATTTTAATTTCAAATTATTTGTGAAAAAAAAAAATAAGAAACACAAACTTGTGGAAATTTTAAGAATCTCAGTCTTTGAACCCTTTCGAAAAACCTCCCATTTCAATCTCACACTCACAAATTCTTACTCCTGGGGTAACACCATACACAAAAGCCATATATGAGGTGGCAATGGCGGTAACAATGTGAGGCGACAACACTGTGCACTAAGGGCAAATACTATTTCACATTGGTTAGAGTTGAGCATGTTGAGTAATATATAAGTGAGAAAGATTGACTTACCTAATGTGTTAAAGTTTTAGGATATGTTGTTGTATCAAATTCACTTGTGTAACTTACTCATTACCCATTATGTGGAGTGCTCCCCGATGTTAAAAACTCCCCAACATTAGTATCAGAGTCGATGGTTCGACCAAGTGACTGGTGATCGGCTCAAACGAGTATTGACTGGATCTAAGAGTGGGATCCTGAATGGAACTGGCAGGAGATCCAAGAGTAGGATCATCCCTTGTGTCGTTGAAGTGCAATGATAGTGTAAGTAAGGCCACCATTGGATACTCGTGGACGAAAGAAAAAAGCTTCCGCTTGAGGGGGAGCGTGACCATGTGGAAGGGATTTCGACCAAGTGACTAGTGATCGGCTTAAACGAGTATTGACCGGATCCAAGAGTGGGATCCTGAATGGAATTGGCAGGAGATCCAAGAGTAGGATCATCCCTTGTACTGAAAGTCTCCCTAGAGGTGTGGAGGACGTGTGTCGTTGAAATGCAATGATAGTGCAAGTAAGGCCACCATTGGATACTCGTGGACGAAAGAAAAAAGCTTCCGCTTGAGGGGGAACGTGACCATGTGGAAGGGATTCACACTTGAGGAGGAGTGTTGGAGTTTAAGTGTGAAGTGAAGTCGCACATTGGTTAGAGTTAGGCATGTTGAGTAATATATAAGTGAGAAAGATCCACCTACCTAATGCCTTAAGGTTTTAGGATATGTTGTGGTGTCAAACTCACTTGTGTGACTTACTCACTAGCTATTGTAGAGTGCTCCCCGATGTTAAAGACTCTCCAACAATAAATATGGATTTAGACTCCCTAATGACAATGTTGGCCGAATGCAAAAACTAGAGCTGTCAAAACGGGTAACCCGGCCCGGCCCACCACGGGTTGAGCATTTGGTGGGCTAACCCAACCCGGCTCATTTATTAGTGAGTTCAAAAAAATTGAGCCCGGCTCGGCCCACCACAGGTTGGTGGGTTAAACGGGTTGGCTCACCTAATTTAAAAAAAATGTAATTTTTTTTAATATACAACTAAAGCCCAAAATCATAATTAAATGATAATTCTAAATATAATCAAATAAAATCTAAATAATCTCATGTAAATAAATATAATTCAAAATCATCTCAAATACTCTTTTGGGCCTAATAATTCAAATATAATTCAAATCCTCATGCTCATTTGGGCAATTGGGCCCAATAAAATGAAAGTTAAAGCATAAGTTTTTTTTTTTTTAACGAGTTGGTGGGTCAGCCCGGCTCACCACGGGTTCAACCCGGGTGAGCCCGGTTGTTAGTGAGCCGGGTTCAAAATTGGCCCGTATTAAAATTTCAAAATTTTTTTAGCCCAACCCGGCTCGAACCCGTGGTGGGCCGGGTTGGCTCACCGGGCTGAGCCCATTTTGACAGCTCTAGCAAAAACACTTGCTTCCAATTACAACAACGTTTAAAAAGTGAATTAATTTTAGTTGATTTGTTTCAATTTTTTCTCATGAAAGTTACCCTCTATTTGTAAAAAAAAAATAGATAAAAAGTTTTCAGTTTATTTATTTAATCATTTTAAAAATAAAATAAAAATTAATATATTTATTACTGTGAGAAGTTTCTATATAAATAGTTTTAAAAAAATTCTAACCTAAGTATGTAATGAACTAAGCTATCACAATTAAATAATTGCATGTCATGACCGTCTATCTCGTTAATTGGACAATGTGTTATTGAAACCTCTTTAAATAAAATAAAAACTACGGGAAAAGATGATAGAAAAGTATTGGTGAAAAATATACATAATATGACAGCAGTGGAACTAATTAACTCTACGTTTGGTTGGGTGAATTAGAATGTATTCAAGGGAGGAGGGTGGATTGGAGGCTAATTAGCGGATATTTGAGTGAAGAAGATAATGAATCCTATAAGTTAAAAATTTACTCTATGAAATAAAGGGATTGTCACAAAATTGAACAAGAAAGACAAAAAAACATTTGTTTATTTTGTATTATATGCACCCCTGATTGAATAAGCAAAACACCCTACATAGTTAATACATTATACTAATAAGCAATGCGTTATATATAAAAATTATCATATTCAAAATATAGTAAAATTAATAATGTATTATTATATTCATATATGTATATATTAACAGACTTGAAAAAAGATAAATGAATAAAATAATAATTATATACATTATTTATTTATACATAAAATATAATTTTAAAATATCAATTTTTTATTTCTCATCTAATTTTACTCTGTGAACCAACTATAAATCACACTCTATTTTATTCTATTCTCTATCAAATCAGTTATCTTCCATTCCCTCTGACTCCTCACCCTCTATCAAGCTTAGTGTAACAGTTTGGACTGAAGCTACTGCCACTGGGCCTTGATGTGCCTATACATGGCCTTTTAAATAAGTAGCAAGTGGCAATAGTTTTGTTTTGGTCCCTTGTTTATTCTTCCAATACCCATTTTACCTTAATTTACTGGGATGGATTGGATTGCGTAGATCCATTAAGCATGGCCTAAACTCTCCCATCCTGAAGGTTCTTCTGCTGTGAGGATCCTAATAGCTTCAAGCCTTGAAGGCCTTTTCATTCAATTAATTTTTAAAAATTTAATTCCAATGTGTCTTAAACTCTTTTCAGAATTTTAATTTCAAATTACTTCCAGAATTGAAATTTTTTAAACGAGTTTATTTCACAAAGAAATAATGACATATTCATCATATCTAATAATTTTAGTATATAATTGTTAAAAAAAAAATAGTGGTGGCATTAGTAAAAAATCAAGTGATAAAAAAAAATCTAGTAGTGGAAGGTTTGAGTAATATGCATATGTTTGAATCATCTTCTTATGGATAAAAAAAATATATATACATAAGCCATCTATATATACATGCTATGTAATTTGTGATTAGGTTTTCGACTGTTGTCGAGTTTATGAGTCTTTGTAACTATGATTGTTGATTGGGGTGTATACAATACAGTAGCATGTCTTAGACGTCTTATCTTGTACTTGCATTGATGATGAGCTGGTTCGGCCCACCATTTGTGCTTCGCCTTTCTTTTCTTGTCTTTGTAATCTTTACACCCAAGACAAAATAAAATGTGATGTAAATTGTAATTATGAATTCTATTGCGTTTCAGTTTATTATCCAAACATAATTTTAAAGAGGCCAAAAGATTATATTTTATTGTTTTAGTTTTCTTATCTAATTGAATGTCAGAAAAATATTCCAATGTTAGAATCAAAGTATTAGAGAATTGAGCAAAAGTCAGATTTAGAAATCTCTTTGCAAGCGGAGTAACACCCATGTTTATAAACCAAATATGCTTAGGTCATGATTCAAGAGTTTTTTTTTTATATATACAGAAAAAAAAAAAGTTATTGTTCAAGGGAACGTTGTTTTTGACAAATCAGCACGCGTGATAAGGTGTTCTACTCAAAAAGAAATGTTTGGAAGCTGCTAAATTCATTGAATACCTGCACCACACACATATTATTTAAGTTTTCAACCAATAAAATGAACATAAATTATTGCAGAATATAAGGTTAGACGAGTTAGAGATGATAATGGGTAGGATATTAGTATAATATTAAAGTTTTCATTTTTATATTTGCACCTTTAAAATTAGTTTATATACCCATATTCATACTCATTATTTACATTTTGATTAAATGGAATAGTTTAATGTATTTTTTAAACAAATTTATAAAAAAAAATACTTTTTTAATATTGAAATTAATTGTGATAATTTATTTAAATAAAACATCAATTAAAATTATAAAAAAAATTATATATAATCTAAAGTACATGATTTTAACTCCAAGCGTGTAGTTCAGCGGTAGGGGTTAATCTACGCTTAAGCAAGGTCAGGGGTTCGAATCCTGCCTTGGGTATGCAGCCGCATTAAATCTTGGTGGATACTCCAGAAACCAAAAAAAAAAAAAAAAGTACGTGATTTCAAACAATAATCGAGTCTAATAAAGTTAAAAAAAGGTTTAATTAACTTGTTAAAAGAAGGGAAAAGTATAAATAAGAAGACAATAAAAAAATAAGTTTGGACTAAAGCCAGTGCCCATTAGGCCTTGATAATGAACTGGGCCTAAGTGGCTAAATCTCCATCTTGTTTTTGGAGCAAGGTCCTTCAGCTTAGGGTTATGGGCTGATGAGAGTTCTAATCACTTGAATACTAAAGTAGTAACAACTACATTATAAACTTTAATTTTGTCACAATGTTTTCTTAGAGGGATGTTAACAGACGAGTTTAATTTTCATGTAAAAATTTTATATAGACAACTGACTAGAAATCACAATAAGACTTTTTATCTAATTATTATAAAAATTAATAAAGTTATCGATCAAGATCGCTAGAATATTATAAGTAGCATGTAACTATTTTTTCTTCCTATTATTAATGATCATCATTTGACCTTTTAAAATTAAACAAAGTGTTAGGAATTAACATGAATATTAATAAAACAGACTAATCAAATAACATAAAGATTGTTCATTCATCATACTGAGCGTTACACTTTCAAATAGCTAAATAAGCAAAAACAAATAATGGTCAAATAATTTAAACCCTCAATCATGGTATGATCATATCTGGAATCTTTAGGGAGAACAAAAGGACTATCAGCCCAAATAATAAGACTAGTTGGGCCAAAATATTAATAATAAGGCTGATGATAAACACACTTCCACTCTCATATAAGTACACTCCCTTTTTTAAAAAATATATATATAATGTTTAAATTACCCTTAAAAAAAATAAAATTCCTAAATTTACACTCCCTTTTCCGCACCCCCGACCCCGGCTTCGAGCAGTTGGTGCAGCAGCTCGCCGACAACGACCCCAACCGCTATGGCACGCCGCCTGCCGCCAAGGACGTCGTCAAGAACCTCCCCACCGTCACCGTCGACGAAGACACTGAACTCGGAGTTGAACCAGTGTGCGGTTTGCCAGGAGAGTTTGAGAAGGGGTTGCATGTGACGCAAATGCCCTGCAAGCACGTGTACCACGGTGACTGCTTGATTCCCTGGCTTCGCCTGCACAACTCTTGCCCCGTGTGCCGGTACGAATTGCCCACAAACGACGCCGATTACGAGAATCGGACGCAGGGGAACGCCGGTGATGGGTCGAGGTCCAGTGGGAGAGATAGTGGTGGCAGCGACAATGGCGGTGCAAGTGCAAGGGGGAGTAACAGGCCTGTTCACAGGACTTTTAGAATATATCTGGGGAATCCTTTTGATGCAGGTGGGTCTGCGCACGACAGCGGGGAAAGGAGATGGAGGAATTTTCCAGAAGATATGGATTGAAGTTGTATGTGAGTAGTTCTTGTTTGAATATGGTTTTGTGTGTTTTGTTTGTTTTTTATGATTTCAGTTGATAGGCATTCATTGTTTTTATTTTGATTTGAGAATGAGATATATTAGTTTTTGATTGGATTCATGATTCGATGTTCTGGTTCTATAGTATAATTGACAATCGATGACATTGAAGTGTGTGGGTTTTGGGGGTGTGGGGTGCGGGGAAGGGGGTGCGGGGTACGTGGAGTGTGGGGAAGGGGGTGTAAATTTAGAAATTTTATTTTTTTAAGGGTAATTTAGACATTTTATATATATTTTTTAAAAAAGGGGGTGTGCTTATACGAGAGTGGAGGTGTATTTATCATCTGCCTAATAATAATCTGATAACGAACTTGGAGTCTCTCTCTCATATTGGACTAGTAATACAAAGTCAAGGCTCATGATATATACACCTCCCTTTTTTTATAAGTACACCTCCTTTATTTTTTTAAAAAAAATTATTAAATATTATAATTTTTTTTTAATTTTTTATTTTACACCTCCAACTTTTAATTTGTTACTTTTTTATTCTTTTTCACATATTTTTTTTTTCTCTTTTAATTTTCACATGCTACTAAAATAAGTGTAGTGAAAGAAAAGTAAGGAGGTGCATGTAAAAATTGAAAAAAGGAGGAAAGATATGTGAAAAAAGTACTAAATTAAATATTGTAGATGTAAAATTAAAAATTAAAAATAAAATAAAAAATTAAGAATATTAAAATTTTAATTATTTTTTTTTAAAGGAAGTGTACTTATTAAAAAAAAAAGGAGGTGCATATATCATGAACCCAAAGTCAATCATCCAATGGCAGAAACAAAAGGGTAATATCGTCTTTTCATAAATAAAATATATTTTGTAAAAGTAATGGGAACTTGTACCAAAACAAAAAAAATTACACTTATTATACACTCTTACATATTTAAGAAAAGAGTTTAATTGGTATAATATAATGTTAGTTGAATGTGATGAAGTATTAAATATAAAAGAGTGATGGATTATTTAATGAAAGATTAGTCCTCTTTAGGGAACCCAATCCGTGTTTGGTTTACCCATACTTAGATGTGTCATTGATTACTCATGAAAGAATCGGAAGGAACGGAGCACGACCAGGTCCGTGCTTGGAATCTGTGAGTTATTTGTTTGGTTTTGGTCAAATTTATAAAAGAAATATAATTTAAAAATGGCAAGTTACTACTAAAAAGTTGAATGCTTAGAGTATTGGGTTTAAAAGGTTTTTGGTTCCCGCATGGCGCATAAAACGAAAAGAAAATGGTAACCGTGATATTTGAGTTGATGAGTGCACGTGTGGTGGCCAAATAGATGAAGGGTTCATCTGCCCCACTTGCCCCCATACACTGCCATTTTCTCTCTCTTACCCCAATCTTCTGGATCAAATATATCAAAGAAATAACACTTAATTAACAGTTCAAATCTCTTATGATGTTCATACTTGATTTTCTAATTTCATATATAAAAAACACTTTCTTCAGACAGATAAACTTATTTTCGTGATTTTAATGCTTTCAAATAAATTAGTATATGATAATCGCATGACAATATATATCTTTAACTTATAAAAAATTATTTCGTTATATAATGAAAAATAAATATAAATATTTTAAATAAAAATAGTATATAATGCATAAAAATATTTCTTATTTTGTATTCAATTTTTTTTTTACAAACCAAGATATATTTTAGTTGAAAAATAACGACTAGTCCTTTATAATGTTGAATTTATTTAAGAAGTTGATATTACTTAACAAATATTTTTTTCATACGAGTAATGTAAGATTGAGTACTTGAATTTTTCATGACCTTGTCTTGTTCTCTATTTCTAAAATATTTGAATTTGATATAAATGGTTTAGAATTTAGTTTGAAGTTGCATTTTTCATAAAGTAGGTTTTACATGTCTTATGACTAATTAAAATCTTATTTTGGTAGATATACTTATTTAAGAAAATCTTTTCATGTAAGAGGTGAAATTATTTTGGTGAGTTTCTATTGACCCTCAATTTAATAAATAAAATTTTAGATCAAATTAAATATTATTAAATTTTAATTAATCATTAAGTTAATAATAGTATTTAGTCTGATAATTTCTAGTATGTTTTTGACTCTTTATCTAATAATCTTAAAAATGTCATCTTATATCTACTAATTTACTTATAAAAAAAATTAAAAGAATTTTTTTATTTTTGATAAATATGTATCCTTTTTTCTTTTTTTTTTCTTTTTACTCTACCATTGATTTTGTTGCCTTCCAAACGGGAGTGTTCGGGTCCCACGGGTGGAGTACCATGGTTCTTACAACCTTTGCCTTTCAACGCGAACCCTTAATTAAATAATAGGAATCTCTGTGATTTTGTTCCCCATCAATAATTTTTTCTTTTACGAAATCAAATTTATTTTCTATAAGATACATTCTTATTCAAGTTAGGTTGTAACTAGTAAAAATTATCTAATATTTAAAATAGTTGTTAAATTATATAATATATTTTATACTTTTTTATCATGTTAAAAAAAAAGAGAGAGAGAGAGAGAGATAATCCACATAATTTAATAGGGGCTTTACTTACCATTTTTCTTAAAGAATCAAAATTTAAAAAACATTAAGAGAATATAATATCTAATATTCTACATACATTTTTTCCATATTTTTGTGGAAAAATAATTTGTATTTATGACGTCTTTAACCATTACTATAATTAATAACAAATTGATTTGATAGAATTTAAATAAATTTTACCAAATATAAAATTATGCAGTAAGTTGGTTATCATTTATTGCAACATTTTATATAAGGCCTTTTATTATTGGGGGATGTTTAAAGTTTTTATTACATATCTCAAAGTTTAGTTATTTTTATATGATATTGGTTGGATTGTCTCCTATAGAGGTAAAGTAATACTTTCATTCTTAACTCTATATTTAACGTGAGAATTAAACTTCATTCTTTGATTAAAGAATATAAGTGTTGAATCACTTGAATTAACAATTTTTTATATTTAAAAGTTTAGTTTTGTTAAAGTTAATAAATAAAAATATTTTACTTTAAATTAACGATTTTTTATATTTAAAAGTTTAGTTTTGGTCGATGGTAGTTCAAAGTAAGTCTATATTATCCCAAAAATCAAGAGCCAAATGGTTAGTAGAGGGGGACTTGAACATAAAATTCCTCCACTTAATGTTGAAATGGAGGAGAAGAAAAAACACTTTGAAGGGATTGCATATTGAACATAAAATTATAATGGCATATTTTATCATTTAAGGCTTAGGATTTTATCAGATTTGATGTTATGAGAGTCATATAAGACATCATTATATCATCATCAATTGTTTTGAAATGTGGGAGTCATATTTTATAAGTGTTTGATGTTATGGTCGTAGTATCTAAAAAAAATTAAAAATAACATATAAAATTATATTAAATATTAAGAATATTTGCTCTAATGTTATAAAATTAAATTAAATATTACACAATTAGATTTAGTATTATGTATAAATATTTAAATTTTATTAATAGTAATTTTAGAAAATTTATTTTAGTTTTTAAAAAATTATACGTTTAGGGTTTAGAAAATTTATTAATAATGAAGCAAACAATTCTTTAGAAAAATTATTTCAATTTTAAAAAATATTATGCATTATAAAAAAAATTTACGATTTTAATTTTTTTTAAAAGTCGTTATTAAATACGATTTCACTATTTTTTGTAAAAAAATAAAATTAAATAAATAAAAATAAATAAAGTCAAATTTTGGAAGATGAATATTTACAAAAATCATGTTATTAAACACAATTTTGATTTTTAAAATTTAAAAAATATCTTAAAATTATTAAAAGAATATATTTTAAAACATAATTTTACGTTAAGTTTCATATATATATAGTAAACACGATTTATCCATCCTCATAATTTTTTAAAAATTATCCATTACAAAAATTTTTGAAACAAAACAACATCATATACCCTATGGGCATCATCACTTTATAATATAGAACTTATGTATCACATGGTTTGAGTTAGAACCAATTAGGCAAAAGAAATTGTTGCAAGTTGCAACTCCGAAATTGGAAACGGCAAGAAGAAAAGAAAAAGGTTGTGTGACCCATCCAAATCCAATATCGTCTTTGCATATATATTTCTTCTTCTACCTTGATAGATCTAGCTAATATATGCGACCAATCATGGGAGCATAAACGACACTCCATGGTCGTACACGTTTTACATTACAATCTTTTCTTAAAATCATTAGAGCATATACAGTACTGTGAATTTCACCTACTGATTGAGGATGCCCCCCTCCTTCCTTCCAATCCTACTACTCTACCATAATGTTTTGTCTACATATCTTTGTAGTTTAGTTACATCTCTTCACTTTAATTTCCCATCACATATTTAGTTTAAATTTTATATTTATAAAAGCCACTAATACACTGAAGTAACTATGTAATTTCTTTTTTAATTTTATATAATATATTAAATTATAAAATAACATACATTCGTAATTGTCTAACATATCACATCACATTTTGATTATAAAAAATAAAAATAAAAACGTCACATCATTTGAAGTTCAACAATAAATATAATATTTATTAATTTAGAACATTGAGACTAAACATTACAGATTTTGATTATTAATTTTCAGCACGGGTTTTCTTAGCACCTACAAACAGTTCAATTTTTAATGTATCCCATGTACTAAAAAAAAAGTGGAATTAATTTTTTAACTTAAACTAAATTAACTACGTAAATTGAAAAACAAAGAAAAATATAAAGGAAAATCTCATTCTTTACGCTCTCAAGTAGCACTTTTTTATTGTCATTAGTTCGACATTGATGTGCACTTTCTCAAGAAGATGTGTAGGATACAAAGAACACATCATCCTTAATTACATTTCTGTTTTTTAGTTAGAAGTTCCATAGAGCCTAGATATTATTAATAAACAATTTCCATATTTTTGAAAGGAAGGTGCTAATGGACAAGGAGACGAGGATACAACTTTTTTCCATATTAATAAACACGTGAATGACTTTAGTCTTGAACCATGTGTTAGGATTGGTCTGATGATGAGAAATTAAAATAAAATATATAGAGTCTTATATTAGTATTGTCATTGTAATTTTGATATAAAAAAAAATTATCATGCTTTATATAATTATCTTGCGAAATATTTTTTCATCAATTTGTTCCGTTAGTTGTCCAACTTGAATTTTGAGATTTTTGATTAAAACTTTGATGTTCTTGAAACAAGTTTGGGTGAATTCAATGAAATATATATATATATATCAACATATTAAAAAAAATAGTGAGTCTATATTATGATTTTCTATGATCAATTTCATGATTTTTACCATAGGACTCGTATGTTGACAATGTTGATCGGATACTTGAGTTCATATAATGCTATGAATTCATCTAAATACACTTTTTATGAATATTCATGGCTTATTTTGTAATTTTTTAATTACAATACATATGTTACCTCACAAATATGAAGTCAAGTTCATTCAATAACACATATTATATGTCATTGTAATTTATACTTATATTTTTAATAATATATCAATATATATTATATTTATAATATAAATATAAATAATTTTTAATCACAAATAGTGTGTTATAAATGGATGTGTGTTATATATAGATTTTTTTTTATGGTGTAGACAAAAACAATTGCTTTGTGTGAAATTTGATGGTTATTTGCTTAAAGCAAACAACTAGTACTTCAGTAGGTATACCAATTACCTTGTGTAAATAATGATAAGTAAAGTACCGTTCGCACAAAGACGTTTACATCAATTATTAAATATTATCAAGTTATTATTTGTTGAGTTAATATCAATAGTGTAATTTTATCATTCCTACATAATGAAATTGAATGAAAGACATGCACTCAGAAGTAAGATGATGAACAAGAACTAATGGTGATTGGGAAACAATATTTTTATACCTTCTTCTAATATAATTTTATTTTTCTTTTAATTATGGCCAATTCCATCAATTATTGTTCAAGTTTATTAATTATTTCTTTAGTTTTTTTATTAAAAAAATTATTTATATTTTAAGAAATTTAAAAAAAAATGAAAAGGAAGTCTTCATCCTCTTTTTTCCAAAATTTTATGATTTGGAGAGAAGTTTTTATTGTTGATTTAGATAGAGAGAGAGGGAGTTTTTCTTCTTATTTTTCTCAAAAGAATGAATTAATTATTTCTATCATTTTATTTTAATTTTCTTCCTCTATTATTTTCTGTTATACTATCTATGTTTATGTAAATAAGACTGTTAGAATTAATTTACACTTTTAAGAAATTAGTTAATTTAGGTAAATAATATTAAGTTTGTCAATAACATGAACTATTTTCCAAAATTAACTTTAAGATATCATCTCTCTTTTCACTTAATTGTTTCTCAGTTAATTAAGTAATGTTTAAAAACCGGTTAAATATATTATTCTGACCGATAATGAGCTTAAAAAAAGTGAATTAGTTTGACTTAAAATATATTGTTCAAAGATTTGGAATGGTGATGCTAAAATATTTATTTAATTAGGTTGATAAGATTAGTCTAATAAGTAATCGGAAACTGGTGAGCATTTTAAGGAATCATCACATGGTGATTATTGTTTAAAACATTGGAGTCAATTGAAGCGGGACCCGAAAGTAATGGCATCGTATCGCAAAGGCGACGCTGCAGGGTAAGCTTTCCGACACAACCAGATGGCCCATTGGCCCACGTGTCACTCAACCTGCGCGTGTCATTCTCATAGCTGTGGCTCCGAATGTGCCAACCACACGAATCTTAATTCTTAAACCCCTTTTTGGGCTTTCAAAACCTTCATCCACATGCCTCAAATCAAATACTACAGTTTTGGGTCAACACTGTTCCATCACCATGTCCGTCACACACTTTCTACAATTCACTAACGTAAAACTAACCATCAACCACACTATAGTATAGACAATAAATAAATAAATTAATTAAACAATTCCTCCAACAAAACCATATGGTTCCGTTTCAAGTTTTGAATTTTACAAGTCTCTTTCCGTGATTCATTTTTCTGGCGTCCTATTCTTTTTTTTCAATCTTTCGTGTAGTTAAGTGAAGGAACATGTTCATTGGAAAGGCCATAATACCACTATTGAGTACTACTTTTTAATTAACCCTGTTTCTTTTGGGTGGTAATGCATGAAAGATTCGTAGGGAGAATATGCACAATGGTACGTACCACCCTATGTACTTTCATCACGACAATAGCATTGTATTTATCTAATTCAAATGACAGATTAGAGGACTAAAGTGTTTCCAACTCGTTCAGAGATGTAACCCAGACAATGGAACAAGAAACGACAGGAGATGAACACCAAATAAATTAAAACTAGAATGAAATTATTAAGACACACGAAACAAACATAACATTAATTATTAATTATACTAATACATTGGTCTGAGCTTGAAGGGATGGTAATGGCCAGTAGTACTAGTATTTAATAGCTGAATGGTTCGTTAACTTGATGCTCCAAAAATATACTATTCAAATTAAATGCAACTTTATTTCCTGCAGGTTCTATTTTCAATCTTCATCAACGTGTATGGTCAACCCATTGTTGTCATCTTTACGCATCGTTCTCGAGCTCTTTTTTCTTTTTAAGAATACAGATATACTTGTGATTATGTTTCCAAGTTTAGGTTGGTATGAAAATATAGTAAATGTTTTTTTCTCTAACACAAAGAGACACGCGCAAAAGTTAAAATTGCACATGTTGGGTTAAATTAAATGAAACCAAAACCCTTCTATTTAGTATAGGGTAATTTATTAAAAATTGTCTTTGTCTTTGTGAAATGGTTACCATTGATTATATAAATAGTAGTGTTCTGGCATAAGGCTTACAAACACGTGGCCACTGGAGGGGGCACATTGTCCCAGTCACAGAGAAAATAATAATTTACCGCATCTATGATCCATCACGTGCAAAGCACGACATCCATGGAGAACAGACAAAATGGATTCATTTACTTACTTTATTTTCTTAATTGAAAATGAGCAATCACTGATGAGTTGAAGATTCTTGATAATTATGAAAATACTAGTTTCGTATAAAAGGTTCGCAATAATGAGAATGGGGACTTTGATCAAAGATGGTCCAACCAAATTTGCTATCCGTGGGGAAAGTTGAAACTTCTTAAAGCTGTTTATTTGTGGTCCGAACTATTATTAAATCCTAAATCCTGTGACAATAATTACCGTAGCACTCAGTTTCCATAGGTCAAGGTTTGGTCCCTTCCTAATATTCTTTCATCTTTTGACAACTGACGTTTATCTCTTATCTATTTTACAATCTTCATTTTAATGACACCCCCACAACGCACACGCGCACAAAATATTTTGGGAAATGGCAGTCCGCACAATTTGGTTTGTTTATTGTAATTTATCATCAACTTGCAAACGGGAGATTATCAAGCATTTAATTCTGAGGTTGATCCTATAAACACGCACGCTTGTATGAAGGACATGGGTGGTGACACCTACGTTGGGTCCTAACTCAAGTGGCTTACCTGTTCCTTTTTGTTTTTATAAGAAAAAATCTATAACAAAATGGGATGTGAAAGTAGCACGGAGACGGATGATAAATACAGACAGACAGCGAGCGTATTGACTCCTGATATGTGATGCTGAATTAGGCCAAAATTATTTATGTCCAGCTGAAGTGAAAATACTATGAGTGGCGTGATACTTTTCCTACAGGGTAAACTAGCAAACAAAACAAGGGTCAGAACAAGTTTGGGGGGTTGTTAATTTCTTATTGAAGAAAATTGATGTTAGAGTTATTTTAGAGGCAAGTTTTGACAAATTATATCGCAAAAGTAGCGGTTGATCGAATGGGGGAAAAGAAAACAAATCAAGCAGGCTAAAGAAAGGGCCAAAAGATCCTCCACTTAGTCGCCATCACTGGGGTCGCAGATTCAACAGAACCTTTTTCAGGATTATATCTGAATGAGAAAGTACTTTGAAAATTCTAGGAAAACACAGGTGGGTAACAACTGAAGCTGTTTATATACAAGTTAAACAACTTTTTTATGTATAAAAATAACAAGACTACATACATCAAAAGCATTCATTCCCCTTTCAACCGTTTCCCCTTATGTCTGAAATAATTAATTTGAAGCGGCAAAGAAGAAGGAAAAAAAACTTTTGGGGGAGCTGAATCCGTCATCTCCTCCTCTCTTCTTGTTTGTTTCCCGATGAATCCACTTTGACACTTCCGGAATTTTTTGCCTAATGCTTGCTCAATTCTGGGACTTCTTTAATGCTCATCTCCACCATCTCAACCGCATTGAAACTATCCTCTTCGTTGGTTATGGTTGACTGAGAATCAATCCCGGATCCCGCCTGAATCTCCTTGAACATTGCCATCACTTGAATCATGGTTGGACGCCGCCATGGCCTATCATCCAAACAAGAACAAGCAACCTTGAGGTGCTGCAAAAGCTCAACCTCCAGATTGGGGTCTTCCTTCATGAGCTCCGGGTCAAAAATATCACTTATTTTCATCTTAGCATGTTGTTTAACCCATCCTACAAGATTATTGTCTCCAAAATCAGACGAGTCCGTTGGCCTCTTCCCAGTTAGAAGCTCCAACAAAACCACACCGTAACTGTAGACATCACCTTTGGTGGAGCATCTGAAACTCTGATAATACTCCGGAGGAACGTACCCGGGGGTGCCCGCAAGTGTGCTCACACTCAAATGTGTATCCATAGCACTCATGTGCCTAGCCATTCCAAAATCAGACACCCTGGCCTCCAGGTTTTCATCAAGCAACACATTGCTCGACTTCATATCTCTGTGAATGATGTGCGGGTTACAGTTGTGGTGAAGAAAAGACAAACCCCTCGCAGCCCCAATCGCAATTTTCCTCCTCACAGCCCAGTTCAACCTGATCCCAGCTTTCTTCTGGTCATGCAGAACATCCTCCAAGCTTCCATACTTCATGTACTCATAAACCAGGAGCCTCTCTTCCCCAACCTTACAGTATCCCAGCAGGGGAACAAGGTTCCTGTGCTTGATTTTCCCAATAGTTTCCATTTCAGCGGTGAATTCCCTGTCCCCTTGTCCGCTGACATGGATCAGCTTCTTGATGGCCACAACACTTCCGTCCTTCAACTGAGCCTTGTACACGTCCCCGAACCCGCCAGAGCCAATGAGACTGTCGTTGTGAAAGCCATTGGTAGCGTCCAGAAGGTCCGCGAACGTGAGTTTCCGAAGGGGCTTCTCAAACGTTGCAAGGTTTATGCTAAGCGCTTCCCGGTTACTGGTGTGCTTCCAGCTCACATTGGCAGGACCCGAATGCGAATTACCATCAACATAAGCCTCAAGAGCAGCCTCCTTCTTCTTCCTCCTCTTTCTGGTCTCAATGGCAATTATGATCAAACCAAAGATACAGAATAGGGAAAAGAGCAACCCCATGGCCACACTCCCCGCCAGAGAAGCCTGCCTCCTATGAGACTTCAAATGTTGGCCACTTCCACTGTTTACCGAATCCGATCCACACAGGCTCAGAGGAACTCCACAGAGACCAGAGTTGTTCTGAAACCCAGCCACAGGTAAAGTATCCAATTGACCCGATTCAGGAATCTGGCCCGAAAGTAAGTTGTTTGACAAATTAATCTCAGTGAGCAAAGAAAGCCCCGTGAGGCTCTCGGGAATCTGCCCCGCGAGTCTATTATTAGAGAGATCAAGTATGTTGAGATTCTTCATCTTGCCAAGCTCCTGAGGAATGCTCCCGGACACATTGTTGTGGCCCAAATTGAGAACGTACAAATAGTACATGGCCCCGATTTCCTTAGGAATACTCCCTGACAACATGTTGTGCGAGATATCCAAAAATATCATAGAACCATTATGGTTAAACGTTGGCTGCACCTTACCTCCATAAACCCTAGTGAAATTGCAAGGGTTCCTAGTCGAAATCCTGTTCAGCTGCTGCTGACTGATCCCCGCAAACTCCAGCAAGTTCCCCGCTCCGTGACACTCCTTACTCCCATCATTCTTTATGTAAACATACGTCTTCCCGCTGATGAAATTCACCGCGATCTTCCCGGACTGCTTGAAGAGCTCCGGCGGAATCGAGCCGGTGAGGGAATTGGTGTTCAGATCCAGCCATATCAAGCTAGTGCAGTCACCAAGCTCCGGCGGAATCCGGCCGGATAAAGAGTTATTGCTGAGCTTGAGTATGGCGAGATTGGAAAGCTTCCCAATCCAGGGAGGAATCTGGCCGGTGAGCCTGTTGTTGGAGAGGGAGATCCAATTGAGCTTGGTGCAGTTAACTAGTCCAGAGGGAATGTTCCCTGTCAACTCGTTGAAATCCAGAATCAGGTTCTCGAGGTTGTTCAAATACATAAGCTCCCGAGGAATCTCGCCGTGGAGCTGGTTCAGCCAGATGATTAGGTCTCGAAGCTTGGAGAGCGAGCCCAGGCTCGCAGGGATAGTCCCACTGAGGAAGTTGAAGCTCAAGTCCAAGGCAACGAGGTTGGAGCAGTTGCTGAGGGAGGGCGGAATAAAACCCGTGAAACGGTTATTCTGCAGGAAAAGCTCCTTCAGATTACTCTCACCGTCTCCGCAGAGAGTTGCCGTTATAGGCCCAGTGAAGTTGTTGGAGCTCAGATCCAGGGACTCCAGAGACGCCAGCTTCGAGAGAGTCTCCGGGAGAGGACCGGTGAAGGTGTTGAACGCCACCGCCAGCTCCTTCAGGCTGCTCATTTTCATCAACACCTCCATGGGCAAGGCGCCGCCGAAGAGGTTGCTGGAGATGTCGAAGGATTCGAGAGAAGCACACGCGCCGAACGCGCCGGGGACTAAGCCGGTGAGGTTGTTGGAGGAGAGATCCAGCTGAACTAGAGTGGAGCAGAGGTCGGCGAGCGCGGAGGGAATCTGGCCGTGGAAGTGGTTGGCGGCGAGGTACACGAACTGGAGGGAACCGGAGGGGAGGGAGGGAAGCGGACCGGAGAACTGGTTGCTGGAGACGTTGAGGTAGAGGAGGCGGTTACAAGCGGAGAGAGTGTGAGCAATGTCGCCGAAGTATTTGTTGGCGGAAAGGTCTAGATACTGGAGGGAGGAACAGTCACCGAAGGAAGGAATCGGCACGGAGAAGTTGTTGGAGGAGAGGTCCAAGTACTGAAGAGAAGCGGCAGCGGAGAAGTCGCTTTCGCCGGAGATTTTGTTTCCTTTCAGCGCCAGGTGGTTGAGGTCGGGGTTGAGGAGCCACGGGATGAGTGCCGGCCCTGAAATCTTGTTGTAGGAGAAATCCGCCACGCGGAGGTTGAGCTTCCAGCGCGCTGAGTCGAACTGGAGGAGGTTGTTGGAGAGGTTGAGCGATTGGAGGTTTGAGCATGAGGAGAAAAAGGACATGTCGGAGAGGGAACCGGAGAGTGCGTTTTGCGACAGATCTATGGCGGACAATGAGGAGGCGCACTTGGAATGGGAGGGAGGGAGGGAAAGCGAACCGGTTAGGTTGGTGGATTTGAGGGAGATGAACTGGAGGTGGTCGAGGGTGAGGAGGTAGGTTGCTACGACGGTGAGGTCGGTGCTGAGTGGGATGGAGGTGAGGTCTATGGAAGTGAGGTGGGTCTGGTTGCAGGTGATTCGGGTGAAGGTACAGGGGTTTTGGTTTGGGAGCCAGTTGGGGAGCAGGGTCGGGTTGGGTAGAGAGTTCTTGAAGCTTATGAGTTGCGGAGTGGGGTCTCTGGAAGCAGCGCCTATCAAAGTGAAGAAGATGGCCAAAGAGAGGAGGACCAAGAGAGAGCTTCTGTACAGGGCTTTCATTTTCCTATGCAAGTGCCAAGTGAGGATGGTTGTTGGTTGTTGGTTGTTTGTTGTTTTTTATTTGATTTGATCTCTCTTGGTTTAGGGTGTGAGCTCTGCCATGAGAGACCACTCAAGGTAGCTCTGTTGAGAGAGAAAGTCGGATTCAAAATGAAAGAGAGTCAAAAGTCCTAGTAAGGAAGGTAAGATGGGTATTTATCAAGTGGAAGAGTGGACACAGCTGTTGCTCACATGCCATGTGACACTCCCTCTCCCTGTTGGATCATTTCTTTAATCTAAGCTTCCCCTTTTCCACTCTCCATGGCATGTCTTCAATCAAAATACTTCATCAAACTGCAAAAACCCCACAATCATTTATTACGCTCATTTAACATTTCCCCCATTTTCACTTCCTTCACTTTCATTAAAAATATTTAACCACACATTTAATTATCTCTCCAACATTTTAGTATATTATGTAGATAAAAGCTTAAATAAAAATAAAAATACTTTATACGGTCAAAAAATATATAAATAGTTTAATTCTATTTGCTTTTTATTTTAATCATCTTCCAATTATGTGTTCGCCAACATATTGCAAGTTTGTGTAAATATAGTAATTTATATATCTATATATATAATATGAAATATATCTAATCAAAATATATTTTATTATTATAGATGAGAAAAATAAATCATAATTTTTAAATTATAAGTAAAATTAATTAATGATCTATAAATATTTTTTTATAAAATTATTATTATTATTCCTTGCATAATTATTAATAATCATTCACCGATCAACGTTATTATTATTGTCATTATCATTATTGTTATTGTTATTATTATTATTATCGTTATTGTTAATGACAGTGTCAGGAACAACAATATCAATAACAATAATGATGATAATAACTATATTATTATTATCGTTATTGTCATTGTTGTGACTACCATTAATGTCACCAATATAAAAAATAATGTGATAATGTTTTTAATAATAAAAAAACTTTTACATTAGTTAAAATTTAATTAATGTTAAGATATTTTACCCTGGTTAAATTTTGAATCAATGTAAAATAAAATACATTCCAAAAGGAATCCCTTTTTTCTCACTCCAATTTTTTCTTGCAAGTTTTTTTGAGAAACTCAAAACTTTCAAATCCCACCCCGAGAAAACCTTTATTCTTCTCTTCTTGATCCTTATGTAACCCTCTCACTCTTTGCTTTCAGACACAAATGTAAAACCACAATGTATGAAATTCCCTAAGATCCCTTCGTCACTTTCAAACCCGATCGCTTTTGCATGTCCCCAATCCAATACACTCAAATATGGAAAACATATAATAAATTAAAGCCTCCTTCTGGATTGCCAACAAAGTCATCCTACTCAACAACCTCCACCACCAAGACTCATTTACCAACGAAGTACACCACTTCATCACCCAAGTCATTTCCTTAAACTAATGTAAAAAAAAAAAAAAAAAAAAAAAATCTATTAATAACGTGGTAGACATTGAGAGTTAATTTGTATTTGATGTTCATGTGTGCTCACTCATGCATATGAATAGGGACTTTACAAGTCATTATATTAAGTTTGTGATGCATAAGTTGTTAAAAGTGCTTTGGTGTGGGAAGATGTACAATGAGAAGAACTCATTTGATTCCAGAAGAATGGATTTTGATGTACTTTCTACATTGATTATGCACATAACTAATGTAAAAAAAAAAAAAAAACATTTTTCTACACTGATTATAAACATATATGGTACAAAAAATATTTTTTACATCGATCCATATAAGAAGTTGTTACATTCTATAAATTTTAAATCAATAACAAAAATATACCATAATGAATTCTTAAACAACATATACCCTATATGCTCTTATTATTGTTGTTGAAGTATTGTTTGTATAACATAAAGGTACTTGAGTCATTAAATATCGAAAAAAATCATAATGAGTCTGGATATCATAAGACTAGGAACAAGTAGATCATTACCTATCGGCATATCCAATGGTTAGAAACCTATACCTTTCCTCGTTGTATATAATAACCAAGAAACATGAACTTATTCTCAGCACACTTGGCAAACAATCATTTAAAAGAGATATTTTGGTATATTCACTTGTTGAGTTGTCAAGGCCTTACTAACAATTAACCTTAATAGAACAAGTTAGGTAAGTAATAATAAGACCGTTAGTAACATTAACATGATTAACCTACCATTAGCAATCTATAACCTTATTGGGTAACGAAGATAAAAGTTCAAAGATCCAAATTCGTTATAGCTAGGACAAATAGAGCCATATATATCGAGTTAAAAATATTATTCATGCAGTTATTACTAATTTTTATCATTCTAAGTCAAAATCTTATTTGAGTATTAAAATGTCTTTTGTAGGTGGATTACCCTTTAAAGATATATTAACAATTCGGAACCTGTTTTAAGGTATTTAGAGTATTGAAATTCATACGAGAAAATTATTGAAGTACCGTGTAGAACAACCTTAAAGTACATACAAACTACAAACAACTAGTTAGAAGTTATTACTTGTACGAGGTTACTTAGACATCTCTCACATCTCGTTAAAAGAATGATAATGATTTTGATAGATATATAAAAGAATTTAAACTTTTTAAAAAAAAAACATATCGAATATTTATAATATTTAAATTTATTAATATCACATTTTACAATAAATTTAAAGCATATGATCTTCAAGCTTTTATTCAATAAGATTATTACATGAAAATATATATAATAAGTTTGATTAAAAAACTTATTAAATAAATTAGCAATATTTATGTTGATGGATTTTATAGCGAAACTTGGTGAAATTTTTTAAAGTAAGTTAAGAAGAAAAGAGTTATAAAAAGGTTATAAAATACTTTATAATTCAAAATACATTCTACATTAGCTCTTCTAAATGTCTCCCAAAATGTAATAAAGAAAAAGACGACACATTTCATTGGAAGTAAAGCTATAAATAAGGGAATACGGGCAAATATTATATTTTAAGTAATTTTGATTTTATCTTATTCCATTTTCATAGGGTCTCAACATTTGTTTGCAAAATTTAAAGTGTATTATTTTGTTAATCAACCTAAGAGGACACTAAAGTAGTTATGAAAGCGACGTCTCTTTCGTTGATAATTTGAGTTAAAACATTAGTCTAATACACAACTAAATTAATTATCCTCACTGCCTACTTTACCTGTGGGCCTTTTGATACCTCGCTAATGTAATTAAAGAGAACTTAGTTATATGTTTCATTTTGGCTAATAAATAAAAGAGTTTACATAAACAGGGTAGTGGCAGAGGTAGAAAAGAGAGGGGAAATAGCAATTCTTGAAAAGAAGTAGGGTAATCAGTTTTTACAGTTACTTGGATAACTTCTGCAGGCGAAAGAGAAATGAAAAGGTGAATCTAAGCCAAACGACAACAAAATTTATCTTGTTCTTCACTCGAGCTTCAAAACTTTCCCCACTCTCTCGTCGCTTCCATAACCCAATACCTGCCGGGTTTCGCTATCCTCACCCGCCACTCCACTCACTCACGTTTGTCCTACACTTTCATTCTGCACACACAAACACATGATCTCATCAGCTGACTGTGAAGTGAAGATCCACATATACGCATCCTGCCACGTGGCACTCATCTAACTTCAATCGTACCAATAAGAGCCTATTTGAAAAGAAAGAAATAGAAGAAATCTGGAAAACTAAAGAGAAGTTAGAAAATATTGTTTTGGATATGAAGGAAAAAAAGAAAAGTGTCAATATTTTTAGGTGGTCTTGTTTGTTATGTAAAACTTTCTTTCTAAAATAACAAAAAATATGAGAAATTTTACTCCTTTTTTTTTTTTTATGAAAATAGGGGCCAATTTAATTATATATTATTTTTGAATAATATTATTCATAAAAAGTATAAACTTCTGGTAATAAAAAAAAGTTATTATTTTTTAAAATAAAATTATTAATTAAAAATACTATTTCTTATTCATTTTTCCTTTACCTAATAATTTACTTTATATCTCAGCATTTCTTTATAGTTCTCTTTTTTTTTTCCTTCACTTCACAAGATAATATATTTATCATACAATATTACAGTTTTTGTTTATTCTTATTACATCACTAATTTAATTTCACATTTATATTTTTATTGTTTGTAAATTTTATGTTTAATTACTTTAATTTTTTTTTACTTGGTAAGGACATATATTTATTTTTCAATAGGTTGATGCTTATAAAAATAAAATGATATTTCTAGACTCAATTTCATGTTTAAGGTAAGAGTCGAACTTGGTTCTTGTTTAAGAAACACAAATAATTCTTAATCCCTCATATGTTAATTGGGTCAATACAATCTTTTTAAGTTTTTTTTTTCCTTGTATAAAATCAAGTTTTTCTACTTTTTATACATATTAAGTTTTTCTATTTTGCTTTCATTTTATATTTAAATCATTAATTTACTTAAAACGGAAAAGACCGTTACCATTTTGTTCATTGACTCTCATAAAAATAATTATTTATCCACAATTATTTTGAATATAATAATTAAATTAATACATTCAACTTATCTTTTTTTGTTATTTAATTTAGGTATTTTATATTTTTAATTGATATATTGTATTTACTCAATACCATATCTAATTTATTACATCAACTAATTTTATTAATTATTAGATAAAATCAAGATAATTTTTTTTATTAAAAAATAAGGAAAATACTGACAAACTTAGTTGTTTTGTAAAGATAAAATTTCTTCTTTTATTGTCATCTTAAATGCTCTTGACGTAAAACAAAAAAAAAAACGATTGTCTTTTTTTAAAAGCTATTTAAAAAGTACCCTTAAAAATCTTTAAAAAAAACTTTATTTCCAGCTTTAAAAAAAATACTTTGGAAGGTAAAGAATACTTTATTATGTTGAAGCTGTGGAAGTAATTTTTTTTTTTCTAAATAAGAATGAGTGTGGCTGTCAATTTGTCGCGGGTTCCCGCTCCCCGTTCCCTCATTCCTCATTGACCAAAATTGACAGGTAATAATGTGTTTTTGTCGCTCAATATAATAATAGTACGTGTACTTTTTTTAACACGGGTGATTTTATGGTATTTTAACTTAATTATATGAGTGTTTTTAGTTGTAAATTATTGTTAGTAATGCTACTTACAAACTTTGGAGTTAAGAGATTTTGAAGGTTAAATTGATCTTTAGAATAGTTAAATCAGAGACAAGTTTCATCAACTCAAGAAAATATATAAGAATTTTCTTAAGATGTCATATTTTAAGAAAATTATAGAGAGAAATAGAAAAAAATTTCTTTGGTGAATGAACATTATCCTAATTTTTGTACTAAACTCTTCTCCCCTCATTCCTGTAGTTGATATAGACTTGTAGTGGTAGTGAGATTTGAAGTTCAAGAGCTTAAAATCTTAAGTCGAAAGTCGTATAGAGCTCACATCCTCATTTTTCTCTTCTTCTCTTCCTAATTCGATTCTCTAATAGGTAAAGGAAGCTTGTGTTGATTGGGTTGGATGCATGTTGATTAGTGTTGCCTATAATCACTAGATTCATGATGTTATTGTTACATGTATTGGGATGATGATTTATGGAGTTAGGGGTTTTCTCTTGAAGTGGTTATGTGTTGAATATAGTGCTTCTTGCTTTAGAGTGGTTGCATGTTGTAAATGAAATTATTTTCAAGCTATTTTTTATGTTTATATATTGTTTTGGGCATTACAAATGAGTTTTGGCTAAACTTTAGGTGGATTGGGCTAAAATCAAGTTCTACATAGGAGCAAAACTAATATCGTGTCGAGTGCGCTTTTAGGGCACTAAGCATGGTTTCAAACCTAGGGGTTTTGTCTCGTCCATGTGAGGCGTAGGGTTGATGGCATCGAGCGTGAGGAGAGATAATCATCTCAGGTTGAAATCATGTTAGGTGTCAATGGAGTGACGACAGGCATGAATTGTGTGGAGACCCCTACATGTTGGGGGCAAGGCGTGGGGCTATTGCCATGCCAAGCGCAAGAGAGTGGGAGACTCTCTATGTTAATCAAGCTAGGCACAGGTAGTTTGGCACTAGACATGGGCAAAATAAGAAACCCTTTGTGTAAATGGTGTTGGACATCTTCTAAGTGGCGTCGGGCGCGAGATGCATGATCAAAAACTTGTTGTGTTAAGTTGTTTTATAGTTAAATGATGATGATAAGTTGTGAGATGAATGATGTATGATGATAAATTCATATGTTGTAAGTTGATTTAATATATGACAATTTTTATGTTGTTAAGTTGTAAGTTGATTAATGAATAAGTTGTATAAGTTGTAAGATGTTCTAGTTGAATGAGTTGTGAAGTTGTATGATGTTTAAGTTATTCAAGTTGTTAAGTTGTTAAGCTGTTAGACATGTGGTAGAGTCACATCTTTACTAAATATACATATAAACTATAGGATATTAAGTGTTATTTTTGAAGTTAAAATATCTCATTGTGTGGATATACATTGCGGTACTCTAAGAGCTTGTTGAAACCCTTCAATAAGTAAGTTGACCTCTAAATGGGGTAATTGTTTTAAGTTGTCTTCTCTAGGTTTTATGCGGCATCCATATGTGGGCAAGGTTGATATAATTGTGTATAAAACAACTAACTAAGTACAAGGTTCGGGACTTAATCTATAACCAAGTATTGGAGGGGCATGGTATTTAGAGGATAGTTAATGAGTTAATCCCCTAGGTGGTTTAATTTTGTAAGCTAATGTCGTGGTAGACTCATATCCAAGTTATTCTATCTTTATAACAGTACCAAACTTCCTAGTTTAAGTGATAAAACCCGCAAAATCAAATTGATTTGTTAGTTGACCTAGTTAAGACAGGTCACACATTGTGGTTTGTTAGGGCCTAACTACTTAAACTTCTGACCTCTACTGTACTCCATAGTTAATATGCATGATGACACATTAGTTGTTTAAAGTTATTTTATGGTGATGTGGAGTTGTGTTGTAATTTGTTGAAACTTGTTATGTTGAAGTTATTATGATGCTATAAATCGTAAGTTGTATGTGTTGCTGATGAAATGAGTTGCGTGTTACTTTCTTAAATGAATGTAGATTGTGTGAGGTTGTAAGTTGTTTAGTTTTAATCTTTGTGTCGATTCTTTTCACAAGCCTACCTTATATTTTCCTTGTATTTTGAATTGTGATGATAAATTTTTTTAATACCAATAATAATTTTAGCAATTATAAATATATTATTAATTAAATACACAAATAAAAATTATAATACATGTAACTTAAATGTGTTAGTAGTATATTTGATGGACCAAAAGTGCATTAACCTTCCAAAGCATAAAAATAAATGTGAAAGTAATTATCTTTTGTTTTTATAATACGTTACTTGAATGACCAAAAACACATTTAATCTTATTACTTCTTCTCACTCTATATAGTATATATACTTAAATGTGTTCGGTATATATACTAGTTGTAACGGTTTTTTTTTCTTTCTATAATGCGATGTTGATTAAGTTTCACACTTGCATTTTTATTATTTCTACAATGTAAATTTTAATTATATTTTTAATTTATTTTGCATTTTTATTGTACAACTTAAGTTTATATTTTTAAGAAATAATTTAATATAAGCATATATTTTAAGTTTGTGCAAAATAATCATTTTTAATTTCGATCCTTGTAGTTTTTTTTATTTTTTATTTCTTTAAAATTAAAAAATATTATTTTAGTTCATATTATCATGTGACATTTTTAACTATTTATGTGTTTAATAGAAATTATGTAATTATTTCAAGTGATATCCATTACTATGTGTAATATTTTTATCTATATATGACAATTCTACATTTTAGTATAAATTCTTAAAAAATTTATTAAATATATACTTTAAAAAGATTATAAAAACAAGAAAGAATAACTTTAAATTTTAAAGAATAAAAATTAAAAAGAAAGTTAAATCAAGTAACTACAAAATTATTTTTAAATTTTAGAAAGAAAAAAAATATTTATCAGCTGTGACAAAGTCACTACAAATTTTTGTGGTTAACTGGAGTGATGTGGATGCCAATTTCTCCCCACTTCTCTCTCTCTCTTTTCACTCTCAGTAGAATGAATTGCAGGTAAAAAAATCTTCCTAAGTTATTTATATATATTGACATTGCTGATTTAATTTCACATTTAATTTTATCGTATATAAAACTTAAGTTTAATTTAATATTAATTTATTAAATATTTTGATTCTACTATTTCAGTGTCTATTTTTATTGTCTTTTAATTTTTTTTAGATAAAATGTCTTGTTTATTTTATTCTTAAATGTTATTTTCAAGGTATTCAAAAAGTTTGGTTAAAAATCTAAAACAAACAATATTTTTATTATTTTAAGTGACTAAAAAATATATGGCTAAATGAGAGTGACGTGGCAGTCAATTTGTCATTGCTTCCTCTTTCTCACTTTGCAAAATGAATGGTGGATGAAACAAGAAACAGAAAATTTTACTCACTGTCGTATAATCCGACGGTTGGTCCACAAAGGTATGATTTCACAAGTGGGACCCGAATTGACGGGTCTCACCTCAGCATGAATAAATGGGCACTGAAAATGGGAAAAAAGGTTTGAGTAGTTTCACAAAAGAAAAAAAAAGAAGTCAAAATAACTATTAAAAAAATAAAATTAAAAATAAATAGATGATGATAGCGATGATTATGATGTGGAGGGACCTCAAGCTGCGATCAACACGTGCTCGTGTCCAATATGATTACGTGGCCAAATAACAGAATTCTATCCACATTTGACTGCATGGTTACCGACACGTTGGCCAAGTTGTCAATATTACTCTTAGCATTCATTCATTCACACGAGTCTTTTTGTTTTTCTTCTTCGGTGAAATTAATGGCAACATATTGAACCATAATAATTGTATTTGACGAACTTAATTAATTGTGGTATGGGTGTTACACCGAGCCAATTAAGCAAGGGAAGAGAATGATGAATTATGAATGCGAGAGATAGGGATAGAGAGGACACCACACGTGCACAAGCACGCGCATAAAATAATTGAAGGCTTCGAGGGTCCTACACGAAAGGACTAGGGTGGGACCTATGTACCTCGTGTTATTAGAATTAATAGTAAGAGGTTGCATATGAGAATATGACGAGTAAAGTCGCATTTTGAGTCTACACAATAAATTTATTTTATAAAATTAAAATTAAAATTTTACTTATTATTTATTATAACTTTTTTTTTTTTATAAATTTAATATCATATTTTTAAAAGTCTAATATAACTTATTCATTTATTTCATAATGACAATGTTAAATAAATTCATTAATTTAATTTTAAATAAGTTAATAAATTTATTTTTAAATATGTGTATAAATATATTTTTTAATTTATATGATAAAAATAATTTATTTTTATTATTATTAAAAATTAATGTTTAAAATAAATAAATAAAAATTAGCATAAGAGTTTGAATTTATTGCCAAATTGATTATTTAGAGTCAATAATCTATACACATTTTATATACATTAGCATACACTCACGCACAGATTATAATGAAATAAGATAATTTTATTAACTTTTTATAAATAGTTTCTATATCTCATTTAAAATTATTATAAATAACTAATTGTGAAGAAAAAAGAACAAACAAAGTTGTGAATATTAGAATTTTTATTTTTGATTTCTTAATTTTGTATTAATAAAAAGTATAACATGTTTAAGTGCATTATAAATGTAAGAAAATATTAATATTTTTTATTTTATTATTATAAACTCATTTATTTATTATAAATTTATTCCTGTTAAAAGAGAAATATATATATATATATATATATATATATATATTATCTTTTCTAATATCACATAGATAAATAGGTTGATTTATCAAACATAACACTTTTTTTTATAAGTCTAAACCAATCTTTTTGAATAAATAATTTTTTAAAAATATAAATCTAACATTTTTATTAAATAAGAAAAATTAAGTTTTAAATAAAATAAGTCATAAATTTTTTTTTGTTTAAAACCTAATCAATTCTTATCATTATAAAAGATGATGGATAGGGTGAGGATTAAGGACATGCATATTAAATTATAAGTCTAAATCATTAAAGTTAAATAAATAAAAAAAGGGATGTTCATGTTCATATTTATACTAATGAAAGTTCTATGATTATTATCTAGTGCTTTAGGAAGGGCTTCTTTTTTTTTTTGTGTGTGTGGGTCTCGCCGTCTTTTTGGTCTTTCTTTGCATCAAATACTAATAACAAGTACAAAAGAGAAATGAGAATGAAAATCAATGCCACACGAGAGCCATGACCTTTTGAGAGTGACCCTACCCAATTATTTTGGCAATGAACAACGGAAAGGCCAGAGAGAGAGGATGTTTATTCACTTAATTATGGTTACATTACCAAGCCAGCACTTGAATTAACAATTGTGATACATGATTAGAAATTTTTGGATTTTTTTTATTTTTATTTTTCCATAATGGGTTTTGAAGCTGACCAAATGCTTTTTGTCCCCCACGTAGGATAGGGAAGAACTAGCAAAATAAAAAAAACATGCATTTGCATGGTAGATTAAGGTTGTGGCAAAAGTGAGTGCGATAGCGTTGATATTAATTTTGGAAACTGCTGGAACTTTTTAACTGCGGTGACTAGCTTCAATTAATATATCATTTTAGGCATATTATTTAATGCAAATGTTATCACGTGTAAAAAAAAGGAATTATACTTCATAAAGTCGAGAGTGATAGTGTAGAAATAGATACACACAGAAATAGTAATTGTACAATTATAAGATGATCTAATAATTTCCATTTCCCACCGAATTGTTAGGCCAGGATGGCTTGATCTCACTTACACAGATAAATTCAACAAAGTGGGCCAAGTAGTAGCTGTATTAGAACCTAAATTTTGGCATTTTATGACCACATTTCTTGAAAAAAAATTCTTTATCATCATTCTTCCTATACCTTAATGGCCTATAGCTACAAAAAATAAATAAAAAAAATAAAAATAATATATATATATATATATATATATATATATATATATATATATATATATTCACACAACCTTTTTCAAAACTGAATTAATTAAATTCATATATATTAAATATGAACATAGTTTTTTTTATAAAAGTGTTTTTAAAAAGAGTTTTTTGATGAGAAAATTTTTATTTACTTAATTTAATTTTTATTTATTATAATTATTTATAAATAAAATTTTAAGTTTTCATTCTTAAAAAAATTATATTATTTTTTTACTTATGCAGTCACACATTTTTTTTCTACACTTATCATATTAATTTATATATTTGATCAAATCAATATTTTTTCTTTAATTATTTCATAAAAGATATTTTGAACTTTTTTTTATAGAGATTTTAATCAATAATTTTTAATTAATATTAAATATTTTTAGATGCTTATATATTTATTATTAAAATAATATTTTAATAATTTATATGTTTTGAAATTGTAATTTAAATTTTTATATTTTTATTATTAATAAATCACTTTTATTAAAAATATTTTTATATATTTTATGTGTATTTACAAATGCTTAAGCAGTATATGAGATGCTTATTGATCTAACTGCCAATGACATCCTAGTTAAAATCGTGACCTGTTGTTCCTTTTAACAACAATTTCATCGATCTTGTTCTTAAAAATATAATTTGACTCATGCTTGGTTACACTATTAAAATTCAATGACTTCTTATACACATTGAAAAATATTCTATTGTAAGAACCAGTTTCTTAAGATTAAAATAAAATTTTTATACAACAAATCATCAAAAAAGGAAGAAAAGTACCATAAAATTAACGATATAGAAACAATGAAGAGATAAAGCAATCTTGAAATTTATCCAAAAATGAATGCATGAAGGAAAATTAGTCCAGAAAAAAGGTCACAGAATCTTCATCTTTTTTTGGTGTTCACGACTCAAACCCAGTAACAACTTCTCTCATGATCCGAAATTGGCTATTATGATCTTTGTTCACAATCTAATGTATTATATGAAAGTTATACTGCTAAATTAAATTTTTTTAACATTTAATTTATATTTTGATACCTTTATTTTTAATTTCTCAATTTTAATGTTTTAATTTTATAAAATTTATAATTTTGATTCTCTATATTCATCATTAATCGTTAAAACTAAAATACTCACATTCGAGGGAACTATGGTATCGTATGGGCATTGCTTCTACGACAATGATGTCGACTCTCAACCTACATCCTTGGCTTTGGTATATTTTCTACACTTTGGTGCAACTGGAAATGGCGAAATATCCAAGTAATTGCCAACACCTCCTGGAGTGTCACGTATGTTGGTCAACTAGTTCGACGACAAAAGCTTGAGTGTCATCTTTATTGCTCAAAAACTCCCCGGGAGCAACATGGTCACTGGGCCCCTCCTGGCCAGGGAGACGTGAAACTTAATGCGGATGCTCTTGCTCTAACCAAAAGTCGATGGGTGGCGGAGGTGTTCTCCGGGGTGGCTGTGGAGATTGACAATTTGGATTCTCCACATGCTATGGCCAAGGCAGTCCTTTTCTCGCAGAAATTCTGGTAATAAGGGATGGACTGATGCATGTTTGGAGGTTGGGGTATAGAAATATAACCTGTGAATGTATGGAAGCAGTAGATGCAATCAATATTTTTGATATGAGGGAGTTGTCACTGCATGTGCATAAGGATAAGCTTTTGCAAATACAAAATATTTTAAGGAAGCACTGGAGAGTGAAAATCGTGCATATCCCTCGGGAGTGGTATAAAGTGGCGGATTGCTTGGCTCATGAAGGGGCCAATGGTTTAATATTAAAGACCAGTTCATTACTTCTCCATCCCTAGCCCTTGAAGCTTTCCTTCAAGATCTAGCGAATGTATGCTAGTTAGTTACATACTGTTTATTTTTCCTTATTTTCCTTTCTCTACCAAAAAAAAACTAAAATGTTAGTCATGATGAGACATTTAATAAATGACATGGAAATCAACATTTGAGGATATTTAGATTAAATTTTACTTTTATCTTATTTTTAACTTATAAAAGTAAAAATAAAATGAAAAATAGATTAAAAAAAATGATAACTTAGAGTGTAATTTTAACCAATAAATAACATGCTAAAATTATGAATTTTTATAAAATTGAAAAATTAAAATACGAACCTCTATCTTAAGTAAAAGTATTTTTTAGAGACTTTTCTTCGAGAGAATTTGTAGATTTTTTTTATTTATATTTTCTTATTTAATTTAATTTTTATTTATCAAAATTATTTATTAATTAAATAATAATATTTTAAAACAAATTATCAATCAATAAAAAAATTATAATAAAAATTATTTATCATAAATCTAAAATATAATTTATACGTTTAAAAATATTTATGTAAACTTATTTTAAATATAATTTTATATATTTAAATATAATATTTTTATATATAATTTATTATAAATTTTAATTAAATTATATATAATAACATGTTTGTGTATTGCACAAACAAAAAAAATACTATTTTGATACTATAAATAAATCAAAAGTGTAATTTTAACACACAAATAAAATGCTAATTAAAGATGAACAAGAATAACTAAGAAAGTTCTAGATGGTTAAAACGAAATGATATAATTTCGTAAATGGAAAATAATTTCTTTTACCATTTGCAAGGATAGGATATAATTCATTAGGAAATCAAATAGGAGTTGAGACTTTTTTTTTTTTTTTTTTTTTTTTTTTTTTACTATTTCCTATTCTACAATCCTTGTAAAATTCATCAAACTCTGCATATGTGATCAATGAGTTAAATTTAAGGTTGAATTTAGGTAATCTCCAAATTCAATTTTTAACAAAAATAATCCTTTATCATACATTACTTATCTTCTAGTCAATTGAGATGTGAAACTAAAAAAAAAAAAATTATCAAACTTCTAATTGTGTCTCCATTAATCAAATTATGCACAAAATTTCTTAATTCCAATTGGTATTTTTTTCCCATTAGTTCCATATATGCTATTATTTTCAATCTTAATTTCATTTTTTTGCCAAAAAAAATCTAAATTAATTTAACTTATTCTCTTTGTAGAATTTTATGCAAAATAATTGTCCCGTGCTATTTAAAAATTTCAAAATATTTCATTCTTCCTACGTTTCCACTACCACAAATCAACTGCATCATATTTTATAGGCACCGATGGAGGGAAATAATTTTATGTTAATACCTTTCTATCAGTTGTTAAATCTATTACTATTGTTCCCACTAATGTCAAAAGAGGAATATTGTGACATTGATATTTGAATCGATGTAAAATATAGTTTCTTACAATGGTTATAAATAGAACGAATATAAAGGTATATCAATTATATTTAAAATTGATGTGCAAGACCTTTTTATTATAACGATTATGGTATAATTGTTGTACTTTTTTTTTTCTTTATTACTAGCGGGAAAATAATTTACAACATCGATTATTTTGGATATATAATATTGTTTGTATAACTGTTGTTGTTTTTATTAATATGGTATTTGAGCACATAAAACATCATATGTTTATTGGTTATAAATAGCTAATGTAAAAGAGTTAGTAAAAAAACAAACAAAAATCTCGTCAAGTTACCTCCATTTTCTCACATCGTTGTCACCGTCACCTTCTTTGTCACACACCAAAATCATAAACCCTTTTAGTGAACACCCCTCATTGCCTCCCTTTTTGCTAACACTCCTCTTAAAACACAACAATTAGAGCATAATGAACAATTATTCCATAATGAACAAGAACCAAAATGGAGAAGAACATACTCAGAGATAATCATGCTGATTATGTGAACACGAATAAAGAAGAGTGTTAAACCACTACTTATTATCGTCAAAAAATTTGAAGGGAGAATGAGCGACAATAGTGAAGAGTGAGCATAATGACACAATTTATGGAAGACATGATTGACAACGCCGATGAATCTAAAGTAGATCAAGCTTGATAGAGGAGGGAGAAAATGATGAAGACGCAAAAGAGGAAAGGGTTCCATGCATGTTATAACAAAATATATAACAATGATTACATTTTAATTTCTAACATATGTTATATATCCTATATAATGTTGTATATTGTATACAACATTGATTAAAATATAATCCATGTTAACATAATGTCATTAATTTTAAAAATGACACCATCTCTTCTATTATATCAAGTAGCATATAATTGATATTAAAGCCTAATTTGTATCCTTTTTTTACATCAGTGAATAATTAATTTGGTTTTATTTCTTTCAAACTTGTAAACAAATACAATCAAACAATTCATCGTCAATAATACAAAAATGATCATCATATTCATAACAAAACATTATTCATACAATAAACTAACATAGTCTATATTAGATACATATTAAATTAACTGAACAAGTTATAACCTAACAAAATGCATCTTAAATTGCTCAAGTATAGTCTAAATTTCCATAAAGTACTAGTGGTGTACAGCCCAATAGTTAAGACCTCAAATCACTCATTGAGTCATTGCCAAACATAAAAGTTTCATAATATTTCATCCAAATTGCCCTAAACACTAAACTTGACGAAGGAGAAAGGTATTCTAGTGTATACAAAAAAAAAAAAACACAAATTAAATTCACAACATAAAATGATACATGCAGCAAGAATATTATTAAAAGAAATAGAAAAATCAAATAAAATATTCTTCAACACTATCAGTGCTTCGACCTTAATCAAGGAAATTGACATGCAAAGGAATAATAAAACAAAAGCTATTGGAACTTCTACCGCCAATGCCAAAATTATTATAGTGCAAAAGGATATATATATATATATATATATAATATCGGGTTTTGATCAACTTGTATTAGGTTTGATCTAAATACTAAAAATTTAAATTTAAATTTATTGAGTCAATTTAGATTTGCATGTTACCTATAAATACTCTCATTAACAGAGATATATTAAGTTATGCAACATCATCTAAATTTAATGTGATTTCTCTAACAAGATATAAATGCATAGATTTTATATGTTAGATTCAATAATCGGTAAGTATTGTTTAACAAATTTGTCGACAACATTTAAGAATCTTTTTTTTTTTAAATCAAATTACATTAACTAAAAAAGTTAATTTAAAATTTGAAAAATCAAAAATTAGTTTATCTCATATTTAATGATTTAAAATATAGTTAAGTTTTTTTTAAAAAAAAAACTTATAATATTTATGTAAAAACATAATAAATTAAAATCCTAATAGAATTTATTTTAATAATTTTCTCAAACCAAAAACAAAAACTAGAAGAAAAAAATATAGGAAGAAATTATACCATATGATATTTTATTTTAAATTTTAACAAACGAACACGATATTGGTCTTAAAAAAAAAAGTTTTATTTTTATGTATCATTTGTATAAAGATTCTCACACTTTTCACTAACAAAAATGATTTGAATATACTTTTAGCTCATATAAATAGAGTATTATTCATTTTTAATCTCTAAAAAATAAACCGACACTTTTTAAGTCTCTTGTTTATGAAAATATGTCATATATACTTATTTTTTTAAAATAAAGGACCAAAAGTATTTTAAAAAAAATAAGAACCTTATTTGACGCATTACATAAATGGAGATCAAAAGAAAACAAAATAATTTTTTCAACTAAAATTGAATATTTTCATAAGATTTAAATACCTTTTACTCTTATAATTTTGACTTTATTTTTTAGTTTTTATAGTTTAAAATAAATACTTTTAATTCATAACTTACATATTTTAATCCTTTTTAGTTTGTGTAATTGTTTTTTTAACACCATTTTCATGTGACTGATGTGAATTTATTAAATCCACATGATTAGATATATTTGATTTTTTGGATGATGATGCGTCACTTAATAATTTGAGAGGAAGAAAAATAAGGAGTTCGGATGGTTTTGTGAACAATCAATGTTTATTATGATTGAATATAATATAGATGAATGACCAAATTGTTAATGCTTGTGTAGTAAAACATTAAATGACACATTATCATCCAAAAAATCAAATATATCTCTATCATATGGATTTAATAAGTCCACATTACTTACATGAAAAAGGTATTATGAAGAAATTAAAATGTGATGGAAGAGCATGGGCTAAAGGCCCAACCACTAGAGCTATGGCCAGGAGATTACTTGAAGATTTGACTGCTTCAGAGCTTAGTGGGCCCAATGGGCTTGGTGGGCCTAGGGTGCTTCTCACTTGGGCCTTCATTGAATAAACACCATGTTTTATTGCATTACTTAGTATAGGAAGTTACTTTGATGTTTGGTCTTTTATTTTGACCATAGAATATGGTTTTTGTATTTGGGCTTATTTTTGGGCTTCTTGAGCTTTGGGCTTTTGATACCCAATATTAGGCTCATTCTTCTTCTTGTAATTTTTCCTATTTATTGTATTTTCTTGACCATTGTATTTAGGTCATTAGATTAGGGTTTAAGGAGGATTTGTAGTCTAATTGGATTAGGTTAAACTAGGTTTAATTTAGGATGCATTTAAGTTACATTTTGAGTCACATGTTTGACGCCACCTTGGCTGAACATGTGTGACTCAAAATTAACCCTAAATGCATACTAAATCAAAGCCAAATGCACCTAGCTCTAAGTGTGACCGGTCACCACATGTGAGCTAAGTTTTGAATTCAAATTTTTGAAATTTGAATTCAAAACTTGGCGCCACATGTGAGGCTTTCACATTAGGCGCCAAGTGCTTGATTCCGGATCCTTTTAAATGCCTCCTTCACACCTTGTAAACTTTACTTTGAATATTCAGAAATTTGAGAGCCATTGAGCCAAGTTTCTCCCTCAAAGTCACCGAGAATTTCACTCTAGTTTTAGGAATTCACCATTGTTCCTTCTCTTTGAAGTGGACAATCCATTGATGCTTGAGCTTGGATACTTCCTTCTAAGCTTAACCTCCTTCCATTCCGAAAATCTCCATCTACTTAAGCCTCCATTCCATTCAGTTTGCATCTCCATTGAAGAGGATCCGAGCTAGGTGAAGAATAGGAGAAGAACTACATTCACTTTTCCTACCTTCTCCATCAATTTTGGTATCAAGAGCAAGGTTCTTCAAGGAGATAAGTGCTTCATCTTTTTGTGTCCGAATTTGTGTTCAATGTGTTCTTCTTGTCTTGTTTAAGTTTCGTTGTGGATCTATATGTTTTGAATCCTCTTGTGTTCCATAGATCCATTGGTTGATTGTTTTTGAGTTCCTTTCACAATCAACATGAATTAGGACCTTTTTTCTTGTGCTTATATTTTGTTTTCTTTGAGTCTCTCCATTCTTGTATGTGTCCGTGATTGGACCTCATGCATATACATTAGATTTTGGTTTTTTAATCTTGTTTTGTCTTAGAAGTTCATGTTTAGTCCTTATATGTTGCAAATTCCTTGAATAACATGTTTAACCTAGTTTTATTTTGAATTTTGTGTCTACATGTTGCTCTCGGTTTGCTCTAATTTGTGCCTACCTATATGTGCTTTTTCTTTTACCTTATTGTGTTCATAATTTGCTATTAGTCCTAACAAGTTTCTTTAGAGTTAGGTTTCCATTGTGTACTTGAGTTTTCAAATCACTTTCCATTGAAAAATCTTATAAAAATTTGTTTGACTCAAAATTTCAAGTGTTTAATTCTACTTCTAGTGCACTTTTTCTTGTGGATTCAATTTTAAAAAAAAATTAGAGGCTGAAAACAAAGATAAAACAGAGCCTAAAACAAAAGAAAAGTTCTAAAGTTCAAAAGAAAAGTGTGCAAAAAGAATTCAATACAAAAAAAAACCTAAGACTAGTGCACTAGTTTCTCATTTTCACTTGGATTTTGACCTAATTTTTTTGTAGTCTCGGTTTCTATAGCTTGGAATCATAGAAAAATTTGAAACAAAAGGCAAACACCTTCTCTGGAGTCTTAATTTGAGACTGGAAAAAGAAAGAATTAAAAAAAAAAAGATAATTTAAAATGCAAAAGCCGTGAGGTGTTCTTGGATAAATTTCACTTGATTCCTTGTTTTTGTTTTGACTACTATTTGTTCTATACTTATCCAATTGCTTTCAAATTTTTTTTTGTTTTGTTCATCTACTCTAGTACCTATCTAGGAACCTTCCTAACTGAGTGCTAGCTTTTATTTGGAGTCTTAATTTTCAGTTTTACTTGTTGAACCTCTTTGTGTCTTGTTATATACACTTATTACTCTTTACTTTTGGTATAAGCTTTCCAAATTGTGCTTTATTGCTTGTCTAGTTTTCTTTCATTAAATTCCCTGTGCTGGAAGTGGCCTCAAATCCTTGCTCAAGGATCAAGCATTGCTCAACAAAGAGTAGGAAAAGTTTGGACACTAAGACTACAAAAATTGACCTAATTTAGTGACCTAGCTTTTCCTAAACTTCCTTCACTTGAGTGACCATTCCTTTCACCTTGTGAGGCAGCCACCATTAACCTCTTTGTTGTGTTTCTTTTGCAGGTCCAGGAGCATCATATTTGAAGGATTAGTGGCGGATTAAACACTTGAATAAGTGTAGGAAATTTGAACATCAAAAATCCGTCACTAATTAGTTACTAAAGCCACCTTTTAATTGCTTTCTAGGCTAGTTTACATTTTTGCCATAATCTCTTGTATTTTAAACCAATTTGTAAAGCTTGGAGGGAGTATTAAGAAGCTGGTCAGGTATATCTAACTCCTTGGTAGTCTACTCACGTGTAGTACTAGTGGAAGTGACTTGAAAATTTCATATGTCTCAAGCTTCCACTTAGGGAACCCGACTAGTTACTTATCTTGCTTCCTTTAAGTTCCCTGTCTTTTAATTGCTTTATTTTGCTGCCTTGAAACGTCTAGAATTGTGTAGTTCTTAATTGTTCACGTTTAGCTTAGCTTTCAAAACAAACCAATTGTGAAAAAGCATTCAAAATTTTTGTTAAAAGTTTTGGGGAATTGGAAGTACCACAAAGGAGTTTAGTGATTTCTACTTGAAAAGGCTTGGTTATTAAGTGGCTCTTTGTAGCTCACCTCCCTTGATAGTGCAATTTGTACACTTAGATTTCCAAGTGCTATTTTCATTCCTAGAAAATACCAAAAACATTTTATACCTTTTGCATAGCATACAAATTCTTATTGTTTAATCATGAGTCATCATTCTCCAAGTAGTAATGACTTTGATACTCCTAAAAGTTTTAGAAAAATTGTCAAGGAGGTTGAAACACTAAAACTTTGGAAGCATGAAGAAGTACTTCAAAAACAAAAAGAAAAGATTGAAAGAGAAGTACAACTTCTTGCTTTAGAAGAAGAGATTCAAAAGATTAAACAACAAGAAGCAAAACTTTTAAAAAAATTACATAAAAACAAAAGTCAAAAAAGTTCCTCAAAAGGTTCCACAAGGAGTTCCAATGACTCTCCTAGCCAAAATGAGGATAGCCTAAACCTTGATGCATATTACCAACCCCATCCTAGAAGAGTCATTAAAGAACCCAAAGTGAGGGAATCAAGGGTTGATCTCCCTTACTTTCATGGAAAAGAAAATGTGGACGCCTACTTGGATTGGGAGATGAAAGTGGAGCAAATCTTCACTTGTCATCAAGTAGGTGAGGAAAGAAGAGTTCCTCTAGCCACCCTAGCTTTTCAAGGACAAGCCATGTATTGGTGGACATCCTTGGAAAGAGAGAGAAGACTTCACAATGATCCTCCCATCACTTATTGGAATGAATTGAGGAGTGCTATGAGAAGAAGGCACATTCCTTCTTATTATAGTAGGGAGCTTATGGATAAGCTCCAAAGACTCCAACAAAAGAATATGAGTGTTGAGGAATATAGGCAAAAGATGGAGTTGTATCTCATGAGGGCCGGGATAAGGGAGGAAGAAAGATTGACCATTGCTAGATTTTTAAGTGGTCTCAATTTTGACATAAGAGATAAGGTTGAGTTACTCCCTTATAGGGACCTTGATGATTTGGTCCAACTTTGTATAAGGGTGGAACAACAAAACTTGAGAAAAAGCTCTTTTAAAGGCAAAACTCAATCTAGCTCTTATGTTAAGAAAGACTACAAGAGGGAGGGTCAATATGATTCCTCTAAGAAATTTGGCAAAGGTCTTGAAAAAGAAAAAGAAAATGAAAAAGAGAAAAATAAAAATGTTGTCACTTCTAGTAGTAAGACTAGTGACATCAAATGCTTTAAATGTCTTGGGAGAAGCCACATAGCTTCTCAATGCCCAACTAAAAAGGTAATGATTTTGAGAGGGCAATATGTTTATAGTAGTGTTGATGAATCTAGTTCCACTACTTCAAGTGATAGTGAATCAAGTGAGGAAGACCATCCAATTGAAAGTGCATATCCTTGTGATGGTCAACTTCTTATGATTAGAAGACTTCTAGGAAGCCAACCTCATGAGTCTCACCTTTCACAAAGAGAGAATATTTTCCACACAAGGTGTAAAATTCTTGATAATGCTTGTTCTCTCATTTTGGATAGTGGGTCTTGTTGCAATTGTTGTAGTACAAGGTTGGTGGAGAAGCTTGGTCTTACTATTATTCCCCATCCGAAACCATATCAACTTCATTGGATTAATGAAGATGGGGATATCAATGTTGATAAGTGAAAGTCAAGTTCTCTATTGGTAACTATGAAGATCAAGTGGTTTGTGACATAGTTCCAATGGAGGCTTGCCATATTTTGTTGGGAAGGCCATGGCAATTTGACAAGAAAACCATGCACAATGGCCTTACCAATGAAATCACTTTCACTCATAAAGAGAAGAAATTTGTACTTCATCCTTTGTCTTCTTCACAAGTGATAGAGGATCAAGTACAAATGAAAAAGAAAAGAGAAGAAGAAAAAAAAACTTAATTAAAAAAAAGAAGAAGAGAAAAAGCATAAAGCTTCAAAGAAGAAGGAAGAGAAATATTTTTCTATAGAAGGAATTCAACAAGAAACTTTAAAACAAACCTTAATTGTTGAAAAACCTTCTTACCTTCTTCTTTGTAGAGGTGTGCTTAAGTGTTATAATTTAAGCATTGAGATTAGTTCTTTACCTCCTCAAGTTTCTCATTTATTAAAAGAATTTGATGATGTATTCCCTAGTGATGGTCCAAAGGGCCTTCCTCCTTTTATGGGTATAGAACATCAAATTGATTTTGTGCCTGGGGCTAGTCTACCCAATAGACCAGCCTATAGGACAAATCCTCAAGAAACTAAGGAGATAGAGAACCAAGTCCAAGAACTTTTGGATAAGGGGTGAGTGCAAAAGAGTTTGAGTCCCTGTGCTGTGCCTGTATTGTTAGTGCCCAAGAAAGATGGAAAATGGAGAATGTGTTGTGATTGTAGGGCCATTAACAATATCACAATCAAGTACATGCACCCACTCCCTAGACTTGATGATATGCTTGATGAATTACATGGTGCTTCTATATTTTCTAAAATTGATCTTAAAAGTGGTTATCACCAAATAAGAATTAAAAAGGGTGATGAGTGGAAAACTGCTTTTAAGACCAAATTTGGATTGTATGAGTGGCTAGTTATGCCTTTTGGTTTAACTAATGCACCAAGTACATTCATGAGGCTTATGAATCATGTCTTAAGAGAGTGTATAGGAAAATTTGTTGTTGTTTATTTTGATGACATCTTAATCTATAGTAGGTCTCAAGATGATCACTTAGGACATCTTAGAAAAGTTATGATGATCCTTAGGGAAAACCAATTATTTGCAAATTTTGAAAAATGTACTTTTTGTGTGGATCATGTGGTTTTCCTAGGGTTCATTGTAAGCAAAAATGGGGTGCAAGTGGACCCCGAGAAAATCAAAGCCATTCAAGAGTGGCCCAAGCCTAAAAATGTTAGTGAAGTTAGGAGTTTTCATGGACTAGCAAGTTTTTATAGAAGATTTGTGCCTAACTTCTCTAGCATTGCTTCACCCTTGAATGAGCTAGTCAAAAAAGATATTTTATTTGATTGGACTTTAAAACATGACCAAGCATTTCAACTTCTTAAAGATCAACTTACTAATGCACCCATTTTAGCTCTACCAAATTTTGAAAAGACTTTTGAGCTAGAATGTGATGCATCAGGAGTTGGCATAGGAGCTGTGTTATTGCAAGGAGGACACCCCATTGCATATTTTAGTGAAAAACTAAAAGGTGCCTCCCTCAATTACCCTACCTATGACAAGGAGTTGTATGCATTGGTTTGAGCCTTACAAACTTGGGAACACTACCTTGTGTCCAAAGAGTTTGTCATTCATAGTGACCATGAGTCACTTAAGTATTTAAGAGGTTAAGGTAAGTTAAATAAGAGGCATGCCAAATGGTTAGAGTTCCTTGAACAATTTCCATATATCATTAAATTCAAGAAAGGAAAATCAAATGTTGTAGCTGATGCTTTATCTAGAAGACATACTTTGCTTGTGTCTCTAGGGACTCAAATTCTTGGATTTGATAATATTAGGGAGTTGTATGAGGAAGATCTTGAGTTTGGTGATAATTATAAAAAATGTCAACAAAAAGCTTTTGATGGTTTCTATATGGTTGAGGGGTACTTGTATAAAGAAGGAAAGTTATGCATACCCCAAGGATCCATTAGGAAATTATTAATTAAAGAGAGTCATGAAAGTGGGCTTATGGGGCACTTTGGTGTTGAGAAAACCCTTAGTTTGCTAAAAGAAAAATTTTATTGGCCCCATATGCGAAAAGATGTCCAAAGGCATTGTTTTAGATGTTTGGCTTGTTTACAAGCTAAGTCTAAAGTAATGCCTCATGGTACATACACACCTTTGCCTGTTGCTTCTTCTCCTTGGGTAGATATTAGCATGGATTTTGTGCTAGGTTTGCCTAGAACTCCAAGGGGAATGGATTCTATCTTTGTGGTAGTGGACCGTTTTAGTAAAATGGCTCATTTTATTCCATGCCACAAAGTAGATGATGCAAGCAACATTGCAAAACTCTTCTTTAGAGATGTGGTTAAACTCCATGGGCTTCCTAGGACTATAGTTTCAGATAGAGATACAAAGTTTCTAAGCCACTTTTGGCGTGTCTTGTGGTCAAGACTAAGAACCAAACTCCTCTTTTCAACTACTTGTCATCCTCAAACAGATGGCCAAACTGAGGTAGTGAATAGATCTCTGTTAACTATGCTTAGGGCAGTCCTAAAGGGTAATCACAAATCTTGGGATGAGTTTTTACCTCATATTGAATTTGCCTACAATAGGGTAGTTCACAAAACTACCAATATTTCTCCTTTTGAGGCTGTATATGGGTTTAATCCTTTAACTCCTTTGGACTTGATACCTCTTTCTAATGTTGAACATTTCATTCATAAGGAAGGGGCTTCAAGGGCTGATTTTGTTAAAAAACTTCATGAAAGGATTAAAACTCATATTCAAAATCAAAATGAGAAGTATGCCAAGCAAGGAAATAAAGGCAAGAAACCTATGATCTTCGAGGAAGGAGATTGGGTTTGGCTTCATTTAAGAAAAGAACGTTTTCCAAATCAAAGGAAGTCCAAACTCAGTCCTAGAGGAGATGGTCCATTTCAGGTCTTACAACGTATCAATGATAATGCTTATAGACTTGATTTACCCTCTGATTATGGAGTCAGCACTACTTTTAATGTTAGTGATCTTAAATCTTTTGTAGGTGTTAGTGATGATGAGGAAGAGTCTTCAGATTCGAGGACGAATCCTTCTCAAGAGGGAGGGAATGATGGAAGAGCATGGGCTAAAGGCCCAACCACTAGAGCTATGGCCAGGAGATTACTTGAAGATTTGACTGCTTCAGAGCTTAGTGGGCCCAATGGGCTTGGTGGGCCTAGGGTGCTTCTCACTTGGGCCTTCATTGAATAAACCCCATGTTTTATTGCATTACTTAGTATAGGAAGTTACTTTGATGTTTGGTCTTGTATTTTGACCATAGAATAGAGTTTTTGTATTTGGGCTTATTTTTGGGCTTCTTGAGCTTTGGGCTTTTGATACCCAATATTAGGCTCATTCTTCTTCTTGTAATTTTTCCTATTTATTGTATTTTCTTGACCATTGTATTTAGGTCATTAGATTAGAGTTTAAGGAGGATTTGTAGTCTAATTGGATTAGGTTAAATTAGATTTAATTTAGGATGCATTTAAGTTACATTTTGAGTCACATGTTTGACGCCACCTTGGCTGAACATGTGTGACTCAAAATTAACCCTAAATGCATACTAAATCAAAGCCAAATGCACCTAGCTCTAAGTGTGACCGGTCACCACATGTGAGCTAAGTTTTGAATTCAAATTTTTGAAATTTGAATTCAAAACTTGGCGCCACATGTGAGGCTTTCACATTAGGCGCCAAGTGCTTGATTCCGGATCCTTTTAAATGCCTCCTTCACACCTTGTAAACTTTACTTTGAATATTCAGAAATTTGAGAGCCATTGAGCCAAGTTTCTCCCTCAAAGTCACCGAGAATTTCACTCTAGTTTTAGGAATTCACCATTGTTCCTTCTCTTTGAAGTGGACAATCCATTGATGCTTGAGCTTGGATACTTCCTTCTAAGCTTAACCTCCTTCCATTCCGAAAATCTCCATCTACTTAAGCCTCTATTCCATTCGGTTTGCATCTCCATTGAAGAGGATCCGAGCTAGGTGAAGAATAGGAGAAGAACTACATTCACTTTTCCTACCTTCTCCATCAAAATGAGAGTTTAAAAAAGATTAAAAATGTAAGTATAAGACTAAAAAGTGTATTTTAAACTACAAAGACTAAAATATAAGATAAGTAAAACTATAAAGATTAAAAAAATATTTTAACCTTATCATGATTATAGAAATTAAAATCACATAATTCAATAAAAAATAGTCTCAAATATATCTTTTAAAATAGTTATCATTAAAAAGAAAAAACTTACCATACATTAATTATCAATATATTAAATAATCATATAAAAGTATTTTGCATTACTAATATATTTTTAGATAAGTTAAAAAAAAATATCCTGCTTTTTTTTTGGTTTTTAATAAAGTTTGATTTACTTTACATTAATTATCATTATTTGATAGGTGTGTAAATATAACAGAAATCCCATCAAAATAGTTAGGAACATAGTGCATGCATAAGAAAAAATCTTACAGCCAAGCTCAGGAAACAGGTATCTCGTTGGTTGGATATTGACATCATAGGAACATAGTGATAGTGGCAATTCTCATTGAGTCAGCAGCTAGCAATAGCATAGCAGGATCTCAACAACAAACATAATAAGCCCAGCAAGCATAGGCTTTCTCATTGGTGATCTCATTCTGCAACAAACTATAACGATTTCGCCCCTTTCATTCCTCCCTATTGTCCTCCGTAACCAACAAATTTCTCCATCATCCCTTATCTTTTCATAATAAACAATAAACAATAAACAATACCCTACAAAAGCCAATCCACCCAAATTCCAACAAATCATTTTTTGTTTGTTTTGTTTTTGATAAAATGTGCGTGAGTAACTTGTCGAAAACTCTTCTGAAAAAGTACGTGTTTAAAAAGTTGTGGAAATAATTTTTTAAGATTAAGATTTTTTTTAAAAAAATATTTACCTACAAGTTAAGTTGCCAGAATGAATTTTTTTAAAATCAATTTTATCGAAAACATTTTTTTTTTCAGTTGTTATATCATTAAAAATAAAATAAAAAAGTCATTTGAAAATAATTTTGATCAAAACAAATTAATGAATTGAAACAAAATATATTGAGGTATTATATAGTATTAAAAATGTTAGCGAAAACTGACAGGTAAAGAAACATTTTTCATTCTAAAATTAATGCTCCTAAATAAAAACAAGGCACTGTAGGGGAATCTGAAAGTAGCATGTAGCAAGCCGTGCAATTTACATTATAAAGTTAGATGAAAATAAAACAGTAAAAAGTTTGTTCAACTAAAAGGAAAAACAAAACCAAAAAATTTAGCTTGTGACAGAGCCAGGTGCTGACCTGCTGCTACAGAAGAGCTGGTACGTGACGCCTTAAATGTCAAGTTTTAACCTAATTTTACTGTTTTGCATGAATGCATCATTCCCCATGTTTCAGAAAATCAGGCTTTTATTACAGGTCCTGCTTTACCATTGTCTCAAAAGTGCTGTGTTAAATATGCAGATCTAGCTGTTGTTGGGACCATGGCAAGTGAATCCTACAAAAACCTTCCAGAAAGCAACTTCAATTATTCAGGATTACGTTACTGCGAAGCCCACCTAACATAACGTTAGGCATTTACTATGCTCTTTTATTTAGCTCTGCCAATCGCAGGTACAACTTATCTGAACCTTTATTGTTTTTTTTCCTACAGACAAATGAGTGCCCAATACATTTTTATTTACCATACACCTAATTTTTACTCTAACTATTAAATAGATCCTCATTTTCTAAATTATGCTCCTCTCACTGAAACCTATAGATTGCATTCCAAAGGTATTACTGGACTTACAAGGTATTTTGTTCCACTAATAATCCATAGTTTACAATGTGGTCCATTTATAGTGCATGCCCAATCCCATGGCCCGAGCGGTCAAGGCAATATCTACTTTTTATTTCCTGTTTTATTCCTTGTTTCGTCTAGTTTCTTTGTCGAGTGATTGCTTGCTTGTTTTAGCACAGCAATCCATTTGAAAATTGATATTTAGTTATTTACAAAAGGTGGAGCCAAAGGGATTCACGCTGCCATTATATTTCATCTACTACAACTGATTTGTATATTTGAACCCAAAAAACGTAGTTGTCACGAGCAGAAGGCTAACAACGAAACCTACCCTGATGGCAAAAATGGAATTAGACTTTTACTATTAAAGTAACAGTAACAATTTCTGTTATAAAAAAATGGAACATAACGTGGATTTTCCCCATCTTAAACAACGCTGTTTCAGTGTTTCCTCCCATTTCTCTCCCAAACAATTCATTAACACAAGCAAAGATATGACTATGATCTATAACTAATTGGAATTCACTCCAGGTATAAAGAAAATGAATCAACTCGCCTAAGGGGCATCTGATTTTCCCATGCAGTTCACCATAAGTTTCATCACTTTCTCTAGCGATTTTCTATTATTTTTCTATTCCTTCGTATCTGGTTCAGAGGACACGGGTACTGCACTATATTCTTGTGTTTTGGGAAGGGAAAAGCTACGACGCTCTTTCCCCCCTGGCTTAGAAGAAGCATTGCCATACCAGATCATTCCTGCTATTGCAACGATCATGCCCAGAACAACATGTAGATTGAGACCCTCTTTTCCAAAGAAAATGAATCCTAATATCAAGACCAGAATAGTCTTCATGTGACCCAGGACTTGAAATGTTACAGCCGTGAACCTACCAATGCAGATGAACTGGCTGAGGTTTGTCCCTACTGCGATAGTGCAAGACAGAATGATGAACAACTGCAGACAACAGGAGAAGCTCAGTTTAATAATAGTATTCCAGTAGTCACAGTATTCATTATTATTTTCTTGAGTAAAGGTACACACTGTACAGTATTTATAAAGTTGACATAAAGTGTATACATATTTGGATTCTCTCTTTTTCCTCAGGAAAATGCCAGTGTCATTTTCAAGAGAGAAAGACAAACAAAACGTGCAGAGTGCATGCTCAGGAAACAGTTGGTCCATCTGCAGAATAAATGTTTCTAAAAAAAAGACAGTATTTTCCTAAGGCAAAGGCATAAAATCCACCAAAAAACAAAATGACAGATAGAACATTTGGTTCTAAGGTAGACCAAGGATGAGCACCATAGCAAATTCTGTGCGTGTAGTGAGCAACCAGTTATTGATGAGTACCAATTGTCAAAAATACACTGCTTTTATGAATGAAAAGAAGAGCTACATCATGCCGCTGCCTACCAGTATATATAAGCAAATTTACATGGATGTAGGAAGTCTTTCATGCCTTTTAAATGTATAAGGATGTCTTCAGTATAGGGATAAAAGAAAATTTACATGGATGTTAGTGAGTTTTTCATGCATTTTACAGGCACAGTATGGATAGGCACGATACTAATCATTTTTAGCATTAGTCTCAAGTTATGAAGCACGGATACTTCAATTTGCTTCACGTATCCGTATCCGATACGATACTCTTGGATACTTCACCGATACGTGTCAATGAAGTATCCTAGCCTTTAAAAATATTATAAAAATTTTATTCAATTTTGATACTTTCAGATACTTCACCGATACTTATTAGTGATACGTATCAATAAAGTGTTCAAATTTTTGAAAATTTATGAAATACCCATTACAGCTAAATAAGATATATAAACATGTTTAATATAAAAACTAAAACTATTGGTCCTTGATGAACACGTATCTTACAAGTATCGTATCCTATATATTTTTAAATAATCGTATCGCCGTATCGGATACGTGTCGTATCCGATACGCGTATCGTATCGGTGCATCATAGGTCTCAAGCAACATTGTAGACAAAGGAAAATATTGTAGCAGTATCACTGGCAAATCGGGGTGGGATGAAATAAAAATCTCCAATAAGTCATAAATGGGACATACGATACATACAAAAATAGGGGAGTGGTCTACACAAACAATATTATATAAATCTATTTAGAATCTTCAACATTCACTGGAAACTACAAAAAAAAATTAATGATTCAAAAAGATAGTTACTCCTTCAGACTATACATGATAAACAAATTTGATAGATCTTTCTTAAAGAAAATTTCTCATAACATGTTTCATATTTTAAACTAGATTGGTCACATTAAGAATACAAAGAACCAAACATTCAGTATCTAAATGAATTAAAGGATCAGTTAATCTCCCGAGCAGCACTAGTTTGCACAAAATACAGAAATAACTGTGGCACTTTTCAGAATTACTTTCTTGTCTAAACAACATTTTGGAAGAGGAGAAAATTAGAAACAAATGTGCGTTAGATTTTACATAGACATGCTATTAGTTGTAAGGCTAAAAGTCAACCAAATATCCGCTATATGGAGTAAAAAAAGGGAATGGTAAAGAAACATGCATTTGTTAAGAACGAAACTCCACTTCTTTAAAAGAAACTGAAAGGGTAATTTCACTCTAAAAAGAAAAATGATGTGCATTAATAGAAGTTATTTGGATTGTCATGACACTGATCTTCAAATGCTATTTTAGCTGACCCAAAGCAGCAAATATGGAGTTTTGAAAAACACTTAATGGAAGGAACCTTCTAGAACTTCTAGCTGAACTTATAAATTGAAAATGAGATGGTTGGAAAGCAGTATAAATTAGTTAAGACTTAGTCTTGGTCAACCAAAGGATTCTTTCTCAGTGTCTCTAAGCAACCTGACACTGAATTTAGACAGTAGAATTTGACACCCAGTTACATAATAAGCAATACGTAGGATATTAACTTTTATAACAAACAGGAAATTCACCATGCAAGAAACATTCAAGATTAGTACCTATGGTTGCAAGTTATTTTAAATTTCTCTTTATTGGAAAAAATCCATGTCTCACATAGATTAGAGATAAGGCCAAAATAGAGTACATTAGTGAAGAGCAACCCTCACCTTACAAATCAATTTTGTAGTGTTGAGTTAGGCCTAAACTCACATTTTAAGATGATATCAAAGTCTATTCTAAATCTATTAAAAATGCCCACCCACCACCATATTATCTATGCATCAAATTTAATAGTATTGAAAATGTATAGGAAAAACCCAAGTCTTACATTGACAAGGGATAAGAGCAAAATAAAGTATATAAGTTGGGGATAAACCTAAACTTATTAGTAGGTTTTGTAGGGTTAAGTTGAGCTCAAACTCACATTCTAAGACTCACCAAAAAATTAAGGCAGCCTAAACGTCATATAAATAAATTTATTAAGTCTCTTCTCATCCTCCTCACAACAAAACATTTTAAAGAAATACTAGAAAAGAAATAGAGAAACTTACTGTGGATGTGAAACCATAGTCGTAGGCATCAACTCGTTTGCCTGTCAAAAAATAGTCCAGAAAAGGACCTACTAGCAGTAAACTGGCTGCCTGTGCCGGTGCAGTGTGGCCCAACAAGTTAAATGACCCAATAGAATATTTTCTCTGAAGAAAATGCACATACTGTACAAAAAGTTATGTTAAATATCAGCCCAACAAGATTGATTGAGGTCATGAAACCCAAATAAAGCCAGAAGGAATAATAAGAAGCATTGTGAACTAAAGCATGTTATTGAAGTCTGATCTAGAAGACACACCCGAGAATACTGTGTAATAAAAATGAAGAAAAACAAAGAAAAAATATTGCAGGCTTCCCAATTTTTCATTTTAATTTTTATAACAAATCTAATTAATTATTACATGTATGAATGTTGCCAACAAGCATCATAAACCAGAAAGTGAACATTTACCAATCCGGACCTGCCTTTATGACACAATTCAATTTCATTGGTGACTCAGGCTTTGTTGTTAGTGTACATTACTTACATATTGTTGCAGGGCTGTGCTCCAAACTGCAATTACAGCAGCCACGAAACCCTTTGTATTAACACTGACATCAGTCACTGTACAGACAGCAACGCCAAGCAAAACCAAAACAATACTAAGCTTTGTATCCCTTGAATATCGCACATTGTCCAAGACAACCTCCAGGAAACAAGATACTGGAATCATGCTCAGCTTAGCAATCTGACAATTTTATTTCAAGGAAGAATTATATAAATATTTATCTTTATTATAGAGAGTTCAAAATGTTAAAATATTACTAAAAGCATAGAAGTTACCTGATAGAAACCAACAGAGTTCCACATTAAACTCACATTCATTCCAACAATGGAGAAATTCGCAAACAGGACAAATTTGATTATATCAGAGAATGGAAGATGGGATGTCTGGATATATCCCAGCGATTTAAGAATGAACGTCAACAAGGTTGTCGTGGCAAAATGCAGACCAGTTAAAGTTGTAGCTGCATAATAGCATTATATGATATAGAATGTCAAGCTTCAGGAGTAGTCCAGAAGTTCAGAAGCAATAATCTGTAGCCTTACAAGTTAAATCAAAAGAAACCATAAACCAAATTATTCTTTGGTTGACTAGTTATAGAATAGATTTTTAATCTATCATCCAATGCTATTTTCAGTACTTTAATGCCATTTTAGTTGTGGGATATATGAATCACAATACTTCTGTTATCAATCTCAGCCAAATAAAAAAGGCAACGAAAAGTTGTTTTAAAAAAGCTTTCCTAGGGTAAACTTGAGTGCCTATCTTGAACATCATCACAAATTTTTGGATGAAAAAAAAATTCGCAGATTTTGCTCGTATTTTTGGATTTAACATCACTAATACAAAAAGTTTGCAGACTGTACTACCTCAGCTTGTCATCTAAATGCAGACCTTTTCCTCAGATTTTCTTTCTAACCAAACAATATAATATTGCTTACAGCATCATTGATGCTAATTTGTTCCCGATTCAACTACCACTAAGACATAATGGATGCTTCTTTCAAATGGTAGGAAAATTTTATAATGTACAGTTGTACACGTCAATAAAAGCCATACCTAATCAATACATCAACTTAAAGTATTCCTAATTTAGCATAACTTATATTTAGAGAATGAAATTAAAGTCAGGAGTAAATCATTTAAAATATTATATTATAGTTTGTTACCAACCACCATGTCAAATGCCATCCTATAGTATATTTTCCAGTCCATTTCCAAGCTACATCATAACTCCAGTTTATTAGGTCATTTTATAGTTAGCACTATCGAACCACATCCTCAATGATCCAACCTGAGATACTAATGTTGAAAAATCTGAACGACACTAACAGATAATATCAAAGTGAAATTAAGCTCGTAAAACACAACTCTATTTTACCAAAAAGCTTTCTCCTTCTTTAGTCCTCCACATATAGTAAAAAATATGGTAGTTTATCCAAAAAGGCATGCACAAGATTGATAGTTTATCCAAACAACTCGTGGAAAAGAAGCATGACAATCAAAGGCATGAGAAATCAAAGATTCAAGAGAGGGAATGGGAAAAGTCAAGATGAGGCATACCAAAACTGAAACCATACGTAGCCATCAAGGCTTTATTCACAAGGATTATTCCCACAGACGTGACCACGTTGAACAACCACGATGCTGCATCAAGGGAGGCCTTCCTATCACCCTTGCTTACAGAAGACATATTGAACTAGAGCTTCCAATTAACAAAAACTGAATTCCTCACTACTCCGCCTTCATGCAATAAAATGTATCACTAGTTTCAGAATCCCACAGCTTTATCTGTAGAGAGAAATAAATCATCAGAAGAAGCACGTATTACTATATACAGAATAAAATCCTCACGCTGCTTCACATTTCACACAGAGGAAAAAAAAAAAAAAAAAAAAACGCAATCGAGCATAAGTCCAAATCCAAGTAAACAGTAGGAGTTTATATTAATATATAAGGAGATTTACTAACAAAGGAAAACAACAAGAAATATGAAAATCCAATCCTCACTTCATTGATGCCTCCGTCCAGAGAGTTGACATCAACAGCAGAGGCTTCTACTATATATAGATATATATAAAGTTAGAAACAATTGAGTCATATCTGAGTTTCTTATGAGAAACTCCTTGTTTTATTGGTCAAAACATCCTAAAAAAAAAGGCGTAAACAAAAAATGAAAAAGAAAACAAACAAGTCAAGGTTCCAAGGACAGAGACATGGACATTGAAGTTCACGATATACAGAGCGAACTAAGATTAACTATAACCAAAATCCAGCATCTCAAAGACACGATTCAGCTAATAAAAAACAATAGCAAGCGAAATCAAACCAGAATAGCACAATTTCATCAGATCCATTACTCTTCTCTACAACATAGAGAAATTGACAGCAGATTCGAGCTGGGAAGTGAACCTAAATCACGAAATTGCAAAATCTCTGGAAGCAGAAGAAAACAAGAGGAGCGAAAAGCAACGGATCCGCGATCCTAATTAAGGACTGCGGCGTTAAGAAAGCATAAGAATCCGCAAAACAGAGGAATCTTAAAAGGAGGAGCGAAAGAAAGAGGCGTTAAACGACGCACCGTTTTGGTGGTGGCTGGTGGTTCTGTTTTCGTTGGTCTTATTTGGGGGTTTTGTTTGTTTCCGTGTTGCGTTGGGTTTGAAAGTGGAAAATGGTGCGTGGGGTGGCTGCTTTAGTGACGTCCAGATTCAGTGACCGAGTTGCGGGGAAAGCAGCAACAACTGCAAAGTAAACGGCCTGTCATCGCCAATAAATACTACTAGTCAACCTCCCTCTCAACAATCACCATTTTATACTCTTTTTTACTATTTTTATAAACTAAATAACATTAATTACTTGGTACTATGTTTAGTCGGGGAAAAATGATAGCCCATCAGAAAGGTGCTAATAGAGTTGGATGCCATTTTTTTTTATTTTATAAGTCCAATTGTTAGAGTTTACCTAAATTTTATTTCAACAAGAAGAGTATATGAGTAATTGTAAATATTTGGATATCGAATTTAATTATGATCATAGATAATATGACCGATTAAATTTATAATTTCTTTAGTAAAGAAAAATTAGTGAGAAATGGAAAAGTTAGAGAGTTACTAGATGAGAAATGAATTTTTCTTCTTGTTTAACTGCATGGAAATAGGAAAAAAAGGGAATAGAAAGGTGTGAAAATAAAGAGAATGAAAGCACTTTCTCACACCATATATAAAAGTTAACTTTTTTTTTATTTTTTATAAAGACAATATATATTTTTTATATAAAATTATTATGAATGATAAAACTCTTTTTTCAAATATTTAACATAATTATATATAATTTGAATTCAAGATTATTAATTAAGTTAAAATAATCTCATATTAATTAATTCATGTGTTCATCAAATCAAATATAAAAATTGATTTTTTTGGTTCATGAACATAATACATGTATTGTTTTAATGTTTTACTTGTAAAATATGATTTTTATTGATGAAATATTATTTTAACAAATAAAAATTGATTTTAAAAGAATATAATCAATTTTAACAAATAAAAATCGATTGTAATAAATGAAAATCGATTAAAAAGACATTTTTTTTTTCAAATTAATCATCTCTATTAATTCTATTTCTCGTTTATATTTATTTATTTTCTTTTTCTGTTCATTCTATCTTTAACTTTTTGTTTTCTTCTCCCCGAACACACTTTTAATATTTAATAATTAATTGTAGCTCGAAAAGAATTATCTCGTTTTTGGTACAGAAAATACCTATGAAGAAAGAGGATAAAAAAAAGTGTTGTTTTCGTTCTGTTTGGTGCGAAAATTTGGGTGTCTTTTCAATTGGTGTGAACGTGAGTGTTCTAAAGCCGGACCTGAAGCTTTTTTTTTCTTCTTCTGGTTCGTGCCTTGGAGTATTTAATACTCAAAGGGTGGATAACTGGTCTCAAGATTTAACGCGGCTGCATACACAAGGCAGGATTCGAACCTCTGACCTTGCTTAAGCATGGATCAACCCTTACCGCTAAAGCACATGCTTGGGATTAGTTGTGTAGGGTGTTTAATTGAGAGATTCAATTTTTTTTAGTCTCTCATATGTTAAGAAAAAAAAAATTACTTAGAAGGACTCCTAATTGTACATATCTCAACACTTTAAATTCATTTTATATTATAATTATACTTGTCATCTCTAAAATCATACTATGTACTTAATATAATAAGATGTACAATATTTTTAATAAAGTTACATGTTTTTTTTATATTTATATTTAAAGAGTTTTAATTTAGTATTTTGTCTAGACTCATAAAATGACAATATGATTATGTGGGGTTTAATTTTAGGTTCTCCCCGTCCTGGTCTATCTGGGGTTTGATTATCTACAAGAAATTATTCTCTTCATTTGGGAATCAAAGTGCCACTTATGTTTTACGTGAAGAGTTCATTTTGTGGTTAGTAATGAGTTTTCAGATGAAAAAGAATTAGTTGCTGTGGGTCGATCATGTAAGCATCACCGTTTTCTTTTACTACTTTTAAACACGTCAAGTATCGCAAATAATAAGGATGAGACTTATATATAGTTTTTCTTACTTTTTAAGGTGCTTTTAAAATTTAAATCAAGTTTCATTTAATAAATATTTGGATGATATGTTAGTATATGTAACCGACATAAAACTTTAATTTTAATTAAAAAGTTCTATATAAAATTTGTCCAAACAAAAATAGAGAAAGTATCTTACAAAACAATCGATATATCTTACAAAAAAAAAGTCCAAAAAAAAAGTATCATGTAACTTAAATTGTTGAAATGTTTTCTTCATAACATTTTTCACTCAATAATATATATTTTTTTTTAGAAGCTTATTTCAGTTATTTGTATTCATATTCTATGGTTATTTATTTTCTTTTCATTATTTTTATATAAAGTAATGTTATTTTGTACATTTTCTCTTTCTCTCTCCTATTATATATGTTACTCTCTTTTCCATCACTTTTTTTTTTCTCTCATTCGTTTTTTTTTTTAAATTAAATTTTACTTGAAACGTTGTTATGTACTATATTTTGACAATTCCCCAACGAAAATATGAATTTTGATTTGTTATGTAATGAAAAAGTAGTTCTTTTCGTTAGAACTAACCTTATTATAACTCTTTACAAATCTAAATTAGCTTAAATCATATTAGATTGAATTCACGAATTGTGTGTTTTTTTTTTCCATTATGAAAGAGTTCCTTTTTGTCAAATACAAAGGTTAATTTTTTTTTTTTAAGAATTTGGCAGACATCAATTGGATAAACGTATTTTTTTAATTTAAGTTTTTTACATTAGTAAAAGTTTGATCACTTAATTAAATAATATGAGTTCCTTTCCATTCACACGGATATATATTGAAAGAATCATGCATTTTATTACAACTTTACAAAAAGTAAATCAAAAAGGAAAATTTTACGTTTGACGTTCCAAATCTCATCTTTAGTATTTGGGACAAATACTTCCTCATCATATTTGTTACATTTACACCCTAATATAAGTGTGTTTGCATTGTATTTGTATGAACGTGGCAAAGGATTAAAGAATACAAGGTACAAAACTGACAAGTTATAGATTGGTAGGTTGTAGAGGAGATTCCTTGAAAATCATAAGTACGTAGTAACCACCACATATTGAATTGACTTGTAAATATGTAAATATACTAATTCACAATTTATTGATTTGATTATAATTGGATTACACTTTTATTAAGTGTCGTCGGTTATATATATATATATATATAATAGTATTATGTCAAATTGTTATCTAATTATTGAGAAATTTTAAAATTATGAAAAATTTTACGAGTTTTTAGTTGTTTAAAAGTATCTCTGAATAAGGGTCAAGTTAGATTTGTATGAGAAGAGTATATAAAGCTTTTCTTTGAAAAATAAGTTTCATATATAAGTTCATTTCTTCAGGGAGCCTAAAGAGATAACAGTGAGAGGAACTGTAATTTTTCTAACTTCTTCTTCCTCCATATTCTTAAGAGTTATAGGAGCTCATTGTTGAGGGTTGGAGTAGTGTTCTGAAACTTCATAGCTAAGAAATTGGAGTGAGTGTAGTGTTGTGTGGAGTCCCCAAAAAGCTTCATCTTTTTCTTCCTCTTCTGATCTCTCTTGGATTGTGAGACTTGGAGGTAAGGAAAGCTAGAAACTGTTTAGTTGTTGATTCATGAAGTTGAATGTTATTGGAATTCATGGAATTTGTAGTTGTGTTGGTTGATTTGGTGTAGATTGAATGTTGAGATTGGGGGCTGGTGTTCTCTTGAATGAATTGAGCAAAATTGATAACTTGCAATGATTTGTGAATGCATGTTGTTGTTTTGAGTTGATTCAAGTTGTTGACTGTGTATAAATATATTGTAGTGCATTGCATGTTGGATTTTTCTGTTTTTTAGGTGGTTTGAGTCAAATTTGTGAGGTGTAGAGTGCAGACGTCATTGTCATGTTAGGTGTGCCTTCATCGTGTTGGACGTGGTTCAATTAAAGACATTATATCTAACTGATGCCAGTCGTAGGATTGGTGGCATCTGATGTATCAAGTTGAATCGGCACCAAACATAGTTTGAATGATGTCTGATGTGAGATAAGATAATTGAATCTGTTTGGATTAGTGTCAGACGTGAGGGGGGAGAATTGTCTTGAGTGTTAGAAAAGATGATTGATCTACGAGGGGGTGAATTGGATTTTAATAATTCTCCTTAACTTTCTTGAACAAACTTTTCTAAAGACTTTCCAATTGAACCAATTGATTTTTATCCAAAGTGAAATGGATTGCTAAAAATACTTATTAATGCAAGTTAGATTTTAATTACCCTACATGCAATATTCAAGATACAAAAAAAATACTAACAAGCTTGTAATCATATTAACAAGAAAGTATATTCAAGTTAAAGGGTAAGAGAAGCTTGTACAACATTTTATACTGGTTCAACCACTTCTACTAGTGACCTACATCTAGTCCCCAATCAACTTAATTGAGTAATTCTATTATTTTTAAATTTTTAAAGTTTTACAAATCACACAACCACATGCAAAACACTTCAACAAATAAAAAAAAACTACTTCTTGAACCCTAAGAAGCACCCTTATAGCACCCCACACTACAAGATACCTATTTTTCTTGAGAAACCTACTCGAGAATTCATCTACCTTGAGAAACCTATCAAAGTAATTAAAAAGATTAAGGAAAGATATCACCTAAAGTACAAAATGTAACGACCCGTGTAACGACCCACCTTAGGTCATCACATCAATAACCAACCAAAATAAAAGAGCATTTATAATAATAAAAAAAATAGAGCAAAAGCCAGCTACGCTAGAGTGTAAAAATTGTTTTCATAATAGCAAACATAAGTATATTAGTCATTCTCAGTAAAATCATACAGTCATCCAAAATATATTAACATTAACCATTAACAGAAACACCCTAGGTGCTGGTCAAGCTCTAAGCCTAGCCACTTCTCAAAGCAGCTACCCAGAAGACTCCTTGCTATCCTATGGCTTCACACCTGATCTGCTCCCCCACATAGTGAGATCATCACAGTTCCACCACATGGAAACATAAGGGTTAGCACGTATAAAACCAACCATAGTATAAATATCATTTTAACAACTATTTATTCAAACCAACCAATATAATGTATACACATCCATGCCAATGCATACATATTAATTAAAGAAATCCATAACCAAAGTATACAATTCATACCATATATATATACATAATCCACATCCAAAGCAAAGTCACACCACCGTATAATCCATGATGTAACCAACACATCCAAACCAAATGTTGGCCTCAACACCTATCCAAACCAAGTGTTGATACGGTGAAACATGTCAGCAACCCATGTGTCACGCCTAACCTCTCATGGAAAGTATACAGTTGGATTACGTCGTCACGTAACCCTGGTGGGGTCACCTCATCCATCGGTATGACTCGACCCAGACCCATACCGGTAGCAAATAGATACTTAGAGGAGTACTTCAGAATCCACCTAACATCTGAAGTGGTTTACTATATAATCCTTGGAAAAATTCCAAATTGGAAATCCTCACAATGGGATTCCGAAATACCATATTTTCTCCAAAGATTATATCCCTGATCTCACCAAGAGACCTCCCATCCATAACCTTACTCCTCTCAGTCCTATTTACTTTTCCAAACCACATACACATAGCATACTTCATAATTATATATATAAATATAATCATAACCATGCCAAATTAAATATCCAAAACAACCACCAACTTGAATAAATAACAACCATCAATTTAAATAAATAACAACCTTCATACAAACAAAATAGCATATTAAAAGTTATACTACTCCTATCATGCTCATGTATACTAGATTAAGTCTTATAAGTACTACCCATACTAGATTAATTTTATAAATGCCACCCTTACTTGGATAAACCTGAATTGAAACTCGGGCAGAAACTGAGACTATAGCACAGCTGCCTCCCCAAGGCTCCTTCCGTCTAAAATAGGGGCCGGAGCTAAAACTAGGACAGAACCTCCTCCTCTAGATTTCCCTTGGTCTTCAAAGAGAAGAAGAGGGAAAGAAGAGAGTATGAGAGAAGAGAGGATGAGAATGAGAAGTGTTTCTTGGGATGGTTTGCAATGGAGAAGTGAAGGCCTATTTATAGCCTCCAAAACACATTAAAAAATGTAAAATAATGGAGAAAAAGATAGACAAAACTAAGTGGAATGAATTAGTGGAATGAATTATAGAAGTTGGTGGGATGAATTAATGGAGTTGGTGTGAATTAATGGAGTTGGTGCCATGTTCTTTTCCGCACCGACTTTGGCTACTGATTTGGACCTTATAGACAGCCGAATCTGAAAATATTTCCTTCATGAAAGTTGTAGGATTTTCTCTTATCTTTCCATAGCCACCAAGTTTGTATCATTTGAACAACCACCGACCAAGTTATACCCCAAAAACCGAGACTTGCCAATCAGCCCAGCGAGAAACAATTGTATAAATAAAATTCCAATTTTGACCTCCTAAACGACCGATTTTGCAAATGGCTATTTCTGCAAAAGTTGTGCGTTTTTCTCTTAGATTTGCATTGACACCAATTTTGCATCATTTGGACCATCACAGCCCAAGTTATGCCTCGGACACTGAGACTAGTCAGTCAGCCCAGCGAGAAATGATTCTTAAAAAAAATTTCACAACTATCTAATTAGATCTAACAACACACATATCTTTCTAAGCATAAATGGAGTATGAATTATCTATAATTGAATTAAAATATAACCACCAAATTATGACCAAATACCACATAGTAATAATGACAATAATAATAATAATAGTAATAATCATGTTGAAAACTGGGATGTTACAATTCTCCCCAACAACAAAAATTTTCGTCCTCGAAAATTCACTTACTTGAAAAGAGATTTGATCCTTCATCTTATCTTCCAACTCCCAAGTGGCTTCATTAGTAACCTCATCCCAAATAATCTTTACCAAATTGATAGATTTTCTCCGCAAATGTTTAACTTTCTTATCTATCATTGAGACTGGCTGTTTCTCAAAAGTTAAATTCTCCTTAACTTGTACTGCCTCTGATTCCAAAACATGACTCGGATCGTGAATATACTTTCTCAGTTGTGAAACATGAAACACATCATGCAAATTAGACAGGAATGGAGGTAATGCAATCTGATATACCACTGATCCAATCCCCTTGAGAATTTGATACGGCCCAATAAACTTAGGATTCAACTTCTTAGCTTTAATAGCTCTTCCCACACCGGTGGTAGGAGTCACCTTCAAAATACATGTTCTCCCTCTTTAAACCAACACAAAGGTGTTCTACATTTCCTCCCATATAGAGCCTCAAATGGTGTCATTCCTATACTTGCGTGAAAACTATTATTATAAGTGAACTCGACCAAAGGTAACATTTCTTCCCAACTCCCTAGATGATCCAAAATACAAGCAACAAATCCTCCAAAGATTGGATAGTTCTCTGAGACTGTCCATCAGTCTGTGGGTGATAAGCAGAACTGAGTCTCAACTTAGTCCCTAATGCCTGATGCAAACTCTGCCAAAATCGAGAAGTAAAACGAGGATCCTTATCAGAAATAATACTGGAGAGCACACCATGTAATCTAACAATCTCCTTAATATACAACTGAGTTAACTTTTCCAAGGACCACTTTATATTCACTGGAAGAAAATGAGCACACTTAGTTAATCTATCCACAATCACCCAAATAGAATCACAATTCTTAATAGACCTTGGAAATCCAACAACAAAATCCATAGTTATACTATCCCATTTCCATTCTGGCACTTCCATCATCTATAATAAACCTCCTGGTTTTTGATGTTCTACCTTAGCTTTCTGACACAATGCAAGATGCAACATACTCGGCCACCTCCCTCTTTATACCATTCCACCATTTTTGTCATACCCTGATGTACACTCAACTTGCTTTTTATGACCTTCCTCAAGTATCAACTTCTTCAATTTTGCATCTTGTGGAATACAAATTCTGCACTTGTACCTTAAAACTCCATCCATATCTTGTTCAAGATTCTTCCTAAACTTCCTAGGAAAACCCACAACAAAGTCTATACACATTATCTCATTTTCAAATAGGAACATCTAAAGGCTACAAAAGTCCTAAAAGGCTTCTAATGTTCTATCTCAGACTTATACTATACTAAATATGAGTACACACCATCCTCTATTCCTCTCTACACTTAAGGCCACCATGCTTCCACTGCACGACTTTGATACACCTTAGTAGCTCCTCAATGGATACTAAGAGAACACTTGTGTCCTCCCTTTAAGATCATCTTCCTAAATTCAAGATTACTAGGCCATAGATCCTATTATTGAACCCCAAAACATCATCAATTTCCACTCGTAAAGGGCTATTTATACCCACCCCTACTAATCCTCTCCACTTGGTTCACTAAGAAAGAATTTAACTCCTAGGCTTCTCTAATCTCGTCCATTAATTCATTAGTTACTTTCAACATACTAAATTCAATGCTCCTAAGGGTGAGCTCACACATCACGCTTAAGTCTCTAAGTTCTTTAGTCAAATCCAACCTTTAAATCATCAAATGTGGTAGGCGAAAGATCATCCTACTCAAGGTATCTTCCAGAATAATATCTTCATTTCTACGACCCTTTCAAAAATCAAGTGCCTAAGCATAAGTTCACTAGGTACACAGAATCAATCTCTAAGTCTTACCACTTCATCTATACCGAAGGCAGCTCTTATCCACTACCCTGTCCTATATCCTCTTGTCTTGTTTCCAGAATCAACTAATTATGCTTCTCCAATTTCCTTCAATAATCCACTTGTTACTCGAGTCATACCTAGGGTAACCTCATAATCCAAACTTAAATCTTTAGACCAAACCAAAAGATCTATCTCTCTAACCATAAGGGAAGATATATTTAGAGGTCTTCTACTCAAAGCATCAACCACCATACTAGCTTTGCCCAAATGACAACTAAGATCAAAATCCTAGTCCTTAAAAATTCCAATTATCCTTCTTGTCAATAGATATTTAAAATTCTTATGATCGCTAAATACCTCAAGCTTAGAATCATATACGTAGTGTCTCCAAATCTTAATTAAAATTGCTAACTCAAGGTCATGGGTAAGGTAATTCCTCTCATGAATTTTCAATTGCCTAGAATCATAAGCTACTACCTTTCCTTCATGCATCAACACTCTTCCCGAATCTATCTTAGTAGCTATAGGAAAAGAAAGCAAAGCGATTCCTGTAGTAGAGGCGAGTGAGATGAGAGTAGCCTAAACCTCGAACTGCTATCTTAGAAATTTACTTAATAAATCTCCTATAAATTATCCTAAGAAAACTCTTAATTTTACTAATTGAATTAGGTATCTCTCACTACAACTTCTACCTTAGGTAGCTCTATGTTAAACCTTCACAAGAAATTACATGGCCTAAAACACGCACCTAATACAATCAGAGTCATACTTAGATAATCTAGCCTAAGTTTATCTTGGATATATCTTCACACTTAACTCTAATATGATGGTATCACATCCTAAGATCAAAACCTTTCATTAACACACAAATATCCACTAATTGATCCATAAGGTCACATACTTGCATATCAATTCATATTAGAATACTTCCTTCACATATACTATCCCTAAGCATATATGAATTGATCACCATGAACCAAGCATATCATTTTAATCAACCTTTCAATGACCAAACCTCAAAACATCACCAAATCTATTTTATCCTTGTTATGCCTATCATGACAGTATATATCTATAGAGTTATACTCATCCAAATGATTTCAAACCTGTCTTAAATGAAAGCTAAATGAATAAGCTACAACTCTTAAGATTTCAAAAAGATCACCTTCCTAACTAAAATTTCAACAATCACTTCAAGTATATTCAGCTCTAACAACTAGACTTCTGATCACCAAAGCAGTCATAACTAGAGTTCTAGACCTGCTTTTTACCTGATTCCAGTTCCATTAGAAAGATAGTATCTAAAGTCATAATTCTCATAAAGACCACAAAATCAGATTCTATCAATATGATACTCATACTGGCACAACAAAATTTCAACAAAAATAATCCCCATATCATACAGCATTAGTGTACTAACATACCTTAATCATTCCAAACTCACTCCTTTCCACCTTAAACTCATATTCAAGCTTTTCATTACAATCCTAAACCAAAACAGCTCACAAAATAAAATTCACATACTACCTCAACCATAAAAGTTATCATGCAAGCACCAACACTCAAGGAACGTTCCAATCTCCCATCAAAACTTCAATTCTCAGATACAACCTCTTTGGATTCAATCACTACTACTATAGATTCCTAAATTCCATTAATTGTAAACTCTTGCCAAATCAATGTCTCACCTAAATCTAAGGTGTCAATAATTTCTAGTTGATTATCAAGGCTTTATTCATACTATTGGTACCTAAGCTCACCATAAAGTATTCTATTATCCAATAGTAGCAGCAATTAGCTCCATAGCTCGAGCAATTTGCCGCCCATCCATGCTTGAAGAAGAATTAGAATGATTTCCCCTACCAGTCATCCTAAAAAGGTCAAAGAACTTTATGAGTTTACACGAAACTCATAAGAAATTTCTAATCAAGATTAAGAAACTCATGAGTTACTCATGAAGTTCCTTTCAAAATTCGTTTCCATACAACGGAAACATAACAAGACCATTCCCCACAAATCCTAAAGAGACTTGACCAGCTCTGATACCAAAACTGTAACGACCCACCTTAGGTCATCACATCAATAACCAACCAAAATAAAAGAGCATTTATAATAATAAAAAAAATAGAGCAAAAGCCAGCTACGCTAGAGTGTAAAAATTGTTTTCATAATAGCAAACATAAGTATATTAGTCATTCTCAGTAAAATCATACAGTCATCCAAAATATATTAACATTAACCATTAACAGAAACACCCTAGGTGCTGGTCAAGCTCTAAGCCTAGCCACTTCTCAAAGCAGCTACCCAGAAGACTCCTTGCTATCCTATGGCTTCACACCTGATCTGCTCCCCCACATAGTGAGATCATCACAGTTCCACCACATGGAAACATAAGGGTTAGCACGTATAAAACCAACCATAGTATAAATATCATTTTAACAACTATTTATTCAAACCAACCAATATAATGTATACACATCCATGCCAATGCATACATATTAATTAAAGAAATCCATAACCAAAGTATACAATTCATACCATATATATATACATAATCCACATCCAAAGCAAAGTCACACCACCGTATAATCCATGATGTAACCAACACATCCAAACCAAATGTTGGCCTCAACACCTATCCAAACCAAGTGTTGATACGGTGAAACATGTCAGCAACCCATGTGTCACGCCTAACCTCTCATGGAAAGTATACAGTTGGATTACGTCGTCACGTAACCCTGGTGGGGTCACCTCATCCATCGGTATGACTCGACCCAGACCCATACCGGTAGCAAATAGATACTTAGAGGAGTACTTCAGAATCCACCTAACATCTGAAGTGGTTTACTATATAATCCTTGGAAAAATTCCAAATTGGAAATCCTCACAATGGGATTCCGAAATACCATATTTTCTCCAAAGATTATATCCCTGATCTCACCAAGAGACCTCCCATCCATAACCTTACTCCTCTCAGTCCTATTTACTTTTCCAAACCACATACACATAGCATACTTCATAATTATATATATAAATATAATCATAACCATGCCAAATTAAATATCCAAAACAACCACCAACTTGAATAAATAACAACCATCAATTTAAATAAATAACAACCTTCATACAAACAAAATAGCATATTAAAAGTTATACTACTCCTATCATGCTCATGTATACTAGATTAAGTCTTATAAGTACTACCCATACTAGATTAATTTTATAAATGCCACCCTTACTTGGATAAACCTGAATTGAAACTCGGGCAGAAACTGAGACTATAGCACAGCTGCCTCCCCAAGGCTCCTTCCGTCTAAAATAGGGGCCGGAGCTAAAACTAGGACAGAACCTCCTCCTCTAGATTTCCCTTGGTCTTCAAAGAGAAGAAGAGGGAAAGAAGAGAGTATGAGAGAAGAGAGGATGAGAATGAGAAGTGTTTCTTGGGATGGTTTGCAATGGAGAAGTGAAGGCCTATTTATAGCCTCCAAAACACATTAAAAAATGTAAAATAATGGAGAAAAAGATAGACAAAACTAAGTGGAATGAATTAGTGGAATGAATTATAGAAGTTGGTGGGATGAATTAATGGAGTTGGTGTGAATTAATGGAGTTGGTGCCATGTTCTTTTCCGCACCGACTTTGGCTACTGATTTGGACCTTATAGACAGCCGAATCTGAAAATATTTCCTTCATGAAAGTTGTAGGATTTTCTCTTATCTTTCCATAGCCACCAAGTTTGTATCATTTGAACAACCACCGACCAAGTTATACCCCAAAAACCGAGACTTGCCAATCAGCCCAGCGAGAAACAATTGTATAAATAAAATTCCAATTTTGACCTCCTAAACGACCGATTTTGCAAATGGCTATTTCTGCAAAAGTTGTGCGTTTTTCTCTTAGATTTGCATTGACACCAATTTTGCATCATTTGGACCATCACAGCCCAAGTTATGCCTCGGACACTGAGACTAGTCAGTCAGCCCAGCGAGAAATGATTCTTAAAAAAAATTTCACAACTATCTAATTAGATCTAACAACACACATATCTTTCTAAGCATAAATGGAGTATGAATTATCTATAATTGAATTAAAATATAACCACCAAATTATGACCAAATACCACATAGTAATAATGACAATAATAATAATAATAGTAATAATCATGTTGAAAACTGGGATGTTACAACCCGGCTGGTCACTACACACTACACAGTACACCTGAAAACTGGACAGAAAGGAACAAGTGTATACATATAGTGTCTAGAATATACATATATACATGGTCCAAGTCTGACTAGATTCAAAATGTACAAAAATACATCCAAAGCTACTACACCAAGTAGCTGAAACAACAAAACATCAACAAGAATCAGCTCTACCTACCAGCTGCAGACTCACCACTAGCCACCAACCTATCCCTGCTCTGCTCTCATACATAGTATGATCATCGCAGTCCAAACCACATGGAAACAATAAAGGGTAAGCTAGTGAAAAGAATTAGCATATAAACATATACATGAAATATGAACAGCTACAACTATCAGCACAACATCAGCATACACCTCATCAACTATACAGCATAACAGCAATAAGCACACAATGCATCGTCACGCATATCATCTCGGAGATCTCCTACTACAGCTCAGCCTTACGGCCTACAACAACTCAGCCTTACGGACTACAGCAACTCAGCCTTACGGCCTACAACAACTCAGCCTTACGGCCTACAACAACTCAATCTTACGGCCTACAACAACTCAGCCTTACGACCTACAGCAACTCAGCCTTACGGCCTACACATCTTACAACATAGCTAAACAACACAGCTCAACATTATACAATACAACATTTTCAGCAATAACAACCTACGACGTTAACAACTTACATCAATAACATCTTACATCTCAGCTAGTAATATTCAACATAGCTTAACAGCTCACAACACAACAATATTCATCAATTACAGCTCAACATCATAATGCAGCATAAACATCTCACAGCACATCAAAATCATCACTCATCTCAACAACATTCATCATTAACAGCTTAAATCAGCCTAAATAACATTCGGCACAACTCAGCTTTTCATCATACGACATTAACAACATTAATCAGCATAAACAACATTATCAACAGCATGATCAACAACTTTACAATATACAACGTATAGCATATTCAACACATAATACAGCTTATCCATCTTGTTTACAACTCATCTATCTTGTCAAATTACCCACCCAAACAGCACCAATCAACCCAAGTACCTAAAACAACTTTCAACTTAACCAAATCACTAAATGTGAAATGGCAACCTTCACAGAAAACAGCGCATCAGAAGTTATACTAATCTTACCATGCTCATCCTTATCTCACATGAAAGATGAGAAGATTTCCTAAAACTCTCATGAAGACACCAAGTCCTAATTCCTTCATCTACCTTGTTAAAAATGATAAAAACCGCAACAACTATAAATAATGCTAGCAGCTCGACCCCTCTTCACTAAAACAACCATATCTAGAGTTCTAAAACTCCTTTTTGGGTGATTCCAACGCCATTGGAAAGCTAACATCCAAGGCTAAAACTTTCATGAAGACTATAAAGTCAAATTCTGAAAATCAAACGCCCGGCGCAATTCTCAACCAGAGACCTACAGAGGTTTATTGTGCTCGGCGCAATCATCCTGCGCCCAGCACAGTATCAGTAACAGAAACATGAGATTCACGTATGATAGTGCACCCGGCGTGGTTCTCCCCACACCCAGCGTGATTCACACAGGGATTCCCCATTTCAAATCACGCCCGGCGCGAAGAACTGCGCCTAACGCAATTTCAAACAGTAACCCACACCACTTCGAAGATTTCACCCAAAACCTGCAAAAATCAACATCCCAGGCACATGCAATCGGTCCAAAACATCACATTTTCATCATACAACCCGAAAATACCATCTTTTTCAACATGCATCCATCAATCATCAAAAACCCCAAATTTTTCATCAAAATCCCGAAAACCCATTTTCATCACATACAACCATCAATCTTCAAGAAATCAACCACACCATGAGTTTAAGAACTCATTTCCAACAAACTATGCTAAGAAAACTAACTTCCCTTACCTCGGTGCGAGAATTCGAGCTCCGGGAAGAAGACGAGCTTGAACGGAGAAGAAAAGGGGAAGAAGGAGAAGTTTAAGGAAGCTCCGCACGGCTCAGCAAGAAACCCAACACCACTACTCAGCTCCTAAGATTCACCACAGCCACCCAAGATCAGAGAAAAAGGAAAATGGGGAAAAAGAGTGAAATGAGAAGTGAATGAGAGAAGAAAGTGAAAGAGAGTCGGGGAGAGAAAAATAAGGAAGGGGGTCTCACACAAAACAAAATGAACAGGTGTATTAAGACTAAATTACTTAGCCACAATCCTTCAAGTAGATGATGATGACAATTCACTCTCTTGTTTCATGTTAGAAGTTCCCACAAAGGATTTCAAACCTCTCTTTAAGAAAACACGTTTCTCAAAGTGCATTAAATGATCAATTTCATAAAGTTTTTGTTCTTTTTCAAGTTCTAAGAATGAAAAATGTTATATAAATTTTTTTTACTAAAATAATCGATTATTGTTATGAATTAATAATTATTTTATTATTTGAAAATATGGAAAATCCACCAAAAATAATGTAATCAATTATTTATTAAGATAATTGATTATTTCAAAGGTTCATTTTTTAAATAGTCATTTATTTGGCAAGATAATTGATTATTACAATAATGTTTTCTAAGTTATTAAAAAACATAACAAATAATCAATTATTATTAAAGATAATTAATTATTTTGAGTAAAAACCCAGTATTTCAATTCGTCATACCATATCCTCTTTAAATTACTTTTAAACCTCACATATATCATCAATCATCACTTTAAATGAAGAATCATTAATTAAGAATGATTTAGCACTTAGCTAATGCATAAAGCAAAACATACACAAAATAAAACATACAATAAATTACAATTTGCACTTTTTTTTTCAAGAGGCTATAGAACACATTTGTAATCATTAAAACATTTACAATTTTCTTCTTCTTCTTAAGCTTGATCAACATTGGGTTGACATGAGGCCATGTGTGGGACTTTGTCACATCAAACATGAGGTCCCAAAGGTTGCCTACCTCAACCATGTTAGACGTGGGTTGTATGACATCGAACGTGAGTGAGACAGAGGGCTCCTTGCTTTGATGGCATCAAGCATAGGGTGGATATCGCCTAACACGAGTTGCCTTAATTTAATTTATTGTTTTATGATGAAATTGGTGAACATGTATAAGATAGTTGAATCTATTACATGTTATATGATGAGTTATGTTATATGTTGTATATTGATGTATAATGTTGAATCACTATACATTGATCTATGATAGTGCATAGTAGATTAAATGGATAAAAATTGAGTAGTTGTGTTGAGAATGCTTTGACATTAAAGTTGTATTGTGTTGATTGACCTAGGGTTAGCGGGGAAGTTGTTTTTAAGGTTGCATATCCCATTGTAAGGATATTGTATTGTGGTGCTTTGAGAGTCCAATAGGCCAAAAAATCCTTCTTAAAAAGTTGACTCTTGAAGTGAATAGTTATGTCTCCTCTAGAACCTTAGTTGATGCAATATATGGGTCAAGTTAAGGCAAATTAGCTATAAATGACCAATGTTGATTTGTATGTGGACAAGGTCGAGACATAAATGTATAAAGCGACTAAATTAGAGTAAAATATAAGGTTAAGGATTAAAATCCCTAACTAAGTACTAGAAGGACATACTATTTGGAGGGTAGTTAGTGGACTAATTTCATATGTGACTTAATTATGCTAGCCAATGTTGTGGTAGACACATCTAAATTGTTTTACTTTAAGAAGAATATTAGACTTCTTAATTTAAGTGACAATATCTGAGAAACCACGTTATTAGAGATTGGTATTCCAATTGGTTGTTAATCAAGTTGGATCGAAAAAGATCGGGTTGTTCATTTGGTAAGGCCAAACCACTTAAATTGCTTACCTGTATTATAGGAGATCTCCTAATTGAAATGTGTGATGAGACATATAGTTTATGTATTGTGCATATGATGTGTTGATTAAGTTGTTTTGTTCATATGTGATGTTGACTTGTGATGAGATATGTTGTTGTGTTGCAAATTAAGGTGTTGATGTTGTGTTGTTCAGGTTGATAATATATTGTATTGTGTTTTAAAGTTGTAAGTTGATATTATGATGAATTAAATTGAGTTATTTATGTTAATTTATTTTAAACTTTAGCTTACCCTTGCATTTTTTCACGTTGTTAGATTGCGATGATCATACGTAATATGAGAGTAGAGTAGGGATAAGTTACTCTTGAAGCTCATTTTGAGGCCATGTTGATGGATAACAATAAGAATGTTTTGGAGCTATTCTTGTGTAGTTGATAAAGCATGTTGCTTGATCGACAACTAAGATTTCTTTCATACTTTTATATCAGATTACTGTATAATTATGTATGCATTGTTTTTGATTTAGTAGTTAATATACTATTATTTGTATGTATATATACCTTTTGACATGTATATATATAGGTATTGTATGAATGTAAGCCCTAGGTAGTTGTTTTTTATTTTTTTTATTTTTTACCGCTAGTAGTAATTGAATCATTAAGTGTAGGTATCACAGTGGATTGTTACAACAAGAGTAAAAAAAAAATTATACATAAAAAATGATAATATTTTTCTTAAGATTATATGATTTATTGAGTAATAATGTATGTATATATATATAAAAAAAGTTATGTAAAAGTTCAAATTAACATATTCGAATTGCATAACATGTCGAATTGGATAAAATAAATAAATTACAATGCATAATTAACGAATAAGAATTCATACGAACTACTAAAATATGTATGAGATCTTAAATTAAGACCTAGTATAATTATTTCGGAAAAAATGACAACCTACACGTATGACTCTTCGTTTTTTCTTTAATTTACGCTAAAGATATTTTCAACTGATAATTGGAAATTATCTTTTTTACACAAAAAAATTAATTCTTTTCAAAGTGGAGAGATTATTGAACTTTTTTCAACAGTTTTTTCCCCATAAATATGGTTAGGAAACAAATCTTTAATAATGTACTTAAGAAACTCAATTTTTGGGATTATTTAAAATCATTTTTAAATAAATAAAAATAACAGAAAATCTAATCAAAACTAGTTCTTACATTATCAATCCCTATATATTTTAAAAAAATTCTTAAATTTTTTTAATTTCTTATCTAATATAATTTTTATTTATCATAATTATTTATAATTTAAATTTTAATATTCTTAAAATAAATTATCTATAAATAAAAAGTTATCGTATTATAATAAATTATTTATCGTAAATATAAAATATAATTTACATGCTTAAAAATATTTATTTATACAAACTTTAAATATGATTTATATATTCAAACATAATATTTATTTTTATATATGTAATTTATTATAAATTTTATTTATATATAATAGATATAATAATATTTATTTGCTTTGTACTTACTTGATTATTTATTGGTTTCATCCGTTCTTACTTGACTTTTTACTCTACCAAGTTCTTTAAATATCTAACTGGTTACCTTTTTTTGGTGGGCATTTAACTAGTGACTTAATCAATTCTTAATTCAACTAATTAAATTGACCGATAATATCTGTTTTTAATCGTTGGAACCTTGAAAGGAGACCGATATCTGTTCTGTTTTTATTGTTTAATCCACATTAAGATGAAGATTATAAATTCATCTTTTTGTTTAATCTAAATCACGTATATTTTTTTTTATTAGAGATAACTTTTAAGTCATGTAAGATTATTATGGACGATAATTTTGTTTCTTAAAATAATTTCATACTCAAATTCAAATGATATTTATATAATATAATTCTCTCTCTCTATATATATATATGAGTAAATGTTAAATACAATAATTTTATTTTTAAATAATAATAAAAAAAACAATATAGCGTTTTTCTTGGTCCAATATAATATTGTAACGTTTTCCTTCCTCCAATATAATATTTTAACTGAAAGGCACATGCAGAAGCTTCATTGAAGGATCTGATGCCACAAATATCTCATTTTGACGCAAAGCGTACATGGATGCTTAGTTTTGAACTGCTTCAATACCAATATTTTTAATAACTTTTAAATCACCTTCTAGATCTTAACACACTTTTCGTCAAATTCCTAACTTATCTTAGAAAAAGTGTATTTTCAATTTGTATTCAAGTTGACTAGGAAACATCGAAATCCCGGACGACTATTTTAACGTATAAACATATACGACGATAATCTCTCTCCCACTTTCTATCTATCTATTTAAATTTTAAAGAGAGATCAAGTTAGACTAAAGTTTTTTTTAATAATAATTCATTATATATGCATTAAATTTTATTAATCTAAATTTTTATTAAATAAATTAACCAAAAAATTTCTATAAAACTTTAAAACTATTTGATGATTTATTAAATAAGTTTAATTTTAAATGCTGACTATTAAATTATATATATAATTATAAATATTTGGTTTATTTATTTAAAATTTGGTGTACATAATTATCATGTCAATATTATAATGTTTAACTGTTAATTAGTTAATAAAATTTAGTATATTTTTTTATCACAAATAATTAAAAAATAATACAAGAAAAGCAGTTGATTGTTTTAAAAACAAGTCACTTTTTTTTTTTAAATCACGAGTTAGGTTTTAAATTTTAATCTTCGGAAGCAAATATTTATGCCTACGGCAATACCGTACATTAGATTACAGTTAGCCGAACTCTCAATTCTCTCGTTTCTTATGAGGAAATAGATCCCCTGACTTTGGAGGGGGAAAGTTAGGGTAACTTTACACATTTAAACCATTAGATTTGTAATAGTAGATCAGATTGTGACACGTGTACATTTAAGTTAAAATATATTTTGTACACGTGTCACAATCTGATCTATTATTACAAATTCAACGATTGAGATGTGTTAAGTTACCATAACTTTGATATCTCAAAGTCAGAGGATCCGGATGCTTCTTATGAAAGCTTCGCTCCGTGTGGGCCAAAAAGTATTGAAAAGAATACTTTCCATTTTCTTTTCTTTTCATTTTGTTACTCTAAGCAAAGTATATCTCATTTCCATTTTATTTGTCAATAATTCGGTTATTCAAGTGAAACTAGATGGAAAAAAAATGCAATTTAGAAAGGAAACTAGAAGTATGCCTTTTTATTTATTTATAGAGATTAGTATATATTTCACACAAATAATATGTTATTTTTTTTTAATTTGTTTATATGTGTGTAACTACCTCTTTCAATCAATAACTAGTAACATAGCCTAAAAAAGTTAATACTCAGATAAACTATTTAACCTAATTTGATCTTTAAAAAAATTATTCAATAGACATTTTAGCCATTATTCGATTATTTAAATTAGTATTTGTGAATTATCAATTTTTTCCAATGTACTTTATCCAAAAAAAGAAAAACTGGTTGTTACAAAGGGATTTATAAAATATGATAGTTAATAGTTATTGAAAGATATAACTAAAAAAAAATCCATTACAAAAGAATAAAAACCAATAAACTAATATTCTTTTTAGTATAATTTTAGAGAGATTAGAAAGAGTTTCTATGAGGTCACTCTTATAATCACGGAAAGCGATCCTCTATTATCGTGCAATCCTTAGTCATAAGTAACTAAGTTTTCTATTATTGAAAATTGAGGTAGTTATTCAAATTATGTAATTTTTTGGTATTTTTTCTTAAATAAATTATATATTTAGTTAATCATTTTACTCGTAGTTAATGTTTGTTGTGACATGATGAATCTCTTTATGATTTAATGTTTTTTAAGAGGTTGGTTAACCCTTTTGAAATTAAGATCAAGATAAAATACTGATGACATTTATTACCAAGGAATTGAAATAAACCTTATTGATTGACTTTTGATCCTTGGCCTTAACGCATGAGTGTTTAATAAAAATTACAAAAAAATTGAGATTTTTCTTGAATAACTTAGACTTTCTCACTAAAGAATTAGGATTTAAATATAATTGTAATTGTTGAAATAATTGTATAATCATAACATTAAATGAAAAATTAAAAGATTTTATATAGAAAAGAATTAATGAATCAATTTTTGATTGTTCTTCTAATAAGTTCAAATTTATTATAATTTATTGTGTTATTTTATTTTCATTAAATTTAAATATTGAACAATTTCTAATTTTCATAAAATTATCTATTTACTACTAAAATTATATTGTATAATTATAAACCCAAATTCCTATAAATTTGATAACTTGAACTTACTTGTATTCAATTTATTAGATATAACAATCTATCATTTTTAATAGTGTTATTGGATACTACTGCAAAAGAGTATAGATAAGCAAATTTTGTGTCTTATTTATTTCACGAAGTGTGTCTGCACTTAAAAAAAAAAAAAAGTGGGAGAGTGATGTTAGGACTATGAAAGAGTGAAGATTGCAAAAGGGCAAAGAATGCTATTGAGAGGGTCTCAAAATGTTTACGTATAGTGAGAGTGTGAGAAAAAATTGGGCGAGTAAAAGAAGATAAATGCCTATTCCATGAGTGTGATAGATTGTTGGAGAGAATAATGGGCGAGAGGGAGTGTTTAGGAGTGGTTCGTTTTATTTTTTCCAGATATATAAGATAAAGAATGAGTTTTTTTTTTTTGTTGGTATTTTAGTGATAATAAGTGTTAGTGAAAGAGATTTATTCTGTGTAGGTCAAATGAGTGATCGAATCTGTTGGTTAGAAAATGAATGGTGTCTCTTAGGTAGAAAGTGAATGGAGTGGGGTAATGGCTACACAAGTGTTTTCTTAGTTTTCTTACTAGTTAATTTAAATTTAAACATTTCCTTTTATTTGTTTTGATGAATCACTTATTATTATGGTATTTAGCATAATTAGAAAGACAAAAATATTTTCAAATCTGATTTTAAATCAAGTTAATGGTGAACAAACCTTTATTATTATTCTGGGCGTAAAAAATTGGATAGATAATATACAAGTCTACTTTACGTATCTCGGAAGAAATACACTAAAATATTGTTGCAACCTTTTCGAACGAAAAACTCTAAGCTAATTAATTTTCATAATTTCATATAAAATATACACTATTGTTATGAATAATAATTAGTGGCTTAATTAGTGGATGCCAATATTCATTATCAATCATTACCATTTATATTTCTGTTATGTATTATTTCCTTTATTGTTTAATTGTTCAGTTATCACATGTACTTGTAAATAGATTAGTTCTCTCCCAAAGATAATACACCAGTCAGATTCTTTTCTCCATCTCATACTGTCTTGATTCTTCTCTCTACTTTTTCTTCCTTTTATAACACGTTATCAGCACGATAGTCTTTCTGCTATTGGTGTTGCAACTATAAGACAAAGCTGTGAAGAATTTTCTTGAAGAAGGTCATATTTTTTAAGACAAATATTTCAAGGTTAGCTATTCATTTTCCATAATAAGATTTTATCAAAAATTTGTATTGTTTACATTGTTGTGAATCAAAGTACTCTTGAAGACATTATAGTAGTCCTGAAGACACTATTAAATAAAGAAATTCTTCATACATTTTTGAAATCTGTCTAGAAGATAATATCAAAGAAGAATGTTCAACCTCTTTTACTTTATTATTATTTTTTCACCAGAAGTGAGAAAATGATGAAAAAAAATGAAATTGAAGGAATAAATTTTCTCACTAGAAGTGAGAAAATAATATGAAAAGTGAAAAATAAAATAAATTTCACCAGAAGTGAAAATTTTGATATAAATATATTACATTATATTTGATCCTTTGATATAAATGAGGTCATCACCGGAAGTGGAATAATTTTGTAAATGTCATAATTATAATGTTGAATGATATTTGAGGCACATATAAAAATTATGACTAGCGAAGCGTGTCCTCAAGCCTATTTAGGTTTTGTGTGATGTCTTGAAAAGATTAGAGTTTTTCTACATCTGTAATTTGATATTGTTCATGATTAAATTGATTAAAATAAGCAACTTGTCATGTAATTGAACTCATGTGTTACGTTATTAAATCTTAAAGGGTTTGGTTTCAAATCCTATTGATATAATTGATATTATTTATTTTCATAATGTTATGCGTCTATTATTTTAATTGATGGAGATATCATTGAATTATAATTTGATTGTGATTTGTACATAAATATAAAATTTAATGAAATTATGATCAATGTTTATTTCCTTAATTTTTTGATACAACATTTATAAGGAGAATAATTTCCCTAATTTTTAGCATTATTTTTTTTTTTATCTCCTTAAAGTCAACCTAACAATGACATAAATATATTTTTATTAGATGATTTTTATTAATAAGTATAATGAGAAATATTCATTTTTTTTTATAAAGAAAGACATAAACAAGTTATGATTTTTTTTAATGAATATATGATTGTGTTGTATCATTCATTTCCTAAAATGATAAAATAAAGTGTTAGTGAGATATGTTTTTAAATTTTTTTTTGTATGAAGCATTTATTTTTAGATAATATACATGAGATGATAAAAAGAAAATTAGTGTAGATTTTGATTTTAAATTGATGTCTAAAGATACATAACAAGAATGTCATTTTTATAATGATTTCTCAATTTGAAAAATGTATTATATTTTTCATACATCTATTTTGCTCCAGAAGTAGCAATATTTTTTTTTATATAAAAAAAAGGATTAAGAAATATCCTTAGTTGGTTTATTGTCTCTTGAAGACTAAAACAAAATATTGAGATTTTTTTATGCAAGAGACCATTTTAACTAGCATTATTTTTGTCTTTTCATATTCAATAATGCGAGAAATTAATGTTATATGATACTACAAATATAATTGAAGGCTCCAAAAGAACTAATATATTATCACTGAAAGACACGAAGTTGCATATTAAAAATGCATTATATTTTTTTAAGTCTTACAGAAACTTATTTAGTTTCAATGATATTCGTTTAAATGAGTTTCACATTGAAACAAACAATGAAGGAAATGTAGAATAACTTTATATCACGAAACTCTACTTGAATAAAAAGGAAGTATTGGAAAAATTATTTGTTTTTTCCTATGGACTGTATTGCACGTATATTAATACAGTTGAAACACATACTATTGTAAACCAGAAGTTTACAAATCAAAATAAATTTGAGGTTTGGCATGACCGGTTGGGTCACCCTAAGACTATTATGATGCAAAAAATAATTGAAAATTCATGTGAACATTTATTGAAGAACCAGGAGATTCTTCAATTAAATATTTTCTCATGTACTACTTGTTCATAAAGGAAGTTAATAATCAGATCATCACCAGCAAAAATTGGGGATGAATCTATCTTATTTTTAGAATGGATACAAGATGATATTGTGGACCAATACACCCCCATGTGGACCATTTAGATATTTTATGATTTTAATTGATGCATCAACAAGATGATCACATGTTTGTTTATTATCAATTCGCAACCAGACGTTTGCGAGATTATTAGCTCAACTAATTAGACTAAGAGCTCATTTTCCTGGCTATCCAATTAAAAAAATTTGTTTGGATAATGCTGGTGAATTCACATCTCATTCTTTTAATGAGTTAATTTTCCCAACATTAGGGGGAGAACAAAAACAGTTGGAAAAAGATATTAGTTGGAATGAATTATCACTATCTCATCTTGATCCTCGTACAAAACAATATGAACTAGAAGTTCAAAAGATAATTCATTTGCAAAATCTAGCCAACCAATTACCAAATGTATTCACAGATTCAAAAAGGGTGACTAAGTCATATGTACCAGCGACTAATGCTCTAATAAGAGTCGAAGTCCCTGTTGGACAATTTAATACTACAAACGAGTCATAAATACGCCTGAAGCGTGGTAGACCAATTGGTTCCAAGGATAAGAATCCTCGAATAAGAAAGAGAGCTAAAGAGCAAAATGACCAAATTGAGGATGTAAAAACTCAAAAAGATTCCTCTGACATAACTCATATTCCAGTTCAGAAGAAACTCAGGTACCTGAAATTATTGAAAATGAAGAGATCTCAATAAATTATGTCATGAATGGAATACGATGGAATCGAAACAATGTCAATATTGATGACGTGTTCACATATAATATAGCGCTAAAAGAAATAAATGATATTGAGGATCAAGAACCAAAGTCCATCAATGATTGTCGACAAAGAAATGATTGGCCAAAATGGAAAGATGCAATTGAGGCAGAATTAGACTCGCTTGCTAAACGAAAAGTTTTTGGACCAGTACTACGTACACCAAAAGGTGTAAAACCAATTGGATACAAATGGGTTTTTGTGCAAAAACGAAATGAAAATGGTGAAATTGTGAGATACAAAGCAAGACTAGTTGCTCAAGGTTTTTCACAAAGACCCGGTATTGATTTTGAAGAGATATATTCACCTGTAGTGGATGCAAACACTTTTCGATATTTAATTAGTTTGGTTGTACATGAAAAACTTAATTTACATCTAATGGATGTAGTTACAACATATTTATATGGCTCTCTTGATGCTGACATTTATATGAAACTCCTAGAAGGATTTAATTTGCCTGACGATGCAATTTCTAAAGAAGATTATTCGATCAAATTGAATAAGTCCCTATATAGGCTAAAGCAATCAGGTCGTATGTGGTATAATCGACTAAGTGAATACTTGTTACAAGAAGGATATAAAAATGATCCAATTTGTCCGTGTATATTTATAAAAAAATCTGAAAATGGATTTGCCATAATTGTAGTTTATGTAGATGACATAAACATTATTGGAACTCCTGAAGAGCTTTCAAAAGTAATAGATTGCTTAAAGAAAGAATTTGAAATGAAGGATCTAGGAAGGACAAAATTTTGGCTAGGACTGCAAGTTGAATACTTAGAAAATGGAATTCTTGTGCATCAAGAAGCTTATATAACTAAGGTGCTTAAAAGGTTTTATATGGACAAATCACATCCATTGTGCACTCCCATGGTTGTAAGATCTTTAGATGTTAACAAAGATCCATTTTGACCCCAAGAAAAGGATGAAGAAATACTTGGTCCCGAAGTACCATATCTTAGTGCTATAGGAGCACTAATGTACCTTGCTAATTATACACGACCTGATATAACATTTGCTGTTAATTTGTTAGTAAGATATAGTTCTTCACCTACACGAAGACATTTGAATGGAGTTAAACAAATCCTTTGTTATCTTAGAGGCACAATGGATATGGGGTTATTATATTCAAATGTTCCCAAACCAAAACTAAATGGTTATGCAGATGTAGGTTATTTGTCAGATCCTCATAATGGTAAATCACAAACAGGATATTTGTTTACAAATGGCGGTACAACCACTTCATGGCGATCTGTAAAACAAATCATATCAGCCACTTTATCTAATCATGTTGAAATTTTAGCATTACATGAGGCAAGTCGTGAATGTGTTTGACAGTTATATATGAAGATAATGATGCATGTATTGCACAATTGAAAGATGGATACATAAAGGGAGATAGAACAAAGATATTCTACCAAAATTCTTTTTTACGATCTTCAAAGGAATGGTCACTACTAGAAAATTGCAAAATAGCGACCAAAATTAGCGACCGAAATTTATCAGTCGCTATTTAGAGAATGATTTAGCGTCCGATTATGAAAAATCAAAATAGCGACCGATTTAGTGACCAAAATAAGTTGTCGCTATAAAATCAGTCGCTATTTCGGTCGCTAAATAACTTTTTTTGATTTTTTAGCGACAGAATTAAATTCGGTTGCTATTTCGATCGCTAAATTATAAAATTTGATTTTCTTTAGCGACGAAATTAAATTCGGTCTCTATTTCAGTCGCTAAATTATAAATTTTGATTTTTTTAGCGACGGAATTTAATTCGGTCGCTAAATATTAGTTAAAATTAGCGACGGAATTGAATTCGGTCGCTAAATAGTAGTTAAATTTAGAGACAGAATTGAATTCGGTCGCTAAATTGTAAATTTTGATTTTTTTTAGCGACAGAATTTAATTCGGTCGCTAAATAATAGTTAAAATTAGCGATGGAATTGAATTCAGTCGCTAAAAAGTAGTTAAATTTAGCGACGAAATTAAATTCGGTCGCTAAATTATAAATTTTGATTTTTTTTAGCGACGGAATTGAATTCGGTCGCTAAATAATAGTTAAAATTAGCGATGGAATTGAGAACGGTCGCTAAATTAGAAATTTTGAATTTTTAGCGATGGAATTGAATTTGGTCGCTAAATTAGAAATTTTGATTTTTTAGCGACGAAATTTAATTCGGTCGCTAAATCAGAAATTTTGATTTTTTTTAGCGACGAAATTAAATTCGATCGCTAAATATTAGTTAAAATTAGTGACAGAATTGAATTCGGTCTCTAAATCAGAAATTTTGATTTTTTTAGCGACATAATTAAATTCAATCACTAAATATTAGTTACAATTAGCAATATAATTCTATTCGGTTGCTAAATATTAGTTAAAATTAGCAACGGAATTTTATTCGGTAGCTAAATATTAGTTAAAGTTAACGACGAAATTCTATTCGATCACTAAGTAAAACTTAAAAAAATTTATAAATTGCTTAAAAGTGATGATAATATTTTTGTTGAGTATCAATCCCATTTTCTTTTTTTTGTAAGAGCAAGACATTAATTTATATTAAAAAAAATATTTATATGCACTCCTACGTAATTAATACCAATAGTTATTTATGTGAAAAAATATTTAGAGGTTTTTTTTTTACGATTGGATTTTTAGGAAGTTTTTTAATTAGAGTATATGAATTTTAAAATTTCTTATTTATTTTGATCCATATTTATAATATATATTTCTAACTTATGATAACTTTATTTTTAAATGAATTTTTATATTTAAATTTTAAATTAGTATTTTATTAATGATTGATAATTAGAAAATAAAACAAGGATAAATACATTTTTTGAATTTTATATCTTAGATTTAAGATGAATAAATATATTAAGTTAATTAATAATTTATTTAAAATGTTAAAATTTAATTTATAAAAATGATATTTCAAAAGAGAAGGGTTATAATAACATCGGTGTAACTTTTACTAAGTATTACATCGCTCAATAACTTTATATTAAATGTGAATTTTATAAATTCAACCGTTAGATTGAAAGTTTTTTACTCTTAGATCATATATACAAAATCTTATATGAATTCAAGATGATTTGATACTTCATTCTTGTAAAAACAAAATTGACGTAATATATTCATTTCAAATAAAATATGAGCACTTTGATTACTTTTAAGTTGTTGTTTAATTTTAACAAAAATTGATATAAACATATAAAGTGATATGAACTTTCAATCTATCGGTTGGATTTACAAAATTCATATTTAATATAAATTTATTGAGCGGTGTAATACTTAGTATAAAAGTTATACCAGTGTTATTATAACCCTTCTCATTTTAAAATATATAAATTATTACTTAAACTTTTAAATTTATAATAATTAATTTAAATTGTATCATAAAATTAATTTTAAATAGAAATAAGTAGATTGTTAATTATAAAAGTAAGTATATATAAATAAAGATTAATTAAATATAATATAATAATTATTATAAGTAATATAATTATTATATATATTATTATATATTTATAACGGTCCGGATATACCAAAATAATAAGGATCCAAAAATAATATAAGTATGAGATTGAATAGTTGAGGATGACTTAAATGAATTAATTTGTACTACTTATACTAACAACATGCATTTGCTTTTCGGTAGCTTATCTCATAAGAACTTCACAGTTAAGCGTGCTTGACTTGGAGTAATGTAGGGATGGGTGACCTTCTAGGAAGTTTCCAAAAATTATGTAATTAAGGACAAAACATGCTAAAAACTTAAGTATTGTGAAATAAAATCCTTAAGAGGCCAAATATGAGTGGTTCATAGCGACCAAATTTGCACCGTCTATAAAATTTAATAAAATAAAAAATAAATATTTAGCGATCGATTTATTCGGTCACTAATTTGGTCTCATACACTTCAATCACTTCAACCATTTAGCGACCGAAAATTTTTCAGTCGCTAAATAGCTTAGCGACCAGGGTTTTAGTGACTGATTAAATTCGGTCGCTAATTCGGTCGCTAAGGTAAATAGCGACCGATTTTTGCAATTTAGCGACCGATTTTGGTGGTTGCTAAATTGCATATTTTTTGTAATGGGTGATATAAATGTTCAACAAGTCCGCTCAAGTGACAACGTAGCAGATCTCTTTACAAAGTCACTTCCAAGAAAAGTTTTTGAACAATTGATACACAAGATTGGACTCCGTCGTCTTAAAGATTGTATGCATGAGGGGGAGAAATAAATATTTATGAATGATGTACTTTTTTTCCTTCACTAGGTATTTATCCCACAGGGTTTTTCCTAGTAAGGTTTTAATGAGGCACATTCTAAATATTGAACATCCAAGGGGGAGTGTTATGAATAATAATTAGTGGCTTAATTAGTGGATGCCAATATTCATTATCAATCATTACCATTTATATTTCCGTTATGTATTATTCCCTTTATTGTGTAATTGTTCAGTTATCACATGTACTTATAAATAGATTAGTTCTCTCCCAAAGATAATACACCAGTCAGATTCTTTTCTCCATCTCATACTGTCTTGATTCTTCTCTATACTTTTTCTTCCTTTTATAACATATATTTATTAAAATACTCTTAATTACATTTATTATAATTAATACTTTTATTTATTGCTATAGGTGTAGTTTTGGAATAAGAACATGAAATAAAATTGAATTGCTTAAAATTTGTTTATATTTGACGTGAGTCCAAAAAATTTAAGAATTTTTTGTTTACATATTGGTCAGAATTACCACATCTAATACTATTTTTAAAATACTCTTCATTTAGTTCAGCTTCTATTTTTGATAATTATTTTTATTCTTAATTCTTAATATAAAGTTCCAATGAAGAGTAATAAAGAAAAAATAATTATTTTTAATTGAGATTAACAAAATTAAATGATGATAAATAATTTTTTTAGCACATAAGTTATTTAAATTTACTTATAATTGAGTCTGAAGTAGTATTAATTAATAATAATAAAATAAGTTTTTGGGTTTAAAGGGAGTTAAATGAGTACTTAATTATATTTTTTTAATTAAATTATTCTTATGGTTATTGTGTTTATTATCCATATTACTGTACTGTTTTAAATCATATAATACCCGAATAAAGAATGATTCTGTGATACTTATTGATCTTGGAACGCCAGCTAAGAACTGAATTGGCAAAGACAGTATTAGCATGGATGGATTGGTTTGATGGCAGCTCATATGCATACACAGTAGGAGCTTTGAATATAACTGCTTATTTAAAAAAAAATGGGAATTGCACAAACAGAAACAAATAGTATAAAGACAAAGAAAATTGGAAAAATAGGAGGAAACCGGCCTCCAAACACCGAGCTTCCACTAAAGAAAAATGGCAGTAAAATACAACTAATACAAACAAAATGACATTAGTATAAGTAGTAGCAGTAACTATTAGTTATGATATGTAAATTTTAAAGCTAGTGAGACTCTAGTCTAGGTATTTTTGCTTTGTCTCTCTTCGCTTTTGTCCTATAATTTTGAAAATGTATATGTCGTAAACATTCCTTATTTACGAGTATATTATTGAAGCTTTCATCGTTGCGTCCGCAATAAAATTTATGCATACAAAATTTGAATGTTTTGACGGGAGGAAAATGACTGCTCTTCAAAAGTATAATTATTCGCTTGGCCTTAATTCAACAGCAGTTAATAACTAAATCCTAATTGGCTGATTAAGTTGACGTTTTACTGGTAAAAAGAAGAAAAAAAGAAGAAGAAGAAGAAAAGTAATGTTATATCTTTCTAATATTTTGTAAAGAAAATACTAAGTACAAAGTAAATATTTTTAATGACATACAAATATAATGCACATCAATATTATTATTGATCGTACACAAGTAGGAATATTACAAATTAGTTGGAGGATTTAATAGAAAAAAAACTTAGGTATAATTTCATAAATATGATTGGTGTAACGAGTCAATATTTATGAAATTATAACTTAACATCTAAGTAGTGAAAATAAATAATTAAATAAAAACGAAAACTACAGGATGCAAAATTAAACAGAATTGGGTTATAAATAGGCGAAATTAGTTGGTGTAATGAAAATTTTATAAAATAATAAATTAAATTAGGAAAAGGGAGAGAGTTATGTTACCATTCAGCAGTGTCTATATATTTATGCAACAAATATATACATAGGGTGTAAAAATCATAAAATAATTTTTGTCAATTTAACTTGAAAACATAAAGTCTCTAATGTGATTATAATAAAATAATGTACGTATATGCAAATATGCATCTAGTATAAGATGCTGAAAACATGAACTCTAATAATGTTAATCAAGCATCTACTCTAAACAAGCTACATCAAAGTAGCCTTAAGCAAAAGAGCGACATCTCAAGCATGATACTCAAACAAATAGTCTTTTAGTCTAATCCTACTTTACTCCTATATTAATATGATCATCATGGCTCAACAACAAGAAAAATGTAAGGGTAAGCTTGAAATCAAGAAACTACATAATATAGAAGCAACTAAGCTAACTATATAAAACAATTCCATCAACAAAATACATCAACAATCTAACCTCAATTTCAATAACAAAAATCAACATTGATCACAACTCTTTAACTAAACAACTTTCAACATGTCAACTCAACATATAAACAACACAAGTTGTTAACAACTCAGCCACATAACAACTAAACAACATATCAACTTACAATACAATACAACTTAACAATATATCAACTTAAACAACATTGTAACTTAATGTGTCGTCATGCATTTCAACTAAGAGATCTCTTACAACAAGGTGAGTAATTTAAGCGGTTTGACCTTATCACACCAACTTAACAACACAATTTTTTTGAGTTTGCTAGATCAACAATAAATTTGGATATCAATCTAAACCATAACATGATTTCTCAGATTTTATTACTTAAACTAAGAAATTCTAGTATTCCTGTCAAGAAAAGAACAACTTGGATATGAGACTAGCATGACCTTAGCATGCATAACTAAATCTATATAGAATAGCCTGACAATTATCCTCCAAATATTGTTCACATTTCTAGTAATTAGTTAGGAATTTTGCCCCCATACGACCATGAACTCGATTGATTGCTTATATTTGGCAGAGAGTTCTTGAGCAATCATGCTTGATGCCTCTTATGTTACGTTCAACATGACCAAGTTAGAGAACTCTTAACTAACTCATGCTCGGTGTACCAATCCCATGCTCGATGTTTGTGAGGCAGAACACCCTTGACTTGCCTCATGCTTAGCGCTATGAAGTTGCACCCAGCATAATGATGAATTTTGCACTTAGAAGAATCACGATTTTAGCTCAAACCTGCATCAAACTTGGTTCCAACCAACATGCAACCATTAATATCACATATATACTTCGTAAGCAATTCATTTCCGACCAAAAGAACAACATGCAACCACAAATAAGAACAATTCATCAATTTCCTTCTCTTTTCACCAATAACCACAGGAAAACCAAAATAAGAGATTTTCAACTCACTCATCAGCAACACAGCCACAAGAGACCAATCCATTCAACATTCCTTATATACAACACATCAAGAATAACACTATGAGCTTCCCTTACCTCAAAATCACAAGAGGAGAGAAATAAGGAGGAGGAATGGCGAAGAACTCTATTTTGAGCGCTCGTCGCTCGACGACACCACCAACACTTGATTCTCAACTTTGAAGCTTTGAATCACAAATCAACAACACAATCCATGCTTTGGGAAATGATAGGAGCAACCTGTGAAGTTAAAAGGAAGAACAATTCTCCTTTGACTCTAGAACTTATCTCTCTAACCTCTATGTTTCTTAAGAAAGTAAATTTATGAATTTCAAGTCATGAGAAAACCTTATATAACTTTTCCTAAACTTGGTCAATAATATAACCTCAACTCAAAACAACTACTAAACAACTAAACTCATTGTAAGAATTACTTAATCACTAGAGTTTTATAACAACTAAACCACAAATCACAAAGTTCATTTAATTAATAAAATTAACTAAACAATCATGAAACTCATATGTTACAATTGGTGTTATTCTCTAATAAGAGTTGGAGTTTTACCTTGGTATTATGTATTTGTATTTAATGTTGATCTCATTAATATGCCTTTATGCATATTACTGAGGTAAAACTCCAACTTTGCTTGGAGAACACTATCAACCACATTTAAGAAAATGTATCTAAGTTTTGTCCTTAGAGTTATTAAGAAAAATATTAACACTCATTTATAAGATTTCCAATTAATATATAAAAAACACATTTTTAAGATTATTTTAATTTTTTTAAGGTTAAATATTTTTTCAGTCCCTATAATTTCATTTAATTTACTTTTTAATCCCTATACTTATCTTTCTTAATCCTTAAAATTTAAGATAAATCTTTTTAGTTCCTATACTTGTAATTTTTTTTATCCTTTTAGTTTTTGTTATTATTTTTTTTTTGTAATATTGTCTCTTTTATGTTGATCAAACAAACATATTAATTCAACTTTATATGTCTAATATCAAATTTATTTTGCTGAAGTTATTCTAAATTAGGTCTTTCAACACTTTGTACCTCTTTTGTATTCTCACTTATGACACCATTGTCTAATACCCTTTTTTTAACTCACAAAATTAAAGATATCTACTATATTAACACAAATTAGACAATGTTACAAAAAAAATTAGTGATAGAGACTAAAATGATTAAAAATTACAAGTATAAGTATTAAAAAGATCTATCTTAAACTATAAGAACTAAAAAATAGTTGAAAAAGATAAATATAAAGACTAAAAAAATCCACTTTAAATTATAAAGACTAAAAGATAAAGTAAGTCAAATTATTAAAATTAAAAATATATTTTAACTTTTTTTTTAATTATTAGGTATACTTTTATGTTGAATATAGTTATTAACACATGAGCACCCAAGGTAATACGAAATTTCATCAAATAAAAAAATTATTAAAAGCAGTGGATAAAATATCTTATTATTTAAAGTATGAATTCTACTAAGGATATGTTTGTACTAATTATTTCTCTATAAAAACTTTTAAAATAAGAAAATAAATAAATAAAATTTTTAATACGCTAAAATTAATTTATATATGCAAGTTAAAAAATATATTTAGGATAAATACTACAAATTAACTTACAATATAAGTGTTTGTAGAGATTTTTTTTTTGAGGTTTTTATTAAAAATAATGGTGAAACTACATTGGTAATATTAAATGTAGCATTTTCATTTTTTTTTTCAATTTGACTCTCAAGTAAAACCTTAGTTCTAGTTTAAGGAAAATAAATATTAAATCAATTGTATTAATGGTATTTGTTACAATACTTTTGAATGGTATTCGTTACAATACTTTTTTTTCTTCAATTTTATTGATGTCATTTGCTTTAAAATTTTGGAAGGAATGAAAGGAGAAATGAAAAGATCTTTCTCTGTTATTTTTTACTGTCCGAGATATTTGGTAGAGAATAAAAGTGTTTTGTAATTTTTTTTTATATAAAAAGTGTTTCTTAATTTTTGATAAGATTGTTTTTGCTAGTTATAATAATTTTATTCGCCTCGAGTTAAATTATCTTTCATACAAATGCTTCAAAAAAAAATGTGTTATAATTATTTTCCATCCTTTCCCCATCCACATCTTCTAATATCTTTACATCACTGATCAATTAAATATGAGCTCCAACAACAATTATATATTATCTGTTTTCAGTTTTGGTGTAAAAACTTGTGAAATTAACAGCAATTACAATATCGTGAAATTAGTTTTTAAGTCTAATAAGATAAAAAAAAAATGTGATTGGAAAAAAAATTATGCCAAAAATTATATAAACAAAAATTATAAATTTAAACAACTACAAGTAAACATTTGATATACTCATTTAACACCTTGTTTATTATGGATTAAAGTTTATTACAAATTATAAATAAAAATTTATTATTAAAATTTATCAATCGAATATATATAATTTCACTTGTGTAGTGAGGAAACAATTTCTAATAAGCTGCCGGTTCGTTAATACCATAGTTCCTGTCTATGCATGTTGGTCTGGAAAATAACCCAAACATTAGATTTAAGTCTCACATTCAATCACTGTTGACGGAGAAAGCATAGGTCTCTTCACGTATCATCTTCTCCATCTCCTTCTGTACCAAATATCAATATTCCAATATTCTATTTCTTGGTCAGTGCATTATTAATATCAGTGTTGATTATTGGCTTTGCTAGTGAATTCAATCACAAGATTCACAAACCCTCCTAGCTAGCTGTTTTCTTCTTCCATGCACCCTTTTACCTTGTCACCATCATTAATATCAATTTAGTTTACATGATATGTCACCCTTTTACATATAAACAGCAATATCATACCTGCTATGGGATGCATTTGTGGCAAGTTTTCTCCCCCTCGCAGTGCTGAGAGGCCGAAGCGGCAAGTGAGGAGAGAGGGTTCCAGGACACGTTCCTCTAAGCATGTGGGAGAGAGGGTTAAGAGGGAGACTCAGAGACAAAGAGTAAGTGTGCATGCTAAGAAGGGTGAAGAAAATGCTTCTGGAGGAGGAGAAAAGGAAAAACCGGTTGCTAGAAAAGATAAGAGTAAGGTAGTGGAAGATGTTGCTGGAGAAAATAGTAAGAGTAAAGTTGGGGAGGTTAGAGAGAAGAAGATGGCCAAATATGAATTTGTGGGTGGGTGGCCAAAGTGGTTAATTGATAACATCCCCACAGATGTTTTGGCTAATATTGTTCCAAAGAGTGCTGATTCCTATGAAAAACTTGCCAAGGTAAGTATCATCACCGTGCACCAACATTGAGTTTAATTTTCATGCATTTTTGGATAACTTACATTGCATAATGAAATATTTGTGTAATTAATGTGATGTGACATGCATGGAGAAACTTCGTTCAGAGTATATTACTCACCTACCTGTTGTGTTGCAGATAGGACGTGGAACATATAGCAATGTGTACAAAGCAAGAGAAAAGGGCACAGGAAAGATCGTTGCTTTGAAGAAGGTGCGGTTTGACACATCGGATACTGAAAGCATTAAGTTTATGGCGAGAGAGATCAGGATACTGCAGATGCTGGATCATCCCAATGTCATCAAACTTAGAGGACTAGCAACATCAAGGATGCAGTATAGTCTTTATCTAGTTTTTGATTTCATGCAATCTGATCTGACCCGAATTATCACCCGACCCGGTGAGAAACTCACCGAACCGCAGGTAATTGGGTTTCTATTTGATGCTTTTAACAGTCAGAAGCTTAGAATTTGAGATGTTTGCAATGTCATCTATACTTTGATATGCATTACACCATATTAAATAAAATGACTAGTTTTATTGTGACATAATGCAGTTTCTTTTTTTGGATTAATTTTATTTTGTGCAAGATCAAGTGCTATATGCAGCAGCTGCTTTCTGGGCTGCAACACTGCCACGACAGGGGAATTATGCATCGAGATATTAAGGCTTCTAATTTGTTAATAGACAGAAGAGGGGTGCTGAAAATTGCAGATTTTGGGCTTGCAACTTCCATTGAAGCAGAAAGGCCTCTTACAAACAGAGTGGTGACACTTTGGTATAGAGCTCCAGAACTTCTTTTGGGTTCAACCGATTATGGATATAGCATCGATCTCTGGAGTGCAGGGTGCTTGTTGGCTGAGATGTTTGTTGGAAGGCCAATTATGCCTGGCAGAACAGAGGTAAAAGTTTTTTTATTTTAATTCATATATACTGTGTGTATGCAATATCTCAAAACTGACCATTAAGGATAAATACACAAAGATTTTAGTTTCAAAAGCCAAGAATATTCTCGATTCCATGTTCAGATATTTCATATTTATATGTTCAGAGCTTTTGAAAAGCTAGTTTTTCTTATGAGAAGATACGACAAATTAATGAATCCAATCCTTTGTATTCAACCTTTTCTACTGAATTAAAAAATATTTGCCTCATGCATGCATGGTATCCTATGTTTCTAACCTTTTCGAGTGAATAGATTAAAAGCTAGTTTTTCTTATAAGAAAATACGACAAAACTTTGTTGTGAAGTCCATCTCTCTAAGTTTTGAATCTCTAGTCTGAGTAAAGAAGAAAAAAAAATGATTGGCCTCTTCTGTTTGAATTTTTCTTTGTAAGGATCTTTTGTTTGAATTTGGTGAAGGCCAAGAAGGTAGTTACTAGAAATAAAAAGGAAATACAGAGGACATAATAGTTAAAGGAAATAAATACCTTGCCGTCCAATTATTAAATTTGGAAATTGGATCCTTTCTTTAATTTTTACTACTCCAAGAGAGAAGGTTACAGTTTGCATCGTTTGTTCATGTCTCATGCATGTTAGAGGAATTCATGGTTTTCTTATCTTGTCTTTAATTCTATCCTTTCACTTTTCATTCTGGATGGACTTATCATCATGGTTGTTTATGTCTTGTATGAATCCAATGCCTTTTTCTTGGATGTGATCGGTAAAATTAGAAGATAAATCAACAGAAAGAGGATAAACTAGCCAATTGGACTAAAATATTTGTTAAAATTAGTAGCTAAATTAACTGAAGGGTAAAACGATGTAATATAAATCTGCATGCTTAATTACGTTGACCATTATTTGAAATTTGGTAACTACATATATTTTCAAACAAATATTAATCTTTGTATTTTAATTTACTTCAAATAATTAATCATCTTATAAATTATGATAAAAATATTTTTTAATTTCATTTGAATTTTAAAATATTTTAGTAAATAAGATTAGATAATATAAACATATCTATAATAATATACCTTTGATGATTTTGAGAGATAGATGAGCGTGGAAGAAAGTGTCAAGTGCTTTTGAAAATGAAACAAGGTAAAGGAAGAATATTTAACTCCATGATCAAGCAACTGAGATTAACTCCCTGATAGAAAAAATTCTAATAAATGAAAAAAAGGGAGAAAAAGGTTTAGAATTTGTAAGTTTAAACACTAAATGAATTGAGAAAAGGTGATTGTACTAAGCATTTAATGTGTATAGGTTGAGCAGATTCACATGATCTTCAAACTGTGTGGTTCCCCTTCAGAGGATTACTACAAAAAACTGAAGCTAACAACAAGCTTCCGGCGGCCTCCACAGCATTACAAACCCAGTTTCCAAGAAAACTTCCTCAAGTTTCCTTCCTCTTCGCAAGGTCTCTTGGCTACACTTCTTGATCTCAACCCTGACCTACGTGGCACTGCTGCTTCTGCTCTCCAAACTGAAGTGAGCCTTTCTGCTTTTGCTTGTGTCACTAACAACTTATCTTATGTTGCTCTCACAAATTGCAATGTCATAACTTTTTACTGCTTCCAGTTCTTCAAATCTAGTCCATTACCATGTGACCCTTCAGCTTTGCCAGTAATCTACAAAGACGAGGATGAACGCTTACAAACTAAGAAAAGCAAAAGGTATGCTATTTATCAGTTCAACATTGGAAATAAGTTTCCTTTTTTTTTTTCTTCTTTCATTGATTGAAGTAGTATAAGAGAATTTCCAAATTGATATTTATAGGTAAAAATTCAAGTCTCACGTTACAATAGGAAATAACATCAGTATACAAGTTGATTTTGTAAAGATAAATTTGACTCAAATTCACATTTTAAGAATATTTAAAAATTTGAACTAAGTGCAAAGTTGGCTTTCATATACTCCTGTTTATCTGAAAATATTGATGTATTTGTTGCTTTTCATGATGTAGGCAAAGGGTTTCTAAAAGAGGGCAACAATCTCAAACGACTAGTAGTGATGCTACTCAGTCAGGAAAGAACCAAATTGCTGAACAAACCCTTGGAGATACAGAATCATCAAAAGAGGTGATTCATCATCACACATACTAAATCCTTTAAAAAATAAAACAATCTTGTGCTATGTATTATGTTCATGTTATTGTTAATGCATTTTTATACTATTAAATGGTGGCATGCATCCCTTTGTTATTATGTGAAAAAAAAAAAGTCCTAATTTAAGTGACCATAAAGTAATAAATTATGCACATTTTTGGCTTTAACAGAAGCAAATTGAACATCAAAAGCAAGGTCATGAAACGGGGAATAGTGGTAGCAGCACATCATCAGGGTCAAGACTATTTTTGACTGAAGGGAACAGCAGCATGAACACATCTTTATCCCCATTTTCTCTCTCTAGTGGTAGTGTGAGAAAGTCCCCCAAAACAGAGGGCCATCCGAATGCCCTTAAGAACATAAAGAACTATAGTGTCCTCTTACAAGCATCTATGATAGATATGATCAACCGCAATGAAGGCAACGATTTTTCACAGCTTCGGAGGTCCTTCTCTGCCTTGGATTTTCGACTTGAACCAGAGAAGCTACCAGACCTCTATACCTTAACTAAAAACATTTAATTTTGGCCAATTCTAAACATTATATTTTTTTCATTATCATTTAGTTATGTTCGTCACTTCATTAAAAGAGTCGAAATCTTTTAATTAATGTGACAGATATGATTAATTGGTAATGAAAAAAAAAAGTTCGGATCAAAATTAAACTCTAAATAAAAAGATAGCTCGTGTAAGTTGATTATCTGTTTAGGGTGATTTGGGTGTTTTTATTCTAGTATTTATTTTATTTGAGTCACTCTTCCTTGTCGGAAGTTGTGATAAATAAACGAGTCCCTATTCTGGACACGTTGCTACTTAGTAATTCCATAGAAATAATTTTCGAGTGGAATAAATAGTATAGGATGTCTGTAGTGAGACATGCTAAAATTAGAAGATAATGTGATTGTGTTTTCGTTTGCGTTCAATCTGGAATTCTTTTTATTACGATGAATTGTTAATTTTTTAAATAATCGCTGGTGCAATTTCTCATTTTAGAGAGCAAGAAACTTATATAAAATTAGATAGGGGTGGCAAAAGAGGTCAGTCCGACCCGTTTTGGCCCGGCTTGTCAAAAATGGGCCAGGCCAGACCGTCAATAGAAAATGGGTTGGGATAGCTGGCCCGTCCTGTTTAAGGATGAGCTAGCGAGTCGGCGGACCAGTCCACATACCACAAAAAAATTACAAAAAAAAAATATTTTATGTTCAAATAAAAAGAAAACTACTACAAATAAATAAATATAACCTTACAAAATTAAAAATGCATACATATTATACATAATATATGTTCAACAAAAGCAAATTACAAACTTATAACAAAATCAAATAGAAATTAGTTCACTTAAACCAAAATCAAAATCAAATTATAAACTTACAAATTACTAATAAACTAAGTTTTTGATAGTCCACAAAACAAGTCCAAATACAATTAATTAACTTTAGCTTTCTATTTCAAGAACATTAGAAGCTCCCTTGAAAGAAGTTGTCTCTACTTTTTTGTGTTGATCATATTCATCCTTATCTTCTACATCAAAATAAATTAAAAAATAAAAAAATTAAAATATGCAGGTTGGCGGGTTGTGACAGGCCAGCCCACTATTTGGCCCGGTGGGCTAGTGGGTTTGGCGGGTTGAAATATTGGGCCCGGCCCGCCAATTTTTTGCGGGCCAATGGGCTAGCTCGCGGGTCACAGCCCATTTTTCCATCCCTAAAATTAGGCATGGACAAAAGTTTCAAACTCACTAGAATCTCTTCCGAGTCTCTTAGCAATATTTCGTAATATATGTGTGTGTGAGGAATGATTCGTTTACTCCTAGAGTAAGTCTATCTAGACTTACTCCATTCAATAATTCATGTTCTACATAAAATTTCAACAATTTAACCATTGAATTTAAAGATCTTAATGTATAGATCAAATCTATAAATTTTTAAAATATTTAAAAATCATTTGATACTTCGTTTCATTAATTCAAATCAATGTATAAAATGATTTTATGATTATCCGTCAATTTGAATTAATGGAATGAAGTATCAAATGGTTTTCAAAATTTTTAAAAATTTGTAGACTTGATCTATGCATTAAAAACTTTAAATTCAATAATTGGATCATTTAAATTTGATGTAGAACATGAGTTATTGACTTACTCCGTTCAATAATTCATGTTTTACATCAAATTTCAACGATTCAACCATTGAATTTAAAGTTCTTAATGTACATAGATCAAATCTACAAATTTTTAAAAAATTTGAAAAACATTTGATACTTTGCTTCATTAATTCAAATCAATGTATAAAATGATTTTATGATTATCCGTCAATTTGAATTAATGGAATGAAGTATCAAATGGTTTTAAAATTTTTTAAAAATTTGTAGACTTGATCTATGCATTTAGAATTTTAAATTCAATAGTTGGATCGTTGAATTTGATGTAGAACATGAGTTATTGACTTACTCCGTTCAATAATTCATATTCTACATCAAACTTCAACGATTCCATTGAATTTAAAGTTCTTAATGTATAGATCAAATCTACAAATTTTTAAAAAATTTGAAAATCATTTAATACTTCGTTTCATTAATTAAAATTAATGTATAAAATAATTTGATGATTATCCGTCAATTTGAATTAATGAAATGAAGTATCAAATAGTTTTTAAATTTTTTAAAAATTTGTAGACTTGATCTATGCATTAAGAACTTTAAATTCAACAGTTAGATCATTAAAATTTGATATAGAACATGAGTTATTGAACGGAGTAAGTCTAAGTATATATATATATATATATATATATATATATATATATACTAAGTCATGAATCATCTTAATCTCCAACTCTATTTTAAATTGAGTTCTCCGTAATCTAGGTAATACAAATATTTTAATTGAAATTAAAATTGGGTTGCATAAACAATATGAAATTAGTAATTGTTGATTAATTAATTGCGTTCGATATTGTGTCTCACATCTTTTGTTATTATTGTAATAGAATATGTTTTTCTTTAAGTGTTTTTTTGCGCAACATAACACTACTTTAAATAACATATTTTTTTGGTCAAAATTAAGTAATGTAATGAAATATTAATTAATTTTTATTTGCATATATAAAATCATATAAACTTATAATTTTTTATAAAAAATTTTAATTTAATGATTAGATTGATTAATTTTATATTCTACAATTTTTTTTAAAAAAGTATAAGCACAAAAATGTGACACACGCACGTTATTTTCTAACTCAAATTCTTTTCTGAAATAAGGATATTGATTCAACATGATAAGATAAGTAGTATGATAAAACAATCTTATGATTATGATCTATATATTAAATAATTTGTTAAAATAAATAAAATAGGATGATTATTCTATCATATTTTAGTCACTAATCAGATCCTAAAAAAATAATTAAACTTTTTTATTTATGTATTATTTTTTATTTTATAGAGATAAAAAAAATTAAAAAAAAATAGTTGCATTAGAGATCAAATATAAATTCTTATACTTCTACTATTTCAATCCTTTCTCCCAATGACTAAATTAATTATAATTAATGGTTATTTATGTGTTAATCTCCCGAGAAGTAGTAGCTTGCCCAAAATACAGAAATAACTATGTGCCACTTTTCAGGATTACTTTCTTTACTAAACAACATTTTGGAAGTGGAGAAAATTATAAACAAACGTGCGTTAGATTTTACATAGACATGCAGCATGCTATTTGCAAGGCTAAAAGTCAACCAAATATCCGCTATAGAGAGTAAAAAAAAGGGAACGGTAAAGAAAAATCCAATTGAGAAATTGAATTTCATAAGTAATATATTTATAAAATCATATATAAGCGATTTAAGGAATTTTTAATTTAATAATTAGATTGATTAATTAATTTTATATTCTACAAAATTTTATTAAGAAGTATATGCACAAAAGTGTGACACACGCACACACACACTATATATATATATATATATATATATATATATATATATATATATATATATATATATATATATATATATTAACTCAACTTCCCTCCTAAATTAAGAATATTGACTCAACATGAAAAGATAAATAATATGATAAAAACAACCTTATGATTATTTACATATTAAATAATTTGTTAAAATAGATAAAATAAGATGATTATTCTATTATAGTTTAACTATTAATAAGATCTTAAAAGAGTAACTAAACCTTTTTATTTATGTATTATTTTTTATTTTGTAAAGATAAAAAAAAAATTAAAATAATGGTTGTGATAGAAAATATTAAATTTAGGTCTTCATATTTTTACTATCTCAACTTTTCCTCTTTGCCACTACATTAATCTTAATAGTTATTTATGTGTTACTTTGGTTGAGATAAAGGAAATTACATAGTTCTTTATAATTATATTCTCATACTTGAACATTTTTTTTTAACGTTTTTTCATGTATAACTTGAGAGCTGTCTATAATGTAATAATAGTAATTAATTAACATTAAATAAGCGAGGGAATCAAATAAGAATGTAATAAATTAAAACTAAATTTTATAATATACGCTATTTAGATAATTTAAAAATTGAAATTACAAATGATTAATGAAAGATATAAATACACAATTAAAAGTGTCAATAGTCTTATGTACATAATTGTCTCTATAATGTTGGTTGGGAAGGCAACACAATGGTGATTTGATAGTTGTGACAATTACAACAACAAAAATGGTGATAAGAACATGATAGCAGTATTGACAAGGATTAAATAGAAAATATTGGAGGGGTGATAGTAACATAGCAATAGTGATAGAAATATTGGTGGTGATGGCATGAGGTGATAATGGTGACTAGATGGAGAAGACAATAGCATCAGGGACGGAGCCAGGATTTCAATACTGGGGGTGCCATATAGTAATATACATATGAGTTTATATTAAAAATAGGGGGTGCCATATAGTAATATATATGTATATAAAAAAAAATTAAAATTGTTGGGGGGGCCGTGGCACCCGTAGGTCCCCCCTTGGCTCCGTCCTTGAATAGCATAATAGAAGCATAAAATAATAGTACACCTGTATCATAAGGGTGGTGAGGTCTGCAAACTGATCAAAAAATAGTTTATAATGTTGACTAATTATTGTTAGTTTTTTCCTTAAAAAAAGTAGGTAGAAGAGAGAGGTATAAGAGTGAGAGCCAAACAAAGGTGGTGACTGGTGAGGTCTACAAGCCCCAAGTGCTGCTTACAGAAGTAATTGTCATCCCCCACTTCTAGTGATCATTCTTGCAAGCAATATTATTGAGGGTTCCATAATGTTTTGTCCACAAAAAAAAAAAAAAATGAATGAAAATTTAAATATTGAAATGGTTCTTTTATTGATTTTGAAAATTATCTCGTTGATCAATGGCACAAAAATTATTTTGTACACCACTAACATTACTTCCATCCATTTGTACGCGCACCCCCTTCCCCTCACAAGTCTTCTTTGCTAAAGACAGTATTAGATCCACATTTATTAAATATTTTTGTCCATTTAATTCGCTAAAAAATGTGTTATTGGTCAGTATATAATTGTTTTTATATTTAATTTAAGAAAATATAATTATGTAATATTTAATTTAAAAAAACATTATTGAACAACATAAATAAAAAAATTAGACAAACTACAAAAGATGTTACATAATATGATTAAAATAATGTATATAAAATTAGAATATAAATTCTAATTTAATTCAATCTCACAAAATTTACTCACCCTTACTTTATATTTATATACATTTTCTTGATTATATTATTAATTGATATCTTTAACAAAGATAAAAACTCAATTTTTTCTTACTAAATAAATTATAAGATAAATTTTTGTTCAAGATACTCAAAATATACCAAATATTTATATTTATTCTTATTTAATACTTATATTTTCCTTCTATTGTATTTTTTTATCGTTATCGTTATTGTTGTTATCACTGTTATTATCAACACTACCACCATTGACCATTGACATCATTCTTGTAGTTGACAATGTTATCATAATCAATTATTAGTCATTGTCCATCACCATTATCATTGATGTTATCACATTATTACTTTTGTCACTATCATTATCATGCAACTATCACCATAATCATTATTGTTGTGTTAAAATAATTAAAACAAATTGTATCAAGATAATCAAAGGTAATGCAAAAAAAAATTATATTATTTTTGTTTATATTATGTATTATCTATTAAACAATGCACATGATAAAAAAAATCTCATAACTTGAAATTTTCTCTCGTTTTGTTCTCCTTATATTATAACTTAGTTTGCATCAAACATACCTTTTATTATAATTAATATTTATGATATATATATATATATATATATATATATATATATATATATTCATAAATAAATAAAGACTTAAATATTTTTTTAGTCTCTCAAAATTTAGGATAAATTTATTTTTAGTCCATTAAATTTAAAATTGTTGTTTTTAGTTTATGTAATTTTGAAAATATTCTCTTTAAAAAATAATTCATAAAATACTCCCGTTGAATATAGTTGTTTCTATAATTTTTGTGAAGAGAAAATATGTATTTTACACTTTACCGTGAGATTAACCAAACTTTCACTCTCGCATTCATATCAAAGTATCCTCTTTTCTTCTTTAACTATACATAATATTCTTATTGGTTTAAATATATTTTTAGTCCCTCAAATTTAAGATAAAATTGTTTTTGGTCCCTCAAATTTAAAATTGTTGTTTTTAGTCCCTGTAATTTTTAAAAATATTGTTTTAGTCCCTTAAGTCACCAATAATATTTGAAAGTGACTAATTAAGACAGTTATGCAATATCAACCGGATTTAATGTGATATTTTTACTAATAAAGACACGAATAGGTAAATTTTATACAATAATATTTGATAAATTTCTTAACAAAATTTGAATATAAAAATTAAAATAAGATTTTTTGAAATTACAGAGACTAAAAATAATAATTTTAAATTAAAAAAAAACAAATTTATCTTAAATTTGAGGGATTAAAAATATATTTAAACATATTGTTAAACATCCAATGATTCCAATCCTTTCAATCTACGTTCTTGTATTTTTATCTCTACTCACATAGTCCAACGACACGGGTAAGCATGCTAGTTCCATAATAAAAATCCAAACCTATTTATATAGAAGGCCATCATAACCCGTGAAATTATGGTTTACTATTAATTCTCATAAAAATTGTTTTAAGGACCGAAACTAAGCCCGTAACAGATTTTTCTTCACTAAAGCCCATCATGCTAACGGCTTCAACATTGATTAGAATCATTAAATAATTTAAAAAAAAATTACTTGTAACATTATCTAACATACTCGATCTCTATTATCAGTTAAAATTTATTTAAAGTTACAAATTAAAAAAAATATTAATAACACATGATACACACAAATATTAAAAATTAATATAAAATTTTATATTTAATTTCAACGATCTACCTTTAAATTAATTTTTAAATTTTCATATATATATATAAATACTTACATTAAAAGTAAAACTTGATAAACTTATTCTACTCAATAATTCATATTCTATTTTAAACTTTAACAATCCAATCATTAAGATTGTACATAAAGTAGAAATAAAATTTGTTTGGTAAAAGAATATGGTAAAAGTTTGTTTGGTAAGAGGAAAATAGAAAGGGAAATAGAGTGTGTGACACCCTCTATACTCCATATGTTAACATAATGTATAATTTAATAATCATGAAAGAAATTTTGGAAAATAACTTTTAATGAATAATACAATGAGTTAATCACCTATACACTGCCAGTAGAAAATCTTTTTACACTGACAACCAATTATATCTTTTAATTGTGTCATGTCACTATAAATACATTTACTTTTTAACATTGACATGACATAATTAAAAGATATAATTGGTTGCCAATGTAAATTTTTTTTACACTAACAGTATATAGGTGATTAACTCTAATACAATTCACTTGGATAAAAGTATCACATATGAATGAAATCAAAGTAATAAAAAAATTGAAATCCAGTAAAGTAATTACAAAGCAAAATCTAATATCAAAGCCTATGAAGAAAATATAAACATTAAAAGGGATTGAATAATGTGTATAAAAAAATTGCATTTTTTTCGTAATCAAATAGTAACACTAATCTAATGAAGCGCGGAATAACTAGATGGAACACTAAGTATTTTTAGAAATATTTCGAGGGACCTATTCATTGTTTAATGTTCAAGTTAGTAGTATGAATTTAAAGATAGTCAAATATTCCCCAAATTGAGAGATTTAATGTGAAGATCAATACCATTAATGCATATAGATTGAATTTCATAACAAATAATTTTAGAGCAATCATTCCGAGAATTTAGGGTAAAAACTACAAAAATTATGAACTCATAAATAATAAATTTAGTATAAATAGAGACTTTTAATACTAAAGAAAGAAAAATTATTTATCTTAGATGTTCGATATAGAAAATATACTAGAAAAAACTTGATTATTATCTAAGTTCGAAGTTTTTAAAACATATAATTTATCTTTCTTTAATATTAGATGTCTTTATTTATATCAAACTTAACATTTGTGAGTCTCATTTTGCATTATAAAATTCAATCTATATGTTAATGATGTTAATCTTTATATTAAATATAATTTATTAATTATTTTATATTACTTTTATTAAGGTGGCAGCTTTTGATTCATCATATCCAATATCTCACGTCATCTAAAATGCTTTTCCATATACTAATTTGCACTACAACAAAAATGATATTTAATAATATTTGAAAAATGTTACTTAATTATGTATAAATGTTGATAATTTATTTTAGCAACATATTATCAAATGTTATATATAGTCCATGTTACTAAAGACTTTTAATAACATTTTTGCATAATTAGGTAACATTTAAAAATGTTACCAAAGTAGTATTTTTGTAACATTTTAATGATGTTACCAAGATTTTGATAACTTTATAAAATAATAATTAATTTTAATATTACTATCAATTATTATATTTTTATGTCTCCTAAATTAAACTTCTAGGAGTTTCTTAAGTTTTTAGGGAAATATATTTTTAGTTAGTCATCACTAATTATATATAGAATATCAAATTTTATTTATCTTAAATATAACTATATGAGTATATATACTCTTTATGAGTCATTAATCTATTTGATGTGAAACTTTAATTATGGATTACAATTAAATATAAGAGAAATATACTTTTTTGACTCGATGTGGGACTTTGATTTTAGAAACAATTATAATAACATTTTTTTAGAAAAATGTTACAAAATAACTTATATAAAATTTTCTTACTCGATAGAGACTTTGATTTTGAAAATTAGTAACATAATGTAAACAAGAAAATGTTGTTAATGTGTTAAAATCTAGTAGTGTTGATGTGATGAAACACGATTTTTTTATATATTATTTTAACTGGATAAAAATGTAAAAAATATATATTCATCAAGAGTGAAGAAGTCAGTAACATTTTTGTCATTTAAAAAACAAAAAAATTAAAATAACCTCTCCATCCCGAATAAAAAAAAAAGTCATGGATCACGGTGATATCCATATTCAAAGGAACACCACGGTAGAATTCGTCCAAATTCTTATGTAACTCTTTTATCCAATTTTATCTTATCTTATCCAAAACTCTCCCATTGTCTCGTCAAAATCCTATACTTTTATTATTTTAACTCAAGTTGAGATTAATTTATGAAGACGATCACGTGACTGACCTGTCAGATATTTTCTTCATTAATCCAACACTCGCTTACCATCTAGGAAGTCCCCATGTTGCACTATCAAGAAATGCAATCTTAGGCAATTGTCCATAATACATTTTCCCCATGTTCTATATATTCACATGATAGCAGAAATTAATTTCTCAACAATATGCAGCAAAGCGACATTCTGGAGGGTGTGGTTGCACGCAGAAGGAGGGGGAAAAATTTATTAATATGATTGACTTAATCAATCAATCTTAAATTCTTAATCTTTGGATTGGAAATAATATCAAGGGATAAGATTCGGTGTCAATAACAATTAACAAATTCCAAACCTCAAACTATTTGAACCTTTTCCTCTCTCCATATTCTTTTTATACGAAAAAAAACATTATATCATTGAATAATTAAAGCCAAACCCCTTCACAAGATGTACTAGAGTGTAGCTAGTACAAAGTTCTGTTCCAATATCAACCCACACCAAGACCCCATATAAAACAAGGTTCTTAATAGCCTCCCACATATTTATTATCAGCTTTTCTACGCAGTTCTGTTAGTAAACGTATAACAACTAATTGAATGATATATTTTTTTTTAAATTTTTTTGTGTAAGAAACAAATGAAGGAAATTTAAACGACATGAAAGATTGAATCAAATTGGATATAGATTTAGATATTGTGCATCCCTTACTCGTAATATATGTTCTCGAAAGGAGGCATGCATGTCGGAAAGTAGAATGGCCTAATAGTTTGGACAGTGTTAATTATAAGGTAGGACAAATGACAGTGTCGTAAAAGAGCAACAAAAGCACGTGAGTTTGTGCCCTCGATCCCTACTCTTTTGTCCAACTACGCAAAGACAAGTTAAAGCTATTAGTCTCATTCACCATAAACAAATTAAATCCGATCCAAACCAAAGCTTGAATCATATTAATTAATTCTCTCTTAGCCACATGTTAATAATAGCATGCAATGCAATGTTGCGTGCCATCACGTGATGGACCAAAAGTGAGGCTCATGCGGGGCCAAACAAAACCATCACCTTTTTTGTATGCATACGAGGGTCACGATCGACGTGGCTCCAGCCGACGCGTTTCGATTGGACCAAGGACGTGACCCACTGGCTCTACCCCAAAATCCTGATGCAGAAATATGTTGAGACATAGTTACACATTTAATTATTTTTTTTCAGAGTAAGCCATTATAGTTATCAGTAAAGTCATATCGATCTTTAATCGTAATTTCATACTCAAATTAAATATGAAATTTAATTATTTGATTAAACAGTACAAATGTAAAATTAATCATTACTGCAAACAACTTTTGATAGACATGGTCACTCTAGACCCCAACTAGTTGTTGCTCAAATTAAGTTAATGGATGATCCCTTTGTTAATCGGGGTTTGTTCTTAGCCACAAAACCTTCCTTGGATTCTTATTTGTGCCTAACATGCCAACCATTGCGATTGGAAATGAACATGTTTAATTGTACCAACTGTTTGGGTGGTGTCCTTTATTTATTAACCATCATTAACAGGACGAAATAACTAATTAACAGAAAAATTCTAAAAGTGTGGTAATAATCTCGAATTGGAAAGATGCAAATGATGAGGAGATCTTTGATTCCAACAAGGGGTAGGCGGCGGAAAGGAAAAGTTGACTTTATAACGAAATCAGTTCTTATCTAGAAATAATTTAATTATGTTCAATTTCTTTTAGTTGAATTTTCTTCAAAGTTCAAAGCACTTTATGACGCTTGGTAGGTTGTCTCTATTTTATGCTATATTAGCCTTAACTTTGTGTGTCATTGATCACTAAGTTGAGATATAATAAATAAATGAATAATTCCAAGCATTTGACAAATATTTTTAGCTAGTTTATTATTCTTTTTATTAGTTGGAAAAGTTTGTTTGATTATATTAGCTAGTCGTATTTGATTTTAGTAGTTTTGTAGCGTTTTTCAAGACATTAACTAACGTAGTATTTTAGTTTATACATTCTAGTTTTTTTTTAAAATTATATTTCTTTTTTTCTCTTAACATATTTACTAAATAATTACATTTTATATTTTTTACACAGTGTATAGATAATAATGTTATTATTCCACCCTTTTTGGTCTACTTAATTATGTTATTATTAATTTGAATTTGGTTGGAAATATTTTAGGATATATTATAAGATTATCAATAAAATTATAAAATGCACTATAAGAAAAAAAGTTGAAACTAAAAAATGTAATTAACGTAATCGTTGTGGAACTTTGAGTATTTAATCAGGTAGATATGTTGCGGAACTAAAGGGATTGGAGGGAGGTAGGGGTTATCAACAACCCGAGAACCCGAAAAAGTCGAAAGAAAAAGGTAAACGAATGATTTCGAATGGATTACTGGTTAAAGCATATTAAAAAAAAACAGTATAATATGGATAATTTTTGTCGAACTTGGTTTGAGCTATTTTTTATCTATCGATATCCAAACCTAATCGGGAAGGAAGAAGAAGTCGAACTAGCATGGTAGAAAGGGGTTGGACTTAGTAATAAAAAAGATTGTGGACCATGTTGAATGGAAGAGCACGTGTTCATATTCGTTAGAATGCTTCCAATCTTCATATTCGTTGGAATGCTTCCAATCTTCATATTCATTGGAGTACCTCCATTTTTCATATTCGTTGGAATGACTTCAATCTCACTTGCAGGTCTCTTGTATCCCTGTGTCAAAGCTCAAAACTAATTAATTGATTCAGTCTATTTTATTATAGGTCTAATCTGAAGTAAACTGTCCAACCCAAACCGTAATCAAACAAATCCAAACCTAACCTAAATTGAAAACTCAACGGTCAATTATTGACTATTTTTTTTTTTAACTTAATTTTTATCGGATTGGGTTTTTTTAGGTCCGCACCCGACCAAACCCGTCCGGTAATCAGTCCTGATGGGAGGAGTGTTTATTTGTTACTATTCAGAGCTTTCATTCCTTCAAATTTTCAGATGAGTGGAAATTATTTTTGTCAATTCTTCTCAATATTTTTTTATAAGACAAAGTATCATTATTGAGAGTATACGAAGTAAAAGTACCTTTAACCCATTTGCAAAGCTTTCTGAATCAAATGATGAACAGTGTAGTTATTACATAAAAGACCATCAAAAGGTGTTTAAGAGTGGATTTCCTTATATGTGTTAATAATGTAACTTAAAAACTTCATTCAGTCCTAGATTGTGTCTGTATGGAAAACAAAATATTCTAGAGTTTAAATTTGAACGGCAAGTGCAGGTATAATCTAAGTGAAGTTATTCTCATGAAGAAAAGGGAAATTATATATAAAATAAGTCAATTGTTTCACACACTGAAATTGAATACTTTATTATTTATAGGAGAGGGGTAGGAGAAAGAAATAAGGAAATACGTGATTTTGCTGGTTTAATTATAGGGAATTGGGTGCCATATGTGGTCATATATGCTGTTGACATTTTGGTATGATGATATTAATATTTAGACTGATCACTGGAATTTATCAATATAATATCCAATTAATGCGAAAACTTCGCTACATGAAAGCATTATCAATCATATTCCTCTATGGTGGTATACATAAAATAATGATTTTGTAAAGCAATATCTGATTCTGATTAGGTTAGGTACAAACTAGTTAGCCGCCTAAATAATCCTAAATTATATAGAACAAATAATAGAAAAATAAAATACTGTGATTGTTTTCAGTTAATTTAGAGGATGGTTATGGATGTATCTTTAATTTGTATCATAAGAGTTACTAGATAGGCTCAATTTAAAAACCGCCGTATGATTTGGTTTCGGGGTAATTGCTTAGGTAAAAGGTATCTCTCTTTCTTTATTAATTTATATTTATTCCTAATCATTCTTTTCCATCAATGTTTTGTCTTTGATACTTGTCATCAATATAAGTTGATGTTTAATTTATCGGCAATTAAGGGACAATGCAGCCCCACAATGATATATGAGCACCCCTTCCCATGTGATTTTTCTTTACATAGCATTTTTGGTCGCCTTATTTGAAAATGATCGAAGCCCCATCAATGTCGGTTATCTATTGAGGTTCGTTATGTGGTTTCCTTTCTTGTTGAGTGAAGAGCTTTGCACATGATTAATGGAAATGATATTGTACAAGGACAGTAACTAGATAAGAGGGTAGATGCAACTCTTCCTAATTTCGTATCTTTGTTTTCTATAGGGCATGCATGGTCGCATATCAGCCACTAGCTCTATGCATGTGGCACGGAAATTTGTTCTGCTAAATCAGGTTTTGTGCTCGAGTGAGAAACTCAAAATTTTATTAATTGCTTAATCGCATAGTGATGGAGATCTCACTAGCATCTCCATATCGTGTACGTATACATATTGTGTGAAATTTAAATTTCACAATGATCTATAATTTTGAAAAGGTTCAAGACTATAATTTGAAGATAATACACGGTGGAGAGGAAAAATTTTCACTCACACTCCCGAGAGAGAGGAAGAACCTTTGTATTATGTCGCTCAAATGGTGAGCCACTAAAATCCATCTGGTGGTAGAGATATTGAAGTAGTTGTATATAATTTTAAATTCAAACTTTGAAGTTGTTTTTTGTAATTTCAGTAAATAAATAAAAGTTGTGGTTCATACGATCAAGCCTAATTTCAATTGATGCCAATTTAAAGGCACACCGCAGTGCCATTAGCTATTTATATAGGCAAAATTATGGAATAAAATAATACAAGGCTTAAGGACTAAGTATATTAGGGAGTAGCAAAGTCTACATATCTAGAAACTACAAGTATGGTTCTCGGCATAATCAATCAGCATATGAAGTTGAAGGGAGAATCGCAATTTCAGCTGCAGTTCTTGTAGTGCATCTAGAATCATCAGAAGTAAATGGTAGCCACGTAAAATAGCTGGAGGAATTAAAGTCGGTGAACTTCTCATACTGAAAATTTCAAAATCTAATCCACACCATTTAATCTTTATTTTTGAATTCATTCGAATAAATTAAATATTTCTTGAGATACTTCTTAAATTTAATTTGAAGAAAATTTTTTCATATTAACTTTTTTAAAAACTCCTTTTTTTTGTCTACATATTAACTATAGTTTTAGTTTATCTTTAAAAAAAGTAATTTTAATTTTAATTTTATTTATTTTTAAAAAATTGTTTATGAAAAAAAATTATTCAAACAATACAAAATAAAAGAAAGATGTTTCATAAATTACGTCAGGCTGACAGTATATATATGTAGAAAATTGAAATTCGCCATATTCTTTAGAGATTGGAAAGGCAAAAGGTGATAGCTCCAATCCTCTTTTCATTATTATATACGGCCTTACAGTTACAAGTCCCTTGTACGTATAGAGTATTCTAGAAATGGAGTGCTCCCTTTTATTTTAGGTGATTTATACTAATCTTTTTATTTATAATTTTATTCCTTAACTCTTATATTAATATTTAATCTAGGCATAACATATTTTTGGTTGCAGATCTTTGTTGATTCACGAATGGTAGAGTGCAAAATGTTTGGGAACATGAAGGGAATGAAGCCATATATTGTGGTCTTAGCTTGGATCCTCTTTTCGAAGCAAAAGGTTGTCATTTTCAGGCAGGACAGAGCAGGAGACATTGATTTGAACCAAAATTGTAGCCATTGTTTTTCTTGTCCTGAAAGAGTGCAGTGCACCACATGTCTTCACATCCTTCTTCTCTTTCTGCCTATAAAAAGAGGCCTTAACTACAAGATTTTGAAGCAAGTTCAAGGTTTCTCAGTAATACCATAGATATTCAAGTAATTAAATGGCTTTGTTACCGACCAAACGCTGCCTTCTGCTTGCTTTTCTCTTGCTTTGCTTCGTTTCTATTACTGCTACAGGTCAGCTTAATTACTCTCCTGTGTCTTTCCAAATTAGCCTTAAACATATTTCTTGTGGCTATATATTTAACTTCATTTAATTTTGATTTTTAAAAATATTTTTGTTAATTTTAAAAAGGATTCTGTCCCATTTAGTGGTAACATAACATATATATCACTTTATCATTAACGGGTAACAAGAATTATTCAAAAAAATTGAAATTTATGAATAGCAAAATTAACAACAAAAATTAGAAAATTAAAAATACATATATTAAATCATGTCTATAGGACGAAACATATATATTTTACTCTTCAAAGTTCAAATTATAATTAATTATGTGTTGTTCGGTGTTTTCATTACAGCCAGAAGTTTAAGAGAGACTAAGGACGATGGGTTAGCTCCAGTTTCAATTGAGAAGAGCCACGAAAATCAATTTAAGCCAAACCAAGGAGGGGAACAAGATATTGGTGACTTGGCTACAATGGACTACACTCCTGCAAAAAAGAATCCTCCAATTCATAATTAATTCCTAGCTTTTTCTGTTTTCATTTTTGTTAGAATATATCCACAGTGCTTTTTTCTGGAATTCTGAACTTTGAAGCTACAGGCCGGAATTAGTTCCACACTTAAATCACACCTAGCTGTTTTGAGCAGGTACCAATCTAGCTGCTACATATAAATTTAGAAGTTAGAACTTATATGTAAATAGTTTTTGAGCTAAGAGATGTTAAGGTAGCATATTATTAATGATCAGAAGAATTTATATTCATAATATATTCACCCCTATCTTATCCTTTTTCAAACAAACGTACAACTATAATTTCTTTCCCAGAATCGTAATATATCTTGAAGCATATGTAATTTAAAGAAGATAACAGTTTGAGGTATGATGAGTTGCTATAAACAATTTGAAAGAATGGTGGAGAATTAATCAACTTTGAAGCCTTAATCAATATATGTTTTTCGTGACATCTGGGAATGTTTGAAGTCATAACCTGCACATTAGAACTTGGAAGACGCTGTAGGAATGCATGAAGGTAAATGAAACAGTTATTTACAAATGAGTGGATCAGTCGTCACAACTCACAACCATTATAATTATGCACTATATATAACCAAGTTGTACAGTACACAAGAAGACAAAGAAATGTCCACAAATGAAATAATATATTTGAAGAATAATTTTATACTCCATATGGCATTCACGAATTTGAAGTTATAGCGTCCCATTTTCATGATACTACACCCTATAAAGTGCTTTGGAAGCTACCAATCATTTGCTTAATCATACACTCATATAAGTTAAACAGAAGCCAAATAAGCAGTGAGAAGTGTAATCAGTAATAGCCATTTCCAGCCGAACTTTTTAATTTGTATGCTTAATTATTGGTAAGTGTAAAAATTAATATGGATGAAAATTAACGATTTATATCGAGATGAATATATATATATATATATATATTAGCTAACAGGTGATCGGCGAAGAATTAAGCTCTAATGTAAGCCCATAATTCAATAGTGTAAGGGAACTTAGTAATTAGAGAATATATCAAGTATGAGGGGGGAAAATACAGCGGTAATAAAGATTACTGAGAACACTGAGAAATAAATATCAAATTATGGAGCATCCGAACAAGATTCCAAACATATCAGTTTATTTCATTATTTCATCACTTATTATTGAATCATTCCAAATGACTGTTCTTGATGTGTGTTGATAAGAAAGAAATAATATATCAGAATTTTTAAGTTTAAATTAATCTTTAATTATCAATTTTAATATTTTATGTGAATCATATTTATAAAAAAAATTTGGTTAAATTAAGATAAAGTAAACGTACGTCTACTTTGCAATATATATATAATACTATGCATAAATAATAGAGTGAATGGATAATGTTAACTATTTAAACCTTTTTGTTTGGGGTGCCACTAACGAAACCATCACAAAACACATACGATCTGTCATAATCTTCTTTAAAGAAGGCGTAGGTGCAGCCATTTTTCATTCTCACTTAACTCATAAAAACTATGATTACGACTTTATGACGAAGAATCTTATTAATTAGCCTTAAAACCCGAAATTTGATAAATTGTTATTGTTCAAATTAGCTCACATAAAGTTAACGTTTAGTTAGGCCAAATCACATGTCTACCTATTTCAAAGTGGGGTAAAATTTTTTTTTTGATAAAAGTTAACGTTTAATGCTAGATAAATTATTGGGTGCGGTTTTTTCTTTGGTGTTAAAAAGAAAAGGGTGCTCCAACCCTTATAGAAGGATAAAATATCTCTACTCAAACTGCCTTGTAGAACCTAATGACGGGACATATTATAAAACAATATGTATGATATATTGTTGGGAAATAATCCCCGCATGGAAGATGAAGATAAAATGGATAGAGATATAAATACAACATAACTATAAAATAGTGAAAATATGAATATGAATTTAACGTGATCTCACCTTTTGTCTACATGAGAATATTTGAATATATATTCATCCATTTGATGATGTTTTTGATAACACTCCACTTGGCAAGCGGACCAAGTTTCGATGTAGTAATTAAGTATCGTCCTCAGAGATTTGAGAGTTTAGTAATTCTTGCTCTAATGATTTAAAAGGGAATGTTGTTATAATTGCAAATGAGAAAAGATAGAGTAAAACAACACAATAAAATGAAAGTAGTAAAAATAATAGTTAAGAAACAAGGATTGGTTCAGAAGTACTTGCAAACTCGTAGATCTTCTTAAAATAAATGCGATTCTAATTTCATTATTTTCACGTTCATTTAGTAATCCAACAAGATTCCTCAAGGTTGAATCCTAAAGCCATTAATCTCAAAACATGATTCTTCTATGTTTTGAGTTTAACATTTTGCATTAAGAACATTGACTTGAACAATGTGACTAACCAAATCAAGTCTATTCCTAGAATGAGAAATGATTAGGTGCGAGATTCAATTCGAGTTTTCAAAAATATTTTCCAACTGGATTCAAAAACCAAAATCATACCACGGGTGATCAAACCGATAGAAGCATTAAGTAAAGAATCAAGCACAAATAATGAGATCAAAATGCACATATTTAAGAAGAAGAAGAGTTAGTAGTTACATCCAACCAATCCTTAATGAGTTTAGCCACACATGGCCATTACAAGATATAAGAAGTAAAAGAAGAGATTACAAAGTGGGAGATGAAAACAAGGGGTTGGGCTTCGTTCCCGAATGACCCAGTTGCCCAAGTCTTCGTTCTTGCTCTGTTTCTCTCTTCTCTGAGGTCTCAATCTTGTTTCTCTCTCTTGTTCGTGATGGCCCCTGCTTTTCAGATTTTCCCCTTTTATATGAGCTTTAAAATAGGGGCAAAAAGTGATTTTTCTTCCCACAACTGCAACTGTAAATCCATAGCTATGGCTGTGGAGAGTCCTTTAAAGTGAAGAAACCTCCAACGCTGCAGTTGTGGTTTCACAGTTATAGTTGTGGCAACTCTTTCAAGCTTAAGGAACCTCCAGCGCTGCAGCGGTGAAGCCACAGCTATGGCTGTGGATCTCTGGAATTTTTGCTAGGTCCTGGGTGCTCCATGGCTTTAGCTGTGAGTCCACAGCTTGAGCTTCAACTCTCTGGAACTTCAAATTGCATTTCAGATTTCTACAACTATAGCTGCAGATCCACAACTATAGCTGCAACTTTTTGGATTTCTAATTCCTTCCTAGATTTCCACAGCTCGAGCTCTAGATCCACAACTATGGTTGTGGATCTCTGCCTTCCTAAATTTTCTGCAAAAAATGAGGAAATTCCTTAAGATTTTGCTATTACTCTTCTACTCTTTTAGTATAACTTGATTCTTTCAATTTAGAGGGTAAAATAACATATATAAATATCTACAATTACCAAAAAGAATACCAAAAGTTGAGTGCAAATCATGCATAAAAGACACTCAACAACTACCCCAACTTAATCTCTTGTTGGTCCCCAACAAGATACCAATCAAAAACCAAAAAGGTCACTTCCTACTATGAGATTTCTTCTGTATCAACAATAGGTAAACACTCAATCAATTCACTATCACCAACCAATTTCTACTCACTGAGGTGCCCACAACAACAATCATGCTCAACCACAAAAATTGCAAGGCAAAACATAGCATGAACATTACAAACCAATATCTGAACATACTTTCTCAAAAATGGCTCTCTAGGGTGAGTGTTTCTCTCAATTCCATTCATCATTTCTATGAACATAAACATTGATATTATCTCTTCAATACTACTCTTTGAGAGAAAATTAAGGATCATAAGGACTTTTTGAGGGTTGAGGGTTGATTGAGGCTTGGCTTAGATCATATATACAAAATTTTATATTAATTCAAGATGATTTGATACTTCATTCTTATACAATAACATTGACGTAATATATACATTTTAAAATATAATAAAATATGAACATTTTGATTATCTTCAAGTTATTGTTCAATTTTAACAAAATTTGATATAAACATATAAAGTGATATGAAGTTATAATTCAATGGTTGGATTTACAAAATTCATATTTAATATAAAATTATTGAGCGGTGTAATACTTAGTAAAAGTTCTACCAGTACCTTTTCAATATGAATTAATGAAATGAAATATCAAATAATTTTCAAATTTTTAAAAAATTTACAGATTTGATCTATGCATTAAGAACTTTAAATTCAACGACTGGATTGTTGAAATTTGATATAGAACATGAGTTATTGAATAGAAGAAGTTTACCTAGACTTATTCTTGAGTAAATGAATCCCTCCTATATATATATATATATATATATAATGTGAGTAACTGTTCATATAGTTATACTTTTCTATTTTTGATTGTAGTGTAAACGAAGATAATAATTATTAAAATATTTTTTTATTTTTATTAATGAAATGGTGTAATAGTAAAAAAAAAATATAAAGAACAAAAAGAGATTACTAAAAGAAATAAATTGGAGATAAAAGAGACATTTTATCTATTAAATGGAGAATGAATGGGAAATCAGTTGAGTTTGACACATGTACTTTTTTTATTGTTCATGGTTAGACATTATTTTGAAAATAAAAGATGTTATTAAAACAAATTTTTACCTATATAACTATGAACGAATAATAAAACTACACTTGTCATATGATTTGACATTTATATATTAAGAGTCATGTGAGCATTCATAGTTGAGACAACCATAATTTATCAACACATCTCTTGACAAATAAGAGTAAACTTCTAAGATTAATTTATGTGAAAGAAAAGTTAATAGAGGACTAAAAATTGACAAAAAAAAAACTTTAAAAATGACTAAAAATTAAATTCCTAAAAATGTTGAGGGACTAAAAACTTATTTAACCTATATTTAATTATATTCTTAATTTTTACCAAATTATTCTACGAATGAGTTGATTGACTAAATTGAAGAAGGTATAAAGCAATAATAACAATTTAGTTTTACTTATTATGAAAATTCAAAATTTGCTACATTAGTGACACAATGCTTGTATATTTGAGATATTTGTGATTTGTCATATATAATTATTGTAATTTTATTTTTACTTTAAATCATGCATTAAAATTTGAATTAAATATTTTTTTTTCTATTTCTTATTTGTTTCAATTTATAAAATATATATATTTTTTAATTGTTCAATATGATAACCTAACTTGACCAACCTTATTTAAGTCAAGTTGGGTTGGAATGGGTCGCTTAAAAAAATTCACAAACTCGAGCAAACTCAATCTAATTACGTTTAATTGAATTGGATACTAAAAGAGTTCAAACTTGACCTGACTCAATCTATTTACTCCCCTACATTATATACAGTAAGTAAAGTTGTAATCTACAATTAAAACATAATAGTGAGAAAAACTACAACGTTAGTTAAAAATAACAAAATAGTTTAAAAATTTGTGAAAAGAAAAAAATGGGTATTTTTATTAGAGCTATATTTGTAATATTTGTGATGCATGGACTTATTTCTTAATCAACTCAAAATATTATTAATATATCATTAACTTATAATGTGTGTTTTAAATTGCGAGAAAAAAAATTATTTGTGTTTCTTCCAAGTATGTAAAGCCTAACATATTACTACATGATAATCATATTCATAAATATGTAAATCATAAACTAAAAAATATATTGATGCAATTTTAAACTTTAAATTAAGAGTATAATTACTACATCAATTGTTCCAAGATAAGCATAAAAACAAAATTAGAACATCAAAATTTAATTAAAAGCCCTTCAAATCACTTAAAGAAACATAATTTTAACTTTAATCTTTAATAGAGAATTTGAGAATTTCAATTTTCTATCTTTTTTAACTTTTTTTTTTGCCACACAATATTTATTTCAATTAACTTTCAGGTAAATTTCTTTTTTTTTTCTCTCTAGTCTCTTATTATTTCACATGCAAACTTCTATATTCTTTATCAATTATGGTTAACTATCGTTGATATATTTATTAGTATGAATTTATTTTTAATATATAAATTAAGTTTTGAAACTAACAAAATTGTAGTTTAAAATAAAAATTTAATGTATAACTAATTCAAAAAAAAAAATAACTAATCATAGAAATTCTTTTCAAAGTTATCCCTTATTGAAAAATATCCCATGATTTTTTCCCATTGCAAGATGTGATCAAAGTATAGAACATCAATAAACATAAATGTCCTTCCTCCAACTAATTTTAAATTGACATGATTTATTAATAAATTATACATAACAGATAAAAAAGACTGATTAAGCATACAATTAAAAAATGTTTTTATTATTTATCTAAATAGTAAAATTATTATTTGTATTGTGCATGAAAATTGTCCATAATTTATTTTATTGAAAATATATAAATTAATTATAGTTAACTAGATGAGGAGTCAACGAGACTCAAGTTTTTTAATTATTTAGCACTAGAATTTGACATGATTGCATACATAATTAACTACTATTAAATAAATGAATTGGATTAGTTAGTTAAGAGTTGTGGAATTTTTTTTTAATAAAAAGTAATTATAGTTAGTATATAAAGTATTAAATGTAAAATTGACGGAAAATCACAATCGGAGAATAACTTTAATTTATATATATTAAGATGAGATATTTACATAAGATTATTATTATTATTTGGCTAAAGTTTTTGCTTTTTTAAATACTATATTTTCACAAATTATCGGCACAAAAAATGAGGTGACAAGTGTGTCAAAAAAACTAATGGAGCTAACTCAGACGTACCATCTCAAAATTGATAGCACGAGAGAAAGCACCCACATCATATTGAGTTCGTATAAGCTTATCTTTTTGCAGTCACACTAGTTTGAAATAGAAGAACAAAATCATTCACCAAAGGTCAAGTTATGGATCTGTTTTTCCCATATTAGTTTGGCCAATTCCACTGTATGGTGAAACTTGCACATCGCCATAGGGTGGCTAGATGGTGGCTCATTCTCCATCCTATGGATCATCACATTCACATAGCTTTTATTGGCCCTCTAAATCATGTTCGGTTCATGCGCAATTTGCAAGCGACAAGCCAGGCCTACCAAGTAGATAATCGCTGGACTCGTCCCATGTGATACATACGAACACTGTCTATTGTCTTACTCTTCCAAAGAAGAAAAAACATTGTCCAATGTCTAATCTGACACTGATCTTAGTCTCACCCATGTCGCCTTTTCTCCCTCCATTCATTAATGCTTTGTATCTTCCATCATTAATTAATCAAATCTCCTGTACACGTAATCTAACTCGAGAGGAAGAAAACACCCGCAACAAACAAAACCACCATTATCTCTCCCTGTGACTTAGCAATAGAGGTACGTTAAAGTAAATCAACCTTCCCACAAATTCAATTAATCATTGCTACTAGCTCCCAAATAATGCATCAACTTGAAAACTTTTTTTCTTAATTAATTAGCAAGAAAATATATTCATGCCCCAGTTCCAACTATGTGTGACTTTAATCATTTGAATGATTACTTAGAATTAATTAATTATAATTTCCCCAAGGGCCCTTGCCATGGAGACTGATTGACAGAAACAGATGTATAAACGTAAATCATTCAATTATTCATCAATAAAAGAAGGGGAATTGAAATTGTTGATTACGAAGTCCAAAATGTTTGCAGGTGATAATTAACTCTAATGTTTTTTTTTTCACTAAAATCTTTTCACATTGTAAATTAAGGAATTGACAAGGTGAGGTACGATGCTTCAGAGTGGCAGGGTAATTAGGTTGCAGGCCTGACACATGGCCCCGCATCAATGTTGCAGGCTTGAAGCTGTTATCTTGTCTGTATATTCTGCCACAGACCCAATGGCCCAACTCAATTTTTCCATATATTTTCTCCTAAACTGTAGCAAGCCATCGGCATGAATCATGAATGTCATTTTCTAAGGGCCAAGAGGTATGTGATATTGTCACCTAGCATTAGTCTTTAACGTAACTAAAAAACTCCAAGAGCTAGTTCACCAAATCAATCAAGGAAAACATAACTCTGAGAAATCGAAGACTCTAGCTACATCTAGACTTTGATCGTATTTTATTGATCAAAGGTTTCTGCATAGTCTGCACAGACAGAACATTTTTATTCCTTTAACCGTGGTAATTTAAAAACTAAGGCCATCAATTTTCAACGTACCGTTTATATTTTTTATATATAAAAAGGAATAAAGTTGTGTATATTTAATTGAATCCGAAGACAGAGACAAGAGTCCTGTATGGCTGTATGGGAGTTTCTCGCATGTGACAGAACCCGGATTGAAAAGATAAAATCCTTAGCATCTGTTCTAGATTTAGGGACAAAATCTATCACTAACTAATATGCATGGGAACAGTTGGGGAACAATATTAATATATAGATGATAGGAGAAGCAATTGGCCATGAAAATAAAACCATGATAGTAGTAATTCATGTTAGTAGTGTTAGAGATGACACAGACTAAAAATATGATCTAAATAATATATATAAATGAAAAATAACACTTATTTTATAAATAAATTTTGTAAATAATTTTCTGGTTTTCTCGTTTAAATGTTTCCCCCAAAAATCACGATAGCCATCTATTTCAAGCCAGACATTGTTGACATGACACCCTCGTAGACCATAAGGCTCATGTACAAATTATTACCACTGTTGTCCAAGGATACGTACCTAATTATCTCAATGGCATGTGACAGTTAACAAGCAAGTCCTGCGTCTATATATAGCAGTGGAATGAGCATAGGTATGGCATATTCCGATAGAGAGCGATTAAGGAATTATAGAGCACACAACACAAGCCTAATTCTTTTATAACATGGCTGCTTCACAAAACAACCGCATTCTATTTGTGGCTTTCGTCATCCTCTGCCTCTTCTCCTCCCAAACTATAGGTACTTCTTTTGTCACCATAAAAAATTCATTCAAAATTAAATGTTCCTATATTTTAATATCATGTTTCTCTCCATGTTTTATTAATATGTTTTTCTGATTTTTGTATTTGCAGCAAGAACATTGAAAGAAAAGAACAACCCAACTAGCGGGGATGCCAACAAAGTTCAACATAATAAGGAAACGCATGCTGAGGTATTTAAGCCTAAAGATGAGGACGTTAACGTTGCTGGTGATGTCTTCTCAATGGATTACACTCCAGCATCAAGGAAACCACCGATTCACAATTAAATAGTTTTCAATTTTTGGTAAAAGAAAGTATATACTATATAGTATAGAAAAACATGTACTAAATTTAAGAATAAGTTGTGCTATTTTTTGTAAAAAGGTTATTATTACCTAGATCTAGAACATTAAGGTAATAAAGTATATTAGTTTTTTTGGCTACAGTAAAATTCGGTCTCAACTACGTGGTTGAAGTTAGCTTCACTTTAATTTGTTCTATTTCTTTATGGTAATTAAATACCCTTAAAAATTTAAAACTACAAAAGATAATTAGGGTAATGTTTGTAAAGAATTAAACATAAAATATTTATTGCTAAAATTTTGTCCTAGCTATAGACTGCACCAAACCCTCATGAAAATTACATAATTATTGGCTCATCTCCAGACATATGCATGTGTACAGTGTACTACACAAGATAGCTATTTCAATTCTAATTAATGTCATATTTCGTTGTGGGAACAATTGTTGCATATAATTCATGAAACGCAGTGAAGTTTTTATCTATGAATAACCTTCACATATATCCAACTAAGATTTTTCACACACACACGATCCATGATATCATGAAGTTTTGGGCAGGAATAAATTAAAGAAGTTTACATGGATAAAAGAATATAAAATTCAGCTTAAACATGGAGACTTTTGCTATCAGGAAAAGGAAATGCGATATATATTTATATATATAGATATATTGTTAAAAACTATAAGCAAGTATCATGCTCTATTAATCTTCCATGTATTAAAACAATAACAAAGGCATTCAAGAGTTTTTAATTTTTAATTTAATAAGATGTGTAAAATATTTTTAATACATAAAGGGCGCTAAAAATCACTCTTTATTTATTATATAGAAGTATCTTTTGGCATATACATGGCTGCTTGTGATGAAGAGGCCAAAATGTAATTCATCTTTGTATATATATTGTGTTGACGTCCTTTCCAAATGCAATTATTATTTTAATATATAAGCTGGAAGTTTGTTTCAACTCTGCAATCCTGTTCGCCATGCACTTTATACTGTGTTTATTATTTATTGAGACCTATATGTATATATATGGTTGTTGCTTAGCAATATAGGTTCGTGTCTGCATGCGTATTGGTTTTTTCTTTCTCGATCTTTCCTTTGATCATGCTTTATTGTTTTATTCATTTCCAAAACGATAAAAGTTTGGTATGAATAGTATATTAATATTGATTTTGAAATCACAAAATTTAGTACAACTCATGTATAAGCATGAGATTTTACTGTGGAAGTTGATATGATCACCACTCCATAATATTACAAAAAGAAACTGCAGATTCTATCTATAAGCGTAAGTAATATGAGATATTTGAATTTGGTTTATTAAATGCTTAATCAAACTTATTGATTTAATCAATAAATTATTGAGGTTGAATTAAATTAGATCTATACTATCCGTATCACGAAGCCGAGCTTGAGCTCGGCACTAAAGCGCTAAATGACATCGGATATATGTCACATGACATCGGCCAAAACAGAGACCCACTACATATTGGGCCGAGACTAACCTCAGGCCCAAATTAACGTTACCCTCACATAAGAGAAAAATCCTAATTCACATCAAAGTACGTGCACTATATATGAGACGATTACACTATCAAGTACTAACTTTAGCATCAAAGTCCCTTTTGCAGGTACCACCCCCACTTCGGAGCAGCCGACGTATCCAGCGAAGGAGGCTCACCAATCTTGCCCAGTAGATCGTCCCTTACGACTGATCTCCGGTAAGAACATTTGGCGCCCATCGTGGGGCCGATCAAGAAATCTCTTATCAACCACGCTTATGATTTTCACCCGAAGCCATAGTAGACGAGCAACAGACGAACATGATAACGCAGCAAGGATGGAAGGAGAAGTGACTTTGAGACGCCTGATCGAGCAAGTTGATCAAATGCGACAACAACACATTGCTAACCTGGAGAGCATGCGCGCCCGACACGAGACCGATCTGGCAGCGTTACAAGCTAAGAACGAGCGCATCCGCACCCAGCTTCCCCAACGCCCCCTAGATCAGCCCTATCAACCGAGCAATCAAAACGAGGAAGAAGGGCACTCGGTTTCCCCGCCAATGACTGCGCCTAGGGCGGTGACCCATAGGTCTACCGCACATCGGTCACATGTACCGACGTATAGATCAGACCATGAAGTCAGCAACGCACCAGCCCAGGCTCCAGGACACAAGGCGAGCATCTACCGTAACCCTTTTGTTGACGGCATCATGGAAACGCCTCTCCCTTTTGGATAGAAGCCCCTCAACATCGACTGCTACGATGGCACCACCGACCCAGATGAGCATGTCGATCTGTACGTCACACAGGTGAACCTATATACTAACGATGATGCTATTTTGTGTAGGTTTTTTCGACCTTGCTCAAGGGATCGGCACTCGCCTGGTATACTCAATTGCCAGCAGAATCAGTCGATAGCTTCGACACTCTAGTGCGGTGATTCACGGTGCAGTACGCAACAAGTTGACCACATCACATCACGTCTGCTGCCTTGGCCAGCCTCAAACAGGGCGACGACGAACTACTGAGGAAATTCATGGAGCGCTTTGCCAGCATCTCAGTCAAAATCCGCAACTTGAACCTCGAGGTCGCCCTACACGTCATGCTCATGGCACTCAAGCCAGGACCTTTCGTTGATAGCCTTTATCGACGACCTCCCTCGGACATGGACGAACTCCGTACCCGAGCTGCTGGGTACATTCAGATGGAAGAGTACACCGTGTTCCGTGACCAAGTTCGTGGAAAACCACAGGGGAAGAAAGACCATGGCCACAAAAATAAGGTGAGAGTCACCAACGATAGCCAATTCAAGAAGGCTAGGTCAAACAAAGGCAGGAAGTACGACTTCTACACCCCCTAGAACGCCCCCGCGTACACATACTGGAGGAGGCTAGTAATACCGACCTGATTACTCTGCCACCACCAGGGCACAACCCCAGTAGCACGAACAAATCCAAGCATTGTCGGTATCATAAAAACTATGGTCACACAACCGAAGAATGTCGCACACTCAGGGATCGCATCGAGGAACTTGTCCAAGTAGGGAACCTCGGACAATACGTCCAATGGCAACAATCTCACAGAAGAGGCTACCATGGACGAGGACGAGGACGAGGCCGAGGCTCCGACACTCGCATAGATCAACCCTGCGGGTCTCAGCAAAACATCGGTAAAGTAGTGCAGGCCGAGGTAAGTCATGATACAGGAATGACTCCCTTGCGTGGAGTCATCAACACAATTGCAGGTGGCTTCGCAAGGGGAGGCTCCAGTTGCTCAGCACATAAAAGACACTTACGAAGCATCAAAAACGTCCACATTGACACCTCGGCCCCGCACCACAACATGCCACCCATCACCTTAACGAATGACGACTACACGGGCATTTGTCCAAACCAAGAAGATCCCATGGTCATCGCGGTGGAGGTAGCTAATTGGGAGGTCCACAAGACGTTGATTGACCAAGGAAGCTCAGCTGACGTCCTATATTGGCCAACATTCTTAAGGTTAGACGTCCCCCATTCCCTAATCTAACCTCATACAGAGCCCCTAGCTAGTTGGTTTTACAGGTGAACGAGTCCACACCCGGGGATACATAGACCTGCTAACAACCTTCAGGACTCCTCCTGACTCAAGGAAGATCATGGTCAGATACCTCCTCGTAGATGCCAACACGTCGTATAACATCATCATCGGCAGGACGACGCTGAACCAACTTGGAGTTGTGGTATCTACCCCGCACTTGACGATGAAATTCCCAGGAAGCAACGGCAAGATAATCTCAGTTAGGGCAAATAAAAAAACATCTCGGCAATGCTATGCCGAAAGCCTAAAGGCTTCACCATCAGAGGAGCACCGCCGAAGTAACTCCCCTACAGTAGCTCACATAACCCAAGCTGGCGTCACTGACCTGGATCCGAGATCGGAGTCTTGCGATGGACGACCGGTCTAATCGACGAGCTCGTCGACCTTCAAATTGGTAAATTTCCTGGCCAATGTACGAAGATAAGCCAACAACTAAACCCAGGGCTGCGACAAAGGCTCATAAAGGAGATCTCCAAGAACGCTGACCTTTTCGCATGGTCAAGTACCGACATGTCAGGTATTGACCCTAACCTCATTTGTCACAGGTTAGCTATCACAAAGAAGCCAAGCCAGTCGCTCAGAGAAAAAGAAATGATGAACGCGGGTTTCATCCATGAAGTCAGATACACCACGTGGCTAGCCAACATGGTACTCGTCAAAAAGAACTCGGGGAAGTGGCATATGTGTGTCGATTATACCGACCTTAACAAAGCATGCCCCAAAGACTCATACCTTTTACCGAGCATCGATAGATTGGTTGACGGCGCCTCCGGCCATGCCCTCCTCAGCTTTCTAGATGCATATTCTGGATAGAATCAAATCATGATGTACCCACCAGACGAGGAGCACACGGCTTTCATCACCGATCACGCCAACTTCTGCTACCGCGTGATGCCTTTTGGCCTCAAAAACGCCGGAGCCACTTATCAAAGGTTGATGGACAAGATTTTTCACCAACAGATCGGATGAAACATGGAAGTCTATGTAGATGACATGGTAGTCAAAACCACATCGGCCAAGTTCCATGTTGTTGACTTAGCCGAGGTGTTCAATCAGATACGAAAACACAACATGCGCCTAAACCCCGAGAAGTGCGTCTTCGGGGTCCAGGGAGGTAATTTTCTCGGCTTTATGATCACCAACAGGGGAATCGAAGCCAACCCAGAAAAATGTAGAGCCATCATACAGATGCAGAGTCCCCAATAAGTCAAGGACTTCCAACGACTGACAGGAAGGTTAGTCTCTCTTTTTCGTTTCATGCCTAGATTGGCAGAGAAAGCAGGACTGATCTTCAGCATGCTACGTAAGCCAAAAAGTTTTGAATGGACCGACCAATGTGAAGAAGCCTTCGAGAGCTTCAAAAGTTTCCTTGCAACTCCACCAATCTTACAGAGGCCAGATCATCAATCTGACCTCCTCTTGTACTTGGCAGTGGCTGAAAATGCAATCAGCGCTGTTGTGGTACAAGAACGTGACAAGAAGAAAATTCTCGTATATTACATCAACTGCGTCCTCCAAGACACGGAAAAAAGATACCAAACAATTGAAAAATTGGCCCTAGCACTAGTCACCTCGGCTCGACATCTCCGACCTTATTTCCAAAGCCATCAAGTCGTGATGAAAATAGACTACCTGATCAAATAAATACTGAGAAAGCCAGAACTCGTCGGGCGCATGATAGCATGGTTAGTGGAGTTGTCCGAGTTCGGCATTCGATATGAAAATTGAGGCCCTTTGAAGGCCCAATACCTAGCAGACTTCGTGGCCGAGCTCACCCCGACCTTAGCAGACGACGAGCAGGTTTGGACCTTACACGTTGACGAATCTTCTAACACTAAAGGAGGTGGTGCAGGTATCATTCTAGAAGGCCCAAACAACGTTACAATTGAAGAGTCCCTCAAATTTGGGTTCAAAACCACTAACAACCAGGCCGAGTATAAAGCGTTGTTGGTAGGATTGAGGTTGGCACGAGACATTGGACAGAAGGTGAGATGCAACAGTGATTCCAAGCTCATGGTGGAGCAGCTCAGTGGTGTTTATCAAACCAAGGATCCATTGCTGCAACGGTATTACCACGAAACATCCAACTGGATGGCATCCTTCGAGAAATTCACAGTACACCATGTTCCCCGAGAGCAGAATGCCAGAGCCGATCTCTTGTCCAAGTTGCACAAAGCGCCCTGGGAAGCATCGGACCATCATCCAAGAGACCATCAACTCCCCCAGCCTGGATGCCAAGGTTATAAGCGTCAATGACGTGGTGGACAAGGAGTGGATGACCAACATCTGGAACTATTTGCAAGAAGGGACGTTGCCGGAAGATAAAGATGAAGCTCAAATATTGAGAGTAAGGTCATCTAAATTTATCATTGTGGCAGGTGAACTTTTCAAAAGAAGCATCTCGGCCCCTCTGTTAAAATGCTTGACCAAGGCCCAAGCCACCTATGTTATTGAGGAAATCCACCGAGGCATCTGCGGCATGCACTCTGGCGCGCATTCAATGGCGACCAGAGTAATCCGAGCTGGGTATTACTGGCCCACACTGAAGTTAGACTGTAAAGACTACGTGCAACGATGCAAAGAATGTTAACAATTCAGCAATGCACATCGGCAGCCACCGGAAATCTCCCTGCGAAAGGACAACTAAAGTTCCTCCTCGTCGCTATCGACTACTTCACCAAGTGGATTGAAGTTTGCCTGCTCGCCAAGATCACTGTCGAGAACGTACAAAAATTCACTTGGAAAAACATCATTTGCCGGTTCGGTATCCTACACTCTCTCGTCACCGACAACGGAAGGCAATTCATTGCGCAAAGCTTCGAGAATTTCCTCCGAGAGCTCGGAATCAAACACCTACCAACCTCGGTAGAACACCCCCAAACCAATGGCCAAGCCGAAGCCGCGAACAAGGTGATACTTCGAGAACTCAAAACGTGACTAGGGAGTGCCAAGGGATAATGGGTTGACGAGCTCCCCAGCATTCTCTGGGCGTATCATTGCACCGCTGAATCAACGACTCAATAAATGCCCTACAGGCTGACCTACGGAGCCGATGCCATGATCCTAGTCGAGGTCGGCGACACATCTCATCGACGTCATACCTTCAACAATGAGCAAGACACTCGGGAAATGGCAGTCAACCTCGACCTAATAGACGAACTCTGAGAAGAAGCTCGGATCAAAGAAGCTTGCAAACTCTGCGCCTCTAGATGCTAGAATACTAAGGTCCGACCTCACTCTTTCTGAGTCAGAGATCTGGTATGGAGACTACAAGGAGAGGCAAGAAGAGACCCATCAAAAGGGAAACTCGTGCCTAACTGGGACAGTCCTTTCCGAATTGCTGACAACTTGGATAATGGAGCATACCGAATAGAAGAACTCAGTGGCAAGGCCATTCCAAGAACTTGGAATGCCACTCACCTCAAATTTTACTTCAGCTGAATTGTACAAAGGGGGTGTTGTACTCTTTTCCCTACCTAGTCTTTTGTCCCAAAAAATAGAAAAATGGGTTTTGGCTGAGAGGGTTTTTAACGAGGCACACCCACAACATCAATAAAATGACTCACTTTACTCATATTTCCTCAATTACATGCTGTCTTGACACGATTTACATTAAGCCAAGGTCGAATTTGAATCTTGGCACGAATTATATTAAGCCAAGGTCGAATTCAAACTTTGGCACGAATTATATTAAGCCAAGGTCGAGTTCGAACCTTGGCGCGAATTATATTAAGCCAAGGTCGAATTTGAACCTTGGCACAAATTATATTAAGTCAAGGTCGAATTCGAACCTTGGCACGAATTATATTGAGTCAAGGTCGAATTCGGACCTTGGCATGAATTATATTAAGCCAAGGTCAAATTCGAACCTTGGCACGGATTATATTAAGCCAAGGTCGAATTCGAACCTTGGAATGATCTATGTCAAGCTAAGGTCGAATTCGAACCTTAGCACGATTCGTAAATCAAGGTCACATTCAGACCTTTGCGCAAATTATGTTAAAGGTCAAGTCTGAACCTTAAGGTCGAGTTTGAACCTCAGAGAAAATAAAGGTCGAGTTCGAATCTCTGAGAAAATAAAGGTCAAGTTCGAACCTTAAGGCCAACTTTGAGCCTCAAAAAACTTAAAGGCCAAGCCTTAGCACCAAGTTTGAACCTTATAAAAGCAAAAAAGGTCTAGTACGAACCATGACCAAAAATTCAAGGTCACCCCTAGTCGAATTCATTCAAACGCAAGATCAAAAACAAAAACTCAAATGCAAACATAGGCGAAGTCTATTCAATATAAACAGAGAGTTCATACATAAAAACTGCAAAATAAATTAAGTACATGGAAACAAAAGGAAAAGGCCTAAGAGGCAGCGTGGTCACTTGTGCTCTCGGACAAGTCATCTTCATTCACCAACTGCCCACCCCGCACATCCTTTTCTATGTGCATGGCAGAAAGGTCCACCCCGGCCGCAAGCAACCTAGCCTGACGCACCACCTTGGCAAAGCCCCGCCAGTGCTCAATCACAACGGCACGCTCGGTCTCGAGAAGCTTCTCCTCCAAATTCTTTTTCGAGGAGATCAGCACATCCATGTCAGCCTTCAAGGCCCCGATCTCCTCCCTACCAGCAAGGAACACCTCGTCGCATAGGCGCTTCTCCGCGGCCTCCCCCAACTCAGCCTTCAAGGCCCGGTTCTCCTCTTCCAAGGACAGGACCCGGCTCCGCGATCTCCGTATCGACCCTGCAAACCTTGGCAACCTCTTGCAGGTTACCAACCTCGGCGGCGTACGCCTCATTGGCCTCCAGGGCAATCTCCAAAGACTTCTTAGTCTTTTAAAGATCTCTCCTCAAAACTTGGAGCTTGGCTTCACTCTTCTTCGCCTTCTCCAGCTCGCCCTGAAGCGTCGGCCACTTTCGCCTCCAGTGGTCCACTATAGCGATGGACCTCTGCATAAAGATCCATAGAATCCAGGCCTTCCACCAGACCAACCTTATCTATCATCGCCCTGTCAGCGACGAAGGCCAGGTCCTCCTTAAAAAACTCCCCAGCAGTCATGCTTGAACTCCACAACGATGTCACGTCTAGGGATACACTTACGTGATCCAGCCTTGACATCGTATGTTTGACATCGGATGTTTGACATCGTAGCGTTGCACGATACACCTTGGTCTCGGAGCACTTGGAGGAGGAGGCGCAACGGCGGAAGGAGCCGATCCCAGCACCTTAGAACTTGAGCCTTCCCCGCGAACCTCGGCAGAGGAAGGCACCGGACCCACCTGCATCAAAATCAAAATAAATTTCTAAGTTACAAGCACAAGAGTAACACAAGAAGGACAATACTGAGCAAGAGTGAAGCAAGAACCTGTCCCTCTGGGGTAGCCTCCACCACAGGCTCCCTCGGAGAAGTCTCAGCCCGAGGACTCTTGGTCAAATATATGGGGGTGGCATCGGCGGCTTTAGACGTCACCTCCTCGAGAACGGGGGCACCCGAAGCCTCGCCGACCTCCTTCTATGCCCTCTTCCTCTTGCGACGAGTCTCCAAGGGGCAACCTCCTCACCAGGCTCAGGCACCTCGAGCTCCTCGGTGTTAAATTTCACCTTTAGCTCGCGCCATTTGCTCTTTCCCATCAGACCTGCCAACACAAAACATCATAACACATCAGAACATCGCTAGAAGCAACAAAAAAAGAAGAGACAAAGGGAAAACAATGAAGTACTCACTCTCTAAACCCCTTTCTTTATCAGTCAAATTGGCAAGGGACAGGACGAGTTTGTTGTCCAAAGGGCATGGAAGCTCGGCCAATTTAACGATGTCATCCTTGTCCGAATTCGACAAATGAAGACAGCTCGACCCATTGAACATGACTAGGCTTTGCTGCCAAAAGAAAGGGAACCTCGGCTCCCCTTCACTGTGGAAAACCACCTCCTCCCTTGGATTGGCAACCACAAGTTGGATCTGGAAAAACTCTTTTTTGAAATTTTTGTAAGATTGAGATTAAAGCTGGAACAACCCCCCAACCTTACTCCCACTCAAAGACACCCAGCCCAAGGGGGGCTCGCCCAACTTCAGTTGGTAGAAGTGCAAGAAAACAGGCAAAGACACACTCATTCCTAGGGATGAGCACAAAACCTGAAAAGCCCTCAAAAAACCCCAACTATTGGGGTGCAATTGGCAGGGAGCCACATTGACAAACTTAAGGAAAGCACACTCAAACTCGGTGAATGGCAAGCAAACACCGAGGTCCCTAAAGAAGCACTCGTACATGTAGAAAAAGGGGGCATTCGGGGTACACTACTAGAAAAATTAAAATTAGAGAGGGAAAAAATCCGTCACTAAACTTCATAAAATCCGTCACAAATAAGTTAGTGACGGAATTTGTGACGGAAATGATTCCGTCACAAAATTTGGCGTCACAAAATATTTAGTGACGGATTATTTTCTCCGTCACAATTAGTGACGGAATTAAGGCGTCACAAACAATATAATTTCCGTCACAAATTTGTAACAATAAATGTTTAGAAATTAATAAAAATCCGTCGCAATTTGTGAGGGATTAAATCCCTCGCAATTTGTGAGGGATTAAATCCCTCGCAATTTGAGAGGGATTGAGAGGTATGTAAAATCCCTCGTTATTTGAGAGGGATTAAATCCCTCGCTATTTGAGAGGGATTGAGAGGTATGTAAAATCCCTCGCTATTTGAGAGGGATTAAATCCCTCGCTATTTGAGAGGGATTAAATCCCTCGCTATTTGAGAGGGATTTTATCCGTCACTAACTGGGATGAATCCCTCGCTAACTGTTTGATTACTGAATTTGAGAAAACTATTGTTTTAAAACTCTGGTAATCGATTACCTATACATGTAATCGATTACCAGACAATGGAAATCATATGTTCGAAAGTTATTTATTAAAAGGTTCTCTGGTAATTGATTACCCATTTATTGTAATCGATTACCAGAGACTATTATTGAAACAATATCAATCAAAACAAAAATATCAAGTCTTTTTTATGAAAATGCATGATATCATTTAAAATGAAGATAAAAGAACAATACAGACATCAAGAGGAGTTCCCAAGATTAATGATGTGCTTAATCGGCAAAACAACACATGAAAAATAATGAATGACCTCTATCAGTGTAACTATGACAATAAAGCTTCATTGGAGTATATTCATAGCCATGATACTTTTCATCATTTAGAGATCAAAATCCACAAGGCACACATTTAGGCAAAGAAATGGTTTTACCAAGTGTTTTTACTGTTATTTAACCCCAAAATTAGAAACAAGACAGCTTATATGATAAAAACTACAGAAAATGATGCAGTACACGAGGACGTTACTTGAAAATTTCACTGGAAATGCAGCAGTATGACCATTAAGTCTAAGTTTTGCCCACAAAGAAACACAGAGGTTTTATTTATTTCTATATCCAACTGGTGAATTTAAATTTTATTCAAGAGAATATTAAAGGAACACATAATTATTACCTGACGTGAGTAATGCTCAGCATCCCTCTTCATGGCAGCCATTTCAACTCTCATTTTTTGCATTTCAGCCTGAAACAGAGAAACCAAACGTATCAATAATGGGAACGGTCTAGTTCTAAACAGTGACATTTAATATGCATAAAAGATAGAAAATAATCAAAATATGTGCTCTAGTTATATTTATACAGAAAATCGAAAGTGCTTTGAATTGGTGGCAATAAACAACAAACGACATTGACTCTAAATATGCTATACACTTATCGATAAACTTTGTAGACAATATGAAATATAAGGAAACCTAATAAAGTTAAAAAAATGGCCTACTTTCTTCTCAATAATCTGTTTAAATACCTGTTTTACTTGATTTGCCTCTTCTGGTGACTTTTTTTGTTCCCGGCGCACACGGGCTTCCATGTCTTGTAGTTCTTGATTTAAAGTTGCACATTCAACCTGATAATAGATGTTACCAAAAACATTTTAGCAGATTTTTCTTTCAGAATAGTAATCACTAATCAGCCTTCACATTCAAAAAGGAAAAAACGTTAACTATTTATTCATGTACCTCAAGAAGTGCCACCTTCTGCTCAAGTTTTGTGGCTTTAGTTGTCCTCTCATCTGCTACTCTCTGAAGAGAAGCAACTAATAAATCAATGTTTATATTTAACCTAATGTCAATAACAATTCCACAAGCAAAAGAGCTTGACAGGGGGAACCAAAGCAGGCTTGTTATTAACTCCTGATTTATCATTGTGGAATTGTAACTATTGCTCATTAATATTTTTAATGGTAAATCAGATATCTAAAAAAATTAAATAGCAAGACCAAAAAGCACCATATTGATGACAATATGATGCCAAACTTTATCAAAAAAGCTTGAGGGAATGTAGTCAGACTAACATAGAATTTTAGAGTAACCTGAAAAAGATACGTCACCTCAAAATTAGCAATGAATCCTATGATGTTTGAAAGAAGAACAAGGTTAAGGTATGCTACAAATACCTTTGCATGGTGGGGGTGTTGAAGCATACCAAGCAGATCATGGTAAACCAGAACCTGCACGAACAATGAAACTAAATTAGAAATCTTCTGCTTTAAGCTTTACCTAGAAAAGATTTCTTTCGTCTCTTCACCAGAAGAACAAGTGTAAAGTAGAATTGAAACTCACAAGCAATGCTTTGTTCAATTATCTGAATAATGACTAAGGGGTAACCACATTAGAATTCCATCCCTTGCTATAAGCAGTAAAGACTAAAGAGACTCAAGATCAATCTTAAAATATTCTCAAAACTCAATAATTTCTACACGCATACATATGAAAGTGGCAATATCATTCAAGAGAAACAATTAATCACGAAACAGAAAGTCCAAAACAACAATTTGATGAAACAAATAAAACAATGATCATGCATATTTAGCTATACAAAATTGGTGCCACTGCCACCAATGTAGGCCGCACTCATCCTTTAGCCAAAAGAGCAATCAGGCCAACTGACCTGTCCACTGCAAAATGGTCCAGCCCCAATTCCAATAGTAGGAATTTGAAGGGCTGTTGTTGCTGCGGCAGCAACAGGTGCAGGCACACATTCCAGAACAACAGCAAAGCACCCTGCTTCTTGCAAAGCCAATGCGGTCTCTACAACCTACACAAATTCATTTCCTTCAGTTAAAAGACAACAATAAAATGGATTAAACACCAAATAGGTGCATCAAGACACACACCTTGACAGCACTAGCAACATTCTTTCCTTGAGGTCTAAACCCCCCCAAAACACTAATGGCCTGGGGAGTAAGGCCTACATGGCCCATTACAGCTATTCCAGCTTCAACAATAGCCTTTGCTGCAAAAATTCTCGAAGGAGACCCTCCTTCCAATTTTATGGCATCCATTCCTCCTTCTTTCAAAATTTGAACTGCTGTATCCACCGCCTGCTTAAATTCAAAAAAATAAATTACACCATTATCCCTTGAAATTCACAAAATTGCAAATAAACCTTTTCTTTACCCTTATAATAACTCTCTTAAGTTGTTTGAAAAAATGACGGTGACATCCATAAACGTTAAAAAGCAGGGTAACATTAAAAAAAGCAGAGGTTACCATGAAATCTGAGGAACACGAAATGCAGGAAAATTAGTGTAATTTACTAGAATAAAAAGGACAACACTTAAAAAGCATTGAAGAATGAGTGAAACAACTAAACGCAAAAATGCATGAGGATGCTTCTGCTGCTTCCTCGTTTCTTCCGGCGTCGCTTCGATGGGAACGGAGGCAGAGTCCCTACAATAAGAGAACGATAAACAATAAAGGAAAAACGTTACAGAGCATTGGCGGAAGGAAGAGGAGAAAGATTGACAGGCTTATGAGGGTGGTGGAGGCGGCGGGGAGGGGTTCGTTGGATTGCTCGATGATGGCGTCGATGTCGGAGACTTCAGTGTAGGATTCGAGAACCTTCTTGCAGTAGAAGCGGGAAGCACTAGTCTCCCACCACGTAAGGCCGGATGTGGTGCCCGCGGAAGGTCATGAGCTTATCCCAGGGGCGCGCGAGACTTTTTAGGGTTTCAGCTTCAGGGGCGCGCGCGAGGGAAATTATTTTCGTTGAAGAGGGCTCCCTTCTCCCCTCTTTTAGGGTTTCTTAAATTACCCTTTTGCCCTTCTAGAAGGCTTGGGTCAAATTGGGCCCAAACTGATTTGAACATTGCAAAACAAGGCCCAAAACGTTTCCAGATTCCGTGGGTCATTTTCGGGCTCCATTTTGACCATCTTAGGCTTCGAATTAGGAGATGCACATTAGTGAGACATTTGTAGCTTTTTCTCTTAACTTTCCAACGCCACCAAGATTGCTCAATTCGGAGTCCTGTAGCTCTAGATAGAGCCAAAAAACCGAGCGAAGGTCAAACTGTCCAGAAACAGAAATTTGTTTAGTTTTGCAAGTAGGCCCATAATTCAAATGACAGGAAGTTTTTAAATTATAAGTTAAGAACTTATTAGTTAAGAACTGAAAAATTATTAGTTAAGAACTGAAAACTTATTAGTTAAGAACTGAAAAATTATAAGTTTGTGAACTAGCTAATTGAATTGGAAGTTTTTTGTAGGATAATTGATAATTATAAAATGTTAAGAAATAATTCTTATAACGAGGATGAGAAAATGACAGGAAAGATAAAGTAGTTTTTAAATTAAAAAGAATAAAAAATAATTTCAAAAAAATAATAAGGATAAAAAAGTAAAAAGAATAAAAAAAAGACTTACAAACTGAGTTATTTCAATTAATTTATAAAAATAAATTATAAACACCCATACTAAACAAGCTTATTTAATCGAATTAGCTTGTAAACTAGTTAAAATAACTTAATAAGCTACTTAAATGCCTTCTCTCAAACACAATCTAGATCAACAGATTTAAAAAAAAAAAATCACTCTTAAGTATACCATATAACAACTCTCTGTTAGTATTGATTATTATTCTCAAATAACAATCGAGGATTTGAAAAGATTAGAGTTAGTTCTTAAAATATTTTAATATTGATCATTCAATTAAATAAATTAAATTCACATAATCAAGTCAAGAGATCAAAGTAATTGTTAAATATATTTTTATCTTCATTGTGAAATTTAAAATATAAAAAAAAAAGAAATTAATATATATATATATAACAACACATAAATTTAGAAAAATTAAAGCTAACTATATATAATTTTTTATTCATATTTATCACCCGATTATATAAAAATTGAAAATGAAATCAAGATAAATAAATTCAGAAGATAAAATCCAGAAAATAAATCTAATTCTAAATTTTTTGTTATATTTATAGCCTAATTCTAAAAGAAATATGGAAATCGAGGATACTCATCACTCATTTAAGTAAACATTGAAATTGAAATCAAAACAAATCTAGAAAGGTGAAACAAATTCTAAAAAAGAATATTTTTGTTAAAATTTAAATTCATATTTTTTACTATAAATGAAAATATATAATATAGTATGTGACAAATTATAATGCATATAACAATTTAAGAAAAAAATAGTGAAAATAAAAATAATTTAATTGGAAATAATGTTATAATTAAATTTATATTGACAATGAATGAAATAAATGAAAAATATAATAGATTGTGTGGCAAATTATAAAATTGTCTAAATCCTCAATTCTAGCAGATAAATTGACTATTTGTTTGAAATTTATTGTCTTGGAAACTTTTTCTTTGTCATATGAAAATATTTTGCACACATTAAAATTAAAAACAAGATTTTCTAGTAAATATTATCTTATATTAATTTTTAAAATTATTAAATATTTAAAAATTAGCTAATATTTATTTTTATAAAATTTATTTTAAAAATCTCAACATATAAATATATTTTTAAAATTAATTTTATCATGATAGAATCAAATTATCATATCTAACCTAATAATTTAAAATTTGAGATATTTGAATTGACTTAATTATCCAAACAAAATATTTTAAGAATGATAGAAATTGAAATCAAAGTAATTCAAATACTAAGAATTTAAAATTCCTTGAATTTGTAAAATTCTTCATCCAAACACACCATAAGAGAATGCAATTGTAAGAGACAATTATATGAGTAAGATGTTTATTGTATGGATTAGAATACTATGTAGGTTCTTAAGAGAACCTTGAGAGAAACAAACAAACTATGCAAGTTTATATTTTGCTTTTTGATTGTTCTGTTGTATTCCTTGTTGCATGACATGTATGAATATCTATTTAATTCCACAAATACATGAGTTTTGATTTGAATTAAACATGTTTGGTATTTCAATTATGAAAAATATTATGTTATTCAATTTTTGTTATTTGTGTTATGGTATGTGGCGTAGAAGGTGTCACACAAATGATATATATTTATTATTAATAAATACATAAAAATATATATATATATATATATATATATATATATTATATTTTTATAATATTATTCATAAATTAATATCAATAATATTATTAGTATATTTATACATAAACTAATAATTTGATAAATATAACTTATTATATATTAATATACTTTTACAAAAATATAAATATACATATCTTATCTACTATATTTATATTTTTGTAAAAGTATATTAATATATACTAAGTTATATTTATCAAATTATCAATTTATCCATAAATATACTAAAAATATTATTGATATTAATTTATTAGCAATAATAAATATATATCATTTGTTACATTAATAAAAATTATAGTATATGTTAACTTAAATAAGCAAATAATTGTATAATTTTAAATTATTATTATTATTATTATTATATATATATATATATATATATTAAAATTTTAAAATTATTAAATTTTTAATGGGAGAGATTCAAATTGCACAATTATGATTTTTGAGGGACTATAATTGTTCAATTAAAAATTAAACGACTAAAATTGCACAATTACAATCCTTTAGGGACTAAAATTATCCAATTAAAATCTTAGGGATCAAAATTGCACAATTACAATACTTGAGGGATCAAAAATGTAATTAAGCCAAAATTAAATTAATATTTTTTTTTTAATTTCACAAGTTTTTTTATAAATATTTTTAATGAATGTCTTAGTTTCTTATGTTCAAAATTGACAATTTTTTATTTAATTAAATGAATTTCATAATTTTTGTAGTCCTTTAATGAAATAAAATATTTTTAATTTTATTATTTTCTTAAAAAAATTTAACATATTTTCTTTAATTATGCATAATTCTTAAATATAAAAGTTTCATAAATAAAATTTAATATTTTGAGAGGAAACAATTTGTCACAAATTTTTCACAAAATATTTTAACCTATTTGTGACAGAATTTTGAGAGGGAAAAATCTGTCACTAAATTGTTTCATTTTAGTGACGAAATTTGTGACGGATTTTTTAGAGACGAAGTTCATTCCGTCACAAATTTTTTTTTTTATTTAGCGATGAAATTTGAGACGGATTTTTAGAGACGAAAATTTTTCCGTCACAAAATCCGTCACAAATTTTTTTTTTTTTATTCAGTGACGAAATTTGTGACGGATTTTTAGAGACGGAATATATTCCGTCACAAAATCCGTCACAAAAGTCAATAAATTCTAGTCCGTCACAAAACTTAAAATTCCCTCACAAAATCCATCACTATTAGCGATGCTATTTTTTCCGTCACAAAATTCGTCACAAATATTAATTTTTCTAGTAGTGGTACCCGCCATGTAAACACGCTCACCGGGCTGGCAAGGCTCTACTCGGATGAGTTTGGAAATCTTTGAACTACAAATTTTAAGGGATTTCCACATGGCGTTGACATCCAGAAACGCCCGGAAGCGACTCTCAAACTCTTTGACATTCCCCCTGACCCATTCGTACCCTGGGACAGAAATAGGGGGTGGGAATCCTTAGGGTTGTTTCCACCCCTTTTCTTTTCAGCAGTGACCCTTTCTCCGACCGCCGCCTTCCCACGCGCCTTGCCCTTACCTTTGGCGGGCGCAGAAGGCGCGGTACTCTCTCCCTCCCTGGCCATGGACAATGAAGAAAACTAGAAAAGAGGAGGGGTGAAAGGCAAGACAAAAGAAGAGAAGTATCTGGTACTCCTTCAAACGATAAGACAATGACGAAGAATGGTGACCTGAATACCAAAAATGGCAACGATGGACGAAAATGGGAACAGTGAAGAGAGGCGAAGAAGATAAAGAGGGGAAACTAAACGTGAAGACGAAGCCAAACGAGTGAAAGTGGAAGTGCGCGAAGGGGAAAGGGGCAAAGTGTTTTCAAAAACAAAAGTGAAAAATGACAAAACGGACAGGCATTTAATAGGGCTCATAATGACGGGTACATCCCATCATTATAAACCGTCACCCCCCATTAGGCACCTCCCATGCATTTTGGAAAACGAGACGACACTTTATGACACATGGCATTTTTCCTAAGAGGCATAAATGAAGAGTCGCGACCCTTCACTAAACTCGGCATTAACTCCTCAACCCGTGATCTTCGGAGCTCGGGAGACTAGTGTACTATCCGTATCATGAAGCCGAGCTTGAGCTCGACACTAAAGCGCTAAATGACATCGAATATACGCCACATGACATCGGCCAAAATAGAGGCCCACTACATATCGGGCCGTGACCAACCTCAGGCCCAAATCAACGTTACCCTCGTATAAGAAGAAAATCCTAATTCACATCAAGGTACGTACACTATATATATGAGACGATTACACTATCAAGTACTAACTTTAGCATCGGAGTCTCTTTTACAGGTACCACCCCCACTTCGGAGCAGCTGACGTACCTAGCGAAAGAGACTCACCAATCTTGCCCAAGGAGACTTACCAATCTTGTCCAGTAGATCGTCCCTTACGACTGATCTCCGGTAAGAACAAGATCTAATAATTTATTAATTGTGTAAATAAGTAAAATTCACACTTTGTAGGCTTGAAATTCATAATTCATATGAATAAGTACATGTAAGACACATCTAAAGATATAGTAACAAATTTATTTAATATATTTATTTGGCGGGTTGTAGTTTTTACTTTTTGTTATTTTATATCAATCATTTACCTGCTTTTTTTAAGAGTAAAATATTAAAATTAATGAGATTATCCTTCTCAAATGAAATTTCTTCATCTCCTTCATCAAAAATAATTATCTTTACCCTTATTATGTAATCTGTATTAATTCAAAATAATATTTTATCTTTACTTTACTTTATTATTTTCTAGTATAAGAATTTTGTCCGAATTGACTAATTCCTTATATATATATATATATATATATATATATATATATATATATATATATATATATATATATAAAGTTATAATAATATCGATGTAACTTTTACTAAGTATTACACCGTTTAATATTTTTTATATTAAATGATAAATTTTGTAAATTCAATTGTTAGATTGAAAGTTCTTTACTCTTAGATCATATATACAAAATTTTATATTAATCCAAGATGATTTGATACTTTATTCTTATAAAATAAAATTACGTAATATATACATTTTAAAATATATTAAAATATAAACATTTTGATTACTTTCAAGTTGTTCAATTTTAACAATTTGATATATACATATAAAATGATATGAACTTTCACTCTAACGGTTGAATTTACAAAATTCACATTTAATATAAAGTTATTGAGTGATATAATACTTGTAAAAGTTACACCGATGTTATTATAATTATATATATATATATATATATATATATATATATAGTGTATATGAAAAATAAATGATAAGTGTTAATTTATATGAATAATGAATTCGTTAATAAAAACACATTTAAACTTATTGATTAATGGTGAGTTTAACTCACCGTGATTTTTTAAGTAATAAATAGTTATTCTTGTGGTGATCAAAGTCACCATAATTATGTATATATCATTTTTTTTATCACCAAATATAAATAAATAAATAAAACATTAGTAATATACAAGCACTCGTCCATCGCGTGTTTAAGCTCCTTATAAGATGAATTTGAAACCCATGTCCGTATCCATTGTGTGTTTATTGAGCACCTTATAACATGTTATTTAAAATATTTACTTGAATTTTTCTGTTTTTCTAAATTGCCAATAAACAAAACTATTTTAAGTAACATGTAACTTCTTTACATATGAGAAAGAGACCAGAACAGAGACACAATTTGGGGTAGGTAATCTACATCTGGTTTTTACAATAGAAATGCTAACAATATAATATGTAATATGGTCTTTCTAAATATATTTTAGATTGACTGAAATTAATAATTGAAAATTATCAAATAATAAAATCGTATTTTTATATGAATTTCACATATAATTTTGTTTTTTAATTTTAATTATAAGAAAAAGAGTTTGTTAGAAATATTTCCTTAAAAGAATATGTTAGTATATATGTTGTACATCAAGATTCCGTATACATACCATAGAACTAGCAAGAAGAAAAATTTAGAATTAAGAGAAACGGGAGGAAAGAAAGAACTTTGCTCAGTATGTATTTTTCCTTCAGAAATGCCTATTTATAGAGGTTGAGGAATTAGAAAAAAATGAAAGTCATTTAAAAAGAATAATAAATAATAAAATTCCAATTTTTAATAGTCAAAAATTTAAAAACAATTAAATGAGATAATATGAGTAATCAATTTTATAATATGCTAAAACTGTTATTTTCTGAAATTTCTTAATTTAGAAATTATTTAAAATAATATCAGAAAAGAACATAAAAATTTGGGATTATGTGATACAAACAAAATCTTAGATTGTTAGTAGAAGAAAATGAACACAAATTTATAACCATACATAAAAATAATTCATGAGAACAACTCCATATAGAAGCAGCAATATAATTAACTCCAAAACTGAAAACCATTTTGTGAAGGTATTGTTATCGTGTCCAGCATTTTGGAACAACATTCTTGTGTCCTTATACCACTGCATAGGTGAAGTTGAATATCCCAAATCATAGTGCTTGTTTGGTTTTTGATTTTTAAACGCAAGTTTCCTTTCTCTTTTCACATTTAATTATGAATTCAAGGAGAAGTTATTATTTTTTATTTCTAGTTAAACGTAAAAAATCACGTCTTTGACACCCATACAAACAAAGGCATAAACTCCTCGGAATTGGATCGTCAAACTAACTTTTCCGGGCCGGAGACTCAGATCTGATAAGGCATTGAACTTCCCCAAAACAACACAATGGATGATTATTATTATAATTATAATTATAGTAATAATAATAATTATTATTACTATTATTATTATTATGTGATATTTAGTTTTTTTATTTTAATTTTCATCTCAAACATCTTCCTCTGTATTAAGATGCACTAGAATCTGAAACACAAAAGTCAAACGGTACACTGAACCTATACCACATGCATGAATTTAGATAACAAATGCCAACCTGTGTTTGACTGAATTGACCAGTTCTGAAGCAAGGAACCTTGTGTTGTGTCATCAATAAGTGCCTGCATATCAGTAGAGGAATCAAATCCATCATCATCATCGTCTGAATTGACCAGTTCTGCTGTCCATAAATGTCACTCAAACGGTAAATGTCCCAGCAGCACTATGTCATGACAATAAATTCGTATACGAAATTCAATGAATATTTGTATGCAATTCAATCATTACTTATGTTCTCTTGGAGAAGTTCCACAGACTTAAAATAATAGCCAAGTACATGTCCAAACCATTTAAAGGCACATTCTAACGAAGATTAAGTCACGAGGATTCCTCAACAGGTGGAGGGATAAGGTGCTAAAAGAAAATTGAGACATTAAGCTACTGAGAATCTAATCGGTCAAAGATTCGAATATTTCTCCAAATGAGAAAATAAGAGACGCTGGAACTCAGTTTACCCAAATTCCCATTTGAAAGGAAAGACACCTCAAAGCAATGTCTTTTTCTTCTTCTTTTCATTCAATTAAACAAATGAGGGACAATAACCCAATTTTATCATTAAAAGAATCTTAAAACCTTAGGTATTCCAAACTTAGGGGTGGACAAAACGAACTGAACTGAACTGAACTTATAAAAACTATACTGAACTTAAAAGTAGTTCATATGAACTGAACTAAACTAAACATTAGTTCAGACGAACTGAACTGAACTATTTTTTTGTGTCATTGAACTGAACTGAACTATATTATAAAAACTTGAACTGAACTACAATTTAAACTGCACTAAATTGTTATGATATTTTGAATTGAACAATTTTGACTCATTGATCTATTAAAATAGGACACATTTGCCAACTTTACTTTATTTTTCATTTTATTTAAATTTTTCAAAGGAAAAAAATATAAAATTAAGTAAAACAAACTCAGTGAATTTTTAGCCTAAAAATAAGTAGTTCATCATAGCTCAATTGATCCGTTAAGTTCGACAAAATTGATACAATTTTTTTTCAGATCACTTTTTTTTCTAAAGTTTTGGTTATTAGACTATCGAGCTAATCCATTAAGACATAACATGTTAAACACATTTAATTTTTATTCTTTTATAAAAATAGTTCAATTTTTATAATTCAATTCAGTTTTTATAGTTCAGTACAGTTCAACTTTACAACAATTCAGTTTAGTTCAGTTTTTTTTAAACAGTTCAGTTCAGTTTTTTTACAAACAGTTCAATTTTTTATAGTACAGTTCACCACCAGTTCAGTTCAGTTCAGTTTAGTTTTTTTTGCCCACTCCTATCCAAACTATGTATTTGTCTGTTAATATCAAAAAACCCTTCCCACTAGGGGTGTGCAAAAAATCCAAATTGATCCGAACCAATTCATAACCGATCCGATTCGCATTGAAAAATCCGATTTATTTTGAAAAAAAAATCCAAACCGATTCACTTTATGAAACCGATTCAAATATCCGATTCATTTTTACAAAATAGATCGGTTCAGTTCGGTTCGATTTTTTAAAAAAACCGATCCATATATGAGTAAAAAATGGATTACCGCACTGTACTAAATCAATCCAATTTCCAAAAAAACCGATTCATATTTTAAAAAAACCAAACCGATCTACTTTATAAAAAAATAGATCGATTAACCGATCTATTTTTATAAAACGGTTCGATTCAGTTCGGTTCAAATTTTTCAAAAAACCGATCTATGAATACCCCTACATGCTAGTGACATGGTTGCGAGAATTTTAGATGAATCTGACAGCAAAAAATATTTATCAGTAATGAAGTCTGAAGCACAAGAGAGTAAAATTAATAAAGACTATGGAAGCTTTATGGTTCATTCCAAATAAAGCATGCACAAAAAAATGTTGTTTTGTTTCAATCCCCCAAAGGATACAAAATCTAGATTTGATCTTATATGAGCATAATTAACAAAAACCATTCTCCATGAAAATACTTAGATGCTTCAGAGTATGTGAAAACTTGTTTGACCAAGGTAACTTTTCAAGGTTATATATTTTCCGGTAGTCATAGAATTGTTGGTCATAGCATCTCCTAAGCTTATCAAATTTTATCTGAGTAACAAATACACAAAAATCACATGAGGAACATGTAAAGCGCAATCAATTTATCCATCCTCAGTTGCTTTCATCTGTCTCTAAATAAATAAAAGAATCAATATTGAGACCGCGTTGCCCTTCATTAGTAGGGAAAGATATTGCCTTGTTATCCAACAGCGTCTGCAGCAATATTTAAAATTACATTAACTAGTATTTTTACATAACTCGAGGTTATCCAACATAAATCCAAAAAGCATCCCTAAACAAATTAAATCACCATAAAGGTCAAATTAATAAGATTAATGTGTCACAATTGTATAATTGTGGCTAGTTATGAACATGAATTGGACTATAGGGAAGAAATTACTAAATAAAAAATAGAAGAAAAGATTGATGGATTGATTTGGGATGGTTATAGGATGGGTCGAAGTGGATATTGTTTTCCCCATCTCCATCCCCATAATAGAGGAGACAAATTTGGATTTGAATTTTAAAGATGTAGATTTATATTTTTATAACTCATTGTCATTTTCATTGGGTTTTATTGGGGTTCGAGTAAATCCACATACACTCATCACATATTTTATTTTACAATTTTAATTTATTTATACATTTTAAACAAATTAAATTATAAGTTAATAATTATATTATAATATAAATAATATATAAAAAATAATCAATAAAAAAAATCTATAAATAAAAATTAAGAATTAAATTACATTTTTAATTAAAAGTATAATTTTAAGTTTTCTATTTAGTTATTGATATAATTTAAGTTATTTAATTATTAAAATAATTAATTTATATTTTAATATTTATAAAAATTAAAAACATAACTTTATATATTTATGTATGTGTGTATATATGTGTGTATTTAAACCCGTACTCAATCAAAACAAGTTTTCTTCATCAAAATTAGGTTGATGTCGAACAAGTACCTGTGAATGCGGGTTTAGTTGTCATGTCTAGTTTTGATAGTCCATTATTATCTAGACATTGAAATTGAAGTCCTCCACCATTACATCTTTCACCGATCAAAAATGAGTGTTGGTGATTCAGAAGCCTCTCATTGTATAAAGATGGACAATCCAAATAATTATAAGTGAGAAATGCTCACAAACCTAATGCCTTTAGATTTTTAGTTAAATATGATGTTAAGTTTACTTGTGTGGTTGACTCATGATTCATTAATTAAATTATTCTTGGTTTTTAACTATCTCTTATTAGAATATCTATAAACCTTATGCCTTAAAGTTTTTGGCTTAACATGTAATAAACATACTTTTTTGGTTAATTCCCATTGGTGGACTTTAACTCCTCATATTCTTAATAACTTTTATAAGAGTTGATGATTCAATTAGGTAACTAAATCAAACAAGAATTAAGTCATAGAATGACAATTGTTAAAAGTCTTCTTGGTGGTGGATAGGTTGTGTGTCCCAATGACGCTAATAACAGTATTGATATATATGAACATATCAATGATAATGGTTAAACATTAGAGCCTAACATATTAGAGTAAATATCTAAAACATATTAGCGATATAATGACTAATGACGAAACTCTAGAAAGTTAATGACAATGCAAGTGGTTATGCATCTCAAACATATTGATGGCATTGGTTAAATTTTAAGGACAACTATTGAATACTCATAATGGAAAAATGTTTTTTACTTGAGAGAGAGAAACATATTACGTGAAAGAAATTTATTTGAAAGAGAAATTTTTTATATAACAAATAAAAAAATCCATAAATCCATTTTTTTTAAGATTCTAAATTAAAATATAGTGTGATCAATAATTTACTTATGTAATTTAACTTGCGGAGCATCAATAAAATTATTTTTTATATTTAACTTCCCACTATATTTCCCAACAAAGAGATGCAATGACAATGTAGCATTAGTTTTTTTTATACAATATTCAATAATAGAGCAGCCAGTAGGCAAGATATATTGTGTGCGTGCGTGTGTCATCTTCCTAAATTTAAAAAAAAAATCAAAAATATATTTCATATTTAAAATATACATAAAAATAAATTAGACAATATCATTGTTAGCATCCTAAATTTAAAAAACGACAAAATAGAGATAAATTGATCTTGTTATAGTTAATTTCTAGAATTTTAAAATAAAAAATTCGTAGTTACCAAGTCGACTATCAATAATTTTTTTAGGACTAGTCGACTTTCAACTTCCTATTCCTATTATCAGCACGTACACCAATTATGTAAAATTGTTTTCTATTTACACTATGGGGGTAAAAGAAAAGGCCCACTGTTGCATCAAGGAGAGCTTTGGGCCAAAATCCCCAATGACAGGGACAGTGTAAAATAGTTGGGCCCATGAACATATTTCAATGTTATATGGTACCTTTCTTTCTGTAGAAGCTCCTCCCTTCTCCCCTCTCGCACGCAAGGTTCCATGGTTATGGTTATGGTTATGGTACGCCCCCGCTTCTCTCTACTCAGTTTCCCAAATGTTATTCATACTCAAACTGCAGATCTCAACATTTATTTATCTAATTCTACTGTTACTACTCACTCTCATTTTTCTCTATGCTTCTTCTATTCTATGCCCGCCTATGAAGCTGCTCGCCGTAGGTTTTAGAAAATAAATAATAAAAAAAAGTAAAATGAAATGTTGCATTTGGGTTTTCCTGAGCTGAATTGACGATTCTTCTGGTTTCGCAGGAGAACGCAGGGAATTTAGACGCGGCCATAGAGCAATTGCTGAATGCGGAGAAGCATGCCAGGCTCGCCGGCGACGTCGCCGCCACCAGAAACGCCGTCACGGAAATTTTACGGCTATGCTTCGAAGCGCGTGCCTGGAAAACTCTCAATGACCAGATTGTTCTGTTATCAAAACGACGTGGTCAGCTTAAGCAGGTGAGGGGCTATCTAGTTTTATTTTTTTATTTATTGTTATTTGGATAAAATGTGTAGGTGTATTTTAATCATGTTAGGTTTCTTAGGGCTTTAGTTGCTGTAGCCATGATTTTCTTAGTTTGCATTAAAACATGGTATCATGTAGTTCAGAATTTGTAGTGTTTTGTTGCACGCTAGGTATTGTATGTTAATGAATGTCTACCGAGATTTTGTTTTCACTTATCCCTCTGAAAAAAAGAAGAAGATAGTTTGTATTAACTATGCTAGCCAGGACCTTGTAGATTTTATGTAAGTTAGAGCAGATGTTCTCTGTCAAACATGTCTCTCATCACTTATAATTCCTATTCTTACGGTTTGTTTGGAAAATAAATGCTGGACTAGCATACTGGAATGCAATAGTATGAATTCCTTTACCTTTAAAGGTTGGTTCTGTTGGGTAAAAATTCTTGGTTCAGTTTGCGATACAATGTGGCTAATAAAATTGATATAGTAATTGTTTTAGAGTCTGTTTGAATATAAGTTTAGAAGAGTTTTTCTACTGAAAATAAGGAGTTTCTTTTTATAATAGAGAAGTTCTCAAAAACTCTTTTAAGCTTGTATTCAAAGTCCAAACAAACTCTTATCCACATTCTTTGTAACCCATATAAGCTAATAGCTATAAACTGATCCTTGAAATTTTCACCCTTGCTTTTACCCCTATACTAAACTGAACACGGATATATTTCTTATTAGCACATTCTCACAACTTTTGCATTTGACAAGTTATAATCTAAATGCCGAAAGCTGAGACTTTGTCTAGTTGTCTTGCAATTGTTACAAGAAACATGATATGTTCCTTTTTTCATAAGCCTATTCTTTGTACATAGGCTGTGACAGCAATGGTCCAGCAGGCTATGAAATATATTGATGAGACACCAGATCTTGAAACTCGTATAGAACTCATCAAAACCTTGAACAGTGTATCTGCAGGAAAGGTGAGCATATGATGTTTTTACTCTTCATTCCTTTTTTTATTATCCTCCAATGTAGTCTGTCATATAAAATGTATATTTAATATGTTGTATTGTATCATTTGTTAGATATATGTGGAGATTGAGAGAGCTCGGTTGATCAAGAAACTTGCAAAGATTAAGGAAGAACAAGGGCTTATAGCTGAAGCTGCTGATTTGATGCAAGAAATTGCGGTCAGTGGGAATTTTAAATGTTGTGTTGGCTTTTATTGTGCATCTCTGGGTTTTGTAGGTCACTAGTTAGTTCAATTAGCTGTCAGTTGATTTATGCAATTGGTTTCCTTAACAGGTGGAAACTTTTGGTGCCATGGCCAAAACTGAGAAAATTGCTTTCATTCTTGAACAAGTAAGGGATATTCTAATTTTTCCTTAAGTAATGACATTAATGTTACCATTTAGTTGCTGACTTAAAAATCTCTTGCATTTAATTGTGCAGGTTCGTTTGTGTCTTGACTGTCAGGATTATGTTCGTGCACAAATACTCTCAAGAAAGATTAGTACAAGAGTATTTGATGCCGATGTTTCAAAGGAAAAGAAAAAGCCTAAAGAAGGTGATAATGTTGTTGAGGAAGCTCCTGCTGATATACCATCTCTACCAGAGTTGAAGCGGAGCTATTATGAACTAATGATTCGGTAACAGATTCCCTACTTCTTGTCTTATTTTGCTTGTTCAATTGGCTGCCTGGTGGGGAGAGTTAAAATCTGGATGCTGTTTTGTTGCAAACATAGTTATCAATAGCAGCAAATAGCTTAATAGTGCCACTATCACAATCGAAGCCTGATAAATTCAACGGTGTATACATCCTTACTTGTTTATGCACTTTGGAGACAAATTTTAGAAGAATTTTTTCCATCTCACTTGCACATTTGTTCTGATTTGCATCCACATATTTGGGATAAGTAGTTTTCAATTTTTTTCCTTAATCTTTTTAACTAACTACACCTAGGGAACTATAATTCATTGGCTGATCAAGCAAATTAGAATCTCTGACTTTCTTTGCTGCTGCCAAGTGTTTATTTTTTTGTTGTACTTGGTTTGATGGTCTATAAATGAAAGAGAAGGAATTTGCTGAAGCATTGAACAGTGCCTCTTTCTATATATATCCCACTGTGGAGGGAATGTAGTAGATTTAAAGCTCTTCACTTTCCATGTGATACCAGGTGTTTGGACCATTTTTTTTTGTCTTCTTTTTTCCTTAAAATCTTAAATAGAGTTGAAGAAAATAGAGTGGAGGGAGATAAGATGGAAATACCAAATTTCCACTATTTGTTTGAAAGGAGAAATAAAAATGAAGAATTTTTTTGTAGCTCTCATGTATAAAATCATTTCCCCCCAACGAGCTGTAAAAGTGGGGGCGAAGAGGTGTTGTATTTTTTTTATACTTTTTTTAATTAAAATAAATAATTATTTTATAATATAAAATAATAAATAATTGTATGTTAAAATTATGGTAAAGTTAAAAAAAATAGTTAAATTTAATTTTCACAATTAGTATAAAAAGCTATTTTATACAAAAGAAATTATTTTCACTCTTCCAACTTATCCAAACAAGCATAGATTTTCCCACTTTTTTCTTATTTATATCCATCCAAACAGCACATTTTTCTATTCTATTCTCCTTTACTTCTAGCCTTCTTATTTCTTTCCTATTTTACTTTGATCAAGAGTGTAAAAGTAGAAGATCCTATGATTAGGTTCTACAGAAGCTCTAGTTTTTGGGCTTTCTTCATCATAAAGATGAATTTACTTTTAAGATTTGTTCCAAAATTATGATTGGTTTGCAATTTGGCATAGTCCTTTTAAGAGGAAGAGAAACTAAAAACAAAAAAAAAATTAGGTTAAAACACTATCTAATTTAAATTCCATTGAGGATAGATAGACTTGGAGATGACAAATGGCAAGAATCCACTTGCTACTTTGGTGGAACTTCTAAATTATATGATTTTCTCTTCCACTTTTCCCATTCTGTTCTTTTCCTTTTATATTCTTTTTCTTCCTCTTTCTTTCCATTCTGTTCTTTCTGATCATACTGTTTCTTTTGACAAAAAAATCCAATATTGTTCTTTCCACAAAAAAAAAATTGAGGCATTCTCTCTTCTCTTCCACTCTGTTCTGTTCTAAATAATCATATCTCTTCCTCTCTTTTATTGCTTGATCAGTTCAGTTTGATTGTTTGTACTTTCCAGTGAACATATGCTGTGAGACAAGTGATATTGTCAAATAAATTTGTGACTTGGGTTACTTTTGGTGAATTATATGTTTGTACTTTATTGTTTTCATATTGGTTATTGGTTTTCTTTATTATATTTTGCAGTTTCTTTGTACATTGTGTGATGCGTATGTGAAGAGACTAGTTTACACCATTATAAGTTAAACTCAATCTTACACCATTCAATATTTTTTTATTAAATAATTTCATTCCAAAACCCATGATTAGATTGCAAGTTTCTATCATATAGATCATATTTGAAAAATCTTAATTTAATCTAAAACTATTTAATACTTCCTTACTATACATCAAAATTAATGCAATATATGTGTGTTAAAATAAGTACATTTTGATTATATTCTTATTGTTGCTTAACTTTTACAAGATTTGACACAAACAGTTAAGATAACAAGTACTTGCTATTCAATAGTTGAATCAATAAAAATCACATTCTATATAAAGCTATTGAATAGTGTGCAAATATTAAGTCTTTACACAGGTATAAACTGATCTTTCCTCTATATATATATATATATATATATGGCCACCGTGCATCCACCATAATCCACAACACCATCCACATCTTATGGTGGATTTCTGGCTTGTCGCCATCCACCGTTAATAACATTGCATCAAATATATTGTTTCATAAATCTTGATTTTTTACTATGTGCTCTGCTTTGCTTATCACTTGCGTGTTTGTACATTTGAATCTGAAAGTTCAGGGAAATTGGCATAGTTGGATATTCTGTCCAATCCCATTTAACTACAAGTTATCCAGTGCCCACATTTTTTTGAACTTGGAGCTATTCAAAATAACTTTCAGTAATCTGAAAAATTGTTGTCTTGGTGCTGCATTCTTTTGATGCCAACTTTGGTACTTCCTGATGATGCTTGCATTCTGATCATAATTTTTGTCTTATGATGGTTTCTGTTTATTCTTGAAGGTATTATTCCCATAAAAATAATTATCTTGAAATTTGCCGTTGCTACAAGGAAATATATGAGGTTCCATCCGTCAAAGAGAACCCTGCCGAGTGGATTCCAGTAGGCTTTCCCTTTTCTTTATTTGATTTATCTGTTATTGTCAGCTTGTGTTTATTTTTTCTCTAAATATTCTCCGTACACGTAGATCCTGAGGAAAATATGTTGGTACTTGGTTCTATCACCACATGATCCAATGCAGTCAAGCCTTCTCAATTCCACCTTGGAGGATAAGAATCTGTCTGAGATTTCAAACTTTAAGTATGTCTTCCTAGTCTTGCTCGTGTGTCATCCTGCTGTGCTTGGATGTTTCAGTTATGCTTTCCTTGTCATTTGATGCACCTGTTATATATTATGCCATAGGTTACTGTTGAAACAGTTGGTCACTATGGAGGTTATCCAGTGGACAGCTCTTTGGGATGCATACAAGGATGAGTTCAAGAACGAGAATAACTTTGGGAAAAAATTGGGTGAAAAAGCAGCAGAAGATCTGAAGGAAAGAGTAATTGAACATGTAATTCCCTTACATTGCTGTATTTCTTTTGACCCTTCCCTCCGTCCAATTTGCTTGGGAGGTGTTTTGTGGACGTGTCTTATTTTTCACACTTCTTGATTTAGGATTTGAGCATTAATGTGGTGTATTCTTGTTACATTATCAGAATATTATTGTTATATCAAAATACTATGCAAGGATTACTTTGAAGAGACTGGCAGAGCTTTTGTGTCAGAGTGTTCAGGTTTGTGATACTAGTTATGATTATGTGCTGAATGTTTTCATGTGGTAAATAATTGTTTTTAATGTGTTTGGGCAAGCCTCTAGTGTATCAGATGAATAGCCAATTTCTTTTGCAATAACCAGTGGGAAAGAAGAGGGCTTGGTTTGCTAGTTCCATGTTATATGCTGCCTTGGTCCGAAATTTTTTTCTTAATATTATGTAAATCTGTTTGTTGCTTCCACACAGATTTATATATTTGTGTTTTTAAGAAATAAAAGCTTAATTTCTGGGTCTGTCACTGGCATTAGTTCATTTGCCACCTCAAACTGGTCTTTTGTTGTTTCTTAATGAGCTACATGTGAATATAGATGTTGCAAACTGTTCAAATGTTTATCTTTTTATATGAAAAACCAAATAATTATCCTTGCAAACTTTCAGGAAGCTGAGAAGCATCTTTCAGATATGGTTGTTTCTAAGACATTGGTAGCGAAGATTGATAGACCCATGGGAATAGTTTGTTTCCAATCAGCCAAGGATAGCAATGACATTCTTAACTCATGGGCAGCAAACTTGGAGAGACTGCTTGATCTTGTGGAGAAGAGCTGCCATCAAATACACAAGGAAACCATGGTGCATAAAGCTGCCTTGAAGGTTTAAGAGCACCATATCACTATCAAAAGTTACAGGTACGGCTTGTCCATTTCGTCTCAAATTTCCTTATGAATTATTTTTAAAGGAGTCACTGACGGGAAGTAAATTTTGTAATATATGGAAGTACCATGATGGTTCATTTGTAAAGTTTTTCCTGTTTGATCACAATGCTTCTATCTGGTAACTGCAGGCGAACCCCAATATAGATGTGATTTTGGACTGAAGTGCCTTAACTTGATGTTTCATTTGAATTGTTGCTGATTAGGTTGGTGAGGTAGTGGATTAATCGACGATGCCCTTTTTTTTTCTTTCCATTTTATATATTGTCAATTATGCAATTAGGGTATAGTTGATATATACTTATTTGCGTTGTATACTAATGGTGCATACCTTACCACCGACTTATGACAGGATCCTAAACGATCTTGTTTGTAGCGCGGTGGGAAGTAATTGAGTGCTGATATTCTTGTGTGTTTAATTTTCCCATATTCCTTGGGCTCCTTATTCCAGTTTCTTGTGCAGTTTGGATGCGGTTTTCTTCTTGTTTTCCTCATTACATTGAGTTGCATTATCTGTTTGAGTATAGAATGGTGTTTATTAAATGTTTTTGTTATGGGGGAGCATAGGAAGGGTTTCAACGTGAACATGTGACTGCGAAATCCTAATCAATCAATTACTGGAGATAATGAATCTTATAAGCTTTGCATTTACTGTCCTGGGACATGGCTCCCGGCTTTGGACAAATGGGGATCCTGACCCTACAATAATCACTTTTTTTATTATTTATATAAAAAATCATTTTGTACATGTCATTACGGTAAATAAGTTAAAAGGTCCAACTATGACTACGCAATTAGTCATCATAAACGCATGTGACTTTTCTTTAAATAATATTTATACCTCTTAATAAGCGATCGAGTCAATGGTCTTGTATAAAAGTTATTATTACTTGATCGATTGTGTTACGTGCACAACATTATCATTGTTTAAGGTGTTTTACACGCTACTGAGCTCTTACGTGTGAACGTGTCTTAACTGTGCAGTGTACTTTATCTCCCTCGATTGTGAGAGGACGTGTAAAGATCAAAAAGGAAGCTTTAAAGTGAAAAAAATAATTCGAGTTACTTTGCTCAGACGAAAGGAAGAATTATATTACAAGGTTTTGTGGCCTTGGTTCAGACCATTTATTTTCCCATGTTTTATAATGATCTTCACGCGTGTGTTGTGTGCGTACGTATGTTGTGCCTCGTATTATTCACTTTTTGTTAACGAATTCTTGCTTACGTAGTCGAGTAACGTTGAAATATCCGCATGGTAGTCAACCTCAGGATCGTTTCTGTCAAATTCATTGGTTCCATTAAATTTTAGTTTATGAAACATCGTTTACCTTAATTTGTATATTTGTATATGCGAGTGTTTAGAGGAGTCATTGGGACCATCTTTCACCTAGAAGCTAGAGGTTGGAACGGCGGTTCTAAGTTCAACAAGATGCAATTCTATATACTAATGCGCCGAATGAATGTTTGAATTTCAAGTTGCGATAAGGACTTTCGGATGATAAAAAGGGAAAAATAATCTGCAGGAGGAAGATGTTGATTTTCTGGTAAGAAATTCAAAATTAAACCATTTAATAGTTCGGTGGTAACAAATTGTCAAAGGCTCTTTTCTCTGACCACGTTACTAACATGCTATGTCAGAGTGTTGGAATTACGAAAGAGATCGGACAAACGAGTACTTAGCCAACGATTATGATTATAAATTATTTAATTTTAGTAAGACTTTTAAGTGTGGTTTTAGTTCTTAGCGTCATAAGACTTCCACTTCAAACTTTGCCAATTATTATTGGTTTTATTCCTTCCTAAGAATTCAAATGAGACATTGATAATTTCAAAATTAGAGTAGGGATTTATTAATGTATATTAATCATAGTGGTAGTAAAATTTTATACTTAAAATCCTGTGAAGAGAAAAAAAAAATTGTCATTTATCTTTAAACGAGTTCATTCAACATTACTTCAAGTGCTGTTTAACATGTACGAATAGAAGAAGATAAAATAAAACGAATCAAGAAGATTTAAACACCTAAAAATAAATTCCTCATTTAATTTTTTCCAATGGTACATAAATTGAATTCATTTTATTCTCTTCCATAAAAGTATTGAGTCTAGATTATGAAATACTATAAACATTGGAATTCAGTTTTCCACTCATCTAAAATCATGAATGAGGAAAGGTCGTATGCATTACAGAGGCGTAGGTGAGGCTATAATGGTTTCAAAAAAAGAAATGAAAATATAATAAAAAAAGTTACAGAGTCGATAAATAAAGAGAAAAAAATCATCCGGATGAAGAAGAGCTATGAGCAGAGGCAGAGGCAGAGGCAGAGGCAGACCATGGCGGCAACTGGGTAGTATAGAAAGAAGAAAGCGAAGTGTCCTGAGGAGAAGTTAGAGACGAAGCAAACGCAGAAGTTGAAGAAGAAGAAGAAGAAGATTGAAGATGAGAAGCCATGGAAGACGTGACAAACATGTGATCCTGATAAAGGTTGGTGGGGAAGGGCGAGAGTTGAAAACAGTCGTAATAGTCGGTAGAAGAAGGCTGATAAGGGATAAGAGGTGTGGTGTGAACAACAGGGTCGGTGGACGTTGTAACGGAAACAAGAGATGTTGAAGAATCGGAGATACTAAATTGAGGTTGAGGTTGAGGTTGTTGTCGGAGAGTGACATTCTCAGGAAAGTTGAGTTTGGCCTTGTTCCCTCTAAAACGAAGGGCAGCTTCATCGTATGCCCTTGCAGCAGCCTCAGCCGTGTCAAATGTCCCTAACCACACCCTCGCCGCTTTGAATGGGTCTCTTATTTCTGCAGCCCACTTCCCCCATGGCCTTTGTCTCACTCCTCTGTATTTTCTCCTTCCCTCTTCTCTACTCACATTCTCGTTCTCTCTTCTCGTTGTTCTGTATTCATACACAGCATTCTCCATTTCCCTTGTGCTGCTGTTTGAACATTCTGCACCTGTACAATTAATCTCGTAAATATACCTTTTTATATCATGGCTAAGGCTAACTATCTCACACATAAAACATAAAATAACAACATATTGTTGACTCTTCTGTTCTCTGTTACAATTAGAATAATATAGAATTGAAGAAAATATTGTCCAAACATGGACCGACCCATGATGATAGAAAATTAAGTATCATGGATTGTAGAAGAGTTAACGTGGTGCTTACTTTTTGAGAAGGGTGTGTGGTGTTGTCTACTTCTCTTGAGAGAAGAGGTGGCAGTGGCAACAGAATTAGGTGTAACGACAACATGATGATCAGCGGGTGGCACATCTCCGGAGACGACGTGGGTCAAAGCTGAGACCATAGCAGACATCTCTCTCTCCCTATTCAAACCGGGCAATAGCCTTTGCATTGTGTTGCTTATCCCTTCTTCATGTTCCCTCTTGTCAACGTCCTTTGCTTTCTCTCCAGGATTTGGATTCGCCACCTTTGATAATTAATAACACGTGTAAACGCAATCAAAAGCATGCAAAAGTTCCCTTCAATTCAACCCCACAACCCCATAGGTTTGTTTCTTCATATATATATATATATATATATATATGGTTGGGAGAATATGGAACGATGGAAAGGTTCAAGTTGTTTGCAGGCGCCGCCATAGAGTCAGTCGGTGGTGATTTAATGAACAGCTGTTGATTGTACAACTTCTCCTTATTTACTAAGTAACTCCAATAGAATCATAAAACAATAATTAATTAAATAAATAAAGCGGTTTGAATTTTTCATTTTATTTTCTCTAAATTTATCAATTAAGTTCCCTGACATTTTCGTGGAGAAATTAAATGACATACCAATCAGTTGGTGAAGCAAAGGGTGGAGCTTAAGAAAATTCTATATTAATAAATATCTATCAAGATTTTTCATATGGACTAAATAAATAAATGAAAGGCAATACTAATTTTTAAATAATGGAATATAATAATATTTTAAACTACTGTTATTAAAATATTAATATAAAGATGTGAAAGCATAATGTTGGCGGCGCAAGTGCTGTGTGTGGAGAGAACCGCCTTGGCGGTTTGGCAACTCTTTGGTGGTAGTCGGCTCAAAGGGCCGACATGACAACTAAATACTAGGAATAGTAAAAGTGACACAAATTTTATATTAACTTCTTTTAGAGGGTATATATATATATATTTAATTAAGGACAAAAATATATACATTTTAATAAAGAATGTCTAGTAAAAAAAATCATAATATGTTGCTTGCCATTTTTTAATATAATGTTTTAAATAAAAATAAATTTTTCTAATTGACTCGTTAAAGTCGGCTAGTAGTCAAAGATTTTAATAATTTACACCAACTTATATATTCAAACTTCAAAAATGTTGTGATTAAAGACAAAAAAAAATCATATAGGTCTTGTTGAATAACTAAAATTCAGTATCTTTAAAAATAAATTCTGGGGATTTGTAAATATTTTTGTCAATCTAAAATTTTAGATTTCTTTTAGTTATAAAATTCTTTTGTCTATTTTTAGTTTCTAAAATAGACTTAAAAATGGGTAATAAAATATAAATTTTAACTCTATAGAAACTGATATTGATAATTAAAATAAACGAAATACTAAAAATGGACAAAAAAATATTATAAAGACTAAAATTAAAAATCTAAAATTCAAGAGGACCAGAAAACCTTAATGAACATTAAATTAGTATGAGATTTTATTTAATAATTAAAATAAAATTATAATGTAACATTTTTTTAAGTTGGACAAAATCCAATGTGGCGGGTTTTGGAAGGATGCATCCAAGAACTAAATTTGGTAATTGGTGTGACCCAATTTTAGTTTAGAAACTAAAACAAAAGATGGTCAATTAATGGTGTCACGCAATTCCTTTTTAAGTGGATCTATTGCCCAGTTGAAACCTCCTCGACAGGGATGAACCGAAAGGCTGCAACAACTAACGTAAGGACCCACCAAATACATTGTTCATTGGATTGGATGTAGTTTCCTCCAACTGTTAAGATGAAAAAAATATGAATTAATGCAGTATACACACTGTCAAGTTCACATTTGTTGTTTTTTTATCAATTCATTCCCATCAAACTGTTAAAAATGTAGACGCAAAACCTTATCCAGAAATTTAGTGGGGGCAAAAGTCATGTGAACTTCAGGTATTGGATTTTTTTTTTCCTAGAAACACAGTAGCCTTCATAGAAGGTAATTGCACCACAAGCTTGAGGGTTGATTCACGCGTGGTGATAGATTAAATATATCTTTTTATAAACAAATTTGACTAATTATATATAGAAGTTGATTCACGCATTTAAGGTTAAATTAAATGTATAATAAGTTTTTTAACAACTATTTTATCACACTAATTTGGTTGGTCTCATTTTTAAAAGAATGATTGTTGAAGAAAATAATTCATTTTCACCAATTATATATACGATGGATTTGACCTCATCTAAATAAAAAAAATTCAATTCGCATTACTATATCTTTTAATACTGGAAAAAAAAATTTCCTATATTTAATACCATAATTCATGCTATCTTTGTAACTCTTATAAGTGCATCCTAATAATTAATGTTATCTTTTAAATATTTTGTAAGTCTTATAGGACTTTGATTATATCTACTCAGTCTACTTATTATATATGACACTTTAAACTCAACTTTTTTTCAAAGTACGTGCTATAAAAATTAAGTTAATTCCGATGGAAGACACGTTGTACATTACTTGAGAAAAGTGTCTTTCCAAATGTGAATTTTAGAAAAACTTTTTCCTTTGCTAAAATTGAAGTAGTGTCTATACTTATGTTGCTTGTGGTTAATCCATTTTTTTGGCAAATCCAATTTTTGGAAACTTCTCAATCAACCGCTTAGACACAAACTCAATAGGAAGAAAAATATTTTCCGCCAGAAAGTCTTTATAGTGTGTTTGAATGATAAATTTATATAGGGTAATTATTTATTTGAAGAATTTCAAATTTTTTGAGGTGAAATGCTTTGTTTGGATAAGGAATTTACAAAGAATTTGAAATTCAAGCATTTATGAAATTTCTTAAAATAGTATAATTTCAAATTCTCTCAAAAGTGGGAGAATTTGAAATTCCTCATATTTATTTTTCTTATTTCACCTATATATTTTATCTTATCTCTTCATTCTTTTAATTATTGGATATTCAAAAATATTTTTAAAATTATTAAATATTATCTTATATTAATTTTTAAAATTATTAAATATTATCTAATATTAATTTTTAAAATTATTAAATATTTAAAAATGGATTAATATTTATTTTTATAAAATTTAATTTAAAAATTTTAACATAAATATATTTTTTAAATCAATTTTACTATGATGGAATCAAATTATCATATTCAACTCAATAATTTAAAATTTAAGAAATTTGAATTGACTCATCCAAACAAAATATTTTAAGAATGATAGAAATTGAAATCAAAGTAATTCAAATACTAAGAATTTAAAATTCCTTGAATTTGTAAAATTCTTTATCCAAACACACTATTAGACAATTTGTGATACTTATTAATCTAGACCTTGATGCCCTTATATTGTCTTCAATCATCTCCCAACAGTAGTAATTTTTTATTATGATTTTTTGTCTAAAGATGTCCTTGGTAATGTACTTCAACCTCATGAAGTCCAATGTTTCTTTTACTTTTTGTAGGAACAATGGACATCGAACAACTTGTTAGATAAGATGTGTAAAGCAAGGTGTGATGACTTATCTTATTTGCACAAGTCCAATATTTGATTTTCTTAATAGTTGAATTAGAATTTGATTTTGATGTTGAAATTGCGTGAATGACTCCACACACTTCTGCCAGCATCAAATGTTTTTGCCAACAAAGACCTCAATCTTAGAGGCATCCAACAATGGCTTGACGTAGGTGATTGGCAAAATGAAGAAAAACAAAAGGCGTATCAATGTTCATGTCATCAACCATGGTAAGTCTTTTATATTGTAGTTTTAGGTGCTAAAAACACAAACAAATTGACTTTGTACACTTTTTACTCCACATGCTAGTATAAACATATAAAATAAAGAAAATGAGAAAAGGGTTCGAAATAAACTTTACAGAATAGGAAAATAATCACAAATTCTCTTAGATAGAAGTATCATATGTGAGACCCTACTTCCCCTATTCATTTTTTTTCTCTCCCCGACACCCCCCTCTCCCACTCACTCTCCATTTCCCTTCACCCTTACTCTCCTTACTCCTCCCTCCTCACTTCACTAATCTTTCTCCTTGGGGTGTGAATTCAAGGTGTTGTTTCGCGTGTTGAGGACTAACTGAGGCGTGGGTCACTTTCTTCTTCGTGGAGCTTTTCCCCTTCTTCTCCTTTTCTCATTCCCGGAAGTTGCGATCTTCATTTTGAGGTAAGGGAAGCTAGTCATTTGGTTTTTCTGGGGTTGAAACGAGTTCTACGAACTCTTTGGTGGTTGAAAATGAGTGATTTTATTGGCTGAGCTGCTGAAACTTTGGGGGTTTTGTGGTCTTGAATCCAAAGTTTGATTTTCTCTGATTTGTGGTTGCATGCATATAAAGCTGGTATCTTTGAACTCCTTGATGAAAATGTGACATTTTGATCCATTTGCATGTTAATTTTCTGTTAAGATCTGCAGGATTGTTGTTCAAAAATGGTGGAGGGATTGTGTTCGCTGTCGTAAACGGCTGAGCCGTTTTAAGGCGCTGAGCGCTTTGGGGGCAGAGAGCCCCCTGGAGCCAAACGGCTGAGCCGTTTTAAACCGCTGAGCGCTTTAGAGGCAGAGAGCTAGAGGAGAATCTCCGGAGGCAAAGCTCTGAGCGCTTTGGAGGCGCTAAGCGCCTTTGTACTTTCAGATTTGGACTTTGTAGTCTTCATGAAAGTTGTAGCCTTGGATGTTAGCTTTCCAATGGCGCTGGAATCACTCAAAAAGGAGTTTTAGAACTCCAGATATGGCCGTTTTAGTGAAGAGGGGTTAAGCTATCAGCATTAGTTATAGTTGTTTCGGTTTTTAAAATTTTTCACATGGTAGATGAAGGAATTAGGATTTGGGGTCTTCCTGAGAGTTGTAGGAAATTTTCTTATCATTAATATGATATAAGGATGAACATGATAGGAGCATTATGACTCCAGATATTCTATAATTAGTAATGGTTGTCGTTTTACAATGAGTGATTATGATAAGTTGAAGCTTGTTTTGGATGTGTTTTTTTTTGAATATGCTGATTTATGCTGACTAATATTGATTAATGCTGTTGAGCCAAGCTGAGTTGTATGATGTGTTGAAATGTTGTGTTGTGCTGTAATATGCCATGTTGTACTATGCTGAATGGTGTGGTGCTGTAGCCGTTAAGTCGGTGCTGTTGTTTGCCACATACGTGGTGCTGTAATAACCGCTAGCTGGTGCTGATATGTGCCTAATTGAGGGGTCATTATAACCACTTGAGGTGGTGCTGTTGCTGTTGCTGTTGCTGTTGCTGCTGCTAAGCAGTGTCGATGTAGCCGCATCGCGGTGCTGATATTGCTGAATAGTATGAGCTGTGCAAATGTGCTATTAAATATGACGACGGACTTAATCATATTACTATGCATTTAATTATAGGTTGATTTTTAAAGTATACTAGCTTACCCTTTGTTGTTTTCTATGTTGTTGGACTACGATGATCATACTATGTATGAGAGCAGAACAGGAATAGGTGGGCGTCTTGGGATGAGTCTCCGGCGAACCTTGGAGCTGTTTTGCTTGTGTGGATATTTTGCTTGTAGCTACTTGGGATAGTAGCATTTGGTTGTAATTTTCTTTGGTGCACTTTAACCCTAGTCAGACCAGAACTTTGTATATTTATATATTCTAGATCCTATATTTATATACTTGTTCTATCTGTCTGGAGTTTCTAGTGTACGATGCCGTGTGTAGTGACTAGCCGGGTCGTTACACTTTAGTGGTATCAGAGCAGTTCGAGTCTAGTGGACACTCTTTAGGGGTGGTCCCTTTAGGCTTTTTGCTGTGTTAGCTCTGTGCTGTGTTGTTTTACTGTGACGTCTGCTGTGCTGAAAATTGCTGTGCTGAAATTGATGTGATGATTTGTTGTGCTGTTGATTTTTGTGTGGTTTAGTTATTGTTTACTAAAGATGTTGTTACCTTTGTAGAAGATGAATAGGACAAATGAGCAGATAGCCCGTGCCCTAGAGATGTTGGCCATGGCTATGCAACAACAAAATGCCTATTTTGCTAGGATGGAGGCTGAGAGAGCTGGAGCTGGTGCAGCAAGACCTGCAGGGTCACAGGAGAGCCGGGATCTTGCTGAGTTCCGGAAGTGTAACCCTCCGCAGTTTGCAGGAGATGGGGATTCAGAGGTAGCTGACCGCTGGATCCGTGAGTTGGAAAAGATTTTCACTGTCCTAGGATGTCCTCCCGAGAGGAGGTTAGCATATGTTGTGTACATGCTTGTGGGAGAGGCTGAGCATTGGTGGGGAGGCACCTATCAAATGCTTGTTGCTAGAGGAGTTACAGTTAACTGGGAGTGTTTCAGGACAGTGTTCATAGAGAAATACTTTCCTGAGAGCGTGAGGCACGCCAAGGAGGCTGAATTTATGCGATTGCATTAGGGTGGGATGACAGTATCAGAGTATGCGATAAAATTCGAGCACCTAGCCCGTTTTTATTCGCAGGGTATGCCTGAGGCTTGGAAATGCAGGAAATTTGCAGATGGATTGAAATATGAGCTGAAGAGGATGGTGGTGCCTATGGCCATCACGGAGTTCCCAGCCTTAGTGGAGAAGGCGAAGGTGGTTGAGCAGTTGGAAGGTGGCAACCGTGCTGTGAGGACTATTGGGGGACCATCTGGGTCCAAGAAGGGTGAGAGTCAGAGGAAACCATATGACAGGCCCCAACCACGGCAAGGGGGTTCTGTTTCTAGGCAATCTTCCAGTGCTGCTAGTGGAGGTAGACAGAGTGGAGGTGCCACTCTGAGGTGTTTCAGGTGTGCTGGGCCCCACTTTATCAGGGACTGTCCGCACACGGAGAGTCGTTGCTTCAGATGTCATCAGATGGGCCACGAGTCGGCCAATTGTCCTACGAGGGATAGACTAGAGAGGAGCACTCAGAGGAGTAATGTATAGAGGGCTGATACTCAGAGGAGTAGTGCACAGAGAGCTGATACACAAATGGGTGACAGACCTACTACTACTGGTAGGGTATTTGCTTTGACGGGTGCTGAGGCTTCGACTTCTTCTGATCTTGTGAAGGGGAAGGGCAAAGCCGCTGGTAAGGATGTGATGATTCTATTTGACTCTGGTGCTACACATTCATTTATATCATATGCATGTGCTGCTTTGTTGGGTGTGCCTGTGTGTGAGTTGGGGTTGAGACTACTTGTGTCGACGCCCGCTTCTGCTTCTGTGATTGCTTCTGAATTATGCGTGGGTTGTCCAGTTGTGGTGAATGAGAAGAAGTACAAGGTGAACTTGATTTGTTTACCTTTGGTGGATATTGACATAATCTTAGGGATGGATTGGTTGTCTGCCAATCGCATCCTTATAGACTGTGCCAATAGGCGGTTAATCTTCCCTCAAGAGGAGGATGAGCTGTTGATCTCAGCTGTCCAAGCTGAGTCCCTGCTGAGGGATGGGGCAGAGTGCTGTCTTCTGCTTGCTGCCACGAGTGTGGAGACCGAGAGGATCTTAGCTGGTATCGATGTGGTGAGGGAGTATGCCGAGGTGTTCCCTGACGAGGTGCCTGGATTGCCTCCTGTTAGGGAGATGGAGTTCAGCATTGACTTGGTTCCAGGTGCGGGACCAGTGTCAGTAGCTCCCTATAGGATGGCTCCTGCTGAGCTGGCTGAGCTGAAAGGTCAGTTAGAGGACTTATTGGAAAAGCAGTTGGTGAGACCGAGCGTTTCACCGTGGGGTGCTCCGGTGTTATTAGTAAAGAAGAAGGATGGAGGTAGTCGACTGTGTGTTGATTATCGACAGCTGAACAAATTGACCATTAAGAACAAATATCCACTTCCACGGATAGATGACTTAATGGATCAATTGAGGGGAGCATCAGTGTTTTCCAAAATTGATTTGAGATCAGGCTATCACCAGATTAGGGTGAGGGAGGGTGACATACCGAAGACTGCTTTCAGGACTAGGTATGGTCACTATGAGTATGTTGTGATGCCGTTTGGTGTGACCAACGCCCCTGCTGTGTTCATGGACTACATGAACAGGATCTTTCGGCCGTTCTTGGATAAATTCGTTGTGGTGTTCATTGATGATATCTTGATTTATTCAAGGAACCGGGAGGAGCACGATGAACACTTGAGGACAGTGCTGGAGATTTTGAAGGCGAAGCAGTTGTATGCTAAGCTTTCAAAATGTGAGTTCTGGTTAGATGAGGTGAAGTTCTTGGGACATGTGATCTCAGCTAAGGGGATTGCTGTTGATCCGACTAAGGTGGAGTCGGTGTTGCAGTGGGAGCGTCCCAGAACCGTCACTGATATTCGAAGTTTTGTGGGTTTGGCGGGTTACTATAGGAGGTTCATTGAGGGATTCTCCAAGATAGTAACGCCTCTGACCCAGCTGACTAGGAAGGAGCAGCCATTCATTTGGACTGATGCATGTGAGCAGAGTTTTGTTGAGTTGAAGAGAAGGTTAACTACTACTCTCGTGCTGATGTTGCCGGATTCTGGTGAACCTTTTGAGGTATATTGTGATGCTTCTCACCAGGGTCTGGGCTGTATGCTGATGCAAAACGGGAGGGTGGTGGCGTATGCTTCAAGGCAACTGAAGAATCACGAGAGGAATTATCCTACTCACGACTTGGAGTTAGCAGCTGTGGTATTTGCCTTGAAGATATGGAGGCATTATTTATATGGTGCACGGTTCAACGTTTTTAGTGATCAAAAGTGTCTGAAGTACTTGTTTGATCAGAAAGAGTTGAACATGAGGCAGAGGCGGTGGATGGAGTTTCTGAAGGATTATGATTTTCAGTTGATGTATCATCCGGGCAAGGCCAATGTGGTGGCAGATGCACTAAGTAGGAAATCCATCCACATGTCGAACATGATGATGAAGGAGCTGGAGCTGGTTGAGAAGTTCAGAGATTTGAATCTCTGTGTGAAGTTAGCTCAGGATCACATTAGTTGTGGGGCAGTTACCATAACTAATGAGTTCTTGAGGCAGGTTGGACTCAAGCAGTTGCAGGATGAGGAATTGGTGAGACTTCTTGGTTTATTGGGTACCGAGAAAGCTGCTGGTTTTGCGCGGGGAGAAGATGGGATCTTGAGGTTTAGGGGCAGGATTTGCCTACCTCAGGACGCTGAGCTGAAGAGAGCTGTGCTGGAGGAGGGCCACAAAAGTAGACTTAGCATACACCCAGGTATGACTAAGATGTACCAAGACCTCAAGAAGACTTTCTGGTGGTCTGGTATGAAGAGGGAGATAGCTGAGTATGTGGCGGCCTGTCTGACCTGTCAGAAGGCAAAGGTTGAGCATCAGAAGCCGAGTGGGTTAATGCAGCAGATGGAAATTCTGGAATGGAAGTGGGATAGCATTACTATGGATTTCATTGTGGGGTTGCCTAGGTCCGCTAGGAATAGTGATGCTATCTGGGTGATTGTTGATCGGTTGACCAAGTGTGCGCATTTCTTGCCTGTCAACATGAAGTGGTCCTTGGAGAAGCTGACACAGTTGTATGTGAGGGAGATAGTACGGTTGCACGGGGTGCCTTCCAGTATTATTTCCGACCGAGATCCGAGGTTCACTTCCAGATTTTGGCAGAGTCTACACCAAGCTCTAGGCACAAAGCTGAAGCTGAGTTCTGCTTATCATCCGCAGACAGATGGTCAGTCGGAGAGGACAATCCAGTCCTTGGAGGATCTGATGAGGGCTTGTGTGTTAGATCACTTGGGTAGTTGGGAGGAGGTATTACCGCTTGTGGAGTTTACTTACAACAACAGTTTTCATGCTAGTATTGGGATGGCGCCGTTTGAAGCCTTATATGGCAGGAGATGTAGGACTCCTTTGTGCTGGTCTCAGGATGGTGAGTCAGTGGTTGTGGGACCAGAGTTGATCCTACAGACTACTGAGAAGGTGAAGATGATTCAGGAGAAAATGAGGACTGCCCAGAGTAGGCAGAAATCATATGCTGACAAAAGGCGTAAGTCTTTGGAGTTTGCTGAGGGGGAACATGTGTTTCTGAAGGTGACTCCGACTTCTGGTGTGGGTAGAGCGCTGAAGGCTCGGAAGTTAACACCAATATTTGTGGGTCCTTATCAGATCATACACCGGGTAGGTCCAGTTGCCTATCGGTTGGCTTTGCCACCGTCCCTTTCAAACCTGCACGATGTGTTTCATGTCTCCCAGCTGAGAAAGTACGTCCATGACCCGAGTCATGTGGTGGAGCTAGATGATGTACAGGTGAAGGAGAATTTGACGTATGAGAAGTTGCCAGTAGCTGTGGTTGATCATAAGTTGAAAGAGTTGAGAGGCAAGTTCATTCCTCTGGTAAAGGTGCTGTGGGATGCAGCTACTGGTGAGGCTACTTGGGAGGTTGAGTAGCAGTGCCGAGAGCAGTATCCATTTCTTTTCCCAAGTAAGTCTGTTTTCGGGGACGAAAACTCCTGTTGTTGGGGAGGTTGTGAGACCCTACTTCCCCTATTCATTTTTTTTCTCTCCCCGACACCCCCCTCTCCCACTCACTCTCCATTTCCCTTCACCCTTACTCTCCTTACTCCTCCCTCCTCACTTCACTAATCTTTCTCCTTGGGGTGTGAATTCAAGGTGCTGTTTCGCGTGTTGAGGACTAACTGAGGCGTGGGTCACTTTCTTCTTCGTGGAGCTTTTCCCCTTCTTCTCCTTTTCTCATTCCCGGAAGTTGCGATCTTCATTTTGAGGTAAGGGAAGCTAGTCATTTGGTTTTTCTGGGGTTGAAACGAGTTCTACGAACTCTTTGGTGGTTGAAAATGAGTGATTTTATTGGCTGAGCTGCTGAAACTTTGGGGGTTTTGTGGTCTTGAATCCAAAGTTTGATTTTCTCTGATTTGTGGTTGCATGCATATAAAGCTGGTATCTTTGAACTCCTTGATGAAAATGTGACATTTTGATCCATTTGCATGTTAATTTTCTGTTAAGATCTGCAGGATTGTTGTTCAAAAATGGTGGAGGGATTGTGTTCGCTGTCGCAAACGGCTAAGCCGTTTTAAGGCACTGAGCGCTTTGGGGGCAGAGAGCCCCCTGGAGCCAAACGACTGAGCCGTTTTAAACCGCTGAGCGCTTTAGAGGCAGAGAGCTAGAGGAGAATCTTTGGGGGCAAAGCTCTGAGCGCTTTGGAGGCGCTGAGCGCCTTTGTACTTTCAGATTTGGACTTTGTAGTCTTCATGAAAGTTGTAGCCTTGGATGTTAGCTTTCCAATGGCGCTGGAATCACTCAAAAAGGAGTTTTAGAACTCCAGATATGGCCGTTTTAGTGAAGAGGGGTCAAGCTATCAGCATTAGTTATAGCTGTTTCGGTTTTTAAAATTTTTAACATGGTAGATGAAAGAATTAGGATTTGGGGTCTTCCTGAGAGTTGTAGGAAATTTTCTTATCATTAATATGATATAAGGATGAACATGATAGGAGCATTATGACTCCAGATATTCTATAATTAGTAATGGTTGTCGTTTTACAATGAGTGATTATGATAAGTTGAAGGTTGTTTTGGATGTGTTTTTTTTTAATATGCTGATTTATGCTGACTAATATTGATTAATGTTGTTGAGCCAAGCTGAGTTGTATGATGTGTTGAAATGTTGTGTTGTGCTGTAATATGCCATGCTGTACTATGCTGAATGGTGTGGTGTTGTAGCCGTTAAGTCGGTGCTGTTGTTTGCCACATACGTGGTGTTGTAATAACCGCTAGCTGGTGTTGATATGTGCCTAATTGAGGGGCCATTATAACCACTTGAGGTGGTGCTGTTGCTGTTGCTGTTGCTGTTGCTGTTGACGGACTTAATCATATTACTATGCATTTAATTATAGGTTGATTTTTAAAGTATACTAGCTTACCCTTTGCTGTTTTCCATGTTGTTGGACTGCGATGATCATACTATGTATGGGAGCAGAACAGGAATAGGTGGGCGTCTTGGGATGAGTCTCCGGCGAACCTTGGAGCTGTTTTGCTTGTGTGGATATTTTGCTTGTAGCTACTTGGGATAGTAACATTTGGTTGTAATTTTCTTTGGTGCACTTTAACCCTAGTCAAACCAGAACTTTGTATATTTATACATTCTAGATCCTATATTTCTATACTTGTTCTATCTGTCTGGAGTTTCTAGTGTACGATGCCGTGTGTAGTGACTAGCCGGGTCGTTACATCATATATGAAAACATAACAAAATCACAAAGAACTAAATACATGACTAAACAAGTCATTACAACTAAGAAAAACTAACATAAGTCCTATCATGAAGAAACCAACAAATATATAAAATCTTAACTATATCTCCAATGTCACATCCTATCAAAATTCAACACCAAACATAAGGCCTAAGCCTCATCTCCAATCTCATCATCTCGATAATGATCCTCACCCATATACAAGAACATCAAAAAGAACGAAAGGGGGTAAGAAACATCTTACTCTAATTATTGGTGTGAGATATATTTGGATAACCAAATACAAACAAGACATAGCATAGCGAGTATATAAGCACAATATAGTCGATCATAAGACAAAGGAATATCTCGATATATAATTAACCATAATTCACACAAATGTAATGTACACAAACTTTACTAAATGATATACATTTCACCCTTTCCATGTTGTGCAAGTTTCATCTCATGCACACAAACAACCAAGACTTCCAAACCAATTGTCTCCATTCTCATAAATTCCCAAGCTCTTACAAAGGGAACCTTCCTTGGTTATTGTATTTTGTATCATATCCTTCACAAACAACACTTATGCTCATAATGCATGTCACACAAGACCCAGTGTACTTATCATGTTATCATGTTATCTCATTATCACAAATCACAAGAACATACCACACATGTTATCCATATCACAGCTAGGAAATCATGCCGAAACTTTATCCTTGCAAAGCCTCAACTTAGACTTCATGTATATGACCATCATGTGGCCAACACATAAATACATCATATATAACCATTAGCAAGCCTTAGAGAAACACATAGTAAAACATACTATTAAGTTACACTTAATCCATTACTAAACTAGCATACTATGATCTATCATTAATAGGGGTCATTACATTAATTAAGTATCTTAAAACACATGATTATATACAAAAAAACAAATAGGTAAACACACAGCATCAGGTACCCTCTACCCGATGCAATTCACTCAAAAAGCATATGTTGCTCTCTAGAAGGATCACATCCGACAAGATTGTACCAAGGAGCCCCTAGAGCTCCCACACTTAAACGTCTCATCCACAAAAAGTGCAAAAAATCACCCAAGGCAACCCAAGGCACAAAACATGGTATCCAATGGATAAAAAGATGCAATAAGCCTAACTATACCCATACAAGCCAACAATTAAACATGTTTATATCCAAAACATCGTTGTTAATTACTAATTCACTTTACTTTATATTTAGGGTTCCTATGGAACCACAAACACTTATAAATTCACAATTACAACAATTAACACAAAATTGATTCTACATATGTCTCGATCATCATAAATAAGGCACATAAGAAGAGTATGGTACACAAATTCATATATTATAAAATAGAATTGGGATTTCTTCCTCACATCATACAATATTAGAAAAGATATTAGAGGTCAATCACACTACCATCATAAATCTAAACCTCAAAGCGAAACTACTCACTCTACTCTTCTTATCTTGATGTACATTAGAACACATATAAGAAAAAGAAGAGTAAATAGCTTATGCTTAAAACCTCCCTTTATAAAAACCAATTCCCTCTCTTATTTTCATTTTAAACATAAATATAATTAAAATAAAGCCACAATATAAAACACATATTTTCCAAAATATTACACTTAATTAAAGAATTAATTTTTTAGGGGAATTGAAGAATTAATTAAAACACATATAATTAAATAAAACATCTCCACTATTTTTCAAAATCCCTTAATTAATTAAAAATATATTAATTTATTTAAAAAAATTTGAGGTGTTACAAATTTTCTTATGTGTGACAACTTATCGTAAGGAAACATTTAGTATGCGAAATATTTTATTTTTTTGAGGAATCTAAAGTTGAAAATGTTAGTTTTTCATATTTGATTTATCATTTAAAGAATAACCTTTTCAGAAAACATTTCTCAAAAATATTCTTTACACTAGTCTCTCGTCAAATTATTCGCATGAAGTAGATAGGAATCTAATATCGTGAATTAAACTTAAGAAATGTTTTATTGTGGTAAAATATCACATTATTTTAATTTATTTAATTAATATAATAAAAATTTATGATTATTAAATAATACTTATAAATATTTTTAAAAATATTTATGACGAACTTAACAGAATTAATTATCATATGAATAATCATTTATAGAATTTATAATTTTTGAGTATATCAAACACCGATATAAAACTTATTCATAGCCTTCCAGAATGCAACAAAAACCACTTAGATTTTTCTGAGGCTAATAAATGACAAGTCGAAAAATTGAACCCAAAAGAACAAGAGAGTAAGTGAGAAAAGATAATTTTTCGAAAGCTATTTTTATTGTTAATAGCCACGATTTTGGTTAAAGACATTAAATTATTATGTAATAATATCAAAATTAAGACGTAATAAATTTAATAATTAAAACAATTTAAACATATCATAAATGTAATTAAATCATAATTCAAATGTTATAAAAAAATGAATTTGAATAGTCAATAACGCAATTATTAAATTATTTATAAGATTTAAGGATCGGACTAATTCCAAATAAAAGATTACGAAACATGATATTTCGCAATATTATTTATTCAAAAGCTAAGACATGAATATCATAAACAAAACATGAGTCTTACTAAATACTAATCGGTACTATTTAAATAATTAATAAGCAGGAAATTTTTATTAAAAATTATAATAAAATTAAACGAGAGTATATGTAGATACATTTTTTTAATAAAAACTTTATTTATTTTTTATTTCTTAACCAATGCTCTATAACAGCATTAAACCATAAAATATACGTTATATAACTGAAAGTAAAAAAATTTCTAAGTCCCATTATTGCACGTACAATGGAGCTAGCAAATCACGTGAGCTCCCATGCCTTTGCCAGTCACTTTTCGAAACATTGAGACACGAAGTTGATAAATAAACAATGAAAATTTATTTTGACACAATATTTATACTCTGTTCATTGTTATTATCACGATTAAAAATATTTATCATGAAATGTAAAATTAAGAAGATTCCATTTAGATGTGGAGAATAATAAAGAAAAAGTGAATAACAATGCTCATATAGTCATATCTGATAATGAAATGTGATTTTTCATTTAATTTTTAATTTATGAGAAACCACTCACATATCGACACATTTAGGAACATAGTAAAGAGAAGCCTTAGCTTGAGTCAAAGGCACCTAGCGGCATGAATGAAGAATGAAGAATGAAGAATGAAGAATGAAGAATGAAGAATGATGAATGATGAACGATGAACGATGAACGATGATGGATGGCTAAAACTGTGTGTGCATGCCACCCTTGACATATTCGCTTCTGTTTCTAGAAACAAGCCAACACCAAAACATTCTTTCCGTAAACGATAAACAAAATTTGAATAATTAAATATTAATTTCTTATTATAAATATTCATCTTTTATCATAGTCAAATACCAATAGTTTAGTATAATAAGTACACTCTTAAATTCAACCCCTTCAGAAGTCTTTATAATCTTTTTAAGGACTATGTATATCTTAATTTGATCAAGATAATTTTATTTGAGAAAAATAAGATTATTATACATGACGAAATTATCTCTCATAGTATTAAATCTAATAATATATGCAAAAGTAACAAAACTCAAAGTCAAAAACTCTATTTAAAATAATTTCGTACTTAGTAAGTAGCTTTTATTATTTGAGAGGTAGGCTCTGCATCTAAGGAATATTTTTTTTTATCTAGAATATTTTTATATTCTTGAAAATTTTAAAATAAAAATCTTAAATTTTTATGTTTGATAACTATAATTTTTCGAGAGTCATTTTTATCCTATTTTTCCACAAAAGTATTCTCATAAAAGGTGGGAATCTAACTTTTCAAAATTGTAGAAAAAATTTTATGTATATAAAAGACTACACTATCTCTTTTTAAAACGAAACAGTATCTCTTTCTTTCTATTTCTCTTACTCCTCTCTCTCACTCACCCCTCTTTTTTTTTCTTTTTTTCTCTCTCTCTCTTTCCTCTTCTATTTCTCTTTCTCACTCTCACTCTCTCTCTCCCCTTGCTCTCCCTCTCCCTTCTCTCTCTCCTATGTTTCTATTTCTCTTGTATCTCATTATTCTTTATGTTGTTAATTTTAATAATATTATTACAATCTATTTTGTTTCTACATTTTAATGATATTTTTTAGCACTTTTTATTTTTGTATTTGAATGATTTTATTTCTTCTTAATTAATGTAACATTTTTTTATTGAATTTCGTGTTTAAATAATTTTAATTAATTTTCAACTTTTTAGAATAATTTAATATTATATTTGTAATAAAATTTAAGTATATATATATATTTTATTTTTTTTTAATAATGAATATTTTTTGTAAAAAAATATCTATAAACCTAAGAATATACTATTGTAATCAAACATAAAAATCTTTAATTTTCAAAAATTATGTATGAATATATTCCATAAAACTTTTATGAGTAACCAAACATATTTTAACTATATTCAAGAATCATGATTCCCTGTATTTATAATTCCAAGGAATTGTGTGAAAAAATTTCTCCCCTAACAAATATCTCTTTAAGGTTTAACCATAAAAAGTTACGTTGCTTAGTATATTTTTTATCAAATGATAAAATAATATTAGGATAATTGATGTAGAATCTTAACATTTTGTCTTGACAAAGTGACACAATTGGTTAAATTTTTTTATTCCTATTAGTTAGAATTTGATATCAAATTTGATTTTGTTTATATTTTATATTTTTTATACAAACTTATGTTGTAGCAGGCAATTCATAATTTTATTAAAAAAAATTTAAAAATTGGTAGTTGATTTTGATGCTATATACGACCATACTTTGCACTATTCTAAACTATCTATCAAAAGAATCTCAACATTTTTAAGATTTTTCATATTTTTACATAACACGTGAAAGTCGCGTTAAGAGAATGTTGACTGTCTTAATAATATAATATTAAGTGCTTATATTTCTTATTAAATTAGATTTAATAATGAATAAAAAAATTTTAAAATAATTAACTTGTATAATAATATTATATAATATTCAAATTATAACTAAGAAAACAAATTACTTACAGATTTCAATAGGGAGTTTAACTTAATCTCATAAAAAAAATTATGCATAAATTATTACTCTTCCATATAAAAAAATTCTTTATAATTTTCTATTATGTTATATCAAAATTACTCTTACGAGAAGTAAGGACCATTCAAAAAAATATTTTTTTTTTCTCAATCAGATTCAGAGTGATTAATTTCAATTTATTTCATGTGACTGATATAATAAGTTATTCTCTCATACAATACTTATTATCACTTATAAAGTATTTTGTACAATGATTCATTGTTCTACTTAAACCACCTACAACTTTTAATTCAACTAAGAATTTTTTTCAATATCACTGAATACGCGCGTTTACTTTTCTTTTATTCATTCATTTAAAAAAACCGTCGAAATTATAATTTTCATCCTTTAAATATATATAGTATGTGTAATATTATGTTGTGAATTGTATGTTTATTTAAAATTTTAATTTTTAATTGAATTACGTCGATGTGATATTTTGAGATTTTAGAACGTTAAGGATAAAAAAAATTCTTACGAGTTTTAGTTGTTTAGAATTGTTTTGTATTGATGTCAAAGTTGATCAGACTCGGAGAAAGTATATAAGATTTTTTGAGAACTTGAACTTCATATATTCATTTTTTAGAGTTTTTAGAGAGCAGTTTTAGAAGGATATAGACTCTACAGCCAAACGAGATTTTCTTCTTTTTTGACTTCATGGAAGTTATTTTGATCCTTCTTCATAGTATAGATTGTAATAGGTGAGTTTATAATCTTCTATGATGAGTATGATGATTTTGTTGTGTTGATTATGTCATGGAGATGGAATGTTGAAAATTGAAAGATTGCACCTTTTTGTTTTAAGTTTTTGAGTTGTCTTGGTGGTTGAAAGAAGAATGAATGATCTTGATATATAATGATGTTGCATGTGGTATTTATTATGGAATCTGAGTTGTTTAAGTTGTATAGATGTTAAATTATGTTACATGTTGAATTGGACAGGAATTGGATGAGTTTGAAGAAGAAGAGTTGTATGATTCTTCCATGAAAACCTTATCCTCGCCCAATGGGATTTCATGGCACCCAATGATCATAGATGAATTGATGAAAATCTGCCTAGAATCTCATTAATTCTCACTTAGCGATAGATGTGTCATCCAACGAGAGAACGATTTTGTGGCTAAGCTTGCCTAGCAAGAGAACCCATAGAGGATCTTGGTCGCTTGACGATATATGGTTGGCCAACGAGAAAAGTGATAGAGTGTTTCCCTCTCACTAAGCAATAGTAGTGTCACCTAGCAAGGAGTTCCGAAGAGCTCAACTCACCCAGCACGGGTCCTTTCACCCAATAAGAACCCTATTTTATGATTTAAAACTCAATGATTGTGTAATATTGTAAAGATGATGAAATGAACTATTATGGAGTTGTATTGTAATATGTTGTTATAATTTATTAATCATGTTGTAGAAAGTTGAAAAGTAAGCATGTTGAGTTACGTAAGTGAACTAGAAATTATTCTAAATGTTGTATAGGTTGTGTTGATAAGTTGAGAAGTTCTGTTGAGTTGAATTGTGTTGTAAATGCATGATGTTGAGTTGTGTTGTTAAGTTATGTTGCAAACTTAAGACTGGAGGAAAGAATGTTGTTTTGAAAGTTGAAATATTTCATTGTGCAAATATGTATTGTGGTGTTCTAAGAGTCCAAATGTTGAAAAAAATTTCCTGAATAACTTGCTTCTTAAAGTGGTGTGTTAAGTCTCCTTTAAGTCCTTAATTGATATAGTGTGGGATTAGGTCAAGTCATACTATTTAAGGTTGTGACCTACTGAAAAAGGTATGAAGACGAAAGGTAAAATCCTTTACTAATTATTGAAAGGGTGCACGGTTGAGAGGATAGTAAGCAGGCTAAACATATGTAACTTAGTTAATGCATGTCAAGCTCGTGGTAGGCTCATACCTAAGCTATACTATACTTGATGATTTAGTATTGGACTTTCCGAGCTTAAGTGGTAAAATTTGATAAATCAATGTTGTATTGATATTGGACTGATATCCAAAACTATGTTGTATGACCTAGATAATATGGACCTTTGTGTTATGATTTAGTAGGATCAAATCACTTAGACCGCTCATATGTGTTATAAGATATTTTTTAATTGAAATAAGTGACAATATATATAAATGTTATGTTGTGAAGTTGTTGTGTTGTAAAGATAATATGTTGCTAAATTGTTGTGTTGTTAAGTTATTATATCAATATGATGTCAAGCTATATAATTGTGTTATTATGTTGTGAAATTGATAGGCTATTTTATGTTGTTAAGTTGAGTTATGACTGGTGTAGTATTGTTATTATGAAGTTGTTTATATAGTTAATTATTGCTTCTATATTATAAGTTATTTCTTTGTATACAAATTTATCCTTATTTTTTCATGTTATTGGATTACAATGATCATATTATTATGAGAGCAGACAGGATTAGATCAATAGACGGGTAGGATGTTGTGTCATGTTGTTGACATCTATGTTTTTGTTGAGTTTCCGTTTGGAGTTAGTTTCTCTTCTTGTGAAATGTAATTAAATTTCTAACCACAGACTCAGAAACACCACAAGTGCACCAGTCGTTCAAGTAATATAAAAAATCGTATCCACATGAACTAGATAAGGTAAAATAAGCATTTAATGACTATTAGTGACTAAAGAATGATTCCATTACATAATTTGTGATGCATATGGAATTAAATAGTAAAAATTACTCTGAAACTAATTTTAGAAGATAGTTTGTGTGTGGAAGAGATAAGAAATGATATTGTGGAATTGTGAAATTGTGAGAGTTAAACTTCATCGAACTACATTTTATGAGTTAATACTTCTCTTGTTACAAATATTATTTAGTCAACCCATAAGTATACTCAAACCTAATTCTTTAGAGAAAGAGCCTAGGAACATATATTGAATATCAATCCTTTGAGTATCCAATATATGAACCTGCATTAGTGGCTAGGGTTTGAGACTACTAGTAGGTCAAGCTCCATTCCTAGATACAATTTCCATTAGGTATTTTGTTTCAAAGCTAGTTTCAAGGGTTATTTTCCAACATCCAATGAACCCTATATCAAACAATGGGTGATCAATCCAAAGCAGGTATTAAAAATACAAACACAATACAACAATGAATGAAACAAGCATTTATCATTGATAAGATAACCAATACATAAGAGTTTAGTTGGTTACATCTAACCCCAGAAAATGGGTACAACTACTCAAAACTATGAGGGCAAATCAAAATAGAGATGGAAGAGAATATGGAAGAACCGAAGGAAAGACTCACACACGGCACGATCCCAAGCACCGAAAATCCCTTCCACAGCTCCTAGAAGTCGAAACTTGTGTGAATAATCAACAAATCCTCGAGAATGTGTTATAAAAAAGTTGGATGAGTCCAATTAGGGTTTTCGCGCCTGACGCAATATAATTTTGCACCAAGCGCAAACATCTTCCATAGAGTTGATGGTCTCTGCCTCAAATCATGCTTGATGCAGGAACATACGCGCCCGACGCATAATGCATTCTAGAGAATGGTGCTCTTTATCTTGAGTCACGCCCGACGCAATAACACATAAGCTTAGTGTGAATTTCTTCTCCAACTCCTTAGCTCTTCATTTTCAACTCTATTAAGCTCCAATCCAAGGTATCCTCAACACCAACCTCTTCTACTCAATACCTACACAAAAATTGAGCTGGATCAGGGTATTGTTAGATGATTTTCAAGTTAGTAATATATGCTCAAAAATTGAATCAAAAGAGGACAAATATTATGCAAGGTTGAATGAAGAAGTTGAAATTGCCCAGTAATTATAACAAAAAGTAAGTAGAAATGAGACTTAACAACTTTATGTTGTCTAGTTGTTAAGTTATAGTAAGTATAAAAACTTGTTAGGTTATTATAAAATGTACAAATGAATTTTTTATTTTATATAATTAAAAATGATAATAAATAAATATTTTTAATATTATTAAAATCATTCTTATATAAATTAGAATAGGTAATTAAAAGTGTATCTCACTATGGTTTATAATGGTAGGGAATTGAAATACTACACACATAATTATAAATTCAAATCTTGTTACTATCATTATAATTTTATGGATAAAAAAAGTAACTAAAAGGATGTGTTCATTAATAAATAGCATAGTCTCTTAAGCATGTGATCCGAGTTTGATTTTTGATTTATGTGTATGAAAAATATTAAAAGAGATTAAGAGCCTTTCTGCTTAATGTAAAAATAAAAAAAATAAAAATAAAAACTTAATAAAATAAGCATTTTCTACTTTTTGGGTGAGTTTTTTAAACAAACTAGCACAAAATGTTTAAGAAATTTTCCTTAAAAAAAAATACTTCCATCAAAGAAAATAGCTAAATCTTTCTTGTCAAAGAATGATCCCAAAAATATTCTTGTTTAAAATAATTAACTTAATTTATATAGAAATGATGTAAGATTAAATTTGATCGCTATTTTATATTTAATTTAATCCTTCAAATAATTTTATTATCAATATTTTCTTTTAACCCTTTCGTTATTCACTTTAACACTCTAAATTATTTTTCGTATCAATTTTTTTTAGTTAAGCCTTCTAATTAACTTAAACAAATTCCTAAGTGATAGTATATTTCGAACCATTTTTTTTTTACTTTGCACTTTACCATTAGTTTATCATCCAAGACTGTAACTTGCATCTTAAACCTTACCACCTTACCACCTACCCGTAAGTTGGTCCTTTCCATGATCACGTTCTTGCTTCGTTCTCTAGTTTAGACATCCAACATATCTATCATAAAGCTATTAACTTATTGTCATTGATAAAGTAACAAGCATATATCATTATTTGTCTCCATTAACCATCTTCCTCATGAACTCATATTTTCGTCAAACACCATCCTTTAAAAGAAGTTAGAATAGCATGTTTTAATTGAAACACCATCCTTTATAATTAATATCATGTTAAAAAAGTCAAAGAAAGGATTGTTGACTTAGGGTATGCATAATCTACATTTATACCCAAAATAAATCATGTTTTACCACAACAGAAAGAAAATCATGTTCCACTAAAAAACGACATCAGAAGATCACATTACTGCCATCAAATCAAACAAAGTACAATTATCACAGCTGCTGAAGTACGTCTAGCCACCAGTCATAGTTGACTAGATCCCTTCTCTCAGTTTTTTATTTTTTCACATGCCATATTTGGTGAAAATGAAAGAAATAGACTAAATAAAAATAAGAAAAATAAAATGAATGCTCCCCTTGGTTCAGCAAAAATATGAGTGGAAAAATAAGTTTACTTATTTGTTTCGAAAGAAATTATCAGACGATAAATAAGAAGAGTGAGAACTTTCTTTTTTTATTTTTTTTGCAATTTTGTGAAAAAATAAACGAAAAATAAGTTATATAAGCCTATATTAGAATGGTTTAACAAAGATGATAGTACGGATTTGAATGTTTATTCAAATAAAACTTATTGTATTTGAATGTCATTCATTTTTATTCGAATGAAAAGTTAGTGTACTAAAAAACAAAAATAAAAAATAGTAGATCAAATGAAAAAAGAAAAAAAAAGATATTGACTGTAGCAGACAGAAATCAATTATCTTGTTAGTATTAAAATATGACACAATCAATTGAAAATAGTGAATAACCGATTAAAGTTGGTAAGAAATCAATAATATTGAAAATCTTATTATTTGAGCGAGGAAATAAAAATACATTGGTCTCCCACTTTTTTTTTTTCCTTTTTTTTTCTAGCTCACCAAAACAGTAAAATTATTCATTCTTTTTTCTATTTGTCCTTTCTCTCTTCATTTCTATTCTACCAGACCAGTAATTTGATTACATTACAAAAATGTAATTGTATTTTAATTTTTTTTATAAAAACTTTTATTTAAGTGTTTTAAAACATTAAAACAAATCAGTCCAGATAGGTATTTAACATATGCAAATGTTAGAGATTTGAAATTATCTAATAAACTAGTAATCCCGGTGGCTTTTGAAGAATTTGTAACCGTTATTATAAGAAAAATTACCCATGTATGTAAACATTTTCTTCGTACAAATATGATGATTGCGGTAAAATTAAAAAAATTATTTCTATTTATAATTATTTAAAGTAGGCAAAAACTTAGGTATTTGTTCTCCAAAAATTATTTTTAGAGATAAAATATACTTATAATTATTTATTATAAATAAAACCTACAATGCCATTATCATACAACTCATATAATAGACAAATAAGTCTTTATAAACAAATTAATATAAAATAAATATTTATCTATAATTTTTAACTTTTATGTATCATTTTATGTCAATTTTTTTATAGTATGTATGATGTTTTATATTACTAATAATTTTTATAAATATATAATTCGTTAATACAAACTAATTGATTTTATAAAAGATATATTTGTTTTATAATTCATTCTGAGTTGGTTTATATTTAAAAGATGTATTTAAATACATTTTTAATATTTAAAATACAATTTCATTTCATTTTGATTCTTTAAAAAAATCATTGTTGATTTTAATTCTCATAAATTTTAATTTTGTTAAATAGTTTCTTTCAATGTTTAGTACTGATATCAGATATGTCTAATCATATTAAATATATTATATTAAGTATTTGTTATATAGTGGAGATTGTTCTTAAAATTTATCAAAGTTGAAACTAATAAAAAAAAAGTAAGGAGCTAATTAAATCATATTTATATATCTTAAGAACATATTTTACCTTGAAATGAAGAATTAAAAAAATATATATATACAGAATATTAAAACTCAAAAAAGATGAAATATATTTAATAAGAGTATACAAAAATGATTTACTAACTTTAGTCCGTTAAATTTTTTATACTATTCCATAAGTATTTATAAAATAAATAAAATATATTTTTTCATCCTCAACTCTTCTTTATCTCTTTTTTATTGGGGCGATTTACTTTTAAACGTCTTAATTTGTTTTTTAAACTTTTTTAGGAATTTCTTTTCACTTTTACGACAATTTTTTATAACGGTTAAATAAAATATATAGAGTGAAGTGTCTTTTTTTTCCAATTATTAATTATAAAGTTAAAACTCTCAATATTTACTTGTATTTTGATTAAAAAAAATATTGAAAGTGTATAGATAATATTAATAGATGATTACTTCCTAAAATGGGTACTAAAATTTATAATATAATAGTAAATATTAATCGTCAAATCCTATTATAAATTATCAAAATTAAATTAACAAGTGAGTTTTTTATAATAATAATAATAATAATAGTAATAGTAATAATAATAATAATAAATATTATAAGAAGAAAAAAAGACAAGAGACTCTTTTAAGTGATCATGCAAATTTAATTTTTTGTAATTAACATATAATTATATTTCTCTAGTTTACATTTTTATTTTCACATAAAAAAAATATTTCTGTAACACTGTGAGTTTAGATATTTTAATTTGACTATGTGATTAAATGATTTTGTGTTGCTATAAATGTTGTTTTAAAACTCTAATGTCAAGGGACTCTAAGAATTAGGAGGTTCCTAAGATTGTCTCGTGTATAATTGAGTTGGTTCAATCTTTAAATAGTATATAAGGTTCTTAAAGCATAAATTTCATAAATTCATGTTTTAAAAGATCCTAGAGAAAAGTTCTATAAGAATCCAAATCTTTCTTTCCCTTGTTTCTTACAGAAATCCTTCATTTATTCCTTCCTGTAGCCAATTCAGTTAGCTATTTGGAGAATTTGAGCTTTCGGGGTTGGAAGTCTCAAGTCAGAGGTTGTGTGAAATTCTTCTTCCATTTCTTTTCTCCTTGGAGCAACTATAAGTAAAGGAAGCTTGTAATTTGTTGATTTTTGCTTATAGTTGATGTTCTTTGTTGAATTCTTCTATTGATTATTGTTTTATATTGAAATTTGAAAGGAGAGGATGATGTTGTTGAGTTGTGGTTTTAGTTAAATTTTGAAAGAAATTTGGTGATCCTTGATTAATAGTGGTTGCATGTTGTATATCAAGTAGTTTTCGAGTTGTTTATGGGGCTTGTATGTTGTTTTATGTATTGCATGTTATTGGGTTACTAGTTTTCAAGTGGAATTGGGCATTTTGGGTTTCTACAAAGTGCAAAATTTGGTATCGCATCGGGCACGCCTTCAAGGTATCAAGCATGGGTTCAACTAGTGATTTTATCTTATTCACGTTGGGCGTAGAATTGGTGGCGTCGAGCATGATGAGAGAGAATCACCTTAGATTGAATTCACGCCAAGCATAAGTTGAATGTCATTGAGCATGGAGAGAATAGTCTCTAATTGAAATCTCGTCGGGCGCTAATGTAGTGGCATTAATCGTGGATCTAGTTGAGGCCCTTTGCCTGATTAGGGTCGGGCATGGGATTTTTCCATGTCAAGCGCATGAGAGTATTGGTGGTGGGGTACTCCATAGATGTTAGTGGCTAGAAGAGTAGTAATTGACTCAGAATGTTTTAAGAGGGTATTCCTCAAGAAGCATTTTCCTGCGAACGTGAGGCACACTTAAGAGACAAAGTTTATGAGGTTGCACTAGGGGAGCTTGTCGGCATCGAAGTATGCCATGAGATTTGAGCATTTGGCTCATTTCTACAAACAAGTCATTTTTTAGGCTTAAGAGTGTAGAAAAATTATTGAGTGATTGAGGCATGATCTAAAAAGAGTGGTGGTACTGATGGTCATCATTGAATTCTTGACCTTGGTGGAGAAGGCAAAGGTGGTGGAGGGACTTTAGGGAGGTAGTCAAGTTGTGAAGACTATTGAGGGGTTAGTTGGGTCTAAGAGGAGTGGCAATTAGAGGAAGTCTTATGATAGACCTCGGTCTCAACAAGGGGGTTCTGTCACAAGGAAGCATTTTGATGCAAATAGAAAAAGGAGTTCATGGTGTGAAGTGCTATAAATTTGGAGGTCCTTATATAGTTGGAGATTGCACAACTACTACTTCGAGATGTTTTTAGTGTATTAAGTTTGGGCATGTGAGACCCCCTTCCCTCCTTTTTCCTTTTCTTCACTCTCACTCACTCAAGGCACTCTCTTTTCTCTCTAGACTCTCACTCTCATTCCCTCATTTTCGGAATTCTTCTTTGGTGGCTGTGGTGTTTTAGGTGCTGATTGTGGTGTGGGAATTTAGCTGAAGTTCTCCTTCTCCGTTGGTCTCCGTTCGTTCTCCATTCCTTCTCCTTTGTCTCTTTCCGGAAGCTCGGATTCCTTACATCGAGGTAAGGGAAGCTAGGTCTTTAGCTGTTTGGGTTGAAAATGAATTCCTAAACTCATGGTATGGTTGAGTTATGTTGATTGATGAGCTGTTGTGGTGAAAAATGGAGTTTTGGAGTTTTCGGGGTTTTGAAGAAATTTGGGGTTTTTCTTTGATTTGAAGTTGCATGTTGAAAATGAGGTGTTTTTCTTGATGCTTGATGAAAATGTGGGCTTTTGGATGGATTGCATGTTGGTTTTCTGGTGGATTTTACAGGATTTGGTGAAGTTTTTCGAAAGTTGTGGGTTGTTGCTGAGCTTCGTGCTGGGCGCTGTTCTTCGCGCCGGGCGCGTGACCACCAGGGGGCTCCATTTAGGCAAGCCCGTCGGGCGCAAATGTGTGTGCGCCGGGCGAGCTTGAGAATGTGAGCCTCTGGATGGCCCATGCCGGGCGTGACTTGGACCGCACCGGGCACGATATCAGTTGTGACATGTTTTGGGTTTTCTGGTGCTGCGCTGGGCGCGGAGACTCCTTGGGAGTCTCTGCCATGGGGGCGCCAGGCGCAATTTGAATTGCGCTGGGCGCGAGACCTTGGGAGGTCTCTGCCTTCCCCGCGTTGGGCGCGGATTAGGGCACGCCAGGCGCGTGAGACTCTTTAGAGTGTCTACCTGGGTTGCGCTGGGCGCAATTTGTATTGCGCCATGCTCGAGGGAGCCTTGGGCTCTCTGGATGGGTCATGCCGGGCGCGGGCACTCTTGCACCGGGCGCGCTGACCCCCTGGTGCTCTCTGGTTGTGCCACGTCAGGTGCGACCAGGAGTGCACCGGGCGTGGAGGTGATGTTGAGCCATATGCTGTTAGATGTTGTGAAATGCTGAAGGATGTTATTTCATGCTGAGCTGGGCCGTTATTGATGATTATTAATGCTGAATTAAAATATTACTGTATTGTAGACTGTTGAGCTGAGTTGTGAGTAGTAAGTTGTGTTGTATACTACTTAATTGTGCTGTATGCTGATTTGTGATGAAGATTTTCACAATCTCTCCACTTGGCAAGCGGACCAAGTTTCGATGTAGTATTTAAGTATCGTCCTTAGGGATTTGAGAATTTATTAATTCTTACTCTAATGATCCAATAAAAGACATTGATATGATTGAAAGTGAATTAATGTGATGTAAAATAAAACGATAATGTAAAATTTATAAGAACAATTATAAGAAGTGAGGATTGGACTCAGGAGTACTTGCTAAATCTTAAATCTTCTTAAAATAAATATGATTTCAATTTCATGACTTCCACGTTCATTTAGTAATTCAACAAGATCCCTCAAAGTTGAATCCTAAAGTGATTAATCTAAAACATGATTCCTCTATGTTTTGAAATTAACACTTTGCATTAAGAACAATGGCTTGAACAAGGTGACTAAACAAATCAAGTCTATTCCTAAAGCAAGAGATGTTTAGGTGCAAGATTCAGTTCGGGTTTTTTAAAACGTTTTCCAACCGGATTCAAAAACCAAAAATCATACAACGGGTGATCAAGCCGATATAAGCATTAAGAGAAGAATCAAACACAAGTAATGAAAATGAAATGCATATATATATTTAAGAAGAAGAAGAGTTAGTAGTTACATCCATACCAATCATCAAAGATTTAGCCCCTCATGGCCATTCACAAGATCAAAGGAGTGGAAGAAGAAATTACAAAGGAAGAGATGAAGAAAAGGAGTTGATCCTCGTTCCCAAGTGATCCAGCCTCCAAATCTTCGTTCCCACTCTGTTCTTTCTTCCTCCTGTGCTCCCAGCTCTTGTTTTTCTCTTTGTTTTCGTCTCCCCCCTTCCTTTTCTCTCTCCCCTGCCCTTTTATAAGTGCTAGAATTAAAACAGAGTAGGCAGGAAAGAGAAGAATCCGCTCAGCGCCTTGAAACGGCTGAGCGATTTGAAGAATTCTTCACCATGAAGTAATCTGAAGGGCTGAGCCGTTCAAATCCGCTGAGCGCCTGAGAGATTCTTCACTGTTAAGCAAGCACAAGGGGCTGGGCGCTTCTTATCCGTTGAACGCCTAGGAGGCAGAGAGCACTCCTTCTTCCAGGGCCAAAACCGCTCAGCGCCTTAGAGTGGTTGAGCGCCTCTCCTTTGTTGCATTTGTTGAGCTCTCTGGCTTGAAAGCGCTCAGCCGTTTCAAGGCGCTCAGCCGTTTGCCTCTAGATTTCAAAAACTACAAAATAAGAGGAAAATCTGATCAAAAACTCATCACTCCATGTAATAATGTAAATTAAGAGTCCCTCTTTAATTCTAAGTATATATAGACCAAAATTATATCAATATGTACAAAAAGTGTGCTAGATAAGTGTCTCTAATTTAAATTTCATCAAACTAATTAGACACTTATCAATTTGTTGGGCTGTGTTTTGAGCTGTGTTAGCTGGGTTGTAAGTTGTTTAGCTGCACTGTGTTATGATGTGAGCTGTATATTGTTGTGCTATAAGTTGTTAAGCTGAGCTGTATGATGTTTTGCCACTAAGTGGTGTTGTTATAGCCGCTAAGTCGGTGCTGTTATTGCAGCTAAGCGGTGCTGTTATAGCCACTAGAGTGGTGCTGATTATTGCTGCTATGCAGTGTTGATATTACCGCTTTGCGGTGCTGATATTTGTTGAATGCTGTGATGTAGTATAAGCTGGTTGAGGTACTGATAGCTGTAGCTGTTTACCATTCATATTGTTATATATGCATGTTGATTTCTTTTCACTAGCTTACCCTTTTGTTGTTTTCATGTGTTTGGACTGTGATGATCATACTTTGTATGGGAGCAGAGCAGGGATAGGTGAGTGGCTGGTGGTAAGTCTGCAGCTGACAGATAGAGTTGATCCTCTTGGATGTCTTGTATTTTTAGCTACTTGGTGTAGTATGGATCGATGTATTTTGTACATTTTAACTCTATCCAGACTTGGATCTTGTATATATATATATATTCTAGACACTATATGTATACACTTGTTCCTTTCTGTGTGGTGTTTCTGGTGTGTTGTGTTGTGTGTAGTGACCAGTCGGGTCGTTACAGGGCATATAACACAAGATTTTATAGAGAGGACTACTCAGACTATGTAGGCCGAGTTTTTGCTTTGACTAATGCTAAAACTTCCACTTAATCAAATCTAGTGAAAGGGAAGGGCAAGACAACTTGTAAGGATGTTTCTATCATGTTTGACTTGGGTGTTACACACTCCTTATCTTTGTTGATTATGTAAGGAAGTTGAAGCTAGATGTAGATTCTTTGGATGTGAATTTGGTAGTAACTACACATACTTCTACTTTCGTGATTACATTTGAGTTGAGATTTTTTAGGCAATATTATAAGGTGAATTTTATTTGTTTGCCTTTGGTGGGGTTAGATATGATTTTGGGGATAGACTATTATCTACTAACCATGTGTTGATCAATTGTGCCAAAAAGCAGTTGATCTTCATTGATGGTGATAGAGATAGTTTGATCTCTGCCAAACAAGTTGAGGAGTTAATGAAGGAAGGAGTTGAGTGTTTCTTATTCTTATCCTCCCTAAGTGTAGAGAGTGAACATTTGTTGAAGGCAATAGATGTGGTGAAGGATTTTTCAAGGGTTTTTCCTGGTGAAGTTCTAGGATTATCTTCTAGGAGGGAATTGGAGTTTTGGATTGATCTAATTCCATGTGCAGGACCAGTATCAATAGTTTCATACAAGATGGCTCCCCTTTTAGAAATAACATTTAGTAACATTTAGTAAAAGTTATACTGATGTCATTTGATCTCTCCTTTTTAGAAATATATATATATATATATATATATATATATATATATTATTCATGAATCAATGATTTTTACTATAATAAATACGTAAATAAATGTAACACAAAATTTTTATTAAAACAAAATTTTTCATCATAAATATTAGATTTTTATATACTCTTATGAAAGTAATTTCATAAAATATATAAATAAAAATATTTAAAAAAAACATTTCTTAAAAATGTTAATCTTTTTAAGATAACAAATCAATTTTCAAATTCATGATAAAGTAAAAATAATTTTGATATTACTCCTTCTTAGTCTTTTCATTTGATTTTTTTTTTTGTCATATCAATTTTTTTTATGATAATTCTCTTTCATCCCTTTCTAATAAATATATTTGTAAATTTTTTTAGTAGTTAAAATTTTACTATCATACACACATTATATATATATATATATATATATATAGGAGGAAAGATTCATTTATTCTAAAAGTAATCTTTAGACTGATTTTGTTTAATAACTCATATTCTACATCAAATTTTAATAATTCAACTGTTGAATTTAAAATTCTTAATGTATAAATTAAGTTTACAAAATTTTAAAAACTTAAAAATCATTAGATAATTTATTTTATTAATTTAAATTGATAAATAATCATAAAATTATTTTATATGTTAATTTGAATTTCTTTTTAATTTATAGACTTAATTTATATGTTAAATATATGTGTGTGAGAGAGAAAAAGAGAGAGAGAGAGTATGACGAGCTCAAGGAAGAACCTATAACAAGTTGTGTAGTTTCTATCTAACGCAGGCATGCTACCAAGATATAACGTTTTCTAAAAATAATAATATGTGATTGAAATTTGAACAGCGATACGAGACCTTTCGCTTAACTTCCACATGGTTTTTGGCTCCTTTGAGATTATCAAAGTCAACACCTACTACTAATAATAATAATAATGAACCTATAATATATAATTTATAATATATATATATATAACAGTGATAATCTAATTTAGTATATATAATTTTTTATAACAACTTTCAAATTATTTTTTATTATTTCTCTTACACTAATTTATTTTTTTTTACTTTTAATAAATTTTTAATTAATTAATAATCATTTATTTTTTTATTTTTAAATAATAGACACTTGGTGCCTCACTGGCGAGGGCGTGCTCGAAAGTGGATTTGTTGTGGATATTTGACAAGGAACGATGTCATGGCCATTTTTTGGTAACTATGGCACAGCCTTTGACTGCTCGTGAAGTTTTGAAAAATTATACCACTGCAAATCATTTATTTCAATATACGTCAACACATTTTTTTTTCTGTGCCTCGTGTCAATTCAACATACGTCAACATAAGGGATAACATATTATTTTTTTAATTAAACTATTTAAAGTTTAAATTTTAATTTTAAATATGAAAAATATATTTTTAAAATTTCTTTTAAAAAATATAAAAAATTAACGCTCCAAAATCAATTGGTATATGGATTTAATTTAAATAAATTCTCAAATTGTCATTTATATTTATACTAATTATAAAAGAGAAATTTCTCATTTTATATACACAAATTTTAGACAATTATTTTTGTAATTACCTCTCATATTAGTCTTTCCTTTTTTCACATTTTTATTTTTTATTTTTATTACTTTTTAAAATTATTCAAAGGCTATCTTTATAATTACAATTACTCGATAGTTGTCAATATTTATTATCATTAACTTTTACTTTTATTTATAAAAAAAAATTACGCGAAGGTAAGGAATACTTTTTTACAGTAATATATAATAAAATTATTGGTTTTTTAAAATAAAACCATACCCACGATTATTTGTAATTCATTGACACGATGTTTTCTAGCAAGAATAATTAAGAATTTTCTTTGTTTAACGATACATTTTCTTGGACGCTGAAACCATTCTATGGTTTTGACTTAGATTAAAATAAAAGAGTTGACTTTTGATAGTTAAAAAGTCTATTGAAGGGTGCAAGTGGGGAATTTTTTATGTAAATAATATTGTTTTTTAAAAATTTTACAAAAGTAACGTCTGTGCAACTTTATTTATTGAACGATAACTAATTACTGTTTATGCTCAGAATTCACTTTCTTGGGAACCAAATTTTGAGCTTCAATATTTTTTTTTGTTCTTAGAATTCGGTTCCCGGGAAACCGAATTCTGAGTTATTTTAATTTATTTTTTTTCGGGTTTGTGGCCCATTTTGGGCAAATATTGGAAGTAGAACGGACCGTTCCGGAAACAGAATGGGTCGTTCTGCTTAAACACACAGAGTCTTTTTTTTTTAAATAAAAACGGACTAAGAACGGGTCATTCCAGAGGTAAGGTTTTATGCATAAGTTGACCTCTGAAACGGCCTGTTTGAAAGAATGATTTTAGTTATTTTTTTTAAGCAGGAACGGCCCGTTCTTATTTTAGAACGGCACGTTCCAGAATAAAAATTTAAACATATTTTTTTAATTTGGAACGGTCTTGGAACGACCCGTTCCAGAAGACGTTTTTAGGCATAAAACGTTGGGTTGGAACGGGCGGTTCTGGTTTTGGAACGGGCCGTTCTGGACAAACAGTGAATCCGCTGCTTTTCCTATAAATAGGCCCTCTACCCTTCATTCCCTCCACACGATTTCAGCTTACCTTCATTCCTTTATTCCTTCCGTCTACCCCTTTTGATTCACTTTTTTAGAATCACGTTCATTTCCTATAAACCTTTCATAAAATGACTTCTTCAATCTACGTTATTGTTCATTCTGATGGTTCCATTAACCAATGTTCGAATGAAGCAATCACCTTCTCCACTCTATCTGCAAAATTAGTTCGTATCAAGAGAGGAATTACTCTAGAAAGGCTACAAAGAGTCATCCACACAAAGCTACATCGACAAGATTCTGAGAGGGTGGCTAGCATACATTTTCGGTACCCTATTAGACTTGGCCTAGGGGTTAGTAACTATACTTGTGTTGAGTTGACGGATGATGAAGACGTTGAGGCACTTTTCAATGTTCACGATTCTAATCAACTTCAATCAGGTATTGAATTATAGTCTACATTTACTACAATTGAATCACATGCACCACAAGTTTCACCTTCACGTTCACCTTACGAAATTTATCAAAGTTACCAGAACACTAACCCATCTGGCCCTTCTTATGATATCCCCTCCAACTACGACATTGAGTCATACACACAGTTTTTAACTGGTCCAATCATGGACCTTAATCAAATACCTTCTCAACCATTTGACCAAGCTACACCTTCTGCTTCTCAACCCAATGTTCAAACCAACATTGAAGATCATCTTGTTGTTGGTCTCCCAACAGAAAATGTCTTTGATCCTTTTAGCGAGGACGAAGACGAAATTCTCTCTACACATCAAGATGATGATGAAGAAACCCTCCCAGTTCCAAATAATCCACCACTAGAAACAGTAGCCATATACAACCCACCTCCACACTTTTTTGAGTTTCCTAATGAAATCCAACAAGACACTGAGTATAGCCATTTGTTGGAGCGTGATATAGTTGTGTATCCACCTAGAACACTATTTGTTGGCCAACGCTTCTAAACAAAAGAACAAATGCAGGACGCCATAAATAGATTTCACATTGTCAACCATTGCACTTACAAGGTTAAACACTCAAGCACTAGTAGGCTTGTTATGGAATGCGTTCACCACGACTGTGCCTGGAGATGTCGTGGTATATTGTTTACCAGGGAACAACATTGGGAAATCATGATCCTTGAGGGCCCTCACACATGTGTTTCCCCACTTATCTCCCAAGATCATAATAAATTGGGATCACAAATGATTGCTCAAATCATTGTTGAAATTATTGAGGTTGATCCATCGACATCCATTTCAACCATCATAGCCCACATCAAGTCCACCATGGGTTATACAATTAGTTACAGAAAGGGATGGTTGGTCAAGCAACATGCCATTGAGAATATCTTTGGAAACTGGGAGGAGTCGTACAACAAGTTACCAGGTATGTTGCAAGCAATGCAAATGTATGTTCCAGGTTTTATTTGGAAATTAAATACGCAACCGGCTTACCAAGGTGGCTTATTGGACGAGGGGAGTGTTATATTCAAAAGGTTATTTTGGACCTTTAAACCATGCATTGATGGTTTTGCTTTCTGCAAACCAATTGTACAAGTGGATGGTACCTTTTCATACGGGAGATACAAAGGTACGCTATTGGTCGCAGTTGCGCAAGATGGTCGCAACAACATAATTCCTATTGCATTTGTTGTTGTTGAAGGTGAAACTAGTGATGCATGTTTTTTTTTCCTTAAGAACTTAAGGCGGTATGTAACACCGCAAGATGAGTTGTGCCTTATTTCTGATCGTCATGAGGCTATTCGAAGTGCATACTCAAGTAATGGAAGTGGCTGGACGGAAAACAATTTTGTCCATGTCTATTGTATTCGACATATTGCACAAAATTTCATGCGACGATTTAAAAATGCAGCACTGAAGAAGGATGTCGTCAATATGAGTAATTTTCTCATTACTTTTTTAAACCATTTGATTATTACTTTTCATTATTTAAAAAAAAATTTTGCAGCCTACGGGATGACTAAACCTAGATTCTTTTACTATTACAACATAGTAAGAGATACTAATGTTGAAGCAACTCAATGATTAGACAACATTCCTAGGGAAAAATGGATACTTGCATGGGACAATGGACGACGTTGGGGGCACATGATAACAAACCTAGCTGAGTCAATTAATTCCATATTGAAGAAAACACGAAATTTGTCAATTTGTTCCATGGTAATGGCGACATACACACGTTGCAACAAGTTTTTCGTTCAAAGAGGTAGGGAAGTGGATGCAATGATTAATGGTGGACATGTCTACTCGAAAATTGCAAATAAAACTATTCAAGATGCACTGTCTAAGGCAAATACACATAGAGTTATCACCTTTGACAGATCAAGCAGTAGATTTCTAGTGGAATAAGGCTAAACCCTAAACCCTAAACCCTAAACCCTAAATCCTAAACAGTTGAGAGATTTGCAATAAGGCTTGATGAATTGTGGTGTGATTGTGGCAAGTTCCAGAAAGTTCATATCCCTTGCTCACATGTACTTGTTTCATGCACATCACGACTATCAAAGCTACATATCTCCCATATATACCTTACAATAAGTTGCAAAGGTATACGAAGGACAGTTTGGAGAGCTTCGACATGAAGATTATTGGCCTACTTACACTGGTCCAACTTTGTGGCCAAATCCAGAACTGAAGAGAACTTCCAAGGGTCAACCAAAGTTCACCAGGATTAGAACAAAGATGGATATTAGAGAACAACATGGTCATGTAAAAAATTGTTCTTATTGTCACAGTCCTGGTCACACTAGGAAGACATGTCCGAATATTAGTCATGGATGTAGTTCCTGCCACCATTGATATTTATTGTTGTAATCAGTTGAAATAAATTTATTTAGTTATGTAATATTAAAGTTAATTACTTGGTGTTAGTGTCGGATACTACATTGTGTTTGTGTTGAAATCGTATATTGTGTTCGCTATAATGCTTATAATTATAATAGTTTATAACCTTCTTAGTGCATTAAATGTAAAAATGCATAACATTAAAATTCATATTACATTGATAAAGAGACATAGTACATTAAAATAAAAAAACAATAACATTAACATAAAGTAATTTATATATATTTTTCAATCTCCGTAATGGTGTTCAGTTCCACAACGAGGGAGACGTCTATTACAGCCTGGATTACGCCGTGGAGGTTGTTGCTCAGAAGGAATTGTGATAGACCATGGGCCAAGGGCCCAGTTACCAGAGCTATGGCTAGAAGAATACAGGAAGAGTTGGACCTTGTGAAGACTAGTGGGCTTGTCAAGCCCAAGGTATTCTTCACTTGGAATGCTCTATCATGAAGAGAAGGCCTAGTTCTACTTGTGTATATTGTACAGTTTATACATAGTCTCTTGTATAAGTTATTTTTGCATTTGTATTTGTGAGGCACTTTATTTGCTTTTTCTAGTGTTTGTATATTATTTTTAAGGTAGATTACTTGGAGAGTTTAACTCCATTTAACATCCCTAGTTGATACATTCATTTTGTATTTTTTCAGTAGGGAAAAAGGGGTGGCATTTAGCAAAGCTAGGGAGTGTGTTTAGAAATTGGGCCTGAGTTGAGCCTAGGCAAAATTTTGCATATTGGACTCATTTTGCTCCTAATTTTTCATAGATTTGATTTAGCTAGGTCTCATCATCATATGATGAACCTAACTAAACCAAATCAAGAATTTTTAAATTAAATCATGGAGCAATTTGAACCAAGGCCGCCTAGCTCATCTTCTTCCTCCTTGGCCGAATTTCTAAGCTACACCTCTAGGTTTTTGAAGCTTGCCTTGCAAGTTTCTAAACCTTAGTAGGTTAAGCTTACCTTACCATGGTTCTTAAGTGAACCATGGTCAAGGTTAGCTTCTCCTACAAGCTTGCTAAACCGTGGGAAGTTAAGCTTACCTTACCATGGTTCCTAGTGAACCATGGTTAAGGTTAGCTTTTCCTAGAAGCTACCTCTCCCTATATATTTGTAATTACCTCTCATGTACTCACTTTTGAACATTTTGAGAATAGAAATCAGATTTCTCTCTCACTCAAGAGTCCCCAAAACCGTAGAGAACTCTCTCTCTAAGGTTTCTCTCAAAGGTTCTTCTACCTTTGACTTGGTTCCTCAAGCTTCTACAACAAGCTAAGAGTAACCAAATCACTTCAAGTACTTCTACTCCATTGGAGCTTGCTTCAAGGAGTTTTGGACTTCATTCCAAGGTTTCCTCAAGAGTTTCTTCGGTCCTTGCATGGAGAACTTGAAGAATCAACATTCTTCTCCAAGTAGCTCCATCATCTAGAAGCTACCTCTCCCTATATATTTGTAATTACCTCTCATGTACTCACTTTTGAACATTTTGAGAATAGAAATCAGATTTCTCTCTCACTCAAGAGTCCCCAAAACCGTAGAGAACTCTCTCTCTAAGGTTGCTCTCAAAGGTTCTTCTACCTTTGACTTGGTTCCTCAAACTTCTACAACAAGCTAAGAGTAATCGAATCACTTCAAGTACTTCTACTCCATTGGAGCTTGCTTCAAGGAGTTTCGGACTTCATTCCAAGGTTTCCTCAAGAGTTTCTTCGGTCCTTGCATGGAGAACTTGAAGAATCAACATTCTTCTCCAAGTAGCTCCATCAATTTGGTTCATCATCAACCACCGGATGTTGAAATGGTGCTGAAGAACTTCCAGGTTCATTACCGAATTCTGGTCGGTAAAGAGATCGCATGTATGATTGTGCTGAAGATGGAGTTCTAAAATCTACTCCAAATAAATTTGTAAAAAAATCCTCTGAAGTTGTTGCAAATGAATGTCGTCTATCAATTATGTTTTCTTCAGGAGTGACGTAGTGAGGATTTGATACATGCTGACGAGTCTCTTCATGCGATCGCATGGAAGTTGCACCAGTCTCAAATGTTGTGGAAGTCCTTCGTTGTTGATGGGTCCTTGGATCTTGTAGTAGTCGTGGCACAGATAAAAAATAAATGGAATTGGCCATGTACCATTCCATGTATTCTCGTGTGTGAAACAGAGGGCCTTGCATTGGATGACCCATCAATGTATGTTCACGTCTATTGTTCCATATGTCGATCCATTGAGCATGTCTTGTAACCCAATTTTCATCTTGTCTTCCCCTCATGTCAATGTTGTGCAGGTTATCTAAATTATTCGTTGGAGAAGGGACATCCTGGAAGAGACGAAATTTCAATTTCACTCTATCAGATTGGTGCCATTCAACAATTGCAAAACAAATAATGGAGGTACATGATGTCCATAGCTGAGCATCTGTATATGCTTGCATCGGTATTGTTGTTTGCAACACTGCATATGGAGCCCATAAAAACTACAAAAAAAATTAAACTTTGTTAGTTAACATAATATGCTATACAAAAGAAAATAAAAAAAAATAATAAAACTTTGATTTTAAAGAGTTACCTGATCATTCTGAATGTGATCAAACCTTGATCTATATCCAACAACATCATTATGAGGTACATTTTGAAAGTTTAAAACTCTGCCCCCGCTCCATTTACATACTAGAAGGAATGTTGATGGTATCCTGGAAATAGGCGCAATATATGGCATGCGATGTCATGCCCAAGACTGTAACAAAGATGCACAACCACCCATTGTTTTGCTACTAACATTTGTAGCTCTACACATTTTCATATATAACATAGCCAAACAAGCCGACCCCCAATTATATCGTCTTGTTCTTCTAAGATTTATTAATAAAGATAAATACATAAGATGTACCTTATTGCCTGTTTTGTCAGGCATCAAAACACCTCTTATTAATCCTAATATATATGCTCTACAATGTGCATGAAGTTGTTCTTGAGATGGTTCCTCTGGTAATTCTAACATATTTTCTCTTAACCACTTTAACTTAATCATAGAGCCAATTAGTGACTCACCTTTAATTGGCACGATTCCGAGATACGTGGAGCACATTTCCTCCCAGTCATATAATGTTGGGCCAATGACTGGTAAACCATCAACTCTTAGGCCAAGTTGAAGTGCAACATCCTCCAGTGTTATGGTGCACTCTCCTGTTGGAAAATGGAAGGTATGAGTCTCAGATCTCCATCTTTCAACCAAAGTTGTGATTAATGTGTGATCCACTTTCAGATGTCTGAGATTTGCAACCCCAGAAAAACCAACTTCCTCTAGTATAGGAACAATTAGAGGGTGGGGTTCTGGCATTGAATGACAGTAAGAGCAAATAATATTCTCAGTCTCCTGCAATAATTAACAAAATTAGTACTAATTTGTTACAAGTTCGTTGAAATTTAAAGTAAATAACGAAAGTGCTAAACTTACCGTTCTACCAATAAAGGCAGACCTATGCTCATTTTGCTTCCACAATAACATTTTTGATATTTGATTAATGAAAATCGAACCAAAAAAAGAATTTATTACTATGAAGGTGATTCAGAAGCAGTACAGGGAAGGAATAAAGGAATGAAACTGAGCTGAAACCATGTGGAGAGAATGAAGGGTAGGGGGCCTATTTATAGGAAAAGCAGCGTATTCACTGTTTGCCCAGAACGGGCCGTTCCAAACCACGTTTTAATTCCTAAAAACGTCTTCTGGAACGGGGCGTTTCAAGGCCGTTCCAAATTCAAAAAAATGTTTAAATTTCTATTCTGGAACGGGCCGTTCTAAAACAAGAACGGCTCGTTCCAGCTTAAAAAAAATAACTAAAATCATTTTTAAAACGGGTCATTTCAAAAGTCAACTTATGCGTAAAATCTTAACTCTAGAACGGCCCGTTCTTAGCCCGTTTTTATTTCAAAAAAAACTGTGTGTTTAAGCATAACGACCCGTTATGCTTTCGGAACGGACCGTTCCACTTACAACATTTGCTCAAAATGGGTCACAAACCCAGAAAAAAAAAATTTAAAACAACTCAGAATTCAGTTTCCCGAAAACCGAATTCTGAGGATGAACAGTAATTAGTTCTAATTCAATAAATAAACTTGCACAGATATTACTTTTGTAATTTTTTTTAAAAAAAATATTATTTACGCAAAAAAATGCTGCAAGTGGGGGGTGAGGCGAGGCTTATAAATCAACCTCCAAATATTCAACGCATAAGTTCTTTTCTGACGGTGGTAAACTTGAAGAGTATGTCATTGCCGACGTCACTTGCACTTGTTTTGGTGTTTAGGGATGCCTTCTATGCATTTTGGATATAAATAAAATATACTCATATTCCTTTTTCTATTCATATTTTAAATATGGGGCGGAATCAAACTAAACCATTATTATTTCAAAAGTGTTGCACCCATTCTTATTTATTGGCTTTAATTATTATCAAACTATCTAATAAATTTTGACACCGGATCTGGCTCATCTATTTTTAATTTTAGTTTTATCTGCAAGTTGATATTAATGTTTACTCTCATAGCCAATTCAAGGATAAAACTATCAAGTTCAAGATTTAGATTTGTCAAAAAAAAGTATATTATTAATTTATAAAATAAAAAGGTCATAATATATATATATATATATATATATATATATATTAAAATCTTAATAAATAGTCCTCTTAATTAAAACAAAAATTTCCCTTAAAATTCTTTGAGATTCCTTAATTATTGAGTTAATTTATTAACCATTTATTTAATTTATCGTCTTTATTATTGTTGTTAACATTTATTATCATCACTACAATTACTATCATCATTATTTATTATCATTTATATTATTATTTATGTTATTGTCATGACAGTTACACCAGTGATAGTAATAAATTAAATTAAGATTGGTTTCAACCTTTTTATTAGAAAATAGATAAATAGAATTTGATTTCAAAGTCTAATAGGATTGTTAGAAGATAATAAAATTATTGGGATGCAATCAGAGTCTCAAGTCTTTAGAACATAAGGATAGACACATATTTTCATTGTTAAGAGGTCTTTTGATAGATGATCAAAAGTAAAATTAAATCTCATATCCTTAGAACATAAGGATAGGCACAAGTTTATATGTCTCCATTGTTAAGAAACTTTTTAGATGATGATCAAAAACAATGTCATAAGAACTCAGGTCCAAACTAAACAATATCTTATCCATGCGAAGATGTATGTGTGTATGTGAACCCCCTTACACAACAAACATACTTAGAACATAAGGATAGACATGGGTTTAAATACACACATATGTCTCCATTATTAAGAAACTTTTTAGGTGATAATTAAAAACAAAATCATAAGAACTTATACTCAAAATAGATAATATCTTACTAATGTGAAAACGTATGTGTGTGAACCCCCTGACACAACAAAAACAAATGTATGAAAAAAGTATGACACTTTTGCACATTGAAAACTAGAAGTTTGAGTGGATCTGACATAGAGATTTGAAGAAAAATTGATTAAAAACTAATATGAAATTTAAAGTTATTTAGTTTAAGCAAAACATAAAAGAATATTGTTTATACACTATAACTCATATATATATATATATATATATATATATATATATATATATATATATATAAACTAATATGAAATTTAAAGTTATTTAGTTTAAGCAAAACATAAAAGAATATTGTTTATACACTATAACTCATATATATATATATATATATATATATATATATATATATATATATATATATATATATATATGAGGAATGCTAATGTACTCTCACCTATTTTTTAGTAGGAGTATGTTAGCAACTTACACCAAAATTTTAGGACAAGAAAATCACTCATTTCTTTTTAATTTAGTTAATTTGTATAAAAGATATTATAATAATTTAATTTTATTTAAATGAAAATAAAATATTTTCTCTCTCTTATTAACTTCATTCTCTAAGTCATTTCTCTCTCTTATTAAATTCTTTCTCCAACTCATTTCTCTTTCTTATTAAATTCTTTCTCTAACTTATTTATCTCTCCTATTAAATTATTTCTTTAACTCATTTCTCTCTCATCTCTTATGATGTCTCCCCTCTCTCTCTCTGAACAAATAAAAATTAATTAATAGAAAAAATAAATGAATTAGAGAATAAAATTAATAAGAGAGAGAAAATATTTTATTTTCATTTAAAATTAAATTAAATTACTATAATATCTTTTATACGAATTAACCAAATCAAAAGAAATAAGTGATTTTTTTGTCCTAAAATTTTGGTGTAGGTTGCTAACATACTCCTACTAAAAAATAGGTGAGAGTACATTAACATTCCCTTATATATATATATATATATATATATATATATATATATATATATATATATATATATATATATATATATATTTGATACTCCATTCTTATAAAATAAAATTGATGTAATATATACATTTCAAAATATATTAAAATATGAATATTTTGATTACCTTCAAATTGTAACAAAATTTGACATAAACATAAAATGATATGAACTTTCAATCTAACAATTGAATTTACAAAATTTATATTTAATATAATATTATTAAGCAGTGTAATACTTAATAAAAGTTACGTCGGTATTATTATAACCCTCCTTTATATATATTTATATATATTAAACTTGATCTTATTTTAACTTAAAGTAAAAAAGAAACTTAATTTGATCATAATTCTTCAATGAAATTTATTCATAGACAAGTCAATCATACTTACTCTAATAAAAGCGTTTAGATTTCATACTAGTCCACATAATTAATGAAATGATATAATCATCTTGCTGTAAAAAAGAAATTGAAAAAAAAAATAACCTAATGAGTTTGTTTGATTCAAATTAAAGAAAAAATTAAATTAAAAATAAAATTACTGTCTTACACTTATATTTAGGATAACAACATACAAAAAATTATTGTAAAGATTTGACGCAACTAATTGTGATTATTCCTAAAGGATTAAACATGAAAAAGATAAGCGTATATAATCTATTGTAGGATAGAAAGCTTGATAAAATCAATTATAATTTATAGTAATATTTAATTTTTTTCTTGCTTTAATTTTTTTATTGATAATAGTAAACTAAAATAATGTGTAAATTTTGAAAGATGAATGTTTTCGGCATTTTAGAGGCTATAATTTTAATGAGATAAAATAACTTAATTATTCATGTTAATTTGACTTAATAATATATAGTTATAGATTATGCATCATTTTCTAGCCAAAATCTTAGAAAGTGCTAGAACAAGATCTTGAATGATATGTTAAGTGACAACTTCGTATACAAACTAAAAATCAAACTCCAATCTTTCAAACTGTACTAATAACCTTTTAATTAATTACAAGTTAACGTATTAGGTGAACCGAAAATTTGTTTCAATATTGAATGTTAAAATATTATAATTCTTATTTGTGTATAATATATTCTGATTGACTTGATATAATTCATATTAGAGCAAATAAAAACTAACTTGATATAATATATATTAGTGAGTAAATAAAAACTGATACAAGCATAAGCAAAATTATAGATGATGTTGATGCCAAAATATGTACAAAGCTTTAGAAATCATTCGGAAAGCTATAGATTAGCACGTGATTTATCTTGAAACATCTATCCCTGTCGTCTCCATGCCCAAAATAAATACGAAGCATCAATTTTGAAACCTTTCAACTCCCACAAGCTAAGCACTCTTCACGGTTAGTTAAAGAGCACACCATCTGTGCTATTTTTGTATTATCATCATCCTCCACTTTAGAATTTTCCTGCATTCACAGCAAAAATATTTCATATAAAAATGTGCAAAAACATTTTCACATAAATTGATCATAATGAATTGTTCTTACTTTGAGAGCAGTGGTATCAACGGTGAACTTAATAGCATCGACTGCAGCACGTGATCGGAGATAATACATTCCAGTCTTTAGACCCTTTAATACCACAAAAAACAAAAACAAAAAAAACACAACATTGCTCAACAAACAGTTGGCATAGAAAACCCCAACAGTGTGTGTAAAGAATAATGACAATCAGCAAGAAAACAAAATAGACAAGATAAAACAATTAAACCCAACTATATTTGTAAATAACTGATCTATCTCACTTCACAAAAAGCAAAAGTCCTGTGTTAGTTTTTAACTTCCTTCAATAGAGATGTTGCTACCTTGGACCATGCATAGAAATGTAGGGAAGTCAGCTTTCCGAAGTTGGGTTGATCCAGATGAATATTTAAGCTTTGACTCTGATCTATGTAGCATCCTCGATCAACAGCCATATCTACCAATGTCCTTTGTTTGATCTCCCAGACAGTTCTGCTCATACAAAATTTAGTTAGAGTGAACACATTGAAACAAAATTTTGGTTATTCAAAAAATCATAAGTCTCATACTTGTATATAGCCTTCAGTTCATGAGGTATTTCTGGAATGTTCTGAACTGAGCCATCTTTATAGATAATCTGATTCTTTAATGTAGGAGACCAAAGTCCCATTTCAGTCAAGTCATGTAGAAGATGCTTGTTCACAACAACAAATTCACCACTAGAAACATAGAAACAAACAGATATCATATAAGACATGCTCGTAGGATAATAAAACACCAATACAGAATAGCATGGGGATGGAAAAGCATACCTTAAAACTCTACGACCGTATATATTTGAAGTATATGGCTCAAAACACTCGTTATTTCCAAGAATCTGGCTAGTAGATGCAGTGGGCATAGGAGCCACGAGAAGTGAATTTCTCACGCCGTTCTTTGCTATCATCTCACGAAGTGCATCCCAATCCCAACGATTTGAGGGCGTCACTCCCCACATGTCCGGCTGCAGAATTCCCTGGACAGTACAAAAATCACTTGAGCAAATAGAAATATCTTGATGCCTAGATTACTAACTTTAGACCTTGAAATTAAGTTGCCCATGCAGGTGCATAGGTGTGTGGCACTGCATCAGATAAAAACTACACTAAAAATCTACTTGCGCTTAGGACTTCAATCGGAGGGAATTGAAAGCCACTAAAGTTTATATACCTTGCTTATAGGACTACCACTATATGTCTCATAGGGACCTTCTTTTGCAGCCAAATCAGATGAAGTCTTTAGAGCATGATAGTATATAGTCTCAAATATCTCCTTGTTTAACTGCTGAGCCTGCATTAATATCCAAGTAAACTGTCAGACTGAAGTGCATCTAAAACAAATATAAACAGCAGCACAGGCAAGACTTACCTCTGGTGAATCAAATGCCATGCCAAGTAGAATGAAAGTATCAGCAAGACCCTGTACTCCAATACCAATGGGTCTGTGCCGTAAGTTTGACCGTTTTGCATTTTCAACTGGGTAGTAATTAACATCAATTACTTTGTTCAGGTTTGTTGTGACTATGGAAGTAATCTGTCATCAGGCACAAAGATAAAAGCATAAAATCATCACCGGTGTAACTATATACAATGATAATTTCAAGGCAAAATGGACATATTAAAACACAAAATATAAGTTATTGTTAACTAGAACTTTACCTCTCCTAGTTTATCAAAGTCAAAATATCGATTTCCAGAGCCTGAGCTTCCAACAAGCTTGGATGGATGAGACTCCATTGGCACACCCTGAATTAAGGAGAAAAACATTTAAATCAGGAAAAATAAAATGGTCCAAAACCAAATCATGTGAGCTAAATACATGGAGAATGCAAAATCTGTCATACCTTTTCCCTTACATATCGTGGTAGTGCAATTGATGCCAGATTGCACACAGCAGTTTCAGCTGGACTGGAATACTCGATTATTTCGGTACACAAGTTTGATGATTTAATTGTACCCAAATTCTGTTGGTTGCTTTTTCTATTGCAAGAATCCTAGGATAAGGGAAAACGCAGGATTTATTCAACAGGAGAAATCAATAAATAAAAAATCCAACGTAGCAAGCAGAGACGTGTAAAAAAATTAAAAATAAAAAATAAATAAAATAAAATAAAATAAAAATAATTTTTTTTTAAATAATAATAATAGTAATAAATCCAAGCAAGTCACCTTAAAAAGCATGTAAGGGGTCCCGGTTTCTATCTGTGACTTCAGAATTTCAAACCAGAGGCTCTGTGCCTGGACAACCTTCTTTGCTTTTCCCTGCATTATAAAATATATGCTGTAAAACCAACGCTCATAAATAATAAGTAAAATCACTGAAGAAAAAAACTGCAAAAATGGGCCTACAGGGGAATGTTGAACTTACTTCTTTCTCATATCTATGGTAAAGCTCTTCAAATTCCTCACCCCAGCAATCTGCCAAACCTGGTGCTTCATTGGGGCAAAACAAAGACCACTGTCCGTTACTCTGAACTCTTTCCATAAAGAGATCGGGCACCCAAAGAGCATAAAACAGATCACGTGCACGATGCTCTTCCTGCAAACATAACATCAATAAACGGTGGTAAGAATAAATAATTCTCAAACAACTCATTGAAGGCAATTAAAGTACATTATCACCACCACCTTTAAGCTCACCCAATCATACCTTTCCTTGATTTTTTCTTAAATCCAAGAACTCAAACATATCAGCATGCCATGGCTCCAGGTACACAGCAAATGCACCTACAAATAAAGCATAATCATATATATCAGGAAAAATTTACAGGGAGCCATTAAACATGAGAATTGCTTACAATTACAAATAATATACCTTTCCTCTTGCCTCCTCCTTGATCAACATACCGGGCAGTATCATTGAACACACGCAACATTGGAACAACACCATTGGAAGTCCCATTTGTACCACGAATATAACTTCCAGTGGCACGTATGTTGTGAACAGAGACACCAATTCCTCCAGCTGATTTGCTGATGATAGCACACTCCTTCAAAGTTTCATATATCCCCTCTATACTATCATCTTTCATGCACACAAGGAAGCAACTACTCAACTGCCAATTCACATGAACAATCGCTTAGACAAGACCCCAGATCATCAATTCACTAATGCATTATTACAAAAAGGTAAAAAGAAAGAAAAGGCACATACTTATATAAAATAAATAAATAAAAATAAAAAAATAGTAACATAAAATATAATCACATACTTGAGGCCTAGGTGTTCCGGCATTGAAAAGAGTTGGAGATGCATGGGTGAACCATCTTTGGGACATCATGTGGTAAGTTTTGACAACAGAATCTATGTCATCCTTGTGAATTCCAACAGCGACCCTCATCAACATGTGCTGAGGCCTTTCCACAACCTTTCCATTAACCTTCAAGAGGTACGACCTCTCAAGGGTTTTGAACCCAAAATAATCATAGTCAAAGTCCCTGTCATAGATTATCTCGCTGTCTAAGCGAGCAGCATTCTACAACCAAACAATTAAAAAATAGAATATTACTTCCCCACGTACAGAAGAACAACATCAAAACAGAACTTCAAGCATACCATGCCATTAATCACATAAAATCAACAACAGTACTCTTACAATTATGAAACGTGTAACGAATCTAAAAGAATGCCAACGATGCAAAAACTTATTGCATGCTTTGAGACTACCAAGGTGTGGGACAATCTACACATCGAGTTATCAATTTCATGTCATGTGGAAATTAATTGAAATTTGGAATTATGGGCACATAGTGGTAGTAAAACATGTAACAATTTCTCCCTAAAATGCATGTATAGTGATTAAAAGGTACCTTCATAATAATCTCATAGATATCGTCCGCGATCAGAGGAGCCTTCAACCCAGATCTCTCATTAAAATGATTGTACATGATCTTAATCCTGAATCCACCACAATTTCAAGTTTCAACCACACTAAAACAACAAATTAGAAACTGAATTATCATTTGAGTCACACTTACGTCTCCGAGAACGACTTCTTGGTGTTCTTGTGCAGGTTGGAAACAGCGATCCTAGCAGCCAACTGCAACAAACGAAATTGACTTACAGTAACCGACCCAAAACACAAACCCTAGAAACACACACGATACCGCAATTCAACCGATTAACCACAAATCGACGAAATTGTAGAAATAGAAAAGGAAAATAAACTAACGCAAGCATAGTCGGGGTGGTTAGCGGTCATGGCGGCGGCGGTTTCAGCGGCCAATTCGTCGAGTTGACTGGTGGTGACGCCTCTGTAGACGCCAGCGCAGACTTTCTGAGCGACGAGAACGGCGTCGCAGTGATCGGTGCTCAAGCCATAACTAAGCTTCTTAAGGCGCGCGGTGATTTTGTCGAAGTGAACCGCTTCTTGGCGACCGTCCCTCTTGACGACGTACATCTTGTGTTCTCTGCCTCCGGTGGGTTGCGATTACGAATCTGAACTGAATAATAGGTTTGGCGCGTGTTTGAGAAGGGACAGTGGCGTCAATATATAGGGGAGGGAAGGAGGGTTTGAAATTAGGGTTGGAGGGTCGGTTTGATTTTGAAAATTTCCCGCCAGATTGGTTTTGAAACGCCTTTTCTTGCGTTGTGGTTTGAACTTTGAAGGCGATGGTGTGAGTTGTGTGGGTGGGTGGGTGGCGGGTAATTGAGGGTGGAGCTGGCTGTGGGACCCACTGCGTGCTTTACGCTTGGTTTTAAATTTTAATTACAATTGCAAGTGATGATGGAGGACAAACTACGCGCCATCTCTCTATTGGGCCTCGTTGGCTACAACCGTTGGATTTATGGGCCTAAATGCTTGGACGGCTGTTACGTAAGCCTTCTTCGGCACTTTTCTTTTCCGGTGTTAACTTCTTTCGGGGTTTTATTCAGCTACAGTATAATATAATCCCATCCCATGTGCCCCACGCTACGAGGGTGTTCGGATTAGTTTGTCAATAAATTGCGCCAAGACAAAGAATTTCTGTTGATAAAGGGTTTTTTTTTTTTCCTTCAAAGTCTTGATATTTGAACCCAAAATTCTGATTTAATTTTTTTAGAAAATAGCATCTGCTTGAAAACTTTATTAACAATATATACAAATATAGGTGATTTTATTTTCATCTAAATTACATGCTTCTCTCTAAAACTCCTTGTATATTCTTTTATACATAGATACTATCATAAAACAAACTCATATTAAAATAATTAATAAATACATTTTAGGTTCTATCTTAAGAATTAATAATAAAAAATTATAATGTAAATTGTGACGTCGTGAGTTGTAGGGTTATTATTACTTTTAATTAATTATATATTATTGTGTAGAGTGTTGTTTTGTGTTAAAGAATTATGGGACGTGAGAATTTCTTATGAGTTTAAGTAATTTTTACAATTTCTCTTGACAATAGTCCAGTTTAATCTTAAGGAAGGAGATGTATAAAGTTTTTGTTTAAAATTGAGCCTCATAAGTTTAATTCTTCATAAGTTTAGAGAGAGAAAGTCTAGAGAAAGATGTTATAGTTTGTGTCTGTGAGTCTCCTCTTTCTTTAAACCTTTTATTGTAGGGTGATTTTTCTTCTCAAGTCTCATTGTTATCATGTTATTTGTTGATCTAAGTCAGTAGAAACCTTGAATTTAGTTGTTAATCCGTTCGAGGTGGTGTTATGGATTGTACGGAGTATTCTTCTTCTCCTTTCTCAATTCACTTCACTTTCGAGGTAAGGAAAGTTGGAAATTTGTGTTTTGAAGAGTTGTTTGTTGATCTATGTAGTTCAAAGTTGTTTGTATCCATGGAAATCATGAATTGTGTTTTCTGATTTGGTGTAAAGTGAGTGTGAAGTTAAGTTTTTTATGTGGTGAGAAGCATGAAGAAAAGGTTAATGATTTGGATATTTTTAAGTTGCATGTTTGGCATGGTGCTAAAATTAAGTAGTATATACTATGTATGAGTGTATTGTTGTGTTGCATGTTGGTTTTATTGGATTTTCATGTGAATGGAGAGGCATATTTGTGTTATGCTTTGGTGTAGAATGCTTGTTATGTTGAGTGCGATTTCAACATGAGGCTCTCTATCTTGTCACATCAGGCGTAGGGATTGGTGATGTCGGACATAAGGGGAGAGACTTGTCTCAATTTACAATGGCTCTGAGCTTGAGAGCATTAGGAGATCTCTGACTTAGTGACGTCGAGGCTCGGGTTGAGTGGTGCTCAACATGACCAACTCAAAACTCTCTACCTATTGGGCCCAATGCGGCGATGTCGAATGTGAGTCGAATTAAGACTCTCTGCTTGAAATGAGGTCGAACGTAAAACTTTACCACGCTAAGCACAATATTATAGGGGCCTCTACCTTATCCATGTTCGACGGGAGTTGTGTAGTGCCAAGCATGGGCGAGGTAGAGAGGTTTTTGCCTCGATGGTGTCAGGTGTAGGGTGTGTGGCATCAAGCGTTGATTGCTTGATGAAAACTAGTTGTTTAATTTCACAATTTGTGAACATGAGTATAATAGATTAATCTATTGGATGTTTTAAGAGACCATGTGTTGTTCATTCTATGTACATTGATATAATTTGATATTTGTAGAGGATTGATGGTTGAAAGTTGGAAGTTGAGTTTAGTATATGTTGTGGAGTTGTGTAGTTATATTAAATATGTTTATCGATGTTGTGTTGTTTTCGAGATGATGAATGTCGACAGTACTTTATCCATTTAAGCATGGTGTTTAAAATTGTGTTAATCAACTTAGGACTAGAGGTAGAGGAGATATTGTTCTAAAGTTGCATATCTCATTGCATAGATATTATGTTGTGGTGCTACGATAACCTGATTTGTTAAAAAATCCTTATTGGGAAGTTGACTCTTAAAGAGATAATTGAGTTTCCTCTAAGTCCTTAGTTGGTATCGTATGTAGTCAAGGTCAAGATATACGTGTATATATAAAACACCATATTATAGAGGTTTGATCGAGTTATACTGATTATAGGTGATTAACCAAATAAAGTACAAAGTTGAGAACTTTGTTCCTAAATGAGTATCGAAAGAGCATAATATTTGGAGGATAGTCATTGGGCTAATTTTGTAAGAGGTTTAGTTAAGTTAGCTAATATCATGTTATGTCCATATCTGGTTGTTATACCTTGATAAAAACATTATACTTCCTTGTTTAAGTGGTGACATTTAAGAAATCAAGTTGTTATGTTGTGAATTGAAATCCAATTTGTTGTTGACACATCAAGACTAAAAAGATCACCATGTGTTGTTAGTTTGATAAGGTCAAACCACTTAAATTGCTTACCCTATGTTATAGAATATCTCCTAGTTAAAATATGTGATGATGCGCATGTAATTGTTGTGTTGTATATATTATGTTGTTGTGATGAAAAATTTGAGTTGTTTATTGTGAAAAAAATATATAAAACATTGGAATGGGACGTTGAATAATGTATATCAAAAACTCACGTGTTTTCAAGTTCGTGAAGTAATATATGCAATAGGCGAAAGGTTAGTAAAAGTAATCAATAAAATATTGTGTTTTTATACTAGTTCATCTTAACCGCCGAGGTTATGCCCAATTTTTAATCCAACCAAATTGTGCTCCACTAACTTTCAACAAAGTTACAAGTATTATTTTATCAAGTCACTTATGACTTAAACAATAATTCTTTGGTTGACCTATTCAAGCCACTATCCAATTATTATTTTACAGACAATCCTCTTTAAGCTCAAACTCAAGTATTATTTTACCGTCAATCCTCTTTAAGCTTTACCTTATAACAATGGTTATGAAAGTATTACGAAGTTGCAATTATCGTCTCTTTTAGATGTGATTACAACAATTAATTTCAATACAAAAGACTCTTTAAGAATATTTCTAAAAGACGAGTACAGATTATTTTTCTATATTTACACTTTTGTTCTCTATACGTGATTCTTTGTCTTCTTTTGAGTTTTAAAGTTTCTTATACAATAGCTTTGAAAGAGATGACCGTTGTAGCTTCTTGAGTCAAATTCATAAAATTGGTTTGTCCTACTCCTTTGTATGATCTTTAGAGAAAGGAACTAACTATCAATGCATTAAATGATTTAATTAATGTCTTTCACCTAAACATATCCCTTATCTATGATAGATCAAGCTACTTATCAAAGCAGAGTAGCAAAACAAGAATAGTAGGAAGCAAAGTTATCGTGCAGGGGAAAATGCAATATTTTTTCAACGTTATTTATGTGAAATGTAGAATCCTTGCCATTTATTTTGTTACTTTTTGTGCTTTTATACACTTTTAACAAAATAAGAGTTCCAAGATAACAACTTTCAATTTGTTAAGGTATAAAACATTCATTTGAACATTTAAACTCGTTAGTCATAATAAATAATGATTGTAAAAAGACAGTTTGTGTGGTTTGTCTTATTAGTTTCGTACTATAAACATTATTACGTCTTACTCTGTTTGAAACAATGACTTTTACACCATGTTTTCTTACTAAAAATGTAGTGTTTGTTATCATTAAAACTTATAAAACACAAGGGATCGTCTTTTTACTTAACATTGATGTAGTGATGTTCAAATTGATATTGTGTAGTGGTAGACTGAGTTGTTCATGTTGATATATACTAGTTGTGTTGTGATGTTATATGTTGATAGTGGTCAAGGCAGTGAAAGTGATATGATATATTAATATTGTCGATACTTTGTGTTGTATATATGTTGTTTCTTAAAACTTTAGCTTACTCCTATGTGTTTCCATGTGGATGAACTATGATAATCATATTTGGTATAGGAGTAGAATATGGATAGGCTTGTGTGGGAGCTATTTTGGAGGTCGTGTCGAGTTTGGCGATGTTGATATTTTGTGCTACCTTGGAGTAATTAACTGATAGTTGAAGTTGTTTGACTAACAATGTGGGAGCTATTTTGGAGGTCGTGTCGAGTTTGGCGATGTTGATATTTTGTGCTACCTTGGAGTAATTAACTGATAGTTGAAGTTGTTTGACTAACAATCTAAGTTGTATAAATTACTTTTACTAGATTATTGTATTTTTAACACATATGTTTGTATAGTGTTTCACTTTCATATGAATGATATATAATACATGTTCAGATATCAATAGATATGTAACTCTAAGTTGTTATATAAACAATTACAAATTATTATTATTATTAGATATATATTTGAATATTGTTACTTAAAAAATGACCTTTTATTTTTTAATATTTAGAGAGGATCAATGAAATTAGAATAAAAAAGTATTTTAACATTCTATTTTTTATTAAATTTCTGTTTCAATATTATTACTAATTAAAATTTAAATTTTCTTTTAGAAATATTCTTATATATATATATATATATATATATATATATATATATATATATATATATATATATATTCAAACATCTCCTATCAAAACGAATTACCAATCAAATTTCTATATCTTTCCTTTCACAAATCTAATTGTTATACATTATAAATTTTATTTTAAAAAAATAAACAAAAATAATTAGATAAAAACAAATATAGGTTTCATGTAAACAAAAAAAAAACTATTCAACATATTATGGACAGAAACAACAAAATTAAAACAATCAAAATCTATAACATTAATCAAATTAGATTCTTAAAATATATTTATTAAATCAAATTATTATGTTAAAGTATGTTTCCAAAAAAAAATTTAAAAATTAATGTAAAATATTTATATTAATTGTAAATATTTGATAGAAAAAATTAATTTTGATTGGAAAATTCACGTCATGGAACAAATTATAATACAAGTAATTTAATTTGAAAAAAATATAAAAATATATTTAAAAATACAACCATTTAAATTTTTTTATAAAATATATAATATTGATTTTAAATACACTTCATTCAAATTTTATGTAAAAAATAAAATATTTGATATACATGAAGCGAATAACTTCTTATATATTTTTTCTCCTAAAATCTCCCACCATTACATTAGACATATTATATAGAATCAAAATTAAAATTATATTATTATATAACAATACATTAATATAAGAAATCGCAACAACATCATGGGATATTTAATTAATTAATCATTACAATTTTAAAGTAATTGTAAACGAAAAAAAAATATTGTCATTCTATAACTTTGTTGTTTGATTTGTCAACAACTGTCAATAACTTTGAGATTGAGAGAGCCCAATAGTACATTGATATTTGAAGGGTTAGATTAGAGGTAAGTAGAATCAGCTCGAGGAAGGTATAAAAAATAAAATTTCAAAAGTAAGCTCATAACTTATATTTGTTTAGAACCTCAGAGAGAAGGCAAAGAGAGATCCTTTCTTTTTTCTCCCTTCTTCCTTACTTGAATTCCTTTTCTACTTTTCTCCTTATGGGTGAGTTGTGTGGGCTGGAATCCGAGCTTGTGAAAAGAAAGGGTTCGAGTTGGCGTCATATGGAGTTCATCCTCTTCTCCTTTTGTGGATTTGAGTCTCCAAGAGGCAAGGGAAACAATGATTTGAATTTAGGGTGTACTATGGGGTTGTGATGACCGAAATGAATTGTTTATTTATGTTGATTGAGTAATGATGAAGTTGGAAGGGATTTTTCATGGGTTTTGAGAGTTTGAGATGTTCATGGAGGTTCATGATTTATTGGTTATCCTTTTTAGTTGCATGTTGTTTTTGATGATGAATTATTGTATGTGTTGTATAGATGTTATTTAAGGTATTTCATGTTGTTGGAACTTTCTAATGCTTAGGTATTGTGTGAAACCGGGTTCTACATGAGTGCAGAATTTGATACCACGTCAAATGTGGTTCTAAAGGAAAGGCCACTCACGTTGGATGTAGGATCGATGACGCAAGGTGTGAGAAGAGAGACTCATATCAGGTTGGAACCTCATCGGATGTGGTTGAATGGTGCCAAGCGTGGATGCCTTGAGGGTTCTCTAACTTGGTGTTGTCGAGCCTAAGGTTGTGTGGTGCCTAGTGTGACCAAGCCAAAGCTCTCTATCTAGATTTCGTCAGGTGTCGTGGTGAAGATATCGAGTGAGACTCAGGTTGAGACTCTTTGCTTGAGATGGAGTTGTGCGTGAGGTCCCATGGGCCTATGCCTTAGCCACGTTGACCTAAGTTGTGTAATGTTGAGCGTGGATGAGATAGATAATTCTTTGCCTTAGTAACGTCAGGCACACACTGAGTAACGTTGGACGTGAGTTGGATGATTTGAAGTTGCATTTTAATGGTGTTTTTAAGTTAAAATATTTTTTAAACACATAATACAACCTCATTCTTGTGTATTAACATTTTTTTTTCTTCACATTTTTTAATATAAGTTAAAATATACTTTTGATCCTTTTATCTTATTAACAAATTTTGTTTCAGTCATTTATCTTTTAAATAATTTATTTTGGTTATTTAACTTCAAAATCTGAGTTAATATTGTCCTTCTAAAACAATCTTTTTCAAATATTTAGGACACAATTTTGAGCCATCTTTTATTTGATTTAAGACGTAAAATTTGTTTTATTAGTTTTACTTGTAATAATATTAGAACAAAAAATATCACAAACATGATAAAAATTCATTAGCAATTTGATTTTAATGCTAACAAACTATAATAAAAGTCTTAAATTATAAGTTAATTTGTTGGGTGTTTGGAAAAAAAAAAGTTAAGTGATATTAATTTTAAAGTAATTAAGATGCACTATTTGTTTATACAATGTATGTGAGGCTATATAGTGTTGAAAAAAAATAAAGAAAATACATGATTATTAAAAATTATTATTTTTACTTAAGTTTATTTTATCTGAATTTTAATTTGAATTTATACATTACATTTAAGACTTTAATACTTATACTTATAAAAATGTCACATTTTTTTTTCCTTCTTCTTGATCCATTTTCCATTTTCCTCCATATTTCATCCACGTATATTTTTAGTTCCCATATATTGATTACTAATGTTTACGTGACACTAATAATATGACATTATATTAATATGACACATAATAAAGTTATAATGATATTATTATTATTTTTATATGACACATGGCATTATGACATCAACAAATTGACATTTTTGTAATTATATTTAATAACAAAAATTAAAAGTATTCACAATGGTTTTATCTTAATTTTTTCCTTACCAAAGACAATTTAGGTGATATCATGAGCTACTTAACTTTAATATATGTATCTTATATAAAATACAATTGCTTAATATAAAAAATTATTTCTTTACAAGGTTTAGCCATCAAGCATAAAGAGAAGGAAAAAATAATCGTAAAAATCATAACAATATACTATAAGAAGATAAACAACAACAAGCAAAATATTCCATAAATGAAGAACATAAATCATCAAAAAAACAAAAGAGCAAGACATGTTGACCATGATACAATTAAGAGAAGTTGAGGCATAATAGTAAGATCTAGAGGACAAGGTAGTGAGACAATGAGGTTAAAAGGATGAGACAGTGAGTTGGGAAGGAGATGTGTACAAATTTGAAGGGTGAGGTGATGCAAATGAGGGTTAAGAGAGTTTAAGAGCGAGGGTTGAGAGGGTTCATGCAATTTGACAACGAGGGTTGAGAGATGAAGAAATATGAAAGATTGTGAGATGGCGATGAGTGAGGGTTGAAAGAGTTTGAGGATTGTTGAGAGATTAAAGAATTCAAAAGGAGTATTTGAGAGATGAAGACCTCTAGAAACTTTTCCCCTCATAAATTATAAATCTAAGAAAAATTGAAAAACAATTTAATCATAGATTAATGGATGTGAATGAGTCTTTGTTATAATTTGTAACTAATTATGATAAAAGTTAATTAAAATATCACAATATTCTTATTATTTTATTAAAATTGTTGAATTAATATTTTAATTTCATACATCATCAAGTACAAATAAAAATAAAATAAAATTTAAGAGCTGCTTAAAATTTTATGCTAATAAATTGCTCATGAGATGCTTAAATATAACGTAACAATATAAACTTCAATAAAATGAAAACGATACATCTTTAAGATACACCCATTATGGATTCTAGTAATTAAATATTTGATATTTACATTTAAAAAAAAAAAATTCAAAGATGGAAAATAAAAACGATAAATTAAATAGTAAAAAGCGTATTTAGTTTTTTTTTCTTCTTCTTATCTTTAGAATTGTTTCTTACTTTTGTCTTTTTTAAGGAAAAGAGAAATAGAAGATGCCTGCCTTGCATTATACCGGCCGTGATATAGATTGAACTTATCGAAGAGAATGTATAAAGTAAAGTGAAAAGAACACGAAATAAAAAATTAATAAAGGAAAATGATCAAATGTCAAAATCATATACGATCTCTAATTTTACATATAATTAATTATTTTTTATAAACTTAAAATTTTAACATTTATACCAATAGTAAAGACGATATATTTTTCTGTATATATATTTTTAGACTATTTTATTTACGTAATTTCCAAAAATTACTTGTATTTAATTATAATTATTTTTATCATTTACTTTTTTTTATAAATAAAACACATAAAAATGGTTTTTTTCACTGTTTATCGTAAGAGAAATGGTAAACATTTGATAGTGTAATCTCAAGTGTATGATTCAGCTGTAGGAATTGGTTTGAATCTTGTCTTGTGTATGCAGTCGCGTTAAATTTTGGGACTAGCTATCTCACTTTTTAATGTATTTTTAACCTAACAAGAAGATTAGTCACTGCTATCACGTAGATACCACGAACCAAAACATTCGATAGTGTTGACTAATAAGTAATAATTTATACGAGACGGGAAGAGGGCACATCCTCGTAAGCCACGTCAGCTGTGACACACAGTGCGATTTGTTATCGGTCTGGGTAGGTAATGCGATGATTTATCCGGTGAAGGGAAGGGAAGGCAGAGAGAGAAAGAGAGTGGTGTTGCTTAGTAGCCAAGACAATAATAATATTGAAACCCAATTTAATTAGGTTTCCACCTGCTATTGTATCGTTAGAAACCGAAACTGTCAAGAGTGGGCGAGGATGGCAGAAGAAAAAGAATCAACGTCGATTCCTCTTAGTCAAGCCGACAATGCATCTCGCGACGATCCCGAAGACCCAGCCAAGTCTCCTCCAAGCTCCCCCAACTCCTCCACTCGCAGGGTCCTATTCCTTATTTTTCTCTCTCTTAATTTCAAATGTTATTTTTCTCCCTTTAAATTAGGGCCACCTTCTTCGATCTCGGATCTTGCTCTTCGTTGTCGTTTTGTTTATTTATGCGGTGGATGTAGATAGTCGGCAAGTCAACCAAGAGTCTTCTCGGAAATCTATTTTTATGGGCTCAGAAATAGGTTTGAACCCGGAATAGAATGTTTTGTAATTAATCATGTTGACTGCATAACGGATCTGCATTTGCAGCATTTCACGACCAATGGATTTTGTTTAAGGTGTGTTTTTATGTTATACAAGAATAAGCCCATGTCGTAGTGGAGAGACTAATAGTTCAAATCTTAGCTTTGAGAAATTGCTGAGAATATTGAGCAGGGGAGTCTGTGGTCCATATTACCGAGGGATAACTCCATTTCTTAAAAATATCCTCTTATCTTCTGAGCGATCAACAATAGTTTTTATTTTGGTTTGCATTTCCTCTCATGATTTTTTTATTTATTATTTCTTTACAAATTGGAGTGAGACCAATAAAGTAATAATATTCTCTATATAAGTTCTAACACCGGTAGGAGTTCATTCTCTGATTTATGGGTAACATGTTGAGATTTTGCTTGCACTTAGCTCTGAGGAGCAAAATTTGCTCCTTGCTTTGTTGTCCTAAAATGTACTTATCATATCTGAATAAAATTGTTAAATTGGATCACACAAAAAATATGACGAACTCAAAAAAATTGGAACATGGTCATAATTAAACTGCACTTTCCTGTTACCCTAAATTAGACATGCCTCAGGAAAAGGACACATGACTGCTGGGTGTTGGAATTCTAGGCTGATTTAGTGTGAGCCTTTCTGCAAACAACTGAAGCAAGAGTGGTTATCTTGCTTTTTATGATAAGGAGCTCTAGTGAGCATCTGTTTGGTGTAATAAATAGGTTATGAAGTTTTATATTTTATTTCAAGAGAATATCTATTTTTATCTTGCTATTGACCCATTATGTGCACTTGTTTCAGGCTTGCTGCTTTGTTCTCCAGAGTTGGGTCTCAAAGAAATTTATGACTGGATGGTAATGGACAAAACCACTCATTTAGATGATTAAATTTTATTATCATTGTTGATGTGACATTTTTTATTCGTTTGATTATCAATCTGCAGTGTTGTTCTTTTTCCAGTAGCTGTTACCTTCTTCATTACATGGTGGTTTATTCAGTTCGTTGATGGTTTCTTTAGTCCAATATACTCCAGGCTTGGCATTGACATATTTGGTGAGTAATTTATTTTGCCAATTAACATAGCTTGTATAATTATTTTTTCCTTCTTGAGAAGTTACCAATAAGGGGAGTTTTTATTATGCTATATGTAATATAGACTGTCATATGACATATATCTGAAACATAAAAAGCAAAGTGAACGAATATATACTGCATGAACTTGAAAATTCAAAGGTAATATAGACTACTATATTGTTTTACCAGTTGTGCAGGAAGGCATTATTGTTTCTTATAAAGTTTTAGTGGCTAATCTGGAATAACTCATTTGACTTGTGCTGTAAATGGTTTAGAGGATATCTTACTGTCTTCATTCTTGTATTTCTCTGGTTTTCTTTGATAAATTTATTTTCTATCAAGACACCTCACATATAATATATTGCTGCAAACCTCTTATGTTCCTTATTTATTTTTTAACCTTTCCATTGGGTGATCTGGATTTTGGTACTTAACCTTACTCTGTTTTAAATGTGATGTATAAAGTGTGAAGGCTCTTTGTTTGTGGTGCAGGACTTGGTTTTGTTACATCGTTAGCTTTTGTATTTCTTATTGGTGTTTTTGTTTCGTCATGGATGGGAGCCACTGTTTTCTGGATTGGAGAATGGTTCATAAAGCGAATGCCCCTTGTTAGGCATATATATTCTGCATCCAAGCAGATTAGTGCTGCAATATCTCCAGGTATGCTCTTCATAGGCCATAACTGCATTTCAATTAGAATTAGCCATAAGAGTTAGATAGTGGGGTCTGAGTTCACAGAGATGGGCAGTGGCCAATGTACAGGTTGGGTAGCTAGTGATGTTACAATAGGAAAAGTAACTTCTTTTTAAGTAACTTTCATGGCAGAATGCATAATATTCTTTTTTTAGCTTTACCTTAATTTTAGTGTGAATATTGTCATGTGTACCAAAGGCACACAAATTGGCATGTCAAAGTTATAATGCAAATTATTTTTCATCCACTCTCACTCACATACGCCCATGGGACAAACTACTTGGTTAATTTTGAGCTCACCAATTTTCGTATGAAAACATCTCTCACTAAATAGCATTTCTCTTGAGCAATATGGATGTGACGATGGAAAAGAAAAGAACTAACAAATCCGGGTTGGTTATGGCATTCTGTAGTTGTAAAGTCAATAAGGAATAAATGATGATAGTTGTGGCAATGGTTGTTATGTCACGGGTGTGTTGTACTGGTAGGGGTTTTGTAATTGTAATATACTGGTGAAGCTGAATCGGTAATGGTGATTATAGAAAAATTGATGGTATTGATAGTATGTTGGTACAAATTCACTAAACTAAATTGAGTACATATATAATAAATTTAGTTATTAGTTTTGTCAAGTTATCATATGCTATGAATAGGGTTCATTAGGCCATTCGTCTATAGATTAAAGGTATGGTTTAAACTGTTTTTCCTCATCATTTTACCTGTCTACATTTTCTTTTAAGCCAAACTGTCTTCCCAATCAGTGAGTTATAATGTATTATACTAGTACCAAGAATCAGTAAATAAGAAAAAATGAAACAGCTTTATGGAAGAATGCAGACCCTGTCTGTCTGGACTCTGTGAGAATAGGCTAGAGTATCCAGAGAAATTCACGAGACTCTGGATCCTCCTAACAATTTCAGATTATGACCAAAAAGACCCATTTGGCCATAAACCCTTGCTGTCCCTGTACAAATAATAACACACCCAAAACTAACTATTTATTCACCTTGGGTCCTGTCAACCATTTATAATGATTTTTTTTAACACCTTTTCAGATCAAAATACCACTGCCTTTAAAGAGGTAGCAATTATCCGTCACCCACGTGTTGGTGAATATGCCTTTGGCTTTATTACATCAACTGTTACTCTACAGGTACTCTGAACTGTCTCTATAAATTTGTTTACCAACCTCCTCTTATTTATATTGATTGAATATATGTGACGGTTTCATTCTTTTATTTTGATAGCAAATAAACTTCCATCAGTTTCTATTATTTGTATTAATTTGACTGCCATGAAATGTAATATATCCAGTGTTGGAAGCTGGAATGCACACATATTGGTATCACATATAATACGATGTGGTCCATTTTAACATGATTCTCAGGAAGTCACCTTCATTAGATCACTGCTGGATAATCGTAACAATAACATTTGAAAAAAGGGCTTCTGTAAAATATGGTTTCTAATACTTGATATGTCATTTTCTACGGGGATAAAGACACGTGTCTACTATATACCCTATGCATTTATGTGAGTCTGTGTGTGAGATTTGAAGCAGCATTAATTTTGCTAAGTACATCCCTGGTTTACAATGTTTTTACTTAACATAGTGTTTAGTTAGAGGGGAATGAAGGAGAGAGGAGGGGAGCAAAATTCCTCTTAACCCAATTTTAACTCCCTTCTAATATTGGCGGGATTTGAAGGGGGGAAATGATTTTAAAACATTTTTAATATAATATTCAAAATATTCTTATTTATGTTATTAAATTTTGAATTATAAAGATACAAAAGTAAATTAGTTTTTAAAACCATTCTTCTCCTCCTCTGAACCAAACAAGAGCTTTGTTTTAGATATTTGATCATTGATTATATCCTTTTTCCTCCATCCCAGAAAGATAATGAAGATGAAGAGCTTTGTAGCGTTTTTGTCCCAACGAACCATCTGTATATTGGCGATATATTTTTGGTTAACTCGAAAGATATTATAAGACCAAATCTTTCCATTCGAGAAGGCATAGGTAAGTTTTCTTTCCGTTGATTCATTGCCAACTTTACTTTACGTGGGTCGTATTATTCTGCATGTTGAAATTCTTAAACTTTATTTACATGTTTTCTAATTTTATGGTGTAACGTTTGGTTGACGCTGATGCAGAAATCATTGTTTCCGGGGGAATGACTATGCCACAATTGATATCTCCAGTGGAAAGGGAAACTAGACCGAATGAGAGAATCTCTCTGAACAGAATTGGATAAAGAATTATACCTGTTGAAGATCACGACTTCTTGTACTTGTCGTCTATTAACATGGAATGGATGGACCACGTTGGTGATGGACATTATATTCTGAACTGCCTTCTGATGGAAATTGTATTTGTATAAGAAAATTGTTGTTTTTTACATTCTGTTAGAAGTTCAAATGAAAGTAAGATATCTTGTACCACTGTAGTTGTATTCCCAGTATACCCCCTGCTTTTGTTCTATTTCTATCCACCCAACCTTAGTTTGACACAGACGAGCTACCAATATATATTCTGAGGGCCTCATGTTATTAACATGAAATAGTAACAAATCATAGTAGTTGGATCTCTGTCCAAATATAATTGATGAGGAGTTTATCTAAATTACATCTATCTTCCTGTTTGTCTGTTTGAAAAACTATGTTGAGTTTGTTCTTGATTTTTCACCTTTACGAATAGGCAACATGTACGAAAAATTTTAGGCAATAAATTGATGATTAAATTTTACATATTATTAATAAATTTGGTTTCGTAATTATTTTTTATTGCTATCATCGTGATAATATATTAAGTTTGAGTGGTTGGGATAATTTATGTTTGTATTTTATTTTTCTTACATGCCATTTTATTTTATGATACTTTTATTTTTTGAATTTTATATCAATAAGTTATGTATAAAAACATTTTTTATATTTTAATTTTTAATCAATATTTTAATTTCTTGGATAATATATTTTTTGGTACACTTAAAACCATTACAATTAAGTGTACCAAAAAAAATCTATCACTATTAAACTAATATATATATATATATATATATATATATATTTTTTTTTTTTTTTATATTTATAAAAAAGCTATTTAGAATATAAGTATTATTTTTAATATAAGCATAATGTTCCTCATATTTCTTCAAATTATATAATTTTATATTTTACCTGTATTTACAAATTTTTATTTTTTACATGTTGTATAAATCCACTATATTTTCTTTATTAGAAAAAGTGAAAACCAAGTGTAAGTATTTTTGTAAATTAATTTTTATATATTAAACATGAATTTTTATCTTAATTTTTATAAATTTTTCTTTACCAAGAGTGTGACACCCTTCTACCCCAACATTAATACACAATAAATGTAAATATTTTTTTTTCTTTTTGAGTAAATAAAATCTTTCGTAGTTGACAAATGTCTCAAATATCACAAGGTAGAAGATTCACATTCATAACTCATAAATCATCACTCCAATGTAGAAATTATAAAAGAAAAGAAGTTAAGATTTTCAATACAATTTAGTGAAAAATAAGAAATCATATATATATACAAATAATAATAAAGGAAATATAAATTAATTCCAGTAAAGGTGGCAGTGCCTCCTGGTTAGGGATTAATTTATAACTTCCAAATCATGTAATAAAAATATAACAAAAATGTACATTTGAGTCTTTTATTGGATTATAAACTTTATCTACATTATCTCTTCGTTAGAAATTACAAAAGAAGAGAAACTAAAGTTATTAAAACAATAACATATTAAACTAAGCTAGCTATGCCCCGATGTCACATCCTATCAGAGCATGCCCAACTGAAGTCTTAAGCCTCATCAACCACATCCTCATGATGCTGATTGCCTGCAACATAATTTAAACATATACAAAAACAACAAGGGAGTGAGAAACTTATCACTCAGTTTTAGGTGAAGAAATAAAGGTTAGATAGCCAACAAATATAAATCACATATAAATAATACACATAAATAATCAATATCACATATATACTCATTTATCATGTTATGATGTCATGGACTCGACTCATAAATGCATGCATGTGGCGCCATAAGGAAGTTTCACATATCATCACTGGTGACTCTAAGGTACACCTTGTTAGCATGTTACATCGTGGGTGACCCTAAGGTACACCTTGTTAGTCGTGGGTGACCATAAAGTACACCTTGTTAGTCGTGGGTGACCATAAGGTACACCTTGTTAGTCGTGGGTATGCGGCCTCAGCGGCACACCTGGAGTCATATATGCATATGATGCATGTCATACATTTATAATTTCATTCACTCAACATTTAACTTATTACATAATTTCATTTAGTACATCATGTCATCATTTTTCATATTTTTATAATCACAACTTGTCTCAATAGTCCATTCGTAGGTCTCATGTCATTTGTCCATATTTCACAAGGTCATGTCATAAATACTCCTCATAAGGTCCGCATAGGAATTCATAGAGAACATTCTTTTTCATATTAAAACTTATTTAGTTTTAGCATTAATTCCATATTCATTTATTACTTTCAAGGAACAAAGTAACAAAGAACAAAGTAACAAGGAAACAAAGTAATAAGGAACAAAGTAACAAGGAAACAAAGTAACAAGGAACAAAGTAACAAGGAACAAAGTAACAAGAAACAAAGTAGAGCAAATAAAAAGACAGAACAATAGGCAAGGGATTGGGGGTCAATCCGACAAACAAACTATCCAACAATTATCCCCACACCCCCGAGCGAGGTTTCTCACTCCCCTTACCTGGATAAGCGGAGTTGAAACTTGGGTATGGCCTCCTCCTCTGGATTCCCTCTTTCTTTCCCTCTCTTTCTTTCTCTTTCTCTCTTTCTCTCTCTCTCTCTCTCTCTTTCTTTCTCTCTCTAAGATTTTCACTTATCACTCCGTTATAAAATTTTCACCCTCCTACCCCTATTTATAGGCAACCTGGTGTACCCGGAACGGCCCGTATTGAATTCGGAATGGCCCGTTCCGGATCCTTCGAATCTATGCAAAATTTTCAACTGGAACGCCCCGTTCCAAAATCAAAACGGCCCGTTTCCAAAAAGCAGAACGACCCGTTCTAAAATTAGAACGACCTGTTTTGGGGTTCACGTTTACACTTATTGACCATAGTTGGAACGCCCAGTTTCTAACACAACTTTTTAAGCATTTTTAAAATCTCGGAACGGCCCGTTTCCCTTTGGGAACGACCCGTTCTGGTAAAACAAAAATGAGTCTTTTTATTAATTTGGAACGGCCCGTTCTGCTGCTCGAAAAATAGTATCTTTTTTTCGTCTGGAACGGCCCGTTCCGGCGTAAAAAAAATATAATTTTACAAAATTTTTATAACCATTTAATTAACTAAAATAACTATACAAAAATAAATAATAATCAACATTATATTAGTAGAAAATTCGGGGTGTTACAAAGAGAGTTGGTAAGATTTTTTTTTATTTTGTATTTAATTCAATTTTTATTTATTATAATTTTTATTAATTAAATATTAATATTTTAAAATAAATTATTAATAAATAAAAAATAAATTTTACAATACAAATTATTTATTATAAATCTAAAATATAATTTATATGTTTAAAGTTGTTCATGTATAATTATTTTAAAATTTAATTATATTATACGTAATAAACATATATATGTATATTGTATAGACTAAAATACTAGTTTATATATAAATTATAATAATTATTTAAAATGAGATATTTTTAGACATTATTATTTAAAGTACAGATAAATTAATATGATTATTTAAAATGAGATTTTTTTTTAAAAGTTATTACTTGAAAAAAATAATTCTATGAATTTTTTGTTAAAATTTTATCATTTAAATTTATTTTTAATTTGAAATTAAATTTAATATTTTTAAAAACAAGTATTAATAATTTTAAATAATGAATAATAATAATCTTATACAAATAAAGCATAATTTATATGTGTAAAATATTTATCTCGTAAAAGATAAAACATTTAAATACTAATACTAGTATATGTATAAGGATATAAATCAATTCTTATATATTAAACATGAATTTTTATTTTGCATGAAAACATTTTTTAGAATTTTTCATTGACATGAGAGTTTTTAGAGATTTTTTTAATTTGTTGTCTAATTTAGTTTTTATTTATTTTAATTATTTATGATTTAATTTTTAATATATTTAAATAAATTATTAATAAATAAAATAATATTACACTATAATATAAATTATTTATCATAAATATAAAATAAAATTTATATATTTAAAAATATGACTTATATATTTAAATTAATATTTTATTTATATATATAATTTATTATAATTTTAATAATAAATATTATATATATTTAATATAATATATATTTAATTTATTTATTTCACATATTAAAATAAAAATGATGAAATCTTTTCAACGTTGTTATTTTAACAGATAAAAAAAAGTAAGCTTAATTGTGTTTTTGATCAAGTATTGTAGTCGTGCAATTTTGATCTTTAAGATTTTAATCAAGTAATTTTAGTCCTTAAAAGATTGTAATAGTGTGATTTCAGTCCCTTGATTTTTAATTGAACAATTTCAGTCTTTTAAATATTATAATTGTGCAATTTTAGTTTTTTTCATTAAAAATTTAATAATTTTAAAATTTTAATATATATATATATATAAGATTTTAAAATTATACAAATTTTTGCTTATTTAAGTTAATGTATATTATAATTTTTTGTTAATGTATTAAATGATATATATTTATTATTACTACATAAATAAAATTTATATATTATTATTATTTTAATATTATTGATAAATTAATATAAATAATACTTTTAGTATATTTATAGATAAACTAATAATTTGATCAATATAACTTAGTATATATTAATATACTTTTACAAAAATATAAATATATTAAATAAGATGTGTATATTTTTAATTAATATACTTATATTTTTTGTAAAAGTATATTAATATATAATAAGTTATATTTATCAAGTTATTAGTTTATCTATAAATATATATAGTAGTAATATTATTGATATTAATTTATCAGTAATATTATAAAAATAATAAAATATAAAATTTATTTATTTAATAATAATAAATATATATCATTTGATACATTAACGAAAACTATAATATACGTTAACTTGAATAGACAAATAATTGTATAATTTTAAAATATTATATATATATATTAAAATTATTAAATTTTTAATAAAAGAGACTAAAATTATTCAATTAAAAATTGAAGAATCAAAATCGGACGATTGCAATCTATTAGAGATTAAGTGTGTGTTTGGTTAAAATTTTGAACGTGATAAATCACGTCAAAATAGAAGCTATCAGTTATAACTTGTGTTTTAAACGTGATTTTTGCTTCGAATAACGTTTTAGATGTGTTATCAAACACACACTAAAATTACCAAATTAAAATTTTAAAGATCAAAATTATACAATTACAATACTTGAGAGATAAAAATACAATTAAGCCATAAATGTACTAGTCTTTGTTTCATAAAAACAGAGGATGCATCATTGCATGTTTAAAGTTTTAGTTTATTTATTTATTTATTGTTATTTTTCCCTGTATTAAAAGTTTTTTATTTTTTTACAGACACAATATTAAAGCTTTATAGATTAGGGATAGATTAGGGAGACCGGAATAGCCAATCAAACCCGTCTTCTTGTTTTCTTTTCCTATCTACAGAAAAAAAAACCCAAAACCCTAGAATTTGAGAATCTAGAGCAGCAATGGACTTCGACGAGTACGATTATTTGGAGAAGACAGTGGAGGAGCAAGAGGACAGAGACTCGAGCAGGAGGAAGAAAGAGAGCGGTGAGAAGAGCGAAAGAAGCTACCGGAAGCGCGAGGAGATCGACGACGGCGCTGACGAGAGGAGGAGCAAGAGGTCAAGGGGCGACGACGAGAATGGCTCCAGGAAGGAGAGAGATCGCGAAGAACGCGACAAGGAGCGCCGCAGGAGTAGCAGAGACAGAGACAGGGATGGAGAGAGAAGTAGCAGAGACAGGGACAGGGAAAAGGAGAGAGACAAAGAGAGGGATCGGAGGGACAGAGATAAAGAGAGGGAGAAGAGGGAGAAGGAAAGGGAAAAGGAAAGAGAAAGAGAGAGAGAAAGAAGGGATAGAGAAAGGGAGGAGAGAGAGAGGTCTCGGAGGAGCAGAAGTCGTTCTGAGCGAGAAAGAGATAGAGAAAGGGATTTCGACACCAGAGATGGCCGGTAATACACTTAATCTTACTTCGTATTTGCTAATTCTCTGCTTAATTTTTTGCTCAAATTTTTGGCATGGGTACGGCAATATATATTATAATAGAATACTATAACATAGATGATATTAGCAGAACGGTTTTCAATAGCAGCCATTTTCATTTGCTATTGTGAATTGTCCCCTCTCATTTTCTAATGCTTTTTTGTTTGCTTCATATGCATAATAGGATTTGAAACCCTTCTTAATTGACAATTTCACAAAAAACAAAACCCGTCGATATTTGTTTCTTCATACTTTACAAGACTATTTTTTTCAGTGTTCCATTATTTCTTCTAACTTTATATTTCCTAGTTCACATTCTGCTAATATATCTAATATGTTGCATCATTCTTTTCTGTTTCTATTAATTTTAGCATCATCTTTTTTTTTTTTTTTTTTTTTTTTTTTTTTTTTTTTTAACTTCAAAACTATGTTCTTATTGTTCGTAGGTTGGCTGTGATTGTGCGTGTAGACTATGACTTATTATTTATCATGAATTTCTTTAATTTTTGTTTTGTTTTTGTTTTCGAGTATTTATGTGAATAGTACAGTTCCTTTAGTTTTTTTTATTTATTGTAATTGTAACATTTAAAAAATAACGGCCTTCCTGCTACAGCATTTTCAAAGGTGGCTGCTACCTGAGATTGATAAATACGGGGATAAGTATTGAGTTAAAAAGGTAGCTAGGAGGATGCACTGTCCTTCAAATGTTAGGAACCTGGCAATAATATTTTGATTAATTCATAAGGAAAAAAAAAATCCTGAACAGGGGCTCTGGTGTGTATGAATATCATAGGATTGAATGCTACTTTGGACTGTTATATTAACAATATACATTGTGTTTGAGACATTACTACTTCTCAGATTAGGTTCTGTTTTGGACTCTAATATTAGCAATGTATGTTTGTTTTATTCTAAAAATTATAAAATCTGAATATCAGGTCTAAATTTCATGTACTACGCTATTCATATCATATAGCCAAATTTTAATTTGAACTGCAGGAGATTTAGGGACAAGAAAGAGGCAGCAGAGCCTGAGGCAGATCCAGAACGGGATCAGAGAACTGTATTTGCTTATCAGGTTGATTAGTTGGCCTTTTCATTTGTTATAAAATTATAAGATCTGATATGTTAGGACATTGGTTATCCTTTTCTAATGATTGCCAATCTGCTTTGTGATGATTACAGATGCCCTTAAAGGCATCAGAGAGGGATGTTTATGAATTCTTCTCAAAAGCGGGCAAGGTCAGTTGGCTTTAATTTTTCATACAGTTTTTTTGTTTGTTTTTATATCTTATTTTACTATTTTACAAGTGGGAGATGGCTTATGTTGCCATTAGAACCTTTGTTATGTCTTATATAGTGGTAAGTTAAGTTGATAACAATCAGTATTCTTTGCCGGGGGTTCAGTTGAGTATTCCATTGATTTTATTGTGTTTAACAATCTGCATGCTGGGGAGTGCATAAAAGGGTTATATGTAGATATTTTGAACCACTTTGCATTCTCGAGTGAATATCTTATCCCTCACGACTTCTATCTTCTGAGAATTCCTCAATTCTATTTACTTCTAATGTTTCTTATTTTTAGGTGAGGGATGTCCGTCTGATCATGGATAGGAACTCCAGACGATCTAAAGGAGTTGGGTACGCATTTTCTTGTAAAATAATTTATTCTTCATGTGCATGCACTATTGTGGTATTAGGATATCAACTTTCAAGAATCATGTTTAACTGTATTCTTAAATGGACTAGCAATGCGATAATGATGAGGGATGATGGGAATACCTTGCACTCATGTTTAATCAATTCATGCTGCGTACTCAAGGTAGATGACATAATCCCGGTTTTCTTTTTGGTCCTTTTCCCAATTTTCTTCCTCTGCATTTGTGATACACATACAGTGAGGATTTCTTTCTTTTGTTGTTGAGCCATTTCAGTTTATATCTCTTGAACTGGTTATTACATATTTATCAACAAGGTTGACATGGAGGGAAATTTTTCTACATTCGTCTTTCTTCTTTGGGGGTGGGGGTTTTGGCTGGGTAGCCAATGGGTATCTAAATGATGTCCATATAGATTTGATCCTTTTTGGATTTTAGAATTGTTTGACAAGTAGGTTGCAGTATCAGACCAGCCTTAAGTTGGGTTCTCTTTCTTAGCATTGGATATGTTAACTGGCACATAAATAAGTGAAAATGTGTTGGTGGGTTATGTTCCTCCCTGTCTCAGCGAGTCACTATGGTTTCTAACATGGTCTTACACTCTCTTGATTGAAATATATGTTTTAGTTTTGAATTTTTATTATGCTAGGCTAACATTTTCTTTACATGAGTCAGATGCATCAAAAGATACTCTCAGCTTGAGCTGTCTGAACTAGAGTTTTTGTTTCCCTACATCTTTGCTGTATGCTTTGTAAGTTTTGATTGAAGTCTTTGTATTTTGTAGTTCAGAAAACTTGATGTAACTTCTTGATGAGGATGCAGGTATATTGAATTTTATGATGCAATGTCAGTGCCAATGGCAATTGCCCTCTCTGGCCAGCTTCTTCTAGGACAACCTGTAATGGTCAAACCTTCTGAGGCTGAAAAGAACCTTGTCCAATCTAATACTACTAGTGGAGCTGCTGGGGTAGTAGGACCATACGGAGCTGTGGACAGAAAACTGTATGTGGGGAACCTTCACTTCAACATGACAGAGGGTCAATTGAGAGAGGTATTTGGCTTTGGCTGTCTGGTGAATGTGTTTGACATGGGTTTTTATTACTGTCAGTCATCATTAGGAATATGAATGTGGAAAATGAAGCATTAATTTTATTTAAATATAACCTGAAGAACAATTTCGTAGCTTTCCTCTAAACTGGTTTAGTGTATCTAGTCTGCTGTCAGATTTTAATAAAATGATTTGATAATTGGACATTCATAAGCTTTTACCTTTTTTTCTTTAGATTTTTGAGCCATTTGGTCCAGTGGAGCTTGTGCAGCTGCCTCTTGACTTGGAGACGGGACATTGCAAGGGCTTTGGGTTTGTTCAAGTTTGTTACTAATGCTTAACTTCAAAAAGTGTTGTTTCCAATAATAATAATGTCACTTAACTCTTGTATATTAATTCTTGAATAGTTTGCCCATCTTGAGCATGCCAAGGCTGCTCAGAGTTTAAATGGAAAATTGGAGATTGCTGGCAGGACTATCAAGGTAAAAAGTGTTTCTGTGTGGTTCTGTCTGTTTTATTCACTTCACATGTCCTTAGTTTGTAATTAATGCTGTTCATCAAACACAGGTTTCATCTGTAACTGATCATGTTGGAAACCAAGATACAACTGCAAAATCTGCAGACTTTGATGATGATGAAGGTGGTTTGGTAAGTGTTCACTTGTATAAAACTTGAACAAAAATGGGTTCCCACCGACAATTTTTCATTGAAATTTATTTTCATTGTATGAAAATTTTGTTTAGGTGGACTGTGCATGTGCATGGTTTTCTATTCAGTTTGTTAGGCTTAATTGATTGGATGTTTTGTTTATTTCAATATTACTTTATATACTTTAGTTGCTAATAGTTCTAGATCTAAATATTTGTAGATCAATTACTGGCTTGTAACTATTTGATATTTTTTTGCATTAAAGCTTTACTTCGAATGAGTACTTACCATTTCCCTTGAGTAAATGATGCTGAAATGGCATTACAATTTTATGATGTCAGACTAATTAAATACTTAGGATCCCTTATTAGTTGTGGTTTTTTTTTTTTTTTTTTTGCATATTCACTTGGCTTAGAATTAGTTGCTTCCTGCATTCCCTCTTTCTGATCTGGCTTGAAATCTTAAGTTTTCCATTTTTTTCCTGCTTCCACTTATTTGGCACTCGGCAGTCAGAAACTGCATTTTTTTTTCTATGTGGGACTCTGGGTTAGGGTGGCGGTGCTTAAGTAGCGGCTATTTGCTTCCATGAAGTTCTGTTTTTTTTTTTGTTTGTTTAAGAAAAAGCTACTTTTAATTTGAAGAGCTTTCCTAAAATTGTTTGGTGCTTTTTTTTCAAGGGGAAAAGGAGCCAACAAAATCTCAGACAAATTCTTAATTTAGTCTATTATTGGTAATGAGTTTCCTTCTCATGTATTATGCTTTATTCTGTATACAGGCTTTAAATGCCCAATCAAGAGCATTGCTTATGCAGAAGCTGGACCGCTCTGGCATTGCTGCAAGGTTTGTGTAATTTTTTTGCTCTTGTATATTCTGTGAAGATATTCATTTTCTTAACAGATTCCAAACACTGCAGCATTGGTCTGCCTGTTGTCAATGGGTCAGCTCCTGCTCAACAGGCTATTATGCCTATTGGTAATCCAGGTATAATACCAGCTCCAGCTGTCCCAACACAAATTATGCCTACCCCAGTGATTGAACCTGTTGGAAACCCCACTGAGTGTTTACTGTTGAAGAATATGTTTGATCCCAACACTGAGGTGAGAATTAATTGATCAATTACAATCACCCTCTGCCATTTCATTTAACAAAGTACTAATATCAAATATTACAAAATGCAGACAGAACCAGATTTTGATCTAGACATTAAAGAGGATGTAGAAGAAGAATGTTCCAAATATGGACGGGTGAAGCATATCTATGTTGACAAGTAAGTTTATGAACAGTTAGCATTTGTCCATAAATGCTCTATTCATGCCATTCTTCCTTTATCTTATTTATCCCATGTACACTTTGTGCACACTTGCCATTTTATAATTGGTTCATCTTTTATACAGAAGAAGTGCAGGATTTGTGTATTTGCAGTTTGAAACGGTGGAAGCAGCAAGTGCTGCTCAACGTGCAATGCACACGAGGTGGTTTGCAGGCAGAATGATTTCTGCTATCTTCATGGTATGTCTTTGAGTGCTCTAATGACTTTGTTTCTTCAGAAATGCAAATTTAACACATTACAGTAAAAACTGTGTTGATTTCAACTGCCCCGTATTGGGAGGGTATGTGTCTGGAAACTGGGCATTGTCTGTTGATAATTTTAAGCTGAGGAGATTAGTATTGTTATAATTTTATAAACAAGGGAAGCTAGTGTGATTTAAACAAATCACATGAGATGTCTTGTAATTAATCTGCTTTCTAATAGAGTAAAGGTTTGATTGGCTTATTGGGTGACTATGATTTCTGCTGTCTACATGGTATTATCTATTGTCATAGTGCCCTAATGACTTCGTTTCTTCATATATGCAAATTCGACACATTACAGCAAGAATTTTGCTGATTTCAAATGTCTCATATGGGGAGGGTTTGTGTCCGGAAACTGAGGAGGCTATGTCTGATGAAAATTTTAAGCTGAGGAGGTTTTATAATATGATTTACAAAAGCAAGGGCTGCTAGTGTGATTTAAACAAATCACATGGGATGTCTTGTAATCTGCTTTGTAATAGAGTAAAGGCTTGATTTGCTTATTGGGGGAATCATTTGACCTGATAAGCAGTGGGAATTAAACCCCAGTCCTTCATACATGAAGTGCGTTGATCCTTGTTAGTTGAAACAATTCTGTTAGCAATTTATCTTCTAATTGAGCATTCGATTTTACCAGGCTCATATAAATGTTATCACAATTTTTTTTACGGTCACTGTTATGGCAGTTAAGCCAACATGTTAAGAGTACGAAACTAATAAATAAATCATGCTAAGATCGATGTGTATTTTTCATTGAGAATGCTTTGCATGCATTCGTATTGAGTTTCTAGCAGATGAGCGCTTAATTATCCGTGCCTTGCTTAACATTGTTAGAATGTTAGTGCAAAATTTGAGTTTCAAAGGAAATTTTCAGTGGGTCAACTTAAATTTAAATGCTTTATGTGCATTGCATTGTGCAGATGTAATGGCGGTGTGCAAAAATTGATTATCAAATAGCAAGCTTCTGGTTTTGCTGCAACCCCTTTCTTTTATATGCGTATTTTAAGAATATTTGTTTCTGTTTTGCAGCAACCTCAGATATATGAAGCCAAGTTTAAAGGGGACGCATGAAGAAGTGCTGACACACCTTATGGCTCTCGGAAACGACAATCTGCATATTTTGCTTGTTAGTTGTTTAAAATTGAGTTTAGTTCATAATTTTTTAATTCATGACTTGTACTATTAGATGTACGGTTACATAACTTTTACTGTCCAAGTGGTGTGATCTTCATGATCAGTGATTTTTTTTTTCATCCCAATGTATTCTATGTTAACCATAGTGCCTTCCCTTTTTTATCTGTTAATTTCTTGGTTACTTTTTCTATGCTAATGGCATGGAAGTGCTAGTATCGAACTCTAGTTCGCTTGTCCTGGAGAACCGAGAACGTATGTAGTGAATTGTACGATACGAAGGGTGGTCACATGCACGAAAATGGTAAGGTGTTAACGTTAAGAAAGGCAACTTTCATATAGCTTGAAAATGGTAAGGTATTTACGAACTCAATAGCATTTTAATGTTTTTGAAAAACTCTGAATTTTCTTAAAAGTATTTAATGCAGTTAATTAACTAGGTAATTAAATAACATGAATCAAGTATTAATCAGTTGGCAAAAAATTACAAATGATTCATGTTTGATACGTCAATGGGTTTTAGGTTCGATTGTCAAGGACTTAGTACAACATTTGGCCTTTGTACGAGTTTCAGATCGATTGTGAAACCAAGTGCAGCAAAAGTTAATCAATGAATGACAGAATATTAAACGGGTCTATTAGGGATGAAAAAGAGATCTCACCGGAAGGTTGAGTATGATAATGAATTTATTTAGACACACACTTAAGATATTTTAAAATTTTTTCTATTTAAAACTTTGAATACAAATTTAGAAGCGTGATTCTCTCTTATGTCAGCTTTGTCTAATTGTCTTCCACAGTACCCAAATTAAATATTTGATTTTTATGCAATTGAAGTAAGTAGGTAGTGTAAGTCAAAAGATGAGGGTGGACTAGGAATCAAGGATGTCAGATTGTTCAATTGGGCACTATTAGGGAAATGGGTATGGAGGTGTATGCTCTATCCAAGTACGATGTGGGCTAAGGTTCTTCAAGGTAGGTATGGGCGCATTGAGTCCTTTTCTAAGACTTCAAATGTGGATAGGAGGGATTCTTGGTGGTGGAAGGATATAGTTTGGGTGCTTCAACAAGGAAATTTTTGGTTGGATGAAAAGATTGATCGTTGTATTGGTGATGGTACTTCGACCCGATTTTGGGAGGATAAGTGGATAGGTGGTTTACGCTTGTTGGATGTCTTTCCTCGTTTGTACTCCTTTGCCTTTGATCCGTTGTCAATGGTGGGGCATAATGGAAATTGGGAGGGATCTACGTGGCTGTGACAGGTTAAATGGAGAAGAGAACCTTTTGTCCATGAAGTAGGGAGTGTGAATTCCTTACTAGAAATGCTTCAGGGACTACAAATTTTCTCTTCTAAACAAGATCAATGGAGATGGATTTGTGATAAGGATGGTGTATTCTCAGTGAAAAGTGCGTACTCTTGGCTGCAACGCTCGCTAGGTGGAGAACTTTCATATTCCTCAGATTTTCATCTAGTCATAAAAAGTCTTTGAAAATGCAAGGCTCCGATCAAGTGCTTGGTATTCTGTTGGCAAGTGTTCATGAATGCATTCCCTTGCAAATCATTGTTACAAGTACGTGGTGTGGAGTTGGAAAATAATCTATGCTCTCTTTGCTCTTTTTTTATCGAAGACCCTCTTCATCTCTTTCTAATGTGTCCAATGGCTTTTAATACTTGGTTATCTGTAGCTAAGTGGTTGGAGGTTGAGGTGGTCCTTCCAAATTCCCTAACTTCTCTCTATCTATATTGGACGAATCTTGGTATATATAAAAAATCCACCCAGTGTTTTAAAGTGGTTTGGGTGTCTGTAATATGGTCACTATGGCTTCATCGGAATGGTATAATCTTTCAGCAAGGTGTAATGGATTGTAAGGAAGTGTTGGACAACATTAAACTGCGGTCATGGAAGTGGATTAAAAGTTCTGTCCCTGGTTGTTCTTTTAGTTACTCTAGTTGGTATTTCAGCCCACGTTTGTGTATTTCATAATTTTGCTTAGATTTTGAACTCTTCTGTAATGGGTTGGAGTAGCCCTTGTACTCCTTATAATTATAATCTTTTTGCTTATCAAAAAAAAAAAAAAGGTAGTGTCTGTAGGTGTTGGTCGCTAAGACTAATACCATAATTATAAAATATTGAATAAGTAATTTTAAGAGTAATGATTTAATGTTATGTATTTTATATTTTAATAATTTAAAAAGTTAAATCATTAAAACAATTAAAAAGTTGAATATATTCAATATCTTAAAAATATATATAAAAAAAGTTCCAAAGTGGGCATCTTTCTCCAGATGGTTGAATTTCTGGTGAATTCAAAGTTGCAAACTTGAGGGTTTTGAACACAATATGGGTATTAGGAGATGCCAATGGAAGATCTAATATCATTTAATCATATTTTTTAAAGAAATATAATTTTCTTTTCATTAAAATGATGAAAAAGAGACATATTGAGAGATAATTTTGTAACAAAGATGAGTGTAAAATAAGGAAACAGGCGCAGGCTTAGGCCCAAGCGAGGCGAAGAAGCCCATTGATCGAGGAAGGTTAGTTTGGACTTTGGCGGTCTCTTCGGCGATAAGACCGCAACCTCATAGCCCTACTTACCAGCCTCTTTCCTCTGCTTCGTATAAACTACATAGAGTCACAGAGTGTGGAAGCAAAGCAGGTACGCTTTCTCTCTCTCTCCCTCTCTGTTTCCACGCCTAAAATTCAAACCTCAACACACAAAGCAGCAGCCATATCCCCAAAACCTCTCTGCCAAATCAAGTGACAGTGAGTGAGTGGTAGGTGCACGCGCAACATAACTGTATGTCTCTCAGATCTTTCTTTAAACCCTAGCACTAGCACCCTCCGATTTCATCTTCATTTGTTTCTCAAAATCGCTTTTGCTTTCTTTCAGATGGATAGGTATCAGAGGGTAGAGAAGCCCAAGGCAGAGACTCCTATAAACGAGAACGAGATACGCGTTACTACTCAAGGAAGGATGAGGAATTATATCACCTACGCCACCACTCTCCTTCAGGTTTTTTACTATCACTATAATCGCTGCAATTTTTTCTCTCACCTGAAAATTGGCCAAAACGCATCGTTTGTTTCATTCACTCTATGACAATACAGTAGTTGGGGTTGCTCCAATCGGATTAAAGCCGTGTGTTTATGTATTTGGAATAAAATCTTTCACACAAACTTTGCAGAAAGCAGTGTCTCTGTAACACTTAATTGTATATCTGAAACCAGGTAACTGGATTATCAACAGAGGAAAACGTGAGAGAATCATAAACCAAAACTCGAGTGAATTGAAAATCAGTTACCAGGTAGAGAATCTGATAACAGAACGCCGCGGTGTTGAGCTTTTGGCAATTGGCAAACGAATCAATGAAGGGAACCATTACTAAAACAATGAATTTGCAAAATCAATGATGGGAAATTTCTTGTAAATTAACATGGTTGATGTGTGAGAGATAAAACAAAAGAGCTATGGGAATCAGACAGGGATGACTGACAAGAGAGTGACAGAGCTGAGAGAAATGGTACTGTGACGAGCCTATGTGAATAGGCAAAGCAATAGTATGTTGGTTGAGTGAGGGCAATAATTTGTCCCGGACTTGTTAACCCATAAACGGGGCAAATTTTCCTTCCTAAAATATAATATTAGAATAGCGGTTATCTTGCTATCTACAATCCCGCTATTCAACTTTTGGGGTCGGATGCGCTGTTCCGCTATGTTAGATTGACAACTAGGACTGGTATACCTGTTTCTTTTAAGGCCATAACCTTGACTCTCCCAAGGATTCTCCCTATATTATCCCCACGCAAAACATACCTTGGAGCTGAAATAAAAAGATATTTTTTGAACAATTCTTTGTAGAAATACGACTCATGAAATTTTCTCCTGTTTTTAAGAATATACACCAAATGAACACTCTAGACGATAATCTTTTACTTTATGATATTTGATAACTTTTCCCCGCGCAAGCTCTGATAAAAGGAATTATACTCTGTAAATTATCTTATTGTTAGGATGATCATCTTTTCTCTTCTTATTGTTGTTTTGACCTATTTCTCTCTATAATTGAATTCTTTGTTTACTTCATCATATATGTTGATTTTCCGGTGATTTAGGATTTCCACCTTTTGTTTTTGGTGTGATCCATGCATGTATCAATTTATCTAGAATCAACTGTCATTTTACTATTTTTTAACATTTTATCTTGCTCTATTTGTAATTTTTTTTAGGAGAAAGGATCCAATGAAATTGTTCTCAAAGCAATGGGACGTGCTATAAATAAGACTGTAATGATTGCTGAACTGATCAAGGTGGGAGGATCAATATCTTTATGGAGTATGTTGGTCTGCATTTGTTCATCTTATTTTTGTGATTAGTGACGGCTCTGTTACTTGGTTCAGAGAAGGATTGTTGGCCTTCATCAAAACACCCAAATTGGATCAACTGATATTACTGACACATGGGAACCACTAGAAGAAGGCCTTCTTCCGTATGGATTATTGTTTCTTCTTTGCTACCTTATTAAATACTAAATGTGTTTGGGAGTGATTGTTTTGGTTGTGTTATGCTTGCCTAGTTTGGAGACTACGCGCCATGTTTCAATGATCACAATTACCTTGTCAAAAAAAGAACTAGATACATCCTCCACTGGGTAAGAACTTGGGTGATATTGTTTGATTTCTACCATTAAAATTTTCAAATACTGTAATGAGATTGAGTTCTTTTTAATTATATTTACTGTTGACAAGATCTTAATTTTTCTTTTCTCATGCAGATACCAACCTCCTCTTCCAGTTGATCAAGTAAAACCTTTAAATGAATATGAAGAGGATGGAGGTGAATTGATGAGTTTTTACTTTAAATATTTCAAAAGAGTGAATGTCTTGTGTGGTTTCTTAGCATGCTGACTGGAATTTGATCTGATGTAGAAGGCTCCCCAAGGATGCGAGGAAGAGGGCGTGGTCGTGGAAGGGGCAGGGGTAGAGGTATTGCTAAGTACTTTGTTTCATTTCTTCACTGTAAATGCCTGTATTATAGATTTTGGAATGGTCGTAAATGTTTTCTTGCATTCCTTTTTTTATTTTTGCTGTGACTACCTTAAAATGTAAAACTGCTTATTTGAACGAAGTCTGTTTTGTTTAGGAATTTACAATGGGGGTATGGAATATGGTGATGGTTGGGATGGTGGACGTGGCTATGGTGGAAGAGGGCGTGGCCGTGGAAGGGGACGTGGTTTTCGGGGACGAGGACGAGGCTATGGTGCCCAGCCGATTGGGTACTATGATTATGTTGAATATGATGCGCCACCTGCCCCACGTGGTAAGCATGCGAGTCCACAATTTATATTTCATGATAATAAGTTACCTTTTCTTATATTTTGCTGTGCTATTTGCGTTACATGGTGCTTCCAATTAAATCAGGCTACAGAAGAAACAGAAGAAAATTACTTCATTTAATTTCATAGACTCTTTTCCTTGTTGTCTTTTCAGTTTATTCTGTTCTCTTTTGTTCCTTCTTTAAAGGGACATTGTATTTGTAGTGTAATTTCTATTTGATGGTTTTGCAGGCCGAGGCCGTGGAAGGGGAAGAGGCCGTGGACGTGGAAGGGACCGGGGTGCAGCTGCTTGATCAAGTGGGGGTTGGTTATCATGTATATGTTAAGTTAGAAGATGTTGCCTCTTTGTTTAGTTCTTTGTGAGATTTGCTTATATTTTGGTATTATTTGAAGCGTTCAGTGTTGCAGCCATGTTCCTGCAGTTTTGATTTTGTAGTTTCTTTTTCCTCTGTAACCTCTATAATTTTGCCACGTTGGGTAGGTTAAGTTAGATATATTTCCTGTTTAAAGACTCATAAAAATCACAATTGTAAATTTTTAGTGGGAATTATTGCAGTGAGGTTTTTCCAAATTTGATTTAGTACGTGAATGTGGTATATTTTGAAGAAATTGTACGGGATGTGTAGGAGAACTTTTAAAGAATAAGTAATTATTTTTCCAAATTTAAGCCTTTCGAGGGGATGTTTTCTTTCTATTTAATATTGTTGAAAATTGTAATTTTGGGTAGGACTCACGGCACCTCAAGAAAAATAAGGCCTGTAGATGAAGATTACTACCTACGTTTTAAAACTATTTAAGATTTATGTATATATTCAAGGTCAATGTATATAGATTAAGGAACACTGAACGTATAAATTATAAATGTATTCAGTTTAAAATATTTATTTGATATAAATGTAATTATTGTTTGTTGTACTGATTCTTTTTTGTTTAATTAGGTTGTGTAAATATAGTATTTCTTGTACAGATTACATCTGGTTATATTAAATGGCAATATATGAGGGAAAAGATTAATGAAATAAAATAAAAAAACTAAAATATAACTAATTTTGGAACTGTAGGATGTCAGCATCAACTTCAGCGCATAACCAACTTTTGCGAGCATCAATGATTTCAGGACTTCGTGTCATTGTAATAAAACCTTAGTTTGTTGTACTATGAAATTTCCGAGTGACTTGAAAGTTTCGTGCATATGTAATTAAAAACAGAATTATTTCCTTCGTCGTACAATCACACAATGATTGCTCTTCATAAATTTATACACAGATTAAAAATTTTGGAGTAATAAATATATAATTTGTTTTTTACAATTTAACTAAATTATTCCGATTTTTTTAATAAATAAATTTATTTGAAATGTAATAATTAAATAATTAATAAAAAATAAGAGTTAGAAAAAAATAACAATGAATATCATGTTGAAAATTACCTTCTGTCCCAAAACTTAAACTCTTCTAGTTTTTTTTTATATATTTATTTTGTTTTCGAACTTATTATTTTTTTAACGATTCTAACAAATTTTTATGCATTTTTTTCCTTCTAATTATGTCCTTATGTGTTATTGAGTAATTAAAACTAATTTAAGTGGAAAAAAAATATCATTTTGAGTGGAAAATTATTTTACAATAATATAAATGAAGTAATCTAAATATATATAAGTTAAATGTTTCTTAATCTAAATATATATAAATTAATGTGTAAAAAATTAAAAGTATTGGCATACAATGTTAAAAAATACGAATATTAGTTATTTTATTTGAATATTAAAATTGTGGTTAATTTGAATGTAACAAGTTATATTTTATTAGTTGTTGACGAATGGGAGGAAGAAAGTTATTTTGACGGGAAGAAGAATTCTTGATTTTTCTAGCGATTGTATTAAATAACATCTATAATTTTATAAACAATATTTTGAATATTTCTTATGAATTAATAAAAAATTCTTGAAAGTGATAATGATAAAATGTCTCGTATCTTACTTTATTAATCTGTCACGCTTTATCTCGTCGTGTCTTATTTGATTTCATCCCGTCTTATTTAATAAAGTGAGTTCAAAATTTCAATCCACCTTGTCTATAAAATATTTATAAAAATATAAATTTTTTTTACGGCATAATTTTTTTGTTGTAATTTTAAAATATGAAATCATAAATGTATTTATTTATTTTATAAGTTTATTGTAATAAAAAATTATCACATTTATACTATTTATAATCATATAAATTATATTTTAAATATTTTCTATGAATTAATAAAAAGTTATTGAATGCGAGATTGACAAAATACTTTTCAGTTCGTCATATCCCATCTTGTCCCATCTCAATTATTAGAATGAATTATGAAATCTAAATCAAACCAAACAAATTTTTTGCAGTTTGGTTTGGTTCAATTTTTGTGATTTTTAAAATTTGTTATTTAAAAATAAACTAAAAATATGTAATATTATTTTCTTTGTTTAAGATGTTAAAATTAAAACTAAAAAGTATACAAATAGTTAAATATTTTGATCACTTAAAAAGTGCAATTTGATTTGGTCTTGATTAGTTTCACATTCTAATCCAAAAACATAACCAAACCATGCAGTTTTGGAAATTTAAAATTTGAAATGTTAATTTGTAGTTCTCCATCGATTTACGATTTTTTATTTGGGTTTGTTCAATTTTAAACACCCTTACTATTGAGCGAAATGAGTTCAAAAATTCAATCCGCCTTGTTTATAAAATATTTATAAAAATGTAAGTTTTTTTTTTATAACATGAAAACATTATTTTTAAATTTAAAAAGAATTAACTTATCTTAAATTTGAATATTTTGTAATTTTAAAATGTGAAATGATAAATACATTTAATTATTTTACAACTATATTGCAATTAAAAATTTATTATTTTTATAATATTTATGATTCTATAAACAATATTTTAAATATTTCCTATAAATTAATAAATAGTTACTGGAAGTGGAAGCAACAAAATACTATGTGTCTTAGTAAAGTAATTTCAAAAATCTAATATATCCTGTATAATAATTATAAAAATTATATATATATATATAATATTTATTGAAAATTAAATAAATGAACCTAATATTTCAGTAATAATTAATTTAAACACAATAAATGAAATTTAAAATTTCATAAAAATAATTAACATGACTATTCACACATAGTTAATGTGCTATATATATATATATGAAAGAGATCCACATACTCCAATAATAAGTTTTAATAAATATACTTTACTCAATAACTCATGTTTTACATCAAATTTTAATGATTCAATTGACAAATTAAAAATATAGATCAAGTTTGCGAATTTTTAAAAAAATTTAAATATCATACTTTGTTATATAAATTCAAATCAACTTATAAAGTACTTTTATGATTTTTTGTTAATTTAAATTAATAAAATAAAGTATAAAAAAAATTGACAAATTAACCCATCCCTACCAATTTTTTTAAAATTTACTAACCTGAGGTTAGATATGATGGGTCAAAGCAGTTTAGTAGATTAACAAAATGAACCTATATCCCATCTCCTAAAGTTGGATTACACGGATTGACATGTCAAGCCAAACTCATATTGTAACCCCTAATTAAAAGTAATTATTTTTATAGTCTTACTATAATAGTGAAATATTTGCTAATTACAGACGTTATTTTTTTAACAATGCTATTACTAGGAAAATATCATTTTCCTGCAAAAAAAAAAAAAATATTCGCAGAAATTTTTTGCGAAAAATAATTTACAAATATTTCTTACAAATTTTGCTACAATTTTTTTAATAATCATAGAAAATTTTTTTCATGGTAAAAATTTGCAAAAAAATATTGTAAGAATTTTATTTTGTTTCTTGCAGATTTTCTTGCAAAAATAAATTCGCAAGTAATGTTTACTAAATGGTAGAAAGATTTTGCAGGTAACTTTTCTTGCGGAATTTCTTGCAAATTTTAATCCACAAGAAAAATAAAAATATATTTTAAAAAAACTTCAAGTCCCACATTGATTGAAAATAAAATAATTAAAGAGTATATAAGTTGGGATAACACTTACCTTACAAGTTGATTTGTATGGTTGAATGTTAGACTTATAATCTACAATCTTAGAATTTAAAAGATTATGTATCACATGTTGGAGGCATGGAAACAAATGCTTTGGATGACTTCATTTATTGATAGAATTTATAGTAATTTCTTTAATTTTTTCCGTAAAAAATATTCTTGTAGAATTTATTGCGAAAAAATTTTCTGGAAATTTTCCTGTGAATTTTTTTTGCAAGTAATTTCGCAGGAAAATTTCCTGCGAATTTTAAAATTCGCAAAAATATATTATCCGAGGTATTACCTGCAAATAAAATTTCGCAAAAAAATTTGTAAGAAAAACAACTTCATTTTTATACCACTTCTGAAATTATTTTTTATCTCTTCAAATTTTTCAAAAATTACCCTTACAAATTACACTAACTAAAAAATTTATTATTAACAAGTCACTTTGATTAAATTTTATTTTTAAAAACACACGGAAGAACAAATTTTTTATGCAACTATATTATAAAAACAATATACTTTTATTATAATTATAATATCAAAATAGGTTTGTGAGTTCAACGGTTGAACCCAACCTTATCTGTCGTCCCTAATTAAAAATTATTCATTTTATGTTATTATTATAATAGTGAAGTATTAGTTAATTAGTGACATATTATTATTTATGATGTTTAGGACTTTTTTATCTTTCTCTTCTAATTTTCAAAAAATAACTTGACAAACAACATCATAGTTTTAAAACTTGTATTAATTAATATATATATATATATATATATATATATATATATTAATTTTTGAATTAAATATAGATAAAACTAACATGGTATAATATTAAAATAAATTATTTTCCATTGTAGTAAAATTAAATATTTAAAAATAATGACGATATAAAATAAATATTCCAAGAAAATAAAAAAAAATAAAAAAGTTATTAAATAATAAAAAAATTCTTAAAATAAAAGAAACTGGTTGATATTTTTATATATTTTAAAAATAAATTCAAACTAGTATTAAAATGATTTTAAAATTTAATTTATCCAGAATATGTTTTGTCTCTTAATAAAAATAAAATAATATTGTAAAGCTATTTATATTATTAATTAAAATATGTAATAACATTTATAATTGAAAAAAAAATTGTAATCTTTAAAAAAGATTTAAAATAAATAAAACCAACAAACATCTAAAATTTGATTTGATTTGATTTAATTTATTTTTTTGATTAATTACTATTTTTTTGAATATTAAAATATAAATTAGAATGAAGAAAGATGAAGAAGAAAAAAAGGTGCGGTTGGTTTTGGCCGGAAAAAGTTTTCTTGTGACACGTGTAAAAATTAAAAATCTTATTTTATCATAGAAATTCTACGGTATCCTAAAAAATTTAAAGGATTTAATTTTTTTTTGTTTTTTTTAAAAGAATATGAGAACATTTGATATTTTAGAATAATTTGATTATATTTATTATTCTTTTAAAATTCTTAATTAATATATATATATATATATATATATATATATATTACATGAAATATTTGAATTTGTTAAAGATATTTTTTTTATATATTATGAGTCATGATAAATTGAGATTTCTCATATTTATGTTTTTTTCAAAGTTATTTTGATTTTTACAAAATGATTTAAAATATTTTGACTAATATTAGGTAAGAAAAAAGAGTAAGTTAATTATTTAAATTATTTAGAAGAAAAAAATTAAAAATAAAAGAAAAAAAGTACTCTTTAAATTATTTTTATTTGTTTTACAAACTTATAATAACATATCTTAATTTTGAAGGGACCATATACAAGTTATTTTTTGAAACATTTTTCTAATGTTCGTTTAGGCTTTTTCCTTCACATGGTTGGTCTTTAAGATTTAGGATAGGATAACCAGCATCAATCCCCCCAATTCTATGAGCAAGCAAACCACGAACCAAAATTGCAAGGTGAAACAATTGCCATAAATTGAACATTAGTAGGGAGTGCCAATCTCCAAATTTAGGACCAAACCCTCACCTCTTCATCCGTACCAGTACTACCAACCAACTATTGGTATGCACTCTTAGTTGAGTATTAGATAGAGATAGATGGTGTCTAAACCCACAAGTCTGGAATATGAGGAACTGATAGAAATAGTAGAAGAAGTGATTGATGTTCTTTTTTACTCTCCACCTTCAACGTCCTCTTCTCTTGAGGTTGGACTTATCAATAGTGGAAGCTATGGTTGACAAGCTCCAAAGCTTGTGAAGCAACTTGAGGAGGTTCGGTTTCTTCCTTGAAGAGGAAGAAACTTGAGGAACCAAAGAACAAAGGAGGAATTCCTTTGTTGAGAAACTTAGGGGAGAAACTTCTTCTCCACGAAATTAGGACTCTTTAGAGAGAGAATTTTAGTGAAAAATTTTGAATTCATATGCTCAAAAGTGATTACAAATGAGAGGTTTAGGAATATATAGAAGTAGGTAACTTGTGGAGGAAGCTAAGCTTAACTATGGTTCAAGTGAACCATGGTTGGCTTAGCTTGACCGTCCACCTTAGTTTAGGAGGCTTGTGGAGCAAGCTTCTCAAGCAAGCTAAGTTAGAAGCTTGTAGCATAAGCTTCCCGAGGCACCAAGGGTAAGAAGCCAATTCGGCCAAATAATTTAGAATTGGTTTAGTTAGGTTCACCCAATGATGGTGAGACCTAGCTAAATCAATTCCTTGAAAAATATGGAGCAAAACAAGTCTAATATGTAAAATTTGGCATAGGCCCAACTCTGGCTCAATTGCTACTCACACCTTCATGCCTTGCTAATTGTCACCCCACTTCTACTACTGAAAAAGTAAAAATGAATGACCTTTAATACAAGGTCAAATGGAGTAAAAGTCTCCAAAGAACCTACTCTAAATTCACAATACAATGGTCTATAAAAAGGAAATAAAGTGTCTCACAAACACAAAGGCAAGATAAACCTATACAAGTAACTACTATATTTACAAACATATAAAAGGTCTTCAAAATCATCTCAATTCGTCTTGGTTCCTTTAATGTATCACCTCTTAGTCTCCTTAGCCTTGGCATGTTTCCATCAGGAACTAGATTGGGTCGAATATCCAGGACTGCTTGTACCACTACATCAGGCAACTCGGTGTGCAATCGAGACAACTCCCATCCAGTATTGTGCCACACATCCTGGAACTTAAGACTCACATCATGAATCCCTTAAGAATAATTTCTATATTAATTCCAAAAGGAAAAAACTCTTCTTATCACTTGTGATAAAAAAATGAAAATATAGAAGAAAAAAAATATTGAATGTATTGAATAACAAAATATTATGCTCATATGTAAACGAGAGGGAAGAGGATCAACTGGCCCTTGCCAACACTTGATGCACTATATCCCTTCAACCCTTTGAGCAAAATGTAGAAAAAGGAAAAAGAATCCATAGACTAACTCCATCGTCTTCACCCTTTTATGAACTATGAGATCATCCCACGGATGCCTTTGACATCCGGGGATCGTGGACCGATCATAAAACCTTGTTTAAATAATTGAACATATTAATTATTTGCTCTCAGGTTGCACAATAAAGGTTGGAAAAACTTATTCTTAAAAATCAGTATTCTTAATTCTACTTAACCCCTAGGGTCATAATAGAATGATCATATAATCATCTTCCCCTTATTTCCAAAACCTCTATATTGGAAATATTCTAGCAAATTGCCAACTAAGCCGCAACATTCTTTTATCTCATTTTTCCTTTCTTTTTCTTACACCGATAAACTCTCCATATCTTGGGTTTATCTTACTTATAGCAATATATGGCATCATCTTTTGACCTAGCCACACATGGACTTATATCCAATACTTTATTATTACTCCCCCATTCATTCATAACTTTGCCTTTAAGGTTGAAATATGAAAAATTACTTTTTAGAAACAATTCATTATCCCATTGGCATATTTAGCTATAATATTTCATTCCATTACATTAACCACTCTCTATAGGATGGACAATTCCTTATTGTCTTCTTAAGCTGTGACACATGAAACATTAGATGCATTCTAGAAGACTCGAGCAACTTCAATTTATATACTATTTCTCCCAACTTTTGAATTATTTGATAAGGCCCAAAATACCTAGGCACCATCTTTTGATGAATTCTTTGCACCATAAAATTTAAAATTTTTTGCACCACAAAAGTTTTTCTATGTGGCTTAATAAGTTTGAGGAAAACCCACTCATCTTCTGCAAAATGATTTTTTTTTATCTACAAAATGTTTCATTTGTTCTTGTTTCTTGTGCAAATTTTACTTCAACCATCACAAGGCTTCATCTCTATCGCTCAACTCTTGTGCTATAGGCTCAATATGAGTTTCTCCTTCCATAAAACGAACTAATGCATGTGGGAGGCAGTCTTCCATATACAATTTCAAAAGGAGTGGAACTAGTAGAGATCTGGAAAGTGGTGTTATACCACAATTTCACCCAAGGCATCCAATAAGACCATGATTTTGGTTGTTCTGAAACAAATTAAGCATCGCAAGTATGTCTCCAAACACATGTTAACTATTTTTGTTTGTTTTTCAGTCTCTTTAAGGATGGTAAAATTAATGATGAAATCTTAAAAATAATTCCTTTAAGCTTAACTAACTTTTTTTTTCTTTTTTTTTTATAGATAATGCTCACAATTCCATACAATCTTACTACCTCCTTAGTAAAACTAACAATTATACTATGATTTGTGAAAAAAGTGTTTAAGAGGAAGGGAATAGATATATTAATTTAGATAACCTATCCACCATTGCTAAAATAGCCTTATAGCCATCACTCTTGGGTAAACTAGTTATGATGTCTAATTTTACTCCAAACCAAAGTTGGAATGAGCAACGGTTGCAACAACCCATTAAGAGTAGTAGCGAAATATTTATGTTGTTAGCAAGTGTCAGAAGCTCTAACAAATTCCTGCACCCTATCTTTCATTCCTTGCCAAAACAAATTACCAACGAGTTGACAATATATGCAAAAAAAAAAACTTGAAGGACCCTCACTTGGAGAAGCATGAAATTCTTTAGTAATAAAAGAATTATAAGAGATTTGGTAGACAAAACCAATCTATCCTTGTATAACAACACCACCTTTTAAACAATACATAGGCTTTGAGCTCAATTCAATTTTCAAGAAATAAATGACCTTACCTTCATTCCTATATATAAGAAACAAAAACCTAATTCATCAAGACCACTAAAAGTAGTTAAATTAGTTAGTTGTAATTAATAATGTCTTAATTTAAAATTTTGATCCAAAAATATCCATAGAATTAAATATTGTTATTGGTAGTTATATTTATCACACTACTCAAAAGTTAATGAAAATTTTTCAACCAATGAGCATGACTTATAGTGTTAGTTCTAATAAATATATACATACTTATATAAAAATTAAGTAGATGAGTCATTAATAGACTCATAATAAATTAACAGTATAAAAGATAATCACTAATTAATGCATTCAAAAGTAGTCCTATGTTTCTTATAATTAGGACCAAAATAAGAGACCGAAACAAAGGTGGTATCTTTTAATGATGGATCATGCACAACTCCAACTTGTATATCTTGACCTTGGTGCCAAATTAGATAGGAAATAATGGCTCTCAAAACAACCTCATCATGGCTCCAAGATAAGGAATCTACCACCTTATTGTCCAACCCACCTTATACACCACTTCAAAATAAAGCGTAATAGTTTATGTAACACTATATGCTTTATTATTTGTTGTATGATTGTATGATATAAGTTGTTATATATGATGTTATGTTGTAGTTATTATTGTTTTTAGAACTTTGAGGGTCAACAGATCCTTAAGAGTTAAGTTATTTTGAGTTGTTTAAATTAAGGTCAAAGTTGACCAAATTTTAGAGAAAGTATATAAGATTTTCAAAGAACTTGAATTTTATAAGTTCATTTCTCTAAATTCTGGAGAGAAGTTTTAAAGAGATAAGTTTTTGAGTCAAGGAAGGTTTTTTCTTTTGGCTTCACTTGGAGTGCCTAGATCCTTTCTTAAGGTAAAAATCGGATAGCTAATATAAGTTGGAGATTCAGGCTTAGGAGTTGTGAATCTTTGTGAGAAGTCATCATAAGAGAGGTTTTGGGATTTTCTCCATCTTCTCTTCTTCTCTTTGCTTTGTGAAGCGATTGAGGTAAGAGAAGTTTGTTGTTTTAATCATTTTGATGTATTTAAGTTATGATTGGAGTTGTTTAGTCCATTGGTGGCTCAATTATTTAATATTAAAGTTGTTTTTAAGTTGAAAAGTTAAATTTTTTCAAGTATAAGGAAACTTATGACCCAAGGAAGTTGAGATTGATGAGTTTTGATGTGACATGATGAAATTAATGTTGAATTCAAGATATATATATATATATATATATATATATATATATATATATATATGTTGTTTATATGCTTTTTGATGGTTTGCATGTGATGGATCATGCCTGTGGTGGCTGGATTTGATAAAAATAAAGGTGAATCTCCATGAGGAGAATTCACATTTCAATTCGCCTAGCGAGAATGAACGTTTGCTCAACATTCATGTAGGGTTAAAGATCCTTTGCCTAGAATTGTGTTCTCACTTAACGATGTGATTATCATTTAGTGAGAAAGCGACTTTGTGGTAGTCTCTCTTAGAGCTCGCTTGATGTGGCATAACGCGCAAACAAAAGGACTCATAGGAGATTCTAGTCGCTCAACGAGTTATGGTCGCCTAACAAGATGAAACCACATATTGATTTGTTTGCTTAGCAAGCTTTTGTTCACCTAGCGACGAGCTCCAAAGGAGCTAGGTTGCCTAGCGAGGTATGTCAAATGAGAAAAGCCACAAAGAGCTTCTCTTGCTAAGCGAGAATAGCTAGTCCAACGAAAAGCTCCAAAAGAGCTTTAGTTACTCAACAAGGCTATCCGTTGCCCAATGAGAGCTCTATTTTGTGAAACTTATATATTGTGTATCATTTACATATTTTGTTAATATGAGGTAATAATTTATGATGATTAAGTTGAAAGTAACTTGTTGTATAAAGTTGATGAAGTAAGTTGTATGTTGTAAGTTGTGATGACATGTGGTCTATGTTTTAAATTGAAAGTTGCATAAAAACTAGAGAGAAAATTTGTTTCTGAAATTAAAATATTACTTTATATGAATATAAGTTGTGGTATTCTGCAAGTCCAAAAAAGTTGAAAATTCTTTAGTAAATAAGTTGCTTCTCCAATTGATTTTTTTTTAAGTTATCTCCTCTCAATTTTTCAGTTGAAACAGTATAGTGAAGGCAAAATATTAAATTTGTCGTTGACCAAAACTACATTTTTTATGATTAGCCACAAATTAGTCCACCTTCAACACTTGTATAACTACAACCAGATGGTGTAAATGTAAACTCTAATTTACACTAATCACTAAAATATTATCAAAAAAGACCAGAACAAACCTTCTCAAGAAGGATTTGAATATCTTATTCATCATCAATTGAAAAATGGTTAGGATCTTTGTTAAATCAAATGACAAACTAACATTTCATAATGAATTTCATGAGTACAAAAAATTCATATAACATCTCAATAGCATCCACATGTTCAAAGATTTTCAATGGCATGAAAAGCGGTAGGCTGGACCAATTATAAAAGCAAAAAAAATGAAAATATAGAAAGAAAAAAAAAACACTAAATGTATCAAATAATAAGATACTATATAGTAGTGTTCGCATACAAAGGAAATCAGAGCAATGCTCCCTAGAGAAGAGATATTCTCTCTGTTAGAGGCAGAGCCACGAGGTGACTGCGGAATGCCACGATCCCCCCAAAATTTCTCATCCCCTTTGAAAATTCCATATAAAAATGTTTTATGACATCCCCAAGAAAAAGAAAAAGAAAATAAAAATTTGATATTGATCCCTCTTGAACTTTTATCTTGCCTTCACCATTGTTCAGTCTAACCCTAATGTTCTAACATGATGATTAATGATCCTTCTCTTATTTTCCAAATTTCTACATCGACATACTTTATCCCTATTCTGTTTTTTGATACATTTTATTCCTTTTCTTTAATTGCAAATATGCTAATAAGCTTGGTATTGGGAACACCATACTCAACACTAGCTAGTTGTTGGGTCAAGAGTGTCATGAAAGTCACCCAAGTTCAGTAATAAAATGAAAATTTGAGTACACACTACAAAAAATGTTACATATAATGACATACAAAAAGTGTCATTATAGGTATAATATATGTAGATATATATATATATATATATATATTTGACATATAATTATATTTAATTTTAATATTGATTTTGAATGAGATTTAATAACATGTTTTGTGTGTCACTATAACTTATAAACACACTTTTTTAATAATATATCAATATATATTATATTTATTGTATGAATAATAGTAATTTTTAATAACACGTATTGTATTATTATAGGGTGTGTCACTGTATAATAATTTCTTATAATGACGTACAGGATCACGATGAAACTCTTCATATTAATTTTTTCAGTAATTTAAGATTCGAATTCATCCAACAACATCTTAAGTATCAGTAGCTTACTAAATTACTTCTCCACAGGAATCAGAAAATTTTCTCATGGTTACAATATAAGAAATAAGTTAAATATATGCACGTAGGTATATAACCCTTTAACACGTTATCTTATGCCGAATTCAGAAATATCAAACCATAATTTAAGTCTCCTCGCGTGATAGGAAATTGGAAATTTGAAGTGTGTCATATCGCATATGAATTGTGTGTGTATTCATAGCAGAAAATTTCATTTCAGCATGGAAATGGAGAAGAACTATACCAAGTAAAAATGAACAAACAATAACCCTATTAAAATTAATGGCCACACCAATTCTATGTACCTCAGATAATTTTGAATTGGGAATATAAAATATCTCCGAGTCACAAAATAACGAAATTCAAGCATATATTCTCCCATCTTCAGTTGCGAACAACAAAGTCGACTATATGTACAATGGTTAAACCATAAACTAGCAAGACAAATGAAAAGTTCCAAACTAAATTAAGATAAGCCTACCCTCCAACCACCATGATTGCCTCTATTGGCAAAATACTCAAATAAACCCTAACTTGGAAGTTTCTTAACATTTTCTCTTCACCCCGGTGAACAATTGATGGGTGTTGTCACCATATATATAGCAGCAAGAGACCGATATTTCTTCATCTTCTTAGGACAAGCACTCACCTCAACACCATCCCCAAATGCCTCCTTGTTTGGTAGTCTTTGAATTTGATCAGCCACTGGTTCATTCAAGAATGAGACTCTCTTCCTCTTGCCCCCAATATCACCGTCGTCATTATCATCGTTTTTGTTATTTGGGTCTTCGTCTATGAGTTGCATGAGATTCTGAGCCGCTACGAGAATATCATCAATAGACTCAGCCAAGGGGTCACAATTCTGGGGCTTACTTGTACGTGATGAAGGTGTTAACGTTTTATCTGCCATTGTGATGATGAACTAATTTGTTACCTTATCAAATGGGTTTTGAGATGGGTTTTGGTTCTTATAGTATTTTTGAGGTGAACGCCGCGTTGTTAGGGTACGTGATGATGAAGTGTTCTATTGGTCTCTGATAGAAAGAGAAAGAAAGGTTCGAAAGGATGAGAAACTACAAGGTTGGTTCTGTGAAATTGTTAGGAAGGTCGATGTTCTTATATAGCAGTATTTTACATTGCTGTCCTCTAAGGTTTTTTTTGTTTCCTTTTTTAACCTATTAATTGAATAGTTAATGCTCTCCATTAATTCATTATACCACCCTATATTTATGTTTTTCTTTGACTACTTGGTCAGCTATCAATTATCTAACGCATGCTTTCTGTCCCATCCACAACTTTTTTTTTTAATCTTTGGAGTATCATATTAATTTTTTTTTGAGAATCAATATAATATTAAATATTTGCCAGTCATTTAATGATAAAGTATTGATTAAATTGTCAATTTAATGAGAATATGCTATATAATGTAAAAAAAAGTATATGCTGTTGAAATATTTATTTTTATAATGATAATCATTTAAAAGACATATGTTTAACTGGTTAACGTAAAATAAGTATATCATCTATCCGTCCTTAAATATAATCCTTTTCACTTTTTTTTTCCTCTTTTTATAAGATTATTTTTTAATTATCAGTTGAATTAATTATATCTCTTTTAAAATATCTTTATTTAATTAACGATTCTTTTAGATAAAATATAATAAATGCATGAAATTATTTGGATAAAAACCATTTCTTATTAAGATTGAAGAAGATAAATTTACACACAAATATCTTTCTCTTCCAAACATTAATTGATTAGATGAAAGAATTTTGTAATTAAGTATTATATTAAAAATTAAACTATTGAATTATATCCTGAAAGAAATACCGAATAGTTTTTTAAATTCCAAATGTTAGAAATACTTTTATTTCCTTGTTTTCTAGTATTTGATTTCTGGAGGATGCTAAACAGGTTCCAGGGTTCAATATTAGGCTTTGCAATATGTCATAATATTATACGCAGTCCAACCAAGTTGACCGAAGTCATGAAGGAAAAATAAACCATGATTTCATGTTTTGTGTGGAATGTATTATGTATATGGTAAATATCAATTAGAATTAGAATATGAATGGCAGGGTCCACATTGGCTTATAGTTTTAGACTGCACTGCAACCATCTGATTTTTTTTCGTTTCATGTTCCTGTTTTAAATATTGTTCATGAGTGGTCTAATCAAGGGTATCACAGTTCACCTTTTTTTTTTTTACCGCAATATTGACCATAATACTTCACCTATTATAAAATGATTTATTGATTTTTAAAGTTTGAAATCACTTAAGGTAGAACTACTGGCGTGGTATATTAACAAAAGGTTGAAAATAATATGTACATAATTTTAAATTTAAATTTTGTTATTACTGCAATTTTGGCCATGAAAAAATATCTTTTAAGTAAAAGGAACTGAATAAAAAATCATTAATGTTACATATGCGTGCTTAAGTCGATCAATTTACAGATATGTGTACTTAAAGAGAGGTAGGAATGATGAAAGATGTTTCGCTGTAATGATCAAAAGAATTATTCCTAGTTTTATGTTTTAAAAGGTCTTACTTAAGGAGTTTGTATAATGCGGGTTCATTATATACATGATAATTGACAACTAGCATAAAACTCAAAAATAATTTAAAATATTTATATAAAAACATAAAGTCATTTAATGCTATAGTTTCTAAGACTAAATTAAACCATTTAATAAGATATATTTAATGCTTTTATATTATATGCTTTATGACAACACAGTAAAAAAACTCCGGATAGCTTTTATAGCATAATAGAATATTCCTAATAAGTTTTATAACGTTTTTCTGAGTTACAGACTTATGGTGTGAAAGCATGCAATATATTGTATTAAATATTTTAAATAAAATTAAAAAATTATTATTGAATGACCTATTATATTTTTTTAATAAAATAAATATTTTTAATAATAAAAAGTCTTTTCTGTCAAAAAAAATATTGTTCATTAATTGACGCAATAAAAAATCTTGTTTTATTAAATGCATTAATTACTTTAAATATAAAATCATAAATTTTCTAAATTTCTATATTTTAATTCTTTTGATCATTATTTATTTTTTTATATCTGGTGTCAAGTATCACGAGAACAGTCGAGAGGTTGAATATAATAAACTCCTATACAAGTGTATGATTCACAACTAAACTTAAAATTAATTTCTTATTGTTATTTAGTAAATTTGGCTCTATTGTTTTTTTTTTATAAATTTAATCCATATATTATTTTAATTGTATAAATGATATGTATCAAATTGAGTCAGTAAAATTACTTTTTAAATTAATATAAATTTTACCAATCTAATTGATAAATTATGTGATATTATATTTATAATTATATATATATATATATATATATCAAATTTTATATAATTTAAAATTTTCTAATTATATTATCTTATAGTATATATTTATATATTTTTTAAATATTATATTATATATTAAAATAAAGTAATATAATATATTATTAGACAATTTTTTAATTGTATAAAATTTTTATAATTCATCTAATCAATAAGAAAATCAAATACAAAATTTTAATTGATTAAATTTATTTTCTATAAAAAAAAAATTATTGAAAATATAATTATACTAATTTTAACATATTTAGTGTCAACAAATTTTGAACCTTCTACATCGAGGTAGACAAAAGTTGGAAGAAGAAAAAAAAACCACTGTACGGGCTTACATATTAAAATTTTTGAAGAAGTGTAAATTATCAACTAAATTTCTGATACTGTAATAATTGGTCAAATTGATTTTTAAAATTAATAAAAATATTTTTTGAAATTATAAACTACTAATTAATTTAATTCTTGAAACCGTAATGAGCAATAAAATTTTCGATGAAATAAATCTCTAAAACTACAAACTTATCAATCAATATAATTTTTAAAATTATAATAATAGTCAATAAAATTAATCTTCAAAATTAAAATGACTTGTTAACAACTTTTTTACCTTTGAACTTTCAAAGTTATTTTCTCATGCATTTTGAACCTGACATTTTCTTTTTGAAAATGGCGAAAGTGGTGGAGCTTGAATTTCAACCCTCATCCATTCTTTCTCTTTCCTTCGCTTTTGCCACCAAAGTCACTAAATAATTTAACTTTTTAGTTTATCTACATATCATTATTGGATTGATATGAATGATTATTAAAAATTATAAAAATAAATATGTTTGTCAATATTTTTATTTTAATTTTACAACTTTATTTATTTAAACATATAAAGATTTATTCTTTTGTAAATTATTAATACATGTTCCATCCTTTTATTAGTAGAGTAAATTTTTCATAAATAAAAAAATTTAATAAATAAATTTATATAATTTAATAAATAAATTTGTATAATTAATAAACTTGTATATTTGAAATAATATAATAATAAAAGCTATAATTTAAATTTTAAATTTTTTTTAATACATTGAATATAAAGACGGGTGAAGTCTCTGATAGTGAAGTTTAGTAAGTGGTCCATGGATGGTGCATTTAAAATCACCATAGATATAATATTAAAAACAATGAATGGTTGAAATTGTGATTTAGTGAGAAGATATATTGTACACCTTCACACACTGGATAAAATTTCTGAATATTTTACTGGATTTTTTTTTTTTTAAATTACCTATAAAAAAAAACACGTATTACGAAGCAGCTGTCACTTCCAGAACGGGCCGTTCTGAAACCAGAACGGCCCGTTCTAGATGAAAAAATAACACAGGAATAATGCACCAGAACGGGCCGTTCTACAAGGAAAAAAAACACGTGATAAACTACACCAGAACGGGCCGTTCTGAAATCTGAACGGCCCGTTCCAGATTTAAAAATAACATATGATTACTTAAACCAGAACGGGCCGTTCTGAATTCAGAACGGCCCGTTCTGGCTACATATTTGTTTTTTTTTTTTTCATTATACTAAATCACATTTAAAATTTAAGTATAGTTTTTCAATTGAGCGAGATATGAAGCCCCTTCCTCAATGACATCAAACATCTTATGAATAAAAGCCAAAACTAGGCCTAATAAACTTAAAACCCAAAAAGTCTTATACTAAGGCCCATAATACAAGACCAAACAATATAAACTCCTATACTACCAAATATATGAGAAAGGTGGTCATTTATGTAAAGTCCAAGTAAAGAGAACCTTATGCCCATCAAACCCATTAGGCTCACTAAGCTCAAAAGCAATCAAAAGTCTAAAGGCCCATGAAGCCCAAAGCTAGGCCCAACAAGCTTATAAAACCCAAAAAGTCTTATACTTAGGTCCATAATACAAGACCAAACAATATAAACTCCTATACTAAAGACCAAGTAAAGAGAACCTTAGGCCCACCAAACTCATTGGGCTCACTAAGCTCAGAAGCAGTCAAAAGCTCAAAGGCCCATGAAGCCCAAAACTAGGTCCAATAAGCTTAAAACCCAAAAAGTCATATACAAAGGCCCATAATACAAGACCAAACAATATAAACTCCTATACTACCAAATATATGAGAAAGGTGGTCATCTATGTAAAGCCCAAGTAAAGAGAACCTTAGGCCCATCAAACCCATTGGGCTCATTAAGCTCAAAAGCAATCAAAAGTCCAAAGGCCCATGAAGCCCAAAACTAGGCCCAACAAGCTTAAAACCCAAAAAGTCTTATACTTAGGTCCATAATACAAGACCAAACAATATAAACTCCTATACTAAAGACCAAGTAAAGAGAACCTTAGGCCCACCAAACTCATTGGGCTCACTAAGCTCATAAGCAATCAAAAGCTCAAAGGCCCATGAAGCCCAAAACTAGGTCCAATAAGCTTAAAACCCAAAAAGTCATATACTAAGGCCCATAATATAAGACCAAGCAATATAAACTCCTATACTACCAAATATATGAGAAAGGTAGTCATCTATGTAAAATCTAAGTAAAGAGAACTTTAGGCCCATCAAACCCATTGGGCTCACTAAGCTCAAAAGCAATTAAAAGTCCAAAGGCCCATGAAGCCCAAAACTAGGCCCAATAAGCTTAAAACCCAAAAAGTCTTATACTAAGGCCCATAATACAAGACCAAACAGTATAAACTCCTATACTACCAAATATATGAGAAACGTGGTCATCTATGTAAAGCCCAAGTAAAGAGAACATTTGGCCCATCAAACCCATTGGGCTCATTAAGCTCAAAAGCAATCAAAAGTCCAAAGGCCCATGAAGCCCAAAACTAGGCCCAATAAGCTTAAAATCCAAAAAGTCTTATACTAAGGCCCATAATACAGGACCAAACAATATAAACTCCTATACTACCAAATATATGAGAAAGGTGGTCATCTATATAAAGCCCCAAGTAAAGAGAACCTTAGGCCCACCAAACCCATTGGGCTCACTAAGCTCAAAAGCAATCAATAGTCCAAAGGCCCATGAAGCCCAAAACTAGGCCCAATAAGCATAAAACTCAAAAAGTCTTATACTAAGGCCCATAATACAAGACCAAACAATATAAACTCCTATACTGCCAAATATATGAGAAAGGTGGTCATCTATGTAAAGCCCAAGTAAAGATAACCTTTGGCCCACCAAACCCATTGGGCTCACTAACCTAGTTTTGTACTTCATGGACCTTTGGGCTTTTGTTTTGGTCTTGTATTATGGGCCTTAGTATAAGACTTTTTGGGTTTTAAGCTTATTGGGCCTAGTTTTGGGCTTCATGGGCCTTTGGACTTTTGATTACTTCTGAGCTTAGTGAGCCTAATGGATTTGGTGGGCCTAAGGTTCTCTTTACTTGGGCTTTATATAGATGACCACCTTTCTCATATATTTGGTAGTATAGGAATTTATATTGTTTGGTCTTGTATTATGGGTCTTAGTATAAGACTTTTTGGATTTTAAGCTTATTGGGCCTAGTTTTGGGCTTTATGGGCCTTTGGGCTTTTGTTTACTTTTGAGCTTAGTGAGCCCAATGAGTTTGGTGGGCCTAAGGTTCTCTTTACTTGGGCTTTACATGGATGACCACCTTTCTCATATATTTGGTAGTATAGGAGTTTATAATGTTTGGTCTTGTATTATGGGCCTTAGTATAAGACTTTTTGGGTTTTAAGCTTATTGGGCCTAGTTTTGGGCTTTGTGGGCCTTTGGGCTTTTGTTTACTTTTGAGCTTAGTGAGCCCAATGAGTTTGGTGGGCCTAAGGTTCTCTTTACTTGGTCTTTACATGGATGACCACCTTTCTCATATATTTGGTAGTATAGGAGTTTATAATGTTTGGTCTTGTATTATGGGCCTTAGTATAAGACTTTTTGGGTTTTAAGCTTATTGGGCCTAGTTTTGGGCTTTGTGGGCCTTTGGGCTTTTGTTTACTTCTGAGCTTAGTGAGCCCAATGAGTTTGGTGGGCCTAAGGTTCTCTTTACTTGGTCTTTACATGGATGACCACCTTTCTCATATATTTGGTAGTATAGGAGTTTATAATGTTTGGTCTTGTATTATGGGCCTTAGTATAAGACTTTTTGGGTTTTAAGCTTATTGGGCCTAGTTTTGGGCTTTGTGGGTCTTTGGGCTTTTGTTTACTTCTGAGCTTAGTGAGCCCAATGGGTTTGGTGGGCCTAAGGTTCTCTTTACTTGGACTTTACATGGGTGACCGCCTTTCTCATATATTTGGTAGTATAGGAGTTTATAATGTTTGGTCTTGTATTATGAGCCTTAGTGGATGACCACTTTTCTTATATATTTGGTAGTACAAGAGTTTATATTGTTTGGTCTTGTATTATGGACCTTAGTATAAGATTTTTTGGGTTTAGGGCTTAGGGTGTAGATGTAATTTAGTAGAATGGATAAAAAATATATTATTTTGCTTTAAAAAATTCGTGTGACAAATTTGTAGTTAGAACGGGCCGTTCCGTTTTCAGAACGGCCCGTTCTGATTTAATTATTGATGTGTCATTTTTGAATTCGGAACGGGCCGTTCTGATGTTGGAACGGGCCGTTCCGTTCCATTCTTCATGTGTTTTTTTGTCATCTGGAACGGCCCGTTCTGGTCCAATATTTACGTGTTATTTATTCATTTGGAACGGCCCGTTCTGATTTCAGAACGGCCCGTTCCGAGTGTCAGTAGCAGCTGCGTCTGTTGTCACGTGTTTTTTTTTTGGGTAATTTTAAAAAAAAAATCAGTAAAAAAATCGAAAATTTAGATCCAGTGTGGTAAGGTGTATTATGGTCTACTAGTTTAGATGCATCTAAGGGTGAAAATTGATGATGCACCCATGGACCACTTGTGAAAGTGGTCCTTCAGAGAATTCACCTATAAAGACGCTCGGAGAATGATAAGTTTATAATTAACAAATGTTTATATATATATATATATATATATATATATATATATATATATATATATATATATATGTGTGTGTATGTATGTATGAGAGAGATTAAATAACTCTACCAGTAGCTTTTGATAAATCTACTTTACTTAATAACTCATGATTTATGTTAAATTTTAATGATCAAAATATTAAATTAAGATTTTTAATGTATAAATTGTGTCTATAAATTTTTTAAAATTTTGAAAACTATTTGCTGCTTTATTTTATTAGTTCAAATTGACAAATAATCATAAAAAATATTTTATACATTGATTTGAATCTATATATATAATAAAATATCATATGTTTTTAATTTTTGTAAAATTTTGTATACTTAGTATATACATTAAGAAAAAATAATTTAATGGTTGGATCATTAAAGTTCAACATACACTATGAGCTAATGAGTGAAATAACTTTACAACTCTTTGAGTCATTTGATCTCTCCTTATATAATGTGTGTGTGAAAGAGAGGAGAAATCATCTTACTCTAAGAATAACTCTATTTAGACTTATTTCACTCAATAATTCTTATTCTATATCAAGTAATACATAGATCAAGACTGCAAATTTTTAAAAATTTTAAAAATTATTTGATACTCCATTATTTTAATTCAAATTCATGGATAATCATAATAAATATTTTATATATTGATTTAAATTAATAAAATTTAGAATCGAACAACCAACCAAAAATACTTGGTGGTTTTAGTTATTTCGAGAAGGATGGAATCATGATTTTTTAAACTTTTTTTTTTTACTATTTTCTAAATACTTAATTACTAAATTTGTAAAATTATATAAGTTTAGAGTTAAAATGTGCAAAAGAAAAAAATTGGGATGAATTTTGCAAAATTTAAAATTTAAGAGGAAAAAAACTGTAATTAACCTTTTTAAAATTTTATTTAGGCATAAATGTGTTTTTTATCTTTCAAATATTGTAGTTATACGATTTTAGTCTTTCAAATTTAAATCAAACAATTTTTATCTTTTAAGTAATACAATTGTACAATTTTTCTTTCTCAATTTTCAATTGAATATTTTTAATGTCTAAAGTACCACAATTATGTAATTTAATTTTTCGTATTAAAAATTTAAGAATTTTTCTTGATGAAATTCTAAAAAGTAATATGATGTACCGATATTTCTAATTATTTTTTAATATATTTATATTTTTATAAAAGTATATTAATATATACTATTCATATATTTATGAAATTATTTATTTATCTATCTATATATATATATATATAATTTATAAATGAATTTGACCGTTATTACAATTTTAAGAACTAAATCACTCTACATATATAAATCAGAATATTTTTCTTGATGAAGAGTTTTTTTTTTAATAATTATTCAAAACAAAAACATTTTTAGCTGTTTTCTTTTTCAACCAGAACACTTTTAGAAGTTTTCTCAATCGCTCATCTCTTTTAATTTATCTTTTTTATTTTTAATTTTATATAGTATAATTTAAATATTTTTTAAAAATTATCAGAAACTAAAAATTACAATATAATACATTTATTATAAATTTTAATTATATAAAACAAACATTTATTTTAGCAGATTTTTCTTTCCGACCAGAACATTTCTAGAAATTTTCTCAATCTAACATTTCTTTTTAATTTATCTATTTTATTTTTAAGTTTATATAGAATTAATTTTAATTTTTAAAAATATTATCAGTAATTAAAAATTACTATAAAATATGTTTTTATAGATTATAATATATAAAACAAACATTACTTTTTTGTTATATATGCACGAGCTAAAATATTAGTTAATTAATAGTTTACAATTTCAGAAACTATTTGTCATTTTATTTATTTCAAGGATCAATTTAACCATTTATTACAATTTTAGAAACTAAAAAATTAATTGATATTTATGATCTCAAAAACTATTTTATCTTTTTACTAATTTTAGACCGACTTAACTACCTATAGAATTTCAGAAACGAAACCTGTGATTACTCTTTCAGAATCAGAATATTATATATGATGCTAACAAGGGCATGGTGGTGAACTTGCACGATAATCTTCCTCTTAATATATTCATGGCTGCTCAGTTATACCATCGTTGCATATGACATCATGCACACTTTACTGCAAAATGTGTCTGTTCTTACCGGAGATTGGTCGTAGGGGACGATCTGTTGGGTAAGATCGGTAAGCCTCCTTCGCTGGTACGCTTGCTGCTCCAAGATGGGGGTGGTACCTGCAAAAGAGACTCCGATGCTAAAGTTAGTGTTTGTGGGTGTATGAGTCTCGTATAAGTAATGCACGTACCTTTGTGTGTATTGGGATTTTGTTAGGCCTTGGGCCCGAGATCAGTTTATGACCTAATTGGATAGCGAGCCGATGTCGCCTAGCGCGTGTCCGAGGTCATTTCGCGCTGTGATGCCGAGCTCGAGCTCGGCATAGCGGTACGGATAGTACACTAGCCCCCCGAGCTCCGAAGACCGTAGGTCGATGAGTTACGACCGAGCTCGACAATGGTGACTCGCGTACGCCTATTTGTCATGACGCCATGTGTCATAACCGTCACCTCGTTCCCATAACGCGTGGGCGGTGCGGTGACAAGATTGTATTTTTATTTGTTTGATGACGTGACCTCTTTGGGTCGATGTGGTGTTCCGATATCCATGTTTCATGGTCGGGCTGAGGAGCTCGGTAATAATGAGCTTACTTCTTGGTTAGGCTGGTAAATCTTTGACCGAGTCAGCAAATTGGTGAAGGACAAGTCGGCAACTCGGCTGGCCAGTACAGTGCCTAATAATTTGGATAACATATATATATATATATATATATATATATATATATATATATATATATATATATATATATATATATATATATATATATATGAGGAATGTTAATATACTCCCACCTATTTTTTAGTGGGAGTATGTTAGCAACCTACACCAAAATTTTAGGACAAAAAAATCACTCATTTCTTTTGATTTGGTTAATTTGTACAAAAGATATTATAGTAATTTAATTTAATTTTAAATAAAAATAAAATATTTTTTCTCTCTTATTAATTTCATTCTCCAATTCATTTATTTTTTCTATTAATTAATTTTTATTTGTTTAGAGAGAGAGGGGGGAGACATCATGAGAGATGAGAGAGAAATGAGTTAAAGAAGAAATTTAATAGGAGAGAAAAAAATAAGTTAGAGAAAGAATTTAATAGGAAAGAGAAATGAGTTGGAGAGAGAATTTAATAGGAGAGAGAAATGACTTAGAGAATGAAATTAATAAGAGAGAGGAAATATTTTATTTTTATTTAAAATTAAATTAAATTACTATTATATCCTTTGTACGAATTAACCAAATAAAAAAAATGAGTGGTTTTTTTGTCCTAAAATTTTGGTGTAGGTTGCTAACATACTCCCACTAAAAAATAGGTGAGAGTATATTAGCATTCCCCTATATATATAGGTTATAATTACACCGATGTAACTTTTAATAAGTATTACACCGCTCAATAACTTTATATTAAATGTGAATTTTGTAAATCTAACCGTTAGATTGAAAGTTCATATTTCTTAGATCATATATACAAAATTTTATATTAATCCAAGATGATTTGATACTTCATTCTTATAAAACAAAATTGACGTAATATATTCATTTCAAAATACATTAAAATATGAACACTTTGATCACCTTCAAGTTATTGTTCAATTTTAACAAAATTTGAATGTGAATTTTGTAAATCCAACCGTTGGATTGAAAGTTCATATCATTTTATACGTATATATCAAATTTTGTTAAAATTGAACAATAACTTGAAGGTGATCAAAGTGTTCATATTTTAATGTATTTTAAAATGAATATATTACGTCAATTTTGTTTTATAAGAATGAAGTATCAAATCATCTTGGATTAATATAAAATTTTGTATATATGATCTAAGAAATATGAACTTTCAATCTAACGGTTAGATTTACAAAATTCACATTTAATATAAAGTTATTGAGCGGTGTAATACTTAGTAAAAGTTATATCAGTATAATTATAACTCCTCTCATATATATATATATATATAGGGAACATATCAAGTGAGGGAATTTATTATGAGAGATGAGAGGGTTAAAATATAACTCTTAGATTAATTTCTTCTCACTTGATTAAATCTCAAATTTTCTCTCACTTGATTAATCTAAGGGTTATATTTTAACCCTCTCATCTCTCATAATAAATTCTCTCTCACTTAATATGCTCCTTATATATATATATATATCATCTGCTTTAATTATAGCTTCCTTTACCGAGTATGAATCACTGATGAAATTAAATAAGTGATTGAGGAATTGGGCTCAAGCTTGTTATTTATCTATTTGTCCATTTTTGGGGAACATTTTTCAGTAGCCTTTATGTATTTCTAAATCATGATTGGAGATTATATTTTGGAAAAAATTCAAGTTTAGTAATACAGGTCAGTTTTGTAAGTTTGAATTAAACTCAAATTCACTATTCTAAAATGATATTAGAACTATCATAAATCATTAAAAAGATACTACCTATCCTAAATTATTAAAAAGGGTGACTCATCATTTATCCACATACAAGTCTAATAGTATTGGACGTGGAGAGATGTATTAAAAAAAATCCAAGTTCCACATCAACTAGAAATTAAGTAATTACTTACTATATAAGTGAAAAATAAGCCTTCCCTTCTAAAATGATTTTGTAGAATTAAATTAAACTTAAATCTACTATTTTAATAACGAGAATAGTTATATATTTGTTTCCTATGTAACAATCTCGCCCAAGTTAGAGCTGACACCAAATTAAAATGCTTCTGCAAGCTCCACAGGAAAAGTTTCCTATGACGTTTTATTATCTGGCCCATTGATAAACAAATATATTGTAATATTATGAGTTATGAGCTTGTTATTTACGAGAGTTTTTCTTTCAGAGTTTTTTTACTGTAAAATATTTTTCGGTAGATAAGTTTTTAATTTTGTTTTTCTAAATTTATATCCAAACATATTTTATATTATATGTATATGTATGTGTTAAGACCACTCGAAAAACATGAGACTCAAAAGTTACATTTAATTGGCCATTCGGAGGAATGATAAAGGGACGAAACTTATCAGGAGCCTTATTTGTTTGTATTCGAGACATGGTCGAATAGAAACTGGTCGAGTTGAAACAAAGAGATGCTCGAAAAATGGAAAAAAGAGGCTACTAGAGGTTTTCAAGTAGTGTTTGGTTAAAATAGATCGAAGAGATAAAAACACGTGGGACGAACGGTTACGAGAAGTTATATTCCAAACCCATGAAAAGGACGTAGTGGCGAACGGTTACGAGAAGTTATATTTTAAACCCATGTAAAGGACGTAGTGGATGGCAGTTACGCGCCCATGATGGATTTACGCAAGAGTAACCACCCTCGAGGAGAGTTTATAAATACGAGAACCATACCCCATACAGGAGGTCGAAAACTTCATACTTGAAACTCTCAAGCACTCGCTGCCTGCGCATATGACTTTCGTGCAAAGAATGGCTTCTGGGTATGATCAATATGTTTCAACTTCTTAGTGTAACACTACAACAAAATTTGTTATTAATGATAATTATTTAATGATAATAATTTAATTGTCGCCATATATAAAAATATTAATGGCTAATATATAATAACCACTAAAAATGTATTTATATTACACTAAAGTTTACTATTAGCGACAATTATTTATTAGAAAAAACTTAAGTCTCACATCAATTAGAGATAAGATAATTAAACAATATATAAGTGAGTAATAATTATCACCTTACAGGTTCATTTTATAGGGTTGACTCCTAATTCACTATTCTAAATTGGTATCAAATCACTCATTGTTACTAAGTTCAATAGTGCTATAAAACAATTAGAGAGCAACTTTCACCTTATAAATCTCACATCTCTTAAGAGACAAGACAATTAAAAAAATAAATTAAAATATATATAAGTAAAAGACAACTCTTATCTTACAAATCCCACATCAAGTAGAGATAAAAAGTATATAAGTTATGAATTTAGAAAAAGAAATTATAGGAATAAATTATTTAAAGTAAATGAGACAATTGAAAAAAATAACTTTTAATAGCCTTTAAAATGGCTACTAGAATTGCCACTAAAAAAAAAGTTTTTCCGACAATTTAGTAGATCTTTACCGGCATTTTATATAAATGACGGTAATAGTATTAGCGACACTGGATACACCAGCCATTATTTAAATGCTGGTAAAAAAATAATGGTCATTTATATGACCACTAAATAATAAATTAATTGCCACAAAAAATTAATTTTGGTGTAGTGTAATTTGATCAGTAAAACAAAGTGAACCATGATTTGTATTGCTAATGTGTCTATTGTTCATTCTATTTATATATAAGGATTTATGTGAACGAATGTTGTTGCTTGTTAATCATTGATGAATACTTAGAAACAAGTAATTCGTAAATCTTTCTGCTTCATCTCTTATTCTTCAAATACCTAACTTGAAACGCCATTCGTGCTAGTTCGAATAAAAAGAATCCATAAACGAATTTCACTGTAAACAGTATGTTAGTGCGAGTAGAATTAAAAGTGACACTTCTAAAATAATTAGTCAGATTTTTTTTCAGTAAATTATTAATCATTAAAAAAATTGGTGATACTTAACATTAATAACATGATGAAAAGAAAAAAAAAAACTGTATCACGTACGATATATCAATATGTTGTATAAGAAAACTTGCTTCAAATTCGTGCGTATCAAATACTATTCATACAGAAGCTTAATTCGAACTCTCTCCTCTTCTCAATTCTTTTATCACGTAATGCATCAAACATTTCTAAATTTTATGAGTAATATGTTGATAGTAGTATATATTTATAAATCAATTTTATAAGAGGGAATTATTAACTCTTGTAACAGGAAAGGTTAGACCTGAGAACTTAAAGCATGGATGCAGCTATTCACTTATTTAGCAACCGGTCAATAGCGGGCGCCGACTACAGTGCCCTTGCTGACCCTCTTTCTCCCTTTGAATTAATTCCTTCCTTTGTTCCACTTCTTCAGTTCACACCTTAACTTCCTCCTATATTTTTCTTCTTATTAATCATTCTCTTATCTATTGCCACTGAGAACCATACACACTTGAAATTGAGAATGAGCATCCTAGCTATATAACAATGATTTAATTGGATTGAAGAAACAATTGTTTTCTATTTTTTCTTTAGGTCTGCCCTCATCTCCTTTCCTCCTTTTCATTTCATTGTAAATTACATTGGTATGTAGCATAAGGGTACCACCTCCAAGTAACTCTATATATATCACAAAGCTTTCCTACTTTTTGTCTTGTAAACGCCAAACTTGTGAATTAATTAAGCTCTGCACTTTGTAATGCTTATGCTAAGGACAGCTACCTAGTTGCGCACTGAATCTTTGTCTTTCTTCCGAAATAAACACCATACTTTTTTTTATTAATAAAAGTTACAATTGGGATAAATCGAAGATATTGTATATATTGTTCTAAGTCTTTAACCTCTCACTAGACTTATCCTAATATTTCTCGATATAGTTCTTTATTCCCAAGGAGGCTTGAATAATTCATTCTTCCATCGACATTTTTTTACAACAAAGATAATAAGATTTAATTGAACTTAAAATCTGTTGCAAACTATCAACCCTTCATTACTTAGATTACCTTAATGAGTTCCTCTAGTATAAAATAGCAGGTACACACACTTACATGTATATACACACGCACTCCCCACGGAATTCAGGTAATAGATATCAACTCCGGAAAGGTATTAAAAATTATGAAAACCAAAGCTCATCTTAAAAATAATCAGAGGAAGTGGTGATCATTCCCCCTCTACCCCACTGAAAATCTTAATTATTATTCCCCTTGTGTGTAACTTTTTTTACAATTAAGAAAGAGATAGAAAAGAAAACAAACTATAGAATGTGCATAGAAATCATATGACTCAATTATCAACATGCACATGCACTTGTATCATCAGGAGATTGACAATGAACAAGGTAAATAATAATTAACAAGCAGCGCGTCAAGTTGAGTTTAGATCCTTGATTTCATTCTCAACATTGCAAGCTAGAAGAAAATTGATGTTTATACAAAGAAAAATCTGGGAGTGAGATCTAGTTAAAAAAAAAAAAAAAATTCATGTTCTCCTAATCCTAATCCTACTTGATTTAGGGTTTTCTCTTTCTCTCTCTCTCTGAGGCATTCACACTCACACTCACCTTTGAAGCATTGATATGGGTGTAGTGGCCATGTATATCTTGACAAGAGACCGATATCTCCTCTGCTTCTTCGGCTGAGAAACCTCGTCTTCCCCGAAAATCTCTCGAATCTTATTCGCTATCGTTACCTCGCTTATCCTTTGATGAACCTCTTCTTGTTCTTCTTCTTCGTCCCTGCAGGTTCTGTTCCTCTTGGACGCAGTGTTGTTGTCGCTGCTGCTATCTTCGCTTAGTTGAATAAGATGCTGCGCAGCTTCCATGTCTGACTCCGTGATTTGAGGTTTTCTACTTGTGCCCAAAAGAGACGTTTCCTCCATAACATAGATTTTGGTTTAAGGAATTGGAGAAGAAATGGATCTCAGGATATATCTATATATATGTGTATTGAACACTTGTGCGTGTGTATGTGACTCTCCTTTGTGATCAGTTTTATTATTACGTGTTTTGCGTGGCTTTCTTTGATTTTAAAGTTGCGAGAAACTACCAGGTTGGTTCTATGAAGATATGTGTGCTGGTCACATGTCTCTATTTCTGGCAACAATATCAATCATATTTTTTGTTTTATTTAAATTGAAATTCTCTACAAGTAATTGTTAACGGTTGATTAATTATAAAGTTATATTCTTGACCTAACGGCTGCTCTTAATTAATCTTCAATCTAACGGGCCATATCCATGCATATATAACTTTTTGTTTTTTCCGATAATCATATCCTATGATGAAACACTAATTTACTACTGTTTTGATAATGATTGATAATATTTTGTGTCCTCAAGCTCGATTCTTCGAGTATTAAAATAATATATGATTAGAACAAAAGTTATATCTCATGAATATGAATTAATTTTTAATTATAATTTTCTAATGCTGCATAAGTTATTTTTAATGGACTAAAAAAAATTTAACCGATATTTTTTAAAGATAATTAAAGATTATCAAAGTGCCCTAATCATACATATATATTTTAGACTATTATTTTTTATACATTAGGAATGAAAACGCATTTCTGTGATTGTGTGTGTTGTTGAATCAGTAGCGGTTGGAAGTCATGGTATATCGTGTTGACCTTAGTCATGGAATCAATGATGTTGAGTCTTTGGTAGAACTTGGAAATTTGGAACACTATATATTGGACTGAGTTGGGTGAACCTATATTGGTAATTTCCTTTTATTTATTTTTTTATTAAAAATATGGGGTTTGATCAGGAGAGTCCAGTCCACTTAGCACTCACGGAAACCTTCAAATTTGTTACACAAATTAAATTTATATGACAAAATGCTATATATATTTTTCTTAAATAATTTTTTTATAACGCTTTCGTTTTTTGGTCTAGCTCCATAACATCACTCTCATCTTATACTTTTCTCTCCTTTATTTAAAAATAATTAGAAAGAAGTGTTGTAAGAGTAGATTTCTATTTAGCAAATAAGCTTCCATGTTCTTTTATTTAAAAATAAAAAAGAATAGAAGCTCCTATTCTTTTGCCGATTCTCCATGCTCATATGCAAGTCAACCCGCGACTCATCTTATTAACAACTTATTATTGGTGTATAAACCAGTCATGTCAAGACAAGTATTAGAAAATTTGGTTTAGTATGTGAAAAATATTCTAAATTACTCAAATTTAACTCATTTATCTAACGAGCATATAAGTTGCATAACGTTGAAGCTTGAAATTGACTTCATTAGCTAATATAAAACTATTATTTTTGTTTTTATGGAAAATTTCTGTAAATCACTTTTAATTTTATAAATTTAGTATCTACCAAAAAAAATTTGATATTAGATAATAATCTACAGATAGAAATATCTTCTATGATGTTGTGGAATTAATTAATTAATTATATATATATATATATATATATATATATATATCATATTTTATTAATGTTGAGTTGTAAAGTTTCAGCTTAATAACTTGTTTAAATGATTGAGCTTAAATAATTGCTATGTGGTATAAGTGGACGATAATGTATGTAAATGATCGATATATGAGCTTTGAAGTATATATCAGAGTTTCAAACGATTTACTAGATTTACTATTTGTTGCTAGTAAAATTTGTGAGAAATTAAAACTTGTGAGAGCTTTTCAAAACATGAAAAATGTTTTTCTTTAAAAAAAACTAAATAAATGTCTTGTTTCATTAAAAATAAATAAATGAATAAATATATTGATTAATTTAATTTGAAGAATTGATTTTACTTTCATTAATTAAAACTGGGAAAATTTTAATTCAATATAAGGGTTATAATAATGTTTATACAAGTCAATTATAAACATAATCAAAGAGCACGTTCATATATGAATAGACATCAAGTAAAATCTTTTTTTTTATTTTAAAAAAGACATCAAGTAAATTGTGACTAAATACATAATAATAGATTTTAATTAAAATGATATATATATTCAAGAAAAGTGGCTTTTCATATATGTGAAAAAAAATGTTAGTTAAGAGGTTATTAAAATCAATTATTTATCAAATGATAGAAATAATTATTTATTAAAAGATAAAAAAATTGTGTTGATTTTGCTTTTCTTTATTGTTTATGTTATATTTTTTTTTATTAAATTTTATAGTATTGTAAATCTATATTTTATTGTGAAATCTATAAAATCCTTTAAAATATTATAATATAAATTCATTAAAATCTGAATTACAAAATCTTAATTAAAATTTTAATTTTAAATTTTTTTTAAAAAAATCTTAAAAGTCATGACATTCTCACAAAATCTTTTAAAATTCATTAAAATTCAGAAAACTTTTTCATGCTAAAATTATTTTTCAAAATCTCAATCCAATACACCTTTAAATAGAAATTTAAATGATTATTCACTAAATAGATATCATTTAGAATAATGTAACTCTTAATTTATAGAATATATATTAATTGAATTAATGTAATTTATCTTGAAATAGACGCAAGATGTTCCCCAGTAGGAGTATTTTGCATGAATAAGATATGAACTCGTGATCATATTAAATTCCTTTATTCATTTTCTCAATATACTTATAAATTAATTTATTATATTTACCTTCAGTGCACAAGAAAAAAGGGCAAGTTAATATCATTATTGTCACAATGTTACGTACGTCTTGTATTTCGATATAGTGCAATGTACCGAAGGTTTTTATTGTATCAACCATTATATATATTAAAATCAAATCACTATATTGTATGATCATATTTTTAAGAATTATTTTTTTAAGAGTATTTTTAAATTTTTAATATTTAAAATAATTTATCAATAATTAACATTAATCTTGTTTGTAATATAAAATATTTATTATTAAATCTAAAATATAATTTATATATTTAAAATATTTATTTATAGAAATTTTAAATATAACTTATATATTTAAATACAATATTTATTTATATAATAATTTATTATAAATTTTAATTATATATAATAAATATTTAATTTATAAAATATATAAACTAAAATACTAGTACATAATAAATATTTAACTTATACATTTCACATATTAAAATACTAGTTATAAATGAAATTTATCATCATCGACTCGAGATTGCACCTAAGTTATGCTATTGATGGAGGCAAATTGAGCATATAGAGAATAAGGCGCATATCCATGCCTTGAAGGAATATTTATGCATACTTTCCTTCTTACTTTTCTCGTAAAAAAATAATAACTACAACCAAATAATATAAAATATTTTGAATAAAATTTTAATAATAAGTATTTATATTTATAAGATAAAAATAAAAATTAAATTAAATTAAACTTAACTTTCCTTATAACTTAATATCAACTTATACATTTTAATTTTTATATAAAAAAAATCTTATTTAACTTCTCTAAAAGCTTTTTATTTCACAGCAACTTCTCTGAAAACTTAGATATATAAATTGATATTAATTTATATAAAAATAATATTTGTATGCTGATTCTCTTCTCTTATATAACTACTGAATCAAAAAAAAAAAATCCGAACTAATAATTTTCAAATAATATTTTTCAAGAAGTAATTTGTGTTTTCGTACAAATGGCAAAAAAATGGATCAAATCCTTCCTAACATGCTTAGAAAACTATCGTTGGTTAATGAAAAAGTTAATACAAAGATGACTATGCATGAATAAGTGTCCAATGACCATATTCCACGTCATCCAAATAGAAACTTGTAAGCAGAGTAATGTGTTCAGTTTCATAGTTTTTCCTTTCTTTTTGGAAGGTATTTCTTTCTGCATTGTCGTGAGAATAAAGCATCGTTTGGTTTGACCAGTCCTCACAAAATTCACATTTTGCCCCATTCGGTATGCAAAAGCGCTTAAAAGTGTGGAATTTGACTTCAAATGAAGCAACGAAGGGGAAATAGCCAAATAGGTGGTCAAGCTCCCAACATGAATTCATTATATTATTTATTTCTAAGTTTCTACCTTTCAATGTGTTGAAGGAGCAGAAGAAACGCCGGCATATGTTAATTTTAAATCGGAAGTCTCATTGTGACTATAATTTTCGTCCTTTTCTTTTTAGTTTCCTCTTTATAATTGACTAAGGGTGTGTTTAATAAACACTAAGCGATTTATGTTATTACATAACTTTTTTTTCTGGTATATTATTTAGTAGATAATAAATAATACAAACAAAATAATAAGTAATTTATTACACTATCTTTTTAATATAAATTGTCTTAATATAAAATTCATGTTATTATAGCTAGTAGAAGACGATTAATGTTTGCATTTGACAAATGAGAAGGATGTCAGAAGTTATAGCTAGGTGATTTATAGTCAAAGGATGAATGTGTGAGATTAGATTAAAAAAAATGAGAAAAAAAGATAAAATAGAGTAATGAATGGTTTATCGTAGTTAAAGAATAAATATGTGAGTTGTGAGAGATTAAATAAAATAAATTAGAAAATAAAGTCAAAATGAATAATTAATGGATGGTTTATAGTTGTTAAAGGATGAATAGGTTTAAAATTAAAAACTAAAATTATTTATGGTCTTACACAACAATAATAACGACAAAAGTGTTGCCCCAGTCGAATAAGCATCAATAAATGTCAGAATAGTCTTACAAATTCCCTTCAGTGAGCAATTTTATTCATTCAGGCAGTAAGCGAGTTAGAACTATGTTGGATGAAGATCGTATGACACCAAGAGTTCAGTCACATTAATTCGCTAACGATAAATGAATTGCATGTACTATGGTATTTTCTATATTATATAAATTCTAATTATATAGATATTATCAACTTAACATGGAAAGTGTCATGATTTGAAATTGTAGATTGTTGGCTTAACCAGTTGAAAGAAAACGCAGGGAAAAACCCAATACAAGAATGTTGCAACATACCGATCAAGAAGTTTGGTTGGCCAGATTGTGTTGTAACAAGAGGTAGAAAATGAAAACTCCAAAGGACAAAAATATAATTGCGATAGCAGCAATTAACAGTTTATCAACGCCCAAACATTCTACAATATATGTTTTTCATCAGTCATAGAATCTTTGCAGGAAAAATAAATAAACAAAAAGAAAAGCTGAGGAACAAAAATGCACATACTTGTTGGTATTACAAATGAGGATGTTACACGCCCACGTTTCTAAGGTTTGATAATGCAAGAAACATACCTCGACCTGACATCTAATTCTCGACACTGGGATCCCTCATTCTAAGCAGGGATAATTTATCATTCAATGCTAATAACTTTAGGAATACATAAAAAAGGAAAAAAGAATAACACTGTGACTCAGAAAAGTAATGAAAGAATAAACAAAAAAGAAAAGAAAAAAACCTATCACACAAGTAACAATGTTTTCAGCTCCCTCCTCTTTATCTACACGCCCCAAAATTTAAACTTTCTTTCCATCCAAAAATTGATGCAACACTGCCAAGAGTGTGTCATCCAATGAATTGCTTCTTCCACGATGCAACCAAGTAGTGTAGCTAGCTGGAGAACTCCTTCACCTTGTAATTCATGACTCATCACAATTCAAGCCACAAATTTCTAACACAGGGCCATCTCTAGACACAAATGGGTTAATCCGAACCCACATGAGAGTCAATATGGAAGCTAGCAAGATTGACCAAACCAACACAATGGTGGGCATTCTATCTTGTTTACCAAGTAACCCTTTGAGGAATGGGTAAAGATGGATGATGACCCACAAGGCAAAGAACAGTCTTCCAAAGAGAGGACCCCATGAATCATATCCATTGTTGATGGCATCTGAGACACCAACCACCACCCCAACAATGTTTATGATTAATAGAGTAGTTGGAGGAATCAATAGTGATGTCCACTTGAAAATATAGAGCTCCGAGAATTCTCCATCATCGGCTGCTTTTGAGGTAACCGTGAAGTTTGTGTCCACACCGGCCAAAACCTTCAGTAAACCCTGGAAAAGAGCAAAAAGATGTGAAGAAACACCTCCAATCACCCAAAACTGCTCGTTCCTCCACCAGTCGTCTATACCAACTCCACCCCACTGCATCTCAAGGATACTGGTTGCTGCAATGGATATGAAGAGGGCCATGAACACAAGACTTGCATAGTTGCTGATCTGTATATTAAGACAGAAAAATACATGTTAGAAGTCACAGTACATTTGCTCGTTATTGAAGTGAAATTGAATTGCTAAAAAGACTCAAATGCCACAGTAACATGCAAAATCATTAACCAAAGATACCTGTTGAGAAATAAAAAAAAAAATAGAAACAGATGAAAAGAACAAGCTTTTAACATCTTGAAAATCCATAAAAAAAAACATGTAATACTTTATTGTTTAAGTAATTAGGATGAATAATAAATGCTAGTTTTAGTAAACATAATCTCAAGGCATATGTTAACAAAAGAATTTAAAAGAAGTTAAAGCCACTACAATGGGGGTTCACTTTGCAATGTCTAATTGAGAACCAAAACTATTTTCATCAATTTCTAAATACAGTATTATCCCAGAGACCAGGAAAGTGAAAAAAGCTAAACCAAATTCTACTATCAGTCAGATAGTAAATAAAACTCGAATTCACAATATGTTTGACATGTCAAATATGAATTTTAACAGAAATAAGCATAATATTTTTTCTACATTCCCCTGTTATGCGGGAATTCAAAAGAAATTTTATGTTTCACACACAACATATATTGCGCACAAGCATACCTCGGGCACAATAAACTTTCCGGTCAGAAGGCATATAGCTGGTAGTGTACAGTAGACAAGCAATGGGATGGAAGTCAATGGATATACAACCGAATTTATGTATGAAAATCGTTCCAACCACTTCAACCCGCTGCCATAGCCATACCAGATTGGACAATGTTTACTCAGAAGAATCTCAACAGATCCAAGGGCCCATCGAAGAACCTGGTGCAAACGATCTGAAAGATTGATAGGCGCGGATCCCTTGAATGCAGGCCGCTTAGGGATGCAATACACAGACCGCCAACCATGGCAATGCATTTTAAATCCCGTCAAGATATCCTCTGTCACAGAACCATATATCCACCCAACCTGGTCATAAACCAAAATTAGAACACAATAAGGAAGAAATGTGAGAACTTTAGTAGACATTAGTCGTTCAAAAATTGAAAACATTGCCTTTCTCCACTACTTACTTCTTTTCCCCATTCACTTTTCTCTTCGTAACCACAGCTGATGACTTGGATGGCTTCTTTTAAAAGTGATGCAGGACTCACGTCATGTGGAACACCACCGTTTTCCAAAAGAGTGGAGGCTACAAACACTGGAGACTGCCCAAACCTCTTCTCCAACTTCAATTGAGCCAAATTGGATGACTTATCCGTACTGGAACCTGCAAAAGAATCAATTAACCATTACCATCCATGAATTTTCTTACCTGAGTTTTGATTTGTAAGGATAGTTCCAAGATTCAAAATTCTCACCTTCAATACCCTCAATATTTTCAAGTGCATGTATCTGCTTTGATGCTTCCCTATGCTTCACCTTCTTTTTCTCCTTGGTTTTGGCATTTCTTTTCTTCCAAGAGCCGCAGCATAGGCAGCAGCACCATTTTGGCCAACAATTACATGTTTTGCTCGGGGCCTTCTTCTTGGCAGGTGCATCATATCCATAGAGTGCTTGCCTTCTGAAGACACAGCCAGTTCCGACATAAATTGGTCCTTGTATTCCATCCAGTCCTTTCATGTTAATCTATTTTCAATCCAGGAGTCAGTACCGATCAAAGTTGTAATAGAAGGCAAGAAGAAAAATATACAAACCAGTAATGTGAAACACACAACTTACATCAAAAAATACAACATTCCGGTTTGAGTATCTATCATGGCGATCAATCCCATCAAATCTTTGAGGAAATTGCACATAGCAGACTTTTTTCCCAACTTGAGGATCCATCATGAAACACATAGCTTCTCTAAGTGCCTTGCTATTGTTAATGTAGTGATCACAATCAACATTCAGAAGATAAGGCGCATTTGAGATGATTGCAGACACCCGTACCTTCAAATATAATTTTATCATCATTATCACATATAATATAACCATGTCATTTGAGACCAGTGAAACATCAATTGATCTGAATCTGAATCAAAATAATAGGAACTTGAGGCTTACCAGCGCATTCATTGCCCCAGCCTTTTTGTGGTGATCAAAGCCTGGCCGTTTTTCTCGAGAGACATAAACTAAGCGAGGCAACTCATTTCCTTCAATATCACGAACACCATCCTGACCAAGGAGGACCTGCAAAGAAAAATTGTATTAGTTTCTAACTTCAAGAGTAAGAGCAATGTGAATACTAGAATCCAAAATCCTACAGTCATAGCAGGAAGGAAGCTTAAGTCAGTCTACTTGGAAAGCATTAACACTTGCATAATTGCATTACAAACTGCAAATTAGTTTTCACATCAACAAATGGAGCATTAATAACTACAAGATATCTCTTTGAACCATTATTTAAACAAATTCCTTGTGATTTAAACAAAGACAATAATAAGAAAAATGTAAAACATTTAGACTAAGATATTTAAAGCACAAGTTTTCCAAATATTTGGGCTTTGTTATTTAACTTAGTGTAATTTATGAAATTATATACCATTGAGTTTTATTCATCGACGCTATCAACCCTGCACTTTAAAGGATCCAAATCTTCAACATCTCACCAGATGCCCGGCACCCAGAACTAAAATCAAAAGAATCGCTTGTAGTATCTGTTAATTAAATGTGATCTTACCTGAATCATGCCAGGATGATCCCTCACATTATTTCCAGGCCACGGAGTCCCATCCTGCATTGTCCATCCATCCTCAGGAACCTTTTGTGCTGTTGCCACCAAACTGTTTATCCTCACCTTAAATTCTTCATAATCTCTCTGTAATAGTCAATGGAATAAATACCATTAGTAGTTTCAAATATTTTACTATTGTTTGCAACCTTGAATGCAAAATGTTGTATTCACACACACACATTTTTCAATATGTTAGTCTCCTTGAATTTACTAATTGCATTCAATGTTGTCCTTGTGATTTTCCATCCAAGTTATCAAGTGTCAAATGGTTATTGGTGTGTAATAATTTTAGTCAGAGAACATTTTCAAGGCAACTCAAACCATTTTGCATAGCAATTTGCATGAAGGTTCAAATTAATGACATTTGATGTAATAGGTAAATAGAGGCACTAAAAACTTGATTATATATATAAAGGGAAAAAAAAAGGCAGACAAAAAAGTGAAACCTTCATTGCTCTCCTTTCCCTGACAAATGCTGGATGTACTTTATTTTTCAGATAATCCATCTTCTGGCTGAAATACCATTCCGGGGCTCTGGGCTCAATATTGTATTTTTTACAAAATGGCACCCATCTCCTAGCAAATTCAGATGTCTCAGATAGTGCCTCAAAAGTAAGCATAGCAGCACCATCATCAGAGACATAGCATGCAACTTTATCAACAGGATAATCAACAGCAAGGATAGATAGAACAGTATTTGCTGTTATCAGCGGTGGCTCTTTCATGGGATCAACAGTACTGACAAAAATGTCCACACTGGACAACTCAGATGGCTTCCCTTCTTTTTCATACCTGTAGCCATGTTATGAAATAAATATTAAGGCAGCATACTAGGAAGATGAGTGTGAAAAATATAATATATTAATATTAAACATATCATTGGGTATGAACTTAAAGCAAATCATGAAACAAAAGGCACCAGATGTGGTAGCTTCAATTACCTAAGTGACAGACGATCAAGGTATGTTTCTCTCTCTATTGGGTACCATTTTGGAAACTGGTCCATTATCCATGATACAGCAAACCATATTTCACATATGACTGACGTCAACCACAAGCCATATGCATCATTAACTGGGTGGAGAATTCTATAATGAAAGAAAAGCCCGAGGATCACAAGACGGAGTATTATAATTATTCTGTATGGATTTATCTTGCTTGAAGAGATAGGTAGCTTTCGTGAAAGTGGTTGTCTGCCTTCATCCATCCTGAAGAGTATATTGAGAGGGAAAAAAAGTTAAACAGCAAACAAAACAAAAATTATTTAGCAAAGATTAAGGGGGGGAGTTATTTTTATTTAAACTTCTCAACCCCACTACAACACCTAATAACTAACAAAACAATAAATTTCTCAGCAAAGCATAGGTATTTATGCGCTAAGTATTTAAAAATGATTTTCCTCAATATTAGACCCACTCAAGTCAAATCATGGAGCACAAGTACAATTTACAAAGATAAGAGGTGCAAGAGTATGGGATTTACATGGGTAACTCAGGGCCATCCAACTCATCATCAAAGTTTCCTCCATTGTTATTCCCTTCATGTTTCACCACCTGAAGTCTGTCACTCTGCCTTCTCTTCCAGTCTTCCATCCTGTCTTTCCAAGCTACACTTCCATACCCATACACTGCAAGATCTTTCTTCGGAACCATTGGCTTGGGTTGCACTGTGACAACAAACACCAGCATGACAATGCATACAGATAATATGAAAGATGGAAATGTAGAATCAAACAGTGGTCTTAATACTTACATGGAATAGATGGATCACCATATGGCATTGGATGAACTCTATTTCCATTATTCGCGAATGGAGGAACAATTAGTGCGTGTCGATCAGAAGATATATCTGGATCCTATAGGGAAAAAGAACAATATTATATAAGAATTATTGCCGTTAATGTGCAGAAATGACAATCATAAGATATATTGGGATCCAATACAAAAAAAAAACGTAAGAATTATTGTTGTTCCCGTGCAGAAACGCACTGGATAACGACAAACACATCAAAAGGATAATTTGCCAAATACCTCCTCCCCATAAGTCAGGAGTGGAATTTCAGAATTGAGAGGAGACATGTCGTGTTCCAAATTTGTCAGATTGCCAGATATATTATAACTATAACCACGTCCAGAAAGCATTGAATCTGATGGCTGCAGGCCCAAAGCATCGGCATATCCATAATCAAACTCGTTGTCCAAGTCATCAATACCATCCTCCTCCTCATCACCTTCAACCCTTGGACAACCTGTAATTTCATTTATTAGTTTATATGCATGCAATAGGCTTAAGTTACAAAAGTCAAGGAGAATAATAATAATATGGAAACAAATTTACCTTTGATGCGTTTGTATCTGGTCTTACACTGTGGACACACCTGATTACCCTCTCGTCTCTCATACTCATAGCATGGCCGACAAACAGGGAAAGCACACTCATTGCAAGCAACAAAGGGCTCACCATCCTCTGTAATCTCTATTTCATCCCCACAAATCTGGCATATCTGTCCACTCAATTCTTGGACAGACTTAATCTGATAAGAACCAAACCAAAGAAAAAAAAACATATGAGTGATATTGCAACCTGGCACTACTAAGTGTACAATTTTGAGATAACTAATATTCAGCTAAAATGCTCAATGTGATAGCATGACATTCAAGCCCGTGACAATTTAATATGACTGATTCTGTGGCTTAACCATGTTTTATGAGTTTACTAATACTATCTCCTCATCAATCTGCCATCACTTTTCTATAAATGCAAACGCCTACCAAAATCCTTTCATTGTATATTATTTACGCATCATCAAGACAATTTTATCATGAACACTTATACAATTACCGATATGATATGCAAATTGTTTTTGAACATTCATAGTCAATCTAAATTAGCTAAGTGAAGCCAAATTAATATATGACACATGTTTAGGCATCTAATATGCCAATTCAACCAAGTACGAAATCCAACTTGCGCCAGCAACTACAAATGCCTGAGCTGTCAAACGCCTTATAAATGATACAAATTTCCAATAAGATTCAGCGTTAGAAACTTGTCCAATGAATAGGTAAAAAATTCAAGCATTGCCTTAGTTGCACAGAGGTGCCTCATAGAGAGGAAGACAATTCATTTTTATACTCCTTATTAATATTTTGTATTTATTAACCAAATCGCACATCACCACGAAAATCTCCCCAGATGTGGCAAAATCATAGCAAGAATTCACTTTTTCGAGACAAGAAAATACAGTTCATTCCCATGATAGTTTATGCACAATAGTCAATAGAGCACTTTACACCACAGAAAGGCCCAAGTCCAAGTATACACAACAAACAAATAAACTCCGATTTTTAACTACAAGGAAAAAAAAAATTAAGAGCATAAGCTGGCAAGCAATTCCACTCAAGTCCAAATTCTGTAAGGGAAAATGTCATGTTTTGAATGAAAAATAAAAATGAGAGGAGAAAGGAAACTTGCCGCTAGCTATCAAGACCTTATCCCAACAATTAAATGAATGCATAAAGACAAAACGAACAAGGTAAGCACCGAAACTCCATCAACCCATAATTTTTGTTTCTAGGTACTTCTCGCCACCGAAACAATAATAAAAAAACAAAGGCACAAGCATCTACGTCACACCCCACCGACAGTGAGGAAAAATGATTTTTTTTCCTTTTTCCAAAAAGAAAAAAAAAAAGATGGGATATCTCCGTGCATCACCGGAGATCAGAAGAAAACACACAGACGAAGTGCTCCAAAACCTATTCGTGGCATTGGCATCAAACCGGAAGAGGGGATATTCCAATGGCGACTTACCTTTCCATTGTCGTCGGCATTGATGAGCACGAACTCGTTCCTGTTGTGGGAACCAGCAACGAGTCTTCCTCCCGTGTTCATCACTCCCAACCCCTTAGCAACTCAAAACCAATGCCGTTCTTCTTCCGCACAACCAAAACGGATCCTAAACCACTCCGGTTTCAACATTCAACGAAAAACAAAACCATTAAAAGAAACAAAACGGTCCTCGGACTTGGCTGTGCTTTGATTTTGATTTTGATTCTGATTCAGATTTGGATTCCCTCACACGCCAAGTCTCCTGGACCAGAGTGGGAAGAGAGGATAGTGTGTGTGTGGAAACGAAGAAGCGTAAGAGAGAAGGAGGCTTTTAGAGAGAGAGAGAGATCGAGAATGAACGAAAGAGAGAGGGTAATAAAAAGGAGAAGAGGGAAAATAATTTAATTGAAAACAAAATATAGAGAGGTGGTGGGGCCCAGAGGAAAGTGGTGGTGGCGCTGGGTTGTGCCCCAACCGGAGTTTGGTGAAAGCTTTTATTCTTTTCTTGTTTGTAAGTATCTGTGAGTGTATAGATATAGGAATAGGAATAGGAATAGGAGTAGATACTGTCTCTATACTGAAAATTAAAATGTGGCTTAGGCTAAAGTTTTTTACTTTCGTCGGCGGAGAGAGTTAGGGTTTTGGTTTTGTGTTGTGTGAAAGTGAAATGGAAGACAAGGTCCAAAGTTTGGGTTGGGCGTGTAAGTGGGTTGAAGTTAAACACAACAAACATAGATCGTCCCAGGAAAGAGAACAGAGAAAGTGAACTTGGTCTGGCTCACGCGCCCAACCTTAAGAACTCAATCTACTCTCTCTAATGTATTATGTATCTACGTACGCAACGTATGTGTATGTATGTAGACTGAAGAGTGTCTTTTTTTTATTATTATTTTAATGTTACGCGTTTTGCTTGATTTTGTGCCCAAGAAAATAGAAAGCAAATTGAGAACGTTTTAGCTGTACGGTCCACGCTGGAGTTTTATCATAAGTGTTGAGTGTTGACTGTGTCTGTGTGCTGTTACACAATAATCATCTGTGGGTCCCTCCTTTTTTCTTTTCAAGATCTGGGTCATGAACTATGTGCTCATGGATCTTCCTTTTTTGCCACGGATCCACTCATTTTCTTCACCACTTTATTAATTCATTCTTTAGTTTTTTCAATATAAATATTATTTTTATGAAATTCTACGCTTCCATTAAAAAATACATATTATAATCATGCATACATAGAATTCAAGTTTCGTGTTTGAAATTGAAACTACTATTAGTAGTTAACTTGAAACAAGCATCGGATTTTTATTTACTATTTACATTGAACCCTTAAAACTAGCTGAAATTTATATCGGTGTCCTTGTTGTAAATCACTCCATATCTATTTTTTCGGGTCATTAAATCAGACCAATTGATGCTGGTTGGGTTTGGTAAAAGACATTTCATTCTCAATCTGGATGACAAAACGACACACAGAAAGTTTACCTGTCAAATATAAGCATTTGTCCTTCTTTGCCTTTAAAAAACATAGTCTATAAGAACGTTAATGCGAACGTCGCATTTAATTTGCTGAAATGAAAGATTTAAAGCCGTGACTACTAACAAGGAGTTATATATTAGCAATACGTCATTGCCATAAAATACTACGGTCAACACAGAGGCATAAGAAATGCTGTCATGGAACCTAAATAAAATGGTAGAATTTCATGCCAATGAGGGGATTACTGCGGCATTAAAGGTGTGCCTTTTGTTCTAGGTTTAGGGTTCTCTTCTATATATGATGTGGACATTTTTACCATTAAATCCTTATGAACTTTTTTCACAAATGAGTTAATTGGTAGTTACAATTTAGGGTAAAACTTAAATATGATGTCAAATTCTTACACTAAAAATGGATTTTAATAGTAGTTTAAAATATACGAAATTGTTACAATCATATCAAAGATTAAACACTAAGATCGTATATTTGGATTTTGTTATCCTCTTTATAATTTTTGTAGATTAAAAATATTTTATTTTATTTTTTATGAGGGTTTATGAAAAAAATTATTAAAAAAATTTATTATTAATTTCATTGCAAAACAATCGCTTTTGGGTGCATTTTTGTTGGTATGTTTTCAAACATGTTTATAAATGTGTTTAGAATTATCGAAAATAACTATTATCTTGTCATGCGTTATCTAACATGTATAGTTGATCAGGTTGGTTATAAATTCTATCGATTTTAATTGTATTTGTGTCAAAGATTTGATACGTATATGTTATTATTTTTCAAATCACAAGAATCATCGTTTGTCTGGTTGCACCTTTTCTAACAAATGAAAACAAAATAATTTAACTAAATACAAATCATATATAATGACCTTATAAAACCTTAACTAGTTGTTGGTGCTTTGTTAGGGAGTTTTAAAAATAAGTCCCTCATCTAAAGGATAAAAATACAATAATAACAAAAATATAGCTTTTTGTCTTTGCAAATGAAGTCTTTCATCTAAAAGACTTAATGTTATAATAATCAATCGTATTTTTACTATTTATCTTATAAAATGATTTAAACAATGTTTATCTTGAAAAATGTATAAGTTTGTTATAAATAAAACTTATAATCTGATGGATCTAAGATCGATATTTTTTGACCTAACATATATATAACCTGTGAATCAACCTAGCTATCCATGAGTTGAATGTAGGTGAGCCATGTGAATGGGGTTGGATTTTTCAAATAATTGAAATTGATAAAAATAATAGTCCAACCCAATTCAAACATGTGACGAGCGAGGTTAATTCACGAATTCTAACTATTTTGACGACTTTATACAAAATTTTCCCATCATATCTTCCACATTATTTTAACAAGTATTTTCAAACTTATTAACTTATTTCCAATATTTAAGAATAAAATTATAACTTTTAGTGGCTCTAATATCTCACTCAATGAATCTATTATAATTTATATAAAAGGTTCAAAATTATTTTATATTTTTATTAGTTTGATATGAATAATAAAGAAAGCATGAAAAAGTGTTGATAAAATTTCATTATGATTATAATATGTCATTAAAATTTTCATATTAAACAACAGATTTTTAATGATTAAACATACTTAATAAATAAATTTTCAAAGAAAAAGTTACATAAAAAGGAGGGGGAAAATAAGTGTAATATGATATGTAATGTAAAGAGAGAAAAAGAAAAAATAAAAATAATATATATATATATATATATATAAACTCTGACATGTATATATTGTAACTTTATGCCACGTGGGCATCTACTCTCGGGCGGTGGGATTACTTAAATATATTAAATAACAAAAGGGTTGCTTTATTTATTTAAAAAATTTGTCCATGATAATGATTTGCTTCTGATTACATTTGCATTTGCACATACTTAATCATTTTTTATTCGCGAGACTAACTTTTGCCTAATAATAATATACAGTGTTGTGAATATCTTTTTGTGGACTCAATCTGCTATCATTGGGGTTCATTGAATACAAGTTTACCAACCAACCAAGTGTCTCCTTTATCGGTGTGTTGGTGTTGTAGTTTTACAGATAACAAGCATCTATAATTTAGTTTATATATATGTTCTAATTAGTTTAGAGATATATTTCAATTTTGTTTAGTTAAATAGTAAAAAAGGTTAGCATTTATGATTTTATGGTGTGAAAAACATGTGGGTGAATGTTTCATGTTAGCGCGGTTACGTTTGGAGTAAGATGTTAGAGCATTTCCGATAAAAGTTATTTATAAGTAATTTTTGTGTCACATCATTATCACATCGGGTTGCTTAAATTTTAACAAAATTATTTTTACAAGTAACTTTACTAAAATTTAAGCAATTCATAAAATGAGTCAGAACTGATATAATAATGATGTAATACTGGGAGTTGCTTGTAAATAAGGTCGATGGAGATGCTCTTACAGTCTACCGCAGATGGATGAAAAAGAAGGATTTGCGGGATTGATGCATGAAAGTAAACGCAGGTTATTAAGAAGATTGATAAGTTAATAATAATGATGGAGAAGAAGAAGATGAGACGTTAGAAAGCATGGTACTGGGGTAAGAAGTTGAAAGCGGTAGGGTAGGGGTAGGGGTAGGGGACCACAAGAACAAGAGGCCACAGCTGGCGAATGTCTTCTCTCTTCACTCTTCACTCTTCATCTTAATCAATAATCATAGCGTTGGCGGAAACTAAGGTAAGAAAGAGAAAATTTTGACACGTTCTTCATTCCATGTCCATTTAGCAGCCTAGTGCCAGTTCATTGCCACTGCACACCCTAGCCTACGCTTTCATTTCTTTTCCTTTTCCCACAATATGCAGCCAAACATAATAACTCACCTTTTCCCTTTTTCATTTTTGGTCATCTTCAATTTTCTTTTGCCTATGCTTCACATATTTATCACCTTCATTTTTTTTATTTTTTACCGTAGTAACTCCGAAGAGCGTCGGTGCTATACTTTTCTTCCTCTCTCTTTCCTTGTCCTTTTCATCTTTTCTTTTCCGGAGCGTCGGTGTACTCATGCGTATATTCCTCCAACATCTCTATAAACATCAAACCGAATGTTTCGTTTTATTGCATTTTAAAGATAAAATCATTTTATTTATAATTGCATGCACTATTCTAAGCATTCGTTTTACGAAACCAATTGAGTTCATTTCCACGATATATTGAGTAGCGTTCTAACGACAATAAGCTTTGACCAAACGTAATTGATTCGTAAACCTAATTCGTTTGACGAGTTCACTGTGAATGTGAAATTGAAATGGAGTACTACATATTAATCAATTGTGAAAATGATAACTTGTGTATGAATGATGATGATATTAATGTCAATAACTACCGCTGTTATTTGTTGTTAAAACAGTAGTCCTCAAGTACAAGAGAATCCATGAAGCAGATAAAAGGTAATTGAATTGAATTTTTACAACTAAAGGCAGGATAGATATGACGTTTGAAAGGGAGTAGTTTTACATTTTTACTCGTGCTCTCCTTGGTACCCAACATGAGTTACTTCACAGTTCAAATGCTTTTTTTGGTCAAACTTTTACTTTACCCCCAAACTGATATACGGAAGACATTGGGGGCCCGGTACGTAAATAACAAGTTAAAGCAATGAACCAAAAAAATAAATGTGAAAATTAATAGAGTTGAATATGGTGGGAAAAGTTAAATTTCTTTTATGTTGGAGTTCAAGTTTTTTAAGGGATTTTCACCAAAGTGGGGTAATTTGTAAACTTATTTATGTAAATGAGGCGTTTGTAAAGAATATACACCTTTGGGGCTGTTTACAACGGTGTCGCTATGGGTCATAGCGACACCAGTGACACGTGACTTTTTTTAAACTCTACGAAAGCCATGAAAGCCATATTGATAGTGTCGCTACAGCCTATAGTGCCACAAGACAGCTTCACTAAAGTCGCTATAGCCTACAGCGCCACTTAACAATTTATATACAAATTAAAAAAAAAACAAAAATATAGTGGCGCTATGGCCTATAGCGACACTGTGTCGCTATAGGCCACAGCGCCACTTATTTTAAAAATTAAAAAACGTAAATAAAAAATAAATATGTATAAAATAATGAAAAATGAGAGATAGCAAAATATATAAATACATATTTTTATGATATTCGTAAATAAATTAAAATGTGATAAAAAACAATTTATTTAATAATTAAAAAACAAAAACAAAAACATAGTGGCGCTATAGCCTATAGCGACACAGTGGCGCTATAGCCTATAGCGACACAGTGGCTCTATGGCCTATAGCGACACAGTGTCGCTATAGGCCACAGCGCTACTTATTTTAAAATTTAAAAAACGTAAATAGAAAAATAAAATTGTAAAAAATAAAGAAAAATCAGAAATAGAAAAATATATATAAATACATAATTTTATGTTATTCGTAAATAAATTAAAATGTGATAAAAACCAATTTATTTAATAATTTAAAATATATATATATATATATATATATATATATATATATATATAGTGGCGCTATGGCCTATAGCGACACAGTGTCGCTATAGGCCACAGCGACAAAGTGGTAGTTTGAAAATTTATTACAGTGACCACATGTCAAATTACTGCAGATTCGACCAGTAGTAATTTGACACGTAGCTTCGAACAGTATAAAAAAAAAAAATTGGCTATATAAGGGTTTTTACCGTCAGATGGTCCCCTCCTCTTTTCACCCTTGCGCATCCAGCATCCGAGAACAGGTAAGTTTTAATTTTTTTAATTTATGTGTTGAATTTAGTATAAAATTATTTTGTTATTTTTAAATTTTGTGTAACGTTTAGATATTTTAATTATTATTTCAGGTTAATTTTTATTTTCTGAATTTCGGCAGAGCTCCAGATTTATTCAAGCTTTCAGGTATTTTATGTTTTATTAGTTTCTGTAATTTAATTAAATTTATTCATTTTTATAGTTACTGTAATTTAATTATATATATTTAATTTTTTTTTGTGTAATTATTTGAAAGTCGTTGTGGGCTACGTCATTTTACATAAATTATATAAAAACTTATTTTAATTAAATTTTATATTTTATAATTTAATTATGTGTAATTATTAAATTATGAGTATATTTTTTTCTGTGGGCTACGTCATTTTTCTGTTTAATTTATATTTATTTAGAAAAGAATTTAATTTAAATTATAAATTCATTTAATTTAATAACATGTTATTTAAATTTATTTTAAAAAAAATTATTTAAATTTTAAATTGAATTAAATTATTTCTGTGTAATTTATATTTATTTTAAAAATAATGATATTTAAATTTTGAATTGATTTATTTTAATTCTGTTTAATTTATATTGATTTAGAAAAGAATTTAATTTAAATTATAAATTCATTTAATTTAATAACATGTTATTTTAATTTATTTTAAAAAAATTATTTAAAATTTAAATTGAATTAAATTATTTCTGTGTAATTTATAATTATATTTAAATTTTGAATTGATTTATTTTAATTCTGTTTAATTTATATTGATTTAGAAAAGAATTTAATTTAAATTATAAATTCATTTAATTTAATAACGTGTTATTTTAATTTTTAATTGAATTAAATTATTTTTGTGTAATTTATATTAGTTTATTTATATTTTATATAATGGATGAAATAATGTGTTGTTAAATTTTGTTATAGATGGCATCATCTTCTACATCTATGCGTGTGAGTTGTGGACCCATTGAGGATGATTTATTGTCATTGCAATCCATACATGTTTCGCAACATGTTTGGAATAGAGAAGATGATAGGAGATTATTAGCACGACGTGCTGCTCCAACACGTAATGGAATTGACGGAATTCCACATCAAATAGTTTCGTTATTAGACCAGGCTGGATTTGGATGGATTGCTCGGTTGAGTTATATAAAAGTTAGTCCTGGTTTATTAACTGCTTTGGTAGAACGATGGAGACCAGAAACACACACATTTCACATGCCATTTGGAGAATGCACAATTACTCTCCAAGATGTTGGTATGATTGTTGGTCTTCCAGTTGACGGTGAAGCACTGTCAAGTAGTAATCAATGCTAACAACACCACATGCAGCTATAACATGAGAACAAGGATAATGAAATGTTGTAAACTTTCCGCATTGACAGTATCGTTCCTTTAAATTGACTACCCATTTCTTCCCTCCTGTTTGTGTTATTAGATCAAAGGCCTCTTCAACCTCAAATTTTGAAGATTGAATGTCGTATCTACAAACTTGGTGGGAACAAGCCTCTTCTTGATTTTTTTGCAAAGCTTCAACCAACTTTGAAACGAAGACCTTCCCAGATGAAACATCGGCTAAAGCACGACTACCACGATTACTAAAATACTCAGCGCACCTGGTATAAGTCGATCGAACTAATGCAGTGATAGGGAGATTTCTACAATCCTTTAACACCTTGTTAACACATTCAGACAAATTTGTTGTCATATGACCATATCTTCGACCATCTGCATCATATGCCATGCTCCATTTGTCTTTTGATATCGCTCCTATCCACCTTTCAACATGAGGGCTAGATTCACAAAACTTTTGCAAATTACGATAAAAAATGTGCTTACACGGTGTATACCCTGCATAGAAATTATAAATAATGCACAATAAATTTTTTTGAAATGATTAAAAATTTTAAAATAACAATACGTACCTAACTTCACAAGCTTTTGTTTAAGTTTCACATCCTTGAATCGAGTATTAAAATTACTTGCAATGTGCCTAATGCAGTACTTGTGATATGCATTTGGCGGTCTCCAACCAATTGCCTCATTGTCAATGGCCGATTTAATGCTACGATGTCGATCAGATATTAAACATATCCCTTCTTTGTTTGTAACATGTAACCGCAAATGAGACAATAACCACAACCACGCAAGTAATGTTTCTCCTTCAACCACAGCAAATGCAAGAGGAAGAACGTTGTTATTACCATCTTGTGTTGTAGCAATGAGCAATGTACCTCGATACTTGCCATATAGATGAGTGCCATCAACTTGTATCAACGGTTTACAAAAATTAAAGGCATCACAACACGGGTTGAATGTCCAAAATAATCTGTGAAATTGACGGTAACCACGATGACAACGATTACCAACAAAAAAATCATCATGACACAGATCATAAAATGACCCTGGAGCAATTTCTTTCATGTATTGCATCCATCGAGGTAAATAAGCATACGATTCTTCCCAATCTCCAAAAACGTTAACAATTGCTTTTTGTTTCGCCATCCAAGCCTTTCTATAAGATATTTTGAACCCAGTTTGAGATGTTATTCTCTCTTGGATAAGGCTAATCTTGATTGATGGATCTTGGTTAACCATTCCTACATATTAAATATTAGTAATCACTAAGATAAATTATCATTAATATAAACTATAAACTTTGCATAACTTACCTTGTATGAATGTTGCAATTAACTCAGAATCTAACTTAGCATGATCTTGGGACAAAGACATGTTCAAACACGTATGACGTCCACCCTACTGAGTCACTTTCCACTTATCAGATCTCTTTGACTCAATGGCTCTCATGTACCATCCACATCCATCATGTGCATTTGGACATCTAACAACCCACTTAGTCTTTTTCGACTCAACCACATAAAAACTTTGATGCATTCTCATTGCATTTTGCTTGACTGCATTTTTAACTGCATCTTTATTCTCAAACTCCAACCCCACATATAAATCTTGCCCAATTGACTAAGTACTACCGACATCCATCCCTGGGATATCTTCTTCATCGGGATGATTCCAATTGATGTTAGTGTAGTGGGGTAAATTACCCCAAAATTGACTTCCACCTATTTTAATAATAATGAATTTAGTAATTTCAATAAAATTAATTTCAACAATTTATTTTAAACAAATAACAAATTATTGACAAATTTAATTTTCAGATGTTACCTTCAGTAGATGGATACATTGAAATTGGTTCAACCATTGGACTACTAACAAGAACATCCGGCTGTACCTCATCATCAGATGGTTCACAATTATCAATTTCATCTTCATTGGATTCATCAATGCTTTCATATGATGATGAAACATGATAGTCTTCATCTTCTTCGTCATCTTCATCTTCGTCTCTTGTGACCAAAGGTGATCGTTCAATTGACAAATTTTCTAATGAAAAAGTAGAAGATTCTTACATACCTATTTCAGCATATAATTTCATTATTGGCATCACATTCTGGCTCTGAAATGCTTCTATCATGCATTGTACATCATCATCGTCACTCAATTCCAATGAAGAATATATGTTGTTATCACATTGTGAAACTAAAAATATGTAACTTACAGATAATATCACTTGATTTGAGTTAAGACTAAATTTATTGTGAATCCTTCTCTTTAATATATCCAAAGTGATACCTCGTTTAATATACATTCCTTTTCTTGGTCCATCAAATGTTACACCTTCAGCACCTTCATACATCTTTCCAGTGTAAATATAAGCAATCATTTGATCCATAATATCTGCAAAAAAAAAATTAATTAGTGAAAATAGCTACAATTTATATCTTAACAAAAACAAAATTATACTCACCGAATCAAAAAGAAACGTAACTGGCTCAGAATTTTAAATCAGACCAAAACGTAACTGATAAATATATGATTTCAACTGCGAAAAAACTGTAGCTAGGAGGGGGTATAACCATAGCGTCACTGTGTCGCTATAGGCCATAGCGCCACTTTTAAATAATTAAATACTTTTTAATTCGTGGTAAAATAGTTTAAAGGACAAAAATCTATATAGAAAACAAAAGAAATTAGAGAAAAAATAACTTTTTAATTACACATTATTATTTAACTGCTAATATAAAATAAACAAATTTTAAAACAAAATAAGTTAATAATTTAAATAAATAAAAAACAAATAATTTAGTGGCGCTATGGCCTATAGCGACACTGTGTCGCTATAGGCCATAGCGCCACTCAGAAAAATAATAAAATACATTTTTTAATTCGTGATAAAATAATTTAAAGGAAAAAAAATATATAGAAAACAAAAGAAATTAGAGAAAAAATAAGTTTAGAATTACAAATTAATATTTAACTGTTAATATAAAATAAACAAATTTTAAAACAAAATAAGTTAATAATTAAAAAAAATAAATAATTCAGTGGCGCTATGGCCTATAGCGACACTGTGTTGCTATAGGCCATAGCGCCACTCAGAAAAATAATTAAATACATTTTTTAAAATTACGTTTATAAAAAACTATTTTTTATTTTTATAAATATATAATAAGTAAACTCAGTTTATTATTTTTAGGTTACATTTAAATTATTTTAGTTTTTTTCATTTTTTTCTTAAATGGTGTCGCTATGGGCTACATCATTTTTGTTGGCCCATCAACTGTGTTGGCCCAGCCCATAGCGACACTGGTATGGCTCATTCCAGCCCACCCTAGGCCAAAAAAAAAATTCCACGTGGCATGGGTGTCGCTATGGGCCATAGCGACACCGTTGTAAACAGCCCCAAAGGCGTAAATACTTTCAAAAGAGTCCCATTTACGTAAATAACTTGTCAAACAACCCCACTTTGGTCAAAAAGCCGTTTTTTAAACCGAATTTCATGTCCGTTAGAGTTGGGATATATGAAGTAATATATAAAGTAAAAAAAAATTCACTTATTTAATGTCTTAAAATTTTCAGTTATAATATAGTGTTAAACTAACTTATATGATTTTCTTACTATCCATTATATGAATGCTTCTCGATATTTAAAACTCTCTAATTTAACAGTGATGTCAGAGCCGATGATTTAATTAAGTAATTGGTAATCAACTCAAACAAATATTAAATAGTGAAATTGGTTGTGAATACTAATAGTGAATTGACATAGGATCCAAGAGTGAGATCATTTTTGTATCAAAAAATCTTCTTAGAGATGTGGACGATGTGTCTCGTTAATGTGTAACGACAATGCAAGTAAGCCACTATTGAATTCTTGTGAATGAAAAAAAAAAGTCCACTTGAGGGAGAGCATGAGGAGAATCACACTTGGGATGAGTGTTAGAGTTCAAGTGTGAAGTAAGTTTCACATTAGTTAGAGTTAGAATATTGAGTAGTATATAAGTGAAAAAAAAACTCACCTACCTAATGCCTTAAAGTTTTAAGTTGTGATATGGTGTAAAACTCACTTGTGTGCTTTATTCGTTATCCATGGATGGAGTGCTCCCAATGTTTAACTCCCATGGGTAATGACTGACTCAAATGCCTATTGACCAATAGGATTGGCAATGGATCCGAGAGTGGGATCCCAAATAATAATGGAATTGGCAAGAATACTTGTGGATGAAAAAGACTTCCACTTGAGGGAGAACTTGACCATGTGAAAAAGATTCACACTTGAAGAGAAATATTGGAGTTCAAGTGTGAAGTGAATCTCACATCGGTTAAAGTTAGACATGTTAAACAGTAAATAAGTGAAAAGGACTTACTTGCCTAATATCTTAAGGTTTTGGATTATGTGATATCAAACTCACTTATATGATTTATTCACTACCCATTGTGTGGACACTTTTTAGTGTTTAAACTCTTCCAAACCAATATTTTATAATGTGATAAATTGTATTTACTATTTAACATTAGAATTTACCTCAAACTTCAAGAAATATATAAAAAAAAATCTCATGCTTAAATTTTGTTCAAAATTTTATTCAAATAAATGTATGACGTGTTTTATAAATATATGTTAATATATATTTATATAACGAAATATTAAATAATTTTTAAATTTTACAAAAAAAATTATTAACATGATTTATTCATTAATTTATTTTTAATTAATCATTGAATTGTTGAATTCAATATAAATTATGAGTTATTAAATGAAGTAATATAATCAATAAATACTTTAAATTTGTTCATAGATCAAATTTTTTTAAATTTTAAATTGAGTTAGACCAAACCATTTTATAAGGTAAATTGATTCGATTTGGTAAAATTTAATTATTTATTTTATATTCACCAAACCCAATCCATGTTTTGTAAAACGGATGATTAATTAGATAATTTTTATAAAGTAAATTAATTCAATTTTTTTAAAAAAGGTCAAATTTTATAATCTAAAACAAATTAATTTTAAATAGATCAAACTTATTTGAATTTTTTACACTCTCCTCTTATATTCTTTAATAAATATTTTTGGCAGCTAAAAGAATCGAAGACTATCATGGTACTTCATCTCATTTAAATTTATCAAATTATTCCAAATAATTAATAATTAATTAATGAAATGTCTTTTAATACCAAAATTCACCAAATGTATAATATAACTAATATTTTTAATTAAAAACACACTTAATTAATGCGATCAACAAACAATATTTTTTTTAATATTATTTATCACCCCACAACACAGTTAAAAGTTACTATTTTGTGGGGGTGTCTAACAGTACGGGTACTTGGCGTAAAAAAAACATTAGGAGGTATTTGTGTAAAAAAATATTTTTTGTTTTAAAAATGTGGGTTTAAAAATAGATTGGGATTGTTAATAGTAACTTCCCTTTAATCACCTTATTATGTTATATATTAAAATTAAAATTAAAATATAGATATAGATGGCATTACAACAAAAAATAAATATGGATGTCACTACATCAGTTTCGTCAGAAGTTCAAAAAACTTTTGTACAAATGAAAAGTTGTTGGCGGAGAAAAATATAGGGATTGAATTTCTTTACAATTTGTCAAAATATAAAACTTACGTAAAAAAAAATAAATTTGTAGGAAGTAAAATAAAACACAAACTGCTTAAGAAAAACTAAAAATATATCAAACTCTTAAATTTATCTTTATATTATATTATATATATACAGACTGAAGTAACAAAATCAATAAAAGCAACATTTTACACTTAAGAGTGTAAGCGAGTTAAGATTCACACGTAAACCTTGATTAACCCAATCTAATCTAACTACACTGCAAAGGTGTAACTATTTACAAAACAAATTCTAACTATGATAAAACTTTAAGACAAAACAACTTGGCCTATTAGCTCAGTTGGTTAGAGCGTCGTGCTAATAACGCGAAGGTCGCAGGTTCGAGACCTGCATGGGCCATGAATTTTTTTTTCTTTTTTCAGAACTTCTATTCCTTTCCAACTTCGTTAAAGTCAGATATTAAACAACAAATCCACAGGTTATTGACTCTTCTTAAGATATTAAACCCTAAACCCGTGCACGAATAAATAACAAACCATGGCTTTGCAAACTGGGTTAAAGCAATACATTAGGTTATTGACTCTTCTTAAGATCGCAGAATTAGGGAACATTCTTTATAGCTACCCTTTATATTTTCAAAGGCCATAACCCTTTATTTATACCCCAAAACTTATTCCATAAGTTTTTCAACAAGCATCAAGTATTAACAAAAGAGTTAAACACCTATACATTATCGGTGTAAAGTTTTTTTACATTGACAATCAATTATATCTTTTAATTGTGTCATATTACTATTAAAAGTAAATGTGTTTACAGTGACATGACACAATTAAAAGATATAATTGGTTGTTAGTTTATACTAGCAGTGTATAGGTGATTAACTCTTAAGATGATACTAATTTTACACTTATATGATTAAAATAAACGACAATAGACTAATCAATTGATAAAATGGAAACTGTTGAACTGTTTTACTGAAGTGGTTTCCATCACACATATTTTGGACTGTTTCTTTGGGCCTTAAAGGCATGGCCCGTGAACACATTAAATTAAGAGAACTCACGTTCAGCTGCACCGGATAGGATACATATATTTAGAAAATTTTAAATATGTTTTTAGTTTATATAAATATGGCTTTTTTACCCAAGTTTATATAAATATGCTAAACGTGAAATTAGAAAGAATGAACACAACTTTTCTTGAAAAGCAAATTTTTTTTTTTAGTTAAACAATGATTTTGATAATTATCCCTTATATAAGAGGCGTGAAGAATTACACATATTTTTATTGAAATTCAGTATGAAAAATTTATACAATAAATATTAAACTTATTTATTACATCTTTGATTTGAATTTTGAAGTATTTTAAGTCTACGAAGTGTTTAAACTAAAAACATATATTTTTTTATATAAAAATGTTAACAAGTAACACTACACTATTTCATGTGTTATTTATTCTTAACTAATTTTTCATTATTAAACAAAATTCATGTGAGAAAATGAAGTCAATTTTTCTCCAATTTATAAAATTTATACAAAAATAAATAATAAAAATATATTTATAAAATTATTAAACAGTGTGTTGCGACTTTTTCATTAATTCAAATTTCCTTTTGCAAAGGCAGATAATGTTACGATATAAAACAAATCACATGAGAACATGTTATCTCTAATTAAATCACAGAAATAGCTAATTAGTGAACAAGCAATTTTATAACCAGAACTCCAGACGTTGTTATCTAGGCTCGATTGTTTTATCCTTCGTCATGAAACAACAAAATAATTGTGGCTGTATAAAATAAATGCTTAATGTACAGTAAAATGCTTGTGATGAGCTTGAGATTAGAGGTTCTGTTTTTCTTGATTTGTTTTGCAGCAGCATATATATTATTTTAACTCGAGGTATCCTCCCGTCAAAAACATCCTTTATTTTTATTTTTTAATCCCTAAATATTATTTACACTACTTTATTCTTTACCCACTTCTTAAACTATTAAATTATTGATTAAAAAATAGCATTACTATCTATGGTTCAAAAGGGGAGAAGAAAACAATTATAAGTCTTGTTTGATTGAGAGAAAAAGAGAGAACAGATTTTAATAAACGATGAGAGTTAACACTTTTTTTTTATTTGATTTATGAGGTGAGAAAATGAATTTTAAAAACTAATTTACTTTATGCCCTCATAATTATGAATTTAAAAATAAAAAGAAAAATATTTTAAAACTTTTCTCCTCTCATTTCCTCCAAATTTCCACAATATTGGAAGAAAGTTAAAATTAGAGGTGGGGAGATTTTATTACTTTCCATTCTTCTTCAAACCAACACACTATCTAATCTATATATTTATAACATTAATAAAAGGGGTATCTTGTTTTGGTGTTCACAATTTTTAACCCTTTCTCCCTTAACTAATTTGCTTAATTACATTTATATCTCTCAACAAATTTGCTTAGTTATTCCACTATTTTGAACTTAACTGCAAACTTTTCTAGTTTCATCATTTTTGTTTTATTTTTTTATGATGAGGGATAAAGTATCTCATTTTTATTAGTATTTATAACAATATATAAATGAGATATCTTCTTCTCCAACTGTTTTTTATCTCTATTTTTAATGAGATCATTTTGTGCTTCACAACAACTTCAAAAAATAAACCAATTTATTTATATCTAAACTTTTGATTTCATGTTTTAATCTTTTAATCTTTTAACCTTAAATAACTACAAGTTACATTTCTATTACAAATGAAAATTTCTCACTACTCACACAATTACCCTTTTTTTTTTGTCTCTTTTCATTTCTTGTTGTACACAATTGCTTCCAAAGTTCTTTTTTTTTTTTTTAATGAAAAAATAGATATACGAAGTATTTTAGCCATACTAATATATAATAAAAAAGATTGGATTTTTTAATGTACACGGTTTTGATATAATTTTACTATTATAACCGCTATTTTATAAATTACAATTTTTTTTAATTTTTTTTAAATTTCATTCTATAATTATCTATATTTTAAATAACACTCTACTTTTATGTAATTTTTATTATTTATTATTTTTAAAAATAATTGTCGGAGACATAGATTATCTTTATACGCTAGTAAAAATAAAAATAATGAAAGCTGAGTAACATTAATCACAAATTCATAATCATATCATGAGACACCCTTTGGCGAGAGAGTTGGTATTTTTTAGCGATATGGTTGGTCCATATACGACAAGAAGTAAATTATGATAATTTTGTAATCATGTTACTTAGTTGAAATGGTTAGAACAGAAAATAATGTTTTTTTTACTTGAGCCATGGGCTGAATTTAAAAAAGTACAAGTTGAACCGAAAGAGAGTGAACTATTATTTCGTGATTCAACAGTTTTATTTCATTTCACCAAATATTCTTCTACACATGCGGTGCAGATGGAGAAATCTCAATGATAAACCTTTTTGAGAACTCGAACTCCTCTCCACCGAGACTCCATGTAATTAGAAGGATCATTTTGTGTGTACACTCCAAATTTGAAGTAGTGGGAGAAACCACCATACCCCGTTGCTTCGTAAACCTGAACACCATCTAAATAAACCTTCACATTAGAGGCCTCCACATCGTGGATCACGTTTAACTGAAACCATCTCCCCCATATGTTTGGAACAAGGATTGGAGCCTTATAATACGAAAGTGTATTATTGTAGGTTCTAACCATGAGGGTTGTCGCACGAGGATAATCTGCCCCAAACACTTGCATGATGCACACGCCAGAGGTACCATATGGCACAAACCCCTGCCCTTGAAATTGCCACACCCCAGAGGAATAATCATAGCCCTAAAATCCCATAATGCATGTGATATTATAAATGTAGTAATCACGTACACAAGTATCATAAGGTGTATTTGAGAAAAGAAAAATGCTTAGCTTATTTTACTTACTCTAATGCGGATTTCGGATCTAGGCCTTGTTGTGCTATTTTGGGAGAGAGGTTTGTCTGTGGAATATACCCACAGTTTGTGCACTCCATCTATGAAGCTGTAGCGTTGTGTTACGGGTACGTCGTAGGGTTTGTGATGGTCGAAATTGGAGGTGTTTAGTGGGAGTTCAGTGAAACCAAGTGTTAGGTCCACTGGCAAGGTGTTTGTTCTATTCATGAATAATGAAACATAAAGAACTATGTTCACAAGTGTAATCTGATACAAAGTGCCCATACCTTTCAATTCAAGATGAGGAATATAGTATTAGCAGTGTGAGTTAAAGAGGCAAGACGAGGTATAACCTGAAGCTAGCTGGATTCCAAAATTTGCATGCACATGCACCCTATTTATAAAGTTGATAATTTAATTTACTATATACATTTTTTAAAATTATTTTATCTTTAAATTTTTAAATAATAAAAAATAAAAATAATTATTCTTATAAAGATGAGGTTCAAAGTTAAAATCTTAAAATTTAAGGACTAAATATAACATTAATAAATCTAACAAATATTAATAATTTTAAATATTTTTATTAAATAAAATAAGCACGAAATGCCTCTATCTAATTAATATGTTGTAACTCGGAATGGGAAATGACCGAATGGTCTTGCAACATCTTCGGTACTTTCTTCACGCACTAAGGGCCAAGCTCTATTGGGCTTCCATCACTGTTGGATTGGAATTGAAGAAAGAGAAAAGGTAGATGATAAACACACCTCTACTCTCCTATAAATACACCTCTTTTTTTTTTAAAAAAAATATAAAATATCTAAATTATCCTTTTAAAAAAAAATGAAATTCCTAAATTTACACCTCCCTTCTCCGCACCCCCTACCCCGCACAGAACGGTACCAGAACGACACCAGAGCGGGCCGTTCTGCAAGTAGAACGGCCCGTTCTGATTGTAGAACGCACCGTACTGCTTTCAGAACGTCCCGTACTTCTTGCAGAACGGCCCGTTCTGCAAGCAGTATAGGCCGTTCTGCTTGCAGTATGGGCCGTACTGAAAGCAGTACAGGCCGTTCTGCTTGCAGAACGGGCCGTTCTGGGGCCGTTCTGTTGCAGTACAAGCCACCGCGTCACTTTAAAATGACTACCTTATGACTGATTTTAAAACTCTGATTTTAAAAGTCATTTTTGTACTAGTATGTCTTTCCATAGAACAAGTAAGAGTCTTTCTCTTACAAGACCACCTGCTGACATTGCGCACCCCTCTTCTTTCTCTTTCTGGCACTCCTCTTTTTCTTTTTTTTTTTTTCCCGCACCTCGCACACCCCTCTTCTTTCTCTTTCTGACACTCATCTTCTTCTTCTTCTTACTGTTACGGAAATTTCTTTCCGGAATTATATAAAAATGTTCCGGAAAATACTTTCCATAATATTAAATTCTTATTCCGGAAAGTAGTTTCCGGAAATGTTTTGTTACATAATTCCGGAAAGTACTTTCCATAATATTAAAGTTACTATTACGGAAAGTTCTTTCCGGAATTATATGAACAATAATTTTACTATTCCGGAAAGTACTTTCCGGAATGCTAATGACTGTAAAAGAAACTTTCTTATGCTGGTTATGGTGGGGCTAGTCCTTTTTTTCTATTCAGAATGACTGTAAAAGTATATTGCTTAATAACATTGAGCGAAAAGAAACTTTGGAAAGAAGAGGGATGTGGAGTGTGGGGTGCGGGAAAAAGGGGTGCGAGGAAGGGAGGTGTAAATTTAGGAATTTCATTTTTTTAAAGGGTAATTTAGACATTTTATATATTTTTTTATAAAAAAAGGGTGTGTTTATACGAGAGTGGAGGTGTGTTTATCATCTCCCAAGAGAAAATGAGATGGTCCAGCCCGTTTTGTTCTTGCCTTCCTGGCCCATAATTAAATTCAACGTACTCATCCTTGTCGACTTTTCACGCGTATATAAGTATCGCTTTACATTTTCATGAATTTTATTTTCTTCCATTTACCACTAATATAATGACATCTTCCAATTTGGATGACAAAAACAATTATTTATTTTTAACTTTCTGACCTGAATTGTTATTTAACGTTGAGGTTATATGTATAGCAGTATAGGACTTTGAATTCAAACTTGTAATTTTTATGAATAAAAAAAAGTATATATCTCCTTCAAACTCCCAACTAAGATCGAAACTGTACTTACACGAATCAGGTTGGACTCCTAACTCGGATAAGTAGTCTCCCTGGTTCTGTTCCTGGCCGGAATCGTACGAAAGCGGTCGCTGGGGTGTGTCTCTTCTCTCTCTCTGATCTCCTCGTCCGAGCGTCTTCGATGTACCTGCAAAAGGGACTCCGAAGATCAAGTCAGTCGTCTATCCAATATCGCGTACTGCTTATATCATTACCTATCGTGGGTTTTTCGAGTAACCGTGTGAACTGCTATATGGTTATTTTCTGAGGGTTGTCCTTGGTTGAGTCGTGTTCGATGTTGTTGATATGCCGAGGTGTATTACCGATCTCATTCTTCTGATGTGGCACCTCAGCATTAGATATATTTACTTTAGTCGAACTAGACTAGGTGGTCATCTCGGTCAAGGTTGTTTTATGAACTCGGTTGAGCTCGGTCAAGATGTTTAATGAACTCGGTTGAGCTCGGCCTTGAGCCAGGTTGGTACACAAGCCCCCCAAGCTCTAAATGAAGTATGAATGAAAGAGTTGATAAGTGCATAGGGAGGCTCGGGGAAGGGGAAAGATGAAAAGACGTGGGGAAGAGTTAGAGCGGTACGTTCTTTCGATGCCACGTGTGAAACATTAAACATAAAAAATTAATACGTTTCAAATCGAAAGGTCGCAGTATTGGGGGCTGTGAAATGCGAGCGGGTGAGGCGCTCAATCATGACGATTGGAGTTGTTCGAGGCAACATTTAAGGCGCTCTAGCATAGGCCAGAGGTCGCACTGAGGAGCCGCGACGCGCAAGCATTAAACGACCGGGTGTGATACTGGGCCTATATATATACAAAGAGGGGACTTGCGAGCAGAGTTTTGGCTGTGAGAATATAGTGCGACAGCGATGGTGGAGGCGAAAGCATACTGCACAAAACAAAAGCGAGGAACTAACAGGTATTCCCCCTTTTCTCTTGGATTGTGTGTTGTCTGGTGTAAAGAGGGAGTGAGATTGATGGGAAAGGTGAATGAGGGGAAGCGTAAGGGAAAAGAAAGTGGGGGAGAGGAGGTAAAGGGGTCTGTGATACGAAAGAGGGGGGGAAACAATAGGAAGGATTCGCATCCTAAAATTGCAGTGACTGGGTACGAATGGGTACGGGGTGATGTAGGAAAATACGAGAGTAAAATTAAGAGTGAAATGGAGGCAAGCGTTTTGCAACACAAGTTGAGATTTTGTCTTCCCCCGTATTTAGAGCGTTTATCAATTGAGCCTTGTACAGTGGATGAACGCGTATTTTTTGAAGTCTCCATATCACCTCCATTTATATATATGTATTAGTGTTTATTCAAAGATTTGGGTGTGTTAATCCCTTTTACGCATTTTGAGTGTGAGTTTTTGAAGAAGATTAATGTTGCCCCTAGTCAATTACACCCAAACAGTTGGGGTTTTGTGCGTGCATTTCAAATTTTGTGCTCAGTGTTGAGTATCGAGCCAAGCTTAGGGACGTTTATGCACTTCTATCAAGTGAAACTGGGGGAACGACCTTATGGTTGGGTATCGTTGAGTGGGAGTTCGAATGGGGGGTTGTTCAAAATTTTTTCGCAATCATATAAAAGCTTTAAGGAAGAATTTTTTAGAGTACAATCTGCACATGAAAACCCGAATTTGGATCCGATTTTCCATTGGAATGGTGAACCGAAGTTTCCTCTATGTTGGCAATCACAACCTGTGAGGTTTGCTGGATCCGAAGGGTTGGTATTGTCTCCCAGCGAGAAAGAAGATATAAGGAAATTAGAAGAGCTAGCTCGGCCGTTAGAGAGCAAAGCTATTTTATCGCTTGCGAGATCCCAAAATCCACAAGAGGACTTAGAGAGTAAGTAATAATAATGTTGATATGTAGTTAAAATTGTGTAATTGAATATGTCATTGATTATTGTGATGTGCAGAGATCATGGGACGAAGCAAATGGCGTGAGCTAAAGGCCAAGTATAAAGCTGAAGAAATTGAAAGTCTAGAGGCCGAGGTTGGCCCAGTGAAGGAAAAGAAAGTGGCGCTGGATGACCGAGTTTTGAAAAAGAAACTCTGAGTTGGCAAGGAGAATGTAGGTCGTCCGAGTGGGGTGAAGGCTGATGTGCCAGATTCTTCCGATGTGGAAGACAAATCTGGGAAGGAGGATGAGCCCAAGAAAGATAAGCCCATCACCATCAATCTTGAGGAGGAAAAGGTGAGAATTACCGTTCTGTGATGTATAAATAAACAAATATGAAATTCGTGTGACATTATATGATATTATTTTCGTGTGTGTAGGTTGTAGCGATGAAGGACAAGGAGGTAGAAACAACTCCACTTTCGTCTCACAATGTGATGTCAGACTTACAAAAATCTATTGCCCAACTTGGTTTTGCGTCACCAATTCCTCGGGAAGGGCCTTCTCGAAGTGCCCAAGGTACTCGGCCTGCATCAAAGATATGATACCGATAATCCTCTGGGAAGATTGGATCATGTTAGTATGTCTGAGGATGTGACCTCCCTTTGGAGCGCCAAGCTGACGGCAGAATCTTTTTATAAAGAGGATCCAACATATATTGCTGATAAGGCCTTAATAGAGAAGGTTGGCCCAATTTAGGGGTTAGACTCTGTTCAAGTATTTTTGTAGAGATCGATATCTGTGGTAGACCACTGGAAGAAAAAGTGGGAAAAGAATGCCATGCAGATGGCCAAGTTGAGAGCTGAAAATGCCAGAATTGGAGCATTGAACTCTGAAGTTGAGGAGGCGAACAAGAAATTGGCTGAGATGACCAAAGCCTTCGAGATTTCTACCAGGTCAAATAAATCTTATTCGGCCAAGGTAGAAGAGTTGTTGGCTAAAGTGAAGGCAATGGAGGAGGAAAAAGAAAGAAACAAGCAGGAGCATGGCGAGTTGAGAAGGAAGATGGAAGAAAAAGAAAAAGCTACAACAGATTTGCAAGGCGAAGTGGAAAGATTAAAGTCACAAAACAAGGCCTGCCAAGAAGTAATAGCTGCTGATGTTGAGAAATATGCTGAGTTGGAGAAGAAAAATAATAAGTTGAGCAAAGAGCTTCAGACCATCGAGTACATATAATAGGGGAGCACAAAAAAAGGGTTTGCCAAAGCTCTTCGTCAAATTAAGGTGGTGGCTCCAGAGGTTGATCTGTCTGATCTGGATGTGAACAAAGATGTGTTGGACGGGAAGTTAGTGAACGAGGATGACTTACCTGATGACAATAGTACTAAAAGATGAAGTTAGGAGGGAGGAAATTGTAATAATGAAATATTTTGCTTGCTTTAACTATTTTGATGTATGTACTGAGTGGATTAAGCGTGTTTTGCTTTTTTAGGAGTAAACATTATATGTATGTATTGGAGATAAACTTGATATATGGATGTCTATGCTATTTTCTTTCATGTGAATATCGGTATGTTTGAAATTACTTCTCAATGATGAAGAACGTGAGTTCAAACTTAGTGAAGTTGATAAATATTGGCTCAAACTTGGCCAATTTTAGAATTATAAATAATGTTGGCGTAAACTTGGCCATGGGAAAATAAGATTGGCTCAGACTTGGCCAACTTTGGAATTATAAGTAACATCGGCTCAAACTTGGCCAGTTCCGTGAACGTGGGCTCAAACTTGGCCAATTTTAATAGTTATGAGGCTCAAACTTGGCCAGTTCCGTGAACGTTGGCTCAAACTTGGCCAATTTTAATAGTTATGAGGCTCAAACTTGGCCAATCTTGTTAACATGGGATCAGTTTTAGGTAATAATTTCATATAATTTCCGAGACAGAAACTCTAACAATGACATAAATTGAAAAGGGAAAGAGCTAAGATGAGAGAAAAGAGAATGTATGATGTATATTATGAAATTGGATATCAAGTACATCTCTTCTACTTCCCAGGCATGCCTCGTTAAAACCTCTTCAGCCAAAACCCTTTCTTTTTTATTGGAAAAAAAGACTGAAGTAGGAAAAAGAGTACAATACCTGGGGTTACAACATTTCAGCTATAATAAAATTTCATATGAGTGGCATTCCAAGTTCTTGGGATAAGTTTGCCACTTAACTCTATGAGTCTGTATGCACCATTTTGTAGACATTCCGAGATGCGGAATGGACCTTCCCAATTGGCTGCGAATTTTCCTGCTAATATGTCTTTTCTAGTGTCTCCGACAGCTCTCCAGACGAGGTCTCCTTCTTGGAACGATCTCGGTTTAAGTTTGGAATTGTATCGCCGAGATGCTCTGAGTTTGCATGCCTCTTCTTGAACTCGGGCGCACTCTCTGGCTTCGTCTATGAGGTCGAGATCGGTTCTCAAGGCTTCCACATTTTGAGTTGCATCAAAAGTTAATCTTCGGTGACTTGGTTCCCCGACCTCCACCGGGATCATAGCATCAGACCCATAAGTCAATCTGTATGGGGTTTCTTGAGTGGTGGTCTGTGGTGTGCAATGATAGGCCCATAAAATACCAGGGAGCTCGTCCACCCATTCTCCTTTTTCCGAGCCATGCCTTTTCCTGAGTTCTCTAAGAATAACCTTGTTGGCAGCTTCAACTTGTCCATTGGTTTGTGGATGTTCAATCGAGGTAACTTTGTGATTGATTCCGAGTTGCCCCAAAAATTGCTCAAAATTTTTATCAACAAACTGCTTGCCATTATCAGTGGTTATAACATGAGGTAAGCCATACCTGCAGATAATTTTCTTCCACGTAAATCTTTGGATATTGGCCGCAGTAATCTTGGCTAAGGCTTCAGCCTCAATCCATTTTGTGAAGTAATCAATGCCAACTAATAGGAACTTTAGTTGACCTTTGGCTACTGGAAAAGGACCAAGGATATCCATCCCCCACCAAGCAAAGGGCCAGGCTGACTGCATCGAATGTAGGGTTGTTGGAGGTAACTGGTGTAGATTGCCGAACTCTTGGCAGGCTTTGCATTTTTGCACATATGACTTACAGTCTGATCTCATAGTTGGCCAGTAGTACCCAGCTCGGATAACTCTGGCAGCCATGGACCGAGCTCCGGAATGCATGCCACAGATTCCGCGGTGGATCTCATCCATTACATAGTGGGCTTGATCTGTGTCTAAACATTTGAGGAGAGGCATAGAGAAGCCTCGTTTGAACAACTCATCCGCTTCAATTGTAAAGTGGCATGATTTGTTTTTAATCTTGGAAGCTTCTACCTTGCTGTCCGGTAAGATCCCATCTTTAAGATATTTCCAAATATCGACCATCCAACCTTGCTGATATGAGTTGTTGGCAAAAATTGCTGTAACTTGGCAACTGGGGCAGCTATAGTTTCTTGAATGATGGTCTTGTGTTGGCCGGGGCGCTTAGTGCTAGTAAGCTTGGACAACAAGTCGGCCCTCTGATTCTGAGCTCGTGGGATGTGCTCAATCTGGAAATTATCAAAGAAAGATGTTTGCTGAGATACCATAAGATTATACCTTTGAAGTTGGGGTTCTTTAGTCTGATATCCTCCTCCTACTTGTTCGGTGATCAGCTTAGAATCACTGCAACATTTTAGCCTCTTTACACCAACGTCTTTGGCCAATGTTAAACCTGCCAACAGAGCCTCATATTCAGCCTGATTATTAGTAGCTTTGAAATCAAATTTTAGAGCAAGTTCAAGCATTATGTCGTTTGGTCCTTCAAGAATAATGCCAGCACCGCTGCCTTTCACATTGGAAGATCCATCCACATGCAAGGTCCAGATTTGTTCATCCAGAGGTGGAACGGGGGTGAGCTCGGCTACAAAGTTGGCCAGACATTGGGCTTTTAGTGGTCCTCGACTTTCATACTTTATGCCGTACTCGAAGAGCTCGACTGACCAGGTTATCATATGCCCGGCCAGGTCGGGCTTTCTGAGTATTTGCTTGATAGGGTAGTCCGACTTCACAATAATTTGATGACTTTGGAAATAGGGACGAAGTCGGCGAGATGAAACCACCAATGCCAAGACCAGCTTCTCTATGGTTTGATATCTCCTCTCGGTATCTTGTAATACCCGGCTGATGAAGTATATGGGAGTTTGCTTTTTGTCATTCTCTTGTACCAGTGCTGAGCTAATAGCGTTGTCGGCCACTACAAGGTATAGCAGAAGATCATCTTGGTAGGTCGGTTTGGATAAGATGGGGGGAGCTGATAAGAATTGCTTGAAGCTGGTGAAAGCTTGTTCACATTGGTCACTCCAACAGAATTCTTTTGCCTTTTTGAGTAAATGGAAGATAGGCTTGGCCTTTTCTGCCAGCTTCAGAATAAACCAAGATAGTGAAGCAAGTCTTCCTGCCAACCTCTGCACCTCTTTGTGATTTTTGGGACTTCTCATACTGATCAATGCCTGACACTTGTCAGGATTTGCTTCAATACCTCTACAAGTAATCATGAATCCCATGAATTTGCCTCCATGAACTCCAAAAACACATTTTTCGGGGTTTAATCTCATATTGTGCTCGCGGATTTGCTTGAAAATCTCCTCCAGATCTCGGACATGATTGTCGGGGGACTCTGTCTTGATGACCATGTCGTCAACATACACCTCGAGGTTACGGCCGATCTGATTGACGAAGACCTTATCCATGAGCCTTTGGTAGGTGGCTCCTGCATTCTTGAGTCCAAAGGGCATGACATGGTAGCAATAATTGGCTTGTTCCGTGATAAAGGCAGTGTGCTCCTCATCTGGGGGGTACATCAAGATTTGATTATACCCAGAATAAGCATCCAGAAAACTGAGCATGGCATACCCTGAAGCTCCGTCCACCAATCTGTCAATACTGGGAAGTGGGTAAGCGTCTTTTGGACAAGCTTTATTTAAATCGGTGTAATCAACACACATACGCCATTTTCCATTGGAATTTTTAACCATTACCACATTGGCTAACCAGGTGGTGTATTTGATTTCTCGGTTGAACCCGACATTCAAAAGCTTTTGCGTTTCGGCCTTGACAGCTTCTCTTCTTTCGCCACTAATCTTTCTTTGCTTCTGAGATATAGGTCGTGCCTCTCTGTGGATAGCTAACTTATGACAGATGAAATTGGGATCTATCCCAGGCATATATGCACTACTCCATGCAAAGAGGTCAGCATTTTCAGTAAGAATTGTCATGATTTTACCTTGGACATCAGGATCAATGTGCTTGGCAATCTTGGTGCACTGGTTTGGCTTCTTGCCGATCTGAAACTCAATCAACTCGTTAATGGGATTAGGCCGCTGATCATGCATATCGATTCGGGGATCTAAGTCGGTCATTTCCCTTGTAGCGATGTGAGCAATGATAGAGGAAGTTGGCACCTCAGGTTGACGACTTGGGGGTGTAATCTTCAAACTTTCAGCGTAGCATTTCCTTGCAATTTGTTGATTGGCTTTTACAGCTATTATGTGTCCATCTGTGCCTGGGAACTTCATAGTTAGATGAGGTGTTGACACAACTGCTCCTAATTGATTCAACGTTGGTCTCCCGATCAGGATGTTATAAGAGGTGGTAGCGTCAACCAACAAATACTTCACCAGGATTCTCCTTGAGTTATGAGCTGTACCAAAAGATGTTAGCAATTCAATGAAACCACGAGTATGAACTCGCTCACCTGCGAAGCCGACGAGAGGCTCGGAGTATGGTTGAATCATGCTATGAGGAATGTCAAGCTTCAGGAAAGTCGGCCAATATAGAACATCGGCGGAACTACCTTGGTCAATCAACGTTTTTTGGACTTCCCAATTGGCCACCTCGACTGAGATGACCATTGGATCGTCTTGATTCAAGCTGATACCTTCATAGTCATCATCTGTGAAAATGATAGGAGGGGTTGGTGTTTCTGACTTAGATCCCGAGTTATGGCAATTGTTGACGTTTTGGACAGTGCGTAGATGTCGCTTCCTGGCCGAGTTGGAACTTCCTCCTCCTGCAAACCCTCCTAAGATAGTATGGATAACTCCACGTATGTTGTTTCCTTCGGAGGATTTATCCATATGTTGCGGATGAGCGCTGTTTGTGCTTGGTTTGCTTTCATCACGTGTATTTGTTTGATGATATTGACCTTGTTCAGATCGTCCTTGATAATTCTGATATCGTCCTTGATATCGAGCAGGAAATCGGTCACGTCCCCTTCCGCGTCCTTGGAAGCCCCCACGAGAAGCTTGGCCACGTTGGATATATTGCCAAAGTTGACCAGCTTGAATGAGTTCTTCAATTCGATCTTTGAGGCTCCAACATTCTTTTGTTGTGTGTCCGTAATTTCTATGATAACGGCAATGCTTGCTCTTATCGGCGTTGGCCGGATTGTGTGTCGGTGGGGGTAAAGAGATCAAATCTGCATGGTTAGCTTCCTCCAAGATGTTAACACAAGGAGCATTAAGAGGTGTGTAAAATTCATACATGGGACCTCGTGATTGACGAGGTCTTTTTGATCTTTGGTCAGTATGAGCCTTTGAGTTTTCCCTGATACTAGATTCGCCCTTAGTGGTGAGACTGTCACGGACAGAGTTACGGAACTCGGCATGTTCCTCCATTTGAATGTAGCCATCTGCGCGGGCCCTGAGTTCATCCATGCTCTCCGGCTGACATCGGCAAAGACTGTCAACAAAGGGCCCAGGTTTGAGTGCCATAAGCATGGAATGAAGGGCAACTTCCGGATTAAGATTACGAATTTTTATAGAAACGTTGGCAAAACATTCCATGAAATGTCTCAAAGACTCATCATCTTGTTGTCGCAAATTTGAAAGCGCGGCCGATGTGATATCGTGTGGTCTGCTAGTGGCATACTGGGCGGAGAAAAGTCGTACCAAGGTGTTGAAGTTATCAACCGATCTGGATGGTAGTTGGGTGTACCAACTAAGAGCAGCGCCTTTGAGGGAAGTCAAAAATACACGACACATGATGGCATCGTCGTTTGTGTAAAGGTTGATTTGAGTGATATAGGCATCGATGTGCTCATCGGGGTCTATAGTGCCATCATAACGCTCAATATTCAACAGTTTCCAGGAAGTTGGAAGGGGAACTTCCATGATTCCATCAACAAAGGGGTGTCGACGAACCGAGTGTTGATCTTCAACCGGACGACTGATATGGGTATCTTCGGAACGATGAGTCCGAGTTGGGTTTGATGGATAAGTAGGATCTGGGGAAGAATGATGTTCTTCGATGGCAGGGGAAACATGACTGGCATGATGTTAAGGGTAGTTTATAAACACCCTTCCCCCTTAACCCACCAAGGCCCCTTTTCAAGGACAAAACCGTGACGGCCCAACAAGCGTCAAAGCAGACAATACCTCGGATGCGGTGACCCTAACGATGACAGCGGACTTACGATAGGAACAGAAACCTATCACAGTTTAGTAAAATAGGATTAGTAAGGTTATATATTATTTTTTTCCACTGGATGCATGGATCAATATTTTCTAAAAATCTTTATATCCCTCCAACGAGATTCCATGTAGTTGGAAGCAGCGGTCTGTGCGTAAACACCAAACTTGAAGTAGTGAGTGCTGGCTCCATGTCCAGCTCCATCGAACTTTTTCACACCATTAACATAAATCTTGACGTTGTTGGCACCCATGTCATGGATCACGTTGAACTGCTACCACTTACTGTAGATGTTTGATTCCAAAACAGGGGCGTTATAGTGAGTGAGAGAACCATCGTACACCCTACTCTGCGAGGTTGTGGAAAAGGACACTGCACCGAACACTTGCTGGATGCACACCCCGCTTGTGCCACTAGGCACGTAAAAATACCCTTCGAATTGCCACACACCAGATGTGTAATCGTATCCCTGCAAATTTATAACTTACTGAATTTTAAATCGTCAACAAAGCATAATAACATGGTGATCATATCAAAACAAAATAACACCTACATGATTTTAAAAACAAATTAACTAATAGTAAAAAGAATATTAAAAAAAGAGAGTTAGTGAATTTAGTGTTAATATTTATGGTAAATGCAATGAATGATACTGTTAAGTAAAGAATAGTATTTATCTGAAAATTTTCGATATGTCATTGATTTATCAAGGTAGTTTTAGGAGTATCATTTCCGATCTACCATGGTGAATTGAGTATGAAAAAATAAGGTGAGACATGCATGGGTCATACAGTGACAAGAATCTCAGTTCGCGGTGCTGTTTCGTTGGTAGCTGTGTGAGGCTTGTCCGTAGAATATACCCTAAATCTGTGGACTCCATTGGAAAAGCTATAACGCTGGTTTTCTGGAATGTCGTGAGGTTTTTGGACCTGAAAGTTTGAGTTACTTAATGGAAGACGCGTGAACCCATCTGTGGGATCCGCGAAAGCCCGGGAAAGGGTGGCCACACAGATGATTAATGGCAGAATGGTTTGGGGCACCATTGTTTTGTTACGGATCGAAGTAGAAGATAACTAGCTCTTTTTCCTCGAATTTTGAAAGGTTTATGAGGAAGGCTTGATGGAAAACATTTTTGTACGAGTATACTATTTGTAGAAGTCCAAAGACAAATCGTTGACATGCATGGGTGATGTACTTGTCTGAGGGCGCACTCGTAATCTTCTCGTAGCGTAAGGGTCGAACGAGAGCTCTGAACGGATGGGGGGAGGTACCTACAAAAGGCACTCCGACGTTCAAGTCAAGACAATCACGAATCGCAATAGTAATAAATGAACAGTATCATACCTCGTTTAACGTGACCTATTTATACTAGTTATAATGGGTCCTGAACGTCTCCTATGACACTTACCAAATTAGGTAATACGATGTAATCGGTTGATTATGCGTTAATCGTGTGCTTGCCCTTGTTAATCATGATTGTCACTCTAATGGCTACGGTTACTCGTATTGGCACTTGGTTGGGCCGAGAGGATCGGATTCGAGGTTTGCCCTTCCAAATTTCGGCCATTGACCGGTCCGAGAAGATGACAAGACGACTATGTTAAGCTACTAGCTAGCATGCTTGAGCTCCCAATACCTCGAGTATGGACTGTGGTCTCGGTCGTCTCGGCCATCGACGTGCTCAAGTTCCCTAGTAACCGACTGACGTAGGAGCCTGTGTTTTGGCAGTCTCGGTGCCATCATGACCGAGACTCCTTGTGAGAAACATCCTTGCTTCGGCCATTTTAGTGGCCGGAAGGGCGTCGCGTGCCATTCCATGTAGTCGGTCTAATATTTCTGATACAGGTGATATTGCAAGTTAATGATCATAATTTTTTGTTTTACATATATTATTTTGATTTCAATGAGCGTTTATGTGTAAACAAAAATAGAAGTAAAATAATTTGAGCCCATTTTACAAGTTAATATTAATTTACATATTTTAATATTTAAAAAAAATGTAAAATTAAAAATGCATCATTAGCTTAATTCAATTACATCCTATATATTAAACATAAATTTTATCTTATACGAAAGTCTTTTTAAGAGTTTTTTTAACTTTTTATTTAAATCATTTTTAGTTATCATAATTATTTATATATTAAATATTAATTTTTAAAATAATTTATCAATAAATAAATTATTTTATAATACAAATTATTTATTATAAATTTAAAATATAACTTAAATATTTAAATATAATATTTATTTATATATACATATGTTATTATATATTTTAATTATAGGTAATATATATATATATATATATATATATATATATATATATATATTACACATGCTAAAATACTAGTTTATAAAAAAAATTGATTAATTTTTTCTAATTTTTTAAAACAAATTTTGAGAGTGTTTATATAATTTAGTTTGTAAAATAAATAAATAATTATCTTATTTTACTAAATTTAACTCCATTTTATAAAATAAAATAACGATAATATAATAAAATAAAATGCACTTTTCTTTGTCAATCCATTTATGATTAAAGTTACATTTTTAATCATGACTTTGTGTTCAAATCGTAAATTGAATTTCATACATTTTTTATATTAAATAATACAAGTATCAAAATTTAGTACACCAAATTTTACATTCATATCCAATTTTATTCTATTTAAGAAATACATCAAATATAATATAAATCATATATATATATATATATATATATATTTTTTAATTTAATTTAATTTTTTTTTATTCATCAAACAATCAGTCTACTCGCATAATCTTTTACCAAATAAGAGTAACTCAATTTGATTGAGTAGGGTATATAATCTAATGTAAATATGCTTTTCAAAATTAGACTGAAATGGTTGGTCGGATTCTTTTAAAACATTTTGTTGAATCGGTAAAAAAATCAGTAGAAGGGTTTCAGAATCAGTTAAACTTAACCCCAAAAAAAATGGTCAATTTGGTTTTTTTTTTTTTTTTTCATGAAAATAATAATCTTTACAATGTTTTAAAGTCAACAAAATCAAAGATTAATTACGTTCACAAAATATAACTTTCATTAGCCAAATATTATTTAACACATATGAGAAATCAAACCTTATTTAACACATATGAGAAATCAAACCTTGGAGTACCAGGTCAATCCCCCGTGCCACACAGTAGGCCTTACAACTGTTGAGCCAATTTAATTAAAAAATATTTTTTAATTTTTTAAATTTAATTTAAAATATTTTAATAAAATTATATTTAATAAAAAATTCTAAATTAGAATAAATTATTTTAATACTTTCCTTATAAATATAATTTAATTATTTTTGTTAATTTATAAATTTTAATATCTTCATTTTGTATGGTTTATATTATATTAATATGATATTCTTTTATTTAACATGTAAATTTGTTATTATTAACAAATATTATTATATTTTATTAGAACTTAAACTTACAAATTATCTTATATAAAAAAAATTGCACTCACCTCCTTGAGGTCTATTTAGATAACACACACCTTTCTTCTAATTTTTTAAAAATTACTAATTTCCCTTAGAATAATGTCATTTGTTAAAGTGAAAGAAAAAAAAATAAAAAATTAATTTATATTTTGTCAATCATATGCGAATCTAACATTCGTTTATGGATTATGTATAATTTTCTATTTTTTAAAGAAAATTTTCATTATTCTTCAATTTTAAAAATAATAATTTTTTGGTTTATTCTTTTGAATTGTCCCTTGAAGTTGGTATATTTTTTAAATCACAACATGCATAATAATTTTGATATAATTTAAGAGTTAAAATTGAAAAATTGATCAAATCTCATTAAATTATTGAAACTTGTATTAATAATTTGTTTTCTCTTAATAGTGCATAAATGATATTAATTATCTTATATAAAGGGTTGTACATGTCACTTAAATAAAATGTTATCTAATATAATGAGAAGAGATTGTATGTGTCACTTGAATAAATAAATAAAAAAGATTAATGTTTAAAAACTAAATGAAAGATATGTCCTTTTAAAAGATATCTGAGGAGGTCATTAATTACATTTTTTTTCTATTATATATAGTTTAAAATTTTACGATACATTTAAATGATAAGAATTGTTAATATTATATTTATTTATTATTTTATCAATTCTGGTGAATTTAATCACAATTTAATCATAGTTAATCTATTAAATCTTAAACTAGTAGTTCGACTAGTTCGATGAACGATTAGACTTTCAAAACATTGAATGTAAAACTTCATACCAAAATTTCTCATGAATAAATCGATCAAATTCCATACTCAACGAATACAGCCGAAATAGGTTTCCTTTCGTGTCATAACCAAATCTTATCTATATTTACATATCTCTATCTTTATCTACAAATGTTAGGCACCACATGACCACCTAATTAATGTGTATTAATAGAGCATCTGAGCATGGATTCTTATAACAACTAATGATCAGTGGATTAATTTTTTTTTTTTGAAGGGATCAGTGGATTAATTTTAAAATGTAAGCAACACATTATTTAGATAAACGTACGTTATATGGATCTTGTCAAAAAAAAAAATTATACCCAAAATTTTAATGAGACTTTATGAAATTCAATTAATAATATAAAAATAATTTATTATAGAGGCCCTTTCACATGTGAAATTGAATTGAAATTATGGTTCAAAATTTTATTTTTTAATTTTATCAAACTTAATTATTAAAATCTTAAAATCTATGTTTGAGCTGCGAAGAAAATGTAGAATAATAATAACTTAAACTCCATAATTAACACATCTAATAACTAATCTTCTATACCTTTATAGGGATATAGTTTTGTTTGTAAGTTGTAACATAAATCACTTTTAATTTTCACTTTTTCTTAGTCTATTTTATCTCTAAATCATTTTGCCACTCTTTTTTTTTTTTTTTGAATATGAGTTTCTTTCTCTTCTACGAATACTTTACCACAACTCACAATTCATAAGTAATTAAATACATGTAACCACTTAAATCTTTCGATCGTTAACCATCCATATTATTATATTTTAAAATAAAAATATAAAAGCATAAAATGTTTCTTTTATAATAGTAATAATCATTATAATGTCTGTGTTTAGGGTTTAGAATTTATTTGTTAATATTAAGTATTAATGTTTTAATTTAGTGTTTTTATTAATTAGATTAAATATACACAATTTTACATAATCAAGACTTTTTTTTTTAAATTTGTTAGAAAATTTATTTTAATGTATCAACAAATATGAATATTTTGTCATTTCTAATAAAGTTAATAAAAATAATAGAGCAACAACAACAATAATAGTAAGAGTGAAAAATTTGAAACAATATTTTTTTAATCTATATATAGTTTTACTTATTTTATCTTTTATTTTTTATAGTTTAATAAAATAGATATTTTTAGTCTATATACTTAAATTTTTCAATCTATTTTAATCTTTATAGTTTAAAATGAATCTTTTAAATCCTTATTAATCAGATTAAATATATGCAATTTTACACGAGTAAGACTTTTTTTTTAAAAAATTTGTTAGAGAATTTATTTTAAAGAATCAATAAATATGAATATTTTTCTCATTTCTAATAAAGGCAATAAAAATAGTAGAGCAACAACAATAATAATAATAAGAGTAAAAAACTTAAAAGGAAATATATAAATTTTTTTAATTTATATAATTTTACTTATTTTATCTTTTAGTCTTTATGGTTTAAAATAAACATTTTTAATTCATATGCTTAACTTTTTCGATTTCTTTTAGTCTTTATAGTTTAAGATGAATCTTTTAAGTCCTTATTATTCTTTATATTTGCAATTTTGTAATCATTTAGTCTTAGTTACTAATTTTTTTTTTTATTTGTAATGTTTTTTTATTTTTTATTAATGTGACAAAAAGTATTAATTTAAATTTTTGTATCTTATATCGGATTTATTTTGCTGAAATTATTATAAATTAGATATTCCTATATTTTGTGTGCCTTTTGTACTACTTTCACTTACGATATTATTGTTGAAATACTCATTTTTTATTTTTACAAAATTAAAGACTTCTATTACACAGAAAACAAATAATGTTAAAAAAAAATCAACAATAGAGACTAAAAAAATTAAAAAATTATAAGTATACATACTAAAAAGATTTATTTTAAATTATAAGGACTGAATTTTTTTAAAAAAAATTAAAAAAATCCATTTTAAATTATAAAAATTAAAAAACAAAGTAAATATAATTATAGAGAGTAAACATATATTTTAATAACTTAAAAATAACGAGAATAATGGAAACGGTGAGAATTAATGACGTCTAAAGCAACAAAATTTAGGAGATAAACTGCATAGTGTGTTGAAGTGAATTTAAAAAATACCTTTTAGAGGGTAAGAATTAAAATTTTTAAAAAATAGTTATATATATATTATAATTAAAAAAAATGAAGTCTTAAAATTATTATTCAAATTGAAAAGATTTTCAAACAATATAGTTAAAATTTAAAAGTTTAATTATAATTTTGAGATTAATTTCATATCAATATTGTTCATCTAATTAAGAAAAAAATTCTTTCTCACATAACAACATTATTCACACATTCACAAATCTTAAATGAAACATAAATTTTATTTCTTAACTTCTTATATATAAAGTAAAATTGTATGTAATACAAAATTTGAATCATATAATTTTTTTAATTAAAAAGATATAAAATAAATTTTTGAAAAATTATTAAAATAAATAAAAATCTGTAAATATAAACAATATTCTAAAAATTAAAATTTTTTAAAAATAATTACTTAAATTTTCACTCACTCAATTTATTTAAAATTTAAATTATTTTTCATCACTAATTTATACCGAATATTACCCTTTATGCTGATGCATGCCGGAATTAAATGGGAGTAATCACGCATAAAATTATTAGACGATCTAAGTTTGTCGGAGCGAAATTCAAAGACGTACAACTGCAACATGCAGTTCACGAGTCTCTTTCTTCTCAGTGCACTGCACTGGAGTGAAGCACACGACCGCGCCACACGGCAGTTTATGATCAACTACACCAAAGCTAAACCACGTCAATCCTGGCAACCGCTACAATAAATAGATATATAGAGGTTTCTGTCATCTAGGTTTTCAATATTACGTACCTCTCCAAATTGAAAGCACTTCTCCAACATGTAGCCAATCATGCATACATATATCATTTTAGTTCAACTTTTCATTAAGGTTCTAACTATGCATATATGTGCAGCATCTTCCATATGCAATGCGATAGTTGTGCTGTTATTACACAACTGACTTTGACCTGAGTGTAGCAGTCGAACGAGATTTTTTATTTAATATATTAAGGGTAGACTGAAATAAGTACGAGATCACTCCCAATATTTGCATTTAAAAGCCCTCAAAGTTACTTTGCCTCATTATTATATTAATTAAGCAGTTTTCTTAAAACTGGAAGGAACTGTCCAATTCCACAAAAAAAAAGGGTCAATGAATTTAGTTTTGAGTTTATCACAGTTCCTGTACCTGTCCGAAGGGTACACTAGTAATCTTCTCGTATCCTGAGGGCCGAACGAGCGCTCCGATCGAATATTCCGGCGAGAGGGAGGTACCTGCAAAAGGCACTCCAACGCTCAAGTCAGGACAAAGCACAAATATCGATAGCAATTAATGAACAGTGACCTTACCTCGTGACAAGAGCTATTTATACTGACGAGTGGTGCCGATGAGTTCAACATCCGCGACCTTTTGACCGGTCGGATTCAGCAAGCTCGAGCCTCGGGGATGTAGGCAGCTCGGCCGTTGCACACGTACCAGGTCCAAACCAAGACAACCGAGTGCCCCCTACTCCAGAACGGAAGCGGAAGAAGGTCAAGAAGGGGAAATAGGTGGTTCAGGAAGGGCCGAAACGAAAGAACAATGAGGAGCGGCCTGAAAAAACAAAGAAAGCTAAACATGCTTCGTCTTCGCCGGGTGGGACGACCATATGCGTGCCCCCCATGATTATGTCTAGGAACTTTCTGAGTGAAGAAGTGACTGCCGAATCGCTGGTTCGGCCACATGCCGTTTCTGAACAAGGGCGCGAGTTCTTAGGCCAATATGATGCCGTAGCCAAATGGAAGTACTTTTGTGAGGTGCAGGCTCGGTCGTTAGCACTCGCACAACATCTCATGATGGAGCCCATTGGTGAGTTGGTGCAACTGAGGCGAAGGGTAGAGAATGCCGAAAGGGAAATGGTCGAGGCTGTGGCGACTGCCGAGGATGCTCAACAAAGGAATCGGCAACTCGCGGCCGAGCTAGATGTATAACGGCGCAATAACGACACTCTTCGGCTAGATATGCAAAAGGCTGCGAACGAAGAGAAGCGCCGACTGGAGGAAGCCGAGGCGGAACTGAGCAGGGTGAAGGAACAGGCCAAGGAGCGGATTGTTGCCCAACATGAAGCTGGGTTTCGCCATGCTCTTCGGCAAGCACAACAGTTTGGCCGTTTCGAGGAGGGTTTTGAGTTTGACATGTCGAAAGACTTTTACCAAGGGTCGTTCATGTCATTTCAAGACATGCCCCCGGGGGCCGTTCCTGACAGTGATGTGCCGACAGAGGATCCTGAGGCCGAGGAGACGGAGGACGCTTCGGATGGTGAGACTGAAATCCACCAAGAGTCGCGACCGGACCAGAATGCCGAGCCGGAGGCGCAAGTGGATGATGCGAACAATGTCGAGGAGTAGTCATGTAGGGGACTTGTTCTTCCTTTTTTGTATGAAAGGCCGATAGAGCCTAGTAGTCGTTGGAATTTAATTTTTTACTTTGCTTGTAGCCGTGTTCAATAGCGTTTAACGCTTATTAATGAAAACACTTCGAATTTATAACTTCATTTCGGCTTTACTTGCTTTCGGTTTTACTTGCTTTCGACTTTATTTGCTTTCAGGATGAGCAATGCCAAGTGCATTCACCGAAATATTTTGCCGAGTGGGCTTACTCGGATTGCTCGATTTTCTGAGCAATACCGAGTGAGATCGTTCGGATACTAACTTTTTTGAGCAATGCCGAGTGAAATCACTCGGATTGCTTTCCTTTTTGAGCAATGCCGAGTGAGTTCACTCGGATTGCTTGGCTTTTTGAGCAATGCCGAGTGGGTTCACTCGGATTGCTTGGTTTTTGGAGCAATGCCGAGTGGGTTCACTCGGATTACTTGACTTTTTGAGCAATGCCGAGTGGGTTCACTCGGATTGCTTGGCTTTTTGAGCAATGCCGAGTGGGTTCACACGGATTACTTGGCTTTTTGAGCAATGCCGAGTGGGTTCACTCGGATTGCTTGGCTTTTTGAGCAATGCCGAGTGGGTTCACTCGGATTGCTTGACTTTTTGAGCAATGCCGAGTGGGTTCACTCGGATTACTTGGCTTTTTTGAGCAATGCCGAGTGGGTTCACTCGGATTACTTGACTTTTTGAGCAATGCCGAGTGGGTTCACTCGGATTGCTTGGCTTGTTGAGCAATGCCGAGTGGGTTCACTCGGATTGCTTGGCTTTTTGAGCAATGCCGAGTGGGTTCACTCGAATTACTTGCCTTTTTTGAGCAATGCCGAGTGGGTTCACTCGGATTACTTGACTTTTTGAGCAATGCTGAGTGGGTTCACTCGGATTGCTTGGCTTTTTGAGCAATGCCGAGTGGGTTCACTCGGATTACTGTGCTTGTGTTGTCATTTCGAAGGCACGTCCTTGGCCGAATGGGTTATTCGGGAGGGAAGCCTTTTTGCGTGATCCCGAAGGCACGTCCTTAGCCGAATGGGTTATTCGGGAGGGAAGCCTTTTTGTGTGATTCCGAAGGCACGTCCTTAGCCGAATGGGTATTCGGGAGGGAAGCCTTTTTGCGTGATTCCGAAGGCACGTCCTTAGCCGAATGGGTATTCGGGAGGGAAGCCTTTTTGCGTGATTCCGAAGGCACGTCCTTAGCCGAATGAGTATTCGGGAGGGAAGCCTTTTTGCGTGATTCCGAAGGCATGTCCTTAGCCGAATGGGTTATTCGGGAGGGAAGCCTTTTTGCGTGATTCCGAAGGCACGTCCTTAGCCGAATGGGTTATTCGGGAGGGAAGCCTTTCTGTACGATTAATTTGAAACAACCAATTTGACATACAGTGATAATAATCGTGTTTCATTAATGAGTGCCTCGTTAAAAACCTTGTCGGCCAAAACCCCTTTTCACTTTTTTGTAAGGGGAGAAAAGACCGATCAAGGAAAAGAGTGCACTATTGCATATACATTGATGGCTTATTGCCTTTACCAAAAAAATTTTTAGCTAAAATATGTCTTTAGGTGAGTCGAGTTCCATGTGCGAGGAACAAGCTTGCCTGAGAGTTCTTCTAGCTTGTATGCTCCGTTTTGGAGGTTGTGTCGGACTCTAAATGGGCCATCCCAATTAGCCGCCAGCTTGCCTTCCCGAGGGTTGCGCCTTGCCTGCCCTTGTACTCTCCACACGAGGTCTCCTTCACGAAACTCCCTCTTGACAAGTGTTGAGTTGAATCTCCTAGCCATTCGCTGCTTGCACGCCTCGGCCATAATCCGAGCTTGAGTTCGAATTTCGTCCACCATGTCTATTTCGGCTCGGAGGGATGCCTCATTGGTCTGTTCATTGAAGTGCTGTCGGCGAAACGATGGCTCCCCGACTTCAACGTGAATCATGGCATCGGTGCCATACGTTAACCGAAAAGGAGTTTCTTTTGTGGTTGATTGAGGTGTGCACCGATAGGCCCATAGGACCTCTAACAACTCTTCGGCCCAAGCTCCTTTGGCATCCCCCAATCTCTTCTTCAACTCCGTAAGGATCACCTTATTGGCCGCTTCGGCTTGACCATTTGCTTGTGGGTGCTCAACTGATGTGAAGCGGTGTTTAATGCCGAGGTCTTGGATGAATCGATTCAGCTTCTGATCGGTGAATTGGAGACCATTATCGGTTATAAGGGCGTAAGGGATGCCGAAACGAGTGATAATGTTTTTCCACAAAAACTTCTGAACGTTGGCTGCTGTGATATTGGCCAATGGTTCGGCCTCGACCCATTTCGTGAAGTAGTCAATAGCGACCAACAAAAATTTGCACTGACCCTTGGCCAGCGGGAATGGTCCTAGGATATCCAGTCCCCACATTGCAAACGGCCAAGGCGAGTTGATGCTGTGCAGTTCTTCGGCCGAAGCGTGAATAAGATTGCCATGTTTTTGACATGAAAGACATCGCTTGACGAATTGCATGCAATCACTCTTTAGAGTTGGCCAGTAAAAGCCTGCTCTAAGTATCTTCATAGCCAACGTCCTGCCTCCCGAGTGAGATCCACATATGCCCTCGTGAACTTCTCTCATAACGTAGTCTGCTTGTGCGGACTCTAAGCATTTCAAGAGGGGTACCGAGAACCCTCTGCGATACAACTGTCCTCCTACGACCGAATACCTGGCTGCTTGTGTTCGAAGTTTTTTGGCAGTCGAAGGGTCAGATGGCTCTCTACCATGTACCAGGTATTCCATTATTTCGGTGATCCAAGTTCGGGCCGGCTCTGTGGTTGCCAAGCATTCCACCAGTAATATGCTTGGAGTGGCGAGATCGAGGTGGAGGGTAGTTCTCAACTGCCCAGCTTTTCGGCTGCTGCTGGCCAGCCGAGCTAGCTGATCGGCTCTCTCATTGTGTTCCCTCGGCGTATGCTTTACCAGCACCTCGTCGAAGGTGTCCCGTATCTGCCGAAACAAGTGGTAATATTTCAGCAGGTTTGGGTCCTTCACCTGAAAATTGTCATTTACCTGTTCCGATACCACCTTCGAATCTGTCCAGCACAACAGTCTCCGAGCGCCAATTTCCTGTGCAAGCCTTAATCCTGCCAGCAATGCCTCATACTCGGCCTGATTGTTAGAGGCTTTGAACGCAAACCGTAAGGACTGCTCAAGCACTAGTCCCGTTGGTGCTTGCAAGATTATTCCCGCCCCACTGCCTTGGCTGTTTGACGAACCATCGACATGTATCGTCCACAAGTCATTAACGAAATGGCCTTGTGGCTGCAACTCATTGACGAAATCTGCAAGGTTTTGCGACTTTATCGGTCCCCGAGGCTCAAATGATAAGTCAAACCCCGAGAGTTCTATGGACCATGCCATCATTCTCCCTGCTAATTCAGGTTTGCGCAAAACCTTGGCGATAGGGCAATCGGTTCGAACTGTGATGCGGTGGCTCTGGAAATACTGTCGAAGGCGCCGTGCCGTGTGTACCAACCCAAGGGCTACCTTCTCAAGAAGTTGATACCTAGTTTCGGAGTCTTGGAGCATCCTGCTGATGAAATATACAGGCTGTTGTACTTCCTTTTCTTGTACTAAAACGGCGCTGATCGCTTCGTCCGATACACACAAATATACGACCAAGCTTGCCTGGGGATCGGGCTTTGAGAGGATTGGGGGAGAGCCGAGGCGCTGTTTTAACGTTTGAAACACCGTTTCACAATCGGGTGACCATTCGAACTTCTTCACCTTTTTTAAGAGCCTAATGATAGGCTTTGCCGTTTCAGCAAGGCAGGGCAAGAATCTTGATAAGGACGTGAGCCGCCCAGCTAACCGTTGGACTTCTTTCAAACTCTGGGGGCTCCTCATGCCGACAACTGCTTGGCATTTGTCCGGATTGGCTTCTATGCCCCTGGCGGATAACATGAATCCGAGAAATTTTCCTCCAGAGATGCCGAATACACACTTTTCTGGGTTCAATCGCATATTGTGCTTCCGAAGTTGTTGGAATATTTCTGCAAGGTCAAGGAGGTGCCGATTAAGGTCTTCGGATTTGACGACCATGTCATCCACATATACTTCCATATTTTTGCCAATCTGGTTCCGAAACACCTTGTTCATTAGCCTTTGATATGTGGCTCCTGCGTTCTTCAACCCGAAAGGCATCACCGGATAGCAATAATTGGCCGAGTCGGTGATGAAAGCTGTTTTTTCCTCGTCGGCTGGGTGCATGCGTATTTGATTGTATCCGGAATACGCGTCCAGAAAGGTGAGGAATTTATGCCCTGATGCTCCATCAACTAATCGGTCAACATTCGGCAATGGATAACGTCTTTTGGGCATGCTTTGTTGAGATTAGTGTAGTCGGTACACATTCTCCACTTGCCGTTTGGCTTTCTTACCATGACCACGTTTGCTAGCCATGTTGTATAATGCACTTCCCGAATGAATCTGGCTTCAATCAGCTTGGCTACTTCGGTTTCAACTGCTACCTTCCTATCGGTCCCCATCTTTCGCTTTCGTTGAGCTATAGGTCGCGCATTAGCACAAACGGAGAGCCTGTGACACATGAAACACGGGTCAATGCCGGGCATATCTGATGGCACCCACGCGAAGAGATCCTGGTTCCGAATGATTACTTCACCTAGGGCCGGACGGTCCCTTTCGGCAGTACTGGCGCCGATGTAAGTCACCTGAGATGGTGATGGGCCTACTTGCAAAGGTATCTTGGTCTCGATTGGCTCGACATGCTCCTCTTCATTGATCCTAGGATCCAGATCCCAGGTTCGGGTTTCATCGGATGCCGCAAGGTTTTCAGCCGAAGGGTTGATTGCATGAACCCTTTTGGATTCCATTTGTTTCTCTTCCATGGGGATTATCCGCAAACTGGCAAAGTAGCACTCCCGAGCTGCCTTCTGGTCTGCATGAATAGTCAGAACATTCCCCTTTGCGGATGGAAACTTCATTGCTAAGTGTGGCGTCGAGACGACAGCTCCCAACGCGTTCAATGATGGCCGACCGAGCAAAATGTTGTATGACGTGCTAGCATGCACTACTATGTACTTCACCTGGATGTCCCTGTATTCCTGTTCATCAAAACAAAAGCGGGTAAAGAGCTTAATGTATCCCTTAGTGCTTACTCTTTCTCCGGAGAAACCAACTAGGGGATCATCATATGGCACAAGTTCCTTCTCTGAAATGCCCAATTGCTTGAAGGTGTTCCAATACAGAATGTCTGCCGAACTACCTTGATCGACTAATGTCTTCTTGACTATGCAGTTACGGATCTCGACACTAATCACCATTGGGTCATCTTGAACAGGATCGATGCCCTGAAAGTCGGCGTCAGTAAATGTAATTGCTGGTAGCCTCCGAGCTGGTCGTTTGTGAACCATATTGATCGACCGAACGACGCGTAAATGTCTCTTTTGTGCTGATGAGGTCGTGCCTCCTCCCGCGAATCCACCCGCGATTGTGTTGATGACTCGCCTATGTGACTCTGTAGGGCCTTCTTTTCTTTCTCGTGACCGGCTGCGTTCACGTCGGGGTCTCTCGGCATGCTCATGCCTATGCCGATTGCTGTGTCGGGATTGAAATGAGTGGTGCGGCCTAGATGACTCTGGCCGATTTACAAAATTACGAAGCTGTCCCTGCTTAATCAGGTCCTCTATTTTGTCCTTCAGAGCTGCGCATTCTTATGTAGAGTGTCCTCGGTTGCGGTGATACCTGCATAACTTGGTGGTATCAGCCCGTGGAGGGGTGGATGCCCTTTTTGGAACGGCCAACACTTCAGAAGCGAGGGCTTGTTCAAGTATCGCTGCCCGACTTGCATTCAAGGGCGTGTACTGCGAGTATTTTGGTCCTCGCGCGGGTCGCTCCCGAAGTGTGATTTCTTTGTTGCGACCCCGATATGGTGGTTCTCCGGGCTTTTCGGTTTTATTCATGGTTTCGGCTCGGGCTTGATTCCGAAACTCAGCTAACTCCTCCATTTGCATATACTTATCTGCCCTCCTACGTAGGTCACTCATATCCAAAGGAGGTTTTTTGCAAAGGCTATTGACAAATGGCCCTGGCTTTAAAGCTGTTGTCAAGTGATGGAGAGCTACAGCCGGGTTAAGATCTCGGATTTCCAAGGCTGCCTTGTTGAACCGATCCATGAAAGCACGAAGCGTCTCCTTCTTGTCTTGCCGAAGGCTAACCAGTGACAGCGAGGTCAAGCTATGGGGACGGCTTGTCGCGAACTGAATGGTAAACTGCGACGACAAGGTGTCGAACGAATCGTTTGAATTGGGAGGTAGTCGGGTGAACCAACTTAAGGCCCTACCCTTGAGAGACGTTGGGAAGATTCGGCACAAGGCTGTGTCGTCGGTTGTGCTCAAGGTTACCTGCGTAAGAAAAACATCAATATGTTCGTCAGGGTCAGTTGTGCCATCATATTTATCAATGGGTAGGGACTTCCAGTTATCAAGCAAAGGCCTTTGCATGATGGAAGATGTGAAAGGGTACCGATGAGAGCCGATGGGGGTGACACCAGTGGGTCGACCATCCGTATGTAAGGTGGAAGGGGACTTCGCGGGTGCCGCGGTTGAGCCGTGTGGAACCAAAGTGCGGGCTTCATGAGATTGATAAGATCCTTGTGTTTGAGTAGTAGTGGGATGAGTAGGCTTCCACGAAGAATCTTGATTTTTCAACACCTCATTCTCGGCTCTTAAGGCCGAGAGCTCTCTAGCATCTTTCTCCTGCTGCTGCTTCATGGCGGCCATTTCCTGCTTAAGTAAACGGACCGTTTCAGATAGATCGGTTTCATCCACAACCTCCACGTGATCCTCCTCTTCAGTGTGATGGTCTTCTGTATTGGTTCGCCTTGTCTTCGGCATCATTCAAATCGGTAAGCTCTGCAACTGTCTTGATTCGTCTTCAAGTTACTCGTTTCGGCCCCACGGTGGGCGCCAAAATGTACCTGTCCGAAGGGTACACTAGTAATCTTCTCGTATCCTAAGGGCCGAACGAGCGCTCCGATCGAATATTCCGGCGAGGGGGAGGTACCTGCAAAAGGCACTCCGACGCTCAAGTCAGGACAAAGCACAAATATCGATAGCAATTAATGAACAGTGACCTTACCTCGTGACAAGAGCTATTTATATTGACATTTATGGACCCGGATTCCCATGGGCCTTGGGACGTGATTACCGGATTAGGTAATACGCCTCTAATCGGCTTACTGGTGTGCTTAACTCTTAATCCTTGATTATCTCCTTATTAGTGGGAACCCGGGGTTATAGATTATCTGGTGGCCGAACGCCAATCGGCTTCCTGGTTCGGACATTCGGGTGCCGATTGGGTTTCGGCTACCACGTGGCCGAATGGCCGAACCAGATAGCCGATTGGCCGAGCCAGGTGGCCGAATGGCCTTGCTAGTACAGATCCAATTATGAGAAAACTCAATTAAAGAATTGGAAAAACCAATCTTTCTACACTGCCTTTTGGAACACATTTACTTTGCCTCCCAGTCTATTATTCGTAAGATAACTAATTCTTCACAATTAAAATATTAATTGAATTTTTTTATCCAACCAATTCATCATGCCAACACGGTAAACAATGTTAATCTCCAAATTTCATAATTTTAAAAATTTGAATTAAAAATTTCAAAACTTTTAAATTTAGGAACTTAATATTAATTTCTTTTACAATAGAAAGAATATTGGTAAATTTCAATTGAAGAACTTATTTATACACACACATGGGTGTGTGTTTGGGTCAACATTCTCATGGTTTTGTTTTTGGTCATCAACCAAAAAATTTATTATCAATGAAGACATTGTATATATATATATATATAAACTCATATTCATCTTCTTGTTCGAACGATTGTACCCCAACAATTCTCCCTTTAAATAAAGGACCATGATTTACCCCCTTTTGCAATGGAAGTTAATCCACAAGTATATTTGATGGTGATACATAGAGTTCAATCATGCTTTAAGCATGTGCACTGTTGTTCTATCATTAACTCACGGTAATGAAACACTTTTGCTCCATCATAGACTTCCATATTACCAGGAAGGTTTTCTTCCATATATAGACCCACTTTTGATGCAAGAAATAATCTCACTCTTAGATTTTCTACCAATTTCATTATTCAAAATCTCACTCTTGAATACATGTAAATTTTATTGACCAATACTCATCTAAGTCGATCACCAATCATTTGGTTGTGACACTAGTTGTGCGCTGAGGATCACCAGACACTTGGCAATATGTCTTTGTCCTCAAAAGCAAAGCAATATTTCTATTATTATTCATTAGAAATAGCTTGTTATTACCAACAAATATCCTATATCACACAATAATGGTCTTCAAGTTCCAACATCTATGGTCCTTTCTTCACGCATACACACACTAAGGGCCCAAATTCTATTGGGCTGCCACTGTTCTTAGCCTTGTAGGCAGTATGCACGTTGCATGCTCTTTCATAACTCCCAAGACCAAACCACTTTCTTAGCACACCGATTCCATAAAACTAGACAAAATTCCTTGCTTTGCTTTTGGCCCATTTTCCTAGTTCAGCTTCTAGACCTAACCTATCATTGGTTTTTGGTCCCCAAACTTCAATTAAATGCAACCTCCTTGTCGGCTTCCATTATTCCTAGTCCCCATCGTGTTCCTTTGCGAAGGTTAGGTCTCGTTCTTAAGGTCTGCTTTGGTCTAAACCATTATGGTCCAAATGCTTAGGAGTGGGTTGATAGATGGGCCTAATGATTCAGTGTATGTGTTAGGAAAGTGGACTCTTTGTCATCATCATGTACCCATGTAGTTCAACTTCTCTCTGTGAAATAACCCTATATTACAAAGCTCATGATGTCATCATTGATTTAACAGTTTTGTTTAAATCAACATTTTCATTTGGTTGGTCAGTTGCTTCTTTTTCTGATTTGTTTACCTTCATGGATTCCCTTGACTCTTTGATCGTGATTTGTATTGCCTAATTGATTCCATTTGTTACACAAAGAACATCAATTTAAGTTTGTTCATTTGTATTCGGATAGCGTGTAAATGTAAAAGTTTCCTTTTGTATAATGTTATCCCGGTAACAAGATATGCTAGAAAGTGTGGGTACGCATCTGTGTTTCCTAGCACAATTGTATGAATGAGAATATTCTTAAATAGTTATTAAACTACTAAAATCATATAAGTATATTCTAGAATATTACAGTCTCTTAAATATTGAATAAATTCAAATTATTTTCTTAATATAGAAAAATATATATAGTAACTTAGGAACTATATTGATAAATGTTATTATCAAAATTTACAAGTACTCCAATGGTGAAATGACATCATTGTCTCATTGTCACTCTAATATTTATAATGATAAGAGACACTTACAAAGATATTTCGATGTTCAAGTTAAACAGAAGTTTATATTAAAATGAGATAAAGATAGAATGATACTTAGTGCTTCATATATATGTAATTGATCTTATTCCTAGGTTTTTAGATAATGTTGTATGATATCTAGGAGACATTATTATTGATAAGTAGAGATATTATTTTTGATAAGTAAAAATATTTAAAAAATAATGTGCTTGATTACTATTTTCTAGAAGATAGTTATGCCAAAATACCTTGTTAGTTGTTACAAGTTAACTATTTAGGGTTTCGCTTTATGATCATGAGCTCGAGGTCCAATGTGAGTGAGCAAGAGAAGTTGGGATGGCAATGAGATAGGTATGAGTTTCACTATCTTTGTCCCCATCCCTATCCTCGTTCTTGTATCCTATTTCTATCCTCATCTTCATCTTCGTTGGATATTAGATATACCCATACTCGTCTCGTACCCATCCAAATTAAAACAATTTTTGAAAAAAATATTAAAAAAATAAGGATTTTAACATAGAGTGACAATTACAAATTATATTAATTGAGTTTCATTTGATATAAATTTAAAATAAATTAGGAATTACATAAATGTCAAGTAAGTGTTTTAAAAAATTAAGTTTCTATTAAAGCAGATATGGGTATGGAGTGAGTAAATGTAATCCCATTCGTGTTCCCATTCCAATTTAATAAATCGGATGTTACTCATACCTAATAAATCAATCGAATTTGAGTATTATTTACGAGTTCAAATTTACTTGTTATTCCTAAAGAGAATGTCAACTCAACTTAAATAAGCTAGATACAGTACAAATTTAATAATTTAGAAACTATTTATATAATTTTGTTATTTTTTTAATATATCAAAATGGTAGATAATGACACTTTATCACTAAATTAATTTTTTTTATTGATAAATAAGATTCATGACGTAGCAATGACAGTTGATAATGCTAATAAACATGAAAGATGGACTGATGGTAAATTAGAAATTAGAAATGCATTCATTTAAGACCCGCGGATTTACTTTATACGAAAAATCGCACAACAAAATGCTCTCAAAGAGGACTCCTTAATTTCTCTCATCTTCCATGCTTTAATGCACTAAATTAATTTGACATATAGTGCTTAAGAGGAACTATCGAAGGCACTCAAGGCAGCACGTCAAGCACGCTTGAAGGCATTAATCATGTTCTTATTCATCGTCCTTTAATTTTATTTTAGGTTTGTAAAGCATGTATTCTATTAATCAATTTTAACTATGTCCTTTGTATATCATATTGTTGTATATTGACTTTCTTCTTATTTCATTTTTAGTGGAAGTGAAATGTATATCCTATGCGGGAATGAAAAAAAATTCTTCCATTTTTCAATATTTCTATATATATTTTTTTTCTTGTTCCCTTATTTATTTATAGAATTCTAAGTTCTACGTGTAAAATGATCGCTTTAGAAAAGATGAAAACTAAAATTTATCCAAATAATATTTTAACATATGCATTACAGACTAAATGTTTATAATATATAAATAAAATCTATGATAAAGTTTACATATAAATATATATTATATATTTCATACATAAATTATATTAACTTAAAATTTATATAAATAAATATTTTAGAATATATAGATTATATTTTATAATCATAAAATAATTTATATTAAGACACGAGATTATTTTTAACTATTAATTATTTATTTTAATGTTATTAAATTAAAACTAAAAATATATAGGATAGATACTAATTAAAATAAGTAAAAATAACTTTATAAAAATAACCCTTATAAAAATAATCCTTATAAAATATCCCCTCAAACAAATACTATAAAATAACTCCATCATCTTTTATTTCAAAGACTTTTTTCAAAGGATTTTTTAATATTTTTTCTTTAAAATAAAATACTAGTGATAATTATGTATTGTATTGTCTTTATCATGACCTCGGTTACCATACTAATCATATGATAACTCTAAAATTGTACTATTTTCCTTAATCGCACGTAAATCTTATAGTAATTGGGTCTACGGTCCTTACCCAATTGCAAGAAGGCTCATGCCACTTTCAAGCTAAAATAATCTTAGTAGTCAAGGTCATTCTAGTGTCATCCAAGTTGTTTGATATCGTGTATCTTAACTTTAGACACCAGAAGTATTAAGGAGCAAATATTGCATCACATTTTCACAAATAGAAGCAGAATTAGGCTAAAATGCCTACATAAATCTATCGCTTAACTTACATCAAACTGAAGTCAAGTCAAATTTGTTTAATTTAAAAAAAAAATAAGTCAACTTTTATTAAAACTTTTTTAATTTTAAAAGGTTGGATTGTAGGCCAATTAAAAAGTCTTTTAGACCTAAAGTTGACTTATTTATGTAAATAATTAATAATATATTATTACTATGCCTATTATTATTATTATTATTAAACTACTTTTTGATATAATGAGGGTTTATGCCACCTTTAAGTTAAAATTGTAACACTGTATGGTAAACTAGGTGATTGTGAGGGTTTTTGAGTTTAAGTTGACCTTGAAAAAGGAAGGTATATATATAAGATTCTGTTAGTCAAGTAGCCTCGTATAACTTAAGAGGGGTGAATTAAGTTATCTAATTTTTTTTTCTCTTTTTAAGTTTTTCAAACTTCTTTCTTATAAATTCAATATCATAAACAATTTGAATGTAATGATGCAAAAACTTCACAATCAAAATTAAAAGTATAGGGAAAGAGAATTGCAAACTTGATTTTATACTGGTTCGGCCAACCTTGCCTACATCCAATCTTCAAGTCACCCACTTGAGATTTTTCACTATGCTTGTAACCTTTACAAGACTCAAATTCTCCAACACTTAGGAATTCCCTTTCCTTGTGTTGAGAATCACAGACCACCAAGGAGAACAACACTTTCTCCTTTTACAGATCAATAGTTGAAATGAATGAAGTAGAACTAGTAGAACTCTTTGAAGAGTGGATTTTACACTTTGTTGATCTAGTAGAACTCTTTAGATAATATTTGCAAATGATTTTGGCCAAGTGAATGTAAAGATAATTTTTCACAATAGAGTTCGTAACCTTTTTCTGAAAAATTATTGGCTTTTATAGATGTTTGTTTCATAGGTCATGACTTTTCATGAAGAGTTGTGACTTTCTAAAATTTTTCAGAAAATTGCCTCTGATAATCGATTACAAGACTTGGTAATCGATTACAACGGTTAAAGTTCAAAATGATTGAAACGTTGTAAAATTTAAATTCAAAATTTGACGTTTATATCTTCTGGTAATCGATTACAGGGAATGGGTAATCGATTACCATAGTTCGTTTCAAATTTGAACATATGAGTATCCATTCTCTGGTAATCGATTACATGTACTGGTAATCGATTACCAGATTGTTAAAACTGAGGATTTGAAAAACTTCTATTTTCAAAAACTTATTTAAAAAATTATATTTGGGTTTTCTTTGAAATTCTTTATTTTAAATGGCCAAGAACTTTATGCAATATTTTCTAAAGATTTCTTTTTACATATTAAGCTAGGTTGACAAGACTTATCTAAAACATTTTGAGATTTTTGTTTCTTGATCACCTTGCTTTAACTTGACCTCTTGTTTTCTTTAACTTCTTTGGCATCATCAAAATCCTTTACATACGTTCTTCCACAGATTCTATTTTGAGTTGAGCTTCATGAACTTATAATCTTTAAAACTTAGAGAGAGAGGTCTAGAGAGAGAAGTCTCAATTCTTCTTTCCTTCTTTCTTTTAGGTTCCTCTGAAGCGCGAGACTTGTAGTTGGGAGTGCTAGATTTGAGGATTGAGTTAAGAATCGAGAGTTGGGGGTTGGTGCAGAGTTGTGAACTTGGGGCTTAGACAATTCTTCTCTTCCATTTCTTCATTCTTGGACTTGCTTACAGTTGAGGTAAGAGAAGATAGACTTGATTTCTTAATGTATTGTTGAGTTGTGGGTGCTTAGATTTACCTTGAATATGTAATTGTTGAGCAAAAATCTAATGTGGGATTGATGTATGTTGTGCTCTTGGTGTTTTGAGTTCATAGGTGTGGACTTTGGGTGATTGATGTAGATTGTAGTGCATGTGTTTTTTTAGCTTGATTTTGGGTCATATATGATGTATATGTAGTATTGGATGCTTTGCATGTTGTGGATTTATTGTTTTTTAGGTGGATTGAAGTGATTTTGAAGTCTGCATTTGCAAATTTCTGATACGACATTAGGCGCGCTTTTATGACACCGGGCCTGGTTCTAACCAAAGGCTTCTGTCATGCTGAACGTAGGATCAATGGCATCAGGCATGAGGAGAGAGACTCATCTCAAGTTGGGATAGTGTTAGATGTGGTTTGAATGGTGTCGGACGAGAGAACTTTGGGAGGTCCCTGATTTAGTGATGTGAGACTCAAGGTTTAGTTGCATCTAATAGAACCAAGTCATAGCTCTCTATTTGAATGACATCAGATGTGAGTCAAGAAAAAACTGTTTACCCAATGTGAGGTTGAATGTGGGTTCTACCACACTAGGCACGAGCCCCTAGGGGATCTCCACCTCGATCATGCTGGGCGCAACTTGGATGGCATTGGACATGAGTAAGGTAGATAGCTCCTTGCTTTGATGGTGTCGAGCACGAGGTAAGTTGCACTAGGGCAAGATGTTTGGATGATATGTTGGTGTTTTGGTGAATTTGTATGATGTATGAGAATTGTTCTGCATATGTTGATTGGATATGATATGTGTAGATGTTTGTATGATGTTAGAAGTTGGTGAATGATTTTGTGTGTGTGTGTGTGATGAATGATTTGTAGACCATTGATATGCCTTGCGTGGATGATGTGATTGTTGATCTCTATATACATTGACTGGATGTGATGTATATGATAGATGTATGATGAGGTGTAAATGCTGAAAATGCAATATGACATTAAAACATGTTGGCTAACTTAGTTTCTGAGAAGAGGAAATTGTTTTAAAAACTGAAAATCTCACATAAGGAATATTGGGGTGGTGCTCTAGTAGATCATTGTTGGAAAACCCTCCTTGAGTAGGTTTATCTCTTGGAGTGGGTTTTTGAGGTGTGTTGAGTCTTCTTTAAGTCCTTAGTTAATGGTTGAGTAAGGTAGGAAGGAACCATACTTTCCATAATGTAAGTGATAAGACCCAAAAAACCAAAAGAGGGATTGATATCTCATTTTTTTGTGATCAAATCATCACTTTGGGCGTGAAAACGATTGGATTGGTTCAGTAGCTTGAAAATCACTTAGACTGCTCATGTTGTTAGGAGATCTTCGTAGGTGAATGTGTGACAACACATTATTAGAGGTGTTTTCATATGATGTATGTTATTATGTGTTCATATGTATTGTTGGATGTCTTGTGTGACATGACTTTGGATGAGATACATGTTTGCTTGGAGTGTTGTAGCTTTCATGTATGGTTGTGGTGTGATGTTATATTTTAGAATTGTTTTCTGTAGTGCATGTTTTTGAACTCTATCTTACCCTTTCTGTTTCCATGGTGATTTGGACTATGATGATCATATGTTGTATGTGAATATATTAGGACTAGGCTTGAGGAACTACTACATGCATGTGACGTGATCTTTTATTGATGGTGATGCTACTGCACGTAACTTGTATAAATGTACTCGACTGACACTAGGACATAAGATTATTTGGAATTATTGTATACATGTATTTATCTTGTTTATATTAGTTTGATTGTTTTACTTGTATATTCATGTTATATATATGTATATATATATATATATATATATATATATATATATATATATATTTATAGATATATGTGTGTGTGTGTGTGTCATGTTCCTTTCCTTAATCTTAGATGTTCTAATAGACTAATTTTCATTGCTAATGATAAAGATATCATTAAGTGTAACGACTATGATGGAACATCACAAAAATAAACCTAACAATCAAGGTCATTTGACAACTTCACAAATAAGAGTAAAATTATACTAAATTACCTACAAAATCCTATAAAACTAACATGCATCAGTCTCAATTTAAGTCAATTTTTTTAAAAAAAAAGGTCAAAACTTTTATTGAAGCTTGTATAATTAAAAAAAGATGATGTAGGCTATTCAAAAGTTTTTTTAGCCTAAAGTTAACTTTTTTATATATACATAAATAATAAAGTGTCAATTATTATTATTATTATTATTATTATTATTATTATTTACCTATAAAATGGAATGCCTAGTAACTAGTTAGGATAATGGAGGAAGAAGTGAAGAAAAGAGATAAAGTTAAACGAGAGAGCACTACAAGAAATTCATTAAATAGAAACTGATTTAGAGACTAAATTTATATAGTCACTTTAGCAACTTATTTAAATACTATTTTAGAGATCAATTATAGTTGGTCTCTAATTCAATCTCTATTGTCATTAATATTTTTAATGTAATCGGAGACCAAATTTTTAGTAACTAATAGTTTAAAAAATATTATTTATTTAATTAGATACAACTTTTTTAGTCTCTAATTAAAATCTAATCTGAGACAAAATTATTGGTCACTATTAAAACACTTTAGAAACCAATATTTTCGTTTTATGATGCACTACAATTAGAGACTAAATTTTCTAGTTTCTAATTTAAATATTACTAGAAATTGATTTTTTTGGGCACTATTGACTCAATTTAGATACCATTTTTTAGTATCTAATTGGTTTTTTATTAGAAACCAATGTACCAGTCTCTAATAAAAATATAATAAAAAACTAATATTTTAGTCTATTAAATTATTTTAGGCACAAAAATATTTTGTCTTTAATTAAAATACACTAGTAAATAATAATTAATTTTTTAGTCATTATTAACTCATTTTAATTTTTTTTAGTATCTAATTGTGTTATATTCACTACAAAAAAAAATAGGTAATTAGTAGAGATTTTTTTCTGACGGTTTCAAAAAATCATCAAAATATTATAATTCTGGAAATTAATTTATCGCCACAAAAATAATTATATTTTTAGCGGTTTAAAAACCGCTACAATCTTTAAATACCTATTCCCCTTCCAACTAACTTAATTACAATATTTATTATTATTATTATTATTATTTTTAAATGAATACAAATCTAAACACACGCTTCTCTTTTCTCTCAAACTTATTTCTCTTGCAGCAAAATGAAGCGGTTTCAACACTTTTCCTTTTCGATTTCTCGATGCTGATTTTTTTTTTCTCCTTGAACAAAGACTTTCTCCGATGCGAACGTTCAGGGAGAAGGACAAGAAAAGATCGTAAACAAGGCGCAATCACCGTCAGAGGTGCGTGCACGTGGTGTTCTTGGTTTGTGGATTTAATTTTGTGATTTTTGCATGAACTATGCTAACGATCGAAAGAGAGTGAAATTGGGAAACATACCTTTGTTTTTGTGTTGAGAAGGTGAAAACAGAGGAAACGGAGGCGGCGTCAGAATCGGAATCGGAATCGGAATCAGAATTGGAATCTGTTGGAGGCGAATGCCAAGTTCTGCAGAGTCTAGGTTCAGCTTGTTCACAAACTCATACTACACACACAAAATCAGATAGTTAGTTAAGCTTTATGGAATTTTCTATACATAATTTCTCATTATGTTTTTTCTTTTTTAATTTATGTGAATTTCACATTGCAAATTGTACTTCTTTTTTATTATTGTTGCATTTTTGAGAAAGAAAATGGCTCATAGTGTTTTGTTATTGCTCTATAATAGAAAAATATGTATATGATTTCAACTGAAATGGGGTGGGAAATTAGAATTAAAGTTCCTCCAAGCTTCACTATATATAGATCAATTTGATTTTGTCCCAAAATTTCGTTTGGTTGCATTGTGGAGAGAAAAATATATAAAAAGTGGGAAGCCATAAATAGTTATGGTGTTATTGAAAAAAAGAAAAAAACTAATTGTTAAGAGTTTCTTCAAACAGTGAACCCGTGCTTTCTCCCTGCTTTAGATCCAAAGTACTTCTGCGTGGAGGAGTGTCTTGGAGTTATAAATCAAAATCCATTCTTGACCGTCTACTGTAGCTATTTTTGACGAAATAAAAAAAAACTATATCTCAAGTTATATTAAATAAATATTACTTGAATTCTTAACTGAGTTTGTACTAAAGTAATAAGTATGGTCAGCAAATATTTGTTCTCTATAAAATTGCTTCAATTTTCTGTTGAATTTGAAAATTTTGTTCGGTTCAGGGACATACAAAGGGTCATATGGCGCTGCTTCATGTAAATACTTCTGCATGAATCTTACTTCGTTGAATTTGAGCTATGCTGATGTCAATGCGCTTCAGCTGAAATCAATTATTCGACACTGTCATAAGCTGCAAATATTGTGGGTATGTATTGTGCCATTATGTGTTTTGATTGCATTCTTGTGGATTTGAATTTAGATTTGGGGCTGATTTGGGGCTGATGTCTAGGGTTACATTTTTTGTCTCTGTATGTGTGTTTAATGTCAATATTGAATATATAATATTTTCTCATATTTTGATTGAAGGATGTGGTTTTGCTAAATACTCTTAGAGAGATATGGCTCTAGAAGCTATTAATGGACTTAATGAACCTATACAATGAGAGTAAGAATTTCTTTTTGTATTTTTGATGATCCTGATTTTTTACTCCAACAATTTCTTCTTTCTTGTCACTTATATACTTATATACTGCATTAACTACTCCAAATCAACAAGTTCCTCTCTTTGTGCAGCAACAACCACTTCAGCCTCTTCAGCAATCTCCTTCATTAGCTCAGATGTTGTCCCAACAGACACAGACTTTGCAAGCAAGCTTTCATTCATCTCAGCAGTCCTTTTCCCAGCTTCAACAACAATTATAGATGATGCAACCTTCTTGTGACACCCTTATTACCCCAACACATGTATTGTAATAATGAAAACTTAACAAAAACAATTTTCAGTTTCGGTAAAAGGGTTCACATGAGAATCTTCAAAATTATTCTTAAATAACCACAACAATAAATATGAAACGTGAGAGTTTACAAATGATTTTCAAAAATAATATTTACAATTCTAATTCCATATAACAAGCTATGTCCTAAAGAAAATCCTCTGCCCCGATGTCACAATATCAGAGCATACCCACAACTCAACCGTTAGCATTCTAGATGCCACTCGTAGCCGGATCTTCCTCACCTAAAATATCCACAAATCGCACGGTGAGAAAAGAAAACATCTATATATATAGCACATAAGAAAACACAACATATTATCTCATTATAACTTAATATTCATAAATATTTCAACATATCATATTTCAATCAATCATGCATCGTCATCACGTCATAATTCTCAATCACACCAATCATCACAAATCTTGCACTTCACACTATGCCAAGGTCACGCTACCCATTTAACAATCTCAGGCCGTGCTCACCCCTGATATAACACTGTGTCAAGGTCACGTTATCCCTATTCCAGGGCCGTGCTCACCCTTGACATGTTAACCAAGGTCACGATACCTACATAACAATCCAGAGTCGTGCTCACCCTTGATATAACATTGTGCCAAGGTCACGTTACCCCTAACCTAGGGCCGTGCTCACCCCTGACATGTTAACCAAGGTCACGATACTCATGTAACAATCCAGAGCCGTTCTCACCCCTGATATAACACTGTGCCAAGGTCACGTTACCCCTAACCTAGGGTCGTGCTCACCCCTGACATGTTAACCAAGGTCACGATACTCATGTAACAATCTCGGGCCGTGCTCACCCCTGGTCATAGGTGTGAAGAACCACAATCACATCTCATTCACATCCACATTCACATCCACATTCACATACACATTCACATCCACATTCACATCCACATCTCAATAATACATACACAATCCACACAAAATGGTGATTCACATACCCCTCAAGTAATTCATCATCTAGATCATCAAATAATATAACAATAACATTCATAAACTAATATAACAAACAACAGAATTATCAATTTAATATAATTTTAACGTAAACAATAAAATCCCCAATTGTTCCAAAACCTAACTCACAGGCACTTTTCTACAATTTCGTTCTCCCTCTCAGATCATCATTCTTACAAATTATTAGCATATCTATAATCCTCAACACATACAGAATCTAATGGGATCCTCAATTTCTCAAACAGAAATCATCCAATTTTTCACAACCTAACTTACAGGCACTTTTCTATAATTTCGTTCTCTCTCCCAGAGCATCATTTTTTACAAGTTAAACATATTCGTAATCCTAAATATATATAGAATCACATAAGATAATTAATCTTCCAAACAGAAATAATTATAAAATTATTCATAACCCTAAGGGCTCTTCCTCTACCCATATCCCTCATGTAACTCTACATATAAATAATCTCCTTTTCCCCCGTACCTGGATAAATAGGAACTCGGGCAGAACCTCCTCCTCTTTTTCCTTAAACAAGGATCGGAACTAAAACTGGAGCAGAACCTCATCCTCTGAGTTCCTCTTAGTCTTTAGAGAGAAGAAAAGGAACGAAAGAGAGAACAGAAGAGAAGATAGAGTGAGAATGAGAGGTGTGTAGAAATGAGAGGATTTGAGGCCTATTTATAGGATTTTTTCGCCCACCTACCACTACGGCCCGTTCCAAAATTGGAACGGCCCGTTCTGGGCCCTTCAAACCTACATAAATTTTTCAACTGGAACGGCCCGCTCCCAAACCAGAACGGCCCGTTCTCAAACCCAGTAGAACGGCCCGTTCTGCTTCCAGAACGACCCGTTCTCCAAACTAGAACGGCCTGTTCTCCCATCAGAACGGCCCGTTCTGCTTCTACAATTTTGGCCATACTCACTATTCCAGAACGGCCCGTTTCAAAATTGAAACGGCCCGTTCTGGGCCACGAATTGGGCCTTTGGCCCACGAAAAATGGGCTGTTACACTTCTAGTCAAGCATTGACATTACAGCAAAATGCAGAAACTACTAAAAAGCAGGTATGTTTTGTTAAACTCTGCCAATATTATATTTTAATTTGAATTCTGTTAGCTGTTTCCACATCTCTCATAGTACAAGGTGTCACAAGTTGACTACTATTCTTGCTTAATTTGCTTTGATTAGACTGATCTATGAAGTTTGGTTCAAATCAGTTGTACAATGAAAATAAACTATGCTGAGAAAATATATTGCTTACTCACTATTCTGAAGAAACGCTTTGGAAAAAAATTAAAGTGAAATCTTCTTTTGGCTAACTTTTGACATTTTAACGTTATAGACCCACATAGTTCTCCTATAATAGCTAGTATTTGATAAAATCAATAGAGAATTCACACATGTAATTCTTTTGTAATCTAAATGCTAATAAGCTTTCACGTAAAGTTTTTATCTTGGTTAAATATAAATTTAATCTCTCATAATAAGTTTATTTTTAGTTTTTGAAATTTAAAATTAATATTTTTAATAATTTTACAAATATTTATTTTAGTCTCTTTGACCCACCTGCAACAACAAATTAGACAAGTTATGCATATGTGAAGTTTTCACTAATATAGACTCTTATAATACTAATAAGTGACTTTTTTTGAATGACAAATTTAGTAGATGGTAAATCGCAACTATGGTCATTCTTTAAATTAAAACTCCAAATGATATGTCCTTATTTTGAAGAAATGTACCTCTCAACCTCTGGATATATATAAAAAAGGAAGAGATGATAAAATTGGAATGAAAACTAGAGTCATTACTTGCTTTTCTTTTTATAGGTGATAAACTACAATTTCGGGATTTTGTTATTGGTACAGGCGTACAGCAATAAAGTAGAGTCAACAAGTCCAATGATGATGTAACTGTCTCTTCCTTAAACATTGTTAGTAACTTCCTTACAAAATTTGGGCAGGTGATGTATTTCTAAGCTATTACTATTACTATTTTGCTTAGTTTTACCTTTTATTTTTTTTAATGGATCTGAATATACTTGACATGCAGAGTGCTTTGGCTGATGCAAGAGACCATGTTTGGGAGATGACTGAAAAGGAAATCAACATCTTCCTCTAGAAGACATTATATTCTGCAATAAATTCTTGTTATAAACTAGAACAATTTTTTATTTTAATTTTGCATATATTTATTGTTGAAAGTGTTCTAAATTTTTGTGTTTTTCTTAAGTTGTTCTTATCTTTGGGAGAAAGAAAGACAGAAAGACATCCGGTTGATTGATGTTCACGGGAAGTGTTAAAAGATAATTTGTTACTATATTAAAACTAAGTATTATCAAATAAATTTTTATAGAAAGTAATTGAAAGTGATTGTTTGAGTATTATAAATACAAACAATTAAGATTGTATGTTTGGAGGATATTATGTGCAATTTAAAAAAAAAATTAATTATTTAATTTTCATGTTAGTATATAGCAAATGTTGATTTTTTGCATAATAGTTTAACATAGAATAAACATGTGAAGTAAATAAATAATTATTATGTTTTAGTAGAAAAATAATTAAAGTTAGGTATGTGATGAATTTGAAAAAAGAAGATAATAAATATGAAAGAAATACTTTCTTTTTGTATTATATCAGTCATTTTGAGTCATAGAAAAATGGGTCAATAATTCAATTAGTTTAAAATTTGGTCACTAAAATGGTCACTTTAAAATTGGTTATTATAACAGTCACTAAATTGATTATTACAAAATAAGTTGCTAAGTTTGTCGTTATAAAATAGGTTACTAAATTAGTTGTTATCAAAATTGGTATCTAATTTGGTTACTATAATATTGGTAATTAAAACAGTCAGTATAAAATTGGTCGATGAGATGGTCATTAAAAATTGGTCAATAAGTTAGTCATTGTAAAATAAGTTACTAAGTTGGTCATTATAAAATTAGTCACAAAATCGGTTATAAAAAAATTGGTCATTAAATTAGTTTTTAAATCGGACTCTAGATTGGTAGCTAAAATTAACAACCAGTGATTTAGCTACTTTCTACAATTAGTATCTAATTCAGTCACTTATTGATTTAGTAACTGATTTTGTTAATTTAGAGACTGAAAATTTAGTCTCTAAAGACAAGTTTTCTTGTAGTGGAGAGAGAACGAAGTTAAGGTAATGTGAAAAATAAACTAAAGCTCGACTTTCATAGTTAGTTATTTTCAACATTCTTTTAGATAGATTTTAGTGACAATCGGTGTCAAGAGTTTTTTTACTATAAAATTATAATAAATAAATAAATATACTAAAATTTTAAAATATATTTACCAAGCATTCACACATATTTTTATTATTACATGGGAAATTGGTTAATCGTAAATCAATTTCTTAATTGCATTTTTATAATTTTATTTACTTTGTAATATTATTATTATTATTTTTATATAATATATATTTCAAAATTTAATTTATTATCTTAAAATTAGTTACTATATAAATAGACTCATAATTATTATTTTACAACTTAAAAATTTTGTAAGAAGAGATTATAAATAATTTAAAAATACATAATTTTATTACGCAATACAAATAAAATAGTATACATACACTACTAAAAGAAATATTTTAAAAGATCAATTACATTGTCAAAATAATAATATCAGTAATAAAAAAAAAATAACTTCCTTACATACTTTGAAATCAAATTTATAACACACACCACACTTAAACCAAAATAAATAAAAAATATATAAATAAATTTCACATATGCCTCATAATCAAATTCATAGACAACAACTAATGATGTTTATGTCCACCTATATTACATGTGTTTGAGTTCAACAAATGAGAAACACATGTATTGTGCCAGAGATGCTTAACCAAATGAGGGACGACCAATTAGACAATTCGGAGTTAAATTGGATGAAATGTGGTGTATTGTGACAAATTCATAAAATTACACATAACTTACTCAAATGTCATTGTTGCTTATATATGTGCTCACCAAGATTACATGTCTTACATATACACATCCCCTTACATGTTGATACACATATCTAATGTGTACAAAGGATTATTTAGACAACCGTCCAATGAATAATATTAGTCATATTGTAATGAATCACAAATCTATCCCAATCCAAACAAGCAAAAATAAAAATAAAAAAAGGGTTGTCCAAAATCTTTGCATATAGACACATAAATGAATATGAGGAAACTTGATTAATCGAAAAGATGTTTCATGTATAAGAATTCAGGTCATACAAAAAGAAATTGTTCTTATTGTGTGGAAAATTTCAACCAACAACAATCATTTCCATAAAATATTCTATTATTTTTGTACCTTTCATTATGTTCTTCATGTTATTTTGATTTAAAGTCAATTTTAACAATTTCATGTGTTTTTTGAAATCTTAATTTTACTTACTATAATATATTATAAATATTTTTGAAAAATATTTTTATTTTCTTCTAATATATATTTGAACACACATGTTATACAATGTATTAATTATCATTAAAAAATAACACAATTATAATAAAAACAAATATATTGTAAAATAAAATTACAAATTTAAAATTTATTTATGTATTAATTAGTTTTAATAAAATATAAGTTAATAATTTAAATAAAAAACATTATATAAAAATAATAATATAAAAAATGAAATTGTGAAAAAAATTGCAATTGATAAATGGATTAGTGATTAACTAATTTCTTAATGCAGAAATAAAAAAATGAAAAATTTAATGTAAGAAATTGGTTAGTGAGAAACCAATTTTTCAATATAAAGAGTAATTGTAACATTGATAAATATATTTCAAGATATGATATTTTGGTAAAAAAAATTTATTTTGTAATATTATAATAAAAAAGTATTTGACATCGATTGTATCTTTTTTTTAATATTGGTTAATTCAAGTTTGAGTGAATCTTAATCTCTTAATCACTCTTTTCATGCTGTAGTGGATTGAAAATTCAAACTCGTTGCATTTGGTACTAGTTTGTTTTGTTTAAAATAAAAAAAATGAAATTCATGATTAATTACCTAAAAAGTAACAAAAATATTTAAAATTTGAAAAATTAAAAATCAACCAAGCAAACTTTTTATTTTATTACTCATGTATTGACAATTATGACTGAAAATGAAATGACAAATAATCAAATAACGTCTCCTATTATGTAGCAAAATAAGAGACATGTACTTATGTGCATCATGTAGTAAAATAGAAAATGGATCCTCTCAAATACGAAACATGCCCTTAAATGCATTAATTGTATCCCATTATTTGTAGTTGACAAATGCAAAGCACAATGCCAAATGCCACTTTAAAATGCGTAAATAAAATCAAGGGAAATGTCATTACATTATTACCCCTTCAAAGTTCAAACGATTCCAATAATTAAAAGTTAAGTGGACAACTCGACGAATCAATTAGATAGGACAAAATCGCTCCACCCTATTTCATCCTATTTTATTGATGGGTTAAAATAAATTAATTAGTTGAATCATCTAACTTTTACCATCACCATATAATCTTACTAACAACTCATTCATTTAAATGGTCTTGATTCAATTCTTTTAAGATAAATCTCAAATTCAAATTTTCTGTATAAAAAGTAATCAAGTGCAAAAAGATTAGAATATTATTAATTAAGATTAATATATGATTTAAAGAATTGAGAAATAACTGTGGCAGAGATTTTTTTAATTTATTTAATGATTTCAATTATGACATTTTTATCATTTGAGAAATAAATAAAAATGGTAATTGAAATAATTTAGAGAATAAAATAAAATAAAATATTATTTAGGATATTTGTAAAGAAAGATTTGATCCGATAGAAACGTGGCCTAAAGTGGGGAGGGGAGGGGCATGGTTGTATGTGTATGAGGTATCTGTTGATCTGTCATATCCCATAGCAAACAGTGTTTGGCTTTGGCAGCCAAGTAAGGAGCTGGTATTGGAACGTTACACCCTGTGCTGCGCCCATACCCTTCCTAATTACAATTAACAATACTAATCCAATTAAATTAATGGTAATTAAGGTTTTTCTTCCAGAATATACTCCTTCCTCATCCCCTTCTCCATTATCCACAACTTGCAACCCTTAATCAATTTCAATTCCACTCCCTTCAGATCTACGTCGTTTCGATCCACCCCTGCCGTTTCCGTTTAGATCCTCTCCTGTTACATTACAAACCACATCAAAAGATTCTTTCTCCACACAGAACAAACGCTTCTTAAGCTCCATTTATCCATTTTCCAAACCCTCTTCGCTCCTCGCGCGCGCTTCGGGTATGGATTTGGACGATTTCCGATCCATATTGGACACCGCGGGCGTCGACGTCTGGATGTTCATCGACGCCGCAATCGCCGTCGCCTCCGCCGACTCTGCCGCCGAATTGAGGCGTCGCCGAGACGGCATAGTCGAGCGCCTCTACGCCGCCACGGCACCGCCGCCGCGCTGCCGGAATTGCGACAACGGCCACCGCCTCAACGGCCACCAAGTCAACAAACAGATTAGCCCTAGCCCTAGCCCCGAACGACAACCGCAACATCGTGCCACCGCTTCCCCCGCCACGCCGCAGTCTGTCGACAACGACAACGCCGACGACGGCGGCGAGGATTTAGATCCTTACGGCGGCTTGTTCGACGACGAGCAGAAGAAGGTTCTGGAAATTAAAGAGCAACTCGAAGAGCCTGACCAGGTATTGTTCAATTCGACGAGTGTTTATTTTTAAATTTGAGATTGGAAGTTAAATTGGAAATAAATTTATGATTATGATTGCTTGTTTTGTTTTCCTTTGTAGTCTGAAGATTCCTTGGTGGAGTTGCTGCAAAACCTCGCGGACATGGATATTACATTTCAAGCGTTAAAGGTAAATTCTGTTTTGAAACGTTTTTTTTTTTCCCCTCTCCTTCTTTTATGGGTTGCTTAACGGTATTTGAATTTTTATCTCTGATTCCTGTAGGAGACTGACATCGGGAGACACGTGAATCGGTTACGGAAACATCCTTCTAACGACGTTCGGCGATTGGTGAAGCTGCTTGTCAGGTTTCGAAAGAGATATAATAATTTCGTGATTTTTTTTGTTGTTGCGGAAATTAATGTTGTCGTGTTGCGGGAGCTCGAGTTGATTTGTTTGTTAATTTTGCAGGAAGTGGAAGGAAATTGTGGATGAGTGGGTGAAGACGAATCGACAGGGAGGGAGCAACACTCTGATGGGTATTCTTAATTATTATTATTATTAAGGGATTTTGTGAGAAATTATTGAAGGGCATGTGAGATTGTTAATGGTAATTAATGATGATGTTGGCAGCTGATGGAGACTCGCCTGTGCAGAAAGCCACCCAAAATGGGCATCAGCAGGTTGAAGTTGAAGTCAAAGAAATGTTTTTCTTTGAAAGTTGAGGGAGGCTTGCTTGCTAATATTCATTCTTCTATTATTCTTTTTGCAGATTCCTGATTTCGCATACTCGCCAAATCCACACAGTGAGCATAGCATCTGATTCAAATCTTTTGGATACTGTTTGTTGTTTGCATTTGGTTTGATTCATATGCTGCTTTCGGCTGACGCAGATGGGAGCTCTGGCTCTGACCGGAACAACTCAGAAGTAGAACACAAACCCAAAGTAATTCCTCGCCCAAAACCCACGCCATCACCCTCAGTTTCCACCCCTGCTTCCGCCACTCAAAACGTACGGAAATTATTTTACAACCATTTTGGTGTCTCTGAAATATAAATGTGGTGCGGTGGGGTTTAAGTAAAAGGGGTGTCTTAAGTGGTCCTGACACAGTGTTGTTGAATGATTGCAGAGACAGAGAGAGAGCAATTTTGACGCGGATGCAAGGCTTGCTTCCGCGAGAAGGAGGCTTCAAGAGAACTACAAAGAGGCTGAAAATGGTGGATTTTTTGTTTCCGTAGTTTTCATTTTCCATCATGATACTTGTCTCGATATATATAACTGACGGTTAATTTGGTGTGTTTGTGGGGTGTATAGCCAAAAGGCAAAGAACGATTCAGGTGATGGACATCCATGAGTTACCAAAGTCAAAACCCAAGAATGCCTTCTTTGGGAAGAACAAAGGTGGTGGTGGTGGTGGTTCTCAGGGAAGGCACTGGTGAATGGTGATGATGCATATTTCCATTGTTCGTGCCACTTTGCTTGTAAAAAGGCTTGTGGGGGTTTCCGGATAAGTCAGTCCCAAACCCTGTTCATCATCATCCCTGTGGAATTTTCCTGCGCTCATAAACCTATTTTTTCTTCTTCCTTGTGGTTTTTATTTACTTAAATTAATAATAACCGAAGAAAAAACTCCTCAATATTTTTTCTTCTTGAAAGGGTACCCATCCAACCCGCGTTTGTCGGTTTGTTGAGGAGCACGTGATTTCAGGAAACAGGATAGGGATTGGACGGGGTAGGGCTAAAAAAGGTTTTTCGTCATAGATGCAAAACATCGTTTTCTGAGGGTCAAGTTTGAACTCTGGTGCATTAGGTTTAAAGGATGCATTACTCCATTAATTACATCTTAGCCTTTTTCTTGAAGAAAAAAAAGCAAACGGAAGTCAAGTAATGATCATACTTCATGATTTTACTCCGGGTGGGTGGGAATGTAGTTGCTGTGGGCAAGCTTAGGAAGTTGACACGATCACAAAACTTGGCCTCTCTTAATTATTGAGTTCGAATCCTTTGCCGTAAAAAATGTGTTTTATTTGGTGCAGCAAACCATGTATGACCCCTTTGTTTAATAGTTGAAACTCAACAAATGGACAAAAGTCATACGTTCCGGGGTACTTGTGTCAAAACAAAATTCTTGCACTGTTGGTCAAGTTACACAATTAGTCACATCCGAGTCATACGAAGTTACGTAACATGCTCCAATTCGACTTTCTGGTAGTTTTATTTTATTGCATGAAATATTGCACACTTTTACTGTGACAAAGTTGAATTTGGTGTCGAGGTGCGTGTTTGTTAAATTTTTATGACCAATAAACTATTTATTACATTAAATATTGCACACTTTTGCCAAAAATATCTTATATATTTTTAGTACGGCCTCTCTTTTGGGCTTAGTACTCTAATGTCGTTTTGGGCTTCTTGTTACACTTTTATTTTCATTAACGTTTTCCTTTGACAAAAAAAGGTAACATTTTCCAAAAATTACAGTTAAGCTTTAAATGTTACGTGTGTTGAGTCTTGAGTTGGCTGCTAGTACTAGTGAATAATTCATGCATTTACTATGTTAATAAATCATTTTTGCTTATAAAATAAGTCAATAATCCTTTGTTTTCTCTAGTCTTTTAAATTTTACTATTTAGTCTAATATAGTTTAAAGTATTTCATAATAATTTTAATACATATTATTTTAGTTTTTTTTTTTTAATCTTTATCATCTATTTTTAGAGAGGCGTAGGAAAAGTTTATCCAACTGTACAGACTAAATAGGGAAATTCATGCAATTAAAGGAACTAAGAAAACTTTTATGCTACTATAAGGATTAAAAGGAAAAAAATTGTATGCATAGGAACTAAAACATAAAGTTTATAGAATTATAGAGATAAAAAATAATTAAACTTAAAAAATTTAAATCTTAGGATTTAAGGAATTAAAATTGATGAACAGTAAGTTTACTTATTTTAAAATTAATCAATTCATTCCACAGTTGAAATTCATTTTAGGATAATGTTTTGTGATAAAATTACTTTTTATCAAATAAGATTTATTTTTTTTAAATATGAACTTGTATATCTTAACTGGTTTAGAATAAAAAATGTTCATGCATTATTTAAAAGGAAAGTTTTTATTTTCACATTGTTGTAATGTTAGAAAATTGCTAATAATTTTTTTCAAGAAATAAACATTTAATGGCAGTTAAATGGTTGATAAAATAATTTAATGGGGTTGTATTCATTGAGTAAAATAGTTTTATATTATTAAATAATTAATAATAATTATTGATGTGACTTTTTATTTATAAAATTTAATTACATACAATAAATGATGATTTGAGATTGGATGACTCGGTTTGTGCATCACTTATTTTCTTTAAATGCAATGTATAATTTTAATTAAGAATATTGCATTTTTGGAAATTAAGAATATTGCATTTTTGAAAATCACATAACCTAGAATATTTTAACTAGAATATTATTTTTGAGTATATTTTAAGAAAAATTGTTTAGTTATATTATAATATTCTTTAAAATATTATTTAAATTTTAAAATAATTTAAATAAAAAATAATTACTAAAAGAAATTACAAGTGTATTAAGATGTAATTTTTGATATATTTATGAGAATGGTATCTTCTCCCACCCTTAACATGTGAATAAAAATGTAAGAATCATGATAAAACAATATTCATGATAATAAACAATATCTAAGAATAATTTATTGAAACTCATAACAAGTAGAAGAATAATACGTTTTTGTTATGAAAATCAATACAAGACCATAAACTGTAATATAGAGACAATAGAGAGAAAGAAAAGAAGGTATAAATAGAAAAATATTTTTGTATTATTTTCAACAATAAGATAGTCTATTTATAAGCATAAATAGTTGCAAATAAAATAATAATATTAAGGTAAAATATAAACAATAACAATGGATAACTACCATTAAATATTCATAACACTCCCCTTGAATGTACATTGTTTGAGAATATGCCTCATTACAAAAATCTAGTGAAGGGAAAAATAGTATTATTTTTTAATAAAATATCATATACTGTCTTATTTAAAATCTTGCCAGAAAAGCTCAAGGATAAAATCATGATAAAAGGAAAAGAGTTCAGAATGTTCCCCCCTCATGCAGACAATCACGTTTAAGGAAAATAAAATCAATATTATTTATTAATTATTCAAAAATTGTACTTGTGAGTGACTTTGTAAAGAGATCTATTAGGTTCTCATAAGCAAACTTGTTGAATAACTACATCACCACTCCTTTGAAGATTGTAAGTTAAAAAGAACCAAGAGAAAATATGTTTTGCTCTATCTCCTTTAATGCATTTTTCTTTCAATCAAACAACAGATTCAACAATCTCTCATGCATAATATATCACCATATGTAAACAAATGCCTCGTTTGCGATTTATCATTATGAGGATTTGACAAAAAAAATCTTCTAAGATAATGAAAAATATTAATGACTTTGTTCCAATAATTTCACCTAAGTGAATAACTATATCTTACAAGTAAAATGATAACAAATTATATATCAAGTAATTTATAATCAACAAGATATATTAGTGTTTGTATAATACTAAAATATGTTACTTCAAAACCAAATAACACTTTATCCTTTTTTTGATATCTAAAAAGATTTTTGTGCATATCTAAAAACCTTACAATTATTGGAGTACACAACAAATGTGATTTATCCATATAAATATTTTTAAACATCGATCCTTGTCATATAAACTTATTAATGCACATAAAACTCCATAATTTAAATATTCAAAATTGTAATGATAAGCAAAACTTTGTTCGTTTTACATCCTTTAACTCGATCTCATCTTTATCAAATCTATAGCCTTTTGAATTTCTTCAAAAGTTTCAAAATGTTTATGTCATTTATACAAATAAAAATTACGATAAACTCAATTTTATATCTTTTCATAAAAATACATAAAAAATCATCGTTCTCTTAACATATATTTGTAAAAATTATTATACCACATCATCTATATTGTTAGTCCACCATGTGACTTAATTTGATTGAATAATTTTCTCAAGAGATTGTATCAATATTTTGGATATATTAAATCCTTCAAGGAGCTTTATATAAGCTTCACTATCAAGTGAGTCATGAAAATACTTGTAACATACATTAGAAGTAAATTAAGTTCTTTATGTATAACTTGACTAATTTAGTATAAAAAATACTTACATCCACTAAAAGTGAATGTCTATTTAAAATCAAGGTGAGATTTTTTTGTCAAAATCCTTGATTTTTAAGACATGTTTTATATCTCACAATTTCATCATCCTTATTTTATTTTTGCATAAGAACATTACACATGCAACTAGTTTTACATCTTTAAGTGTATCGACTACAAGTCCAAAATAATTCAACTAAACTATAGGTCCAAAAACCTTTTACTTTAACAAACAAGTTTAATTTTGCCTCAATTGAGTTTTTATATTATTTTTTTAATCATTTCTTTCTCAACAATCTTTGATAGATTGTGGTTCTTGATCCTTACTATTATTTATCATCTTTAGTACTACATTATATGCAAATATATCGTCAACGTTGGTTTTATTGTATTTTCATTTATGACATAATTTGAGATCTTTTTGTTTGAACAAATTTTAGGTACTCGAGTTCTTCTTGAACTTATTATTTATGTTAGAAAAATCTTTTGAACTTTCTATATCATTGATTTAACCACCTTGATTTTTAGCTTGTTTTCTAAATCAAGAATTTGTTATTTTTGGAACCAATAAGTTTATCACACTTCATGTGTATTTAAGACTTTTTACAATATTGTCCAACATGGGCATCAATTTTGTTGGAGCATTAACTATTGGTATACATGATTTAGCTATTCTTTTGGTTAAACTTTTGTAAATGAATTATTTTTTGAACTTTTGGTTCATATTGTTTAGTTTGAGGATCAATATTATAATTTATTCTAACTAATATTTTTTTTTCTAATTGCTTACTTTTTCTCCCTATTGTTGGAAAAAGTTATTTAAAATTAAAATTTGCATACCGAATTATAAATAGGATTTTTGTTGATAATTCAACATATTTTAATATAGATGTAAATTCATACTCAACGCATATTCTTAACCTTATTTGATGATTCATCTTGACATGTAGGTTAATAATTTAACACATTCAAAAGTTCTTAAATAAGAAATATAAAGTTGGTTACCAAAAATCAATTACAAATGGAAGAACTTATGATAACTTGTTGGTTTGATGCAAAATTATTACTATAAAATGTTAGATTATGTGTCCTTAAGTAGACATTGAAAGTGTTGATCTCATGGATAATAGTCTTGCAATTCATTTAGATGCTTAATAAATAATTTTGCAAGTCCATTTTATGTATGAACATGTGCTATAAGATGTTCAATATAAATTTCAATAGACATACAATACTCATTAAAAATAAGAGATGTAAATTCATTAACATTATCAAGATGAATCTTCTTAATTTGGAAATTAGGAAAATAAACCTTGTTAGATTAATTAAGGTAACAATCTCGCAAGCATCAAGTTGCAAATTGACAACAGACAAACATGTGACCATGTAGTTGATTCATCAATTAAAATCATTAGATATCTCAATGGTCTATATGGTGCATGTATTGATTTAGAAATATCACCTTGAATTCATTTTAAAAATATAAGAGTTTCCTTCCTAATTATCCGGGTGATATTAACTTCCACTGAAAACAATATAAGGACATAATAAATTAATATATTGATGAATCTTTTGACTCTTTAATAAGTGGCTAGATAAACTTTTAATTATTTTGTCATCACAATAAACTTTGGATGACCTTACTAGTCATGCAAAATAATAAATTTATTTTAATTTGTAAACTTCTTGTTTAGGAGAATATGTGTTTTAATTGTACTAATATATGTGCAACACAAACCATAGGAAAAATAACAATTTTTCCAACATGTATTTCTTATTCAAGTAAAATCTCATGATTTCAAGATATCTTACATTATCTTGAACTCAATAAGTTTCTACAATACTCAAAATAATATAATATGTAATCAACATGTAACCTTGTTTCTCTATGTAACAATATATTAACTCTTTAGGAGTCTTCAATTATTTTTGTAATGTCATATAACATTAAATTCTCACATTATTGAATATGAGAAGACAATAATCAATACATTTTACCATTCACTTTGGGGAATGAAATAGTTCTAGTTGAAATGGTCTCATACATACAAAAAATCTCCTTATTTTGTCTAGTCTTCGAGAGACAATAAATACTTAGGATATGCTACATTTTTCATATGCCAAAATTATTGTAAAAGTGACATTTCTATTTAAGTATCTTCAAATGACTATTTAATATAAAAAAAGTCCACTGATTTTTATACCATAACGATGTATATAATCTAAAAATAAATGTTTCACACAAAAAAATCATTTATAAGCCATATCTCAATAACACTTTACTTTATCATTGTGGGAAATGAATGACTTGGTATAAACTTATAATAAACATAAGAAAAACAAGTGATTTTTTTTTTTGTCTATAATGATTAATAACAAAATGATAAAATAATTTAAAAGATATAAAAATATATTTATGTTAAAAATAATGCTAAAAATTAGGAAAATTATTTTCCTTATAAATGTTGTATCGAAAAAAAATAATCATATTTTCTTTAAATTCTATTATTCTTGTACAAATCATAATCAAATTATAAATGTAAAATTCTAAGTGATATGTGTTGATCTCCATCAATTTAGTAATGATATAATAATAAACATATAAGATAACATATAACATCAATTCCATTAATTGGATTTGAAACCAGGCCCTTTAAGATTTAATAGCATAACACAAAGATTTGATCACATAACATGTCAATTATTTCAATCAATTCAGTTAGGAATGATATCAAGTTACAAATGTAAGAGACTCATTGGTTGATCAAGTGTTTATCACTAGGCCAAAAGTTATAGTTGATAGTCAGAGTGCAACATCATTGTTGGATCAAGTGTTTACCACAAGTGTCACGTGTCTCGATTGTGACTTGACCCACCTAGGTCTTCGTCACGGGACAATTGATGTGACACAACAAACAATCTCCCCTTCAACAATTGTTCCCGCTAGGAATCAAGCATGCGATCTTGACTCTAATACTAATTGTTGGATCAAGCGGTTACCATTAAGCCAAAAGCTATAGTTGATAGTCAAGATATAACTCTTTCTACTTAACCATAGCAACTAAGTGCCACGTGTCTTGATTGTGACTTGACCTATCTAGGCCTCCGTCACGGGACAATTGATACCACTTGACAAACACTTATAACCCCTTCATGAAATCACACATAAATCTAAAAAGGTTTATAGATCCCTTAACTATCTAAATTTCTTATAAGTGTCCCAAATTAACATCACAAATATGACCTTGTTAAAATCATTTCACTTCTAGTGGTATTCTCCCTTATATCGAAGAATCAAACATAATATAGTATATTTCTATCATATTTGTAACTTTATCTATCCTTTTCTTTTTCACTTTTTGTCTTATTTTCTCACTTCTGATGAGAAAAATTATTTTTTCATTTTCATTTTTGTACCATTTTTTCACTTATGGTGGGAAAAAATATTCTTAAAATTTCTCTATTGACAATGTCTTCTAAATCATTGCAAAATTGTTCATATAATTTATTTTCTTGATTTTGTCTTTAAGACCAATTGTATTTAAATAAAATTCACAATCATATGAAAAATATAAATATTCTATCAAATACATAATGTGAAGAATATGATTAGAGATAGAATGTGATTTTAGATAAAATTGCTAACCTTGAAATATGAATTCAAAAAATATGACTTTCTCCAAGAAATTCTTCACAACTTTCTCTTACAAGTTGTAACATAGATTGAGGAAAGACTATCGTACTGATAACGTGTTATGAAAATCAACATAAAGTCATAAATTGTAATATAGAAGCAATAGGGAAAAAGAAGAGAAGGTATAAAGAGAACAACATAAAAGAGAAAATATAGTGTTTTTGGTATTATTTCAAACAATGAGATAGCCTATTTATAGGTATAAATGGTTACAAATAACGTGTTAAGTCAAAAGACGATCTTAGATTCTTTAGCTAAAATGTTTTAATGATAACAAATACAAACACTTTATTTGAGAAAAGTTTTTTGAAATCACTCAATAAGACGAATGCTCTTTGTAAGACGAATGCATTAAGACGTCCTGATATCTTGATCTAACAAACAAAAATACTTCATCTGCAAGACATTTTCTCTAAATTAATATCATTAATGATGTTTGATAACTAAATCAATATTTATGTAAAATATTCCTTAACAGATCCAAGTAAAATAACTTTCATTGTACCTGCAATGACAAAAGAGAAGGAAGACATGTTTTACGTCAAAAAAAGACAAGCAAATCTCGTGAATCATGGAATTCTTTAGAAAAAGCTATTTTGAATTGACACACACATGACTTCACCTGCTCGATACCTAAAAGGTGATAAGTAGCTTTCTTGATCAAATGAGAAATGACTATTTGGTAAAAATATTTAAAGCACCAACTGACACTTCTCTCCATAAGGAATGAAAATTAAGTCAGACAAAGCAAGCCTGCGAGAGTTGCTCAAGGATTTGCAACGATCATCTTCATTGAATCCCTATAAAAGGAATTTTGAAATTTAGAAAGAAAAGAGAGATCAATTATTGTAAAAGAATATATTCTTTCATTTTGTTAAAAGTCTCTGCATTTAATTTGGTTATATCATGTCTTGATAGTAAGATAAAGCAACATAGTTACCCAACTTTTAACTTTTTTATATTGCTTTTAACTTGGAGAGGCTTGATTATACAAGAATACTTATTTGTTTAAGCTTGGAGAAACTTGACTATAAAAGAATACTTATTTGTTTGAGCCTAGAGAGGCTTGACTATAAAAGAATATTTATTTGTTCGAGCCTAAATATGCTTACTTGTAAAAGAATACTTGTTGGTTTGAGTTTGAAGAGGTTTGTTTGTAAAAGATTACTTGGTTGTTAAAGCTTGAAGAGACTTTGTGTTAAAAGAATATTTAGATAGTTGCTTGGATTTAAGATTAACACCTTGCATTAAGAATAACAACTTGAACAAAAATGGCTAACAAAATCAAGTTTATTCATAGAACAAGAGATTCTTAGGTGTGTGATTCAATTCAAGCTTCAAAAATGTTTTCCAACAGAGTTCAAAAACCAAAAATCATAAAACGGGTAATTAGACCAGATTAAGCATTAAAGGAATAATCAAACACAAGTAATGGAACTAAATATCATACAGATCTAAGAAGAAACAGAGTTAGTAGTTACAATGAATCCAATCTAAGAAAAACTAGCCGTTCATGGTGAGGGCCATAGCAAAAACAAAGAAGAAATTACACAATAAAAGAAGTGAAGACGGGCCCTTGTTCCCAATCAATCCAATCTTCAAATCTAATCTTCACGTTCTCTTGGAGTTTCTTTCTCTATTGGTGTCTCTCTCCCTCTTTCCTCTCTCTCTAATCCTTTATATATGTTTTGTCCAAAACAAGGGAAAGTTGGGATTTTTAACCGAAGGTTGCAACTTTGGATCCATGGCTACGGCTCTAGAATGTACTTCAAGACGAAGAAAACTCCATATCTATAGCTCTAAAATGGGGGTCGTAGCTTTGGGTGTCTAGATTGTCCAAAATGCTCTATTTCCCAAGGCTGGAGCTCTGGCTTCATGGCTGGAGCTCTGGCTTCATGGCTGAAGCTTCAACTTTCTAGAATACTTCTTTTTGGCTCAGGTTTTATGGATGCAGCTCTAGCGTTGGAGCTATAGGCTTAGATTTCTAACTTCATCAAAATCTACACAAAAGAGATATTTTTAGTCAAAGAACACTACACTCTTGCAACTTCTTAGATTAATTTGAATTTATCTATTTAGGGGGTCAAATGCAACCAAAATTAATTACATCATTCCCAAAAAGAATGTTAAATTAAAGATAAAAATATGTAATTTAGGCACTTATCAGGAAGTCAAAAAGCACTTAGGTTTAAGTCAGAAGTGACTTGGTAAAAGAATATTTGTATATTTGCATAAGATAATGAAACTTTGTTTAGTTGAATCAATAACTGGATGTAGTCTTGGTGGTTAAGACAAACACGTATAAAAATACTTTGTGTTTGATTTCTTATCTCTTTTTTTGCACTTCTTCACAAAGTTACTACTTCATTATTTTTGAAAAGTGTAGATTTTCGATGGACATTATTCAACCTTTCTAGTGTCTCTCTTTTTTCCACATAAGGTAATAATATTAAGATAAAATATAAATGATAATAATGAAACAACCATCATTAAATATTCATAACAATTTTTATGTTTAGATTTTTTTAGAAAAAACTTTTATTCCAAAAACAAACACAGTTTAGATAATTAAAAAATAGAGTCAAAGTTTCATTATAAATGTGTTTTATTTAGAAAACACACGAATATTATGTTAATAAAATTCTTATTCATTTAGAATTGCTATAAAACTTTTATTTTACTTTCTCTTTTAAACTTAACTAATAAGTTAAAATTACATATAATAAGAATCAACACTTACTTTTATGAAAAATATGACAACACCAATTATAACTCTCAAATTAAAATAAATAGCTTAGATTAAAATATTATAAATAAATTTACGACGTATCTTTATTATTATTGTCACCATCTTCTTCATTATTATCATCATTGCTATCGCCATAATTATCAACGTTGATGACAATGGTAGTGTAAGGGATAGTACAGGTGGTGATGTGAATAACATAACTTATGATTTTACATTGATCTACCATACTTTAATAGTAAAAATGATTTATTTTAAAGAAAATGTTATTTAATATAATGACCTAACTCCTATAAAGTGGAGATAAAGTGTAATAATGACCACTGATTGTAAAATTAATAATTAATAATATATTTAATTTTAGATTTTATTTTACAAAAAAATTATTTTATCACAAATCTTAATATAATTATGAAAATATGGATATTTTTTGTTTGCATAGTTGAAAATGATATAAACATACATAACGACTAATTAAATGTAATTACATAACCACAACATAAACATTAAACAATACTTCAATGCATAAAGGAACGTAAAAATGTATTGATCCCCATACCATAATCTTAATGCCTACTCCTTTCTTAAATAAAAATAACAATATTTTTTTTATCATATAAGTAAATCTCAACTAAATTTACTCTATTTAATACTATAATCTCCAAAATACTCCTTTATTTAATTGAGATTTTATTTTTCATGTTTCTTATTATTCTTAATATCAAATTTCAATGAAAGGTACTTTAAGAAATTTTTTTTTAAAAAAAAATATGTGCAATTAAATGATATTAATTAACTTTCTTAACTAACATGATTTTTTGTTGCTTTTATATGTATAACCCCATAGAATATATTAGAGTCAAAATAAGTTAATTCCCATTTTTCTTGGTGGCAAATAGCGGCTAAGCAAACATTAGCCAAAACCTTAAAGAAAGTAAAATAGTGATTTGATTCACAAATAAACAAATTAAACAAAGATAAATCATGGTGAGCAAAACAATTTGCTACTTGATTGACCTCCCTTAAAACATGAGACCAGAATTGCATCCTCACTACACCTTCCATCTATTGAATGGAATTAAAAATTTAGGCATATTGGTGATGATGATCACTACCATTGCAAAGAAGGTTGATCGCATACTTGGAGTTAGATTCCACAAAAAATATCGGTAAAACCTCTACTAGCTAATAACTTAATTTCCATCTTAATGGCTATCAACTCAACCATATTAATGGAGGACACATCAATCTTAGTAGAGAAACCAAATACAACAGTACCATGAGAATCCTTGAATACCCCACCACAAGTTGCATTACCAAGATGAATCATAGAAGTGTCATAGTTTAGTTTAATGAAACCTTCAAGAGAAGGAACCCAACTAATAGAGACATTGCTATCAACAACAAAATTTTGGGTCGGTAAAACCAAGGTGGCTTAGGGAACAAGTTGGATGTTTGAAACACCCTTTTTAATTATTTATTTTAAGGAATTCGCCATATTCACAAAATTGGAGAAAATGAACTCATTTTTATTCTTCCAAATGGTATTATAGGAAACTCCAAAGACTGTACACCAATTTTCCATAGAGTGATTTATTGAAGTCTTCAAATTAAAAAGCATCCACTCATACAATCCAAACTAAAGAAATTATTTGACAGATTTATGGAGTCTAAAGAGAACCAAATGTGTTTTATCAAGGAACATTGAAACAAACAATGTAAAATAGATTTAACATGGGAGTCGCATAAAAAATACACCTTTGAATTAGCCATTTGTCTCTGAAACCTAACCTGATCTACTAGCAAAACATTGCGAGTATATTTCCAAGAAAGAGCCTAATTCTTTTTGGGTCGTGCCATTTCCAAACAATTCTAAATAAGTGATCTTTCATTTCATGAACACCCAATTAAGACCTATAGGCAATAATAAATCTCCAAGCAAGCACATCATCAACATCAATAATGATAGGGACCTAAAGCGTAAATAATGCTACAAGTCGTAGGGGATAAAACAACTTGTAACTTTTCTATGTCCCATCTCCCATTCACATCAACAAAATCGGTAACCTTTGCTTGAGTATCACATTGATGGGAGGGAATCTGAGCTCTGGACAAAAGAGTTCCTTAAGAGGGAACCCAATCATCCACCCAAAATTTAGTAGAGCAACCATTTCCGACAAGTCTCACCAAACCATTACAAACATTATCCCAATTACTAGTGACCCCCTGCCAGAAATTGGATGCCCTAGCTTTCTTTTCTATCTTGGGAACCTGATCACCACCACACTTATATTTTGATTGAACAATAGATGCCCAAAGATCTGCCTTTTAATGATAAATTTCCAACCATCTTTAAGGAAGAAAGCTTTGTTGGTTGTTCTAGTTGACCTCAAACCAAAGTTACCAACCTCTTTAGGCTTACAAATTTGATCCCAGGCCACATGCAATATGGATTTTCTTAACTCTCTCGTTATCATCCCACACAAAGGGTCGAGATTTCTTGTTAATTGCATCACATATGGATACGGGAATAAGGGCTGATTGTATAATATGAGTTGGCAGTGCTTGTAGAGCTAATTTAGCGAGGGTAACTCTTCCAGCTATAGAAAACATATTGGTCTCTGCCATAAACTTAGTCTTTTGTTCACCTTGTCCGAAAGAAAACTAAAAGTTTGCTTGTTGACTTTATTATGTAGAATTGGAACCCTTAGATATTTACCAAGATCCTAGTGCATTGGAAACCACTTCTACTTTAAATATCATTCCTCACATTAGGGGTGTGCAAAAAATCCAAATTGATCCGAACCGATCTATAACCGATCCGATCCATATTGAAAAATCCGATCTATTTTGAAAAAAAATCCGAACCGAACCACTTTATAAAACCGGTTCAGTTATCCGATCCATTTTTACAAAGTGGATCGGTTCGGTTCGGTTTGGTTTTTTAAAAAAACCGATCCATATATGAGTAAAAAATGGATAACTGCACCGCACCGAACCGATCCAATTTAAAAAAAACCGATCCATATTTTAAGAAAACCAAACCGATCCACTTTATAAAAAATGGATCGGTTAACCGATCCACTTTTATAAAACGGTTCGGTTCGGTTTGGATCGGTTTTTTAAAAAAACCGATCCATGAACACCCCTACTTCACATGTTGGCAAACATTCTTAGAGAGAACAACTTTAAATCCAGTTGTGTGACCTCAACTTGGTTTGGTGTGGCTTTAGCAAACAAAAGAATATCATCAACAAAAGAAGGTAGGAAATAGGAGGGCCCCCTGTTTATTTGAATTGACTTCCACGCTTTTTTGTGAATCGCAAGGTGAACCAAATGAGTTAGGCATTCCAGGCAAAGCACAAAAAGATAGGGAGAGATTGGATTGCCTTGCCCCATTCGACAAGTGTTGCTACACTAACATATTAATCGTGAAAGAGAGTACATGCACCCAGTGACGAATCCAGAAATTTTAAATAGTGAGGACAATATTTATATACAAATTTTTAGTAATAAATATATAATTTTATATTTTTTGAAATAAAAATATATTTAATTATTCTCTACCAAATTTCATATTCTAAAAATATTGAATGGTTTTTTCATTTTCAACATCTTCAAAATTATTTTTCTTAATATAAGTAACAAAACAATTATTTAACCATTCATTTCTCTCATTAAAACTTTATCCATTACCTTTTGACTAAGTTTATTTAACTATAATTGACATGACATATCATGTAAACATACATATAAATTTGCTAATTCACAATTATTATATTTTTAAAAAAAGGAGTAAGTTGACAAGTTACATTTAGGTGCATTTTAAAAATATTATTGTTATAACTTGTTAATATACTCTTTTTAAAAGAGATGTATATTAACAAACATATACATTTGATAACTTACATCAATTTATTTTTAAGAAAAATTAAGTTAGCAAGTTACACTCAGATGTATTTTTTTAAAAGAAAAATATACTTCAAAAATAAATATTGATTTTAACTTTTTTTTTTACAACATAAAACACAAAAAGTTATGAAATACTTAATTTTTAACATGATAAATAATATATTTTATTATAATATATATTAATGAAATAATTGATATAATAAAATTTAGTAGGGACATTTGTCCCCACTTGATTGAACTTACATTCGTCCTGCATGCACGCATGTAGAGAAATATGTGAAAATCATGTTCCCTTTATATAATTAAAATTTCATTCCATTGTTCAAATTTTGAATAAAATGAATGAATTAATAAATAATAAGTTCATTTTAGAACATACTTATAATCTAGATTTAATAAGAGAAGAACAAATATACTAAATTAAATGTGATAAAATACATGGACAAAATTTGGATGCAATTTCATAGATGTTAATCTACAATTAAGATTAGAGTTTTATCTTGATAATAAAAAATTTATTAAATTTTAACATAGATCGAATTTTTTACTCAAATAATACTATTTAATAAAAAATTACCCAAATAGCAACTGTGCAAATTTATTTCCCCAATTAGCACCATTCACTATTCACGTTCAAAACGTGCCATTTTGATATCAGAACGGGCCGTTCTAGATTAAAAATAACACATGAAGAATGAACCAAAATGGGCCGTTCTGGATTCAAAATTAGCACATAAAAAGTGGAACTGGAACGGCCCGTTCTGAATCCGGAACGGGCCGTTTTGGCCTAAAAATAAATTTGTTTTGGTTCAATTTTCACTTATCAAATGCCAAAACTCAGAAACTACCATCAAATAATTAAATTTATTGAATATTAACATTATAAATATAACTAAATAAATTTATTAAAATTCAATACAATAATAAAAATCAATGGTAGCGAAAACTGATTATGTTGTTCTCTAATGTCCATCTCTATTTTAATCTTGTTGGACTTTGACCGACCCGCTAGGAAACTTGCCGCAATCACACCATATTACATTTAGTCTTACTGTAAATCTCCTAGCGGGTCATGCGAGCAAGGGATATAAACTTTCTAGAACTTGCCGCAATCATACCACATTTCATTTAGCCTTACTGTAAATCTCCCAGCGGGTCATGCGAGCAAGGGATATGAACTTTCTGGAACTTGCTGCAATCATACCACATTTCATTTAGCCTTATTGTAAATTTTCCATCGAGTCATGCGAGCAACATAATCAGTTTCCCAGCGGGTCGGCCAAAGTTCAGCAAGATTAAAACAGAGATGGATATTAGAGAACAACATAATTAGTTTCCGCCACCATTGATCTTTATTGCTGTATTAAATTTTAATAAATTTATTTAGTTATATTTATAATGTTAATATTCGATAAATTTAATTATTTGATGTTAGTTTCTGAGTTTTAGTATTTGATAAGTGAAAATTGAACCAATTTTTTTTTATGTTTAGGCCAGAACGGCCCGTTCTGGATTCAGAATGGGTCGTTCCGGTTCCACTTTTTATGTGCTAATTTTGAATCCGGAACGACCCATTCTGCCGTCATTCGTCATGTGTTATTTTTTAATCTGGAACGGCCCGTTCTGATATCAGAACGTCCCGTTCTGAACGTGAACAATGAATGGTGCTTGTTAGGGAAATAAATTTGCAAAGTTACTATTTCGGTAATTTTTTTTTAAAATAATATTATTTGAGTAAAAAACTCACATAGATCACCAACATAAAACTCTAATTTTAATTAGAAAATAATACGTACAATATCTATGAAAATTTTTGTCCAAAATACATTTGATTAAATTTCATTTCGTCTTATTTGTAAATCACTCAAACAATTCTATATAATGTTCATTTAATTTAGGTTTACTTCATATGTTTTTCAGCTTATACACAATATTTTCCAAATATTTCACTGTTTCAAACTTCTCATAAACCTTTCATTTTTAATCACATATAATTCTTGAAAAACACAAAAATAATAACGTTTTACGAGAATTGTTAAAAATAGATTCTTTGACATATTATTTTTAACACATTTATTTATATTGGTTAAAATTTATTAGAAATAAAAATTTATGAGTCTCAGATCTTATTAAATGAACTTCTTATGATTTATATTTTTAATAAATCTTAATCATACGAAAAATATATTATCTCCGTCCCACAATGACTCTAGTTTTAACATTTAAAAAATGTCTTAAAATAAACAATGCTATAATTTTCAAAATTAGTATTAATTATTTTTTCCTAATTTACTCCTTTATAAATTATTCAACCACTACAATTAAGTAATGTATTCATTGAAAAATTGAGTTATTTTAATAAAATTGTATAATAAATGATACATTTATTATTTAATATATATGTAGAAACTTTAAAATGTAATCATTGAAATGGAGGAAGTATTACAGAGTAAAAGAATTCTCTCTATATTTCATTTTATTTGACGTCTAAAGTTTTAACATAACACTTAATAAATATAATTAATATGTTTTTTTTTTTTTGGTTCGTCCCTGGAGTATCCACCGCCGACAGCAGTGACTAATCTCCTCGCTACGTTGGAGGCACATCAAAGGGTGGGATAGCTGGCCCCAAGATTTAACGCGGCTGCATACACAATATACTTTTAAACTTTTGGATTTTGACTAATAATTAAATAATACATTAATATTGGTTAAAAGTATAAAAAAATAAAAAAAAAGTTACATTAACATTGTAAAATGACAATCTAACTCACATAGGCTAAAAATTCTAAAACATCAAACAAAATGGAATATTGATGACACTGTCATTAGCTTAAATTTATTGAAAATCACAAAATTTTGATAAATTTATATCTCATTTAATGACTTTATCCCCTAATTTAGTGGTAAAAAAATTAAAATTTATTATCATTTTCAATAAATTTCACCGATAATAGAATGTTCTGCATTAATTGAGTATTGTAAACATTTTTCATGCTTCTTAATAAAAGGTCTATTTTTGGCTTGCCTCCCCTCTTATAAACTGCCTCTCTTCCTTTGAAGGAAAGTGTGCCTTCCTATATTAAGAGTTTGAAATATTTTCTAGAAATTTACTGGAAAATGTAGTAACACACTTCCCATGATTTCTAACGTAGCTTTTCAAAAAAAAAAGTTACTGCTTTTGTTGTTCAATTGTATGTAACCCTAAACAAAAAGAGAAACCCAAAATTAAGTGAAACATCAAAACGCCACCCTGTGGTTTACATGTTTTAGATAATGAGGCAAATTTGCCTGACCATTTGCAATTTTTCCAAGACTATAATATGCTCCACTTTGCCATAAACCTGACGCATTATTATTTAACTTTCCCTTCTTTAAATATGTAGTATAGCATTCTCATTAATATTGTAATATTATAATAAGTTATTTTCTATATGTTGAAATTTAAAAATGAAACAAGAAATTTCAGACTACATCTAAAAGACTCAACATCGGATGCAAATAATAACTAAAACAATTCTGACCATCTCGTTGATATAAAAAACCATGGCCAGCTAAAACTGCAATAATTCTCTGATATAAAGAATCGTCCCACTCCCACCGTCTCATAGTCTAACTGTTGAGTTGAGTGATGAGAATCCCAAATTTTATGGAATTGTGAGACCAGAAACTCCTCATTGTTGCATCTTTGACTCATCTTTTTTTAAGTCATCTAATATCCCATGAATCATCCTTTCCTTGTTCGGCATGACAGGGTCAGCAACAAATGAATAGTTCTTTTGAGATTTCGGCATCTCTTTGGAAAGAGTACCCCTATGAGATCTTGGTTTCTCTTTCGAAAGGGTACCCTCTGTTGACTCGGTGGATGAATCAAAAAGATCAGCCAGAAAAATGCCCGAAACGTCAACCATGTCTGACTTCTTAACACTATTATTTCCTTCCTTGTTGCTTTGCATCAACTCCTGACGTTGCAAAAGATAACTTTCTTGTCCATTACATTTTGACTTTCCTTGCTCTTCTGGGTGATTTAAATAAGAGCTGTCTCCTTCAGATTCAGAAGAATCATAATCTGAGACAATGGGTTCATAATGAGGACGCTTTGATGTATCCAGTTCTTTGGCTTTCTGACTTAATTTTGACTCCAGATTACTCTGGTTGTAATTGTTGACAGAAACAGGACCTAATTCCTCCCATGGAGATTCCATATTATTAACTTGGGAAGCTGAACCAGATAATTCACTATCTGAGTTCGAGGCTGCATGATCATTGGTTACTTGAGTTTTGAGATTAAAAGTTTCTCCTTCAGATGCACAAACAGCAGGAAGAGAAGGATAAATATAACTGGACTCTACTTTAACTTCCGGCATTATCCGTAGTAAGAATGCCAACTTTGAGTAACCAAGCTCCTGTAAATCAAGATGATAGCCATACCTATCAACAAACAATCTTGGGAAAGAACTGAAATTATATCCTTCTGGGTGTTCGCTCAATATCTCACTCACAAGTTTCTGACAATCATCTAATATATCATGCCTAAAACTCTCTGAATATGTAGTCTCAGTTGCAGTTGTAGAAACTCTAGTATGAGGAATACTCTGATTGTGTTTCTCCACATTATGTTCCGATGATTTGTCCATCTTGGACTGTGATGCTCTGCTCAGAGAGAGAGAACACAAGTCATTTGCACTATGAGATTGGCACATCAATGAGTTCTGAATTGGTTGAGTTAGCCTAAAAGGAAATATCAGGGAGGGCCTTTCCTCCAACCACTTTTTTTCTGATATTAACGATTCCACCAATTGAAGGATATCTTTTTCAGTGAGAGATCTAAAAACCAGGGGTCCATCCTTTTGTAATTTATGTGCCATATCCTCCCTGATACAAACAAAATGTAGAATAATGTTTTTAAGTAACTCTTAAACAAGTAGCTACATAATGATCATCATAAAATATCAAAATGGTCACACAACTTTCAACAGAAACTGTGATATAATTAATTTGTTGCACTGTTTTCCTATCTTTGGCAGTTGATGCTCGGATTAGAACAAGGAAATAATGAACATGTAGAGGTAAAAGTTGGTTATTATTCATCAAAATAGGTGAGTTTTTAAAAGATTTGTACAAAATTAGTGTGCACACTTACCTGTTTTTTGACTGGGAAACAATAAATAATCCTTTGAGCGTGAAAATAAAAGATTCCATGTCATTCCAAAAGGAACCACTAGAAAACAACTCAGGCTTTCGAGAACAAATGACATTCTGTTCCAGTTCTGATAACTTGGATTCTTCAAAATCACCAACACTCTGGACTGTCTGGTCTTGTTCAGATGAGTAAGAATCCTCAAAATGACTAACCACCTTGTTCTGTTGAGCACTTGAATCACCAGATTTTGCATTGCCTTTCCAAAATTGCCACAAGCTTCTGATCCTGTCAAAGAATGTTGGACCTTTCTGATAAGTTTCATCACTTCCAACAGGTTTTTTATCATCCAGAGAGTCATCAACTGTTAAAGAATATGGGCTGTGACAAACTTCATCAACCTCCTTTCTAGTTGGGTTCTCATATTCATTCGTTGCACTAAAAATTCCAGACTCATAATTTGCAGTACTAATGTCTTCCACTGCTATCTGATTATTTCCAGCAGAATGATTCCTTGAAGTCATGTATTTTACCTGAACTTTATGACTTGCATCTTCAGGCCCAATAACGTCATCATCAGATGAGTTTTTAGAACTGACTTTTAAGAAATCTGGCTTAGTTTTGGGAACTTGGTTGTCCTTGAGTTGTGATTGAATATTTGACAGTTGTTCAGTAGTCATATCTACAACCTTCCCACTACACACAGAAGATTTCTGCAACTCATTTGGAGGCTGAGGTGCACTTCTTTCAACCAATGAAAGTGATGATTTAGCATCTACATATTCTCCCATGTGTTTGACTTGTGAAGTGACCAGTTGGAATGAATTAGAATCCTCATCCATACTCCTTTCATGAGATGAGGCAGTTAACGGTGTCTCATATGCTTCTCTAATCTTATTTTTATCCTCACCATTTAGCTTTGGAGTTGCTGTAGATCCCTTCTCATCAATCCGAATAGCAGATAATACTGATTCTACAGCAGTTCCTGGGGATTCTGTGGGGACCAGACATACATGAAATTTACCTTCACGTAAATTCTTGAGTTTTACATGTGGCATTGATAATAGTAAGCGAGAAAATGTTTTATGTCCACAAAAGCTTCTACTGAAAGACACCTTACGTTTCTTCAATTCTGCACGAAGATCTACAATTGACATACCTTCTGGATGTGATCTCAATATATGCCAAATCTGTCTTTCAACTTCTTTTGTATCATTGTGTAAATCTAAGGAATGTTCATATATTTCCACTTTTTGTGAAGATGTGGACTGCTCATCAGCTGAGAACGGTTTTTCAAGAGCCACCTTATAATTTCCATACCAAGAACCAAGTAAACCATCAGGAGGATGGTTAAAATGTTTTCCAGAAAGATATTCCCCCTTTAATAATAAAGACCATTGCCATATTATAGTTGCTGCACTGCATAGAACTTCAGGAGCATTCTCCGATCTAGCAAGCAATATATTGTAATTACTCATTCTTAAACGGTGTAACATTCCTGCAAAGTCTCCATCACCAGATATCAGAAAGAGATGTGCAGGCGGAGGATTTTGAGTAACCCAATCCATAAGATCAACAAGAAGAAACCTATCGGCGCTGTTCTTTCCACCTGCAACAAAATACTTAAAAGATAATAAAATTTGAAAAGCTAAAGATGTATATGAATGAAACATAGAAGTACGAAGCCATATGGACTACGGATCACAAACACTTAAAATGATTTTCTGATTAACGAATTTTCACCAGAATATGTGAATCAAGCCCTACAACTACAACAAACGAAAACAATAATTCAAAACTGCAACCAGACAGACACACAGAAGCGAATATATTTCACCTTACTCTTTAGATTTTAGGATAGAGGCAGTTAAAAAACTAATTTTACTTATTTTTCAGAAAGTGAATTAAGAGTCCAACTCAACTTTAAAAAAAATTATTCCTCATTTATATATACTATAGTGATATCTCTATTTGATGTAAGAACTTTAACACAGTCTCATAATAAGTGGTCTGACAAGGCCAACAACAATCAATGTTCATTAAGTTAGGCTCTAATTTGCTCCAATAGTATCTTAAGAAGGTTTATGAGTGAAACTCAACTTTACAAAGGTGAGAATTACTGGCACTTGTTATGGGCATATCTTTAGTCTCTCCGGCACTTATCTCTAACCTTTGGTTGGAAGTAAATTAAAAAAAGGTAAATAATAATTGTAGATTTAAGTAAAATAAAGGGTGAAAGAGTAGAGACTAGAGAGAACCAGGAATATGGGTGAAATGAATGCCGGTGTGAGCAAGTGCGAGCTGGTTGGGTCTGGACAATTGCAGAACATCGCCGAAAGCATTGATTCGAAGAGGTCCCTTAATCCCATGGGCTCTGACAGCCTTGGTGATTGCTGGGGCCACATCCATGGCATCCATCCCCATCGGCACCTGGCAGTTCTCGAAATCCCACCACACCGAAACCTTCACATTTCGCGATTCACTGTAACATGATGACCACTGCCGCGCCTGAACCCCAACACCGAGCGCCAATAACTGCTTCTTTCGGAGAACGAGCCTCATCGCCAGATGGAAGGGTTTAGGACAAACTACAACCCTCCCTCATTTTCGATGAACCAAATATCCAACGCTTTTCTAAGAAAAGTAAAAATTGAAAATGTTTGGAGAGTATTGTTATTTTTTTTTAGTTCAGCTTGCCACATTAATTTATCTTACAATTAAAGAAATTAAAAATTATGAATCGATCGATATATTAATATATGAGTTAATCATTTATACATTAACAATTAATTATATATTTAATTGTATCATATTATTATAAACATATTTATTTTTAACAATGACATAACATAATTAAAGAATATAATTAGTTGATAGTGTAAAAAAAATTTATATTGACAATGTATAAGTAATTAAATTTTAATATAATAAATAACTTTGAGAAAATTTAAGAAAGACATGTTTTTAATTATTGTAAAATAAGTAAATGTTGATTTTATTTCTTGTAAAAAAAAATTATTATTTTTTTACACTTTTAAAATTAAAATTAATATTTTTGACCAAGTTTTTTTGTCAATTTGGACCGTGAGATTTACAAGTTCTGTTAGCTTTAATGTTGTACCCTTTTTATTGAATACATTTCCTTCTTTTACCTTTTTTTCTTGAGTTAATCATCTATATATTGTTAGTGTAAAATTTTTTTACACTAGTAACCAATTATATCTTTTAAGAGTTAATCACTTATGTACTGCTAGTGTAAATTTTTTTTACACTGACAACCAATCATATTTTTTAATAGTACTATATCAGTTGCTCATTTAATGAAATAAAAATAAAATAAAATAATTTAAAAAATATGATTGGTTGTCAATATAAAAAACTTTACACTGACAGTGTATGAATGATTAACTCATCTTTTAATTATGTCATGTCACGATTAAAAATAAATGTATTTACAGTGACATAGCACAATTAAAAGATATAATTAGTTATTATATAAAAAAAAATTATACCGGTAGGTGATTAACTCTTTTTTCTTCCCTCTGTCATTTATGTATGAGGCAATGGCCAAAGTCATTGTCATTGTGACGACTCCGAGGAATCCTCCAACGACATCGACTCCTTAGGCGCCTTCGCTGCATCAGCTGCATTGCAGCTATCATCTTCTTAGTAGCAAAAAAGGTTTTCAGGAAGAAGCACCTTATCTACCTTATATAGATCGCAAGGTGCTTATCAGTGTATATAACCCTATTGATGGTGGTGTTAATTTGTCCGATGGAGATGTTCACGACGTCCCCGTAACTAACCACGTTGAGTTCCACTTTCCCAGTGAGGCTTCTCATGGGGTTGGTGACCATGTCCAAGTTGTAGGTGAAGACGAATTCATCGGGGCTAGATTCAAGAAAAAAAAAAAAAAAAAAAACTGGATCACGATACACTACTAATTATACCCAATCATCCAAGAATTCATCTTTTTAATATATCTAAAACAAATATCATTTATCTATTTTTAAATGAATGTTAAAGATCAAAATTAGTGATTTTAAAATTGAAAATAAAAATAAAAATTAAACAAAAATATTTTATAATGAACAAAAATATTTTTTTTTATAAAGACTAAAATAATGATTTTTAAGCTTTAAAATGTTGAAAAACAAAAGTTTCTTATATAGGAACTAAAATTTAAACTATCATTTTATAGACTAAACATATTTAATTTAAATTAGATTTATAAAAATAATAATTAATTCTGTCAAATTCGATGAACCTCAAGTAAAATCAAATCATTAAATATTTACTAGTAAATTTCCTTTTAGAAAATGAAAACAATTTTAAAAAAATAAACCTTCAATTCATACATACATTTATGATTTTTTTTTAAATACAAAAAAAAAAAGTAATCCATATTTACTTTAAAAGAAAAGAATAATATTTTTCTTATAATAATTTGTTAATAAGTAGCTTATTTTTAAAGTCACATGCAATACTTTTTTTATGAGTAAAATGATAGATAGAAAATGACATAACTATTTATTTAGTGGTTAATTAAAATTGAGAAGTATCTAATTTAACTTAAGCTTTTATTTGTTAAATCGAGAACCAATAGGAATCCACAAAAAAAAAAAAATTCACATGAGTCTATGACATCAAAGTCTCCTTAGGTTCTGACCACCCAAAGTAGGATTTTATAGTGAAAGAAATATCGAACTTGCGTGATAAGAAACATAAGACAAAATTTTATATTATTTGTGTGAGACCTTCAGTCTTTCTCTTCTCTCCCTTTCAACATATCACTTACAGCCTTCCTTCTTCCTCTCATTCTTTCTCTCCCACTCACTTTGACTTGTTCATTCTCTTATCTTGGTGGACGTAGGAGTTGTGTGAAGGTGTGGGAATGAAGCTGAAGCGCGGACTCTTCCTCCTCCGTTCATCATTTTCTCCGTTCGTTTTCTCCTTTCTCCTTCCCGGAAGCTCGGATTTCTTCACCGAGGTAAGGGAAGTTAGTTTTCTTGCTGCGTTTTGGTTGAAATGGGTTTGAGAACTCATTGGGTTGTTAAAGATTGTCGGATTCTTGGCTGATTGGGTGAAATATTGAGTTTTGGGGACTTTGGGATTTTGAGAAAATTCTTGGTTTTTATTTGATTTATGGATGCATGTGCGAAAAGGCATGATTTTTGAGCTTCTGGTTGAAAATGGGACACTTTGCTGGGTTTGCATGTGCTTGGTATGTGATTTTTCGCAGGTTTTGATGAAATCTTCGAAGCAGGTAGGGGTTTCCGTTTGAATTCACGCCGGGCGCAGTTATTCGCGCTGGGCGCGACTTGAAATGGGTAATTTCTGGGTGAATCGCGCCGGGCTCGGGGAGAACCGAGCCGGGCGCAATAGACCTTTGTAGGTCTCTGGTTGAGAATTTCGCCGGGCGCGATTTTAAGGCGCCGGGCGCGCATTGGTTTTTCAGAATTTGACTTTGCAGTCTTCATGAAAGTTGTAGCCTTGGATGTTAGCTTTCCAATGGAGCTGGAATCACTCAAAAAGGAGTTTTAGAACTCTAGATATGGCTGTTTTAGTGAAGAGGGGTCGAGCTGCTAGCTTTGTTTATAGCTGTTGCGGTTTTTATCATTTTTAACATGGTAGATGAAGGAATTAAGACTTGGTATCTTCATGAGAGTTGTAGGAAATTTGATTATCTTTCATATGAGATAAGGATGAGCATGATAGGAGTAGTATAACTCCTGATGCGCTGTTTACTGTGATGGTTGCCATTTCACATTTAGTGATTTGGTTAAGTTAAAAGTTGTTTTAGGTGCTTAGGTGTATTCTTGTTGTTTGGGTGAGTAATTTGACAAGATAGATGAGTTGTAAACAAGATGGTTGGGTCGTATTAGGTGTTGATTATGTTGTTTTAAGCTGTTAGTGAATGATGATATTGATGTGCTGCGCTGAGCGCGACCCTTGTCGCGCTGGGCGTGAGACTCCTTGGGAGTCTCTGCCTCGAGTGCGCTGGGCGCAATTTGGTTTGCGTTGGGCGCGAGACCAAGGGAGGTCTCTGCCTGGCCTGCGTTGGGCGTAATCGGGTATTGCGCCAGACGCGAGAGAGCTTTGGACTCTCTGACTAAGTCTCGCCGGGCGCAGGCACGCTTGCGCCGGGCGCGCTGGCCCCTGGAGCCCTCTGGTTGTGCCACGCCAGGCGCGACCATGAGTGCGCCGGGCGCATATGAGGATGTGAAATTATATGTTGAATTGCTGATAATATTGTTTTATGCTGAACTAAGCCGAAATTGATGAATATGATGTGATGACTAGCTGAAATTGCTGTTTGAGGATGTTGAGCTGTGTTAGGTGTATATTGTTGTAAGATGCTTAGAAGTGTTGTAAGAGGATAGGCTGTACTATTAAGCTGAGCTGTGCTGAATGTTGTTTATGCTGATTAATGTTGCCAATGCCGTGTGATGAAAAGTTGTGTTGTGCGGTATGTTGTTAATGATGTAACACTGAGTTGTGATATGTGATGCTAATGCTAAACTTTATTGTTTGAGTTGAGCTGAATTATATGCTGATAGTTGTTGAATTATGCCGTAATTGCTGAGTTGAGATGTAATTGATAAATATGTTGTGCTGACTAGATGTAAATGCTGAAAAATGATGTTAAGCTGTAATAGATGTATCTCGTTATGCTGAGCTGGGCTGTTATTGATGATTATAAATGCTGACTTATAATATGGTTGTGCTCTAGAATGATGAGCCGAGTTGTGAGTAGTAAGCTGTGTTGAATACTACTTAGCTGTGCTGTATGCTGATTTTGGTGTTGTGTTGTGTTGTGAGCTATTTTGCTGTGCTGTTTATTGCTGAGCGGTATGTTGTGTTTAGCCACTATTGTGGTGCTGTTATAGCCGCTATGTCGGTGCTGTTAGCCACTATTGTGGTGCTGTTATAGCCGCTAAGTCGGTGCTGTTATAGCCACTAAGTCGGTGCTGTGCTCCGTGCTGATAGGAGCTGTCGTAGGCCGTAAGGCTAAGCTGTGGTAGGAGATCTCCGAGCTAATATGCGTGACGACGCATTGTGTGCTTACTACTATTTATCGATGTGTACTGTTGTTTACGGTTGTTATTGCTAATTGATGTTCGGATAGCGGTAGCTGTTTACTATTCTTAAATTTATATATTTGTATGTTGTTTCTTTTCACTAGCTCACCCTTGTTGTTTCCATGTGGTTTGGACTGCGATGATCATACTACGTATGGGAGCAGAGCAGGGATAGGTTGGTGGCTTATGGCAGGTCTGCAGCTGGCAGATAGAGCTTGATTCTTGTGGATGTTTTGGTGTTTTAGCTACTAGGTGTAGTAGCGATTGATGTATTTTGTACATTTGAATCTAGTCAGACTTGGGCCATGTACATATGTATATTCTAGACACTATATATATACACTTGTTCCTTTCTGTCCGGTTTTCAGGTGTACTGTGTAGTGTGTAGTGACCAGCCGGGTCGTTACAATTTGTGTCAGCACATGATAGATCATGTGTAATAATTTGAGTATATGTACAGTTATTGAGAGTAAAATAAATAAGAAGAATCTGAAAACCAAATAAGATTATTCTTTGTATTATTAGCATAGATTTATTATTAGTATATATTAACATATTGAAAAGTAGAATAAATATTTCAAGAAAAAATAAAGTGCTCAAATCAGACTAGTTTAATTTGATTTCAAAATACACAACCCAATATTGAGCTCAATAAAGATCATATCATAATATATTTAACCTGATTTAATTCGATTATCAATACCAATCTAACTTATTTAGTCCGAACTAGGGTCAGAGAGTCTTTAAAACTCGATTCATTTTAAAATGAAATAATGTAAATTATATCAATACTCCATAAAGTTACATGAAATTGCACATAACCCTCTTATCTTTTCAACGTTTACCACAATCTCATTTAAAATGCTTTTGGTTAAATTGTCCTTTTTGATTCTTCAATTTTTTTTAATATGCAATTATGATCCTTTTATTTTAAAAGATATATTTAGTCGCTTAATTTTAAAATATTAAATTCTGATCCTTTTGACAATTTGATATGAGTTAACAGTTAAATTTTAATGTAGACATGTGACATATAACCATTTAATCGAAAACAAATAAAATTGTTCTGGTGCTCTATAGTGATTAGTGAGAAGTAGCGCAAAATTATAATGTTGTATTGCATTCTCAATAGGTAATTTTTCATTCAATTAATAATTATAACTCTACGTTCTAGCAAAGTGCATTTTACAATAGAGAATCCAAATCCACCGAAAAAAAGAGTCACCGCTATGCCATATCATACAAACATTATTATTCAAATTGACTAATTTAAAAAAGTAGTACAACATTCTCATTAGATGATTTCTACAAGATTTTAAAAGTTAAAAGTTAAACGGGATACTTTAAACTACAAAATACAAATAATTGAATTATCAATAGTTGCAAATAAAACTTTAACTAAAAAAAGAATTAAGAATTGCGAGTCATCTTAAATTCCTTACCTGACAAAATGGTAGCGGAATTGCCCGTTGACCAGAAAAAGGAGGAAAGAAAACAAGAGGATACAGGCCCTTGAATGAATTAAGCAGATACCGTCTCGTACGGCTCATGCTCCTTTGAAAGTCTTATGACCCATTGACATACTATGTATGATCAGATATCAAGACAGCACGTAAAAAACCAATATTCAACAGTTCCAGTAGTTATATCATAAATGAATATTTAAACAGAGAATTTCCATAACTGCAACCTGGAACCAACTGAATCATCCTCAATTTAAATGCCAGTATCATGGCCACCTGAAACTGTAATTCATTTTTCTTTTGTTGGTTTGGATGAAGAGTTTGGACCTTCAGGGTATGTCATATCTAGAACCTGAGACCCAACAATGGTATTGCAATAAGCAAACCAGACCAGGCTGTTAACAGACGAAACTGCAATTCATCGTTATGAAGCACTAATCAAATCTAGTTGTACAGTTCCTATCCATGTAACCATGAATGATGAGAATCCCAGATTAATGGGATTCTAGGAGACCAGGACCTAGGTAAAGTTCACACAAGGAACTCCTCAGTTTTGCATTTTTGACTTATCTGCTTTCTTGAGGGAGTTGAGGCCATTTAATATCCCATCAACCAGTCTGTCTTTCTCAGGTAACAGTCCTGGGTCAGCAACAAATGAATAGTTCTTCTGAGATTTTTGCCTATAATTCCCTGCAGGGTCTATGGAAAGGGTACCCTGGATAGACTCGGTGGATGAATTTAAAATATCCGCCAAAGTATTCCTCGAGTCACCATAATTGTCCAACTTCGTGACACTATTCTCTCTTTCCTTACTGCTGTGCCACAAATCCAGAGCTTGCCAGAAAGAACTGTCTTGTTCATCACATTTTGGATTTCCTTGCTTTTCAGGTCGAATTAAATAAGAGCAATCTCCTTCAGATTCAGAAAACTCATAATCTGAGACAATAGGTTCATAAACAGGAACCTTTGATGTATTCTGTTTTTTGACTTTCTGACTTAATTTTGACTCCATATTACTCTGGTGGGAATTGTTGACAGAAGCACGATCTAATTCCTGCCATGGAGATTCCATGTTATCATCTTTTGGTGGTGAATCAGATAATTCACCATCTGAATTTGAGACTGCGTGAACAGAAGTTTCTTTAAAATTTTCAGTTTTGAGGATAGAAGTTTCCCCATCAGAAGCACTAACAGCAGGACTAGAAGGAAAAATATAAGTGGAATCTACTTTAACATCTGGCATTATCAGTAGTAAGGTTGCTAACTTTTTATAACCAAGCTTCTGTAAATTAAGATGATAACCATACCTATCAACAAACAGTCTTGGAAAAGAACTGATACGATATCCCTTTGGGTGTTCCCTCAATATCTCATTTACAAGTTTCTGACAATCTTCTAATATATCATTTCTAGACCTCTCAGTATACTTTATTTCGGAGGCAGTTGTGGAAACTCTAGTATGTGGAATACTCTGATTGTGTTTCTCCACATCATGTTCAAATGACTTTTGCAACTTGGACTGTGACAGTTTGCTCAGAAAGACAGATCTCAAGCCATTTGCACCATGGGATTGATCCATCAATGAGTTCTTCTGAACTGATTGAGTTAACCTAAAGGGAAATGCTTCAGAGGAGATCTCCACCAACCACTTTTTCTCTGCTGTTAACAATTCCACCAATTGAATGATATCTTTTCGAGTGAGAGATCTAAGAACGAGGGGTCCATCATTTTGTAATTTATGTGCCATATCCCCCCTGATTCAAGTAACATGTAGCAGAATGTTATGAAGTTACACTTCCAAAACAATCATCAATTCATTATAAAATAACAATAGGATCACACAATTTTCAGCAGAAATTTTATTATAGAATTAATTTGTTCCATTGTTTTCCTTTCTTTGGTAGCTGTGGTTCAGATTAGAACAAGGAATAAACAAACGTCAAAAGTTGGTTATCAATATCCATAGCAGAAGGGAATTCTTTTTAAAGATCTGTACAAGCCTATCATGCACACTAACCTGCTTTTTGACTGGGAAACAATAAGTGATCCTTTGGGCGTGAAAATAAAAGATTCCAAATCATTCCAAAAGGAGACACTAGAAAACAACTCAGGCTTCCCAGAATGAATAACATTCTGGTCTGGTTCTGATACCTTGGGTTCTTCAAAATGACTAACAGTCTGGTCCATTTCAGATAACTTAGAATCCTCCAAATGACTAACTACCTTGTTCTGATGAGCATCCAAATCATCAAACTTTGCGTTGCTTCTCCAAAATGGCCACCAACTTCTAATCCATCTAAAGAATGTTGGTCTTTTGTTATAAGTTTCAGCAATTCCGTCAACTCTTTCTTCAGACAGATTCTTATCAACTGGTGACGAATATGGGCTGCAACAAACTTCATCAGCCTTAGTTGGATTCTCACATTTGTTCTTTGCTTTAAAATTTCCCAAGTCATAATTTGCAATACCATTGTGTTCCACTGTTGTGTGATCATTTCCAGCACAGTGATTACCTGAAGTGGTATGTTTTTCTACAATTTTATGACTTGCATCCTCAGACTTAAAATTGTCATTGCCAGATGACTTTTTAGATCTAGTTTTTAAGGAACCAATCTTAGTTTTGGAAAATTTGTTTTCCTTGGATGGCGGTTGAATCTTAGGTATTTGTGCGTCAGCCACATCCGCAACCTTCTCACTAGCCAGAGAATATTTCTGCAACTCATTTTGAGGCTGAAATTCATGTCTTTCAACCGATGAAGGAAATGATGATTTACCATCCACATATTCTCCAATGGTTTTGCCTTGCGAAGGGACTGGTTGGAATGATTTTGAATCATCATTCATACTCCTTGCACGGAAAGTGGCATTTGAGGGAGTACCATCCGCATATCCCCCTCTCTCCTCATTCTTAACAGAAGATGATGTTAATGGGACAACACTGCTGTCAAAAGGTTCAGGGGACTCTGATGCAAGCAAAAATACTCGAAAATTACCACTCCCTAAAGGCTGGAGCTGTATGTGTGGAATTGATAATAGAAAACGTGAAAAGCTTCTAAATCCATATAAACTTTTATCCAAATGCTCATCACACTTTGCCAACTCTGCACGAAGATCTGTAATGGAGATCCCTTTTGGATGTGAACTCAATATATGCTTAACTTGCCGTACAAGTGACTTTGAAACTGCACCTGACTTTAAGTCTAAGGAAGGTTCATTGATCTCCACATTCTGTAAAGATGTAGATGGCTCAGCAGCGAGGAATGGGTTTTCAAGTGGCACCTTAAAGTTTCCATACCAAGAACCAAATGGACCATCAGGAGGATGGTTGAAATGTTTTCCAGAAAGGTTTTCTCCCTTAAGCAATGAAGACCATTGCCACATTATAGTTGCTGCACTAAAGAGAACACCAGAAGCCTTCTTTGGACTAGCAAGCAAGATATTGTAATTATTCATTCTTAACCAGTGTAATATGCAGGCAAAACTTCTATCACCAGATATCAGAAATAGATGTGCAGGTGGAGGATTTTGGGATACCCAAAACATGATTTCAACAAGAATGTTGCCACTATTCTTTCCACCTGTAATAAAGTACTTCAAATATTATGATTCAAAAAGCTAAAAAGTAGATGAATGACCATAGTAGAAAGCCCTAGAGCTATACGAGGCATAAATAATAGTTCATGAACTGTAAAACATTTACAGTGATTGTCGAGCTGCACATCCATTTTAAGATTATAAATTGATGAAATTTTATTACTCTAGCAATTATCAAGCCATGCAACAAATAACCAAATAATCAAGCCATGCAACAAATTTTATTACCAGGCACACAAAAGAAGGCAATAGCTTTGATCTTATTCCTGAGTCCTAATTGCCAAACACATTTAGAAAACTACTTTTATTTATAACCTTTCAAATAAAAACTTATCTTCAGCCTTTCAATTCTACACTCTAGCCTGCTCCTTGCACCACCCTCCACCATTTTAAAAACAGATTACCCTAAGCTTCGACACCAGCAAATTTGAATGAGGCAATGGAAAAGACCCAGTATAAGGTCTTAAAAAAAAGGGAAATGAGTGGTGCAATTAAAAGGAGCGAGTAAGGGAAGGGTTTAGAAGGAAAACCTTTAGGAACGTGGGTGAATTGAATGCCGGTGTTAGCGAGTGCGTCCCGGTTGGGCTTGGAGAGCATGAGAACATCGCCGAAAGCGGTAATGTGAAGCGGGCCTTTGATCCCGTTGGCCCTAAGGGCCTTGGTGATTGCGGGGGCAACCTTCGATGGGTCTACGCCGGCGGGAACGTCGCAGTTCTTGAAATCCCACCACACCGAAACCCTCACGTTTCGGGAGCAGTCAGGAGAAGATGACAGCTCGCACGCTCGGAGCCGAAGCAGAAGCGTGCGAGCTGGGGACGCTGAGAAATGCCAGAGGTGCCTGCGGAGAAGGAACCTCATTGCTCGCTTCGATTCACCACTCTGCACTCTGCACTCTGCACTCTGCACTCTGCAGGTAAAGAGAGTACTGAAACTAAAAACCCTTCAGATTTGGGTTTCGGAATAAAAGGGTTTAGGGTTTAGGGTTTCAATTTAACAAAATTAAAAATTAAATCGTAATTAGTCACTCATTTTAGTATAACTTTATTATTATAAATGAAATTCTAATTAGTTAAATGTTATTTTAGTTTCTAAGTTTTATTATAATTAAATAATTATGATTTAGATATTTATGTAATAAAATAAATAATTAAGTTACTAGATAGAATGACTTATATATTCGAATCATATTATAAAATTGATATTCGATATTGTGTTTTATTTTAAGTATTTTTTTCATCTTTTAATTGTGAATTTTTCTATTTCTTTTATTTTTTTATTAACATAATTTAGATTACATAATATATTTTTTTATCAATTCATGGCCATGTAAACTCAATTCTAATTACACTATTAAAGTATATGAGCTCAATTTTAATTACATCATTAAAATTAGTTGGTGGTTGAGAAAGAAGTAAAGATTGTAAAAATAAGGGATTTTCATGGCAATTATTTCTATAATTCTTATTTTTTTTATTAAAAAATCAATTTTAAATACTCCTACCGATCCTTATTACTCACTTCATATCTTTTTAATTGTTAATTTTTTAAGTAAAATTTGTCTCAATTTAATTGTCATTTTTATAAATTAAATAATTAATTTATTGTCAATTATATTTTACATCTCATTCGACTTTTATTAATTTACACATTGATAATTAATATACATTTATTTGAGAGTCAAAATAAAAGATTATAATAGAAAACCTTAAAATTATTTTATGAAAAAACAAAAAAAAATATTAAATTTCTTGGTTTATTTCCACGTGTTGTTTGGTTGCAACTAACAAAAAGAGAAAAAATAGAAAAGTTAATTGTTTGTTTTCGGTGAAATTTAATTTTGAGAAAAGAATATACATAATTTTTTAAATAGGACTTAGAATTTTTTAAAATTGTGTATTTTATCTTATTGAAATCAATAGCTTATTGCTCTTTGTATACCGGAAGAATATTATGAATAAATCAAGTCGTTTGTAAACTCTATAAACCCTAATGGGCCCGATAACTTGATATAAATACTAATACTAGAGAGAGGAGAGACATTAAACCGAATAGGAACAACAAGAAGATTGAAGACTTCTCGATATAATTACACACAAGAGTTGAGTCGAGAAGTTCTCGACTCATTACAAAGACTTGCATAACTTGATATTATAGGCATTAACACTAATGGATCCTCTTATGGGTCTGTTTGTTGGTCTAAACCCATTAAAGATAGTATAAATAAAGATGACTAGTGACAAAAAAGATACGTTTCATAATTGTCAAGATTGATTAGCATTGATCTCTCCATCGCTGAAAACTAACTTGAGCATTAGAGTATTTTTTTGCAAGTACCCCACTTTCTCCTTGGACATGTATAAAGAAGATGAATGTATGAGAGAAGCAGTAAAATTACAGAAGTACCCTCGATCAGGTACACTTTTTAACTTGAGGATACGAGAAAAGTTAACATCATAATTTATAATGTTTAGGACTTTAAGAATTTCGAGAGAAAAAAAAGTAGGAAAAAGATGGATTTTACAAAAAAATATAAAATAGTAAGGGTTTGAAGAAAAAATTAAGATTAAAAAGTGAAAAAGATTAAATTTGAAAAAGAAATTGAAGAAGAAATAAATTGCACAAACATAAATTAATTAAGAATTTGGAGAAGGAATTAAGATTAAGAAGTAAAAAGATTAAATTTGACAAAGAATATATGGAGAGAAAAAGTTTGCAAATAAACTCAAATTATTGGAATTGAAATAATGGTTAAAAAAAAACGTTGATCCGTGAACATTGCTAGGACTTAAAATACGTAGAATGTTTCCAAATCCTAACCATGCTTGTTATAATGCTTATAAATATTTATAAGAAATAATTCCAAACTACCGATTACTATAACAGATTTTGATCGTGGATAACTTTTGTTTTTATCTCTACTATTATTTTTTAAGGTCTCAATTCTTCAAATTTTTAAATCTTTCATCACAAATCTTGTCATATCAAAATTAATTAAAAAATAATATTCAAACACTTAATCAAAATAATACAAAGAATATCATCTTTCAAAACTTAGTGGAAGTGGTCCTAAAAAACCAATTTTTAATAATATAAAAAAAAATGTTAGTGTTAACAAAAGTTCCCTAATATTTATCTTTAACTAAATAAGAAAAAGATAAATACTATATTTTTTTTAAAAAGAATTAATTCAATATCAGTATTGAATTTTATTCGATGAAACTTTGGTTTATTCTTCTTAAAAGACCATATTTTAATACTATCAAAATGCTATGATGTTAATAGAGTTTATTTCTCTTGAAAGACTATTTTTTGATAATATGAAAAAGTTTTGATTTTAACACATGTTTCTCTTTTCCGACATGATAAGGGTGGAAATAACATATCAAAATTTCTTATATTAAGCACCAAAATTCGTTAGACCAAAGTAGCTCAATACTCGTCGTGATTCTTACTCCATATTTTGCAACTTCAATCTATTGAATCATTTAATTATAATCGATTGAAGTATATAATACAACGTATTTATGATATTCTACAACTTTAATGGTTTGGAATTTCTAAACAATTAATTGGATATTGAAATTACCCAATTAGAAAAACAATGACACCCATACATACATATATGATATAGAATTTATTTATTCTCATATTTTTTCATTCAAATTAAATAATTTTATAATATTATTTCTTTTTCCTCTTTTTTATTTTTCTTATACAAAACAACTCAAATTTTCATTTTATTCCTCACCTATTTCTCTCTATTTATTTAAGAAAGGGAAGCATAATTGGTTCATTGTGAATATCATTCAATCACTCATTGGAGTGGAATACCTGAAATTCGCACAAGGTGTTTGCAAAGAGTCGTCCCTTTTGAAAAGGTTGCAAGTTGTTCTTCTTATAAAAAACCAAAAGATGAGATGCTATAATAAAGATTTATTTAAAAATAAGAGTGCTCATAGAATAGATACACCACTGAGATTTCTAATCCAACTGTAACTTCATTAAAGCATAAAAATGTCCCCCACCTTAGTAATCATGCACCGTTTTCATTTTGGTGGATAGGATCATTGATCAACCAATTTGAAACTATATAAATATATATATGCACTTGATTAATGAAAATAAAGAGGTGCAATTGCAATATAATAGACCATATACATTTTCTTTTTTCAGTGTGAAATGAGTGAACTAAAGCCATATCTAGCAATGTTTATAATACAATTGATGTATTCAGGGCTTACCCTGTTGTCCAAGGCTGCGTTTAACGGGGGAATGAATACATACGTGTTTATCTTTTATAGACAACTTACTGGAACCCTTATTCTGGTCCCTCTGGCCTTGATACTTGAAAGGTATATGTTTTTCTTTCCTAGTGTTTTCTCTTGATATGCCATATATATAACTGAAACTGACATGTATTTTTATTATATGGTCCAGAAAAAGAGCAGTGCCAGTGCCACTTTCATTTTGGACCTTCTGCAAGATTTTTGTGTTTTCATTTTTTGGGTATTATTATTCATTGTGATTTCTCATACTAAGACAGTGAAGCTTAGGTCCATATATAATGTTAATGTGTTGTTTTTCAGAGTGAGTCTGAGTTTAAATATACAAGCTATTGCCCTTGCTTACACGTCTGCCACGTTGGCCGCAGCAATTGTTAATTCCCTTCCCGCATCTACCTTCTTCTTTGCTGTGCTTCTCAGGTAATTATTCTTTACTTTTTAAGCCTTTTAGGTGATGGCCACTAACTGATCATATATTATCAGATAGAGTCTGTTTCAATCATAAATGGAAAATTTATGATTTGGTTTAATGATATTTTTCTCCATTGCTACTAAATAATACAATTAGTTAAAAGTTATTGGATTTTATTTTAAATGTTTTTTAATCAGTTGACACCAAAAGTTCAACTTAAAGGAGACCAAGAATAAAAAGTTATGACTTATTAAAGAAAATTTAAGTTTTCACATATGTAAACATAAAATTTATATATAATTAAAAAATTTATGGATAAAATATTAATTATATACATTGACGATATAAGGTAATTTTATATTGTGATCCAATTATAAATAGTTATACAAATCATGTATAATGTGTTTATTTTCTTTTACATTAAGTATCCTAAAAGTTATACTAAAATGGCATTTTAATGGACTGTTACCGATAATGTATAATCATTGAATCTATTATATTAATTACAAAAATGATATATGAAAAGTTTAATGAGCATGCATGGTGAGTGCAAAGTTTTTACATCAACAATTAATAAAAGAAAATCTTTAGTATGATAATTATTATAAAAATTAATAAATTTATTGTACATAATAATTATTGATTAAACATAAAGCAAGGTTTGGAGCATGCTAATTATAATTCAAACATGTACAAAAGGGTAGTATTTTTATGTATCATACTATTTGTTATATATTTTGTTTGATATTTCAAAAAGTTAAGCATTTATTTCAGTTAAATTTTAAAAAATAATTTAGTGTTTATTCTAAAATTGTACTATTTTGACTTTGGTTTGAGGTAATTTTAGAAACTCTATTTTCGTTATAAATACTAGTAGGAAAAATTATTGTTCATAATTGGAAAACAGTGGGTAGTTACATTCTTATTGATTTAATTTTTTATGTGCACAATTTTTCTGAATTTTATCTTTTAATCAATACATTTGTGAAAGAAAATTATAATATAATGAATAAACAGAAACGTTTGAAAAATAAAGAATTGGAAATCAAGAAGAAATATGCACTTTATGTATTGTTATATACTTATATTTCATATAATATTTTACGAGAGTTCTATCTCACATCTTTTATATTTATTAGTAGAGTCGAGACATTCGTGTTTCTATTAAAAAAATAATAATAAATATATGTTGATCTGATGTTATGATTAGTCCATTAATTTTAAGATCTTGATTTTTATAAAAAAATATTTTTTTTTTTATTTTTTTAAAATAAAAGAGTATAATGATTAACAAATATGAAGATTAAGATGGTTATTAAAAGGAATATTCCTTTTATATATTAATATAGATATTTTAATTTTAAAAAATTATAGTTTTATTGTCTCCAAATTATTATTCGGAAGAATATATTATATTATATGTTGTATTATAGAGACTTGCACGTAAAGTAAATAAGTTCTTTAAGAATGTATTCAGTACTCACATATATCAAACTCTTGTGAGCATGCACAATGATATAGATTCGTAATAGATCATGATTGATAGTGATTCTCAACTGGACGGACGACACTCATCATTATTCCAATTTAGTTCCCCCTTCAACTCTATTACAATAATTTAGTCATGAATTTTGTGGTTATTGGTTAACTAATGGCAAATATGATTCTCAATTGCTTATGGTATATATTGCAGAATGGAGAAGGTAAATATAAGGACGAAATCTGGAATTAAAAAGATAGCAAGTGTATTACTGTGCCTGCTTGGTGTAGCGACCCTAACATTTTACAAGGGACCCCAGTTAAGGACTACGCATCACGTCTTATCCAGATACCACAATCACCAAAATCCACACCATCAAGATCATTTTTCATCTGGCAAAAGATGGATATTGGGTTCTTTACTCTTGTTCTTAAGCGTCATCATTTGGAGTTTTTGGCTTACAATTCAGGTAAGCCACTTATCGAAATATTTGTGTTATTCTAAATCATATAATTGGTATGAAATATTTATTCTCATGAATAATAGTTTGTTATGCTTTATTTTCTGTTGCGTATTTTACGCTTTCTATTATTAGCTTTCTTTCTCTCTCCTTGTAATATATATGCACTGCTTTTGTCACTTTTTGCAATAACAGAATGTGCATCATGCACAGTGTATTTTCTCTTTCCAATCTTACTTCATTTCTTGTCATGGTATCAAGAGCCTGACGATCATCGTTTTTTCATTTTCCATCTTCATCCTTCTCCTCTGGTTTTGCCATTCTGCAACCATGAGTGATGAAGTTGATCCCTCACTGAATATTCATAGTTTCTTGTTTTTGCATCCCAATGAAAACCCTGTTATGGCACTAGTTTCTCCATCACTTGATTCCACAAATTATCACTCCTGGAGCATATCCATGCTCACGACTCTCAATGCTAAAAACAAAGTCGAATTTGTGGATGGTAGTGCTCCACAACCACCTTCCTCTGACCGTATCTATAGTGCCTGGAAACGATGTAATAATATGGTGGTCTCCTAGCTTGTGCACTCTGTTTCTTCCTCAATAAGACAAAGCATTCTTTGGATGGATTCTGCAGAAGAGATTTGGCGTGATCTGAAATCATGTTATTCTCAGGGGGGATCTTCTCCGCAATTCTGCTTTACAACTCGAAGCTTCCTCAACCAAGCAAGGTGACTTATCTGTCATTGACTACTTTACTCAATTAAAAATTATATGGGATGAGCTTGAGAACTTTCGACCAGACCCGATTTGTGTATGCATTGTGAAATGTATATGCAAAGTTTCATCTATTCTCGCTCAACGGAAATTGGAGGATCAAGCCATGCAGTTTCTTAGAGGGCTCAATGATCAATACGCAAATGTTAGATCTAATGTTTTGTTAATGGATCCTTTACCCCCTATTAACAAAATTTTCTCCTATGTTGCACAATAGGAACGCCAATTTTCTGTTCCTGATTCCTTAGCTGACGTTAAAAATGGATTTGCTAATGCTACCATCATGAACTCTACGTGCAATTTTTGTGGTTGAAATGGTCATACTGAAAGCACATGTTACCGTAAGCATGGCTTCCTTGACAAAAATGGCAAGAGTAGCTCTAATCGTGGGAAAGCTTGCTCCCACTGCGAAAAGAATGGCTATATAGTAGATACATGTTATAAGAAACATGGCTTCCCTCCTGGCCATCGTTTCTCCAATAACAAATCTGCATCTGCTAATAGTGCTTTGACCATTGAGGCGACGACCAATGAGAAAGATCTTTCTGCTTCCATTGAGCACCAAGAGATTCGTTTCACTCCTCAACAATATCAAGCTTTGTTAGCCTTAATTCAGCAGCCATCCCAGGCTTCTTTTACTTCACACTCAGCTCGTATAAATCAAATTGGTTCTATTACTACTTCTTCTGCACACACATCTCAACCTTCTGGTAGTGTTCAGCCTCTTATTTGCACCACACACTTCTTCGATACTACTCCTTGGATCATTGATTCGGGAGCCACTAATCACGTTACTTGCTCACTTCAATTTTTCACCTCTTACAAACTTATTGAGCCTGTTATTGTCAATCTTCCCGATGGTCATAAGGTTACAACAACACACTCTGCCACAATTTATTTTTCTTCCAATTTTCAGCTCACCGATGTGTTATATATATCTTCATTTGCCTATAATCTAATCTATGTTTCTAAGCTAGTTTCAACTACTTCCTATCAAATTACCTTCACTAATAATGTTTGCTTCATACAGGATACCAGAACCAAGATGAAGATTGGTTCAGTTGATGTGCAGGGTGGTCTCTATCAGCTTATACCTCATCATTTCAAACCTCATTTTATACATTCTACCATAATTCACCCAAAATGTGATGTAATCCCAATCGATTTGTGGCATTTTCGCCTTAGACATCTGTCTGATACTCGTCTTCATAATATGCAACAGTTATATCCATGTTTGACCATAAATAAAGATTTTACTTGCAACACTTGTCATTATGCCAAACAACGTAAACTTTCATTTTCATCCAGTCATTCTACTACATCACGTCCTTTTTCTCTTTTACATATGGATATATGGGGACCCTACTCCATACCTTCCATACATGGTCATAAATTCTTTCTTACCATTGTAGATGACAACACTCGTTTCACATGGATTTTCTTAATGATTAATAAATCTGAAACCCGCATGCACATTTCTAATTTCATTAATCTAATTGAAAATCAATTTAATACTCGAATTCAAACAATTTGAACAAACAATGGTGCTGAGTTTTTAATGCAGAATTTTTTTAATTCTAAAGGGATTGTTCATCAAACCACTTGCATTGAAACTCCGCAGCAAAATGGAGTCGTTGAGCGCAAACATCAACATTTGTTGAATGTTACTCGTGCTCTTCTTTTTCATTCAAAATTACCCTCTTGTTTTTGGAGTTATGCATTATTACATGCCACTTACTTAATTAACTGCATCACTGCACCTCTACTTGATAATAAAACTCATTTTCAAAAACTTTATGGTCAAACTTGTGATATCACTGAATTGAGAGTATTTGGATGCTTATTATGCTACGTGTCTACTTCCACTGCCAATCGAAAGAAACTAGACCCCAGAGCTCACCCTTGTGTCTTCCTAGGCTTTTCACTTACTACCAAAGGCTACATCACCTATGACCTTCATACTAGAGCCATTACAATTTCACGTAATGTGTCTTTTTATGAAAATCATTTTCCATTGTTGCAATCCATATCATTTGCATCCAATATTCCCACCGTTTCACCCATTTCTTTTGGCCTTCATTCTCCTTCTCATGACTTGATTTTTGTTTTACCCGATCCTCTCCAACACAATGTCACTTCTTCAAATCCTGTCACAACATCACATTATTCCATTCCTTTAGCTCCAGACTCTACTACTGCAAATTCTCTTCAACCAAATTCTTCTCTATTGCGTCGTTCAACTAGACTCTGCAACCCGCCCTCTTACTTGCAAGATTATCACCACTCTCTCACATCAACTGCTACCAATCTTCATCCAGGTATACTTTATCCCATTGAGAAATATATTTCTTATTCCCGTCTTTCTAATGATTTTCAAGCATTTGTGTCTTCCATTTCTGCTGTTTTTGAACCTCACTCGTACGCTGAAGCTGCCAAGCATGACTATTGGCTTAAGGCAATGCAAGCTAAATTAGAGGCATTGAAAATGAATCACACTTGGACTCTCACTCCACTACCACCTCACAAGCAAGCTGTTGGATGTCGCTGGATATACAAAATCAAGTATAATGCAGATGGTATCATTGAGCGGTACAAAGCGAGACTTGTTGCGAAAGGTTACACACAAGTGGAAGGCTTAGATTACCTTGCTACTTTTTCCCCAGTTGCCAAGCTTACCACAGTCTGACTCCTTGTTGCCCTTGCAGGTATTTTTGATTGGCATCTCAAGCAATTAGATGTGAATAATGCATTTCTTCATGGAGACTTGAATGAAGAAGTTTACATGAGTCTTCCTCCCGGCATGTGTCCAGCATATTCCAACCAAGTGTGCAAATTGCAACCAAGTGTGCAAACCCTATGGCCTGAAACAAGCTAGTCGACAGTGGTTTGCAAAATTATCTTATTTTCTTATTCAACATGGCTATCATCAATCTGCATCGGATCATTCCTTGTTTCTAAAATTTTCTGGTTCATCTACTATAGCCCTCCTCATTTATGTGGATGATATTGTTTTAGCTGGCAACAATCTTTCTGAAATTCAACTTATTACTGGTCTTCTTGATGCTGCCTTCAAGATTAAGGATCTGGGCAATCTTAAATATTTTTTGGGGCTTGAAGTTGCTCGCAACAAGTCTGGCATTCACCTCTCTCAGTGCAAATATGTTCTGGGTATTTTGTCTGATTGCGGAATGATGGCCTCTCGTCCTGTTTCCACGCTTATGGATTACACTTCACGCCTCTCTGCATCCTCTGGCACTCCCCTTATAGATCCTTCGTCATATCGTAGATTACTTGGATGCCTCATTTATCTTACCACAACTCGCCCAAATATTTCATATGTTGTCCATCATCTAAGTCAATTCATGTCTGCTCCATCCACTGCTCACTCACAAGCCATTTTTCGCATTTTACGTTACTTGAAGCAAGCACCCGGATCAGGCCTATTTTTCCCAACCAACAGCTCTCTCCATCTCAAAGCTTTTAGTGACTCCGATTGGGCAGGATGTCTTGATACTCGCCACTCTATCACAGGATTTTCCGTTTATCTTGGTGATTCTCTCATCTCATGGCATTCCAAGAAACAACCCACTATTTCTCGTAGTTCATCTGAAGCTGAATACCAGGCTCTCGCCACCACAACTTGTGAGCTTCAATGGCTCACTTATCTCCTCAATGATCTGCATGTTTCTGCTCACCAACCAGCTCTTCTTTACTGTGGTAATCAGTCCGCTTTGCATATCGCAGCCAATCAAGTATTCCATGAACGTACTAAACACATTGATATTGATTGTCATCTAGTTCGAGAGAAACTTCAATTTGGTCTGCTTAAATTACTTCCTGTTGCTTCTCCACACCAGCTTGCCGACATCTTCACCAAGTCTCTCTCACCTTCAATGTTCACAGCTTTATGTTCCAAGCTGGGAATGTTGAATCTTTATTCCCAGCTTGAGGGGGGGTCTCACGAATAATAGTTTGTTATGCTTTATTTTTTGTTGCCTATTTTACGTTTTCTGTTATTAGCTTTCTTTCTCTCTCCTTGTAATATATATGCACTGCTTTTGTCACTTTTTGCAATAACAGAATGTGTATCATGCACAGTATATTTTCTCTTGCCAATCTTACTTCATTTCTTGTCATTTATTAATTATATTAATGACTAATTTTTATTAAAAAATTTGATATATCTCCTAAATCTTTTCTCTTTTCTCTCGACTATTTTGTTTTCTATTTACAAAATTCGGATCCTAAATCTTAAATAAAAATACTAAATCTAATTTCATTGAAATCAAGCACTTGTTAGTTGTGTTATTCTAACTTATGCTATGGTCTACAATGATGGAAACATTGATGTTAGTTTGTGAATTCTCTCTGCTCTTTGGCATTTATCTTGTGTTTGGATGGTATTATAAATGGTTTGTATATTGTATACACGCACACACACGGCTTAGTTGATGAATTGATTTATGACTGTACTCACACTTATCCAAAAAAGAACAGGCTCAAATTCTTAAAAGCTACCCTGCAAAACTAAAGTTCACGAGCCTTCAGTGCCTATCAAGTTCAATTCAGTCATTTGGTATTGCTATAGCTTTTGAAAGAGATATTCAGCAGTGGAAGTTGGGTTGGAACATGAGACTACTCGCAGTTGTTTACTGTGTAAGTATCAAAGTGATGCTATATTATGCTGCCTGATATTTTTCCAATTTTAACAGGATGAAAGTTATAGTGCTGTGCCTTGTCACAAATTCACATTGGTGAAAAAATACCTGGTAACTTAGTGTGCCTGATCACCAAAGTTCTTTTGGCTATTTAATTTGATTACTTTCGTTCTTACTTTATACCCTGATATTTTACAAAACAAATGGTTTGTTAATGTTACAAAAGAAATAGATTTTGATTCATCACCAACATATCTTTTCTTTCTAGTATACCGTGAAAGATGTTTCTAGTTTAAATTGTGTCTCCCACTAAAACAACGCTGGAAGAGGGGAAAAATATAAAAATGAAAAGTACCCTCTGGTCATGCAGCAATGTGAATGTCCAATTCAATTGTCACTTCGAAGATTAATACTTGATAATCATGGGACTATGGCGACACATTGTATTGTATGCATGTATTTTCTGTACAATTTCCCCTCCATTGCATTAAATAAATAAATTATGCATATAAAAAAACATGTCCATGATTGTCCAATATGATAATATCGAAAATCTAACAGGGGGCACTGGTGACTGGGGTCGCCTACTACTTGCAAACTTGGGTGATCGAAAAGAGAGGGCCAGTTTTTTCAGCAATGTGGAACCCACTCAGTTTTATAATTGCTACAACAGGTTCTGTGTTGATCTTGGGCGAGCCCCTACGTTTGGGAAGGTTAGTTGCAATTCATGACCCTTAAATTTTAAAATTTAGTTCAATTGAAAATATTCCGACCCAAATTGAATTAAAGATACGTTGAAATGAATTGGATGTTGAATTGAAAATACTCTGATGAAGTTGAATTAAAAGTATCTCCGACGATAATTAAGAAAAAAAATTAAATAGTCATACCTTCTAATTTTAAAGAATAATTTTATAGAATATTAATAAATGTACTAGATAATTTTATTAAAGAAAAATTAAATGGAGAGGCATAAGAGAAAGAAAAGAGGGATAAAGGAGAAAGATAAAAAAGAAAGAAAAGAGAAGTTAAAAAAAAAAATGAACAACGAATCATACACTATTCACGCGGGCTAGCTTCCCTTAAACCCTCTTACTAAGAGGGTTGTGTGGGTCGGAAACTTTCATCATGCTCCCAAATTAGGCTGGTTAAAAACATTAGGCAATTATAAATATCTTACACGTTGCATAAAAATGTATAAATAAATGTGAAATAAAAAATATATACTTTTTGAAAAATTAAGGACATATTATTTTATTTTAGTTAAAAATATAACAAATACTTGTGTAATAGTTGATTGGGTAATAACTAAAGAAATCAAGGCTTCAATGACTAATAGTTGAATGGGTAATAATTAAATAATATTATTGTAATTTTTAATAAAATATATTAAAACACATAAACCAAATTAAACATCACTTTTAAATCTCATTATTCATAATATGCAGTATTTAGAATTAAACATGCTACTGAATTAAATACTACTTTTTCTCCTTAATATAAGATTCAAATAATTAATTTACTAAGATTAATAAAAGTTAGTTTTGTTTATTAAGATTAATAAATGTGTTTTAAATTTCTTTTTTTTTTCAAAAAATAATAATTAATTATAGACAAATATAATTCCAACAAATTAACTGGATTAAGCTAGTTTTGACTAGGTTACCCAATTTAAATTAGTTTAACTATATTACACCAGTTTTGTGTTAGATTAATTTTGTGATAATCTTAAGAGTCTATTTGTATAAATTTGTTTATAAACACTTATATGAGAAAAATAAGAAAAATAAAATAAAAGATATTTTTACAAAAGTTAAAACTTGTTTATGTATAAATTAATTTATAGAAACTCTCTTATATTAATTTCTTAAAAATATGATTTTTTTTTAAATTTATGTATAAACTAATTTTAACTTATGATTTTTTTTCATTTTTTTACAAAGAAATTTATCCAAATATATTCAACATGTATATTTGAACGTGAGTTGGGAGACTTAAAAAGCATTTTACTTACAAGACAATATTTTTTCCCCTTTTTCATTTTGTACGTTGAAATTTGGAAATGTACTTTATTAGAATTTCATAAGAAAAACACGTTACCAATATTTAGCGAAACGTAGCATAATAGTTGGACCGGCCAAATTCACACAACTACGTACGTTGAAACCCTAGAATTTATTATTTAAGCTTGCTCTCGTGGAGTCGATCGAGGTATTGTGATCCATTTCATGTGCATGTATAACCAGTTTGATGGGTTGTTAGATTTCTTTTTTGTCATACTCCTTAAACATCAGTATAATTTTATATGAAAAAAGTTAGGCAATTACATTCGTCGTAAAATAGTTCATGCACATATGCACTTATATTAATCAGCAAAAATCACGCGTACAAAGCCAAAAAAGAAAAGAAAGAATGAGGTGTAAAATATTTTTATATTCCGTTGTCCTAATCCTCAAAATTTTGGACGATCTCCTTTTCACTTTTCAGCGTTCTGGGAGGGATTCTGCTTGTTTTAAGTCTCTATAGTGTTTTGTGGCCAAAAAGCAAAGAAGGAATGACTCATCAAACTTCTTTACCCCTTCAATCAGTTAAAGAATGTGAAGAGGTCAAAACATAGAAGCCAGTAGCACGGAAGCACCACAATAAACACAGCTTTTTTTGTACTGATTTTTACACTATATACAATCTTTGATTGCACATGAACTTATCTTAATATGAAAAGACGTTGCTAAAGAATGTGATTGAGCCTTATGTCTTCAATTACTCAACAGGGGAAAAAAAGATATCCCAAGATACATTTATATGTATGTAAAGGTCCTTCAACCTTTTACATGCTGAAGTAAGATAATTATAAAATCCCTGTGTGTTTTTGTAATATTGCTGTCCAGTGTTTATAAAGTTTCTTTCATAGATAAGTAGATAATTTTTTTTATTTATCATTATTAGGACAGTGTATACCGAACGATCTACTTGGTCCGTATGAGTTAACGTTGATCTATGTTTTGAGATTGATCACTCTCCAAAATATTGATCAATTCAGTAAGTTTGATTAATCTTATTCAAACATGGAAGGTCTATTTAGAAAATCTCATATAAGCTGTCCAAATACAAAACATTCAAAAGAGTAAGGGTTATATATTTGTGATTTTGTGTAATAAAATTTCAAATTCTCTAAAAAATATTTTTCATAAATTTTGATATAATTACCTTTACCATAAGAAATATTACATATAGTAATATACAAAAAAATATCAATATAAATATAATATATATAAGCATATATCTATTTAACATATAAATATATATAGTTTTAGGATTAATTTTGATTATAATTTAATAATATATTTTGTATATTATTATAATTTATATTCATACTTATATATTAATATATATTAAATTTATTATGTTAATAAAAATAATTTTTAATGACATTGTGTTACTAACTTATATTGTTTCACACTATATAATAAATTTTTTTTTTGGAGTGATTTGATCTAGTGTAAGTATCTATAGTTTTCAAAATCAAATCATTGAATTTTTATCTTAACTCAAGTTGGTATGTAAGCAACGTAGTGGTTTGCAAATGTCCGATTGGATAGGCTTATTTGCTGAGAGGAGTAGGTAGTTGAACTTCTAAGTAATGGGAACTTAAAGAATTTAATCTGATAGGTTGGTAGAGTACAAATCCTGATCAATCTCGTCATTCATCGACCAATGACAATGAAGTTTGAGAAAGAATAGAGTTGTAGTTTGACTATAAAAGAGTTGACTGGGGAGGACTATTTTGTACATGTGTGGATAATCAATAGCAACCGTGTATTTGACTTTATCTCCTTTTCTTGCATGAATGCCTTTAATTACTTGCTTTATCAATTGGATGTTTCTTTGTCATCGCTTTCGTCCTTAATTGGGAAAAATTCATTTGGAACGAGTTTAGTTTGAGTTCCAATATCAATTCTTTGTCTCTCTTTTGTTAAAAAGCAGTGGAGGAAAGGAAACGATAGAGATTAAACTAAGTAGCCAAAGTAGTTTACGCGCATAGTTTTTGACGAGTTAGTCCCCTCGTATTTGGAAAATATGATTGCTAGTGTACCAACTGCATATACTTTATAGTTTTTGACTTTATATTAATTGAATTGCTTCATATTCTAATCATGCAAGTTGTGGTATTGCTAGAGAGGTGAGATTTTTCCATTTTAATGTTAACAGGTGACAAACCAACTTAATTATTGCTTTTGCTTTCAACCTTGTGGAGATTCATAGTAGGACCACAGAGAGTAAACAATTCTGAATTGAAAGAAATAAACAAGTCACTTCCGTAGGAGAATAAAACTAAAATTTTCTGCATGCACCTTAATTACACGTGTAAATTATCTGGTAAAGTATGGACGCTCCTCTTGTTTGAGGTGGCACAATATTGGATACTTGTACATTTTACTCCAATTAAAATCTTCTCTTATCTTTCTATACTCTATAACTTTTATACAAAAATACAACTATTTTCTTTCATAAATTCAGGGTATATATATATATATATGGCTAGCTAAGTCACACTCAATGAATATCGATCTTTCCAACATTTATAAGATGGTGTTGGATGTTGGATATTTCTTTAAAGTGAATACATTTTTCTTAAAAGATGGTATCAGAAAAAAATGACCTTTAAATCCTAAAATAAATTAGCTCATCGTTTTACTTTACATTTTTTTATAAAGGGATAATACAATTATATTATTATAAAATAATGACTCTTATATTATAATAATACTTTACGATGCTTTCATATATGAAATCCCGGTATTTTATATTTGAAATGTTAACCAAATCCAAGTGTCCATTTCATATCACAAGTACTCTGCGTCAGATTCCGTGTTTCATGAATAATATATCCTGCGAAGTATGCTCATCACTCGTATAAACGGAACTTTATTCTGCATTTCATAATGTGCTCAATGTGCTACTTATGTGTGGTTCAATTCGTTTTCAGAGAAAAAAAAAAACCAAAACACACGAGAAGCTGGTAACAACCTTCGTGAATCTTTTACTTTGCTTTTGCTGCACTTTATCATTTTGTTTCTCGTTTAAAACATTTTATTTACCCAGAACTTCTTTATAAGTAATTCATTAATTAATTGCTCAAAGCTGGAACATGGCATTGTTAAAGAAACAGAGGAGTCCGTACTCATGTATTCTTCTTCAATTATGAATACTGTTGAAAAAGAATACTACGCGCCTTTGTTAAAAAAAGAGAGAGAGAGAAAAAAAAAATTTATCCTGATAATTTGTACAATTATTAAAAGTTATGTACAGTTATTAAAAATAAAATAAAAAGATAAAAACGAGAATTTATTTTATATATTAATTAATAATATAGATGATTAATCATTCATCGTAAAACAGGAGGGAAAGTTGTGGTGGCAATTTGATTCATTCACCTATCATCCATCCACATCTGAATTCAGCACAATTGTTTGCTGTTTTAAGATTCTTATACGCTGTCGGAGTGCAATTATATATATATCTATATATATAGAGAGAGAAGAAATTCATAATATTTAGGAAAATGAAAGAAAAAAATATAAAATTAACATTTAACGATTAAATGGTGAAAAAGTATATGTACTAATTATAAGAATTTTTTTTTTAACATTTTGGTTTAATCACAAATAAATTTGTTAATTAACTCTAACAATAATTATCTAATAAATCACATCAAAAATAATTTTTAATTAATTGATAGTGTATAATTTAATCAATTGACAATGTATATATATTAGAATCTAAATCGAGTGGAAAAATAATGAATGAATGTGAAAAAGAAATAGAAAATACTATATTACATTTTTCTTTACGAATGAGAAACTAATTTAAAAATTCATAATATTTAGATAAATTAAAATTATATTTAAGACAAATTATTTTTGTAATTTTTTGTGTAAAGAGAAGCAGTTATTAAAGCGTGTTAAATGCTTCTTAACTAGTACTTATTAACACTCGCTAATAAAATCCAAAGTCATAACATTAAGAATGTAAAAGAGGAACATACATGGTCCACATTTTTTTTATCCATCTACATGATCTACATATATAACCAAGGTGATAAATACTAAAAAGAACATTTTAAAATTATCCTACAATATCTTCCTACAAATTTCCTTACCAAACAAAGAAAATATATTAGAAATATTTTAAATTTTCAAGACATCAAATTTCTTCAAAAAAAAAAAGATTAATATGAATTTTCTAGGATATTAAGAATATTAATAACAATTAATTTGAGAGAATGTTAACATTATTCTATGAATAATAAAAAAGTATTACAATGATAACAACGAGAATATTCATTTTACGTCAAACCGACAAACCCCCAATCAGTGTGTAGTGCCAATTAAAACGTGCTTATTTTTTCGTTCGAATAAATTTTTATTTATTAAATTTGACTACTTTTTTTTTAATGATCATTAAATTCGATTACTGAAAACAAGAAAAGCATGTATGAACACCGCTGATTAAAAAAATACATACAGATATAAGAAGGGGAGGGGGACTACTTTGGTTAAAACATAATCACAAAAAATGTATAGAAAACTAAGATAAATTAAATAAAATAATGTGTTTAAATTTTCAGCGATGGAGAGTTTGATAATTTACACAAAATCTAGTTTCTTAATGTCGTTTATATATGTAAAAACATTAAAATAAAATAAGAGTTAATCATCTATACACTGTCAATGTAAAGTATTTTTACACTGGCAAGTAATTATATCTTTTAATTGTGTCATGTTACTGTTGTGTAAAGTTTTTTTACACTGACAAACAAACTAATTATATTTTTTAATTATGTCATGTTACTGGAAATACATTTACTTTTAACAGTGACATGACACAATTAAAAGATATAATTGATTGTCAGTGTAAAAGTTTTTTACATTAACAATGTATAGATGATTAACCCTTAAATAATGGATAGCGCACACTAAGTGTATTTATTTTAGAGTTTAATAAATATGGAAATTTAATATAAATAAAATTATATTAACATTTTTCATATTATTATTCACTGAAATACTTTTTTTAATTGAAGTAATTAAGTATAATAAATGATAATTATATATTAGGTTAAATTTGTTATACTTACCCTATATACTATAGCGAGGAGTACTGGATTGAAAAACATGCAGGATTATTGACGTATCCCCATCTCTTTGCTTTACTAGTTTTAGCTCCAAAGGCAAAGCTATATGATTAATCATAATCATATGAAAAAGACAAAAACATTTAGTCCCTACAAATTAAGTTAACGGAAAGAAGAACAAAATATAAAGTTGGCAACATTCAAAATCTGTCTTGGCAATCCCTTGTGGGTCTTGTGGTGTGCGGAAATGGAAAGGTGAAAGGTTGCGTTTTGATTTTTATCTGTTAAAGTGGATCCTCCTTTATTTTCAAAATAAAAAAATAAACAAAACATTGATTTGGTGTTTAATATTACAAGAGTTTGTCAAATTGGTGTCTTTTACATTAAGAAATTAAAATATCAAAATATTCCCAAAATGGTAAAATAATGTTTCTTCTATTTCAAAATAATTGTAGTTTAAAGTTGTTACACACATATTAAAAGTTAAAATAAATATATTATTATTTATGTAATTTTTTAAATAACTTCAATTTCTTAATAACTGTATTATTTATTGTTGTGGTGGCGGAAGGGTTTATAAGAAGATAAATGAGAAATTAAAAAAAACTAATATTACATTAAAGTGACTGTTATTTTGAAAAGTAAAGAGTAATTAATTTAAGATTCTATATAAAAGTTTTCTCTTTCAATATACTATATAAAATTCACAAATTTAGTTATCTCATTATTTTTATTCATTGATTATTAAAATAATAACATTAATTATGATTTGAAATTAAATAAATAATATGATAATTTATATTTAATAATATTTAGGTTATTTTTTATCTCAATAAAATGATAAAATAAGATAAAAATATGATGAAAATGAAAATTAAAAGTACATTTTTTATTTTTCATTGCGAGTAAATGTGATAAAAAAAAATTCAAAGTATCTGACGCATGAACAAATTGTCGTAGTATTTTGATAATTCTGAAACATAAAAAAGTGCACCTCCTGTAAAACTGGGTGAAAAAATAATTCTTTTTTCTATTACCATCGGATTATTTTGCCCTCTCAACATTGTCTCTATATAAGACCATTATAAATGTCAGATTTTCTCAACAACAAAAAAAAATTGTCGAAGATGAATACAAATCTTCCTTTAATAAAGAAATAACAACTATTAAAAAATATAGGTCATATTTTCAACTCCTATTAGAAAAATCAAAAACCCTAAAATTAAATAAGAAAATAATGACTATTTAAAATTTTCATTATTATATTTATTTATTGTAATCATTTTAAAATTATCTCAACATAATTATTTCAATTTCTAAAATTAAACATGATTATTAAAAAAATAAAATTACAAAATGCATTTAAGAGGAAAAAGTTGCACTTATCTTTTTTATCATTTTAAAGATCTATAAAATGAGTAGGTTAAAACAGAATATTGTGTCTAAGTACATCTAGAGACTAGGAATCGGTCTCTAAAATTATTTATTAGCTACCAAAAAGCTTGTCAATTATTAATTTATTATACTTCAATTAGAGACTAAGTTCAGTTTCCAATTACATTTACATTATAGCCCAGATCCTTCAGTCTAAAGTGCTATATTAGCTACTGACCCATTAATGTATAAGAGATCATAATATATCAATATAACCTTATCAATAATTAAAATTTGGTCTTTAACTACATTTTAATTAGAAGCCAAAAAGTCGGTTCTGAATTAGTAAATATTTTTAAATAAATGATAAATAGAGTCTGATTTAGAGACCAACTACATTAGTCTCTAATATTTAGAATAATTTATGATTAGTTAATAATAGAAAACATTTTTATCAATAATAAATAAATAAAAATAAAGCTAAAAATTGAATTTTTTAGCTGTTAACATTTTAAATAAACTACCAGTATCCAATTAAAGGATTAGGGGGAAAAAAAGGTTAAATATGCGATCCACATGTTCGGCAGTTTGCTGGGTGCATGTGCGCGCCATTATTTCATAAAATAAATAATTGAAAAACAGACAATAAAGCACACAATTTAAGAAAATAATAATCTCTTAAAAAATAAATCAAAAGTAATGTCTTGCTCTAAAATCATGGTACATGATGTGATAGGTTTTCTTTTCTTGCATAGATATTCTCAAACCGATAATTAAAAACTATTTTTTTATAAATTAGCTAACCATACATTTTTCTTTTCAATAAAATCTTTTCTTGAAACATCTAATTTCTTAACCAAAGCACTTAAAATTTTTAAAAATTAAAATTATACTGTTAATCTTTTATAATTTTTATATGTGATTTTGGTATTTTTAATTCTTTAATTTTAATTTCACAAAATGCATACATGTTTACTTTTATATGACATTTTAATATTGACGTAGGTGGATAACATTAATGTGATACACCGACATCTTAGAGAGAATGTGACAAATCATGTGGAATGATATAAAATATTTATTAATTTGATTGATAATTAATTTTTAACAAAAATTAGATTAATTATTTTCAGTAAGATCTTCATTGTATTTTTTAATATATAAGACTCAAATTAAATATATTAATTAAGAAAACATAGTTTAATACTATTAAAACTAATGATTTATTAATATTTAAATCATAATATAAATATTATAATATCTATAATATTACATTAAGAGTTAATCGTATTTTAAAAATACTAATTTAATGTTAATCATGTTTAAAATAATAATAATAAATTTATATAAAAATAAAATAGGTAATTTATTATTTTATATATTTTGATACGATAAATATAAATATACCATTATTTATTGATTTTAATATAATATACTTTACTATTTGAAAATATATTAAATAATAAATATACAACTCATCTAGATTAATTTAGTCTCAGACACCTTTCTAAAAATATATGGATATGAAATATGTATATAAATATAAGTGTAATTAACAATAACTTTACAAATATATACAATATATGAGTAGTTATATAATAAAACATAATATAAATCTTAACTTGTTGATTGAATAACGTCTATATAAAGCTAGAAGTTACACGCCATTAGCATGATCACATAACTTTTATCGAACTCCAATTAATTTTGTCTTTTTCTATGAAAAATTCATTATTATCATAATTTAACCACTAAAAAAGATATTATAAAAAAAATATTTGAAAGAAGAGAACATAAAAATGCATGTAAAAAAGTTATAATACAAAGAATATTTATTATTTTAAGTTCAACATTCAAAAAGAACATAAGAATCATGTAAAAGAAAACACAAAAGAATAATAATAATTTTTTATTAATTAAATTAAACATCACAATTTTAAGGGAAAATTTACAATTCAATTTTCATAATATTTGAAATTTTCATTTTTTACATTGCTTAAAAGTAATCATGTTATGATAATATTTATCAATTTATTTTCAAATTTCGATCTCGTTAGCAAAAGAAGTTATATTAATTGTCATTCAAATTCGTTAAATGTTTAACTTTTCGTGCTTCCTTTTTTTAAGAGGACTTTTATATTTCCTTGAATTTAATTATATTAATCATATTTTAATGTAAGACATACTTTCATATATATATATATATATATAACACTAATTACAGTTAAAATAATGTTATTTTTTTTAAAAAAACTTTTTTCTTTGAGTTAAAATGTGATTATTATAACGACCCGTCGGGTTGTCACCCTGCAGAACAACACTACACAAAAGTAGAATATGCATACAAAAGAATATATATATAATTCCAGCCTGAGGTTCAACAGGTTAAGTATCTAATACTAACAAAATGTTATACACAAAATTAGCTCCTGCCACCACCTGCAGCCCTGCTACTACTCTTCAGCCTATCTCTACTCTGTTTCCATACACAGTATGATCATCGCAGTCCAAACTACATGGAAACATGCAAGAGTAAGCTAGTGAAAATAATCAACATATGAATATCTATAAATAGCCTTCAACTTAAGAGCACCATCATCATTCTCAACAAGTTCAACATACAACACATAACAACACACAACTCAATCACAGTTTCACAACACAACAGCACATATACAACTCATATCAACATCAATTAAACACATAAACAGCTTATACGTCGTCACACATTTCAACTCAGAGATCTGCTACAACATGAGTGAGCAGTTTAAGTGGTTAGGTGCTACCGAACCGACAACAAAAAACCTTTTTGGGCTTGCTAGGTAAACAACAAATTTGGATGCCAATCCACAACACGATAACGATTTCTCAGACTTTACCACTTAAACAATGAAGTATAATATTATGTTAGGATAGAACAACTGGGTTTAGGCCTACCACGACATTAGTTAGCTCAACTAATCCATCTATGGGATTAACCTACCGACTATCCTCCAAATACTACAACCTTCCGATACTCGGCTATGTACTAAGTTTCCGACTTCGTACTTTACTCAAATTGGCCACTTGTAATCGGTATAGCTCGACCTGACCCCTATACCATGGTCGCTTTATACATGTGTGCCTCGACCTTGCCCACACACGGGACCAACTAAGTCCTAGAGGAGAACAACACAACGTCCACTCCAAGGGACAATTTCCCAAGGAGGGTTTTCAACAAATTGGGCTCTCTAAGCACCACAGCTTTCTCAATCCATACAATGGGATGAACAACTTTGAAAACATTCCCCTTAGTCCTAGTGATCAACAACTCATCATCACAGCTTAGCTCAACAACTTAAACAGCATGATCAACTCAATAGCTTAACGGCTCAACCCATAATCTACAACTCAACAGCACAGCTCAGCTCAACAACTTAAACAACATGATCAACTCAATCAACATAAAATAATATTTTACAACTCATAGTGCAACATACAACTTTCATCACACAGCTACATCTTCTCATCATATCACAAAATTCAACATTTTATGAGTCATAAAATCAAACACCTTCACGCCCGGCACAAGTAAACTCACGCCTGGTCTGAACCCAACTCGAGAGCTCTAAAGATCTTACACGCCTGGCGTATCATCATTACGCCCAGCGTGTTGGGAGACAGAGACTTCCAAGAGTCTCCCAAGCCCGGCGTGCCAAAATCGCACTGGCGCAACTCAGGCAGAGACTTCACCAGGGTCTCACACTCGACGCGCTTATTCTGCGCCCGGCGCCACCCCAGGCAGAGACCCCCAAGGAGTCTCTATGCCCAGCGAGATCAAATCGTGCCTGGTGCCATATCAGTAACTCAAAATTTTGAGCCACTATCTGATATCACGCCCGGCACGGTTCTCCCCACGCCCGGTGTGATTCATCTAGAGACTTCCATTCCCAACCTCGCTCGGTGCAACCAATCTCGTGTCTGGCGTGCTTGGACAATGGAGTTCCCTGAGATGAACACATGTCCGGTGCCAAGAACTACGCCCGGCGTAAACTCAAACAGCAATCCTCACAACTTTGAAAATTTCAACCAAAAACCTGAAAATCAGCCAACTCAACACAAACAATCCATGAAATGATACACATTTACATCATACAACTTAAAAACAAGCTTTATTTCAACATGCAACCATCAAATGCATAAAAATCACCATATTTCCCAATTTTCCCGAAACCTCAAAAATGAGAAATTCTTCAAATAAGTCAATGATCCTCAACAAATTTTTTTTTCTCCAAATGAGTTCTTAAACTCACCCACAACCAACGAGTTCACAATCTAGCTTCCCTTACCTTAGAGAAGTAGAATCCGAGTTTTGGGAAAAGGAAGAAAAGAAGAAGGGTCGAGCTTCTAACTAGCTCCTCACGCCTCTACTCAGTACCTTTAATCACAACAATCACCACAAGGAAGCTTAAGAATTTGGAACCAAAGAATATGAAGTGAGGAGAAAATGAGAGTGTTGAGAGGAAGAAGGGAGAAGAACTTGCGGTCTTACAATTATGAATTTATTTAAATATTCATGTGGGATATTATTAAATAAAAATATTAGTGGAAATAATTAATAATATTTTTATATTAATCATTTGTTTTGATTCGACTTTTCTACCAAAGCTTCTTACGTATCCCATACACTACAACCAGACTGATTTTTACGCATCATTTTCAGTACTGTAGGACGAGTGGGAAATTTTTTTTCCGAGACAATGACCCTAGCGAAGACTTGTATATAGAATATATGAAACTTAATAATTTTTAGTTATATGACTATTTATAATTAATAACAGAGTAACAAATATTTTTGTATTATCATTCTATTTCAATTAAATTATAGAAAAATTAACTTTTCTCATTCTCATAAAAACAATTTTTTATACATCCTTTATCATAGAACAAAGATCAAATAAAACGTGTCGGTTTTACTCGTATAAAGAATATTCAACAATACTCAAAAAATATTATTTTAAAACTTCTATAAGACACGAGAGTATTACATTCCTTTTTTGCTTTCTCAGGAATGATTTTACAAATGAGTAAATAATTAATTTGATCTTTAAAGTATTATTCTCATTCTTCTATATATAGTGCTTAAAATGATAAAATTATATGAATAATATTCTATAAAATATTAAAATTTTACTAATTTAGTTTCTAGTATGATATATTTTATTAATATTGAGAGACTATATAATACGAATGATTTTCAATATTTTAAAGAATATATATATATATATATATATATATATATATATATATATATATATATATGTATGTGTGTGGATATATACAACATTATTTTTAATATTTTAAGACTAATTATATAATTTTATTACTTTAAGATTTTTTTTAGAAATCTGATCCATTATATTAATGTTATAAAAAATAATATATATAAATAAAAAATAATCATTATCTTTTAAATCAAATTTATAAAATTAAGTTAGGATCAAACGTACATTTATTTTTAAGATAATATTAAAATATTCATTATAAGACAAATTTTTATGAAGTTATTTAATTGTAATTATCATAACCTTTAGAAATGTGTGTAATTATCAAGAATTTTATTAACTTTCGTTAAGTTCTATGAGATTTATATCAGAAGCCGAAATAATTGAATGCGATTTATGTGCTCCATTGTCCACTCTTTCTCGTTCTGCTTTTGCTCTCTTCACTGCACACTCTTTATAACCCCTTTTAAATTGCTAAGCCCCCTCGACTTTTACCTTATTGCACTTTCGCCCTTCCACACTTGTTCTCGTCACGCAAGCTGCAAGGCATTTTGCACAACCTTCTGCAGTCTGTTACATTACATGTCTTTCACTTTCTGAATTTGTGTGTGGGGTTTCGCAACTCTGATTAGGTTAATCCTAATTTAAAACTCTAAATCCTTAAATTAATTGCTCTATTCAGTTTGTTGGGACTTGTAAATTGTAAATTTGTAATTGTAAGTTGCTTTTTTTTTGTAATTTTTAAACTTTGCCGAAAGTAATTGCTATATCTTCACTTTGTTGTAATTTTGTAATTGTTTGTAGGTTGCTTCGGTGTAAATTAATTTTTTTAACTGTCAAGATTAATTAATTGTCTCCTGACTTGACTGTATTTCATGTTTTCCAAACAATTATTAAAAGTAAAATAATTTTTTAAATATTTCATGATATAATTTTCATGTTTAAAATTATGATTTAATTTTATATTCTAAGTTTTTATCAAGGAAATGTATCAACTAATGAAATAAATTCTCAATATGAAGAGAAGAGGAACATAGGTGATAGTTGAGGATCATATTAGTTTGTAGTCAATTTGTTTTTAATTTTCAAAAAATTGATAGAACTTAATGTTAGTTTATGTTAAAAAAATATTTTAGATTTCTATTTTCAGAAAAGTGATTTCACAAGAGTCCTAAAATACTTTTTGTAAGTTTGTGTTATTTGATTTCTTTTACTAACTTTATTTTTTTAAAAAAAGAAGCTAATTGTACAAAAATATTATGAATGCACATAATAAAAATAATAAAATATGTAAATAATACCTATTGAAATATTATATTCACATGTATAAGAAATGATTTAAAAATAAAAAATTAAAAGTGTACTAATGGGTGTTAGATAACCCTAGGTAATTATCAAAGGTTAAACAACCTATAAAAACATTTTTTATATTAAGAGAGTTATATTACTAATACATATCTTAGGTTTGCGTCGCAGGTAGGTATTATGGTATGTGTTTGGATTGTTAGAGGTTAATTATAAGCTTTTATTATTTAATGAGATTACATAAAAGGTAGGTATTATGGTATGTGTTTGGATTGTTAGAGGTTAATTATAAGCTCTTATTATTTAATGAGATTACATAATTCTTATTATCTGTTAGAGGCTATCAACCCTGGTTACTTAATAGGAGTTACATAACCTGGTCCTTGTTATTTATCATGAGTTAAAAATTGTGATAACTTAACTAGAATTTTTAAATTACTTGTAAATTTTGAATTCTTTAAGAGTTGTTGAAAATTGTCGCTAACACATTATCGACAAATAGTTTGTTAGAGGTATATGTAATCCCCAAAAATGCATTTAATTATGACTATAATTCTAGTTAAATTAAAGATTAACCTTGTTAAATCTTTTTTTTTTTTTGTAGTGATCATAAGCTTTATAACAAGTATTGTTGAGCTTATCATTAGGTCACTTACTATTGGACTACTATCAAAGCACATGCGGATGTTTAGTCCTACAAATTTCACATTCAAAATGTATAATATATCATCGACATAAGGAGGTGTATAGAAATCTCATTGATATTACTAAAATAATGTATATAAATGAGAAACAAACTTTATTTTATAAATTAATTTTGTAAAATTAATTGAGTTAAACATATAACTTATTTTTTAAAAGACTATTTAGGAGAGATAAGTCTAGTACTTAATTTAAAGACTAAATTATAATGATTATTTAAAAATTACAAATTATTTGATGTTCTATTTCATTAATTATAATCAACATATAATGTTTTTTATAATTATCAATCAATTTGAATTAATAAAATAAAATATTAAATAATTTTTAAAAAATTTTAAAATTTGTAAAATTAATCTATATATTACATATTTTCAATTTAATAATTAAATTATTAAAATTTAATATAACACACGTTATTATTGAATTCCTCCTCTTTAAAGAAACATATCTTCTCTTTTATGTTTTCCATCGCATTCCTTTTATCGTAAAAGAAGTGAAGAGATAAGGGATATGAATATGGTTTAATGAAATAATATAATACTAGCACTATTTTTTACCTTCATCTTTTCCTTATCCTCAACACAAACACAACATACCGGTTTATTTTATTATAAAGAATGAAAAAGGCACACGTTGAAAACAAAGAAGGTCCCCCATAATTTGTTGTTGGGGCAACTAAAGGCAGCCACAGGAAGGTGTGAATGAATGCATGGGAATTGCAAAGAAGGGTAGTGCTACCTTCTTCAAGTCTCCAACACTAATAAAGAAAGCTAAGGTGGTCCCGAACCATATCATCATCTTCCCCACACACGAGTTAATATCCCTTTCATCAAGCTTAAAAAGCAGACCCTGAGTGCATATATATATATATATATATATATTTGTGTTGTTTTTAAACATCTCTCATCACTTAATTAGCAACTCAAAGCCACAAACCAAAAATGAAAGGAAACAATCCCTATTTCGTCGTTGTTGTCATACAAGCCATATACGCTGCTATGTTTCTTCTATCAAAAGCTGCATTCGATCATGGCATGAACAACTTCATCTTTGTCTTCTATAGACAGGCAATAGCAACCATCTTTTTGACCCCTTTCACTTTCTACTTCGAGTGGTATGTAGAAATGAAACATACTGATATCAATTCAATTTCTTTCTTCCGAGGCAACAATGTCGGTTTTTAACTCAAATCCATTTTTGGCTGTAGGAAAACTGCACCACCTATGTCTTTTTGGACCTTCTGCAAGATCTTCTTCCTTTCTTTCTTCGGGTATGTTCAAATACTGAATTGACATAATGCTTTAAAGTTGAAGATCTTTGTAGCTTATACTTTACAAGATCACATGATATATATTAATTATATGATTCAAACTATGGAGATATATATATGTTGTAGCAGATTTTCTTTAGTTTTTGTTTTCCCCCTTCATTAATTAAACTTGTGTCCTAAATTTCAGGATTACTTTAAGCTTGGACATATATGGTATTGGCCTTATTTACACCTCAGCAACTTTGGCTGCTGCTACTACAAACTGTCTTCCAGTTATCACCTTCTTCTTGGCGCTCCTACTAAGGTAAATTAAAGTAGTACAGAACATGATTGCTTTGCATTTTATTTATTCAAATCTAACTTTGAGTCCATCTCGGTCCCATTCAATTAAGAAAAAGGAATGGTGAAATCATAGCTTAAACAACACTTAATCAAATTGTTCGACCACTAATGACTTTTTAAAGGTGGCCAAGATTCCAGTCTTATTTCAGCAATTATACATACATAAAATGAACCACACTCGGACCGCACCTAAAATTAATTAATCATATTCCTTTCCTCTTGTGAAAGCATAAATTAATTAATCACATGTCGTGGTGTAGATCATGTCGTTTATGGTGAATATATATATATATATATATATATATATATATATTAGCTATTAGACATAGAGAACTTGACAGGTATATACTTTAAATACATGTATGAGACTGTACGTACCTTGACTATTGACATCAAAAGAAGAAAAGGAGAAAGGGAAAGCACTTCAAAAGAAAACATATCAGATTTGAGATTCCCTTCATATTTCCAACCTACCGTTAATGTAAATCTTCAAGTGATTCCACCTGATATTTATTTTTTTCATTAATATAATGTTTGCATATTTTGTGCAAAGGTGTTACAGTTATGTTGAGCAGGCATAACGCGGTCCTTATATATTAAGCTTAGCTCCCCCTCCAAATGAAACCAACAAATATATAAAATGCGTTGATATATATAGATCCATACCCATACCAATATATATATATATATATATATATATATATATATATATATATATATATAATCTCTTAGATCAACTTCAAATTATTTTAAAAATTTGAAGAAAAAAAATTCAAGAGAGGTTATAACTGATGACGATGCCTGAGGAGATTCTTTCCCATATGGGATCGATCCATCACATGTCAAACATTGTGGAAGCACATTTAAGAAGCTATGTTTGTAATAGGTTTTAAAATTGGGCTTCTCATAAATATGAAACACATAGACGTGGAAAGGGTACACCGACTTCAATTTTTCATCAAAGCAAGACGGATCAGGGCATCTTTATTCTTACAAGTAAAGAATATATATTACATAGTTTTTTCTCATTTAAATATGTGTCTGTTTTTATTTTTATGACGTACAACAGTTGATTACATCATTTCCTTCTTTTTAATGTAATTTTTTCTCTCTTTCATATCATCTACTTTAATTTAACCCTTTTACTCACTATGCAACAATTGCTTAATTTTAAGAAACTCCCACTAAGAATGTTCTTAGATACAAGTTTTTGAGACAAGACAATATCATTTTCAGATGTTTTGACAAGACGTCAAATTATTTAAAACAGGGAAGACACTACATTTCTTTTTCAACTTTTGGAATGTATTTGGTATCTTTTGCTTCCACATGTAATTAACTAGGATCAATATGTTTCATCTCTAAATTTACATTTTTAGATTTGGATATATTAATTGACAGATTTATTTTACCAGCAGAAAAAGTGAAAAACTAGTTATTTTTTTGTAGAATTGGAATTATAATTATTTATGGAATAAACGGTTAAAATTTTGAAAAACTACAGAGTATATATATATATACTCTGTCTTTATTTTTAGTCTTAACTTTTAATTTACAAAGTTGTCACTTTATTTTCAATTGATTCTCTTTTTTTTTCTTTCCAGAAAATAAATAAAACAAAAAAAAAATTTCAGTTTGTTTCCTGTTTTTAAATATTATTCTTTTTATTATTAATGACTATATATATAGCACTTTTATTTTTCTTCTAAACTAAGTAAATCATCCCTTTAAAGGAGCAAAATCACGTGAATTTCTAAGAGGAGAAGCGCCCATGTTATCATCAGGTGAATTTACATCTCCTCCATGCAATAAGATAGATCATGTGCGATACTGCACAGAGTTTGGTTGGGGCGCGAATGCTCTGATCCCACCCGAAATCCAATTTCGTACATTTTGGATGGAGTTGAATTTTGAAATTAATCTCAATATATTTTTTAGATTTATATTATGTTTCATGTTTTTAATTAAGTTTAATATATGATATTTTTTAAAAAAAATAATTTTTTATTTAGTTATTGTGTATTATTGATAAAAAAAATTATTTATTTATTAATATTTTTCATAACATGACATTAATTTATAATGAAATTATTTATTTTAATATATTAAAAAATATACCTCAATTAAGTTTTGTTCTTTTCTTAGTTTACATTTTAATTATATATAATATTTAAATTAGTAATGTAATTAATAATTTATTAAATTTAAATCAATTCAACCTTTTTCCATATGTTTTTGAGTTTTGATCAAGTAAAATTTGAGTAAGAATAAGTTTAACTCAATCTGACTCATGCTCACCGTTGGTTATATTTTATAAGTAAATATATATTTTTATTGTTATTCATGGATAATTTATCTATCCATTATAGGAGTTTTATAACAATAATTTTGTAAATTTTACATGCATCCAATAAATAATTACAAATACAAGTATTTGAGTTTGACCTTTATAGATAAAAATACTTTTTTTATTTTACACACAATAATCATTACCATATCCGTGAACACAAAACATTATTGGATATTAGTGATAAGAAATTTTATCTTTGACGTAATAAGCTATTAATCTACAGTGTGAATTTTGCATTTCAGGATCGAGAGTTTGAAAATAAAGACGAGGTCTGGGATGGCCAAGTTAATAGGCATTGTGGGATGCTTGGCTGGGGCAGCAACCCTTGCCTTTTATAAAGGTCCTCCGTTGAAACTTTTAAGCCATTATCACCTTTTGGATCACCATAAAACCCTACAACATCAAGGTCATGCCCCGTCTGGCGCATGGATCAAGGGTTGCTTCCTCATGCTTCTCTCCAACTCCTGTTTCGGACTCTGGCTTGTACTACAGGTAATTTCATTCCCCTTTAATCAATTTAGTGATAAATTCATCACATATTTATATGTCGCATAATATTCCTAATTACTTAATATTTGATCTTCCCATGCAGGCTTTTATTATAAAAGGGTACCCTTCGAAGCTGCTATTCACAACTCTTCAGTGTTTCTTAAGCTCAATTCAGTCTTTTGTCATTGCCTTCGCCGTAGAAAGAGACATTGAGCAATGGAAGTTGGGTTGGAATGTCAGGCTCCTCGCCGTAATATACTGTGTAATTCTCTTAATTCATCTTTCCATCATATCATTTATTAAGATAAATATTATACAAACTATTTTATAAATTGTTATATATACACTGTTATCTCAATGTGGGAAGAGAGTTGTAAATTGTAATCTATAATTAAAGTAATGAGTTATGGTGACAGGGAATTATGGTGACCGGTGTGACATATTACTTACAAACATGGGTCATAGAGAAGAAAGGACCTGTGTTTCTAGCCATGTCAACTCCACTTGCTCTTATTATTACAATCTTCGCCTCTGCAACCGTCTTGGGTGAAATAATCAGTTTGGGAAGGTAACACCCTAATTCAATGCTCTATTTATACATTTGAAATAACGACTAATTAATTAATAAGTGATTGGTATGTTTGTTGATTTTCAGCCTTTTAGGAGGGTTGGTATTGGTTCTAGGACTATACAGCGTACTGTGGGGAAAGAGCAGGGAGCAAATGGCAAAAGCCACCATTGACGTGGAGCAGGCACCGGTTTATAAGAATAATGATATGTGATATATATGAATGAGTGTTGCCAAAATTTTGCATGCCAAGTAACAACTAATGCATCGCAACGCTTTAAGCCTGCGGATATATATATATACCAAAGAACAAATTCAAATGTAAATGTTTGACTACTGGTCCCTTTGTGGCCCAAAAATTTGGGTTGTAAGCCGTCATTTTTCATTTCATTTTCATCTCTTGCGATATCCTTTTAGAGTAATAAGTGAATGTATTAATAGCTTAAAAATTCAATTATAAATCATCATTATGTATGATAATTCAGTCAGTTGATTTTTTAAAATAAGCTTAAATATATATATTTGTCTTAGAGCATTTATGTGATTTTTATTCTTATATGTCATATACGCGGATATGCTAATAAGTATGTGAAATGAGATAATGTAACATGAGAAAAAATAATATAAAAATGTTGGAAGTGACATTTGAACCCTTCTCCATCGCAACTCACCAAAATGCAAATGAAAGTTATGATGTTGAAACAAAAACTATATATATTTATTAATATTAAATAAAAAAAATTATATATAATTAATACTAATAATATTATTGATAAATTAATATTACTAATATTAACAATATTATTAGTATGTTAATAGATAAATTAATGTTTTAATATATATCACAAGGGAGACCTCTTATAGAATAACTTAACATCTGACAAAGTTCAAAATATTCAAAGAGTGCAAATTAGCATGTCCTAATCTTAGGGTTGGAGTTTATACTCATCTTTCATATATTTGAATCCTAAGATTTTAGGGTTAAGCTCCTAAAATCTCGTATTGACTGTCTCTGTATTCCTATTGAAGTAATGTTTTACAACGGCTTATGATATATACACCTCCATCTCTATGATAAGTACATCTTTTTTTAAAAAAAAAAATCTTAAAATATATTTAATTTTTTATTTTTTACTTTTAGATATCTAATTTTTAATTTAGTCTTTCTTTATTTTTATTTTTTTACATACATATTTCTCTTTCTTTGTTTGACTCATGATATATATATATATATATATATATATATATATATATATATATATATATTAAGTATACCTCCTTTTCTTTTTTTAATAAAAATAAATTCTTAAAATATCATGAACATATATAAATTAAATAATAAAAAAGTAAAATTAAAAAAATACAGGATAAAAAATTAAAGATATTTTAAAAAATAAAAAAGAAAGTGTACTTATAATAAAAAGGTGGTGTATATACCATCAACCTTTACAACCCATATATTGAGAGTGGCCCGTTTCGTGTTGAGAACATGTTATTTGGGCCTGATTGAATCTTTGGTGGAAAAAAATTGAGGCCCACATGTTGTGGGCGTGAGGCTGCTGTGCTGGGTGCTGATTCCATGATTCCTATGATGTAGGTGAGCCAGAAAGAGAGGAGACTAGCGAGACAACCTCGGCGTGGTTGTGGTTGTGGTCGTGGTTGTGGTTGTGGCCTTACCTCAAACCATCCAAAAACGGTTGTCTTCAAACGACGCCGTTGCTGCGGATTCCTTCAACTTTGCTCTCACTCTAACTCACGCCGATAGCAAACGCGTTTCAGTTTCAGCATCTCCCCCGATATGCATTTAGCACGATGGCGAAACTTCTCGTCTTTGAAGAATCACCTTATTCCCTCTGTTACGCATGTATCCGCGTTTCATTCCACTCCTTGCTCCTGTCACAATTGGAAGAACAAATTCAACTCCGTCAGTTTTTTTTTTCTTATTTCAAAACTACTTTTGTTTTGCGCGTTGACCTCTGTTCTTTTTCTTCTCAATAATAAACAATGAGCTGAAAAAAAGGGTTGGTGTTGTGGTGACAATGTGATAGTAATCGGAGAACTTTTACATTGGAGCTGTTTTAGTGTTGCCACAATTTGTTGCTAACTTGTTATGTTCTCGTTTCTAGTTGGACGAGGGATTAACTTTTTTTTACTAGGTATGAGAAAGTTTGCAAATGAATAAAAATGTTTCTTTTTTCCTTGCAGGATGTAAATAAAGGTCAACAACAATCTAAGGTATGCATTGGAGCATGAAACTTTAGAATTAGAAGTAAAAAAGAAAATATGGGTTCTTTTTCTTTAGGTGTTCTAGCACATATATTTCTGCCTATTTTTGGTGTTGTTAAATATAGGGAGTTTATTGACAGAGCATTTACCGGCTCTAAAACTGTAAAGTATTATGCATGGGAATAGGTTGTTAGTATTTTAAATTGTTTCCATCAATATATTGATTATCATGTAAACTGAATTTATACAAGTATTATCATGTTAATCTGTTGATGATCATGAAGCCTCGTGCATTTTGAATTGGAGATAAAGTTTTTCTGCTATGCATAGATTCAGTTGGTCCAGGCTTCCAGCTGCTTATGCCCTATGGTGAATTATTATGAAAATCCAATGGTGAAATGATGACAGATAGCATGTCTGAGAGTTTTTGATCTAAAGTTTTACAGATTTTTCTAATATGAAAATATGTGAAGTCTGAACAAAATAAATGGAGAGCAGCAATTTACGAAGATAGAGCAAGTTGGGAACTTCCGGTTGAATGCCTCTTGTACACATTCACACATCACAACACCTAAGTTAACTGGAACTTGTTAAGCTATTTCTGTATTGTGAAGAATTTTCTACCCCTTAGACTAGACATGCGATGAAACTGCTATTATCCTGTTGTAGATAATGGATTCAAAACAAAATCAGGGAAGGGTTGAGAGGGGGAAAGACATATGCACATTTTATATTCTCCATCTTTTCCTGGTTTCTTTGACTATTCAGTTTGATTAGTTGACATATGACCTCTTTTATTGTTTCTGTTCTATAAATCCTAGGACTTTCAATTTCAAACAACGGCAGATCACTCAAATTAGGTGCAAACTTGCCTTTATTGTTCGGCAAATCTATAGTCTTGCGATTAGAGGATTGCACTCCTGTGATCAGAATTCAGAAGTTATTGATTTCTCATTTCTTAAAATCAAGGATTTTTTTAACTATGAGATGGAATGGGATTTTTTTAGTGTCGTGCAATATCTGTTGGGCAATGGGGTTCATAAAAAATTTAGATAGAAATTTGTTTAGCATTTAGTTTAGGGCTCTGACATAGTTATGTCTCCCATGTGTTGCTTCATACAACTAATATGGGAAAACCTTTCTTGTTTGACATCAATATAATTATTAATATAGTTGCTTTACTGATGATGGAATTGTGAATTTCAGAATCACATAAAATACATTACACGTCAAAAACGTGCTGATGCAAAGAAAGCTCTGAATAGTCTTCTTTACAATAGTGGAGCCTCTAAATTTTCATTTGAGGTATGCTTTCTGATATCTTGATTGTATTGAGAAACTTTGTAATTTTGTTATTATTACTAATACCTTTTATATTGTTTACTGTCCCCAAGTTTTCTTAAAATATTTCTGGGTGAGGAGTTGTGTGGGTAAAGTCTGGATTAAAGAGAGGTGGACTACTGCAAGTGGGTGAACTAGTGGGTTTGGGAGTAAAATTTTTGCACAATTCATGAATTGGTCATGAAAAAATTACAAAAGGGAAAGAGTATGTGTTTGTAGCTTTTTAATAAACTCTTACTAAAAACAAGTGGGAGTATATTAGCAAGCCCCACATCATGTATGTGTGGGGGTGAGAGAAAGAGGAGGAAGGGAGTGGTTAATTTACGACAGTACAAGTCAAAATCACTCTTACATAAGCTTATCACTAACTTCATTGTTGGATTGAAAGTTTTTGTCATATAGACCTATAGACTAATATACAAAATCTTACATTAATTGACTATTTAGTATTTCTTTGATATATATGTAAACTAATGTGATATATACCTTTGAAATATATGAAAGTAATAATATTTGATTATATTATTATTCAATTTTAATTTTTCACCAACAGCCAAGGTAATATATAGTTACAGTTCAATTCTATTTAAATATAAAGTTCTTTATTGGTGTCAAAGTGTTGAGTCTTAAGCTAATGCAAACTGACCCCTCCTTTCTGTGTATGTGTGTGTCAAGGGATCAGTTTATACTAGCATAATCCATTCTTACATCATCAATAACTTTATATAGAATGCTAGCTTTATTTATTTAACTATTGAATTATAAACTATCCAGCCTCTCTCTTTCTACACACACATATTAAAACTAATAAACTATCCAGAAAGCTACCTCATGTCAGCATTTTGTGATCTGTTTACCCTCCAAATTGCATTTTGGATATTTGTATGAATAATAGGTATGTATTTTGGTTGTTTATTTGTGGTTTTTCCATGCTTAGCAGAGTCTCATTGTTCTAGTTGCAGTTAAAACTAATAAAAACCTACATGTGAGCATAGCCCATCAATCAATTTAGATTTTTTTTAGAAGTGGATTTAACCTCTCTCCCTCATGTGCCATGAGCAGTATTTGCAGAATTATCCCCCTGCCCCTCCAGCTAACAATCATAGAGATGCTTAGGAACTAAATCACCTTTATCCAAAAATGCAACTCATTATTTTTCACATGTTTTTAATGCAGTTAATACCTTACATTGTGTTCTATTTGTTCATATTAGAATTGCTATCTGCCAACAATTTTTTATGGTAATGTCTTTATGATATACATTCTCCTAGGACAAGTATGGATTTCAAGGTAGGTATTCCAATAAAGGTCAACCAAAGTCTGGTCAGCGATCTGATGGAAAACCACAGAAGAAAACTAAACGTGAGTTCCTTTTAGTTTACATTTATGGTTTGTTCTTTCATTTTGTTTAATTCCCTTACCCATCCTCAGTCACTTGCCTGTTCTGGTTAGAATTTCTTGTTCAGGAGATAAGTTAAGGACCTGGTAGCAAATTATTATGAGGAAATACATAGAACCCTGTGAGATTTTGAAATATTACAAATACACCTGGTAATGGAAACCTCTCGTTATAAATTTTAATATGAAAAAGCCACCCCTAGTTTCTTAGTCAAAGATTGCATTTCTTGTTTACCCCATTTTGAGTTATATTGTTAATATTTTAAATCTTGGTAAATATATGTATTCCACCCAATTATTTTTAATGAATGTTTTTGAAGTTAGGAAAGTACACTTTTCCAGCAATAAGTGTTGTCATTATAGTTAAAAAATTTATAATGTTTTGGCACACGTGTAGTCTTTACAATTTTTAAGGTTGACATACAAATAATCAGAGCATGCATTGAAAGATGTTTTGCTATGCCATCTGGGACTTCCGTGTCCAACTGAATGTTTCTTTAAATTAACACTTGCTTACTTTCCTAACCACTGATCTCCATTATATGTTCAGGAAAAATCAGAAGAGAAGGTTTTTCTGAGGACTTTGATGGCCATCCTGAGCAAATATTCGAGGCAACATTTGGTAACAGATGTTATACCTGGTCCTTTAACAATTGGAGGGGTTCTTCTTCCGAACATTCCACATCTGGGTTTGAATGGAGGGAACATTCAAATACATCAAACAAGTGGAAAAATGAAAGTGATGTTGAGGATGACGATGATGCTTCATGTTGTGTAGGATCAAGTTCTGATAGAACTATTCTTGGTCTGCCTCCAACAGGTCCATTAAAGATCGAAGATGTTAAAAATGCGTAAGTGCTTTAGGGTTTCTGTTCAGAGCAAGGTCTTGTAGCAGACATAAAACATAATATATACATTATAAACTGCTGATATCTGTTTATTTCCCATGTAGTTTCCGGTTATCAGCTTTAAAATGGCATCCTGATAAGCATCAAGGCCCTTCCCAGGTGAGTTTTAACTATTTGTTTGACCATTTTGTATCTTTAATACATGTTATAAACTTGGAATTGAAAGGAGAATTATGCATGACAACTTCATGTGTTAGGTTAGCAGTAAACCCACCCTACTCAAAACTCAATATTGGCTCCAAACTGTCTAGTTGAGTGTGGGCGTAAAGAATGATCCATCCTGAACTACCATTGATATCTGCCCTCTTGATGAATATATTTTAGGCACAAAAGTAGTTGCCATGTACTGTGAAATGGGCATTTTATACCATCTACATTTGTACAACATTTATGAACGATGAATAAAGTATAAACAGTCATCTGTCACTCTGATAAAGGGTGCACCAGTGGTCCTACTAATATCTGCCACTGATTAAAATGAGTAAATGACTTATGCATTGATGGTTAATATTCGCTAGCTGTAATTTGTGAGTGGGTTATTCTTAAAAATTGATATTTATAAAAACTAGAAAGTCTACCAAAAAAATGGAAATTGTTTACCATCCCTTTCAAGAAAAAACAATAGGAAAAAAATGTTAAGGAACAGATGCTCTGATGGATTTCTGAGCAAACAGGTATTGTGGATCTCTGTTTAGAGTGTGGTGGAGGGGTGGTGCGACTACAGGGAACAATTTTCAGGTGATGGGGTTTGGTTCGTTGGCTCTGATCTGGAAGGACTAAATGGTTTATACAGGTGGAGCAGATAGGTGGTGGACTTGTGGTAGTTGTAATGAGGAGGTTTCATGTTTGTGGTGAGTTCTAGGTTCAGGTACTACATTTGGGTGCCAGCTTTTGGAGATTGGTGGTGTTGCTCGGACAACATTTCTGGGTAGGTAGTGGCTTGGAGGTGATGTGTTGCTACATAGTATCTGTCTTGATTCCTTATTTGGTCTGGTATATCATGTGGTTTAGGATTCTCAAAAGAGAGATTGCGCTTAGTTGCAGAAAAGGTTGGGACGATGAGTTTAGATCTGCTTGTATGTATCATGCAACGATGAGTTTAGAGTAAGTATATATGTGCATTGTTTATTAAGAAACAAACAAGATTGAAATCTATTGTTTGAATCCAGCATAAAACATGAAAATAGAGTAGTTCATGTTCATTTTTACCGGTTTTCCATCAATTCTAGGCAGCTCTGATGGTTGATGGCTTTCGCTGTTTGCAAAGGGATAAAAATGGAAATTTATTTCAATATAAATAGGATGAATGAGTTAACATGAAGGTTATACTCTGAATTATATATACATATATATATATATATATATATATATAATCAGGTGTTTTAAGGTGCACCGTAAAAGTTACCTTTGTGTTTGTCTTAATCTTCATTGGTTATGTGCTATCAGTCTTATGTTTGCACTTTACCTTTTATGTGATGACAGGCAATGGCTGAAGAAAAATTCAAACTGTGTGCAAGTGCATACAAAACATTATGCAATGCTCTCTCCCCATCTTAGGTGTCCGTTTGGTTTGGTGCAGTATCCAAGTCGGTAAAGATATCCATCGCAATTGATCAATGTTGTACGATTCATTTTATTCTTTTGTTAGCATTTAATTCAAAATAAGGCCAAGTTTGCAACATTGAATGTTGTTCCATTAGTGCTCACTGACTGGAAGAGGAGTTAACAATTGTTCGGTCAGAGAAAGTAGTTTTCTAGAGAAAAATTTAATTCCCCCCAAACCAACACTCGGGATGCTCCCTTTATGATCATGATTCTTTTTTAGACAAACCAAATCAGCCATCTTATGCGAACTTGTTAACAGAATGGAATGCAAATTGATTTTATTATTTTCAATGAAATTGAAGTCGATTACTCTATAATCCCATGTATTTTCTGTTTTTAGAATTTAACTAGTTATATTGACATTAAATATGACCTGTCATGTATGGTGAAATTGTTGACTTTTGAAAGGTAAAGCGATTCGTCGTAGCTTTTAAAAAGTAAAAGTGGTTTCATTATTATTTTTTTTCTCTTTTACATCACTCACAAGAAATCAAATTCAAAGAGAAGAAGGGTGTGTTTGCATTTGCGTTGAAACGTGAAAAAATCACGTTTAACCGAAACAATGAACAATAATTTTAACATAAAATCATGCTGGACGTGGAAAGAGAATGTGTAGAAAAGTATTTTCAAACACTTTCAAACACACGAAAATCTTTCCTATCTTTATAAAAAAATTCAAAAAGAAGAAGAATCCACCAAAAGAAACAGAAAGTTGGCCTCATCTATAGCTAGTTTCGTTGCGCTAGTTTGGCAAAAGACAAGCACAGAAAAGCTATTTTTGACGATGTTTGAAGGCAACAAAAGAGAGCTCGCAAGATGGTCTGAAGTGATTAACAAACCCGGCGGCGTGATTCCCTTTTTGGTAGTATCTGTTGGTAAAATAAGTGGAAAAAACGATTCTTGAGAGCAAAGTGTGATCCTTGGAAGTAAATACAAAAATTAGTTGGAAGCTGCGTGATATGGATTATGCGTGGATTCAATGCGGCACGTATCTCTCCCATAGAAGCTGATTCAACGCGTTTTGAAACGTGAATAGATAACAGAATATACTTAGTCTTAGGGTACCATAAAGCAGGCACATAGGGTACTTTTGAGTGTTAGTTGGCAAATAAAAGCAAAAGAATCACAATGACGAGAAATGGGAATCGATTTGACGAAAGTGGAAATGAATAAGAAAATAGAAAATAGAAAATAGAAAATTAAAAACAAAGAAGAACGACAGAGGAAGAAATCATGAAGCCGTAGATGAAGATCAAGAAGCCGAAATGAAGGGCCCAATTCCTCTTAAACTTTCCGAAATAGGACTCAGGGGGTTCCTGGTAGTGAATCTCGAAGTCTTCGTCGGCGAGGGCGTCGTAGTCGGCGGCGGAGAGCCTGATCTTGATCTCCCGGAGCTTCTCGGTGGCGAGGCCGAGGGTGAGCTTGTGGCAGCGGCGCTGGTACTTGAAGGCGTTGATGCACCTTAGGGTTTGGGCGACGGAGACGTAGAAGATGAGGTGGGCCATGGAGAGGAGGGTGATGGGGATCCAGCAGTGGCGGCATTGGAGGCGGGAGGAGTGGGCCTGGGCCAGGAAGACGAGGCCCAGGAAGATGAAGAATATCTGGAAGAGCTTGTGCAGCTCCTTCTTCTGGAGGTCGATGGCGCGCTTCTTCTCCAGGGTCTTCTCGAAATGGAGCTGAATGATGGTGTTGAGGGCCTGGAACGCTGTTTCCTTCGACACCGTTTGTTGCTGTTGGTGATGGTGCTGGCTTTCGTACTCTGCCATGGTTAGCTACCTGTGTTTCGCTTCCTCTTCCTCTTCCTCTTGTCTTTGTCTTTGTCCCGACAAGAACGTTGGCACATTGTTGGGCAGGTTATTAATTATTATTGCTAGTTGCTACCCAAACAGTCATGTTAGTAACTTGCCTCAGTAATTATCGCAACCTCCAATCCAATCAAATTTAATACTAGTCGTACTAAACTTTATTTCCTAATTCGTTTTCTTAAATAATAAAAAATTGAGAATGTTTAAAAGAATTTAATTCATTAGAATTTTGTATTACGTGAGGGTTTTTGGGGGTGGTTGGTGGGAACAGTGCATGTTACTCTCGAATGAAAAGCAATCTCCATAGAATTTAAATAATGTATCATCAAACCTTTCGCCTTTTGCTCTTCGACGTCATTGTTTCTTCTTTTGTTCCGTTTCAGTTGGAAATCCACAATTTTATTTGTATTTTGATTGATTTTCTTTTGAAATATATCCATGTTGAGAAGAAAAACAAAATAGAAAGGGGAGGAATGGAGGATGATGAAAAAAAAGTGACAAAAAATGTCTTTCTCAGAAACCATCTTGGACGATAGCCAAGGTTGACTGAACAAGAGGGGTAAAGGTAAGTTGGAAAAAGGAGAGAAAGTGAGGGGAAAAAATAATAAATAAATAAAATATATGTAGTTTATAATAAATTTTGGATGTAATTTTAAAATGTTCAAAGTCAAAATTTTAGTGAAAACTTTATATATAGTTTTGAAGGATTTAATCAAATGAGAATGAGTTTGAAAAGGAGAAAAAAAAATTGAATTCTTTTTACTTTGGGTGAAATTTAATAATTACTATGTAATTGGCTAATTTTGAGTAAAAATAAGTTTAAAGTAACCCTTGAGTATGTGAATTAATTAACATGAGATTATTTTAATTTCTCAATGATAATATATATCTGGTTTAAATTCTAGGTATATAGTTGCAAAAACATTTGAAAGAAAAGTTTTATTTGCATGAAGTGGTCTTATCCAACCCAAATAAAATTTTCTTCTATAAAGGATATATCTAATATGTAAATAAAATAAAATAAAATAAGAAAGTAAAGCAAATTATTAATTGATTCAATTATAAATATTCTGAGTTAAAAAACGTTAAGAATGAGAAAGTTTTCGGTAAAAAAAAGTTAATGAAATGAATTAATCAAATAGAAAATCAAGAAATTAAATTTGCTGAAAAATTTTGAATGACTAAAACCATACATTAATTAAAATAAATAAAATAAAAAAATGCTCAATTTGTTTTTGTAGTAATTAAATAGTAATTACCAAAAACAAATATTGGAATGGAGTTAAATATGTATTTAAATAAAATTAATTTTAATTGTAACAATGCCATATTTTCTTATAAAATCCTCTTGTTATCTTTTCAGAGATTTAAGTAAAAATATATTTAATGTTGAACAAATAAATAAAAAAAAGTTCTTTATCTTACAGATAAGAAAAAGAAACTGCTGCGAAAGATTTAGAATCATTCTTTAAATTATTTCACAATAATATTCATAGATGATATTAAAATGAAACCAACAGCTGACCTGTCTTAATTGTAGCAGTGTTAAGTATTTAGAGTTTATTTGAATTAATTTTTTCAAAAATATTTATAAAAAATATATATATAAATAAATAAATTTTTTTATAAGTTAAAATTAGTTTATGTATAAATTAAATTTTCTCATATAATTTTTTTCAAAAAATTATAAATCAAATTTTACATAAACTAATTTTAGTTATAAATTTTTTTTTTCCTCTCAAAGAGTGTTTTTAGAAAAGTTTCATAACAACACGTCATTATCATATAATTAACATTTTTTTGGAGTTTGGATTAAAGACTCAACCATTTCTCCCGAATGGTTGAGAGAAAATCAACCCTTAAACAGAATTATTTGTCTCGTTTATTCGTTCAAGCAAAATTATTATCTTAAATAAAAAGAAATAGAATTATTTGTATAGTTGTTTGTGGTGGAATTCGTTTACGAGTTCTTTTCACTTGAACTGGCACGCAATTGTTTCAATTTAGAGAAGAATGATGTATACAATTAATATTATTTTTGAAAATCTCTTCATAGTGACAAAAAATTATATTTTTTATGAGATGAATCTCACCAATAATAACATAGATAAATAATTATGTTGATCTTAATGTGAATGATTTTATGTGATGATGAGCATTTTTTGTCAAATGATTATGTGTAGTCAATCATGGATTTGGTCCATCTTTTAACTTTAAACCCCTATGGATGATATATTATTTACAAAATATTGTGAATTATTTGTAAACATCAAAGGGAATGAGATTTTATTAAAGCTAATTAAAATAAATAGATAATGGTAACCTAACATTTATGATTGAAGATCTCATGAAGAAGGTTCAATGGGAAAACAAGTCACTTGTTAGTTCTATTGGCACTAAAATTAATTTTGTAATCTCTTTCCATGGTGTGAAAAAGTGCTAAAGTTGCATTAATGAGAGAATAATCTTTATAGTTGAACTTTATATATTATGAGAAAGTTTAACCTCTTATAAAGATTTTAATGATTTTCATATCTCTTATGAATGATATATGATTTGCAACATACACATAATGAAATCACTTATATATGAGTATCAAGTGAGGCAACTTGCATGAAATCTTGATAAGATGTTTAGAGCACTCATAAATATCAAGTGCGTGCATGGCCTGAAAGTGCAATGCAATGATTAACGGCAAGATTTTGGGGTGTATTGTAATTGGTTTACCTCTAATACACACCAAATGTTTTGGATCTAATAACTTGCTATACTCATTATACTGTGTATTAAGTTTTATCAATATAAGTTTAGTTCAATAGCTTGCTACAGGTTCAATTTATTACATCATACATGAGAACCCATAATGTTTTTAAAAACTTTTGAAATATGTATGGAATTGTTGTACAGTTTGAGATATTTCAAAAGATTAATTAATTTGTGAAATTATTTTATTAATTACCGATATTAAATCCTAATTAATATCTATTTTAATGAGTTATAATAATTTGATCGTTGTAATTTTAATTAATCTTAATGATCAAACGTTTCAAAATTAATTGATTTTAATTATCGTGATTAATTAAAGTCACAACGGATTCAATTGGAGTGGATGTATTGAACAATGCTCTTTTCTCTGTTATCTCTTTTTTTTGTTAAAAACTTGTTAGTTCTGTATTTCTAGTCGATCATATTGTGTCTTAAAAGACAATGCATTGCACACTTTAGGAATTTTAAATTAATTTATGTTCTCAGTATCATGGACTTACATGAAAGTCTGTAAATAAGTTTAGGGGTTTAGATAAATTATTTAGGATAATACGTTGCACGCTTTAGAAATTCTGATTAATTTGTGTTTTCAGCATCTATGAATTTACGTGAAAATATATAGATAAATCCTTTATGATAGTGTCTCAGTAAATTAATTTGTATTCTCAGTATCCATAGGCAACAAAGTTTGTGTTTGATGTTATGGATAATCTATTACATCAAAATTGATTTACATGACAATTATCTAATTATGTAGTGAAAGGAAGGATAAGTTTGTACTATATATATAGAGATATATAGAGAGAGAGAAAGAAAGAAAGAGAAGTATGTTGTAGAGATAGAAAGAAAAGAAAAAGAACTAATCACGTCAATAACCACAAAGACATGCATTTGCGTTGGAACTTGGCAGTGTATTGGAAAGTAGATCGAAAATGAGTAAAACAAGCACAGACTAATTTATTTTCAAAGTGTTCCAAACACAATGAACCAAAAATAAAAGAAGTTTTCCTCATCGAACCCATATTTTATCATCCAACTTTGAAGTCTCAATTAAAAGCGAATACGACAGCTAGTAAGCGATAGAGTCTGCTCTGGTGAGGCATCGGTAACCAATGTAAAGACCAGCAGCAAGAAAGGGAACAACAAAGTCATAAAATGCGAGGGACTTGGACCTTCCATCCTCTTTGATCACATAGGCACTCATCTCTTTGGTGTTAGATTCCTTGTCCACAACATCCTTCAAATCTACATCTTTAACTATGGCACCTTGGAGAACACCAACTTGGTACTTTAGGACCACGTTTTGCGCTGCTTTGCTATGTCCAATAGCATCAAACTCCTTTGTCGCATCATTCCCACCTACCTCTAAAATCACTTCTTCCCCTCCCGGGTGTTCCTCCAAGAACTTTGTCACGTCCAACACCTACACAACTTAAAACAATCAATCAACACCTTCAAATCATATATTAATCTTCTCATTCATAATAATCATTTACAACTTATGCATATTACTCAATTAAGAGAATTAAAATCTTTTTTTCCAATGATATCGAATTTAATACCAAGAGAATTTATAACAACTCATAGACCTTAGTAACAACTAGACTTTCCGGTATATGAGTTAGACTTATACTAAATGATATATTTATTAACTATAAAAAAAAATTGTGATGAAATAATGTATATATAATTAAGAAGGTACTACGTACTCTGCCATTGATGACCACCCAGCAGTCTTTGTTGGATTTGTGTTGGGAAACCTGTGAGAGAGTGAAAACCCTTCGTTCTGCCATGCTTCCTAATCAATGAGAATTTTGAGCGTAGTTCCTATGACAAGAATAAACAATGTTGTAGCTTGAAACAATATGATAGATAAGTTGCCCAAATTTATAAAAGGGTGGTAGATAAGTTGCACTTTCAGTTACTACCACGTTTTTTTCTTCCTCCTAACGAAAGTTGTCAACTACCAGTCCACCACGTCGATAGGAAGATCGAACTGGCACCATTTATAATTATTTATTCCATATCATCGTCGTCTAGAAAATCGATTTCGAACATATAAACTGATTTCTATTTAATTAATTTACTTCCCATACAATTTCATTGTATATTTTAAAAGATTCAGAGTTTTATTTTGTTTTTTAATTCATATGATGATGTTTGTGGTGGAATTCATTTACGAGTTCTTTTCACTTGAACTACACGCAATTGTTTCAATTTAAGTATTTACGATTTAAGAAGACAAGAGAAGGTAACTAATAGACATTTGTTTCCAGACTTTCATTAACGAATATTAAGCAATAATGTTCATGTACGTAAATACTCAAATGAACAATCAATATATTGGCAATACAAATCATAGTTCATTTCACATAAAGATCCAATTACAATATCAGGATTAAACTAACTACGAATTGAAACTAATTACACTAATCCTAAGAAAAACAAGAAAATGTGGCCAAGAAGTGGTCATACCCAGCAGCAATCTCATGCACGGATGCCATATGATAGGCAGAAAGTGCTTACAAAAGTGCGAGTATGAAATTTTCGACCCCTTTGAAGGAACAAGCTTCTCGTATTTATAGAGTTTAATCGAGAGCGGTTAATCTTGTGCAAGTACGTCGTGGGTGTGCAACTGCTATCCACTATGCTTAATGACGTGTAATTTCTCAACTGTTCTCCCACGTTCCTCAACTCTGCTCTTCAACCCTTCGACCAAACAACTACCTTAGTGTAACCACACAACCGCTCAAAAATCGCCAATAACTCCTTTTTTGCATTTCTCGATCAGTCCTCAAACAGGTATGCTTACGATTTCTGATATCCGTTTTTTGGTACCTCGTCCAACCTCGTCGTTTTTTTCGAGAATTTTTCAAATGCTTTTCGACTAGCCGTAACAATAGTAATGCATGATGAATAAATCATTGTTGTGCCATAAAGTGATAATTAATAGCACATCACTATTTTGTTGACTTAATGCCTCCGTTTTTTTTTTATAGTCATTTTGTCAGAATTTGTTATTTTTTTTTCATTGTCATTTTACTAAAATTAATGACTTATTAATTTTTTTTTCTTTATTTTTACCCTTGATAATTAATACATGTTTACCGAACAATGTATGTATTTATTTTTAATGTTTACTTATTTTTTCTCCAACTACCCATATAAAGTTAATGTGCATTTATAAAAGCAATATGTTCCCAACAAAATACTATAAAAAAATAATATAACCATTAATTAATGGACATGTATAATTAAATACAGTAGGTTACAGTTCACGTGTAATCAATGCATTAATAATTAATGGAGTAGATTGCAGTTCAACAGTCTCAAAAATGTAAAAAAAAATGGTAAAATAAGAAAGTAAGTAATAAATATTTTTATAAAATATCAGTGATTTCCTTAAGTCCCGTGCAAAATCTTAAACGACTATGAAAAAAAACGGAAGGAGTAAATGTAAATAGATTAACTTATGATAGAAAATTAGATACTCATAATTGATGTCAGACAATAACTGCAGACACAATACGAGCATAGATGATTGAGTGTCGTACAATTTTTTGTTCTTCGTTGTAAATATTTTTTATCATTGGAATTATTAGGTGTGAAGTTCAAGCTTACTCCTATTACTACTAAGTACTAACCGATATTCAAAAGTTTTGCTCATTTTTATTTCTTTAAATTCTGAAATGTTAGTATAATTATTATTCTCTATTCATTTCAACTACCTTATGTTGGCATGAGTATCAAGAGCAAATAGTTAAGGATCAAATCTTCACTATTGTGAACACAGAAACTAAATACTCCTTGATACTGGAAAAAAATTGATTTTTGTTTTTTTTTTTAAATTTTATTTTCCTCTTAAACGACCCATTAGTACTATTTAACTCCAGGCTCATCATATATACACCTCTTTTTTTTTAATAAGTACACCTCCTTTATTTTTTTTTAAATTTATAAAATATTGTTTTTTTTTTAATTTTCTAATTTTACACCTCCAACTTTCAATTTGCTACTTTCTTCTTTTTTTTCACACACTTTTTTTTTATAGTTTTTACATGCTACCAAAATAGGTGTGATGAAAGAAAAGTAAGGGAGTACATGTAAAAATTGAAAAAAGGAGGGAAGATGTGTGAAAAAAAAGTACTAAATTAAATATTGTAGATGTAAACTTAAAAAATAAAAATTAAAAAATTAAAAATATTTTAAAATTTTAATTATTTTTTTAAAAAAGGAGGTGTACTTATAAACAAAAAGAGGTGTATATATCATGAATCTTAACTCGATCATAATAGAACAAGATGGTCTACAAGAGAGAGACGGAGACAAAATGTGTAAAGGCCTAGAAATGAGAATGGAAAGGATGGCCCAGTGGGAATTGGGCTCAACAAAAAATAGCCCAATGCAGAACTCCAGGGACGCAGCTGAATGTGACCTTGTAGTTAGTTTAGTTGATAGTTTTTTGTTTTTTTAAGTATACAACCAGTATTTTTTTAGTCATTATTTTAGTCCTAAAGAATACAGGCTAAATATTTATTTTTTATAATTAAATGTATATAATAAATATTTATTATTGAATATATAAATCATATTGTAATTAAGAGTCACAATGTAAATACTTTTAATGTTTAAACTACATTTTAAATTTAAAATAAATACTTTGTATTAGGATACAATTATTTAAAATTATTAATTTCTAGTTTTTTTGAATATATAAATTATTTTTTTGAATATATAAATTATATTATAATTAAAATTCATAACAAATAAATACTTTTAACATATAAATTATATTTATAAATATAAAAAAAAAGTATATTTTGATATAAGATTATTTTTAATTACTAATAATTTTTAAAAATACTAAAATCCAATTTAAAAATAAAGATAAAACAATAAAATGAACATAAGGCTTAAGAGGTTAAATACATTCTTTCTTGATTATTGTCGTTGGAAGAATAATTTTCTCTTTTCTCCTCAAAACATATGGACAGTCTTGACAAATGTAGTTTGTTCACCTAAATATCATCCATTAAATAGCATCTCATGTCATATGAGATTTTATTCATTATGTATTGTGCTGTATAGGACTTTATCCTAGCAAAATGTCATTAAAGTTTAAACATATGTTCAACACATTAATGTCATTATTTTGAACCACAATCCCAAAAAAAAAGGCATGTTAAATCCATATGTTTTGTGATGCAATAATTTTAAGCATGATCCTAGGTTGGTCATGATCACCACGACCAAATTGTCTTTTTTATGTTATTGGAAAAAAATCTATTATCAATGCAAACAATTGGTGAAACTTAACATACTTAGAAAATTACGAGTATTTTCCATTTGCAACATGACTGATGGTGCAAGCATTACGATAGTTAGGTCGTTGAATCTCATGATTTTAAACATGAAAAATTCTTGACAAAATTATGTTTGGAGCCACTAATTTTGTTTTATTTATGGGTTTATTGATTTGGTTTTTACTAATGTGTAATCTATGTATTATCTTAGTCCATGGTTTATGTTGTTGGGTGGTTTGATCTTCATTGTATTTAATTTAATTGGTTTATGACTTGTCATTTCATTTTCTTTCTTGTTTGTTGATTCATGATTTTATTGTAACAGTGTTTGTTAATTTTCCTCTTCTTAAAATTGTTGATGTAGTTCAATTAATTTTTAATTTTTAAACGCTTATATTATAGAGAGCTTAAATTTAAGCAATCTGATTTTCCACCTAAACATACTTCAACAGGTGTTTTTTTAAAAAAAAAAAAAAAAAAAAGGTTTTCTTTTACAAAACACATTCTTATCTTTAAGAGATTATTGATAGGAGACTTCCTTTTACTTTCGTGGGCCTCCAAATCGCATAGCCTATTTAATTATTAGGTGCTTAAGTTCCCAAGAGTTTGAGTTAGACTTTTTGTTTGGCCCAAACTGTGAGACTGAAAACTCTTGTGGGAAAAAAATCCATTAATGTAATAAAGTGTCTCATTAAGATTATAAGCAGCTGTTTCCATGTGCAATAACGTGTCTCACTCTCAGTACACAGCACACACATTATTCAATGGAGACTTCAACTTGTCTTGTTCTCGTGCCAATACTACTGGTCTACTATGGAACTGCGTGCTGTAAGATATTGTTGGAAAGAAAGTAAAGTTTCACTTTTAAATAAAAGGATGTCCATTGATAAAAACATCTTTTGGATGATATCTAAAAATAAAATCCTGATAACTTAAATCCAAAATGAAAAATATTTTATCAGTGTGAAAACAGTCTACTTAACATCTATAATCAGTTTATTCAATCTATTATAGTTGAGTTCAGTTTTTCATATTTGATCAATTATAAATGTATATAAGATTGATTCAGTTTTGTAATATATAATAATAATCAGTTTATTGAACCTATTAAAGTCTTTATGAATATTTGACGCGAAATTAATTATAAGAAAAATATTCTACCAAAGGCAAGGAAATTCAGTCAATACAAGAGCATATTTGGGTTGGGTGTTCTCAAAAAACGGCCATTCAACGTTAATTTGGAAACGTTCGTTCTGGAACTTCCAATTACTTTGTCAAATCCAATAATGCCATAGTCATTACATTTACCAAAAAAAGCTAGGAATTAAGCACTTATTTGGTAAGAAACAAGATGCATACCCATCCAACATGATTGCCAATAGCCTTGCCCACGCTTGACGTAATCGTCCATTCCATTACTTTAAACAAAAATAGAAATAGTGCATACTTTATACAATTTATTCGAAAATTAGAAAGTGAGAAAAGATAAATGAATTGATAAATATTTCAAAATTTTATTGTAAAAATACTACAACTGAAACAAAAATGCACTTTCATTATCATTACAGGTCACTACTAATGCCAGTGTGCCTTTCTTTATTGTCAGAAGCCAACAAATCCAACCATTTCCTACCTGGTCACACATGGGTTTACAAACTTCTAGGGAAAATTTTATAATATTAAATAACACGCCAGTAACTTTATTTTTTACAGACAGACACATCTCTCTCTTTCTCTGTGCGCGTGTTCCGTTCGGTGTATCATGTTCCCTAAAGAAAATTAAAAAAAAAAAACGATGAAAAATGGAAGATACAGTGTAATGAAGCATTGATACATACAAAAAACGAACACCCTTGACCTTGAGATCGATTTGTATTCTATCTAAATCTAAACCAGGAAAGCAATCGAATCTACTCCTCCCTCTGGTAAATGATTGGAAAGTCAAAGGAAGGCACGTTTAATTTGTTGTCAGAGAAGAAGTTGTAGCATTAAAGAATCTCTTCAAATTAACTCATAATTGCTATAGAAGCAGGACTATTATCAACCGTCTGATTCTGATACCCACTTTGATCTTCATTCTGATCCGTGTTCTCTCTCTCAGCATCTTCAGAAGATGACTCATCCATGTGTTGTTGTTGTTGTTGTTGTCTCTCTTCTTGACTCTCCATGATATGCAACAACAACTCCTCAGGCTTCAACTCATTCCCAGAACTATTATTATTAGTATCACAACCACCAGACTCATCCACCTTCTTAGGCCTTTTACTATACAAAGCCTCGAGATGGTGGTAATAAGGACACGTTTTGGAATCCTGAGGCTTCCTCTTGTTCTTCTCCTTCATCCTCTTGAAGTACTTGTTTATGTTCTCCCATTTCTCCTTACATCTCTTGGCACTGCGATCATAGCCAAGACTTTTCATTGCCAAAGATATCTCCTCCCAAAGAGGCCCCTTAGACCCATTATTATTAGTAGTAGAATTATTATCATTATTATTATTATTATTCCCTTGTGACTGCACCTCTAGCTGTGTCCTCAACCTTATCAAAGCCTCAACTTCATCCTTAGGCCACCTTGAAGCAGTCACATGCACCAAACTCCCCACAGCAACATTTCCACATTCTTGATGCTTATCCATATGAGTCACATCATTCCCATTTTGTTGCATGTCCTTGTTTGGAACCTGAATTTTGTGGAGCAACTGCACCGTGCCTTGTGCTTCTGCGAACTTTCTAAGAAACGCAAGCACTGCTTCATCTTTTGCCGCAGCAATGGACCTTTCCTGAGCCAGAAGCTCACGCTCTCTCTTAATCCTTGCCAACTCCTCCTTCTTCCACGCTTCCTCCCTGGCCAGTCTTTCCCTCTCGCACTTGTCCAACACCTCCATGAAATTCTTCTGCAGCACCTCTTGCTTCTCTATCACTTCCCTCATCAACGCCTCCAAGAACTGCGTCATCTTCATCTTCCTACTCTTGTTGTTCCAAGTGGTGGAACTAGAGTGCTCCCCCGCGTGTGCCTCTCGAATAACAACATGAACATCGTTGTTGTCGGGCTGGGGAAGTGAGTGGTCTAAAGCTTCCAATTGCTCGAAAAATCGATAGGTTTTGGCAGCGTTGGATTTGCCGCAACGCCCTTCCTTGGTCCTCCTATGGTACTTATAAATGTTCTCGAATTTCTCCTTGCACTTCTTGGCACTACGATGATATCCTACTTCCTCTAGTTTCCTGAATATGTTGTTAATTCAATTGTTGAATTGAAGTAAAGTAAAGAAAAATTGTAGATTTATACAGAATGCAAGAGTAATTGAAAAGAAAAAAAGGAAGGTAATTAGTAATTACCTTGAGACTTGTTCCCAGAGAGGGGCTTTGGGGGTTGAATCTCTGAAAGCAAGGTCCATGTCTGACCTTATCTTGAGCAAGGCCATTGTCTCCTCCCGAGGCCAGCGGTGGACGGGGGAATTCCGGTGAGCGTCTTCTTGGGGATTGGAGGCGTCGGAGCGCGGCGCGTTGTCTGGTAAAGTTGAGATTTGCAACATGGATTTCACCCGAGTTACAGCTAAAGTGAGGGGAAAGGGTAATTGCCTTGTGTTGAAATTTGAAGAAGGCCTTGTACTTACTTCTACGTTCTACCATACCATTATTGTCATTTATTTACATTTTCAAAGGTGAATGACTATGAGATATCCATATTCCCACTTGTCTAAGTTTGACAAGTGCGGTCAATATTTGTGGGCTTTTTATCCTGGCCCTGGATGGGGAAGAAAAGGAACGAAGGCCCACAAAGCCCACATTCTTGTTTTGTACGTTTCTGCCTCTCCGCTCTCCGCTGGCTTTGCCCCACACCACACACCGCATTTTCTTTCGCCTGTCGCTGAAAAACTAAAATATCCCTTCCGTCAATTAGCCCACAATTGCATTTGCCTCTCATCTCACCTACAACCAACAATAATCCTTTCAATTTCAATTTCAATTTTCCTTCTTCTTTTTTTTAAATATCCCAGTTTATATGACTTTACTCAAAACAACTTTCACTTCGTTAAATAACCAATTATTAAAAAAAATTATGTTCCTATATAGCTAAACCATTTGAATTAAATTAAGCAAGTCCTTAGCCTTATCAAATAGCGTGAAAGAGAAGCTTATTGGCCTAAGGTCAAGAATTTAGCAAGTAGAGATGTGAGATATTTGAGATGGGAATGGAAAGGGGAGTGTCGTTGTCGTTGTCGTTATCGTTGTCGTTATCTAAGAGCATACTATTAGATAGTCTAATTTATCGGCGTGGTGTGCTTTTTAATTTTAACCCCTTCTTATTTGGTTGGTTGAGTAACTTTGAGGATGGTTACGGTGGAAAACGACAGCATTTGAGTTACGTAAACCGTTCCAACACTCCTCACGCCACCTCCACTCTCGTCCTTTTCTTATACTCTTTCATTTTATCTTTATCACCTCTTTTTTTCTTTCCCCCTTTTCAACCATTTTACTCCGACTACACATATAACCTATTATCCGATAACACAATATATTAACCAAAATTTCAATTATCATGCTTACACATATATGATCTCATAATTATACAAGTTTAATTTTACCATTATACAGGACTAGCTTAAGGGTGAACCCAACAAAATTCTTGCTTTAATTCCCCTTCAAAAAATATATATTTTTATATTTTAAAAGTCACTTTTTTATTTTTAAAATTCAATGTATCTCTAAAAAATATATAAATATAATTATTTTTCAAGAATTATCTCTAAAATATTTTTATTTTTTCATCAAAAGATGTTATTATTAATCTTTTTTTAAAAAATCTCACTTTAAAATTATTTTAAGCCTAATAATATATTGGACCAACTCTTTTATTAAATTTTAATTTTTATTCGCTAAATTTTATGATATTAACTGCTTTCCATTTCAAAATTTTAGTTCTTTTAAAATATTAACACATGTTTATACTAAGTGTAAATGAGTGATTAAGACCACTTTAAATGAGATGTTAATGTTATTTTGAGTGAAATTTGTATTAAAAATTAACACTAATAATGAAAGGGCCGTATAAAAGAAAGTGGTTGGGAATATAGTAGAAATTTGCAGATTAATAAATGAGGATAATTTAGTTTTAATGCGCACGAATGGAATATTTCTTTATCTATATATAAAATACTAGAAAAATCAAAGTTTTGGAATGAAGGAAGTAATAAAAATTTATACCGGTTATAACCTTTAAAGTAGGTATTATCTAAGTTAATAAATTTATTAAATATTTTAAATTGTGATATTTTTTTTTTGTAAAGATAGGAAAGATTATAAAGATAGTTGCAGTGAGGATTGAACATAAGTCCTCATGTTTCTAACTACCATAATCCCTTCCCACCCAATTACTATACTAATCCTAATCTTGATAAATTGTGATTAGATGAATATAAAAAAATTCATTATTTTACATTTTATTGCGCCATAACACATTTAACTCACAAACCACAAAGTTTGGGTCCAGTGAAAATTAACACATAAGAATGTAAGAATGTGGGCATCTAAGAGTTGATCCATTTAACTTGCTAGTTAAACAAGTTTAGTTTGCGGATCAATCTTTTAAACTCGCATAAACTCACGTAACACGTAAAATAAATTTTAATTTATTTAAATACTTTTAATTATTTTTATAAAATAAATTATGGAAGTAAATATTCTCGCATTTATTGCTACTGCACTGTTTATTCTAGTTCCTACTGCTTTTTTACTTATAATTTACGTAAAAACGGTAAGTAAAAGTGACTAATTTCGATTAAATATTACTTCTTAATATTAATATGACTCCCTAATTTTTATCAATATAATCAATGATTTAATAAAAAAAATGAAAAAGGTTTTCATTTTAGGGTCTTAGTCTAAAAAAAATGATCGGACTACAATCAGTGTAATCCAGATAGTAGAAATAGATTTCATTTCTACTATCTGGATTTTATAGAATTGCGTTCAAAATTTTTTAATTTTTTTTTGAGTTTCATCTACTTAATTTGTATTGATTCCAAGAAATCTGAAATAATCAAAAAACAACTCATATTCTTCCGATTCTAATTTTTTTAGATTTCGGATTCTTTTTACAATATCAATATCATTTAAAAAAAGAGGGAAGGGGTAAAAAAGTAGGAATGGGGGCTACGCGGTCCCTCATTTTCTATATAGGTAAGAGTCAGTTCATCGAAATAGAAATTTTACGAAGAATTCGGTTGGAATAGGAATAAATTTCCTATTATTTTGGATTCCCTTGTTGATTTTTTCAAAATACGAATAAATATGGGAATAATTCAAATATTTGTTTGATTGAAAGAGTATTTTCTATTTCTACAATATACATAGAAGTAGAACTCTGAAATGCAGATATATTTTTAATTTGAATCCAATTAATTAGTATAAATGAAATACTCTAATTCAACAGTTCCAAAATGTAATCAAAACCGGGGTAGAAAACACAAAATTGGTACTTTGATCCCTTAAACTCAATTATTAGTACCCTTATAGTCCACTTCTTCCCCATACTACGAGGGAAAGAGAAAATGAAAAAACTACCATTAAAGCAGCCCAAGCAAGACTTACGATATCCATGTAAATTTTGTCTCCTATCTCTATCAATATGAAGGAATTATTTCATTATTGTTCCAAAATTTTTCTTCTATTATTTTTTTTTTGTATTATTAACTAAAAATACAAGAATATAAAAATATTATAATAATAGTGAAATTGCCGGTACAGAGTCAAAAAAAAAATCGAATTAAATAGAATCAAGACATATTAATTTGCAAACTTATATTCTTATCTCTATTTGAAAAAATCCCTTAATGTCTCCCGATTCGTTCTCTAAAATAATAGGAAGATATCTTTCCTATCCATTTTTTTTACTAGAGGTTGGTGAAGAGAAAGATTTTTTTGATTTCTATTTTCTATTTTATTTCGATTTTATATTATAATATAGATATAGAATAATTTTCCAATTTTATTAGAATATAGGTATAGATATCTATATAGATATATATAGATATACTTTTAAGAAAGCAAATTAGCTAAATGAACTATTCAATCTAACTAATCTAACTAATATTGATTAAATGCAGATTAAATGCAGAAGCGCTCATATACTTTCTATACAAGGTTTTTCTTCCGCCCCTTCTCTAACTAAAAATGTAATTCTCTATACGACTTATCCAATCTAATTCAAGACTCGGTAAGTAGACGTACACTACAATAGTTGTGTAGTGAAAGAACTATCATTTCAAAATGGATCGATTCCTTTTCACTATTAGAATCTTTCCTTGAATTCGAGACGAAAAGATTTACAGTATTTTTTTTTAGAACAAACCTCCCGATTCTTATAATTTATAATCAAACAAGTCTTTCACTCGCTAACTTCTGTTGTAAAAAAGTTTTCTATAAAAAAAAACGTAATACAATATTTCATTTTAAATCTCTTGTCGATAAGGCGACACCCGGATTTGAACTGGGGAAAAAGGATTTGCAGTCCCCCGCCTTACCACTCGGCCATGCCGCCAAATAGATATATGAAGTGTATAAGAATACCCGCCCTTTTTTTTTTCTATTGAAATGAAAAAAAAAGCTTACACCTTCTGTCACATACGATAAAAATCTTGAGACAAATCGCAACCATTAACTATTAATTTATGAATGATTCTTGAATATTTGAATCTAGAATGGTTTTTTTTATTAATGAGATACTTACTTTTTGTTAATCTTTCCCTTTTTTGATTTTTAATAATTTTCCACTTTTTAATTAGAATAACTTTCTTTACTTTATTCGAATTCATTAAAATGATAATCAAAATTTCTTAGAATTCGAATTCTGAATTTCATTTTCTAATGAAATTCTACGATTACTTCATTTTTTTATTACAAATAGAATTCGAATTTTTTTTCCAAATATCAACAATATTTCTATTCTTCCTTAAAATATTAATACTATTGCCTGTTTTTTCTGAAAAAAAAAGTAAAAGCCCCTTATCGGATTTGAACCGATGACTTACGCCTTACCATGGCGTTACTCTACCACTGAGTTAAAAGGGCCCTATTTTATTCAATTCCTAAATAAGGAACTTGCCAATATGACTAGTACATCTATTTGTTACTGCATATACTTATTATATAATATATATTATTCTAAAATGAAAATAACTGGGATTTTAATCTATATCTATATATAGATAGATATATTATTTGCATAACAACTCATCAAAGAACAAGAAATTGGATTTGCCTAGTGAATAAAATATAGTTAAAAAAGAATTCATTAATATTGTATTTGATCAATATCAATGGAATGGATTATTTCCAAATGGATTCTTGCAGTCATTCTCATCATAACACCCAATTTATTTCATTTTTACATAAATGTACTCACCAATTCAAATGATTCATAGAATCATTTTTAAATGGATTCAATTTGTCCTGTCCCTAAACCAAATTTTGATTTCCCGGCTTAGTATGAGTGATAAATATACCTATCGAATCTTAATAATGAACGAAAGAAAGTGAAAGAAATAAAGTTTTAACTTAACCTCCCGTCCTTTCCAACAAAGCAATCATTCTTGCAAAGGCTTTTTTGTTTATTTGACTTTCTTTTACATTACTTATTTTTTTTTTTTCATTTTATTATTATTAACGATTGAAATAAAAATAAACAAATTTGAAATCTAAATGATGAATCCAAAATTTCTATGGAATTCTGAAAGATGGAAAAATTTTTTTGATCGAATCATATTATTATATTGACAATTTCAAAAAACTGTTCATACTATGAACGTAGTATAATGGCGGTCGGGCAAGTATGCCCCCATCGTCTAGTGGTTCAGGACATCTCTCTTTCAAGGAGGCAGCGGGGATTCGACTTCCCCTGGGGGTAGGGTGTTACGAAAGGAAGTTGATCATGAATTTTCAATAAAAACGGAAATGTATTCTTCCTGTTCCTGGGTCGATGCCCGAGCGGTTAATGGGGACGGACTGTAAATTCGTTGGCAATATGTCTACGCTGGTTCAAATCCAGCTCGGCCCAAGAATTTGCCGATCCACAATGAAATTATATAACCCATTTATTGTTCTCCGGAAATGATTGATGCGCTCTGATACGGAAGAATCAAAATTTGAAACATCCCTAAATGCTATTCTTTTTTTTCTTTATTTCATATTTCCACAAATTCGAATATTTCAAATAATCTAGATTCATATCAAGATCTGTAAATCGAAAATATAAGGAAAATAAAAACTTTTTTTATTGATTAAATTTTCAAAATAGATTTGTCAATAACAAACGTAATCTGTGTTGATCTCACTAAAGTGGATATCGATATATATCTATCTATATATAGATAGATATACAAAAATCCTCCTCTTTCATTTACAGCAAAATGGTTCGAATCCTAAATAGAAAAAAAGGTTTGAAAGATACCGTAAAAATGTGTATGCTATACACCCTTTTCCCTGGGATTGTAGTTCAATTGGTCAGAGCACCGCCCTGTCAAGGCGGAAGCTGCGGGTTCGAGCCCCGTCAGTCCCGATGGATACAAATCCAATCAAAAAGACATCCATTCATTTTTTGTGTGAAAGGGAATCAAAAGAATAAACAAAATCTTATTCCTAATAGGGATATCTTCTGCTTTTTTTCTTTTTTCAGGTAAGGTAAAGGTTTCGACAAAAAAAGAAAAGGAAATTTTTAATTGCGTCAAAAAGAAATGTTTTTTTGGTTTTATTTAGTATGGATAAAAGATCTTCCTATGGTATACTATTTAATTCTCGACGATGAGTCGATTTGATAGCTCAGATATTGTTATTCGTGATATTGATGCGATTTAATATCATATCATCGAAATCAAATTTATACCATTGTTGAATTTATCGATGAAAGATTTATCATCTATATTCTATGGGATTAAATCCCTAATTTTTATTATTGGAAATCGAAGAGAAATAAAACATTTTATTTTAAACAATTATCTTCTTCATCACTTCCTCTTTTTTTTTTATAAAAATTTTCTAGTGCTTTGTCTCTATAATTATTTTTTAATTATTTTTTTAATTTTTTCTCTCTAATAATTAAGATACTCGCAAATTCATCTTTATTATTTTTTGAATCATATATTTTTCATTATTAACTTTAATTTTTTTTAAAACCCTAATCTCTTACCTTATCTTTAATATTATATACATTGGGTATAAGGTTGTGAATTTTCTAAAGACATCATTTCTAAAGATATGACACGTTAATTTTACGATGAATTATTGATTACATACAATATATATTTTGTAATTATTATTTTAAAAATTGTTCTATCTAATTCTTCAAATATACTTTTAAAAAATACTTTATAAAAAAAATATTTTCACCCTTGTGGAAAATACATACTTTTACTCTTCGAAACAGTAATTTCTAAAAATATATTTTTATTCTTAAATATACTTTTGTATTTTTCGAGAGACTAAAAATATACTTTTAAAAAGTACTTTTAAAGAGTAAAAATATTTATTTTTTGAAATTTTTTCTCCCAAAAGTATATTTTTATTTTTTAGAATGTACTTTCTGAAAGTATTCTTTGAAAGTATTTTTCATAAATATATTCATGCTCTTCTAATTTGAAGGTGAGTGTGAAAATATACTTTTGAAAAGTACTTTACGAAAACTAAAAAATATACTTATGTGAAGTATTTTTTGAAAGAGTAGATTTATTTTCACACGAAAAGTAATTTCCAAAAATATATTTTCTGTTTTCCAAAAAATATTTTTCAAAAATATATATATTTTTCAAAAATATATATATTTTTCATTTCTAAAAAGTCATTTAAAAAAAAGGCAATTTAGGAAATAAATAAAAAAATAAAGAAAATGTATTTACCAAAAGCCTAAAATTAAAACAATTTCTAATTACCAAAGGGTAAATAACTTACATAAAAAAAAGTTATTGAACTAAAGTGAAATAAACTACTAAATTGTTGGGGTGGCAAAACGGGTCAGCCTGACCCGTTTTGGCCTGGCCTGCCAATAGCCCGCCAAAAATAGGTCGGGTCGGGCCAGCCCGTCAATGAAAAATGGGTTGAAAACGCTGACCTGCCTCGCCTAAGGACGGGCTGGCCCGCCAGCCCGCATACCACAAAAAGAAATTGCAAAAAAAAATAGAAAAAAAAATATTTTATGATCAAATATAAAAAATTGCTACAAATAAATAAATATAACCAAATGAAATTAAAAATGCATACATATTGCACATAATATATGTTCAATAAAAATAAATTACAAACTTAGAACAAAATCAAATAGAAATTAGTCCACTTACACCAAAATCAAAACCAAATTATAAACATACAAATTACTAATAATCTAAATTTTTTGATAATTCACAAAACAAGTTCATTACTTATGCAAACAATTGAAGCCCAATTACTTTTGCGGGTTGACGGGTTGTGACGGGTCAGCCCACCATTTGGCCCCACGGTTTGGGAGGTTTGGTGAGTTGAAATGATGGGTCCAGCCCGTCAATTTTTGGCGACCAACAAGCCAGCCCGCAGATCACAACCCATTTTGTCATCCCTACTAAATTTTGAAGTTCAAATGACAATTGATTGATCTTCCTGTGAGTATGTACATATACAATACAATGTCACAACATGTATGTTTTATTTTTTTTAAGTAACTATATTTTTTATGATATATGTATATATCAAATTCATTTAAAATTTATTAATAAGTTGGGTTGGATTTTCAACACTAAAATTCAATAATTAACCCAAAGAATATAAAATTTATTTGGGTTAATTTTTACCCCGAACACTAAGAATATTAGAGCCTAAAACTATTTAGGTTGAATAGGGTAGGGTTTAGCACATTTTACGATCTGTTTTTCACAAAATGGGAGCTAGTGCCCATTTAAACGTGAAAGACAGGCCCTTGGGCCTCTTCATTTATAGTCTCTGGATCGCATATACTGGATTTTAAGGAGGCAGATAGTAAATTTCTATTCTGTTTTTCTCATCATATTAAAGAGGACTAATCACATATGATTAAACTATCTTATTAATTAGTTGAAAACCCGATATTTATAATTCATAAATTATGAATTGAGAAGCTAAAAACTCAGATTATCTGAATGGATTAAAAATATTTGATAAAATTAGTTGATAAGGTATAAATTAGGCTAGAAACTTATAAGGTAGCTTATTTTATAAATTATTTAAAGTAATTTATGAAAATAAGTTAAAAGCTACAAAAATAAGTGTTGTACCAAAAAAAATATATTTTTAGTAAAATTATTATTTAATTTTTGTCAAACAAATTCTTAATATATATTCTAAAACATTTGATTACTAAAATAAAAATTAAAAAGTATTTATCACATCAAAAGTAATAAAATACGTAATATTTATTTTTTTCATAAATAAAAATACTTAATAAAATATGTTTAGCAATCAGTTTCTATGGCTAAAATATTGTTTAAAATTCTCCTTTTCTCATATATTTGTCTTTTTCAGGAATTATACATATGTTAAACAAATTACCAAAAAAAATATGTTAAACAAGTATTAATTACACAAACATTATAATATACTTTTTTTTTACAAAATTGCATTTACTAAAAAAGTTAAAATGTGATTATGCATCATTCAAATATTTAATCAAGATACTAAGGGCATCTCTAATGGAAGCAATTCATTTGAGTTGCTTCATGCATTGCAAAATGAATAAAAGTGGTCCTGAATGTGTTATATCAGTATTAAGCAACTCAAACACAAATTTACTCCGATGATAAGAAACTTTAAGAAATTCAACTTTTAAATTTTTTTTCTAATCATTTATGAACCAATTTTAAATTTTTATTAAAAAGAGTAATTGCACTACAATGAAAAAAAAATTACGAGAAAAAATACACAATAAGTAGATATTAAAAATAAAATAAAATAATAATAAATACATAGACATTATACGAAATTAATTTTCATCATTATTATTCCGAAATGTTCCTAAATATGTTCAATAAGATTTGTTTGAAATCTGGTAAGGAACGGTTGCTTGAAGAAGCAACTTTCTCTCCTCTTCAAGCAACTCATATTATCACATCATAGTCCTCCAATAATAAGAAACTAAAGCTTGAGTTGCTTCATGGACAAGTAACTCAAGTTACTCTAACAAATAAGAGTATTATTAAGAAAATAACTAATACTGAAGTGGCTGATAATTTTAAACCGAAGGAATATCTGTATGTGGTGTGTTCATTTTGGTTAAGGCTTCAAATTTTCACTTTTATACTTTCTCCGTTTTATCATGATTTTAACTTTTTTAAATAGTTTAATGTTATGATAAGATTCAAGTAAATAAATATATTTAATAAATTTATCATATTAAATAATTTTTTTATAAAAGAAAATTATATATCTAAAAATATATTATTCTAATCAAATATAAAATAAATAAATTTTTAAAAATGTTTAGATATTTTCAGTAACGTTTATAAATAATTAAACAAATTTTAATTATTTTTATGAATTATAATTCTAAATTCTTGGGTATATTTTTTTTTCTCTAACAAACTTTCCCTTGGAGTAATGATTACATTAATTACTTTAATTATATCATTAAAAAAATTATGAGATTTAATAAATACGCGACTCAGGTAAACTTCAATTATCAATCACTTTGTTTGCTTAGAAACTTTTAACTTTGACCGCTTAGTGCTACCTAGATGCCTGCATCTCACAATCATCATAAACAATACCTCTATTAATATTAATATTAATATTGTCCACAATCCTTTTTCCACATGACTTGTTGCAAGGAGTGTGTGCTAAAATAAATAAATAAATAAAAACTCAACACAAAGTCAAAAATTCCATATTTATGATGGTGAATTAACCAAAGAAATGAGAACAACTAAAATACTTACAAATTATAGTCAAAGAAATAAGAGAGAGAATAGGACTTTTTAATATATAGTGTTCTTGTATGAAACACTTCTCCTGATTAGCTCCTGGCTTCTATTTCCAACTGCTCCTTGACAAGGTGGGTAACTCCTTCTGCTAGTGGGGATGATACCTGCAAAAGGCACTTCGACGCTTAAGTAAGTATTCGATACAGAGCAAAGGTGGTTACTATATTAAATGATTGTACCTTTTTCTGTCCCATCACACACGTATTTATAATGACGTATTTGGGTCTGGTGGGCCTTCTGTCTTGGGATATGGGTAAGTAGGGTTTGTTTGGCTTTAATGTTAATTAATTAGGTGTGGTAATCATTGTTTAATCTCCTATCATGATTTGTCTTGTCCAGGAGGCGCCGAGTACCCCCTTCGGTTGGGCTTTTAGCCAGAGGGGTATTCGGCTTGACTTTTGACCGGATGCTAAGTGCGTTATGGTGTCCTTTTGCCTTGGTCACCCCTTCGTGACCTGCCAGGGCCAAATAGGGTACTCGACCGGGGTTGCCTTGTCTTCCTTTTGGTTAACCTTTGGCTTATTCCTTAGCCGAGGGGGTGTTTGGCTTTGATGGTGACTCCTTGGTTTTGGTCACCCTTCGGCTCACGCCTTAGCCGAGGGGGTATCCAGCTTTGATGGTGTCTACCTTTGGTTTTGGCTACCCCTCGGTCATTGCCAAGGTCGAAGGGGTATGTTCGGTGTTGGTTTTGACCGAGGTGTATGTACTCCCAATACATATAAGATTGTTGCAAAGGAAAAAAATATGATTTTGACTATTTGAGAATTATGACTCTTGCTTATTTTAATATAATAAAATTAATTAATGTCTTAGTATACAAAAACAAAATAATTGTATAAAAACCTCCAAAACTATCTTGGTAATTTTCATATGATAAAAAACATCAAAAACTACCTTGGTAATTTACATATAATAAAAACCATTTTGTTTTTACCTGCATTAATGAAAACATTGTATGATAAAAAAAATGAATAAACCCAAAATTAATAAGGGGAAAGACATGTAAAACAAACACACATGCCTTGCCTGTTGGATAACATCCTGGTTGTATGTCTACAAAACAAAATACAAAGAGGACTGAATTTGAACTATGGTGAAAAATGAAGAGGATAATTCTAAAAGATAAAAATAAAAAGCAAATTCAAATAACCCAAATTTTGAAATAGATATTGATTCCTATAATTAAATACATCAACTTTAACAAGGAAAAGAGATCAAAATCTTACAACAAAAATTGAAAACAACAATTGTAAGCAACCAAATATGAAATTATTGTAACGATTCAATGGGTATTTACATTTATTATAGTTCAATCATTATGTAACTAAAAATATTAAACAACATACAACTAACATAGAATTATCATACACGTTGATATATGTATAAAGTAAAATATTAAGATGTTTATTGTATATTTAGACAATCGATACAAAAGATACACAAAAGTATATAAATAACCTACTCGTTGGTTAAACGACAATATAAAACAAAACTACATTAGAGCAACTTCAATCAAAAGAATCACCACTAGCATGACTCATCACCAAAAACATTTAAACGAACTTGCTAATTATGTCTTACTCTCATACAAAGTATAATCATTATATTTTCAACCATAAGGAAAAGAGAGGTAAGTTTGTCAAACAAAAACAACACAAATATACAACATCGACTTACAACAATACAACATAAACAACTTGGTTAATATCTCATGCAACTCTACATATCAACTTTCGACTTATAAACAACATTCCAACAACTTACAACACCACAACACATCTTAACAACTTCAGCATTATAACATCATCAACATAGACAACAATAAGCAATTAATGTATCGTCATGCATATCAACTAGAAATATCTCTTACAATAGAGGTGAACAATTTAAGTAGTTAGACTCTATTGAATTACAATATTTGACCTATTGCAACCAAGTCAGTTATAAACAATTTCAAGTCTTTTAGAAAACCTGTTTAACAACTTATTTTGATTTCTCATATTTCGTCACTTAAATTAGGAAGTCTAGTACTTTGTGACAACTTTTAACTAAAGCTGTCAAAATGGGCCACTCGGCTGACCCGACCCGACCCACCACAGGTTGATCATTTGGTGGGTCAACCCAACCTGACTCATTTATCAGTAAGCTAAAAAAAATTGAACCCGGCCCGGCCCACCACGGATTGGTGGGTTACACGGGTTGACTCACCTTAAAAAAATATATTTTTTTCATCTTTTTTTATTAATTTACAAATTACAACTAAAGCCCAAAAAATTAAAACTTATTTTAAAAATTCGAGCTTATTAATTAAGACGTCCATAAATGAATCATTCATCCTAAACATTAAATGATAATTTTAAATACAATCAAATCAAATCTAAATAATCTCAAATAGATAAATATAATCCAAAATCATCTTAAACTTCAAATATAATCCAAAATCATCTTAAACTTCAAATACAATCCAAAATCATAAAAATTACAAATCATAATCCAACATTAAATCATTATTGTCTCATGTTGGGCTGCACCATGGGCCAATAATTATTGTATTTTTTTAATCACGAGTTGGTGGGCTAGCCTGACTCACCACGAGTTCAACCCAAGGTGAGCCATGTTCAAAATTGACCTGTATTGAATTTTTTTTTTCAACCCAACCCGGCTCGAACCCGTGGTGGGCTGGGTTGGCTCACCAGGCCGAGCCCACTTTGACAGCTCTACTTTTAACATCATTATATATCATCGTTCATACAAGTAATTCACCATACTTCAACATGTAAACTTAAAACATCATACTTCATTTCAATATATCATGTCTAGCGCCACTCTAAGCACGTTTGACACTATAGAGACAAAGAGGATTTTTGTCTCACCCACGCTCAACGGCAATCCTCCTGCACCCAATATGGGTGAGGCAGAGAACCTTTGAGTCTCCTACACTTAGCATGACAAAAACCCACGCCCAACCTCAATCAAACAAAGATTTTTTTACCGAACGTCACTCACTCTACACTAGACGTGACTTAGTCATGGGATTCCTCACTGATCCACGCTCGTTGCTACCAATCTCATGTTCGATGTGATCATGGTAAAAAGTCCCCTAACTTGAGTCATGCCGAGTGCAATGAAGGCATGTCCAGTGCAATAAAGGTGCGCCCGAGCAATGATGAGTTATGCACTTGGCAAAAGCTCATTTTAGCTCGACCCACTTGAAACTCGGTCACAATCCAACATGTAACAAGTAATACATCATCCATACAACATATCTAACTCGAAAACAACTTCAAAAGGCACATGCAACTAGGGGTGGGTAGATGGACCCAGGTCTGCAGACCGGTCCGTAAGCCCGCGGATTTCACGGATAATGGACCCATTTTTTTCAAATTCGTATAATTATGTTTGATTTTTGAGCCTGGCCCGTGAAGTCTGCGGACTTGGCAGATTTAATCCGCAGGCTCGCGGGCTAGTCCGCAAACTTCATTAATTAATATTTTTAAATATTACAATTTTAATATTAAGTTGTGTATTTAATTTTTTAAATTATTATGACATTAAAATTATATTTAGTTGGTATGTATTTGTCATTTGAATTATTTTATGACATCTTGATGCTTTTATTATTGAAAGTTTGGTACTATTATTTAAGTATTTTTAATTATTTTTATTTTAAGATTTAGTATTTTAAATCATTTTAACTATTGATAAATTTTAGTATGATATAATTTAGCTTATAAATAAAACAATATTTTTTTTCTTCTAATTTTATGTGTTTTATTTTTTAAAAATTTATTTTTTTGAACCATTATTTAGGCCCGCGGACTGGTTTGTTATTCGCAAATTTTGGCAGGTCGGATATAGACTTAAAAAATAAGTCTATTTATTTTACGAACCGGATTTATCTGGTCCGTATAAAACACGAGTTTTACGGACCGGGCCTTGAACAAGCTGAACCGATCCTATACCACCCCTACATGCAACTATCAAATTGCAAGGATCATCAACTATTATTAATAAGCAACACTTCAAGAAAACTCCACTTCATCAATCATGACCCTGTGGATTCAAATCATAACAACTATGAATCTAGCGATTCTAGACAACAATAATCAACATGCATCAACAAGAATTCAATTACAAGGCTTTCCTTACCTCTTATCAATCTGAATCAAGAAAATGAGAAGAGAAGAGAAAGAAGAGATTCTACGCAACCTCTAATGTGAGATACTTGGCTTCGAAAGCTTCAAATCTCCCCCTAGTCAAGTCATTCAACTACAAGGAAAGAAGAATGAAAGATTTTTAGTAGGGAAAAAATGGAGGAGTATTTTAGTTCAAAGAACTTCTCTTTAACTTATCTTTAATTTTCTTAAGACATGAACTTATAAAGTTCACATCCTATGAAAACCCTTATATATATTTCTTTAAGCTATTCCAACTTAACTCTGACTCAATTATCTCCGAGAGAATTTAACTTTTAAAATTCCTTAACTCTATAGTCCTTTATCAATAATTAACAACTAATCAATACTAATAATATAATTAAACTAACACCTCAAAATTAATAGTGCTACAACTATCATCGAGGATGTGACCAAAAAATAAAAGAAGGAAATTAAAGAAATACAAAATTGGGGGAAAAGGCTAGAATAGAAATAAAAGAGTTCCTAAAAAAAGAAGAAAAAAAATAAAGGGTCAGTTAGTTTTAACTTTTAACATTTTCCCCTAAAAAAATGTTTATTTTAATAAAATAAACTATTTTATTTTATTTTTTTAATGTATTTCTGTAAACTGTTTAAAAAAATAGTTTTGATATTTGTTTTATTTTAAACAAACTAGCTCAAAATATCTAAACTATTGTAAATAAACTAATTAAATCCTTCGAACGAATGATACAGAATAATGATTGATAACAACCAATCATTAAAACCATCATTTGAAGCCCTAAATAAATCTTCAAATAGATCAAGAAGAAAATATAATGTTTATACTTGCAACTTTAGATGATTGATGAACAATAGTTACAACAAAATGAAATAAAGAATAGATATATGGGAATAATATGATAGGTTAAATTAAATATTAAAATTTAAATTCAAATTCACTACAAATGAAATTTGTTTGGAAGGATAAAATAATAGATTAATGATAAAATACAGTAACATACTAATCCTCGATTTTAAGAGTTGGATTAATTATTTGATCCACAATTGCTGTAATTATACAATTAGTCATACAAATACATTTAATTTTTCAAATAATTTAATTACCAAAATATGAGTATTTTTGAGGAGAAATAGAAGTAGTAAATTAAATGAAAGATACTTACTGTCCAAAAAATAATGGTAAATTATATAAGATTTTATACTTATTTGTTTTAATTGAAATACTTAAAAAAATTTAATCACTTTCTACTTCTCTTCTCTTCATCTTATTTATTTTTATTTCTTTTTTATTTATAGATAAATTATAAAATATCAGAGTTGAAACCCTTTGTATTTTTTTGTATTATTTAAAAAATTAAAAATAATAAAAAAATAATAATAATAAAAATAATCAAAGAATAAAAATAACTGAATGGATAGTTATTAAAAGAGAATAATAATTACTGAAAATATTATTATTATTTTTATTTTTTAATAATAAAAGTATATAATAGTTTATAAAATATAAAAGTTAAAGATAATTATTAAAAAAAAAAGTGTATCCTCTTTATATTTCGGTATAAATTATAATACATTCTTTTCATAAGCATGACAGTTAGCTTTTAAAAAAGGAAGAGACAGAGGGCAATTTGTTTTCTTTTGATATACGAGGAAGGAAAAATATTTTATTTTAAATTAAGGAAATTATATAATGTTCATAAAAGTAAAAAAAAAATTAATATAATAAATTATTCTAATTTCTTATTTTTTCTTTTATTTTGAAAATATTGTCCCCGAAAACTTAACTCGTAAAAATATTCTTAAAAATGACGTGTATTTTTTTCTTCCAATTTTTTAAATTAAAATTAAAATTCAATTGAAATGATTATGTAAGTTTTTTTATACGTTAATTAATGTATATTAACTATGTAACACTGTGACATTTTGTTAACAATTTTGATTTTATTAAATTAATTGATGTTTTTGATTAGTTGTTTTATGTTGTGAGATTCTAAGAATTAAGAAATTTTTATGAGTATAGTTGGTTAGGAGTTATTTTGAGATGAAACTAAAGTTGACAAACCCTAGGTTTAGAAGTGTGTTAGAATCTTAACTGACATATTTCAAACATTAAAACAAAAAAAAGAAAACTTTAGGGATACAAACCCTAAGTTTGGAAGTGACCAATCAAGTAAGGTATAAGGTTGATGACTAAAATCCCTAATTAAGTATTAGAAGAGACACAATATTTGAAGGGTGGTCAGTAGACTAATTCTACACAAGCTTAACTATGTATGTTAAGATCGTAGTAGACTCATACTCAAATTGTATTATCCTTTTATAGGAATACTGAACTTTCCTTATTTAAGTGGTGAAATTCGAGAAATCATGGTATTGTGATTTGATATATAAATTTTTGTTGATTTATCAAGTTTAAAAAGATTGTGTTGTTAAGTTAGTTCAGTAGGGTTAAACTATTTAAACTATTCACTTGTGTTATAAGAGGTCTCTTAATTTAAATGTATGACGACACATCATGTTGCTATGTTGATATGTATTTGAAGTGGATGTGTTTTTATTGTTGTAGTGTTGTTTGAGTTGTTGTGTTGATCACATATTGTGTTGTCAAGTTTTGTTAATGATACATTATGTTATATGCTGAGTAGTTGTTGAGTTGCAAATCTATATTATAAGTTGATATATGTTGTTGAGCTAGACATTTAACCATCATTATGTTGATATGATAATATTGATACTATAACTATATTTTATTTCTATGTTATGTTACTTTGCTGCCTTTTAAGCTTATTTTTGCATTTTTTGATAATTATACTTATTATAGGAGTATGACAAAAATAGATTGAAGGATGAACACATTTTAAGAGTCATGTTGAAGGAAGACGATGTTGTGTTGGACTACTCTAATGTAGTTAGCTATAATTGTTGTTTGTCTGACAACTTAGTATTTATGTTTTTAGTTTGAATTATTGTGTATGTATATATATGTGTGTGTGAATATATGAATGTATATACAAAGATTGTGTTGTAGTTCTATCAAAGAATCTTTATGTTTTTCAGTTGATTACTTTCTTATACATATATATTGATGCATGTATATTTAAAAAATTATTTACATGATAATCCTATGCAATTAAAATTATATTTTTTTGCTACTTAATTATTAAGGTTTAAAGTTTAAGCTTTTAGCGATTTGTTACGAATTAAACTATATATTACTTATAAATTGAAATTTATCTAAAATTATGCATGTTGATGATACTTTAGATCCAAATTTGCAGGCCTTAAGGGCCCATAGATTCTAAAACAGATAGGTGCCAATTGATTGGGGTCCAACAAATAAATTATTAGTGAAAGTGAGTGTGGGACTTAGATTGTGACGGGCATCATTCGCGGATCAATCCTCGCTATCCTCACGCAATACTATTGCCACCTCTTTGTTTTATCCGATACTTGTTAATATTACACATTTTTTGTTTATCCGCAATTATTATTAGACACTTAGTGCTGTTGTTTAGTTTAGTTTATTTCAAAAAATAGTTATATTTTCTATTAAAATAATCATTCTCAAACATTATTTTGATTAGTTTAATTTTTATATGTAGTCGATGTAAAGATTTTTATATTATCTATTGATTATAAATTATTATATATATGATTTCTAAAATAATCAATATACACGTTAATAATCTTATCATATATAGTAATTTATGATTAGATAAATAAATAATATTGTGAAAAAACTTTTACATTTTCAGTATATTTTAATTAATTTTTTTTTGTTATTTAAATAATATGTTAGCTTGCGATAGATGTTAATTTGCTTGATTTTTCTCCTATGATACAAATATAAATATTTAAGTAAAATTAGACTTTTGATTTTGATTTTAATTTTTATTAATTTATAATTTTAGTCTTTTTATTTTAAAATAAAGATGTTAGGTTCTTCTATTTTTAAAAATATAAAATTTTAGCCCTATTATCAATTTAAAATTTGTTGATCGTTAAATTTTAACGTTATTTGATGACTTGTCATTAATTAAGTGATGTGATAAATTTTTTTTAAAAAAAAATAACATATACAAATATCTATCTGTATTTATTTTAATGAGTGATAAGTATTTATTTTGTTAATAAATTTTACTCGCCTATGTTTTTTTTTAGTTCTTTTTTATCTTCAACTGTTACGATTCTTATTATCACATTGCATAAGTATGAGTAATCGTTAAAACTTAAAGATTAATAAATGTCAATTTGATGTGAGGACTAAAGTTTTATATTTTAAAAAATAGACATATGAAAATAATCAAAAAGTACGCGGATTAATTATATTGAATTATTCTAACTTAACTGGTAATGTTCTTGTAAGAAACACTTCTTTGTCGCTTTCCTCCTTTGTGATTGATTTTCTTGGCCTTGTGATGGTGATATCCCAAATCTTTTGCTCACGTGGATGGGGAGGATACTTGCAAAGACACTTTGACGCTCAAGTGAGTATTCGGTATAGAGCAATAAAGGCTATAATATTAAATGATCATACCTTTTTCTTGTTCCATCATAGGTGTATTTATAGTGACGTATTTGGGTTTGATGGACCTTTTGCCGATGAGATGGGTAATTAGGGTTTTTAAACCCTAATTAAATCCTAATGTTAATTTGACGTGGACATCACTGTTTAGCTTTCCTTGAGATAACTTATGGCCCTGTCTCGGCTGACCTCTTGGTCGAAGAGGTATTCAACCTGACCCTTGACCGAATCCCCTTTATGCTCATTGGGTTGTCTTGGTTCTCCTTTTAATGGGTGGTCCGTACTCGACCTAAGCTAACATCGAATAGGGTGTTCGACCTGGATTTTAGGGTTTTCTTTGATACCCTTCGACCTAGACTAGGGCCGAATAGGGTGTTCGTTTTAGGTGGTGGCCGAATGGGATATTCGAAAGTGGCCTTTTCCCTTTCCTGTACAGGTAATTTTGAGTTTGAGTTTAACTATATAATTATATTAAATATTTGAAAGAAAAAATTGTTATCATCATTGATCTTACTCAACTTAAACAAAATTACATATAGTAAATGATACATAATTTTTAAATATAAATTTGTTATTTGAGATGTCAAATAAATTTGTACTCATGATAATATCAAACCTACTAAAACTTAGACTAAGAATATTTGATTTGATCGGATATGAACACGAATATAAATATGAGTAATACCTATTTTATTAAATTGAATACAAGAACGAAGATGGATATATATTTATTATTCCTGTACCCATCCTTGTTCTTATCACTCTTTTATATTTTTAGAATCTCAATTTACTCTTTTTATAATTTACTTGAGATTTATGTAATTTTTATAATATTTTAAATTTATGTTAAATTAATTTTAATTAACATAATTTTGTAATTGTTTTCTTATATTGATTTTTTTATAATTTTTTTTTTGTAAAAATTAATTTCCAAACGAGTATGAATATACTCAATACTCGACAATAACAAAAATAAGATACAAATTTCATATCTATCGAATATGAGAACGATAATTAATATACAGTAACTTGAAAATAAAAATGAGAATACTGAAACTCACATTTGTTACATTGTCATCATTATTTTTTATATATTTATATATACATATATCCTCAATAAATAAATAAATAAATAAATAAATAAATATATATATATATATATATATATTATCAGGTAATTTCATGTTGTCTAATTCTAATTTTAAATAATTACTTTAAAAATTATTATTTTTTACAAAATAAAATAAAATAAATCATTTTTTTTAAAGAATGGTTTATTGTTAAAATCTTTTATAATATCATTTCTTATTTATTTATTTTTTTAATTCATAGACCGTAGTACAACTTCTTATTCACTTTAATGTTTGTCAGAAAACAATTATTTATTTATAATTTTTCTAGAAGTTTTAATAACATAAGATTAACATAAAAACAAGTGAAAAAAAATCTTATTATTACAGTAGTATTTAATATTTTTAATTCCTTTCGTTTGGATGCCACAAAGGATAAACCTCATTTACAATGATTGTAAAATAAAAACTCTTTTACAATGGTAAATTTACTTTGGAAGAAAAAAGTAAAATAAAAAACAGTTATTAATACAAAAACTAACACCTATTAATGTGATGAAAATATATGCACATAGTTTGTTCATAAATAATTAAATTTTAATATTCTTTTTAAAAAATTATATTATAACATAATTCATTTATTATAATTTTAAAATATAATTTATATATTAAAAAATTAATGTATTTACAATATAATTTATATTTAAAACACCCATTCAATGTTTACAAATTTTATAAAATGAAAAACAAAGATTTTTTTTATAAAAACTAAAATTAATACTTACTTAAATAATATATTTAAGCAAAATTTAAATCATATAAACATAAAATAAGCATATATAATGTACATTACGCAAAGTAAAAAAAAAAAATTCAATAAACAACCACAATTTCTTATTTTCCCTCTCATGCTCAAATCCATGTATCAAAATATGAACCACCAATTGGAAATTACCCCCCCTTTTTATTTTCTTGAAAACAACTAGACTAGTGCCACCACACACTAGTTGCATTGCATGTAGGAAAATTTATTAAAAAAGCTTAAAAAAGGAAAGAAGACCATGAAATTGCAAAATAAAAACCTAAGTGACGGAAACCCAAACCAAACAGTACGACAGACAGAGAGAGATATCTGCAACACTGCTGCGACCTTCAATGGCGACAAAAGCTTTATCCTTCGCTCTCTCTCTCAATGACCTCACCAACCCCTTCTCTTCCAACCCACCACACGCCGCCACCAAAGTTTCCATCTTTACCGTCAGATGCTCTTCCGGTAACCCCTCTCTCTCTTTTTGAAACCGTTTTCTTTTCTCACGGACCCATCTCGTGCCGCATTTCGTGCCATGAAAAAGACCATTCCTTTTGCCCTTTTGATGCGAATGTCCCATGTTGGAGGGTATTGCCCATTTGTTACCCCTGCGTGGTTCAGACCATTTGACGCGGTTCTGTTGCATGTGACATAGGTAATGGAGAGAGGCCTTGGAAAAACTCAGATGCTAGACTTGTGCTGGAAGATGGTTCAATTTGGAAGGCAAAGTCGTTTGGTGCTTCGGGGACACAAGTTGGCGAAGTTGTTTTTAACACATCATTGACAGGGTGAGGAAAAGTTTGAATCTTGGGGTGTGTTGATTTTTTTATGGCTTGCTTGCATACTAATTATGTTTGTGTGTGTGATTTTCAGGTATCAGGAAATTTTGACAGACCCTAGTTATGCTGGCCAGTTTGTGCTGATGACAAACCCACATATTGGGAACACTGGTGTAAATTTTGGTTAGTTTTTATTTTTATGATTCTGGTGAGTGTTGAGTCGTTGTGGTTGGAAGCCATTTGAAAAATTGTGTTTTGGTTCATTGTTTTGCCAGATGATGAGGAATCAATACAGTGTTTCCTTGCTGGTCTTGTAATTAGAAGTTTGAGCATCAGGTTCTGTTCTTGTGCTTTGGAGATTTTTTTTTTTCCGTTGATTGAGCTTTTTTTTTTGGTTGTCTACTTACTCTTTTTGTCTTTTTGTGATGAATGTTTATGCAGTACCTCTAACTGGAGATGTGCGAAGGATCTCGGTGATTACTTGGCCGAAAGGAATATCATGGGAATTTGTGAGTGTTTTGTACAAAATATGTTTCGAGAAGAATGTTGCTCTCTGCATTCTGCATAACTTGAGATTTTGCTTTTGGTTTTGATGGTGCTTTGTGATGCAACAGATGATGTTGATACTCGTGCAATCACACGCAGATTGCGGCAAGATGGCAGTCTTATTGGTGTCTTGAGCACTGACAATTCCAAATCGGATGAGGAACTGCTTAAGATGTCTAAGTCTTGGGACATTGTTGGTATGGAAACGAGTCTTTGAGGTTATACAAATCAGCAAATGTTTCTAAAAATGGAATTAAATGGATGCTATTGCTATTTCATTTTCCAGGTATTGATCTAATAAGTGGTGTATCATGCAAAACTCCACATGAATGGGTTGACAAAACTAAGCAAGAATGGGAGTTTAGTTCCAATAAAGTGCCAGGAGAGACTTTCCATGTAAGTAATGCAGTATGCTGTTTGTACTGACTTTTTTTTAACTATTGGGTAATTTAATTTATGCTACATGCTGATAAATGAAATTGCAGGTAGTTGCATATGATTTTGGAATCAAGCATAATATACTCAGGCGCCTTGCATCTTATGGCTGCAAAATTACTGTTGTGCCATCTACGTGGCCAGCATCAGAGACTCTGAAGATGAAGCCAGATGGAGTCCTTTTCAGCAATGGCCCTGGTGATCCATCTGCTGTTCCTTATGCCGTTGAAACAGTAAAGAATATTATCGGAAAGGTGCCTGTTTTTGGAATTTGCATGGGCCATCAATTGCTGGGCCAGGCTTTAGGAGGTAAAACCTTCAAGATGAAATTTGGTCACCATGGAGGAAATCATCCTGTTCGTAACCTTCAAACTGGCCATGTTGAAATTAGTGCTCAGGTATGTGAACTAAAGGATGATTTTCTGTAACTTCTTATTTCTTACTTCTTGGTGTTTCACCATAATTATTAATTATACTTTGTCTATCTGATTCTGTTAGCATTACGTTTGCTGACTGAGATAAACATGTTACAGACCTATATTTTTTGTCTCATAAATCATAAGGGTTGGAACCTGTTAAACCAGAACTGATTATAATAGTGACTTGTGTTAGAAAAAAACTATGCAATAATTGGTACCATCAGTTCAGTTCCATGCTCCCGTTGTATCAACTCATGGTCATTATTGGACCTTTAGGCTTGTGATGAGTCAAAAATCAGCTTAACAAATTCTACATATTGCAGCAAACATGTTGAACTGAAAATAATATATGCAAGTCCAATTCCTACATTTCTTGTGTCAATCATGTCTCTGAAACAAAATGAACTGACTGGAGGTGGCTTCTGTGTTCCTTTCTTTAAAAGCTTTTCATGTTATGCAACTATGTTGTTGTTATATTTATGAACTTGTGTCATTATATTGCTGTATAAATTGGCAGAACCACAACTATGCTGTTGACCCAGCCACACTGCCAGAGGGAGTGGAGGTTACTCATATCAATCTTAATGATGGAAGTTGTGCCGGTCTTGCTTTCCCTGCTCAAAGACTTGTGTCTCTTCAATACCATCCTGAAGCATCCCCTGGGCCTCATGATTCTGACTACGGTGAGATACTTAAAACTTGAAGTTCATTAAAGAAATAAAAAAGGAAAAAGCTTGATATGATCATCAACCTACTGGCATTACCATCTTGAGAAATGTCAGGTTCAATGGCAGAATTGTGAATTATCTAGGATGTCTTTATTGCAATTAATTTCCTTTTCTCATTTCTTGATACGAATGTTATATTTGGATTTGATCCATAAATAACCAAAGTGATTGTTGATAATGCAGCTTTTAGGGGGTTTATAGAGCTAATGAAGCAAGGAAAAAACAGAACACCAAAGGAAAGTCTACACAAACTATCAGCGGTGCATGCTTTGGATGCATAGTGGTTGAAGCGTGCTGCTCCCCCTCCAGGGTAAAAGGAATAAGCATCTGCTAAAATATTATGAGTCTATTTCTATGATTTTGTAGATGAGTTTACCAAGGTTTCTTAGGGTTTGATTAAGATTTTCTTATGTTCATTTTCTGTACAAGGGTAAGCATGGCCAAGGCTGTCATAAACCTCAATGAAGCTTAATGTATTACTAGTCCTCGTAGTCAGCACCAAATTTTGGTTGCTGGCAATGGCATCACTAATTTTAAGATTAATAATAATTATTTCCTTTTAATAAACAGTAAATTTTTCCTTTGAGTATTTTAGGACTCGATTTTAATAATTAATACTATTGGTTAAACTTAAATAATTCTATATCAATTGATTATAATCAAATTCAATATTGTTAAATTGAAATAATTTTATATCAATTCATCTACACGTTTGATGGTAAAAAAAAGTATTTTGCAATTCAAAACAATGTTGCATCTTTTACTTGGCATTGAAGTATAAAAGTTAATTTTTTTATTACCAAGAAAGATTATGATGTCGGTAATGAAGATCAAAGGTAATAAGTCTGTTAAGGTGAATGTCGTTGGGCACAATTGTGTCTCTCTTGGCATAATCTTTGGTGTGTCCTCAAATAACCCTATCAAATAGGCCTGGGTGGAGTTATTAGGTATTCTGAATTATAGGATCTCTATTTATTACACAAGTGTTATTAGTTATTTTATGAGTTGAAAACTCATATATATCATGTGAAGATCGAGTTAAACTATAAATAAGTGCTACTTCCGTATTGATATTTTTTTGCCTCTTGAAATGCCTCTGCTTTCAAACTAGCAGTTCCTTGCTTTGCTCATCTCTCAAGACTACAGTCACAGGCACAGTTCCTGGCCTGGCCTCAATCTGCGAGGCTTCTTCACTTTGCCGGTGGCCGGAGCAATTTATTTATTTATTTATTTATTATTATTATTATTATTATTATTATATACATACACAATAGAACATTTTTCATAAACCTCCTCTCTAATTTTATTTTATTTTCTTATATGTATAATGCGATATTTTAGCTAAAAATATGGTTATTCAAATCAATTAACCCGAATTCGATTTCTGTTGTGTGCGAAACCAAATGAACCAAGTTGGTTTAGTTTGGTCTTGGTAAAAAAAAATTGTAAATTTAACCAAAATTAAACTGATCTTCATGTGGTAAACTTTTTTTCTTTCTCTAATGCCTTATTTGATAGAGAAGAAATGGGATGGTGAAAATGAAAATAAGAGTGAAAATGAGAAAGATTATTTAATTGAAGAGAAATAGAGAAAAGAGAAATTAAATGATGATGAATCTTACCTTTTTATTTATTTATTTCTCTCCCTTTTCTCTTATATATACCTTATCTTTCACACTTTTTTCACCTTTTTTTTAATCAAATAACCAAATTTCTATTTTTTTTTTATCTATTTCTTTCCTCTCTACAAAATACAAAGCTAAACCAAATCGACCAGCGTGCCCGTACTGGTCTCGTGAGAATGGAGTTTATTTGGTTGATGTATAAATCGAATAAAAATGATTACTTTGTTTTTTATCGAAAATTTTCGTTTATCGACCATCCTTCAGGTTTGAATGTAAGTTTTCTTTTATCCGAAATTACTTGCTCAACTAAAAACATAAAACGCAAAAGTGCAAAAGCATACACAGTAACAAGTTCATACTAAAACATTAAAACTCATCATACACATCATCGTTTCTTCTCTTCTTTGATAAGGACTTTACCATTTCTATTCCAATAGTCCCCTCCAAGGTCGTCACAAACGATAATCAACACAGATTTAATTCTTTGAAGTGAATAAAGATAAAAATATGTATTCTAAAAAAATAAGATTATTATTATAGCTCATACATAATTTGTTATACATACATGCACAATACATCAATGTTGATAATTTAATTAATATTTAAAATTATTTACTTTACCCTCAAATGAGTTGTTGATTATAAAAGCGCCAAATCCATCCAATCACCATATTTTGTTTTATGCTCAACGACAACCCGACTGTTTTCTCATTTTATAATACTGTATTGTATCGTCTGTCCGCTAGGTTTGAATGTAAGATTATTCTTTCGTAATCTGAAATTGTTTACTCCAATAAAAACATAACACGTAGCAGAGCATAATCATACACATTAATAAATTAATACTAAAATATTAAAATTAAATTTAACCGATTGTAAAATTAGGGAATATTTAAAACTTGTCCTTGCCTTCGTAATTCTTAATCAGGGATCTTGCTGGTACCCCTACCATTCCCGAGGAGAGCGATGAAGATCATAGACCAGTCATTACAGCTAGTAAGCGTTATCATATCAATAGCACACTCAACTTATAGGGCAAGTGATTTAAGAATATACTCAATCTGATAATTTATGAGCGCGAACTGACAATATTCTTTGCACCCTCGATACATGTAGCTATAGACATTCACATTAATGTTCCAAAGGCCAAAAATAAAATGTGAACTCTGAAAAAAAGGGTGTAAAAGGAAAATAAAATAAGCATCACAATCACTCCTTTGCTACAGACAACCTACTTACGGAGACATGGATGAATTCCAAGGCGAAAAATGCTTCTCAACCAACTTGCCCACCACATCCAGAGGGATGCCACACAAAATATGATACACTAAGCTCGGAATATACCCTCCAATGATCCTGTCCCACCCCTTATTCATCGCAACATAGTTCGCATGACATGACAGACACCAAAAAAGCAACCACAGCAAAAAAAATAAAATAACTCACCATTAAAGCATTTTTTGGACTTAGAAGCACTTCCTGTGGACAATGGATGGACCAGACTCGTCATATTCACCCTTCGATATCCACATCTGCAAAACCAAAACAAGTTTTAGAGTTCAATCTTAATTGGCAATTTGGCATACGTGGGGAAAAGCAAATTTGTAATAAAACAATCACCTGCTGGAAGGTGCTGAGGGATGCAAGGATTGATCCTCCAATCCAGACACTGTACTTTCTCTCTGGTGGTGCCACAACCTTAATCTTCATGCTGCTAGGAGCAAGTGCAGTGATCTCCTTGCTCATACGGTCAGCAATACCAGGGAACATAGTTGAACCACCACTAAGAACAATGTTGCCATAAAGATCCTTTCTGATATCCACGTCACACTTCATGATAGAGTTGTAGGTGGTCTCGTGAATTCCCGCAGCTTCCATTCCAATCATAGAAGGCTGGAAAAGAACTTCAGGGCAACGGAATCTCTCAGCTCCAATTGTGATAACTTGTCCATCAGGAAGCTCGTAGTTTTTCTCGACTGAAGAACTGCTCTTTGCAGTCTCAAGTTCTTGTTCATAATCCAAGGCAACATACGCAAGCTTCTCCTTCATGTCACGAACAATTTCCCGCTCAGCAGAGGTGGTGAACATGTACCCTCTCTCAGTGAGGATCTTCATCAAAGAGTCAGTTAGATCACGGCCGGCAAGATCCAAACGAAGGATTGCGTGTGGAAGTGCATAGCCCTCATAGATTGGCACAGTGTGACTCACACCATCACCAGAGTCCAAAACAATACCTGTTTCAGAAAGGATTTGAGTCAGGGAGAGAATAATGTGATCACAACCGCACAAATTGAGACAGATGGATACAAATACAAACCAGTTGTGCGACCACTTGCATAAAGGGAGAGAACAGCCTGGATGGCCACATACATGGCGGGCACATTGAAGGTCTCAAACATAATTTGAGTCATTTTTTCTCTGTTGGCCTTAGGGTTGAGTGGAGCCTCAGTTAGAAGCACTGGGTGCTCCTCAGGAGCAACACGCAACTCATTGTAAAATGTGTGATGCCAGATCTTTTCCATGTCATCCCAGTTACTGACTATACCATGCTCAATTGGGTACTTCAGAGTAAGAATACCTCTTTTTGACTGGGCTTCATCACCTACATAGGCATCCTTTTGACCCATCCCAACCATAACACCAGTATGACGAGGTCGGCCAACAATACTGGGAAACACAGCCCTAGGAGCATCATCACCAGCAAACCCCGCCTGTACACACATTATATAAACAAAATATTCAATAATGAAACTAAGACTAAAAGATGCAACAAAATTACACCATAGCAGAAGAAACTGCAGAGTACTAACCTTCACCATTCCAGTTCCATTGTCACAAACAAGGGGTTGAATATCCTCAGTATCAGCCATTTTTTACCAAACTACAGTAAGCATAACACAAATTGTCAATACCAACAAATTGAATAAAACAACCTACAGAGCCAGCCATTCACAGACTTTAGGATTAGGTTCATTTCAAACTCTCATTTTCAAAATGAGACACCGGTTCTTTGTTTATCTTAAGAATGTGAGTTTGAACCTAACTCAACTTTACAAAACCAGTTTGTAAGATGAATATTGCTTCCGAGTTATATACACTATATAAGCTATATCACTAGTTAGATGTGAGATCTCCAACACACTACCTTCATGTCAGAAAGCGGACATTTCAAGCATGAAGAAATTTGGTAAATTAAACAATTCAGTATATTATATGATCTACTTTATAATTCCATAGAAACATAAGGTACATAAATTGAGGTTTATAAAGAAAGAACACAATAGCAAATGCAAATAAATAATTGACAAACAAAGGAGGCGATCATTTGCATTTTTTTTAAGTGAAACTAGGAAAACTTAAAAAATGAGCGGAAAATATCGTAGAATACACATAGGAAGTAAGCATGTGCAGCTCCTAGTTAAATCTCAACATTCCTCTGACACAGGATATCTTAAGTTCCTAAATACCAAATGGATCAAATGGCGTATTACACGGAGAGATGAATAGTATAATAAAGAAAGGAAAACCAGATCAGAGCATAAAGGCATCGAACGCTGGAATACGGAACCGACAACTATCCACATTTGACAAATAAAAGCATAGATTAGATTATAGAAAGATGGGAGATCTCAGCCGAAGAAGATCGGAAGTAGAAGGACAGATCGCCACAATCTAGTACGTTTCATAAACATAGATAAAGAAATATGGAGATAAATCATGAAATACATAAACATCAAGATAGGATTCAGATGCGGCAGGTAGCATTCTCACATAGAAGATGCAACAAAAATAGCGTTGAACAAATCTAAGGAGAAAGAAGAGTGGAAAAAGCGGCGAATGAAAGGGGAAAAGGAGACTTACTTTGAAGCAGAGATAGGAAGGAGGCGAATGAGCAGAGGCGAGGTGGGAGAAGAGAAGAATGGGTGTGCAGGCTCAGTGTGGTTGAGGGCTACAGAAAGGGGGTTGATAAGAGAGAAAGAGAGAGTATATATATATGTGAGGAGAGAGAGAGAGAGAGAGTGTGGTTGGTGTGAGTGTAAGTAATGCATTTGAAATTAGGAGGAAAATTGAAATTGAAATACAAGGAAGGAAGGAAGGAAGGAAGGAAGGAAGGGAGAGAGGGAATCATTTCGACCACGAGAAAAGATGGATAGGGTGACCTGGCTGACAGCCTTTTCCTCCGCACACCCTCCATCAATTTCTTTTCTTTTTCTTCCCTTAATATATTTTTTTAAAGATATTATTTATACTTATGAAAATAATTTATATTTTTTATATTTTGTTTTAGTAAAATAATTATAAGCCTTAGGCAAAATTAATATGTTGTTCTTGTTCATTCTTTAATTTATTTTTTTATTTTCAATTTTTATCTTTTTGTTTGGATTTAGATTAGTCAATTAAGTAAAAAAGGATTTTGACTTGTCAAATTTGTCGATAATAGTGGGTTTTAACCGGCAAAAAAAAAAAAAAGTCTATTGTAATTGTAACGACCTTTTACTATCAAAATAATAAATTAGACTTCCACGGAAAATAATAAATTTGATTAAGTTGGAATAAAACAAAAATAGAAAATAAGTTAAAAGATTAAAATATTATGTTTTGAAATATTTTTATTGAATTACATTTCGTTTATTTTTTTTTAGTAGTTTTGTCTTGAAAATTATAAATGGAGTTTATCTAATAAATTTATATCGGCTAAATACTTAATTAAATTATTTTTTAAAATTTTCATAAAAAAAATATTTGTTAAATCGCAGCTTCTATAAATATATAGTATCCAAAGTCTATATCAAAGTCAATAATAAAATCACTTGAATCTACGTGATGGTAAAAGTTGGAATAGAATGTTTAAGTTTGAATTCGTAGTTGTAATTGTGATGGCTAAAAAAAGTTAATAACAGAACAAGTGTGTATTTAATTAGTAGTTGTCACAACTTTTAAGATAACAAAAAATAACTTCTGTCTCGTTATTTTGAGTTAAACTCAGGTTTAATCATTTCAAATGTAAAATCAAATGCATAGTGAGAATGACACAATTAGTTAAATTTTTTTTTTATTTTTATTAAATAAAATTTGTGATAGAATATAATTTCTCTCATAATTTATGTGAGTTTGCGTTTGAAATTCATCGATTCCTAAATCAAATTATGTTCGTGTTGTAATTTTAGAATTTTCCGATTATATAAATTAAGTTGTATAATTTATAAATGAAATTATATATATGTTTGTATACAAGTTCTGTTTAGATTGGATTAAAAATAGATCCAAATTTTAATTCAACAAAAATTTTGTTTAATATTTGAATTCAGGTTTAATAATTTGCATTAGATTTTAAATTGGTTTATGGAAGCCACAGAATAGAATCAATCGCTTGCTTTGGAGTTTTTAACTTGGCTTTACTTGGCATAACACCCACACAATTCAAAATTAGAAGAGCTCGCGACAAACTCTTTAATTCATCTTTTGTTATTTGTTAAAAACTGTCGGAAATTATGAAATGATGAGGGAAGCTTATCAAACATAAAGTGAGATTCATAAAAATTTATATATATATTTTTTATCAACTTCAACTGAAAAAAATGTTTATGCTATTATGATTCCTCATTCGAAAATATGTATCTTTTGGACATTTAAAAGAGTGATATTAATAAAGAAATTATTTTATTTAGTATACAAACTTTTTTAGACAATTTTATTTCTATAACTATCTTTCGAATTATTTCCTCTCTCCACCATTTTTTTAAAATTATTTTTACAACTACAATTATCTAATTCTAATTCGCTCATTGTTATTTTATTTATATTTTTTAAATAAATAATATGCGAGACATGGAATGTCTTTTTTACTCTTGTAAGTGTAAAATCTTTTGTTTTAATATTTATCTGGAAAATAACCTCATTTATTTTAATTTGAATTTTAAAAGATAATCACGTTTTGTTAAACTTTTCTTGAAGTTGATAATAACATAAGACTGACCCAAATATAAAGTTGAACAAGTCATTATGGGCCCGCAAAAAGTTATTTATTATTGATATTTTATTTCATAAAATCTTTAATTTTTTTTATTACTCTCTCTTAAACTTAATTAGTTATTAATTTTAATTAAATCTTAAATAAATTATCTCTTAACACGTTAACTTTCACTAAATTTAATATCATCAAAACATGCATTATGTATTGTAAAAAAAATAAATTCTTATACAGTGCTTCTATTTATTATTCTTAATTTTAATGAATGTTAACAAGCCAAAGACTAAACGAACATAATAAAAAAAATCATATTCAAAAATATTTTCTTTTCTGTCACAAATATTTCAACTTATTTAATTAAATAATACATCTATCTTGAAATCTTGGAATATTGTAACTATTGTGAGTTTAAAGAATTTTTTGTACACAATAAAGATCAACCTTACAATATATCAATGTAAAATGTCTAACGTTTGTAATAAAATGCCTCAACTTATCATATCATATATGAGAGACTAAAAGCATTTGTAATAAAATCATTGTTGCTTAGAGGATTTAAAATAATCAATTAATTGAATTTTTATTCTCTATTTTGATATGTTTTTTTATTGTTCATAACTCAATGGAATGAACACGCATAAGCAAGTACTGGTTAAATAAAATAGATTCAAATGGCCTTGTTAATGATCTCATCAATGGCAAACATGATAAAATATAACATCAACATCACAATGAGTGATTTTTTTAAAGAAATATTTGGACAAATTTTTTATAAGTATTTACAAAATAAAAAATTAAATAATTTTAAGCTAAAAGCTAATTTTTAAATATACGAATAAACTTATTTTATTTTCTTTTCCTAAATATGTTTAGGAATAAATTTATCAAAATATACTCTAAATAAAAACAAGTTTTCTGTGTAGTTTCCTCTTGCTGTTTCTGTTTTTTTTCTTCTTTTTTTTTAGTGGTCAGCTTTTCTATTATTATGGGAGTATGCAAAAAGTAGTCTAACACAGTAACACCTGTAACGATCCAGCTAGTCACTACACACGGCATCGCACACTAGAAACTCTAGACAGATAGAACAAGTATATAAATATAGGATCTAGAATATATAAATATACAAAGTTCTAGTCTGACTAGGGTTAAAGTGTACCAAAGAAAATTACAACCAAATGTTACTATCCCAAGTAGCTACTAGCAAAATATCCACACAAGCAAAACAGCTCCAAGGTCCGCCGGAGACTCACCACTAGACGCCCACCTATTCCTGTTCTGCTCCCATACACAGTATGATCATCGCAGTCCAAACACCATGGAAAAATAGTGAAAGGGTAAGCTAGTGTAATTAAAAATCAGCATACAAATAGATACATAGCAATGTAATTAAATTTCATCATTATGAGTATCAGCTCATCTGCACAGCTTATATCACGCATCAATACCAGCACCACGATGTGGCTACATCAACACTGTAGAACAGCAACAACAGCACCACCTCAAGTGGTTATAACAGCACCGCCTAGCGGCAACATCAGCACCACCTCAAGTGGTTATAACAGCACTGCTTAGCGGCAACATCAGCACCACCTCAAGTGGCTATAATGGCCTCTCAACTAGGCACACATCAGCACCAGCTAGCGGTTATTACAGCACCATGATAGTGGCTAACAGCACCGACATAGCGGCTATAACAACACCACACTAGTGGCTAAACACAGCATACAGCTCAGCAATAAACAACACAGCAAAACAGCTCACAGCACAGCACAGCAAAATCAGCATACAACACAGCCAAGTAGTATTCAACACAGCTTACTACTCACAACTTAGCTCATCATTCTAGAGTACAGCCATATTATAAATTAGCATTTAAAATCATCAATAACAGCCCAGCTCAGCATAACAAGACACATCTATTACAGCTTAACATCATCTTTCAACATTTACATCTAGTCAGCACAACTTATTTATCAATTTCATCTCAGCTCAGCAATCACAGCAAAATTCAACAATGATCAGCCTATAATTCAGCTCGACTCAAATAATAAAGTTTAGCATTAGCATCACATAGCATAACCCAGCGTTACATCATTAACAACATACCGCACAACACAACTTTTCATCACACAGCATTGGCAACATTAATCAGCACAACCTATCGTCTTACAGTACATCTAAGCATCTTATAGCAACATACACCTAACACAGCTCAACATCATCAAACAGCAATTTCAGCTAGTCATCACATCATAATCAACAGCTTCTCCTTAAACTCAACATAAACAATCTCTAACATCCATTAGTGAAGTCACATCCCCGCGCCCGACACACTCGTGGTTGCGCCCAGCGCAGTGCAACCAGAAAGCACCAGGGGGCCAGCGCGCCCAGCGCAAGCATGCCCGCGCCCGGCGGAACCCAGCCAGAGAGCCCAAGGCTCACTCACGCCTGGCGCAATACCAATTGCGCCCAGCGCCCACAAGGCAGAGACTCCCAAGGAGTCTCACGCCCAGCGCGACAAGGGTCGCGCTCAGCACAACACATCAACATCATCATTCAGCTCAATAATCATTCATCACTAACAGCTTAAAACAACATGATCAACACCTAATACGACCCAACCATCTTATTTACAACTCATCTATCTTGTCCAATTACTCACCCAAACAACAAAAGTACACCTAAGCACCTAAAACAACTTTCAACTTAACAAAATCACTAAATGTGAAATGGCAACCATCACAACAAACAGTGCATCGGGAGTTATACTACTCCTACCATGATCATCCTTATCTCATATGAAAGATAATCAAATTTCCTACAACTCTCATTAAGACACCAAGTCCAAATTCCTTCATCTACCTTGTTAAAAATGATGAAAACCGCAACAGCTATAACCAAAGCTGACAGCTCGACCCCTCTTCACTAAAACAGCCACATTTAGAGTTCTACAACTCCTTTTTGAGTGATTCCAACTCCATTGGAAAGCTAACATCCAAGGCTACAACTTTCATGAAGACCTCAAAATCAAAATACTCACGCCCGGCGCGATAATATCACGCCCGGCTCAAAACTCAACAGAGACGCGGCTTTAAATTGAGCCCGGCACGAAGAACTGAGCCCGGCGCAAATTCAAACTGCAACTGCCCCCAGATTCGAAAATTTCACAAAACCTGCAAGAATCAACCAAAAATCCACATGCAAACGGTCCAAAACATCACATTTTCATCAAACAACCCAAAAGTACCAACTTTTTCAACATGCAACATCAAACAAGGAAAATCCCCAAATTTTCACTCAAACCTCGAAACCCCGGAAAAATCCATTTTCATCAACCTCAGCTCAAATCATCCAACGTTCAAACAACAATGAGCTACTAGAACTCATTTTCAGCAATTAATCTGGAAAAGAAACTAGCTTCCCTTACCTTAGCTTGAAGATTCGAGCTTCGAGAAGGAAAACGAAGAAGAAGAAGAAAAATGAGAAGCTCCGCACGGTCCGGATCCAGAAGAGAATCACCTAGTCGGTACCTTGAATTTGAATGGAGCACCAGCAAGAGAGCACAAAGTCAGCCTCAGAGAAGTACAGCGAGAAGTGAGCGAGAGGAGAGGGTTAGCAATGTAAGGAAGAAGGAAATGAGAATGGGCCTCGGGGGAGAAGGAAATAATAAGGGGGTCTCACAACACCTATGAAATCATCTATAAGAACAAAACGAATCTAATAAAGTTGTTTCATAAATTGCATTGAACACATCAACCAATCTCAATAACGAATTACAAGCCTACTTTGGAGGTGATAGGACCATGAACAAATTACAAAATTCAATGAGATCTGATGAACATCGACTTTTCTTTGATCAAAAACGATTTCATTGCTGATAATCCAGATGCACCATATTGTACGTGTTCATCCATTACACCATCTACATCTTCTTTTACCTTATTTTCTACATTACAAACTAGAACAGAGTGTTGAGAGAAAAAGAAAAAAAAGCAAACTATCCACTCGTAGTCCAAAAACTGGAAACATTTTGATGAGTGGCAAAAGCTAAAAAGACACATAACTGTTGCTAATCTTTAATAACATTTCCTCTCATAAAATTCATTTTTTGTTGTAAAGTATTTCAAATTTGATAAGGAAGCACATTATTTGTTCAAGAGCTAGAAGTTGGAAACAAACGAAGAAAAGGTATCTGTTAATATCCAATTGGGTCACCTGCAATCGTTAAACTCAATATCCGTTTAAAACTTCGTTTAATTGCAAGTTAAACATTTTTCGACTTTTTTGCATAAAAAATAAAGATTATTTTTTAAGAAAAAATTCTTATAAATACTTATAAAATTATCCGAACAAACTTTAAATACTAACCAAATCAAAAGTGAACCATAAATAATTATTACTGGTTTATGATGAGTGAGCTTTTTTTTTGTCTGAATTCACCCAATGGCCAATACTCACGACTAATCCCATATTTAGGCATAATGTTACCTTGAGAAAAATAACATAAAAGCGTTATTTAATAAAATTATGATTTAATTATCACTACAAAAATTATATTGTCAATCAAATTATTCTTAATTAAACATCTTACATAAAGAAATAAATAATTATTTTAAGTTAGATCTTATAAATAGAAATGAAGGTAATATTATTTGTAGTCTTAATTAAAAGAAATAAATTAGTTTTTTTTCTTCTAATTATAAGTAACAACAATTAATTTTTAAAATTACTTAAAGATAAATTTCTCTTAACTCTTAATTTATTATTATTATTATTATTATTATTATTATTATTATTATTATTATTATTATTATTATTATTATTTTCATACATTCACGTGTAACTATCATTTAATATAACAATCATTTAAAGCAAAGAATATCCTTAAAATAAAATTTAAATTTATTATAAAATTAATTAAAAACAATCAACTTAATTATTTTTCTTAATTTTATAATTTGTCCTATATTATATATAAGACTTTGTTATATAAATTAAAATTAATGTATAATATATATATATATATATTAAATATATGTTAATTTAAAATAATGTAACAAATGACGAATTGGTTTACAAATTTTGTAAAACTTTATAAAGATGAGATTTTGTTTAAATTTTTTTATTCTAGAAAAAATGTTTTTTTTTAATGAAATAAACACTTTTGTTTTTAACGTGTTTGTCTACTTTTTTAATAAGTAATTTTCAATTTTTTTTAAATAAATGACTATCATTTACTTTTAAAAAATTGTTTTTTTTAAATGCATCTTTTGAATTTTTTAAAAGTTAAAAATAAAAACTCTTATTATTAATAAAAATTTTAATTTAATAATTAGATTGTTAAAACTGAATTTTTAGAACATAAATTATTCCGTAAATTAACTCTGCCCATAGTCATTGAATCATTTTCCTTTAAAAAAGACTAAATATGTAATCAATGTGTTTCAATGTTTTTTTATTATTTAGTTTTTATAATTTTTATAGTTTGTGTTCTTAATTAATTTTCCGACAGCATAATTAGACCCTGCCCTTAATTTTCTGTCAGCCAGTCGTACAAATTGTGTTTTTGAGATATTTGAAAAGGTTTATGTAATTTAATTCAGCTATATTCGAGTGTATTTATTAATGCGTTAAGATACAGTTATTTTGAGACGGAAATGTTATCAACAGAGTTAAAAGAAGAAAAAAAATACAGAACAAATTATGCTATAGTATGAGACACAAATGGATATAAAATATTAGATTTTCTTCTCTTTTATATATATATATATATATATATATATTATTTATTATTCATTTCTCTTCAACTAATCAAACAATCAAATTTTTATTTTACTTTTTACATATTTCTTTTCATCTTTTATTTTTTTCACTTTATTTCTCACTTATTTATTTTCTCTCTATCAAATATATATTAAGTGTGTCAGAACATTTTATGATGGATAATTTAGACATTTTATGTTGATTAAGAACACGATATAGATTTTAACGACATAGAATAACTATACATTTTTATAATGGGTCAACATCTAACATAAAAGACTCACATTTTGTGACGGATAGTTAACATATCTATCATAAAAGGTTCACATTTTATGATAAGTATAGTCACATTTGCTATAAAATGTGTAATTTTTTTTAATATGTTGTTCATTTTTTGAAATTTTCCAAGCTTGCAAAATAGAAATACATTCAAGTACATTTCAAATAGTTTAAATTAGCATATTGTTATCCAATTCAACACAAACCTATATAATATATAATATCTATCCTTTAAATTGAAATAATGTATAAATTAAATTTCATAGCAATTAAAGATAGTTAATTGTAAAGATAAAGTTAATGATAATTATCATCATTAATTAATATGTACTAAAAGGATAAAACTAAGACATATATATCTAACCAATGTACACAAATAAAACTAAAACAACATATAAAAAACATAAACCAACCTTGAGTTGCCTCAAGAAAAGATGTCCATCTTTTGTAGATATCTTCCATGTCTTCATGGGCAAATGGATGTGAATTTCTAAATACCAATATAATTAATTCAAAATAGAAATAATTTAAACATTAGTTGATTATTACATTATTGTAAAATCATTTAAAATAACTAATTTCATTTAAAAATGTATTATCTCACTCCATGAGTTCCTAATGTTGTCAATAATGATGGTGAGCATATGCTTCATTACATAATAATCACACTCATGATTACGAGTTTGATGTGGGCAGTATAATATAAAATATAAATAAATCATACTTAGAATATATTTTAATTGAACTCTAACTACTATTTGGTTGACAGTTGACTTACCTTTAGGTCAATATATTGAAGCTTCTTCCTAGCTACTAGAGCAAGCCTTGCAAAATCAAGTTTGCTTTCAAAGACCTATAAAAATAAATGATAAACCAGATATAGTTAAAGAATAAAATTATCATTTATTTCATGAAATTATAAAAAAATAATCAACAAAGAGTGAAAGTAGATACTTATAAGTCAATGAAGTGTCTAATAGGCAACTCAATAGATTTCTTGTGTAATGAACACAAGAAAACTACCTCAAAATAACAACGAGTAGCTGTCAATGTGGACTACATTTTTTAATATTGTTAGAAGTTGCTAAAAACTTAAAATATAATACAAGTACTTACCTATTCAAATAAGGTGTTAAGTACTAGGGATGGCAACGGGGCGGGGCGGGTACGGGTTTATGATATTCGTCCCGGTCCCCGCGAGTCAAACCCATCCCCGTTCCCGTACCCGAACCCGTCGGGTATATGATTTCCATCCCCATCCCCGTCCCCGTCGGGTATTGGATATACCCGTACCCGTACCCGCCAATTTTTTTATTTTTATATTTTTTTATAAAAAAATATGATATTTTTAATTATTTTGTTATTATATTATAATTATAATTAGCTTATTTCTCTATGTCATATTATAATAAATAATCACACATAAAAAATAATAAAATTCTTTAATATAATTAAATTAAAAGTGAGTATTAAATTAAAAATGGGAACGAGGACGGGGACAGGTACGAGTATGGGGCGGGTAAGTACATACCCGTACCCTAAACCCGTACCCGATTTAATATATCGGGTTTTACCTATACCTGTACCCGTACCCGGTCAAATCGGGTATTCCCCGTCAAAGTCGGGACGGGTTCGAGTATTACTCGCGGGTACGAGTATATTTGTCATCCCTATTAAGTACACTACTTTCCTCCTAATTTAAACCAGACAATCAAATATTACTTCACCTCAATGTCTTTGTTCCCAACACACTAGATGACAATATGGTTAATGAAACCATAATAAAAAGAATTTTGCATGGCCACGACCACACGATGAAGATACCTATAATTGTGAAAATAAATATAATATAAAGAATGTGTAATTGAATATATTAAATTAAGAACCATTAAAAATAATACTCACGTAATTCATAACTACATCACTGATATGGAAAGTAGGTCAACACTAGAAATTATGTCCAAGGCATCACATTGACATATAAAGAAAGAGATAGGCATGTCCCTGCCAATGACATCAAGAAGCATGTTTATCTGTACGACATGCATCCTAAGATTAATTGATGCCAATGCCAATTAATGGATAGAAGAAAGCTTAGAAGGCGTTGAATGTGTAGCAACAACATTTTTTCCCTTTCCATAGGCAACCTAAACATCATATAATACAAGTAATTAAGTTAGTAAAACATAATTAATTAATGACATCATTAAAAGATGGTGAATTGAAACATTGATTATCTTATGCATATAAACCTTGGTTAGCTTGTTTGGCCATAATATAAAGGTATCCAAGGCTTGCCCCATTGTCTGAACCTCTACTGTGGGCATAAGAACTCGAGCATTGTGCTCTCTAATGTTGATAACCTCCACCCGTAACATATCATCTACAATTGTGTAGAGGTAGATAATTGACCCCAACATGTGCACCTTGTCTATAACCACCAACTGCTCTAGTGTGCTATCAATGTATAATTTCGCATCAAGTTGTGCATCATCAACTGTATCCTTCTTCGAGCTGACATGAGGGGGAGGAGAAAGATAAAGAACATGAAGAGAAGGTTGTTGTGTCGTGGGAGCTATGGATGCAAGCTTTGTCTTCAGGTTCGAAAAAAGTTGTACCTTCGTGTCTTGAAACATGTCTCATCGAACCTCATCTTAAAGGCATGCTCAGTCATCATCAATAAGTTGTGATCTATTGATAGACCTATTTATAGGAGCTTCAAAGACATGATGAATGCTTCTATCCCGTCTAGTTGTATGCACATGATCATAATGCTCTTGAGTGTCAAGTGCAACTGTCAATATGTCTTGACGTTCTTCCTCAACAAAGGTCCCTTGACTAACTTATTATTCAAAATTGCCTTGTAACACAATAGCTTTATGTAAATAAATTTGTTGGTAATTGATGATGAGTAATCTATCCAATATATGAGAAAAGGATACTTACAATCCTCTATACTACTTATCGAGTGGAGTCATTTGTTTTCCACTTGGTATGACGAATGGGTCGGCTCTGCTAGCTGGCCCCTGATCCATCACCCAAATAAGTAGCAATCTCTTTCATCATGATGTCTTCCTCAAGCTTGTCATACCCCTATGAAATAATGTGTGGGTGTAGATATTAACATCCTGTAACTCTTGTATCCACCTTATCTTCTCCTATTTTATACATAATAGAAACAAAAGATCTATTAGTAATAACAAAATATATTAGTAAATAAATAATTTATATAATTGTTGAGTTGACTTAATTACCAAATAATCTGACGAGAGTCTACACCTATAGAACCTATCCTAGCCCTCGTGATCAATATATTGATAATGATGACAAGGTTTTTTTTATTTTTTTATTTTATTTTTTAATCTTTCTTGTTACAAAAAATGTACTCACTATTGAGTTGACTCTTAAAACCCCCCAACATTAGCCAACATAACCAACATAATTATTCCACAACCAGTCAATGTTTGAAATATCATAAGTGAGCTTCATATATTACAACTTTGTTAGTTAAGTTGGAATATATAATTAACAATAATTTTATATACAAAGATAATGTTTCATACTGTGATAGTTTGTCATATATGATTTTTCACGCTCTCGAGGACATGATCCCAACTCTCATAAGTAATGGAAGTCTTGCTCCTCTTAGTCAAGGCTACAACATTGTGAAACTGTTGCTTATGCGACCCCTAAGCAAGGTCTATCTCCATATTAGTGTCAACATGCTTTAACTTGCCTTTATTTCAACTAGCAATTAGGTCTTTCAGTGTGGTTGGTTGCCTAACCCTTTTCTTGGTAGGCTTACTTGACTTTGCATTTCTTAAATGAGATGGAAGAGGAGAAGGAAGAGGAGTACTTTCTGTGTTAGCCATAGGATTCTTAAGAAGAAAATGTGAGTCATATTAATAATTAAAATAAAAACATATATTATACACATAAAAGTAATAATATAAAATATTATAACAAGTAACATTATAAAGTAAACACATTATTGGTTTCAAGTTTGAATATTCTCTCACAATCCTTTATCATGATTATCATGTGTAGCAGGTACATCGTTACTATCGTTGTCCACTTCAATGTAGGCATGCGTGTGGAGAAGGAAGGAGTCTCACAAATGTCAAATGTTGAATCTTCATGGTCATGAGTACCATGCATGTTTTTTCCTTATAGAACAACTAACCAATTTTTGTTGACATGATTAATAACATAAAACACTTGTTTTGCTTGATCTGCCATGATAAATGACTCATCTTTAAAACCTTCGTTCTTCAGGTTAATCAAGGTAAACCCTAATTAAATCATCAATTTTGACTCTAGTGTTACTATCAACTCATTTACACTTAATTAAAAAGTGACACTCTAAAACTTGTATGATTGACCAACCATGTTTTGAATGGCTCTAAAGTAATATAAAGAGACTATAATCGGATTAGGATTTTTATAAGTTGATAAATGTTGTGACTTAGCCAACACGTTAACTCCACTGTTTTGCATGGTGTTTTTAGATCTTCCTTTTGGGTAAAGAACGTGTAATTATGGATATCGTAAGTCAATATTCATCATAAAATATTTTAACATATTTATAAATATGTCACTTTTTATGCCGTGTGAATGACAACCTATATAGAAAGTGCGTCATCGTCATTGTAGAAAAAAAATGTATTTTTTCATTAGTGACTCAATTAAACAATAAAATACACTAGAGTAAAAGATTAAAAGCTCATTGATAGTCAAAATTTTTAAAACTAATTTATTAAATTCTAAGTATTTAACAAAATTATTTTTAAGATATATAATTGATAAATATAAAATTTCATAAATATACATCTTTATATAATATTTTTATTTTATTGATAAAAATATATTTTAGGGTATAATGATTTTAGTTAGTTTTTTAATTAATTTTAAATTGATGTAAACTTTTGTTATAGATCAATTATTTGAATTACTTTTTTAAGTTTGAATTATTATATATTTCTCATATCGTCTATTATACTATTAATCCTATACTATTATACCTTAAAATATTTCTAAACAAGTTTAAAATAAAGTAAAATAACACACACTAAAGTAGAAGTCATACTTTCATCATGTAAGCGGTGAAATATAAATAATAATAAAAAATAAAGTTAAAATAGATCTATCGAAGTATAACGCTATAATAATAAAATAAACCTTTAAATTCTAGTCCATTTTTAAAATAAAAAACTTGAAAAGGCAAGCTGAAAACAAAAGATAGGGTCGTATCTAGAAATTTTGGGACCTTAAACAAAAATTAAGATAAAAGTCTATGTTAATAACACCTAATGATTTTTATGTTATTTTTCTGGCCTTTTGAGTTGTAAAATTATTTATTAAATTTTTATAATCAAGTAATTCTAACATCTCACTCTCTAGATAATATAGCTAATCCATTTAATTTATCTTGTAACATAGTTGATCTTAAATATGATTTAATCAATTTTAATTTTAAAAAACTTTTTTTAGCAGCTGCAATAGTTACAAGTAATGTTAATAATATTCTATAAGCAATGTATGTATTTGGAAATGAACATGATCTTTTTATATAGTTCAATATTTTTAATGGTGTGTTAATTTTATTTGTTAGAATTTCTTTCAATAACTTTAATTCTAAAAATAAATCAATACCATCAATATCAGAATGGTCCTCAAAACTCAAAATCTTTTCAACATTGATACAATATTTTTTCAATCCATCTTCCCCTAAAGTTTTAAATTTATTTGAATAAATAAAAACCAAACATTTTTTCATATTCTAAAAATTGTTCAAATCGACTCTCAATAGAAGAAATAGATTGATCTAATATACACAAAAAATAATTAATGCGAAAAGAATCTTCAGCAGAATGAGCTATCTCATCACTATCAATATGTCATCAAAATGTTTTTTTCCTATGAATCTTATATTTTTCATTGAATCTAGGCTCTATATCAATTTCAATAGCCATTTCTTTGGTAGATTCTAATGCAGATGTAAAACCATTTTTCCTATAAATTTTGAATTAATTTTTCAATTCTTTTTTTTTCTTCAACTTTTCAAAACCAGATACAAACTTTCTATTTGACATATTTTACTGATTGGCTAAAATAAAAATAACAAGAAAAATAATTTTTAAAATTAAAAGAAGATAACAATGAAACAATAAAACCTGGAAAGTGAAAAATTATATCTGTGAATGAAAATTTCTTTAAGCTATGGTTATGCACTATCGCAACTATGAGTATCCAAAACTGAAACCGTAATGACAATCACTTTGCGTGCACCTACAATGATAAACAATAAAAAAAAGTGAGATCTAAAAATTGTAATTTGTAAATAAAAGTTATGTACTAAATTATTTTTTCTCATGCATTAATAATTAATTTACAATATTTTAGAAGGGTTTGATCCTAACTTTTCAAAGACACACACGAAATCATGGAAAGAAAAAATCTTGTCACAATGAGAAACTTCAATTTCAATAAAGAAGAATATGTGCTGATCCTCGGGATGACCCATGACAAATTCACAATGCAATATCATGCAAGAAGTGCACTACAATAGATATTATTAATGATGATAACTAAGAAAATGCGTTGATGTTATTGAATCAACACCCAAAATTATACTAACTTAGCAGCTTTAAAGATCTTACAGAATAGGAATCAACCCAGAAAAAAGGTAGAGTAGGATCGTATTGCTCCCAATCAAGTTCTCAAATTAGACACGAAGAAGGACTTGAGAATGAGAATGGAGAGAGAATGAGAAAGAGATAGACTAGAGAAGAAACAAAAAAGTTAAAAATTTGTCATCTGTAAAAGACAAAAGTAAGTAGTAGTGACCGTTAAGTGTTGAATAACTTTTCATTTACAAAAACTAATAAATGAGTTATGATCTTTTAAGTAATTTTAATAATAAAAAAATATGAGATATAAAAAATATAAGATATGTGTCTTATAAAATATTGAGTCTTATATTAAATATTATTAATTTTTTTAAAATTAATTTATATCAATAATACTACTATTAAAAAAATTTGAAGATCTTATAAATTTGAGGACCCTAAACATTAACTTTAATTGCCTTATTGAATATCCGACTTTCACATAAGAGACTTTTTGTATACCAGTTTGATCAAAGCAAATGAAAATGAACGCTAGAGGAAACACAGTGCGTTTTAAGATATATTACCTTAAGCGTGTTGCCACCATCATTAGTAGCATTCTCTTTTTCAGTTTTCCCCATCGATCTTCTATATTTTTTAAAATAAAATTTGAGAATATTTGCAGAATATGTTACAAATACATTGCAGAATATGTTACAAATGCAGACAGTCACGTATGCTGGTACAAATAATTAACGTGAATAAAGTTATTCTGTAATCTTCCTAAAAGGTAGACCAACTTTGAACCGCAATAGAAATATAGCTATTAGTGTTCAAATTGAGTACTTATATTGGTGTGGTACAAATGATCACGTTAAAGAAAATAAAAATTTCTTACTTTTAATTAAAAGCTTACACGTGCTCACACATGGCAGCCACGTCCTTCTTGCTCTAACTATCGAAAGGAAGTTGTTGGGTTCGCATACAGAAGTATATATGGATGAGTAATGTTTGGAATATGTGGGTCAGTATAAATATTATTTGCGATAATTAAAAGCATGTTTTTGATAAAGTTGCATTATTTATTAGTATTTATTTAACCCTTTATAGTAAGTTGGGTTTCTCTAATTATGGTTAATAAAGTAGGATAGAAAAGGAGCAAGACTGCTAGAGAATATTAGTTTCTTCATGTAATTTTTTATATATAAAAATTAATAATTAGATGTGATATGATATGTTAGAAAATGCGATAATTTGATATCATATCATATCCAATTACTATTTTTTATTTATTTATTTATAGTAAGTTCATATTGAGAATCGAATTCGAAGCTTGTTATTTGATTGGTTGACATAAGAGTTCAGGTGAGATGTGTAGGTTGCAACCAAAAGATGGTGGCGTCAGATAAAGAAGGGTGGATTGAGGTTTAAAAGCCATAGCATACAGTTGACAAGGTGAAACTAATTCAGTTGCATGTAAAAGTGGATAACGTTGCTTCAAGATAACATGTGACTAGTTGTAATCTTACTCTAGTTTTATTTATTTTTCATTAGCATATAAGGAGTGAATGTGTTTCTTCCTCGAATGCTTTTAAAATATTAAATACTAACTAAACATATTTCTTAATTTATCCAAAAATGCTGCTCTTAATTAATCATTGTAATTTTACATATGTCATGTAAAAGTAATTATATGTAATAACAAGATTTTATAGAAATATATAATAATAAAAACATATTAAAAATGTTAAATTAATTAATTTGAGAGGCAAATTTTGGTACACTAGAGGATAAACGCCCAAATTAAAAACTTTTAAAGAAAGAAACGACGGAAACATTAGTCAATAAAGGTAAGTGTAATCAATGAAGAGGACTATGGAAGACATGCACTCTTGCTAGAATAGAACAACCATGTTTCCCTGAACTATTATTCCTTAAAACTCCTCCACAAGATGAAATGTCATCATTATGAGCCTCATCACAATTTAGTTTACGTTGTCCCACAATTAATTTTTTTTTTTTTCAAGGATGATATTCATGATACATAAAGTAAAACAAAATTTATATTTACAATGAAATTTTTTTATTTGATATTCATTTTATACCATACAAGAAAATATTACTTCCTCCACTCTAAAATTTTGGTTCTTCTGAGTTTTTAGTTTAGTTTTAAAACTTTGATTCTTTTAAGATTTCAAAACATTTTATATAGTTTTTCTCAATTATATCCTTATGTATAGTTGAGTAATTAAGACTAATTTAAACATTAATTAGATTATTTTGAGTGGAGCATTATGTTTTGCAGAAATATACATGAAGTAATTAGAAATCTTGTAGAAATTTATAAATTAATAAATAAAGTTATAAGGATATAATTTAATTCAAATATGCATAAATTAAATATTTTTAAATTTTTGTGTAAAAGAAAAAAAGAAAATCAAAGTTTTAGAGCGGAAGGAGTATTATCAAAGTTGTAAACGATATAGAGAGATAATCAATGACAAGCACTAGAAAATGAAAAACTTAGTTATTGATAATATTATTCAGTTTTAAAAAGGAAAAGAATCTTGGTTAACAGTTTTAATAATGAGTTTACATATACATAATCATGCATTTTCTAATGTGAACATAATCAATCAATATAATAATCGTTACTTGTTTGGAGGTAAAACAAAAAGGTGAATTCCAAGCAAAGATTTAATTATTAATGCAGGCTTCGGTATAAGTATAACTAGACGCTTAATGGTAGCGTACTTGTTAAGTGAAGAGAGATCATTGGCATAAGATATAAATAACATTTATCTGTCATTTGTTGGGTATAAGCATACTCATTTTCTCCAAGATTTAACTGCGGTTGTAAACTTGTACCTAATGTTAGTGTTAAACAGTCACCTACATGTTTGTCCACTACATCATTTGTTATTAGTGATTTTTCTCTATTATACGCTACATCATTTTTTTCCCTTTCTTTTCTAATTAACTTGTAGGTAATGCAGATTCTCCATTCAAAGCATATCTCTGTGACCGAGTCCTTATTGTACCAAGATTGTTTGCATCTTGATCACCATGGACCAAAATCATTAGATCCCGAGAATATCTTAATATCATACTTGGTTGCTCCAAGCCTTATTTCTTCGGTCCTCACATATCACACCACTTTTTATGAAAGATTTGGGTCACAAAATATTTTTGCAAAAAGGAAAAAAAGCACCTATGCAAGAAATAACATACAATACAAACACACTATAAAACAAAGGGAAACAATCACGTGACATATTAAAGGGGGAAAGATGATGAAGTATAAATAAAGTTCTATATCATTGAATCATGAAGAGAAAGAAAGATTTATAATGCACACATAATCTTTATTTGTAGGAAGTTTTTTGAGTAATGATAAAAAAAAAAATATAGAGATGTATACTAAAGTAAACAATATCTTATCATTGTGGAAACATATGTGTGGAAACCCTCTAATGCTAATAGCTAGTAATATCAAAATTGATGATTTCGACTAGGTGACAACTCAAAGTCTCAAACGCGTATTTGACAATAGAAGATAGTAGATTCAAGTGTGAGATCTCTTGTGTCAAAGGCCTTCTTGACAGTGTGAAAATGTTCCAATGATGTGAGATAACAACGATGCATTATCTAGAGTTGGTAGGTGTGACTAAAACTCTAAAGACTACTATTGAATACTTGTAAATGAAAAAAAAAAGATTTTCGTTGAATGAGAGGTTAAATCATGATCCTTTACTTGAAGAAAAGTTGGTTAGGTGTACGAACAAAATCCATATTATCTCTATCGATAAAATGCCTTTTAAGTGATGACAAAAAATAAAACTACAAAGACTTATGTTCAAAGTGAATAATATCTTATGATTATGGAAATATGTGCCCAATAAAAGTCACCATATATATGTGAATTAGCAAATGTGTTTATATTCACGAAAGAATATCCAAAAACCTCAAGGTTCCCTTTTACTTTTTTGGTTCAATTAAGATTTATAATTTCTACTTGCTAGATCAGTTTCTATAAAGATAAAATGTATTTCCTATCACAACCATGTGTCTTAAGTTAATAATCGAATTCACATCTTACGGAAAATAGTCTGACTAATATTTGATTACAACTGCAAGATTATGCACATATGTCGTACAATTTAGCTTTTCTTATCTAAACTATATGTATGGTCACCGTATATCATATGAGCCTATATATGTTGGAATAGTGCAGAGAAGTTCCAGAGAAAGATGTGAAACCTATAAGATGATCGGTTACTGAAAACGTCACTGCATCAATAATATGACTACATTACCGGTATCATGCGTAACCTATGGCAGAGATTATAGATCCCCATCCTTTTTCCTTTTTCATGTCTAGTTATGCATTGTATTTTACTCTGTATTTAATTTACTTTTTCACTGAATAATCAGTTTTCCCTATTCTTTGTATTATATAGGAATAGGATAGCTTTTTTTCTCGTGCTACAAGGTACAATAGGCCAGCATCAGCCATGATAATTCTTATATCCACAATACATATGCTTTCCTAGGTCTTTTTTTTTTCTTCTAATAATTATAGTTTATACATGCTTACCTATGCTATATGATATCTTAACCCGGTGTGTGGATTCTGTCATTAATTAACTGATCGATTATGATTTTCACATGTAAAAAGTGAAAGAAAAAAAAAAGGTGAAAGGGAATGTAATATGAAGTTTTTATTCCACTATACTTCAATTCATTCATAAAAGGCTCAATCATAAGCTAGATTCTGCCGCCATTACTTCACCCTATCTCACCTAGGATAACCTCAATGAAGAGGAATCATGCTTCATTTTACCCTCAGAAGTTGAAGCCATTTTTTTTTATATGGGTGCTTATTTGCTTTTTAATTTTTTTTTTCTTGGATTACCTTGTACTTAGCTAGCCTTTTTCTCCCGGTGTTAACTGAGAAAGGTTAGGATGTTGTGATAAAAGAAATCAATCAGGCCACGAATTATAGGTGATCAATTTAATTTTGCTTTTCACATCTCTCTTTTATTATGCATATGTATTTAATTTATATTGCTGTCTAACTTTCCTGGTTTGCTTTCCCTCCGAATTGCTCTCTTGCGGTTGGTACTATAATATCCTCACAATTTGCTTTAACGATAATGCTATGCTTCACCTATCAGTGTCCTATAGGCACACACATTTACCATATGCTGTTGCAAACGTAGTATATATTTATATAATGCGTTGAGCTTTATAGCAAATCAAATTTCAACCGTCCGGGGATAGTGTGGTTAGTCAGTGTTAGCAATGAAATGAAACACTTTGTCAGCTACTATGCTACAACGTCTCACTTTTAGTACACTAATTTGATTTGTTAGTTGATTAGATTAGTGGTTTCAGCCTCAGCCTCCATTCATTATGTGCTCCATTGACTGGATAAAGTACACCACTTTGATTTTTTTTTTTTTTTTTATAATTTGTTTTCTTGGTGCTAGTTAGCAATCAAGAGCCAATAGGGATACATTATTCATATGGAACTTGATAATTTATAGCAACCATATCACCAATTCAATTTTTTTTTTCCTTGTGTTTGAGTTGTATGGTATTGAAATTTTGAAATATTTATCCCGCAACTTTGTGGTCTTGCATGACCTTGATTTCAAGAAATTAATTGCCTTCAAATTACTTATTTAACTGGATCATGTTTCTGATGTCGGAACACACAATTTCATATTAACGTTAAGCTTAAATAAATAATGGCCCTTGAAGCTAAGGTCAAACATAATAAAAAATATCGTATCTCTTACAGGAAGTTAATCACTATTTAATTATGAGGAATGACTCCATTGGCAAAGCGAATTTTAAATGGATTTAGAGCCTCTGCTAATTTTAAAAAATAGGATATGGTCTTGTTCGGAAAAGACATTATGCAACAAGAATCTAACATGATTTGTTGTAAATACACTAGTTAAAATTGTGTCTTTTCAACAGAATCATCATATGTAATGTAAGAGCGGTTCCAAATACATGTGGTTAGAATTATACATGGTACAAGGAAAAAGTAACACACTTATATAGTGGCACATCATACGAGGAAAAAAATAACACATATAACATGTATTTGCATTCATTTATTTAGAGATTTTTTTTTATTTTTAATAAAATTAGAAAAAATAATATTATTCAATTGATCATAATGCCAAGCAATAATACACTTAATTTCCTTAAAAGGCATGGAATTACTATAGTGCTTGCCTGCTCAGCACCTTAATTTAGTTGCTTAAATTAATCAAGCCTGACTTCTCGAGCCATTCAATCAAATTAAATTTAGTGAAAATTATTTATCAAATTTTTTAGCGGTCTTTATCTTAAGTTTTGGCTATAATACGATAAACTGTAAATTTCAGTGTCTATGGATACATAAAAGTAATGTTTTGCTTTAACAACAGAAAAACCTTTTTGACAGAATAAAACTGCTGTAAAATCTTTTCAGCAGTGACAAACTGTCACAAAGAGCTAAAACATAAAAAATGCAAACAACTAAGCAAGTGAATGTTTAATCCTTATAGGTGCTGGTAAATGGTAAATACCGTGTTAGAGTAAGAACTTGGGACATTTAACGAAAAGAATGTAATTACAATTTGAACTAGTTTTGTACATTTAAGAGGGGAAGGGGGTAAAATTGAAACAAGAAAAGAAGATTCCACGCTATATACATCGATGATTAACCACTACATTAACTATGGTTGAGAGTGGTGGTCGGGTGACTAGTCTTAACCAGTTATAGCTGACCATTGATTCCACTCCACTGCAACCATTATGTCATTAATAACAGATAAGGACTAAAGTAAATAGTAGTGTGAATTAGCTAAGTTCCCTATAGTTACGCACCATACTTTCTGGCTCTAATGGCGCAATGGTTACAATGGTTTCTGGCACGGGTTGTTGTTGTTGTTGTGATGAGCTAGCTTGCTGAGTACTGCACCCTACAATCTTGTGACAAGTCTCAATTAGGCACTGTCTGCATTTGGGGCACGAGGAGTGTGAGCTTAGCCATTTGTCAATGCAGCGAACGTGGAAGCCGTGGTTGCACTTGGGCAAAATGCGAACCTTTTCACCGCTTGTGAACTCGGACAAGCATATCACACACTCGGAGTCCAAACTCGGCAGGTTCAGCTCGGTTGAGTAACTCACTGTGGGGAAAGTCTTGAGGGCCTTTTTCTTCACTCCAGTGTTGGCCACTCTCGCGGGAGGGCTGTTGTTGCTTGATGATATCATTGAGTCACTCACCACGAAGTTGGAACACCTTAGGGCACACCTTATGATGGAGTTGAGACCCAGTGAGCATATTAGGGCACAGAGGAGAACCGAGAGGACCATCACAACGTTTGCATCGAAGTTCCCGTCTCCCAGATATGTCTCTGTTGTTGAATCGTGGCTGCTTGTTGGGGGCTTTGCTGATTGGTTAAGTGGGGAGTGGAGGAGTAACCTTCTTGAGTGCTGGAACTCATGGACAAGTGGTGAAGTGAAGGAAGTAGCAGCAATAGAATTCATTTTGGTTTGTGATGTTGTGTTGATGAGTTAGTAGAACTTCTTGGGGGTTGGTTAAGGGGTTATATATTGGCAAGTTCACATGCTTGGAATTCTGTCTTGTTTTGATTGGACATGCCAAAATATTATAAATGTTTAATTTCTTTTAAATATTATATATTGTCAAACCATTAAGTTTGCCACGTGGGACTAGAGTATATATAATTTTGAATTTTGAATTTTGTTTATGTAATCGTAATTATAGATCTAAAAAAAATCTCTATATTAATTATTGGTTAAAATTATAAATTTTAGTTGATTTTTTTACTAAATTTATAAAAAAAAATCATTAGATAAAAAGTAAAATTTACTATTTTTAATAATAAAGAGGATTATAAAGTGGGTGTAGGCGAGGAGAATAGTTAGATGGTAATTAGAATATTCATAGGGTTGTGGTGAGATATCGAAGATTTTTATCTTTGTCTTTGATTAGTTATTGCTGTTGTTGCCTGTTGTAGATAGATGTCTTAGCACAAGGATCCTCCACTGACTATAAGAACCTTTTGTGATTGGTTTTCCTAACGGGATGGGCCCACTCAATCCCACCTTACACGCAGCAGGATTTGCCACGTGGCAGTTTAGTTTCATAGTATTACACAAGGTTTTTCTGAAATTTTGCCCATTAACTAAGGATGGTTCACCTTTATTAAATTTAACTAAGCATGGATGAGTGTGTATGTATATCTTTGTTTATTTAAAAAATAATCCCACGATGAGTCTTTTTTATTCTTTCATATACTATATAATGGTGTTCCCCAAGGGACCCATGAGCACATGAAGGAATTGGGAAGCTTCCTGATGGAGATAAGTTCGAAATTGAAAAATAAGATTTTGATTCCAAGTTCATTTATGTCCCCATCTTTTGGGTCCCATATAAAAGGATGAGGTCCAAATGTGCATTTATGTCCCATCTTTCGGGCCCCAAAATAAAAGGTTGAGCCAATTGGTTTTTATTTTTATCCGTACTTGCCCACAGGAAAGACTTTTTTCTTTGCACCTTCTTTTTGGATGAGCCTCAAATGAAACCTTGAAGCACTCTTGCATCAATGCCCCAAATGGAGGTTCTAAACTTGAACATCATCTTCGTATAGTCATGTGATTATTCCCTGCTTCGACATGACAAAGGCAAAATGAAAGAGAAGGACGTAGAAAAGGAAATTCTTTGTTGTGTAATTTGATCCCATATCAACTTTAATCAAAATGATGGAAATAATTCTATAGTATTTTGCACATTCCATTCTACACTTGTTAGTGATTCATTAGCTGGCAACATACTCGTAGTTCAAGCTTGATAACCTAGTTGTGTGTATAAAAAATCAAATACCAGTCTAAGTCCAACCTTTGTGTGTATGATTTTTTGTATTTGCACATAATACTATGTTTGCAATTTCTTAGTGATCTGTCTGTATCTATCGTATCATAAGATGTTTATATCCAAATTGGTCCCGTAAGTTTTTCCGTTGCCAAAAGAAATTGTTTTACAATCTTTACATCGTGTGCAAGTGGTTAGATCACAATCTCTTGGACTTCCCTGGTTGTGGTTCCTAATAAAAGCAATTTCCTTAACGATATAAATTGATCAATTAATTGGGCAAATGTATAAGCCAAATTTGATCTCAATCTGATTTTGTTTGTCTCAAACTAAACTTTTTTGGCTAGAAAACCACTAATTAAAGGTGGAAAGTAATTGCGTTAAGGATAAGATATTATAAAATTCATGGAGAAAGGTACGCGGAGACATGTCCAGGGACCTGCTACTTTCTTCCACTTTTTTTTTTCTTATTTTAGCTTTTGGGTACCTTGCTTTGGATTAAAATATGACTCTAGAATCTAGATTCTCTAGTCATTATTTGTACGGAAGTTAGTCACATAATATATTATCTAAAAACTAAAAAACAAACAGTCAATTTTTTAACAGTCCTAATTTAATATTTATCTGTACAATTTAATTCTCAAATTATTAACCGGGTGTTATATTTGAACTTAGATAATAAAAAATATGACTAACATGAAATAAAGTTAAGATTAAATCATTATATAATTTAAGTTGAAGACTGAATTACAATTTTCATTTTTAGGAAAGGGTACTTTTTGGTTCTCTCATTTCCTTCGGTTTGATTAACAATTTTATAGCAATTAGTAAGGGTATCGTTGGTGGGTGATTGTAAATGAAAAATCATACATGGATAAAAATGTGAATTAACATGATAATTTTATCTTTCAATTTATAATATATATTTTTTATTTATAAATTTTAGGGGTCATAAAATCATTCTTATAATATAAAATAAAAATGTCATTCAACTTTAATATTTGCATTGTGAGGATGATTTATGTAACATAAAATTTTGTGTTTAATATTTGTTATATATTAAAATCTTTTTAAAATAATGATAATTTCAATATTACGAGTGAAATTAAATTCTATTTTAATAAATTAAAAATATTCGTGGTAGAATAAACAAAATAAATGAAAAATGAGCATTGTTTTATACATGAAATGAGTAATCTAACTAGAGGTAGAGGAAGAGAAAAGTAGAAGTTGAATGAGATGATAGGGGTATATGCTTTTGCATTTTGGCTCTTGCTGTAATCGAAGTACCACTTAACTAAACATACATATGAATATCTGAGTGGGTTGGATCTCACTACGATGTGGACCAGATTAAGAATAAGATAAGGCCAAGAGGAGGAGATGTCACTTCAACACCAAAACAATATCTGCTTACATAACTCAGTAGAGCACCTCTAATATAATTACTATAAACAACCTTACTTGTCTAAAAAAGAATAAGTGAGTTACTTAAAATTTATCAAAATTACTTATATAAGTACTAGTTCTTAAGAAGAAGAAAAAAAATGAAGCTAATATAGCAAGTAGGATTACTTATAAGCAATCACATTAGAAATGACCTTAAATTATTTCTTTTCACTTCATCTTCTATTATGTACATAATTAATAAATACCAAGCACGTGCTTTCTCATCAATTAGGATTAAGAATTTTAGGATCAGGATAATGATGTTTAGAGGTAAGAATTTACACATGATCAAATATATTTTAGTATTTTAAATACATTTATTTTCATTTTGTAAATTTTAATCTTTTAAATGATTCTTATACAATTGATAAATAATGTGAAATACATTTTAATCTTTTTTAAATGATATACATCATTCCAAATCATATTATATAGTACTTGAGAATAATTATTAACGTGACATATATAGTTAAATACATATTATATCGTTATTAAATAACGATAAATTATTTTTAAAAGTTTTGAAAATCATAATTAATAAATTTTTTTTTCAAGGATGAAAATTATATTTAGCTAGCTTTGTAGAACTTAAACACCAAAATTATATATTTTAAAAGTAATATTATATTTTCCTAAAATAATTTTTATATTTTGTTGATTTTATTTTTTATGTACATGGTGTAACACCCCAGCAATAAGGAAGGTATCCACACCCATATATATCCCTCAAGGGAGTCCAGCGCCCTCGCTGGCACACCGGCCCGGGTCCAGGCTCTGATACCAAATGTAACACCCCAGCAACCCGCATGTGGATATTGTCCGCTTTGGCCGCAGCCCTCACGGTTTTGCTTCTGGCAATGACACGCATGCCACCCCAAAACGCGTCCACACAAAGAAGGTATCCACACCCATATATATGGCATGCTTCGTTCTCCTTCCTAACCGATGTGGGACTTCACACATGGTTACACCACAATATTAAGAATTGATGATTAAAGATTAATTTATTTTTGAGTAGAATCATTTTCATTAACCAACTATTATTTTAACATATACAAGATTTGTTGATGAATTGATTATAAATATTAATTGAAAGTATTTTTGTAACGACCTATATAAATCATTACACTCATTCATCATTAACAAAAGAAATTAGAGTACTTAGAACTATATATTCACAATTCTCTATCTATCCATATATATATATATATATATATATTAAATTTCATTTTTTCCTTTTAAAATATTTTTTATTTTTGTAAAATGAGTAAATTTTAATTTAGTTCATTTAATAATTAAAGTTATAGGAACCAAATTCAAAATTTGCTCATTTTACAAAAATGAAAAATATATAATTGTATCAAATAATTTTTAAATTTAAATTAATAAATTAAAATATGAAATTATTTACAATTTTAAATATTTTTTGCAAAGTTTATTTATATATTAATTTTTTAAATTTAATAATTTAATTATTAAATTTTGATATATAACATAAATTATTAAAAAATAAGTAAATGTATCGAGATTTATCGTGATCGTGAAAGCAAGGACCCAATCATACGTGATGCAGCGAGGGATGGACGCTAACTGGAATGGGTTTATGTTATCCAATAGATTTTACTAAGATGCCTCTAATTTTGTTTACTCTTAAACAACTTTACCTCTCCATTACAATTCAATTCACCACTCACAAGTGCGTGATTTAACAACTGAAAGTTTGCTTTGCATATTTACTGGTCTATAATTTTGCAAATTCTCCTCTTCGACTAATAGTCTCATTAATCATTATTATCTTTCTCTGGTTTACATTTAATTACGTACAACATTGAATTATGTCTTCGTTAATGGCTGGGATATCAGTTATGACCATGATAGCATATGTGATCCATTTCACTAAGCACAATAAGTTATATCAATGAATTTGTCAAGTGTGTTTGACGTTAAAAGGACAACAAAGAAAACTATTTATGTCCTGCTTATAGTTTGTGCACACATGATTAAACCATCTTCTTCTATCACTGATTACCTTTTAAATTGAATATTCCTTTTCTTTTTCTTACTTCTAACTGCGTACTTTAAAAGATAAAGTATGGGTTATGATTTTAATTAAACAAATTAACGATCAAAACTATAATAAAATACACAAACATGACTAGGGAATTAGATTTTTAATAGTTAATATATTAAGAGTTAATCATCCTTACACTGACAGTGTAAAATTTTTTACACTAATATTCAATCATATTTTTTAAAGTTAATTATTTTATTATTATTTCATTAAATAAGCAACTGACATGTCACTATTATAAAATATATGATTGGTTGTCAGTGTAAAAAAACTTTACACTAATAATATATAAATGATTAACTCATATATTAAATTGTTATGTGTAATTTCCCATGATTCACCATAATAATTAATTAGAAGGATGCACTTTAAAAGATATAATATAATAATAATCATTAATCAAAAATCAACAATGAATAATTATGATAAAATTAAATATATATATATATATATATAATAAAATTTAAAATTAATTATAATATTTATCATTAATTATTTAATTAATAACTATTATTACACTTTATTTTTAAAGTAAAATTTTCTCACTTTGTGAGGAGTTAAATCTTTTATAAAAAAAATCACTCAAGAGATTTTAGTCAATGGATGTCCTTCTTGTGTTGCTGTTGAAAAGAACTTTGGTTGCAGGAGAAATTATTTTTTCTTGTTTTTTAAATGTGAAAACCAAACTCTTCTCTAACTTTCATGTGCCATCATTCAAATTTTTTTTTCTTCTTTTCTTAAATATCAAACTATACTCAATAAAGAATTTTTTACGGAAATGGAATTTTAAAAAAAAAATTACCAAAAACACACTTGTTACACTTTATTTACACATCTAGCACTATTCACCGTTCATATTCAGAATTCGGTTCTCGGGGAACCGAATTCCGAGTAGTTTTTTTTTTTGTTTGTGGCTGAGAGAGCGCGAGCTTGAAACTGGAACGACTCGTTTTAGAATCAGAACGTCCTGTTCTAGAATCAGAACGGTCCGTTCCGATTGCACATATAGAATGTGTATTTTGAAAATGGAACGGCCGCAAAACGGGCCATTCTCAAGTTATGCGTTAAAGCATAACTCTAGAACGGCCCGTTCTGCGGCCGTTCCATTTTCAAAATACACATTCTGAATATGAACAGTGAATGGTGCTAGATGTGTAAATAAAGTGTAACAGGTGCGTTTTTGGTAAAAAAATTCAAAAAATTCTACTTCCGTAAAAAATTCACTCAATTAAGTGGAAAGAGAAGAGATTTATTTTTTTAATAAATCTAAATATAGTAAATAACTCTCATGATTTTAATACATTTAAATCTAACAAATATCACATTAAACATCTTTATATTAAAGTTAATATATAAATTACATAAGTCAATATTAAATTAAAATAATTTAACAAATATCAACAAAGATAATTGTATACTCTTTTTCTTTAGTTTACCCACTATAATTAAAATAAAAAATAAAAAAAACTCAAGTCCCTCAATACCAAATTAACAATCCATATATAAAATATATGGGGTAGAAGTTGAGATAACATGAACATATCTTTAAATTTAAATCATATTACTATTATTATAATTCATATGAATATATAGTTCTGCAATCCTAAGAAACATTGATAGTTGTTCACTCAAAGCTCTTAAATTAGAACCTCAATTTATATTTGTTTTAGGCTTGGCTTTGAAACCTCGATCTATTTTTTAAAATGATGTATACATGAATACGTTTCAATTGCATACAAATTGGAACATCAATTAGATACCCATCAAAAAGTAACATTCTATAAGTACAAAAAAAAAAAAAACTAAATACTTAATTTGGTCCCTTATAATATTTTAAAGTTTTAATTTAGTTTCACTTTAATCTTTTGTTTTAATTTGGTCCCTAATAATTTAAATTACTGCAATGTCGGACCTTCCGTCCAAATTTTTTAAACGGAGTTAACTGTTGGCCATGTAGATCCCCCGTAAATGCATAGGTGACAAGGTCCCATACGTATGTTGTTGTCCTCCTCCTCCTCCTTCTTTAATGCATCTGGAACGACCCATTCTGAAATCAGAACGGTTCGTTCTGTTTGCACTTGTCATGTGTTAATTTTGCATTTGAAACGGTCCGTTCCAGATGCATTATTTAACACAAACAAATGCAAGCAGAACGGCCCATTTTGGAACCAAAACGAACCATTCTGGATTTAGAACGGGCCGTTCTAGAACACCAACCACATTCGTACGTTCAAAAAAATGCAGCAATGTGGTTCAAAGATTGAAAATAAAAATTCATAACATAACATAAATTCAAAGACTGAAATATGGTTCAGAGACTGAAAACAAAAATTCATAACATAACATATACTAAGAAAGTTCAAAGAAATTACTAAAGAGAGAAATAATCTGAATAATGCTGAAGGTGCCAATTATAGATCCTATCCACCATATAATTATAATGTTGTTGGCGTTCATCCATATCTTGTAATCAACGATCCATACACTGAATAGCTAACAAAATATATCAGCATTATCTACCTTTATACATGTGGTTGTGTGGTGAAATGTTAGTCCTGTGTGTCCTCTTCCTCTACTTCAGGTTGTATCTCCCCAAGAACATGTTGGGGTACATCGGTCAATGACTCCAAGGGAAAACACCATGTCGTTTCATCCTTGACTGTATAGTGCCGATTTGGTAGTAAGTGGTTCACTCCAGTTTGACTAACAATGAAATAAAACCTGCCACCATTGTCCTTAGTGATACACTGCATTGCATAACAAATATTATAATTAATACTTCTAGGAACTCCTATATCTTGTAATTGGTCTAGAAATGGTGTATAGCCCAAATGTTTAGCAATTGAAGTTATCAATTCTCCATTGATAATATTACCAAATTTAGTGTTCAAAATGCTTTGTACCTTGGGTTTTTTTTTCTATGCACGATTCACAACCGTGATTTAGAATCACGGGCGTGAACTATAATCATTGACTGTTTGTGTTTGACATTCTAGAACCAGAACGACCCGTTCTGAAACCAGAATGACCCGTTCTGGAACCAGAACGACCCGTTTTGAAATCAGAACAGTCCGTTCTGCATGCACTCGTTGTGTGTTAATTTTGCATCTAGAACGGACCGTTCTAGATGTAAAATTAATACATCATGAGTGTAAGCAGAACGTGTCGTTTTGGTTTCAAAACGAGTCGTTTCATATGCATTAAAGAAATTTGGCATCCACCTATGCATCTACGTGGCATCCACGTGGCCAACAGTTAATTCTATTTAAAAAAATTTAGACAGAAAGTCTGGTATTGCAATAATTTAAATTATTAAGGAACAAATTGAAAAAAAAATTAAAATAAGATTAAATTAAAACTTTAAAATATTATAATGGGCCAAATTAAGTATTTAGCCAAAAAAAAAATAATAATAATCTCAATTGCTTGTCAACATACAATATGACCTCGTAAATACAAAGTTTTTTTTTTTTAACATATTCCGACCATATTGTTATATTCCCGCGATTTTCGTAATGTTGATGTTTTTATTTTAGTTGAGCAGTTGAATTTAATGATTTTCGTAATTTCGATATTTTTATTTTATTTGAACAGTTAAATTTAATAATTTTTATATAGATAAATTTAATAAACAAATCTTGTCTTGTTTGTGTCCTTGTGTTTGAATAAAATATATTAAAAATGGTGTGTGAGAGTTAGAATTTGTGGTGTGAAAATGGGAGAGGCAGAGAAGGTGGTCAGGGAAGAGAAGAAGATGCGTGATAAATGGATAGAGTGAAAGGGAATGGAATTGGGAAAACAGTGTTACCTTTTCAGATCGAAAATCGGAGAGGGTTCATTCTCCGCAGTGTGGAGAGCGCAACAGAGACCAAGCGGTGAAGACGTGGCAGTGAAGCAAGTCTTCCTCTCCAAACTCAACCCTCACCTCAAGGCTTCTTTGGATTGCGAGATCAATTTCTTGTCCTCCGTTAACCACCCCAATATTATTCGCCTTCTTCACTTCTTTCAGGTTCTCTTCTTTCACTTATGTTCTGAAGTTTCACGGTTTTAGGTTGATAAATAAATTTTTAAATACACAGACTAAATTATAAAAATATAAAAAAAATGAAGGACTTAACTATAATTATGTTTGATTCAAAAGTTCATTAGCAAATGGTCTATCAAACCTTTATTTTCCTACCCTTTTTGTTAATTTTCATCTTCAAATGGGATGTGTTGAAAATTTTTTGACTTTTTTCTGGGGTTGTTGGATTCCACCTTGTGCGTTAGTTGAAGCTTGTTGTTTTTGTTTCGTGGTTAGGATGATGGGTGTGTGTACCTGGTCCTGGAGTTTTGTGCTGGTGGGAATCTATCTTCTTATATTCAAACCCATGGGAGGGTTCAACAACAAACGGCCAGAAAATTCATGCAGCAGCTTGGTAACTTTTATTTCATTTTCTGTTATGTTTGAAATAAAACACTACTTTGATGCCAATTACCATAAACTGAGGTATCTGATGCAGGCTCTGGTCTAAAAGTATTGCACTCTCACGGTATTATTCACAGAGATTTGAAACCAGAGGTAAGGATATTGATATTGTATATGTTTTCCTGACATACAATTGAATTCAGTACAAAATGCTTCATATTGTAGCATTTATGTGACGATGACTTTTAGAGGCAATTAATTTCATCTCTAAGTAAATACTGAGTGCTATTAGTTCCTATATAGTCTTTGACTAGAATAAAACAAGATGAGGGCATTATAGTTGGAAATTTTGAACATTTTTCTTTTGCTTAGGGTTTTAAAATTTTGTACTTATCTGTTGAGCTTTTGTTCGTAGCAACTGTTTAAACTTAGGAGTGGTTCAAAACTTAAGACTACCTTGCCTCTTAAATCTATGAAAAATGGTAAACGGTAGGAGTGGTTTCTGTAACGTCTTTGTCCTATTTGCCTGGGAAACCATTCTCTTATTGAGAAGGCCAGGTTGCTCTTTTGATCCTAGTATCCAATATGCAATTTTGGCCCCTCAATTTTAAATTCTTTAATTTTATAAAATTCACAATTTTGGTCCAATTATTAAATGTTTATTTGTTAATTGTTAAAATTATAATATTATCCATTACTTAATATTAAGTAAATGATGAGATAATTAATATTTGATAATCTTTAAGTTAAATTGCATTTTTAGTCCTCATTCTCATCCTCTATGGCACTTTTATGAAGTAAAAATGGTGATCGAAAGTTCAATTTACTTCTTCTACTGGTAGTGACTATCATTTTGAGATCAGTAGCAAATTTTGTTTGCTTTGGTGGTATTGTTGAATCAGAACATTTTGCTATCAAGCCATGATGGTGATGCAGTGCTAAAGATAGCCGATTTTGGTCTCTCAAGGTAGTATTTGGTTTAGGGGATTGAATATGGAGAGGAAGACAATTTATTTATTTGTCATTTAATACTCTCACTAATTTTACAACTTCTTTTCCTTACATACAATGTGGAGGACTGTACGCCCAGGTGAATACGCTGAGACAGTTTGTGGTTCTCCATTATACATGGCTCCAGAAGTTCTTCGGTTCCAGAGATATGATTACAAGGTATCAACTCTTCTTACTTTCAACATTAATTAACTGGCTTTACTTAAATTTACTTAATTAATATAGGCAGACATGTGGAGTGTTGGGGCCATTCTTTTTGAGCTTCTAAATGGTTACCCACCTTTTAATGGCAGAAATAATGTTCAGGTAGCCCCATAACTTTGAACTACTAAGGACCTGTTTGGGTAAGCATCTTCAGAAATACTTGTAGGGGAGAAAAATAGGAAAGAAAAATGAAATAAATTTTTCTATAAGCTAAAATTAGCTTAATCAGCTAATTTGTAGAAGTGTTTTCCCTATTAGCTTCTTTACAATTTTATTTTTAATTCATGCACAAGTTAATTTTAGTTTATAAAAAAACTTATTTTTATTTTTCTTTCTATTTTTCTCTCCTATAAGTACTTTTGGAGAAATTTATTCAAATAGGCTGTAATACTATTAAATTATGCCTATTTGTGGTCACTGCTAATATAAAATGCTGATTTCAGGTATTGAAAAACATCAGATCCTGCACCTGTCTTCCATTTTCTCAACTGATTCTTTCAGGATTGGATCCCGACTGTCTCGATATTTGTTCAAGGTTACTGTGCTTAAATCCAGGTCATTCAAATATCCTATTTTACATTTTTTTTTCCTATTCACTCATTTTTCTGAGAAGATCTAATTATTTCTGAAGTTTTTGCACCCTAATGCAGTGGAGCGCCTATCTTTTGATGAATTTTATTGGCATAGCTTTCTACAAAGAAAATTGGTGGGAAGATGACAGCAATACCAGGATCTGAAGTGTTCACGATCTTTCCATAGCAGTCATCTTCAAAAGTATCAGTAATAGTTAATGCCATTTCTGTTTCTTTCCCATCTTTGATTTCCCCTCTCTAAACATTGGATAATTGTATTACTAGTGGGGATAATCTGAGTGTATTCATGACACTCCCTGTATATTCAGCTGCTTGGCAAAATTATTTCTTAGTTCCAATAACCTTTTTCATGTGCTTAAGATTTATCCACGCCTATGCACACCTTTTATGGTGATACAGATTTTAATCCCATAATGTTCCATTATAGAGAGAAAAGTGCATAATAAAGCATTTTCATCAATAAACAATTAGATAGAATTTATTTTGTTTGGCATTCTTGGGTATCAGAATGGAATCAGAGACGGAATTCTTGAACAGTAACCCTATGTTTGGTATCGTCGAATTACCAAAGAAATACGGAAGAGAGGCAGCGACAATTGAAAGACCATGGGTTTGATATCAAGTAAATGGTTGAGCGAAGATATATAAAGACATTATTGGTCTTGCATTTATTTTTCCGGCAAATTAGCATAGAAAATTAATTGTGCAACTTGAAAGTGTTTGATAGTCAATTATAGATAACTAATAACTGATTATCAACGTTTGATTATAAGTTTTATATTATATATGAATTTGATGTTTTTAAATATAAACTTGTTATTATAAGCAAATAATTTATTAAAATTTAAATTTAGATAGAGGCATTTTAAATTTTATAGTATTGTATAATTACAGTATTATATTTAACTAGTTTTTTTATGTTATTTAATTATTATTATTATTATTACTTTATTAATACCAATTTAATTATGGATGAACTAATATCTTATCGGTTGAATGATCGATTTAATTTGAAAAGCAACTCTTAAAAGAGATCAATTTATTTTAAGTAAAAGTTGGGTCATTATCTGTTTATATCTTGGTTGTAAACTATATAAAAAGTTATTACTTGGCAATGAACTTTTGATTCAACAGTTAAGTAAGTTAAACAAAATAGTCAACATAAAATAGTTTACGGAGCCTAATTTTGGTTTATGGTTACTTTACACGTCCCTCAACCAATAGCTTGGACTATTTATTTCAAGTCAGAGATCATCCTAGTATCTGTCCCAACAATACTTTTCATACTCAACTGTGTCATACTTTGTCGTGTGCTTGTTTGTAATAGAAACTTGAAAAATAAATAAATTATGGTAGATGACGTTCCTAAGAATACACGCTGCTTGTGGCTTTAACAGCCACCGAGCCAAGGTTTAAAGTAAATTAGCAGTTGTTTAAGAGAATACTAAAAAATGCTAAAGTATTCTGCATGCCCACACGCTTACACTTTACGCTGTACTTGGGTCAGGCAAACGCAATGTCAACATGTCATCTGCTACTTCAGATTTATATATATGGACAAAACATGTCGATACTAGTAAAATGAAAAATTGTTGCATGCAAAGATATAAAAATGTCAATAATATAACGTGTAGACGAGTACGTTGTTTAAAAGTGATGCTAGAAACTTTGAAATACACCTGCTGGAAGGGTGAGGTGAATAACCTAAGCTTTCCACTTATTAATATACACTGAACACAAGGGTCCTATCTCGCCCGACGATTTCTGGTTTACACTTTCAGCCATGTTCCTCGTTTGACTTGTAATGAATGCACATAATGGTGTTGAACCCTGATCCCATTTGACTATTTGAGGATGATATCGTAAACATACACAAGCCACATATAGTGCACTAAACGATATGTTTGTTAATATACATATTTTTGTGTTCTGTACAGCTACTTGAGAATCACAGGCCTGAAAAATAATGACCAATAACAACGTAAAGCGTGGAATTTAGTCCACGGTTATGCCTTTTAACTTTTCTTCAACTCAACGGTCTTCCCTTCGAACAGCATTTGGATCAGACACCATGTCCATCATCATTTTCTCAGGTGAATCCTCCCAATTTGCAAATGTCTTCAAGTCAACCTACAAAATAGAATGATAACAAGTGTAATTGCTGTTCTTTCATTTATCAAAAGTTAATATTTGTAACTAATCGAATAACAGGATAAGGTAGGATACTTTTCTTCTTTGCTCAGTGAAAAGTTCTTCCCTCTTCTTGTAAGAGTTTTGCACTTCCTTTGCTACTTTCCCACCAAGACCCCAAACTTCAACTTCTGAAATCAGACCATCAACAGGTAGGAAACCCTGAAACATAAGTTAATGACAGCTCAGAAATTTGGAGATGAAGACAAGTGCAATTTGTTATTGGTCAATGGCCATGATAATTTTAACCAAAACTCTCAATGTTACAAAAAAATTTATCAACCAAATATTGAATGCATTATCATGATATAATGACAGGAAATATCACAGGAGGCCAGCATGGAAGATTTCACTGCATAATTAGTCTTTTTAAAAGAATTTAAAAAACGCTATTCATCAGAGAACATACGGGATTAGCTATTTTTTATGCATGGATTAATCAGTACACGGTTACAAGTTCTATATTCACACTGCTAGTGTTTTCAGCAATTGAATTATACCTGATCCGGAAGGAGGGATCCACTATGGTAGGTTTTGTCAATAGCATGATGGCGAATGGTCACTTTTGCAAAATCTTCATCTATAAATATTCTCTCATTTCCCAGAGTTCCTCCAAATGCAACTCCAACTGGCTTTGGCCGTGGTTGGTATACTTTACCAGTAGGATGCAAGTGGCTATAAACAAAATTCTTTTCCTTACCTATCAATAGTAACATACATAATTGGTTTCAGGGTTTCACAAAATTCCATCACAGCCCCACAAAAAGACAGAAAACAGGAACAAAAGGAACATTGTCACCTCTACTACCTACCAGTAGGTGGAAATGCATGAAACACTGGGCTAATAGAATATAAATATCCAGAGTTTCCATAGAAGATATCTTTATTTTCAAAACATTTATCTGTTAAGGCACCTATAACCCATTTCCTATTGATGGAATTTTCCTCCTGGGCATCTCCTGAACTTGCAGCTATCAAAATTAACAAAGGACCTTTGTAACCTTCAACATGAGACCAAAATCTGCCAAGTCCTCTTCCATGAGATGATGACCTATAACACAGTAAACTTTCGATGTCAATAGGCATTTCCTTTTCCAACAGGCAAGTCTCAAATAAAATTATTAATGTTGCAGTGCAACATATATACTCTATGTCAATAGACAACAAATTAGGGGAACATCATAATAAATGACCGTGATACCTTTTCCCTCATTTTAACAAATGAAAAAAGAAATAGAAAATTGACAGGTGTTCAAGACTATTAAAGCACAAGAGCATGATGAAGCTATGATTCAGGGTCAGGGATGCGAACCGATAAATAAGGATATCATCCATTCCACCTCCACTACTTATAAATGCTCTAGAAATCTCTTCATTTACTGCACTTCTCTGTGTAATAGAAATTGCCCATGCCCTTCCTTGGGTCAAAATATAATCATATGCAGCTGTTGATGAAATATCTCCAACAGAGGAGGAACTAGAGGATGCTAATTCAGCCTGCCATTCAGTCAAAGATTTATTTAATCATACAACACCTAAGAACCATATTCAACATATTTTTCTCCTATAGAACCTGAAGATAAAAAGAGAGTGGTATACTGCTACACTGTTTTAGGTGATAATATAATAAGAAATATAATATATTATTGAACTAAAAACAAAATAGCAACGACACAATAATCTATCTATATAATAATAACAATAAAAAATGAAAAATACTTTGCAAAGTATATTGTTCTTCTCACAGATGATAAAGGAATAGCAAGTGTAATAGAGACTATAACCCTAAGAAATTTCAGCAGTAATAATAAGACAGTAAAACAATGTCATTATAATTCCTCAGGCCATTGTATTAATAGTTAATCAACTAATAACTGATTATAAATGGACATAATTACTTCAAGTGGTAAATGGAATTTTTGCCATACCAGAAGAGATACCCAGGTTGCAGTTGTAAGGAAAAATGCTTACAAGTGTGTAAAAAAACTGAAATATTCCTTAAAAGTAGGAACCGTATGTAATTAGCCTTTCTGGTTGGCTCAAAACAACACTTTTCAATTACAGCAAAGCCAAATATTGGAAATTCAAAAAATCCAAACGTGGAACATTAAAAGGCTGAATTGAGGAGTTAGTTATTTATAATGGTAAGCTTAAATAAGAAAGCATAAGTTTAAGGTTGACAGGACTTCAAAACATTGATCAACTCCAGTATGAATGTTAAAGAAAATATCATTGATCAATTCCTGTATGCCATGCTGGTTGACTATACAACAAATCAAACAATTTCTTACGATCAGGTTTTTCAAAAAAACGAAGCAGTCTTCAAATTTCAATCAAAAGTGGAAAAACTTCCAACCATAGATTACGAGGTGAATGTTGTATGTTTGAAAGCACATTCGAAAGTAGTTTCAGATCAAATTAATTTCAGCATGGATCACTCAAGGCAAAAGAAACAAAAAAAATAGGACGGGCAAAATTAAATCACAAGCAACAAAGCATAGTCAGAAAACACATTTCAACTATGAATGTAATCAACGAAGAATGGCAGATAGTCAGATACTAATCATGTCACATTCAGAGTAAAGAAATGAATAAAACATAACCTAAAGTGGTGATTAAAAAACTAAATAATCATGACGATGACTGAAACCATTGAATATAAACACAGAAATTACCCCGGCAGATGCAGCCATTTGCAGTCTAGCATGAAAATACTGCCTTAAGCAATCCGGGAGGCACGGCACGGTACTCATAACCCATGTAACAAACTTGCCCGCAGGAAGCTGAACCTCCAAGCTGGAGATATCACAATCCCACACATTCAAACCACTGTCAACTCCAGCACACGATGTGATCACCGACAATAAAAAATGATTCAGATCCGGTAGACCGAGATTCCCTTCCCCTTTCAAGTTTCTAGAGCCCCACGACATAACCCAACACACGGAAAGAAGCAGAAACACGTGATTGGGAAGAAGGTGCCCGTTAATCTTGCAATCATCATCCCCGGATTCAAACTCCAAATGCAGAGGCACTTTCGCACTTTGTGAGATAGCAACGAACACTCTTACAAGCATGTTCAGCGAAACCGAAGCAGACACCCTAGCACAGCACTTGTTATAACCTTTCACAAATTCAACCCAGTTTATTCCCCCTTTGTCAGGCACGAAAAATTGACCCACTAGGGACGAGCCTAGGTGATCCAACAACACCGGAAACGAATCAGGCACGCTGTTTCCGGAATAACTTGGACCGAAACTAAAGCATTGCTGAAAACACCGAGATTACACGTCATCAATGAAAAAGGAAAAAATGATCATCGAGCATTCTGAATAGTACCTGTAGATTTTCTAAGGGAACGGTGTTTGTCTCGGGATTGGCGAGCTTGGAGAACGCTTTCTGAAGCATTGGAAGAGCTCCAGTGGAGCCTGCGACGGCTTCCGCCTCGTGCTGTTCCGCCGAAACCCTCGGCTCCGCCGAAGTGGACGCTCCCATCGCCGGCGTCGTGTCGCGTCGTGAAAATCGGATTTAGTTTCTCCAATCTTCTGGTAGTTTCTTGTTAAATTAATCCGAAATCTTTATCAAACGTCTAAATGGACCCTTTAGAACATCCAAAGGGCGATTAGCGTTGATAATTTTTAATTAGTTTAATTATTATTAATTTATAACTTCTCTACACTTTTGCTTAATTGTTTAATTATTCGATCTATTTCTTCTATAATAACACAATTATCCTTTGAAAAATAAAGTAAATTAATAATTATTAATAAAAAATTACGTTGATATTATAATTAATTTTTATTTTATTTTAAAAAATATATTTTTATTATAAATTTTAGTCATTAATTTTATTATTAATAACTACAAATATACTGTTACCGCTCTAGACTTTGAAAATCAACCGCAAACATCAGTAGAACCATCGAAGTTTGCTTGTTGTGTATTTTAACGCGGTGAATTAATTAATAATTAAAACATTTTAATCCTGTGTGACAAAGTGCATCTTGAAACGGTACTCCAGCACAACATAAAACGCTACTAATTAAGAAGAGAACGACGGCGTACCTTGAACGCAAACACGTCGTTTTAAAAAATGCCGCCGGCGAAGAGGGGAAAGGCAAAGGCGGAGCCTAGGGTAACACCGCCGTCGGAAAAACCTAATAATTTTCCGTCTTGTATTCGGTGCATGCCTCCTTCTTCCGTCGCCATAACCATCCACGCCAAACCTGGTTCCAAATCCGCATCCGTAACCGGTCTCTTTCTCTTTCTCGTTTCTTCGATCTCAGTTAATTAATGCGATTGTGATTATTTATTTATTTATTTTGCTTAATAAGTAGATATGAGCGACGAAGCGGTGGGAGTGCAAATTGACGCACCTGCGAGGGACGGCGAAGCGAATGCGGCTCTTCTCGATTACATCAGTTCTGTAAGTAACATTTTGGTTCCGTATTTTATGGCGATTAAAATAATTGATGTGAAAACGGCGTTGTTACGAAAAACATTGTTTCTTCTGGCGGTGCAGGTTTTAGGCGTGAAACGAAGACAAGTCTCTTTAGGCACTGGTTCTAAATCTAGAGATAAGACGGTGATTGTGGAAGACGTAACTCAGCAATACGTTTTTGACGCTTTGGATAAAGTCTCGAAGCAGCAGTGATGAGGAGGCTTCTACTGCAACTTAATTAAACAATAAGTGAAAGCTAAACCATTGCTCTGAGAGTGTTGCGGTTAAGAGCGGTGTATTTGTTTTATGTTTCGGCTTTCTAGTTTGTATCCTACTGTATATTTTTACAATTTCATGTAGATTTATGCCATTGCTGCCTATATTAATTCATCACTCTAGCTTTATGCATGTATCAGTTATAATGCTCATTTCATGTAGTGGCCGCAGCAAGTATCAAATGCTGCAATCTTCGATGATCGATGATTAAGTGTATGTTTGTTTGCCGTTGAAAACTTACAAAAATCAGGATCAATCAAGAAGACAGAAAATATTATTTTTTGGTTTGGTGTTTTAGAATGTGTTTTTTGGGTTTAACGAAATTAAATGGTTAAACACATCATGGAGTTTATGAATGGGATGCTGACGGTCATGTAAAAAGGTGGAGAAATCTGATTATGGGAGAGCTTACACAATTAAAAATATTTAATTTTTTATATATATATTTTTAAAAAATAATAACACCTTTCGTGTATTTCGTCCTCTAGTGGTTAATAATATATATAGCATTGCTCTTAATTTAATATTCATTTTGTTGATTGATTTTCGTTTGGCTTAGAGTTTCACAAAATTAATTTCTATTTATTTTAATTGGTGAATGTAATTGCTATATATATATATATATATATATATATATATATATATATATATATATATTTGCATTTCTTATTAAAAGGTGTGAGAATTAATTTTTCATCGTTAAAATATAAAAGATTTGGTTACTTTACAAATCTGCTGCGAAACATTGCCTTTTCACAAGTGACGTACACCTTTGAAGTTGCCTATATTACTGAGGATAGAAAGAGCGACCGTATAATTATCAGTTTCTCACAATTGTTTTCCCTCAATTTGCACATGTTGATGTAGCTGTAACGAATTCGACTGAGAAACATATATTATGTAGGAATAATTTGTCCTGAGCATGAAAAAAAATTAGCCAGTAAACATTTATGTTGACTGAAATATTTAGTAATTAGTATAGATCAATAATAATACGAGAATATAGGATAATGATTAAAGGGATAGATGAGGAGAATTTTGTAGGTGAGAGAGAGAATATAGGATAATGATTACATTTACAGGATACGTGAAGAGGAGAAATTTGTAGGTGAGAGAGATAGAGTATAAATAGGGATGGCATTCGAAATTAGTGTTTTGCAAGTTTTATCCGTTTTTAGCGAGAGAGAGAAATGTTTGTGTTGGAAGAGGAGGTGGTGGCATGCAATTCTCAATCAATCTCATTCTCCCCCCTTTTGTTCTTTGCATTTGGGTTCCGTTCTCTCTCTGATGTCCTCTTTTCTTTCTAAATCCTATTGGATTCCTCATGAGACAAAAGGTCCTGCGCTAAGGTACAATGTATTAATTCCTTTATCCAATTCTTATTGGGCATGCAACTTTTTGCCTTTCAATTCGTTAAATTTTTATACCCATCTTCATTACTCATTAATAGTTTCAATTCTAAATGTTTGAAATCGTACATTCACAATATAGATGAGTTTGACAGAATCAGAATTCTCAGAGGAGGGTGCAGCAGGCCTTCAAGAGCCTCCTGATCCCAATGTTATTGAAATTGATCCCACTAGTCGCTATATTAGGGTACGTAATCGTGTGCTTTTCCCCCAAGGAAAACCTAACCATGCATTAATATCATGTTGTTTTTTGTATTCAAAACAGTATAAAGAAGTCATTGGCAAAGGAGCTTTCAAGACTGTGTATCCTTTCTTAGCATTGTGTTTCTTTATTATTATGTTTTTTTAGTTTTACTTCAAGGTTAACTGCTATCTCCCATACAAAATTCAATGACATTTTCAACGCCTTGTTCAGTTTAGAACATAATGCATAGTATTTTGTGGTTCATGGTTTCCGTTAAGAATTTTATTGCTCGGGTGAAATTCGGTTCGAGGTATACATTTTTTTTTCCTTTATTTGTGGTTAATTAGTTACAAGGCATTTGATGAAATCAATGGACTTGAAGTTGCATGGAGCCAAGTTCAGATTGATGAGGTATTACAGTCACCAGGTGGCCTAGAGAGGCTGTACTCAGAAGTACGTCTTTTGAAGACACTGAAGCACGATAACATAGTAAAGTTCTACAATTCTTGGATCGATGAAAAGCACAGGAATCTTAACTTGATAACTGAGTTGTTCACCTCAGGGAGCCTTAGACAGTGTGTTCCCTATCCTTTATAAATTTTCTTCATTTGTTTTTCCCCCTTTTTTTTTTTGAGATCAGCCCTTTGGTTAGTGGATTTGATGCATGATTCAGGTATAGTCAGAAACACAAGAAGGTTGACATGAAGGCTATCAAAGGATGGGCAAGGCAGATTTTAATGGGTATAAACTATCTCCACTCTCACAACCCACCTGTTATGCATAGGGACCTGAAGTGTGATAATATATTTATTAATGGTCACCGGGGAGAAGTTAAAATTGGAGATCTAGGGTTGGCAACTTTGTTGAAGCAGACTAATGCCAAGAGTGTAATTGGTATGTTTTCTGTTTTATTGCATTTTTTTCATCCTTTATATTTTTAAAACATAACCAAGAATTTAATATTTTTTCCATCTCAGCTGTAATAAAAGGGAACTGGTAGAAGTTTTTTATTTTCTGACTTCTTTGCCTCATTGCTGTTTGATTTCTACACCACTTGTATTTACACATATGTAATCCTAGTAGGAACCCCGGAGTTCATGGCACCTGAACTGTATGATGAACATTATAATGAATTAGCCGACATATATTCTTTTGGGATGTGCATGCTTGAGTTGGTTACGTCTGAATATCCTTACCGTGAATGTAGAAACTCAGCTCAGATATACAAGAAAGTTTCATCTGTGCGTATTCTTATTGATAACACTCTTTTTCTTTAGGCTATTACTGGGATTTACATATACTATTATTGTCATATAATTTTCATGTTGCAGGGCATAAAGCCTGCTGCACTTGCCAGAGTCAAAGATCCAGAAGTAAAATTATTTATTGAGAAATGTCTTGTCCCAGCACCTCAAAGATCGTCAGCAAAGGAGCTTCTGATGGACCATTTTCTCCAAGTGAATGGTTCGTTGAAGAATCGTCGTCTTCCATTACCAGATATTGTTCTTCCAAAATATGGAGCCTTCGAACATCGTTGTCTGATGTCAGAAGGTCCTGCTAGTACACGTGTTAGATCCATTTCAATGGATCTTGGTGATGCCACTGAGCTTCCATTGACCACTTTAGTTTATAACTCTGTTGATTCTGTTAATGATACATCATCTTCCCCTTGTGTTGAGATACGAAGGTTGAATGAAGGTGACAGATTTTTTCTAAAAGGCGAAGAAAATGATGAAAACTCGGTGTCATTGGTTCTCCGCATATCTGATCAGAGTGGTGAGTATAGCTTATAATTGATGTTTACTCTTAATGAATTTTACTCTGAATATCATGTTTTGAGTTTATCGGTGGAAAGTTAAGGTCTCTGACAATGAAATACAGGGCGAGCAAGAAATATCCATTTCATATTCTACCTCGACAGTGATTCTGCCATCTCAGTTTCAAGTGAAATGGTTGAGCAACTAGAACTTTCTGAGCAAAGTGTTAAATTCATAGCAGAGTTAATTGATCTATTATTGATAACTTTGATTCCCAATTGGAAACCTTGTGTAGCGATTGATCATTTAGTTTCTTGTACTGGTAAACTAACTCATCCGAGTCAACGGAAAGAATCAGAGTTAGCAAAACACAGAGTAAACTCAGAAGATTTTAGCGAAAATGTGGCCGAAGATGTAGGTTCCTCAACCTCACCAGGAAGATCAGAAGAAAAGGAAAACCATGATACTGTGATTTTTCACGAGGTTTTGTCTCAAGCAAGCAATGATTTTCAAAGAGCAATAAAGAAAGATGATTTTTGTTCTGATATTTCATACACTTCTGAAACATCTGACTTCAATGATAAGCATTTTTCTACAGTTTCATTCATGTCTGCTAAATCAGGATTTACAGACTGTGACTTGCCTAAAGTTAATAGTCAATGCTCACTTGCTTCTGAAATGGGGGCATCACCTGATTATAGGTGTAAGTTGCCATGCTTAGAAAGCAATGGTATAATGAAATCCTTTAATTATCCCACTAGTGCTTCTTGCTCGTGTGAACATGAGGATGAGTTCAAAATAGAGTTAGAAATGATTGAACAGCAGTATCAAGATGCAATTAAAGAATTATCAAAAAGAAGATACCAGGCCATCGCAGAGACCAGCAGGAGACTGTCACAAAAATATGCAAGCATAAAATAATTTCTTTCACCCTTCTCATATGTAATAATTATTATTAGTGTTTCATCTCTTCTCCATATCCTTGTAAGTAACAACTGTAAGTAGTTCTTTGTGTATGAAAAGGTTCACTTATTAGTCACTGTAGCAAGGAATTTTCTTTGCAAAAATCTATTGAAAATTATCCCTAATGTCATGTTAGAAAATAACTGGAAGTCTGGAACTAATCCAACACAATTGAAAGTGCGATTGAAATCAATTTCATGTATTCTCTCTTCTTATTTGCTTTGCATGGCCTGAATTAGTTAATCGGTAGGTAAGTTCATTTGCAAAGAAACATACCAATAGTAGTTAACTAATCTCATGCTTATGAAATTAGTTTGATTAAAAAACAATTAAATTTAATCAATATGGGTTGAATTGATTTTGTCGAGATATTTTTTTTTAACTAACGTGATCTAAATTAATTCAGCTAAACTCGAGTTATATCAGATTATGTTATTAAGCTGACATATATTTATAATTTTATATTTATAAAAATGAAAATAACATTAAAGAAGGAGGGTATTTTTTTCATATAATACTTATATTTATATAGATATTTTTAAAAATTATTGGGTTTAAATTTGAATTTATGATGGTTGGATTATTCTTTATAAGTTAATACAATTTAAATATATCTAAACCAAGTTATACTTTTAATTTGGATGAGTTAGATTCACATACCCAATAAAAAAAAATTTGACGTAATAGTGAAGTTTGGACAGTATCCATCTTAATTTTAATTTCATTTTTACCATTGTACACTAATTTTGTGTTTGGTTTAAGACAAAAAGTGAAAGAAAAGAAGAAAAAAAAAATAAAAGGATTTTTTCTTCCCTTTGGATGTGTGAAGAGTGAAAGAAAAGAAATAATATGTATACAAAATAACATAAATAATCTGAATAAAATAATACTATGAAATATATAACCAGGGATATTTTTTGTGATTTACATAAAGAAAACTTCCCACTCACACTTTTCTTCCCAAATCGGAGGGATCCTAATTTGAGATGGGCCTATAAGTAATTCTCCTTTCCTTTTTCTGATGGAAGAAACTAAACGAGAGAAGGGTCGAGACAAGTTTTGTTCCTCCTTCTTTCCTTTCAAACTAAATGATGCGTGCAAAAAAAAAATCACAAATCGAATTTGGCCCATGTTTCTGAACACATAATTTGTCGTTTATTTTAAAATATTTTAAAAGGTTAATTTATTGGTAAAATTATTTTTAATTTAAATTTAAATTTAAAATAATTATTTGTTTAATAATAGATTTTAAAACTTAATTAATATTAATTTTAATGAGATATAATAATTTAATCATTGTAATTTTAATTTATTTTAATTATCAAACATTTTAAAATTAGTTTCTTTTAATTTTTGTGATTAATTATAGCCACAATAATCAATATTTTCTTTTATAAATATTGAGAATTAGGAGTAAAATGCATTAAATACTACTCTTTTCATATTCTCTAAGTTCTCTTTTTTTGGAATTAAAAACATACTAATTTTACATTCTTAATCTAATACTGAAAATTTTTTGTTGTATCTTGAGAACTTGCATAATAGAAGTTAAGTTCATGTACTCAACATCGTGAAGAGAGAGCTTACGAGAGAGAAAAAAACTGAGATAAAATTTCTCTTTCATCCTCCAAAATTATGTGAGGTGATCTTATTAAGTAAACTTGGTGGAAAAAGGGTCTTTAATTTTATGACATTAATTCAAAAAGCTTGTTGGTTTGAATGTTTATCCCATTGAGAGTTTTGAGGATTAGATTGATTGTTAGAGGGAGGTTTTTATGCAAGAAATAAACCATTGGTTTGTTTTGATTTAGAAGCGATGAATCCAGGTAGCATTTAAATTAATTACGATAAAGTGATAATAAGGAGAAAGAGAAGCAGAGATTGAGTCCGACATTACTGTGGCACTTCAGGGATCAACGCACCCTCACTCCACGTGGCATCCTTCCACGACGAGATCGACGTGACTACATGTTTGATTGAGTTTGGAGATCAATGAGTGCAGTGTACCCATTTTACTGCGACGTAAATGGTTACACAGTGAAGGACTAAGAGCATTTCCAATGCAACTGTGTCTTATATAAGGATGATGTATATATAAATTTAAGCAACTTAACTTGCCAACTAAATGCTTGTTAGTTATAAGATAGAGGGTCGGAGATGCTCTAAGGTGACGACGGAGAGGACTAAAGCATTGATGCTCATCGCACTATGTTTTATTCCCTCCCTCACTCATACTCAACCATTCCAAAAACCGCTAGGCTTTCTCACTTGGGAGCAAAGTTCATTTGATGCTCAAAGACCATACACACGTACGTATGCATGAGAGGTGACTTTGTTCGCAAAGAGGCACCAATCTTATGACTGGGAGGTTGCAATTGGCATTCTGAGTTTTCCAATTTAGATGAAATTTAACCATTTCAAGTATGCCTTCTTTTAAATACTTGTGTTATGCATATCATTGAGAGAAGTTATATATTATTAAATTAAAGTGTCTTTATGAAGTGTGGTAATGAGATAAAAATAAATAAATTATGAGACATTATTTAGATAATGATGTAGACACTTAATATAAGAATCTCTTCATAGCAGGAAGAATTATTTATTAGTATTTTGTATCACCCTAAAATCAATATATTATATATGATGACCATTGTGTGCATCAATTTAATTATGTGATAATGAACATTTTTTACTCTAATTTTGGAGATATTGGTAATTATATAATGTTGATACCTTTGTGGTATTATTGATGTGAGTTTTTTGAGTTTAACTCTTAAAGAATATTGTCGATTATGACATTGATTAGTAGAGACATTGTGAAATTATTAACAATTCTAAGTAATATGATTAATTATAGTATAAAAAAATGATGTTATCCATATTACAAATTTTACATAATATGAGATGTTATATTTATAAATTATGGTATTTAATATTGTGAATTTTTCATTGTATTAAAAAAATATAATAGTGATTAATTGAGTATTGGATCCATATGAGACAAATTCATTAATGTGTCATTACACTTTGTTGTAGTGAAATTAATTTGAGATCAACCAAATACAATTGTTGAATCAAAGTTTGTTATTTTAGAGATGGTTGATTATGAGTCATAGTGATAGAGAGCCTCTTAGAAAATATTTTGTTGAGAATATAAAATTAAGAAATGATATGATATAACAATTACTTAAAGATCAAAATTTATTGATCATGTATAGTCAATAATGGATTTGACCGATCTTTTGACTTTAAATTCTTAAAAAGGATATTATTTAAAAAAATATTGTGAGTTATTTATAAATATCGAGGAAAATCAGAGTTTATTAAAGTCACTTGAAACAAACAATAATGATAACTTATGAAGAAGGTTTAGTGGGAAAAACAAATCACTTGTTAGTTTTATTAGCATTAAAATTGATTTTAATCAATTTTAATTTTTCAATCTCTTCCTATGGTGTGAGAAAGTGTTAAGGCTACAATAATGAGAGGATAAAGTTTCACCTCTTATAAAGTTTTTAATGATTTTCACATCCTTTATGAGTGATATATGAATTACGTACAATATACATTTGATGAAATCACTTATACGAGTGTTAAGTGAGATCACTTACGTGAGATCTTGGTGAAATTTTTAGATCACTCATGAATACTAGACATGCATGGCCTAAAAGTACAACACGATAATAACAACAAGGATTGTGCATGTGTATTCGGATGGGTTAACATGTGATATTCACCAAGTGTTTTAGGGTTCAATAACTTGCTATACTCACTATACTATGTGTTAAGTTTTATTAACTTAAGTCTAGTTCAATAACTTGTTATGTCAGGCCCAATGCATTATATCTTATATGAGAGCCCAATCTTTTTAAACCTTTCGAATTATGCGGGAGATTATTGTATATTTTGAAATATTTCAAAAGGTTAATTTATATTTTAAATTTAAATTTAAAATATTATTTTATTAATGAAGATTTTAAAACCTAATTAATATTGGTTTTAATGATATATAATAACCTAATCGTTATAGTTTTAATCATTTTTAATTATTAAATATTTTAAAAAATTTTTTTTTAATTCTCCTGATTAATTATAGCCACAATGGTCAGTATCCTCCTCCTATAAATATTAAGAATCAGTAGGAGTTAGATGTATTGAGATTGCTCTCTTCTCTCATTCTCTAAGTTATCTCTTTTTTAGGTTAAAAATTTGTTAATTTTGTATCCTTAATTGGTATTGAGAAAATCTTGTATTAGATCAAGAAGTTTTTATTTATCTTGAAGATTTGCATAATAGTTTGCGTATAAGAATAATGCATACCTCAAGAGTTTAGATCACATTAATATCATTCACGGGGAACACAATTAACAGTCACTAATTAAATGAGCCCATTATAACCCATTTTTAAATATGTTATTTATTTTTATTTTTTCTAAACCCCAACCTAATTAAATATCTTAGTATATAGGGAGACTTGAATAAGGTTCACAATAAAATTAATTAATTAATTAAAAGAGTGGAGTAAGCATACAGTCATACATCATCAACCCTAATAAAATACATATCATCTTTATTACCTAATCAAATAGTTTTTTTTAATGAATAAAGATATTATATTAGTGTGTGTTTGTTTTGACATTTTTAAGAGGCAAACGTCCATTTATTTAAATACACTTAAGATATATATTTTTCTGTCTAAGAGCATTAGAACGTGTAATAATACAAAGACACCCTTACTAATTGTGGGCTCATCATTCATTTCCTTTAAACGAAAAACGTGGGAAAAGCATTAGTCATGGGTTTTAAAAGCAGTGACTATCTAATTTTTGAAAATACAGCTGCAATTATGGGCACTAATCCAAGTATGATACCAAATTAAGGAGGTGTTTAATTTCCCCCAATAAATTGTATGACAAAACTTTAAAATCTATTTTCGAAACATCTTCAACAGTAAAGTTTTAATAATTTTTTTATTATTAGGGGAAATTTTATATGAATCCAAAAATAGTTTATCTCACCTCTCTATTAGTTTGACTAGTGTAGAATTTCATAAATAGTAAAAAAAACTATAAAAAAAAGTATTCTTAAATTTTCTTATTTATAATATAATCATAGTTTTTGCCTTGAATTTGAACATCAATATTAGTTTTCTAATTAATAGTAAACCATTTAATTTTTTCCTCTTATTTTTTTATATAATTTTCTTTATTTTCATCGCATCATTTATTGCGTTTCTCTCTTTTTTAATTATTAATTTCCCCCCCTGTTTCTATCTCTCTTTTCTCCACTTCTTACACAAAATAAATAACGCTTGCTCATTTTCAATAGTCAATGATGAATAAAAAGTTAAACCAGTAAATATCTCACGTAATTATTTAAATAATATAAATTAAAAATTCCAACCAAATAATATCATTGAAATATTTATTATTAATAAAAATAAATTATTTTATTCATCTCATAATAAATGTCGTATTTTAAAAAATAAATTTAAAATAAATAATATGTTAATTTTTCAAACTAGTATTAATTATTTTTTTTATTATTTATTCTTTGTAATATTCTTTAAAAACTTATTATTGCAATGAGTATGTGCCATTTTATAGAGTATAATGTTTGTAGGGGTAGTGACATTGTTCCTGGGCATAATTTACCCAGGGAGTTTAGGTCCTGTTTAGCACTAAACTGATTATATATGCAAAATATCTATTTGTATTAATTCATGCTCTTTACTTCTTTAGGTGCTTGGACGAGAGCATCATTTATGCTTCATTCTTTAGCACTATTATTCAATAAATTTTTGGTTTATAAGAAACAAAATGTATGGGCCATATATCATAGCAAGCCTTAGGGTTCTTTTTCCTGAATTGGAATTAAAATAGACATTTGATATCAAAGTAAATTAGAGAATAGGGATGACCTTAGCCTTGTTCCTAAACTTACTATTTTCCAAGTTTGGGCACATAGAATTAACTCCTAAATAAGAAAGCTGTCTTGTATTTACATTTTTTTTTTCTTGTGCTGATTTGGAACCGTTATATGTTAAAATGGACAAAGGGACAGTTTTTTTGGAAATGAAAATTGAATGGTGAATACAACTGAGTAAAGGTGACTTCATCCAAAAGAAAGAAGAAGAAAAAATCTAGTAGAAAGATGGTTTGATTTAAAGATAATGGCGTCACCATAGGTGTATTAGTTGAGGTATGGAATGGGTATATTTTGATCATGGTATGGAATGAGTATGGGATAATTCGTGGGGTGGCTTCTAGTTATAGGAACAATATTATGAAGTTAACCTTTCAAGGATTCAATAATCATGTGTATTTTAAGTCTCCATTATTTGTAAAACATTAACTAGGGAAGAAGAGGTACTTGTGTTTTTCATTGATTTATGATTATTTCAGTTAAACCAATAGTGGACTGCCACATTACGATGAAGTTCTTTATCACTGAAAATCATTTCTTGCCGAAAACCACACCAATTAAAATGAGAAGTGTAATGATGAAAATACAGCAAATATTACTGTGGACAAAAACATTATACTATTTATCATTTATGTTCCTCCCAATATGTCTTTTTTCCATGGAATCCAATGAAACTCCAATTAGTAGTCATTATCTCAGCAAAGTATATATAACGCTGATTATTCTTTCCCCCTTAAATCTTAATTATTGTACAACTTCTTTCTTTTCTAGACCAGCCACATGTATTTTGTGGAAGCAATTCAAAAGCAACTATGTATTCAAGATTAATTTACGTGCTTAGTGATGGGTACACTAGAATGTCTTCCAACAAAGAAGCTATAGATACGAGACAAAGATATTCCCTGTAAAAAAATTAAAAGAAAAATATATGTGATGGCTGAAATAGGCACAATTCTTTGATGTGAATCATTTGAATTATTCGATAAGTTAATCTTAATAAAAACTCACGCAAGTTATTTCAAATATAATTAAAGAGGCTGTAATGTGTGCTTGTTTCAACCATTACTTAAAAAAATTATCTTGTATTCACACATTTTATAATAATATAATATTTGTCACTAAAAATTATTTTTATTCACAATTATATTCTTATAATCATTAAAAATATAGATATAGATATGTAGACTATAATAACACATAATATATATTATTAATCTCATTCAAAATAAATACTAAAATTGTATATGAGTATATTTCAAATAAATTTATATCTATATATATTATATCTTTAATGACACTTTTTATATATCATGTAACATTTTTTATAACGTATAAAAAAAAATAGAAAAGCAAGATTATGTACATGTTATCAAAACTTCTTACCAATCTTACATATATTTACTTTTGTACATCTAATGATATATATATAGCAATTTAATATATTTTAGTTAAGCATATTTAAGAAATTAAACTAAAAATTAATTAAAATGATAAACTCATTTAGGGTAAAGAAATTAAATGAAATGATCTTAAAAACAATCATTTTTACAAACATTATCAAATGACTTGATTAATTTGACATTTGAATTTTTTAACTAAAAATTAGTTTTGATATTGCTTAGAACTCAAAATCATAACTAGAAGTATCACTTTATCTTTGTAGAGGCTTTATATAGAGGATTTATACCTCCTTATAGGAAAAAAAAACTTGAAGTTAAACTTTTATTTTTCTTTTTCCATGGAGATTATTTATTACCGATCTTGTTTGGTTATTATTTTTCATTTAATGATTTCTCTCTCTTAAAGACCACTTCTTTAATAAAATAATTGAACCAAATTATCTAAAAATATTTAGTAAATAATAATAATAGTAACTGATTTTAAATATAAACTATTATTAACAAGAGCACATCTTCGAAAGCATGTTCATTTTCTTATAGCATGTATGAGCAAATATATTTTATGTTTCCCCATTATTTTTTTTATTTTCTTATAAACTTGTTTACAAGGTAATTTGATTTTTCATTTACAGAAATGACTTAATTATCACATGTTTAGCTAAATTAGAATAGAAACAATCAAATTAACCAATTTCGTTGATAAAAAAATAAAATAAAATCAAATTAATCGATTAACGAATTTCTATATGCCTTTCAATTTATTTAGCATATCGAGTTATTATATATTTAAAATTAGTAATAAGTCCTCGCACAATATTCAGATCGACACATACTATTTACACAAAATCCTTCATGAGTAATTATTATTTTAATTGCTCAAATTTTACGCATATAACACGTGCATACATGTCTTTAATCGAGTCATCAATTATGTTTGGTTATATTCAAAATATGATGTTTAATTGTTTGTATATATTTTAATTATTTCAACAAATAAAATTATTATTATTATTTATTTGGAAATCTCTTATAAAATTTGTTTGTTATTTATTATTAATTTTACAAATAATGTAATAATGATATCTAAATCAAAGAAATAAATTAAAAGAAGTTAAAAGCTCATGAAACGGTAACACTTTTCTTAAGAATAATACTACACCCAATTCCATTAAGAATAATGAGCCACTAACCCTGTTGATTCATCATGAAACAGTAACACTTATCACACATAGCCAAGTTAGGGTTATAAAATAATGTCTCGCGTACAACAACACTAGTCTGGGAAGATAGAAAATAATCGTTGTTAAATGTTTTTAATCAATTATTCAACTGAAATACACAACTAATATATATATATATATATATATATATAATACAATAATACCCCCAAAAAAATCTAAAAGAATGTAATACACGCAACCGGACCACATGATACTGAGATCACCATACCCGAATTCAGGGGCATCAGATTCTTGCTTCCATAAAGGTAAATTCAACGCATAGTAGGTATTTAGTGTCAGTCTAGTTCTACCGACTAACACGATTAACCTTAATTAAAATTAATTATCCTTGTATTGCATAGAATATGAAAAGATGTTCAAGTTCAGCTTCCAGAATACTGATTTAGAGGAAAAGTAGTACAAGAAATTAATATACCAAATGCATGCATATATATATGCAATAACACTACGGTATAAGAATAAAATACTGGAAATTTTCATTCATATACACAAATTTCGTAGGTATATACGGAATACTCTGCATCTGTTGATCATTCATCATTGTGTTTATAACTGATTTACACTCCAAAAATAAAGAGATTAAACATACACTATCTCTTTCAAAGAAATGCAGCTAATAGATCCCCAGAAACAAAATAACATGTCCCAATGTACATTAGTTAACTAGTTTCCTTCAAAAGAAAATTGAAATGAAAACCCAAAAGTCACCTTTGATTCTGAGTCTTCTCTAGGGTGATCTCCAACTTTGTAGGCCAATGTCATTGTGTTTCTTTGAAGGAGAGGAGTAGGGTATGGGTAACCTTTTAGGCAAGAACCCAAAAAAGTGACCCGTGTGCTCAGATTTTGGCTTAAATTTGAAGAAGTTTGTGGTTCTTGAACCATGACCATGCCCCAATAAGCATACGAACAAGATCAGCCATAGCAATAAAATTTGATGTCTCCTACTATGTAGAACAAGCATTATGTAAAACTAACGTGAAGGTAGTGAATGAAGAGAGAAGATGAAGTTGGGGTGGTTATCTATGATCTTTTGAGGAAAATGAGGTGGAAATTAATGGCATGAAACATGGGAAACTAAATGCGAAAACTGTGAGTGTCAGAGAGGAGCCGGTTGGTTTAATTTTGTTTGAGAGAGTTCATGTGTTGCGGGCTTGTGGGGTGTAATTTGGCAGAGAGAAAAAGCAGAGAGGGAAGAAGAATAAAGAGATCGAGTCAAAAGAATTCGGATGCTTCTACAAATGTTGGAAAGGCTGAGGAAAGCTTTTTGGGACGGGCCCTTATGGGATAGATAGAGTGATTATTATAATCAAAAGAAAGAAAGAAATCATATTCAAAACGAAAAGAAGTATATATATTATATGAATACCAATAAAAAGAAAGGATGGGCCAAAAGTGGGTTGTATTGTTGTATTGTATTGTTTCATCATATTATGTCATCTTTTTTGTGGTTAGGTGAATGTTTTGGTCCCACTCCGTATTAATGGCTAGGCTAATTAAGTAACTAGGAACAGTTTTAGACCCCTTCAATACAGGAAAAAACTTGTCCATACGTCAATGATCAATCGTGCTTGCCTTTTGTATTTGATTCTGAATTCTGAATATATCTCTCAACCCATTCCCCTAATTAAAGGTGCTAGCTACTGCATTGCCTTGTCAATGTGCACCTACAGTAAGTAAACTACTACCAACTTCACGTACATTGATTCTGACCTCAGCAATAGCTACGCTTCCTATTTCATTCCGCAACATTTTATTTTTCACATTTTTTACAGAAAAATGATTCTTTCATATTATGAAGATTGTATCTTGTATAAAATTTCTTTTTTTGGGTTAAAAACTGCAAACATACAATATCTTATCTCAAGTTTGAACGTGAGCTTTGAGTGATTTAAGAAATTGAAAGGACAAGAAAAGTGTATTGTCTAACCCCAAGCGGAAAATAATTAAATGTAATGTCAGAGCTTTGAGGTGGACCATATCTAAGCTCAGCTCAGCTCTTCATTAAAAAAGTACTGTGTTGTGTGTCTGTGTTAGTGCTTGTCAATGCCTTCCCTCTCAGACCCTTCTACAATGATGGGTATGCCTTGGGGCACACTGGTGGCTCAATATTCTCTGCTTGTCCCCAGCAACACATGCAAATTGCAAAGCATTTCTTTACTGCTTTTTTTTAATCCATATTAATATAAAAGTATGAAAATTATATATATAAAAAAGTATTAAAAACATTTATATACAATGTCTAATTTAGATATGTATCTTGACTCATTATTACACACCCAATCACTATATTAAAGTGTCCCTATTTCTTAGTTGAGCAGTCACCATTTAAGACAAGTAGATGAGTGTGGCATATTTGACAGTGTTATTATTTCCTCACCGCACCATCTTTCTTCCCATGACACCAAAGGAGTTGAAATTTAATTGCCATAGATGACCAAATTGAAGGTGGCCTAGGCCTGCAAGGAAACAGTTGGAGCACGATGAAACCATATAACATTGGCCATATGTCAGAGACTACAGATTTTGGGATGCTACTGAATTGACCATTACAACCATCGCAGCAATCATAGTACCAAATAACAAAGAGAAGTTAATTTGAGGGTCCTACTTAAAAGTTGAAAAGGAACATTCAAAATGGACAAGAACGATGGGGGGAACCGGTCATTCATCAACAAAAAAGTCTCCTCAGAGTCCCACAGATTTGACCCTACCAACTGCATCGCAACTTACAACGCTACATGTGAAAATTATAATCTGTTGCATCACAATTTCTCTTTCCTTTAGCTTTCATGATTTTTGAATTAGTACGTTTTTTCAAGGAAAAAGTTTCATACCCTCATCTGCCCTTGACAACGGAACTATATATGCCAAAGGGTCGAGGGGGGCTAAGATCATCAAGACAGTGAGTTATCAAAAATCTGTGGCACCCCATCAACACTACTATATATGATCGTGACTTAATTTCCTCCCCAGTTCAGCATTTATTTGTGTGGTTAAGGGGTGTGATGGGTAACACACTATTAAGTTTGTGCGGGAGAACGTGAATTTAACTGTCACATGACATTTTCTGTAGGATCATAATTAAGGAAGAAGTTTTAAGTGTGATTAAGTCTTTAATCTGACTGTCGGTTTATAAAAGACGGAAGTTTGTGGAAATATTTTGATATCTCACCGCAAAAATTAAAGACCCGAATTACAACATATATGACCTAACATTTGGAATGTGAGAACTGAGAAACACCATTAATCAAATTTTGCGTACATAGGCTTGTGGGTGGAAGAAAAATATATGACATGAATATTTAGATATGTCTTTGAGGGGAGGAAAACATACATAGAACGTGCATGGTACTTTGTTCTTGTATAGTTATAGATAGTTTTGTCGGATGAAAATACGTGAAAGCATCATGTGTCGTAAGACTAATAGTCTAATATCATATATATACATATATACATGTGTGTAGTCGCCGTCGAAACCACAGAAGACTATCAAAGTTTATTTTACTTTTATTTTTTTTTTATAAATCCTAAACCCTAAATTCTATTTTAAAAATTTAACTTCATTCTTTTTTATTTAAAACAATTATAAAATAAAATAATATATAATACATATAACAAAATATATACAATAAAAAATGTCATAAAAACACATATTTCTCTAATAAATATTCTACAAAATAATTATGTAAATATTTATTATTTAATTAAAAAATACTCATAATTATTAAAATTTCTAAAATATTTTTTAAAACTCATTTAATTAATAAAAGTATTATTTTAATAATTTTAAAAAATTTGATGTTACATACATCGGTGTGATTGTGGCAACCACCACCACAATGTCAATACAACTATTATCATAGACACAGTTTGTTGCCAATGATGATAGTTATTGAATGGTGGAGACAATGATAATTGTAGCGATATTGCTAATAGTGGACTAATGATAGTGGTGACATTAGTGAGATTATAATTATAATAACAATGATAGTAATAGTAACAATGACAATAATGATTATGATAGTGGTAACAATAAGGATGACAATGATAATATAAGAAGGTAATTAATTCTCATATAATACGCTCAAACACACATATAATATTAGGGTAACAATTTAAATTTTTAATTTCAAATATCTAAGATATTGTTTAGATATAGAAAGATATTATTTGTCTTTAGGATATTGTTTAAAATTGAAATATTTGTACTTAATTACTTTAGATATTTGTTTCCTCTTTTTTAAGATTAGTGCATTAGGTTAATAAATAAAGGTTTTTGAGATGAAAAAAATTACTTGACCTATAAAGGGGGGTTACCGTCCTAACTGAGAGAGTCATATGAATGAGGATTTGTCAAGTTTTGTTAGAAAAACTTATGAGGGTTTACCAAGTTTCACCATAAAACTTGTGATAATAAGAGTTTCCAAGTTTAATTCACAAACTTGTAAACATGAAGGTAATTACGTTAAATCAATTTGTGTACTTTTCTACTTCTTTATGTCATTAACTTATTTGTGTTCTCTCATCTTTATATGTAAAAAAGAAATTATTTTTGTTCCCTACAAGATACATAGAGGGCGTTTCAAATGAGAACACATCTTATAATGATAAAATTTAATAACAATTTTTAAATTAAATTAGACAACTTAAATTAAAATAGTACAAACAAAATTATCACGTACCGCTAATAGATATGAAAATATGTCAAGTCTTAAATAAAAATCTATAGCTCGACCCATTTAAAGTGTAATCTTACCTAACATATTTAATAAAAGGGTTAGGCTTGAACTTTTTAAAAAAATCTATTTATTAAAAAAATTAAACTTATAAAAAAAATGCATTAGATCTTATAGGCTAATTTATTTATCTATATAGTTTAATATAAAAAATATAATATACGTACTACGCTATTCATAATAAAATTAAATAAATAATTTTAATTAAAAATATACTTTATATATATATATATATATATATATATATAAGAATTCATTAACTCCAAGAATAAGTCTTAGTAGATTTACATTCACTCAATAATTCATGTTTTATATCAAATATCTAGAATTATTAATGCATAAGTCAAGTTTATAATTTTTTTTAAAAAAAAATTAGAACTATTTAATACTTCGTTTCATTAATTCAACTTTGGTGGTATGATAGTGGTGGCAATGATGAAGACAGTTGTAATAACAACAATAATAAATCAATAAAGACAATCATGATGGTGATTATACATTATAATTTTTTTTACTCTTTTAAATTAAGCTATTTATTTTAATTTAAATGTTGTTATTAATTATCCTCATTTATCATTATAGGAGATGTTTTTGGTTTGAAATTAGTTTACTAACTTACATCCACTTGTATAGTTATATAGTTAGAGTAATTAAGTTAGCAAGTTATAACCGCAAAATTAAAAAAAAAATACAATAAGAGTAACTTGCTAACTTACTCTAATTATTAAATAAATGAATGTAAGTTAGTAAATGCTTGTAGAAATCATTAACATACACTCACCTTTTTTTTTTTTTAAGTATATTAGTAAGTTATAGTTACTATCTTATTTTTATATAAAAAAAACCTACTAATTTTTTAAAAATACACCTAAATGCAACTTGCTAAATTACTTCAACTAAATTTTTATCTATTCTTCGTGGTGCTAGTAAGGTAGACCCCAATGATTTTAAGAAAAGTATAATTTAAACATTTATAAACTACATATTAATAAATAACATAATTATAACATATTTTAATCATGTTAATTTTGATTAAATTAACTTAACTTTATGTTTTTCGTTACTTAAGAGTATCTTTCTTCGAACATTAAAAATAATTTCTTTTAAATATTTGATAAATATTGAATAGGTAAATTTTTCCTTCCAACTTAAGTTTCATGTATATCTAAGAGTGAGGATTTGAATCCAAACTATTTAATTAAACAATAAAAGTCTCTCGTCACTCACGTTAATTTAAGTTAGTAAATATTATTATCTAAAACTATTACTTAAGTTTTATGTATACCTAAGAGTGAGGATTTGCTCCTAATAATTAACAGATCTAAATATTATTACCTCTTATCTTAATTATAAATAACATAGGTAAAACAAATTAAGCCCAATAAAATAATTAATATAATTATTTTTAATTAATTCTACCATAAATTTAAATTTTATTTTAAATATATCATTTATTTTAAGATGTTAATATTTAATGTTGTTTATAAGTGAATGGATAAGATATAAAATTAACAATAATTTTAAAAATTTATAATTATTCATTATAATTAAGAAAAAAATTAAATTTATTACTCATAATTAGAACTAGAAAGAGTATTATTGCAATTTGTCTCTTTCATATTTTTTTCCCATCTATAATGAAATGCGGGGAAAAAAGTCAAATTTTTACTATTATAATACTTTTAAAAAAAAATTCTCAAAATAAACTCTCCTAATATTTATAAAAGTGCACCTATATACTGTAGCATTTAGAAGTTGATTTTCCGGAAATCGAATTCCTGCATATTATTTTTTTATGTTTTTTTACGTAAAAATTATTTTATTAATTATATAAATTTATATATAAAATAATTTATAATTATAAAAATTAATATATTAATAATTTATACTTTTATACAGTAATAAATTTAATAATTTATAATTTTAATAAATTATAATTTTAATGAGTTATAAATTTAATAAGTTATAATTTCAATAATTAATAATTTTAAAAACTTATAATTTTAATAATTTATACTTTTAAATTTTTTTTAATTTTAATGAGTTATAATATTAATATTTTATAATATTAATAAGTTATTTTTAATAATTTATAATTTTAAAAATGGGTCTCATTTTTTTAAATAAAAAATAAAAAAAATTATTTTATTTATTATATAATTTTAAAATAAAATATTATTATTATAATTAAAAAAATGTATATAAAATAAGGTATTATGTGTATTTGTTTATTTAAATAGTTTAATTTTATAAAAAAAATTAATGGTATAGAAAATTTTATAGTTCATATATAATAATAATAATAATTTTATAATATTAATAATTTTTAATTTTAATAAGTTATAATTTTAATAAATTAAAATTTTAATAAGTTATAATTTTTGAAAGTTTAATGATGATACATCGATAGTATAAAATATTTTTACATAGTTATTATCGATTACAAATAATTGTTTATATAGCTTTTTAGTTATTTATTATAAAAATTAATAAATTTATCAATTATAGTACTTTATGATTAAATAAAAGTGTAAAATTAATTACTTTTCTTTATTGGTTTATAACTTTTTTCCTATATATTTTCAATTATTAAAAATGCTTCTTCATCTTATGTTAGTGAAAAATGTTAATCACGTCCGGTTTAAGGTGGATTAAAATGAAAAGAAGAGAGATTTGGACAAGAAAAAAAAATAAAAAAATAAATTAAAAGTGATAGATATAATATAAAGGAGTGTTATTAATACATTCTTCTTAACATATATTTTTTATTAGTTATAATTTATTGAAAATTATAAAATTATGAGAGTGACATTAAATAATAGGTGAGACTCACAAAATTTTGTATTTTTTTTAATAAATTTCAACCGATTAAAAATAATGTGTTTAAATTACTGTGTCACGAGATATGTCCCTAATATTTTTCTATAATATATGATATGATGCGTAAAAATGAAAAATAGAGATAAATAGAGAAAAATAGAGTGAAAGTGAGTTATAAGAGAGTAAAATACACTTTTTAATATATAAATTTTCATCAGTTAAATTTTATTGAAAATTAAAAAAAATTCATTAAATAAAATATAAAATTCACCAATATATATATATATATATATATATATATATATATATATATATATGTTATAAAAGAGAAAAAAAATAGAGAGAACAAACAAGACAATATGAGATAGAGAAAAGAATCTGAATGATGTATTATCTTTAGGAGAGGACTAACCTATTTATAAATAAATGTGATAACTGAATAATTACACAAAAAGAGAATAATATATAATAGAAATATAAATGGTAATGATTGATAATGAATATTAACATCCACTAATTGAGCCACAAATTATAATTCATAACACTCCCCCTTGGATGTCCAATATTTAAAATATGCCTCGTTAAAACCTTACTAGGAAAAATCCTATGAGATAAAAATCTAGTGAAGGAAAAAGAGTACATCATTCATAAATATTTATTTCTCCCCCTCATGCATACAATCTTTAAGACGACGGAGTCCAATCTTGTATATCAACTGTTCAAAAAATTTTCTTGGAAGTCACTTTGTAAAGAGATATGTTAAGTTGTCACTTGAGCGGACTTGTTGAACATTTATATCACCATTCCTTTGAAGATCATGAGTAAAAAAGAATTTTGGTAGAATATGTTTTGTTCTATATCCCTTTATGTATCCATCTTTCAATTGTGCAATACATGCAACATTATCTTTATATATAACTTTCGTATGTGTTGAATCACAGATCTTAGCCAAACACATTCATGAGTTGCCTCATGTAATGCTAAAATTTCAGCATGATTAGATGAAGTGGCTGATATGGTTTGTTTTATAGATCGCCGTGAAATGGCTGTACCACCACTTGTAAACAAATATCCTATTTGTGATTTACCATTATGAGGATCTGACAAATAACTTGCGTCTGCATAACTATTTAGTTCTAATTTTGAACATTTGAATATAATAACCCCATATCCACTGTACCTCTAAGATAACAAAGGATTTGTTTAACTCCATTCCAATGTCTTTGAGTAGGTGAAGAACTATATATTGCTAACAAATTAATAGCAAATACTATATCAAGTCCTGTATAATTAACAAGGTACATTAGTGCTCCTATAGAACTAAGATATGGTACTTCAGGACCAAGTATTTCTTCATCCTTTTCTTGGGGTATAAATGGATCTTTATTAACATCTAAAGATCTTACAACCATGAGAGTGCACAATGGATGTGATTTATCCATATAAAACCTTTTAAGCACCTTTGTTATATAAGCTTCTTGACGCACAAGAATTTTATTTTCTAAGTATTCAATTTGCAATCCTAGACAAAACTTTGTCCTTCCTAGATCCTTTCTTTCTTTAAGCAATCTATTGCTTTTGAAAGCTCTTCAGGAGTTCCAATGATGTTTATATCATCTACATAAACTACAATTATAGCAAATCCATTTTTAGATCTTTTTATAAATATACACAGACAAATTGGATCATTTTTATATCCTTCTTATAACAAATATTCACTAAGTCGATTATACCACATACAACCTAATTGCTTTAGCCCATATAAAGACTTATTCAACGTGATCAAATAATCTTCTCTAGAAATTGTATCGTTAGGCAAATTACATCCTTTTGGGAATTTCATATAAATGTCAGCATCAAAAGAGCCATATAAATATCAAAAAATACTTGCATCCATTACAAGTGAATATGTCTCTTCAAAATCAATATCGGGTCTTTATGAAAAATCTTGAGGAACTAGTCTTACTTTGCATCTCACAATTTCACCATTTTCATTTCATTTTTTGCACAAAAACCCATTTGTATCCAATTGGTTTTACACATTTTGGTGTACGTAGTACTGATCCAAAAGCTCTTCGCTTAGCAAGCGAGTCTAATTTTGCCTCAATTGCATCTTTCTGTTTTGGCCAATCATTTCTTTGTCGACAATCATTGATGGACTTTATTTTTTGATCTCAATATCATTTATTACATTTAACGCTATATTATATGCAAACACGTAATCAATATTGACATTGTTTTGATTCCATTGTATTTCATTAATGACATAATTTATTGAGATCTCTTCATTTTCAATAATTTCAGGTACCTGAGTTTCTTTTGGAACTAGAATATTAGTTATGTCAGAGGAATTTTTTTGAATTTTTACATCCTCAATTTGGTCATTTTGCTCTTTAGCTTTCTTTTTTATTTAATGATTCTTATCCTTGGAACCAATTGGTCTACCACGTTTCAGGCGTATTTATGACTCGTTTGCAATATTAGATTGTCCAACAGGGACTTCGACTCTTATTGAAGCATTAGTCACTGGTACATATGACTTAGTCACCCTTTTTGGATCTGTGAATACATTTGGTAAATGATTGACTAGATTTTGCAAATGAATTATCTTTTGAACTTTTAGTTTACATTGTTTTGTACGAGGATCAAGATGAAATAGTGATAATTTATTTCAACTAATATTTTTTTCTAGTTGTTTTTGTTCTCCCCCTAATGTTGGGAAAATCAACTCATTAAAATGACAATCTGCAAATCGAGCCGTAAATAAATCTTTTGTTAATGGTTCAAGATATTTTATTATAGATGCAGATTCATACCCAAAATATATTCCCAACCTTCTTTAAGGGCCTATTTTAGTTCTTTGAGGGGGGCAATTGGAACATATACAACACACCCAAAGATTCTTAAATGAGAAATTTGGGTTGCTCACCAAAAACCAACTATAAAGGAGAGAATTTGTGATAACTTGTTGGCCTGATGCGAATTAATATTACAACATGTAAGATTGCATGCCCCCAAGTTGACATTGGAAGTTTTGATCTCATGAGTAATGGTCTTGCAATTAATTTTAAACGTTTGATAAATGATTCTACAAGTCTATTTTGTGTATGAACATGTGCTACTGGATGTTCAATATCAATTCCAATACAATGCTCATTAAAAGCATGAGATGTGAATTCACCAACATCCAAACGAATTTTCTTAATTGGATAATCAGGAAAATGAGTTCTTAATCTAATTAGTTGAGCTAATAATCTCGCAAATGCCTGGTTGCGAGTTGATAATAAACAAACATGTGACCATCTTGTTGATGCATCAATTAAAACCATAAAATATCTAAATGGTCCACATAGGGGGTGTATTGGTCTACAAATATCACCTTGTATTCGTTCTAAAAATACGATAGATTCATTTTCAATTTTTGCTGGTGATGGTTTAATTATTAGCTTCCCATGGGAACAAACAGTACATGAGAAAATATTTGATTGAAGAATCTCATGACTCTTCAATAAATGTCCACATGAATTTTCAATTATTTTTTGCATCATGATAGTCCTAGAGTGACCCAATCGATCATGCCAAACCTTAAATTTATTTTGATTTGTAAACTTCTGGTTTACAATAGTATGTGTTTTAACTGTATAAACATACGTACAGTTCAATCCATAGGAGAGAGCATATAAGTTTTCCAATGCTTCCTTTTTATTCAAGTGGAGTTTCATGATATAAAGACATTCTACATTCCCTTCATTGTTTGTTTCAATATAAAACTCATTTAAATGAATATCCTTGAAACTTAATAAGTTTCTTTAAGACTTAGAAAAATATAATACATTTTTAATATGCAACTTTGTTTCTTTCAATAATAATATATTAGCTCTTCCGGAGTCTTTAATTATATTTGTAGTACCATATAACATTAATTTCTTGCATTATTGAATATGAGAAGACAAAAATTAATACATTAAAACATGCACTTCAGGGAATGAAATAATGCTAATTAAAATGTCTCTCGCATAAAGAAATCTAAATATTTTATTTTAGTCTTCAAGAGACAATGAACCAACTAAGAATATTTCTTAATCATTTTTTTCAAAAAAAAATATTGCAACTTTTATAGCAAAATAGATGTATGAAAAATATAGTATATTTTTCAAATTGAGAAATCATTTTAAAAATGACATTCTTGTTATGTATCTTTAGACATCAATTTAATGTCAAAATCTATACTAATTTTTATATCATCTCATGTATATTATCTACAAATAAATGCTTCATACAAAAAATATTTAAAAGGCATATCTCACTAACACTATTTTATCATTTTAGGAAATGAGTGATACAAGACAAATAAAAAAAATATTAAAATTAACTATCAGTAATCATATACAACACAATCATATGTTTTTTTTTTCCAAAAAATTATAGCTCTTTAATGTTTACATCTTTCTATTATTTAAGAAACAAACTTTTTCATTATAATAATTAATAACAAAATGATAAAATATTTTCTAAAAAAACATGTAATAAAAATATACTTATGGCATTGCTAGACTAACTTTAAAGAGAAAAAATAATGCTAAAAATTAGGAAAATTATTTTCCCGGTAAATGCTATATCGAAAAAAATTAAGTAAATAAAAGTTGATCATGTTTTCATTAAAATCTATCATTCTTATACAAATTATAATCAAATTATAATTGAATGATATCTCCATCAATTAAAATAATAGATGCATAACATTATGAAAACAAATAATATCAGTTTTATCAATAGGATTTGAAGGCAAACTCTTTAAGATTCAATGACATAAGACATGAGTTCAATTAAATGAAAAGTTGATTATTTCAATCAATTTAATCATGAACAATATCAAATTACAAATGTAGGAAAACTCATAATCTTTTCAAGAAATTACACAAAACCTAAATAGGCTTGAGGACACGTTTTGCTAATCATAATTTTTATAAGTGTCTCAAATATCATTTAACATTATAATTATGACATTTACAAAATTATTCCATTTCTAGTGGTGACCTCATTTATATCAAAGGATCAAACACAATGTAATATATTTATATCAAATTTTCCACTTCTGGTGAAATTTATTTTATTTTTCACTTTTTATATTATTTTCACACTCCTAGTGAGAAAATTTATTCTTTCGGTTTTAATTTTTTTTTTTCCATTTTTCCACTTTTGGTGAGAAAAAAAATCTTAAAATATCTTTATTTGATAATGTCTTCTAGAACATTACAAAAATATTTTTATAATTTTTTTTATTTTGTCTTTAAAATCAATTATATTTAAATAAATTTCACAATCATAAAAAAAAAAGATATTCTATCAAATACATAATATGAAAAATATGATTTCATAATAATAACAAAATATATTACATTAATGAAACATTGATATTTCTCACTTCTTATGAGAAAAAAAATAATAAAGTAAAAGAGGTTGAACATTCTTCTTTAATAGTATCTTCTAGACTAATTTCAAAAATGTATAAAAAATTTCATTATTTAATAGTGTCCTCAAGACAACTATAATGTCTTCATGACTACTTTGATTCATAACAATGTAAACAATACAAATATTTGATAAAATTCTTATTATGGAAAATGCATAACTAACCTTGAAATATTTGTCTTGAAAAATATGACGTTTTTCAAGAAAATTCATCACAGCTTTGTCTTATAGTTACAACACCAATAGTGAAAAGACTATCGTGCTAATAACGTGTTATAAAATAGATAAAAAGTAGAGATAACAAACAAGCATGAGATGGAGAGAAAAATCTGACCGATGTATTATCTTTGAGAGAAGACTAACTTATTTATAAGTACATGTGATAGCTGAACAATTACACAAAAAGAGAATAATACATAACAAAAATATAAATAATAATGATTGATGATAAATATTGACATCCATTAATTGAGCCCTAATTATTATTCATAATTTTTTTAATAAAATTCAACCAATCAAAATGAGTGAGTGTATTAAAAAATGTGTAGCCAGTGCATTTCTCATTCTCATCATTATCCTTTTTCTTTTTGCTGTCTAAGGTTATCTCTTGTTGAAAGTTGATGATTAATTCCATTAGATACCAAGATCGAAATGATGAGATCGTTTAAGATGTCCCTCCCAGCAAATTTATTTAATAGATAAAAAAAATATACAGAGATAAAGACAAAAATACTTTTCTTTTTTTATTTTCTTGATAATATTTAGAAAAGAGAAATAAACAATAATATATATGAAATACTATCCTAACTTTCTACCGCTAAACCGATGCCGAGGATTCACTTAAAATGATAGATAGAAAACGAAAAGAGAATCATTGAAACAAACATGCAAAAGATGAAAACGGAGGCTTGTTAGGTTTGGTCAAATTTCACGATAGAAGTCCCCGTCGTTGAAAATTTTGCACGCACCGAAGAACTCTCGTATCATTGTCATGCAAATCTAAGTAATTCGAGTCTTTGTGATTTGCATCACGAATCAGCTGCTTCTACGCTACCAATTAAACACCACTCAATGCACGTAATTCATCATGAGTTCTACGAAAGATTAAAGAATCCCTATCCTAAAATTAATAATGTAAGTGTACGTATTTCAAAATTGTGACTATAATATTTTGTTTTTTCCAGCTAACTTTTTTCTTTATTACATTTATTTTGAATTGTTTTGGGGGTGGTTTAGTTATGTAGAGCACGTGAACGTTCTTTACACACAGTTTCTTGCGTCAAAGTAGGGCTAGTTGTAACTTACCAAGCTGAGTTTTTATCCGTAAAACACGAAAGAAAGAGTCAATAAGAGAAGAGAGAAAGATGATAATGACTGGTTCTTGATGGGAGTAAGAATTGTGCTAAAGAACTGCTTTCGGTGCCATAATGACATTGTAAAACATAATGAGTCAAATTAAAGAACCCCACGGGGCCAAAAAGAGAAAAAGATATAATGAGTCATGACTCGTGAGGGACATATATAACTCATCAGTATCCGCCATTTTTTTTAAATAAAAAAATAAATATGCAAATAGTCAATACATGCAGTACATTATCAAAACAATCTTGCAGTATAAAAATCCTTTAGTAAATTATATTTCTTACAATGAGAAGTATTTTTTCAACAAAGATGACGTATTTTTATTGGAACAAATTTAAATCTCACATCGATTAGAGATAAGACAGTTAAAGAATATATAAGCGAAGAGTAACCCTCACCTTAAAAGCTAATTTTATAGAATTGAGTTAGACTCAAATCCACTATTCTAAGATAGTATTAGAGCCATCCTAAATCCTTAAAATGGGTCGTCTATCCTATATCATTTAAAAGAATGACTCACTGTTTATTCATGTACCAAATTCAATAGTACTAGACTTGACGGGTGTATTGAAAAAAATCTAAGTTTCACATCAACGAGATAAGACAATTAAAGAATATATAAATGAAGAATAATCCTTATCTTAAAAACTAGCTTTATATAAGATTGAATTAGATTCAAATCCACTATTTTAAAATGCAAAAAAGTTAACATAAGAAATGTGTACATAAGAAAATTTAATATAATGTAGGTGTACATAAGAGTGAAAAGCATATAAATAAAAATTTTATCGTTTTGTTTGATTTGTCTCGATTCCATCTTTATGGTTGTATAAAAAAAATATCATTTTTCAAAATGAAGTACCTAACTTAAAAGATGTATTTTATTTAATAAAATTCAGGTCTTGGTTATCATAGATTGAACAAGATTGATGAAGGTTTATTCTTTTAGGGTCTATGAATAGTATGATACTTTTGAAGGTAACGTTTCTATAGAAAGATGATTAAATAGTGTTTTATTTTAATTTAATTAAATGTAACGTGTAAAGGGGTTGTGATACCCTTACAAATAAAAAAGCGTGAAAAGCATAACTTAATGAGTGAATTGATTGAATGTAACATATAAGAAGTGAATAGTTATGATGAATAAATAGAATTGGTAGGTAGGAAAATGTGGAAAGCAATTTGAGGCGGATGTTAGTAGGTATTTATTTAGTCCATGCATGCACCATTACCTCGTCGACTCCTATTACGTAAGCTTCCTCTTCCTCCCTAAACTCACTCAACCATGGCGAGACTCAGAGACGACCTCAGCATAACCGTTCCCACCTTCTTCAGGTGCCCCATCTCCCTCGAGGTCATGAAATCCCCAGTCAGCCTCTGCACCGGATTCACCTACGACCGCTCCAGCATCCAACGCTGGCTCGACGCGGGAGGGGAGGAGGGAGATATGCGAGGAGGCGGCGTGCGTGACGGCGGTGCTGAGCAAGGTTCTGAAGGTTTTTTTTTTGACAAGCTAAGAAAAATTTCATTGAAAGGTACCAGTGGTACCAAAAGAGAAAAGACAAGTTTACAAATAGAACCAAACATCTGTAACCCATGAAGAGAAAATAAAAAAATAAAAAAGAAGATTACCCACTTCAGTAGTTGTTACAGTGAACCCTTCACAACTCGCTACTCCAGCCTTATTATGAGCAACTCTACCCCACCCACCCTCCCTCTCTAACTGATCGAATTAAACTATAATTTATCCTACCCAGTTTTGAGAACAACCTATCAATTATACACCCACTTGCATCTTAGTTATCTTCCACCTACCTAGACACCTCAGACCTTCATCTAGTTAAACATAGACCAGGATTGCAGCACCATTGTGAAAAACTATACCGGAAAGACTTTGTGAAGGATGACAACCACCTCCAACTGTGAACCTGAATCTCTTTCACCATACTATCAAAACAGAAGCTGCTATCCTTGAACCTACATAGATTCCTTGTCCTCCACACTATCCAAGTAGTTACCAGCCACACCGTACGCCAATAAACAGCTTGTGTACTTTGGTGAAAAGGTCCAGGAATGAAGTTGAAATGGTCCAAAATGCACCTAGGAAGGGGAGCGGGACAATTAATCCACGACAGACATACCTTCCATACCTTGTCAACCACCGGGCAGGTGCAGAACAAATGATAATCAGTTTCAATATCACTCTTACAAAAAACACATAGTGCATCATTTTCTGATAAGACAATACTCCTGCTAGCCAGATTATCCACCGTAGGGAGGCCCCTACTCATCATTCTCCAAGCAAAAATTTTAGCTTTTGGTGGTGCCGGGATGGACCAAACACTGCTAGGTGCACCAATATTGGATCCTACATCAGCTTCAGAGGTGATGGCACTATATGCAGACCTGACTGTATAAGTTCCAGACGGTTCACCCAACCACCACCATGAGTCAACCTGCCTCGCCCTAGGATTACACTCCAAGAGTCGTTGCATTAATTGCTGCTCCAGCGGTATCTCCCATTCGAACCTTTCCCGTCTCCAATGTAGCTGCCATGCCCACCTATGGCCTGTCCAATAGCCCATATCCTGAATAAACTGGTTTTGCTGTTCAGAAATAGTGAATAACCTCGGAAAAAGACTTGCTAGACAGATTGGGCCTATCCACTTATCCAACCAAAACCTCACTCTTGATCCTGATCCAATACTCCACTTAACCTTCCTATCAAACCAATTGTCTTGTTCTAGTCCGCCACATACCACAACTAGATCCCTCCACCATAAGGAATCTCTTCGGGAACTACTTTGAGCACAAAGGTTTGTCCCCCCACCATATCTCGAATATAATACTCTGGCCCATAGAGAATCATTTTGGTGAAACAACGACCACCTCCACTTGGCCAGCAAAGCCATATTAAACCTGATAATATTTTTGACTCCTAATCCCCCCATCTTCTTTGGCAACGTCACCCTATCCCAGCTTATCCAGCAAATCTTGCGTTGATCTTCCTTACATCCCCACAGAAAGTTTCTTTGTAGACTAACAATTTCTTTGCTGACACTAGGTGGAATTCTGAAAAAAGAGAGAAATAATAATGGTAGCGAGGTTAAAACTGAGTTCAGTAAGCACACTCTACCAGCCATTGATAGGACCTTGCATTTCCATGATGACAACTTTTTCTGAATTTTGATAACAATGGGCCTCCACGTGTCTTTCTTTCTTGGATTGGCGCCAATGGGAATCCCTAGATATGTGAAAGGAAAGGATAAAATTTTGCAATTCAATAAGTGCGCATAGCTTTCCACCAAACCAGATTCAATTCCCAAAGCTCCGAAGTTGCTCTTGCAGAAATTGACTTTCAAACCCGAGACCATCTCGAAGCATCTCATCATACTTTTAATTGTCATTACATTCTGTAAGTTTGCCTCACCAATAAACATAGTATCATCAGCGTATTGGATAATACTGACAGGCACCTGTTGAGAGCCAACCTTCACCCCACCAAAACTATTTTGACTCACAGCTTCCCTCATCATTCCCGTTAACCCTTCCGCTACCACTATGAATAGGAACGGGGACAGTGGATCACCTTGTCTGAGCCCCTTTTTGGGACCGAATTCCTCTGACGGGCTTCCGTTCACCAGCACAGACACTCTGGAAGACATGAGGCATTCACTGATCCAACTAACCCATAGGTTATTGAAACCAAGACGTCTTAGCATATACAGAAGATAGGTCCAACACACAGAGTCATACGCCTTTTCGAAATCCACCTTAAAAAATAGGGTCGGCTTATTCAATCTCTTAGCCTCGTCCACAACTTCGTTTACCACCAGTGCACTATGAAGGATATTCCTACCCCCAATGAAGGCACTTTGCCTCTCATCAATAATACTAGGCAAGACAGACTTCAATCTATTTGCAAGCACCTTGGACAAGATCTTGTACATACACCCTACCAGAGAAATAGGCCTGTAATCACTAAGATTCTGTGGAGCGTGGAGCGTGTGTTACCTCTTCCGCGATCGCAAGGCGCAGGAGGCGGTGACGCAGGCCAATGGCTTGACCAAGATTCTGTTGCTGATGCAGAGCAATTGCGCGCCCCACGTGCGCCAAATGTGCACCGATTTGCTCAAGATCTTCCGGGTTAACTTTAAGGGTGGCAAAACGGTTAGGGTTTGCCTATAAAAAATTACTAGTTTTTTAAAATGCACCAAAATGCAACTTGCTAAGTTACTCAAACTAAATTTTTATGTATTCTTTCCTAGTCATCGTGGTGCTGGTAAGGTGGACCCTGGTGATTTTAAGAAATGTATAATATTAACATTCATAAACTACATATTACTAAATAACAGAATTATAATATATTTTAATTATATTAATTTTGATTAAATTAGTCTAATTTTATATTTTTCATTATTTTAGAGTATTAAAAAAACTCTTCTTGAAAGTTTGTTAAGTATTAAATAGGTAAATTTTTGTCTTTTATGTATACCTAAAAGTTAGGATTTGAACACAAACTATTTAATTAAGCAATGAAAGTCTCTCCTCACTCACGTTAATCCAAATTAATAAAATTAGTTTAACTTTAAATGTTCTTAATGATTAATAGTTCTAAATATTATCACCTCTTATCTTAATTATAAATAACATTGGTCAAATAATTAAGATTAAGAAAATAATTAATATAATTACTTTAACTAATTCTATCATAAATTCAAATTTTATTTCAAATATATGATTTACTTTAAGATATTAATGTTAAATGTTGTTTATAAGTGAATGAATAAGATATAGAATTAATAATAATTTTAAAAACTAATAATTATTAATTATAATTAAAAAAATTAATTTATTATTTATAATTAGAACTAGAAAGAGTATTAGTGTAATTTGTCTCTTTCATGTTTTTTTTCCTGTCTAGAATGAAATGCGGGGAATAAAGTCATTTCCCGAAGTATGAGGTAATCTCAGTAATTTGGTTAGATGAAGCAATTAACAAATATGCAATAATTCGTTTTGTTTAACCCCAAATAAGAATTGTTTGAAAACACAATAGAAGACCATGGAATCAAAGAATGGTCAATCTAATTCCTATATGTCTACTAGACCTCCCCGTCAAGTAACATTGGCCATATATCAGAGACGAAGGTTTTGGGATGCTACTGAATTGACCATTACAACCATCGCAGCAATCATAGTACCAAATAACAAATAGAAGTTAATTTGAGGGTCCTAATCAAAAGTTGAAACGGAACATTCAAAATGGACAAGAACGATGGGGGAACTAGTCATTCTAAAACAAAAAAGTCTCCTCAGAGTCCACTGATTTGACCCTACCAACTGCGTCGCAACTTACAACGCTACATGTGAAAATTATAATCTGTGGCATCATATTTTCTCTTTCCTTTAGCTTTCATGATTTATGAAATAGTACGTTTTTTCAAGGAAAAAGTTCCATACCCTCATCTGTCCTTGACAACGGAACTATATATGTCAAAGGGTCGAGGGGGGCTAAGATCATCAAGACAGTGAGATATCAAAAATCTGTGGTTAAAGGAAGTTGCTGTATAATGAACACCTTACCAATATTATTCATGAATTGATCTTTATATAGATCTTGGAAAGAAACAATATGTCACTAAAGATATAATAATAAGAGATAATATGTAATTAAAGATATAATAATATATCAAACTAATTTTTATCCAATTTTTATTGTGTACAGGTGATCCATCCTATTCTAATACTACCTCTCAAATTGGAGCATGGAGGGAAAAGAGCCAGAAAAATGTACAATTACTTACAAAACAATAAACTTTTCCATATTAGAAAACAATGCTCTCATTGTACACTAGTAACATGAGTATGCACACTCAAGAAAAATCAAGCAAGTGTAATGGTTTGATAGAAACCTATATGAGTGAAGATGTTCTTTTGCTAAATAGGCCTTTTGAAAATAGGACTTATTCATTCAAAAAAATAAGCTCGATAAGTGTCAATTGCGTCTAAAGAAATATTAATTTAAGACACTTATCTAGCATATTTTTTTTGAAAAAAATGATAAAAATTGTTGTAAATATAAATAGAATTAAAAGGATTCAAAAATGGAATGATTTATGTAGAGTTGATGACTTTTTGTGACTAATGGATCTCTTGTTTCGTAGAATTTAGGAAATTGCAAGAAGCAGAAGTCCTTGGGAGTAAATGGCTCAGCCCTTCGAAAGGGCTGACCACTTTTAAGACTGCGAGCAACATAAGAAAGCAGGGGATCAAATGGCTCATTGCCTCCAAAGGGCTAAGTGATTTGGTCCAGTTGTGGAAACTTAGCCTCGGCCTCCCAGGCGCTTAGCCCTTAAGGTTTCTTCAGGATGAAGGACTCTTCAAACCGCTCAGTCATTTCCCAAGCGCTAAACGGTTCCTTCTCTCTCCTCCATGATCTGTTTTAATTCCAACACATATAGGCTGAAAAAATAGAAAAGGAAGGCATCGAAGACTTAGTGAGTGGAGAAACAAAGTAGGAAGTCCAGGAACACTTGGGAACGAGGTTCTAACGATTCTCTTCTTCTTCTACACTCTTCTTTTATGTTTCCTAGTGTGGTTTCCTCCACCATGAGGAGTTGAATTCTTTTAGTTGGGATTAAATGTAATCATCAAACTCTTATGTATCCCTTTTGATTCATATATTTCATGATCTGTTATTCAGTACCAGTGATTTTGATTCATTTCTTAATGCTTGGATAAACCGATCACTTATCTTTGATTTTGGGTTTGGATTTTGGTTGGAAAACATTTTCTAAACCCCACTGTGAATCGAATCACCTAGTAGTTTCGAAGGCTAGGAATATATTTGAAACTATTAGTTGAAATAGTTCGTATTCGTAATGCAAGGTATCTAACTGAATGAAGTGAGGGATCATTCTTTAATTTAGATGTCTTAGAATTTCTAAATACCAAGGAATTGATTTAGAATGAACTATGGAACTCAATGGTACTGAATCATAGAATTTAGTCACAAGAATCATTAGGAATGCATGAGATCGATGAAACTTAATCCTAGGGATTTCATATATTGATAATCTTCTATTTCATATTGATAACATAGAATAAAATGCAAATTGATGAATATCCAACCCTTTTGCAACAGGAGCAAATGTTTCATTATAATCTTCTCCTTCAATTTAGTTATTGCCAGCAATAACTAATCTGGCTTTGTGTCATTCTATAGAGCCATCAGAATGATACTTGATTCAAAAAATCCACTTGCAAGGAATTGTCTTCTTGCTAGGAGGAAGAGGAGTGACTACCCAAGTGTGGTTATCCTCAAGGGCCTGTATTTGAAGTTTCATAGCCTACTGCCAAAGTGGATCCTTCATGTCCTCTTTGAATGAACGTGGCTCTATGGTGCTACTTACAGCCACTAAGAATTTTTGATGTCGTAAGGAGAAAATATGATTAGTAACAAATTTCTCAATCAAATAAAGAATACCTAAGTGGACGTTGGAGAGAGTGTTGATAGAAGAGGGTGTAGTGGCAGTGTGACAATGATAGTCTTTAAGATGTGTTGGTGGTCGATGAGGTTTGCTTGTGCGACATAGATATAGAAGGTGGACATGGAGAGTTGGAAGAACTTCCCCTATTAGGCGAATCCGAGTTAGGTAGGGCTGCAACATCCAAAGCTGGAACATTAGTATCATATGACTTATATAAGACCGTAGGTATGGAGGTAGGCTGTGAGGGAGTTAGAGGAATGTTTATGGTAGGTAATGTAAACGAAAATGCATTCTCAAAAAATTAAACATCACGAGAGACAAAAAATTCCTTAATATCTAAAGCCAACACCTTCCAACCCTTTTTGTTTGAGGATAGCCCACAAAAGCACATTTTCATGAGCATGCAACAAACTTATCAAACAGTTTAGGCAAAATCGTGGCATAACATAAGTATCCAAGGACCCGTATATGATCATAACTAGGTTGAGTATCATGAAGTAATATGGACATTTTCCTTTAAGCAATGGAGTGGGAGTCCTGTTAATCAAATAAGCACCCGTGACAACACATTCACCCCATAAATCTATAGGAAGATGTCCATCAAACCGCAAGGCACAAGCCACATTAAGAATGTGGTGATGATGTCGTTCAACTCTGTCGTTCTGTTGTGGCGTGTATGCACATGATAATTGTTGGAGAATGCCTCGATTTTTAAAGAAGGAACGAAGAGCGGAAGACATAAACTTAATCCCATTATCGTTTGGATCTGTTTAACCATGTAATTGAATTGAGTTTGCACCATTGTAATAACTTTTATTATAACAAAACATGCCTCATGTTTATCACGTAAAAGATAAACATAAACATGACGACTAAAATCATCCAAAATAGTGAAAAAGTAACAGGCACCAGAGGAAGAATAAGTTCGATATGGCCCCATAAATCAATGAATTAAATAAAAAAAGGTGTAAACTATGCTTTTTAGTGATAGGGAATAAACTACGAGTTTGTTTGGCTCTACAACACACATCACATGGAGCCATTTTATTAGAACTAGAAACAAATGGTAGTAAAGTTAAATAATTCCATTACTTAAGACTTTCTTTTTTTAATATTAAAAATAATCTCTTTCGAAGATTTGATAAATATTGAATAGGTAAATTCTTCCTTCCGGCTTAAGTTTTATGTATATACCTAAGAGTGAGGATTTGAACCCAAACTATTTAATTAAATAATGAAAGTTTCTTATCACTCACGTTAATCCAAATTAGTAAAATCAATTTAACTTTAAATTCTTATAATAATTAATAGTTCTAATATTATTATCTCTTATTTTAATTCTAAATAACATAGGTTAAATAATTAAGACCAAGAAAATAATTAATATGATTACTTTTAATTAATTATACCATAAATTTAAATTTAATTTTAAATATATGATTTACTTTAAGATGTTAAAATTTAATGTTGTTTATAAGTGAATGGATAAAATATAGAATTAACAATAACTTTAAAAACTAATAATTATTAATTATAATTAAGAAGAAAAATTAAATTTATTATTTATAATTAGAACTAGAAAGAGTATTACTGTAATTTGCCTCTTTCATGTCTTTTTTCCTGTCTAGAATGAAATGCGGGGAATAAAGCCATTTCCCGAAGTATGAGGTAATCTCAGTAATTTGGTTAGATGAAGCAATTAACAAATATGCAATAATTCGTTTTGTTTAACCCCAAATAAGAATTGTTTGAAAACACAATAGAAGACCATGGAATCAAAGAATGGTCTATCTAATTCCTATATGTCTACTAGACCACCCCGTCAAGTAAGCCAAGAAGAATTACACGTTTTTGAATTTGAAATGATGACTATGAACAAAGCTTGGAAAATGTCAACACTTTGTGCACTCTTGCTGGAATTATGGAGTGGTTGGATCTGATACCATCTCACGTCAAAGATTTTGTGATCAGCACAATGTATTTTTGTTCTCTTTCTTTTCAATTTCTTTTTCTAGACGACACTTAGCTTAAAATTAGGGCAAATGTAGGAATCTAAGCTGGTCTACACTGGAGTGTTCAAAGGGTTAGACCACACTGTCAAAACTCAAAACCATGATAAATTAAAAAACATAAAAAAAATATATATATACTCATATTGCCAAAGATTAAATAAAACTTGTCAGTTTATACATCTTGGTAGCGTAAGAAACAACTTGCAAATTACTCAACACAATTTAACATGTTTTTGTATTGCCCTAAAGTCTTGTAAAGTTACGTGTTACACTCATATATTGTCCAAGATTTAATGAAATTACATTTATTATTTTTCTATCCTGTTTTAACATTACTTTTTGACTTTTTTTGGATTCACAGTACGGCCCAAGCGAATGAAGCCCACCCACTTTAGCCCCTAAAATAATTTAAAAAATGGCTAAAACCTTATTTTAGTCCCTTATATTAATTGTTTGTTTTAATTTAGTCCCACTTTTATTTTTGGTTTCAATTTGGTCACAAACTAATTAATTGATTTCAATTTAGTCTCAAATTAATTAATTAGTTTCAATGTAGGACTTCCGTCCAAATTATTTAAACGGAGTTAACTTTTGGCCACGTAGATGCCACGTATATGCATACGTGGATGCCACGTGACAATTTTTTTAAAACACCTGGACCCAGAACGGCCCGTTCTTAAACCGGAACGGGCCGTTCTGATTTCACTTTTGGTGCGTTAATTTTGCATCCGGAACGGCCCGTTCCAGGTGTGAAATTAACACACCAAAAGTGCAACCAGAACGGCCGGTTCCGGTTTCAGAACGGGCCATTCCGGTTTCATCCTTTTTTTATATATAAAATATTAATAATTTTATAAAATATATATTATTAATTATATTTTAATTATGTTATTATATCTAATAAAATAAATATATTAATATATTTTTTTATATTTTATTTTATTATGTTTATCTTATTAATTTTTATCATTTTATTCCTCTAATTTTAAATAAGTTGCAAAAAATTATAAAGTGATACTTAAATATTTCTTCAAACAGAAAGAGAAAAAGAAAATTTGATTACTCTATTTATAAGACAATTGTATTTTATAAAAATAAGTAATTTTAAAATTTTTACCATAAAAAAATATTTTTCAAAATTATTATATTTTTTAATAAAATTAATAAATAATATTGGTTTAATTGTATCCCTCAAGTATTACAATTGTGCAGTTTTGATCCCCAAGATTTTAATTGGGTAATTTTAGTCTTTAAAGAATTGCAATTGCGCGATTTTGGTCCTTCAATTTTTAATTGAACAATTTTAGTCCCTCGAATATCATAATAGTACGATTTTAGTTTCTCCCATTAAAAATTAATAATTTTAATATATATATATATAATGTTTTAAAATTAAACAATTATTTATCTATTCAAATTAACGTATATTATAATTTTCGATATTATATCAATAATATTATTAATATATTTATAGATAAACTAATAATTTGATAAATATAACTTGTTATATATTAATATAATTTTACAAAAATATAAGTATATTAATTAGAAATATATATCTGATCTTATATATTTATATTTTTGTAAAAGTATATTAATATATATTAAGTTATATTTATCAAATTATTAGTTTATTTATAAATATAGTAAATATATTATTGATATTAATTTATCAATAATATTAAAATACTAATAATATATAAATTTTATTTATTTAGTAATAATAAATATATATATATATATATATATCATTTGATACATTAAAAAAATTATAATATACGTTAATTTAAATAAGCAAACAATTATATAGTTTTAAAACATTATATATATATATATTAAAATTTTAAAATTATTAAATTTTTAATGAGAAAGACTAAAATTGCACAATATGATATTTGAGAGATTAAAATTGTTCAATTAAAAATTGTGAGACTAAAATTACACAACTGTAATCTTTTAAGGACTGAAATTACTCAATTAAAACCTTAGGGATCAAAATTGCATAATTATAATACTTGAGCGATAAAAAACACAATTAAGTCAAGAATATTATATTCTCAGTTTTGGAACGGGCCGTTCTAGTTTCAGAACTGGTGGTGTGTTAATTTTTACATCTGGAACGGCCCGTTTCAGTTGCAAAATTAACACACCAAAAGTGAAATCATAACGGTCCGTTCTGAAACCAAAACGGGTCGTTCTGGGTCCAGGTGTTTTCAAAAAAATTGGTCATCCACGTGGCATCTACGTATCCATCTACGTGGTATCCACGTGGCCAAAAATTAACTTCGTTTAAATAATTTGGACGGAAGTTCCACATTGAAGCCAATTAATTAATTTGGGACTAAATTGAAATCAATTAATTAGTTTAGGACCCAATTGAGACCAAAAATAAAAGTGGGATTAAATTAAAATAAATAATTAATATAAGGGACCAAAATAAGATTTTTACCTTTAAAAAATCAAGAATTACATGATAAGTAATATTAACTTATTAGAAATAATTATATATTTTTGAAAGGATAATGATTATACATCATAGTCTAAAATATTTTACATATAGTTATTATCGATTACAAATAACTGTTTATATCACTTTTTAGTTATTTATTATAAAAATTAATAAATTTTTCAATTATAGTCATTTAATTATGATTAAATAAAAGTATAAAATTAATTATTTTCATTATTGGTGTATAACTTTTTTATATATATTTTTAATTATTAAAAATATTCCTTCATCTTATTATGATAGTGAAAAATGTTAATCGCGTCCTATTTAAGTTGGATTGAAATGGAAATAAGAGAGATTTAGACAAGGAAAAAAAGTGTAAATAAAAAGTGATAGATATAATATAGAGGAGTGTTATTAACACACATATTTTTATTGATTATAATTTATTAAAAATTATAAAAGCATGAGAGTGACATTAAATAAGAGGTAAGATTCACAAAATTTTAAATTTTTTAATAAATTTTAATCGATTAAAAATAATATGTTTAAATTACTGGGTCACAGGATATATTGTTAGTATTTTTCTATAATATATGACGTGATGAATAGAAATGAAAAATAGAGATAGATAGGGAAAAATAGAGTGAAAGTAAGTTGTAAGAGAGAAAAATATACTTTTAATTAATATATACATTTTCATCGGTTAAATTATTAAATATTACAAAAAAAATTATTAAATAAAGTATAAAACTCACTAAATTATATTTTTTTAATAAAATTCAACCAATCAAAATGATTGTATTAGAAAATGTGTAACCAGTGCATTTCTCATTCTCATCATTATCCTTTTTCTTTTTGCTGTCTAAGGTTACCTCTTGTTGAAAGTTGATGATTAATTCCATTAGATACGAAGATCGAAATGATGAGATCGTTTAAGATGTCCCTCCCAACAAATTTATTTCAGACACATACTAAAATCATAGATAAAATATATTGTTGCGGGTTGCATCAATTGTCTCGTGGCGGAGGTTAGGTGGGTCAAGTCATTGTCAAATCATGATGTTTGGGCTGCTGCGTTCTTAAGTAAAAAAAGTTGCGTCCTGACTATCAGCTATAGTTTTTAGCCTAGTGGTAAACCTTTGACAACATTTGATAGCATATATAAAGACAAAAATACTTTTCGTTTTTATTTTCAATAATATTTAGATAAGAGAAATAAACAATAATATATATGAAATACTATCCTAACTTAATTTCTACCGCTAAACCGATACCGAGGATTCACTTAAAATGATAGATAGAAAACGAAAAGAGAATCATCCAAACAAAGTTGCAAAAGATGAAAACGGAAGCTTGTTAGGTTTGGTCAAATTTCACGATAGAAGTCCACGTCGTTGAAAATATTGCACGCGCCGAAGAACTCTCATATCATTGTCATGCAAATCTAAGTAATTCGAGTCTTTGAGATTTGCATCACGAATCAGCTGCTTCTACGCTACCAATTAAACACCACTTAATGCACGTAATTCATCATCAGTTCTGATACGAAAGATTAAAGAATCCCTATCCTAAAATTAATAATGTAAGAGTACGTATTTTGTTTTTTCCAGCTATCTTTTTTCTTTATTACATTACATTTATTTTGATCTGTTTTGGGGGTGGTTTAGTTATGTAGAGCACGTGAACGTTCTTTACCTACAGTTTCTTGCGTGAAAGTAGGGCTAGTTGTAACTTACCAAGCTGAGTTTTTATCCGTAAAACACGAAAGAAAAAGTTAATAAGAGAAGAGAGAAAGATGATAATGACTAGTTCTTGGTGGGAGTAAGAATTGTGCTAAAGAACTGCTTTCGGTGCCATAATGACACTGTAAAACATAATGAGTCAAATTAAAGAACCCCCACGGGGCCAAAAAAGAAAAAGACATAATGAGTCATGACTCGTGAGGGGACATATATAACTCATTCGTATCCGTCATTTTTCTAAATAAATAAATAAATATGCAAACAGTCAATACATGCAGTACATTATCAAAACAATTTTGCAGTATACAGACCCCTTATTAGTAAACTATATTTCTTACAGTGAGACGTATTTTTTCAACAAAGATGACGTAATTTCGCAAAAAGGTCAACGTAAGAAGTGTGTACATAAGAAAATTTAATATAATGTAGCTGTACATAAGAGTGAAAGGCAGATAAATAGAAATGGTATCGTTTTGTTTGATTTGTCTCGATTCCATCTTTATGGTTGTATAAAAAAAGAATCATTTTTCAAAATGAAGTATCTAACTTAAAATATGTATTTAATTTAATAAAATTCAGATCTTGGTAACGTTTCTATAGAAAGATGATTAAATAGTGTTTTATTTTAATTTAATTAAATGTAACGTGTAAAAGGGTTGTGACTTGTGATACCCTTAGAAATAATGTTCTAGTTTCTTTTGGCTGAAAAAAAAAAGGTGTGAAAAGCATAATTTAAGGAGTGAATTGATTGAATGCAACAGATAAGAAGTGAATAGTTATGATGAATAAATAGAATTGATAGGTAGAAAAATGTGGAAAGCAATATGAGTAGGTATTAATGAGGTATGATAGTTGAAATTAAAGTTGACTTGGGGACAACGTAGAAGTTGATAAATTACAGTCGGTACGCTGTTCAGTCTTTATTACTGTACTTAAGAACATTGATAGTTAAGTTAAGAGACAGTGTGTAAGGAATTGATAAAATAGTAAACAGTATAAGAAAAAAGTGAATGTGAAAGCAAAGAGTGAAATGCAGAAAGGGTGATTGGTTAGTGGTCCCCGGCATCCCACGTTGGGGTGATGATAGAGATTTATTTAGTCCCTGCACGTGTGGCCCAATGCCATCTCCACCACCTTTGACTCTTCCAATTCCATTCCATCTTTAAAGTTTAAACACCCCACTCCCTTTCTCTTCCTCACTCAGCCATGGTGAGACTCAGAGACGACCTCTGCATAACCGTTCCAACCTTCTTCAAGTGCCCCATCTCCCTCGACGTCATGAAATCCCCTGTCAGCCTCTGCACCGGAGTCACCTACGACCGCTCCAGCATCCAACGCTGGCTCGACGCCGGCAACAACACCTGCCCCGCCACCATGCAACTCCTCCAAACCAAGGACTTGCTCCCCAACCGAACCCTACACAGCCTCATCCAGATCTGGTCCGATTCGCTTCACCGCCCCCAACCACTCGCAACCCTATCTGACTTACAAACCCAAACCCAATCCCTAAGCCTCTCTTCGCTCGCCAAGCTGCGTCACTTCGCCCAACACTCTCACCACAACAAACTCCTCCTCGCCAAAACGGAAGGCTTCGTCGATCAACTCCTCCACAATGTCACCGGGACCTGTGTTGACTTTCTCCAACAACTCCTCGTCCTGTTAGCTTTGCTTCTGGACAGCATCGAAGATCGCGACGGATTCAGAAACTCTATGCTCAAAGGAAACAAGCACGGATTGGATTCTCTGCTTCTCGTTCTGCAACGAGGAAGCTCCGAGTCGAAAATCGCCGCGGCTAGGATTCTGCAGTTCGTCGCGGCGGACGCGGAGGCGAAGCTGTTAATCGCGGAGAAGGAAGGCGTGCTGGCGGAGTTGCTGAAATTGGCGGCGCCGGAGAAAGATCCGGAGGTAATCGAGAACGCTCTGGCGGCTTTGGTGGCGGTCTCGACGCCCAAGCGGAGCAAGTCGAAGCTGGTGAGGCTGGGCGCGGTGAGGGCGATGTCGAGGCTGTTGACGGAGGCGAATTTGGGCGCGGCGGCGGTGGAGAAGGTGCTGAAGGTGGTGGAGACGGCGTCGGCGACGAGGGAGGGGAGGAGGGAGATATGCGAGGAGGCGGCGTGCGTGGCGGCGGTGCTGAGCAAGGTTCTGAAGGTGTCGAGCGCGGCGACGGAGCACGCGGTGACGACGCTGTGGAGCGTGTGTTACCTCTTCCGCGATCGCAAGGCGCAGGAGGCGGTGACGCAGGCCAATGGCTTGACCAAGATTCTGTTGCTGATGCAGAGCAATTGCGCGCCCCACGTGCGCCAAATGTGCACCGATTTGCTCAAGATCTTCCGGGTTAACTCCAAGTCCTGCCTCTCTTGCTACGACACCAAAACCACTCATATCATGCCCTTCTGACACCTTATTCTATTTTAACGCTTGTAAATCACACCCAATTTTGTTTGTCCATACATACACTATTCAACATCACCCTAAATTTCATCTTATCACTTTCTTACACTCTCTTCACGTTTCCAATAATCCAACACCTCAGACCATTGCCAATTTCGTTGCAGTACGTTTTGTGTCAATTCTCCAGAAGGATATATCATCCTTTTACTGTGTGCTTGGTTTTTGGGTCGACAATGAATCACACTAATTTACAATTATCAAACTAATTACTTACTTGCTTTTTGTTTAATTCAACTTGTACAGTATCTTTTCTCACTTTAGCCAAAGTAAGAATTATACGGCAACTAACGGAGTGGGCCCAACACCTTTTCCTCGTTTGAATAAAATAAGACTGTGGTTGCTGTCTGTATATATATATCCATATCACCAAGAATTCAAACCTTAATTGGGTGCTATCGTTATTTTAATTACTTGTATCAAAACCAATTCATTTGGAGCTAATGTGAATACACTGCACCTGCATTTCTAGTGATATAGAATATAGAACAGCGAGATTCCGGAATTGTGCGTGTATATATGAAGTTACGGGAGGGAAGTAAAGTGAAGTGACCTAGGGTTTGGATTTTAATTAAATGCACATAAAGCAAACAAAATGTTGAGAAAGAAAGAGACAGAGTGGCGCAAAATGCTGAAATGGGGTTGCTTTGCTGACTGTAACGGGAACTTTGTCTTTGAATTAAAACTAGAAAGGAATGAAAAGGATGGGAATCCCAATTGAAAAAGAAATGGAGAGGGAGACACGATTATGGGTTTGACCACTCCAATCCCTACGGTATACATGCAAAATAGGGCCCTAGACAATGCCCACCCTCCATTATCAAAGTTAAAATAAGCTTATCAGATTTCTTAAATCTTCATTAAATAATTAGCCGGTCCATAATCTTGAGAAAAAGTGTCCCTATAGTTTACCAGATCTACATCAAATACTATAGTTTGTCAATTGTGATAAAGTTATTAATTGTATGCTCCATTAATTTTACTTCTGACCCGCCGAATACAAATGCACGCTACTGATGTAGACTAGAATAAATAATGCATTATATGTTTCCACCTTTCATTTTTCTCCTTTATTTTAAGGAAAACTACAGATGCACCTAACCAATCACTTATGGCGGTGCATAAATTAAATTTAGTTAGTTGGTGTAATACTTGTAATGCACCTAATCTATATGCGTAAGATTCTCCGAATTTTAAACGTCTTATTTGGTTTCTCCCCTAGTGAAAATAGATTCATTTTCGTACCTTAATGTATGTTAATAGGTATAAGTAACCATTGATTCCTCCTAGACAGTTGGGTTGGTTGGATCGGGTTTAAAGACATTAAATCCAATACTAAATATTTCCTCCTGTCCCTAATCTCAAACAATAAATTTCTCTCTTGCTCGTCCTCGTTCCCAAGTTAATGAGGTTGTGTGCATACTCGTCTTCCCCTCCTTTTCCTTTACGGCATCCATGACACGTAGCACTCCACCGTGTACCGTAAGTACTCATCATCTTCAATGGGACATGGAAATTGCTAGATGCGTTTGGTGGACTTGCCATTCACTAATTTCATTTATTCTTACTTCAATTTTGTATAATTTTAAGAGAGACAAAAATATGAGATCAGATAAATATTGTAATAAAAATATATTATATGTAACATTATAAATCTTAAATTTTTTATCTCACTGAACGGTGAAAAATTAGTTGAGTTAGCTTTTTATTTAATGAGTTGATGATATTTATGATAGGACAAAAAAAATTACAAAATCTTAAATTATTAGGGCTGATTAATTTAATTTTTTAAATTATAAACATAAAGTTTAATTCTTAAAAACACTAAATTGTAGTATTATTAATTTAATTGTGTTCATAATTTCAAAAATTAATTTGATAAATTAATCATGTATCATCATTTCATGACATAATGGTTGTGACTTGTGAATAGCAAGTTACATGACCGTTTATATATTTATGTTTTTTTATTGAAGACTTTTTATAAACACAATTTTGAAATTTGATTTTATAATTTCAAAGGAAACCCAGCGATCAGAAGTAAGAAGGGAAGCCAAGGTGGCATCAGATCGTCTACAGGACATCGTTGGTATGGATGACAATATTAATAAGCAGTGCGACTCAACGTATTATTAAATGAATTTAGATTAAACATAATTTTATTCTCTCAAATTTAGAATAAATTTATTTTTATTCTTCAAATTTAAAATATAAGATATAATTCTTTTCCTGCCAATTAATGAGAGAAAGTGTATCATTAATATTTTTCTAAAAGTTTTTCCAAGTTTATTTCTAGAGGAAGAAAAAAAAAAGGTGACGTAGCCTAAACTAATTGATAATTTATTGATTTGTTTTAAATTCATGAGCTTTTATTATTATTCAATTTCTTTTGATATAGGTCTCAACGACATATACTTCTTACACAAACAAAATATTTACTAGACTGCCATAAATTACAACCTTCTTATTAGTGAGGTGACATGCGAGATAGGAAATTAAATAGTAATCCAATAAGTTGAATTATAAATAACATTCCTCAAACAAAAAATCATGTATCTACGTGCAAACATTATTATTTTCATAATTGCATCGCATGCTTAAAATATAAGTCTTGCTTCCACCACATGCATGTTTATATCCTAATTATAAGTAATTACCATAGAATGTCTTTCTATAGCCGGGTTTGATCGTCAAATAATAATATCAACAGTACATACCAAACGCCCATTATTCTTGCTGTTATCAATGACAGATGATTACGCTCATGCGACTAGCCTCCATGATCTAAGAACATCATTGAAGAGCCTATGCCTAAGGGCCTTTGCAAGTTGCAACCATAATCCCATTTTAGGCATTCAATTTTAATTCATTGATGATTTGTGTTTTAAAAATCCAGTGGGTTAGCATACTAGTTAGCAACACCACCCTCACACAAGATGTGCTTTATTTAGTAAAGAATTTGATGTTCGATTAGTACTGTTTATGAAGAAAAAAGTTTATTTAAGCATTGAGAATGAAATTAGTTTTTTTATTTAATAGACTTTTTTTTTTATAAATGAATATCTAACTTATCTATTTAAAATTAAGTTATATTTTAAAATTTTATTATATATATATATATAGAAAGAGAGAGGAATGATTTTTTTACTCCATGAGTAAGTCTACCTATACTTACTCCGTTCTATAACTCATGTTCTACATTAAATTTTAACGATCCAACCGTTCAATTTAAAGTTCTTAATGCATAGATCAAATCTGTAAAATTTTAGAAAATTTGAAAATCATTATACTTCGTTTCATTAATTTGAATCAATGTATAAAATAATTTTATGATTATCCGTCAATTTGAATTAATGAAATGAAATATCAAATAATTTTTAAATTTTCTAAAAATTTACAAATTTGATCTATGTATTAAGAACTTTGAATTGAATGGTTTGATCGTTGAAATTTGATGTAAAACATGAGTTATTGAACATAATAAGTCTAGATAGACTTATTCCTAAAATAAAAAGATTCTTCCTCATATATATATATATATGTATGTCAAACTAAGTATTAAGAAATTATAACGACTCACCACACACTATTCAATCAACTGATGTAAATTCTATTTATTTAAAACAAATATTTTAAATTTTTTTTTAATAATTATAATATTTTATTGGAAGGTTATATAGTGATGGAGAAGTAATGTGAAGAAGATATGACCATTCAACGTCAAAAAAAAAATTGATCCATTTTCAATGATTTAATAATTCAATATATTAAGAAAAAAAAAAAAGAAAGAATCGGTAATCATCCATTAATCATTATTGTCTAACCTATCCAGTCCATTTATCATTGGATTGTCTTAAATTACAATTGGATGGATTTATTAGATTATAGATATGTAAAATACTTTGTCTGCATGTTAAAAAGATAAACTAAACTTCTTAAAGGCAATTATGAAGAAATTTGATAATGAAATAAAATCAATGAAAATATAAACATTTAATATATTGAAAACTTGAAATACTTCTACTTTTATTTTTATTGTTTTAACAAGTGTACTTCTATATATACTAGATTTGTGTTCGTGCATTGCACAAAAATAAATTATTATAGTTAATAAATTATATATATATATATATAATTGTAAAAATTAATTGAATTCAACACAACATGAAAAAAATATTTGAATATACAAATAAAATGACAATGATAAACGATTAAAAACATGATAATATGAAGTATTAGAAAAATTTAATTGTATTATGTCTCAACTTCAAAAAACATCAACATCTATAATATGAGCTAATGCATTAACCTGAAGAAAAAAATTATATAATTAACTTATAAGAGGTGAAATATTAAAATGTTATAAAGATGTAGAAATTCAAATAGAAATTAAGAAAACAAAATTAAATTTTTACCTTAAAGAGTAATTATGTAATGACTCCTGAACACATCCATCATGAAAAATAAACTTGGTGAAATGTTTGAAAATTTGGTAAAATTAGAACTAAAGTAGACATGTTTTCCTTTTATAATGTTATTATAAAAAAAATGTAAGTTACCTATGTCAAAGTCTAAAAGACTTCTTTATAAACTACATTAGTAGTAGAGGTTGAACCATTTACCACATTGTCACAAATAAGAATTTTTAGACCACTATGAGATTGACTCGAGATATTGCGACATATAATTGGCCTTGTGAGAAAACAAGTTGTGGAAGATAGATGGCAGCATGCTTCAATGATTATCCTTGATTTTTATTTATTGTCATGGCAAAGGAGACATTTATTGGAAATTATCTACGTTAAAATTTGAAAGGAATTCTCTTATCAAATGGAATTAAGGACAATCGAGGAATAAAAATCTTTTGTCCAATATTGTTTCCTGATATCACTTTTACCTCCAAAACATATTTATCCAACTGAGTTATGATAAGTCTAGTTACATTACACAACCCAGAAGATTGATCTATATTTCTCAACAACATTATCGGAACACCGACTTTCAATTTCACCTTGCCCTTCAATAGAACATGTAACACAAAGAATCTAGTGTTTGCTGGATTGTAACCCTTTTGCACTCTCTCAGAAATACCGCATCATTGCTCCACATTTTTCGCACTCACAAGTAGGATCACCAACGTCGCAATAAACTGTTTATTACTATAAGAAAATAATAAGCTTTCATGTAATAAATTAATGGTTAAAATATGAAACTTAAAATAAAATACAATATTGAAGACATACAATCGGTAGTGGATACATCTTCATGTATACCATCAATGAGTACATTTTGCTCTGAAGTTCTAATTAATCTACCATTGTTCCATATTAATTTTTGTGGTCCTTTCCCTTATGCATGGTTATTATGATTTGATACACATTCTTCAAACAACATGTCATCAAATTCATTGTTTTGATTTGATGTGCGGTTTACTATTTGTCTAGATAATATCTTAACTATAAAACAACAAAATAAAAGGATAATCAAATAAGAAATGGTAAATATAAACATTATAAAATTAAATAATATAGTTATATCAAAAGAAATAAGACTCCATAAATTATCATTTGTGACATTCGACAATGGAGATTAGGTAAATTGTTCTGTCATACATACACCTCTTCTAACAACTCTATTTTAAAACCGTGTTAGATCAATGTACATTATGTGTGTTATCATTGACTAAAAAAAACTAACCTTGTAAATAAATTTTTTCATAAATATTTTTGAGAAATAAACAATATATAAAAAAAAATTGTTTAGTACTAACCTGTTAACCCGGTAGTTGTTATATAAGAAGATTGAGACATATTACATTGATGTTGTATAGGTGCAACTTTACCAAATAATAGTTTATCTCCCCCAAAAGAAAGAGAAACATTTTGACTGTTGGCACTTAGTAATAATGATAACAAAATATGAATAATCATTAATTTTTGAACATATAAATAGAATGAGATATCTTTTACAAAATTTAATTTTACCATTAGTAATATCCGACAATGGAATACTACATAATTCTACTTGACTAGATGCATTGCCTCCAATAAAATCATTTAGATAATGCCCACGAGAATGATCATTTAGAATATTATTTCTTACAATTGTAAAATACACACTTATATATTAATTACATTTTAAAGTGCTTTATATAATTAAATACTTTGACAGAAAAATATTTCTTATTTTTAATATGTAACATTGGGACATATTATCACTCACCATTGGTGACATTTGAATGACACACACATTTACTACGATTACAATATTGAACATCTTCACTAGATGATTTTGAATTATTTCACTTTTTTCCAACATTATCATCCATAACACCGCTTGTCTCTAAATACTCAAAATCTGAAGAAACTAAAGAAAATGTTAAATGTTTATTATAAATAATTTATAATATTTAGCATTGAAATAAAATTTAAGAAGTTCAACTTGTCAATAAATAAAATTATTTATTTATTTGTTTAAATGACTCTCGCTTGGGAGCCAAATCTAAAAGGACAATACTATCGGGAGGGTATGTAATGTACTAACAGAAGTCAAATGCTCACCTATTAAGTTCCCGTTTTCCTTTTAAATTAACAATTAAAACATTTCAAACAACCATAAAGAGTTATACAACAATCCTTTGTCTTTTTAATTTGAATCAAAACCATAAACATTTAGAAAATCATAAACTTTACACTCGCAGTATATGAATGATTAACTCATTTAAAAACCACCTGCACAATATATGTTTGGCAGTAAATAAATGAGGCAATGAGATCTTTAGCATTGAAAGAGAAAAAAAAAGTCATGTTGAGAGAAGAATAGTCACAGAGGAAGAAATATATGTATACACTAGAATTTTTTTTTTAAAATATTAGTATATGTATGAGGCATAACATGTTTAGCTTGGATGGTGATTTAATTTTATAAACTAATAATCATTCACGGTATATATGATGTAGTAGATAAATCCATCAATTGAATCATTTGTGTTCAAAGAAAAAAAAAGAATAACATTGAGAGAAGAATATTCAAAAAAGAAGAAATAAAAAATAAAGAGAGGATACTAATATTATAATAATATATTTTAATAAAATATTTTAAATAAATAACATAACACATACCTCTTTTAAAGTATAAAGTGTTTATCCTATATCATATAAATAACTCTATATTACCTATGACATGATAAAAAATGAACAACTTTTAACATAACAATCTAAATATAATGAGACTTTAATATTTTAATATTAAATACCTTTAATTATTGTTGCAACTATTAAAAATAAAAATGAAGAGTCACTCACCTTTTAATCATGCATTGCAAGAAACAAACACCAACATCGAAGAAAGCAAAATCCACCTGCTTTTATTAATTGAGTTTATCTAAAAAACCATCCACCAAATGCGCAGTAAAGTCACCCTCCAAAAGTTTTTGTTTTGTTACTTTAAAGCAACTAGCAACCAAATGCTTTAATTATCCAATGGGTTAGTGATTATTTTTGCTTATTTACTTTAACCAACCATTACCAATCAAAAAATATACTAACTTTTGAATTTTTTTCTTTTTATTTGTGTAACGTTTTAATTTTGTAGTAATTGTTTGATATTTATTTATTTATTCTTTTTACTTGTGTAATATCTTTACTAGTAGAAACCTTAATTTAATTTTTGAATCAGTAATTAAAGTATAAAACCTAATTATTTTTAAAATCATTATAGAAAAAAACTAAACAAAATTTATAATATTTGTTTAAAAAAAATTGTGTAAACACATAAATATAATTAATATTACAATATATCTTTATACAATATTTTTGAATAATTATAAATTAGTTTTATATTTAGAAATTTTATAATAAATTTTAAAAAATAAAATTAATAAAATATGAAACAATATTTTTTTTATAACAGATACAAGTGGTGTACATTTATGTTCACGGTATTATATGATGATTGGGTTTAGATCTTGTACAATGTTTCTCTTTTAATAAGAATTATTAAATGACATTAAAAAACTGTATTCAATGCATAAAAAATAAATATCCATAATTAATTATTTGAGTGTAAGACAAAGTGCAAATAATTTGATGGGAAACGTATAAAACAAAGAGGAAGAAGAAAGGTTTTTCTTCTGCTCATAATTTATTAAATTAAAAAAATAAAATTTAGAATAATTATGATAAGATAAAATTATATAAATACCTTTATTTTGAGCGAGAAAAAAGAATCATAGACTTCCTTCCTTTTATTATAATAAAGATAGAGATTCACTTATCAATCTTCCATCTTTTATCTAATTTGCATAGTAATTTTTTTAAAATATATAAATTATATTTTAGTTATATGATAAAAAACATTGTAATATAATATTATTTTTAATATTTAATATTTAAAACAATATGAAAATTTAATATAAAAAAGATTAATAGAATAAATTAAAAGATAAGAGTTTAAAAAAAAATTTAAAAATAATTTCGTTTAAAATAATAGTTCAAGAAATTTTTTTTAAAAGTTAAAAACAATTTATCTTAAATTTTGAATTCAAATTTTTTTTTTATATTTTACTTAAATTCTTAAATAAAGTTACAAATCTTTTGCTAAATTTTTTTTTGCCAGAATGAAAAGTCGAAGGCGCATCTTGTATTCAAGCTGGACCTGGTGGACTACAAGCCCGTTTAAATGGTTTGGGTCCTAAGAATTTTAAAACTCATCTCACCATTTAACTAACGGCTTATTTTATATTTATTTTTCTAAAATATTTTTTAACTTATATATTAACTAGATTTATCTTACAAAAAAATTATTTTATTATTATTTTTATTTTTTTCATTTGTAAATGTTTATAAAAAAAATTATCCATATAGATTTTGATAGTTCAGTAATCAAACTTCTAATAACATATTTACCAATTATATTAGAACTTGTTGGTATATCTATGCATGTATTAGATTTTTAAACTAACATCGATAAACTTAAGAATTTTAGCAGTATATCAATATATTAACTTTTAATGAATTTTTTTTAATTAAATATATTAAAAATATGATACATTATATATTAGTATAAAAAATTATATGCTACTAGTATATGAAACATTAGTATAATTTATTATATTCTTAGTGAAAATTTATAATGTTTATATTAATAATTTAGTTTTTATTAAAAGAAATTTAGAATTTATTAATTTAATTAGAACGTAGCAATAATATAATTTGTTTTTCTGGTTCTTGCTATTTGCTACCTTAAATTAAAGATGGAAAGGAAAATATGGCATTTGCTTTATGTGGGCTAGATAACTAATTAGATTCTACTGGGCCCGACTAGATACGAGCCTTCTTGTCTTTCGGGCTATCATTGTGGGACATTAAACAGTCCTCCACTAGTGACTCATGGATCTGTACGTAGGAGTAAACTAATCCATAAAATTATAGTATAACTCAGATGTTTTAATTTTTTAAATTTCAAAATAAATTGTCGATCTATAATTTTATATAAAAAATTGTTCTACTAATTTTATTGTATTTTTCATTAACATAATTTATGCAGTATTTTAAAATTGACAATTAAAAATTAATTTGTACTTATGAACCTAATTTTTATTTTATTTTATAACATGATTTTACACAAAAAAAAATTCACATATTATAATGTTAAAAATTACCGCATAGATTTTAAAATTTAGAAACTAAAATATTTAGTTCATACAAATTTGTTGACTAACTTAATTTTTTTTCTACATATGACTGACTTAACTTTATTATATTTATCATTAATGTTACCTTTTTTTTTTTTTTAGTATAACTACCATGCATTGTCAATGGAAACATTATTACATCGTAAACTTATTAGAATTAATATTTTGAGAGAATTAATTTAATTACGTAAAATCACGGTCCATCATCATGCTAGGTAGTTCAACTTAACTTTCATCACATGATGCTTATAGACCAAAGTAAAAAATAAAACTCTTTAAAATGATGGAAACAAATTCAACACAATAATAACAACTTAATAAAATAATAATAACGTAATGAAAAATAATTTCAGTATGAAACATTGATAAAAAATAGAGTAAAAAAAGATAACTTAAATACACAGAAGACACAAGAAAATTTTAATGTGAAAGACGCTTTAATATAAAGATAAAAAAAAATCACGAATCATACAAATCAAAGAAAAAATTCAGGATGATTGATAAAGGTATAATAGAGTTTCCAATCAATGCAACAAATAGTGTTTATAATTAGTTAAAATAAATCACACAATTACTTATAAATGAGAAACAAAAATATGAAAAACTCAAAAAAAATAAACTGTTACTGGGAAATGCTTTTATTCAACTCTCCAGAGCTACTTTCTACAATTCTAAAAATCAGTCTGATTCAACAATAAAAGAATCTTCAATTGCAATTTGAAAAATGTTGTTTAATAAATATGCAAAGTGAACAATGAATTTTCTCTCTTCTTTTTTCTCTTTGTACATTTATTGTTATTCTTCCTCGATGATGAATCATTCTCTCGATCTTAATCTAACCTTTCTTCACTTGAGTAAGTGAGATATAATGAATTTATACATTTGAATCTATTCTCTACATAAAAAGAAAGTTCAAAACTCAACTAAAAATATACAAAGAAAAATATAAAAAATAACATATGAAATAATTAAAATAAAAGTAATTAATGTATTTAACTTAATCTTATTAAACTAATAAACTCCATGGTACATGACACGTTATCTTTTCTAAAACTATTCTTACACAAATTCTTTATAAATTTATAACAAATAAAAGTATTTAAACACAAATTGTATCTATTTTTAAATAAAAGGCTTACAAATGAAATAGAAACGATGATGCGGTACATGCACTTATGATTTTTTTACTTCATAAGAAACGGTAGAATTAAAATAAAATATATTTTTTTTAAGTATTACATAAATTAAAAAATCTTAATATTCTCTTATTTAATTAGAGAGAAAAGTATAGGAAAAATTAATTATATTAAATAAAATTTTCATTCTTTTAACGTGATTTTGGGCGTGCATGTATAAATATATTATTCTAATAAATTTTCCTGTCTCTAATTGATGAGTTTTTTTTTTTGTTTTCACCGACATAATCTTTTAAGTGATTTTTTTTTTCTTCGTAAGAGTTCTTTTTCGTCTCTTACAATCTTTTAAGCGATTGTTTCGGTGTCTTTCATTTTAAGAGAGTATCTATACCTTTTTATATTAAAATAATAATAATAATAATAAAAATAACTATTTGTATATTGAAATCACAACATAAATGAGTTAAACTTAAATTAAATTATATAATTACAAAAAAAACGATCCATTGGCTTTTTTATTTTTTAAAATTCAATATTAAACATGAAAATATATAAATGAACATGAAAAAGAAAAATAATCTAAAGAGTGATTTAACAATTAAAAAAAAGAGCATAAACAATAAAGCACTTTAGGGCTAATTTTATGAATAACTTAACTTATTCTATTCTCTTATTTTCACTATATATTCCCTGCCATCTCTTTCTTTCACTTCTCATTCGATTTCTCTTTACTCACTCAGGATGTACACATCCCAAGTTATATATATTTTTCCTCTACAATTTTCTTTACTCAATCAAACGGTGACCCCATTTTGTTTACATATATTTTGGCTGAAATAAGAGGCATGAGTTGAAGGCGAAGACCTATGTATAGCATGCACTGTGATTTGCATTGCAGAAACACTAAGCAAGGTGCTCCCTCCCCCTCCCCTCTTATCACAAAAACAAGTCTCTGGTGGGTCAACACAAAGCCACCTTTTCTTCTTTCCCTATTATATAAAAGTTGACTCCCACTGATACACCTCTTGTGGCAAAGATACTGTGAGAGAATGTGGCGTATTATGTGCCACGCTCTCTCTTCTATACCCGAATATAATATACATGTTCTACCTATAACCGACAGCAACCAAATTCTATGGATATTGCAGTAGGGTCACACTTTGACCTTCATACGCATACGCATCTCGCTATCTCAGGTATTGTACTTTTCTTCTTTTCAAGCAAATCACATCATGGTAGGGATCCTCCTACAACTGTAACTTCCCTGTCTTCTTCCTCCCAATCAAATGCTTACGTTGCATTAATTTTATCGATCATAACCATTCTAGCTATGTGTTTCCACCAGGATCCGCTACCTTGTGCTCTCTTCTTCTTTCATTGCCCTTTGTCCACATGCATGTCCAAACCATGCAACAGTCAACACTGTGTGTGTGTTTTGCTTTTTCTGTTTTTGTTCTTTCTGATAGAACAAACACAAGACGTGCTAGACCAAACTAAGTACCCCTTTTCCAGAATAATGTAGAAGACACTACTTTTTAGTTTCTTTTTTCATTCGATAGATATTTCTATATGAAAAATTAAACCTGAGTTAACGCTGACCAGATATATATGATCAAAATGATGTATATAGACAAGGGACAATTCCTATTTTATAAACTAGTTAGATATAGTCAAGTTAGATATCAAACTTAATTATATTCTAAAATGTTATCATAATTTATTCTAGATCATTAATATGTAACTTATCATATTATCTATGTATCAAAATTATCGCTGTTATATTAAGGAAGGTTTAAGTTTCAAATCTCATGCCTATTAGAAATATATTTAAATTAGTGTATATAAATAAACAACTATTTACTAAATGTCATTTTAGCACACACATGTTTATTAATTAATTAAGAATTAAATTTCAATCTTTAATTTAGACACGAAATCATGAGTCATAATTAAAAGTATATATTATTTTATTTTTATAAAAGTCGAATAAAAGAGAAGAAGTATCACTTCCTTGTCAAGCCAAAAGAAAAAATTTAGAAGGCAATTTTCATCTTTTTAAGTTATGCAATTTTGTAGGGACTCAAAATCCACGTTACAAGAACTTGAGTTGGTCAATTTAAAAATGTATGGCTAAGAATAATAACGTGGGTGTATATATCTTTAACAACAATTTCAAAACGATGCTAAGTTATGGACCACAAAACTCATTATCAGTGGAATGATGATAATTATATATGTGCACTTTTTATACAGAATCAATTTAAAAAGTTGCATGGAGATTGCAGTGATCTTTTTGCATTAAAGATTACCGTGATCTGCACATTATCTTGGGAAAACCACGATTATGAACAGTTATTGTGATAAATATCAGTGATTTGGTAGGCCAAATCCGTGTTCACATGCTTTTTGAGTGTCGGGTAGTAGATTAAGAAATGAATTAAGCAGGAGAGGATCTTCGTATCTTGAGGATAGTCTCTAATCATATATATATATAAATTGACCAATCAAAACAACCTATATGAGAAAGACCGAATGCCAGTGTGGAGCAATTCAATATTAGTCCTATTAATTGGAATATTCACAGGTAGAAAAAAAAAATACTAAAATATAATGGACACATACGAGTACCACTTCCACCTTGTATCTGAAACAAGAAATGATTAATGGACGGATCCGAAGCAAGTGAATGGTTGGGATTCGGTGTAATCTGCATCTTACCAATTGTGCCACCATATCAATAAAGGTTCAACAGAAACAATCGAATTTCTTAAGTATATTAGATTGATGTTTGATTAATTGTATGTATGAAAAAAATAACTTTTTTTTAAGAGACAAAAATTATTGTAATGATTTCTATTTCTTAAAAGAAAATTAGTATTTAACTATCGTTTGCACGATAATTTTAGTGTAAATAAAAAAAAAAGGTGTAATTTACATTTCAAATGAAAACGCTAACGCAATAAAAAAAAAAAAACAGTTTTCTTATTTAAAGAAATATAATTAAATCATACTGATTATTTCCTTCTATTTTTATTTTAAAATTTATATTTTTCTCTTAAGATTTGACTCTATTCCTTTCTAATACAAATAAACCTATTAATAATGGTGACCAATTATAAATGCATTTTATTTTCTGTTTTTTTATGTAGCTTAGTTAGTGTTATACTCAACTAATTTTGAACATGTTATTATTGATTTCAACTTTTTTTTTTTTTTTTTTTTTTATAAAATGGAATGAAGTTTGACATGCATCTATGTGTTATGGCTTTAAATTACATATAAAATCACTATCTCATTATCTTAAGTTAAAATTGATAATAAATATTTAAAAGTAATTGCAAATCATGTGGAAAATAATAATGAGAGAGGAAAAACTATAAAAGAAAATCATTTGTATTAAAATAGATTCAAATGTTGCATATATATTCATCATTGAAGAAATATAAAGGATTTTAAAATTAAGAGAGAAAAAGTATAATTTAAACATTTCTTAAAAAAATGTAATCAAGTGAGCCACATAAGAAAACAAAAGGGCATGTGCGTGGGGTCTAGATTTTGGGCACGTAATGTATAATATTATAAATAAAAAAAATCCCTACAAAACCCATAGATTTGGTAAGCCAGCAAGGATTCCTTGTATCTTTGATCCATGAAACTAACAATAAACATGAACTTTTAGCTTTGCTGTCCAGGCCCGTTGAATTGTTTTATTTTGTGGGTTGTTAGTTCACTTTTTACTCCATAAATGCCTTATATGATATATGGACAAGTATTTATTCTCCCCATTTTATTAAGGACCGCAAAAGGAAGCACCATTGTCACAAAGACTATAAAATAATGAAAACATTCTATGTTCAACAAATGCAATATCAGGATTTAGGGGACAAAAAGACATTAATGTAAGCACTAATTGCACTTTATTCAATCCTTTATATAGAGCTGAAGTCCTAGAATTCTAATGGTGAGAAAAAAGTTTGGACGTATAATGTAATTTTATTAAACAATGCAAAGCCTCATGATTGGAGCTCGCGTATAGTACTCTCTGTGTTTAATGATTTGAAGTTAAATTAATGATGGGTGGTTATTAATTTTTTTAATGAGTAAAAATGATAAAAAGAAAAGAAAAATTAAAAGACTATTAGATAAGAACAAATGATACGTCGAACATCATCTAATCAAACACTATAACTTTATATTTTTGGATAGTTAAAATGATAATAAATATTCAATTGTTCTAATATTTTACTTGTCAAATTAAGAATCAATAAAAATTTATTAGAGAATTTAATTTCTACCTCTAACACTAAAAGATTCTCTTTGAAGAAATATATTTGTTAAATAAGAATTTGATGGTATTGAATCCAATCAAACCTCACTCTCCACATTTTATGTTGTATAACAATTTCGTTCTCAAATAGTGAATGTTAATTATTTGTTTTACATGTACAATTAATTTATTTTTTTCACACTTTAAAGTAGAATTTATAATGGAGATTTTTTTAACCGTGTTATTAGAATGTATATCTACGAACTTTATCATAAAAGGATATAGCTATAGGATCATCTTTTAATTACATATGTTTTTCATTCACAAAGTTTAAATAAGAAAGCTCATTTAAGAAGGCTAAATTAATCAGATCCACTTAAATCAACAATACATTATTTTGTTTGTGTCCGTGTGAAGAGATAGCCAATAGCTCTTTATTATAAATAAAAGGAGAAAATATTATTGAAATAAGAGATTTACATGCACATCCATTTACAATTATATTGAATGATTAAGCAGTAGTTTGATATGACAATTGCTTTCCTTTCCTTTCTAATTAAATAAGATAATATTATGATATTTTTTTTTCAGTTTTATCTATATAATAACAAAAAAAGGTGTTTTTTCTATGTTATTTCATTTCTCTCGTTTTCTTCTAAGGTAGAAAAAAAAAAAGAAGAATAATGTCCACGTGCTTTTTCAGTGTCAGGTAGATATTAAGCAATGAATTAAGATCTTCGGATCTTCATGATAGTCTCTTATCATATATATATATATAACAATCAAAACAACCTATATGAGAAAGAACGAATTAATGCCAGTGTGGAGCAATTCAATATTAATTTTTCCAGAGACTTTCCTTTTGATGGATAAGCACCAACTCCATTTTTCCAAGAATGAAACAATATTCCCTTATTGATTGATTCACATATTTGTCAATACATAAGTGACATATTTAGTGAGGTAACTTTTTTTTTTTTTATGTGAAAAAGAGAAGAATAAATGTTGACCATTAATTTTATCAAATAGTTAAGATTAAAACACATATGACTCTAATAAAGTTTAACTCATACTCACACCTCACTGGAGAAACCCTAACCATTCATTGCATATAAGGACATCTCTCAAATTAAATTCATTTTGAAACATGCTCTCCATAAACATAAACGTGGAACATTTGTGGATTTGTTTGTCTGAACTTCACATAGACAATATTATTCTTGTAAAAATCATGTGATTTGTTGAGTTCATCGCCTTTTCATTTAGAAATAGATATCCAAAATATTAAATATGACACTTAAGTCTAAGATGATGATCCAAACATTTTGTTTTAATAATATACTACCAATAAGATGAGTTTTGTTATACTAATGGTTTACCTAAGTTTGCAGAAGACAAATGAGTGACCCAATAATTGTGCGGGTCAGTGCAAACATAACATTCTAGTTTCAATTCATAATCATCTTTTAGTTACTTACTTAAATGTTAACAGTCTTTACATAATTTTTTTCTGATACCAAATATCTTTCAACTCTCTAGGTTAGATATTAATTTCGTTTATCTCACACACACACGCACACAAAGAATCTTTTCTTTTCATAGTTAGGACAACTACTTTCATAATCTTTTTTCTTTTTGAGGACACATGCTTCTATCATTATTTAATATTTTATATGCTTCTATCATTATTTAATATTTTATATGCTTCTATCATTATTTAATATTTTATATATTTTAAAATTCAAATTATTAATACTTTAAAAATTCAAAATGTTATGTTTTTTTTCTTCTAAATTTTAGTTACTTGTACTCTCAAATTATTATTATTTTAAAATCTATTTCCCTCTAATTTTCTTTTTAGTTTGTATTCTAAATCTTTCTGCGCGTAAAAACGATTTTGGTATAAAAATTCTTAACAAAATTTACGAAAATGATCGATTACAATTTTAATGAAATTAATATATTACAACCCCTTTCCGTCAAGTTAACGAGCAACCGAGGGCAAACACAACAAATATATGGAAAAAAAAAGGTTTTAACATCAAAATATTCTGAAGTTAACATCTGAAGCCAACGCATTGAAGGAGCACGTGCCAATCCATTTCACAATCACCTAAAAAGATTTTCTAAAATCCAACTTAATTAGCTGCCAACCTTATCAATTATCTCAAAGCCCCTACTTCTGTATATAGTCTAGCCTAAATATAATTTAGGCAAGGTTTTTATTTATTTATTACTCTCTTAACAAATATGACTTGTTTTAGCACCATTGTAAAGAAATTTCATCATAGTCTTTTTTATTTTAATGAAAAATTTTAGTAATTAAGTTTAAGGAACTCATCAAGATTAGAACAAGTCTCAAAACTTAAAGAATACTTTTTAAAAAATGCTTTTTAAATTATATATTTACCAATAAAACTCTGCTATTGATATAATAGAAATATTAAAAAATGATTATTTCCAACTGAATCAACTTTCATAGACTTTCATCAAGATTTCTAACAGTTAAACCTATATTATAAATAAAAGTAGTTTGAGGAAAGGGGAGACTATTTGCTCCTATTTGCTTACTGCTTAGCCAAGTTAGATATCCTAAAAGTGTCTTGTTAATTAGCATCTTGTCACATGCCTAGCATTTAATTATTCCTTCTTTACTCTACCAATTTGACCATAGATCACCACATTCCGTTCATGCCACACAAACTACACCATTTCAAAAGAACTTTAATTAAGCAGTTACAAGAATTTGTTTGTGAATCCGTTTTAATATTTTCCTTTTATAATTATGTTATTAGTATAATGTATTTACTAATTTTATCAATAACTTATTTCTATTAAAAATTTAGTTGATTAACTATAGTGAAATTTCTTTTTGGCTTATATATGTTTTTAGTCCCTCAAATTTAAGACAAATTTGTTTTTGGTCTCTCAAATTTAAAATTGTTGTTTTTAGTCCCTGTAATTTTTAAAAATCTTGTTTTAGTCCCTTAAGTCACCAATAACATATTTAAAAGTGACTAATTAAGACAGTTATGCAATATCAACCGGATTTAATGTGATATTTTCACTAATAAGGACATGAATAGGTAGATTTTATGCAATAATGTTTGATAAATTTCTTAACAAAATTTGAATATAAGGACTAAAATAAGATTTTTTAAAATTACAGAGACTAAAAACAACAATTTTAAATTTGAGGGACCAAAAACAGATTTACTCTAAATTTGAGGGACTAAAAACATATTTAAGTCTTTTTTTTTTCAATCACATATTTTTTATTCACAATATTCAGTTATGAAATTTTATTTAAAATATAATTAAATTAATAGGTATTGATAAACTTTCTATTTCAAAACCTTTTCGTGGCGTTTTGCACTTTTTCTGCTATCTTGGTAATGTTTTGAGGTTAGTCTTGCATGTATTTTTTTTTTCTCTTTTATTAATTTCATTTTTATTTTACATTATTTTATTTTAAAATGAGTAAGTACATGTTTAGATCTTATTATTTAGCAAGAAATGAATATATATTTAAAAAATTAAAATATGTTTCTACAATAAATCAAGTCAAACACACAATTAATAAATTAAGAACTCAATTTTTAAGTATATTTAAAAATCAGGTGTAAAAAAAAAATTAAAAACATTTAAAAAAATGACATTAAGCAATGTGTTAGCGGGACTGTATAATAATATCTAACAAATAGATTAAGAAAGAAAAAAAAAAAAAAAAAAAAAAAAACAGCTCTACCAAATATGACTATGAATTTAAGCATAAAAGTTTGAGTATTGGCATGCCGAGGAAACAGTCTCTGTTTTTTTTTAGGAAGAAAGAAAGAGTCAAAGAGTTGCAATTGCAGAAATAAAATGTGGCCTTAAATTTTGAAGTCATAGTAGGATGGTCCGCGGGGTGGGGATTATAAAAATTGGGTTAGTATTAACTTTTTGGTTTAAAATGAGAAGAAATGGAGAGAAGATTGAGGAGAGATTTGTCCCTAACCACTAGGGATGCTAGAACCCTATAAGGCCCTGTGGCTGTGGCCTCCACACTTCCACAATTTCCTATTAAATCTAATGTTATTGTGGATTATTTTATCCCAATATTTTTTCAATCTTTGCTCGATAAATAAATATTTTAAAATTTCAAATGTATAAGAATTTTGTGTATTTAATATTTAAAAATATTTTATTGTTTAAGTTAATTTGAAATTTAGTGTTTTAATTTTTGTGCACACAAAATTATTTCATTTCTATTATATGTAAAAAAAAAAATATTTCTAAAATTTGATATTTAATATGAAATTTTACTAAAAAATTATTATCCAAAATTTTAGTATAAAAATTTAAAAATAGTTTGGAAAAAAATAAACAATTAACCATGTCATTTATTTATAAAATAAAATAAAATCAATACTATACATTAAAGGTGTCTTTGGTAGGAGTTAAAGGAATATGTGAAAAATAGAGTAGAAAAAATGGAAAAAAAAAGAGAAATAAAATAAAAATAATTATGTTTGATAAGAGGAAAATAAGAAAGAGAAATAAAAGAAAAAAATAAATTATAATAAATTTTACAATTAAATAATTGTTTAAAATTTTAATTTAGTGCATATTTGAATTCGTGTTACTTATTTATATTTTCACAAATTTGACACAGAAATAAGAAATTATAGTTTCTTATTTTCACGTTTTTTTTACGTGATTTAAGTCGTATAAACGTAAAACAAAACACATATTTGATGTAAAAAAATATAAATAAAAAATTCTACTAAATTGAATTGGGTTCATGAATCTAAGAAATAACGAGAATTCCTTATTTCTCTCGATATCTCTCTCAATTCAAAAATCTAGGATTTAAATTGTTGATTAAATCAAACTTTTAATCCCTCAAACTAATCACATGTGTGTTTCTCGGTGAAAAAAAAAATGAGAAACAATCGTTTACAATTGTTTTTCCAATTGATTAACTTTTTAAATGCATAAATAGACCCACACCTTATTATTTATTCTCATGCGATTTAGGCAAGTTTATTGACAAATAATTTTAAAATATTTAATTTTATTTAAATATAATTAAAATTTTAATTTTTTATGTAGTAAATCAACTTAAAATAAGAAAACAATGATTAGAAATAATCATAAGATTGTATAGGGGTTGATCCACGCTTAAGCAAGGTCAGAGGTTCGAATCCTGCCTTGTGTATGCAACCGCGTTAAATCTTGGGGCCAGCTATCCCACCCTTTGAGGTGTCTCCAACGTAGCGAGGAGATTAGTCACTGCTGTCGGCGGTGGATACTCCAGGGACGAACAAAAAAAAAAGAAATAATCATAAGATTGAGATTTTCAGATTCTTAAGAATAACTTATTTTTCAAACAAAAAAAAAACTGATTACAAATTTAAGTTATTGTCCCAAATTTACAACTAATTTTACAAACAACTTTTTTCTCAAAAATATAGTTGAAATGTTAGACGATAAGTGTTCCCAATCATTTGTTATTTTAATAACTTATAACTTATTCAAGTTAAAATAACTTATAACTTATATAAGTCTTTTTTTTTTCACCACGTTCTTATCTAATTAATTTACTTAAAATCTTTATTTTATATATAATTTTCTAATTTAAAAACCTTTTTACTTACTTTCTCATTCTCTGACTCTCATTAAATAAATAAACATCTTTCTATGATTTTATATTAATTAGTTAATTTATCAACTAATATTATAAAACACTTTTAATTTAATAAGATAGTTTAATTTAGGTTTTGACCTTTTCAGTGCTTAACTTATAACTTATAAGTTTTCAGTTTTATAAATTAGTTTTTATCAAATACACTCTAAGATAAACTTATAAAATTTATAATTTATTATATATATATATATATATATATATATATATATATATATATATATATATATGCCCATCAATTTTTATACAGCATAGTTATAATTATTAGATTTATATGTTAATTACGTCAATAATTAAAATATAAAGCGACATGTTAAAAAAATTATAATTAAGTTTACACTAAATTTTTCATATTTTTTTAATCAATTTTTGTATACTAGTAAACAATTTGTTAAAAAAGATTATCTTTTCATTGTATTATTAACTTTAGTCTTAACTATATTTAAGACCGAAAAAATAATTTTGAACATGTACACTCGAAGTTAAAAGAACATTAGAATATAAAAAAGAAAAAAAGACATAAACAAGAGGAAAAATAAAAATAAAGTATAAAATAACAGAGATAAAATTAAAGAGAAAATATTTATTAATATATCTTAAAGTCTAACATTTCAATTATATTATATAGTACATAAATTTTATTTATCGAAAAAGGTTAATAAATAATTAGTAATAATCAAATTAAATAGAATCATATCAATATACAGAGAAATCTAATAAAATTATTTGATTGCAAACGCAAACAATTGCTACCTTAGAAATGGCAAATTATAGAGAAACAATCATAGAAAATGACAAATTATAGAGAAACAAATATAGAAATAAAGTAAATGATACTAGGTTATTTTGCCCAAAAAAAATAAAAGATTGCAAATATCTTTAAATGAATTATAACAAGGGAAATGAAGTATTTGTCTAAAAAAAATGTCATTATCTTCATAATGAAAATTATACAAAGGAAATATAATATTTAAAAAAATAGAAAATAAATAATATTTAAATAATATTGCTTCCACGACTAATTAAACCTTCAAATAAAAATAATTAAAAGCTAAACATGCTTAAATCTTGTATATCAAATGACATAAATGTCTCTAGTGAGAAAAACATTACGAATAACAAGGTCATTTTACTATTATTACTATTATTACTATTATTACTATTATTATTATTATTATTATTATTATTAATTATTAATTATTAATTAGTGTTTCTTTCACTCTCGGATGGATGAAATATTGATGCATTCCATTATTATTATTTCATCTTTTCATTTTTAAACAAATCAAATAACTAAAAAATTAATTTAAGGTAGAGTCTTAGAACACTGTAAAAAAATAAGCAAAAAGATTTAGTTTTCATGTTTTCATCTATCTTCATTTCTTTTCTCCTAAATTTGTTGAACTAAATAGTTCAACAATGTGATATAAATTATTGAGATAAAACCTCATCTGTATATAAATTTCATCTAATTTTAAATTCTCTTATTGTATCATGTATGTATTATTTAAAACTCTTTTAGTTTTTTTTTAAAAAAATATAAATATTTTATTATTCTGAAATTTTAAAACCTTATAAAAATCATTTAATTTTTTTTTAAAAAAATTAACATTTGACTTAAATATATTTTCAATCATTTAAATATAAAGTAAATTTTTATTAATCACTCAAATTTAAAATTAATTTTTATATATAATTTGAAGGAGAAAAAAACTTTTGGTCATTCTGCACAACTGACTCAATCAGTATGATAATTTTAAAAATTAAAATAAATCTTTTAAAAATTAAAAAAACTACAAAAAATAGTTTTAAACATGAAAAACTTGTAACAAATTTACTCCCAAATTTAAGAAATTAAAAACATGTTTAATCCTTAACATTCAAATTATTTTGGTATAATTATTTCAAATCCATTTTGAAAATTGCATATCTCTCTCAAATCCCTCAATCCAAGGCCATATCATTGTTATTTGTGGGAGAAGGAGAAAACTAAAATGACCTTGCTCTTTCTTGCAAATGCGAATTGTATATATACAGACAGTTCATAACTACTATATATAAAAAGACATCAATTATAGCACTGCTTTGCCCTGTGTGTCTTTGATTGCAATCTGAGTACTACTACAAAGGGTTTGAACTTGAAGAGTGTTGGGTCCCTAGAGGTTAGTGCTCAATTCCTACTATTCCATGCTCTTAGTTAATTATATCATATGCTTTTTAATTTCCTCTGTTTCATGAATATAAACAAACATGTATGAAGCTTCTTCTGCCTTTTCAAAATAAGTTTATTTTTCTGTCAATTTCACATACCCTGTTGCTCCTCCTGTGTCTATTTTCACCATGTCTCCCTCCATTTTCTTGATGTGTTGATTCCATATTGTTTTGTGGGATAAAAGCAAATTAGAAAGGAAATCTGTGCAAGTGCAACTCACTATTTTCTGGAGTGGAATCACCTATCTTGTTTTCTTTCCACTGATCTTTTTAGCTTTGTGATATTTATGAAGCATTATTGGAAAGCAAAATGAGAAAGTGAATGCGACCCAAGAGAGTAGGGAAATCAAATACCATGATTGGCATTGCAAAACGCCTAATAATTTAAATATATCACTGCTCCATGGTATGCAATGCTTGGTCTGCGATTGAAATTGGCGACCAACTCGTATCACAAGTAGAATTCTTCAACCCATTTTTATTTTTATTTTTCATTTTTTTTTTGCTAATCCACTTGAAAATCACGATATCATATATATAATCTGCCAAGACCACAGAGGTCGTTTTAGTGCATATCAAAAGGTGTCCTCGTATTATCAAATCTCCAATAATACACTGATTTTTATGTTTTTTATAATCTGCAAATGCGACATAGATTTAGGTCTTAAAGCTTAATAGCTCTTCTCGTCTTGTTTCATTCACAAAATTAAAGCATCCAACATGCATGTGAGAATTCTCATATCTCTCTTTTCACTAACACAGTTAAATGGAACTTGGCAGTGATGGTTATGTAATATTTCATTCTGGGTTGAGCTATTTTTCTTGTATTCTTCACCATATTTTTTTTTGTCAAGTATCTCTTTTCGTATAAAATCAAGACTAATTTTATTTATAATATTGTGATTGATATTGCTTTAAAGAGTTTTCACACATTACTAATGTGTACTACTAATGTTTTCAAAAGAGAAATGAAAAGGTAAAAAAAAACAAATCAATAATAGTATGGTAAACATGAGTCCTGACTGATTATCTTTAAATAGTGATACACACTCTTATTTAATTAAGTTTGGTTCAATTGCATTACATATATATACAATACAACTAATCAACAAAAAAGCATGCTTTAATGGACCCAATTGAGCATGTGAATGATTCGCTAATAAATGCTATATCCTTGTTTTATTGATATATAAGAGATGTGTGTCAGACTTGCTACAACATATTTTATGATAATTTTATTTTCTTTATATAAACTCATTTTAATTATTGCGGGCACATGGTAACGCACGTAGAGCAAGTTGGCACCAAGCAACACGAGTGCAAGATTCTGAAACATCCAATATATTACAGCTAGTGCTTGTGCGGTTTGGGATAACATTAAACAGATAATGAAGCAAAATTTTCAGAATTGAAAGGGGCTTCTCACCCTACACCTCAGTGCCAGTGGCTCCACACTTATTAGTGTCATACACCTACCATGGTCCATCATTTTTCTCAAACAAATTCATCTATTTAAGTCTCTTAAACTGTGCATTCTACAATTTCTCTTGACTTGCTATTTTAAAATATACTTTAATTTCCTCAAGAAAATCTCTTAAACTAAAATAAAGTATTAGTACTTTTTCAAAATTAAACTCCAATGACACGGGGAGGGAAGGGGTGAGGGAAAGGTGGTGGAGGTTTTGGAAGGTTCGAAGGGTGCTGAGTGATGATAATGATGTATACTATGATCTATCTTATCATATGTATTTTCATTTTTACTGATTTTCTTTCTTTCTTATGACACATGTCATTCACCATTTTCCATTCTGTTTTGCCAGACACCACTGGTTTAGTCTTACAGGGAGTGATTCAAAACTATTTCTCAAACAAATTAATTGCGGCAGAAATTGTTTGGCCACACTCTATTTAGGCTTTTCTTCCAATCACTATTATATTATGTCCTATAAATATTACACACCTTGAGAACAAGTTCTTTCTTTTCTTCTTAGTGTATGATTGATCCTTTAACTTAGTCACGTGAGTTTCTTTTACTGGTTTGGCGTTAAAAGAATCCACCCAAAATCAGAAAAGTCCGATTTCAAAATTTATTTTTTTATTTTAAATTTTAAATTCTAACACTTTTTGCAGAAAGAGAACTGTAACTGGGGGCGATCGAAAGTGGTAACAGAAAAAAGTCCTTTCAAAGTTATTCATTAGCATGAGAAACTAATAATAATAAATTATTATATTGTAACTCTAATTTATTTCATTTTTTTATTTTTGTCTCATTTTTTTATTTTTTTATTATATTATTAATTTTTTTTATATTTTTTTCACTATTTTTTTTTCTCAATTCAATCGATGCTTAACATTTTCTCTTAATAATAATGCATGCAATCTTCTGCTTTGTCTTGTTAATTAAGATGAGATCATTTTTTCTTTTATAAGTTAACGTGTTTTTAAATTAGATAAAATTAGTTTTAAATTATTATATAAACAATTAAAATAAATCTCAACTATATATTTGTATGAATACATGCATGCATATGCACAATTTTACACTATAATACACTATCTCTCTATATAATATTACAATAAAATATAAAAATTATTTTTCTAACATCAAAACAGATAAAATGAGAAACGGTATCTTTTAAAGTTTAAGATTGAACTGCACGCGTCACAATTATATATAATCCAACTTTTGCATAAATTTTTTAAAATGAAATCATGTTTAAATTTAATGAAAATAAAGTCTAATTTCAAAGATTTTAACGGTAGAGAATCATGATATGATATAGTAATTAAATTCTTCTTCATACTGAATAGAAGCCTCATGAATTAACATGCATGAAAACGTTTCGGTTAAGAAGTTTCAAGTTTGGATACTAGATATCCAGTTATGTTAACTTTTTTATTTACAAGAGTTTTATCAGACTAGAATATGATTAGTTAAATATTGGTAAAAAAAATGACAAAAAAAACTAGATACATATTTTTAAAGTGTGATAGATGTTTTTTTATAATAAAAGTTAAAAGTTTTTTTCTTCTAAATCTACTTTAGATGTAAATGTATATAATAAAATAAAATTTCAATTATAATTGAAATACAATCATTCTACCATCACACATTGTGATTTCTCTTGTTAGCATTAAGGTGAATTATTAGTTTTTGTTGTATAGAATAGCATAGCAACAAGCGATCATTAATGGCAGAAGGAAAATATTAGAGTACACGAAATCCAAGAAATTAAAATCGAACTGCATTGCAGAGGAAGAGAGTCGGTGTTATAATGTGTTTGCTGTAATAAGGAACCCCTATGGTGGCTCTAAGTGGGCACCTATATCACTCTTAGGCCTTCACACTTTCGAGTCATCGCTTTCTCTAGGAAGGGTAAAAAGCCACTACCATAGCCCCCAGTACTACTTCTGCCTACCCTTTCCACCATTTTCACTTCTTCCTCCATTAATGCACCTTTAAAACAATCATCTAATTATCTAGTTCAAGCCTCCTAATAAATATCATTAAAATTCATGCCACTCACAAAAAAAAATTAAGATTTTTATTTTTATGAAATATGAAGACCTACTATTTGACATAAGTTGAATTGAATTGTCTGAGTTTTGATCTGTGGTTTCTGGTTCAGCGTTGTCACAACAACACAACACTTATGCTTGATGTAGGCATATTCTTTTCATGTAGCAGGTCCTTTCCCTCGAAAGCGAAATGCTTTTAAAAATTCTGTACTTTTTGTCTCTTCACTTTTAATGCACAGCACATCATTATTATTAGTATTATAATAGGGTCAATGATGCTAAACCTGTGTCGCTACTTGCTGATTAATTAACGTGTTATATACTAATGCTGAAAAAAATTCTCTCTTTGGTTAGTTATGACAGCAAGGCATGAAGGTGTAGAGTAGTTGTTGTAGTTGCAGAGTGCACAGAACAGTAAGGTCTTCGTTTATCGGGCCGCGCCGCTCGTGTTTGTCGCTCGTGCGTGCAGTTTCAGTCTCCAATCTCGAGGTGTGGTTTGTTTTCAGGGTGACACCACTTTTCTTCCTCCGCCAGTTTCTCTCGTGTCTTGAACTCTGCCTTTGGTGTGGTTTGATTTGGTTCACTGTATTTGGAGCTTGTTTTTATGACTCTTGACTTGGTGTTGTGGCCAATGTTATATGGAGGGTCGGTGCTAGTGTTGAATTTTGGTGGGGTTGCTTGGGATTCAAGACGGCTATAGTGTTTCAACTCAAAAGGTTTTGGCTTCCTGTTGTGTATCTTTTGGATTTGGTTATTCTATAGTGTTGTTATTGGGGTTTGGGGAGTAGTTTATTATTCTTGTTTTTTTTAAGTATTGGGATCCTAGCTTCGGGAGGGTTTCCAACATGCCAACAAGTGTTGTCATTGGTTGTATTGTTGAGTTGGTGAAAGGTGTGAAAGGTTCCTCGTACTTAGTCCCTGTTTGTGGTGGTGACATTTTATATTCGGTTGAGTTTTGCTCCGTCAGCGAGAGAAACTCGGTTCCTTGATTTGGGGGTGTAAGAGTTGATCTTTATTTTAGGGAGGTGAAAAACCGGAGAAGGGGTGGAAGTGACATTTTTTTTTTCTTCTTATGTGGGTTGTTTGTGTTTGAGTACACGATATGCTGAACTCTTACGAAGGAGATTGTGATGTGTTCTTTGACTCGGTGGAATGCCTGTCACCAACGGAAGAATCTGTCTTGAAAGAAAAAGAGTTTGGCTATGAGATTTGGGTGAATGAGCCTGTGAGTGTGAAGGAAAGAAGGGAAAAGTTTTTGCAGGGGATGGGATTGGTTGATTCTTCTTTCAATGTTTGTTCTCAAGAGAATGATTTGATGAGTTCTGATGCCTCATCAGTGAGAATCAGGGATAGTGAGAAGGTCTCAAATGCTTGTTGTTCTATTTTGCCGGATGATCAAGTTTCTGATGCACAAGGCTTGTTTGATGAACAGAAAGGGTGCCCCAAAGATGAACCAGATGCAAATTTTGAAGGGAAGGTTTATGAGGTTTATTGTACAGATCAAGAGGTCAGACTTAGAACAGCTGAAGCTCCAGAAAATTTCCGGGGTTTTGAAAAGAAGAAAAGCTGGTGGAAGCACTTTATAAGCAGCAAGAAAGGTGGTGGAGGGAAAGTCATATCAGAATTGAATTCAGGGACAAATAAGACTCGAAGAATAAATGTAAGGCATAATAAAAAGAGATGGATGGAGTTCAGTGCACTGTATATTGGACAAGAGATTAAAGCTCATAAAGGCCTAATTTGGACTCTGAAGTTTAGTCCCAATGGACAATATCTTGCTAGTGGAGGTGAAGATGGTGTTATACGCATATGGCGTGTAACATCACTGAATACATCTAGTATTTGCTTCACTGCTGAAGACAGTGCTGTTAGCAAAGTGAAACATAGTTCTCAGAAGAATCACTCAAGCCAATCCTTCATTGTTCTTCCAAGTAAGATTTTAAAAATTGAGGAATCACCATTGCATGAATTTTACGGTCATGCCAGTGATGTCTTGGATTTGGCTTGGTCCGTCAATTCAGATGTGAGTTTAACTTGCAGAACCATGATATTTTTATCCTCATTTCTGCTAAAATTTATGTTTGTTCTGTTTGTTAAATTTGATCTATAGTTTCTCTTGCAGACTCTCCTTTCATGTTCTATGGATAAAACTGTTCGCTTATGGAAAATTGGTTGTAATCAATGTCTAAGTGTTTTCCATCACAAAGATTATGGTAAGTATTATTAATCACGTGTTTCTTCATTTTCATAATTTGCTATAATGTGAAATATTAGCATACCTTTATAGGACAAGTATTTATGATCATAATTGTGTTTCGAATTCTCATGGAAACAGTGACTTGTATTCAATTCAACCCTGTTGACGAAAACTACTTCATAAGCGGTTCTATAGATGGCAAAGTCCGGATATGGGGAATACATGAAGAGCGAGTTGTTGATTGGGCAGACATAAGAGATTTGATTAGTGCTATAAGTTATCGGCCAGATGGAAAAGTATGTTGTGAATTCTTGACCGAGTCTATGATTTTATACGTGTTGTTATTGATAACAATTCTGGATTCTTTCCTTCATAAGAGATTAAACCTATGACTGTTTACTTATGCAGGGATTTGTAGTTGGTTCTCTCACAGGCAATTGCCGCTTTTATGTTGCCTCAGGTATTACTTGGTGATTACTAGTTAATAAAGTTATGAACCCCCTTTACCGGGGGAAAAAAGGATAATAGCATGAATTGAAGAAAAATCTCTAAATTGGATTTCTAATGGTTTAGGTAAACATTTCCAGCTTGAAGCGCAGATTCGAGTGAATGGAAAAAAGAGAACATCTGGCAACAAGATTACAGGCATTCAGGTTTTATTCTTGAAACATAGTCACTGCTAAAATTCTATGTTTTTCACTTACTTTGTTAACATTTCAGCATCCTTGATAATTGCAGTATTCTCAGAAAAATCATCAGAGGGTTATGATTACATCAGAAGATTCCAAAGTTAGAATATTGGAAGGCATTGAACTTGTTCAGACATATAAAGGTAGAGCACTAAGTGTTGATTATAGCTTTCAAAATTTTATGACTTGTCACTTTTGTTTGGAGGCTGATTAATTGGCAAGGCAAAAAGATTTTATATTAATATATTCTTTGTGGTGTGTGACCTTGGGATGGTAACGGATTCCCTCGATATTCTCTTCTTTGCTTTGCTAAAATTAAATCATAGTAATTTTTCTCTAATATTAAGGTCTGACTCCGTTATTCCTGTTAACGTCTCTAATTTTTTCTCTGTAGCAATGAATTGTCGGCTACATGATTGTTGAATTAGTTAATATTTTAAACAGTTGCCTGATTTGCGAGTATGATCTGCTGATGATGATCTAGTGCCCTTGCACTGAATGCCTAGCCTGTCTTTTAATCAAAATTAATATGCATGTCAAATTGTATAGAAAATCTTAATTTTCCATTTACAGATATGTTAGAAATCTAAATTCTCAAGTAGTTGAAGTTAAACTACATCATTGTATTAGGTAATATAATTTACTAAACTGCAGTTATTGGCCTGGTGACTTTGATTACTTTGAGCTGTTTCCATGTACACATTTTTAATTTCTCCGATTAAGAATAATCTATTGATCCCTAAACATGTGCATGCTATCCAATTTTCTAAACTACCAATTTGGTATACATTCTTTATCTAGTTTTTTTAAGAGGTGTTTTAAGTGTTATGTGTGGATTGCATTTGTTCCTTCTCTGATCTTTGGCTTTACCTATACTAATTTGATAAATTTAAGATAAAACTTGTTTCTACTATCTGATATCTACCTTGTATTCTTGATACTTGGTTTACGTGGAATATTCTAAGTTGGTTGATCATATTACTATTTGCAGCCCTTCCAAGGTCCGGAAGTCAGATGTCTGGTTCATTTACATCAGGTGGAAAACATATAATTTCAGTTGGAGAGGACTCTCGTGTGTATATTTGGAACCACAATGACCATGGAAATACTTCTTCCAAAAGTACAAAATCCAAGTACTCCTGTGAGTACTTTGGCTCTGCGGGGGTTACTGTTGCAATACCTTGGTCTGGCATGAGTGCAGGACGAAGGGGTTCTGGCAATGATTTTCTCCACCAACACCAACTCGAGGCTCCTCATGGTATTAGGGAGTCAGAACGTTTTTCTTTTGGAAGTTGGTTCTCAATTGATGGTACATGCCGAGGTTCTGTGACATGGCCCGAGGAGAAACTCCCTAGTTGGGATTTACCTCTTGCAGAAGTTGAATTTGATGACCAACATCAACTATGTCTCAAAGATGCTTCCAATGAAAAATATGTATCAGAAACATGGGGACTATCCATTGTGGCAGCTGGTTCTGATGGAACCATCAAGACATTCCACAACTTTGGACTTCCTATTAGGCATTAGGACACTGTCATGATTCTATGAATGCAGAATAACTGGTTACTTTGCATTCAAGGCTCTATGATTTACAAAGGAAGTTTAACTCGGTTGAGAATGCGTGAGTGGTTATAACTCTCTGGTACTGTGTCCGATTCCTTACGATCAAAAAAAGTATCTATGGTTAGTTTGCCTTTACATATTATATGAGTGACTTTGCCAGGTAAAAGATGGACATTCATAGAAGAATTTCAAGGCCTTGGGTTAACAGAATAACCTGCAGAAGATTGAAGCACGGAGTTAGATGCTTATTTGAGCCATGTGATGCTCAGCTAAAAGTTTGGTCATTACTAAATTCATGATAGATGTCAAACATTCTTGACATTTCCGAGAATTTGTACATTTACACTTTTAGTATGTCACCGATTTAAAGTGGTCTGCTTGTAGAGTCAGGCTACAAGAATCCTGAGTTTTTTTTTTTTTTTTTTTTGTAACATTTATTTTTGTGAATATTAGTTAACTTATACGATAGGTATAGATTAAAAAAAGAAAACCCAATTGAATTTTTGTCCAAATATGAACCTTTGTTAGTTTATGGAGTTGCCTTTACTAACGATGACATATTAACTTTGCTTCTAGCCATTTATGGGCCATTTTTAATGCATTAAATAAAAATATGACATTTGTCAATTATTATAATAGTATATTCAACTGTTAATTTTAAACATACACAGGTGAGAGAATTTTTTGATGAATAAATTTTTACTCTTTCTTAATGAATTTAATTTAAGCGCTAATAGAATATTTGTCAATGCAAAAATCTTGAAAGTAAATTACTTATAAATGTCATTACAAGTCATATGGTAGCATTTTTTTATGAGTGTACACTGCTTTTTTTGTGTGACTTGTGATTTATCATAATCGTTCTCCTGAAATTTTAATTGCCAAAATTTCAATTAAAATATTAAATTTGTGAAATACATGGAATGCTTTGCATTTGACCACCTTTGTACATCTATAGAGTACAAACGCCCTGGAAAAAATTGTATGCAATGAAAAAACCTCTTTCGAATAAAATAAAATTAAAAGATAATTATGAACGTTATTATTATTTTTTATATTGTAAACAAAAAGATATTAAAAAAAAAGGAGGTTTATTGTAAAAAGAGACGTGAGATAGGATCATATTCATAGGTGTAGGACGGTTTAACTTGAGCGTTTGGGTAAAGTTGGTTGTGGGGATAGGGTGATTGCGACTTTGTGACGACGAATCTTCAAGATTTTGGTGTACATGATTCAGCAACACTGCGCACCATTGACGTTCAAAAGGTACACTTCATTTCTTCACTCACTTTTTATAACTCCTTTTTCTCTAATGCTTTGACACTGAAATTCAAGCATTTTTCTTATCAACAGTTTCTGAAGACCCACTTAGTTCAGTTACTTTGTGTTTGTTATGCAAGAGATAGTGAAAAAATAGTGAAGAGAGCGAAAATATACATGCAAATAAATAATTACAACGATTTGGTATCCATGAAATTTGTCATTCAAGAAATAAAAAAACTGTTAATATCATACCTTTTTATTTCTTCAAAAATTAATACAAAAATGAACAAACACACTTAAAATCATTTTGTATTCGAATAAAATTTACGCAAATTTGAATAAACATAATTCTATTCAAATAAAATTATGTCTCATTCAAATACACATATTTTTATTTAAATAAATTATGTTTCATTCGAATATACATAATTTTATTTGAATAAAATTATGTTTATTCGGAGAGAATTATGTTTATTCGAATGAAAGTTAGAATTTTATATGTTTATTTTATATATTTAATTTGAATTTATTATTTTTATTAATTTTTAATATACAAATATTACTTTCAAATTATTTACTTACTTTTAATTAGTTATTTATTTTATTTCAAAATATTATTTATTTAGTTATATATTTCTTTATTTAAATGATTAAAATAAAAATTAATTAATATTTCTTTTTATCTTACTAAACATATATAATATTATTTCTTGCTTTTTATTTTTAACCAAACAATTAAATTTTCAATTTACTTCTTATCCATTTTTACTCACTTATTTCTCTTTCTTCTATTTTTTTCCCATTTTATTTCTCTCCTCAAAATCAAACACAATGTTAGATTTTTTAACACCAAAGTAAATTATTTTAAATTTTGACAAAATAATCATACAGTTTATTTGAATACAATTTAAAAATGATTTCGAATGTTTTTTATTAAAAATAATGAGTATATATTTATGTAAAAGTTAAAAGTTCTTCTAACCTCATTTCCAAACAAGTTCATAGTCAAAGTTAAACCATTCCATATTGTTATTTTTTTTATATTTTTTTTAAAGTGTGGTCATGCACAATCTTCTCCCCTTCAAAACCCACATCAAAGTTATACCATTCCGGATTCTCATTACAAGTATCTCTTGTTTACACATCTCTTTGTTGATCACCCTTTTTTTTTCTTCTTTTGACAACATCCTATTTAAGATTATTAATCTAGAATTATAAATGCTAAGCTAGCATGAATTTCACATGCTAATTAACACCTCCTATCATCCTTTCCTACAATTTAATCCTTCTTCCTCAACAATGATATACACTATTACATTTAACATTTTTTTATAGTAATATTTACTTAGTTACATTTATTAAAATATTACTATAGATTAATTAACTTAATAAATTATTAAAAAAAATTTAAAAATGTTACTATAGATAAAGTAACATTTTTTATCTCAATATTATTTTTTATGATTATCTTACAAAATTAAGTTTCATCATTAAGTAAAAGAATAATATATATATATATATATATATATATATATATGAGGGTTCAAACGACACCAGTGTAACTTTAACTAAGTGTTACACCGCTCAATAACTTTATATTAAATGAATTTTGTAAATCCAACTGTTAGATTGAAAGTTCATATCTCTTAGATCATATATATCAAATTTTATATTAATCTAAGATGATTTGATACTTCATTCTCATGAAACAAAATTGACGTAATATATACATTTCAAAATATACTAAAATATGAACATTTTGATTACCTTCAAGTTGTTGTTCAATTTTAACAAAATTTGACATATATGATCCAAGAGATATGAACTTTCCATCTAACGGTTGGATTTACAAAATTCACATTTAATATAAAGTTATTGAGCGGTGATATATGATCTAAGAGATATGAACTTTCAATCTAACGGTTGGATTTACAAAATTCACATTTAATATAAAGTTATTGAGTGGTGTAACACTTAATTAAAGTTACACTGGTGTCGTTTGAACCCTCCTCTATATATATATAACTAAAACTTCAAATAAGTGAATTTTGATATATGACTTAGATTTGGTGATGACTAACTTAAAATATCTTGAAATGTATATATTACGTCAATTTTGTTTTATGAGAATGAAGTATCAAATCATCTTAGATTAATATAAAATTTGATATATATGATCTAAGAGAGATATGAACTTTCAATCTAACGGTTGGATTTACAAAATTCACATTTAATATAAAGTTATTGAGCGGTGTAATACTTAGTAAAAGTTACACCGGTGTTGTTTGAACCCTCCTCATATATATATATATAACTAAAACTTCAAATAAGTGAATTTTGATATATGACTTAGATTATTAATCTAGAATTATAAATAGCATGAATTTCACATGCTAATTAACACCTCCTATCATGCTTTCCTACAATTTAATCCTTCTTCCTCAACAATGATATACACTATTACATTTAACATTTTTTTTAATCCTTCTTCCTCAACAATGATATACACTATTACATTTAACATTTTTTTTAGTAATATTTACTTAGTTACATTTATTAAAATATTACTATAGATTAATTAACTTAATAAATTATTACAATTTTTTTAAAAATGTTACTATATATAAAGTAACATTTTTTATCTCAATATTATTTTTTATGATTATCTTACAAAATTAAGTTTCATCATTAAGTAAAAGAATAATATATATATATATATATATATATATATATATATATATATATATATATATATAACTAAAACTTCAAATAAGTGAATTTTGATATATGACTTAGATTTGGTGATGATTAACTTAAAATATCTTTTCTTAATAAAAAAACTTAGAATATCTTAATTTAAAAAGAGTTATAGATAAGAGTTGTAAAATATAAGTGATGATACAATCTAATTATCATTTTATAAAATTTAACAAAATTATTAAAATGTAATAAAATACGACTTTATTAAAAATGTTGTCATTAATATGTAAAATGTTGTTAAAAGTCTTTAGTAATATAAACTTTAACTTATATTTGATAAAATGTCACAAAAACATATTACTAACATTTACTCATAATTAAAGCTGAGAAGTGAAAATTAGTTGGAAGTAAATAAATATTAAACAACTTGGAAAATGTTAGGACTGAAAAAAAAAACTTGAAAATTGCTAAGATATGGGGTGGACGACTGATGAGAAGTGTAAATTGGTTGGAAGTAAATAATATTAAACAACTTGGAAAATGTTAGGACTGATAAAAAAAAAAAAAAAAACTTGAAAATTGCTAGGATATGGGGTGGAAGACTGATTGCGCAACAAGCCAACAACCAACAAGTTTCACCCTTTTTTTGATGCTCACACCTATTATTTTTAGATTATTGTTAATATAAGGAGCATCTGAGTATGCTTTGAAAAAATGCTTTTGTAATTGTTAAAATTATATGAGTTTGGACATGAAGGGGGAAGAGAAGAGAGTAGAGATTAGATATCTTGAAATTGTTATCGACTTAATAACTTGATACGATATATGCGTTAGAAGATATGATACGTTAGGATTCATCTAATGATGGAAGGTTAGAATATTAATATATATATATATATATATATATATATATATATATATAATCTTAAATTTGAATTTAATATTATCGTTGTAATTTCATTAATGATAAATATTGTAAATCATGATGTAATAAGCATGCATGGAAACAACACAACAAAGAACTAGAACTAATGAAACGAGAGAACAAATACATTATATTTTCTAACATGTCCTCAAAAGCTGGAGCATATATAATTATTGTATATTATATACTTTTATCTTGTAACATATATAGTTGATAGTTGATTTAAGGAGTTAGCAAAAATATCTGCCAGATTATAGCATCGCAGTAGGAGTTTCTCAAGAGTTGTTTTTTACCCCTTATAAATCTACCTACAATGTCAATTTGCGTTGTCTTCTATTGAATGATGACTACATTAGAAGCTATATGTATAGATTTATAGATTATCACTTATCAGCTTCATTGGTATGATTCAGATTTTACATTTTAAGTAACTATCTTCACTGTATGAATTTAAATATCGCAGTTCCCATTGAGTATGAAACAATAATGGGAACTACAACGTGTGAAATTTAAGGTCAAGGCAATCGCTGAAAAAGGTGAATGTATGTGGATCTCACCAATGAAGCTTATATGTGATTATCAAGCCTAAATACATATAACCTCCAATGATTATCAGGTTATATGTTAAAAATTGCAGCACTTTCGTTGTCCAGCGTTCGACATGCATATATAACTAAACTAACATTAGAATTTGATCATCTATTGGATATTTAGATGTAAGATGATAATGAGGTTGGTTGCATGAAGAAAGATTGGGATGAATTGGACCCTGATCATGACTACCATTAAATAGGGATGCATAGCATTTTAATCATAATATTTTACTCTTTTTCTACATATTTTTAGTACGTTTAATTTAGGCATATTTTCTTAACACTGTATATTTTTATCTTTTTCGTTCATATTTTTATTTTATATTTATTTTCTATGTAGAAAAGAAAAATCTCAACTTGGATGGAATGATAGTAAATTGGGATGAATTGAACGAAGCAATGAGGAAGGCGATGATCAAGTTGTAGAGTGATCAACATTAGTGGAGCACTAAGAGAGTATTTTAAGACATTTTATTTTATCTTTAAACACTAGTTAGTGTAAATTTTTTTTTTACACTGACAATTAATCATATCTTTTAATAATGTCATGTCAGTTGCTTATTTAATAAAATAATAATAAAATAAACAATTTTAAAATATATGATTAGTTGTCGGTGTAAAAAACTTTACACTGGCAGTATATTTCATTAAATACCATTTCAATTTTATTATGCATGATGCCTATTTTCTATACCCTAATTATTAATTAAAAGGGTTTAGAAAATTGAGGAGGCATTTTTGTCACTCTCGCCACTTTCTTTTAGGTTTATTTCCTTGTCTTTGTCCATTGCTCCCGTTATTCAAATATTAAAACTTTTAAGAATAACATTAAACGTTTGGTCAAAAGAAAAAAAATAACAATAAACGTTAAAAGATTCTATAAATATGTTAAAATAATAATAATTCATACCATATAAATGTGTTTTTATCTATTTGTGATAGCATAAGTAATAGATTATAATTTTATGTTTTATTAAAATTCATTTTCTTTTAATTACTGTTGATTTTATGAATTTAAAAAGTTATAAAGTAAAATTTTAAAAGATAAAATTATATTATATTAAAAATAAAAGTAATATATTAAAATTACATTATAAGTGCTTAAGTAAATTCTAATTTCTTTTAAAACTAAATTAGTAGATTAAAATTATTTTAGCACTAAATTAATTTGAATTAGTAATAAAGGCTAAAAGAGAACATTAAGAAAATATTAAAAATCTAAAAATGATAAAAAAAAATTATAAGGACTAAAATAAGATAGAATGATATTTGCAGTATTGAAAACATATTTAAACATAAGAAGAATCTACAATTTGAATTTTTATTTATCATTGAATATTTTTACTAATTAGTTATTATTAAATTATTTTAAAACAAAAGTAGTTGCATGTTTGAAAATGGAAAAAAAATCTTTATAATAAAATTATATATATATATATATATATATATATATACACTATGGTGGCAAAACTCTTCCTTAAATATTTTATAATAAGACATACACTAATTTATTCCTTATCAAAGCTTGCAAGTAAATTAAGCAAAATATTTACAAATTATAATATTTTTCCATCTTATATTGAGATTATAGTTGTCAATTTTGGCTCAACTATATGGGCTATCCTAGTCAATTCATAATTAGGATTAGACTATGCCTTAAAAAAATGTGGCATAAATAAAAATAAGCAATTTTGGTTCCACCCTCTTAACCCAATAAGCTAAATAACCTTAGGACCGACTAGTAGGCTTTAGGTTGGTCTGATAAGAAATTTAAAAAATTTGACTAGTAATTAAGTGAATATTGAATCAATCTGCATTTGGATGTATCCTTGACTAGCCAAAGTTGAATTTCATAAAATTTTGTAATAGGAGACTTTATCCATATAATTATGAAAAGAAAGTTAATAAGGTGAAAGAGAGTTTTTATAATCTTTTTGGTGAATATGTAAAGCAAACAAGTACATCAAACTTAATTATCTCTAGTTAGCACTTCATCAAGAGACACTCAATCGCATCCAATGCAAAGGGAGACTTTTTCATCATCCATTACTCATGTAAACAATTTCTTTATTTTCAATTTACAAAAAAAAATCCATTATTTAAAAATTTTTGGGCCTAAAATCATTTATTTTATTTTATTCACTTTTGTTTAGAGTCCATTTAGCTTGATGACCAACATGAGTCAAGTTTGATAGAAAAAATAATAGTCAAAATGTCATTTAGGCTAGGCTAAACTAACCTAAAAACACCACCTAACTTGTGTAGACCATACTTTGTCACAATTAATTATGAAATTTAATTGAATGATATTATAAAATTAGTTTTATATTATCAATTAATTATAAAATTACATATATATATATATATGAAGTTTATACTTGTTAAGAATTACTTGGTAGAAGACCTTTAATCCAAAGTTTTTGTCTTTGGTTCTCGATTTTTGGAATTGCAAGCAGTGATTGTACCTACATAAGGGATTCTAGTGTCAAAGTGAGTGAGTAGTAATCAGAGTGTTTAGGTATTGTATGTAAAGTTACATACCTTTTGAGAGTAAGATACAAGTATATATAGGTAAGAGAATGTTATCGTTAAAGATTTGGTCATTTAAGTGCACCTAAGATCTTTTATTATCATGTAAAGGTCGAACATTAATTTCTACTTAACTTGATGGAGAGAAGTGTTCGGTCGAGCCAAGAACTCCTCGGCTTACAAGAAAATTATTCAGTCAAGATGAGCAATATTATGATCATGTCCTTATAGGGTTGAGGGCTGACAATATCTAGGCCTTGGGACTTACCTAGTACACAAGTCCCCTAAGTCTTCGACTCTTGAGAAAAGAGTTCAATGTATTACTAATTTGCCAAAAGGTTTGCTTTTTCACCTAAAAAATTGTTTAGTTGTCAATTTTCATATATGTCATCATTTTAGCAGTCACATCAAATGTAATAATGATGTGTCAAAAATCCTAGGAAGGTTATGGACACGTGTAATTGAAACATTCTCAAGAATACAAAGAGTTGTGTCGTTTTTCACTATTGATAATGAAAAGATCTAACAACTTATAGAAATGCGACGCTTTGTCTCCTAGATCGCTTCCCTTCTGTAAATAAGGTTTGATAAATGTCAAATTTACTTAAATGACTTAACTCTTTTGACACTTATCTAGGTAGTTTTGAAAGAAATCTATGTGTTACCCCTAAACTATTACAAAATTCAAAAGATTTGTGTAAATTAGTTAGTTTATAAAGAATTGATGATTTTTATTAGTGATGTGTTGTTCCTTGTTTTGTAAGTCTTGGAAGCTAAGAGTTTTAAGAACTCAAGAGCCAAACGACTCTGGCCTTTGAAAAGGGTTGAGCGCTTTCATGAGCGCAAGCATCAATGGAGTAGAGGAACCAAACGACTCAATTATTTTAAAGGGCTGAGTGATTTGGTCCCAAGGGTACATCTCAAACACGAGGACTCAGGTGCTCAATGGTTTTAGAAGGGCTCAACCCTCGGAGTTATTTCACAATGAAGAATTCTCTAAATCACTTAGCCGTTTCCAAAGGGTTGAGTGACTCCCTCTCTCTCTTCCATGCTCTGTTTTTATTTTCAATACATATATAAGGATTTCGGGCTGGAAACAGAGGAGGACGAATAGAAAGAATAAAACATAGAGTTGAAGAATGATTCCAAGGTCCATGAGCCAACTGGGAATGGGGATTCTAAGGGTTTCTATCTTCATCTACACCTATTCTATATGGTTTATAGTTTGGTTTTCTTCATAATGAGTAGCTAATCTTCTTTTGTAGTTGGGACTAAATGTAATCATCAAACTCTTATGTATTTCTTTTGATCCATATATATAATGATCTATTATTTAGTATCAGTAATTTTGATTTTATTCTTAATACTAAGATAAATTGATTACTTATCTTTGATCTTTGATTTGGATATTTCAGTTGGAAAACGCTTTCTAAATCCAGTTTCGAATCAAATCACTTAATAGTTTTAAAGGTTAGGAATATATATGGAACTATTAGTTGAAACAATTCTTATTCGTCATGCAAGGTCACCAACTTTATAAAGTGAGGAATCATTTATTAAGTTTGACTCCTTAGAATTTCTAAATTCAAGGAATTGATTTAGAATGAACTTAGTGAATTCAATGATAACGAATAACAAAAGTTAAATATAAAGGAATCATAGGAATGCATAAGAGTGAGATAGATGAAACATAATCTCAATGACTTTATAAATTGAAATTTCTCTATTTTAGAAGTTTTAAGTGTTTCCCAGTGTTTAAACCATCATTGTTAATGCAAATTTCATGACTCAATTTATTGCAACTTTTACCTTAACAAGTATTAACAAAATACGATAAATCATAGTTATCTTCCAAGTTCCTCAAATTCGACAACCCTTGCTTTCCTATATTATAAAGACTTGGTATGCTTGACTTAAAGTCTTAACAAGTTTCTTGACCTGAGATATACTACTTCCTCATCCGCCCCGACAATGACACCAACAAACTTGAGATGCACTAATAATCATTTTATAAATTACTTTAAAAATAATTTCTAATTAATTAACTATATAAGAAAATTATACTAAAAAACCCTCTATTGTATTAATTCATATATTAAAATATGTCTATGAATAATTTTTTGTTGGTATCTAATACAAATTTAATTCAAGTATAAGAAATTGTTATCATTTCTTTATAGTGTTTTAGATATTTAGTTTTTTTTCAAGTGACTTTTAGTGTTATAAATAGTTAAACTTTTTCTATCCTTTATTACATATATTTTCTTTCAAATGTGGACACTAATATGAAAATTTATTGCAACAAAAATTCAAATTTAATTTGTCACATCATGGGATTTAGGAAATGTTTATTTTTTTTTTAAAAAAATCTATAAATACTTTTTTACTTAAATAAGTTTTTTTCTTTTTTACTTTTTTATGTGTTTGTCTAATATTTTTTTTTAAACAAGTATTTGTTTTTACTTATTTTAGGAAGTAATTACTATCTATTTTTTAAAGAATTATTTCTTTTTAAAATACTTGTTTAAAACACTTATTTTTAAATTTAAACAAATAGAATCTTAATCTCTTCTATCAAATACTTTATTTTTTACAAATTCAAATACTTATTATTAATTTTAAGATTTTAAAAGTAAAAATATAGTTAACATCATTGATAGAAAACATCATATGACAGTTACAAAAACGAATGATGCTAAATAAGATGATAATACACAATAAATAATTTTAAAAAGATAATATATATATATATATAGAGAGAGAGAGAGGAATTTGTTTACTATAAGAGTAAGTCTATCTAGACTTACTTCGTTCAATAACTCATGTTCTACATCAAATTTTAACAATCTAACTGTTCAATTTAAAGTTCTTAATGCATAGATCAAATCTGTAAATTTTTAGAAATTTTGAAAATTATTTGATACTTTATTTCATTAATTCGAATCAATGTATAAAATGATTTTATAATTATCTGTCAATTTGAATTAATAAAACGAAGTGTGTTAAGTCTCAATTTTACCTCTTTTTGGATGAGACTTATTGAACAAATTCCACTCATCCTTTGAACCATTGCAATATAATTGTTCTCTTTTTGGTTCATTTTGTGTGCAGATATAACTAACCCAAATTCAGCTAACAATACCTTAATACACCTCATTTTTTGTGCAGGTATTGAGCTAGTGACTTGAGGATTGAAGACTCTTAGGATTGGAAACCTAAGAAGCTAAGGAGCAGAGAAGAGGTTCTGCGCCGGGCTCAATATAACCTGCGCTGGGCGTGACAAAAACATAGTATTTCATCTCTGCCAGTTATATTGCGCCGGGCGCAAAAGGAATTAAGCCGGGCGCAAAAGGAATTAAGCCGGGCGCAAAAAGAATTGCGCCGGGCTTGTGTTGAGACAGAGAGTGCTTGACTTCTCTGGAAGAACTTGCGCCGGGCGCGAAGAATTGTGCGCCGGGCGCGGAACCCTAATCTGATCTCCCAGGCTCGTATTTGAAGCCATTTTCGGGGATCTTTCTCTCCATTCTCACATTGGGCGTCTCTAGGAGCTGCGGAAGGGATTCCCAGGGCTTGGGATCGTCCGTGTGCGGATCTTTCCTTCGGTTCTTCATCCTCCTTTCATCTCTATTTTGTATTTGCCCTCTTTGTTGAGTGGTTTCACCCATTTTGTGGGGTTAGATGTAACCAACGTACTCTATTGTAATCTTTACGGTTTTAATGATATATATACATGTTGTTTTATTCTTTGTTGTGTTTGTTTCTATTCGTAATGCTTGCTTTGGATTGATCACCCTTTGCATGATTTAAGGTTCCATGGGTATTGGAAAATAACCTTTGAAACTAGTTCTGAAACATATGCCTAGTGGTGATTGTATCTAGGGATAGAGCTTGACCCATTAGTAGTCTTAAACCCTAGCCCGTAATGCGGGTGTAGATATTGGGTACTCAAGGGATTGATATTCAATATCCGCACCTAGGCTCTTTCTCTAAGGGATTAGGTTTGAGTAAACTCTTGGGTTGACTAAGCAATGAATTCAACAAGAGATTAAGGATACATTAGTGTTACGTTTGGTGAAATCTGACCCCCACAACCTCACAATACCACAATACCATTCCTTACCTTTTCCACTCACAAAACAATATTTATTTACAGCTTTCATTCCAATAGTCACAACTTTGCATTCACTGCACAAACTATGAAATTGGAATTATTCTTTAGTCACGAATAGTCAATAAATGCTTATATTACCTTCTAATCCCTGTGGATACGATATTTTTACTACTTGAACGGCCGGTATACTTGCCGTGTTTGAGACCGTTGATAGAATTAAACGAATTTATAAATATTAACAAAAGTGTTTCAACGGAAATCTCAACAAGTTTTTGGCGCCGTTGCCGGGGATTAGAATGGCGATTTAGTATTTGTAGCTATTTGTGACTTATTCTTTGTTTTTATTGTTATTTTTATTTGTGTGTTGGTAATGAATTGTTGAAGCTAACCTGTGCGCTCTAGTCCTCTGCTTTCTCTTGTATGCAAGGAACTGTGAACTAGATTGACCAATTCCTCTGAGCAGTTGCTGAGCAATCCTCAGATTGAGCACAAAGCAAGGAGGAACAAGAGCAACAGGAGGAGAAGGAGAGTAGAGCACTTCAAGTTGGTCACTGTCAGGCTCGGGACAGTAAACAAGCGCTTCCTGGGAGGCAACCCAGAGATCTGAACTGTGTTTTAGATTTTTGTTGCATGTTGTTCTGTGTTATAAGTGTTGTTTTGTATTATGTGTTGTGTTTTGTGTTATATGTTTTGTGGTATATGTTGTTTGTGTTATGTGTTAGTTGTTAGAATCATGTTTGAATGGGTAAATATAGGGTACATTTTGTTTGGAATGTGAGGAATGAGGCAATTCTGTGTCTAGGTGGAAATAAGGCCTGATTCTAATTTAAAACCTGGGCAAATTGACCTTTTAAAGTGACTACGCGCCGGGCGTGACTCTTTTGCGCCCGGCCTAATACTCAATTTTTGGTCTCTGGAACCACCACGCCGGGCGCGTTTAACGCACGCCCGGCGCGATATCAGATTTTGAAACCTCGTTGATTTTTACTGATATTAAGCCCGGCGCATCTGTGTTAAGCCCGGCGCACCACATTCCTGACAGCCCATATTTATCTGTTTTCAATCATGTTTCTTTATGTTCTGTTGTATGTTGTATGTTTGTGTGCTTTATGTTGCATTGTTATAGTTCATTTCCGTGTGCATGCATGTTGTGCTTAATTTTGGTCTAAGGATATTCTCCATTTTTGCTATATTTGCTTGGTCATCACTGTGTATAATTTTTGTGCTCACCATGTTCTTTCATGAGTACACTCTGCAATCACTTATGGTTACCAGGACTTTCAGGCGTATACTGGTTGGCCTGGGGACCAGGCTCCTAAGTTTGGGGGAGTGGAGCTGCTGAGGTTGATGGAGTTGATGATGGTGGAGCAGCTCTTGGAGATGATGATGACCAGACCCCATAGATGGAAGCAGATGGAGCCTACCTTAGTTTACCTTTGTCTATTGCAATTTATTCTTCTGTCTTTTATTTTCAGTATTTAACTGTTTTTATATATAGTTTTTTTTGTGATTACTTTGTTGGTTCTTTTTGTGAATATTCTGCTTTAGCATGGTTTTTAATCTTGTTGATACTTGCTTTGCTTGTGGTTGATTCTGGATTGTAGTTTGCTTGATGTTTATAGTGCTTGTACCCTAGACATTTTCAAGTCACATTAGATCTTTAGTTCATGACTAGTTGCATACGGGTTTCAATGTTGATCATAGAACTGAGCTGAGCTTGATAGTTTGTGGATGCATAGCCGGGTGAGGTTTGAGCCTAAAACACTTATGAGTGAACTACGCTTAAGTTGCATGATAGACTTTGCTTGAGTTTCCCTGGTGGTTTGCTTATGTTGTGCACTTATATGATCAAGGCATTCATACTCCTCTATTTTGTAACCATCTAAGCCAAAAAGCCATCTCCACTCTTCACTTGACCCATACCTTTCTAAGCCTAAACACCACACCTTCCACTTGTCCCAAACCATGAAAAATTAACCATAACCCTTGCTTTGGTTAAGAGAGCAAACTGATGACATCAAATAAGTTTGGGGGAGTTGAAGAATGGGGAATTTTGGGAAGAAGAAAGTATGTGGTCAGCCATTACAAAACAAAAAAAAAAAAAGAAAAAAAAAGAGAAAAACAAAGCAAAACAAAAACAAAAATATTAAGATGCAAAAATATAAATATGCATCTCATAAAGGCTAATGGCTTGGATCAGGTAAAGGGCATGTGCCAAATTGTTGTAATGGGGTATGGAGAGGGACATCATTGTAAAATCTTATTTGCTCTCTTAAGCTATAGCACCTTCAATCCTTGAAAAACCATAAAACTGCTACCGCTTGACCCTGCTTGACCCAGATTGCCCTAATAAAGACCTTGTGATAAGTGTCTGCAATTGTTTTACCACTGGTTTCATTTGGAAACGAAGAGCAAAGTTGAATTATGTGGCGTGAGTAGTAGACTAGAGAGAAACACTCACCCTGATACACTAGTGTGCATAGAGAAAAACATTTTCCTAGTGAGGATGCATACACAGATAGTCATTACTCTTCTCAGCTCTTTGATCTCTTTTGAAACCTTTGTTTGCACCTTGTCATGTTCTATTGCAATAATTGTGATTGGAAATTCATCTAAGGTTCATGCTTGCGAAAAGAAGATACAAGTGAACTAGGATGTAGAAATTGACTTACTTGCATTGCTTGTTATCTGCTAGATTAATTACCTTTTGCTTGAGGACAAGCAAGGTTCTAAGTTTGGGGGAGTTGTTAAGTCTCAATTTTACCTCTTTTTGGATGAGACTTATTGAAAAAATTCCACTCATCCTTTGAACCATTGCAATATAATTGTTCTCTTTTTGGTTCATTTTGTGTGCAGATATAACTAACCCAAATTCAGCTAACAATACCTTAATACACCTCATTTTTTGTGCAGGTATTGAGCTAGTGACTTGAGGATTGAAGACTCTTAGGATTGGAAACCTAAGAAGCTAAGGAGCAGAGAAGAGGTTCTGCGCCGGGCTCAATATAACCTGCGCTGGGCGTGACAAAAACATAGTATTTCATCTCTGCCAGTTATATTGCGCCGGGCGCAAAAGGAATTAAGCCGGGCGCAAAAGGAATTAAGCCGGGCGCAAAAAGAATTGCGCCGGGCTTGTGTTGAGACAGAGAGTGCTTGACTTCTCTGGAAGAACTTGCGCCGGGCGCGAAGAATTGTGCGCCGGGCGTGGAACCCTAATCTGATCTCCCAGGCTCGTATTTGAAGCCATTTTCGGGGATCTTTCTCTCCATTCTCACATTGGGCGTCTCTAGGAGCTGCGGAAGGGATTCCCAGGGCTTGGGATCGTCCGTGTGCGGATCTTTCCTTCGGTTCTTCATCCTCCTTTCATCTCTATTTTGTATTTGCCCTCTTTGTTGAGTGGTTTCACCCATTTTGTGGGGTTAGATGTAACCAACGTACTCTATTGTAATCTTTACGGTTTTAATGATATATATACATGTTGTTTTATTCTTTGTTGTGTTTGTTTCTATTCGTAATGCTTGCTTTGGATTGATCACCCTTTGCATGATTTAAGGTTCCATGGGTATTGGAAAATAACCTTTGAAACTAGTTCTGAAACATATGCCTAGTGGTGATTGTATCTAGGGATAGAGCTTGACCCATTAGTAGTCTTAAACCCTAGCCCGTAATGCGGGTGTAGATATTGGGTACTCAAGGGATTGATATTCAATATCCGCACCTAGGCTCTTTCTCTAAGGGATTAGGTTTGAGTAAACTCTTGGGTTGACTAAGCAATGAATTCAACAAGAGATTAAGGATACATTAGTGTTACGTTTGGTGAAATCTGACCCCCACAACCTCACAATACCACAATACCATTCCTTACCTTTTCCACTCACAAAACAATATTTATTTACAGCTTTCATTCTAATAGTCACAACTTTGCATTCACTGCACAAACTATGAAATTGGAATTATTCTTTAGTCACGAATAGTCAATAAATGCTTATATTACCTTCTAATCCCTGTGGATACGATATTTTTACTACTTGAACGGCCGGTATACTTGCCGTGTTTGAGACCGTTGATAGAATTAAACGAATTTATAAATATTAACAAAAGTGTTTCAACAGAAATCTCAACAAGTTTTTGGCGCCGTTGCCGGGGATTAGAATGGCGATTTAGTATTTGTAGCTATTTGTGACTTATTCTTTGTTTTTATTGTTATTTTTATTTGTGTGTTGGTGATGAATCTCAACAAGTGTCAAATGATTTTTGAATTTTCTAAAAAATTGCATATTTGATTATGCATTAAGAACTTTAAATTGAACAGTTAGATCATTGAAATTTGGTGTAGAACATGAATTATTAAACAGAGTAAACGGACCTCTGTTCATATATATATATATATATATATATATATATATATATATATATATATATGCCTAATGGGAGATTTAAGGGTAGAAATAAATAGGATTATTTTAGGCTTTGAATATATAAGTCAGACTTATTTTATAAAATTAAAATTTAAGTTTAACTTGACATTTTAAAAAGTTTGATCTGACATTAATTTATTTAAAAAATTTATTTTATATTAACAAATTTAATTAGATCAATAAGAATAAATTTTTTAAAAAATCAACAAATATATTTTTATATATATTGTTATGAGTTATTTTTTTTAATTTACGTTATAAAAAAATATTTTACTCGATATCATTAAAACTTAGGTTTTAAAATAAATATATACAATATCATAAAGCAAAAAATGAATAATATTTTTTGTTAGATAAACAATTCGTGCGCACTCATGTATGTTAACATACACTCATCCATAGGGTATATGCATTTAATGAAAAAGGATAATTTTATTCTTATCCAAATTTTTTTTAAAAAAATATTTCTTATATATCATTTGACATATTATAAATAAACAACTCTTATTTTAACAAATTATAAAAATATCTATTGTACATGAGGTGATTTTTAGGATACATATAGATGCAGCTGTTAGGATTTTATTTGCGATTTTTTAATTTTATATGAACAAGGTAGGCAAAATGTTTAAGTGGAGTGATAAAAAAATATTGATGATTTTTTCATTTTATAAATTTATTTATTTATATTGTTGATAGTATATGTATCTTTTTTCATATTATACATATAAATAGACTGATTTATTAAATCTAATAAATTTTTTTATAAACCTAAACTCAATCTTTTAAATAAATAAGTTTTTTTTAAGTCTAAATCTAACATTTTTATTAAATAGGTTAAACTTTAAAGAAGTCAGATCATAAACCTTTATTTAAGTTTTAATTAAACTATTCACATTCTTAATGAGATTAGAGTGTCATATATGTCATGTTGTTATTGTAATTTTTATTGATAAAAAATATACATAATGACATGATAAAATAACTTATTACAACAAGAGCATTTTTAGACTTTATTTTTAGAAGTTTTTTAAATTTTTATTTAATTATTTTATTTTTTATTTATAAATTAAATTTTATTATTTGAAAATAAATTATTAATTATTAAAAATAATATTCTATAATAATATAAATTATTTATCATAAGTTTAAAATATAATTTATAAATTAAAAAATATATTTATGTAAATTTTAAATATCATTTATATATTTAAATACAATATTGGAAATAAAATATATATAGTTATATATACAATAAACATTTATTTATGCAATACACATTAAAATACAAGTTTAAATACATTGATGGTATAAAAATTTACATTATCATTTAATTATAGATTATTGTTACGATAAATTTTTTTATTCATGTAAAAAAAGATATTTTAAAGTCTAATTTAAATTTATTTTTAATAAAAATTCTTAAAAACACACTCCTTTATCATAGTATGTGCTGCATTAGAAGAAAAATAAGTTTTAAAATAAATGTTATGTTAATTTTTTAATGTAATATTTATTATTATTTTTATTTATACTCCTAATAATATTATGTAAAAAATAAGTTTTGTGTTGCATCTTTTTAGAAAAAAATAATTATAAGATTAATTTAGTAAAATTACTATTTTTTTTCATTTATTTATTAATTTTTTTTGTTCTATATAAAATAATCTGAATGACATTTATTATGGGACAAAAATAATTTTACATGTTAGTTCTATTTTGAAATTTGAATTAGTACTCTCCTCTGAAAAATTTCATAAAAAATTTATTAGTCCAGATTGTTATTTAATCAATTTCATTAATTATTTTCTGATTTAAAAAATAAATAATAATATGTGTTATAAAGTATTGCATTAATAATGTCCTTAAAAATAATATTTATAGTGAGCGAGTTTGAAAATTAAATAAATTATGATATATTTAATGATTTTATTTAATAAATGAATCTCATTTATTAATTTTTTACCAAATGGTTTGAAAAAAGAGATATGAAAAAATATTTTGAAATACAGAAGTTGCCCTGTATTTGTTTGCCGTAAAAATTTTAAAAATCCTGAGATGAAAAAGAAAGGTCAAAGCGTTGACCGATGAAGGAGGCGATTTTCGTCTGAGCGAGAGAAGAAACGGCTAGGACTCGGTAAGGAAACTCGGAAGAGTGCGCGCATAAAAGTGAGTGCGCAGGTCTGGTGCACGATAGTAATGCCACTAAGATGCCGCCACGTAGCATTCACCTTCTCCCACCGCGTCGTGCCACACTCTCCCGCGAGAGAGTATAAAAGAAACGAAAGAGAAAGAGTCACAAAATAAATAAAAACAAAATTATTTTTTCTTTTTCTCCCATTTCCCTTTCTTCGTTTTGTTTCACTTCACGCCATTCTCGTCTCCTTCAGCAAAACGGTTTTCTCAGAAATTCCAATTCTGTCCCTCGCAGCTCATCCAATTTTCCAATCCGCGCCATGGCTCCAGCCGCCTCCTCCCCCTCGGCTCAGAGGCACGTGGGCTTCAGCCGCCGCACGCAGGCACCGCGCCGGCAAGACTCGTCCTCGCCGACTCCCGCGCCGAAGAAGTACCGCATGCTGACGGAGGTAATGGCGCGCGCACCCTACGCGGTGCTGGAACGGGAGACCTACAGCGACCTCATGTGCGAGCAATGTGGCTCCGGCGAGCTGCCGGACGAGCTGCTTCTCTGCGACAAATGCGACAGAGGCTTTCACATGAAATGTGTGAGGCCAATCGTGGTCAGGGTTCCGATTGGATCGTGGCTTTGCCCTAAGTGTCAGGGAGGGAAGAGAGTGCGCCGTAAGGGATTCTCTCTTTCTGTGACATTCTTTTATCTTTTTATCGCATGCGATCATTAATGTGGCATTGTGTCTGCGGGTTTCAGCTTTCTCTCAGAAGAGGATAATCGATTTCTTCGGGATTCGGAGGAGCTTCGCTGATGATGCCAACGACAAACGATCTTCTCGCGGTAATGATGAAACTCGGACATGGTTATGTTTGTTTGATATCTGCATGTTTAACTCTCTTATTTTTTTTTTAAAAATTTTAATAATCATTTTGAGAACACACATTGACTGAATCGAGTTTTCTATCTCCGTTTGGCTTTGTGACAGCAATGTGGATTGAATTTAGTTTCGGTGAATCATATACCTTGCTGCACCAATTTATATGAGAATAATAATTGAACATCCGAGTGTAGTTTGTGAATTATGTGTTATATTAGACACGTGAATGAGTTTATGTAATGTAATGATCGTTTGAAATTGTGTTAAGATTTTGTGAATGCAGCATTTGTGTTTGGGTGAGGACTTAATACTCTTAAGGCTTGTGGATTGTTTCTTTTTGAATTATGCATGATATGGGAGTACGGATGTTTCCATTACTGAGTTCGGCAAATTTTAAGCATGATTTTCTATAGATTCTGTTGTTTACTGAAAGATATTAGTTGGATTTTCCATGCATATAAGTCTATAATAATATGACAAGTTAATTAAAACTACTTGCAATTATCATGGTTGAGATTGAATGAACAGATAGCTACTATAGTTCTTTATTTTCTTCCTTATTTATGTGCCTTTATTTTTCATGATCGTGGCATTAAGATTGGATTGAAGAAACATGGTATTTCATAAAAAGATTTGAATTTTAATTTCTGTTGCATGACAATATGAAAATTACATGTGAGGATGATGCTAAGTCACATTTGGTGCAATCCTTCACTGTCTTTACAAAGCCTAATCTGTTGTTTGAAGGCAAAAGACGCCAATCAAATGTCTAATCTGTTGTTTAGCATATATACGCCTCCATGCTTGTAGAGAATTGTACTGGACCTATTTTTTTCTTTCATGAATAACTGGTCGAAATTCCCCCGGCTTTGTATGAGAATGCATTCATACCTCATTTAATTCATTAGTTATGTGAATCTCCTAACTTTTATATAAAGTTGCAGCTAACATTGAACCAAATATTAACTTTTAGGCCAAATTTCATTGTATTAAATTGATGTTTTTTTAATCAATGTCATAATATGATTCTTTTGCAGTATATTACCTTAGTAGTTAACTAATAAGCACAATGCTGCTGCTTGGAATTTAGCAACAAAAGGCTGTAAACAATTCTTAACAACACAAATACTAAATGGTCAAGTTGATGTTTCCAAGGAACAAGAAAAATGAAATGGATGCTGGAGTCATGATTTATATCTAGACTTTGGAAGTAGAAAAGGAAAATTTGACATCAATATAGATAGATTGATTTGAAAACAATCTATCATTTGGCAACAAATGAAGTTAATATATCAACTTTTCATGAAAACTAGAAAGATTTTGGCTTAATTGAAAAAATGTTACACTCAACATTTCATTTATGTGTGCTCTTCATTACAAATAACAAAGGCAGCAGAATAAATGACGCATGTTAACATCCCTTTGAATATTTGTTTCTTCAGGTTATTGATGAATTATATTCTTGTATGCTTTGGTTTTCCTAGACTGGAAATGGCAACTTATACTTTAATGTTTGTTTTTACTGCACACAGGATGTACCATGAATCTTTAGATGATTTTTTATTAGTAAAGGAGCCAAAAGAAAAAGATACTTTTTTTACCTAAACTTTTATGATCATGTTTTGACATGTTCTTAATATTCGGGTCATTTGTAAAGGGTACACTTAAGTATACTTATGCCTCCACTTTGTGGGATGTCTATATAATCCTAAACATAAGATATCTGATTGGAGTTTTCTTTTTTCTTGATTTATCTATTCTGAATTTGTAGATGCTAAGAAGCGTCGCAAACGTTCTCGACCTTTGGTATTACAAAAGAAAAAGAGGAGATTGTTACCATATGTTCCTACAGAAGATCCTGACCAGAGAATGAAACAGATGGGTTCCCTTGCTACTGCTTTAACAGCGTTAAATATAGAATTCAGTGATCACCTCACATATTTGCCTGGAATGGCTCCTAGATCTGCGAATCAAGCCCTACTAGAAGACGGTGGCATGCAGGTTTCAACTAATTAATATTTTTTATAGATTTTTATCCTTAGAAAACCTGTAACAAACAGGTTAATTTATGAGCATGCACATCCCCATCATTGTGCTCTTGTTTGATAGATTTTTTTTTACTGTTTTCTCTTAGACTCTTACCAAGGAAGATATGGAGACTGTAGAACACTGCAATGCTATGTCTAAAAGAGGCGAATTCCCTCCCTTTATGGTTGTTTATGACTCACATGAAGGGTAACCATCTTGAACTTATTGTCATAAGTATGAAATCAACTTGACGTGTCCTGACCTTTTTTTGATACTGTGATGTAGTTATACTGTTGAGGCTGATGACACAATCAAGGATATGACACTTATTGCTGAATATACTGGGGATGTGGATTACCTTCGCAAACGGGAACGTGATGATTGTGACAGTATGATGACCCTTCTTATTGCTGCAGAAAGTTGTGATAGTCTTGTTATCTGTGCTGATAAACGTGGAAACATTGCTCGCTTTATCAGTGGCATCAACAATCATACACAGTAAGCCTATCTTGTTTATCTTTTGCCATTGCCAATTCCTGAATAAAAATAATAGAGCAGGAAGATAGGGAGAAAATTATACAGACCTTTCCACTTGAGATTCTTTCAATATGTGCGCATACTTCTTGCAGTCCAATTTATAAGTTGTTTGACTTTAGTATGCTCTTTAAAGAATTCAACATTTTAGATTCTAACTTTACTTTTTCTTTATCATGTACTGCAATATTACTAATTCTTAAGTATCTTGTATTTAAAGCATATTGAATGTTGATGCAGGGAAGGTAGGAAGAAGCAGAATTGTAAATGTTTGAGATACAATGTTGATGGCGAATGTAGGGTCTTTTTGGTTGCTACTCGAGATATTTCTAAGGGGGAGAGACTTTATTACGATTATAATGGTCATGAGTATCAATACCCGACTCATCATTTTGTCTGAGTGAAAGACATAAATACCTCTTAAAAATCCCTATAGCTCTGGAAAGTTTAGATCCTCAGGAAAATAATTTTATTTATATTCTTGAAAGTCTCAAATCATTGTTCTAGCAAATTCAACAATTTTTTTTCCTAAATTGTATTCATGGGCAATTCATTGTAATTTTTTCTGTAGAGCTGCCCAATTATTTATGTGGCTTAGAGATGAATAGAGTACCTTAGGAAATCTTTCTTCATTTAGGTTATATCTCAGAAGATGAGATATACATTTTTCAATACAGTTTCAAGGAATTTTAAAGATTCCTGGATTTTACTTTGAAGAATTTGGCTTTGATTTTTATTTTCTTTTCCATATCTTTTATTATTTCTTTAAATACTAGTGTTTTGAATGAAATATTGGTCAATCATGTTCTATATTCCAACCTAAGCCGTGAGAGTGAGGGTCACTTGAAAATACATATATATATATATATATATATATATATATGTAGACATCTCTCTCTTAAATGTTTTTCTTGCATTCAAAAGAAACACTGTCAAGTGTTTGTTAAGTTTTATATGCATATCCACCTTTATCAGATGCAACGAGTATTCTCTTGCAGAAATCTTGATTTTTGAATGAAATTCATGTTGGAATTTCAGTAATTGGTATATTGAGGTTAAATTCTTTGTTATACTTTTACTTAGACTTTATGGGGGCGTGTAGGTGCATTTAGTAAATTATAATTCTGTGATTTGTAAGACCTCTATTCCATGTCCTCCATGAATTGAGAATACCACATTGATAGGTAGTTTATCGTGTATTTTATACATTACTTCCTGTTTACACGTCAGTTAGAGAGAATAGAATAATTCTTTTAGGTCCTTAATTTTGGATTTTAGGATTTTGATGTTTATATTGGGAGTTTCAAAACTATTCATTGTCAACTACATTTATTTCATAGGACATATGCCTTTCCGTGTTTGGTTGTCATTACTCTCACTGAATGGTATTTTTTATAGAGATGTAATGCCCCTCCTGTGGCAAAAGCTTGAGGGCGTTTTGCTCGAGTTCAAACAAGATTTTTTCTACTTTCTAGGTTTCCTTTGTTTTGGATCTCTCTTCATTATTAGATTCATATAGGGTGTTGCTATATTTGGTAGATTGGCTAATTCCTGTATGCTACTATTTTTCTTTCGAAAATAAATATTGCATCTTCTATGTTGATTTTGAGAATGTGTGAGGGCAAACTAACTCGCTTGTTGTCAACGACTTTGCCAACAATAGTGTAACAGTGTAAAACTATATCACAGAGTCTAACAACTTATGCACACATCTACACACCATAAAAAAAAAAAAAAAGTAAACTTTGCAACTCAGTCTGAAAAACTTGTGGAGAATATGGCAAAGTTCGCATTCGAATTTTGTTTATGAAAAGAAAATGTCATTAAGAGTATACTCCTATTATATTATGAATATTCTTCATTTATCTATTGATGTGGCAAAGCTGTGTAAAAAAGTGTAGCACTAAATTAGATTTTCAATCCTAACGTGAAAAAACAAACAGTTTGGTGAAATAATTCTTCCAAATCATGTTTTACATATCCAAATGGTAGTATATGTTACAGCATTTTAGGGTAACATTAGATACTTACTAAGAATGAATGTAAATACTCTCCATGTTTATTGAGATGTAAGATTCAATTTGTCATTAATTTTGTGGGGATGTCTCTCGTTATTTTTGGCAGCATCTTATCAAGGATTTCGGTCTAGGCGTCTAGCCCTCAAAAGTATTAAAACAAGAGTCAGCTCTGAAATATGGACCACATGCAATTTTTTATTGGAAAGAATTATGTTTTAAATTATTATAAATGGTAAAATTTTCTCTCTAAATGTTTAAAGTAATTACATATTCAGATTCTAACTCGAAACTTTTGATTAAATTAAAATAATCTCATGTTAATTGATCTATAAGTTCATTAGTTTCACTTCGTTTCATCGTGTTTTAAATGATATAAATAATGGAATTTAACATCTTTCTATTTATTTAAAGAGAACTTAACTGTATTTTATTTTCTTATGGCCTAAAACGTAAAACCCAACATTACGCTTGGAGATTTTAAAGTCCTCAAAAGTTGGGGAGCTTTATCATAATTAGTAGGCGCATTAGAAATTGAAGAAACATTGGTGTCAGATGGGTTCAGTTGTTGAGTTTTGAAATAAGCCGAAAGCAATGGACTGGTTTGTGGGTTAGAAGTTTGGGTTAATTACATTTTTTATCTTTCAAGTATTGTAATTCGGTAATTTTGATGTTCAAAGTTTTAATTCGGTAATTTTAGTTTTTAAAAGATTATAATTGTGCGATTTTGGTCATTCAATTTTTAATTTAACAACTTTAGTCCTTCAAATATCATAATTATGTGATTTTAGTCTCTCTCATTAAAAATTTAATAATTTTAATATATATATATATATACACAATATTTTAAAATTATACAATTATTAGTCTATTCAAGTTAACACATATTATAATTTTTTTCAATGCATCAAATGATATATATTTATTATTAATAAATAAATAAAATTTATATTATTATTTTTATAATATTACTGATAAATTAATATCAATAATATTATTAGTATATTTATAGATAAACCAATAATTTGATAAATATAATTTATTATACATTAATATAATTTTACAAAAATATAAGTATATAACAAAAGATATGTATATTTCTAATTAATATACTTATATTTTTGTAAAAGTATATTAATACTAAGTCATATTTATCAAATTATTAGTTTATCTATAAATATACTAAAAATATTATTGATATTAATTTATCAATAATATTAAAATACTAATAATATATAAATTTTATTTATTTAGTAATAATAAATATTAATCATTTGATATATTAACAAAAATTATAATATATGTTAACTTATATAAGTAAGCAATTGTATAATTTTAAAACATTATATATATATATATATATATATTCTAAAATTACTAAATTTTTAATGGAAAAGACTAAAATCGCACAATTATAATAGTTGAGGTACTAAAACTGTTCAATTAAAAATTAAGGGACTAAAATCATACAATTACAATCTTTTAAGGACTAAAATTACTCAATTAAAACTTTGAAGATCAAAATTGCACAATTGTTAACTATAAAAATATTTGGTTGTGAGTGGAAAATGATAGAAATGGTATTATGATTTTTGTGAGATTGTGGGGTCAGATTTCACCAAACGTCAGACTAATGAATCCTTAATCTCTTGTTACATACATTGCTTAGTCAACCCATAAGTTTACTCAAACCTAATCCCTTAGAGAATGAGCCTAGGTGCGGATATTGAATATCAATTCCTTGAGTATCCAATACCTACACCCGCATTACGGGCTAGGGTTTAAGACTACTAATGGGCTAAGCTCCATTCCTAGATACATTTCCCACTAGGCATTTGTTTCAGAGCTAGTTTCAATGGTTATTTTCCAACACCCAATGGAACCTATATCATGCAAAGGAGATTCAATCCAAAGCAAGCATTAAGAATAGAAACATACACAACAATGAATGAACAACACACACACACACACATATATATATATATATATATATATATATATATATATCATTGAAAACGTAAGGATTACAATAGAATTCGTTGGTTACATCTAACCCCATAAAACAATGGGTAGAACCACTCAAAACAATGAGGGTAAATACAAAATAGAGATGAAGAGAGAATGAAGAACCGAAGGAAAGACCCACACACGAATGGCTCCAAGCTCCGGGAATCCCTTCCTCAGCTCCTAAAACGTGCCCAATGTGTGAATGAGGAAGAAACCCTTGAAAATGTCTTTAAATACGAGCTTGGGGAGTCAGATTAGGGTTTCGCGCCCGGCGCATAAGTCTTTACGCCCGACGCAATGTCTTCCAGAGAGTTTGAGTTACTCTCTGTCTCGATCACGCCCGGCGCGGGTAGTCTTGTGCCATGCGCAGATATGACTTGCAGAGGTGAGGCTCTGTTTTGCTCAAGCCCGGCGCGAGTCATCTTGCGCCCGGCATAGTCACTCTTCTCTGCTCCTTAGCTTCTTAGATTTCCAATCCTATGAATCTTCAGTCCTCAAGTCTCTAGCTCAATACCTGCACAAAAATGAGGTGTATTAAGATATTGTTAGCTAAATTTGGGTTAGTTATATCTGCACACAAAATGAACCAAAAAGAGACCAATTATATTGCAATGGTTCAAAGGATGAGTGGAATTGTTCAATAAGTCTTGTCCAAAAAGAAGTATAATTGAGACTTAACAACAATTACAATACTTGAGGGATCAAAAACACAATTAAGCCTAGAAGTTTTCAATCATGCATGCCAATATTTATGATCATGTCAAAATATAATTGTTCCGATAGGAGACTTCATTCATAGTTATTTTGTCATTTGGAGTATTGAAATGCATGACAGTTTGCTTTAAAATATTTAATTGTGAATTCAAACATTTTCTTAGCAACTATCTCATTCAAGAGTATTTAGTGAGAATTACTTGTTTTTTATTTCTTATACGATGAGGGTTTTATATTCATTTATTTCACATTTATAGGTTTTGAGATAAAAATTCACCTGAGTTTTCTATTATTAATTTCTCTAAAATCTTATTTTTAACTTATGTATAAGTTAATTTTATTTTATGAAAAAATTATTTTGATTTTCTTTCTTAATTTTTTCTTCTAAAAATGCTTTTGAAAATGTTTATCCAAATATAGCCTAAGTTGATAACAATAACTTTTTTTTTCTTATTCAAAAGAGAGCTTATTTGTATGGTTCTCTCTTTAGATCCCAATAATGGTAGGAGTATATATGTAAGGAAATCAAAGTCAAAAAGGTTAAAGAAAGTTAATTCATACCTTTAATTGGCTAGAATTGGAACTTTTATAACATTATTGCCTTTATCTTTTAGACTTTAATGTAGACAATCAATTGAGCTCTTATTAGATCATGTACTATTATAGATTAATTACTTTTTAAGTCGGTAACTTGTGTTGTTTAGAGGTGTTGACTTGTGTATGCTTATTAATTTCTTAATGTTTTATGTTTTGGACCTAAAGTAGGCGATAAAATGTCTTTATCTATTTTTGTTAACATCAAGTATTTAGATAAAATTACAAATATTTTGAAGAGGGGTGCCCTTGTGAGTTTGCAAATACATCATCTCAATGTGTTAATGGTCATCCTAATTGTTGCAACAACTTGAAAAGGTGACGTTTCTTTAATATTCATCTTGGCATAAGGTGTCATGTATCTTTGAATGTTGAGAAGTTAATGGCTTTGGTAAGATAGATCATGAGTGTTATTTGCATTATGTGTACATTAGATTTCCCATCCTCTCAAAAAGTTAGGCATTAAGAACCCTTTTCATCATCTCAAAAATTCATTCTAGGGAGGGTGGATTCTTTCTACCCCTCTAGGTGAATGAAAAGTCAACATGAAACTTAGGTTCTTGTTATTTAGGCAAAACCGAGGTCTTCTAATATTAAGCTCCTTGTAATAGGTGGTATCATACATGTTACATGCACTTTAAGGAAATGATAAGATAAATCTCCCTTGCATTCTTAGTAGAAAATGCATTAGTACAGTGAGATGAGTGAATAAACAGTCACAAAGTAAAATAACAAGATAAAATAAGCAAAAAAGTTGGTCACTTGGCCATAATATTATCACTTAATCATTTTCCATTTTTAGATATAACATTAAATTGTTTGACTTGCCAAGTAACTAGATTTCATTGGTTGCTGTAGCAATTAATTATATTAAACAATACAAGGGATTCTATTTCTCTATTTGTAGAAATGTTGAGTGGAGTAAGAATCTTGATTATAATTTTGCTTGGAATTTTGTTGCTCTTTGTTTTACATGAAGTGGTCTTGGATAATATAAACAACAAAAGGATTTGTATTAGTGTTTTGCAACAGTGATTCTTGCTTTTTTAATGGGTGGGTCCATTACTTGATCAATGTAATTAATAATTAAACATAAAAACAAAGATTGTTTGTGCAAGAGTCCATCACTTTAGAAGTGTATCACATATTACTTTATGCATGAAGAGACAATGACATGTATGGATGAGGTCAAGCAAGAGCAAAAGTTTTGTCATAGCCATTATGAGCGGACTTCATTTGAGCATTAACTTGAATTGTAATCATTCTAATGATAATGTTGTTTACTTGTTGAACTTTACTCTTAAGATTTTCATTCACTTAGGGTCAAGTTTGGTGATGAAAGGAAACATTAGTAGTAGTCTTTCTCCATTAAAATGTTTGAGACACCCATTGATATCTCATCCAAAATAATTTGATTTTAAATAATTAATTTTAAAATATTTAAATAATTATGGAAAATAGGTGAAATAAGAAAATTATATATTTATATATCAAAAGATATGCACTAAATAACAACGCATAATGGTTGTGATTGTAACATTTTGGACACACCACAATGTGAGAGATTCAAAGACTATACAAGTAGGATTACATAATTAAGGATGAGAAAGAATTAATTAGTATTATTTACATTAATAAGATGCATATATTTTTCAGCAACTCGTTATTTAAGAACTTCACAATTAAGTGTGTTTAACTTAGAGTAATTTAGGGATAGTAACCTTTTGAGATGTCTCCTATAAAGTGTGTGAGTAGGGATAAAATACATGAAAAGCCTTATGTTAATTTGTGAAAATAATTGTTGATTCTAAAAAGCAAGTTAGCATCATGGAGAGGGTTACCCACATAGGGTTTTGACTGGTGAAAGGTTTTGACCAACAACAAATTGAGTGAAGTATCATCAAGTGAAATATCATGGAGTGTATTTGTTGAGACGCCAATTCTAAGGGACGTTACAAATAGTATTAGAGTAGGTTATCTCTCCTAGTACGATGTGGTTCAAGGGTGAGTCAAGCGGAAGCTAATGGACTTGTAAAATCCTAAAATGAAAAGGATACAAAGGTTGTACAGGTGTGAGATTACATAATTGAAGGTAATTCAAATGAATTAAATAATATTACATATGCCAACAAGATACATCTACTTTTTTGTAACTTATCATTTAAGAACCTCAATTAAACATGTTTGACTATGAGCAATTTAGGGATGAGTAATATTTTGAGAAGTTTTCCAAGAAAATGTGTGAATGAGGGTGAAGTGTCATGAAATACAATCATTGAAACATCATATTTGAAGGGCATTATAATGATCACATTGCCATAGGTCAAAAGTACGTAGGTTAGTTAGTACAAACATCTATATAACAACCAATCAAATCTATGTACATCATATACAACCATCAAGAAAAAATTGTTATATAGAAAGGATGTGATCATACTAACTCATTATACATTTTTTTTTCTACTTAACCCTGGAGCAGCCATAAAAATAACTTTTATCATTCCTCTAGGAGTCTAGAAAGTAAGTAGGAAGTTTCATAGAAGGCTTAGTCAGCATGTTGACTAAGGCAATCAATTCGTACAAACACTAAAAAAAAAATCAAGATCAAAATACAATAATAAGTGCTACTAACATAAGATAGTTGCCTATAATAACAAGTATAATAATGTTGCCATAAAAAATAACTATGAAGTTAAGATAATTAGGTGTCTAAAGATTTGTTGTCAAAATTTAGGCGTATTATCAATAAAAGTTGCCTTCTTTGTTTTCCTTATTGTTTAGAAATTTAAGATAATATATTTGTGCACCAACAGCGAGTTGGCGCTATGGCGGCAAGATTGGCGCTGGAGCTGTGGAAATTTAAACTCAAGAAAGAGCTCCAGGGACTTGGCGCTATGGCCGTGAGTTCTGGCACTTCAGCACTGGAATTGAGATATGTCAAAAGGCCAACAGAAACTTGGCATTATAGCTGCAGAAGTTGGCGCTTCAGCGCTGGAACTTAAACATATTAAAAATCCAACAGAGAGTTGGCACCATGGCCATGGCCTAACGCTGGAGCATTGGCACTTGAGATACACAAAAAAGGCTAGGTAGAAAGTGACAGCCATAGTGCCAGTTTTGGAGTTGTAGCTCTAGAACTTAGAATTAAAATTCTAAGTTTTCAGACATCACAAACAACAGGTCTCCTTCCTAAGACATATACATATGACACCCTCCTTAGAAACAAAATTAACAATCAAATTTCACGTGAACTTTCCTAGCATAATAGTTATCACAACCTATTAACTGTACAAAATACTACAAACCATCATCAAAATAGCTTCTTACACACTAACATAGTAGATATGAAGTATGCAGCTAACATGATAATCAATTTTTTAAACAATCATAAAACACTTAAACATCAACAACAAGCATGACATCAAGCATCCTTATGAACAAACACATTTCACTCCACACTACAAATTATCAAAATAATCACAGACTCAACACGAAAAATATTGTATCACCACTATAAAGCATCAAAATAACTTCTTATATCCTAACACACAAAATACAAACAAAACTTAAACTAGATCAGCAATGTTAACACATTCCATAGCATGCCAATCATCAAGCAAAATTCATTCTGAAATCAAGCAACTCTATGAACAAAAACTCTTAACTACTCCCTATTCAAACTAAAACTTAGAATTTAAAACAGAAATTAAAACAAAAACATGCTAATTTAGTGTCTTTAGCTTGACAATTGTTGTATGATCATGGCTCCTTCAAATGAGTAATGGTAGTGAGTCTTTCAACTTCACCACCTAGATAATGCTTGAGCCTTTGACCATTGACTAACCAAGACCTTCTAGAAGCAGGATCTTTAAGTTCAATGGCTCCATATGATTTGACAGATTTAATTGAGAAAGGGTCTGACCACTTAAATTTGAGTTTCCTAGGGAAAAGCTTCAACCTGGAGTTGAATAGTAATACTTGTTGGCCAGGTTGGAAGTTCCTGTTCAAAATTTTCTTGTCATGGTATAACTTAGCTTTGTCTTGTAAGATCTAGAAGACTCATAAGCTTGCAACCTCATTTCTTCTAGTTCATGCAATTGGAGCTTTCTTTTCTCCCCTACTGCCTTCAAATCATAATTTAAGGCCTTCAAAGCCCAGAATGCTTTATGTTCCAATTCCACTGGAAGATGACAAGCCTTAACATTAACAAGCTGAAATAGTGAGAATCCAACTGGAGATTTAAAAGCAGTTCTATAAGCCCACAATGTGTCATCAAGCTTGATAGCCCAATCCTTCCTAGAACTAGCCACTATCTTTTCCAGAATTCTCTTTAACTCTCTGTTAGATACCTCAGCCTGTCCATTGCTTTAAGGATGATACGGTGTGGCGACCTTGTGCCTCACATTATAGTGCTCCAGAACTTTTTGCAATTGAGCATTGCAAAAATGAGATCCACCATCACTAATGAGTACCCTTGGTGATCCAAACCTGCAAAAAATGTTCTTCAAAAATTTTATGACAGTTCTGGCATCAGCTTTCTGCACAGCACTAGCCTCCACCCATTTTGAAACGTAATCAACTGCCACAAGGATGTATTCATTCCCAAAAGATGATTGCAAAGGCCCAATGAAATCAATCCCCCAGCAATCAAAAACTTCCACTTCTAAAATGTTTTGCAGGGGTAACTCATGTCTCTTGGAAATTGTCCCTGTTCTTTGACACTTATCACAGCTCTTGCAATGTTCATATGCATCTTTGAACAAGGTTTGCCAATAAAATTCGGATTGGAGAACCTTTGCTGTTGTTCTTTCTCCATTATAATGCCCTCCATAGGGTGAGTTATGACAATGCCAGAGAATATCTCTAATAGACCATCAACACCTATCTTAAACAGATACGGATCATCCCAAACATAGTAATTAAAATCTATGAAGAACTTCTTCCTTTGTTGCTAGTTATACTCCTCCGGAACAACCCCTGCTGCTTTGTAATTTTCCATATCAGCAAACCAAGGTCTTTCACTCACTGCAAGCAACTTTTCATCAGGAAATTCTTCTAAGATTTCTTCTTCTTGACTAGTCACCTGCTCATTAAAAAGTCTTGATAGGTGATCAGCAACATGATTCTCACACCCTTTTTTGTCTTTGATTTCTAAATCAAACTCTTGTAACAGAAGAATCCATCGGATCAATCTAGGCTTTGAATACGCTTTTGTCAACAAATACTTGATAGCATCATGGTCAATATAAACAGTGATCTTTGAACCCACAAGGTAAGATCAAAATTTTTCTAATGCATACACTATGGCAAGTAACTCCTTTTCAGTTATTGCATATTTAATTTGATTTTCATTCACTTGCATAGTGAATAACATGAAAAATTTTATCCTTCCTTTGGCCCAAAGCAGCTCCTATAACATAATCACTGGCATCACACATTAGTTCAAAATCAAGTTTCCAACCAGGAGCTGTGATTATAGGAGTTGAAACAAGCTTACTTTTTAACAGTTCAAAATCCTGTAAACAATCATGATCAAAATCAAACTTGTTATTTTTAAGAAGAAGGTTACTGAGAGGCTTAGCTATCTTGGAGAAATCTTTTATGAATCTTCTGTAGAATCCTTCATGCCCCAAGAAGCTTCTAATCCCCTTCATGTTGATTGGTGGTGGCAGCTTTGAGATGATATCAATCTTGGCTGGATCTACCTCTATGCCCTTCTGAGAGACTTTGTGGCCAAGAACAATGCCCTCTTTGACCATGAAGTGACATTTCTCCCAGTTCAGCACCAAATTAGTCTCTACACACCTCTTTAGAACAGTGTTGAGATTATCAAGGCAAACTTCAAAGGATGAGTCGAAAACGAAGAAGTCATCCATGAAGATTTCTATGCATTGCTCCACTAGATCAGAAAAAATTGCAAACATGCAACACTGAAAGGTAGCTGGTGCATTATATATTCCAAATGACATTTTCCTATACGCAAAAACACCAAAGGGACAAGTAAAAGCTGTTTTCTCTTGGTCTTCCGGATCCACAAAAATCTGATTGTAACCTGAGTAACCATCCAGAAAACAATAATAAGCTTGCCCTGCTAACCTTTCAAGCATTTGATCCATGAAAGGCAATGGGTAGTGATCTTTTCTTGTGGCTTGGTTTAACTTCCTGTAGTCTATACACATCCTCCACCCAGTTACAGTACGAGTGGGAATCAATTTGTTCTTCTCATTATAAATCACAGTCATACCTCCTTTCTTAGGCACGACCTAAACATGACTAACCCAAGCACTGTCAGAAATAGGATAAATCATACCAGCCTCAAGTAGCTTGGTCATCTCTTTTCTCACCACCTCTTTCTCAAGTAGTGTGTGCATACAATAAGACAGACTAATCCCTTTCAAAGTCCAACCAATAGCACCTTCATTGGCTTTTATCACTTGAATCAATTTATCCTCTTGCTCTTTTGAAAGCTGGCTACTGATTATGATTGGCTTCCCACCATTTTCTTCTAAGAAGACATACTTTAATTGTGGTGGCAATTGTTTCAATTCCAGCTTCACTGTCTGATCTTTTTCTTCCATCTTCAATTCTTCCTTTGACTGAACATTGGTTGATGAGCTTTCACCTTTATTCAATGCATCAACCACATCCTGGACTTCCTTATCTATGACTTTATCCAACTCTTCATCAAACATAAACAAAGCTTTCTCCAATGGTGAGACATTCTTGAAATTGCTTTGAGTTTCCAGATACACGTCATCTAATACATCAATTCTGAAACAATCTTTATTGCCCTTGGGAAACTTCATTACTTCAAAGACATTGAAATTCACCTCTTCATCTTGAACTCTCACATTCAGCTTTCCATCATCCATGTCTATGATAACCTGATCTGTTTTCATAAAAGGTCTGCCTAGAATCAAAGGAACTTCCACATCCTCCTCCATGTCCATGACTACAAAATCAACAGGAAACATGAACTTATCAACCTTCACTATCATATCTTCCACTATACCATGTGGAAGCTTGATTGATCTGTTTGCCAATTGCAAGGTCATTCTTGTAGGTCTTACTTCCACTTCTCCTATCTTCTTCAGCATGGATAAAGGCATCAAATTAATACTGGCTCCAAGGTCTAACAGTGCCTTACCCACTGATAAATTACCAATTGACACTAGGAGAGTGAAACTGCCAGGATCTCTGGACTTCTGACGTAGAGTCTTCTGTATAATAGCACTGCATCCTACCTCGAGCTCCACAGTCTCTTCTTCAAGGACTTTTCTCTTCTTAGTTAACAATTCCTTCATGAACCTAGCATAAGTGGGCATTTGCTCCATGGCTTCAGTGAAGGGAATATTAATCTGGAGCTTCTTTATGATATCTAAAAATGTCAGGAACTGTCTTTCTTTTTCTTTCTTAGAAGGAACATGAGGGTAAGGTAAGTTTCTTACAGGAACAGTTGAAATGACTTCCTTGCCCTTCTTTTTCTTGTTCTCCTTTTCCTCTCCATTTTTTTCTTTTATTTTCTCACTATCTACACTCTCATTTTTATTTCTTTCCTCTTCATTCTTCTCAATCTCTTCCTCAACCTCCCTTAATTCAACATTTTCTTTCTTTTCATTGTTCTCACTCACTCCAACATATCCACCAACTACCTTCCCACTTCTTGTTGTTATTGCTTGGCAACGCTCCTTGGGGTTGGTCTTGGTGTTGGCTGAAAATGGGCCTCCAGACATGTCAGCTAATTATTTAGCTAGCTGACCCACCTGTACTTCCAAATTCTTGATGGAAGCCTCAGTATTTTTCTGGTTGTTCATAGACACCTGCATGAACTGGTTTAGAGTCTCCTCCAATTTACTGGTTCTTTCATGCATACAGGGATACACAGGCTGTTGTTGCTGTGGTTGTTGTGGTGGTGGCCTATTGGATGGTCCAACTTCATTCCTTCATCCATATCCTTGGTTGTTGTTGTTTCTCCAACCTTGATTCCCCTGCATGTAATTGTTAGTATTATAATTACGGGAATTAAAATTACCTCCTTTCTGTTGGTTGCCCACATAGTTGACCTCTTCTTCATTTGAGTTCTCAGAACAGTGACCATTGGGATGTTCTCCCCCACAAAAATCACATTTTAAAGAAACATTTGATTGAGCTGGGGAAGAAGCAATAACATGAAGCTGCTATGGTATTTTGGCCATCTGCTTAGTCAGTGCTTCAATCTGTTGAGATAGCAGCTTGTTCTAAGCAAGGATTGCATCACTTGTACTTAGATCAAGAACTGCTCTTTTACGAGATTGGTGTCTTCCATGCTCTGCTTGGTGATCAGAAGATGCCAAAGATTCTAAAATTTGGGTAGCTTTTTCTAGGCTCACAGTCATCATGGTGCCACCAACTGCTGCATCCAATAACATCTTCACCTCAGGCTTGATTTCCATTAACAAAGAAGTTAAGTTGAGCTATATCCTCAAACCCATGGTTAGGACATTTTCTAAGCAATAACTTAAATCTCTCCCAAGCTTCACAAAATGGCTCATCAGCACCTTGCCTGAAAGTTGTGATTTTTGATTTGGCCTTAATATACTTGGATGATGGATAGAATCTATTCACAAACTTATTTTCCACATCACCCCAGCTTGTCAAACTTTGATTAGGGTGAGATTGTAACCAAACTTTAGCTTTTCCTGTTAGAGAAAATGGAAACAACCTCAAGTATACAGCTTCCTCATCACCTTCAGGTATTCCCATTGTTCCACATAGCTCATAGAAATTTGACAGGTGTGAGTATGGGTCTTCATGATCTAGGCCAGCGAATTGTTGTGAGCTAACCAAAGTAAGGAAGGCAAGCTTCATCTCCATAGCTCTAGAAGTATTTGGAGCTGCAATACTGGAGAAATGCCCAGAACCATGTTGTTGTGCGTAATCACCTAGGGTCCTTCTTGGAGGTCTGGCTGGTCCATGTCCACCATTATGAGTTCCTATTCCCTCTTCAGCCATCTCTGATTCAAGGAATGGTTGATTTGATGAAGTAGAAGAACTCGGAAGATCTTGCTGTTGTTTTTGGAGTCTCTCTAACTGTCTAAGCCTTCTTGTCCTACTGTTGTTCCTCCTTGCCGTTCTTTCAATTTTAGGGTCAAAATGTAATTTCTCGGCTAGAGTTTTCTCTCGCATACAATTTCAAGAAGTCTGCACAGCAAGGTAAGTCCACAAAACACAATAAGACAAATGTATCTATATATTATAAATATTCACAAAATGAATTATTTACACAATTACAAAATCACAAGAACAAGAATTACTAAATTGCACCAAATCCCCGACAACGGCGCCAGAAACTTGATGAGGTTTTTTGCGAACTCTCCACTTAGGAAGCAGACCAAGTTTTGTTGTAGAAATACGGTATCGTCCTCAGGGATTTGAGAGTTCAATAATTCCTACTCTAATGATTAATAAAAGAGACGTTGATGAGATTGGTATTGAACTAATGTGAAGTAAAATTGAAACGATTGTGTGAAAATTATAAGAACAATTATATGAAACAAGGATTGGACCCAGGAGCACTTGCTAACTCTCAAATTTTCTTAAAATAAATATGATTTCAATTTCATTACCTCCACGTTCATTTAGTAATCCAACAAGATTCCTCAAAGTCGAATCCTAAAGTGATTAATCTAAAACATGATTCCTCTATGTTTGAGACTAACACTTTGCATTAAGAACAATGACTTGAACACAAGTGACTAACCATATCAAGTCTATCCCTAGAACAAGAGATGGTTAGTTGCAAGATATAGTTCGGATTTTCAAAAATGTTTTCCAACAGGATTCAAAAACCAAAGATTCATACAACGGTTGATCAAGCTGATATAAGCATTAAAAGTAGAATCAAGCACAAGAAATGAAAATGAAATGCATATAAAGATTCAAGAAATAGAGGAGTTAGTAGTTACACTAGGACCAATCCTCAATGGGTTCAGCCACACATGGCCATTACAAGATAAGAGAAGTGAAAGAAGAGATTACAAAGTAGAAAATGAAGAAAAGAGGTTGATCTTCGTTCCCAAAGGATCCAACTTCCAAGTCTTCGTTCCTACCCTATTTTCTCCTCTTCGCGTGCTCTAAATCTTGCTTTATCTCTGTTTTCGTGATATCCCCCTATTTTCTTAGATTTCCCTTTTTATATGAGCTTTTAAAACAGGGGAAAAATGATTTTTCCTCCCACAGCTACAGCTGTAAATCCACAGCTATGGCTGTGGAGAGTCCTTCAAGGTGAAGTAACCTCCAACGCTGCAGTTACAGATCCACAACCATAGCTGTGGCAAATCCTTCATGGTGAAGTAAGTCCCAGCACTGCAGCGGTGAAACCATAGCTATGGCTGTGAGTTTCTAAAACTTTTATTGAGTCCTAGGTGCCCCATGGCTTTAACTGTGAGTTCATAGCTTTAGCTTCAAGTCTCTGGACCCTTAAATTTGCAATCCAGATTTCCACAGCTATAGCTGCAGAATCACAACTATAACTGCAATTTTCTGACCTCCTAATTCCTTCCCAGATTTCCACAGCTCGAGCTCCAAATCTACAGCTATGGTTGTGGATCTCTACCTTCTCAAATTTTCTGCACAAATAGAGGAAATTCATTAAGATTTTGCTACTACTCTTCTACCTTTTTAGTATAACTTGATTCTTCCAATTTAGGAGGTAAAATAACATATATAAATATCTACAATTACCAAAAAGAGTACCAAAAGTTGAGTGTAAATAAAGAATAAAAGACACTCAACAGACATAAATTATTAAATAATTTTCAAATTTTTTAAAACTTTGCAAACTTGATTTATGCATCAAGAACTTTTAATTCAACGGTTGAATCATTAAAATTTGATGTAAAATACAAGTTATTGAGTAGATTTAGTCTATTTTATACATATTGTTTATTTCATAAATATCTATCTGCACACATGTAAAGGTTATTTATTACAACTTTTGTTCCTTTATAATAGTTTTACACAAATCAAAAAACATAATAAAGTTTTCTAATTTTCATAAAATAATCTCCATATTTCTTATTATACTCTCTTTCATTTTTACTTCATAACAATTATATATCAGTTGTCATACATAAATTAATTAAAAATTAAAAAATATAAAAATATAATTAATATTATTGTCTTAAAATTTACAAATATAAATAAATAAAAACAAAATCTTACTATAAATCGAATAGATAAAGAAAAAGAGAGTGAGAATAGTACATATCTTAAACAAAATAGCCTAGTCGACAATAGAAAATAGTTTAGGCTCATGATATATACACCTCTTTTTTTATAAGTACACCTCCTTTATTTTTTTTAAATAATATAATATTTGTAGTTTTTTTAAAAAAATTTCCCCTAATTTTATACCTCCAACTCATCTTTTTCACACACTTTTTTTTTTCTTTCAATTTTCACATGCATCATTTCGTCTTTTTTCAATTTCTCGCCTATTTTAGCTGGTAGTTTTAACTCTCTTGATTTTTACATTATTCTTTTTTCTCCTAACCTCTTTCACTTTTTCATATATACCCACACCGTAAAAATGGTACGCGACAACATTGTAAGTATGTGTGACTTCCTCGACAATTTTTTACCGAATTAGACACATTTTTTTCTTCCAATACTTCCTCTCCTTTTACCCCTTCAAAAACCTTAATACTAAGTTTAATGTTATGAATAAAAATATTTTCACTATTCCAGAGTACTGTGCAGGATAGTGAAATTAGTGTTCTAGAAAGATCTTTCTATTGTGTTTTTTTTTTTTTTACATATTTTCGAAAAGTACTTTCCGAAATAATATGTAAAAAAATACAATCAAAATTGTTAAGAAAGCCACACACACCTATAATATTGTTGAAAAGTAGTTCTACATTTTGAATGTGTGTGAAACTAAAAGCGGGAGAGGGGAAGAGAATAATGCAAAACTAAAAAAAATAAAATTAGCTATCAAAATAAGTGGGATGAAGGAAAGGTAAAGGATGCATGTGAAAATTGAAAAAAGGAGGAAAGATGTGTAAAAAAAGTATTAAATTAAATTTTGTGGGTGTAAAATTAAAAAATTTTATAAATTAAAAATTCAAAATATTTAAAAAAATTTAATTATTTTTTAAAAAAAGTAGGTATAATTTAAGAAAAAAAGAGGTATATATATCGTGAACCAATAGTTTATTGGTTCATGATATATACACCTTCTTTTTTCTATAAGTACACCTCCTTTTAAAAAAAATTAAAATTTTAAAATATTCTAAATTTTTTGTTTAAAATTTTTTAATTTTACATCCACAACATTTAATTTAGTACTTTTTTTTCACATATCTTTCCTTATTTTTTCAATTTTTACATGCACCCCCTTATTTTTCCTTCACCCCACCTATTTTGGTAGCATGTGAAAATTGAAAGAGAAAAAAAAAGTGTGAATAAGAAGAAAAAAGTAGCAAATTGAAAGTTGAAAGTGAAAAAATAAATTTTTTTAAAAAAATTATAATATTTTATATTTTTTTTTAAAAGAAAGAGGTGTTCTTATAAAAAAAAAAATGTATATATAGCCTAGTTTATTTGAAGATGGCGATGAGTTACCGCTAAGTCCGGAAATAATATTGGGCCGTTTAATAAGCCCATCTTCATAACTGAAGCGGGATCCTGGTTTCGTTGGTGCCCCAGTTTCAGTGTGTGCAGTGGGAGAAAGCTAGCAAGCTGGGGTTTAGGGTTTAGTGAACATGACCAAGTTCAGGAAACTCGGTCGACCCACCGGTCACCGAATGTCCATGCTCAGGTTACTTCATGATTTCAGTTTCATTCCTCTTTATGCAAATTAAGATGCTGAATCGTCGCTTCCCATTTCTTTAGAACCATGGTCTCGCAGTTGGTGAAGCACGAGCGCATCGAAACTACTGTCGCCAAGGTACGGATCAAAGCGGCGTCGTTTACCACTCTCACTCTCTCAATTTCGGAATTTTTATTTTATAATTTGGTCGCAGGCGAAAGAGATCAGAAGACTCGCGGATAATATGGTGCAGCTTGGAAAGGAGGTTTGTATGCGTCTCTTTATGATTCTAATGTGGTTCATGTTTTTGTAGCTTCTTTTGATTTGTGTAATTGTGTTTGTTCCGAGATGAATTTTATTGAGGGGTTGAAATTGTTTTAGGGATCCCAATGTGCTGCGAGACGTGCTGCTAGTTTTGTGCGAGGAGATGACGTCCTTCACAAGCTCTTTACAGAGCTGGCTTATCGCTATAAGTAAGTAATAAACATGATTCCATTTTGATTGCTGTATGTGACAGTAAGATGTAACACTGACCAGAGATTATGTTATGCAGGGATAGAGCTGGGGGATATACCAGATTGCTTCGAACCCGAATCCGAGTCGGTGATGCTGCACCAATGGCCTATATCGAGTGAGTACATTGCTACTTTCTTTTTGATAGTCTAGTTTTAGACTCATTTTTTTAGGTTCTGTTATTTGGATAATCTGCTTGATTTCACTTAAGTGATTTTTTTCTCATAGTTCTTGATGTTGCCTGCCTGCGTAATATATTTTTTGTTGTCAGAGTTTAATTTTCAAATCTTCAAGGTTGCTTAAATTGAGGTTGAAATTGAAACTTTTGGTAAAAATAATTATGTGCTTTGATACAGGTTTATTGACAGAGAGAATGAGCTTAGGCAGTCAAAACCACCAACTCCTCAACCACAACAGAGAGCACCCCTTGATCCCTGGACACGTTCTCGTCTCAGCAGGCAATTTGCACCTCCTAAAGAGGAAAAATCTGGATCTGATTTGTGAATTATTCAAATGTAATGCCGATACTCTGTTTTCCCCGCATGGTGTGAGATATCTGAATTTTGGTCTTATTGACATATGGTTTGAAAAAATATAACTATTCTATGCTTATTACTAGAGGAGACTGTTCATTGCTAGGTAAAAATTAATTTGACTGAACCTGTAACTGATAAAGTAAAAGAAAAATTTCATAACACCATTATCTCTATGAGTTTTGATAGAGTTTGATTATTTTGTTTTAATTGGAACTTTGATAGTTTTATTTTAATCCCAGTAAGAGAATGAAATTCAGCCTAGCGAGGGGAAAAAAGTTAAATGAATTGACTTGTACTTGATTCGAGAACTTATGAAATTCTGATCCTTCCTCATTTGGTATCTATAGCCTAAATCAATAACTTAATGCGCAACCTTGTAATGTGATCAATGCGTGGAGGCACTACCAAGTTCAGTCAAACTGTCAAAGTTGCTGATCGTTCCACAGGAGCAATATGAAATATTTAAGGGATATTTAACAAGCAATATGGGAGGGATACTTAACACACTGATGAATTCAATATTGGATAGTTTTTAGTGAGAGAATTTTCAATATATTCTGAGATAGCGGACGAATAAACCATTGACTTGTTCAAGAATGAGAGAGAAAGGATGTGTTACCTTATGTAGTAAGTTTCACTAGATACAGTATTTGGCTATTTGCTCAATGTACATTAAGACATATTGAAGAAAACTAGTGCAATACACATTGTAGTTTTGATATACTTTTTGAAAATTTACGAGATGCATTGGATGTTATAGATGTGTACAAATTCCATCTTCATGGTTACTGGATAATAGTCCTAGCCTTTGGAAGATTGTTCGGGAGAGCTAGAGTCTTGTCTGAAGATTAAAATTTATTAAAAATAAACTTGACAACAAATTTGAGGCTTTGGTGTATGCTCTCTTTATTTATTGAACCAATTAGTAATGGATGACCAAGAAAAGTCTCTCTGTTTTGAGGCTTCCAAGCTCGTGGAGACATTGCTAAAAGATTTATGCACTATTAAGCAATGCTAAGGCTGTTCTAATGGTATAAGCAAACAGTATCAAGCCTTAATAAGTGTTTGGCACATTGAAGTGGATGGAAATTGCCTGACTCACTCTGTTCCACCAATAAGATTTTGCCATATCCATGAAAAATTCAGGTGACTTGTTTCCATTCATAGTCCCAATTTTGTATCTCTCTTTTGCTCCCTCGCCCTCTCCAACTCTCCCCTGTTGTGCATCACTGCACTAGCCGGTTGCACAACTACACTGTCCCTGCTGTCTAATTCGACAACTCTATCGACCCCTTTTGCGTTGCACACAATATTATATGAAACGCTGTCACAGAGGACTGCATCTCACACAAGGTGTCCATGTTGTGGAGGAGGTGATGGATGAGGGGAGGTCGTGGGCGTGGGTGGATAAGGTGGTGGTGGTGTTGAGTATCTTGGCGATTGTGGAGGAAGGTGAGAGGAGCAAAATTGGGATTGTGAATGGAAACAAGTCACGTGAATTTTTAATTTATGTGGATAGAGTGTGACAAGTGATTTCTATCCAATTGAAGTGATAATAAGTCAAATATAGTTGATGTTTTTTGTCCCAATGCAACCATATAAGCATATCCTTTTCTTAGGACTTAGATATGACCTGATAGGATATTCATTCAACCTCACCTCTTGTCTCCCACACCTTCAAGTTTCCCTATTATCATGGCCATTGCCTTTGATTTTGACCACCACTGCCAGTGTTTTCTCATTAAATTTTGTTTCCTTGTTAATCTGATGTCATCAGGGAATTCATACATTTCCACATTCCTTGACCTGACTGGCAGTTTTAAGGTTCATTTTGTAAACTTCTGCAAGTCTGTTTACATCAGTTGAAATTTCCTTTGATTGAGGAAATAAAGAAAGGTGTGGTGAAATGAGACGGATTTATAAAGCCATATACTGGACTGTTTAATAGGTCATGTATAACTTTATTTTTTTATAAAGCCATATACTGGACTGTTTAATAGTATTCTTTCCCTCGTAAATGGCTCTATTTACTATCTGTATAGTGAATCTACGGTCTGTACGTAAATAGTGTTCAACTGAGTGATCATTTCACTCGAGTATTTTTTACCCACAATCAGTGTCAAATATTTCCTCCTAAAATCTCTAGTAATGACCAACCTCTTGTATTAGTCCTTTTATACTATTAGGCTTTATATTGCCTCTTATTGCTGGGCATTATGCCCAACTGCATTTTGTCCTTTTAGTCAATTCCTGTCATGGAGCTACTATAGGGTTACAGGTCCAGCCATTTTTGCTTTGAACAAAATCATGTATCTCCAAAATTTGGATTTTAAACTTGAAGTTTGAAAATGGTGTGAGACCCGTGGCTTGTTTTCTCATTTCTCCCTCTCAACTCTCAAACTCTCGCTCCCTTCTTCTCTTTTTGCTTGCTTTGCTCCCATTTTCCTTGTGGTGACATTGGTTTGAAGGTGCTGATTCTTAGAGTTTGGACTTGCTGAGGTGTAGACGTTCCTTTTCTTCTCTTCCCCGTTCAAGCTCTTCTTCAATCTTCTTCTCCGTTTCTTCTTCCCGGAGCTCGGATTCTCGCACCAAGGTAAGGGAAGCTAGTTTTGGCTGTGTCGATTGTTGGGAGTGAGCTATAAACTCACTTGATGGCTGATTATTGCGGATTGATGGCTGAGATTGCTGAAAATGGAGTTTAAGGGTTTTCGGGGTTTTGGAAGAAAATTCGGGTTTTCTTTGTTTGATGATTTCATGTGTACAAAGATGGTATTTTTGAACTCTTTGATGAAAATGTGACATTTTGGCTGGTTTGCATGTGCTTGGGAAGTTGATTTTGTGCAGGTTTTGGCAAAATTTTTGAAGTTTGTGAGTTGCTGCTGGGTATCACGCCAGGCGCAGTTCTTCGCACCGGGCGCATAACCACCAAAGGGCTCCATTGGGCAAGCCCGCTAGGCGCAATGGTGTATGCATCGAGAGAGCTTGAGAGTGTGAGCCTCTGGATGGCCCACGCCGGGTGTGGCTTGGACCGCGCCGGGCGCGATATCAGTGTGTAATATGTTTTTGGATTTTCTGATGTCGTGCCTGGCGTGACCATGTCTCGCCGGGTGTGGGTACTCATTGGAAGTCTCTGTCAAGGGGCGCCGGGCGCAATTGGTATTGTGTCGGGCGTGAGACTTTGGGGTGGTCTCTGTCCTCCTTGCGCTGAGCGCGGGTTTGGGTGCCGGGTGCATGAGACTCCTCAGAGTCTCTGGCTAGGTTTGCGCTAGGCGCAATTGGTTTTGTGCTAGGCGCGTTTGAGCCTTGGGCTCTCTGGATGGTCTACGCCGGGCGCGAGTACTCTTGCGTCGGGCGCGCTGGTCCCTGGTGCCCTCTAGTTGTGCCACGCTGGGCGCGACCATGAGTGCGCTGGGCGTGGGTGTTATGGTTACATATGTGATGTTAAATGATGATTAAGGTTGAATTATGCTAAAATTGTTGTTAGATGATAATGCTGAATTATGATATTGCTGTGCTGTGAGCTGTTTAAGCTGTGTTGTTTATTATTGAGCTGTGTCGCATGCTGATATATGATGAATTGTTGTGCTGTGCTGCATGCTGATATAAACTGTTGTAGGCCGTAAGGCTGAGCTGTTGTAGGCCGTAAGGCTGAGCTGTTGTAAGCCGTAAGGTTGAGCTGTTGTAGGCTGTAAGACTGAGTTGTTGTAGGCCGTAAGGCTGAGCTGTTGTAGGAGATCTCCGAGCTGATATGCGTGACGACGCATTGTGTGTTTACTGTTGTTATTGCTGAATGATGTATGCTGTGATATACTATATGCTGATATTGCTGAACTAGATGATATGTTGTTAGATATAGCTGACTATAATTATTGTAGTTATATGTTTATATGCTGATTCTTTTCACTAGCTTACCCTTTGTTATTTCCATGTGGTTTGGACTGCGATGATCATACGTTGTATGGGAGCAGAGCAGGGTTAGGTTGGTGTCAAGAGGCAGGTCTGCAGCTGGCAAATGGAGTTCTTGTTAAAGACATTTTGATAAAGAAGGTTTTGGCTATAATCCTTATTGGAAAAAAAGACATGCTAGATTTCTCTTTTTTTGCTTGAAAAGCTTGAAAATGGTTCAGCCCGTAGAGCTCGTTTGACGCATATCCAGAGACGGAGGTAGCCTTCATTGATGGATAATATACTAGTTATTCTTTTGATGTTTTGTTGTTTTTGGGACACTAGTTTGGCTACCTTGGACTGTATTTTTACTCTGATTTATTCAGGCCCCAGATTAGACCTTGTGTATATATTGTAGTTGCTTATATATATATATGCACACTCTTTTCTGTGTGGTGTTGTGGTGTTGAACTGTGTGTGGCGGCCAGGCGGGTCGTTACAAATGGGACGTAAAAGTAGAGAATTGGTGAAAGGTTAAGTTTTAATCTTCGCTTTGAGCATTCGAAAAGATGGAAAATCAAACGAGATTCAATTCTCTTTCTTATTACACTTGAAATTCAAAAGGAATAGAAATATTTGTAAATTGTCTCCAATCCATTTATAATTTTTTAAAGCTTAACATGAATGTGTGAATAAAACTTGTTAAACTTTTTTTGTTTAGCATAAAATTTATTAGAAATGGATTGACCAAAATCTAGCCTAAGAGAGGAGGATTACTTTAGTCTTATTGTAGGGATTGCTTTGGCCAGATATGAGACATCTTAACACACCCATCATACTTAAGATCAAACATTTGGAATGGGAAGTTTCCATGACTAAATATTTATTTGTAAAGCTTGCATGACTAAATATTTAATAGTGATCTAACATTAAAATTGGACAGACCTTAACACTATATTAGAAATGGACCGGGCTTAACTAAACTCTAAACACTAAGTAGGTACCGGAGGATTAATCCATGTCGATGGTATCTTAACAAAATCTATACTTGATTTACTGGCTTTACATTTGCATCAAAAGAATACCTGATTTTCATATGAAATTATAAGTGAAATAGATTAGTATGGATGGAGTGTGCCTCTTAATTATGACAATATGCATTGATTTATCCTCTGAAAAAATTGAAAATATATTATTTTCATCCCTTTACTTTCGTATATACCAAGTATAGAACTTGAATATACAACAATTGACTGTCCTGCAGTCAATTATATCCACATGAAATGCTGGAATTTTGAGCCAGTGGTTTCTGTCTGTAAAGCTTCTTTAGGATTAGCTAGTTTTTCTTGTTTTCTGCTCATGTTTCGTTTGATTGATGTTTCTCATGTGAGTCATATCTCCTTTTTCCTTGTTTTTGGGAGGATTTGGGATAGATAGTCTTCTTTGGGATAGACAGTCATGTTCGTATGCCCTTGCATACTTATGGTATTACGTGTAGCTTCTTTAATTCTTTGTTTAATAAAGTTTCCAATTCTTTCTAATGGGCAAGAAATGAAGAAGACAAGGTTTTGAAGTGGTCCCTTTCTCCTCTGCACTAGCAATGCCAAAACTCAACATTTTCCCCACAACTAAAAGCAAATGGATAGAACTAGGATGCGCAAAATCTGCTTCGTCATGATCCACAATACAAGCGTGCAAGAACATAACCTTTACATTGCTTTGCTTGCAATACAGTATACGTACTGCCTCACGTCTCCATATTCCTTTCATTTTCCTTATCTCATATCATATGTATAGAGTATAAAGAATTCTATATTGGTCAATGGGTCAATATATTTGTTTCTTTATCGTAATTGTAATGCATGGGATGTTGTACCAGGCATACGTAGCGATGGGTGCAAGGCTTCCTTATTACTATAGCAAGTCTTTCCCATGCTTTAAGGTACAAGCCTGTTTGGTTGTAATACTGCCACGTGTTCTGCCTTGGCCACTAACATATAATTTGAATTGTTTTCCCTTTTTTGTTAAATCATTGCGGGTGATGCTATCAATAATTGTTTAAAACATTGAATTAGCTACTTACCCTTCCCAACAATTTTACCTAGCAATTTTTTTTTCTAACCCTTCAAAAGGGTGTGGAACTAGGGGAAAAGAAAGATATGGAAATAAAAGAGAAAAAAAGGGAGAGAAAAAAAAATGAGATGTTATATTTGATGTTATTAGAAAAGAAAGAATGAGTGAAAAATAAATGTAAGAGGCCCTTTAGAGAACCGGATATATAAGTAGTCATTTTAAATCTAAAGGTGAGTCACACTGAGAACTTTTTGTAAGGTAAAGTTTAGTTTTTTTTTTTTTTTTTGTGTGTGTGTGTGTAATAATGAAAAAGTTGACAGATAAGTCATTCACTGCCATTTTTAAGAACCAAGTATGTATGAAATATATATTTTTAAAAATTTCTTAAATTGTATGTCTCGAGTGCAAAGACTAAGACACGTAAAAGTAAAACAAATCTGGAGGCAGGAGGGAACAGAGGAGGTCAACTGGTGCAATGTTCCTTTTCAGATTAATAAGAAATATTTTTTATTTCAGTTTATTAACCTTTTCATTGCAGTTTTGACGACTTTTGGTAGTGCCAAGACCATGGTTTGGTGAAATAGTCTATAAAAGGACACTCAAACGAATGTCATCAATTTGAAGAATATTTTTTATTATAATTGCTTTATAAGAATGAAAATAAAGCAAAAATAATAAACACGTGTCATGTGTAGTTGTCTTGGCAGCTGATTAGGTGTTTGATGTTGCCATCCAGTTTCTTCAAATGCAGATGAACTTCATTAGCATGAAACATTAAGAGAATTTTTTAACAATGATAAGAGTGTTTACCTACTAAGGATATGCAATTAACTTAAGGCATTTTTGGAAATAAGAGAAAATTAGGGAGAGAATTTAAACCCTGTAGAACAATTGAAAGCCTTTAGCTAGGGATGGATATAAAAGTAAAAGCGTTAATGATGTATTTGGATGAGGAATTTTACAAATTCAAGAAATTTTAAATTCTTGATATTTGAATTACTTTGATTTCAATATCTATCATTCTTAAAATATTTTGTTGGATAAGTCGATTCAAATTTCTCAAATTTTAAATTGTTGGGTTGGATATGATAATTCGATTCCACCATGGTAAAATTGCTTTTAAAAATAATTTATATGTTGAGATTTTTAAATTAAATTTTATAAAAATAAATATTAGCTAATTTTTAAATATTTATAATAATTTTAAAAATTAATATTAGATAATATTTAATAATTTTAAAAATATTTTTGAATATTAAATAATTAAAAACATGAAGAGATAAAAGATAAGATAAAATATATAAGTGAAATAAGAAGAAAAAAAATACGAGAAATTTCAAATTCTTACTTTTTTGGGAGAATTTGAAATTCTACTATTTCAAGAAATTTTACAAATGCTTGAATTTCAAATTCTTTATAAATTTTCCATCCAAACAAGGTACTTCACCTCAAAAAATTTAAAATTCTTCAAATAAATGAATTACTCCATTTAAATTCTCCATTCAAACACACTATAAAAGTCTTCGTTTGTTAAAGGCATTTCCCTATAATGGTAGAAAATAGGAACATGTGGTCACCTTTACTCTCAATCCAATGAACAATTGTTTTCATTAACCTAATCCCTTTCAAGTAGCAACAACTCTCACTAAAGCGACAATTATTCTTTATAGTAAATGCTTTTAATAACAAAAAAAAAACGATTTAATCTGGACCAATGATAAGTCAAAAGATAATGTAATAGTAAACTCACCTTCTCTTTTCACGGAAATAGCAAGAATAAATTAAGGGGACTACGTGTTTGCATATTAGGCACCTTAATCATTAAACTGCTATTAGTTTGGATGAATAATTTTGAGAAATTTTAATTACTTTTTGTACTTGAAAGGAGTAAAAGATATCTTAGAAGCCATTGCAAATTAAGACCATGCATACTTTGCTGACTATTTACTATTTAGTTCCACAGCCAATTAGGTCAATGGCATTGTTATGTCTCTTTTGTATTATAGTGGCTTGTCAACTAGAAATTAATTGTTGATAGCTTATAAAATAATAGTTGATATTAATTACGTACAAGGAGTGTCAATGTTTCCATCTCTATGCTTGATATTATTTTCATTTTAAATTTATATAAAATTTTATATTTTATTTTTTAGTAAAAGAACATTTACAAATTAATCTTTATCTTAATGTTATAACAGTTATTAAATTTAGTCTCTTTTAATATTTCTTTTTAACATATATTACACTTCACTTTGGTTTCTAAATGAAAAATATTTTATATTTGATGTTTATATGGACATCTCTCTCTCTCCTTTTTTTTTTTCCTTAGTGTTTATATAAGGGATTAAATATATTTTTAATCAATGTAAATAGGTAAATGGTCAATTTTAAGAAAAATAAACTATTTCCTTTTGATATCTCATTTATGAAAATGTGTTGAATGTAGTTCTTGTCCTTCACTAAACATAATCTCTTTTTGATCTTTTGTTTATATATAAATGAGTGATAAAAAGAAAAAGAAAAAGAGACAGTATATAATACTTAAGTAATTTCGGCAAACAGTTTTTTATAAATACAAAAGGATTTTTATATTTTGTAGGAATTATAATAAAAGAAATGTTGAGTGTAAGACTAAGTTATTAACTTAATTATGGTAAAAGTTTTTTCTGGTCCAATGAAAGTGGAAAAAAAAATAAAAAAAGAAAAGAAGTTGAGATTGGGCAGAGTTGGTGAGTACCAAAAACTAGAATGAAACTGAAAGATGAAGGAAAAAATATTCTGGAGGACGTTACTCCGTCTATATTGACTCAAACGCCCCAACAATGCCATCATCAACTCTTTCTCTCTATTCTATTCTTCACAAGCTCTCACATCTCTCTTTCTCTCTTTGTGCTTCTCAACAACAACATTGCCTATATCTTCTTGGTTCATGCGTTTTGGTAAATAACAACGTTTAATTTGGTCTTCTCACAATTCTTATGTTTTTGCCTGCTGGACTAAATTTACCATGTACTATGTAGCTACTTCTTGTCTTTTCCTACTTTAATTTGACACTTCTATGATTCTATCAACTTCTTTTTCCAAAATACACTGAAAACCAATCCTGATATTGCAACTTCAAGATGAGAAACACCTTAATCTGATATTAAAGTTGTTTGTTGGTTTAGATGTTTCATTGCATGCCCCTGTAGCTGAATAGTTAATAATATGAGAGGAACAATGGGTACTTCTCCTCATGCCGTTGAAGCTCGACACCGTTTGCCAGCATCCATGTGAGTTTATTTCTTCTTCCCTGCTTTTCACCCTTTCTCTTGTTGGATCACAAGATCAGGTGTTTTTCTTTCAACATAAAGCAATTCCCCACTAGCTTCAATGGTTGCTAGTCCAAATGATCATGTTTCCTGCTGGGACCGATTATCATAATTCTTAAAACATGGATTTTAACCCTATCTCAACTCTAAAGATTCACTTGTGAAGTAAGTTATTCTAACTATTCAATCCATGTAAGATCTCTATCAATGTAACGAGATGAAAAGTCTAATTTAATGTTTTTCAAAAATTTAATTTAAATATATTTACAACGATTAACAAGTTGTTAGTTCGAGTAATACTAAATTTAGTCTCTTTAAATTATTAGCAATAGTAAACTTATATTATAGTGATGATAGATAGATATACCTTCAGTTTAATTAAATTATTAGTATATATTTAAAAATATTATATTTTATAGTTCTTAATTTTATATGTTAATTTCATGGATGATCATTTTTTATATTTATATTTTTTTCTTTATGTGTATAATAATGATGATTATTATTTTTTTTTAAAAATTATTCTCACTAACTTAAGCTAATCTATTAAAGCTTCTTCCTGAATTATGGTTTGCAAGCTGTCATTAAAACTTTTTTATTATTGCCACAGCAATGTGTTATTAAAAGGCAATGCAGTTGTTTTCCATAGCCTTTTAAATAGGTTTACATTTCACCTTATAACTAGGACCCATCTTTATATTATATGATGTTCTGTTCAAGGATAAAAAGCTATATCTCTTTTGTCTTCCTTTCTCGTAGGATTTCTTTTTGGTGAATCTTTCATCGGATTTTTTTTTTTCTGTTTTAATTCGATTTCGACTAGGTTAGGACTTAGGAAGCACACATGCTTCAAATTAGACACTTGACTAAATACTTCAATCTTCGTTGTTATATTTCTTGAGTTTTTATATCAACGCGAATAAAATATTAGAATAATTTGAAAAAAAGTATTGTTTTAACTAATGCTTGCTTAAAAATATTAAGGATTTGTTAAGTTTGAGAAAGGGATTTTTTTTTATTTTTTTATTTTTACTTATAATTATGAAAATGACGACACTTTAAATGTTTTCGCCATTTTCTGATTACCTATTAACACGTGAAACAAATTTGTAAAAGGTGACGGATTACCTATTTTAATAAAAACAATTATAAAAAGCTCGCCTTATTTTAAATTTGAATTTAAAATTATGTGACCTGTTTATAATTATTATTCAAATAGGAAATGAAAACAAAATTTTAGTTTTTAAAGCCAAATAGGTTTAATTTGCTTCTCTCTTTTAATTAAATATACGTATTTTATATATATCTAAGCTTAATTTATGTTAATTTTGTACGATGTACCATAATTGTGTTATATCTTATAATTTATAAAATTTGTTAGATTTTTTTGTTGTTGCCATTCTTATATTATATCATGATGTCTAGTATCTATATATGTTTCCTAGTAACCAAGGTAAAATTGGAACAAAGACCTAATTGAAAGAAACTGCGTGCTACATAACTTAATTCTATCATCATGCATGCACCTAGTTGGATTTGAAGTATTTCGTAACGCTGTCAAATCCTTTTCAAAACAACTGGAAGGACCTGCGTAGAGTTAACATTTTGTGCGATCCGTACACCCTTCATATTTTTTGGAAATGACAATGACATTTTATCTCTAAATATTTCATATTTACGGTCGAAGAAACCTAACTAGGTGGCAACCACTTCCATATTTTTCTCCCTCGAAAATTTCATGCTTTCGTGCAAAATGTATATAGCCAAGGATTTAGCTTTATCTGCGTTATCAGGTCTGTATCAACAGTGAGTCACGTAGGGAGCAATATTCCTACGACGGACCAACTATATATTTTAGGTTAATTACTGTTATTATTAAATAAACACAAGAATGTTGCTTAAACAAACTATCCTTGATCAACACGCTATGATTTCATTCGAGTTAATTACATTAAAATTTCTTGCAAATGATTCGATTCTATACAATTGGTAACAAGAGAAAGTGCAACAATCAGTTTTACACTTGAAACTTGGAGGGTTTTTGCATATTTTAAAATTATGGGGTCCCATGTGAGTTTAAAATAGATAGAGTAGCAAGAATCATAATTCATAATTGTTTAACATGCTCACTACTTTATTGAATTGTGTCTGTGAACCTTTGATTGCACACACACACCACACACATAGTGTATGAGTACATTTGCTGTATTTTTAGTTTCTGGTATGAGTTCATACTCTAGAATCAGAAGTTATGAGATGTTTCAATCCGTCAATGCCTTTTGAGTTCCTTAAACCACATCTGTAGGCCCAATAATGAATCAGTTATGCTTGCGTAGAGCTTAAGAAATTGTGATTATAAGATTTGGAACAGAATGATTACTGTATGAGACTGATCAATATTCTTTTTAGATTTTACTTGATCTTAATTAGGTGAAAAATTGTATCTATTTCCTAAACATAAAAGAGGTGTATAAATTAATCGTGACGGTGATTCCTCTTGTGGCCCTTAGTTTTAAGAGGATTTTGGTATATTATTTTATTTAGTCAATGAAATTATAATCAGTACGTGTGTTTTGTTGCCTCATTAGATCCAGTTTAAGTGGTCTTAATTTTTTTAATTTGTACTTTGGTCTCAAGGTCATAATTGCAGCTTTTTTAAAACATGGTATTGTTCTATCTGTGTATTCGACTGGTAATGAAGTTTATGATATGATATTCTTAAAAATATCATATAACATTACATTCTAATTGAACATCACCATTATATTTAAGTAACGAGAATACACGCAATTCATAATTTTATTGATTAAATAAATAAACAAAAAAGACATCAAAAACCTCTCAGTACCGGAGAAATCACCTAATTTAATTTAATTCATATACTAGACACCAATTTTTAAGTCCTTAGCATTAAAAAACTTCACATTTTGTTTGCTACATAAAAAATGTTTAAGGGTCAATTCCAACTGTTATTAACACTTTAAATAAATGTATATATAAAAAACACTTAACATAATGCTTAATTGTTTAATGTTTGTCCTAATACTTGAACTTTTAAACATTAACCAAAGTGTTGGGACTGATCCATTCATGTTCATGAAAAGACTAAAATGTATGTTTTTTTCTTCCTATAAAAACCAAATCCAAAATGTTAAAGTAAAAAGGCCAAATTTTTAATTGACTTATTAAAACCTGTAAACGTCGATGGACAAAGTTAACACAAAATTTTCCCATTCTAATAATATTAGAGTTGAGGCTAAGGTTGACTTGTCTATTAAGCCAATAAAACTCATATTTGCAATTGTTTCTTTTTTTCTTATATATAGTAAATTTGTTCTTGAATGATCACGTGGTACAGTGAAGATTTATACAAACGAAGACTGCCAAGAAGCAAAGCAAAAGATGCAGAGAAGCCTTTCCACTTATCAATCCAAGATAGGAGCTCAAGATGCAAGTTATCTTTCTTAAAACTTATCCTATTGATAACCATATGTGGCACTTTTGTAACACTACTCTACTCTCCCGAGGTTTACAACACCAACCATTTATCAACCTCTGGCTCTCGGTAACTATTACTATTACTCTACAATTGCACGTGCAACAGGGTTAATTTTATATCCTTTTTTTTAAAATAGAAATCATTAGATTATGGACAAAACTTAGGTGTAGTATTATAGATATGTTAGTGTTATTCTCTGGTTTTCACTTTTATAATATACATAAATGTATATTGCTGATGTAGTTTTAACCGGAGAACAGCATTAACAGTGTCGTGTCATAGATATTGTATTTAAGTTTTGTCCTTAGTTTTATATTAAGGTTTGAGTGTATCTCCTAATTTTTCCAACAGGTGGATATGGGGTGGCTCGGATCCTCGTTACTTGTCCAATGTAGACACTGACTGGGATGACATATTGAAAATTACGGATAAGCTGGCAGGAAAAGATGAACTTCAAGGAATTGGGCTTGTAAATTTCAACAAGAGTGAACTAGCTCATTGGGAGAATCTTGTTCCTGATGCAACACATGTTGTTCTGCCCCTAGAATATGCTGCAAGAAATGTGACATGGGAATCCTTGTACCCTGAATGGATTGACGAGGAGGAAGAAACTGAAGTTCCTGTTTGTCCTTCTCTACCAAGTCTTAGATCCCCAGGAATAAGGCTTAACCTCATTGCTGTGAAGCTTCCTTGTAGGAATGGAGGGAATTGGTCTAGAGATGTTGCTCGTTTGCACCTGCAGCTTGCAGCTGCTGGCCTTGCAACCTCTTTCAAAGGCAACTACCCCGTTTATGTGCTTTTAGTTACCAACTGTTTTCCGATACCAAATCTGTTTACATGCAAAGAACTAGTTGGACGTGAAGGGAATGTGTGGCTATACAAACCAAACTTGAGTGTTTTGAGAGAAAAGGTCCAGCTTCCTGTAGGGTCTTGTGAACTTGCACTTCCTATGAGAGGCAAAGGTAAGTTATGCTCTCTTTCTGTCTCTCATTCTTGAGACAAAACATCATAATCATATGCCTTCAAAACTCAAAAGCATAGTTAAATTGTTCTATGTTTCACTAACAAGGTTCTTAAAACCAGACTGCAATCACGAACTTGACCACAATGTCAAGGTTTTGGCCTTTTGGGGTTCTCTGCAATCCCATTGCGACCGCATTAGCCACATTTTTTTGCAAATTCATGCAAGGTCAATGATCTTGACAAAACTGTGAATGTGACCACAATTTAAGACCTTATTCACCACCAAAACAATGACTTGTATACATTTACTTATACTTGTTATTTTGATGATTGCTGAAGACTCCCAAAGACAATAAACTTGAGGAACAAAGAAACTGGACATTTTCTTTCAGGCTTAAACATGCTACATTCTCATCCATGATCATGAAAATTAGAATGTCATATTTGCAATGTGATTGTTGCATGTGCTACTACTACTACTACTATCATGTTTTTGTCATTATATTTTTCTTATCATGAAGTTGAAACTAAAGAAATTGAATTAATTGGAAGCAGAGCTGGTTTACAATGGGAATGCTCCCAGAGAAGCCTATGCAACAATTCTGCATTCAGCTCATGTTTATGTTTGTGGAGCAATAGCTGCTGCACAAAGTATCCGCATGTCTGGATCAACTCGAGACCTAGTAATACTTGTTGATGAGACGATCAGCAGCTATCATAGAAGTGGTTTGGAAGCAGCAGGATGGAAGGTTAGAACCATACAAAGGATCAGAAACCCCAAAGCTGAAAAAGATGCTTACAATGAATGGAACTACAGCAAGTTCCGGCTATGGCAGTTGACAGATTATGACAAGATAATATTCATTGATGCAGATTTGCTCATTCTAAGAAACATAGATTTCCTATTTGGAATGCCAGAAATCACTGCCACAGGAAACAATGCTACTCTCTTTAACTCAGGTGTCATGGTGGTTGAGCCATCAAATTGCACATTCCAGCTCCTGATGGATCATATTAACGAGATTGAGTCCTACAATGGAGGGGACCAGGGATACCTGAATGAAATATTTACATGGTGGCACAGGATACCAAGACACATGAACTTCTTGAAGCATTTTTGGATTGGTGATGAGGAAGAGAAGAAACAAATGAAGACTATGTTATTTGGCGCGGATCCTCCAATTCTGTATGTCCTTCACTATCTAGGTGTGAAGCCATGGTTATGCTTCAGGGACTATGATTGCAACTGGAATGCTGATATCTTTCATGAGTTTGCAAGTGATGTTGCACATGCAAAGTGGTGGAAGGTGCATGATGCAATGCCTGAGCTTTTGCAGCAGTTTTGCCTGTTGAAGTCAAAGCAGAAGGCACAGTTGGAGTGGGATCGTAGGCAGGCTGAGATAGCAAACTACACCGATGGGCACTGGCGAATCAAAGTTAAAGATAGGCGCTTGAAGAAATGTATAGATAATTTGTGCAACTGGAAAAGCATGTTGCGGCACTGGGGAGAGACAAATTGGACTGATGATGAGTTCTATAATCCAACACCACCTTCCATTGTCACAGCATCCCTTTCTGCTTTATGAGTTCTCAGTTGCACTTTCTAATTTCCTCGCACATGTTGAAGTTTCCTAGTGATAGGGAATGGGGATGAAGGAAACATTTTTTCCTCATACATATTTTTTATGCATAAAAATGGTGTATTCTATGGTCAGATTCTGATCATATATTAATAGATGTCACCACAAATCAATTTTACAGGAATTTACCTGCATAAATCAATCAATAATGGTAATAGTGTAGACAATAGTTCTAAGCCGGATAGACAAACTTCTTGGTTACATGGTCATAAGATATGCATGAGTAACTTGCTTTCATGTTTGAAGACTACATGCACCAAAAAATCAAGGATAACTGTACCCAAAGCATGTGGCAAATGCATAGAGCGACAGCAACAAGACAGGTAGGAACTAGGTAGTAGGTAGAGTTAAAACTTAAAACCCATCCGGCAGACATTTGGACTTGAATTTAATCACACCGCTTGGACTCAAATAGAAATTAAACAATAAATGCTTTTGGGATTTGATTTAAGATTTGAAAACAAATGCAAACCAAAACCGTAAGGTATCCAAGTAAGGGCCTGGGTGGATCATTGTTAGCCACAATCTTTCATATGTGGAAGAAACTTTGTACTTACGATATTAACTAAAGAGATCTGGATAGCACATTTGTTTTGGCATGATATTACTCACACACAAACAGCTCACATTGGTATAATTTATACTATAGCTTCACTGAATTTTCTGTTAAATGATGTGTTTAGGACTGCTAACGTAGAGTCAAGTTGCTTAGTCAAATGTTTTAAATATTTACCGTTGTGTGGTGTCAGTTATTTAGTTGGCAGTTACAAAGTTTTACAGTTATTACTTTTTAAATAGTTGTAATGTTTTCTTGTAAAACTGATGAAGTGCAGTTATTAAAGACTTTGTCCCTATAATTTTCTTTTCCTTGTTTACTGTAACAACAATTGGTATCTAGAGCCCTCTTCCTATGGGATCTGTCTGCAAGTTTGACAACTCATGGAAGTCGAAGCTAATCTTCCTATGACCACTCTGACAGTCTTTGACGGAAGCAACTACCATCTTTGGACAGTACGTATGGAGACATATTTGGAAGCTTTGAACCTTTGGGAAGCAGTGGAAGAAGATTATGAAATTCCAATACTTCCACCTAATACTACAATGGCACAAATAAAAGTGCAAAAGAAAAAGAAGACAAAGAAATCAAAGGCAAAGGCTTGCTGATTCGTTGCTATCTCAACCACCATTTTCACTCGAACTATGTATTTGAAGTCAGCAAAGGAGATATGGGATTATCTCAAGAAAGAATATGAAGGAGATGAAAAAATTAAAGGCATGCAAATCCTGAACTTGATCAGGGAATTTGAACTTACAAATGAAGGAAACTGAAACTATAAAGATTACTCCGATAGACTTCTCAATATTGCAAATAATGAGACTTATAGGGTCAGATTTTGCTGACTCAAGAATTGTTGAAAAAATTCTTGTAATAGTGCCAGAAAAATATGAAGCAACTATTATTGCCTTGGAGAATACCAAGGATTTGTCAAAAATTCCCTTGGTAGAATTGCTTAATGCATCGAAAGCACAAGAACAAAGAAGACCGGTGAGGGAGGACATAAAAATCGAAGGAGCTTTACCAGCCAAGCAACAAAAATTCGATGGAATTGGATCAAGTTCAACACCAACAAATGCAAAAGGAGAGAATGAAAACTGAAAGAAATCTTTTCCACCTTGTCAACATTGTGGAAAAAAAGGCCATCCTCCATTTAAATGTTGGAGAAAACTCGATTCTAAGTGCACTAAGTGTAATTAGATGGGACATGAAGTTGTTATATGCAAAATCAATAATTAACCACGTGATGAAAAGGCAAAGGTTGTTGATGAAAAAGAGGAGAATCACTTGTTTGTTGTTACATGTTTCTCTAGCATTGAATCAAGTGAGAATTGGCTTCTTGATAGTGGTTGTACTAACCACCTGACATAATAAGGATCTATTCAAGGAACCGAGCTACGCAAACTCATCGAAAGTCCAAGTCGAAAATGACAAGTATATTGCTATGAATGGAAAGGAATAGTAGCGATCTCAACCTATTCAAGTACAAAGTTCATTTCTGATGTGTTGTGTACCTAAAATTCTTCAAAATTTGATGAGTGTTGAACAACTAATTGAAAAAAAGTTATAAAGTTTTGTTCGAAAACAAAAGTTGTTTTGATTAAAGATGTACATGATAAAGATATTTTCAAATTAAAAATGAGAGGGAAAAGTTTTCTCTAAATCCATTTAAAGAGCAAATTGCTTTTCGAATCAAAGAAAATATCACTAAATTGTGGTACAAGAGGCTTGGACACTATCATCATCAAGGAATCTTCAAATGAAATCCAAAGATATGACAAATGATATTCTAGAACTTGATGATCATATTACAAATTGCAAAGCACACTAGCTTAGAAAGCAAGGAATCCATTTTCAAAGGTAGTGTGGAGAGCAACGAAAAAACTACAATTAATTCATATTAACATTGCAAGCCTACAAAGAATACCTTCCTTGAATGGTAGTCTTTATTATGTTGCATTTATTCATGACTTCACTCGTATGTGTTGGATCTTTTTTTATAAGCGCATGTTAGAGGTCACTTGAGTTTTTCAAAACTTTAAAGCTAGAGTAGAGAATGAAAGTGCTTGCAAAATTTAGACTCTTGGATCAGACAATGGGAAGGAGTACACTTTTGAAGCATTTGGTCAATTTTGTGATGAGGTAAGAGCTTGCTAGTGAGAGACGGAACTGATTTATATTGGAGATGACGCACTGCATGTTACATGAGAAGAACTTGCTAAATAAATTTTGGGCAAAACACCATTTGAAGCTTGGTATGATAATAAACCCTCTCTAAATTTTCATAGAATATTTGGATGTTTGTGTTAACTCATGTTTCACAAATTCGGAGAGACAAGCTAAATATATAAGAGCAATTCCAAGCATCTTTATTAGCTATAGTCTCTAGCAAAAGCTTATAAAATTTTTCAATCACAAAACAGAAAAATTATTATAAGCAAAGATGTGCATTTTATGGAAGATGAAGAGTGGAATTGAGATGATGCAAAGGCGACGGAGCCAACCTCAAAAGAGTCAAAATTTCCATTTCCTACTTTAGACGAAGTGGGTGAAAGAATTAAAGATTGAAAGTGGAATGGTATACGAGAGTCCTACAAGGGGCATAAGACTACTTTTTGATGTTACGAAAGAGGAAATATTGTTGTTTGTGAACCCACCAATTATGAAGAAGCAAAGACTAATCAGAATCAAATAGTTGTAATGGAGAAATGGGTATATAGAACCAGGCTTAATGTTGTTGGTTCAATCAACAAGCATAAAGCTAGACTTGTGGTTAAAGGATATGCTCAAATGCCCAATGTGGACTACTTAGACACTTCTACACTAGTTGCTCAACTCGACATCTTTTACTCGCTGTTTTAGCACAAAATAATTAGGAGTTCCAACTAGATGTCAAATTAGCCTTTTTTAAATAGCTTTCTACAAGAGGAGATTTGTGTATAACAACCAAAAGGATACATATTCAAAAGAAAAGGAAAAGAAGACAAGGTGTGTCTTCTTAAAATGGCACTTTATGGCCTAAATAAGTCTCTCGAGCTTGGTATAGTAGGATTGATGAGCACTTGTATTTCTTGGGATTTGTTAAAAGTTTATTTGCATCGTGATTATATGTCAAGAAAAATGGAGATGATATTCTCATTAGCTCATTAAATGTGGATGATTTGCTTGTGACATGGAACAAAGCAAGAATAATTAAGAAGTTTAAGAAAAAGATGATGGAGATTTTTGAGATGTCAGAACTCAGATTGATGACTTTCTTTCTTAGAATGAAAATTTAACAAAGTGAATATGGATTTTTAATTTGTCAGGAAAAAAAATATATGCTAATTAAGGAGATATTGAAGAAGTTTGAACTTGAAGAATGTAAAGAAATGATTACTCTGATGAACTCAAAGGAGAAATTTTGCAAAGAAGATGGAACAGAGAAAATTAATCAAGCATATTTTAGAAGTTTGATTGGTTGTTTGATGCATCTCAAGCCACTCGGGCTGATATTTTTTTTAGATTTATGATATTTTTCTTTATTTAAATTTTGAATAAATTTTAGATAAAATAGTTGTTATTGTTACAATTTTATCTTTTATATTTTGTTTTTAGTTATTTAATGTAATTTCAACAAATAGAGTTGTTAGTATATGAGATTTATTAGGAATTTAAAATTGATTGTAAACCTATACACAAGTATCATCTATAAAACTTAAAGAAACTGACGTGAAAATTTTGTCCGTGAAAATTTTGTCTGGTTCTCTAGAGGAGAATTCTCTATTAAATAATAAGATTTCAAACTGATTTTTACCCTTATGTTTGCTAAAAAATATTAACTTACAATTGGGTTAATTAAGAATATAATTACATAATTACAGCTATACAATTATATAAGATATATTATTTTAAAGGGTCAACAAATCAACGGAAATAAAATCAAATAATCTGCCATCAATTTTATTGACATTATCTTCTATGAATGTTATGGTAATTTACCATGCATCTTCAATTTTAATTTCAATTTGTCTGCAAGATCCATTTTTTTTAAATATTTTTCACAAAATATTTCCAAGAATTTTGAATGTTATAAGCATTTTGTCTCAATATGTACTGTGCATTATATGCACTGTGCAAGTGAATGGTATCTCAAGGCTGCAAAGAGAGTGCTTAGATATGTGAAAGGCTATTGAGAATCTGAATCAATATTTATTATTTTAGTTTATTTCAGATTAATGGAGCACTATTAGAATTCTTATGGTTATGAATTTTAATTATAGGAATTATAGGTGTTGTTACACTTTTATGAGTATTTACATTTGTCATTTAATTTTATGTTTATGAGCAGAATTTGTATCAGCTTTCAATTGTATTTTGTATATTTAAAGGTTGCAAGTATGAATAAAATACATGAGTTTCAGTCTTCTAATTTTTCTGAATTCCTACAATTGGTATCAAGAGCTTATTTTGTTCTTGAGGGACCTGATAAGGTTGAGAGTTCCACCAAACACCTAAACACTTATATTGAGAATTGAAATGCAATCTGATTATTCAGTCCAAACACTACCAGCATTTGATGGTGAGAATTATCACCTATGAGCAGTCAAAATGGAGGCTTTTCTTGATGTAAATGATCTTTGGAAACTGTTGAGGAGGATTATAAGGTTGGTCAATTACTAGAAAATCCAACACTTAATCAAATCAAGTATCATAAGGAAAGAAAGCAGTGAAAATCAAAGGCAAAGTTTTGTTTATTTTTTGTTGTTTCTCAATCAATCTTCACCAGAATTGTGACTCTAAAGTCAGCAAAGGTTATCTGGGATTTTTTCAAACAATAGTATGAAGGAAATGAGGGAGTTAAAGGGATGCAACTGCTGAATTTGATCAGGGAGTTTGAGATGCAGCGGATGAAGGAGTCAGTAAGGGTGAAAGTATATTCTAATGGACTTCTAAGCATTGTAAACAAGGTGAGGTTGCTTGGGACAGAATTTTCCAATACAAGGATAGTGTAGAAAATCCTTGTGACTCTTCCTGAGAGGTTTGAATCCACCATTTCCTCTTTGAAAAATTTCAAGGATCTGTCAAATATCACTTTGGCAAAATTGATGTATGCTTTGCAAGCCCAAGAATAAAAGAGACTCGTGAGGGAGGAAGGTGTGATTGAAGATGCTTTACAGGTGAAACTAAAACTTAATCATGGTTACAAAGGAAAGAAAAAGAAGGCTCAAGGAAACAACTTTGAGCAAGGAGAAAGTTCCAACAAAGGTAGTAAAGGAGATTATGAGAAACCAAATCATCCTCCTTGTCAACACTGTGGAAAGAAAAACCATCCCCACTTCAGATGTTAGAGAAGACCAACGTACGCTGTAACAAATGCAACCAGCTTGGTCATATTGAAAAATTTTGCAAGAATAAAAGGTAATCTCAAATAAAGGCTCAAGTGGCTGACCAACAAGAGGAGGAGGAGCAGTTATTTGTAGCAACTTGTTTTGCACCCATAACAATTGTGAGAGTTGGTTGATTAACAGTGGATGCACACATCATATGACCTATGATGAAGAATTGTTCAAGGAGCTGGATAGGACAATTGTTTCAAAAGTCAGAATTAGCAATGGAAAGTGCATAGCTGTGAAAGGGAAGGGCACTATTGTAATTGAAAGTTGTTCAGGTACAAAAATAATCACTGATGTACTTTATGTACCTGAAATTAATCAAAACTTGTTAAGTGTTGGACAATTGCTTGAAAAAGGCTACAAAATTTTGTTTGAAGACAAAATGTGTTTGATCAAAGATGTAAGTGGATATGATCTGTTCAAGGTCAAAATGAAGGGAAAAAACTTCTCTTTAGATTTAATGGAGGAGGTGCAAGCTGCTGTTTCAAGCACGATTAATGTCACTGAACTTTGGCATAAGAGAATGGGTCATTTTAACCATGTTGCACTGTTGAACATGAAGAAGGACAATATTGTGGAAGGCTTGGCATCATTGGAATCTGACTTAAATAATTGTAATGCATGCAAATATGGGAAACAATACAGGCTACCATTTCCACAAACTAGTTGGAGAGCATCACAGAAACTGCAATTGATTCACACAAACCTTGGAGGACCTCTACCTAAATTATCTCTAAATGGGAGTAAATATTACATTCTCTTTATTGATGATTTGACGAGAATGTGTTGGATTTATTTCTTGAAATTTACATCTGAAGTTGTAGGAATTTTTTGGAGGTTCAAGGCTTGGATTGAAAACCAATCTGGCTGTAAAATTCAGGTTCTACGGTCTAATAATGGAAAAGAGTACATTTCAGATCAATTTAATTCTTTCTGTGAAGAAGTTGGGATTGAGCACCAACTTACCACTCCTTACACTCCACAACAAAATGGAGTGAGTGAGAGGAAGAATAGAACGATAATGGAGATGGCTAGAAGCATGATGCATGAGAAAGGACTTCCGAAGAAGTTTTGGGCTAAAGCTGCAAATACGGTTGTGTTTCTATTAAATAGGCTTCCTACAAAAGTTGTGCCAGGAAAAACTCCTTATGAAGCATGGTATGGCTATAAACCTTTTGTTCAAAACTTCAAAGTTTTTGCTTGTATTTGTTTTACTTATGTGCCGAAGGTGAAAAGAGATAAGCTAGACAAAAGGGTAGAAGCAAGAATTTTCATTGACTATAGCACACCTTCAAAAGCTTATAGAGTCTACCAACCACAAACTGGTAAGATTCTCATAAGCAGAGATGTCTGTTTTGTTGAAGATAAACAATGGAACTGGGAGAAAGATGATTGGAAGCAAGTTCCTAATTTTTCTTTTATAAAAGAAAAAGATGAAATTTTTGATGAAAATGTTGATGATCCACCAGTTAGAAGAACTAGATTACTTTCTTATATTTATGAAAGATGTAATGTAGCTATATTAGAACCTGCAAATTTTTTTGAAGTAGAAAAAGATCCAAAGTGGATTGTTGCAATGCACGAGGAGTTTTGCATGATTGAAAAGAACCAAACTTGGGAATTGGTTTCTAGACCTCAACATCAAAATTTTATTAGTGTTAAATGGGTGTTTAGAACCAAACTCAATGCAGATGGTTCCATTAATAAGCACAAGGTCAGGCTTGTAGTGAAGGGATATACTAAAAAATATGGAGTTAATTTTTTTGAAACATTTGCTCCTGTTGCCCGACTTGATACCATCATATTGGTTTTAGCTTTTGCAGCACAAAATGGTTTGGAATGTGTTTCAACTAGATGTAAATTCTTCTTTTCTAAATGGTTATTTAGAAGAGGAGATATATATATTGAGCAACCTGAAGGCTTTGTTGTTAAAGGACAAGAAGACAAGGTCTATTTGCTAAAGAAGGCCTTGTATGGTTTGAAGTAAGCTCCAAGGACCTGGTATAGCAGAATTGATGAGTACTTGTTGAGTATTGGCTTCACAAAAAGTCTCAGTGAGTTAATTCTTTATATGAAATGCTTGAATTCTAAAATTTTAATTATTTCTTTGTATGTGGATGACCTTTTAGTAACAGGAAGCAGTATTGCATTTGTTGAGGAGTTCAAGCAAGATATGATGAAAGATTTTGAGATGATTGATTGTGGAAAAATGGCTTTCTTTGTTGGTTTGGAAGTCAAACAAGACCAGAAAGGAATTTTTATCAGTCAGAAGAAATATGCAAAAGAAATTCTGAAGAAGTTTCAAATGGAAAACTCTAAGCCTATGAGTACTCCAATGTTTCAAAAGTTGAAGCTTTGCAAAGAGGATGGTGCAGAAAAGGTTAATGAGACTGATTTTAGAAGTCTTGTTGGGTGCTTAATGTATCTTATGACAACAAGACCTAATATTTTGCAAGTTGTAAGTCTTCTCTCTAGATTCATACATCATGCAAGTGAAGTACATCTTCAAGCTGCTAAATGTGTGCTAAGATATGTTAAAGGTACTCTTGACTATGGAGTAAGGTTCAAATATGATCAAGAATTTAATTTCCATGGATTCTCTGATAGCAATTGGGGAGGTTCATTGGATGATATGAAAAGCACTTCTAGTTATTGTTTTACATTAGGTTCAGGAATATTTTCATGGGCCTCAAGAAAGCAAGAAGATAATGTGGCACATTCAACTGCAGAAGCAGAGCTCATAGCTGGTGTTGAAACTGTTAATCAAGCTTTATGGTTGAGGAAAATTCTAGATGATCTACAAGTGGTTCAAACAAATCCAACTAAGGTGTTTGTAGACAATCAAGCAGCAATTGCAATTTCTAAAAATTTAGTCTTTCATGGGAAGACTAAACACTTCAATGTTAAGCTGAATTCTGTTAGAGATTTTCAGAAAAAAGATAATGTTGTGTTAGTATATTGCAAGACAGAAGATCAATTGGCAGACATCTTCACAAAGGCATTTCCAAAAGGAAAGTTTGAGAACTTGAGAGGGAAACTTGGAGTCAATAGTTGTTGGGATACAAATAAATCTCACATCGATAAAATAATATAAGAAATAACAACTTATATAACCTCAGAAGCACGGATACGCATATTTCTATCCCGTATCCGTATCGGATACGTATCTGATACGAATATGTTTTGATACGCTTCGGATACGTATCTCAAACGTATCTAGAGTGATTTTGTTAAAAAAAGAAAAAAAGAAAAAATATTTTGCAGATTTAATGTTATACGAATCCATTGATCAAAAATCAAGCATAAATAAGCAAGAAAATAAAGAAATTTGAGACGAAGAATACAGAAATATTTTGCAGATGTGTTGATCTGTTGCAGCCAAACACTAGTGACCCACTCATCCAGGTAAAAAATATCATCTCTTTTTCTTTATTATTCTTCCCCTAGGGTTTCCGTAGTGAGTGAGAAGGGGACTGGGCAGTGAGTCTCATGTCTTATGCGGTGTGCGCAGTGAGTCCCGCGTCTTCTGCAGCGTGCGCAGTGAGTCTTATGTCTTTTGCGGGGACTGAGCACCTTTTTATTTTTTGAATGACAATATGCAATTTTTATTTTCTTTTTATTTAAATTGTAAAAGGTGTTAATATAAAATTATAATTTTATGATGATTTTATAATTATTAAAAATAGATAATTATTCCTGCAGCTTTACACATTTAGAATAATCACTCATTGTTTTTTTACATTTAATTTTATGATTTATTTAAAAAGTTTTTAAATTTATGTAAATTGTAAATTAATAATAATTAGAATTTTTTTAATTCTTTTTTAGCATCTCTAAAATAGTAAAATGTATAAAAAAAATTAACAATTAGCAATTTAACATAGATATACTTTTTTATAATTTATACTTTTATGATTTAGAGTGATTAAAATTTTTAAGTTGTATAATTTATTTAACAATTAGCAATTTAACATAGATATGCTTTTTTTTTTGAAGAAGCATAAAAATTATTTATTTATAATGTCAACGGCAAATGCTTCTGATTCTGATTCTAATATCAATTCTAAAATTCCAAGTAAGTTCGTTTATGATGATGTTGTACAAGATGATCATGCTCCTCTTTGGTGTTATGTTAGCATATTAGATAAAAATTCAGAAGAGGGAAGAAATAAGAGTTGGTCTTGTAATTTTTGTCAAAAGGTTTATAGAAGTTCTTATTCAAGAGTTAAAGCTCATTTGTTGAGGACTTATGGAACTGGAATTTTTGTGTGTACAAGTGTAAATGATCAATATTTGGTTGAATTGGCTGAAAATAAAGTGAAACCTAAGCATGTCCCATTGCCTACAAAGAAAATGCATCAGAGTTCTTTATTGAAAAAGAGAAAAGTTAGTCCTTTGGAGAAAGCATTTAATTTAGAAAATAGAGATAATCTCAAAGCTCTTATTGCTAGAATTAATGTTTTATTCTTCTAGATTGCCCTTCAATCTTGCCAGAAATCTCTATTATGTGAATTCTTATTCATTTGCTGCAAATCACATGCTTAATGGTTTTCTCCCTCCTGGATACAATGCCTTGAGGACAACTCTCTTACAACAAGAGAAGGCACATGTTGAGAGGTTGCTTAAACCTATTAAATCGACTTGGAATGCAAAAGGTGTTAGCATAGTATCTGATGGATGGACAGATGTCCAAAGAAGACCTTTAATTAATTTTATGGCTACAAGTGAAGGGGTCCAATATTTTTAAAAGATATTAATGCTTCTGATGAGATTAAAAACAAACATTATATGGTTGATAAGATGATAGAAGTTATAAAAGAAGTAGGAGAACAAAATGTTGTTCAAATTATAACAGATAATGCTCCTGTATGAAAAGGTGCTGGAATGATTGTTGAAATTTCTTTTCCTAAAATTTTTTGGACTCCTTGTGTTGTTCACATATTGAACCTTGCGTTGAAGAATATATGTGCTGCCAAAAACACTGAAAGGAATGAGGTAGCTTATGCTGAATGTAATTGGATTACTCAAGTTATTGATGATGTTTCTTTTGTTAGGAACTTTATCATGAATCACTCGATGAGATTGGAAATTTTTAATCACTTTTCACCTCTAAAATTGCTTGCTATAGCTGAAACACGCTTTGCATCTATTCTAGTGATGTTAAAGAGATTTAAACTTTTGAAAGGTGCTTTGCAATCGATGGTTATTAGTGAAGAACGAAATTCTTATAGAGAATAGATGATGTGGGTAAGGCCCAAGCTGCAAAAGAATTTATTTTGAATGATGTGTGGTGGGACAAAATTACATATATTCTTAATTTCACCGAGCCTATTTATAGTATGCTTAGAGCTTGTGACACAGATAGTCTCACTCTTCATTTGGTCTATGAGATCACTACAAGAAAAATGATAAATTGCGACGGACAAATTGCGACGGTTATCTAGAAACCGTCGTCGCTTTGATATTGCGACCCTTCATACGACGGTTTTTCAAAACCGTCGCAAAATTGTTCAACATTGCGACGGTTTATCGTAAACCGTCGCAAAATTTGTTTAACATTGCGACGGTTTATCATAAACTGTCGCAAAATTTGTTTAACATTGCGATGGTTTATGATAAACCGTCGCAAGTTTAACATTGCGACAGTTAATCATAACCGTCGCAAATTTAACATTGCGACAGTTAGTCATAAACCGTCGCAAAATTTTCAGCATTTTTTTTATTAGAATTTAAAAGTTTTTTTTTTAAGTATTATGTATATTATCTTAACGAACTTATATTTTATTAACAATTTTATATATACTTTCTTTAAAAATATAAAAATAAATATGTTAAAATTTATAAAAATCCAGTTTAATTTATTTATGATATAAATATGTTTTTAATATCTAATATATATTTTTAGATGATAATTTATTTTAAAATATATCTTATAATAACAATTCTAAATGGAACATAAATCTTCTGATTTTTCTTAGTTTGATTTTTTTAAGCAATATATATAATTTTACTATTTTGATTTTTTCAATCAACGTATACAATAAAGAAAAAACACAAAAGATAAACATGCATAGTAAAAATTTTATTTTATCAAAAAACTTTTTATTTTAATATATTACATTATATATGTGAATATTAAGACATATATATATATATACATATATATATATATTATAATTAAACTTTTTTAAAAAATTAATTCATTATTAAGAAAAAAAAATTTATTACATGAGAATTAATTTCTTTCAAAAATTTGATAGATATAAAATAAATAAACATTTTTTCTGAATCTATATTTTTATTTTATTAGAATATAATTTTTATTTTTTAAAATATATTATTTTTTTAGATAAAAAATTATGTATATGTCAAATAGTAGTGGGGCAAGTGCCCACTATTCCAAATGTACATCCGTCCCTATATATATATATATATATATAATATAGGGGGTTATAATTATACCAATGTAACTTTTATTAAGTATTATGTTGTTCAATAACTTTATATTAAATGTGTATTTTGTAAATCCAACCGTTAAATTGAAAGTTCATATCACTTTATAAGTGTATATCAAATTTTGTTAAAATTGAACAACAACTGGAAGGTAATCAAATTGTTTATATTTTAGTGTATTTTAAAATGAATATATGACATCAATTTTGTTTTATAAAAATGAAGTATCAAACCATCTTGGATTAATATAAAGTTTTGTATATATAATCTTTGAGAGATATGAACTTTCAATCTAACAGTTGGATTTACCAAATTCACATTTAATATAAAGTTATTGAGCGGTGTAATACTTAGTAAAAGTCACATTTAATATATATATATATATATATATATATATATATATATGAGGGGGTTTATAATTATATCAGTGTAAATTTTACTAAGTGTTACACAACTCAATAACTTTATATTAAATGTGAATTTTGTAAATTTAACCGTTAAATTGAAAATCTTTTACTGTTAAATCATATATACAAAATGTTAAATTAATCGAAGATGATTTCTTATAAAAACAAAATTAAATCTGTCAGAAAATTTATATTTTTTATGAGAAAATTTTTGTAGGAAAAACTATATTATTGATGAAATATTTTAGAAAAATTTATATTTGTCGAAAATGTAAGAACTGGTTTTAAATTTGATATGAAAATATTATGATATAATTAGATAAGATTTTAAGTTAGTATTTTATTAATGGTTGATAATTAAAAAATAAAACAAGGATAAATATATTTTTTGAATTTTATATGTTTGATTTAAGATAACTTACAAAATAACTCTTGGTAAAGTTATTCCGCTCAATAACTCATCGTGTGTGTTGAATTTCATTGATCCAATTAATTGTTAATTTAAAAATTATTAAATTTTACTAATAATTAATATAAAAAAATTAATTAGTTTTGGAATAAATTATTTTCTAATTAACAATATAATTAAAACATTAATTATTTTAAATTATTTAACTAAAATCTTATTGACAATTTACTATATGATCTTAATATTTTTGTATAACTAATACTTGGTTTTAAATTTGATATGAGAATATTATATATAATTAGATAAGATTTTAAGTTAGTATTTTATTAATAGTTGATAATTAGAAAATAAAACAAGGATAAATACATTTTTTTTTGAATTTTATATGTTTGATTTAAGGTAAATAAATATATTAAATTAATTAATAATTTATTTAAAATATTAAAATAATTTATAAGTATGTAATAAATAAATATTTATAATTTTATAAATTATATTATCATTATAAATTAAAAAATTTAAAAAATTTAAATTATAATTTTAAATCAAAATAAGTAGATGTTAATTATAAAAGTAAGTACATATAAATAAAGAATAACTAAATATATTATTATTATTATTATTATTATTATTATTATTATTTGTAATATAAAATTATTATATATTATTATTATAATACAGATATGAGATTGTATATTTGAGGATGACTTAAATGAATTAATCTGTACAAGTTATACTGACAACATACATATACATTTCGGTAGCTTACTCATCAGAACTTCACAGTTAAGCGTGTTTGACCTGGAGTAGTACAAGGATGGGTGACCTTCTGGGAAGTTTCCCAGAAATTGCACAAGTAAGGATAAAACATGCTAAACAGTGAAATATCGTGAAATAAAATCCTTGAAAGGCCAAATATGAGGATTGTTACATTAATAAATTTATTAAAATAAAAAAAAATTATAATTTTTGACTGTTAAAAAAAGGATTGTAATATTAATTTAGAGGCAGTTGGTGCGACAGTTGATGAAAGGGTCGCAATATTAATATAGAGGCATTTGGTGCGACAGTTGATGAAACGGTCGCAATTCCAATTTTGCGACGGTTTGTGCAACGGTTCTGATAACCGTCGCAAAATTGCCTGGTGACGGACGACTCTGCGACGGTTCCCAAACCGTCGCAATGTTGTCTTTGCGGCAGTTATAACCGTCGCAATGTAGGTCATATAACCGTCGCAAAATCGTCATTTTCTTGTAGTGGATGTGGGATAGTATGATAGAAAAAGTAAAGACGTCTATATAGAAATATGAAGGAAAAGAGTTAAATGATACATCAACATTTTATGAAGTTGTTTATTCTATACTAATTGATAGGTGGATTAAGAGTTGCACCCCTCTCCACTGCATGGCTCACTCTTTGAATCCTAGATAAAATTAGCCTATTAAATATTTATTTATTTTTAGTATTTATTTATAAATAATTTGATAGTTATTACTTTTTTTTATTATTAATTTCTTTATTTATTCACAGGTACTACAGTAATGAATGGCTTCAAGAGGCTCCAAATAGAATTTTCCCCACATGAGGATGAAGAAATTTCTATGGAAAGAAATAAATGTTTAAAAAAGTTTTTCACAACAGTCGAAGAAAGAATAAATGTTTCTCTTGAATATGCTGATTTTTCATCAAAAACTCATAATTTTGCTTCTTTTGACTCAATTGAAGATAGATGGACATTAGATGCTAAATCCTAGTGGGTAATGCATGGTTCTTCTGCCCCTCTCCTTCAAAATCTTTCTTTAAAGTTTTTTGTACAACCTAGTTCTTCATCTTATTGCGAAAGGAATTGTAGTACTTATTCCTTCATTCACTCCCTGAAAAGAAATAAGTTGAATCCTAAAAGAGCAGAAGACTTGGTTTATGTACATACTAATTTGCGACTCTTGTCTAGGAAAAGTGAAGAATATATGCAAGGGAGTACTAGAATGTGAGACATTGGTGGAGATGCATGGGGTAGCTTTGATGGTGTTGAAAATCTTGAAGTGGCGTCATTATCTCTTGATGAACCAAAAATGGAAGCTGTCTTATTTACAGATGATGGTCAAGGAGGGGATGAAATTGATACTATTCCTATTTCTTGACAATAAAAAAATGATTTATAATTTTTTTAGTAATGTTTAAAAATTAAAAAGCAAGAAATGTATTCTTAATTTTGATTTTTGAATGATATTTATTTGCAATTACTATTTTATATATATTAATTTATTTATTTTTAATACGTATCCTAAACGTATCGTATCCTATATTTTCAAAATTTGACGTATCGTCGTATCGGATACGTATCGTATCCGATACATGTATCGTATCCATGCATCATAGTATATAACACAAAAATAGTTCAATGATTGAGAGGCCTTTTGGGTGATAACCAAAAACAAAATCGTGAGAGCTTAGGCCCAAAATGGACAATATCTCATCATTGTGGAGTATGTTTGTGTAATAACCTTATGAAAAAAAAATAACTATCATAAAATATCTCCTCAGACAAATACCATAAAAAAACCTCATCAGTAGTATCAGAGCTGCAAGTTAGATTCGGTGACAACCAATAATCCTTATAAAAAAAAACAAATTTCGCTGCATGAAAGGTTAGGTCTCTTGTTTGAGGGGAGGATTGTTGGGATACAAATAAGTCCCACATCGATAAAATATGATAAAAAATAACAACTTATATAGCATAAACATATTTTAATGATTGAGAGGTCTTTTGAGTGATAACCAAAAGCAAAACCGTGAGGGCTAAGGCCAAAGCAGACAATATTTCATTATTGTGGAGTATGTTTGTGTAATAACATTATAAAACAACCTTCATAAAATATCTTCTCAGACAAATACCATAAAATAATCTCATCAATAGCTACTGATACAAGGAGGATTGTTGATAATTTGAATCGGCATCTATTATTTGAGTTTATTTCAGATTAATGGAACATTATTAGAATTCCTACGATTATGAATTTTATGTTAGGTCCAGAGTAGGCTTAATAGTTACTCACAGCTAAAATAAGAGATGAGTAAAAAAAGAGACAAGGGAGAAAATAACCACAGTAAAAATATTATTTACTGAAAGGGAGGAAATTACAACACTTCTCTCTCTATAACTTACTCCTTTCTATTAGGAGACTACTACTACCGAGAACAGATCTCAAGGTGTATAAGAGAGGAAGAGAGAAGAGAAGAAGATTTGGGATGAAAATTATGATTTTCAGCTTCCCTATTTATAGGAAAGTCCCAATGGCATTTTCGTAATTTCTCCTAAACTTTTAATATTATTTTATTATCATGTGGGACCCGCTTTTAATTTTAAATTAAAAAATCACCGAAAGTGTTTTCGGTGCTGGCCGCCTGCCACAGCTGCCCACAGCTGTCTAACATTTCTCCCACTTGAAGATTATGATTAAGTTCATCATATCTTCACACCATTGATACTTCATGTTGCTTATGTCTCCAATAGGCCAAATAAGGATCGACAACATGTAAACTTGTCAGTGTTGACAGGCTTTGTCATTACGTCTGCTATGTTGTCTTTTGTATGGATCTTCTGCATATCCACTTTTCCTTCTTCTACTACTTCACGAACAAAGTGATATTGAATTCCTATGTGCTTTGTCCTGGAATGAAAGGCTGGATTCCTTGCAATGTGCAAGGCACTCTGACTGTCACAATACACAGTAATTTTCTCCTGCTTGTGCCCGAGTTCTTCCAGTAACCTTTGAATCCAGATTGCTTCCTTGCATGCTTGCGTAGCTGCCATGTATTCAGCTTCTGTAGTAGATAGAGCTACAACAGTCTGTAACTTAGACAACCAGCTCACTGCTCCTCCAGCAAGTGTAAACACATAACCAGTAGTAGATTTTCGTTTATCCAGATCTCCTGCAAAATCTGAATCAACATAGCCTCTGACAACAAACTCCGATCCTTCAAAACATAATGCAACATCTGAGGTTCCTTTGATGTATCTAAGGATCCTCTTTACAATACTCCAATGCTCTCTACCAGGATCTGCCATAAACCTACTGACCGCTCCCACTGCTTGTGCAATGTCTGGTCTCGTACAAATCATGGCATACATAAGGCTTCCCACCGCTGATGCATACGGCACTCGAGACATTTCCATCCTCTCTGCTTCGTTGCTAGGACTCATACTTGAGGATAATTTGTAATTGACAGGAAGTGGGGTCGAAATTGGCTTACAGTCTTGCATGTTGAAGCGCCGCAAGACTTTCAATAAATAATTCTTCTGAGAAAGCCAAATCCCCCTGTTTTTTCTGTCTCGGTGAATTTGCATCCCTAAAATCTTGTTTGCTGGTCCCAAGTCCTTCATATCAAACTCCCTAGCCAATTGTGCCTTTAATTCTTGGATCTGATCTTTGTTGGGGCCTACCACCAACATGTCATCCACATACAACAGCAAGATGATGAAATCATTGTCATCAAACCTATTGTAGTACGTACAATGGTCTGAACTCAGTCTGTTGTAACCAAGGCTAATAATGAAGGAATCAAATCTCTTATACCAACACCTTGGCGCCTGCTTTAAACCGTACAGAGATTTGGTCAACCTACAAACCAAGTTTTCTTTTCCTTGTTCTTTAAAGCCTTCTGGTTGGAGCATATATATTTCTTCTTGGAGTTCCCCATGAAGAAAAGCAGTCTTTACATCAAGTTGCTCAAGATGTAAATTAAATGCAGCACACATAGCCAGAACAACTCTGATTGTGGTTAATCGGACAACTGGCGAGAATATCTCGTTAAAATCAATGCCCGCTTTCTGAGCATATCCCTTAACCACCAATCTTGCACGATATCTCTCCACTTGATCATTGCCATCACGTTTGATCTTATAGATCCATTTGCAACCAATGGCTTTTCGATCTTTTGGAAGATCAACAAGTTCCCATGTTTTATTTCTATGTAAGGCCTCTATTTCTTCATGCATTGCTGCCATCCACTGAGAAACATCAGAACTCCTCAACGCCTCTTGAAAGGTTGATGGTTCTCCTTCTTCAGTTAAGAGACAGTACGCATCATGACTTGCCATAACATAGTCTGAATGCCAAGATGGTCTCCTTCTCTCACGTCTTATTTGTTGAACTTCTTCATCATTGGCTTCATCTGGTTCTTGTTCCTCATGCTCTTGTTCTGCTTCAGAGGTGTCATCCTTTTTAGACTTTCCTCCTATCTCCACTATACTAGTGTCTTTCATAGTGTTGTCATTTTCCTGCTCCTTTTGCAGTTCAGTTTCTGCAAACACTACATCCCTGCTAACAACAACCTTGCGGGCAGTGGGATCCCACAAGCGATACCCCTTAACATTGTCAGCATAACCCAAGAATATACATTTCCTGGATTTTGGGTCCAGCTTTGTTCTTTCTTGGGAGTTGTACATCACGTACACCGGACATCCAAACACATGTAATGAAGAATAATTTGATGGTTTTCCATTCCACATCTCCATTGGTGTTTTCAAACCAATTGCTGTTGATGGTGAGCGATTGATCAAATAACAAGCAGTTTTGACTGCTTCTGCCCAGAAAGACTTGGCTAATCCTGCAGTTCTCAACATAGCTCTTGTCCTTTCTAGAAGAGTTCGATTCATCCGCTCTGCTACCCCATTCTGCTGAGGTGTATGAGCAACTGTAAATTGCCTCTTGATACCCTCTTGCTTGCAGAATGCCAGAAAATCACCATCTATATATTCTCCTCCATTGTCTGTCCTTAAGCACTTAATCCTTTTTCCAGTATCAAGTTCTACTTGTGCTTTAAATTCCTTGAATACTGGGAACACATCTGACTTCTTCTTGATTGGGTACACCCACAATCTCCGGGAATAATCATCAATAAATGATACAAAATATTTTGCTCCTCCCATGGAAATTTCTGGTGATTCCCAAACATCAGAATGGATCAAGTCAAGTATGTGTTTGCTCCTTGTAGTTACTTTGGCAAATTGTAATCTATGTTGCTTGCTTGTCACACAGTGCTCACAAAATGGTAAGGTTACCATTTTAAGCCCTGACAAGAGATTACGTTCCGCAAGAATTTTCAGGCCTCGTTCTGACATATGTCCTAGTCTACGATGCCACATCATCGTTGCCTCTTCTTGACTTATTGCTGCAACTGATGCATCTGCTTCTTGCAACGTTTCTCCCAAGAGCAAGTATAGATTTGATGTGATCTTCTCAGCTTTCATCACCACCAAATTGCCTTTAACTACCTTCAAGATTCCACCTTCAACGTGGATCTTGCACTTGAGATCATCTAGTTGCCCAATGGACAATAGATTCTTTTTCAAGCCCTTCACATGTCGTACCCCTTGAATTGTACGAATAGTACCATCATACATTTTTAATTTGATAGTACCAACTCCAGCAATTTCCAAAGCATGATCATTTCCCATAAATACGGATCCTCCTGAGATTGATTCATAAGTGCAAAACCAATCTCTATTTGGAGTCATGTGCCAGGTTGCACCTGAATCCAATATCCAACATTCATGGAGTTGTTTTTCGCCTCTGGAACTTATTGCTTCACTGTACAAGATTTCTCCATCTTCTTGGGTACTAGCAACACAACCTTGAGAGGTTGACGCTTCAGAATTCTTCCCTCCTCCACTCTTCTTGTGCCAACAATCTTTCTTCATGTGCCCTCTCATGCCACAATTATAGCATTTGAGGTTCTTCCTTCCTCGAGATTTTGATCTACCATGATTTTGACTCCCACTGGAGCCACGTTCCATTGATCTTCCTCTCATCATCGTCAAAGCTTCTGCTTGCTTTGAACTTTCCAGTCTGTCTTCCTTATTCTTTCGCCTGGACTCTTCTTCAAGAATAGCTCCGGCAACATCCTCAAAGGATAGACGACCAACAACATTATTGTTTGTTATGTTGATGATGAGTTGATCATATGAATCTGGTAAACTCTGAAGTAGAAGCTCCGCACGTTCATTTTCCACTATGTTGAAATCAGCTGTTGAAAGCTGAGCAAATAGCGTATTCAGATTGTTGATGTGGTCCGTCACTGCTGTGGACTCACTCATTCGAAGAGTGTAGAGTTTCCTCTTTAAGAATATTCTGGTGTGAAGTGACTTGACCTCGTATAATTTTACGAGCGTGTCCCAAATCTCCTTTGCAGTTGTCTTCTCTGCTATGCTCGACAAAACTGAATCAGCCATTGCTAAGTGCAAATTGGCAACAGCATTGTCATCCATTTCTCTCCACTTTTCATCAGTAATATCTGATGGCCTGCCTTCAATTGCTTTAAGACAGTTGTCTTTTCTCAAAATTGCTCTTATCTTCAATTTCCACAGGGAAAAATTGTTCCCGTTGAACTTCTCTATCTCAAACTTTGCTGCCATAATTTCTTCTATTAAACCGACTTAAGTAACTTCCACTAGAATAGTACCGCCTACTGGAACAATGATAAAATCCAGTAACAAGAATAATTCTTTTCTGATGTGACTGATCAGACAATACTGCAGCCACAGAGCATACTAAGAATTTTCTCCGATACTATACCAATGTACACCACAGCGGAATAATAAACAACCTAGTGGCTCTGATACCACTGTTAGGTCCAGAGTAGGCTTAATAGTTACTCACAGCTAAAATAAGAGATGAGTAAAAAAAGAGACAAGGGAGAAAATAACCACAGTAAAAATATTATTTACTGAAAGGGAGGAAATTACAACACTTCTCTCTCTATAACTTACTCCTTTCTATTAGGAGACTACTACTACCGAGAACAGATCTCAAGGTGTATAAGAGAGGAAGAGAGAAGAGAAGAAGATTTGGGATGAAAATTATGATTTTCAGCTTCCCTATTTATAGGAAAGTCCCAATGGCATTTTCGTAATTTCTCCTAAACTTTTAATATTATTTTATTATCATGTGGGACCCGCTTTTAATTTTAAATTAAAAAATCACCGAAAGTGTTTTCGGTGCTGGCCGCCTGCCACAGCTGCCCACAGCTGTCTAACATTTTAATTATAAGAATTATAGGTGTTGTTACACTTTTATGAGTATTTATATTTGTTATTTAGTTTTATGTTTATGAGCAGAATTTGTATCAGCTTTCAATTATGTTTTGTATATTTAAAGGTTACAAATATGAATAAAAATACATGAGTTTCAGCCTTCTAATTTTTTTCCTACAAAGGCTCGTGATTTTGGCATTAAATTTCCCAAGAGCAAAGAGTTTAGGTTGCTTGGTTTTTTTTGATAATGATTGGGGAGGTTTTATTGATGACTTAAAAAGTACTTCAGATTATTGTTTCACACTTGGTTCTGATTTTTTCTCATGGAGCTAAAAAAACAATAAATTGTTGCTCAATTCACTGTTGAAACCAAATTTTTCATTGCAACTATTGTTGTTAACCAAGCTTTATGACTGAGCTAAGATTTTAATGGATCTCGACGAGCAAGAGGAAAGCACAAAGATTCTTGTTGACAATCAAGTTGCGATTGCAATATCTCAAAATCATGTATTTCACGGGAAAACAAACACTTGAACATCAGGTTATTCTTGAGGGAATTACAGAAAGATGGACCAATTTCTCTTGTTTACTGCAGAATAGAAGATCGGGTTGTGGATGTCTTCACCAAGCCATTATCAATTAGCAAATTTGAGTTTCTGAGATCAATACTTGGTATTTGCAATTCCTAAAGCAAGGAGGAGTGTCAAATGATGTGTAAAAGACTCCTAATATTAGGAGTCAAGTTGTTGCTTAGTCAAATGTTTTAAATATTTGTCGATATGTGGTGTCAATTATTTAGTAGGCAATTACAAAATTTTACAGTTATTACTTTTTAAATAGTTGTAATGTTTTCTTGTAAAACTGATGAAGTGTAATGATTAAAAACTTTGTTTCTTCAATTTTCTTTTCCTTGTTTAGTGTAACGACAATTTTTGTAACCTATATCCCAGTGCAGACACCATAATCGGATGCAAGTCTTTCGAATTGTTTACTAGCATTATTCTTTGATTAGAAGGTGCATAACCAATCATTTCCTAATCCTAAAGCAGATGGTGGAGACGTCGCTGATTCATACATTAGAGAACCATATAATCCATATTTATATATTTCAAATAGTTGGTTAGTTATTGTTTTGTGGACAGTTAGTTGCCCTTGGTTATCCCTTTCTTTTATGTTTGGTGAAAGCTAATAAATAGTCTTGATTGTATATAGGACCTGTTGTACTCTTTGGCTATGAGACTAATGAGTTCTGCTTCATTCTGAATGTCACAAAATTCATTCTCTCTATTCATGGCTCTTGATCTCAGCATATGATTTTTTTTATGAGACAGAGAAATATTTATATTATATGTGGTACAAGGGTTACCAAGCATACACTACTGTCACAGGAAGCTAGTTATAACAGGAAAAATGCCTACCAAAACAAGTTTCCCACAATAACTCCTATTTTAAAACACAGAATAAGGAACAACTCCTTTAACCCTGTATAAAGCATATGCAGTAAATGATATGTTTCACACTCACAAGACTTGGCGTGTCATTTCTACAGTAAATTACATAATTTCTCTATTGTGCCAGTACAACATATAATCACTTTCTTCGGTCCAAGCACAATCCCGGGTTAGTCATCCACTGTGCAAAAGTATATCTAAAATTCACACCCCTATATTTGAGCCAAAACCATGTACTTTACAACAGATCCTTAAAAATCTGATTGATTTCTACGATACCAAGTATACCATTCTAAAATCCTCAGCATATGATTCTTAATTTCAATTCAATTCTCTTAATCTTTCGCAGATTTCATCTTTGTTTGATTTGATACCATTTCCTACATACATCATAATAGGTCAATTCTTCATTCTTTTCTAACCTACTTGTGCATGCCTTCGTCCAATTTGATGGAGTTATTTTATAGTATTTGTTTGAGGAAATATTTTATGAGGGTTGTTTTTATAAGATTATTACACAAACATGCTCTATAATGATGGAATATTGTCCGCTTTGCGCCTAAGCTCTCACAATTTTGTTTTTAGTCATTACCCAAAAGATTTTTCAATCATTGAATATGTTTGTATTATATAAGTTATTATTTTTGTTTTATTTTTATCGAAGTGGGACTTGTTTGTATCCCAACACAACTATCATTTACACCTCGTTGATTTATTTACTTTTTAACTAATCCTAAGTTAATCCAAACAGTTAGACGCATAAGCTAACAGGATTTAGTAACAAAACCTCTAGTATTACTTTACCGATATACGGACGCGAAAGTTTTATTTTTTAAATGGAGAACTGAATTTGAAGGCCCCACCCCGTGCGATCTACCATGATATTTGAAATATAATCTAATCACTCAACAAGTCAACGGAAGGTGAACACCAGAATTGCTTTCAAAGTGTCCAAGATCTTTCGTTAGCATGTGACTGCCTACTATATTTGTTCCACCCCATTAAAATTATATCATGTCGGCAGATAGATCGTAACTACAAAATTAAAATACATACAAGAAATGAGATTGCGTCTTAAGGCGCCATTGCGCCTCTAAAGTAACAAGATGCAAGAAGCTTCGAGCTACGCGTGTGATTATCATCGATAACTTTGATAATGAAAGTTTCCTGGCAATCTGACATGACATGCAAGCAAAGTTTTTTCTTTATCAAAAAGTACACCTAGTGCTCCATGCACACTGGTTAACCTCAACTCCATGTCTCAATTTTTAAGTGCAAGTACTTTTAGGTTAGTCCATCAAACCAAGGTCTTGATGGCAATGTGGGTACCTCATAAAAAAGAATAAAATTGATTAACTTTTTTGAGCAAAGGTGTCGGGTTGATCTTTAAGGAAATCGTTGCCAGTTTTTCATATAGCTATAGTACGATGGAAAAGTGGGTGATGAGGTATTATCCTCAAAACTATAATATCCATTGTGCCCATAACAGTTTTCCTTCCATATTCTCTTTGCCTAGTTACATCAAATGGGAAGCTTTGTAAAATCTACTAGTTTTTCTTCATCAGTTCATGATTCTATAACACAGCCATCAGGCAGAAAAAATATTAATCTTTTCAATGGATGGCCTACGCCTACCCCCAATACAATGAGTAGGATCAACCCTCCGTATTTACCAGCACAAATAACATGGCATTTGAATTTCTCTCTCTGGGTTTTGACATCTTCGTTGTACTGGCAGTTCCAAAGTGGAAACAAAAAATTTTCCCACTTACTCGTCACTCCTCCTATTCCCCCTCTAAGATGGCCTAATAACTAAGATGACGATTCCAATCATCTCCTTGAATGAAACTCTGCGCTGAATACGAGGACACATGCTCAGCTGGGACCTGGTTACTCCATGGCACCCTCTGAGTCGGATTAGAACCAGGTCCTGAGTTCTCAAATTCCCCATAATAAAGTGTTTTCAGTGCAAAATCCCCACTCCATGGCATCCATCCCTGTGGTGTGATAAGGGCTCCCAAGAACGAATGGATGAAAACTGTTCTAGAATACTCCTTCCAAGGCCTACCCAGATAGTTGATGTGAACCTGAGGCTTGCTATTATACAATGTCATGTATTCCTCAGTACCGTTAATCGTGCAGTTATTGAAAACAAATCCAGTTGACTGAGCTGGGTCTGTCCTGCCGTGGGCGGTAACGGCATTGTTCTCTCCCTTCTGTGGCTCTTCTTGCCTGGGCCGGACTAGGATTTCACAGTCTTGGAAGATTGACGCCGAGTTCCCAAAGATGAAGTCCACATTACCTAGTATACGGCAAGATTTATAAAATTGGCGCAGGGAATGAGCATAAAGAGTATCTTGATTGCCAATGAATTCACAGTTCTCAATCACAGAAAGGTCGCTATCTGATCTGAAGGCCACTGCTTGGTGAGCATTAGGACCAGCCGTGTTCTGGATCGTGAGATTCTTTGCTACAAACCCATCCCCAGCAACCCCTGCAAAGTTATATAATTAACTCATTAACACAGGTATGCTCCATATGCATGTCAATGTCATCCAAAGTCCTATACGAAAACAACACAGCATGCTGTACTTCTTCAGACCAGTTTCCAAAACAAGTCAAAAACTTCCATTTTATAATTCAATAATTAGTCTCGTAATCATATCCTTCTTAAGATGTAGAAGCAACTCATATAAATCATATAAGAAAGGCTTGCAACTTTTTTTTTATCCTTCCTACACAAACAAGTGCTATAAACACAACCAAACACATCTGTTCATTTTACAGATTACACAAAACTTAGATTCAGATTTTTTGTTCTCCAAATCATAAAAGAAAGTTTCACATCAATAACTAATCCTAATCTTTAATACAAACTTTTATTAGGTGGGTTATAAAGTGAAATGCTCATTCTAGTTAAAAAACAAAGCACCATAACAAAATGTAAATTTTTTCTTATGAAGTAGATTCAATTACTCTTATAGTCCTTATAATTTTATGAACTTTACATTTTATAATTAAAAACATTTCATTTTAGTCTTTATGCATATTGTTTTTATTTCTTTTTAATTTCTATAATTTCATAAACTTTACTTTTTAGTCTTTATAGTAATAAATGACAAAGACTAAAAGGAAAAAAAAATTGATATGTAATGAAATTTTTTTATCTATATAGACTAAAATGTAATGTTTATGAAATTATAGAAATCAAAAAAGTAATTAAACCTATAAAATATAAGCCTTTATATATATATATTTGGCAGGAAAGATTATAAGAACAATGATAAAAATTAATCTAAATTTTCTTGCACTATCATAACTGTCAACCCCGTAGTTTATAAGCCACTGTGTTTGAATTAGCATATGTAAAATTGATTTTATTAAATTTGAAGTAATATTTATATTTGGATATTTTTATTCTAAAAGCATATTTATATTTGGTAGGTGATGTCGTATAGGTCCTTCAAACCAAGAAATTATTACACAAGTTTTTAATATTAAATAAGCCCTTAAAAATTTAACCATTTATTATATTTTCTTTGAATAAATATTAATATTAATATTATATTGTCCTTTTTAATCACACATATTATTTTAGTTTTGAACTAATATATTATCAATTTACATTTACACTATCACATTGCAGATCCACATCCAACTAATAAAATCTATGTGAATCCAAACATAATTTATTATCCAAATCTAACACACGCTAGTCATCTAAAGCACAAAAAATAAAACACATAAAGCTTTAGATAAACTGACCTACGGTGGCAGAGTTGTAGGTTGTGATTCCAGGCTGGCCCACGTTAGCAGATCCCGTTATCACAGTCTTGCCCATGCCATCCCCCAAGAACACCACATTCCTCTTCCTCAACGGAACCCTCACCCTCTCTGTATAAACCCCTTCCTTAATGTATATCACAAACCTCTTATCCGAGTTATTCGGTGCCGCATTAACCGCATCCTGCACGCTCTCATAGCACCCATCGTCCTTTCTCTTACACACCGTAACGTCCGGAGTCAGCGTGGCTGGCGCGGCGGGCCCCGGCGCGAACCCCTCGGCCACGGGGGGCTCCCAGAAGCCGTCGCGCTCGGTGAGCGGCGGGGACCAGGCGGCGGTGTCGTTCCCGAAGCGGTGGTAGGAGACGAGCATGTTGAGGGCGTTGCTGGTGATATTGACGAGAGAGTCGAGGAGCGTCATGGTTTGGGCGGCGAAGACGGTTTCGATGGCGTTGACGTACTTAAGGCCGGAGGAGCAGCCGTACTGGTAGGCGAGGGCGGCGCTGAGCCAGGCGCGGGCGTGTTTGGTGGGGAGGGCGCGGGCGGCGAGGACGTTGCGGTGGTGGGAGTAGCGGAGGACCTGGAGGCAGGTCTTGACGGCGGTGGAGCGGGTGAGGTTGGCGGAGGAGGCGAGGGAGATGGTGCGGAGGTTGGAGCGGGCGTTGGCGAGGTGGTCGTTGGAGAGGGAGATGGCGGAGTGGATGATTTCCAGAGGGGTGGGATTCGGAGGGAGGTGCGGGGAGAGGGAGGAATGGCATTGGAGAGGAGAGCGCGTGGCGTTGCAGGCTTCGTGGAGGTCCGCGGAGGCTTTAGGGCTGACGTGGAGGAGGAGGAGGAGGGAGAGGAAGATTAGGGACGTCATTGAGAGGAGGATGATGGATCTGAGGATCGAGAATGCGACGATGGGTTTACGGGGTTTTGTAATTGTAACCATGGTGGGTTAGGTTGGGATTAATTTTAGGAATTTCTAATTCGAGTTTGATTCCGTTATTTATTTACTTTTTATGGGAGTGGTGGCACTGTGGACGGTTACCACTTACCGGTGGATGCGAGTTAAGGAATGCGGTGGGGTGGGGGAGTACTACACTGACGCTTCTTTATTATATTCAATTGCATGCCTTCATTGCAACCACACACAAGACTGTCGGTAGAGTGTCGTCATTCATGCATGTGATGTGAGTTTTTTTTTTTTTTTTTTTTATTCAGAGATTGCAATTATTCATTATTTTTATTAATCACTTACTGTAATAATATTATTTAATTTCTTCTAATAAATAAAGAGATGCGCGATACTTTTTTTTTTTTTTCTTCTTCTAATGTATACATTTTTTCTAATAATAACTGCACGTATATTTAAATAATTGTGCATGGCTTTTTTTATTGGGTGGAATAAGAAACAACGAAACTGACCTTAGACTTTAGAGAAGATTGGCTTGATGCATCATCCCAACAGCAGAAGCAAGAAAAATGAGGCATGATAACATTGGCTTCCCTGCCAACACATGAAAAGGACAATCCCAGGACAACATATCCAAAATAGTAGCCATTGTAGCAGCATGAGAGTGCAGAAGGACAAACTCCAACAGCCGGTGTCCATCTCGCAACAGATATGTTGGAAACCTCGATCTTAATCCATGCCCAAACCATTCTAACCAACAGGTTAAAACATCTTACTTCCAGATGGTCAATAATAGTGATATAAGTTGAAGTGTTCAACATCGAATTAACTTAAATGAAAAATTGTAAATCTATATAATAAAAAAAACTGAAAATTGATTAAATTAACAATTCAGTTTGGATTTTAAATTTTTAAAATTGTGCAATTTAATTAGATTTTAGGATTAAAATGTAAAATTGATGCAAATCTAATTAAATCGCATTTATTTGTAAATATTTTTTTTTCAAATACAAATTATATATGTATCCAAATTAAATTGACTCATAATATAAAAATTGTTTTATAAAATTGTAAGTTAGTAAACAAGTGTTTTCCTCTTCAAATATACGTTTTAATATTTAAATGATATTTTATAAAATTGTAAACAATTAAATTGAATTTTATAACTAAAAATTATGAATTATTTATGGTGTTCAAAAAAAATTAAGTGGCAAACCATATATATATGAGAAAAAATATTTAATATAATAACCAAAATTATATTAAAGAAATAGTGTTACTAAGATAAGATAAGAATTGGTATTAAATATATTAATTGACCAAAATATTTTAATATGTATATACTTTTAGTATTATTTTTTACATACGATTTTAAAAAAATAACATAATATTAAATATTTTTAGTTGATTTTTAAATAATAAATTCTAAAAATTGCAAAAAATGAAAGAAACTAAATCATAAAAAGATTTGTTTGGATTAGTTTAGATTTCATAAATCATTCAAACCAAATTGCACTTAATTTTTTGTTCGGCTCAGATGATTTTTAAGACAAAAATTAGAACAAATCACACTGCAAACATCTCTACATATAAGTGAAGTTTGCAAGATTAGATATCTATGAATGGTTTGATAATGACTTATTAACAAATAGATTGATAGTTAAAGCCAACGACACTCACTATGATACCATAAAAAATATAGATTATGAGTATAATTTAACATTATAAAACTAGTTTTAAAAATGAGAATTGTCTATCACTTATATATCTTTTTGCCTTATCTCTAATTAATGTGAATCTTATTTTTATTTTTTTAATACACTTCCTCACACTTGACACTATTGGACTTGACACTATTGGACTCAATGCTTAGATAATTAGTGGATAGTCTTTTTAATGGATTTAGGTTAAGCTCATATACAAGGATGGATTTAGGCTTAGATGCCAGAGGGGATCAATTATATATATATATATATATATAAAAGGTATTTTCATTCAATAAATAAATTTTTTTATAATAAAAGTAGTATTTACAACAATAATTTTAATTAATAAAATATCCTATTAATTATATCTTATAAATATACTAAATTAAAATGGATAATGTTATTCACTATATATATTATCTTTTACAACAAAAATATATATTATGTAGTATTAATTATTTGTTTTTTCATAGTTTACAAAGAAACATATTAAGGTAGAAATACATTAGAGTTTCATAAATAATGTAAATAAAAAAAAAAGATAAAGATGATAGAAGAAAATAATATAAAATAAAAATATATGTAGGGAGTAATCTTATTTTTATAAGTAGCTAGGATGACTAATTAAGAGGTGAGTACTTATAATTTCTAGAGAAGAGATGGCAACGACGTCTAGGGTTTCGGTCTCGATCTCGAAAGGCGCCTCGGAAGACGATCCACTATGCTGGAGCACCAAAAAGGTAAAGACGAAGGAGTCTGACATTGAGCCACCTATTACTACGGATACATGTATGACTGATAACTTTAAGTCTTACATGGAGAGCCTCTTCTCATCTGGAGGAGGGAAGGTGTTTTCTGATCTCAACAGTTTGTTTCAAGAGATGGAGTATCCCGAAGAGGAATTCTACAAGGAGCAAGATTCATCTGATGGTGATAATACAGAACTTGATCCATGTCCCAAGATTCATGTCACTCAAGAAGAGTTTGAAGAATGGTGTGCGCCATGGAAGAAATCTTTGGTTATTCACGTTTTGGGGAAACGGGTGGCCTTTAGAATGTTGGATAATAAGGTTCAAAAAGAATGGGCCAAGAATGGAGTAGTTAGATTGGTGGATCTATCTCAAGATTACTATCTTGTGCAGTTCGCCTCTGAGGAGGACTACAAGCATGCATTGTTTGAGGGGCCATGGCTTATTGCGGACCATTATATTGTGGTCCAACGGTGGAGGCCATTTTTTACGGTAACAGCGACACAAACTCGTAAGATAGCTGCATGGATACGCATTCCGGGTTTACCTATTGAACTTTTCAATGACCGATTTCTTTGGAGGGTTGGGAGCAAACTAGGAACAATGCTGAAGATCGATAAGTTGACCTCGATCCAATCACGTGGGCGGTTTGCCAGAATTTGTGTGGAGATCGATTTACAGAAAAAGCTAGTGTCACAAATTAATGTGCTCGGGCATATTCTTAAGCTAGAATATGAAGGCCTGCACTCCATATGTTTCAAGTGTGGTAGATATGGCCACAAGCATGATTTTTGCCCTCAAGACCAGGTATGTTTAGGTATTGAACCCAATAGCAAACCAATGGGGTCTGTTGATGCAGCTATGGAAGTAGATGGGCACGTGGAGATGACTAGACAGCAAGAGAACAGTCATGATCAGGCACAAGAGAATGCAACGGAGCAGAGTGGTGGCCAACCCATACCAGACTCTGATGAACAATATGGGCCATGGATGATTGTACGTCGTAACAAAAAACCCCATAAATCTCGGGCTAAGATCTCAACCTCGAATTCAAATTATAATTCCAAGATTAATGCGGAGGCCCCACGTGTTGCAACCCAAATGGTTAAGGACGTTACAATTAACTCAACATACCCTAGTAATATTGGGTCACATAAGCCCTCCATGATGGTACGCAACGTGACTGGTGGGAAGAATCCACAATCAGCACGTAACAAAGATCCACACGTCCCTATCAATGTGGGTAAAAGGAATTATGCAAAGGTTGGAGGTGACAACCATACGAGGCAGGGAACTCAACCCTCAACTAAAGTAATTGATTCTCAGGCAATACTTCAAGCGAATGGGTCCCATTCAAATATCAAGATTCCTACCACGTCACCAGATATGCATGCTTCTCAAGCAGCATATGAGGAAGCCAACACAATTAGGGTTATGGCAGGGCTGAAAAGTATTGAGGCGGCTGGGAACAATTCTATTACTCAAGGCCTAGAGGCTATTACTCATATCACACTTCCTGATGCTCAAACCATGGAGCTAGCAAATCAACTTCGTCGTCACTTCGAAGAGGAACGCAAGAAAAGTTCAACGTCTTCATTAGAGGAGCAAGTCACAAAGGATGACAAGAGTGGACCTGGAGTTTCCAACTCCAAAAACCCATTCCGTGGATCATGAATATAGTTGCATGGAATTGCAGAGGGGCGGGGAGCAAAGGTTTCATTCCCCTCATTAATAATTCTATTCGAGAACACCAAGTGGGGGTGTTGTGTTTATTGGAGACCCATATTAATGGGTTGACAGCTCAAAAGGTATTAAATCGTATTAATCTCGATAGTTCTTTCATCGTTGATGCTCAAGGATTTGCAGGGGGTATATGGTTGTTATGGGACTCATCTACTTGGGAGATTGTTGTTCTGAGTCAATCCAATCAATTTATCCATGTGGAAGCTAAACATGCATCACGTTCTTGGTTTATGACTATAGTGTATGGAAGTCCTCACTCTCAATTTAGGGTGGATTTATGGAGAGACATCAAAAGATTGGCTACTGAGGTCAATGGGGCATGGTGTTTATTAGGGGATTTCAATGTTGTGCTTCAAGATGATGAGAGATATGGTGGGACTCGCAAGGTATGTTATAGAGGAGATCAATCCTTTCGCGAGGTGGTGCGTGAGTGCAATTTGCTCGATATGGGTTTCCAAGGGTCACCTTTTACTTGGAAGAGAGGAAATTTGTATGAACGCCTGGATCGAGTTCTAGCTAATTTGGATTGGCAATTAGAATTTCCCCATGCGAATGTGTTACACCTACACCCTCTAAAGTCGGATCATTGTCCTATTATGCTTAGATTAGATTGTACGCTCAATCCTAACCCAGCTAAACGTCCTTTCAGATTCGAGGTTGCATGGCTTACCAATTCGGGGTTTTCAGATCTAATAAAATCTAGTTGGAATGACGCACCAGACTGAAATACCAAGATAACTTCCTTACGATAACATCTTATAAGCTGGAATCGCTCAACCTTTGGTAACATCTTTTTTAGGAAACAAAGGCTTTTAAGGAGGCTAAATGGTATTACGGCAAAGCTTTCTCAAGCCCGCAACACTTTTCTAGAGAAACTATCCCAAGAATTATGGGCTGAGTATGAACATGTTCTTATACAAGAAGAATTATTATGGTTCCAAAAATCGCGATGCAAGTGGCTCGAATTTGGTGACCGTAATACAAGATATTTTCATGGAACAACTTTAGTCAGAAGGCGGAAAAATAAAGTGGTCAAAATTCAGAATGAATTAGGCGAGTGGATTGAGGACAAAGCGAAACTGGAAGCGCTGACAACAAGATTCTATAGCAATTTATTTACTGATTCTGGAAGATATGAACCTTATTGTTTGACGAACTCATTTCCAGAATTACCACAACACGATAAAGACAAATTGGCAATACCGCTAACCCAACAGGAGATCTTTACTGCTCTTAAGCGTATGGGAGGGTTAAAAGCTCCTGGTCCATATGGGTTTAATGCTCTCTTTTACCAAACTCAATGGCAAACAGTGGGACCTTCAATCTGCGAGCTGCTTACGTCGATATTTGATGACCCTACTAAGGTGGCTGAAATAAACAAGACCTTTATTGCACTTATTCCCAAGGTTGATAATATTACCTCCTTAAGACAGATGCGACCTATAAGTCTTTGCAACGTGTCATACAAAATTCTCACGAAAGTTATAGCTACGCGTTTGAGAGGAATTATGGAAGATTTTGTGGGTCCGAACCAATGTAGTTTCGTTCCCTTTAGACAATCTACTGATAATATCATTATCACACAAGAAGTGATCCACTCCATGAAGTACAAGTCAGGACGAAAAGGATGGATGGCAATTAAGATAGATCTAGAAAAGGCCTACGATAGGCTAAGTTGGGAATTCATACGTGAAACCTTAACTGATATCGGAATTCCAAAAAATTTGATCGGTCTAATTTGGCATTGTATCTCTTCCCCGTCTATGCAGGTTTTGTGGAATGGGGAGGCCCTATCTGAATTTACACCATCTCGTGGTATTCGTCAGGGGGACCCCTTGTCCCCGTATATCTTTGTTTTATGTATGGAAAGGTTGTTCCACCTAATTGACATTGCGGAGAATCATAAATTGTGGAAGCCAATCAAGCTGTCAAAGAAAGGGCCACCATTATCCTATCTGGCATTTGCAGATGACTTAATCTTGTTCTCAGAAGCAACTCTGGATCAAGCAGAAATAATTAATACATGCATGGATTTATTTTGCAAGAGCTCGGGAATGAAGGTAAGCCAGGAAAAAACAAGTCTTTTTCTCAAAAAATGTGGGGTGGAGAGTCAAGAATGAGGTTAGCTCTTTCTTAGGATATCAACGCACTGATAACTTGGGAAAATACCTTGGAGTTCAATTACACCATGACTGAGTCAACAAACGGAAGCTTCAATCTGTGATGGATCATATTAACAAAAGATTAAGTAATTGGAAATCTAAGAACCTCTCCTTTGCAGGGCGACTTACCTTAACTAGATCGGTTCTTGCTTCCTTACCAACATATACAATGCAAACAGTCTCTTTTCCTAAACAGCTTTGTGATGATATTGATAAAGCTTGTCGTTCCTTTGTGTGGGGAGATTCAAACAATAATCGTCATATTCATGCCCTTGCTTGGGAGACAATTTGCAAGCCTAAGGATGTGGGCGGCTTAGGTCTACGGGAGGCACATAAGGTAAACACCTGTTTTATGATGAAGAATGGTTGAGCTCTTTGTTCCCAGCCAAACAAGTTATGGGTTCGTGTGGTTAGATCAAAATATGCATGTGGTGAAGAGGTGATTCCAACAGTCAAAACGCGAGTTGTTGCTTCTAATTTCTGGAGGGGTATCTGCAATGCTTGGGGGTAGGTGAAACCCTTATTAGCGTGGAATATAGGGAATGGTAAGCATACAAAGTTCTGGTCGGATCGTTGGCTTCCTTCCAACATTTTGCTGTGTGAAGTGGTTGTACAACAGGTGCCTGGGGATTTGATGTGCAAAACAGTAGCAGAATATATTGGAGATGATGGTAATTGGAACCTGGATGCTATTCGTGAGCTCCTTCTTGACCAGTATTGGCAAGAAGTATTGGGTTCAGCACCTCCCTCTATGGAGAATGATGATGATCGTTTGGTGTGGGGAGGGTCAAATGATGGTTGTTTTACCATTAAATCTGCGTACGAAAAGTTAAGACATCCTTCAAGTCTACAAACCAAAGCTTTATTTTCAATGATCTGGAAGTGGCCTGGTCCAGAACACATTTGCTGTTTGTTATGGAGAACTGCGCACAATAGCCTCCCAACAAATGCGTGGCGATACTCACGGTTTATGACCTCAGAAGCTATCTGTGTGTGCTGCCATGAAGAGAGAGAAACTAGTTTGCATGCCTTACGTGATTGTGCATGGGCAAAAGCGACTTGGCAAGCTATGATGGGACAAATAACGATTTAGAATTTTTTTATCTCTCCATTGACAGAATGGATGTGTTTAAATCTGTCTCATACAAAGATCACATGGGTTCAAACTTTTGGTTTGACCTTGGATTCCATTTGGAAAGCGAGAAATAATTTTATATTCAATCAGAAACAGATTAACCCAATTCAGATTGTTTGTGAAATCAAAGGCCGCCTGAACGAGGTGCAGAACATGTCCTTTGGTCGCTCCCCGAATCCTTGTCCTCTCTCTTCACCTCCACTTATGTTACCTTGGAATCCTCCCCTCCGGGTACTCTAAAACTTAACTGTGATGGGGCAGTAATGAATAACAGACAGGCGTCGTGTGGAGGGATTTTGAGAGATAGCTATGGATCATTTATATTAGCTTATGCAGGATTAGTTGGTAGATGCTCTGTTGCGCATGCAGAACTTTGGGCCATATATCATGGCTTAAGACTTATTAAGGATAGATTTATCTCTTCTCCTATAATCATTGAATCTGATTCATCTACAGCAGTTTCCTTTTTAAATGAAGGGTGTCCTCGGTCAAATCCGTGCTACTCCTTGCTAAATCACATTGTCAGAATGTCAGATGGCTTCAACAAGATTGATTGTACTCATGTCTTAGAGGCTAATCAAGTTGCTGATGGGTTTGCCAAGCTAGGATTCTCCCTCCCGGAAGGAGTGCATAGTTTTAGTTCCCCCCCCAAGTTGGGCACATTTTCTTTTACTTGCTGACAAGTCTGCAGTTCTTTTCCCTCGTGGATATTAGTTTTTGTATTTTGGACTTTTAAGCCCCGTTAATAATAAAAAAAAAAAGGATGACTAATTAAGAAGTAAGAACCCATCCTTGGGAAGCAACATAAGGTGGTTCATATTTCCTAAGCACGTGGACGATGACGAAGGCAGTGTAATGCATCCTCATATTGATGCAAGCTAGAAATACAAGCGGAAGAAGAAGCAAGGTGTCGCATGCATGCACCTCAGAATTTGTAGATAAAAATACGAACCTTCTTAGGGAGATGCTACTTCCAAACCCAAGAATCCAAATGAGTTGGAGTAAGATTAACTCAATATCCATTATCAGTTGTCGCAAGTTTCTATTCAAAAAGGAGTATAAATTTCATTAAAGGACTATGACCCATTGCGAATTATATCACGATGACAAATAGACATATCTACAATTACAATATGCACGTAAGGCACCATGTTGCACACGTACCAAAATGAAGTTGCCCTATCATCACCTAGGAGAACATCATCCTTAACCTCCTTTAGCGTCATCGGGGACGTCAAGGCATTACATGCATATGCACCAACAGTAAAAAAAAAAAAAAAAAAAAAAAAAAAAATCATATCTAGAAGGGAGAAAAACGTGTTCTATGAGAAACACATAAAACTTGATTAAAATAATTGGGAGCTTGTGTCAAGATCATTACACCATACACTAGTGTCAAGCAACATTTTGTGAATCGTATTTTGTCTCCTCCTACGGCTGGGAATCAACCTATCCAACAAAAAATATTGTATATAATGACATATAAAAAATATCACTATATATAGATGTAATTTAACTCTATTTAATATATTTTATATATAATTTTAATGTTAATTTTAAATGAGATTTAATAATACATATATATTATATATCATTATAATATATATATATATATATATATACTTTTAAATAAATATATATATATATATATATATATATATTATTTATAATATAAATAAAAAGTAATTTTTAATAATAAATATTGTATTATTACAGGATTTTTTATTTTCTTTTAGAGTGAGACACGAAAATCCATTCCTCTACGTACCACACACAGGACCTAGATACCTCATATGTGGCCTTCAACCTTCTTGCACAAAACAAGTTTCATAACCCAACTCGTACCAAAATAGCTTTGTTCTATCAAACTGAAAGTGTTCTCATGTAATTTGAATTAAAAAAAATGAAGTATATATTAACTTTAGACTTGTATGAATTGATTATGATATATTTATTATTTTGAAAATAATTATATTTATAATATATTTTATGATTTATTTACTAGTTATTAAAAAATAGTATAGAATAAACATGAAAAATTTAATCTAATTTTGTTTTAGTCTGAAAAACTCATTAGAGTTAATATAATCACGCAACTAAAGTCAAGCATTTAAATTTGATTGCTCTGAGTTTATGACCTCAAGAATTTTAGAATTTTATAAAATGCTATTCATTATTGGATATCATATATCAATATATAATCTTGGTTATTAAAGATAAAATTTTATACCGGATATAATTAATGACCGGACTAATTTTAACTAATTCAATATAGATTTGATTGGTTACATGCAAGGTGTTAAAGTTAGATTAGTTCCAATTATCCCTAAGTATGTGGTATATGCAAGGGTCAAACTAATTCCAACAAAGTCAATACTGACTTGGTTGATTACATGATGGTTGTAGAAATAGAATTAACTCTAAGTATTCCTAAGTGCATGCTCTTGACTACCTTCACTCATGAATTTGTTGGGAAATATTCAGGAGGATACAAATTCAAATCAATTTTTTAATTAAAATAAATTTGAATTTTGGAAATAATTAAATAAAACACAAATAATTAATTATATGGTATTGAAATATTTTTATCATGAACTTAAAACCATTATAGCACTAACAAAACAAGTGTTGAGCCCCTGTGTATATATTAATTAATGAATTCAATGACAAAATAGGGTCAAAAGTTAGAGATTAATGAGTATGTGTAAAATCATTTTACACCGTTAATAAGTGTCTTATTTTCTCTATTAACACTTTGCTTATTAAAATAAATATAGCGTAGAAATTTGTGAGAGAAAAGAAAGAGATGAAATTAAAAAGTTGGGTTATTTTATTGTTTAGAAAAGAGAGGAAAGCCGAGAAATAATAGTGGGACATATGTTTTATTTTTGTCCCTCAGATGCGTGAAAAGTACAATGATTTTTGCTTGCTTGTGAAAAATAGAAATCAATCGACAAACATACCATTGAAAGTAGGGGTGTTCGTACAACTAGTTAGGAGAAGTTTGTTTGTATTATTATCTATCTTAAAGATTTCATATGTGAAGTGAAGTTTATTCTAATCAAGATGTAATAAATGTGAGATAAGACTCGTTTAATCCATCTTATTAGTATTAAAGGGATCGAGGCACTTCGTGCCTCTAATATTAAAAGTTACGGATAGTTATTTAAAAAGAATAAAAGAAGATTTTTTTCTTCTTTTTTTACATTTTAAGGGATATAACGGTCCACTAAAAAGTGGAGATCAAAGGGGTAGTTACCAAAATATAACTCCTTTATAATAAGTATAGATAAGATATTAATTTTAACATTATATATGATTAAACTTTTTAAATATATATATATATATATATATATATGAGAAAAAATCTATTAATTTTAAGAGCAAATCTATCTAAACTTATTAATATATTTATTTTATTTAATAACTTATATTATATCAAATTTCAACGATCTTAGCATTAAATTAAAATTTCTTAATGCATATATTAAATTTGTAAATTTAAAAAAAAATTAAAAATTATTTAATATTTCGTTATATAAATTCAAATCAATATATAAAATATTTTTATGATTATTCATCATTTTGAATTAATAAAATGAAATATTAAATAATTTTTATTTTTATTTTTAAATTTGCATATTTAATCCATATATTAAGAACTTTCAATTTAATAATTAAAGCATCAATATTTAATGTAGAATATGAGTTAATGAGCAAAATAAGTCTAAGTTAAACTTACTCGAAGAGTAAGTGTATCCTTCAAATCTCTCTCTCTCTCTCTACATATATATATATATATATATATATATATATATATATATATATTCTATTTTTTATGTTAATTTTTGTAGAAAATATTTTTTATTTTATTTGTTGTTAAAAATATTAATCAATAATTTATCATTACTATTAATTTTTCATAAAATATTGAATAATTTCTATGATTAATATTTTTATGTAAATTTTTTTATTTATATTTATTTAAAAACCAAAACAATTTAATTAACATTATTAATGTTTTATGATGTTTTTACAGTTTCTTACATTAATGTCTATATTGTTATTATATAATTAATAGAATTTTACATTTATTTTATGAGAATTTCATATGGAAATATTTTGGGTGAAAATTTTTTAGGAAATGAATATATATTTCAGAAGTTATTAACTTTATATGCTTTTATTACATTTATTTTAAAATTATAATAATTTAATTAATATAATTAATATTTTTAATGATATTGTTACGATTTCTTATATTAATGTTGATTATTGTATAATTATATAATTAATACAATTTGAATTTTATTTTATAAGAATTTTATATAAAAATATATTAATTATTTTTAAAGTGACGTTATTAAATTTCATAAATATTATAATGATGTTGTTTTTATTAGGAGCAATTATTTTCTGGAAAAGTTATGGTAAAGACTACATTATTGTATCGATAATCAATTATCTAGAAGTTATTCGCTTTATTATAAGTAAAATAAGATAAGATATATTGTTAGACAAAAAAAAAAGAATTTATTAATTTAAATAATTCTATTATTAATACATATATATTAGATTGGATTGGATCCACGTAAAGAATAACTCGAATCTATCCTTGAAAAACCCAAGCGTGTGGTTCAGCGGTAAGGGTTGATCCACGCTTAAGCAAGGTCAGGGGTTCGAATCCTGCCTTATGTATGCAGCCGCGTTAAATCTTGGGGTCAGCTATCCCACACCCTTTGAGGTGCCTCCAACGTAGCGCGGAGATTAGTCACAAAGTTATTTTACATTAGCAACCAATCATATCTTTTAATAGTGTCATATTAACTCTTAAAAATATACCATTGATTAATTATATACTTCTCTTGGTTGTCCTTTCCCCTTATTCTCTCCCAAATACCCTTCAAATTTATTCTTCCATAAAGTACTTAAAAAAAAACTCTTTAGAAACATAGTTTTACTCTTCTAAAAATATTTTTCAAAAGAGTAAAATACTTTTATAAAAAGTATTTTCCATAAATATATTTTAAGAATCACAAAACATAATTTTGGAAATTATTTTCTAGTAATAATAAAAAAAATACATTTTGTTTTTAATCAATTATTCATCCTAAAATCAATGGCCAAACTTTTTGAAATGACACCTTCAAAAAAAAATCTGTAACCACATATTTAATTTATATAACATTGAAGATTAGGTGAAAAATTAGAAATAAAAAAATGATGAAGTTAAGAGTGCAAAAAAATAAAAATAAAAATATAGCTGAGTGATGTGCCTTAATTGTTGGAGAGAAAAAATCAAGAAAAAAAACTAAAAAATGAAAAAATCAACAAAGAGTGGTTAGTGAGGGATAAACTTGCAAAGAAGAAAAAGTGAATGAAAGGGGTTAATGAAAAAAATAGTTTTTTAAAAATAAAATTTATTTTAAAATAAATAAATTCAAAAGGTATTCAATTTTTATTTGAAAAAATAAAAAGAGAAAGGGGACATATTTATGAATAAGAGAAGTGTATATATCATTTGTTTTTGTTAAACCTAAATTTATCAAAAGTCTCTTTAAGCTAAGTCAGATCATCGAGACGAATCATGAACATCCCACTAAAAAAATAAAAAAGGAAGACACACTTATTAACAAGGGAAGTGTATATCATTTGTGTTTGTTAAACCTAAATTTATCAAAAGTTCCTTTGGGCTGAGTCGAATCAATGAGCCTAGATGGGTTATGAACACCCCACTAAAAAATACAAAAGGAATACATATTTATTAATAAGGGAAATCTATAAAATTTACCTTTATTAAACCTAAATTTATCAAAAGACTCTTTGGGCTGAGTCGGGTCAATGTATCAAGACGGGCCATGAACATCCCACTAAAAAGTATCAAAACCCTAACGCCTCTTGTGTTATGTCTATCACCACTTTTATTTTGTTGTAGGAGTTACTTAGACTAATTGGAAGTTGTTGAGTCCTTCATCTATCCTTTGCTTCATTCCTGGTAAGAAGCTCATCTTGTGATTCTTTGTTGGTTAATGATTTTTCTTTTGAAGTGTACGTAGAAATGGGTGCATGCATATGTTGAAAAAGCTTCATTTCTTTTTGTCGATTTGGTCATGTATGAATCAATTAAGACAAAGTTCTTAATCAAGTAATAGACTTTCATAATCAATCATATATATTTGTAATTATTCTTGAACTATTTTCAATTGATTGGTATCTTTTGTAATCAATTAAATAAAATATATGATTGTGTTTTTCTTTTAATTTTATTATCAATGAGTAATAGATATTGATTTTGTTTTATTCTAATCAATTGGATATTCATTATAAATTATCAAGACTTTCTTTTATCGATTGTATTTCTTTTATGAGTAAGAAACAAAAAAAAAGGCTATAAAGGAGGAAAAAAGATGCCTAAGGCATTAGTTAAAATGAAAGACCGCTATGGGATGGACAAGAATCCCATGTTCTAAGCCTATCTTTAGATTTAGGAGAAAAATTTGGTAACTATTAAGAAAGTGGTTTATGGATTTAATTTTGTCTTACAAAGTCGGTTTGTAAAGTGAGAACTGTTTCCTACTTATATACATTATTATGATCATATCACTAATTAATGTTGGATTTTCAACACACCCTTTTTACATTGAAGATCAAACATTTTGAACAATCACTAGGATAGTCTTAATTTTATAACCAACAAATTTTAAAATTTTTCTTGAAATATTTTTATGATCAAAATTTTGTAATTTGGATTTTAATAGATTTATATATAAAAAAATTATAAGATTTGAAAGAATTTTATGGAATTTCAAAAGATAACATGATTGTTTTTTTACGTAAAGATACTTGTTTCATTTTATTCATGATAAAAGAGTAAATACAAGTATGAATTTGATCAAATGCACGGCTAGATAATAATGATGTCTTAACTAAAGTGTGAGTAATATGATTTGCTTTTACATAATGAAACTCACTAGAGTTTGAGAGAAAAATAACATGAATTTTTAAAAACAATACAATTAATGAAACTTTTACTCCCATAATTTCACACTCTCAATGTTCTATCATTTATATCTTTTGAAGGTATATTTCATGTACTTATTTCATAAATATCTATAAAAAAATCTTTAAGGTTGTATTTAGATGAGTAATTTTAAAATTTTGAAATGTTTGAAATTTTAATTATTTTTATTTAACCTTTTTTATTTTATAATTGTTTTACTTGGATAATTTAATTTAATTTTTTTTATTTGAAATAGTTAATTTAGAGAAGACAACCTAATTTTCACCATATACCAAAATTATTTTTAATATATGTTTAAAAATTTACCCTTTCAATATTAAATTTTATAAAAAATATTAGTCAAATTTTAAATATTTAATAATTTTAAAAAAAACATTGATACATATATAAGAAAAAGATAGGTGAAAAAATAGAAGGAAGAAGAGAGAACTAGAGAAGTGAGAGAGATGAAAGAGAAAACGAGCGAGAAAAAAGAATAAAGTGAAAAATGAGAGAGACAAAAGTGCTAAAGGTGAGAGGAAAAATTGAACAGAGAGAGAAAAAACAAAGAGAGGGGAAAAAAATTAAATTTCTTAAGGGTTTGAGTGAGATTGTTAAATGGCTAATTTATGTATGAACTCCATTAAAAAGTCTCACAAAATAACTCATCCAAATTCATATACTCTGAATACTAGAAGATTTTTTTAAAGTGAAAAAAATCTTAATTGAATACCGTTAAATTTTGGTATACTATTATTCGATTGTATGTTTCTTTTAATATTGGACAAAGGGATGAGAAACATTTATGCATATTGATACTTTTAATGGATTGTATGTTCATTTTAACATACTTTCTTTCTAATATTATTTGTTTGAATCAATTATAATTTTTTTTAAAATTTTTAATTAGTTATAACTTTTTTTTAATCAATTATATGTTAATTATAATTGATTATTACTTTGTTTTTTTTTTCAATTTCATTTTATAATGCTAAAATCGTGCACATTAATTGATAACTTCACTCTTTTTTTTAAGTGCACAAGTATAATTTACAATGTTATCAAATAAAAAGTATAATTTACAACATGTTAATTTTTTTTCCATCCCAATCAAACTTCACAATATTTTTTTCAAATTAAACAACCCTTTCCCCCCTTTATTTCTCTCTCTCCCCCCTCTCTCTTTTATTTAATTATTTTATTCTGTCTCACATATTTTTATCTTATCTATTTCTATGTTATTGTTTGTTATGAATACTTGTAATTGTAATAATTGTTTTAAAACAAAATTCAGTCTTATCAAAATTTGAAGAAATTGACTATTTCGACCAATTTATTGAAACTACACTTATATCTAATTTGATTATCTATTTAAATTAGATATGTAATTGAATCGAAATAATATCATCAACCAAGTATTGTAATCGGACGTTGAGCCATGACTTGTTTGGCTGAAATTCACCCAATGCACCCTCTCTAATAGGAGATAGAATCTAGGTTTTTTTTGGCTTTTAAGAAGAATATATTCTTTTTTTACAAAATGTTTGGATTGAATTAACATACTTCTCTATATAAGATTAGAGATAATCACAAATAATTTTTGAGAATTTTTAATAGAATTATGACTATTCAATTTTGAATGCAAGTTTGCATAAAATGATATATGAAGTAAAAAAAAAATTGATTTGATCTTAAATCTTAATTAATAAAAGAGAGTAAATTTAACCAACTGTTACATTTTTGCAAGAATTTTAAGAAGGATATCAACTACTAAACTAACGAATTTTCTTGGTACATATATGAAAAAATTAATCTTTATATTATATATTTAACTTACTCTTAACCCCAAGTGTGTGAATTGATCAACGCTTAAACAATGTCAAGAGTTCGAATCCTATCTTATGTATGCAGTTGTGTTAAATTTTGGGGCTAGTTATCTCATCCTTTGAGATGCTTTTAACGTAGTGAAAAAATTAATCACTACTATCGATAGTGAATATTTTCATGGACAAAAAAAAAGTATTTAACTTACTCTTGTGACTCAACTAATAACCTATTCGATCCCTCAATCAGTGAGCCATTGAACCGATGTATTGACCGACTTATTCCTGGTGTAGATAATATTTTTCTCTAACAAATTTGATTTGAATACTATTTGTTTTAAATAATTAGAAAAAATAGGAAAGTTAGCAAAATTGAATTTTGCTGATAAACAAATGAAAATGGTGGACACTCTCTCTCTCCCGAGCAGTTAGTATAAAACCGAAAGGAAGAATCGATCTAGAAAAAAAGAAAACAAAGGAGAGAGAGTAAAAATAGAAAAAAGCAAATCCAGCCAGCAGCAGCACAGATATTTGTTGAGGACACAGAAGAAGCGAAGCTCATTTGGATTCTCTCTCTCTCTCGCTGCTTCGACATGGCTGAATCACGCGCTCCACTCTAGGGTTTCTCTTTCCACGCTCTGTTCACCACTCCCTCGTGAGTCTTCTCTCTACCTTACTCTCTTCTTCCCTTCCATGCCTTACTTAGGGTTTAATACGTCTCCTCTAATTTCTATTTGGACCGTTGCTTTCAAACCTCATTTCTGTTGCTTTCTCGTTGCTTTTCGACCCCGCGTGCTTGAATTTCAATGTGCTGGACATTCCTTCGTGTTAATAAGGTTTACTAGTGTTGTCAATGTCGTTTATGCGGAAAACTAGGAAAATTAGCGAGTATCTGTTATGACTACCTGCGTTAAAAGCACTAGTAGAAGCTAGAAAATGGAATTGTGCTGGTGTGGCATTTTTTTTGCCAAGCTAGAGAAAGAACTATTGTTAGATAGGAAGAAGAAAGCTCAAAAAGAGGAGGACATGCATAATAGCCACATCCCTTTTCGTCCCTCTTACAATACTATTAATCACTCTTCCTGGCTTGGTGTAACCTCCGTTGTATCTTCCACATGCGGTTACCGCGCAAGCTGCTACAGCCACTGTATTTGTGACGCAATATGACAGTACCCTAGGTAGCGGTCAGAGAATTTTCCCTTTTCCAATGAAAGAATTTTGGAGCCATGAGAATGAAGAATCGTTAAAGTTTTGGGGACAACAAATTCTTAAAGATTCTCTTTTCTTATTAGTTATTACTGTTGCTGTGCATTACTTTAGGCTTTCACCCATAGAACTAGTTGGATTACCAAGATCCAAGACATTAGGTAGTTGGGTAGTTGGGTTGGCAGTGTCCTGTGTGCTTTAGTTCTATGTCTCAGTAAGAGTACATTATTCCAAGTGCTAATATTAGATACAATTTTTCTGCAGTAACTTCATGTGATCAATGCGTGGAGGTGTTACCAAGTTCAGTCAAACTGTCAAAGTAGCTGGTGTAAATGGGTTTCCAATGGCATTTGATCCTTCTTCAAGAGCAATATGGAATATTTAGCAAACTAATGAATTCAATATTGGATAGTTTTGAACTGAAGGAATTTTCAATATATTCTGAGATAGCAGAAGAATAAACCATTGACCTGTTCAAGGATGGGAAAGGATGTGCCACCTTATGTATTAAGTTTCACTAGATACACTATTTGCCCAATGTGTATAAAAAACAAGCATTGAAAAAATCAGTGCAATACACATTATGACTTTGATCTACTTTTTGAGGGGCCAATTGTTGAGTGTTTTGAAAAATTTACGAAATGCATTGGATCCTATAGATGTTGTAAAGATGTTGTACAAATTCCATCTTCATGGTTATTGGAGAACAGTCCTAGTCTTTGGAAGATTTTTCGGAAGAGCTAGTCTTGTATTTGTCTGAAGAGAAATCTGTTGAAATAAACTTGGCAACAATTTTGAGGCCCAGCATATGCTCTCTTTAATTATTAGACCAATTATTTATGGATGACCAAGAAAAGTCTCTATCTGTTTTGATACCTCTAAGCTAGTGGCATTGCTTAGAGTGTTATGCATTATTAAGAAATGCTTAGGCTGCTATGATGTATTACACAAGGAAAACCTGATAGTATAAGCAAACAGTATCAAGCCTTAATAGATGTTTGACACATTGAAGTAATACTAAGTTGTATGGTCGAAGTATTTTGTCCCAATGCAACCATATTAACATCCTTTTTTTAGGACTTGATATGACCTGATGGGATATTCATCCAACCTCAATTATTGTCTCCCACACTTTCAACTATCCTTATTATTATGGTCATTGCCTATTGACTTAGACCACCACTGCCAATGCCTTCTCTTTTAATTTTGTTTCTTTGTTAGTTTGGTGTCATCAGGGAATTCATACATCGTCAAATTCCCTCGGTGGAAGTTATAAGGTTCTTTGTAAACTTTTGTGACTCTACATCAGATGAAATTTCCTTTGATTGAAGAAATGAACAAAGATGTGGGAAAATGGGATGGATTTATAAAGCCATACACCAGACTATTTAATAGGTAATGCATAACTTTTTTATTTTTTTTAATTTTATTTTGCCTTCATGGATGAAGGCTAGCGCCTTCTCCACGGAAGGAGGATTTCTTCCTCTTGGAAGAAGTGTCCCCCACCCCTCACCCCTTACTAATATTTTTCCAAGTCACAGGATAATTTTAACTTTAATTTACTAAATATCTTTATATACTTATTTAATATAATTATTGAAAATTAGAGAATTAATCATTATCCCACTTACCAAGTAGCTTGGATGCATTGTATCATAGTAAATAGGGTTAGCATTATTTATTCATTATTGTTTCCCTTGTGAATGGTTCTCTGTATTTATTACCTATGTAGTCAGTCTATACTCTGTATTTAAATAATAGTGTTCAACTGAGTGTTCATTTCACTCAAGTATTTTTACCCACAAACAGTCTCAAATATTCCCTCCTAAAATCTCTAGTAATGACCAACCTCTTGAATTAGCCCTTTTATACTATTAAGCCTTATTGCTTGACTTTATTCCCAGCTGCATTCTGTCCTAATAGTCAAATCCTGCCATGGAGCTACTGTAGTTTTTTTTTTCTTTCTTCTTGTGTGTGTGGCTCTGTAGGATTCTGTTAAGTCAGTAAATTTTCTCTGTTTAGGGTTACAGGTCCAGCCCTTCTTGCTTTGAACAAAATAATGTATCTCCAAGTTTTGGATTTTAACTTGGGCCTTAATTGGAAGTTGGAAATTGGAATGTGAAAGTAGAGTGTGAGTGAAAGGTTATGTTTTGTTTTTCACTCTGTGCTAGAAAATATGGAAAATCAATGGTCTTTTATTTCTCTTGCTTATTGGGTTTGAAATTCAAAAGCTAAGCACAAAGGTGTGAACAACTTGTTAAACCTATCTTTTTTAGCATAAAATTAATTAGAAAGGATTAGACCTTACTCAACTCCAAAATCTAGCTTAAGAGATGAGGATTACCTTAGTCTATAGTAGGGATTGCTTTGGCCAGATATGAGACATTTTTACACACCTATAATACCCAAGACTGAACATTTGGAGTGTGAATTTTGCATGATTAGACATTTATAGGTGATCTAACATACAGATACGTGTCATTGATCATGCCCTGTCAACTGATCTAATGCACTCAAGCTTGATACTTGTTTTATATACAAAAGTCTTCCATTTACTTTATAATTTCTGTTTTTATGTCTGCTAGCATGTTGTAGTCTTCTAATGAAGAAAAAGTAGTAGAAGAATGAGGATATAATTTAGGTTTCTGGTGATTTATTTGTTTTTGTTAATTCAGAGCAAACTGCACTAGTCAAAAAGAAGCATTTTGGCTAGTGAGATGAGTGGAAGTGGCAAGAAGCGCTCATCAAAGTGGGATTTGACAGATGAGCCTGAATTTGAACCTGATAATAGTAAGCAATCACGGTCTGGGTGGTCCTCTGCAGATGTTGCTGGTAGCAATAGTTCAAAGTGGTCTTATTTGGAAGGAACTGATAAATTAAAGCCTGGTGTGGGATTTTCATCCAAAGAACCTTTTTCTGGAGGCAGAGGTTCAAATAAGGACGATGTTATGAATAAGGACTATAGAATTTTGGATACAACAATGGAATGGGATGAGGATGGAAGTTACAACAAGAAAATGTCTCCTGCATTTGAGGAATGGAAATATAAGAGACAGAGTCAATCCCCTAAAAATGGTTGGAACAGGTCAGTTAGGTTTGTTTCTCTACTTGGTGTGTCAATGCTAATCCTATTTTCTGAATATTGATTGAAACTTTATATTTAAGTGTTCATCTGATGGATTGTTGTACAAGCTGGACTGTAAATAAACCTGGTTGTGTATATTGTAAATTACATGTGTTCAAAAGGTCCTAAAATAATGCTCCTCTTGTCCTTTGAAGTTGTACTTTAATGTAGGAGCTGTATACTTTAAGGAGAATTCAGTGATTCTGAGTCCTCAACAATGTTGGGATAAAAGATATTTCACTACTTAGATATCAAAGACATTTTAAGCATCTCTTAAATAAAACATTTTTTTTTTCATATACTTCATTTTCTTTGTTATACACACACAGTGGTGCAAGCAATCATGACCACTTGATACTCCATTATTGGTCAATTGATGACATCTAGTTTATCTTTAATCATGACCATTTGTATGCAACATCTAATAGCTTTCTATTAAAAACAATTATCTTCTGGACTAATTTTCAGAAGGTGCAATTTTAAGTTTTTAGCTTTTTGTACTAAAAGTGCTTTGGCCTTTTTTCTTATTACTATGTATCTATACCATGTTCTATAACTTTATTTTAGATATGCATCCCATGTTTTTATTCTCTGAAGGGCTTGTTTCTTATTATTTGCTTTAATTTCCAGCCCATCCCAGGACATTATAACTGCTTTTTTAGATCTTTGACAAAAAAATGTAGTATTTATTTTCAAACTATGTCACCCTTTCTCTAATAAATTTTATGTTAAGATATCAGTGATGATACTTTGGTCATTGTTGTGGTGGCTCATAATATTTCTAGATACAGTTGGTTTTATTAATTGTCTACCTTTGGATTGTTTCATTTACTAGGAGTCGAAGCAGGAGCCCTCCTCATGGTTTTAGGTGGGATTCAGGAGTCAACGACAGAAATAGAACAAGGGCTGGAGGATCGACACTACCATGTAGAGATTTTGTTGCTGGTAAATGCAGAAGAGGCAGCCATTGCCATTTTCCTCACCATGATAATCAAAATCACGAGGATAGTTGGGAAAATAAGTTCGGTGAAGATGGAGCTCCCAGATATTCTGCTTCCCGTGAGGGTAGAGATTATTCTCTTAAGAGTGGTAGATCTAATGAAGCTTGTATTAATTTTGCAAAAGGCAGGTGTAGAATGGGTGCATCGTGCAAGTTTGTGCATCATAACAATTCTGATGGACATGGTAAAGTTTCTGCAGATGAATTTACCAAAGAGAGAGAATTTGATAGAAGGCACAGAGATAGTTATTTTGAGCAGGGTGGTGGACATGTGCCAAACCGCAGTGGTGATACACTTTGCAAATTTTTTGCTAATGGAAATTGTCGTAATGGTAAATATTGTAGGTTTTCTCATGATAGGCAAGCATGTAGGAGCCCTAATAGAAGATCAAGAGATGATAGGTGGGCAAGCAATCCTGGGGGAGATCATTATATGCTGGATAGACCAAAATTGAGTGATTCAGTTAGTCCTAATAGGAGGCCAAGGGATGATAGGTGGGGTTCAGATGGTGACAAGGATGATGCAGATAAAGTTTGGGACAGTCCAAAGCGCAATGGTACAGTTGCCGTCTCTGACACAGCAAAGCTGGTTGAGGACAAAAGTGAAAACGTGGGTGTTGCAGTTCCAGGGTTCACTCCTTTGCCTATGAGGGATGGATGGGGTCATAGTTTGGATAAGAGCAGAGTGCATGGTGAACAAGCATTTTCAAGTGATAAGAAGGAAGCTGACATTTGGATTGCAGGAAATACTGCTGCCAACATGCATGGTTCCCGGTCAATAGGTACAGACATTTGGTTGAGTGATACAAAAATGTCTCCTGATTGGGATTACAGGGTGGGATCTTCCAGCTGTATTGAAGATAAGCACGAACAAAAAAAGCATGGGATAACCCAGGGTAGTATGCATTTATCCACCTCTGAACATGACAGAATGCAAATTGTTCCAGGTATTCATCTATTTGATGTTCCTTTGATTACCATTCCTTGTAAATTGAAAAATCTTTTACCCTGAAGTCAAACCCAGAAATTAAAATTGTATGATGTTTTTCATTGATATGTGATGATGAATGTGACAAACAAATCTACTGATTCATGCATAGACCTAAACTTTTCTACTGATGTTTCTTCCAGGACAAGGTTTTAGTCAGAATGCCGACAGTTTGAATCCTTTGCATTCTTCTAGCTGCCAAGCAGTTGGACAAAGTCCAGTAGTTGTTCCCATTCTACCTTCAAAGGGAGGATTTGTTGATGGTGTGCCAAACCAGGAAGTCACCACTGAGAAAAAGTACACTGCTGAACCTAATATCATGGATGCAGGCTTATCACAAGTTAGCTCAAGAAACCCCCCTCCAACTGAGAAGGTGGTAGGCAAAGAACAGCTTGCTCAGCTTACCAATCTCTCAGCCTCTCTGGCTCATATTCTTGGGACAGGGCCACAGCTGCCGCAACTTTATGCTGCTTTAAATTCTCAAGATGCAAAGGACACATCCTCCCTAGCAAACACTGAGGTGCCTGCTATGCCTGTTTCCAATACATTCATCAGGACAGATCCTTCTGTTGGACTCCCAAAACATTATGATCCAATGTGTGACAGTACTGAGCCAAAGAGTGCTGTTGCAAGTGGGGTACCCCCAGCCATTCCTCTAAGTAAAAAAGTTGCAGAAGATGTAGAGGAAATTCCATCAGAGGTTTCCAACACAAGACAAAATTGTGGCAATTCTTCCAAGGCTTCTGGTTCAGAAGGACTTGTCAAGAGTGATCCTCTAATCCAGATGCAGTCAGCTCAGAACACTGGGGTTAATAAGGATAATAACAAGGAAGTGTTACCAGAGGAAGGGAAAAAATTTCAAGATGATCCTATAAGTACCAAAGAGAATGGTCCTTTGGAAAACATGGACCAAACTGGTGGTCCTGATGAGGCCAAGAAAACAAAGGATATGAAGGGGACTCGTGCTTTTAAATTTGCATTGGTTGAGTTTTTTAAGGAGTTTCTGAAACCAACATGGAGAGACGGTCAAATCACCAAAGAAGATTATAAAACAATTGTGAAGAAATCTGTTGATAAAGTAACTGGTGCCATGCAGGGGGCCATTCCTCAGACACCAGAGAAAATTGACAACTATTTGTCAATTGCAACACCAAAGCTTCACAAACTTGTACAGGTCAGTGGTGTTTAGCTTACACATTACTGGTATATTTTTGAAGGATTCCAGTCTTCTCCCCCATTTTATTTCTTTAGATGAAAGTGAATATTGATGAAGCTAACCATTGAATTTCCTAGAAGCTTGGATGTTTATCTGAAGTGCTAGAAAACATGGGATTAATTTTGATCTGGGAAATGTGCTTACTCAAAATTATGTGTAGCTTAAGGATACTAAATATAATAAAACTTAAGTAGTCTGGAGACCCATTTTTAAAATTGATTTTATTTTTATTTTGCCAAAAAGTTTACTCAATTTCTCATTTTTTATTTCATAATTTATTTATTTTGTCAATCCAGGAATTTAATGGGATTGTATTTGGTCTATTAAGAAAGAACAAGTATTTCAAGTATACATTTTACTTCTTCCCATTAAATCTTTCCTGAATCCATCAAATTGTTGCAACTTAGTTGATCTCTGTACGATTCTGAACTCTGTTGTATTTTACTAGTAGAGATCTATGTTAGCTTCTGACTCTACATCTGCATTTGAGACATTTTATTTTTTTCTTAGTGCGACTGGTTTGAAACTTATAGCAATTTGCTTGATAAGCTGTGGCTTTTCTAATGTGTCTCAATTTCTCTCTGGCATGCAGGCGTATCTGGAAAAGTTTAAGAAGGCTTAGTGCAATTATAGAAATTTGACTGCCAACTCTATCGTTTATATTTACTAAGCTTCGTTGTCTTCAATATGTATTCTGCTTTACCTCTGGATTTTTTTGTCTTGGCCATTTGTTTGCGTACTTGCTCCTTAGCAGCTCTCGCGTACATACAATCTGGGAGCACTTTTTGGGCCTTAAATCGATTTTTTCTTCGTTAATTCGGGGAAAAACTAATGGATGTTTGTGCCTTTATTAGACGTTGGTTCACTACTCAATTGTTAGGCAGTTATGTGGGGTTCATTTTATTTTATCAGTACTGTAATTACAGGAGACATCTGTTTGGTTTTCAAAACAGAGAATGCTTGATTGTTTCTAACTGGATGTATGAGGTTTCAACAGTTCAACATTTTGAACTAAATATTTTGATTTATGTAGTTTGTGTGCATGCATGGTAATCATTCGCTCAAAATTATTAGGCAGTCTAAATTTTTGTGAGGATAAATGGGCATTGTTAATATTTCTTGAACAGGAATTGACTTTATTTTCTGATATCACCTTCAAATCTGGATTATCTTCCCCTAGTTGTGCTTGCGTACATTTTAAGTACATAAAAACAGTTGAATTAAATGTGATGAATGGGCTTCAACTCATTTTTCAGTCCCTGGTCCTACTGTCCCTAAAGAGATGGTGGAAGAGTGTTTTGGGCTTGTTCTCAACAATCAAAGGAGAAATTCTTGTTGGAGGAAGAATGTTTTCTTCATCGTGTATCCACACTAATGGAAAGAAAGAAAAGGGAGGGATAGTAACTTCTATATATATTTTTTTAAGATTCTTTTATATTAAATAAAAGTAAATAGTCTTTTATATTAAAGCAAATAAGATATTCTTTTATAGTAAAGTAAATAGAAGATAGATAGGGATACTCTTCCACGCCGCTTCTCCTCCTTCCAAATATGGTAAACTCTTCCAGTTGGGTATAAATACATTGATACATTGATTAGGCCCTAATTATAAAATCATGCTGATCACTTTTTGCTGGTCTGTTTTCTGTTATGGTATTTTACATCAGTTTGCAACAGGGAAGAACAGAAATAATTTGTAGTATTTTATCGATTTGTGGGAATGTTCCTTTGCATTTTGTTCTAGTAATTGTTGGATTACAAATATTGTGAAGCTGACTACTCATGTTTATGCTTGTAAGTGTTAGTTATGTTTGTGTTAATGCTTTTTAGTTGGTGTTAATGCAGTTTAGTTGGTACTCATGATACGTTGTTTTGTCGTTTGTTCTGATTGTTTGTGATATATTTTTGTTGAAGGAGTTTGATGTTTTATTGTGTTACACATATATCTACATTAGTATGATATTATTTATTTAAAGTTTAAACTCTTATAATTTTACTTTTTGGATACATGGTGAATCTCATGTTACTTGGCATGATGATATGTTATAATATTATTGTAGTGTAATATACATTTTGTGTGTATGAATGTCTCTTATATTTAAGGTAGAAATAAATTCTCTTTTGATATATATATATATATATATATATATATATATATATATATATATATATATATATATATATATATATATATGAGGGAGGTTATAATAACATCGGTGTAATTTTTACTAAGTGTTACACTGTTCAATAACTTTATATTAAATGTGAATTTTGTAAATTTAACCGTTAAATTGAAAGTTCATATCACTTAAATTATATATACAAAATTTTATATTAATCTAAGATGATTTGATAATTCATTTTTATAAAATAAAATTGACGTAATATATTCATTTCAAAATATACTAAAATATGAACACTTTGATCACTTTCAAATTATTCAATTTTAACAAAATTTGATATACACATATAAAGTGATATGAACTTTCAATCTAACGGTTGAATTTACAAAATTTACATTTAATATAAAGTTAGAATGGTGTAACATTTAATAAAAGTTACACCGGTGTAATTATAACTCTTATATATATATGTATATATAAAAAATTGTGACAGGTAGCTCAATAATAAAATTGATTTTTTTTAATCTTTTTGTAAGATCTTTTTTTAAATTTAAGGATATTGTTTGAAAAAATATTTACACATCTTATTATTATTTTTACTTATTTGTTGGTTATTCAACTATATATAATATATTATCCTTAGAGCAACAGTTTTAGGAAAGTTATAACTTGTAAGCCATTTTTACCGGAAAATCCCACTTGTAAGTCATTTTTACTGGATAATCCCGGGCAGTTGGCCAGTTACCTCAACACACAACACTAGGTTTACCTATAAATAAAGAGTTAATCATTTATATACTATTAGTGTAAATTTTTTTTTACACTGGCAATCAATCATATCTTTTAATGGTGTCATGTCAGTTGTTTATTTAATAAAATAAAATAATTTAAAGGATATGATCGGTTACAAGTGTAAAAGCTTTTACACTAACAATGTATGAATGATTAATTCATAAATAAATATGCTTCAAGCAGCAAATCTGTTAGTTTGGTTCTCTATATATATATATATATATATATTAAACTCCTAAAGATGTTGAATGATAACTAAGGGATTTTGGCTTTACATTCTTCATTTAGGTAATTAATTATTTTGCTTAATTGACTGGAGGGCACATAGAACAAATTCTATTTGTACTATACTTTATTGCATTCCTATTGTTAAAAACTATATTTTCATCTGAATAATGAATAGGGAAATAAAAAGATTTTATTAAAATTATGGTAAGTTAATATATTTTTTTTAATAATTTTTTTTCACTTGTTATTTTTAACTTATAACATCATGCAAAAGTATGCATTTCGATAATTTTTACGTCTCAGTTTAGAAATTAGTTCCTAAACTATTGGTCGTCAGAGATGGAACAGGCACCACTGAATTAATAATAATTCGTTGTTAAACATTATATTATATATGATTTGTACGTTTCTCCTTATCTTTTTATTCCCTTTTTCTTTTCATAGTTTCCTTGAATATGACCTCATCTAAACTAATATTTCCGTCTATATTAAAATAATACTTAATTAATAAAAATTACTTATAATCAGTCTTTAATTATCATTTATTATTTTTAAAATACTGTATAGATGATGTCTACAAGAAAAAGAAAATTAAACTAGCATTTAGAATTCCTACATATATGATCTAAATATCCAAAACCAGAAGGAAAATAGTTGGAATGGAACTCCAAGGAAGAGCTTCCGAGACCCAACAAGAATAGAAGCACTTTCCCCCACTTTTACCGGAAATGGAAGTCTGAAATTCCTCACTCGTCACTATTGTCCTGACTCTGAGGGATTGGAGTTGAATTCCATGACATCCTAATCCTATAACTCTCTTTAGTATGGTGGTGGGAAAGTGAATGCATGTGTTGGTGTCGGGTCTCACCTAATATAATCTTCCTCGTAAATACCTTCTTCCACCTATTTTGGTCATGAATTTAGAAGACACTATCATATTGATCTTGAAACTAAAAATAAATGTAAAATAAGTCTATAAAAGTGTAAAATTAACAATCACATTATCCAAAATTTTAAAAAATGTGTAACTAAAGTTATGATATTGATATATTTAGCAACTAAAATAGCAGTAAGTAGTTACATTTAAATACTTATCTCACATTCTAAAATCTTATTTGATAATTTTTTAATTTCTGATACTAACATAACACCATATTCCAAATTCAGAACCAAAATAAAATTGCTGTGGTTTCTGACTGGTTTGTTGTGGAAATGAACCAAGTTTTATTCCTTTACTATTTTTTTTTTTAATAATAGGAATTAAACTAGACATTCTCACAACCTGCTCAAGCAACTTATCTAGACATCTTTAAAAAAAATTCGTATATGTTAATTCGAAAAACCCCTTTGATTCTTAAACGATATAGAAAATAAATGAAAAATTCAATGGGAACTAGCTATCCAAAAACGCTTAGAATGGAGGGCTTTTAAGTGCTTCCATTTACATACAGTTTAATTACTTTAGGTTTCACTACTAAAGAATATATATATATATATATATAAAATTATAATTATAATTATTTTTTTTATTGGTTACAAGGATAAATCGATGCTAAAGACTTTCTTTAAATATCCCTATTCTCCCATACAGAAGCATCTAATATAGCTAGCTACAGCCTAAACTTTCCTAATTGTGCGCGAAGAAATAAATCAAATTGCTTGACGTGTATCGTAGGTGTAGGTTGAATGTGCTTGGTGTTTCTAGTTTTGGATACAAATTTTAGCAAGAGTAATTTTATGGAAATCATATGATTTTTTGGTACCCGTCATCAAATTCAACATCCTTTCCCCTCACATTCCCATAACATGACACCAAGGATGTGTTTGAATTTATATTAGATAATCTAAAATTACGTTAAAATATTTATTAACACGATTTAGAATAAATCTTTATTAGTCTTACGTTAATGAATTGATTTCAGATTTGAAATTAGTTTTAAGTTGATGCAACTCTTAAGTAAATTTTATGTAAGATAAAAAATTTAAAACTAAATTTTATTGTTAACTTGTTTTTATTTTTTTTATAATTGAAAAATGAGAGATAAAAAATGACACCTCCAATACTATCAACAAAGAGCTAATGACATGTTGAGATACTCTGATCAAATTCTATTATCCAGTTAGTAGTCATTTAAAATTTAATAGTGCTCAATTTGATTCAAAATCTTACTTATCAGACTAAAATGTATCTTAAATTCAAATCAAATTTTATATCATTTGAGTCAACCATGACAAACATTTGTTAACTTATTTTTTGACGTTAACAAATAAGTGCAAATTTTGTTATGCGTTAATTTTGTAACTGGAACGGGCCGTTCCAAATGCAAATTTAATACACTATGAGTGCAGCAGAACAGGCCGTTCTGAAACCAGAACAGCCCGTTTCAGTTACAAAATTAACACACCAAGAGTACAACCAGAACGAGCAGTTTTGGTTTCAGAACGGGCCGTTTTGGTTCCAGGTGTATTCAAGAAATTTGACATCCATCTACATGGCATCTACGTGACATCCACGTGACCAACAGTTAACTCCGTTTAAATCATTTAGACAGAAGTCCCAAATTGCAATAATTTAAATTATTGGGGACCAAATTGAAACTAAAAATTAAAATGGGACTAAATTGAAACAAAAATATATTATAAAGGACCAAATAAAGGTTTTAACCCTTATTTTTTTTAATATAAATATATAAACATATTATTTTATTTTAAAATAAATTTCAATTAAATCAATTTTATTAAAAGACACTCTTAGGTATACTAGCTTGAATAAATGTTGATATTGAATGTCGTTGAGTATAAAATTCAGCTCTAACATAAAAAAAAAAGACTACATTTTTGTTCCTCCATAATATCTCTCTCATTTTCAATTTAGATTTCTCAATTTTATTAATTTCTTAATTTTATAAAATTTATAATTTTAGTTTAATCATCAAATATTTCTCTGTTAAACATTAAAATTTAATATTGATCATGAATTAATTTTAAGTAATTGACATGATAATTAATATTTAATAATATGAAATTTAAATAAATTTTTATTATCTATTTTTATCTTATTTTTATCTTTTACAACTTTTATGTAGATAAAAATGGAGACTAAAAGTGTAATTACTCCTAATATTAATAAATATTAATGATCAAGTAATGTATTAAATGTCAGGTCATGATTCATGTTAAATTTTAATAATCAATATTCATATATTTAACGGTTAAAATAAATTATAAATTTTATAAAAATAAAAACTTAAAAAATGAAAAATTAAATATTAAAAAACTAAAATTACATATTTCATGGTGCAATACATTCACATGGATGGTACATTAATAAAAGTCATCAATGGTGCAACAATTTTCATTTGACCAAAACACTGTCATAAATGTGTCTACGGGTTTAGGATGAACTGGGGAGGGGGACTTGTTCACAACGGTCAACTATGATATCTCTTAACTAAAAGTCAAAGACAAATTTATTTATTTATTAAAATTTATTTAAAAAGTTGATCTCTTGTAACAAGATAATAAGAAGCAAACTTGAATTTGCCTCTCATTCCAAATCATGATATACATGAATACTTTGATAATTACCTAATGGTGTGAACTTTATATGTATACTTTATAATTAGATGTGGCAAAGAGGTTTCACTTATTGGGTTAATCAATTTAACTAATCTGTATGTTAAGTTGGAATTGATTTAAGATTTTCAATTCATCACTTATTTTAATTTGTCTCACTTCTTTTTACTAGAGAAAAATTATTAAAAGATGAAGCACTACAAGAGTTATTTTGTCCATCACATCATAATATATTTAATAAAATTTATAATCCCACTTACTCAAAAAAGGATTTGAACATCATTTAAAAAAGACATTTTTCTTATTTTTTTAATTTTACTTGTATCCATAACCAACTCTTAATTAGGCATGACAACGGAGCGGGATCGGGCAGATTTTATGTTCCTCACCCTCGTTCCTGCAGATTTAAACCACCCCTGATATCCGCTGGGAATAAAATTTAGATACTCATCCTCGCCTCCGCTCCTAGACCTTCTTATTTATTTATTTTTTAATAAATATGAAAAAATTAAAAATAAAAGAAAAATAAGCTAATACAAAATTTTACATATAAAAGTTTCTAATTTTGGTATATATATAAGGATAATTTTTTAATTATATTATTAAGGAGGATAGGGGTGGGGGCGGGGTGGATATTAACATCATCGTCTCCACCCGTGTCTTTGATTTTACTAATTGAGAAAAACCCGAACTCGAACTAGATCAATACGGGTTTTCCCCATTCAAATTAGGGCGGGTTCGGGCAGGTACCCAAGGGACCAAGTTAGAATGCCATGCCTACTCTCTCTCTCTCTCTTTCACTTGAGTATAAGAGAAGCAACTTTGGTTTCTGTGTATCCCCATGTGGACCAAATTATGTAAGTCCAACTGACCTTCCAACATTTATGTTGGTTCGTTGTTATCATTCCTAAGTTTGACCAGAAAGATCATAATTAAGAATGTTTCAACATGATGTATCAACTCACTATAACTTGTTAAAATGGATCGGGTTAAGTTACATAATTCAACTCTTTAATATGTATAAATCAGTTCACATAACCTATCAATCCAATCGATTAAAAGACAAATTGAGTTGGATTGACCTAGCAAGTTATGATCATTTTTTTATTGGAACAACCTTATTATTTAATACTCAAATTTAGAGATTGTTAGTTCAAATCGATAGTAATTGATTCAGAGAAGCATCAAAGATGACACGTTAGAGGATTTTTTTATTACATATCCATTTGTCTTTTACACTAAAGAAAAAAGAACATTTTATGACGAAGATTTTATGTTGGGTGAAATCCATACGACATAAAAAGTCACATTATAATAAAATAGTAAATACGATAATATTTTTTTTATGTCATATGTTGCTTCACTAGTTATAGAAAAGTTCTTTCTATACTGAGTGTTATTACACCCATTGTAGAATGTGTTGGGAATGGTCAACTTTATAATTAACCCCAATCCTTCTATGATGGGTAAAACAATATTTGACATAAAAAAGTACTTCAAAATTTTAAATTGAAAATGCAGTTCATCTTCCAAACTCTTGTTTTAAGTTTTCTTTTCATTATTAAACAGGTCAAAGATGTAAATTCACAAAAAAATACAATAAATTTAGTTCCTGAAAATCTGAATAAATTAGAGAGTTTATACAAATTTATTATTATTATTTTTATCTATTTCAACCTTTATTTATCATAATTATTTATAAATAAAATATTAATATTTAAAATAAATTATCAATAAATAAAAATAATTTTTTATTATACAAATTATTCATTATAAATTAAAAATATTATTTTTATATTTTCTTAAAAATTATCTATACTAGTTTGAAAGATAATTTATATATTCAAACATAATATTTATGTATATATATATATAATTTATTATAATTTTTTTATTATCAATTTTTGTATATTAAATACTCTAGAGCACTTTAAAGGATTTTTTTTTTGTGAGAGAGCTTTTATGAATTTTTTAAATTTCTTATCTAATTTGATTTTTATTTATCCTAATTATTTTTAAATTAAAATTTAATATTTTTTAACATAAATTACCATTTAATAAAAATAAATTATATTAAAATATAAATTATTTATCATAATTTTAAATATAACTTATATATTTAAAATAGTTTATTTATGTAAAATTTAAATATTATATATATATATATATATATTTAAATACAATATTTATTTGTAGATTTTAATTATTATAAAATTTAGTATATATAATAAACATTTGATGTGTACATTATATAAAATAAAATATTAATTTAAATTAATGCTTAATTAAAGAATGAAAATATATTTGATTATTAAGTACGACAGAGTCAACAATATTAGAAACTAAAAAGTAAGTTTTTTTTTTTAAATTAGTTGTGAATTAAATTTCGGACAAATATTCCTAGAAAAAAAACCTTTCCGACAAATATCATCCGTTGCTAAGTTAATTCATATTAAATTATTTAATGATATTATCAATATTTTAGTTTGTATAATACATACATATGTTTATCATATATAATTAAAATTTATAATAAATTATATATAAATATATATTTATGATAAATCTAACTGTTGGATTTACAAAATTCACATTTAATATAAAGTTATTGAACGATGTAATATTTATTAAAAATTATACCAGTATTATTATAACCCTTACATCTGGTATCAGAGCCTAATGGGGAAATAGGATAATATTTATTAATATTAAGTTAATATCTGTTACTATGCATCTGGTAAACTTCGTTACTTTATTCTTTCTGCAATGATCTTTTGCTTTCTATTTTGTACAGTAACTCCTTCTGGAAAACTATATGCATCTATGCTTTAGAATTTTGAAACAACTATAGCAGTAAGACCCGTGAGTGGCAGTAAGACTAATTTGACGATGTTGTCTTCAAAATCTGAGGCTAGTTCAGAAAAATTCCTTTTCGTATAGTTTTTTTTTTTAAAAAAAAAAAGAGTTTTTTAAACCCAAATTCATTGGACAGGTATTAATTTAATATTAATTTATGGGATCTTATGGAACCAAATGAGGGTAATGATACTAGATACTAGTACACCATGAGTAATTTCCTTCGCTCCCTTTCTCGTCGTCTTACTGTCAAGGCATCCTTTTCCTCCTCTTCTCCTTCAAAAAATCTGCTCACTGAGCAAAATCAAACCATGGAGGAAATTCCTCCTAAAAACAATATCTTCGAAGAAGAGGTCTGCTTTGAAGATATCAACCAAGCAATTGATAATTGGGAAATCCCCAAAATACCTCAGGATGAGTTATATATTCCTGATGAAAAACATGTTCGCAGTTCTGATTACATTATCAAGACTGCTGAAAACAATATACCATTAGACCCCCAAGCTGGTGAGAAGTTCCATCTTCTTACCAAACAATCTATTACAGAACATTCTAGGAAGTACAAGTACCTCCATATAGGGTGTGTCCAAGTTGCTGTTAAGCCCCTAATCAGGGAAGGTCTTAATGCTTCAATTCTTATGTGTCTTAGAGATACAAGGCACAATGATTTCCATGACTCGCTTATAGGAACCGTCGAAACAAGTTTAGGACATGGTCCTGTTTATTTCAATTGTTTTCCAAATAAAACTATGAGTCTTTTAGATAGAAATGTCTTAGACTCATTGTTTTTAAACATTAGACTGCATGGGTTAAACATGAAAGAAGGTTCTATCCCTGCAGCCCTCCTTTATAGGATCCAATACAAAGTAATGAACACTTGTAATTCAAGGGTTCTTCTTAAAACAAACGATAGGGAAACCACCTTGTTTGTCACAGACATGACAAAAGCCAATGTTGTTGTTCCCAAACTCATAAAATGGGATGAAGTAGAACTTCCTACCGCTTGGCAACTTGAAAGAGCCACACCAACCCTACCCAGACAAGCCCCTGAATTCCAAGAAATTAGGCAGTTTGAGGCTGGCAAGGTAGAGATTATTTTCGATAGGAGAAATTCTTTCTCCTCAAGAACCGAAGCTACTAGATCAGAATACACTTCTGCTAGAAGATCCTTTTCGGTAGCATCACAATCTAGTACAAACACTATTCCTAGAATAATTATTCCTAATACAAATCTTCGAGGAATAGAAACAAATTCAACCATTCCAAGAGCTATTTACCAAACCAATGAGGAGGATGACCAAAAGTCTATTCAGTCTCCAACCTATTCTTCCCTCAATGATCATTATGATACAATCTGAATTCCAAATTGATAAGGAGGCCTTCCGTAAAGATTTTGCCTCGGAGGAAAATCAACCCCAAAGATCTTGGTTTTTGAAAAATTACCAAGGTCCAAAAAGAATACATATTCAGGAGATTTATTATAATTTCTTGAACCATGTCAAACTTAATATACAATTTCTTGATTGGTTTCATGCTTACACCATTAAGAAAAATATAGATTATCCTTTTAGAGATGACCTTATAGGACAGTATTCCACAAATGTCGTTTGGCATCTCAAAGACGGAGAGAAGGTCCAATCTAAACTTCCTCCCAAAACTCAATATCAACTCCCTCAAATTAGGGATGACAAAAATAACCATGTGCTTGCTGCACCCTTCAAAACCAAGGATGTGGATGAAAATTTGACTCCTAAAGACATTAAAAGTCTTATGGAGCAAGTTAACTATACAAACAAGTATCTTCAGGTTTTAGGTGATAAATTAGTTGCCCATAAATCTGAATCAAGCCAATCACTGGCTAACCAAGCCCCAAGTTCAAAACATTTAGAAAAACCTCTATTTCAGCCATTTAAGCTTAGTCAAAAGGCTAAACAAAATTTGCACAAAGCTAAGGCAAAAGCCAATATGGATTCTGATGCTAGTGAATTATTAAGTAAAATTAATAATTTACTTAAAGCAACTACCATTCCTGAGTCTCCCCAAGGTACTGAAGAAGCCTCTTCTAGACCTAAAATAAGGATGCCAGCAAGAACTATAGGTGTTTTAAACTAAGGATCAGATCACGATTCTGATTCTAGTAACCCTCAATCCATTCAGATTAATCCTATTATGACCACCTCCAGAAACCAATGGAAAGGTCTAACAAAACCTTATCCCTCTACAACCTTAGATTTGGCCATAGAAGATAAGGACCTCAATAATAGTAGTTTTAATGCCAACAATGTTTATGAATGGAATATTGATGGTAAATCTGAATACAATATCATGCATATGTTACAACATATGACCATGGTTTGTACTGCCTATCAAACAGCCCATGAGAGTTCCGAGGAAGCTATAGCAAACATTATAGTATCAGGATTTACAAGGCAACTTAAAGGTTGGTGGGATCATTATCTCATTGAAGCACAAAAATTAGGGATCTTTTCAGCTGTTAAAATTGATGACAATGGTGAACCAATCTTCAATAATGGTGAGACCATTCCAGATGCTGTCAATACCTTAATTTTTACCATAGCCCAACATTTTATAGGAGATCCATCTTTATGGAAAGATAGATCTGCTGAACTATTGTCCAATCTCAAGTGTAAAACCTTAGGAGATTTCAAGTGGTATAAGGATACATTTCTCACTAGGGTTTTTACCAGAGAAGATAGTCAACAACCATTCTGGAAAGAGAAATTTTTAGCCAGTCTTCCAAGATCTTTAGGAGACAAGGTTAGGGATAAAATTAGGTCTTTAACACCTAATAACATTATTCCCTATGACCATTTGAGTTATGGCCAATTAATTTCTTTTGTACAAAAAACAGCCTTGGAAATTTGTCAAAATGATAAGCTTCAGAGGCAACTAGCAAAAGAAAAAACCCAAAATAGGAAAGAATTAGGCACTTTTGTGAACAGTTTGGTTTACCAGGGTGCTCTAAACAAAAAACCAAAAAATTTGTTAGGCATGACCAACCTAGCAATACCCACTACAAACAACAACGACGGTTTAGGAATCCTAAAATGAGAAATCAAACATCCACTAGGGAACCTAAAACAGAATCAAAACCCCCACTAGGGAACAAGAAATCCATAGTCTGTTACAATTGCAAAAAACCTGGTCACATCAGTAAATACTATAGACTCAAAAGGAGAATTAGCAACCTCAATTTAGAACCAGAATTAGAAGAACAAATTAGCAGTCTTCTAGTTGCAACTTCTGAAGAAGAGTCCACGGATGACTATTCTCATGAAGATATTCATAATATTCAGTAGGATGATGAAGTTTCATCATTTGATAGTAGTGATACCCCAACCATAAATGTTTTAACAAAAGAACAAGATCTTTTGTTTGAAGAAATCAATTCTATTCCTGACCTGGAAGAAAAAAGAATTTTTTTGAATAAACTCAAACAAACTTTAGAAAAGAAACCTAGGAATTCTGTTGTAACCAATAAGTACGACTTAAATCGTATCCTCAAGAAGTTAGAAAAAACTTCTACCAAACCAGCTACTATCCAAGATCTCCAAGCTGAGATTAACAATCTTAAAAGGGAAATTAGAACCATTAAGGATCAACAAGTCCTTCATCAAAGTATTCTTTCCCAACTACAAGATGATTCTGACCAAGAAAAACCTTTTTTCGAACCAAATTTAGAGCATAATGAAGTTGATTGGAGTGATTTCTTAGGTCTTATAAACCGATTAACTATTCAAAATTTCTTCATCAATATCAAGATTATTGTTGAAGATTTTGTCTTAGAAACCACAACTCTTTTCGATACGGGAGCAGACTCCAATTGTATCTTAGAAGGACTCATCCCAACCAAATATTTCGAAAAACATCTGAAAAGCTTAGCACTGCTAATGGATCTAAACTACAGATTAGATACAAGCTTTCAAAAGACACCATAGAGAACCAAGGCCAACAAATTGAAACCTCCTTTTTACTGGTCAAAGACCTTAGAAATGAAGTTATTCTAGGAACTCCTTTCATTAGGGCTCTATTTCCCTTAGAAATTACTGATGAAGGAATAACTTCTCACAAAGATGATAAATCTATTATCTTTAGATTTATTAAGAAACCCATTAGTAAAACTATCAATCTGATAGAACAAAAATCCAACCAGATCAATTATCTAAAGGAAGAAATTTCCTTTAAGACTATTGAGAAACAACTTGAGAAAAATCATATCCAAAACAAGATCAAAGATATTTTTCTTACAATCCAAAACTCTGTTTGTTTTGACCTTCCTCATGCTTTTTGGGATAGAAAGCAACATGTTGTTAGTCTTCCTTATGAAAAAGATTTCAAAGAAAGTCAGATCCCAACCAAAGCCAGACCCATTCAAATGAATGAGCAATTACTCCAATATTGTCAACAGGAAATCAAGGATCTTTTAAACAAAAATCTCATCAGACCTAGTAAAAGCCCTTGGTCCTGTGCAGCTTTTTATGTCAATAAACAAGCTGAACTTGAACGAGGAACCCCTAGACTAGTCATAAACTACAAGCCTCTCAACCAGGCACTTCAATGGATTAGGTATCCTATTCCAAACAAAAAAGATCTTCTCAACCGTCTTCATTCTGCCAAAATCTTTTCAAAATTTGATATGAAATCTGGATATTGGCAGATTCAGATACAAGAAAAAGAAAGGTACAAGACCGCCTTCACAGTTCCCTTTGGATAGTATGAATGGAATGTTATGCCATTCAGATTGAAAAATGCTCCTTCAAAATTTCAAAAGATTATGAATGACATTTTTAATCCTTATACAAGTTTTTCCATTGTCTATATTGATGATGTCTTAATTTTCTCCCAATCTATTGATCAACATTTCAAACATGTAAACATCTTTGTCCGAACTATTAGGCAAAATGGCTTGGCAATCTCAAGCTAAAAAATTAGCCTTTTCCAAACAAAGATCCGGTTTTTGGGTCACATTATCCATCAGGGGAAATTTACTCCTATTAGTAGATCCATAGAATTTGTTGATAAATTTCCTGACAAAATTACTAATAAAACTCAACTCCAAAGATTTTTAGGATGTTTAAATTATGTGGGAGACTTCATTCCCAATTTAAACAATATTATCAAACCTCTGCATGATCGATTAAAGAAAAATCCTCCTTCTTGGAGTAAAGATCATACTACTTCAGTTAAACATGTCAAACAATTGGTTAAAAACCTTCCTTGTCTTTCCCTACCTATTCCTCAAGCCTTCAAGATCGTAGAAACAGATGCTTCTGATCTTGGTTATGGAGGAATTCTTAAACAAAAACTAGGAGAAGTAGAACATATAGTTGCCTATACCTCCAAACATTGGAATCCTGCACAGCAGAATTATTCAACTGTTAAAAAAGAAGTTTTAGCAATTATTTTGTGTGTTTCAAAATTTCAATCTGATTTTTAAATAATTTTTTTTTAATTAGGGTTGATTGCAAATCAGCCAAAGAAATTTTGCAAAAGGATGTCAAAAACCTTGCATCAAAGCAAATTTTTGCTAGATGACAAGCAATTTTAAGTGTTTTTGATTTTAACATTGAATATCTCAAAGGCACTTCTAACTCTCTACTTGACTATTTAACTTTCGAATATTTACAGAATATAACAAATGCCTAAAAAGGCAATTTTGGCCTCGGCCAGAGGTCAAGGTAGAGGAAAACAATCGGCCTCTTCCAGGACGGAACAACCTATGGAACCATCCTCTCTGGTTCTCAAACTTTTAGAGTCACTGACTCAACCAAATCAAGTTGCAGAGTCATCTACTCAGCACACCAATCAACCTCAAAAACAAACCAAACTAGATTATGATATACTAATTTCAATCTCAACCCTCATGAATCTTCAAAACCAAAGTCTTACCTCAATTCCAAACAAGACTTGGGCTGACATCATGTCAGAAGAAGAAGATGAAAAAGAATCAAAGGCTTTGGATCTCCTTATTGGAACGATACCAGAAAAATAGATTCAATCCACCTCCCAAAATCAAATTGCAACCCAATCCAGATCTCAAAAAACCCAATCACATTACATTCCCAAGAATAAATTTTGGGTGATTACTCAAATGGAATATAAATTTTGGGATAAAAACCCAAATAAAATTCCACAAAATTTTTTTCCTAAGGGCTTTCATTTTAAACCTCTAGCCCTTAACAAAACACGAAAGTTTTATGAGTTTATCCTGGTTGATATAGATTCTGTAGCAATCAAGCATTATAAGGATCCCAAAGATCCTTCTAATGTAACTCATACAACCTTCCAAATTTTAAAGGTTTTAACCCCAAGCGAGTTTGGCCAAAACCCGAGTACTACTCGGAAATTTTCAGTGCTTTTTGACCCTATTGGGTACAATTACTGGGATTATATTGATGCCTGAAATAAAACATTCTGGTATCAAAATAAGACCAACCGCCATTCGTGGCTGATATATTTCAAACGAAATGTCCAATATAAGTTCCCCAGTTGGTTTCTTGATAGACTATGGTCAAGGCCAAGGAATCCAAGAGGTGATATACTAAAAGAACCAAGAGGAATGAGATGATCTTAAAGACCTTTTTTCTTATGTTTGTACATATAGTAGTTCTTTTGTATAAGTTATTTTTGCCTTTGTATTTGTGAGGCACTTTACTTGCTTTTTCTAGTGTTTGTATATTGATTTCAAGGTAGGTTACTTGGAGAGTTTAACTCCATTTAACCTCCCTAATTGATGTATTCATTTTGTATTTTTTCAGTAGGGAAAAAGGGGTGACATTTAGCAAAACTAGGGAGTGTACTTAGAAATTGGGCCCGAGTTGGGCCTAGGCAAAATTTTGCATATTGGACTCATTTTTCTCCTAATTTTTCATAGATTTGATTTAGCTAGGTCTCATCATCATTTGATGAACCTAACTAAACCAAATCAATAATTTTTGAAATAAATCAAAGGAGAAAAAGAAGCCAAGGCCGCCTAGCTCCTTCATTTCTCTTTGGCCGAAATTTCCATGTGCATTCTTGAGCTTTTGAAGCTTTTCCTCCAAGTTTCTAAACCTTGGTAGGTTGGCTGACCTTACCATGGTTCTTAAGTGAACCATGGTCAAGAATAGCTTCTCCTACAAGTTTTAGAAACCATGGATGGTTAGCTACACCTTACCATGGTTCCTAGTGAACCATGGTTAAGGTTAGCTTCTCCTAGAAGCTACCTCCCCTATATATTTGTAAAACCCTTTCTTGTAATCACTTTTGGACATTTATGAGAATAAGAATTCAGAATTCTCTCTCATTTTTCAAGAGTCAATTTCGTGAGAACTAGTTCCTAGTTTTCTCTCAAGGTTCCTTCTCCTAGAAGCTTGGTTCCTCAAGCTTCTTTACCTCTCTAAGAGGTAACCGAACCTCCTCAAAGGTGCTTCTCCTCCATTGAAGCTTCTTAAAAGGAGAATTCCAAGGTCAAAACGTGATAACCTCATGGAGCATTTTCGGTCCTTGCATGGAAGCTTGGATGAACATCAATCTTCACCAAGTGCTTCCATCATTTCTCCAATGGTGGGACTTCTTTGGTCCAATTGAAGAAATCCTTCCAACCCCAGCAGACGAAGGATTTAAGATCTTCAAATGCATGTATGACAATCAAAATACATGGATCCCAACAGATCTTCAATTCTTTACAAGCTTCTCACTATCATGGATACGTTCATGGTAGTACAAGTTTGGAAAAGCACAACATCCATTGCAACCTCCTCCATTGCAAAGAAACTCTTATGTTAAATGGTGGACTCAATTTGATGCAAGTAGGGCAAACCCACGAGAAGTAAAAAATTGGTTTGCCTCCAACACAAAGTTGCTAAAACCAGCTGACCCAGAAACATCATTGTTCCTCAATCAGAAAGCAAAAATTATAGCGTCACTGGTTGCTGCAAAAACAAAAGAAAGTTTTGCCAAAAATCTTGAAGAAATTTTAGCTCTACTCAAGAATGAAGGCGAAACTTCAAAATCCTCTTTACCCAGTTCATCAGAGTCTACAGCTTCTCTAGATGAATTCTATCAAAATGAAGATGACTGCTTTGGTATAAACCTAGCAGAAATCTGACAATTATCAATTTGTTTAATCATTAATCATGATATTTTTATTTAATGGTGGACATATTCACATTACATATTGTGAATACCCTGCACCGCATGTCATTGTGATTGTTTACCGATATCACTTCAACCCAGCAATGTATGTAGATATCTACCCAGTTTGAAGTAATCAACAGTTCCAGTCAAGATACCGACATTGTAGCAAATTATTTTCTAAATGAACAGTTCCTATCAAGATACCGGCATTGTAGTGATCAGTTCAAGTCAAACTACTTGTTCTGTAGAAACAGTAAAATTTTAGTCTTTAAAAGGGGGCCTCGACCATGTTGTGAGGTACCCTTTCATTTTGCAACATCTTAGAGAGAGAGGTTAGAGGGAGAAACTCTGAGATATTTCTTTGTAAGTTTTTCTGTTAATAAAATCTTTCTTTCTTCATTTGCTTTCTTTGAATTTATTTTCTTGCATAATCTAAATCGTTTATGAAAACCTGGGATTTGTAAGTCTGATTCGTCAAGTGTGCCCTTGATACCCAGTATTGTGCGGACTACCGCCGTGTAAATCTGGTTCATTGTTGCATCTTTCCTCTTTCCCCTTTACCTTCCTAGATCCACTTCAGGACATCTGATATATATATATATATATATATATATATATATATATATATATATATATAATCAAACTTAAAGAATGAATTCATCTCCCTTCTTGGTTCTTTTAATTCCTAATTTAATTTTCTTTAATCTTAGTTGACTATTACATTTGTTGAAAGAATTTGCTGATTAAAAATTGTTAAGAAAAAAAAAATTTGAGTAAAAAAATTATATTTTAATCAGGTAACCGGTGCTTCTTATATGTAAAAAATTATTATAAAAAGTTAAATTATAATTTGATCTTTTATTTTATTTTTTAGATTTATTTTGGTTCATTGTCTCTTAAAATATTCAATTTGATTTTGTTTTAATCTTTTTATATTTGAATCAATTGATCCTTTTAAAAATAATAATTAATTTCAATTTTGTTACATAATGTTGAATAAATTTTTGACTGATTTAAAATGTGAAACTTGTAACATTAAATTTATCTATATAAAATTTTTGAAATGCAACTGACATTTAAATTCAAAATGGTTATTAACATAATGAAAATCGTGTGAAAAATATATCTTACAATATGAAATTATTATTTTTTAATACTTTTTTAATTTTTACCATGTTACAACATATTTGTTTTGAACTTCAATTATACTCAATAATTTTTATATAAATGAATCTTATAAAAAGACAAAACCTAAATTTAGGTGATAAATGATAGAAATAGACATTTTAAAAGTTAAAAGATGAAAATAAATTTAAAAAAGAAAGACCAAATATGTTATTTAACCTTAAAAATATAATATTTATTTTCAATGTCATCTATTGTTATTTCTCAAATGAAATGTTGAGGAGGGTTACAATAAGAATTGAAGGGAGAAGAGTTATTGTAAGAAGTGAAGGGAAGAGAGATGGGAAAAGCCCTAGGCAGCACAGAATGATTATTGTATTGTGCATGCGCGATGGAGCTTAAAACAACATAACATTATAACAGAGACAGAGTGAAAGTGATGAGCAGGTGAAGTGTGTTGTACTTGAAATGTTGAGAAAGCAAAAGGAAAAGAAATGATAACAGAGTAGTGTGTGTGCTGTCCCACCTTCTGATCATCGCCAGTCTGAGGCTGATGTAATGGTTTTGTTTTGCATAAACTTTCTTGATTCTCAATTCTGACTCTACCTTCTAACTTCTAATATATCACTTGTAAGTGTCTTGCTGACTCCATCCTAGTAATCGATTATAAAAAAAACAATCATAATTAACTAATTTTATAATAATCACTTATTTAAAATAATTATAAATATTAAATATATTTATTAAATAGTTATTAATTATAACTATTATTTTTATAACTAATTTGCTTTGATATAACTGGATTTCATTTTCAAAAGTTAGTTATATATCAATACTGGTTATAACCAAAATTAATTTTGAAATAAATAATTTTAATCTTTAAAATTAATGCATAAAATCATTTTTTATTTTATATTATTAAACTTTATAATAAATAAATATTTTTAATATATAAATCATATCATAATTGAAAATAATAATAAATAAATATTTTTATATTATAATAGAGATTTTTTTTAATTTATTAATAATTTATTTTAAAAATGTTTAAATTTAATTTAGAAATAAAAATAGAAATCGTAGAAAAAAAACATTAGAATGTAAAAGAAAATTCTAAAAAAATGCTCTTGTAAAAAAAAAAGAAGTTAAAATCATCTTTATTAAAAAATAATTTCTAAAAACATTCTTGTTAAAGATAAATATTTTAATTTATATAAAGATGATTATAAAAGTATAAACATATATAGTTGCAAATGTGTACTAATATAAAATTTCTTTAATCAAGTTTTTTGGACTAGGAAAATAACGTCTCTCTTAGGACACATAGGGTCGATCATTATTTTTAGATTTGATTTCTGTTTATATTAAAATAATATTTGATCCACATAAATTATGTTCTATCAATCTAAAATTAATTTTTCATTATCAATTTTGTGAGATTAGTAAACCATCTTCATAAGCAAAACAAAATATAAAATTACTTTTATTTTTTTTTTAGTTTTTGAAACCGTTTTAACTATAACTGATTGTATAACCAATTAGTTATAACCTTTTAATTGTAACCAATTTTGGAAATATAATCAATTATTTTAAAAAATATCACTGATTCTATCAAATCAAAACCGATGTAATAAAACCGGTTATGATATGAATATAATAACTATATTCATAAACGATTACGATTAAATTATTTAACTAATATGATCATAAGCATCCCCAACCTAATCTTAGAAAGACAACAAATAATGTAGCTACTTTTTTTTTTTTTTTTAAACCGTTGCTTTTGTTTTCACTTGTGTAATAAAAGTACACGTGCCTCCTTTTTAAAAATAAAAAATAATTAAAATTATATATTATTTGTGAGTGTTTAATAATTAGTGGTGTGACCCTTAAAAAAAATAATTAGTGGTGTGAGAAATTTTGAGTAATTATTTAAATGACGTGAGAAATTTAAAAAATAAATTTATAGAAAAGTTGAGAAAAAAAAGAATAAAAATTAAATAAAAAATATGAAAGAGAAAGAGTATTTTGAAAGTTAAAAGATAAAATAGTCAACAAAATGTATATATAAAAAAATGTTACACCTTTATTAATAGTTTAGATATTGGAAGTTGTATTTATGTATAAATTTTGTAAAAAAGTTATTACAAAATTATTTTTATATTGGAAAGTTGTAAATTCACACTATAATATTGTGTAATGTTCAATCCTTGTTACACATTCAAAAATTCCAGCAAAATGATTAAATCAATTAGAATTATAATAACAATACTATAACTTAATCTTAAAATTTTGTGTATACCATTCCAACTCTTAATCAAATTTTTTTGAGTTTTGTAACACCATGGAAAATACTAAGTTATTTAGTATATATGTATGTATGTATATGTTATTTATGTGGATTTGGAATGTACTTACTTCTATGCATGTTATATGTTAATGTGATTTTGATTAGTTATTTAAGCATGATAGTGATTTTATAGTATGAGATGAGAGGTTGATGTTTTGATAGTTTGTATAGGCATGTGTGTGCATGAATTTGGTGAATGATGCATTGTACACCATTATACTGAACCAGTATTAAGAGGGAAGAAGACTGATCACCTTCCTCCTCATCTTGGTTAAGTGAAGTATTATGGCATGCAACTCATTATTCCAAGCATCTATATCTGAAAGTGATATTTGTTTGTGTGTTGACACATGTTGCATTTCATATGGTGGTGAGTTGTGAGTATTGCATGGAAAGGATTAAGATGGGTAGGAGATCGAAGGATAGGAACATAAGATAAATCTGGTCTTTCTGAGTGAATTTGAGGTTGTTTCAGAGCTTAGGGAGTTGAAATACTTCAAGGAATAGGATATTTGAGGTGAATAGGTGCTAAGGGTGAAATTTGGAAATTTTGAAAAATGGCTATATATAGGGACTTAGGACCGGAGGATTTCATTTGTCAGACAGAGACAGATTCTAGAGAGAGAAAGTAGAGAGAGAAAGGCTCTGGTCCGGAGAAAATCTGAGGACATATTTGGGAAGCTTATCAAGCCAGGATCAATCTTCACAACTGGAGTTTCAGGAGATTTGGCCTCTAAAGCCTTGAAAATTGAGATTGAAGTTTGAGTTGAGATTTGGGGGTTTTGTCCAGATCTTGCATTTCTGAAGTTTCTGAGGTAAGGGTAGTACTTATAAGACTTAATCTGGTATGTAAGGGTTTGAAATATCACATTGATTTCATGTTTTATGCATGATTGAGGTTGGATTGAAATGGGGACGGTTTGGTTAGATTTCTTCATGATTTCTTATGATTTTCATGGATTGATAGTTAATACTCGTCTTTATCGCTTAATACGTTGTGTTTGGATGGTGTTTATACTCTATAATGGTTTGGAATTGTATAAATTTCTTTTGGAATGGATCTTGGGGGTGAAAATTGAGGATTTTCGTAACAGGGGAGGGTTTCTGGAACCAAACCGCTGAGCGGATTTAAAAGCGCTGAGCGCTTTGGGTGCCGAGAGCTAGAGGAGAATTTCTGGAAGCAAAGCGCTGAGCGCTTTGGAAGCGCTGAGCGCCTTTGTACTTTTAGAATTGGACTTTGTAGTCTTCATGAAAGTTGTAGCCTTGGATGCTAGCTTTCCAATGGCGTTGGAATCACTCAAAAAGGAGGTCTAGAACTCAAGATATGTTTATTTTAGTGAAAAAGGGTCAAGCTGTCAGCTTTACTTATAGCTGTTGCGGTTTTTATCATTTTTCACAAAGTAAATGATGGAATTAGGATTTGATATCTTCATAAAAGTTTTAGAAAATCTTCTTATCTTTCATATGAGTTAAGTTTGAGTATGATAGGAGAAGTATAACTCATAATATGATACGTTATATGAAGATTGTCATTTCACAAAAAGGGTAAATTGGTTAAATTGATAGTTATTTTGAGTGTTTATTTATTTACTTTGCTATATTGAGTATTTTGACATGATTTTGGAAAAGATTTCATATAATCTTGGAATATGCTATGTGCATGTGGTGTGGAAAGCTAATAGAACTCAGAGGAGTAAGGTTATGGTATGGAAGATCTATTGGTGAGATCAGGATATAATCTTTGAAAAACTATAAAATTTGTGAGTCCCATGGTGAGGGTTCCAATAAGAAACTTTTTCAAAGATTATATGATAAACCACTTCAGATGTTAGGTGGATTCTGAAGTACTCCTCTAAGTATTCTATTTGCTACCGGTATGGGGGCAAGGCCGAGTCATACCGATGGATGAAGTGGCCATGATCACCAGGGTTACGTGACGACGTAATTCCAGCTGTATATTTCCATGAGAGGTCAGGTGTGATTCCTGGGTTGCTGATATGTTTCAGCGTGCGTGTCAACACTTGGTGGATGGTGTTGAGGCCAACATTGTGAGGATATGTTGGTGTGAGATCATGGAATAATTATACAGTGGTGTGACTTTGTTTCTGGATGTGGAATATGTATACAAATGGTGTGGATTGTATGCATTGGATTTTAGATTTGATTTATATTTGGCATGGAAATAACTATTTATAAGGTTTATTTCCTTGGTGCGGATATATATATATATTATGGATAAATATCTGTTTAATGATATTTCATTTTATCGTACTATGGTTGGTTTATATGTGCTAACCCTTGCATGTTTCCATGTGGTTTGGACTGTGATGATCTCACTATGTGGGGGAGCAGATCAGGTGTGAGGCTTGGGACAGCAAGAAGTCTACTGATAGCTGCTTTGAGAAGTAGCTAGGTTTAGAGCTTGACCAGCACCTAGGGTGTCTTATATGATGTTATTATGGGATTACTGTATAATTTTACTAAGACTGACTCTGATATAATTATGTTTGATATTATGAAGACAAATGTTTACACTCTAGCGTAGCTGGCTTTTGCTCTATTTTCTATATTATATATCATTTTATTTTAGTTGGTTATTTTGTGACGGCCTAGGGCGGGTCGTTACAAGTTTCGTACACCTATTAAATTCATTATGAGCTATGCCTCCTATTCTTATTGTAGGATCCAAAATTTTAAAATAGTTTGATTATTTTTATAAAAATTAATATATTTTTTTGTCTAATTATTAATTTTTTTATATATAAAAGAACTCTTATTAAAATGCATGTGTTGAGTTCAACAAGTAAGTTGAATTCATTTAATTGTTGTCTCTTGAAATAAAAAAGTCTCATTTTTTGTTTTTGAATTACAAAATCTTTACAAACACACATTAATTCAGTGTCTTATTAATTAATTTAAGGATAGTTGTAGAAAGAAATCGAAATTTAATATATATATATATATATATATATATATAGAGAGAGAGAGAGAAAAGTTTAAACGATATTGATGTAATTTTTATTAAGTGTTATACCGTTCAATAACTTTAAATTAAATGTGAATTTTGTAAATTCAACCGTTAGATTGAAAGTTCTTTACTCTTAGATTATATATACAAAATTTTATATTAATTCAAGATGATTTGATACTTCATTCTTATAAAACAAAATTGACGTAATATATTTATTTCAAAATATACTAAAATATGAATACTTTGATTACCCTCAAGTTGTTGTTCAATTTTAATAAAATTTGATATACACATATAAAGTGATATGAATTTTCAATCTAACAGTTAGATTTACAAAATTCACATTTAATTTAAAGTTATTGAGCAGTGTAACACTTAGTAAAAGTTACATCGGTATTGTTTGAACCCTTCTCATATATATATATTAATAAAAAAATTAACTTTTCTTGATATGTGTGAATTAATTATTTGAGCCTATAGTTATCAGTTATTCGAAGTTTCTCAGCAAAATTTATAAAATAAATGCAATAAAAAAAATTGTAAGCCAGGTAAACATGGGATTGACGTAAATGCGATTTTTAAATAGTCAATAACATTTATGTTCTCTATATGTATTTTTGCTTTTTAATTGACATTGGAGACCTTAATTTATTAGAATGCTTCTTCTAAACATATAAAAATTGGATGCATTAATCGTGCATTTAATGATTTCAGACGTTGTCATTAAAATTGCAAGCGTTGTTTTTATTCCTTTGGAGATGATAAATGATCAAAATTAAATAGATAAAAATTCTCATTCATGTATATATGTGCCGGACTAACTTTAACTATGGGATATACCGTCATATCTACTCTTGTTTTAGAGTGCGTTAAGAGCGTAGTGATTTCAAAGTTCGATGCCAATGTTTTTATCTCATTTTATTCGACCATAGAGAAATAATTAATAATCTTAAGATAAAATAGTCAATGATCTCCAAACTTGACATATTGTCATCATATTAGCGTATGATCTTAGAACAATCTTAATTTGTATATCTTTTAAATTTCAATCACGTGAATATAGTCACTTTTTTTTATTTAAATTTTTGTACACAACACATTAACATTTAACATTCTTATTCTTATTTTTCTCTTCTTTAAAATCTAAAACAACATTAATTACTATTTTTTTAGTTATCTCTTTATCTCTCCATGATTCTTAAATATTTTCCTGAAAAAATGATAATTGAGGTCATAAGAACAAATTAAAAAGTCTAGGAATGTGATTTAAAATGTATTTAGATATAAGTTAGAAATATTTTGGATTTTTTTAATTAAAAATAAATAGTATTTTTTAATTAAAAAATTCTGAAAAAAGTTATATTCAAACACGGTCTTGTATATAAAGCCAGCTCATCCGTCCTTCCCCTTACGTGTGCAATATGAGGATTTATTTTACTTTGCAGCGTATTCAACCCATTAAACATGCAACTCCGATCCACCTCTCTTTTTATTCATTCATCCAAGTACTTTTTGCAGCCACACTCATTTCCCTCAAAACTCCTTTCAAACATTTCTTCTCTCCCTTTCTCTCCTTGGACCCTCACTAGCTACCTTCTCTAGAACCATCAATTGTTAAGGGCGACACTTCCTTAATTTCTCACCACCACACAGCTACCACCCTTTTACGCGGCGAGATATCGCTACTTTATTTAATAATCGGTGCATACGTTTAAAGCCATCAGAGAATCAACCTAGTTTATTCATTTTCTCATTCAAAGCCTTAGACTTTTAGTCCACTCATAAACCTTACATTAGAAAGAACAAAAACCGAAGCATCCCTCCCCATAGTGTTTTGTAGCCATGGATTCCAATTCCAACCAAAACACCACATTATTCACAAATGTTGTTAACAACACTGGGAACATGGGAACATATGATCAACACAACAACACCATCATCCTCCATGATCACCATCATGATCACCGCCAAATTCCAATGGGTGTTAGTGTTAACGTTAACTACCCCCACCACATGCAACCCTCATCCTCGTCCAACGTGGCACCCTCTTCTTCAAGCAACAACTTTCTGAGCGACGTGTTAGGGATCCATTTCGAAGAGGAGGAAGAGGGTGAAGAAGAGTTAGGAGCCATGAAGGAAATGATGTACAAAATGGCAGCGATGCAACCCGTCGACATAGACCCCGCAAGCGTGAGAAAACCAAAGAGACGAAACGTGCGCATAAGCGAGGACCCTCAGAGCGTGGCTGCGAGACACAGGCGCGAGAGGATCAGCGAGAAGATCCGCATCCTCCAAAGACTCGTCCCTGGTGGAACCAAAATGGACACTGCTTCCATGCTCGATGAAGCCATTCGCTATGTCAAGTTCTTGAAGAGGCAAATTAGGTTGCTCCAATCACCACCGCCACCACACTCACAACTCTTACCAGTACCACCTTCAATTAATACTAGTGATTGCCCTTTTGCACCAATTTTATTCAACGATTCCTCCACCAGAGGCCTTGGCAATGACGCTGATTATTCGATCCGGTTTGAGCAATCATGAGGTAATTAATTACTAATTACTGATGGTTTTGTGGCTAAGTATTTATTAGAGTAATTAATAGGGTCGATATATATGTGCGTAATGTTTATGTAGGTTGATGATTATTAGTGTACATGAAAAAAAGTATAATAAGAAAAAAGGGGAAAGGATTCAAGTGTAAGAGGTTGGTGGAGTATTGTATATTCAGGGAAACGTAAGCAATTCTTTTGGCCAAACGTATCCTACCTTTTTTATTTATTTATTTTTTCTCTTTAACCGCATCATAATTTGGATGTTTGACTTTTTGGTTAAATTTCAAGATATTTTCGCAAGCTTTTGGTTTTGATAGTTGGAGATTACATATATGATTAAAATATAATATATAAATAAAAAAATTCTCATTTTATAAACATATAATAAAATTGAATTAAGTTTAATTATAATTATGACTAATTTTTGGTTCAAGATTTAGACATATGTAAAACTTTTTGCTTTTCTTCGACACTTAAAAAAAATTGCTAATTAATGAGACAGATTTTCCTCTCTAATACAATATGAGGTAGTGAGTTTATTAATTTCTCTTATACCTGTATTTATTCATACTGAATATCAGTGCCGTATTTGTATTCATGCAGCTAGCTAGCATAGCGTGTGAGGGGAAAGGTTGGTTAGGATATTGTTGACTAAACTGGCTGAGGAATAATCATAACGGTAGGGTTGGATTACGTACATATCCTTATTTGTAAGGTATATATATATAAAGAATGGAATAATGTATGTGCTGTTTGGGAGTTAGCAGGAAAGTTTGTTTGGTTTACTCCCTTCACTGAATAATTTAAACTGTGACGTGAGAAATTATTGAAATAATGGAACACCCATCTGTGCTCATAAATTCGCTTTCTCCTTTTCTCACTTTCTCCATATATGTTATCTTACTGCCCTTCCTCCCTCTCTCTCTCTCTTGCATATTTACACACCATGTTATATGAAAATCAGACTCATCATTGAGTTGATATTAGTTCACGATTTAAAGTTTCGATTGTGATTAAGCCACGGTACTGATGACGGTGAATTTGGCAACCTTCTTGTATCTTGTATTTAAGGTCCGAGGTTTGTGTACCCTACCAAAAATATCTTGATCTAAGTTGGTCACTTTGTTGAAAATTTATTTACTTAGTCTTCATAAGACTTGTTTGACTTAGGTAACCATCTACATACTAATTATGTCATAAAGTATCGATAGTGAATAATCATGTTGGTGTTTGATTGTTAGTCTCTTTTGAGCAAATTGTCTATTTCCTCTAGAACGACTATCTAAACCCTCCTTTGTATTAATTGGATTAATATTGCGTTCAAATACCTACATTGGAAGTTAGGTTGAGATCAATTTGATCAAGCATTGATAAGCATGTCGATATTTGACTGACATGTAATAGATGAGTTATCTTCATAAATACATAGGTTGACCAGTAAAATACAGAGTAAGTTACTATGAGATTTTTTGGGACTATTTCTAAAATCTTAAGATTAATTTACATGTTTATACAACCTAGAATTAGGATTGAGATGCAATAGGTTGCACTATTTTAAATGTTCTAGATTTAAATTGCCACAAGATTATTCTAAACAAAATCTTTCATACCAAAACACATATTATATGAAATAAAAAATAATAGACTTAAATACATTTTTAATTAGTCTTGATAAAATGAGTGATTTTTAATTTTAATTCATATAATTTTTAAAATTTTTTTTATCTTTCTAAAATTTGTAAAAATCTTTGTAAAATGAGCAAAAATTGGTTATAGTCCTTATATAATATATATATATATATATATATATATACTTTTATTTATACTTTTTTATATTTTTTATATTTTTATATTTATACTTTTTGTCCCTAAAATATATAAATAACATTTATTTTAAAGATTTATAAAAATTTTAAAAAGTATCATATACATTAAGTATGATATAGTTGTGGATACCACTTAGGATGATTAATTGACTTTTTAATATACACATAAGTAATTAAAAGTAATTACATGAAAGTAGGAACTAAAAAACATGATTTTAAATTTTAAAGAATTAAAAATAAATTTTTTTTTACAAAAACCAAAATCAAAACTTATACATTTTATAAAGATTAATATATATATATAGAAAGAAAGAGAGAGTCAAAATAATAATTAAAAATTAAATAATAATAATAAATTATAAGCCAACTTTTACAAATTTTCTCTTTATTATCATCTTTAGATATTGGATGGATAACGTACATAAAACAAAATCTACAAACAAATAACATGGATTGACAAAGTTTTTTTTTTAATAAACAAAATTTAAACCAATTCTTCATTATCAGTTTCATACTTTTATACCGACTTTCTGTATCTTTTCTTATCGGTGTAGGTATTATCATTCATGGATCGGTTTTTTCAAAAAACCGATCCAAACCAAACCGAACCGTTTTATAAAAGTGGATCGGTTAACCGATCTATTTTTTATAAAGTGGATCGGTTTGGTTTTTTTAAAATATAGATCGGTTTTTTTTTAAATTGGATCGGTTCGGTGCGGTGCAGTTATCCACTTTTTTACTCATATATGGATCAGTTTTTTTAGAAAACCAAACCGAACCGAACTGATCCACTTTGTAAAAATGGATCGGATAACTGAACCGGTTTTATAAAATGGTTCGGTTTGGATTTTTTTTCAAAATGGATCGGATTTTTCAATATGGATCGGATCGGTTATGGATCAGTTCGGATCAATTTGGATTTTTTGCACACCCTTAGACATCAACAAGGTTTTTAATAATATCTCGGATAGTGATTTTTATAAACAATGTATTAGTTTTTATTTTATTTTAAATGAAACTTATTATCTCGCCTTACTCGATATTTACATTATACTTTTACAAATCTTATTTAAAAATGGTGAGATTTTATAAATAACATACCAATTTTCTTTTTTTATTTATACTACACTTTTTTAACAATAAAACTCAAAAAAGATGTTTAGCGGTTATTTTAATTTATTATGATTAATGGGTATTTTAATTTAATCTATTTTTCAGATCTTGTATTTCTTTCCGCCGTTTGTGTTCATCGTTGGCAGACCTTGAACTAAGAAAATAATGTTTTTATTTATTTATTTATTCATAAGCATCGATACTTATTTAAGAGATTATGTTTATTTTTAAACAACTCAATATGTGATTTCACCAAACTCCTATTAATAGGAGTCGCTAATAAACAACTATTTTTGTTAATAAGATACCACATTAATTAGCACTTTACACTAGAAATTCCCTAGACTTTTGATCGAGTATTCAATGAAAATGTCAATCTATATACTTCAATTTTTTCAACATAAATTTATACATACAGATAACGTTTCCAGACTTTTCGTTGTTGAAATTTACGTCGACCAAATTCTTTAAATTTATTTTATTACACTAACAATTTATATTTAAAAATTAAATACAATACTACAAAAAATGTTATATATAGTGATATATAAAAAGTGTTATTATAGATACAATATATATATATATATATATATATATATATATATATTAACATATAGTTACATATAATTTTGGTATTGATTTTGAATGAGATTTAATAACATATTTTGTGTGTCATTATAGTCTATACTTTCACTTTTTAACAATAAATCAATATATATTATATTTATTGTATAAATAAAAATAATTTTTAGTGATACATATTGTATTACTATAAGATATATATCATTATATAACGATTTTTTTGTAATACAATAATTTTAATAAATAACTGAAATATTCCAGCTGTTTATTGTAAAACTGCAGGGATCCAAATTTATATATGTTTTGTTGGCATGTATGCAGAATTTATAATATTATAATTTAATCAATAATTTATATCTATATTTTTTTTCCAACTAAAACAAAAGACTAACGGAGGTAAAAAGAGAAAGTCTATATATTTATAATCTATAATATATATATATATATAAATCTATAATATATATAAAAATATAATATGATTTAAAATATATAGTTTTATTTGGACAATCTTACTTTTATAACAACTTTCAAGTATTTTTTTCGATATTTCTCTTTCACTATTTTTTATTTAATTTAATTTATATATATATATATATATTTTGTCTAACTAATTAATAATCACCTATATATATATATTTTTAAAATAAAACGTGTCTCTCCCTCACTAGTCTACAATAAAAGGGATAATCATTTTTTATGTACACAATTTATACCCAATTTTTACTCCTTAATCGCTATGTAAAATTCTATTATTTATAGCATAATGGTTTGGTCGAGTCTGAGAAAGCCCTATCGGGTTAAAGAGAAAATCCACCCCTCGTATTCAGAAAATTAACTTAATTTGTACACGTATATAACTCCTTTTTAAATTCTTGCTTTCATAATTAAACTGCGGAAGAGATCCCAAGTATATTATTCTACTCTTACAATAACAAATGCTTCACAGATATTATATATATCTTGTTTATAATATGATTTACCTCGAGAAAAGAACTTCTAGCTAAATATTTTAACTCAGGAGAGACTAATATTTATTAGAGAATGAGCTTGATGTAATGGGTAAGGATTCAAATCTTAGAAATAACTCTTCTGCTTGTGGGAATATGACCAACAATTCTATATCTTTTTATATCTAGATAAACACATTTATCTTATTTATTAAACCTTTAATTTATATAATTAAAAAGTCTCACTTCATTTTGTTGTGCACAATAAATTTACACACGTGTCTATATTAAAGTTAAACCATTATAAATTTGTTTTTAATTATCGATCTCAAACTAATAAAACTTATGTGTGTTATATAAATTTATGTTATTTTTTTTAAGATGCAAGACTTTATTTATATTTTAAATATTTTTGTTATATTTATGTTGCCTTATCGGTTATATAACTGATGTATAAATTCAACCACCCAACACAAAACGTGGATTATTTCATTACTAGAATTTCTCTTATTACATGCGACTTTTTTTGGGAATTTTTCATAAAAATTCGTAAAAAATGTTGTTTTTGCAAATTTTCTTGCAAAATTTTATCTGCAGGTAATACCTTCGTGGATAATATTTTTTTTGCGAATTTTAAAATTCATAGAAAATTTTCTTGCGAAATTTCTTGCAAAAAAAATTCGCAGGAAACTTTCTTGCGAATTTTTTCGCAAAAAATTTTGCAGGAATATTTTTCACAAAAAAATTAAAGAAATTACTATAAATTCTATCAATAATTTTTCAACTTTCAAATGCTCATAATGAATTCATCCGAAACATTTGTTTTCATGCTTCTAACATGTGATACATAATCTTTTAAATTCTAAGATTGTAGATTATAAGTCTAATACTCAACCATATAAATCAACTTATAAGGTAAGTGTTGCCCCAACTTATATACTTTTTAATTGCTTTATTTTCAATCGATTTGGGACTTGAATTTTTTTAAAATATTAACTTATAAATTTAAATATATTTTTTTATTTTTCCTGCGGATTAAAATTTGCAAGAAAATCCGCAGGAAAAGTTACTTGCAAAATTTTTCTACCATTTAGTAAACATTACTTGCGAATTTATTTTTACAAGAAAATCTGCAAAAAACAAAATAAAATTCTTACAATATTTTCTTCAAATTTTTACCATGGAATTTTTTTTTATGATTATTAAAATTGTAACAAAATTTATAAGAAATATCTGTAAATTATTTTTCGCAAATAAATTCGCAAAAAATTTATGCGAATATTTTTTTGTAGGAAAATTCGCAAAAACTTTCTGCGAATATTTTTTTACCAGAAAATTCGCAAAAAATTTCTGCGAATATTTTTTTTCAAGAAAATGACACTTTTCTAGTAGTGTTTGGAAACTGTCGTTATACAGAAAAATTAATCATTTTCTTTTCCTTATAATTTTTTTCCTTTTAATATATTTCCCTTGTGTAAAACCATCATGTGTTCTAATAAAAAAGCAATTATGTTTCCTTGTATTAAACTATCATGTTTTAAAGCATATTGTTTTCTTGTATTTCCTTATATATTAAACCATCATACGGAATAGACTGAAAGAATAATACTAATGATAAATATGTCTTAAAATTTGAGCTTAACTAATAACAATAACAAGAATAGTAAGCCTAAGGTAATAGCTTCTGCTCTTGGAAACTAAAATGCATTTAATTCCCATTTCCATATATCAGTAAAATGTATGACGTTGATCCATTTCATTATTATACTGAATCACATGGCCATGACATAGGCAATATATAGTTTGAGTCATTTACGCATTTTCAATTAATATGCTTCTATTAATTAGTACATAAATACAAAAGTGGCTGTTACGGGCTATCAGGTACTTCTTTTTGTTGATTGGGGCGCATGTGCTTCCTCTCTTTCAACTCGTGTATGTGTATAGAACTCTGTTTATTTCTTTCAACTTATTATCAATGGTTACTTTTTCAGAAATTAATATGATGAAGTGAATAATATACTCCGTATTTGTGTATTTAAAAAAACGCTTGATTAATGTTGGAAATATTTTAATGGAAGTAGAAAAGAAGTTTAAAGAATAAAAACATGAAAACCAACTTATCCACCTCCTTTCTTGAAAATAAAAAACATGATAATATGAAAGTTATTTTGTTTCTTAGAATGTTTTATGGATGAGAATAAATTTTTTAATCTTGTAACAAATAGAAAAACACATTTCCTCTCTCTATGTATATAGTAATATAAGTTGGGCTAAAATCTTATTTTGGTCTCTTATATTAATTGTTTGTTTCAATTTAGTCTCACTTTTATTTTTAGTTTCAATTTGGTCTCAAACTAATTAATTGGTTTCAATTTAGTTCTAAATTAATTAATTGGTTTCAATGTGGGACTTCCATCCAAATTATTTAAACGGAGTTAACTTTTGGCCACGTGGATGTCACGTAGATGCATACGTGGATGACAATTTTTTTGAAAATACCTGGACCCAGAACGGCCCGTTCTGAAACCAGAACAGGCCATTCTAAAACCAGAACGGGCCGTTCTAGTTGCACTTTTGGTGTGTTAGTTTTGCAACTGAAAGGGGCCGTTCCAGATGCAAAAATTAACACACCACCAGTGCAGCAGAACGGGCCGTTCTGGATTCAGAACGTCCCGTTCTAAAACTGAGAATATAATATTCTTGACTTAATTGTGTTTTTGATTGCTCAAGTATTATAATTATGCAATTTTGATCTCACAATTTTTAATTGAACAATTTTAATCTCTCACAATTTTAAAAGATTACAGTTATGTAATTTTAGTCTCACAATTTTTAATTGAACAATTTTAATCTCTCAAATATCATAATTGTGCAATTTTAGTCTTTCTCATTAAAAAATTAATAATTTTAAAATATTATAATATATATATATATATATATATATATAATGTTTTAAAACTATATAATTATTTGCTTATTTAAATTAACGTATATTATAATTTTTTTAATGTATCAAATGATATATTTATTATTACTAAATAAATAAAATTTATATATTATTAGTATTTTAATATTATTGATAAATTAATATCAATAATATTTTTACTATATTTATAAATAAACTAATAATTTGATAAATATATCTTAATATATATTAATATACTTTTACAAAAATATAAATATATAAGATCAGATATATATTTTTAATTAATATACTTATATTTTTGTAAAAGTATATTAATATATAACAAGTTATATTTATCAAATTATTATTTTATCTATAATAATATTAATAATATTATTGATATAATATCGAAAATTATAATATACGTTAATTTGAATAGATAAATAATTTTTTAATTTTAAAACATTATATATATATATATATATATATATTAAAATTATTAATTTTTAATGGGAGAAACTAAAATCGTACTATTATGATATTCGAGGGACTAAATTAAAAATTGAAGGACCAAAATCGCGCAATTGCAATTCTTTAAGGACTAAAATTACCCAATTAAAATCTTGGGGATCAAAACTGCACAATTGTAATACTTGAGGGATAAAAAATGCAATTAAACCAATATTCTTTATTAATTTTATTAAAAAATATAATAATTTTGAAAAATATTTTTTTATGGTAAAAATTTTAAAATTACTTATTTTTATAAAATACAATTATCTTATAAATAGAGTAATAATTTTTTCTTTTTCTCTTTCTGTTTGAAGAAATATTTAAGTACCACTTTATAATTTTTTACAACTTATTTAAAATTAGAGGAATAAAATGATAAAAATTAATAAGATAAACATAATAAAATAAAATATAAAAAAATATTAATATATTTATTTTATTAGATATAACAACATAATTAAAATATAATTAATAATATATATTTTATAAAATTATTAATATTTTATATATAAAAAAGGATGAAACCGGAACGGCCTGTTCTGAAACCGGAACAGGCCGTTCTGGTTGCACTTTTGGTGTGTTAATTTTGCACCTGGAACGGGCCATTCCGGATGCAAAATTAACGCACCAAAAGTGCAACCAGAACGGCCCGTTCCGAAATCGGAACGGGCCGTTCTGGGTCCAGGTGTTTTCAAAAAAATTGTCATCCACGTGGCATCCACGTATGCATCTATATGACATCCACGTGGCCAAAAGTTAACTCCGTTTAAATAATTTGGATGGAAGTCCCTCATTGAAACCAATTAATTAATTTGAGACTAAATTGAAACTAATTAATTAGTTTGGGACCAAATTGAAACCAAAAATAAAAGTGGGACTAAATTGAAATAAACAATTAATATAAGGGACCAAAATAAGATTTTAGCCTATAAGTTGAACCAAATATACTCTCAATATTTTAGGCTTAATACGTACTTAATGCCAATGTATAGAGTTTAAATTTTAGTTTACATATGAGAAGTTTGAGTTCGAAGTATAAAATCTTTGTCACATTTAGTATGTGTTTCTGCTTTCATTCTACATATGCATTTTGTTAGGGTGTTCCTACACAAGAAGTTCATGAACTATTCTTTCTTCATGAATATATTTTTGGAAGCTTGAATTTGTTAACTTTGTACCCTTATCACTCCTTATTTTCTTCATGTTCATATTAAATTGCCTCTTGACCATATTGCAAAAATATGAGTATATACAAAGTCTCAACTTTGTGTCTTGTTAGATAAACCCATCTTACTCTTGAATGGTCATCCACGATAGCGAGAAAATAATGTGATCTATTATGTAAAACACTTTTATACTTTCCCTTTAGATCACAATGTATAACATGAAAAAGTGTCTTAACTTTATTATTGCTAAGGTTAAAGGAAAGTTTACATTGTTTGGATTTATGACAAATGTCATGACATTCATCTTTATTTAAACTAAAACAACATTTAACCAAATCAAATTTTTTTGAAGATTTTGAAACGAGGGATGTCCCAATCTTGATTGTCAAAGACCAACCATGATTATCTGGACAATAGTGAAAGAAATGTTTTTTGTTAGTCCTCTGAGTATGTAAATCCCTTCACGCAAATCATCTAATCCAATCATCTTCTTTGTGGTCTAGTCCTACAATATGCAATGATTTTCATCATATATCAATGTGCAATTTGAATCATGTTCTAACTTATGCACAAAACTTAAAAATTATAGCTAAATTGAGGTACAAATAAAACATTTTTCAACTTGATATTTTTATCAAGATCAATACATCCCATGCTTTCTACTAAAAAAAAAAATTCCTTGCGGACACTATTACATAGAAAGGTTTGTCAATCTTGTGTACTACCTTCAAGAGTGAAAATAATGGTGTCATGTGGTGTGAAGTTCCACTATCCAACACCCATTCAATTTCTCTTAAATTTTGTATAATAATATGCCATGTTCATGTTAGGTTCTTTCTCCACCATACACAACATGCACCATAACTAGTGAATTCTTGGTGCATTGATTTGTGCAAAATGTTTCTCAAGATCGAACTAGATGCCCTTTACCATTAAAGTGTGTGAGATGCTACCATGCAAACTGTTAGGTCCCTTGTTTGAGGGGATGATTGTTGGAATACAAACAAGTCCCACATCGATAAAATAAGAGAAAAAATAATAACTTATAAAGCACACACATACTCCAATATGTTAGAGAGACCTTTTGGGTGATGACCAAAAGCAAAACCGTGAGGGCTTAGTCTCAAAGCAGACAATATTTCATCATTGTGGAGTATGCTTGTGTAATAACCTTATAAAAATAACCTCATAAAATATTCCCTCATATAAATAACATAAAATAACCCATTAGAGTCGCCTGGTTGGATGCGGTAACAACTCTGATAACTCATAACATATAATGTGATATATAAAGATAGATTCCACTACATGAAAGGTGTTAGGTCCCTTGTTTGAGGGGAGGATTGTTAGGATACAAACAAGTCTCACATCCACTACATGAAAGGTGTTAGGTCCCTTGTTTGAGGGGAGGATTGTTAGGATACAAACAAGTCCCACATCGATAAAATAAGAGAAAAAATAATAACTTATAAAGCACACACATACTCCAATGTTAGAGAGACCTTTTGGATGATGACCAAAAGCAAAACTGTGAGGGCTTAAGCTCAAAGCGGACAATATCTCATCATTGTGGAGTATGCTTATGTAATAACCTTATAAAAATAACCTCATAAAATATTCCTTCAGACAAACACCATAAAATAACTCTAACACAGACTTGGATCAACAACATTTATGACCTATGTCATTGCCATTGAGTTTGCCTTCTCCCAATTTGGGTAGCCCCCTAATTTGATCGTTGGTTTCTTGGTAGACCCATCTATGAATCCAAGCTTCATCTTTGCATGCAATGCAGTCTTCATCACACGAGCCCATGCCTTGTAGTTGGATCCTTTCAGAACTATTGCAACAAGAGGCGTCCTTGGTTGTCAAAGAACAAGGTAGAATACTGGATTTTGAGTGAGATTAGATGATTGTTTGTCATCATTGGAGGCACGATCCTTATCAATTTTATCCTGTAACTATCGACCTTCTTTGATGCTATAAAGAAATTCAATCTAATCATTTGATTTCTTGGATATCAATTACAATGATGAGATGTGTCGTAACCGGGATCACGACGGGATGACGCTAACATTTCTTTTCTAATGGAGTCGCCACCAATATTTTATTTCAAGGGAAAAACATTGGAAAACCCTTTAAAAGATAATCTTTAAAATTAAAGTTGGGTTCGGGAGTCGATTACGTGTAGGGAAGGTATTAGCACCCTACAACGCCCGTAAAAACAGTACCTTTAATTAATTGTGCAAAATTATATAAATTTATAAACATTTATTTTATTCCTCAAAAAGGTGTATACATATATATATATATATATATCTTTTTTTTTTTTAATATGAGAGATGTTTCTTTTGTATATTTTTTAATTAAAATAACATCATAAGGATTTAGGTTAGCAAATGACTAATCAATAAACCCTCCCAATAACATGAAAGATAGAACTGCTATTCAATCAAATGCTATTGATCTTTATTTGTTGATAATAAAAGATTTACATGATATTAAAGGGTAGAAATGCTACTCAATTAATATCATTAATCATAAAAATAATGTATACGTAAAGCAAAATTATGTTTATATTTTTATATTTTTATCTAAAGGAATAAATTTTGCATAAGGATTCAAGTTAGCAAATGGCTAATCAATAAATCCCTCCAATAACGTTAAAAATAGAAGTGTTACTTAATTAACGTTATTGTTTGCAACATATCTTCATTTTTTTTAAAAAGAACAAATTTGTTAAAGAGAGTTTAAGCTAGCAAATGACTAGTCATTAAACTCCTAGGACCTAATAATGTTAAAGATAAAAATGTTATTCACTTAACATTATTATTGGTCGTATATTAAATATTTTTATAAATAATAATCTTAAAGGAAAAAAATCATATTCACTATGTACAAACAATAAACAAAAATAAATAAATAAATAAACAAAAAATAAATGAAAAAATAAAATAAACAAATAAATAAAAGAAAGAAGAAAAAAAGAGTTAAGAAAAGAACGATACCAAATGAGATAAATCTTCGAATATGATGATCAAGAAGGTGCTTTTTGACTACTTTTCACACTACAGAGGTGTCTTACAGATCTCAAGAAATACAAAAGAGAGGGAGGAGAGAGAGAAAAAAAATTCGAGCTCTAAAGAGTACTGGACGAAATTTTTCGGGGCCTGAAAATTGTGCCCAACGCGTCTATTTATAGACCTCAGACCTGACCAGAACGGCCCGTTCCGAAATCGGAACGGGCCGTTCTGGATCATACCGTTACAAGCAAAATGTGACTCTGGAACGACCCGTTCTAAAATCAGAACGGGCCGTTCTAAACGTGCAACGGGCCGTTCTGAAATTTGGAACGGCCCGTTCCACGTAAGGAATTTTAGATCCTTTCAGTCACTTAGAACGGCCCGTTCCCATCTTAGAACGGCCCGTTCTAAATTAGGGTTGTTGTGTTTTTTTCTAGCGTGGAACTGCCCGTTCCGAATTTGGAACGGCCCGTTCTGGGTTACAAACTTTTGTTTTTTTTTCACTCTTTTTTTTTTTCAAACTGTCTTGTTGTCATAAGGTGTAGCCTACATACTTTGGGAGCTCCTCCTTTTCATAATAGATGTGCATTTCATTATTTTTGTGAGGCTGGATAAAATTTATTGTTCACAAGATGTCTTTTATAATTAGAAATAACTAAAATATAAACTATCCTAACAACAAAGCTAACAAACTATCCTAATTGAAAATATCTTTTCTGTTAATATAAAGCTAATATAAAACACAACAAATTATCCTAATAGAAATAAGTAATGAAATCCAATGTTATCAAAATTATCATCTATTAATTACTGAATCAAATCAAGTTAAACCAAGTTCAACTCGAATAAACTCATTTCTAGGTTAATTATGAATTTTATGATTTGTAGGGCTTCTTCAATAATTATTCATAATGCATCCAATTTCGGGTTCAAGGATCATCCTTGTTTGGCCTCTTAGTCCAAAAAGAAAAAAATGTACCTATTCAACATCAAAGTTATGATTAGGACATTTTTTTTAAAAAATAAAGATTTATACTTTTCCCATGCGTCGAGCAAGTCTTAACCTTTTTTATTTTTATTTTTTATTTTTATAATTATTATTAATGAAAGTTAGAGATTAATTGGCCTTTCCTATAGAGAAAGAGAGTGAGGGAAGGAGCAAGAGATGAATCGAGTAATCAATCCATCCTAGGTAGTAATGACTATATGCTGTTAAGTTTGGAGTCACTCCTTAGCATCATCCCTCGAAGTGAAGGGAAATAGCCTTATCTTAAAGTTCTTATCAAGTATGTCTTGAAACTTCACTATCTCACAATTCTCTAATAAGTTGATGTGAGTATTAGGATCAATGCAACTTCTTTTAAAATTTTTAGATTCTTCTGGAGAATAAGGACGGATCTTCCGCAGGGATATCTATCGTGATACAGTAACTTGAAACAATCATTAAACCTTTCCATAGTTTCTTTAGTTGGTCGACTATGACCTATGAATAATTGATCTCTCAAATAATTCACACACTTTCATTAGTGGAAGATGAATTATTTGCACAATATCCTTATCTACCTTTTGGCAGCACTAAGTAGCTTTTAGCCAAATAAGTGGGCAAGCGTTAAGTAAAACATGCAAATTAACCTATATAATGCCTAAATTATTTATCTACAATTGTATATAAAAGTTATATATATATATATATATATATATATATATATATATATATATATATATATATACCCACGAGATAAATTATAATTAAATAATAATATACTATTTTTTTTACTATTATGCACAGTATTTACTCTAAAAAAAATTATATTGAGTTATCAAGAAGATCAATAATAATCACGTCATTGAATAAGGTCTTCTCACTACAAGAAATGTTATATATAGTGACATACAAAAAATGTCACTATAGGTACAATATATGTAGGTATATGTCTATTTGATATATAGTTACACACAATTTTAGTGTTGATTTTGAATGAGATTTAACAACATATTTTGTGTGTCACTATAGTCTATACCCACACTTTTTAATAATATTCCAACATATATTATAGTTATTGTGTAGGTAAAAGTAATTTTAAGTGATATGTATAGTGTCATTATAGGGTATGTCACTATATGACAATTTTGTTGTAGTGTCTAACGGTGGGGATACTTTTTTCTTCTATTTATTTTCTCACTATTTTTATGGGATGTACTATTTATCCATTAACTCTAATGTTAGACATGAATTAAATTCCAATACTTAGCCATTTTGTATTTTAAATTATATTGTGCATTTTTTTATAGTAAAATGATATTTGACCATTAAAATCGGCCTAGTATAATAATTTTTGAGGTTGAAAAATAATTGCATAATAGTCCTTAAATCGACGAATAGTACCATTTACAATAGGGTTTAGATGCAAATATATGTAAAGATAATATTTAGGACACAATTTTTCTTGAAGGCAATTATACTGCATTTATTTATAGCATATGTATATAGTTTATAATCGTTGTGTTTATTTTTATTATTTTTAATTAAATAAAAGTCAGTCAACCCTTTTTAAATAATTTAATTATAACATTTATTTTTAAAATAATATCGTACTTTGCACGGAATAATTAACATACAGTTCTATTCAAATTCTATAAACGCTATATTTTTTTTATCTATAAAATGTTGTCCTTGTTATTTCAACTTTCCATCACTAAATTGACTCTAAAAGAAAGTGTTTTTAGTTAAACGTATTCAATGGCAATATTCTCAAGTTCTTATATAACAGTTAACATATGTTTTTTTATTGTTTGATATTCGAAGCTGCGTTTGTTAGATTACATCCAAAATGTTTTTTTTTTAATAATGAATAAATTGTGTACTAATATGAAACTGAAAATTTGTGCATGAGAAATATAATATATTAGTCCAGTCTCTTAAATAATTTTTAATATCTCGAAACATTAGTTCATGATTTTTGTCTAAGATACCCTAGTGCATTAAAAAATAATATATTAAAACACGTTTTTTTTTTTTTTGCAGTACTGAACTGATTTCGGAACTAAAAGAATGTTTAAATTTGTAAAAAAAAATTATAAGAGAAAGAGAATATTGCAAATTTTTAACATTTACTCAAATTTTGGTCATAAAAATAAATACGTTAAGAAAACTATTTAAATTAAATTCAAATAGACTAATACATTTATGTCCAATATATTATACCAAGAACATAACAAGATATATAGTAGCCAAACTCAACACCAGAGATATACCATGATTTGCATAACAAAGTGGAAGCTATACTCAAATGCATGCACCTACCAATCGAGATTATCTATAATCCCCATTGCCACATCACAGATATGCTTCAAACCATCTTCTCTACGAGCAAGATCAAGAGGATAAACCAAACCAGGATAGCGTTTGAAAGCGTTGTGACAAGCATTTGGGTAATCTTTGGCTGCAAGAATGTGCATGTAAGCATAGTCATAAGCCTCATTAGCCAAATCCTGCACCGAAGCTTGGAGTGCATCCCCAGCATAACTGTACTTATCTGCACACTCCTTGAGGACCCTTTTCAAGGTTGTGTTGTTGGTGGGGCTAAGAACCTTAGAAGACAAGTAGGAAGAAGTGGAGGTGGCATTTGTCATTCCAATCCCAATCATGATCATAGCTAGGCCCTTAGGGTCTGCGTTGGGGCTGGTTGGATCAGATTTGAGGGAAGAGAAGCATAGATTGTAGAACTTGGTGTTCTTGCAAGTTCTCTTGATCAAACTAGCATCTCCATTCACTAATGCACGTGGATGAGGGTGTGCTAGAAAGAGGAGAAATAGGAAGAAGATCTTAGAAGCCATTATAGAGTACAAGAGGGTGTTGGTGTGGTGTCCTGATGAGATATTTTGAGGCAAGGGGTGAAAACTGAAAGGGAAGGAGACACTTCAAAGCATATAGAAAAGTGGGGTAGGGGGACATGAGAGTCGACCTAATACTTTCATATTCGATTCTCATCAATATTAAAATAATGCTTGGCTAACAAAAATTATGTCTATGAACACATATTAGTTATTAATTGTTAATTTTGAAACATTGTATATATCACGTCAATGTAAAAAAGAAATATTGAAAAGTGGGGCAATAAAGTCAAGAAGCAGAGTTTTATGGTTCCTTTTCTTCTTAAGATCTCATTTAGATATGATTTGCCTTGTATTTCACATTACTTTATTCTTTAGGTTTGTAAGGGTCAAGGGGACATGAAATTATGGCAATATTTTATGTGGGGCTAGTAGAGGTATGTAGCATATAACAGATGTACACGGTTTGATCAAGTGTCACATGATAAACTCTGTTCATGAAAGAATCTCGCCTACTAGGACACTGTTTTTGGTTGTAAATATAATTTTTTTGGGGGCTAGCCTTAAGTTGTTTAAACGAGTTGGCTTTTTCCTCTTGTATTTACTACTCTGTGAGAGATTCAAGGGTTTATTTGGAAGGTAGAAAGTATGCTACTCATAATGTTTTCCTTGTCTGCTAGCAAACATTTGATAGGCTAGAGTCACGGGTCATAAACTAACAAGAATATAGACTCTCAATCCCATATAAGCATGGTCTGAAACCTTCCTGCTTTGGCAATTGGAAAATTTTGGACAGTCACAACAGTGCATTCGCCACTGGAAGAAACTTTTCCTTCTAATTATTGAGCTATTTTTACAGATGTAAAAAGTAACAAAGCTTTTGTTTGTTTGGTGTTAAAAACTGAACATAAAGCTATTGGACCCATGGAATTAGTTATTTGACTCACAAAAATAGCTGCTGATTGGCAAGCAAATAAGCTAAAAGTATGCATCATTAGTCCACAATTATAACTAGCTTTTTCGGAACCTTCGACCAAAAATATTTTATCATGACAGCTGGAAAATCTCAATTTCAAAAAACTTGAAAGTTCAATTTCCAATTCTGCAATAATATTTGCATAGAAAGCAGTAATCAAATCATAATAAGTAAGAATAGGATCGGATGAGATTTTTAATAGGCTTTTTCAACATAAAAATTATCAACTTCATAGAATATATACTTGCAGAAAAATACAACAATACGCGAGTAGCTTGTTTTAAACGCATGAGATTTACAAGATACAGTAACTTCCCTATGAAATTTAAAGCAACGCTTACACATGTTTTGTTACAGTGACCACAGCTACATACATGATCAAGTATATTTTATTTTATTTCAAACACGGTAGTTATTTTAAATAAATTTTATGCACTCATGCGGATTATGCAACGCAGGCTCTCTCCTTTAAGCATGTATTCAAAGGCTTTGTTGATTTCTGTGAAAGGTACTTCATGGGTGATAAATTTCTCCAGTTCAAGTTCCTGTTACATTTGAAAAGATTCAGAAGAAAACGAGTAAGCTTCCAAGTGAGGAGCAGTGGCAAAAGGTTGACATTAAATTTCAGGAGATAAAATTAAAGAAAAGAATAGGAAGTTTCCCAGCGATAAGCAAGGAAAATTTTTAAGTGTCTAATTCAAACAAAGTGCCATAATAAAAGCAACTTTTCACATAGAAATTGCTACCAACTTTGCAATTTTTCCTGCATGTTTTGACTAAAGAAACACTCTTAATTGTAGTCGAGCATTAACCACGATGACAAGATATGCATGAAAAAAAATTGGAATTACTGAGATTGATCAGGTGACAATGTGACTAGTAACATGCTGTCATGATTATGTTGGTTTTCAGTCAAATAAACCAAATTTCATACCCCTTACAATCTCATAATCTTGACTAAAGTGTGTGTATGCATATAAAATAAAAGTGAGTCACCAGTTCCAAATTCAAACATTATTCTCATTAATCATGTAACCGACTAACCTTGTTCATGTACATCTCCACCACTGATGGGAGGTCAGAACGTGGTTTATAGTTACCGAAGAAAGTACCCTTGAGAGTCTTTTCGTTCAAGACATTAATTGGATGAGTTTTGAAAGCATCATCTTTATTTGGCACACCAACAAGTACAGCAACACCCCATCCCTGTAAAGTTATTCAGAAGAAGTCAGAATGGGAATTGAAGAATTTTGCATCTGAAGACATGCATTGATGCACTGCAGTTATAATCATGGAAAACCAAATTACTAGAGAAGAATCATGTGGAACTTTACATCATGCACGCATTCAAATGCAGAGATCATAGCACTGACACTTCCAGTACACTCAACACTTCGGTCTACTCCCCCACCAGTCATTTCAGCAATCACCTGAAATGAATTGAACAATTCAAGTGAGTGTAAAAGCTATGTATAAATTCATGACTAGTCAGATAATATTACAGGTGAGACAAACCTCTTGAACTGGCTTGTCATAATCTTTTGGATTCACAAACTCAGTAACTCCAAACTTCTTAGCTGTAGACAAGAATAAGCACATTCAGAACATAACTAATGCAGAGCTATTAACAGATTTATCAGGATCGTCAATGGAAAGATGATTATGGTTGCTTAAGAACAACAAATTTGGATAAATAGCTTAATTAAGCATTTATTTGATATATTCTTATTACGTATGAATCCATCAAGCTTACTAGAATAAGCTAAAGGATCTTTTAGAAAGATTATTAGCAACTTTCATAAGTTCAAATAAACTCCTCCAAGTGCATATATATGTGTATGTATGCGTGCAAGGTTTTTAACTGTTTCCTTCACCTTCAGTAAATCTCTTAGAATTCAAGTCAACCCCAATTATCCTGGAAGCACCAGCAAGTCTAGCTCCCTCAGCAGCCTATAGAAAATGTAAAAGCAAAAAAAGTGAATAAGCAATAATAAATGCACCAAATTTTCATTTTATTTATGAAGAGACAACTCACAGCAAGACCAACGGCTCCCAATCCAAATACAGCCACTGATGAACCTTTGCTTGGTTTTGCAACATTCAATGTAGCACCAAGACCTTCAATATTAAAACCAATGACATTGTTAGTGTGTATGGATTATAGTTAGAAAGTTACGTTGAATTGTACTTAACTTTCAAAACTAATGGTAGAAAAAAAAAAAAAAAAAAAAAAAGGCAGTAGCCTTCTTGTTTTTTATTTTTTATTTTTGACACCGCCTTCTTGTTTTTTATTCAACTGCGGTTTCCTTGCAATTCACATTCAGCAAAATAGAAAAAAAAATTTGTCAAACATATAGATGTTGCGTTTGAGATTAGCTAACTGTGGTTACAAAATGCAAACCTGTAACCAAAAACAGTCTTAATTGAAAGAGAAATTCCTCAATTGACCAAAAAGAGCAGAATACAACCAACTATTCTAACCTGTTGAGATTCCACAGCTCAAAACACAAACTTTGTCAAGTGGTGCACCAGGGTTGATTTTGGCAACACAGCCGACATGGACTACAGTGTATTCACTGAAGGTGGAAGTTCCAACAAAGTGGTATATTGGTTGTCCATTGATTGAAAACCTCGACTTGCCATCATTCAGCATCACTCCACGGTCAGTGTTGATCCTTAGGAGGTCACACATGTTACTTTCCTCTGATTTGCAATGGTTACATTCCTTGCACTCCCCAGTGAAGACCGGAAGCACATGATCACCAGGCTTAAGATCTGTCACACCCTCACCAACACTTTCCACAATTCTGAAAGCAAAGAAGAAAACATAAGACTTATTATTACCTACATTGTACAATTAACATTGAAATCAAGAATCTGTTTCGATAAACTTCTCAAAAAGTAGTTTTAAGAGAGAAAATTAAGAAAAAAAATGAAATACGATTTCTATAAACTAAAATTGCAGAAACTTTCTCTGCTTAACTTTTTTAAAACCTTATTTTTAACTCATGCATCAATTAGTTTTAGTTTATGAAGAAGATTATCATAATTTTTCTTCCTATTTTTTTTTTCTTCTAGAAGTGCTTATGGAGAAACTTATTTAAACTCACTCTAAGAAATAAGTTTTTCAAATGGAAATTGTGCATACCCGCCTGCTTCATGACCAAATATCCTTGGAAATAAAGGTGTCTGTCCCTGCAAAATATTAAATTTGACAATTTCAGCATATGTTCAACTATGGTCTAGAGAACTAGTAGTAATTAGAAACTAGGAACATTGATTACCTTGGCTTCCCAGAAGTAGACATCAGTGTGACATAGTGAGGTGAACAAGATCTTGATACGAACCTCATTTGCCTGTGGTGGAGCCACCTCAACTTCCTCTATCACCAATGGCTTTCCAGCTTCCCATGCAACCGCAGCTGCCGAACATAACATTAAGTCAGCTTACGTATGGTCAAGATTCTAAGTTAAAATCGCATGACTTTTTTTAGTGATGGGATAACCCATTTTAAGTAACTTCTAATATGAGAGCACTACTATACTACTATCTAGCTATAAGAGACTAAAGAAGACTATTTAATCTAAGGTGAATGGTCATCAATCTCATCATCAAAAGTTACATAAAGGTCACATTATGTGAATTATGAAGAAGCAGATAAGGCCAATGCATGCAAATGAAGAAAGTTGATATTTGCATGGCTCAAGCCTATAAAGCGAAGACATAAAAGGGTATAGGCACAAAATCTGGATAAGCAATTGATGGGATACCTTAGTTGGACCCTTTATGCAGTAAAAAGAAAAAGAGCAACAAAAACATAAAGACTAAAACCGATGCAACAGTTACAATTAGCAAATACCTTTGCAGCGTATGACCTTTCCAGCAGTGGTTGAAACCATTTTCTTTGCTTTTGAACACCTTGATTGACTTTTTTATTTGTAATCACTCACACGAACACAAAAGTACTTTTCTCTTTTTGCTGTGAAGAAATGGGTTGGTTCCTGTGGAGTATATATAGTGCAACAATGAAGAAGATTTGTCATGTCCGAGGTTTAAAATTATCAAACTTGTACAAGTAAGAAAAACCATGGAATCCACTGGTTTTGGTTCCCTTCACTAACAACCCAAGCAGCGGCGCCTTCGGTCTTTCTAATTCCTAGTTTCTGGTTTCTGGTGATTGAGCTTTTTGCAACATGTTATATATAATAATAAAGCAAATTGCATATAGCGTACAACTTCCGAAATTTCAATTCTGCAGGCCTCAATTGAAAAAGTCAACCAGGTTGTCATGGGGCCTAACAGAATAACATAAACATTAGATCAAGTTGTACGGCCGAATGTTGTTAACTGAAGTTATAGTTGACTTTTACTATGCGAAAGATACAAAACTAAAGAAAATGTTTATTAGATACAGATAAGACAAAAACACAGATGAACACCCCAAAAAAAAAAAAACAAAATCTTTTATCAGTGGGCCAAGACCGGTCCAACACATTGTTATGCCTAAACAAATTTTAAAGTGTGTTTTTTTCAATATTAATAATAATATTTTTTTATTAAAAAATGAAAATATCTTAGAGACAGGCCTTAAAAAAAAAGAATTACATTTTTATATCTTTTAGATATAACCTTTTTAGAGTGAGTTTTTAAGAATACAAAAAATGATTTTTAAATTATGAGCCTTAGAAAAATTATATAAATATTAATATAAAATATCTTTTTAAAGAGAACCTAAAACAAGGACTTTTTTTGCATTATACTTGGATTGACCCTATTAGTTGTAGGTGAAAAAAATGAGGGAAAAAGATAAATACAAACAAAAAGAAAAAAATAAGAATAAAATAAGAATCGCTACAAGAAAAACATAAATTTTAGACTAGAGATAAAATCATAATAATAAATATAAATGAAAAATAATCCTCACCATGTATATAAGTTAATCCTGAACTTTGTGAGACACTATTATAGTAATCCTAACATGCAAAAAATGTCAAATTAATCCTTAGGTTTTCTTTTTGTTACCCATCTTAGTTTTTATTGTCACTCAAATGTTAACATTGTCAGTTAACTTACCAAAATGATAATGAAATACATATTAAAATAGTATTAAAGGATTATCCAAATAATTACAATTATTTTAATTTCTAACATATACACCTTATTAGTGAGACTTGAATCTAGATCCTTTATGTAGTTAAAACAACTTTAACCACTAAATTGCCATGTTCATTTAATCAATAACTTACAAATTTTATTTATATATAATATACGATGCATTAAATATAAATTTTATTCAAATTTCATTAAACCTCTAAAGTTTGAATCTCTTTATATATGATAAGTTGCATTTAAAAAAAAAAATATATCTTGAACTCATACATAATCAAATTATAAATATTAGGGTAATAGTATTTTCACTTTAGTTTATTACACTAATGATATTCAACAATTTTATATTACAAAAGGTAAAAATATATAAAGAAAAATGAAATTTTATTTATTTTATTTTTATTTTCAATTTTTTATTGATAATTATCAATATTTTATTGTATTTAATTTTACGAACCATAATGTTTGAATTGTCAAAGAAATCATAAGAAAATATTTGTTTGATTTTTTTTTTCACAATCTTAAAAATAGGATGATTTCAATTGGAACTTAGAAAGAATAAAAAATTATAATATTTGAGAAGTATAGTTGGTAATTAATTAGTGTTTATAAATATTAATATTTTTTTATTTTGATCTATTCTAATATTCACACCATTAAATAATAAATAAATTTATTTAAGTTGAATTAACGTGAGAAAGTTAATAATGAAATAAATATAATATTTTCTAATTAAGATAAAAAAGAAAGTCATGTTTAGAAAAGTAAAATTAGTTTTTTTTAACCTTACCTTTGGGCCTTCATAAACCAAATCAACAAGTAAATTAGAGTAACATTATTGACTTAAAATTCTATTTAAGTATTATAATAATTTTGATAATGGATCAATTGAGTATCTCTAAATGGAATTGTATTCAACCATCCACAACAAGTAAATAACCAAAAACATACAAATGGTTAACAATGTACCATTGTGTACCGACTGAGGGTTGTTTAGGCAAATGTTTTGGACACATCCTACATTTGTGTAGGCCTCAGATGATCAACTCCCATGGGGGATGTGACTTAACATAGAGACCATCACATAGGAGCATATCACCAATTATCTATCATAATTAACCAAAGAATAAGGCAAAGTTAACCGGACAAAATCATCATGTCATTTGAGTGATGGACTGGGATATACCCATTCTTTATTTGTCTTAGTGAAATCAAGGTTCAAAATTCAATGATGACCCATGAAAAATGTTAGAATAGAAATAATTCTTCTGGATCCCACTTAAAAATTATTTCTCACCCTTGATACAAAGAAATGACGAAGAAATTAATGAACGAGTATTCTCTCTCCAGTGATATTAATTTATAATAAACATTATTTTAAATAATATAACTATATTACAATTAATATTTATAATAAATAAATATCATTACATAATTATTTTTTATTTTAAAATTTCAAATTTATAGCTTACTGTCAAATTATTTTAAATTATAATTTATAATTAAATTTTAAATAAATTTTAAGTATTATTTACTCATAATAACAAATATTAATTTTATTCTAATATAATTTCTTTCCTTTCTATCCATTCAAACCATAACTACACAATAATATTTTTCTTTTATTTCTCACATATTTTCTTTAAACCAAACACACTAATCTGTACTTTATTTCTTACTTATTTCTACTCACCTATTTCTCTTTCCTTTAGTTCTTTCCACTTTATTTTTTACCTATTTCTTTCCTCACAACCAAACATAACCTTAATAATTATGATTATACTTAGATCCGTAAAAGAGTGTCTAATAATTGTCAAAACTCTTCAATCTTTATCTTTAGATTGATAATTATATTTGTAAAAGAAATTCTAATATTTAAGTTAATAAATGGTAAAATTGTTTATATATTCTCAAGAATAAACGTATTTTATAAAGGTAAAATATGTAAAAGTATAAATAAAAGAGAAAATGTTACTATTAATCATAAAATATTAAAAAAAAATTCAAAACTTTTAATAAAAGTGGAACATTACTATCTATTAGATTTGATCATGGAGTAATGCATGAGTCCCAGCATGTGGAGGACTATTCGGATTGCAAGATGCAACAAGAAAAATCGCTAATGAGATCCATTTGAGAAACACAAACAACAATCAAAATGACCTACAATAAGAACAACAAGAAGCAACACTGCAATCACTACTAAGATGAGATGATAGAAACTACTCTCAAAAGAAGAAAAGAACGAAACTGTTCTAAAAATTTTCCTACAGGTCTTTAATCTCCTTTAAAAAAAAGAAAAAAAGAAAAAAAGACAAATCAACAAAATCAAATATTTACTGACTCATTGGATGTCCACCGGTACCCTTTGTAATTGCCTTGAAATGTTTAATTCTATAATATAAATCATCACTCCATTTTTAGCAACAAGATACTTTATTCTTACTTCCTATTATTTTCACCACATTTTATTACTAATCCTCAAGTTTATCTTTTAATGAAAATATTATTATATTCCCATAAGCGCCGAACGCAATTCATTTTGAAATATTATTCTTTTGCCGTTGGGCTTTGCTAACAAATAACAAATGGAAAACATAGCCTGTTCATTTGTTGTTGAAAAATATATAAAAATCCAGAGGGAGTGTACTGTACACACTAATCTGGAAACAAACAATTTAAATACATTGGTGTTTGACGTTATTTCATTAGTGAATGTGGTGTGAGGATGTTGCTGAATGCTGATACTGTCGCCCCGAGAATTTGATAATATCAACATCTCAACTCATAATATCTATAATAGTTAACGTGTGTTTTTATCTTAGAATTCGAAAAATAAAATAAAATAGAAAAGGTTAAAGTTAAAATCTCTCAACTAACTTCTTAAAAGTTTTATTTAGTTTTCATCAATTATTTTTTTAAAAGTTTATTTTCTTAAAATCATATTTGACTTAACTTTCTTTTTAAGAAAAGAAGAAATAATCCAAAAGAAACATTACTTAAAGGCGTTACTAACTCTTAAAAAAGACTCGGGCAATTCCCAATATAAACATCTTTAGTAAACAATTAACACACTGCAGTTTTACACCTCATAGATGTGTCATTAACCAATTATTGAATTGATTTTTAACTACTTGTAGTTTTATTTTTATTTTTATCATTTGCTGCAAAATATCTAACAATTTTGTAAATGATTAACTTATAAAAAAAACTTTACTGATTATTTTTAATAAGATTCTTCTCTTAATTATTAACTTTCATTCACAATGTTGAATTTAAGACTTTAATAAAGAAATTTAAGCTTATTTTTACTCACACCAACTACACGGTGATTAACTATTTGCAATTATTTAGTTAATACAATAATTAATTTGAAAAAAAATAATTAGAAAACATTTGAAGTATAAGTATTTTGCACAATGAGACATATTTGCAACACATTCTCTACATAATTGTGATTTTCAAAAAAAAATAAAATTATTTATTATGTATTAAAAGGATATGTTACTAATATTTCTCTTCGTACAATTTTCTAATTATAAATTGTCACATATAATAAAATTATTTACTTTTATAATAGTTATTTTAATAGTCATTTAAGATTATTTTTAATTGACAATATAAAAGTCCTTAATTAAACTCTTTAAAAATAAACGATCACAGAATAATTAAACTCGCATGTTTGGAGTGATAATACAATGCCAAAGAGGAGTGGGTGCAGTACTTTCAGTGAGACGCATCGACTCATTGCAGAGCTGCAGAGGCAAAAGACCCTTGCAGACAGTTACACAAGGCATGGCAAAGAATCAAGAATGCAGACAAGACACTGCTCACAATCCTCAAATAAAAATGAGTAAGATGTGGGGCTAACTGCTATCTGTTGTGCAGAGTTGGTGATGAAAAAAGTGTTAGGACCATGTAGCTGAATGTGGGTCCAAAATGAACAGTTTGCACCTCAACTGCCCAAGTCCATTATGTTACGTAGCACATTATGTGCTAGAAACAATAGGAAGGTTCAGAGTGAGAATGCTGATGTGGCAGGCAGGATGTGAAGGAGTGTGTGACTTGTATGATGGGATTTGTTATATAGAAAATTTGGGAGAAGAGGGAGAGTATCCAATGGAATCAAATGGTTTGTTATAAGCACAGAAATTGGATTCTCTGAAGGAGCTTAGCTCCATGACAGTAGGAATATTCATTCCACTGTAATTCTTGTTTCCAGAAATAACACTGACCTAATTTTCCATAATTAAGTTGTTTTCTTCTTTAATTGTCACTGATATTTTGGTTCGTATCAAAACGCATGAAAAGGAAAGGCGGACAACAATATTAACCCTTCAATTTATCATTAAAGACTACGATCACAGAGTAACAATTATATAGAAACATTTGAGAAAATTGATAAATTTACAATTGTCTCGATAAAGTGTCCATGTGATAAATTACAATATTGGCAATGAATTTCAATTAACAGCTCAGGCTAAACCCTCAGAGCTCCATCTGTGGAAAAAAAAAAAGCTCGTTCACAAAATTGAATGATTATCAAGAACCTTCATCTTGTTCGAAAGTGTATCAATCTTCATATTGATAATATCCATTCCAAGTTGATATTCATGCTGATAAAGAGCTGTTGGCAAAGGGAGGGATAGCATCCTGATGGTGCAGCTTCCCAACGAAAAGGGTGGCATGAAATTTACAATGCAAATTAGATCAGAGGAGAAAAACAAAAGTAATTAGTTTGCCCCATTGTTGCTATTTCTGTGACATAATTGATGTTTGTATTCTTTTCCCAATAGATGTACCTGTCAACGGCAATTAAAGATAAATAAAGCATGCTGTCACATTACTCATCATTATCCCCATTACTCACCACAACCAAAACCAACATTACGATCACCGGAGTTGAATAGTTGAAGATGGAATATGATAAAATAACTACAAACCTGTAGATCAAATTTAGTTCTCTCAAAGAAAATGGCTTGCCATCAAAAGTTGTGGCTTTTCTTTCTCTTCTTCAATCACCCTTGAAGTTTCTTCCTTAATGTTTTCAATTTTTTTATCCCAGATATCATCTACTAGTTTCCAAGTTTCATCACTAACAATTTGCGTCTGCAGTAAAAAGAAGGAAAAATGAAATAGCACAAATCAGTTGTATGACAAATTGCGGCAGCCTATATTAAATAAGGTTTTGACACATACCTCTGTAGGACGAGGTGCACCAAAGGTTGAAAACCCAACATTGCCTGGTGCAAATGTAACCCTTCCAGGGAGACTGATCCCATGGATTCCCCATCGTCCAGCATAAACCAGTGCTCCATATTCATCAACTGGACTGACAGGAGGCTAAACAAGACCCAGGAAAAAAATAGAACCTCCAAAGATTATCATTTATTCAATCAAGAAGGATAATATTAAAAAAAAAAAAAAGGAAAAGGAAAAGTTCTGTGTACAGCCTACCATACTGAAAATATAAGTTTGTAACGCTTAAAAAATACAAAAATGACTTACAAGCACGCATATAACAACGTCAATGACAGACTACTGATAAAACAGGACAACACGCTCCACTTTAGTTTAAGATCTAACCTGAGCTACATGAGGAGCACTCTTATAAATGTCCCATATCTCCTCAGCTTGGATTTTTCCCTTTTCAAGCAAAATATCTGCAAAACAAGTAAGCATGTAGCAATTTAGCTGTGCACCTCTTGATGAAAAATTATCAATAAATGCTAATTTATTGTACAGTTAAACTTAAATCCTAAAAGCATGTCTTAATTATCATGAACTAATCTAAATAATTCCCAGAAGGGATAGTTCATTTGTTAACAAAAAACTCACAAGAGAACCTGACCTGTGATCGTCTCAACTGCTAAATGATATTCTTTTAGCACAGATGAGCACTTCTCAGTAGCATAACGCATATACTCATCTCGAAGCGCTTCAAGCTTCACTGCAAGCTGTAGAAAACTCTTCAACATAAGTTGTGACACAAGTATAACACTTCTCCAAAGGGAAAGAATATGTATTGAAGCACAAGCTGTTAGATCCAACACACATACATTGGGCACAAGATCACTGTAGCTTTTGTAATATGCTTTCCCAAAAGCAGTCATTCCTGTCTGCAGAATTAAAAGCTCTGCACGCCTTGAAGCTTCTAATGTTGCCTTTGCAGAGATCCAACACAAGTTGTCAATCCCAAACATCTCCTCCTCAATCACTCTTGCTACAAATAAATTTCAATAAGCAAAAAAGCTTAATAACCAAAGTAAAAATCTTAAATAATCATATATGTGATTAGCTAAATAAAGTTCTTTGCATTCTTCCGTTAAAGTGTATAAACAATACAAATTTAAGTTTACATCAAAGAACCTTGCCTCTGTCGGTTTTCATGACCAGAAAAATTTATTTTACATTGGAAGTTCACATGTTGAAATCCACTGCTAGGATCTTTTACAAGAAATGAAATGTTTAAAGAACGAAATTTAAATGACGAAAAACTCAAAAATCAAATTACTATCAGATTTCAAATAAGACTTTCCAAAATGACATGAAACTCAAACAACTTACGAGCACAAGCACGCACTATAGAGTTTACATAATCTGATTTCCTTGCAAAAACCTGGCCAGAAACTTCAGTATAACGCATATTTGGCTGGCTGCGGATAGAATTTATATCAGTCTGCAAAAAATAAACACAGTGACACAGTTGAAATAATCATATATCCACATTCCACACACACATGGAACTTGTTAAACAACATTGAGAACAGTGACCTCAACAAAAGGACGGTGAGGCTCGGGAAAATAACATGCAAGAACAGCAACAGCTGCTTCTCTGTATGCCAATCTCAGTTTCAATTCTTCAGGAATTTCAGTACTATCCTCTTGACCTGTTTCAAATGTTCCCTTTTGCTGCAAATCCATAAGATTTATCAGACAGTATAAAATTGCACCAATGATGATCGAAAATGTCATAAGAAATAATATTTTTGCCCAGCCAGAACGATGCTAAGAAACCACCAACCCTTTTTAATGCCTCAAGCAGCTCATCTCGCCCAATGTAGTCCAAATCCTTCCTGGCTGTCAAAATTCCAGCTTCATTCCTGTCATTTAATTCATGCTAACATCAGCCTATAATCATTTGACAGATTGGTAAAGCAAAATCCCCTGGAGATTACTTACAGTATATTTTGTAGCTCAGCCCCAGTAAAATCTTCTGTCTGTTCTGCAATTTCCTTAAGTAGAGTCTCCTTTTCCTCCTCAGAGCGAAAAAATTTATTCCTAGCATGCACCTAGTGTGCATCATAAAAAAATAAAAATAAAAAGAGAAGGGGAATTAAAGATGATGAAATACTGGAGGAAAACAGGATCTCAACAAATAACATTTGTGGGGGTAAAGTAAAATACCTTCAAAATGGCAAATCTTCCATCTTCTGATGGCAAACCAACTCTAATGATTTTGTCAAAACGACCCTTCCTCAATAAAGCAGGATCAAGAATATCCAATCTATTTGTGGCACCTATCACGAGCACCTGAAATTCAAAAACAGTATATCAAATAACATCTTTATGATCCCCAAACCAATTAAAAACTTACCTGTGCTGTAGAAACTTTGAATCCATCCATCTCAGTTAGTATCTGAAGTAAGCCCTGTTCCCTTTCAGCACCTCCCTATATAATGTAATTCCATAGGTTTCATTAGAAAGGACGAGAGAACTAGGAAGCAAGAAAAGAAAAAAGCCATGTCCTAGCCTAAAGAAAATAATGTACAGGTTCTGCAGGGAATGTTTATCAATAATATGCATGACATAAATTCATCAGGATAGCCCTAGACGACCAAGAAAAGGTCTTTAATTTGCATTGGATGAAATTCCAATTTCATTAAGTTGCTAGCTAATAAAATAAATTCGGTACCTTCTAAAACATGTCTACATTCAAAATCCACTGTACTCCAGCCAATATAAATGTCACAAATCTGAATGTGCAAGAATATGTAGTTTTCTTTTCTTTTTACTCATCATGCTGATGATCCCGAGAAGTTGGGGTTTATTACACTGTTAATAAACTGTAAATTTATTGAATAGTATTACTGTATTAGTTGTAACTGAGTCATAGGTTCTTGGTACTTATTAGCTGAACTAAGGAGATGGTTCCTCTTGTAATATATAGTACATAGTATAAATAGTACCTGTGTGGACTGATTAACTCAGGTTTACCTCAAACCCTCTTCTAATTCTACATGGAATCGATGGTTTAATGATTCTTTACAATGTTAATTCACTGTTGGTTTCAATGCTTTATTTCCATAGCATTTTACAACAATCATCATGTGCTCATAACCCAGTCAGGCACGACTGAATGGCATAGCCAAAAGGAAAAATCAACATCTAGTTGAAACAGCTCAAACCTTGCTCTTTCATTTCAAGATACCATTTCTCTGGGGCCATGCCATCCCTACTATATGCAATCTCATCAATTGTATGTCATCATCATCATCCAAAACCAGGTGCCTATGATTCTATTGTCCCCAAAGCAGGACCTCTATTCTCTTCCTCTCTACGTCTTCAGATGCACTTGTTTTGCCCATGTGGTAACTCCAGTAAGAAAAAATTGGTCATGAAATCCCCAGTGTCATTTCTCGGACAATCTCAATTGCAAAATGGCTACAAGTGCTACTATCAAGACCTCCTATATATATTGGATTTGCTATTATTAGCTTTTCTGAGACTTATCCTTTCTTCTCATGTACATCAGATATACATCATGACAATGATATTATGCTCTTGGTTGGTCACTCTTACTTTCAAATTAGTGCCACACTTGTCTCAACTCCTGTGCTGTTCACATTCATTTCACTGGAAACTACATCCACAACACTTGGTACCATCCATAAACCAAGCTGATCAAGTAATCATCCCTACTACTTCTGTGTAAAGTACATGGTCTTTTTAAAAGGGCATCCATTACAAGGGATTTGATACATTTATGTCTTTTATTCCTTCTAGTATGCTTTTTCTTCTTTTATTTTAACAAATATTCTATTCTTCTTTCCATTTGTATTCTCATTCTCTTTCCATTTGCATTCTCCTTCTCTGTCTTAATAAATTTCTTCTTTTGTCCAAAAAGATAAGCCTCAGGAAAATTGATAATATCTTATCGGCCATTAGAACTTCAACAATTTTAAGTTAATTCAAGCATTAATGTTAAAACAGAAACATAAAAGCTAAAGTAGTTTGCTTATTTTCCATAACTTTATAGATTTCGGAGTACAAAAAGCAGTGCAAAAGTAGTTCATATCTTACTCCGCCAATATCAGGTCCTCCACGCTTGCTACCAATAGCATCTATCTCATCTATAAAGATTATAGAAGGCGAAAATGATCTTGCATTTCCAAAAAGGTCTTTAACACGGGCTGCAGCAACCCCTACAAACATCTGGGGAGAAATGACAGATTAAATTAGCTAATTCCATTTAAATTTAAAGTTCCAAATTAATCAAGTAAAAACAAAAAATACAACAATCCTTATAAATGCAACATTGCACATTTCATGGGTACATGTCATTGTACATTCCATTCATTTAGACAAAAAGAATATTGTTGAAGCACATGGTGTAGATACAAATAGTTAGTACACTAATTAGTGACATTTATATCATTATCTGTGTGTACCTGTTTATTGATTGAAAGAGGAATAATGTAGATCCCATATTAATGATATGTTAAGGTCTCCTTTTAACCATGTTAAATTTTAGAATAAACACATTATGGTCTTCTAAAGACACAAGTGTCATTAATTTGGTCCTTAATAATAAATACATCAAAACAGACTTTTAATATCAATTTCTGCTACAGTCCAATTTGAAGGACCAATTTGATATAAAAATAGACAAGTAATGACCATTTTAACATATTATTATTAAAGAACCAAAACAAAAACATTGGCTTTTTGGAGGACTAAAATTAGTGTTTAATCTAAATTCTTATCTACAAGCCCATTCTTTGAAAAATTTAATGACTTTGGATTTAGATATTGAACAAAAAAATATTCCAAAATTCCAATTCTTTAAAACTTCTGTTCAATGCATATGAATTATGAACATGTTTGGAGAAGTGGCAGAACCTCTACAAAATCCGTGCCATTAGCTGCAAAAAAAGGCAACCCTGCTTCACCTGCAATGGCTTTAGCCAGTAGAGTTTTACCAGTTCCAGGAGGCCCATGAAGAAGTACCCCTTTTGGACAATAAATTCCTTTGTCTTGAAACTCCTCATCATTCTTTAAAATTCGGACAATCTCTTGTAGTTCTTTCTTTATATATTCCTGGCCAGCAAAATCATCAAATGTAACACCAGTTCTTTCTTCTGCTGATATAAATTTAGCCCTGAGGGGAAAGCATAATAATTAGATTCTGGGTGTAAAGAGATTGGTTGCCAAAATCTTTTTCTTTTCTTTTTATTTGAAGAAAGTGCACTTAAAAATTTCTACAATATTACTTAATCCATCGTCATGAACCATTCACCACAAAACCACATTTCTTATAATGTATAAGGTTTGCAAAACTATACGTGCACACACACACATATATATATATATATATAAGGGAGAGATCTACTTATTTCAAAGAGTAACTCTTAGTAGCGTTACTTTATTCAATAACTCATGGTTTATAATATATTAAATTTCAATGATCAAAGCATTAAATTAAAATTTCTCAATAAATAGATCAAGTCTACAATTTTTTGCAAAATTTGAAAACTATACAATACTTCGTCACATAAATTCAAATTAACATATATGTTTTTAAATATCATAAAGATGAAGCAAAGGCCCAAAACACAACAATATCAGCTACAGCAGTGTTCCATATATCCAGTGAAAAAGAAATAATAAACAAAAATGGTTAGACAAATCCAAGCTGGGGAGGCACAAGTTTTTGCCTCTATGTTTCCCATACAATATCTAAAAGAGATTTGGCAAGGAAAAATTCAATCCTTGAAAGTTTAATTGAAAAGTAGATCTTCTCTAAATAATTTATGCAATACAGTAGAACTAAAGCTGAGCTACATGTTTCCAGTCAAGCAGTTTCAAAGTATTTTGGATGTAAACAGTAAGTAGCTATGTTTTGCAGACTAATTCAAACATGGATATGATTTATGGAACAAACATAAAGTTGTAGATAATTTTCTGACAGCAACAGTAAGTAGCCTAGCTCCTCTTTAGCTACGAAAACTTAAAAGGCAAAGGGAATTGATGATAGATTCTACTAGAATTTCAATTTTTGAAAAAAAAGAAGGAAAATATGTGAATATCATATTTTCCTTCCCCACAATTTGATTCTAAATCTCTAATAACAAACTCCCTAACCCAAAAGCATTAGCTGACTGAATAAGGCCAAAGAATGAGGAATATTCTCTAGCAAATCTTAATTATAAGTTGAATGACATGTATCAACCAGCTAAAACTCATAATAAATGGCATAAATGAAATTCCCAACAACTCACAGCAAATATATGGAAAAATTCTCCACTTACCGACTCTGGCCTAGAGATCCAAGTGAACGACTTTTGAGCGGCTGCCTAGTTTGTTGGGTAGGAGTTCCCAAATCACAAGGTATCAACTTCGCATATATTGGTCTCATTAAATTATCAATCCACACATAAAAACCAACAGCCAGAGCAAGACGCATAGACCATATGACTGCAGTTGCAACAGTTGAGTATATTTCAGCAGGTACGGCATCCACATTAATGACATCAACATTTACAATTTGTTGATGTAGCTTTCTCCAAACATCATTCCAACAGTCAATTGGCATTCGATTAACTGGATGACGCCGAAAAATAATATCCTTAGGATTGCCTGCAGTTCCTGATGGTTTACCATTTTTGTAATATGGTAGAATAACTGCAGAAACATGGAAACGAATATTGAGCAAAACAACATTTCAAACACACTGACCATTTTACGTAGTTGAGCTGAAATCAATAGCATGGACCACAGTGAGAATACAATTTTTTTGTGAATTGCTGTCTAAGGAGAACATATTGTAAAATGGATAAAATGCCAAATAGCACATGCTTTCAGAAGTATACATTGCCCATCATGAAATTTATGTAACCATCAAACCCTCACAAAACAGTTTTATTAGTCTAAATAAATGAGACAAATGCTCTACAACAGTGAACCAACTCAATCTGTCAAAACTGTCACTAGAGCATTACAACAGTCAACAAAGAATTACATTCTCTCTTTCTCCTCCTCAAAACAAATACATTGCCACCAGAGCATTACTTTTACCCAGTTCTTGCCACTGCAGACACCAAAAGAAAAGTGCACATCAAGGAACAACTGATATTATTATGCCATTCTGGGGTTTATTTTGCTGACACCTCCTTTTCTACTTTTTTTTTTTTTTATAGGTGTAGAAATGGCAAAATCATATCCCCTCATCTTCATTACTTAATTCACAATAGATAGAGCTAGATTTTCTCAGCAGACAACGATGCATCATGCCCAAAAATGACAATAAACATAAAGTTAATTTCATCAACCAACTAACATGTGCAACCCAACATTAAGAACTTCACATAACGCAACAAAGCAAACTCAGAAGAGACAATAATGCAAAAATAATATAAACCGGAGTCTTCTCTATTCTCTTTCAGCTAAACTTCTAAAGTAAGCACCACATAATCCTCATTAACTATCATAAGATCCTCCTATAATATATCCGCATCAGCAAGCCAATAATCAACTAAATCCCACTAAACATCTTCCTAACAACTAGCCATCTAGTTTTGTTTCAAGCATAACATAGGCTCTGTTTGGATACACCTCTTCATAAACACTTATCAGAGAAGAAAATAAGAAGGTAAAATAAATTGAACTTCTCTCATAAGTTAAAATCAACTCATGCACTTAATTTTTATAAATGCTCTTTTATCTTAGTAAGTTTTCCAAAAGCCAAAGTATATAAAGTGATTTTTACTATTGAAAAAAAGTTTAATTCATTTTATCTTCTTATATTCTTCCCTTACCAGACCTTCTTTTTTTTTTGGTTCATCGAAATTTCAATGACTGCACCAGTAACTGAACTTAAGACCTTGTACATACTACTGCAATCTCCCACCAATAGACTGAACCCACTGGTTTTCCCTTAGGAGACCTTATAGATTAAGTTTATCCAAACATAACTATAGTCCATAAAGAAAAATCCCCACCTGATATTGTTTGACCGTAATTAGAGTACTCCATGAACTGGACATTATTGGAGTCAAGAAGCCTCACAAAATCACTGAAGTCTATCCTGTGTGAATTTTCAGGATCCCACTCAGTTCCCTTCAGCTTTCCACGCAAAGTCAACAAAGCTCTGCTCCATGAAGAAGCCATCACAAGCTGCCTCTCTAACTGCACGTTCGCCTTCTTGTCAAACTCTTCCAACTCACTCATCCGTTTCCTTTCAACCTCCTTCAGTTTCTGCACACAGTTCACTCTTCTCATCAACTCATGCGTGGAAAACAAACATTGCATTGCGCCAACGAAAAATACGCTACCAATTACCAAACAAAATATACTGAATTATCGGTTTCTAGAATATCATTAGATTATTCTCTTTTCCTTCATTTATTTACTTTTTTGACGAACCTCGAATAGTTGAACGGATTCGGCGTCTTGTTGTTGGTCTGGGCTGGGAGTGGTTGAGTCCGAAAGAGAATTGGAAGCTACGATTCTGAGTTTGCATCGGTTTTTGAAGTTGCGAGGGGGGAATGTGTACGTAGTGGTGAGAAAGCGAGGTGAAGAGTGGGGAAATTGGGGGAAAGAGGTTTTGGGAGGGAATAAGGGTTTTGGGATGGTGTTTGCGATTTGAGAATTCATGATGATAAAGAACAGAGAAAGAGTTTCAAGTTTTGGCTACGCTCGTCTCATCTCTTCTGTTTAGTAAACACTAAACAGTGTCCCAATAGCAGTGTGGTTAATGTTTATCACCTTCCTTTCTTGCATTTCAAGTTCATGTTGGGGGTTTAAGGAAAGAGAATAGTATTGATATTATTATCCTTTTTTCTACTTGTTTTTAGCATAAATAAATAAATTTAATTTGTCTAATAAATAACCTGGGAGAAAAATCTTATTTGATTGAAAAAAAATATAAAGAAACACAGTTAAAAGTATAAATGAAATTTTCAATTTTTTTCTTTTTGATTTTTATTTAAAAAATGTTAATTTCAGTTTTTATCTCATTCAAAATAAGTGTTTCTTTATAAATATGATGATATATATTTTAATGATGATTTTTTTTACGATAAAAAATTTACAATCTGAATATAAGATAATTATGTTATATTTAGATATAAGAGTTACTCAATATAACTTTAATGGTACGTTTGGTGAGAGAAAAACAATTAGAATGAGTGGAAATAGGGCATAGAAAAATATGATGAATGGAAATGGTGATATATAAAGGAAATTATTTTTTTAGAACATTTAGTTTAAGAGAATTAAAAAATGGGAAAGAATAAACAATTGAAGATGATTTTTTTTTTTGAAAATCGTTTCTGTCTAACAATTTAATAATTGGCAAAGAAAAAATAAAAAAATGTAGGATTCTAGCTTCTACAAAATGTGTCTCATAAGGATGAAAATTGTTAGTCCTATTTCATTCAAAAAGATAAATATTGAACTAAATACAAGTTTAATTGGTCAATTTAGTAGTAGAGAATTAAAATAATATGTATAAAATTTTAAGTTTGAATCATATTATTATTTTTATTATTTATATTTTTATGATAAAAAACACATTTACTCTCTTGTTATCTCAATCTTTCACCTTGATTTAATATTTGAATGCACTTAAGTAACTAGTCTCAATTTCTTGATAATAAATCCTATTATTATTAATAAGAGTTCTAATTTCTTAAATGATCTCACTAAGCACTCATACATTAAGTTCAAGATTCTCAAGAATACACAAAATTCATTAAAGTTTCATATCTATTCAGAGTGTAACTCCATTGAAGAATTCTAAGAACTCAAAAAATTATCTCTCACTAAGACACAAGAACAAAGAATTTTAAAAAAAAAATTGTTAAAATTCATACAAAATCTTCACAAAAAAAAAAAAAAAATGGTCTCAAAGCACATTTATAAGTTGAAAGATTCAAGTCATTCTTCAACATTGAGATTCCATCACTAGGTACAAACATATTTGAAAACCTCTCACTAGATGTTCATTTCATTATTGTACGTTTTTATAATTTAAAATGATTATGATAATTCTGTCAATTAGAAGTAATTATCAATTCCTCGTTAAGTATAAAAACACGAGATGTCTTATAATTTGGCGATGAGCTTGTGGCTTAGAAATTAAAGTATTTTCTCTATTTTTCTTCTTTTTTTTATCCATTTTGTAAGTATTTAAACAAAATGTAATTTCTAGCTATAATTAATACTTATAATACTTACTAAGTTATGCTAATTCTAATATTTGTGTGATATTGTTATTATTTTATTATCTGTTTTTAATTCCCTAGTTGGTTGACATCATGCAATAGTTGGGAAACCAAAATCAAGTAGCAATTTAATTAGAAACAAAGATAACATGTTTCAGCATGAATTTATCTCCAATAGTAATTATTCTCCCATTTGTTGCAAAAGTCTTTATGCCATTAGGGTGGGGCTCAATATCTCTATTTTTTGTCATGCATATACAGCAGACAAGGGTGCTAGTCATGTGGTAAGAAACACTTGTGTTGATAACCCATGGATTTTTACCAGTTTATCCACCACTTGTCCTAATTTTATGTGTGCAAATAGTATTCAAGAGAGTGCTCTAGTGTTTTGGATTCAACCCTAGTAATGTCCTATTAGCTCATCGTCGTCTTTTACATCATTCAATTTCGCTTCTATAAAGTGTTTACGCGATGTTTGTCTTTGCTCCATTTCCTCCTCCCTTACCTGAGCCACCTGGTTGATGATGCATAACCTTGCCACGTCTAGAACCATGACCTTTAGTTCTCACCCCCACCAATATAGGTAATCTACCCGTTGAAAACAAGAGTTAACATCGTGCCCGAGTCATTTACAAATTACAATGCATGAAAGGTCCTCTATCAACTACCAACATGTCATTGGCAGAGTAAAACTAAACTAAAATCCTTTATACAATACTTCAAAGTGAAATCATGATACTAGTGCTCAGAATGGAAAAGTTCAGAAGAAAAATTTTCATTCAGTCATGTTTACGGTAGAGATTAATTCAGAAAAATTGAAACATATTTTGACCTAATAATAACAAAGTAACTCATTTTTGAATGATATAAATAAAATCATTCTCGCCTCTTTTTATATCCTCGGCCTTACCTAGATACTAGTGTTCATAGTGAAATCATGATAAAATAAAATATATTATATCTATGAATTAAAATATAATGTCGTCGTACAAATCATGAACAATCTAACAATAAAGAAGTAATTCGTTTCTATTGTTTTATGAAGTAAGAAATGCTAAATAAAGAGAATTGTTGGCTAAGCTGCCAACACCATGTGTTTGTGATCAAGGGTATAGCTATAGGGCACAGACAAACCAAGATCGCCGGAAACGGCTAATTAGAATTACAGTTTATAAAACCCAATTTACATATTAACCGGTCCCTCCAAAAATTCTAGATTGAAACTGCAGTTTGTTTTGTCGTCATGTTATTTCCAGTTTGCTTCTAGAACCACATATACACTCAGGATATGGATTTTCATAGAAGGACTCTTCAGTCCTAAATCGTGCTCGGCCTTTAATTCCTGGTAGGGAACCGTGCCTTTTCCTTGGAGCTCCTTGCCTACGTATAATCATGAAAAATAAGTAAATTCTTCGATTTTGATAACTGGGAAAATGAAGTCAACCAAGGGGAAAAAACACGTATGCAGATTACATGGAAAGAATAATTACATATTAAAGGGAAAAATAGGTAATAGACTTCAATATAAGAAAAATGTAGTTTGTAACCAGTTTTAACTTCTAACCATCATGTCATCCGATAATTAGAAAATAAGGTCACTATCAGGAACCTAAGCGAGCGGAATCTAATGAAGGGCCTACCTGCATAAACATAAATTAAGGTTATGCAAGAAAGTAACCTGTTCTTGTGCATTCGCTGCACCATATGTGACAGTTCCTTTCCTTCTTCTAGCTCTCCAGTTCCCAACATATCAAAAATTCCAACAAGTCCTTTCCTGAAGATCAAATGAATAAGTAAAAGGGAGAGAGAGAGAGAGACAGAGAGATAATGAGGAACCAAAATTGGAAAAAGGTATTTTCTCTTGGTCATCCAGTATGTAAATTATCAGAAATTCAAGTATTTCTCTACAGAAACAAGTGAAATCCAGAATGAAACAGTAGATCATTCAAACTTTCAAGGCATATTAAACACCGTCATCGCATCTCGTTAGCATGGTGCACCAGTATGATACATATGAAAACATATTAAAAGATAATGGAAGAAACAGACACAACAATAACCACACCTTTTCTCACCATGTGGGATTAGCTACATGAATCAAATGACGCCATAATGTCTCTTGTGAATCATGTCTATGGATAATCATGAACCTTTAAATCCATCTTAGTGGTTTTTTCTTATATTTTTTGCTGTCTCTTTATTGATAGGATAACGTCCATCAGATCTACTGTATTTAGTTGAGCTTTCTACAGGTCTTCTTTACACATGCCTAAAGCTGAGATTCTATCATTTTTTTTATAATAAATACTACGCTGTTACTACCCAAATTGCTCTCCAATACATTCTCATTCCTAATCCCATTTTTTCTAGTATGCCCACTCATCAAATACAACATTCTCAACTATACTTCACCTCTACATGTAGAACCAATAATATTTATAGATTCAGCATTGAATCAACATAACTGGAAGGAAAGGAAAGGGAATGAAGGACCCCTATCAACTTTTATCACAATTCAAGTCGATAAGAAAACTTGAGGAAAAGCTAAATACAATTCTGGGACGATATTTTTCTCCTTTTTTGGATTAGTGATACAGTGATACTTAAATACAAAACATTGAAAGAAAAATTACACAACATTTTGGCAAGCATGGGAAATAGAAGAAAAGAAAGAAAACAAGACTAAATACCTAGAGGTGCTTCAAACGTATCAACAGCCCAGAAAAAAACTACTACTACTACAACTTCTTGAATTCAATACCTGTCTGGGTTGATTGTCTTGCGGTGACCTAAGAATCTGCGGTGTCCCTCAACTGCTCTTGCCATATTTCCTGAATATGACGGAACAAATACATCACTCTCTACACAGATTATGTAATCAAGTGCAGCAGTTTGAGATGCATGATTGGCGAAAGCTTTCAGCTCTTCAGGAGTTGCAAGGGATTCCTGTTATCATTTACCAATCAATTAATCAGGCTGTCATTGCACCTCACTAACAGATTATGCACTATTGGACTACTTGTTGACGCAGTTAGGCAAATAAAATGATTACAAACCTTAAAGATTAGATTAGGGAAGCGGGATGAGAGCTCTGAAAGATGAGCATTACCACCATAGATCTCTCCTGCTGCAATGTATATTGGTGTTGAAGGGGGATAGCCAAGAGCATGAAGAAAAATGCCCACCTCCTTTGGAGTCAGCGGACAAAATCCTCCAATTCTCTGTTCTGTTGAATTTATCTTTTTAACTTTCCAATAATTTGTGTTCTCCCTAGAAGAATTGGAACATTTTTTTAAGAGGATCAGTAAACTGATTAAATACTTATAGACACACTCATATATATATATATATATATATATATTATCTCTTTCAAACACATGGTAGCAGATACAGAATAAATATCCCCCCTCACCTCAAAATTCTAAGCTCTTCAGATTCAGCATCTGTCAGACCATATGCACAACCAGTAAAAGACAGCATATCTTTCTCATATCTCAGATGGAGAGCAATATATCTTCCTCCGCGTGATCTCAGACGATCCACCAACCTCTGTTTTGTAACCGTCATGTATGCTCAGAACCTAATTTAACAGGAAGCCCCATGTAGACATTCTTAAATGCATCAAAAGTGAAAAGGGCATCTCAAACCTGGGATCATATGCATCATTTTCTAGCATGATGTACAGAAATATTGGACTCAAAACTTTCAAGGTTTTCAACCTAACAACTTTGCAACATTCAAAATATTTTAAAAATTCAAGTTTATACTCTAATACTTCTAATACTATATCATAAAAGTGTCTATTGATATAAAAAATTTCCCACAAAATCTTAAAAACTAATATTTAATTTTTCATGCCTGTGTGCCATCAAGCAAATCCTCTTAAATCAAAACTTACCTATTTGTCCACTATTTCCCACAAATATGAAAATAACTTATTTTAGACATGAAAGCAATAATAGACCGGATCCTATCTCTCTCTTTCACCTTTTAAAGTCCAACCTATTGCCTTTATTTAGATTTTTTAGTTATTTAGGCACAAATTGAAAGGAAAATTCACATTCCATTTCAATTTGTATCCTTTCACATGCGTTTTCTTTCTCTTTTTTTTTTCCCTTTTTTTGCATTCTCTCTAAATTTCTTCATTAAGTATGCCACAATTTATTTGGTATTATAATTTAATAAAGAAAAAAATCACATGGAAATTGAAACAGTTATTGCCTCTTTAATCTCCAGTCCATTATTTTATCAGTTCCTAAATCATGATATGCTGTACACATAATATTTTTACTAGATTTAGGATGCTGGAAATTGCACCACCAAAAAAAAAAAGTCAAACCTTTCCTAAATTCTCTATAGGAGGAGAAAATCGAAGTGCATGATACATAGCACGGCATCTCAATCTCTGTATGTCCAGAGGAAGATCGTTGTTTGCAAGTCGAGAATCTGATTTTGCAACATGTATCACCTGGAAGTCCAAAACATTATTTGTTCAATACATTGACTATGAAATAAGATCCATAGCCAAAAAGTGAATTTTATTGATCATACAAACACAATGACAAATATGAAAATCACTTGCTGAGCATGAACCTATATTAGAAATCCCCTTCACTGAGAACTGAGAAGAGTTATTGAGTTTTTACACTCCCCCCACAAGTGAGCAATCAAAAACTTGTCAGCAGGAAATCTAATGGTCTTCAAAGCCTAAAACAAACATCTTTAAAAAAAATAGTAAAGGATGGGCATTCTATATCCTTCAAATATGATTGAACTCCCACATAAAATATGTAGCACAGCATTATCTAACTAAATATTTTCAATATATGACCCTTAAACCTCACCAAGGTTTTGTCCTGATTGCTTGGGTTGGGTATAACTGAATTCTTGTAATAACACTGCAATGCCCATATTCTTACTGATGACATTAAGCTGCCATCCTATTTTCTCCCCTTCCCCTTTTTTTCTTTAGGTTTTTGTATTGGCTATATTAAAAAAAGAAAGAAATTCAGTCATACTGCAACTTTCATAATTGGCCGTCTAGCACTATTCAGAATCAGATACAATAAAATTGAAGCACTAATATTATAAAGAAATTAGTTAGAGGTATTTCATTGGTCACTATCTGCAAGACTCCAGAATCAGTTATGGATATGGTTTGATACAATTAAGATTATCTTGATTTTTTAATTTTTATCCTGGTGTTCTATTTTATGATGATGTTCTATTTTCCATCTTTTGATGTTCCTGTTAAACTATATTGTGGTAAGTGGCAACGGAACATGGTTTGAGTACAAAGCAAATGCATTTTGACATTCAAGCCATAATTCACTCGTTTCTCTATAATCATAAGCCTGCATCTTGCATTTTGATCATTGGAAGTAACTTCTCCATTTTCTATTTCTCTGGTTAACAGCATTAAATACTTTCCCATTACAACTAATTTTACAGATTGCTAATTTGATATTAAGCAAAAAAGCTGTTAGTTCATAGAAAGTTTTACGATGAAACCTTCTGCAGAAAATGAAAACCACAAGAAGTTGAAGATCATATAGGAAAAGCTTGAGTACCTGATAGTCATTCCATAACCTGGACATCTCTTCATAGTAACCAACCCCAGACCAGGAAGTAAAGTGTTTCCTGGCTCGGGGGACTCCTTCCAAGTTTTTGGGAAGCTCCTTAACAATCCTGACATCGCCTTTCATGGATTCGATGAAGTGAAGTTCATCAAATATATCTGAAAATACACTGCACACATACCCAATAGGAAAAAAAATTGAAAAAGGATTCAAATACAATACATACTTAAAAATACAGTATAGCCAGTAATACCTTGAGTCTTTCCAGAATGAACGTTTATCCAATTGCGGTATGACTAAAGTTGCATTCATTATATGTGCCACGGCCACCATGTCTGATATCTATAAGAAAAAGGAATGATTACACACAATGAAAATATTATAAAAAAAATTAAGTAGAACCACAATTGGCTTCACACAAAGTGACTACCAATCGTAGAGAAGGTGCCATCAATGCAAACTGAAATCATTATCATAAGACAAAACAAAACTTGAACTGCATTTCACCATATCCAATTCATCATATTTAGCAAACACAATGAAACGATGAAATATTGCAGGAATGGGGAAAAAGTCAAAATGTTCAGAATTGCCAAAAGGAACCGAATAATGAAAAAAGACAAGAAAATAAACATTATATTTCCAGTATTCGATGACAAAAGACATAACTCAAAACCCTACAGATACAAGAAATTTAAAATAGTAACTTGTGTCCTGAAGTTTGAAACTGTAATTGGATGTAAATACTAAAACTTGACTATACATGCAGTTACAAGCATAAGAGCATGGATTTAGCTATTATATAGGAGTTACAGGACAGTTCAAGTGAGGAAGAAGTAACTTACACCAGTTCGCATTTGATTTAGTCCACCATTACTTCTCACAGTCAAATAGCGATCAAATCCGTGAGCAGCTGATGAGATAAAAGTGTGAAACATATTTAAGAGAAAGGGAGAGAGACAAGTATGCACAAGACAATGACAGAGACACTATGCAGTGGTTGACAAACAACCAATTATAGAAGTGGCAGAAAAAAACCTTAAATAAACAGTGTGGAACCAAGTGAAAGAAGAAAATTCAACAAACAGATTATTACAAGAATAGAAGTAAGCATCTGAAACCTTTGTATTTAGTAGTTGGCTTGACACATTGGTGTAAGCTATGATTGAACGGAGACTCCCAAAGTTGCTTATAGTGCACATGTAACTCTGGCACCTGTAGCAATATGCAACAAAATGCAGTAGTTCTTGAGTGTGAAAAAGGGAGAAAAAAAAAAAACAAAGTGAAGCCTGAACTCCCAGTGTGCTAGTTAATATAGATAGAACCAACAAGACTTGCTGATACCATTCCAAGAATAGAAATCAATACTCTTGAATATGTAAGCAAACAACTACTTGGCACACATTTTAGTACCTACAATACTTTTTTGAGAGAGAAAAAATATTGGAAGAATTGGATAAAGAAAAGAAAATGACTAGCATAGATGCCTATAAATTATCAAAACTATTAAATTCCACAACTGCAAAAATTCTCTTCTCTGCACAGAAAATTTCCACAGCAGACTGTTGTTCTTTCTCTCATTTGTTGGATGTAGAAATTCACTAGACAAAATAACGAATCCAGTTCAATTTATGCAAATCAGCATCTGATTTGGATCTCTAACAGTAAAGTGAATCAGATCAGAGGATCAATAAGGATTCAGGAAAACCAATAATTCCCTCCACATCCCTAACTCTGAATCAATTTAATTGAATTGAAAACAATGGAAAGAATAGACAAGGGAATAGCACGTACCTGATGAGGTTTAGATTGCTGAGAAAGCAAAGGGTATGGTGGATCTTCGTCAACACTAATGTTCCTCATGTAGAAAAAGAACACGAAGATGGAGAAAGCAAATATGAACATGATGTAGAAAGTGATAACACTGGGAGATAGCTTTCTAGCATGAAATCTACCAGTAAAGGGGCTGCTAGAGATGTATGAGCCTCTGCTCATCTCTGCCCTCACCTTTTTCTTTAACTAAAGTGATAAACCTGCATCTGTATGAATCAAGTCTTACAAGGTTATTACTGTTCAGTAAAAAAGAACAAATAAAAACTATATCATGCTTAAAAGTGATATGATCACTAATTGTCAATGATGAACTTTCCTAGTAATATGCAGGAGCAAATGATCATTTTGACCCCAATTATTACTGGTAGGTGTACATTATTCTTTAACTTATTAACCAATTAGCTATATTGATTCAACCATTAGCTCATCAATTTAAGTTGATGACCCAGCCAATGACATCTTAATTGTTGGTGTGACACTTTATGGTTGATAAGGAGTTATCTAGGGGTGCACACAAGGTTGTGGAAAAACAATGTTGAAACCAATCAAAACACTACAATTCTGTTAGGTTTGGTTTTGGAAATTTTCATGTTCAATATGAACTTAACCAATGGGAACAAAATCAGATTCGTCTGGATTTGTTTTTTGGCTTGCCTTTTTTTTTTTTTTTTTTGCAGATTTCATATAAACTAGAAGTGTGTGTTTGTGTATATGAAAAATTACAAAATAAAAGACATGAATTGTCTATTAAGACAAACACTCACATCTTGAAGGACATTAAAATGAGAAAATTAATCCATCAATATTCAAAAGCTCCATGACACTTGGTTAATGATTACTAAGAGTATTTCCACTATGAAGCCATCAAATTGAGAACACAAAGGCAAGACAAAAAGAAAAATAAGAGATAAGATATTTAGAAGAAATTTACTCTTGCCAAATTGCCAATAAATAACACAGGAATCTTACCATACTCATCAATCCTCACATTACAAGAAGAAAACAACAGCAATGGAGTAAATCCGTAAAAGAGATTAACACTTGCCCAACAAAATCACCAATCATCCTATCCTACATGCAGTCCCAAAACAGCAAAAACCTCAGCTACTTTTAATACTGATAAGCTAAACCAGTAACTAAGCATACATGGAACTCGCTCCATTGTCCACACCTGAACTCAAACACATAAACATCATTTGAACATGTCAAGACAGAGTGAGTTGCAGGGCTCATTTCATGATTCAGATTTTTTTTATTTTTTTTTATTTTTTACTTCATAAGAACAAAATCATACAGCAATAAAACATGAATCAAACAAATGCGGAACACCGAAACCAACAGCTTCATAAAGTAAAGAGCAACTACAAACGGATAAAATACAAATACATCCTGCACCATCCAATGATACTATAACGCCTCAAATCCATTACTTCAAATACGTATGTTCCCAAAAGGAACTACAAGAGAACATGTTTTAATTATTAGCAACAAGCGTATTTTCATCTCTGTAACACGCATAAATCGAGACACATTTACTCACCGATTGCGAATTGTCGGCAGTGGCAGAGATATTCCTCCTCTTATTTCGGTTGCTCTTTCTCCTGAAAAATAGAGAAAATCACTCATCAGTACAAAGAACACAATTAAATTGACAATGGAGCCATGCCACCGAATAAAGACGACGAAGAAATCACCTGTGCAGAAAAGTTGAGATGACCTAAACAAAGGTAATATAGGGTTTGGAGCTTGGAGTTTGCGGTTAGATTCACAAGTGAGGAGAAGTGAATTACGAATGAAATGAAATTGAACAAGGTCAGATAGATTCAGATCTGATTTTGAGCAGGGCGATGCAAAGAGATACAAAAGCAGAAAAACACTTGTAATAGGTAATTCTGATGTGATTGTCCATTTACGCTTATAACCCGTTTACTCCAACCCACGCGAATTTTGTGGAGTAGTTCGGTTCACATGGTTGAGTGGTTCGTGGTTTAAATCGGAAACATGGTTGCACCATACCGCGATTAATTAGTTGAATACCAGTGAAAGTGAGGGTGCCTCGACACAAAATAAAAAAAAAAATTTTTAAAAAAATTAAAATTAAGAAATTAAGAAAGTGTGTGGTTTAATTTTATAATAGTGGAATAGTTAAATAAATTAAATAAAGATAAAAAGGTAATTAAGTAAATAAGTTAAGGGATAAAAAGGGAATGTAAACACTAAATAAGATATCCTTTATTAATGTTATATTATTGTTATAGATATACAAATGATAAATTTTATTTTACATGTAGTTAATATAATTAAATTTAATTATATGTATAATATAATAATATATAGTTATCAATATGCCAACACGTCGTTGGTAAAGGTCTTCAATCCTATTTTATTTTTTAACGTACTTTGTCTTTATTTTTACATTTTTAAAAAATTTCTTAAAAGATTATTCATCCTTAAATTACTCTAAATCAATCATATAACTATTGAGTTATTAAGAGAAGAGCTATATCAAAAAATAAATGTATATTATTTGTTTAAGTAGTACAAATTTATTCATTTAGGTTATTCTTAACCGTATAGTCTCTCACTTGTACAATTTATAGATCCTCTCATTTTGATGTGTCTGAGATGTTACAAAAATATATAATTTTATGTTACAATATAAATCAATTATCATGAATCCAAAAATATAATTTATGTATTTAAAAATATCTACTTATTCAAAATTTAAATATAATTCATATACTCAAAAATATTTAAATACATAATTTATTTTAATTTTAGTTATATATAATAAACATTTAATTTATGCATCATACATACTAAAATACTAATTTATTATAAAAAAAATGGAAAGGAAGAAACACTACACATTCTAATTTAAATACAATTGTGTATCATAAATCCAAATTCTGTACAAATTATTATAATAGGATAAATTTATTTGATTTTATTGAAAAATAAACTTAATTAATCAACTATTTTATCTCTAACAGTTTTTTTTTCCTCAAAATTCAATATCAATTAAATATAACACAACTTATTTATTTTTAAATTCTACAAATACTTTTGTCCACTACCTAATGTATACTAGTTTCATACATTTTATGAATAGACTTATAACTTCATGAAATATTACAACTTTAATTTTATTAGTCAACTAGATGTCTTTTTAGGTATGGACTAATTATTTTCTAGTCATGCCTTGCTAAACTATTTTAACAATCATCATTTTTGGTTAGTTTGTCAAGGATAAGAGTAAAGACTTCTTGATTTCCAACTAGGTTAAGACATCTTTGAAAGAGGATGCTTAAGTATTAGCCTTCTTGAAGTTGGAGCATAAGGTTGTAGAGTGAGGTACCTATAGTGAGTGAGTTCCTTGAAATATTTCCTAAGGATATGTATAGTCTACCACCCAAGTGTGAGATGGAGTTAATCTTGCATAGACGTAGTAGCAAGAATCAAATCCATATTTATAGCACCTTATAGGATATCTCTTTGTAGAGTTAATTGAGCTTAAGAAGAAGTTAGAAGAGTTGTTAGAGAAACATTTTGTGAGACCTAGTGTATCAACTTGAGGAGCGTCAATCCTTTTAGTAACTAAAGAAGAAAGATGGGAATATAATTATTGTCAACTGAACAAGGTGACGATTAAGAACGAACATCCTTTGCCTAGAAAAGATGACCTTGTGGACTAGTTTGTGAGAGTTTGTGTGTTCGGTAAGATAGACCCTAGATTAGGTTATCACCCAAATAAAACCAATGTGAAAGTTGATGCCTTAAGAAATATTTGCATGTGTCAAACATGGTGGTTAGGGAAATGGATTTGATTGTAGAGTTTAGAGATATGAGTTTAGCATGCAAGATCACTCTTACTGGAGTGAGACTAGGTTTAATTTGTTGAGAGTAACGAGTGAGCTATTAGTTGAGATTAGAGAAGGTCAAAATATTGGCCAATTCTTGATTACTAGAGTAGAGGCTAAATAACAAGGAAAGGATGGTGAGTTTAATTGAGTTTACTCACTTCATCTTTGTCAACCTTAGGCTTATTTTATTTGATTTTTCTTAAATAAATTTATTTAATTAACTATTTTATAACTAACAATTTTTTCTAAAAAAATAAATGCCAATTAAATATAACAAAGTTTAATTATTTTTAAAATTTAATAGATAATTTTATCCACTAAATACTTAACCGCGTGCATTTACAGGGTAATTGTTTATGAATATATGTAAAAACATATAAATTTATACAACTTTTCATTAACATATTATACCTTCATGTAATGATACAACTTTTCATTAACTTTGAAAACTCTCGCAATAAATGTGGTTAATTCGATTATATGAATTCAATTTTCTCTTCTACCACAACACCAAAAATGATTTTTTGTGGCAATTTTTATGTTATTTAGTGACCATACAAATGATCATTAATATCTTTACCAGCAATTAGATTATGGTCGTTGTATTTGGGGTCGGTAAAACTATTAGCGACATTTAAAGTGAGTGTTGGTAAAGACCTTTTAAATGGCCGGGAAAAATAAAAACATTTAATGACAATTCTAGTGACAATTTTAATGGCCACTAAAAGTAATTTTGTTAAATAATAGATTCTTATATATGTAAAAAAAATTGTTTAAAAATACAATTGAATTTCATTAGATAAAATAATTTATTTTGATAGCTTATTAATACTCAATTAATTAAATTCAATTAAATAAAATTATTTTTAGTCCAAAACTAATCAGCTGAAAAGAGGAAGGCCAAGTTGTTAATGTCCATCTTCACTGTATTGGTAGTTATAACTACATTTTTTTCTGAACGATTCAGGGACATAAACACAACAAAAGATGGCAAGGATTTGAAGACAGGATTGTAATGACGCCCAGGAAAAGATGGCAAGCCCAATAAAACCCAACCAACCAACTTGTATTATCGAGAGGACCCAAATTGTGCAATAAACTTGTAATGACGAATGATTAATTGCTATTGAAAGGGACATACCTTCTTTCATGTTTTTTTTAAGTGTTCTTTTAACAAATTCGAACATTGTTTTTCATGTTGCTGGAGTAGGATTATGTACCATCCCAGATTTTTTTAAAAAAAAAATATGAATCCACTAAGTTGGGATAGACGAGGAGGACATAAAGCATTATCCTCATTGTGTCTCACTTTACCTAATCGGACTAGTATCACAATAAGTCTTGGTAAGAGTCCTAATGTTCCAACACAGTAACAAACTTCACCAAGCTGTTTTTGTGCTGAAGAGACAATTGCATACTGTTGAAAATATAACACAACCAAGAAGATATCCGAAGTGACATCTAAGCAAAATAGCAAGGTGCAAAAACATGCAGCAAACATCTAGAAATCTGCATGGTGGGAAAGAAAGTTGAACTATGCAATTTCTACCTTTCAAGAGAACAAGGAAAACTGCAGGTAGTTTCAATCAACAGGGACTTCAACATCCATTTTTAGATCAAATAATCACCATTCATGGATAAATTGGCAATTGCCTTTGCTGATAGTATGCGAACAGCTTCATCATTATCTTTTCTAGTAAGCTTGAGCAAGGAAGTGAGGTCATCAACTTGAACCATATTGGTTTTGTTAACCTCTACATATTATAATAAATCAAATTACTATACAAAAAAAATTAAATACTCAAAAGAGAAGCAACAAGATTTTTTTAAAACCTGTTTCCACTATAACAATTGGAATTTTAGTTGATTGTGATTCTACAAATCCAAACAAAAAGGTTGAGAAATTACAAGAAGACATGGGCCAAACCTGTTTTCACAGTTGCAGTAGATTTTGTAGGTAATTGTGATTCTACAAATCCAAAAAGACAAATATGTAAGCTATAAAATAGAAAAAAAAAATTTAGATAAGATTGAAACAATAAACAAAAAGCAGTAAAAAATTACCATGAGTACCAAAGGGCATATGTGGCATTTCTGGTGCTTTTTCCTGGCCAATATTAGTACCAAAGACCTAATTAAGACATAAGAAAATAAAATTTTTTACAATCAAAATTTGAAAAAAAAAATTGTTTAAAAGCATTTGAATCATACCTGTCCAAATGAGCTTCCATTGAACTTTTGAGGCATAGATAGCTCCATTGGAAAATGTTTATACATGAATTTTCTAATGAAAGATAGTTCTGAAAGTAACATATCTTGATTTTGTTTCATCAAATTCATTTCTTCATCATGTTTTTCCTTTAACATCCTCACCTCTTGCTCTAATCTTTGTACTACCTCATTAGATATATTATCAGCAAAAGTACTTCCTATGGAAGATTTAGAACCCCACAACAAAGAAGGTGTTGGACCAAGCCCTAAGCCACGAACATAGCCACTTCTTTCAGCCCCCAATACTTGGGAATACACATCTCCTTCCCAAGCAACACTACCAATAGGTTTTTCATTAGATGCTTCACTATTGTTCAATTTTTCTTGCATCACATCCTATGTAAGCAAGTTTGAAGTTATTGTATACTCACAATTAATATAAAAATATTCAAAATAATTCAAATGGCATATATAATATATAACAAGTATAAAAATTGCATAAAAAATCTAACCACTATTTTTGCAGACACTTCATCCAATGGTCTTCCATCTTTACGTTTCTTATGAGTTAATATAAAGATTTCTTCCCTTGTAGGCTCCATCCCATCTATGGCCTAATAGGATTAAGTTGATGTCAAATAAATTCTCAAGACAAATGTAACAATACTATAATTTGTAAATTATCCACAAATACCTTTTCAGCCATTAAGGTTCTAATACTTTTGGATCCTCCAGTGTGAGGCATCTTTTGCTTTGTCCTATTATTTATATTTGCCTGGCTACGCTTCTGTTATTAAAATACACAATAACATCATATAATATATTTATAAAAAAATAAAGAGAAATATAAACTATGTGTTGGTCTTTTCTAAAGTTGTTACCTTTCCTTTATCAGAAAGCCAATAAGAGACAAGACCAGTCCATTGGTCCCTTGGTATACGAGTTGGTCTACTTTTAATCAAGGCATCTCTAGTCTTATACCTTGTCATGTACTGTAGACCCCTAAAATTGTCCGGGTCGGAAATAAAGCTAGAAGGCTCTCAAAGACTGAAGGAAGATCAGCCAGAAGGACTCCTGGAAGGCCCTAGGAGGGTTCTCTGTAGGTCTAGAGGTCTTAGGATAGCAAAAATAAGAAAAGTGGGAGGAATGAAGCTCAATACGGCCTCCCAGAGGATCACTACGGCCGTATTGAGTATTTTGAACTGCAATACGGCCGCGGCGAACTCAGTACGCCCGTATTGAAGTCTTTGAACTTCAATACGGCCGTACTGAATTCAATACGGCCGTATTGAAGTTCAAAAACTTCAATACGCCCGTATTGACCCCAGGGGCCGTACTGCGCCTCATTCCTATAAATATGACGTCAATTTGACGTCATTTGACACTTTTACACTGAGTTTTAACCCTCTTCTTGAGGATTCTGGGTTTTTTTGAGCAGTGCTCTGCCTGGAAATCACTCGGAGAGTTGATCCGACGAAGTTTTTGAGTTCTGAGCATTTTGCTTGAGTCTCGAACTAAGTCGAAGGGAAATCCATCGGATTTCCAAAGTCAAAAATTTTATAGGAGGGAGCGAGCGGTCTTGTAGAGGGAGGGAACGCCAAAACGCTTCCCAATTTCTGTCAAGATATATAAGAAAGCACGCTTCAAAGGTTTATCTCTTTAAAGTCCCTTCTTTTACCGCTTTCTGTGTGTACATATTTAAACTGTCATCATGTAGATAGTTAATTTGTAATTGTTTAGAATAAATAGGGGTAATTTAGTAATTTCACACTATTATTTTTAGAAATAATCTGTCATAGGGAACCCGAAAGGGGCGCTGTGGGGTGCTAACACCTTCCCCACGCGTAACCGACTCCCTTACCCGACTCTGGTTGTAATGGCCGAAGTCGATTTTTGAATCGATTGCCTTAAACCTCTTTTTCCAATGTTTTGAGTAAAACATTGGTGGCGACTCCATGAACCCTTTTACTACGAAAACAACTAATCCATGGAGGGTCCCGCTTGGGATTAACATGGATTGGTGAGACATTTAATAAATAAATTGGATAAGATCGACAAGGTCTCAGTTTGAGAACAAGTCGTTCTAATAATCCAATACATTTTCAAAACTAAAATAAAAGCGAGCTCGACCGTCTTCGCGACCGCCGAGGCCCGTTTGGGCCGGTGGCGACACTCAGTAGTTTCAAAGGGTTGAGCAATTTGGTCCTAGGGGTGCATCTCAGACATGGGGGTTCAAACGCTCAGTAGTTTCAAAAGGGCTCAGCCCTGAAGTTACTTCACAATAAAGAATTCTCCAAATCACTCAGCCCTTTGGGAATGGCTCAATGGTTCCCTCTCTCTCTTCCATACTCTATTTTAATTTTCAACACATATATATATATAAGGATTTTGGGTAGGAAACAGAGGAGTAACACAGGGAGAAAAGAGCAAGAGTTGAAGAATGATTTCGAGGTCCAAGAGCTAGTTGGGAATGGGGGTTCTAAGGGTTCCTATCTTTTTCTATACCCATTATCTATGGTTTATAGATTGGTTTTCTTCATAATGAGGAGTTGATCTTCTTTTGTAGTTGGGATTAAATGTAATCATCAAACTCTTATGTATTCCTTTTGATCCATATATATATAATGATCTGTTATTTAGTATTAGTAATTTTGATTCTATTCTTAATGTTGAGATAAATTGATCACTTATTTTTTATCTTTGATTTGGATTTCGATTGGAAAACACTTTCTAAATCTAGTTTCGAATCAAATCACCTAATAGTTTCAAAGGCTAGGAATAGATTTGGAACTATTTGTTGAAACAATTCTTACTCATCATATAAGGTCTCCGACTTAATAAAGTGAGGAATCATTTATTAAGTTTGACTCCTTAGAATTTCAAAATTCAAGGAATTGATTTAGAATGAACTTAGTGAATTCAATGATATCGGATAATAGAAGTTAAACATGAAGGAATCATAGGAATGCATAAGAGTGAGATAGAAACTTAATCCCAACGACTTTACATATTGACATTTCTCTATTTTAGAAATTTTAAGTGTTTCTTAGTGTTTGAACCATCTTTGTTAATGAAAATTTCATGAATTAATTTATTGCAACTTTTACCTTAACAAGTATTAACAATAATCCGTTAAATCACAATTATCTTTCAAGTCCTTGAGGTTTGACAACCCTTACTTCCTTATATTATAGAGACTTGGTACGCTTGTCTCAAAATCTTAACAAGAACCCTGTCTCAGGTGTGAGTTATCTATGGGGTAGTGATAAGTGTATAATTAGTATGATGAAATATCAATTTGAGATACTTATCTAGCATAATTTTTGTATATACGTGATATAATTTTGGAAAATACACATGGAATCAAAGAAGGGCTCTTAAATTAAGTTATTACAAGGAGTGATGAGTCTTTTAATCAGATTTTTCTCTTATTTTGTAGCTTTTAAGGGCTGAGCACTTTCAAGCCAGAGAGCTTAGCAAGTGCAGCAGAGGAGAGGCGCTTAGCCGTCTCCAAGCACTGAGCAGTTTTGGCCTTGGAAGAATGAGTACTCTCTACCTCATAGGTGCTCAGCGGTTTTGAAGCGCTCAGCCCTTTTGGATTGCTTAAGAATGAAGGACTCTTTCAGGCGCTCAACGGATAAAAAGGGCTCAGCCCTTTGGATTACTTCATCTTCAATCTGCTCAGCCGTTTCCAAGCGCTGGGCGGTTCCTTCTCTTTCCTGCCTACTTTGTTTTTATTCCAGCAACTATAAAAGGGCAGAGGAGAGAGAAATTGAGTGACAGATGTTACACGAAGAGAAGAACAGAGACGGAGAAAGAAAACAGAGCACCTTGGAGCTCGTGGGAACGCATTTCTTGGGCTGATCTTTTTCTTCTACCTTTCCTCTTATTATTTTGTGCTTTCTTCTTCTATGGAGAGCTAAAGCTCTAGGGTTGGGATTAATGTAATCATCAAACTCCTTTGTATTCCTTTTTGATTCATATACATATTACATCTATTACTTAATGTCAGTGATTTGTATTCTATTCTTAATGCTTTGATAAACTGATCATTTATCTTTGATCTTGGATTTAGAATTTGGTTGGAAAGCATTTTCTAAATCTAGATTTGAAACAAATCACCTATTAGTTTTGAAAGCCAGGGATGGTTTTGAAATTAATAGTTGCAACAAGTTCTGATTCTTAATGCAAGACATTTAACTAAATGAAGTGAGGAATCATTCATTGAGTTAAATATCTTAGAATTTCTTATGCCAAGGCATTGGGTCTGGACGAATATAGAGAACTCAATGGCAATGAGTAATGGAATCATTTGCAAGAATCAATAGGAATACATAGAAGGGAGATTGATGAAATTTAATCCCAACTGTTCATCATATCTGTTTTCTTAAATTTAATCTGATTTTGGTTACTTAAGTTAAATCACTGCTCATATTAAATATTTGACATGTGTGAATACTCAAACTTTGAAATTACACGTAACAATTAGTATAATAGAAATCAAGATCTACTTCACAAGTCCTTAAGGATCAACAACCTTTTACTATATTACAGAAAATTAGGTGCGCTTGCTCAGAAAACCAACAGGTAGCAGGATTAACCTTCAATCCCGTTGTTTGTATTTGAATGCATATAGGATTAAACCCAAAATTAATTGTGTATGTACTATGAATCTATCATTCCCTTGCCTCTTAATTATGTTGTTATGATGTAATTATGTTTATGATTTGTGATATTGTCTCTATTTGTAAATCTTCATTGTTTGTGAATTCCCAATTTGTAATTTTGTTTCTCATCCATAGAATTGCCTATGAGTGTGAATCGATACGTGTATGTGGGTTTTCGGGAGAATCCTAATAATTAAAATACAAATCAAATTATTGGAGGAACAATTATGATTAGGTAACCCTTTTTCTAAAAATGAGTTTGTGAGAATTGTAGAACTTGATGTGAGTATAATTAATGAATTATGCAAAAGTTTCATTTATGATACCATGGCGGACGCCACTCGGGGGCCACTAAGCATGGGGTGTGACAAAAGAGCTTGGATCTTTGTGGCAATCGCACCAGGCGTGGGGAGGTACGCGTCAAGCATGAGAGTCAAAAAGTGCTCTCGGTGGTGTTAACATCGAGCATGATAGTTCTCATGTCAAGTGAGATCTCCATGAGACTCCCTGTCGTTAACTTGTTGGGCGGGGACAAACCACACAGGACATAATTCTTCTAAAGGCTTTTGACCTCGACTATGTCAAGCATAGGATAACCTATGTCGGCCCTACCCCATGCCTGAAACTACAATGTTTACACTTGTTTAGGAAATGTGAATAACTTTGATAGAAAAAATATTATGACCTAATTGAGTATGATAAGTCTATTAGATGTATTTGAGAATATTATAATGGAAGAGAAATTCAAGAGATGTGTTCTTTAGGACTTTTAAGCATGTTGAAAGAAAATTTTGAAACATCTTTATTGAGCTTCACTATTATATGATATATTTACTAATCATGGGTCCTTTATTTTTCATGTAAGTACTACAATACATGAAATTAAACTAAACTCAACAAAAAAATTGCAATCCCATTTATTGAAAGTTAAGTGACAATGACTCATAAAAGATACTTTCTAATGTAAGTTAAGAGTTCGATTGATGTCGTTAACAATAGTCTCAATATCCATTTTGACTTTTTAACAATCCTGCGTAGTACAATTCATATTCACCCTTCCAATGGTACGAAAATTCATTTTTCAGCATCTCCTCATCATTTAAAATATATTTGTAATCTTACAATAAACATTAATCAATTTAATCAATTCAAACACACTTAATATTACTATTGTCATTTGTTTGAAGAAATGGCCATATATTCCACGTTTTGGCAACTTAGATAAGGAGTAGAATATTAAAATTTGAGAGATTTGAAAACAATAAAACTTTTGCTCAAAAACTACTAATTAATAACTACAAGTTATATATATATCATACCTTAAGTCATGTATTGACCTGGCTTTTATACCCAGTAACAAACACAATTGCATCAAACTTCTTTTCTTCATTATTTTCAAAGGTGGCCTTGTTTTCCTCATTGTTTTCCTCGATTCTTGCTATAGAAGAAGAAATTACCTATTCAGAGTACAAATTAATGAGAAGAAAAATCTAGAAATAATCCCCATAATTAAAAAAAGTGACATAATGTAAAACTTTCTTAAAATAATATAAAGTTCAATAAGTTTATACTTTATCATGAGAAAATTTTGTTTTCGCTTATTCATAGCATTTTCAAGAATATTTTATTTTCAAAAATGTAAATATATATATATATATATATATATATATATATATATATATTCTCTTTTATTATATAAATGTAACGATTGCATGAATTAATGGTTATAACTTATAAGTACCTTAAGTGTTCCGTTCTTAATCTCTGCAATAGTTCCGACATCAATAACTGGAGACCTTCCGGTAACATCCTTAAGATAGAACGGTCCTTTTTTGGGATGATAAATTCCGTAATTAGATAGATCGCCATATTCTGTATTTGCCAAAAAAGGTAAAGATAGTGTCCACAATATTCACGGTAAATGCTTCAACAAACGATACCTGGATGGATCAATTTTTTGGTGAGGACATGAACCTACCAATTAAATTAATTACAAACATTTTTCATTTTATTCTAAAGGTAATTATTTAATCTATATATGGTATTTATAAAAAAAATTTAAGAAAATTACCGGGTTTCGAATAACAATAGAAGTTTTTGTACCAGAATCTTGGAGATCATAAGCAATCTCCATGCCAGAGTTTCCGCAACCAACTACCAAAACTTCTTTAGATTCATATTTTGAACCCGATTTGTAGTATTTGGAGTGCATTATCTCTCCTTCAAAGCTTCCTAGTCCTGGCACATTAGGAATATAGCCTTCACTGTAGAGAGGGTTCTTGAGTGTTCTTTGCTTCTATCCTCTACTTGATCATACTCTGCAGACTCAACAAAACGAGAGTAGAGAGGGTTTATGCTGAAAAGTGCAATGTATCATGTCTATGTATTGAAGAAAATTTGCTTTGCATAGGAATAATGTTGGGGCTGAGGGTGGGTGAGGCATGAGAGGCAAAGCTAGCCAAACGAAAGTTTACTCTATCATAAGTATTTTTTCTCCAAAGAGAGGCACTACAATTCTCTTAATTTCTCAAGTGTTACGTGAGAGATACACTTTTGTGATAAGCATGCTGAAATTGCAAGCCCACCAGGACCTCCCCTATAATTACCACTTTTGCCAATTCCTCCATTTTCTTGATCTATTTACTCACGATATTTCAAGCACCAGCACTGGCTTATTTCCAGACCAATAAATTTGGCTTGCGAACTTCATGTTATATATGTGTCGATGGTCGTTTACGTGCATGCAAGTGATGCAATGGTTTATGAACCAATGCCATTTTTCTTTTCTTCTTGTTCGTGCTTCATTATCTTAGAAAAAATACCATATATATGCGGACATATACGCATAGTTAATTTTAGGGATTGGTAAAATCAATGAATAACATGGTAACTATTAGCATTTGTACTTTAATTAGAGGTCAATGCATATAATTGAATTAATCTTCTTTTATATATTAACGCTTTACATGACCTTTTCTTTTTTGTAATTATTGAAGATTCATTTTATTCATCTTATATATTGATTATTTTTTTTTCAAAGTGACTTATTTTGCCTACATCAATACATCACCCCTCGATTGAATGAATCTTAGATTTTATCATTAATTTGTACACTACAACAAAAAATATCATTAACGACTATTATTTAGTGACAATAAGACAATTGCCTCTATATCATTTTTAATTAAAGTTTTTAGTGGCCAATAAAAATTAGTCGGTAAAAAACTTTATTTATAGTGACAATTTTTAAAAATTACCATTAATATTAATTTTTATTTTACATAAGACAAAGCTTATGGCCTCAACAACAAGCTAATGGGAGGATGTATCTACCCCCTACTTATTTTACAATGTCATTGGAGGAAAAGAAGTTGTTCTTTGAAGTACTTCAAAATGCTAAGTTTCCACATGGTTATGCATCTAACATCTCACGTTGCATTCGTAAACGAAACATTTCAGGGTTGAAAACTCATGATTGCCATGTGCTAATGCAAGAACTTCTTCCTCTAGCTTTGCGAGGAACAATAGATCAAAAGGTGAGTTCTGTTTTGATTGAACTGTGCACATTTTTTCGGGTGCTTTGCAGTAAAGTACTCAAAGTTGAAGATTTAAACTTACTTGAAGAAAAAATTGCATTAACACTATGTAATATGGAGAAACTCTTCCTCCCATCTTTTTTTACAATTATGGTACATTTGGTTATTCACTTGGCAACTGAAGCGAAAATCGCAGGGCCGGTACATTATTGATGGATGTACCCAATTGAAAGGTAGGAAGAATCACATCAAGTATTATTTTATAAAAAGTTTTAAATTGTAGGCTACTAACATTATTTTATGCCATAGGTACTTGTGTACTTTAAAATCATATGTTCGTAATCGTGCATGTCCAGAAGGTTCAATAGCAGAAGCATATCTTGCAAATGAGTGTTTGACATTTTGCTCTCGATATTTGGAAGGTGGATATTCAAGGTATTATTGGTCAAGAAAGAGTAAAAATGAGATTGAACATCAAGGTGATAAAGTAGAAAGTTGTCTTTTCCCTACCATTGGGCAACCATATGGTAAAGTAGAAGTATTTTTGTTGGATGATAAAACATGGTTGCAAGCGCATCGATATGTGCTCTTCAATTGTGAATCCAATATTGTTGAAAATTACAAAAAGTGAGTAGTATATATTTATCTTTGTTATATATATCTTTGTTTGATAACAATATTGATATAAGTTACTTGTGTAGTGACCACATAAATGAGATCAAAAGATCAAATCATAAGCGCCGCCTTACACAACATCAAGTTGATCATATCCATTTTAATTCATTTCATGATTGGTTCAAGGAGAAAGTAAGTAGTAATATTTAATTATTTATTAATGTAGATTAATTAATACGGATATTTATGTTTGTGTGTGTGTGTATATATATAAATACTACTTAATGGTTAGGTTAAGGAGTTGGAGCTTGTATTTGATGTCCAAAATGATCTATAAGCCCTTGCACAAGGTCCAAGTTACATTGCAAGAAGATTCAAAGCATTTGATATAAATAATGGGTATCGATTTCGAACAAAACAATATGAAGAGGGCATGAAGACCCAAAATAGTGGTGTCATGGTTGTTTCAAAGACACAGAGTTATGCAAGTACAAGTGATAATGCTCCGAAGTCCACATATATCACTTATTATGGTAGATTGAATGATATTGTGGAGTTGAATTACTTTGATGAATTTAAGGTTGTTTTATTTAGATGTGATTGGGTTGATGTAACCCAAGGTAGAGGAGTCAAGGAAGATGGGTTTGGTTTCACACTTGTGAACTTCTCACATTTAATACACTCTGGTGATCGGGAAAGTCATGAACCTTTTGTATTTGCAGGCCAAGCTCAACAAGTAATATTTGTTCAAGATCCTCATGATCATCAATGGTTTATTCCTAGACAAATAAAACCTCGAGACATTTTTGACATGGGACATAAAAGGAGTATAGTGTTTGAGTTATCAATGCATAATGATGTTGATGACTTGGCTTTGTTGGAAAAAATTTGTGACTTAGAACATGATAATAATGATTGGGTAAGAAATGGAGTTGATGGGACAATACTTGAAATAGGTGTACATTCTAACCTTCCTTCAAATGAGGTTGAAGACAAAAATAAAGAAGGGAGTGATAGTGAATCTGATAGTGATTCTGAATAATATAGGTATTACTATCATTATATATCTTTAAATTTTTATCCTTATATATTAATGTTATCATTTACTTTTTATTTTATCCATTCTTTAATTGATTATATGTTATTTAACATATTATTATCTTAATTTTTTATAGGTCACGTCTAATTGAAAAATAACTTTGGTTGTTGCAACATTCATTTTTGGCAAGTTATAAACAATAAAGGCAAGTTCATCATGCTACCTTTTTGGCAAGTCATATACATATCAATTTTGATATATACTAACTTTGTTCTTGTAAATCAAATATGGTTTATTGTTTATCATTTACAGGGAATACATTTTTATATCACAATGCCTAGAAAAAATAATCTTAGACTTGTAGATAGACATTATGATGAAGTGGAGCCTTATATAGAGCAATTAATGAACACCCCAAATTGTTGTGAACCCAAGTCAAATGGATTGAAAAATTCAGGTAGCATTGATGTTGAGCAAAATGATGAATCAGGTTGTAATGAATAATTGTTTTATAATATTATTTTTCTTTAGTTAAGCCATGACATTTAAATACTTTTATGTTAGGTTCTTTGGAGACAAGGAAGGTTCGTGGGCCTACTTTATTAAAAGATATATGGAATATGCCTCATGGGAAGACAATTGATGTCCAATTCAATAATCGTAACCAAGCCATAGGAAAAGAGGGTCGAAAGCTTGCTAGCTTTCTTGGCATTATAGCTAGAAATCCAAAATTAACACCTTTAAACATAGATGATTGGAGAAGTTTTGATCAAGATCAAAAAAAGAAATTGGTGGAGCTTGTGAGGGTATGAAATAACTATTCTCATTAGTTTTTAATATAATTTTATTTTATTTTATTTTTTGCTTGTTTTACATAACCTTGTAACTACTTCTGTGTTATTTATGTAGAGGAAATTCTCAATCGCCGCACGTGGTGAAGATTTTGTAAAAAAATCACTAGGGAAGAAATGGAAAAATTACAAATGTGAACTAAGGTGTATGTACATGTCGCCACCGGCCCGAAACGGGCTTTCGGCATTCGCGAAGGATGGTTGGACTCTTTTATTTGTTTAAAAATATGGATTGCTAGAATGACTTATTCTCAAACTGAGACCTTGTCAAACGAGCAATTTTATTAAAAGGCTCACCAATCCATGTTAATCCCAAGCGGGACCCTCCATGGATTAGCGGTTTTCATAAAAAGGAAGGGTTCATGAAGTCGCCACCAATGTTTTACTCAAAACATTGGAAAAAGAGGTTTAAGGCAATCGATTCAAAAATCGACTTCGGCCATTACAACCAGAGTCGGGTACGGAAGTCGGTTACGCGTGGGGAAGGTGTTAGCACCCCACAGCGCCCCTTTCGGGTTCCCTATGACAGATTATTTAAAAATAATAGTGCGAAATTACTAAATTACCCCTATTTATTCTAAGCAATTATAAATTAACTATCTACATGATGACAGTTTAAATATGTACACACAGAAAGCGGTAAAAGAAGGGACTTTAAAGAGATAAACCTTTGAAGCGTGCTTTCTTATATATCTTGACAGAAATTAGGAAGCGTTTTGGCGTTCCCTCCCTCTACAAGACCGCTCGCTGCCTCCTATAAAATTTTAACTATGGAAATCCGGAGGATTTCCCTTCGACTAGGTTCGAGACTCAAGCAAATGGCTCGTGACTCAAGAACTTCGTCGGATCAACTCTCCGAGTGATTTTTAGGCAGAGCACTGCTCAAAAAAACCCAGAATACTCAAGAAGAGGGTTAAAACTCAGTGTAAAAGTGTGGAATGACGTCCAATTGACGTCATATTTATAGGGATGAGGCGCAATACGGCCTCTGGGGGTCAATACGGTCCGTATTGAAGTTTTGAACTACAATACGGCCGTATTGAATTCAGTACGGCCGTATTGAAGTTCAAAAAACCTCAATACGGCCGTATTGAGTTCAGTGCAGCCGTATTGAAGTTCAGTGCAGCCGTATTGAGTTCAGTGCAGCCGTATTGAAGTTCAGAAACTTCAATACGGCCGTATTGAGTTCAGTGCGGCCGTATTGTAGTTTAAAATGTTCAATACAGCCGTACTGAACTTTTGGGAGGCCGTATTGGGCTTCATTCCCTCCACTTTCTTATTTTTTGCTACTCTAAGACCTCTAAACCTACGAATAATCATCCTAGGGTCTTCCAGGGTCTTCCAGGAGTCCTTCCGGCTGACTTTCCTTTGGTCTTCGAGAGTCTTCAAGCTTTATTTCCGACCCGGACAATTTTAGGGGTCTACACTGAGTTGTTTGGTTCTCTTGATCCATTGATGCTTGCAACCATGAAAGCGCTCAACCCTTTTAAAGGGCTAAGTTGTTTGGTTCCTGATTTCTTAAAATTCTTAACTTCCAAGACCTACAACACAAGGAACAAAACATCACTAATAAAAACCATCAACTCTCAACAAAATAACTTAATCACTATACAATAAGTGATACTATTAAGATGAATAAAAGTAAGGGATAAGTTGAAGATTTTCTATTAAAACCAAGATGAATAAGTGTTAACTTAAACATGAAATTCAAGTAAAATCCACATTTATTAGTTCTCACTCTCTGTTACCTTAATGGATGTTAAACTCCATATGTGAATATCCAAGGTCGTCTCAAATAGCCTCTAGTTCTTCCTCCTCGATGAGAAGTAAGAAGATCAAAACCCCCTAAAAGTAGAGCTTTTAGTGCTAAATATTTTTCTCGCACTCTAGACATTCTTTGGACGATCCAAACATTGAAAATAAAGAATAACATCTTATGAACTTACTATCCAAATTTAGTCTAATTCAACGACGAACAAATCTCTGATTACAATTAGAAAATCGTTGTCTAGTCTTATGTTTTGTTGTTGTTCTCTCTCAATGATGAGTCACACTCTTCTCTTTAGAATACAAAGATGCATATTAATGATGAGAGACAATCCTAGACTGTTAATAAATCCATAGGGAACACTAACCCATAACTCTCGTATAACCCATCAATAAAACATGTTGAATCTACCATAAGATATTCCTCTTTTAAAAACTCAATTATCTATAATAATTAACTAGAAAATATTTTTTTTATCACATAACACTCATAATTATAAAATAACCCAAGTAATTATTTAAAATTGTATAGATAAATACATAAGATAATATATCTTCAAATAAAATAATTTTGTAATCTTTATTTTTCTTATCTAAAAATATTTTTATCTATAAAATCTCTCAATTAATCAAAATCATAATATATAATCAAAATACGTTAAAATAAATAAAATAAATTTATATATAATAATTAATATAATATATAATTTCACAAACTTTTCTTTAATTAATAATAACAGTTATAAATATTTGAAAAACCTTTAATGTAATTATAAAATCTATTTGCCGAATGATGCGTCCAGACTAACAACTATAACTTTTGATCTAATGTTAAGTGCTTAATAGTCCCACCTCGTGTGTGTTCAAAATATTTATTTTATTTTAATCTAAGAATTGTTATTTTTATATTCTTATTTTAATAAGTATTGTCACATGAATCACACACACACACACACATATATATATATATATATATATATATATATAGTGGAGGGTTCAAACGATACTGGTGTAACTTTTACTAAGTGTTACACCGCTCAATAATTTTATATTAAATGAGAATTTTGTAAATCCAACCGTTAGATTAAAAATTCATATCACTTTATATATGTATATCAATTTTTTTTAAAATTGAACAACAACTTAAGGGTAATCAAAGTGTTCATATTTTAGTATATTTTTAAATAAATATATTACGTCAATTTTATTTTATTAGAATGAAGTATCAAATCATCTTGGATTAATATAAAATTTTGTATATATGATCTAAGAGTAAATAACTTTCAATCTAACGGTTGAATTTATAAAATTCTTATTTAATATAAAGTTATTGAGCGGCGTAATACTTAGTAAAAGTTACACCGATATCGTTTGAACTTTTCGTATATATATATATATATGTGTGTGTCGCATGTATTATCATTACAATATTGAGACACTTTTACTATTTTCGTAATTAACTTCTTTAGAAATTGATTGAATCTCATGTATATATAATTAAGTGAAGTAATAATTAAGTATTTGCGAAGAGTTTAGGACCATTCTTTCCATCTCGGAAAAGTTAAACCCATATTAAAGTAATCTTCTTAATTAAAATAAATAAATTTCTTATAGTCAGGTTAGTTTTTATGTTATATTTTACTTTTAATCTTGCCTTTTCACGTTTCTCAAATATCAACGAAAATAATAAAGCAATATTGTCAGTATTGAAATGTTTTCTTCAAGGCTAGTTTAATTTCTTATTATATACGTTATCCTTTAAAGTATTGTTTTTAAAGAATATATTCAATAACAATAAAAGATATAGTGCAAGTACGGCTAGAAGAGTGTAACCTTTTTAAAAAATCAAAGGAAAGATATAAAAATGTGCAAATAATTAAAAAATATATATATGGGATTCTATCGGTGGCGGTTTGCGAGCGATAATTCGAGACTCTCTTTTCAGAGAGTATTAAAAAAATTATTTACTTTATATATTTAGATAAATAAATAACATAGAAAATTTATTAAAAAAATTAATCACTAATTATTAATCAATGATATTGATGCTTCTACTTAAAAAAAAACTACTTATAATTTTGTAAAAAAGGTTACTAGAAAAATAAATCCACGATGTTTGTCATATAAAAAATGATTTATTATTAACTTATTTTATCTTATTTTTATCAGCATATGAAAATCTCTCTCAATATTAATTAATGTAATGTCATAAATACAGTTGACTTAAATTTTCTCGTTGTTACTTTATCTTTAATTTATTTATATTATCTAACATTTTATGTTTCAAAATCAAATCCTAAACATTCACTTGTTAGTGCAAGTAGGATAAAAAAATACATGCATTTATAAATAAAATTTGTCATAAATAATAAATGAATAATCTAAATAAATACATCCGAATAATAGATATTAATATTTTTTTTTATCTATTTATAAACAGGATGAGATAAGTATGATAGTATCTATATTCGTTAAATAATATTACTTAAATATTCATATTTTAATCTTATATTTTTATATTATTTTTAATTTTTTAAACAAATTATCATTAATTATATTCAAAAAATAATATCAGTTGTTTATATTCAATATTTCTATATACTTAACATCAAATATAAACTTACAGTTATTTATAATTTTTTAATTTTTAAATTAATTCATAAATATCCATGAATATCTACAAATATTTATAAAATTTGTAAATACCTACTAAATGGATACCCATGTAAGTATGAAACGGGTACAAGACAAATTTTTATCTGACAGAATAGATATAATTATTCTACTACCCGCTCCACAGAACACCATTGCCATCTTAGTTGGAAACTCTTTTAATTATGATCCATAACTATTATTAAAAAAATTGTTTTTTCATTATAAAGAGTTCTATTAAAATTTATTTATTTTATATCATGAAGACTATAAAATTCACATAGAACATACTTGGATCAAAGCCTAGAATGGCATTTAAGAACTTTTCTACTAAAAAATATTCTTAATTTTTAGTTGAAAAACTCTTAAAAATCCTTATAAACCGTATCCAAATTAATAGAGTCATTATAGAAATGACTATGTGAATTTAATTTACAAAAGTTTAAGGTCTATAAAATTAAGAAAAAATTCATATAAAAATATAATATAGATTAGTCATTTTCATCATCATACTAAAAGTATATATATAGTATATAATTATAAACTATACCATTAACTTAAGTATACAAGATCAAAAAATTTATTTGTTAATTGACACACATGACAAATTTGTTGATAAAAAATTATCAAAATTATAGTGTATATAACTTATGTATTTGGGTAGTTTGGTTTTGTTGTAATAGTCTTTGCTTTTGGATTAGGGTAATTAATTTGAGTCACTGATCACGTCGTTTCTTTGGTAATATCTTCTACTTTTGTCTCGAGTTAACTGTCTTAGGATCTCTTTTGAAATTGGTTTAGATAGAATCATGCTACGTAACATGAGTTGTTCTACTAGGACACCTAAGGAGAGCCACATTATCCAATTGATTGACATCTTCTAGCATTGGGGTTTGTTAATTGTAATATTGATGGTGTAGCTCTTGGTTATCTTAATCATTTGGCTAATAGGGGTATCTTTCGTGATCATCATGGTGCCTTCATCAATGGTTTCTCCTTAGGACCACTCTTCATGCAGAGCTCATTGTAGTCATGATGACAATTCATTGTAGTTATCTAATAATGAACATATTGTTCCTTGGGATCTTTGGAATAATTGATGTCATACTTTAACCATTGTTTCTAGAATGGGGTTTTATGCTTCCCATATTTTTCGAGAAAGGAATGTTTGTGTTGATACTTTAACTTCTTTTGATTTGTTGCATAGAGAGTCTTTTATTTGGTGGGATCCTCGTAGGTTTTATTAGAAGGTCTTTTTTTGTAACCGTAATGATTTGCCTTTTCTTCATTTTGCTTGATTTTCTTGTGAGTTTTTGGTTTAATCCCCCATATTTGTATCATTTTATCCTTTTTTAATATCATATGGATTTGCGACAAATCATTGCTAGACCTAAGAGTATTAAGGTTGTTGAGATGTTTAGTGTATATAGTGATGTTTGCTAGCCTTATCTTTATTTTAAAAAAATCTTATGAAATATGATTATATCCCATTAGTGGGTAAAAAACATTTCATACTTTTTTTTTTTTTTTTAATATTCAAGTTAGTAGAGGTAGTGAGCGGTTACTAATAATTTTTTTAAAACAGATTATAGAGACTTTTTTCATCTTTATATTAATTATTATTATTAATGATTAAAATTGTAATTAATAATGCCTACATCAAAATAAAAAATTTTCTTTTATATATAAGTATTGATATACTTTATGATGATTTTTTTTAAATAACTTTTAGTATGACGAAGAAAATGCTTAATTTATATTATATTGTTTATATCAATTTTCCCTTGATTCTATATACCTTATATTACAGTAAAATTCTCATAGTCATTTCTTCTAAACGCAGTCTTTTACAAAACATATTTAATCAATATAACAAGGAGTCATTCTTTGAATATCAGAAAAGCCAAACCCATATTAATAAAGTAATATTCTTAGTGACAAATAACTCCGGAAAAATGGAAATTTCTAAATAGTATATGTATTAGTAATTCTATAAATTAGTGTGGTCTCTTATCTTTTAGAAACATTGAAGAGTAGAATAAAAAGATCCATAATGGGTGAGGTGCAGGAAATAGGTGAGATGAAGAAGGACTTTACCAAAAATACCATTGGAAGGTCTGAAACCAAAGCCAGACTTGCCGTTTTGGAACTTGCCCACATAATGAGTGTCCCTATGTCCCTCATTACTGTCCTTAGATTTAAGGTACCCGAAGCCATAATGCAAGATGGTTCCAACACTCCCCTCACCGCCGCCGAAATCCTCTCCCGCATCCGTCCCCACGGCGGCGCCGACGCCGAGAACCTCCAGCGCCTCCTCCGGTTGCTGACCAGCTATGACATCTTCGATGAGCACTTGAGCAGCAGTGGCCAAAGGAAATACTCCCTCACTCATATCGGAAAATCTCTCGCCGACGATGACCAAGGTCTATCCTATGCATATTACATGCTCCAACACCACCAGGTTAGTTTTTGTTTTATTTTTTACTTTTTATCATGCCTTTTCATGTTTCTTATAACAACCAAAATAATACAGCAATATAATATTGTTAACGAATAACGAAAATATTAGAGCAATGTTAATTTGTACTGCATTCTTTACTGAAAACTCAATGTAATTGTTTATAAGATTTTTTTATATAAATAAACTAACCAATAATAAAAGATCATGAAGAGTATTTTATTTTATTTTGGACAGGAGTATTTTTAACTCTTTTTTTATTATTATTATAGAAACCTATCTATTTTATCAATTACCAATTCTGTTTATTAAGAGTCTAGCTAACCACTTTAATTTAATGGAAATTATCTTTTCAATCATGTTTTTTCTATTCAAACCTGCAACTCAAATTTTGCTTAAAAAATACAAACTCGTCACTCATATCAATAGCATCAAAATCATGAAAGATTTGTTTAGAAGAGTGTAATTACTTCTCAAAAACAAAAAAGAAGAGTGTAATTAATTATACACATTTAAGAAAAATGAATGATTTGAGAAAATGTAAGTAATTAATAATGGTGTTAACAACACATTTCGTTTTGACATAATCTGTTATTGATTAAAATTTATTTAAAATTATAAAATTATAAGTGAGACTTATTAAATATGTAGTATTTTTATATTTTTTTAATAAATTTAATATATAATAAAAAAGTGTGTTAAAAATATGTGGGTAATATTTTGAATAATTAACAATGAGATTTTATATTATTTGTCCGTAAAAATTTAAGCAGCCAACCGCTGTGGTTCGTCCACTTGGCAAGTTACAATTAATGACATGCACAAGTTTGAGTGAACTTGGATGCAACTATTCATGAACGGTTACCATAATCTTAAAAAGAGAGAAGAACAAAAAAATATCGTAGTTTTTGGCTAAATCCACGTACAGGATGCTATGATGCGAGCATGGCCATTGGTGGGGGAAGCAGTGGAGGATACAAGTGTGGAACCATTTGAAAAGATAAATGGCGAGGCACCAATAGATTACTACTCTAAGAGGCCAGATGAGGTGAACTTGTTTCATAAATCCTTGAGTGGGATGTGTGTACCCTTCATGAGGGAACTGCTTCAAGTTTATGACGGCTTCCAAGGAGTGGAAACCCTAGTTGATGTTGCTGGCAATAATGGAGTCACTCTTCGCATGATTATGGACAAATACCCTAACGTGCTCAAGGGCATCAACTTTGACCTCCCAGGAATGGTGGCTGCTGCACCGGAGATTCCAGGTATACCTATGCCACTAGCTATATAGATTTTGGAGGTTTAGATGCTTTTATAATCTCTGAAAATGTTACCATTTGTGATCTTAGTTTCTATAACAATTTAGTTATCTTAATTCTTGTATTTTATAAAATGTTTTAAGTTTAGTCTCATTGCATATGTTTGTAGTTTTTAAAGAGAGACTAAAATATAAATCGTTAATTTTGTTAATTAAATAGAAAGCTAAAAATATTTTTTTTATTTATAAAAATTAAAATAAATTTAAAGATCAAATGAAAATATATTCAGCCTTACTTTGAGTCATTGCTATTTTGGAACGCATGCGGTTGTATTGTCCAATTATTCAAAAGTAAAAAAAAAATTAACAACTCATATCATACCTAATTATTTTTATTTTTTTCATGTACGAATATAAAAAAATACACTTTTAATATATTATTAATTAATGTAGGCGTAACACATGTTGGTGGTAACGCGTTTGAATCTGTTCCCTCCGGAGGAGATGCTATCTTCGTCAAGGTGCCTTTCTCAATTCACATCTCGAAAATATATTTGAGCCAACTGTTGACAAGCTATGCCTAGCTAGTAAAAAAATAAAATAAAATGTATTATTTGAAAAATGAAAATTTTGATAAATGTTATTTTCTTTTAATTTAAAAAAATTAAAGCTTCAATCGCCGAATACTTTCATTTATTTAAAAAATGATTTTTAGGAGTAAAAGTCATTATTTCTTCTTCTTCTTCAATAATTACCTTATATGTTAGGAAGGTCTACAGTAGAAATTATTTATCTTTTACGGAAGATGATGAAAATGTGCCAAAGTAACGAAAAAAACTTGCATATAATTTTTTATTAATTTGGAAAAAAGCTTCATGTAGCAAGAGAAGTGTTGTGGACGAGTTTAATTTGGAGAAGAAAGGTGTTTAAGTTATGCAAGACATTATGAAGAGATAATTACTAGTATGATGAGAATTTGTTGCTCCTGTGCTCCTTGTATGTATTGCATTTTATAACTTGGGTTGTTAAGTCCGTGCATGTGAATCTCATTAATGTTTCAATGAACATAGGATATATTTCTTAACTAATGTAGAATATCACATCCTACGTTAATTAAATTGACGATCAATGTAGAATAAGATATTTTACATGGGATAAATAACATTTTATGTAGTAATATGTAATTTTTACACTAATGAAACAAGATGACAAAAATTGACAAAAATATTAGAAGTTATTTGTGAATATTGTAACATCTAAATTCAAAGACAAGTTATAATAATAATAATAAATCAAAGACAATAAGTTTTATCGTACTACTATATGTTATACTAATAAAAATATAAAAAAAAAAAAAACCAAAGACAATATGTAGCTGACCTTATTACCTAGTGAGTAAGACTTAATATTAATATAAATTTTCAAAATTTTAAGGCTCTATAGTCAATACTCCAAGATATTTCTACTACCCAAAAATCCAACTTCAACTGATGATCTATTGTAAAATTTAATACGAGAAATTTCAATACGTCAATGTGATATATATATTCTTTGTGTCTTGATTGAACTTGCAGTGGGCATTTTTAACATGGACAGACGAGGAATCCGCGCTAGTGTTTCAAAATTCTTATAAGGCACTTCCAAAGAACGGAAAAATGATTGTTTGCGAACCAGTGCTGCCAGAGCTTACAGATGAGAGTCACCGAACAAGAGCATTGCTTAGTGCTGACATATTCATAATGACAATGTATAGAACAAAGGGCAAGCACAGGACTGTACAACAATTTGAACAGCTTGGCATTGCTGCTGGTTTTTCTCATTTTCGTGCCTTCTATGTTGATGCTTATTTGGTTATACTTGAGTTTCACAAATGAGAAAGGTAAGCTTCCAAGTGTGATGTTATAATAATTATCTGCTGAAACCATGAATGGTGGGGAAAAATAATTAGGAACAATAGTATTCTGACATTTGTTGAGATTGTTCCTTGTGTCAATAAATCTTCCTCGTAATAAATTTGGAACTAGCTCGCTTCTTTTTCTTTTTAATTAAGTTGTACTCATATATATATATATATATATATATATATATATATATATATATATATATATATATATATATATATATTTATAATAATAAGTTGGAGTAGAAGGGTATCCCTACTCCAATTACATCAAATGTTGTTCATGAAAGCGCCGCTTCGTCTCTTCCAACCCCTGCACAACATTATATCTCTCCCAGTAGATCTAGTAAAAAAAAAAAAAAAAAAAGACAAACTAATCTTAAAAAATAAAAATAAAACAAACGACACAAACAAATAAGGAATGAAGAGTGGCAATATCATGCTTATGAAAATCGGATAGGTCGGTCGAATCGGTCTTAGCCAGTAAATTAAGGTCCTTATTATCCGCTTAGATTAGTTCATAAAACTGTTTTGCAATGAATGGTGTAGAACTAATCAAACTAGTTTGAATCATATTTTTAGTCTTTAAATTCTAATTTAAATATTTTTGATAAAAGTAAAATAAATATATATTTAATAAAAAATATATATTAGAACAAATTATTTTACTACTTTTCTTATAAATACAACTTATTCATTTATGTAAATTTGCAGTTTTTAATATCTTTATTTTTTATATATATAATTCATATTATATTAATTTAAAATTATTTATTACAGATATAAATTTGTTATTATTAACTGATATTGTTATATTTTATTAAAATTTAATCTTAAATATTATATTATATTTAATTTTAAAGTTCACGTATACATTTAAAAACTTATAAATAATATTTTTATTTAATTTTTAATTTAATAAAATTATAATATTATATTTATTTAATATTATTTTTTGTAATAATAATTATTTTATTAATATTAATTTGATTATTGTTTAACAATTGAACCATTAAATTTTGAATCAATGCTTAGACTTATTTAGTTTTTGTACCAACTTGATTGAGTTGGCAAAGTTTTATCAATTTCGTTCCAAAAAATAATGTTGATAAGTCACATCGACTTATCATAGTCACGTCATCTCTTGAGTCACCTCGTCACATCAGTCAAAAGGTAGATCATTCTCCAACTAACGAGATAAAGAGATAAGTAAGCGATCTTATCTTAACTAATAAAAATATCTGCATATGAAAGAAAAATCCTAATTCATTACAAAATACGTGTATTATATATACGAGACACTCATATCTACAAAAATTAACTTAAGTATTGGAGTCTCTTTTACAGGTACGTACCACTCCCAACTCAGAGTGACCAACTTGTGAAACAGAGGAGGCTTACCAATCTCATCAAAGAGGTCGTTCCTAGACCAATCTCAGATAAGAACAGTTTTAAAAACATTGGATGGCAATGTAAAGACAAAAATGTGAGAAAGGATGGTGGAGATGAGCACGCCGACGCTGAAGCTAATTAAAGACGAATGAGGTATGACATTGAAGGAGGCAGGAGGATGGAAGAGATAGAAGAAGTTGGTCAACAACAAAAGAAGACAAAGGTGTGTGAAAAGAACAATGAGTGAATCACATTTCTATGTTGTTGTAATTTTAACCAAGGTAAAATAGAACATCTACAGTGGTTAACGTAGAAATATTGGTCAGGTGGCATTCGACATAGAAAACTTCGTTAACATTTCAAAGATGTTATAGCACCGTTTTTTACGTCGGGTGCTAAAGAACTCGCATAGAATATGTCACATGGTATTGCACTAGGGTATGATCATGTTCATGTGTGAAAGAAGTTTTCACTTAGATAAATTTCACTATTTCGCCTGTGGCATGGAAAGCCATGAAGCTCCTCGTTGAACCTCCCGAGTCCTATCGTGGTGGCCATGGAGCTCTATCCCTCGTCAAGCCTCTTGTCGCGACAACCATGAAGCTCTGCTCAGGTCCTCAAGGAAGATGCAAAGAAGAAAGAGAAAGTTGGAGTGGCTCAAAATAATTTTGGGACTCACTCGCATGTTTTGCTTTTAAATTCTACATTCCAATATTAATTTCTTTGTTCTTTCTTGTTCTGATAGTGGCGATGGTAACTAACGACCTCCACCATAATTTAAAGTATTCATCTATTTTAGAATGGAAAATTAAAGAAATCAAAATGTAAAAACAAACTATTCTTTGGTTAATTTATTTTCTGTTTTAATAACTACAGTATTAGTTTTTTTTTCTTTTTTAATAACGTACACACACGTGTATATATATATATATATATATATATATATATATATATATATATATATATATATATATATATATATATATATATATATATATATATATATATATATATATATATATATATATATATGAGTTATAATTACACCGGTATAATTTTTATTAAGTATTACACTGCTTAATAATTTTATATTAATTGTAAATTTTGTAAATCCAATCGTTAGATTGAAAGTTCATATCACTTTATACGTATATATCAAATTTTGTTAAAATTGAACAAAAACTTAAAGGTAATCAAAGTGTTCATATTTTAGTATATTTTGAAATGAATATATTACGTCAATTTTGTTTTATAAAAATGAAGTATCAAATCATCTTGGTTTAATATAAAATTTTGTATATATGATCTAAGAGATATGAACTTTCAATCTAATGGTTGAATTTATAAAATTCGTATTTAATATAAAGTTATTGAAGGGTGTAATATTTGGTAAAAATTACACCGATATAATTATATATAATCCCCTTCATATATATATATATAGATAAACTAATAAGTTGGAGTACAAGGGTATCCCCACTCCAATTACATCAAATTGAGTGCAGTAAGAAAACACAGAATTTTACTTAAACTCATACAATGACATGGTATATATTTCTAGTGTAGTTTTAATTAATTCACAATCAACACCTATTTGATTAAGTCAATTACCTCGTGAAAATTTAAATATGTAGACTTGGAACATACTCATACTTGTTTCTTTTATTTATTAATATATATATATATATATATATATATATATATATATATATATATATATATAATTTAACGTTTTTAGATTGTTCATATAAATCTCATCTCAATTCAACCTAATTGATCAAATTAATTCAATGTTCTTTGAGTTGCAAATCAAATTTTAGTGTTAAAAATTAAGGATAATAAAGTAGTCATTAATTACTTACGATCAGTTAGCCATCATTTGGGTGCAAGTTGGATATTTTAGTCCAATAATCTATTAATCCACCAAGTTAAGTGGTGGGTTAGGGTGAGGTTGGTCTCCCAACCCGTTTAATCAGATATTATTTTTATTTATTTATTTATTTTATAACTTATAACGTCTTACTTTATATTGTGGTGTGATTTTATAATTAAAAAATTATCAGTATTTGTATTCTAATTTTTAAAAATTATTATAATTTTTAATTTATTGTTCAAAACTTATAATCTAGCTTGATTGAAAGAGAATTTTTTTTAGTAATTTGTAATATATATATATATATATATATATATATATATATATATATATATATACTTTTTGACTATGCAATCAACCCGTAGATGGAGTGACCACTAGGGTTAGCTTAGTGGTTGTGTGGGGAGGGGTTAGTTAGTTAGAAACATGAGGACTTAGGTTCAATCCTCATTGCGACCATCTTTGTAATCTTTCCTATCTTTACAAAAAAAAATAAAAAAATAACTCGTAGATAGAGCAAACCAATATTTTTTTATCCAACATTTAGCAAGAAAGCTAGTTCACCCCACTCTAGTTTTGTTGGTTTGGTGGCTAGTAAAATCAGGTTGATTTAGTCTATTTTACCACTTTGATTAAAAACATAACCTAACTCAACCTATCGATATATTTAAAATTTCAATTTATTATGTATTATAAAAAAAATACACATGTAAAACCACTACATACTCATAGTCAATATACTGCACTAGAGTTTCTTTGAATAATCAAACTCGCGCTTTTTCCTCTACCTACTTAGGGTTCTTTACCAATAGCCCACTCTCAAACTTGACATAGGTCAATTGCATATTATATTTGGTTATGTTGTAATATAATGACATAAATTTTTGTTTGTTGATCGGGTAATGTTATCAAATGATCTTGGCATGGGTTCCCTGCTCATTATATTGGGCAATATTCGTTGTATAGTGTTTACTGTACTGGCCCAGCCGAGTTGTCAACTTGTCCCTCACCAAGCTGCCTACTTGGCCAAAGGCCTACCAACTTGACCAAGACTTTGTCAAAGGCTTACCAGCCTGACCAAGCAGTAAATTCATTATTGCTGAGTTCCTCAGCTCGGCCATGAAACACGGACATCGAAATATCACATCGGCCCAAAAAGGCCACGTCATCAAATAGATAAAAATACAATCTTGTCACTGCACCGCAATCATAAGGTAAAATCCTAAAAATGCAAATGTGCTGATAGACAGTAAAAACCCTAATATCACCAAGGTACGTCTACTATATATATGAGACATATACACTATTAAGAACTAACTTTAGCATCAGAGTCTTTTTTGCAGGTACCACCCCCATCTTGGAGCGGACAACCTACGAACCAGTAGAGGCTCACCAATCTTATCAGAGAGATTGTCACCGATCCAATCTCAGGTGAGAACACTTACTGATTAAAAAATCTTTATAATGAGTTATGAGATTAATGGGAAGTGAGATTTTATTAGTTTTTAAGTGTACAAAATTAATTTGTGAAGTGTGACAACCAAAGTGCATAATGTCATAATATAGGGAAAAATTGACTTGAAAAAAGAAAATAAAAGTAATACACAACATAATATTCGAAAGAGGAAACAAGTGATATTGCATATATACAATAAAACTATTAGCAAGTCATGAAAATTATATATTAGAAAAATTACAATTTTCAAAAAAATTATTTTTTTAAAATTTTTCATACCTAATATCCAACAATTGGTATAGGTCGCGGATTGGTTTAATATTCTAGATATAGAAAAAAAAATACACAAATTCAATCAATCCAATCAAAATTATTTTAATCCATTTTGATAGCAAATTTGTGAAACTCAAACCAAACTGAACTATTAACACCTCTACTAAATGAGTTATATAATACAAAATCATAAAAGATTCCAACACTATGTATTCCTTTTCATTTGCCAATCCTGGATTTGATTAAAAATTATGTACTCCATTATTGTGTGTGGTAGAACTGTATTACACATAACATAGACACTACCTTTGCTATAAGGTAATTAAAAGACACATTGTAAAAAAAAATGCTATATAAATTCTATATCTTTCTTAAAATCACATGTAAGATTATGCTAGTGGGAGAAGGGTCTTTGACGTTGGTTATTTTGGGGTTCTACATTGATTATTGCGCTGATGTAGATGAAGACGACGTAAAAATAAATGGTATTGACGTCGCCATGTATATTCCAAGCCAAGCACAATTACGTCTCTTCCACACCCTGTGCCTCTCCCCTTGTTACTATGCTTCCTCCTTCGACCCCTCCCTCACAAACCAACCTTAAGCGCGCGTCCTGGTTGTGCCTCCTCTTCTAGTAGATCTGGGAGAAGAAACAATATATAACTATTTGTGTTTTGGGTGGATTGCTATTTATAGGAATATAATCTGTACATAATGATGAGTTTGCTGGATGAAAATAATAAAGAAGGGTCTTACTCTTACTAATAATGTGATATTGAGACTAAGTTTTAAGTTTAATAGATGTTTTATGTTGAAATTATATTAAGTTGTTTTGTTGTTAAAACTTATTTGATTTAAGATGTTTTTATTTCTTTTTTAAATAATGTTTTTATTGAATAACGATGTGAACCCTTTTACAAGTTTATGAGAAATATTATTATATTATTTTATTTTTTAAAATATTTGTTATATTTTATTTAAATTTTAAGAGGTAGAAGGTGTCACACATTCCACCAATTTAGGCATGTTGGGTGCTCAAGAACCCACATAGAATGTGACGTGGTATTGTGATATTTCACTAGTGTATGATCATGTGTGGAAGAACTTTTCATTTGGGTAGATCGAGATTTGACTTCGAAAGTGTTCTTACAAGAATCAGGTTTGTTCTTAGCTCTGGGAAATTACATCCTTCCTCTTCATCTCGGTCTTGCTCTTGTAAGGAATTGAATGAAGTTAGTCTCCAAGATTAGACTTCTCGGTTGATCTTCTCCTCGTGCACCTTGGATGTACCTGCAAAAAGGACTCCGATGATCAAGTTAGTTATCTGAATATCCCTCATGTTTATCATTATATCCTTACCTATTCTCTATGGTTATTCCTCAGGTAACTGCATAACTGCTTACGCGGTTATTTCCTTCTCGGCAGTTGAGCCGATTATCATAAATGACGTATTCAATGTCGTCAACATATTGAGTTATATTGCCCTTCTTTATGCCTAGTGTAACACATATAATCTTTACGTCAACTCAGCTCGGCATGTATTATCATCAACTTGCCCGAGCTATGATCTCGGTCAAGCCGTGCTATGAGCTCGGTTAAACTCGACTTTAAGTCAGGTTGGTACATAAGCCCCCCAAGCTCTGAATGATGGAAGAGTGAAAGAGTTGAGAAACGCAAAGAATATCTCGGCTAACTTCAAATATGAAAAGACGTTGTGAGGGGTAGTGACGTTACGGGTCTAACGACTCCACGTGTGAAGCATTAAAAGTGATAACGTTATGAACCCAAGAGCCTCAGTTTTGGGAACTGGGAAACGTGAGCGGGTGCGACACTCAATCATTACGATTGGGTTCTGCGCTTGTAACAATTAATATGCCCTAGCTATAGTCATAGCAAGGGTCACACTAATGAGCCACGACGCTTGGGCAAGAAACGAAAGGGTGTCGTTTCCTATATATATGCAAACAAGTGGTTCATGAGAAGAGGTTTTACTGCGATTGTGTTATTAAGCAGCGTTGGTCAAAACCGGAAAGGTTTATCACATAGCAAGAGCGAGCAATCAACAGGTACTCCATTCCACTTTCGGATTTTCTTTTTATTTTGTGAAGGGGGTAAAAAGGAGTGACACAGATGAAAAAGGTGAAAGGGGAAAAACTTAAGGGAATAGAGGCAAATGTGCGTAAAAGGGGAGGGAATAATAGAAAGGATTCACACCCCAAAATTTTAACGACTGGGTTTGAATGGGTATGGGGTGATGTAGGGACATACGAAAGCAAAATTAGGAGTGAAATGGAGGCGAGCGTTTTGTAACAAACTGAAATTTTGTCTACCGCCTTACCTAGAGTGTTTATCAATTGAACCTTGTACAACAGATGAACGCATCTTTTTTGAAGTGTCTACATCACCTCCATTCATATATATGTATCAGTGTTTATTCAAAGATTTGGGTGTGGTGATTCCTTTTACTCGTTTTGAATGTGAGTTCTTAAAGAAGATTAATGTCGCCTGTTGAGATTTTCGTTGAAACACTTTTGTTAATATTTGTAAATTCGTTTAATTCTATCAACGGTCTCAAACACGGCAAGTATATCGGCCGTTCAAGTAGTAAAAATATCGTATCCACAGGGATTAGAAGGTAAAATAAGCATTTATTGACTATTCGTGACTAAAGAATAATTCCAATTTATAGTTTGTCATGTAAATGTGAGATGAAGAGCATGACTATTGGAATGTTAAAACTATAAAAAGATTAGTTTTAGAATGGGAAAGAGTAGAAATGGGATAATGGTATTGTGAGGCTGTGGGGGTCAGATTTCACCAAACGTAACACTAATGTATCCTTAATCTCTTGTTAAATTCATTGCTTAGTCAACCCAATAGTTTACTCAAACCTAATCCCTTAGAGAAAGAGCCTAGGTGCGGATATTGAATATCAATCCCTTGAGTACCCAATACCTACACCCGCATTACGGGCTAGGGTTTAAGACTACTAATGGGTCAAGCTCTATCCCTAGATACAATCTCCACTAGGCATATGTTCCAGAACTAATTTCAAAGGTATTTCCCAATACTCAATGGAACCTTAAATCATGCAAAGGGTGATCAATCCAAAGCAAGCATTAAGCAAAGAAACAAACACAACAATGAATGAAACAGCAAATATATATATCATTGAAAACGTAAGGATTACAATAGAGTATGTTGGCTACATCTAACCCCACAAAATGGGTGAAACCACTCAACAAATAGGGCAAATACAAAATAGAGATGAAAGGAGGATGAAGAACCGAAGGAAAGATCCGCACACGGACGATCCCAAGCCCTGGGAATCCCTTCCGCAGCTCCTGGAGGCGCCCAATGTGAGAATGGAGGTTTCTCCCCCGAAAATGGCTTCAAATACGAGCCTGGGAGATCAGATTAGGGTTCCGCGCCCGGCGCACAATTCTTCGCGCCCGGCACAAGTTCTTCCAGAGAAGTCAAGCACTCTCTGTCTCAACACAAGCCCGGTGCAATTCCTTTTGCGCCCGGCTTAATTCCTTTTGCGCCCGACTCAATTCCTTTTGCGCCTGGCGCAATATAACTGGCAGAGATGAAATACTCTGTTTTTGTCACACCCAGCGCGGGTTATATTGAGCCCGGCGCAGAACCTCTTCTCTGCTCCTTAGCTTCTTAGGTTTCCAATCCTAAGAGTCTTCAATCCTCAAGTCCCTAGCTCAATACCTGCACAAAAAATGAGGTGTATTAAGGTATTGTTAGCTAAATTTGGGTTAGTTATATCTGCACACAAAAAGAACCAAAAAGAGAACAATTATATTGCAATGGTTCAGAGGATGACCGGAATTTGTTTAATAAGTCTCATCCAAAAAGAAGTAAAATTGAGACTTAACAACTCCCCCAAACTTAGAACCTTGCTTGTCCTCAAGCAAAAGGTAATTAATCTAGCAGATAACAAGCAATGCAAGTGAGTCAATTTCTACATCCTAGTTCACTTGTATCTTCTTTTTGCAAGCATGAACCTCAGATGAATTTCCAATCACAATTATTACAATAGAACATGACAAGGTGCAAACAAAGGTTTCAAAAGAGATCAAAGAGCTGAGAAGAGTAATGACTATCTGTGTATGCATCCTCACTAGGAAAATGTTTCTCTCTATGCACACTAGTGTATCAGGGTGAGTGTTTCTTTCTAGTCTACTACTCACGCCACATAATTCAACTTTGCTCTTCGTTTCCAAATGAAACCAGTGGTAAAACAAATGCAGACACTTATCATAAGGTCTTTATTAGGGCAATCTGGGTCAAGCAGGGTCAAGCGGTAGCAGTTTTATGGTTTTTCAAGGATTGAAGGTGCTATAGCTTAAGAGAGCAAATAAGATTTTACAATGATGTCCCTCTCCATACCCCATTACAACAATTTGGCACATGCCCTTTACCTGATCCAAGCCATTAGCCTTTATGAGATGCATATTTACATTTTTGCATCTTAATATTTTTGTTTTTGTTTTGCTTTGTTTTTCTCTTTTTTTTATTATTTTGTTTTGTAATGGCTGACCACATACTTTCTTCTTCCCAAAATTCCCCATTCTTCAACTCCCCCAAACTTATTTGATGTCATCAGTTTGCTCTCTTAACCAAAGCAAGGGTTATGGTTAATTTTTCATGGTTTGGGACAAGTGGAAGGTGTGGTGTTTAGGCTTAGAAAGGTATGGGTCAAGTGAAGAGTGGAGATATGACTTACAGTCCGATCTCATAGTGAGCTCTAGAATGCATACCACAGATACCACGATGGATCTCATCCATTACATATTTGGCTTGGTCCGTGTCTAAGCATTTGAGGAGAGGTATAGAGAAGCCTCGCTTGAACAATTCATCAGATTCAATCGTGAAGTGGCATGATTTGGTTTTAATTTTGGAAGCTTCCACCTTATTATCTGGTAAAATCCCTTCTTTAAGGTATCTCCAGATATCGGCCATCCAACCTTGATGATAAGGACTGTTAGCAAGGACTGTTGTAACTTGGCAGCTAGGAGCAACTATTGTTTCTTGGATGATGGTCTTATGTTGGCCAGGGCGTTTAGTGCTAGCAAGCTTTGATAACAGATCAGCTCTAGAATTTTGTGCTCTTGGAATGTGTTCTATTTGAAAAACATCAAAAAAGGACGTTAGACGAGATACTAGGAGGTTATACCTTTGAAGTTGGGGTTCTTTGGTTTGGTAACTTCCTCCTACTTACTCAGTGATCAACTTGGAATCAGTGCAACACTTTAATCTTCTAACTCCAATGTCTTTGGCCAGCGTTAAACCTGCTAACAAAGCTTCATATTCAGCTTGATTATTGGTAGCTTTGAAATCAAACTTGATGGCAAGTTCAAGCATCATTTCGTTTAGCCCTTCAAGAATAATTCCATCACTGCTACCTTTCACATTAGACAATCCATCCACATGCAACGTCCAGATTTGTTCATCTAAAGCTGGGACAGGAGTAAGCTCAGCAACGAAGTCAGCAAGACATTGGGCTTTTAGTGGTACTTGGCTTTCATACTTTATCCCATATCCAGATAGTTCAATTGACCAAGCTATTATCCATCCAACCAAGTCAGGTTTTCTGAGTATTTGCTTAATAGGATAATCCGTCTTAACAACAACTTGGTGACTCTAAAAATAGGGACGAAGTCGGCGAGACGAGACCACTAAAGCCAAAACTATTGTCTGATATCTTCTTTCGATTTCTTGCAGCACCCGGCTGATGAAATAAACAAGAGTTTGCTTTTTGTCGTTCTCTTATACGAGTGCTGCGCTGAGGGCGTTGTCGGCCACTGCAAGATATAATAGGAGATCAGCTCGGCAATCTGGTTTGGACAAAATAGGAGGAGTTGACAAGAACTGTTTGAACTCGGTAAAAGCTTGCTTGTATTGGTCGCTCCAATGGAATTCCTTTGGCTTCTTAAGTAAGTTGAAGATTGGCCTAGCCTTCTCTACCAACTTGGGAATGAAGCGAGATAATGAGGCAAGCCTTCCTGTCAACCTCTGCACTTCTTTGTGATTTTTGAGACTTCTCATGTTAATCAATGCTCGACACTTGTCGGGGTTTGCTTCATATCCTCTACAAGTGATCATGAATCCTAAAAATTTGCCTTCGTGGACTCCAAAGACACATTTTTCCAGATTTAACCTCATGTTATGTTTTCGGATTTGCTTGAAAATCTCCTGCAGATCATGGACGTGATTTTTGGTGGATTTTGTCTTAATAACCATATCATCAACATACACTTCCAGATTACGGCCAATCTAGTTTGTGAAGACCTTGTCCATGAGTCTTTGATAAGTAGCTCCTGCATTCTTGAGTCCAAAGGGCATAACATGGTAATAGAAATTGGCTTGCTCTATGATAAAAGCAGTGTGTTCTTCATCTGGAGGGTACATCAAGATTTGATTGTAACCTGAGTAGGTGTCCAAGAAACTGAGCATGGCATATCCAGAGGCTCCGTCAACTAATCTGTCAATACTGGGAAGTGGGTACGCGTCTTTTGGGCAGGCTTTGTTCAAATCAGTGTAATCAACACACATGCGCCATTTACCATTGGATTTTTTGACCATTACCACGTTGGCTAGCCAAGTGGTATATTTGATTTCTCTGATAAACCCTGCACTCAAGAGTTTTTTCGTTTCAGCCTTGACAGCTTCTCTCATTTCACCACCGATTTTCTGTTGTTTTTGAGATACAGGCCTTGCTTCTTTGTGAATGGCTAATCGGTGGCAAATGAAGTTGGGATCTATTCCAGGCATATCTGCACTACTCCATGCAAAGAGGTCAACATTTTTAGTAAGAATTGACATGATTTTACCTTGAAGATTAGTTGCAATATGTTTTCTAATCTTGGTACAATGATTCGGTTTCTTGCCAATCTAAAAATAAATTAAATCGTCAATAGGATCAGGTCGGTGGTCATGCATATCGACTCGAGGATCCAGGTCGGCTATCTCCTCTGTGCCGATATGAGCCACGATAGTAGAGGTTGACATCTCGAGTTGAAGATTGGTAGGTGTGATCTTCAAGCTTTCCGCATAGCATTTTCTTACTATCTGTTGGTTGGCTTTTACAGCTATTATATGGCCATTTGTGCCTGGGAACTTCATAGTTAAATAGGGTGTTGACACAATTGCTCCTAATTGATTTAATGTTGGCCTCCTAATAAGAATATTGTAAGAAGTGACGACATCGACCAACAGGTACTTCACCAAGATTCTCCTTGAATTTTGACCTGTGCCAAACGAAGTTAATAATTCAATGAAACCACGAGTATGGACTCACTCACCTGCGAACCCAACAAGAGGTTCGGAATATGGTTGAATCTTGCTGTGAGGAATGTCATGTTTCAGGAAGGTGGGCCAATACAACACATCAGCAGAGCTACCTTGGTCGATCAACATTTTTTGAACCTCCCAATTAGCAACCTTGACTGAGATGACCATAGGATCATCCTGGTTTAGGCTTATGCCTTCATAGTCGTCATCGGTGAAAACAATGGGAGTAGTTGGTGTGGCTGGCTTAGATTCCGAGTTGTGACAATTGTTGACATTTTGGACATTGCATAAATGTCGCTTCCTGGCGGAATTTGAACTTCCTCCTCCGGCAAATCCTCCAACAATGGTATTGATGAATCCGCGTATGTTATTTCCTTCTGAAGATTTGTCTATGTGTTGCGGGTCGGTACTATTTGTACTCGGCTTGTTTTCTTCTCGTGCATTTGCTTGATCATAATTGCTTTGTTCAGATCGGCCTGGGTAACCTTGATGTCGTCCTTGATATCGATTCGAATATGTACCTCGTCCTCTGCCACGTCCTCGGAAACCTCCTCGAGAAGCTTGGCCACGTTGGATATATTGCCCAAGTTGACCAGCTTGAATCAACTCTTCGATCCTGTCTTTGAGACTCCAACATTCTTCTGTTGTGTGTCCGTAATTCCTGTGATAGCGATAATGTTTGCTCTTGTCGGCATTGGCCGAGTTATATGCCGGGGGGGTAAGGAGATCAGATCTGCATGGTTAGCTTCCTCTAAAATGTTAACTCGAGGAGCATTAAGGGGTGTGTAAAAATCATACCTGGGACCTCGTGCTTGACGAGGTCTTTTAGATCTTTGATCGAAGTGACTTTTTTGCTTCTCCTTACTACTCGATTCTCCCTTGACAGTGAGGCCATCTCGAATATGGTTACAGAATTCAGCATGTTCTTCCATTTGGATGTATCCGGCCGCGCGTGCTCTAAGTTCGTCCATACTTGCTGGCTGGTGTCAGCAAAGGCTATCAACAAAGGGTCCGGGCTTGAGTGCCATAAGCATAGAATGGAGGGTGACTTCAGGATTAAGGTTACGGATTTTGATGGAAACGCTAGCAAAATGTTCCATAAAATGCCTCAAAGATTCATCGTCTTGTTGTCGCAGGTTGGACAACGCGGCCGAAGTAATGTGATGAGGTCTGCTAGTGGCATATTGGGCAGAGAAAAGGCGAACCAAGGTGTCAAAATTATCAACAGATCTGAGTGGTAGTTGTGTGTACCAACTAAGGGCAGCCCCTTTGAGTGAGGTTGGAAATACATGGCACATGATGGCGTCATCATTCGTGTAAAGGTTGATCTAGGTAACATATGCGTCGATGTGCTCGTCGGGATTAGTGGTTCCGTCGTATCGGTCAATGTTTAACGGTTTCCAAGCAGGTGGAAGAGGGACTTCCATGATTCCATCAACGAAGGGATGTCGTCGAGTGGAATGAGGATCATACATAGGACGACTGATGTGAGTGTGTTCAGATCGATGAGTCCGACTGGGTTTTGGAGGGTATGTAGGATTGGGAGAAGATTAATGCTCTTCTGCAGTAGGAGGAACATGGCTGGCGTGGTGAGTGTATGGTGGCGGTTGATTTTGCTGCCATTGGGCTCTGAACGCGACATGTACGACACGTAACTGTTGCAAGTCGGCTTCATGCTATTTACGAAGATTTTCCATCGCCGCCGTATGTTGTTGTTGCATCAATTCTATCTGTTCAAGTAACCGTCGCAGGGCCGAATTATCTTCCATATTTGGTGTGTTTGGACGCGGTATACTTGTCGCTCTGTTGGTTTGACTTCAGGTTGAAACCATAAGGGTGAAGGAGGAAAAGTTTTACCAGGCCCTCCTTCTAGTGCCAAATGTTCTTACAAGAATCAGGTTGGTTCTTAGCTCGGGGAAATTACATCCTTCCTCTTCATCTCGGTTTTGCTCTTGTAAGGAATTGAATGAAGTTAGTCTCCAAGATTAGACTTCTCGGTTGATCTTTTCCTCATGCACCTTGGATGTACCTGCAAAAAGGACTCCGACGATCAAGTTAGTTATCTGAATATCCCTCATGTTTATCATTATATCCTTACCTATTCTTTGTGGTTATTCCTCAGGTAACTGCATAACTGCTTACGCGGTTATTTCCTTCTCGGCAGTTGAGCCGATTATCATAAATGATGTATTCAATGTCATTAACATATTGAGATATATTGCCCTTCTTTATGCCTAGTGTAACACATATAATCTTTACGTCAACTCAGCTCGGCATGTATTATCATCAACTTGCCCGAGCTATGATCTCGGTCAAGCCGTGCTATGAGCTCGGTTAAACTCGGCTTTAAGTCAGGTTGGTACAGAAAGGATTTTATCAATAATTTTGGACACTTAATTTTGTGTCATTATTTCTCTATTTTTACTTCTGTGTCAATTATTTTTTCTCCTATCTCACATAATTTGATGACTTTGAATCAGCAAGTCCAACATAAAAATCTATGTGTTTGCTACAATACTGCAATTTGCTGTGAGTGAATCTATGTATTTGCTATTCTTTGACATTACAGTATTGAAATGTGGATTCAATGATACTATTGTACTTATCTCAATTGGCACTTCTTGTGCGCAATTGACTTTATTTAATAAAATTGTTGCTTTCCAAAAAAAAAAAGTCCAACATAAAAATGAATAAAAGAGAAACAAGCAAAAATGTTATTTTGCGTATGCTATTTTTATGTTTCCACACCCGTTGCTTTTATATTTTAGGTTTCTTCGTTCATCGCTTGTATGTTTTGGATCCTCACACTAGTATATGTTTTGTGTCGATTTTTCTACTATTTTTATCTTTTGGCTTGGTTCAATACACATTGCTTTTATGTTTTGAGTCTTTATACTTGTTACTTTTGTATTTAGGGCTCTTGCGCGCCTACTATCTTTATATTTCGAGTTCCTACTCTCTATCTTTCATATTGTTGGGTCTCTATATTTATTATCATAATTTTATTTTAGAATTCATAGATGTACTTATCTTTACAACAATAATTTGAAAACATAATTTTTTTTTTCATATTTATTATTTATATTTATAAGAAAACTCATTCTCAGCTTGAAATGTGTGTTGCATTTGACCATTTTCTTCTCCCAATTCTTGCCCTTTTTGCCACAATTATTTCTCACAATTTCCTTTCAAGTATGCTTTTTTAAACAAATCTTATCTATAAAAGAACTATCTTTTTGTGTCATTCAATTCTTCCTAGATACATGAATGTATAAATACATAAGTCATATTTCAAAGAATCTTGCAAGAAATTTATTCTAATTAAGTAATATCTCATCAAAGAATATTTTTAAAAATTTCTAAAAATCTCTTTAGAAATCTCTCTTAAAAATTTATCTTATACACTAATTGATTATATACATAAAGATAGTATCATTAGTCAAATAATTAAAGATAAATTTAATTTTACATGTTTGGACATTGTTAAGACAACATCCAAACTAATCACAAACATAAAATATTGTGACAAACTTAAAAGTGGAGGTAGTGTTTTTTACATCGATTTCATGTCAGGTAGAAAAAATAATTTTCGTTCTACAAGAGTATGATCAACATCAACAATTCTATAACCAATATAAAATTTTCATTTTAAGTAATATTAAATATTGTTACTTTAATAATGAATATTTATTGCAGAAAATTTTCGAACCACTAATTTCCTCAATCTATATCCATTGTTACCCCACTACATCTCACTGTTTAATGGTTATGGTAAAGATATAAACAATGTTAATCATCGAAATAAGTTGTTATGTAGCTATGGAGTGAATGAAAGATGAATTTAATGAGATGCATTCTTTTAGAACTTTTAAGCACATTGAAAGAAAATTTTGAAACATTTTATTCAACTTCACTATTATATGATGAATTTACATATCATGGGTCCTTTAGTTTTCATGTAGTACTACAATACATGAAATTAAAAATATATTCATCATAACTAATATATTGTAATCTCATTTATGAAAATTATGTGCAAGAGACTCGTAGGAAAGACACTTTCTAATGTAAGTTAAGAGTTTGATTGATATCATCGACAATAGCTTCAGCATCCATTTTAACTCCAAATAAACCTCTTTTTGACAGTCCTGTGCAATACAATCCATATTCACCTTTCCAGTGATTTGGAAATTCATTTTTTGGCATCCCCTCATCGTTTAGAATATATTTGTAATCCTGCAATATAAATTAACACCAATCAATTAATTAAAATCATTCTTAATTACTATATATTATCTTTTTGCTTGACTAAATGGGTAAATATATTCTTTACTATTTGGCAATGTAGATAAGGAGTGGAATATTAGAATTTGTTTAAGAGATTTGAAAAAAATAAAACTTTTGCTAAAAAATTACATATTAATAACTACAACTTATATATCTCATACCTTAAGTCACATATTAACTATGCTTCTATAGCCAGTAGCAAAAACGATCGCATCAAACTCTTTTGTTTCATTATTTCCAAAAATGACTTTCTTGTTCTCAATTCCCGCTATAGGAGAAGGAATTACCTGTTGAGAGTTCATAAGAAAAATCTTGAATTAGGAGATCCCAATACTAAAGTGAAATTTAATATTGTAATTAAAGAAAAGTTCCAATCTCAACTATTAATTATAAATTTTGCTTTGATTCAATTAAAAAATTTCTTAAGAATAATATATTTATATCGTCAATTATTAAGATAAAAAGTTGAAGAAATTTGTACTTAAATATCATCACTGAAAAAATGTTTTCGATTGCTGAGAAGGTATGCATTCTAAGAATCTTTTATTTTTAAAACTACATAACAATTGCATGCATGGTTGTGACTTGTGAGTACCTTAATTGCCCCATCCTTAATCTTTGCAATGGTTCCGACATCGATAACTGGAGACCTTCCAATAACACCCTTAAGATAGAATGGTCCCTTTTTGGGGCGATAAATTCCATACTCAGAGAGATCGCCATATTCCATGTCTGCCAAAAAGGTAACCATAGTGTCCACAACATCAACCGATAAATGCTTCAGCGCACACATACCTTGATGAATCAATTCTTTGGTGAGGACATGAACCTACAAATTATATTAATCATAAACATTTTAATTTTATGTAGAAGGAAATTAATCTATACTATATACGGGAATAAAATAAATAAATATTTTTTACCGGGTTTCGGATAACAATAGAAGTTCTTGCACCAAAATCTTGGAGATCATAAGCAATCTCCATGCCAGAGTTACCACAACCAACTACTAAAACCTCTTTGGATTCATATTTTGAACCTGATTTGTAGTATTTGGAGTGCACTATCTCTCCTTCAAAGCTTCCTAGTCCTGGCACATTAGGAATATAGCCTTCACTGTTTTCACCTGTGGCAATCACAAGAAACTTAGCCACGTAAACTTCCACCTTGTCTTCTTGAGTGTTCTTTGCTTCTACCCTCCACTTGTTCCCAACTTGATCGTACTTGGCAGACTCAACAAAACGAGAGTAAAGAGGGTTTATGTTGAAACGTGCAATGTATGTGTCTATGTATTGAAGAAAGTCTGCTTTGGATAGGAATGTTGGGGCTGAAGGTGGGTGAGGCATGAGAGGCAAAGAGCAAAACTCGCTAGCCAAATGAAGGTTTACTCTATCATAAGCATTTTTTCTCCAAAGAGAGACACTACAATCCTCTTTCTCAAGTATTATGTGAGAGATACACTTTTCTGATAGGCATGCTGAAATTGCAAGCCCACCAGGACCTCCACCCACAATTACCACTGTTGCTTCCTCCATTTTCTTAACTTTCTTGATCGATATTACTCACAATTACTTGTTTATGTTCAAAGGCTTCCAAAGTTTATATTATATACATTTGGCATTGCTAATTTGCGTGCAGTAGTTCATGAACCAAGGAAATTTTTTTGTTCCGGTGGGATTCATTATTTTAAATGAATTTCTATTTATGATTTACTAAAAAAAACCTACCATAAGGAGATACGTATAGTCAATGTTAAGGGTTGTAAAATTAATGAATAATATTAGCCTTTGGACTTTAGAGCTAAATGCATATAATTTAGTTAATCACATTTAATATATATATTAAAAATATTAAAAGTATACATGACCCTTTTTTATAATAATTGATTAAGTATCTTATATTGCATATTTTCTTAAAAATAACTTATTTTTCTTGCATTTGATATCTCGGTCAATGGAATGAATCTTATCATCATTAATCTTGACTACATACAGAACTATAGATGAATATTCATATAATTGAATTAATCTTATTTATATTTTGAAAAATGTTGTGTTTGATACAAAACCAGTGTTTTCTAAACAATGACCATGTTCTTTTGCTTTGTATAGAAATTAAATAAGACTCCTATTAATCATCTAATATTAAATATACTTTCTAGTAAAAATTTAATAAGATTCCTTATGTAGTATATTAAATTAGGATATATATATTTTCTAAGAAAGTGACTTATTTTTGTTGAAAAATATGAGGAAATGAAATATTAGAGACAACTTATTTAATGGATTGCAAATTTACGGTGGAAGTAAACTTAGGTATATTATTATGGCAATCACCTTTTATGATGGGTATTTTGGATATTTTTTGTTGATCAGGAATGTAATAGATCTTGATAACATAAAATGTTTGCACATTCTATATATGACGGATCAATATCTAACATAAAAAGTTCACTTTCTATGTTGTATGGTTAGTGTCTCTCATAGTAAGTGTAGGTCAAGATGAATATTAATACATTAACACCTATATTCTATGACGGGTATGCTATTACCTGTCATAGAAGGTGCACTTTCTATGTCAGAAAACGTTACATCCATCATAGAATGTGTAATTTTTTTAATATCCTATTCATTTTTTAAACTTTTCAAAACTTGCACAACAGAAATACATTTCAGATAGTTCAAAACAACATATTATTGTCCAATTCAATACAAGTATAAAATATAATATCTATTATTTAAATTAAAAATGTACAAATTAAACTACATAGCAAACTAATTAAGAGAGTTAACAAGAAAGTTAAATTTAACAATAATTGTCATTAATTAATAATAATGACAATTTGATGGAAAACTTGTTGGAGAATCCGGATTGATGTGAATCCTCTTCAAGTTCCTCCCTAGATCTTTGGCTCCTTGATTCTTCCTAAGCTTTGCTAAGGTCTCCAATGGAGGAGGAGACCTTAGAACCACCATGGTTTGGTGGAGAAATCTCCCAAGAGACGCCACTCCTTGATGAAGAGATAAGTCTCTTCAATTCTCACCACACTCTTCTAGTGAAGGGATAAGAGAATTGGATGAATATCAAAGAGGTTTAGGGACTTTTAGAAGAGAGAAATCTGAACAATTATTCAGAAATGAAATCTCAATATCTCCAAAATTGTTTTATAATGAAGGAAAAACGAAAATATAGGAGTAGGAAGCTTGGAGAGCAAGCTAGCCTTAACCGTGGTTCACTAGGAACCATGGTAAGGTCTAGCTAACCATCCATGGTCTAGAGGCTTGGAGAGCAAGCTACTCACTTAGCTTGCTTGGTAAGCAAGCTAAGGAGAAGCTTGTGCTTCAAGCTTCTAAGCTTGAGTGTGAACAAGCAATGTGAACACAAATCAAGGTGGGCGGCTCATGGACTTTATTTTACTCCAACCGGTTTTGAAAAAATGTTGATTTGGTTTAGTTAGATTCATCCAATGTGAATGAAACCTAGCTAAATCAAATCTATGAAAAATTAGGAGTAAAATGAGTCTAATATGTAAAATTTTGCCTAGGCCCATCTCTAGGTCCAATTGCTAGTAACACTCTCTAGCTTGCTAGTTACACTCTCTAGCTTACTAATGTCACTCCCAATCCTACTACTAGAAAACTAAGAAAAGAGTGTATTTCTAGATTAGGTTAAATGGAGTCAAAGTGTCCAAGTAACCTACCCTAGAAACAATATACAATAGCTAATAAAAAGAAATAAAGTGCCTCACAAATACAAAGGCAAAAATACACCTATACAAGTATATACTATATACAAGGTACAAGAAATCAAACTATACAATGTATGTACAATAGAGACTATGAGACTAAAAAGAGGAATCATACTCAATACTCATATTGAGCATAGGTCTAAGAAGCACCTCCTCTCTAGATGCCTCCTTTAGCCTCCTAACCATGGACCTAGTTAAAGGCCCAATGGTCTTCAAGTGTGAGCCTCCTTGGATCAACCTTCACCCTTCTTGGTCTTACCTCTTCCAAAGGGATCTTTGGGGATTAGATTTCCATCACAATTACTATAACATAATACAAATATTATCAAATAACAATGAATCTAAACTAAACTAGTCAATGTACAAAAAGAAAACTAAAAGAATTTAGAAAAACATAAATCAACCTTCAATTGCCTCAAGAAAAAAAAAAGTCCATCTTCTGTGGATATCTTTCATGTCTTCATAAGCAAATGGAGTTGAATTTTTGAATATCTACACAATTAATTCAAAATAGAGATAAGTTAAACATTAATTGATCATTAAACTTTTGCATAATCATTTAATGTAATTAATTTAATTTAAAAATATATTACCTTTCTCCATGACTTTGTAATGTTGTCAGTAATGATGGTGAGCATGTGCATTTATCATGTAATAGTCACACTTATGATTACCAACTTGACGTACTTACTATAATTTAGTGAATATAAAACATAAATAAATCATATTTAAAATATATTTTAATTGAACTTTGACTATACTATTTGGTTGATAGTTGACTTATTTTAGGGGCAATATATTGAGTCTTCTTCCTAACTTTCAAAGGAAGCCCCTACAATATCAAGCTTGCTTCCAAAGACTTATGAAAATAAATGATAAATAGAAAATAGTTAAAGAATACAATTTTTGTTTCATAAAATTATATATATATATTATAATAATTATTAATATTAATAGTCGCACTTATGATTACTAACTTGACGTGCTTACTATAATTTAGTGAATATAAAACATAAATAAATCATACGTAAAATATATTTTAATTGAACTTTGACTACTATATGGTTGATAGTTGACTTATTTTAGGGGCAATATATTGGAGCTTCTTCCTAACTTTCAAAGGAAGTCCCTGCAACATCAAGCTTGCTTCTAAAGACCTATAAAATGATAAATAGAAAATAGTTAAAGGATACAATTTTTATTTGTTTCATAAAATTATATATAATAATAATAATAATAATAATAATTGAGAACCCAATTAATATTAATAACTAGTTTATAAGTTTAAGATCTGTGTATGAGTGTACATCAATATACATAAGTATACATGAATTATTCTTTCAATAGAAAATGATTCAAAATTTCTCCTATATTTCTTTTAAAATTTAAATTTTAATAATATTGAGTAGATTTTAAAAATAATTTTATTTATTTTTAAAAATTAATTTTATTGACATAATTAATATTAATAATTTAAATAAGTTAATAGGTTAAATCAAACTTTAAAAAAGTTAGCTTAGACTTATAAATAAAATTTATGATAAATATTAATAGACCGAATTTAGACTAATTTTATATAACGAGTCTAAGCTATATATTTGAAATTTAGCCTAATTTAACATATTCACATCCCTAACTATCATTTGGTGGACATGAAGATCCCGAAATGCCCAAGTTTTTTCCAATGAGAACCCCTCATTGTTTAATACTGCCCTTATCCAACAAATGAGATAGGTCGCTACTATGCCACAAATTCTCCTAAATGTTGGGTCCATTGACGATGTGACATACTTTCCAGGATGACATAATGGTGGAGAATGTCGACAACAGTTTCACTGACAATCTTGATCAAGTTGGTTTCGGTGGACTTATGAAGAGCACAAATCGGGTATGGCATTTCATTTCTATCCTATTACAAGTTTTAGAAGACTCCCTCCTAGTATTAGTTTTGCACTTCATGTCGATGAAGTAGACACCAAGTTCTTGCGCATGTAATCTTGTTTTTCTGGTTGTTTTGTTTTATTTTTCTTCAATTACCAAAAAAAATGACAATGTAAAATACTTTCCAGGATGACATAATGGTGGAGAACGTCGACAGTAGTTACACTGGCAATCCTAATCAAGTTGGTTTCGGTGGACTTATGAAGAGCACAGACGGGGTATGGCATTTCATTTCTATCCCATTACAAGTTTTCGAAGACTCCCTCCTAGTATTAGTTTTGCGCTTCATGCCGATGAAGTAGACACCAGGTTCTTAGGCATGTAATCTTGTTTTTCTGGTTGTTTTGTTTTATTTTTCTTCAATTACCAAAAAAAAATGACAATATGACATACTTTCTAGGATGACATAATGGTGGAGAATGTCGACAACAATTACACTGGCAATCCTGATCAAGTTAGTTTCGATGGACTTATGAAGAGCACAAATGGGGTACGACATTTCATTTCTATCCCATTACAAGTTTTAGAAGACTCCCTCCTAGTATTAGTTTTGCGCTTCATGTGGATGAAGTAGACACTAGGTTCTTGCGCATGTAATCTTGTTTTTCTGGTTGTTTTGTTTTATTTTTCTTCAATTACCAAAAAAAATGACAATGTGACATGCTTTCCAGGATGACATAATGGTGGAGAATGTCGACAGTAGTTACACTAGTAATCATGATCAAGTTGGTTTCGGTGGAATTATGAAGAGCACAGATGGGGTATGACATTTCATTTCTATCCCATTACAAGTTTTAGAAGACTCCCTCCTAGTATTAGTTTTGCGCTTCATGTCGATGAAGTAGACACCAAGTTCTTGCGCATGTAATCTTGTTTTTCTGGTTGTTTTGTTTTATTTTTCTTCAATTACCCAAAAAAAAATGAGGGACTCAATTCCAAATTTATTATTAGGAGGAAGATTTATTCATATAATCATGGAGCAGTCTCATGATTTAATTTTTGCCCACCATTCATGGTGTTAGTAGACTTAATTAGTAACATCACATAGAGTTCAAAGGCTAGCTACTCCTCACTTGTGAAACTCGAGTATAGCAAAATAAGAATCAATATAGAAGGCACGAAATCGAGAAAAACCAGCAGAAAGACCAAGCTGTTTGAATTGTTGTTCAGTTCTATGCTTTCCCTTAGTTATGTACATTATCATTACGAATATGTCACCACTCAGTAATGCTCTTGTTCGGTGACTCTCGTCTATTAGCTCCGGTAGCACGGGTTCGCAAACTATTATTTTTCCCTCATCTGGAAGTGCCTTGTAACAATTCTGCAGCACTAGCTTAGATTCCTCGTCTGTCCATCCTAAAAATACCCACTGCATGTTCAATCAACACAAAAAATAATCGATATACGTGAATTAAATTAATTGGAAATTCCACTGATTTTAATTATGAAGACTTAAAAACCATTGTTAAGATGGTATTTGTAACGAGAAATTACAGTAAGAGAAAGGAAGAATAGAAGGCTGAAATCAAATTATTATTGAGTTAATGAAATATAAGAGGATGAGAGTATTTAAAGGGTTGTAATATTACAACTAACTGAAACATATATATCTCCTAAAATATGGGAGTAAGAAAATTAACTCTTAATTCACATTTGGTTTCCTTATACCTCCTTTCAAACTCAGTAGGTTTCTGATATACATTATAAGAAAGACGCAAATTTCCAACGAGAATAATCCGTCGGTAAATTATTATTCAACTTAATATATTTATTTATCTTAAATATAAGATATAAAATTCAAAAGATGTATTTATCCCTGTTTTATTTTCTAATTATTAACCATTAATAAAATACTAATTTAAAATCTTATCTAATTATATCATATTATGTTTATATCAAATTAAAAACCAGATATTAGTTATACAAAATTATTAAGATCATATTATAAATTATCAATAAGATTCAAGTTAAATAATTTAAAATAATTAATCTTTTAATTATATTATTAGCAAATAATTTATTCCAAAGCTAATCAATTTTTTCTATATTAATTATTAGTAAAATTTAATAACTTTTAATTTAATAGTTGAATCAATGAAATTCAACATGTACCATGAGTTATTGAGCGAAGTAACTTTACAAAGAGTTACTTTGTAAGTCATTTGATTCCTTTTCTCTCTCTCTCTCTCTATATATATATATATTTAAAATTTTATTGATCTTTTTTAATATATGATTGTCAATTATCGTCAAAAAATTATTACATTTTTTTGACAAATATAAATTAGTCAAAAATATTTCATGAGTAGTATAACTTTTCTTACGAATTTTTTTCATTAGAAATATAAGTTTTCTAATAGATTTATATCTGTCAGAAATTATCGACGAATAAATCCATTGGAAATTATCGATAGATATATCTGTTGGAAATATAAATTTTTTGACAGATTTGTATCCGTCAAAAATATAAATTCTTTGACAGATTTGTATTTGGCAGAAATTATCCGTCAGTAATATAACTTTTCCTACGAATTTTTTTTGTCAGTAAAATCTATCGAAAATATAAATTTTTTGACAGATTTATATCCGTCGATAATTTGCATTTTTCTTGTAGTGATACTTTGAGTTTGGGTCGCAAATCCAAAAAATAGTTGTTGTAGGAGCCTTTGTTAATAAATCTGCAATTTGAAATTTGGAAAGAATGTATTTTATTATCAATTTGCCTGTAGCAACTCTTTCTCTAATGAACCAAATATCCAATTCAAAATGTTTAATTTTTATTGTGAAGGACAGAATTAGCTATTAATAGCACTGCTCACATATTGTCACACCATACAATAGGTGTTCTTTTTAGAGGAATTTGTAGTTCATTGAGTAAGGATTGTATGTAGGAAATTTTTGCAGATAGGGATGCCAAACTGCTGAATTCTTCTTCTGTACTACTTTGGGATAGCACCTTTTGTTTATTAGGTTGCCATGAAATAATGTTTGATCCAAGATAGAGACAATAACATGTGGTTGATTTCATATTTGTTGGGTCTGCAGCCCAATCAAAGTCACTATATCCACTTATATCTAGAGGTTGTGAAGCTTTGAAATGAAGACCATAATCAAGTGTTCCTGCCAAATATCTTAAAACTCTTTTAGTAGATTTCCAGTGCTCCTCCAAGGGTTTGTGCATGAAATGGTAGAGCTTATTCATAGTGTAAGCTATATCTGGACGAGTGAAGAGACAATTGCATACTGTTGAAAATATAACACAACCAAGAAGATATCCGAAGTGACATCTAAGCAAAATAGCAAGGTGCAAAAACATGCAGCAAACATCTAGAAATCTGCATGGTGGGAAAGAAAGTTGAACTATGCAATTTCTACCTTTCAAGAGAACAAGGAAAACTGCAGGTAGTTTCAATCAACAGGGACTTCAACATCCATTTTTAGATCAAATAATCACCATTCATGGATAAATTGGCAATTGCCTTTGCTGATAGTATGCGAACAGCTTCATCATTATCTTTTCTAGTAAGCTTGAGCAAGGAAGTGAGGTCATCAACTTGAACCATATTGGTTTTGTTAACCTCTACATATTATAATAAATCAAATTACTATACAAAAAAAATTAAATACTCAAAAGAGAAGCAACAAGATTTTTTTAAAACCTGTTTCCACTATAACAATTGGAATTTTAGTTGATTGTGATTCTACAAATCCAAACAAAAAGGTTGAGAAATTACAAGAAGACATGGGCCAAACCTGTTTTCACAGTTGCAGTAGATTTTGTAGGTAATTGTGATTCTACAAATCCAAAAAGACAAATATGTAAGCTATAAAATAGAAAAAAAAAATTTAGATAAGATTGAAACAATAAACAAAAAGCAGTAAAAAATTACCATGAGTACCAAAGGGCATATGTGGCATTTCTGGTGCTTTTTCCTGGCCAATATTAGTACCAAAGACCTAATTAAGACATAAGAAAATAAAATTTTTTACAATCAAAATTTGAAAAAAAAAATTGTTTAAAAGCATTTGAATCATACCTGTCCAAATGAGCTTCCATTGAACTTTTGAGGCATAGATAGCTCCATTGGAAAATGTTTATACATGAATTTTCTAATGAAAGATAGTTCTGAAAGTAACATATCTTGATTTTGTTTCATCAAATTCATTTCTTCATCATGTTTTTCCTTTAACATCCTCACCTCTTGCTCTAATCTTTGTACTACCTCATTAGATATATTATCAGCAAAAGTACTTCCTATGGAAGATTTAGAACCCCACAACAAAGAAGGTGTTGGACCAAGCCCTAAGCCACGAACATAGCCACTTCTTTCAGCCCCCAATACTTGGGAATACACATCTCCTTCCCAAGCAACACTACCAATAGGTTTTTCATTAGATGCTTCACTATTGTTCAATTTTTCTTGCATCACATCCTATGTAAGCAAGTTTGAAGTTATTGTATACTCACAATTAATATAAAAATATTCAAAATAATTCAAATGGCATATATAATATATAACAAGTATAAAAATTGCATAAAAAATCTAACCACTATTTTTGCAGACACTTCATCCAATGGTCTTCCATCTTTACGTTTCTTATGAGTTAATATAAAGATTTCTTCCCTTGTAGGCTCCATCCCATCTATGGCCTAATAGGATTAAGTTGATGTCAAATAAATTCTCAAGACAAATGTAACAATACTATAATTTGTAAATTATCCACAAATACCTTTTCAGCCATTAAGGTTCTAATACTTTTGGATCCTCCAGTGTGAGGCATCTTTTGCTTTGTCCTATTATTTATATTTGCCTGGCTACGCTTCTGTTATTAAAATACACAATAACATCATATAATATATTTATAAAAAAATAAAGAGAAATATAAACTATGTGTTGGTCTTTTCTAAAGTTGTTACCTTTCCTTTATCAGAAAGCCAATAAGAGACAAGACCAGTCCATTGGTCCCTTGGTATACGAGTTGGTCTACTTTTAATCAAGGCATCTCTAGTCTTATACCTTGTCATGTACTGTAGACCCCTAAAATTGTCCGGGTCGGAAATAAAGCTAGAAGGCTCTCAAAGACTGAAGGAAGATCAGCCAGAAGGACTCCTGGAAGGCCCTAGGAGGGTTCTCTGTAGGTCTAGAGGTCTTAGGATAGCAAAAATAAGAAAAGTGGGAGGAATGAAGCTCAATACGGCCTCCCAGAGGATCACTACGGCCGTATTGAGTATTTTGAACTGCAATACGGCCGCGGCGAACTCAGTACGCCCGTATTGAAGTCTTTGAACTTCAATACGGCCGTACTGAATTCAATACGGCCGTATTGAAGTTCAAAAACTTCAATACGCCCGTATTGACCCCAGGGGCCGTACTGCGCCTCATTCCTATAAATATGACGTCAATTTGACGTCATTTGACACTTTTACACTGAGTTTTAACCCTCTTCTTGAGGATTCTGGGTTTTTTTGAGCAGTGCTCTGCCTGGAAATCACTCGGAGAGTTGATCCGACGAAGTTTTTGAGTTCTGAGCATTTTGCTTGAGTCTCGAACTAAGTCGAAGGGAAATCCATCGGATTTCCAAAGTCAAAAATTTTATAGGAGGGAGCGAGCGGTCTTGTAGAGGGAGGGAACGCCAAAACGCTTCCCAATTTCTGTCAAGATATATAAGAAAGCACGCTTCAAAGGTTTATCTCTTTAAAGTCCCTTCTTTTACCGCTTTCTGTGTGTACATATTTAAACTGTCATCATGTAGATAGTTAATTTGTAATTGTTTAGAATAAATAGGGGTAATTTAGTAATTTCACACTATTATTTTTAGAAATAATCTGTCATAGGGAACCCGAAAGGGGCGCTGTGGGGTGCTAACACCTTCCCCACGCGTAACCGACTCCCTTACCCGACTCTGGTTGTAATGGCCGAAGTCGATTTTTGAATCGATTGCCTTAAACCTCTTTTTCCAATGTTTTGAGTAAAACATTGGTGGCGACTCCATGAACCCTTTTACTACGAAAACAACTAATCCATGGAGGGTCCCGCTTGGGATTAACATGGATTGGTGAGACATTTAATAAATAAATTGGATAAGATCGACAAGGTCTCAGTTTGAGAACAAGTCGTTCTAATAATCCAATACATTTTCAAAACTAAAATAAAAGCGAGCTCGACCGTCTTCGCGACCGCCGAGGCCCGTTTGGGCCGGTGGCGACACTCAGTAGTTTCAAAGGGTTGAGCAATTTGGTCCTAGGGGTGCATCTCAGACATGGGGGTTCAAACGCTCAGTAGTTTCAAAAGGGCTCAGCCCTGAAGTTACTTCACAATAAAGAATTCTCCAAATCACTCAGCCCTTTGGGAATGGCTCAATGGTTCCCTCTCTCTCTTCCATACTCTATTTTAATTTTCAACACATATATATATATAAGGATTTTGGGTAGGAAACAGAGGAGTAACACAGGGAGAAAAGAGCAAGAGTTGAAGAATGATTTCGAGGTCCAAGAGCTAGTTGGGAATGGGGGTTCTAAGGGTTCCTATCTTTTTCTATACCCATTATCTATGGTTTATAGATTGGTTTTCTTCATAATGAGGAGTTGATCTTCTTTTGTAGTTGGGATTAAATGTAATCATCAAACTCTTATGTATTCCTTTTGATCCATATATATATAATGATCTGTTATTTAGTATTAGTAATTTTGATTCTATTCTTAATGTTGAGATAAATTGATCACTTATTTTTTATCTTTGATTTGGATTTCGATTGGAAAACACTTTCTAAATCTAGTTTCGAATCAAATCACCTAATAGTTTCAAAGGCTAGGAATAGATTTGGAACTATTTGTTGAAACAATTCTTACTCATCATATAAGGTCTCCGACTTAATAAAGTGAGGAATCATTTATTAAGTTTGACTCCTTAGAATTTCAAAATTCAAGGAATTGATTTAGAATGAACTTAGTGAATTCAATGATATCGGATAATAGAAGTTAAACATGAAGGAATCATAGGAATGCATAAGAGTGAGATAGAAACTTAATCCCAACGACTTTACATATTGACATTTCTCTATTTTAGAAATTTTAAGTGTTTCTTAGTGTTTGAACCATCTTTGTTAATGAAAATTTCATGAATTAATTTATTGCAACTTTTACCTTAACAAGTATTAACAATAATCCGTTAAATCACAATTATCTTTCAAGTCCTTGAGGTTTGACAACCCTTACTTCCTTATATTATAGAGACTTGGTACGCTTGTCTCAAAATCTTAACAAGAACCCTGTCTCAGGTGTGAGTTATCTATGGGGTAGTGATAAGTGTATAATTAGTATGATGAAATATCAATTTGAGATACTTATCTAGCATAATTTTTGTATATACGTGATATAATTTTGGAAAATACACATGGAATCAAAGAAGGGCTCTTAAATTAAGTTATTACAAGGAGTGATGAGTCTTTTAATCAGATTTTTCTCTTATTTTGTAGCTTTTAAGGGCTGAGCACTTTCAAGCCAGAGAGCTTAGCAAGTGCAGCAGAGGAGAGGCGCTTAGCCGTCTCCAAGCACTGAGCAGTTTTGGCCTTGGAAGAATGAGTACTCTCTACCTCATAGGTGCTCAGCGGTTTTGAAGCGCTCAGCCCTTTTGGATTGCTTAAGAATGAAGGACTCTTTCAGGCGCTCAACGGATAAAAAGGGCTCAGCCCTTTGGATTACTTCATCTTCAATCTGCTCAGCCGTTTCCAAGCGCTGGGCGGTTCCTTCTCTTTCCTGCCTACTTTGTTTTTATTCCAGCAACTATAAAAGGGCAGAGGAGAGAGAAATTGAGTGACAGATGTTACACGAAGAGAAGAACAGAGACGGAGAAAGAAAACAGAGCACCTTGGAGCTCGTGGGAACGCATTTCTTGGGCTGATCTTTTTCTTCTACCTTTCCTCTTATTATTTTGTGCTTTCTTCTTCTATGGAGAGCTAAAGCTCTAGGGTTGGGATTAATGTAATCATCAAACTCCTTTGTATTCCTTTTTGATTCATATACATATTACATCTATTACTTAATGTCAGTGATTTGTATTCTATTCTTAATGCTTTGATAAACTGATCATTTATCTTTGATCTTGGATTTAGAATTTGGTTGGAAAGCATTTTCTAAATCTAGATTTGAAACAAATCACCTATTAGTTTTGAAAGCCAGGGATGGTTTTGAAATTAATAGTTGCAACAAGTTCTGATTCTTAATGCAAGACATTTAACTAAATGAAGTGAGGAATCATTCATTGAGTTAAATATCTTAGAATTTCTTATGCCAAGGCATTGGGTCTGGACGAATATAGAGAACTCAATGGCAATGAGTAATGGAATCATTTGCAAGAATCAATAGGAATACATAGAAGGGAGATTGATGAAATTTAATCCCAACTGTTCATCATATCTGTTTTCTTAAATTTAATCTGATTTTGGTTACTTAAGTTAAATCACTGCTCATATTAAATATTTGACATGTGTGAATACTCAAACTTTGAAATTACACGTAACAATTAGTATAATAGAAATCAAGATCTACTTCACAAGTCCTTAAGGATCAACAACCTTTTACTATATTACAGAAAATTAGGTGCGCTTGCTCAGAAAACCAACAGGTAGCAGGATTAACCTTCAATCCCGTTGTTTGTATTTGAATGCATATAGGATTAAACCCAAAATTAATTGTGTATGTACTATGAATCTATCATTCCCTTGCCTCTTAATTATGTTGTTATGATGTAATTATGTTTATGATTTGTGATATTGTCTCTATTTGTAAATCTTCATTGTTTGTGAATTCCCAATTTGTAATTTTGTTTCTCATCCATAGAATTGCCTATGAGTGTGAATCGATACGTGTATGTGGGTTTTCGGGAGAATCCTAATAATTAAAATACAAATCAAATTATTGGAGGAACAATTATGATTAGGTAACCCTTTTTCTAAAAATGAGTTTGTGAGAATTGTAGAACTTGATGTGAGTATAATTAATGAATTATGCAAAAGTTTCATTTATGATACCATGGCGGACGCCACTCGGGGGCCACTAAGCATGGGGTGTGACAAAAGAGCTTGGATCTTTGTGGCAATCGCACCAGGCGTGGGGAGGTACGCGTCAAGCATGAGAGTCAAAAAGTGCTCTCGGTGGTGTTAACATCGAGCATGATAGTTCTCATGTCAAGTGAGATCTCCATGAGACTCCCTGTCGTTAACTTGTTGGGCGGGGACAAACCACACAGGACATAATTCTTCTAAAGGCTTTTGACCTCGACTATGTCAAGCATAGGATAACCTATGTCGGCCCTACCCCATGCCTGAAACTACAATGTTTACACTTGTTTAGGAAATGTGAATAACTTTGATAGAAAAAATATTATGACCTAATTGAGTATGATAAGTCTATTAGATGTATTTGAGAATATTATAATGGAAGAGAAATTCAAGAGATGTGTTCTTTAGGACTTTTAAGCATGTTGAAAGAAAATTTTGAAACATCTTTATTGAGCTTCACTATTATATGATATATTTACTAATCATGGGTCCTTTATTTTTCATGTAAGTACTACAATACATGAAATTAAACTAAACTCAACAAAAAAATTGCAATCCCATTTATTGAAAGTTAAGTGACAATGACTCATAAAAGATACTTTCTAATGTAAGTTAAGAGTTCGATTGATGTCGTTAACAATAGTCTCAATATCCATTTTGACTTTTTAACAATCCTGCGTAGTACAATTCATATTCACCCTTCCAATGGTACGAAAATTCATTTTTCAGCATCTCCTCATCATTTAAAATATATTTGTAATCTTACAATAAACATTAATCAATTTAATCAATTCAAACACACTTAATATTACTATTGTCATTTGTTTGAAGAAATGGCCATATATTCCACGTTTTGGCAACTTAGATAAGGAGTAGAATATTAAAATTTGAGAGATTTGAAAACAATAAAACTTTTGCTCAAAAACTACTAATTAATAACTACAAGTTATATATATATCATACCTTAAGTCATGTATTGACCTGGCTTTTATACCCAGTAACAAACACAATTGCATCAAACTTCTTTTCTTCATTATTTTCAAAGGTGGCCTTGTTTTCCTCATTGTTTTCCTCGATTCTTGCTATAGAAGAAGAAATTACCTATTCAGAGTACAAATTAATGAGAAGAAAAATCTAGAAATAATCCCCATAATTAAAAAAAGTGACATAATGTAAAACTTTCTTAAAATAATATAAAGTTCAATAAGTTTATACTTTATCATGAGAAAATTTTGTTTTCGCTTATTCATAGCATTTTCAAGAATATTTTATTTTCAAAAATGTAAATATATATATATATATATATATATATATATATATATATATTCTCTTTTATTATATAAATGTAACGATTGCATGAATTAATGGTTATAACTTATAAGTACCTTAAGTGTTCCGTTCTTAATCTCTGCAATAGTTCCGACATCAATAACTGGAGACCTTCCGGTAACATCCTTAAGATAGAACGGTCCTTTTTTGGGATGATAAATTCCGTAATTAGATAGATCGCCATATTCTGTATTTGCCAAAAAAGGTAAAGATAGTGTCCACAATATTCACGGTAAATGCTTCAACAAACGATACCTGGATGGATCAATTTTTTGGTGAGGACATGAACCTACCAATTAAATTAATTACAAACATTTTTCATTTTATTCTAAAGGTAATTATTTAATCTATATATGGTATTTATAAAAAAAATTTAAGAAAATTACCGGGTTTCGAATAACAATAGAAGTTTTTGTACCAGAATCTTGGAGATCATAAGCAATCTCCATGCCAGAGTTTCCGCAACCAACTACCAAAACTTCTTTAGATTCATATTTTGAACCCGATTTGTAGTATTTGGAGTGCATTATCTCTCCTTCAAAGCTTCCTAGTCCTGGCACATTAGGAATATAGCCTTCACTGTAGAGAGGGTTCTTGAGTGTTCTTTGCTTCTATCCTCTACTTGATCATACTCTGCAGACTCAACAAAACGAGAGTAGAGAGGGTTTATGCTGAAAAGTGCAATGTATCATGTCTATGTATTGAAGAAAATTTGCTTTGCATAGGAATAATGTTGGGGCTGAGGGTGGGTGAGGCATGAGAGGCAAAGCTAGCCAAACGAAAGTTTACTCTATCATAAGTATTTTTTCTCCAAAGAGAGGCACTACAATTCTCTTAATTTCTCAAGTGTTACGTGAGAGATACACTTTTGTGATAAGCATGCTGAAATTGCAAGCCCACCAGGACCTCCCCTATAATTACCACTTTTGCCAATTCCTCCATTTTCTTGATCTATTTACTCACGATATTTCAAGCACCAGCACTGGCTTATTTCCAGACCAATAAATTTGGCTTGCGAACTTCATGTTATATATGTGTCGATGGTCGTTTACGTGCATGCAAGTGATGCAATGGTTTATGAACCAATGCCATTTTTCTTTTCTTCTTGTTCGTGCTTCATTATCTTAGAAAAAATACCATATATATGCGGACATATACGCATAGTTAATTTTAGGGATTGGTAAAATCAATGAATAACATGGTAACTATTAGCATTTGTACTTTAATTAGAGGTCAATGCATATAATTGAATTAATCTTCTTTTATATATTAACGCTTTACATGACCTTTTCTTTTTTGTAATTATTGAAGATTCATTTTATTCATCTTATATATTGATTATTTTTTTTTCAAAGTGACTTATTTTGCCTACATCAATACATCACCCCTCGATTGAATGAATCTTAGATTTTATCATTAATTTGTACACTACAACAAAAAATATCATTAACGACTATTATTTAGTGACAATAAGACAATTGCCTCTATATCATTTTTAATTAAAGTTTTTAGTGGCCAATAAAAATTAGTCGGTAAAAAACTTTATTTATAGTGACAATTTTTAAAAATTACCATTAATATTAATTTTTATTTTACATAAGACAAAGCTTATGGCCTCAACAACAAGCTAATGGGAGGATGTATCTACCCCCTACTTATTTTACAATGTCATTGGAGGAAAAGAAGTTGTTCTTTGAAGTACTTCAAAATGCTAAGTTTCCACATGGTTATGCATCTAACATCTCACGTTGCATTCGTAAACGAAACATTTCAGGGTTGAAAACTCATGATTGCCATGTGCTAATGCAAGAACTTCTTCCTCTAGCTTTGCGAGGAACAATAGATCAAAAGGTGAGTTCTGTTTTGATTGAACTGTGCACATTTTTTCGGGTGCTTTGCAGTAAAGTACTCAAAGTTGAAGATTTAAACTTACTTGAAGAAAAAATTGCATTAACACTATGTAATATGGAGAAACTCTTCCTCCCATCTTTTTTTACAATTATGGTACATTTGGTTATTCACTTGGCAACTGAAGCGAAAATCGCAGGGCCGGTACATTATTGATGGATGTACCCAATTGAAAGGTAGGAAGAATCACATCAAGTATTATTTTATAAAAAGTTTTAAATTGTAGGCTACTAACATTATTTTATGCCATAGGTACTTGTGTACTTTAAAATCATATGTTCGTAATCGTGCATGTCCAGAAGGTTCAATAGCAGAAGCATATCTTGCAAATGAGTGTTTGACATTTTGCTCTCGATATTTGGAAGGTGGATATTCAAGGTATTATTGGTCAAGAAAGAGTAAAAATGAGATTGAACATCAAGGTGATAAAGTAGAAAGTTGTCTTTTCCCTACCATTGGGCAACCATATGGTAAAGTAGAAGTATTTTTGTTGGATGATAAAACATGGTTGCAAGCGCATCGATATGTGCTCTTCAATTGTGAATCCAATATTGTTGAAAATTACAAAAAGTGAGTAGTATATATTTATCTTTGTTATATATATCTTTGTTTGATAACAATATTGATATAAGTTACTTGTGTAGTGACCACATAAATGAGATCAAAAGATCAAATCATAAGCGCCGCCTTACACAACATCAAGTTGATCATATCCATTTTAATTCATTTCATGATTGGTTCAAGGAGAAAGTAAGTAGTAATATTTAATTATTTATTAATGTAGATTAATTAATACGGATATTTATGTTTGTGTGTGTGTGTATATATATAAATACTACTTAATGGTTAGGTTAAGGAGTTGGAGCTTGTATTTGATGTCCAAAATGATCTATAAGCCCTTGCACAAGGTCCAAGTTACATTGCAAGAAGATTCAAAGCATTTGATATAAATAATGGGTATCGATTTCGAACAAAACAATATGAAGAGGGCATGAAGACCCAAAATAGTGGTGTCATGGTTGTTTCAAAGACACAGAGTTATGCAAGTACAAGTGATAATGCTCCGAAGTCCACATATATCACTTATTATGGTAGATTGAATGATATTGTGGAGTTGAATTACTTTGATGAATTTAAGGTTGTTTTATTTAGATGTGATTGGGTTGATGTAACCCAAGGTAGAGGAGTCAAGGAAGATGGGTTTGGTTTCACACTTGTGAACTTCTCACATTTAATACACTCTGGTGATCGGGAAAGTCATGAACCTTTTGTATTTGCAGGCCAAGCTCAACAAGTAATATTTGTTCAAGATCCTCATGATCATCAATGGTTTATTCCTAGACAAATAAAACCTCGAGACATTTTTGACATGGGACATAAAAGGAGTATAGTGTTTGAGTTATCAATGCATAATGATGTTGATGACTTGGCTTTGTTGGAAAAAATTTGTGACTTAGAACATGATAATAATGATTGGGTAAGAAATGGAGTTGATGGGACAATACTTGAAATAGGTGTACATTCTAACCTTCCTTCAAATGAGGTTGAAGACAAAAATAAAGAAGGGAGTGATAGTGAATCTGATAGTGATTCTGAATAATATAGGTATTACTATCATTATATATCTTTAAATTTTTATCCTTATATATTAATGTTATCATTTACTTTTTATTTTATCCATTCTTTAATTGATTATATGTTATTTAACATATTATTATCTTAATTTTTTATAGGTCACGTCTAATTGAAAAATAACTTTGGTTGTTGCAACATTCATTTTTGGCAAGTTATAAACAATAAAGGCAAGTTCATCATGCTACCTTTTTGGCAAGTCATATACATATCAATTTTGATATATACTAACTTTGTTCTTGTAAATCAAATATGGTTTATTGTTTATCATTTACAGGGAATACATTTTTATATCACAATGCCTAGAAAAAATAATCTTAGACTTGTAGATAGACATTATGATGAAGTGGAGCCTTATATAGAGCAATTAATGAACACCCCAAATTGTTGTGAACCCAAGTCAAATGGATTGAAAAATTCAGGTAGCATTGATGTTGAGCAAAATGATGAATCAGGTTGTAATGAATAATTGTTTTATAATATTATTTTTCTTTAGTTAAGCCATGACATTTAAATACTTTTATGTTAGGTTCTTTGGAGACAAGGAAGGTTCGTGGGCCTACTTTATTAAAAGATATATGGAATATGCCTCATGGGAAGACAATTGATGTCCAATTCAATAATCGTAACCAAGCCATAGGAAAAGAGGGTCGAAAGCTTGCTAGCTTTCTTGGCATTATAGCTAGAAATCCAAAATTAACACCTTTAAACATAGATGATTGGAGAAGTTTTGATCAAGATCAAAAAAAGAAATTGGTGGAGCTTGTGAGGGTATGAAATAACTATTCTCATTAGTTTTTAATATAATTTTATTTTATTTTATTTTTTGCTTGTTTTACATAACCTTGTAACTACTTCTGTGTTATTTATGTAGAGGAAATTCTCAATCGCCGCACGTGGTGAAGATTTTGTAAAAAAATCACTAGGGAAGAAATGGAAAAATTACAAATGTGAACTAAGGTGTATGTACATGTCGCCACCGGCCCGAAACGGGCTTTCGGCATTCGCGAAGGATGGTTGGACTCTTTTATTTGTTTAAAAATATGGATTGCTAGAATGACTTATTCTCAAACTGAGACCTTGTCAAACGAGCAATTTTATTAAAAGGCTCACCAATCCATGTTAATCCCAAGCGGGACCCTCCATGGATTAGCGGTTTTCATAAAAAGGAAGGGTTCATGAAGTCGCCACCAATGTTTTACTCAAAACATTGGAAAAAGAGGTTTAAGGCAATCGATTCAAAAATCGACTTCGGCCATTACAACCAGAGTCGGGTACGGAAGTCGGTTACGCGTGGGGAAGGTGTTAGCACCCCACAGCGCCCCTTTCGGGTTCCCTATGACAGATTATTTAAAAATAATAGTGCGAAATTACTAAATTACCCCTATTTATTCTAAGCAATTATAAATTAACTATCTACATGATGACAGTTTAAATATGTACACACAGAAAGCGGTAAAAGAAGGGACTTTAAAGAGATAAACCTTTGAAGCGTGCTTTCTTATATATCTTGACAGAAATTAGGAAGCGTTTTGGCGTTCCCTCCCTCTACAAGACCGCTCGCTGCCTCCTATAAAATTTTAACTATGGAAATCCGGAGGATTTCCCTTCGACTAGGTTCGAGACTCAAGCAAATGGCTCGTGACTCAAGAACTTCGTCGGATCAACTCTCCGAGTGATTTTTAGGCAGAGCACTGCTCAAAAAAACCCAGAATACTCAAGAAGAGGGTTAAAACTCAGTGTAAAAGTGTGGAATGACGTCCAATTGACGTCATATTTATAGGGATGAGGCGCAATACGGCCTCTGGGGGTCAATACGGTCCGTATTGAAGTTTTGAACTACAATACGGCCGTATTGAATTCAGTACGGCCGTATTGAAGTTCAAAAAACCTCAATACGGCCGTATTGAGTTCAGTGCAGCCGTATTGAAGTTCAGTGCAGCCGTATTGAGTTCAGTGCAGCCGTATTGAAGTTCAGAAACTTCAATACGGCCGTATTGAGTTCAGTGCGGCCGTATTGTAGTTTAAAATGTTCAATACAGCCGTACTGAACTTTTGGGAGGCCGTATTGGGCTTCATTCCCTCCACTTTCTTATTTTTTGCTACTCTAAGACCTCTAAACCTACGAATAATCATCCTAGGGTCTTCCAGGGTCTTCCAGGAGTCCTTCCGGCTGACTTTCCTTTGGTCTTCGAGAGTCTTCAAGCTTTATTTCCGACCCGGACAATTTTAGGGGTCTACACTGAGTTGTTTGGTTCTCTTGATCCATTGATGCTTGCAACCATGAAAGCGCTCAACCCTTTTAAAGGGCTAAGTTGTTTGGTTCCTGATTTCTTAAAATTCTTAACTTCCAAGACCTACAACACAAGGAACAAAACATCACTAATAAAAACCATCAACTCTCAACAAAATAACTTAATCACTATACAATAAGTGATACTATTAAGATGAATAAAAGTAAGGGATAAGTTGAAGATTTTCTATTAAAACCAAGATGAATAAGTGTTAACTTAAACATGAAATTCAAGTAAAATCCACATTTATTAGTTCTCACTCTCTGTTACCTTAATGGATGTTAAACTCCATATGTGAATATCCAAGGTCGTCTCAAATAGCCTCTAGTTCTTCCTCCTCGATGAGAAGTAAGAAGATCAAAACCCCCTAAAAGTAGAGCTTTTAGTGCTAAATATTTTTCTCGCACTCTAGACATTCTTTGGACGATCCAAACATTGAAAATAAAGAATAACATCTTATGAACTTACTATCCAAATTTAGTCTAATTCAACGACGAACAAATCTCTGATTACAATTAGAAAATCGTTGTCTAGTCTTATGTTTTGTTGTTGTTCTCTCTCAATGATGAGTCACACTCTTCTCTTTAGAATACAAAGATGCATATTAATGATGAGAGACAATCCTAGACTGTTAATAAATCCATAGGGAACACTAACCCATAACTCTCGTATAACCCATCAATAAAACATGTTGAATCTACCATAAGATATTCCTCTTTTAAAAACTCAATTATCTATAATAATTAACTAGAAAATATTTTTTTTATCACATAACACTCATAATTATAAAATAACCCAAGTAATTATTTAAAATTGTATAGATAAATACATAAGATAATATATCTTCAAATAAAATAATTTTGTAATCTTTATTTTTCTTATCTAAAAATATTTTTATCTATAAAATCTCTCAATTAATCAAAATCATAATATATAATCAAAATACGTTAAAATAAATAAAATAAATTTATATATAATAATTAATATAATATATAATTTCACAAACTTTTCTTTAATTAATAATAACAGTTATAAATATTTGAAAAACCTTTAATGTAATTATAAAATCTATTTGCCGAATGATGCGTCCAGACTAACAACTATAACTTTTGATCTAATGTTAAGTGCTTAATAGTCCCACCTCGTGTGTGTTCAAAATATTTATTTTATTTTAATCTAAGAATTGTTATTTTTATATTCTTATTTTAATAAGTATTGTCACATGAATCACACACACACACACACATATATATATATATATATATATATATATATAGTGGAGGGTTCAAACGATACTGGTGTAACTTTTACTAAGTGTTACACCGCTCAATAATTTTATATTAAATGAGAATTTTGTAAATCCAACCGTTAGATTAAAAATTCATATCACTTTATATATGTATATCAATTTTTTTTAAAATTGAACAACAACTTAAGGGTAATCAAAGTGTTCATATTTTAGTATATTTTTAAATAAATATATTACGTCAATTTTATTTTATTAGAATGAAGTATCAAATCATCTTGGATTAATATAAAATTTTGTATATATGATCTAAGAGTAAATAACTTTCAATCTAACGGTTGAATTTATAAAATTCTTATTTAATATAAAGTTATTGAGCGGCGTAATACTTAGTAAAAGTTACACCGATATCGTTTGAACTTTTCGTATATATATATATATATGTGTGTGTCGCATGTATTATCATTACAATATTGAGACACTTTTACTATTTTCGTAATTAACTTCTTTAGAAATTGATTGAATCTCATGTATATATAATTAAGTGAAGTAATAATTAAGTATTTGCGAAGAGTTTAGGACCATTCTTTCCATCTCGGAAAAGTTAAACCCATATTAAAGTAATCTTCTTAATTAAAATAAATAAATTTCTTATAGTCAGGTTAGTTTTTATGTTATATTTTACTTTTAATCTTGCCTTTTCACGTTTCTCAAATATCAACGAAAATAATAAAGCAATATTGTCAGTATTGAAATGTTTTCTTCAAGGCTAGTTTAATTTCTTATTATATACGTTATCCTTTAAAGTATTGTTTTTAAAGAATATATTCAATAACAATAAAAGATATAGTGCAAGTACGGCTAGAAGAGTGTAACCTTTTTAAAAAATCAAAGGAAAGATATAAAAATGTGCAAATAATTAAAAAATATATATATGGGATTCTATCGGTGGCGGTTTGCGAGCGATAATTCGAGACTCTCTTTTCAGAGAGTATTAAAAAAATTATTTACTTTATATATTTAGATAAATAAATAACATAGAAAATTTATTAAAAAAATTAATCACTAATTATTAATCAATGATATTGATGCTTCTACTTAAAAAAAAACTACTTATAATTTTGTAAAAAAGGTTACTAGAAAAATAAATCCACGATGTTTGTCATATAAAAAATGATTTATTATTAACTTATTTTATCTTATTTTTATCAGCATATGAAAATCTCTCTCAATATTAATTAATGTAATGTCATAAATACAGTTGACTTAAATTTTCTCGTTGTTACTTTATCTTTAATTTATTTATATTATCTAACATTTTATGTTTCAAAATCAAATCCTAAACATTCACTTGTTAGTGCAAGTAGGATAAAAAAATACATGCATTTATAAATAAAATTTGTCATAAATAATAAATGAATAATCTAAATAAATACATCCGAATAATAGATATTAATATTTTTTTTTATCTATTTATAAACAGGATGAGATAAGTATGATAGTATCTATATTCGTTAAATAATATTACTTAAATATTCATATTTTAATCTTATATTTTTATATTATTTTTAATTTTTTAAACAAATTATCATTAATTATATTCAAAAAATAATATCAGTTGTTTATATTCAATATTTCTATATACTTAACATCAAATATAAACTTACAGTTATTTATAATTTTTTAATTTTTAAATTAATTCATAAATATCCATGAATATCTACAAATATTTATAAAATTTGTAAATACCTACTAAATGGATACCCATGTAAGTATGAAACGGGTACAAGACAAATTTTTATCTGACAGAATAGATATAATTATTCTACTACCCGCTCCACAGAACACCATTGCCATCTTAGTTGGAAACTCTTTTAATTATGATCCATAACTATTATTAAAAAAATTGTTTTTTCATTATAAAGAGTTCTATTAAAATTTATTTATTTTATATCATGAAGACTATAAAATTCACATAGAACATACTTGGATCAAAGCCTAGAATGGCATTTAAGAACTTTTCTACTAAAAAATATTCTTAATTTTTAGTTGAAAAACTCTTAAAAATCCTTATAAACCGTATCCAAATTAATAGAGTCATTATAGAAATGACTATGTGAATTTAATTTACAAAAGTTTAAGGTCTATAAAATTAAGAAAAAATTCATATAAAAATATAATATAGATTAGTCATTTTCATCATCATACTAAAAGTATATATATAGTATATAATTATAAACTATACCATTAACTTAAGTATACAAGATCAAAAAATTTATTTGTTAATTGACACACATGACAAATTTGTTGATAAAAAATTATCAAAATTATAGTGTATATAACTTATGTATTTGGGTAGTTTGGTTTTGTTGTAATAGTCTTTGCTTTTGGATTAGGGTAATTAATTTGAGTCACTGATCACGTCGTTTCTTTGGTAATATCTTCTACTTTTGTCTCGAGTTAACTGTCTTAGGATCTCTTTTGAAATTGGTTTAGATAGAATCATGCTACGTAACATGAGTTGTTCTACTAGGACACCTAAGGAGAGCCACATTATCCAATTGATTGACATCTTCTAGCATTGGGGTTTGTTAATTGTAATATTGATGGTGTAGCTCTTGGTTATCTTAATCATTTGGCTAATAGGGGTATCTTTCGTGATCATCATGGTGCCTTCATCAATGGTTTCTCCTTAGGACCACTCTTCATGCAGAGCTCATTGTAGTCATGATGACAATTCATTGTAGTTATCTAATAATGAACATATTGTTCCTTGGGATCTTTGGAATAATTGATGTCATACTTTAACCATTGTTTCTAGAATGGGGTTTTATGCTTCCCATATTTTTCGAGAAAGGAATGTTTGTGTTGATACTTTAACTTCTTTTGATTTGTTGCATAGAGAGTCTTTTATTTGGTGGGATCCTCGTAGGTTTTATTAGAAGGTCTTTTTTTGTAACCGTAATGATTTGCCTTTTCTTCATTTTGCTTGATTTTCTTGTGAGTTTTTGGTTTAATCCCCCATATTTGTATCATTTTATCCTTTTTTAATATCATATGGATTTGCGACAAATCATTGCTAGACCTAAGAGTATTAAGGTTGTTGAGATGTTTAGTGTATATAGTGATGTTTGCTAGCCTTATCTTTATTTTAAAAAAATCTTATGAAATATGATTATATCCCATTAGTGGGTAAAAAACATTTCATACTTTTTTTTTTTTTTTTAATATTCAAGTTAGTAGAGGTAGTGAGCGGTTACTAATAATTTTTTTAAAACAGATTATAGAGACTTTTTTCATCTTTATATTAATTATTATTATTAATGATTAAAATTGTAATTAATAATGCCTACATCAAAATAAAAAATTTTCTTTTATATATAAGTATTGATATACTTTATGATGATTTTTTTTAAATAACTTTTAGTATGACGAAGAAAATGCTTAATTTATATTATATTGTTTATATCAATTTTCCCTTGATTCTATATACCTTATATTACAGTAAAATTCTCATAGTCATTTCTTCTAAACGCAGTCTTTTACAAAACATATTTAATCAATATAACAAGGAGTCATTCTTTGAATATCAGAAAAGCCAAACCCATATTAATAAAGTAATATTCTTAGTGACAAATAACTCCGGAAAAATGGAAATTTCTAAATAGTATATGTATTAGTAATTCTATAAATTAGTGTGGTCTCTTATCTTTTAGAAACATTGAAGAGTAGAATAAAAAGATCCATAATGGGTGAGGTGCAGGAAATAGGTGAGATGAAGAAGGACTTTACCAAAAATACCATTGGAAGGTCTGAAACCAAAGCCAGACTTGCCGTTTTGGAACTTGCCCACATAATGAGTGTCCCTATGTCCCTCATTACTGTCCTTAGATTTAAGGTACCCGAAGCCATAATGCAAGATGGTTCCAACACTCCCCTCACCGCCGCCGAAATCCTCTCCCGCATCCGTCCCCACGGCGGCGCCGACGCCGAGAACCTCCAGCGCCTCCTCCGGTTGCTGACCAGCTATGACATCTTCGATGAGCACTTGAGCAGCAGTGGCCAAAGGAAATACTCCCTCACTCATATCGGAAAATCTCTCGCCGACGATGACCAAGGTCTATCCTATGCATATTACATGCTCCAACACCACCAGGTTAGTTTTTGTTTTATTTTTTACTTTTTATCATGCCTTTTCATGTTTCTTATAACAACCAAAATAATACAGCAATATAATATTGTTAACGAATAACGAAAATATTAGAGCAATGTTAATTTGTACTGCATTCTTTACTGAAAACTCAATGTAATTGTTTATAAGATTTTTTTATATAAATAAACTAACCAATAATAAAAGATCATGAAGAGTATTTTATTTTATTTTGGACAGGAGTATTTTTAACTCTTTTTTTATTATTATTATAGAAACCTATCTATTTTATCAATTACCAATTCTGTTTATTAAGAGTCTAGCTAACCACTTTAATTTAATGGAAATTATCTTTTCAATCATGTTTTTTCTATTCAAACCTGCAACTCAAATTTTGCTTAAAAAATACAAACTCGTCACTCATATCAATAGCATCAAAATCATGAAAGATTTGTTTAGAAGAGTGTAATTACTTCTCAAAAACAAAAAAGAAGAGTGTAATTAATTATACACATTTAAGAAAAATGAATGATTTGAGAAAATGTAAGTAATTAATAATGGTGTTAACAACACATTTCGTTTTGACATAATCTGTTATTGATTAAAATTTATTTAAAATTATAAAATTATAAGTGAGACTTATTAAATATGTAGTATTTTTATATTTTTTTAATAAATTTAATATATAATAAAAAAGTGTGTTAAAAATATGTGGGTAATATTTTGAATAATTAACAATGAGATTTTATATTATTTGTCCGTAAAAATTTAAGCAGCCAACCGCTGTGGTTCGTCCACTTGGCAAGTTACAATTAATGACATGCACAAGTTTGAGTGAACTTGGATGCAACTATTCATGAACGGTTACCATAATCTTAAAAAGAGAGAAGAACAAAAAAATATCGTAGTTTTTGGCTAAATCCACGTACAGGATGCTATGATGCGAGCATGGCCATTGGTGGGGGAAGCAGTGGAGGATACAAGTGTGGAACCATTTGAAAAGATAAATGGCGAGGCACCAATAGATTACTACTCTAAGAGGCCAGATGAGGTGAACTTGTTTCATAAATCCTTGAGTGGGATGTGTGTACCCTTCATGAGGGAACTGCTTCAAGTTTATGACGGCTTCCAAGGAGTGGAAACCCTAGTTGATGTTGCTGGCAATAATGGAGTCACTCTTCGCATGATTATGGACAAATACCCTAACGTGCTCAAGGGCATCAACTTTGACCTCCCAGGAATGGTGGCTGCTGCACCGGAGATTCCAGGTATACCTATGCCACTAGCTATATAGATTTTGGAGGTTTAGATGCTTTTATAATCTCTGAAAATGTTACCATTTGTGATCTTAGTTTCTATAACAATTTAGTTATCTTAATTCTTGTATTTTATAAAATGTTTTAAGTTTAGTCTCATTGCATATGTTTGTAGTTTTTAAAGAGAGACTAAAATATAAATCGTTAATTTTGTTAATTAAATAGAAAGCTAAAAATATTTTTTTTATTTATAAAAATTAAAATAAATTTAAAGATCAAATGAAAATATATTCAGCCTTACTTTGAGTCATTGCTATTTTGGAACGCATGCGGTTGTATTGTCCAATTATTCAAAAGTAAAAAAAAAATTAACAACTCATATCATACCTAATTATTTTTATTTTTTTCATGTACGAATATAAAAAAATACACTTTTAATATATTATTAATTAATGTAGGCGTAACACATGTTGGTGGTAACGCGTTTGAATCTGTTCCCTCCGGAGGAGATGCTATCTTCGTCAAGGTGCCTTTCTCAATTCACATCTCGAAAATATATTTGAGCCAACTGTTGACAAGCTATGCCTAGCTAGTAAAAAAATAAAATAAAATGTATTATTTGAAAAATGAAAATTTTGATAAATGTTATTTTCTTTTAATTTAAAAAAATTAAAGCTTCAATCGCCGAATACTTTCATTTATTTAAAAAATGATTTTTAGGAGTAAAAGTCATTATTTCTTCTTCTTCTTCAATAATTACCTTATATGTTAGGAAGGTCTACAGTAGAAATTATTTATCTTTTACGGAAGATGATGAAAATGTGCCAAAGTAACGAAAAAAACTTGCATATAATTTTTTATTAATTTGGAAAAAAGCTTCATGTAGCAAGAGAAGTGTTGTGGACGAGTTTAATTTGGAGAAGAAAGGTGTTTAAGTTATGCAAGACATTATGAAGAGATAATTACTAGTATGATGAGAATTTGTTGCTCCTGTGCTCCTTGTATGTATTGCATTTTATAACTTGGGTTGTTAAGTCCGTGCATGTGAATCTCATTAATGTTTCAATGAACATAGGATATATTTCTTAACTAATGTAGAATATCACATCCTACGTTAATTAAATTGACGATCAATGTAGAATAAGATATTTTACATGGGATAAATAACATTTTATGTAGTAATATGTAATTTTTACACTAATGAAACAAGATGACAAAAATTGACAAAAATATTAGAAGTTATTTGTGAATATTGTAACATCTAAATTCAAAGACAAGTTATAATAATAATAATAAATCAAAGACAATAAGTTTTATCGTACTACTATATGTTATACTAATAAAAATATAAAAAAAAAAAAAACCAAAGACAATATGTAGCTGACCTTATTACCTAGTGAGTAAGACTTAATATTAATATAAATTTTCAAAATTTTAAGGCTCTATAGTCAATACTCCAAGATATTTCTACTACCCAAAAATCCAACTTCAACTGATGATCTATTGTAAAATTTAATACGAGAAATTTCAATACGTCAATGTGATATATATATTCTTTGTGTCTTGATTGAACTTGCAGTGGGCATTTTTAACATGGACAGACGAGGAATCCGCGCTAGTGTTTCAAAATTCTTATAAGGCACTTCCAAAGAACGGAAAAATGATTGTTTGCGAACCAGTGCTGCCAGAGCTTACAGATGAGAGTCACCGAACAAGAGCATTGCTTAGTGCTGACATATTCATAATGACAATGTATAGAACAAAGGGCAAGCACAGGACTGTACAACAATTTGAACAGCTTGGCATTGCTGCTGGTTTTTCTCATTTTCGTGCCTTCTATGTTGATGCTTATTTGGTTATACTTGAGTTTCACAAATGAGAAAGGTAAGCTTCCAAGTGTGATGTTATAATAATTATCTGCTGAAACCATGAATGGTGGGGAAAAATAATTAGGAACAATAGTATTCTGACATTTGTTGAGATTGTTCCTTGTGTCAATAAATCTTCCTCGTAATAAATTTGGAACTAGCTCGCTTCTTTTTCTTTTTAATTAAGTTGTACTCATATATATATATATATATATATATATATATATATATATATATATATATATATATATATATATATATTTATAATAATAAGTTGGAGTAGAAGGGTATCCCTACTCCAATTACATCAAATGTTGTTCATGAAAGCGCCGCTTCGTCTCTTCCAACCCCTGCACAACATTATATCTCTCCCAGTAGATCTAGTAAAAAAAAAAAAAAAAAAAGACAAACTAATCTTAAAAAATAAAAATAAAACAAACGACACAAACAAATAAGGAATGAAGAGTGGCAATATCATGCTTATGAAAATCGGATAGGTCGGTCGAATCGGTCTTAGCCAGTAAATTAAGGTCCTTATTATCCGCTTAGATTAGTTCATAAAACTGTTTTGCAATGAATGGTGTAGAACTAATCAAACTAGTTTGAATCATATTTTTAGTCTTTAAATTCTAATTTAAATATTTTTGATAAAAGTAAAATAAATATATATTTAATAAAAAATATATATTAGAACAAATTATTTTACTACTTTTCTTATAAATACAACTTATTCATTTATGTAAATTTGCAGTTTTTAATATCTTTATTTTTTATATATATAATTCATATTATATTAATTTAAAATTATTTATTACAGATATAAATTTGTTATTATTAACTGATATTGTTATATTTTATTAAAATTTAATCTTAAATATTATATTATATTTAATTTTAAAGTTCACGTATACATTTAAAAACTTATAAATAATATTTTTATTTAATTTTTAATTTAATAAAATTATAATATTATATTTATTTAATATTATTTTTTGTAATAATAATTATTTTATTAATATTAATTTGATTATTGTTTAACAATTGAACCATTAAATTTTGAATCAATGCTTAGACTTATTTAGTTTTTGTACCAACTTGATTGAGTTGGCAAAGTTTTATCAATTTCGTTCCAAAAAATAATGTTGATAAGTCACATCGACTTATCATAGTCACGTCATCTCTTGAGTCACCTCGTCACATCAGTCAAAAGGTAGATCATTCTCCAACTAACGAGATAAAGAGATAAGTAAGCGATCTTATCTTAACTAATAAAAATATCTGCATATGAAAGAAAAATCCTAATTCATTACAAAATACGTGTATTATATATACGAGACACTCATATCTACAAAAATTAACTTAAGTATTGGAGTCTCTTTTACAGGTACGTACCACTCCCAACTCAGAGTGACCAACTTGTGAAACAGAGGAGGCTTACCAATCTCATCAAAGAGGTCGTTCCTAGACCAATCTCAGATAAGAACAGTTTTAAAAACATTGGATGGCAATGTAAAGACAAAAATGTGAGAAAGGATGGTGGAGATGAGCACGCCGACGCTGAAGCTAATTAAAGACGAATGAGGTATGACATTGAAGGAGGCAGGAGGATGGAAGAGATAGAAGAAGTTGGTCAACAACAAAAGAAGACAAAGGTGTGTGAAAAGAACAATGAGTGAATCACATTTCTATGTTGTTGTAATTTTAACCAAGGTAAAATAGAACATCTACAGTGGTTAACGTAGAAATATTGGTCAGGTGGCATTCGACATAGAAAACTTCGTTAACATTTCAAAGATGTTATAGCACCGTTTTTTACGTCGGGTGCTAAAGAACTCGCATAGAATATGTCACATGGTATTGCACTAGGGTATGATCATGTTCATGTGTGAAAGAAGTTTTCACTTAGATAAATTTCACTATTTCGCCTGTGGCATGGAAAGCCATGAAGCTCCTCGTTGAACCTCCCGAGTCCTATCGTGGTGGCCATGGAGCTCTATCCCTCGTCAAGCCTCTTGTCGCGACAACCATGAAGCTCTGCTCAGGTCCTCAAGGAAGATGCAAAGAAGAAAGAGAAAGTTGGAGTGGCTCAAAATAATTTTGGGACTCACTCGCATGTTTTGCTTTTAAATTCTACATTCCAATATTAATTTCTTTGTTCTTTCTTGTTCTGATAGTGGCGATGGTAACTAACGACCTCCACCATAATTTAAAGTATTCATCTATTTTAGAATGGAAAATTAAAGAAATCAAAATGTAAAAACAAACTATTCTTTGGTTAATTTATTTTCTGTTTTAATAACTACAGTATTAGTTTTTTTTTCTTTTTTAATAACGTACACACACGTGTATATATATATATATATATATATATATATATATATATATATATATATATATATATATATATATATATATATATATATATATATATATATATATATATATATATATATATATATATGAGTTATAATTACACCGGTATAATTTTTATTAAGTATTACACTGCTTAATAATTTTATATTAATTGTAAATTTTGTAAATCCAATCGTTAGATTGAAAGTTCATATCACTTTATACGTATATATCAAATTTTGTTAAAATTGAACAAAAACTTAAAGGTAATCAAAGTGTTCATATTTTAGTATATTTTGAAATGAATATATTACGTCAATTTTGTTTTATAAAAATGAAGTATCAAATCATCTTGGTTTAATATAAAATTTTGTATATATGATCTAAGAGATATGAACTTTCAATCTAATGGTTGAATTTATAAAATTCGTATTTAATATAAAGTTATTGAAGGGTGTAATATTTGGTAAAAATTACACCGATATAATTATATATAATCCCCTTCATATATATATATATAGATAAACTAATAAGTTGGAGTACAAGGGTATCCCCACTCCAATTACATCAAATTGAGTGCAGTAAGAAAACACAGAATTTTACTTAAACTCATACAATGACATGGTATATATTTCTAGTGTAGTTTTAATTAATTCACAATCAACACCTATTTGATTAAGTCAATTACCTCGTGAAAATTTAAATATGTAGACTTGGAACATACTCATACTTGTTTCTTTTATTTATTAATATATATATATATATATATATATATATATATATATATATATATATATATAATTTAACGTTTTTAGATTGTTCATATAAATCTCATCTCAATTCAACCTAATTGATCAAATTAATTCAATGTTCTTTGAGTTGCAAATCAAATTTTAGTGTTAAAAATTAAGGATAATAAAGTAGTCATTAATTACTTACGATCAGTTAGCCATCATTTGGGTGCAAGTTGGATATTTTAGTCCAATAATCTATTAATCCACCAAGTTAAGTGGTGGGTTAGGGTGAGGTTGGTCTCCCAACCCGTTTAATCAGATATTATTTTTATTTATTTATTTATTTTATAACTTATAACGTCTTACTTTATATTGTGGTGTGATTTTATAATTAAAAAATTATCAGTATTTGTATTCTAATTTTTAAAAATTATTATAATTTTTAATTTATTGTTCAAAACTTATAATCTAGCTTGATTGAAAGAGAATTTTTTTTAGTAATTTGTAATATATATATATATATATATATATATATATATATATATATATATATACTTTTTGACTATGCAATCAACCCGTAGATGGAGTGACCACTAGGGTTAGCTTAGTGGTTGTGTGGGGAGGGGTTAGTTAGTTAGAAACATGAGGACTTAGGTTCAATCCTCATTGCGACCATCTTTGTAATCTTTCCTATCTTTACAAAAAAAAATAAAAAAATAACTCGTAGATAGAGCAAACCAATATTTTTTTATCCAACATTTAGCAAGAAAGCTAGTTCACCCCACTCTAGTTTTGTTGGTTTGGTGGCTAGTAAAATCAGGTTGATTTAGTCTATTTTACCACTTTGATTAAAAACATAACCTAACTCAACCTATCGATATATTTAAAATTTCAATTTATTATGTATTATAAAAAAAATACACATGTAAAACCACTACATACTCATAGTCAATATACTGCACTAGAGTTTCTTTGAATAATCAAACTCGCGCTTTTTCCTCTACCTACTTAGGGTTCTTTACCAATAGCCCACTCTCAAACTTGACATAGGTCAATTGCATATTATATTTGGTTATGTTGTAATATAATGACATAAATTTTTGTTTGTTGATCGGGTAATGTTATCAAATGATCTTGGCATGGGTTCCCTGCTCATTATATTGGGCAATATTCGTTGTATAGTGTTTACTGTACTGGCCCAGCCGAGTTGTCAACTTGTCCCTCACCAAGCTGCCTACTTGGCCAAAGGCCTACCAACTTGACCAAGACTTTGTCAAAGGCTTACCAGCCTGACCAAGCAGTAAATTCATTATTGCTGAGTTCCTCAGCTCGGCCATGAAACACGGACATCGAAATATCACATCGGCCCAAAAAGGCCACGTCATCAAATAGATAAAAATACAATCTTGTCACTGCACCGCAATCATAAGGTAAAATCCTAAAAATGCAAATGTGCTGATAGACAGTAAAAACCCTAATATCACCAAGGTACGTCTACTATATATATGAGACATATACACTATTAAGAACTAACTTTAGCATCAGAGTCTTTTTTGCAGGTACCACCCCCATCTTGGAGCGGACAACCTACGAACCAGTAGAGGCTCACCAATCTTATCAGAGAGATTGTCACCGATCCAATCTCAGGTGAGAACACTTACTGATTAAAAAATCTTTATAATGAGTTATGAGATTAATGGGAAGTGAGATTTTATTAGTTTTTAAGTGTACAAAATTAATTTGTGAAGTGTGACAACCAAAGTGCATAATGTCATAATATAGGGAAAAATTGACTTGAAAAAAGAAAATAAAAGTAATACACAACATAATATTCGAAAGAGGAAACAAGTGATATTGCATATATACAATAAAACTATTAGCAAGTCATGAAAATTATATATTAGAAAAATTACAATTTTCAAAAAAATTATTTTTTTAAAATTTTTCATACCTAATATCCAACAATTGGTATAGGTCGCGGATTGGTTTAATATTCTAGATATAGAAAAAAAAATACACAAATTCAATCAATCCAATCAAAATTATTTTAATCCATTTTGATAGCAAATTTGTGAAACTCAAACCAAACTGAACTATTAACACCTCTACTAAATGAGTTATATAATACAAAATCATAAAAGATTCCAACACTATGTATTCCTTTTCATTTGCCAATCCTGGATTTGATTAAAAATTATGTACTCCATTATTGTGTGTGGTAGAACTGTATTACACATAACATAGACACTACCTTTGCTATAAGGTAATTAAAAGACACATTGTAAAAAAAAATGCTATATAAATTCTATATCTTTCTTAAAATCACATGTAAGATTATGCTAGTGGGAGAAGGGTCTTTGACGTTGGTTATTTTGGGGTTCTACATTGATTATTGCGCTGATGTAGATGAAGACGACGTAAAAATAAATGGTATTGACGTCGCCATGTATATTCCAAGCCAAGCACAATTACGTCTCTTCCACACCCTGTGCCTCTCCCCTTGTTACTATGCTTCCTCCTTCGACCCCTCCCTCACAAACCAACCTTAAGCGCGCGTCCTGGTTGTGCCTCCTCTTCTAGTAGATCTGGGAGAAGAAACAATATATAACTATTTGTGTTTTGGGTGGATTGCTATTTATAGGAATATAATCTGTACATAATGATGAGTTTGCTGGATGAAAATAATAAAGAAGGGTCTTACTCTTACTAATAATGTGATATTGAGACTAAGTTTTAAGTTTAATAGATGTTTTATGTTGAAATTATATTAAGTTGTTTTGTTGTTAAAACTTATTTGATTTAAGATGTTTTTATTTCTTTTTTAAATAATGTTTTTATTGAATAACGATGTGAACCCTTTTACAAGTTTATGAGAAATATTATTATATTATTTTATTTTTTAAAATATTTGTTATATTTTATTTAAATTTTAAGAGGTAGAAGGTGTCACACATTCCACCAATTTAGGCATGTTGGGTGCTCAAGAACCCACATAGAATGTGACGTGGTATTGTGATATTTCACTAGTGTATGATCATGTGTGGAAGAACTTTTCATTTGGGTAGATCGAGATTTGACTTCGAAAGTGTTCTTACAAGAATCAGGTTTGTTCTTAGCTCTGGGAAATTACATCCTTCCTCTTCATCTCGGTCTTGCTCTTGTAAGGAATTGAATGAAGTTAGTCTCCAAGATTAGACTTCTCGGTTGATCTTCTCCTCGTGCACCTTGGATGTACCTGCAAAAAGGACTCCGATGATCAAGTTAGTTATCTGAATATCCCTCATGTTTATCATTATATCCTTACCTATTCTCTATGGTTATTCCTCAGGTAACTGCATAACTGCTTACGCGGTTATTTCCTTCTCGGCAGTTGAGCCGATTATCATAAATGACGTATTCAATGTCGTCAACATATTGAGTTATATTGCCCTTCTTTATGCCTAGTGTAACACATATAATCTTTACGTCAACTCAGCTCGGCATGTATTATCATCAACTTGCCCGAGCTATGATCTCGGTCAAGCCGTGCTATGAGCTCGGTTAAACTCGACTTTAAGTCAGGTTGGTACATAAGCCCCCCAAGCTCTGAATGATGGAAGAGTGAAAGAGTTGAGAAACGCAAAGAATATCTCGGCTAACTTCAAATATGAAAAGACGTTGTGAGGGGTAGTGACGTTACGGGTCTAACGACTCCACGTGTGAAGCATTAAAAGTGATAACGTTATGAACCCAAGAGCCTCAGTTTTGGGAACTGGGAAACGTGAGCGGGTGCGACACTCAATCATTACGATTGGGTTCTGCGCTTGTAACAATTAATATGCCCTAGCTATAGTCATAGCAAGGGTCACACTAATGAGCCACGACGCTTGGGCAAGAAACGAAAGGGTGTCGTTTCCTATATATATGCAAACAAGTGGTTCATGAGAAGAGGTTTTACTGCGATTGTGTTATTAAGCAGCGTTGGTCAAAACCGGAAAGGTTTATCACATAGCAAGAGCGAGCAATCAACAGGTACTCCATTCCACTTTCGGATTTTCTTTTTATTTTGTGAAGGGGGTAAAAAGGAGTGACACAGATGAAAAAGGTGAAAGGGGAAAAACTTAAGGGAATAGAGGCAAATGTGCGTAAAAGGGGAGGGAATAATAGAAAGGATTCACACCCCAAAATTTTAACGACTGGGTTTGAATGGGTATGGGGTGATGTAGGGACATACGAAAGCAAAATTAGGAGTGAAATGGAGGCGAGCGTTTTGTAACAAACTGAAATTTTGTCTACCGCCTTACCTAGAGTGTTTATCAATTGAACCTTGTACAACAGATGAACGCATCTTTTTTGAAGTGTCTACATCACCTCCATTCATATATATGTATCAGTGTTTATTCAAAGATTTGGGTGTGGTGATTCCTTTTACTCGTTTTGAATGTGAGTTCTTAAAGAAGATTAATGTCGCCTGTTGAGATTTTCGTTGAAACACTTTTGTTAATATTTGTAAATTCGTTTAATTCTATCAACGGTCTCAAACACGGCAAGTATATCGGCCGTTCAAGTAGTAAAAATATCGTATCCACAGGGATTAGAAGGTAAAATAAGCATTTATTGACTATTCGTGACTAAAGAATAATTCCAATTTATAGTTTGTCATGTAAATGTGAGATGAAGAGCATGACTATTGGAATGTTAAAACTATAAAAAGATTAGTTTTAGAATGGGAAAGAGTAGAAATGGGATAATGGTATTGTGAGGCTGTGGGGGTCAGATTTCACCAAACGTAACACTAATGTATCCTTAATCTCTTGTTAAATTCATTGCTTAGTCAACCCAATAGTTTACTCAAACCTAATCCCTTAGAGAAAGAGCCTAGGTGCGGATATTGAATATCAATCCCTTGAGTACCCAATACCTACACCCGCATTACGGGCTAGGGTTTAAGACTACTAATGGGTCAAGCTCTATCCCTAGATACAATCTCCACTAGGCATATGTTCCAGAACTAATTTCAAAGGTATTTCCCAATACTCAATGGAACCTTAAATCATGCAAAGGGTGATCAATCCAAAGCAAGCATTAAGCAAAGAAACAAACACAACAATGAATGAAACAGCAAATATATATATCATTGAAAACGTAAGGATTACAATAGAGTATGTTGGCTACATCTAACCCCACAAAATGGGTGAAACCACTCAACAAATAGGGCAAATACAAAATAGAGATGAAAGGAGGATGAAGAACCGAAGGAAAGATCCGCACACGGACGATCCCAAGCCCTGGGAATCCCTTCCGCAGCTCCTGGAGGCGCCCAATGTGAGAATGGAGGTTTCTCCCCCGAAAATGGCTTCAAATACGAGCCTGGGAGATCAGATTAGGGTTCCGCGCCCGGCGCACAATTCTTCGCGCCCGGCACAAGTTCTTCCAGAGAAGTCAAGCACTCTCTGTCTCAACACAAGCCCGGTGCAATTCCTTTTGCGCCCGGCTTAATTCCTTTTGCGCCCGACTCAATTCCTTTTGCGCCTGGCGCAATATAACTGGCAGAGATGAAATACTCTGTTTTTGTCACACCCAGCGCGGGTTATATTGAGCCCGGCGCAGAACCTCTTCTCTGCTCCTTAGCTTCTTAGGTTTCCAATCCTAAGAGTCTTCAATCCTCAAGTCCCTAGCTCAATACCTGCACAAAAAATGAGGTGTATTAAGGTATTGTTAGCTAAATTTGGGTTAGTTATATCTGCACACAAAAAGAACCAAAAAGAGAACAATTATATTGCAATGGTTCAGAGGATGACCGGAATTTGTTTAATAAGTCTCATCCAAAAAGAAGTAAAATTGAGACTTAACAACTCCCCCAAACTTAGAACCTTGCTTGTCCTCAAGCAAAAGGTAATTAATCTAGCAGATAACAAGCAATGCAAGTGAGTCAATTTCTACATCCTAGTTCACTTGTATCTTCTTTTTGCAAGCATGAACCTCAGATGAATTTCCAATCACAATTATTACAATAGAACATGACAAGGTGCAAACAAAGGTTTCAAAAGAGATCAAAGAGCTGAGAAGAGTAATGACTATCTGTGTATGCATCCTCACTAGGAAAATGTTTCTCTCTATGCACACTAGTGTATCAGGGTGAGTGTTTCTTTCTAGTCTACTACTCACGCCACATAATTCAACTTTGCTCTTCGTTTCCAAATGAAACCAGTGGTAAAACAAATGCAGACACTTATCATAAGGTCTTTATTAGGGCAATCTGGGTCAAGCAGGGTCAAGCGGTAGCAGTTTTATGGTTTTTCAAGGATTGAAGGTGCTATAGCTTAAGAGAGCAAATAAGATTTTACAATGATGTCCCTCTCCATACCCCATTACAACAATTTGGCACATGCCCTTTACCTGATCCAAGCCATTAGCCTTTATGAGATGCATATTTACATTTTTGCATCTTAATATTTTTGTTTTTGTTTTGCTTTGTTTTTCTCTTTTTTTTATTATTTTGTTTTGTAATGGCTGACCACATACTTTCTTCTTCCCAAAATTCCCCATTCTTCAACTCCCCCAAACTTATTTGATGTCATCAGTTTGCTCTCTTAACCAAAGCAAGGGTTATGGTTAATTTTTCATGGTTTGGGACAAGTGGAAGGTGTGGTGTTTAGGCTTAGAAAGGTATGGGTCAAGTGAAGAGTGGAGATATGACTTACAGTCCGATCTCATAGTGAGCTCTAGAATGCATACCACAGATACCACGATGGATCTCATCCATTACATATTTGGCTTGGTCCGTGTCTAAGCATTTGAGGAGAGGTATAGAGAAGCCTCGCTTGAACAATTCATCAGATTCAATCGTGAAGTGGCATGATTTGGTTTTAATTTTGGAAGCTTCCACCTTATTATCTGGTAAAATCCCTTCTTTAAGGTATCTCCAGATATCGGCCATCCAACCTTGATGATAAGGACTGTTAGCAAGGACTGTTGTAACTTGGCAGCTAGGAGCAACTATTGTTTCTTGGATGATGGTCTTATGTTGGCCAGGGCGTTTAGTGCTAGCAAGCTTTGATAACAGATCAGCTCTAGAATTTTGTGCTCTTGGAATGTGTTCTATTTGAAAAACATCAAAAAAGGACGTTAGACGAGATACTAGGAGGTTATACCTTTGAAGTTGGGGTTCTTTGGTTTGGTAACTTCCTCCTACTTACTCAGTGATCAACTTGGAATCAGTGCAACACTTTAATCTTCTAACTCCAATGTCTTTGGCCAGCGTTAAACCTGCTAACAAAGCTTCATATTCAGCTTGATTATTGGTAGCTTTGAAATCAAACTTGATGGCAAGTTCAAGCATCATTTCGTTTAGCCCTTCAAGAATAATTCCATCACTGCTACCTTTCACATTAGACAATCCATCCACATGCAACGTCCAGATTTGTTCATCTAAAGCTGGGACAGGAGTAAGCTCAGCAACGAAGTCAGCAAGACATTGGGCTTTTAGTGGTACTTGGCTTTCATACTTTATCCCATATCCAGATAGTTCAATTGACCAAGCTATTATCCATCCAACCAAGTCAGGTTTTCTGAGTATTTGCTTAATAGGATAATCCGTCTTAACAACAACTTGGTGACTCTAAAAATAGGGACGAAGTCGGCGAGACGAGACCACTAAAGCCAAAACTATTGTCTGATATCTTCTTTCGATTTCTTGCAGCACCCGGCTGATGAAATAAACAAGAGTTTGCTTTTTGTCGTTCTCTTATACGAGTGCTGCGCTGAGGGCGTTGTCGGCCACTGCAAGATATAATAGGAGATCAGCTCGGCAATCTGGTTTGGACAAAATAGGAGGAGTTGACAAGAACTGTTTGAACTCGGTAAAAGCTTGCTTGTATTGGTCGCTCCAATGGAATTCCTTTGGCTTCTTAAGTAAGTTGAAGATTGGCCTAGCCTTCTCTACCAACTTGGGAATGAAGCGAGATAATGAGGCAAGCCTTCCTGTCAACCTCTGCACTTCTTTGTGATTTTTGAGACTTCTCATGTTAATCAATGCTCGACACTTGTCGGGGTTTGCTTCATATCCTCTACAAGTGATCATGAATCCTAAAAATTTGCCTTCGTGGACTCCAAAGACACATTTTTCCAGATTTAACCTCATGTTATGTTTTCGGATTTGCTTGAAAATCTCCTGCAGATCATGGACGTGATTTTTGGTGGATTTTGTCTTAATAACCATATCATCAACATACACTTCCAGATTACGGCCAATCTAGTTTGTGAAGACCTTGTCCATGAGTCTTTGATAAGTAGCTCCTGCATTCTTGAGTCCAAAGGGCATAACATGGTAATAGAAATTGGCTTGCTCTATGATAAAAGCAGTGTGTTCTTCATCTGGAGGGTACATCAAGATTTGATTGTAACCTGAGTAGGTGTCCAAGAAACTGAGCATGGCATATCCAGAGGCTCCGTCAACTAATCTGTCAATACTGGGAAGTGGGTACGCGTCTTTTGGGCAGGCTTTGTTCAAATCAGTGTAATCAACACACATGCGCCATTTACCATTGGATTTTTTGACCATTACCACGTTGGCTAGCCAAGTGGTATATTTGATTTCTCTGATAAACCCTGCACTCAAGAGTTTTTTCGTTTCAGCCTTGACAGCTTCTCTCATTTCACCACCGATTTTCTGTTGTTTTTGAGATACAGGCCTTGCTTCTTTGTGAATGGCTAATCGGTGGCAAATGAAGTTGGGATCTATTCCAGGCATATCTGCACTACTCCATGCAAAGAGGTCAACATTTTTAGTAAGAATTGACATGATTTTACCTTGAAGATTAGTTGCAATATGTTTTCTAATCTTGGTACAATGATTCGGTTTCTTGCCAATCTAAAAATAAATTAAATCGTCAATAGGATCAGGTCGGTGGTCATGCATATCGACTCGAGGATCCAGGTCGGCTATCTCCTCTGTGCCGATATGAGCCACGATAGTAGAGGTTGACATCTCGAGTTGAAGATTGGTAGGTGTGATCTTCAAGCTTTCCGCATAGCATTTTCTTACTATCTGTTGGTTGGCTTTTACAGCTATTATATGGCCATTTGTGCCTGGGAACTTCATAGTTAAATAGGGTGTTGACACAATTGCTCCTAATTGATTTAATGTTGGCCTCCTAATAAGAATATTGTAAGAAGTGACGACATCGACCAACAGGTACTTCACCAAGATTCTCCTTGAATTTTGACCTGTGCCAAACGAAGTTAATAATTCAATGAAACCACGAGTATGGACTCACTCACCTGCGAACCCAACAAGAGGTTCGGAATATGGTTGAATCTTGCTGTGAGGAATGTCATGTTTCAGGAAGGTGGGCCAATACAACACATCAGCAGAGCTACCTTGGTCGATCAACATTTTTTGAACCTCCCAATTAGCAACCTTGACTGAGATGACCATAGGATCATCCTGGTTTAGGCTTATGCCTTCATAGTCGTCATCGGTGAAAACAATGGGAGTAGTTGGTGTGGCTGGCTTAGATTCCGAGTTGTGACAATTGTTGACATTTTGGACATTGCATAAATGTCGCTTCCTGGCGGAATTTGAACTTCCTCCTCCGGCAAATCCTCCAACAATGGTATTGATGAATCCGCGTATGTTATTTCCTTCTGAAGATTTGTCTATGTGTTGCGGGTCGGTACTATTTGTACTCGGCTTGTTTTCTTCTCGTGCATTTGCTTGATCATAATTGCTTTGTTCAGATCGGCCTGGGTAACCTTGATGTCGTCCTTGATATCGATTCGAATATGTACCTCGTCCTCTGCCACGTCCTCGGAAACCTCCTCGAGAAGCTTGGCCACGTTGGATATATTGCCCAAGTTGACCAGCTTGAATCAACTCTTCGATCCTGTCTTTGAGACTCCAACATTCTTCTGTTGTGTGTCCGTAATTCCTGTGATAGCGATAATGTTTGCTCTTGTCGGCATTGGCCGAGTTATATGCCGGGGGGGTAAGGAGATCAGATCTGCATGGTTAGCTTCCTCTAAAATGTTAACTCGAGGAGCATTAAGGGGTGTGTAAAAATCATACCTGGGACCTCGTGCTTGACGAGGTCTTTTAGATCTTTGATCGAAGTGACTTTTTTGCTTCTCCTTACTACTCGATTCTCCCTTGACAGTGAGGCCATCTCGAATATGGTTACAGAATTCAGCATGTTCTTCCATTTGGATGTATCCGGCCGCGCGTGCTCTAAGTTCGTCCATACTTGCTGGCTGGTGTCAGCAAAGGCTATCAACAAAGGGTCCGGGCTTGAGTGCCATAAGCATAGAATGGAGGGTGACTTCAGGATTAAGGTTACGGATTTTGATGGAAACGCTAGCAAAATGTTCCATAAAATGCCTCAAAGATTCATCGTCTTGTTGTCGCAGGTTGGACAACGCGGCCGAAGTAATGTGATGAGGTCTGCTAGTGGCATATTGGGCAGAGAAAAGGCGAACCAAGGTGTCAAAATTATCAACAGATCTGAGTGGTAGTTGTGTGTACCAACTAAGGGCAGCCCCTTTGAGTGAGGTTGGAAATACATGGCACATGATGGCGTCATCATTCGTGTAAAGGTTGATCTAGGTAACATATGCGTCGATGTGCTCGTCGGGATTAGTGGTTCCGTCGTATCGGTCAATGTTTAACGGTTTCCAAGCAGGTGGAAGAGGGACTTCCATGATTCCATCAACGAAGGGATGTCGTCGAGTGGAATGAGGATCATACATAGGACGACTGATGTGAGTGTGTTCAGATCGATGAGTCCGACTGGGTTTTGGAGGGTATGTAGGATTGGGAGAAGATTAATGCTCTTCTGCAGTAGGAGGAACATGGCTGGCGTGGTGAGTGTATGGTGGCGGTTGATTTTGCTGCCATTGGGCTCTGAACGCGACATGTACGACACGTAACTGTTGCAAGTCGGCTTCATGCTATTTACGAAGATTTTCCATCGCCGCCGTATGTTGTTGTTGCATCAATTCTATCTGTTCAAGTAACCGTCGCAGGGCCGAATTATCTTCCATATTTGGTGTGTTTGGACGCGGTATACTTGTCGCTCTGTTGGTTTGACTTCAGGTTGAAACCATAAGGGTGAAGGAGGAAAAGTTTTACCAGGCCCTCCTTCTAGTGCCAAATGTTCTTACAAGAATCAGGTTGGTTCTTAGCTCGGGGAAATTACATCCTTCCTCTTCATCTCGGTTTTGCTCTTGTAAGGAATTGAATGAAGTTAGTCTCCAAGATTAGACTTCTCGGTTGATCTTTTCCTCATGCACCTTGGATGTACCTGCAAAAAGGACTCCGACGATCAAGTTAGTTATCTGAATATCCCTCATGTTTATCATTATATCCTTACCTATTCTTTGTGGTTATTCCTCAGGTAACTGCATAACTGCTTACGCGGTTATTTCCTTCTCGGCAGTTGAGCCGATTATCATAAATGATGTATTCAATGTCATTAACATATTGAGATATATTGCCCTTCTTTATGCCTAGTGTAACACATATAATCTTTACGTCAACTCAGCTCGGCATGTATTATCATCAACTTGCCCGAGCTATGATCTCGGTCAAGCCGTGCTATGAGCTCGGTTAAACTCGGCTTTAAGTCAGGTTGGTACAGAAAGGATTTTATCAATAATTTTGGACACTTAATTTTGTGTCATTATTTCTCTATTTTTACTTCTGTGTCAATTATTTTTTCTCCTATCTCACATAATTTGATGACTTTGAATCAGCAAGTCCAACATAAAAATCTATGTGTTTGCTACAATACTGCAATTTGCTGTGAGTGAATCTATGTATTTGCTATTCTTTGACATTACAGTATTGAAATGTGGATTCAATGATACTATTGTACTTATCTCAATTGGCACTTCTTGTGCGCAATTGACTTTATTTAATAAAATTGTTGCTTTCCAAAAAAAAAAAGTCCAACATAAAAATGAATAAAAGAGAAACAAGCAAAAATGTTATTTTGCGTATGCTATTTTTATGTTTCCACACCCGTTGCTTTTATATTTTAGGTTTCTTCGTTCATCGCTTGTATGTTTTGGATCCTCACACTAGTATATGTTTTGTGTCGATTTTTCTACTATTTTTATCTTTTGGCTTGGTTCAATACACATTGCTTTTATGTTTTGAGTCTTTATACTTGTTACTTTTGTATTTAGGGCTCTTGCGCGCCTACTATCTTTATATTTCGAGTTCCTACTCTCTATCTTTCATATTGTTGGGTCTCTATATTTATTATCATAATTTTATTTTAGAATTCATAGATGTACTTATCTTTACAACAATAATTTGAAAACATAATTTTTTTTTTCATATTTATTATTTATATTTATAAGAAAACTCATTCTCAGCTTGAAATGTGTGTTGCATTTGACCATTTTCTTCTCCCAATTCTTGCCCTTTTTGCCACAATTATTTCTCACAATTTCCTTTCAAGTATGCTTTTTTAAACAAATCTTATCTATAAAAGAACTATCTTTTTGTGTCATTCAATTCTTCCTAGATACATGAATGTATAAATACATAAGTCATATTTCAAAGAATCTTGCAAGAAATTTATTCTAATTAAGTAATATCTCATCAAAGAATATTTTTAAAAATTTCTAAAAATCTCTTTAGAAATCTCTCTTAAAAATTTATCTTATACACTAATTGATTATATACATAAAGATAGTATCATTAGTCAAATAATTAAAGATAAATTTAATTTTACATGTTTGGACATTGTTAAGACAACATCCAAACTAATCACAAACATAAAATATTGTGACAAACTTAAAAGTGGAGGTAGTGTTTTTTACATCGATTTCATGTCAGGTAGAAAAAATAATTTTCGTTCTACAAGAGTATGATCAACATCAACAATTCTATAACCAATATAAAATTTTCATTTTAAGTAATATTAAATATTGTTACTTTAATAATGAATATTTATTGCAGAAAATTTTCGAACCACTAATTTCCTCAATCTATATCCATTGTTACCCCACTACATCTCACTGTTTAATGGTTATGGTAAAGATATAAACAATGTTAATCATCGAAATAAGTTGTTATGTAGCTATGGAGTGAATGAAAGATGAATTTAATGAGATGCATTCTTTTAGAACTTTTAAGCACATTGAAAGAAAATTTTGAAACATTTTATTCAACTTCACTATTATATGATGAATTTACATATCATGGGTCCTTTAGTTTTCATGTAGTACTACAATACATGAAATTAAAAATATATTCATCATAACTAATATATTGTAATCTCATTTATGAAAATTATGTGCAAGAGACTCGTAGGAAAGACACTTTCTAATGTAAGTTAAGAGTTTGATTGATATCATCGACAATAGCTTCAGCATCCATTTTAACTCCAAATAAACCTCTTTTTGACAGTCCTGTGCAATACAATCCATATTCACCTTTCCAGTGATTTGGAAATTCATTTTTTGGCATCCCCTCATCGTTTAGAATATATTTGTAATCCTGCAATATAAATTAACACCAATCAATTAATTAAAATCATTCTTAATTACTATATATTATCTTTTTGCTTGACTAAATGGGTAAATATATTCTTTACTATTTGGCAATGTAGATAAGGAGTGGAATATTAGAATTTGTTTAAGAGATTTGAAAAAAATAAAACTTTTGCTAAAAAATTACATATTAATAACTACAACTTATATATCTCATACCTTAAGTCACATATTAACTATGCTTCTATAGCCAGTAGCAAAAACGATCGCATCAAACTCTTTTGTTTCATTATTTCCAAAAATGACTTTCTTGTTCTCAATTCCCGCTATAGGAGAAGGAATTACCTGTTGAGAGTTCATAAGAAAAATCTTGAATTAGGAGATCCCAATACTAAAGTGAAATTTAATATTGTAATTAAAGAAAAGTTCCAATCTCAACTATTAATTATAAATTTTGCTTTGATTCAATTAAAAAATTTCTTAAGAATAATATATTTATATCGTCAATTATTAAGATAAAAAGTTGAAGAAATTTGTACTTAAATATCATCACTGAAAAAATGTTTTCGATTGCTGAGAAGGTATGCATTCTAAGAATCTTTTATTTTTAAAACTACATAACAATTGCATGCATGGTTGTGACTTGTGAGTACCTTAATTGCCCCATCCTTAATCTTTGCAATGGTTCCGACATCGATAACTGGAGACCTTCCAATAACACCCTTAAGATAGAATGGTCCCTTTTTGGGGCGATAAATTCCATACTCAGAGAGATCGCCATATTCCATGTCTGCCAAAAAGGTAACCATAGTGTCCACAACATCAACCGATAAATGCTTCAGCGCACACATACCTTGATGAATCAATTCTTTGGTGAGGACATGAACCTACAAATTATATTAATCATAAACATTTTAATTTTATGTAGAAGGAAATTAATCTATACTATATACGGGAATAAAATAAATAAATATTTTTTACCGGGTTTCGGATAACAATAGAAGTTCTTGCACCAAAATCTTGGAGATCATAAGCAATCTCCATGCCAGAGTTACCACAACCAACTACTAAAACCTCTTTGGATTCATATTTTGAACCTGATTTGTAGTATTTGGAGTGCACTATCTCTCCTTCAAAGCTTCCTAGTCCTGGCACATTAGGAATATAGCCTTCACTGTTTTCACCTGTGGCAATCACAAGAAACTTAGCCACGTAAACTTCCACCTTGTCTTCTTGAGTGTTCTTTGCTTCTACCCTCCACTTGTTCCCAACTTGATCGTACTTGGCAGACTCAACAAAACGAGAGTAAAGAGGGTTTATGTTGAAACGTGCAATGTATGTGTCTATGTATTGAAGAAAGTCTGCTTTGGATAGGAATGTTGGGGCTGAAGGTGGGTGAGGCATGAGAGGCAAAGAGCAAAACTCGCTAGCCAAATGAAGGTTTACTCTATCATAAGCATTTTTTCTCCAAAGAGAGACACTACAATCCTCTTTCTCAAGTATTATGTGAGAGATACACTTTTCTGATAGGCATGCTGAAATTGCAAGCCCACCAGGACCTCCACCCACAATTACCACTGTTGCTTCCTCCATTTTCTTAACTTTCTTGATCGATATTACTCACAATTACTTGTTTATGTTCAAAGGCTTCCAAAGTTTATATTATATACATTTGGCATTGCTAATTTGCGTGCAGTAGTTCATGAACCAAGGAAATTTTTTTGTTCCGGTGGGATTCATTATTTTAAATGAATTTCTATTTATGATTTACTAAAAAAAACCTACCATAAGGAGATACGTATAGTCAATGTTAAGGGTTGTAAAATTAATGAATAATATTAGCCTTTGGACTTTAGAGCTAAATGCATATAATTTAGTTAATCACATTTAATATATATATTAAAAATATTAAAAGTATACATGACCCTTTTTTATAATAATTGATTAAGTATCTTATATTGCATATTTTCTTAAAAATAACTTATTTTTCTTGCATTTGATATCTCGGTCAATGGAATGAATCTTATCATCATTAATCTTGACTACATACAGAACTATAGATGAATATTCATATAATTGAATTAATCTTATTTATATTTTGAAAAATGTTGTGTTTGATACAAAACCAGTGTTTTCTAAACAATGACCATGTTCTTTTGCTTTGTATAGAAATTAAATAAGACTCCTATTAATCATCTAATATTAAATATACTTTCTAGTAAAAATTTAATAAGATTCCTTATGTAGTATATTAAATTAGGATATATATATTTTCTAAGAAAGTGACTTATTTTTGTTGAAAAATATGAGGAAATGAAATATTAGAGACAACTTATTTAATGGATTGCAAATTTACGGTGGAAGTAAACTTAGGTATATTATTATGGCAATCACCTTTTATGATGGGTATTTTGGATATTTTTTGTTGATCAGGAATGTAATAGATCTTGATAACATAAAATGTTTGCACATTCTATATATGACGGATCAATATCTAACATAAAAAGTTCACTTTCTATGTTGTATGGTTAGTGTCTCTCATAGTAAGTGTAGGTCAAGATGAATATTAATACATTAACACCTATATTCTATGACGGGTATGCTATTACCTGTCATAGAAGGTGCACTTTCTATGTCAGAAAACGTTACATCCATCATAGAATGTGTAATTTTTTTAATATCCTATTCATTTTTTAAACTTTTCAAAACTTGCACAACAGAAATACATTTCAGATAGTTCAAAACAACATATTATTGTCCAATTCAATACAAGTATAAAATATAATATCTATTATTTAAATTAAAAATGTACAAATTAAACTACATAGCAAACTAATTAAGAGAGTTAACAAGAAAGTTAAATTTAACAATAATTGTCATTAATTAATAATAATGACAATTTGATGGAAAACTTGTTGGAGAATCCGGATTGATGTGAATCCTCTTCAAGTTCCTCCCTAGATCTTTGGCTCCTTGATTCTTCCTAAGCTTTGCTAAGGTCTCCAATGGAGGAGGAGACCTTAGAACCACCATGGTTTGGTGGAGAAATCTCCCAAGAGACGCCACTCCTTGATGAAGAGATAAGTCTCTTCAATTCTCACCACACTCTTCTAGTGAAGGGATAAGAGAATTGGATGAATATCAAAGAGGTTTAGGGACTTTTAGAAGAGAGAAATCTGAACAATTATTCAGAAATGAAATCTCAATATCTCCAAAATTGTTTTATAATGAAGGAAAAACGAAAATATAGGAGTAGGAAGCTTGGAGAGCAAGCTAGCCTTAACCGTGGTTCACTAGGAACCATGGTAAGGTCTAGCTAACCATCCATGGTCTAGAGGCTTGGAGAGCAAGCTACTCACTTAGCTTGCTTGGTAAGCAAGCTAAGGAGAAGCTTGTGCTTCAAGCTTCTAAGCTTGAGTGTGAACAAGCAATGTGAACACAAATCAAGGTGGGCGGCTCATGGACTTTATTTTACTCCAACCGGTTTTGAAAAAATGTTGATTTGGTTTAGTTAGATTCATCCAATGTGAATGAAACCTAGCTAAATCAAATCTATGAAAAATTAGGAGTAAAATGAGTCTAATATGTAAAATTTTGCCTAGGCCCATCTCTAGGTCCAATTGCTAGTAACACTCTCTAGCTTGCTAGTTACACTCTCTAGCTTACTAATGTCACTCCCAATCCTACTACTAGAAAACTAAGAAAAGAGTGTATTTCTAGATTAGGTTAAATGGAGTCAAAGTGTCCAAGTAACCTACCCTAGAAACAATATACAATAGCTAATAAAAAGAAATAAAGTGCCTCACAAATACAAAGGCAAAAATACACCTATACAAGTATATACTATATACAAGGTACAAGAAATCAAACTATACAATGTATGTACAATAGAGACTATGAGACTAAAAAGAGGAATCATACTCAATACTCATATTGAGCATAGGTCTAAGAAGCACCTCCTCTCTAGATGCCTCCTTTAGCCTCCTAACCATGGACCTAGTTAAAGGCCCAATGGTCTTCAAGTGTGAGCCTCCTTGGATCAACCTTCACCCTTCTTGGTCTTACCTCTTCCAAAGGGATCTTTGGGGATTAGATTTCCATCACAATTACTATAACATAATACAAATATTATCAAATAACAATGAATCTAAACTAAACTAGTCAATGTACAAAAAGAAAACTAAAAGAATTTAGAAAAACATAAATCAACCTTCAATTGCCTCAAGAAAAAAAAAAGTCCATCTTCTGTGGATATCTTTCATGTCTTCATAAGCAAATGGAGTTGAATTTTTGAATATCTACACAATTAATTCAAAATAGAGATAAGTTAAACATTAATTGATCATTAAACTTTTGCATAATCATTTAATGTAATTAATTTAATTTAAAAATATATTACCTTTCTCCATGACTTTGTAATGTTGTCAGTAATGATGGTGAGCATGTGCATTTATCATGTAATAGTCACACTTATGATTACCAACTTGACGTACTTACTATAATTTAGTGAATATAAAACATAAATAAATCATATTTAAAATATATTTTAATTGAACTTTGACTATACTATTTGGTTGATAGTTGACTTATTTTAGGGGCAATATATTGAGTCTTCTTCCTAACTTTCAAAGGAAGCCCCTACAATATCAAGCTTGCTTCCAAAGACTTATGAAAATAAATGATAAATAGAAAATAGTTAAAGAATACAATTTTTGTTTCATAAAATTATATATATATATTATAATAATTATTAATATTAATAGTCGCACTTATGATTACTAACTTGACGTGCTTACTATAATTTAGTGAATATAAAACATAAATAAATCATACGTAAAATATATTTTAATTGAACTTTGACTACTATATGGTTGATAGTTGACTTATTTTAGGGGCAATATATTGGAGCTTCTTCCTAACTTTCAAAGGAAGTCCCTGCAACATCAAGCTTGCTTCTAAAGACCTATAAAATGATAAATAGAAAATAGTTAAAGGATACAATTTTTATTTGTTTCATAAAATTATATATAATAATAATAATAATAATAATAATTGAGAACCCAATTAATATTAATAACTAGTTTATAAGTTTAAGATCTGTGTATGAGTGTACATCAATATACATAAGTATACATGAATTATTCTTTCAATAGAAAATGATTCAAAATTTCTCCTATATTTCTTTTAAAATTTAAATTTTAATAATATTGAGTAGATTTTAAAAATAATTTTATTTATTTTTAAAAATTAATTTTATTGACATAATTAATATTAATAATTTAAATAAGTTAATAGGTTAAATCAAACTTTAAAAAAGTTAGCTTAGACTTATAAATAAAATTTATGATAAATATTAATAGACCGAATTTAGACTAATTTTATATAACGAGTCTAAGCTATATATTTGAAATTTAGCCTAATTTAACATATTCACATCCCTAACTATCATTTGGTGGACATGAAGATCCCGAAATGCCCAAGTTTTTTCCAATGAGAACCCCTCATTGTTTAATACTGCCCTTATCCAACAAATGAGATAGGTCGCTACTATGCCACAAATTCTCCTAAATGTTGGGTCCATTGACGATGTGACATACTTTCCAGGATGACATAATGGTGGAGAATGTCGACAACAGTTTCACTGACAATCTTGATCAAGTTGGTTTCGGTGGACTTATGAAGAGCACAAATCGGGTATGGCATTTCATTTCTATCCTATTACAAGTTTTAGAAGACTCCCTCCTAGTATTAGTTTTGCACTTCATGTCGATGAAGTAGACACCAAGTTCTTGCGCATGTAATCTTGTTTTTCTGGTTGTTTTGTTTTATTTTTCTTCAATTACCAAAAAAAATGACAATGTAAAATACTTTCCAGGATGACATAATGGTGGAGAACGTCGACAGTAGTTACACTGGCAATCCTAATCAAGTTGGTTTCGGTGGACTTATGAAGAGCACAGACGGGGTATGGCATTTCATTTCTATCCCATTACAAGTTTTCGAAGACTCCCTCCTAGTATTAGTTTTGCGCTTCATGCCGATGAAGTAGACACCAGGTTCTTAGGCATGTAATCTTGTTTTTCTGGTTGTTTTGTTTTATTTTTCTTCAATTACCAAAAAAAAATGACAATATGACATACTTTCTAGGATGACATAATGGTGGAGAATGTCGACAACAATTACACTGGCAATCCTGATCAAGTTAGTTTCGATGGACTTATGAAGAGCACAAATGGGGTACGACATTTCATTTCTATCCCATTACAAGTTTTAGAAGACTCCCTCCTAGTATTAGTTTTGCGCTTCATGTGGATGAAGTAGACACTAGGTTCTTGCGCATGTAATCTTGTTTTTCTGGTTGTTTTGTTTTATTTTTCTTCAATTACCAAAAAAAATGACAATGTGACATGCTTTCCAGGATGACATAATGGTGGAGAATGTCGACAGTAGTTACACTAGTAATCATGATCAAGTTGGTTTCGGTGGAATTATGAAGAGCACAGATGGGGTATGACATTTCATTTCTATCCCATTACAAGTTTTAGAAGACTCCCTCCTAGTATTAGTTTTGCGCTTCATGTCGATGAAGTAGACACCAAGTTCTTGCGCATGTAATCTTGTTTTTCTGGTTGTTTTGTTTTATTTTTCTTCAATTACCCAAAAAAAAATGAGGGACTCAATTCCAAATTTATTATTAGGAGGAAGATTTATTCATATAATCATGGAGCAGTCTCATGATTTAATTTTTGCCCACCATTCATGGTGTTAGTAGACTTAATTAGTAACATCACATAGAGTTCAAAGGCTAGCTACTCCTCACTTGTGAAACTCGAGTATAGCAAAATAAGAATCAATATAGAAGGCACGAAATCGAGAAAAACCAGCAGAAAGACCAAGCTGTTTGAATTGTTGTTCAGTTCTATGCTTTCCCTTAGTTATGTACATTATCATTACGAATATGTCACCACTCAGTAATGCTCTTGTTCGGTGACTCTCGTCTATTAGCTCCGGTAGCACGGGTTCGCAAACTATTATTTTTCCCTCATCTGGAAGTGCCTTGTAACAATTCTGCAGCACTAGCTTAGATTCCTCGTCTGTCCATCCTAAAAATACCCACTGCATGTTCAATCAACACAAAAAATAATCGATATACGTGAATTAAATTAATTGGAAATTCCACTGATTTTAATTATGAAGACTTAAAAACCATTGTTAAGATGGTATTTGTAACGAGAAATTACAGTAAGAGAAAGGAAGAATAGAAGGCTGAAATCAAATTATTATTGAGTTAATGAAATATAAGAGGATGAGAGTATTTAAAGGGTTGTAATATTACAACTAACTGAAACATATATATCTCCTAAAATATGGGAGTAAGAAAATTAACTCTTAATTCACATTTGGTTTCCTTATACCTCCTTTCAAACTCAGTAGGTTTCTGATATACATTATAAGAAAGACGCAAATTTCCAACGAGAATAATCCGTCGGTAAATTATTATTCAACTTAATATATTTATTTATCTTAAATATAAGATATAAAATTCAAAAGATGTATTTATCCCTGTTTTATTTTCTAATTATTAACCATTAATAAAATACTAATTTAAAATCTTATCTAATTATATCATATTATGTTTATATCAAATTAAAAACCAGATATTAGTTATACAAAATTATTAAGATCATATTATAAATTATCAATAAGATTCAAGTTAAATAATTTAAAATAATTAATCTTTTAATTATATTATTAGCAAATAATTTATTCCAAAGCTAATCAATTTTTTCTATATTAATTATTAGTAAAATTTAATAACTTTTAATTTAATAGTTGAATCAATGAAATTCAACATGTACCATGAGTTATTGAGCGAAGTAACTTTACAAAGAGTTACTTTGTAAGTCATTTGATTCCTTTTCTCTCTCTCTCTCTCTATATATATATATATTTAAAATTTTATTGATCTTTTTTAATATATGATTGTCAATTATCGTCAAAAAATTATTACATTTTTTTGACAAATATAAATTAGTCAAAAATATTTCATGAGTAGTATAACTTTTCTTACGAATTTTTTTCATTAGAAATATAAGTTTTCTAATAGATTTATATCTGTCAGAAATTATCGACGAATAAATCCATTGGAAATTATCGATAGATATATCTGTTGGAAATATAAATTTTTTGACAGATTTGTATCCGTCAAAAATATAAATTCTTTGACAGATTTGTATTTGGCAGAAATTATCCGTCAGTAATATAACTTTTCCTACGAATTTTTTTTGTCAGTAAAATCTATCGAAAATATAAATTTTTTGACAGATTTATATCCGTCGATAATTTGCATTTTTCTTGTAGTGATACTTTGAGTTTGGGTCGCAAATCCAAAAAATAGTTGTTGTAGGAGCCTTTGTTAATAAATCTGCAATTTGAAATTTGGAAAGAATGTATTTTATTATCAATTTGCCTGTAGCAACTCTTTCTCTAATGAACCAAATATCCAATTCAAAATGTTTAATTTTTATTGTGAAGGACAGAATTAGCTATTAATAGCACTGCTCACATATTGTCACACCATACAATAGGTGTTCTTTTTAGAGGAATTTGTAGTTCATTGAGTAAGGATTGTATGTAGGAAATTTTTGCAGATAGGGATGCCAAACTGCTGAATTCTTCTTCTGTACTACTTTGGGATAGCACCTTTTGTTTATTAGGTTGCCATGAAATAATGTTTGATCCAAGATAGAGACAATAACATGTGGTTGATTTCATATTTGTTGGGTCTGCAGCCCAATCAAAGTCACTATATCCACTTATATCTAGAGGTTGTGAAGCTTTGAAATGAAGACCATAATCAAGTGTTCCTGCCAAATATCTTAAAACTCTTTTAGTAGATTTCCAGTGCTCCTCCAAGGGTTTGTGCATGAAATGGTAGAGCTTATTCATAGTGTAAGCTATATCTGGACGAGTGATTGTTGTATATTGTAAAGCACCTACCACACTTTTGTATAGAGCTGGATCAAAAGCTTTTATGGTTCCATTTGACACAAGTTTGCAGCTAGAGGCAAGAGGAGTTTTAACAGGTTTGGTAGTTAACATGTTTTGTCTGGTTAAAAGGTTAGCAATGTATTTTGTCTGATTGAGATGCAGGTTTCCATCTATGTCCCTTTGAACTTGTATGCCAAGGAAATAGTGTAGAGGTCTTAGATCTTTAAGGGAAAATTTAGTCTTTAGTTTAGAAATTAAGTAATCAATGGAAATTTTAGAGTTGTTGGTGATGATTATATCATCAACATATTTAAGGGAGGTATAACATCTAGCTTGCTTGAATCAAAAGTATTTGAGAGTAGAGGCCAGTTTTTCAAACTAGGCTCTTGGAGCCTGTTTTAACCCGTAAATATCCTTCTTTAACTTGCATACAAGACTTGTATTATTTGATTGAAACATTGTAGGTTGCTGCATGTATATGTCTTCTTTTAGATCTCCATTAAGAAAAGCGTTATCAATATCAATTTGATGTATGGGCCACTTCTTGTAAATAACAATAGTCAACACAACTCTGAGTGTAATAGGTTTGATGATCGGACTAAACATGTCAAAATAATCAAAACCTTCTTGTTGACTGAATCATTAAGCTACAAGGCGAGCCTTCTTTTTCTAAACAGTTCCATCAAGATTATATTTGACCTTGAATATCCACTTGGATCCAATAATCCTTCTGTTTGCTAGAGTAGAAACATTAAATGAAGATTATATTTTTTTTATATTTGTTTACTACAAAAAAAATAACTTATGCCTACAGACACTTTTACCTATAGACCTGAATTAGTGTAGGTAAAACTAAAAAAAAAATTTACCTACAAATATTTAATGTAGGTATAACTCAAAAATCTATACCCACTTTTGATTAGTGTAGGCAAAACTCAATATAACTTAAAGTTCTTCTACCAACAAATTGTCAATGTAGGTAAAACCTTCAAAGACTTATTTCTACTACTATTTTAGGCATAAGTCTTTATTCCTTTAATCACCTCTTAAACTATATTTTTAAAATTATTCTCTATCTCTTTTATATTTTTCAAAAATTACCTTTACAAATTATAATTACATCTATTCAAAAATTTATTATTAATGACATTTTTACGCATTATTACAAAATTGACGATGAATAACTAATTTATGTTTTCAAAATATAATTTTGGTTCAGCAAATATTATTTTAAACTTTTAAAAAAATAATAAAAAGCAGAACAAATTCCCTCCAACTCCAAGTGATTGGGCAGAGGAAAGGAAAGCAGGGCAAGTCTACTAATCTCCTGGCTCCCCACACCTCTGTGCCCCGCCAAAAGGAATGCCTTGGTGACGATACTATGTCTGCCAAATGCGCACTCTCTCTCCCCTTTCCAATATAAACCCTTCGCTTTCTCTCTTCTTCTTAGTTCTCACATAACAAACCATCATATTTTCTCTCCCTCTCCGCGAATCGCTCAAACTTCTCCCTTTTCACTCCACCGAATAACCATTCCACTTTCCACAACTTCGCGCCATTCAGGTCAGATTTCTCTTCTCTCTCTCTCTCTCTCTCTCTCTCTCTCTCTATATATATATATATATATATATATATATATATATATATATATATATATATTCTTCGAACGAAGCGTTGTTTCTAATTTTTCTCGTTCCAATTTTCGGCGACGATTTCACTGCGACTTTAATGAATTCTGATAAGTTGCTTCTGTTTGATTGGCGATAAATTTTGACCAAAATCGAAAACGACCTCTATTTTTTTGCATGCGTTCTTCAGTTCGATTTTATTGACCGAGTAAAATGCAATTTGCATGTGAAAATCCAATGTTTGTTGTTTTCGGTTATAATTTTTTGTTTGTTTGTGAAATTAAGTCATCCTTGCGCCACCATAATTACTTCTAGAAATGTGACATATTCTAATAGAAATGTGAAATGTGAAATGTGAAATCTCTCCGTGAAGTGAAGGATGGATGAAAAATCCAGAACCAGTTATTTCATATTTGAGCCTTTGAAATGAAGGATGAAAAATCCAGAACTTAATATGGCGAAAATTATTCCGAATTGTTTATAGGAGTTTCTCCTGGTAGGTTGGACCTATAGAAAGCAACCTTGCATAAGGTTGATCTCAAGACTTGAATCTGTGGTGTCCAGCTCACTTTGTGATAACTCTAATTGAATAAAATTGGTTTGTTATTTGTAAAATATATAAATGATCTTTGTGAATCACGTTCTGTAAATAAAAAATCAAAGGTTTAATATTTCTTTCTCCCAGTTGAATAAATTATCTTGATATATTTTATGTCTGATAATGGTTTTCACATTTTCTTGTTTTTAATTGGTGTTTTTTTTTGGTTCAGGACATTGATTTCATGCCTTTGAATCCATTAGATAATATGCCAGAAGCTCTGAGGACGCAGGTTGGTGCCGGAAAAGCCTCTTTTATGACTAAAGAGCCACCGATTAATGGAAATTCAAATTTTGGGGGGTGTGAAACACATTCTTCACCGGTGAAGGTACATATCTCAAGTGCTTTTGTAATTTGAAATGTTAGATTGCTAACAAGTATCAATGTACTAATATTATGCCTCAATGGCTTGATTTGGTGCATAAACTTTTATTTTTTACATTCCATCTATAGTATATACTTGACATTGTACTATCTATCATGTATTGTCACTTCATTAAAGGAGTTTGACTATAATAATAGTTACTTGAAAAGTTAAACTTTTAAATTTTAATGTGTTAACATATGATTTGACTAGTGTTAAAATCATTTAAATCAACAATACGTCAAAATTAAATTCTTAATTTTTTCATTGCAAGTCAAATATTTTTGTGTTCTTTTATGCTTGCATAAAATAATCTTGAACAATTAATAGTAGAACTTTATAGTTATTACTTCTAATGGTTGACTAGTGGACAAACCTTCACCATCTCATATCTTACAGATGTAGTAGTGATTCTGTTGTATCTTGCATCATTTTTGCTTGGATTTGCAATCCAAATTTCTACTACCAGTGGAGAAATGTTGATGCTAGAAGCACTAAAACATTATGTGCTCTAAAAGTTATTACCTCATAATTCCATTGAAATAATACATGGCCGTGTTAACTTTGTTGTTGCCCAGGAAAAGGTTGCTACAGTCGGCAACCTCTGTGCACCAGCAGGTTGTGCTCAATCGTGTAAAATGACACACCATCAAGCTAAGGAAGCTGATATACAGGCACTCTCTGAACTAAAGCGTGTGTTAGATAAAAAGGTTTATACTTTTCATGCACACAAATTAATTATTTTGTGCGGTTCTTTTTGAAACTGATTAACTTATTTTTCATGTTTTCTAAATATTGCATTCATCTATCTCTATATGTAAATTTTCCTTGTTATTGGTGATCTTGCTCCAACTTTTGGGCCTGCTCTTACAGGAGACATTGTTGATGGAGCTTCAAAGTGCGAACAGTAACATAATTGAAAACCAAAGTGGCATAGAATGCTTAAAATATTCTGAGGTTTTCAAGAAACATTACGCCACGGTACTGGTAGAGCTTAAGGAAGCCAGTGGACAGGCATCTGGCTTCCAATGGATTATTTCTTTAATTACAAAATTCTTCATTAATCTTGAAGCAACATCTGAGTATTTGTATTTTTCAGGTTTCTGATGCTATGTTACAACTGAGGCAACAAAATACTTACAAAGGAAACTCCTTGCCACCATGGATGAAGCCCCAAGCAAGTTCCAATGTTTATGACAACCTTACCAATATGTTGGATAGTTCTCTGACACAAGAGTTAGGGTCAACTATTTTTCAAATTAAGGATCCAGGCTAAGGGCACATGCAATGGTAGATGCCACATTTCAGGTACAAATGGTCTATGGATCTTCTTTGCCCCCCTGCATTATTAATTTATTATGAATTGTATATAAAATCGTTTTTTACTTGATTTTCTCTCCCCACTGTTCTCGATCCAACATTGCATCCCCTCTCTGTATATAAATTAGGATAACTATATTGAAGAACATTTTTATCAGCCATTCTTCATCTAGCGTTTTTAGGAATTTATTTGTTGTTGGTTTAGCCACAAATCTTAAAATGGTCATGGTGGATTTAGGTCACATGTAATGGTAGCTCTAGATTGTCGTGAAACATGTTATTCATCAGAGCATCATTTAAGTACTATATCAAGCTCTGACTTTCGTTAAAAAATTTTGACACTTTGATGCTACAATTCAGGCATTGTCTTTAACAAAGAAGGTGAAGATGCATTCATGAAGATTGGGCAGGCATTGGATTCTATTAATCACCAACAATTGGCCTCTGTGTCTAGATTACCTGTGATCAGATCTCAAGAACAAGTGAATGTGAATGGAAGTTTTTATCATAATAATCATTCACAAACTGCATAATATGTGTACTGGTTAATCACTGTTTACTGCACTTGTACACATTTTTATTGGTACACCATTGCTATATTTTGAGTTGTATTGGCTAATGAAATATTATTGTCCATATTTAACCTGCTGTGAATTGTGATTATATGTTGAATTGAACAGATTTTTAGCACTTTCTTACACTCGGAATATGGAGGTCCTGCTACACTCTTGGTCCTTCCTTTCGTTGACATGGCTGATGCCATAAATGAACGAGGATTGCCTGGTGGGCCACAAGCTGCACAAATGGCATCTTTCATATTTTTTTTAGGATTGGTGAAGGATGTACATGCAGTGGATCGACATAGATGGAAATACTTATAGGATGACATTTATCAATGCAATATGTTTTCCTTTTTTATTTCTAATTAGCAACTTTAGCATCATGAATTTGTCATTTTTTTAACATATTTTGGATACTTATATGTCTAGCTCTATGAACAATGATACTTGAAATATAATACAAACATGATGTTTATAATAACATGATAACAATTACTAGTTGTTGACACTGATACTTATCTTTTCCTCTTTTTTATGTTTTGTATATATAGTTTTTATTATTTAATGAAATTTAGCAAGAACAAAATATTAAATTAAATATATTAGTTAATGAAATTTGACTTTTTTTTATACTTTAATGTCATTTTTTGTATACAAGATAATAATAAAATTTGAACTACACTTCATATAGAGTACACATATTCTCTACAAGAGATATTATATATATATATATATATATATATATTTATTTATTTATAGGTACAATAATGATAATAATAATAATAATAATAAATAAATAAAAATATTTTTACCTATAGTCAGAGCATGTAAGAATAAGTTAATGACTTTTACCTATAGTCATGACATGTAAGTACAACTTAATAGTGTTTACCTATAGTAGGGAGTGTAAATATAAGTCAATGACTTTTACCCCCGCATATTGCAAATTGTAGGTAGCTCTTATAGTGACAGTCAAATGTAGTTGTAGGTAAAATTATGTTTGTAGGTAAAACTTATAGTGATAGACTATTAGTTATAGCTATATGCCCCCTCAAAGTTGACAACTTCAATGTCTGTAGGTCAAAGTTCATGATACCTTTACCTATGGAATTTATATTTTTTGTGACATTTTTTGTGTGTAGGCATAAGTCATTTTTCTTGTAGTAATTTAAAATAATTATTATGTTATTAGTTAAAATATCTATATATGAAATCAATTTTTTTTTTTACTTGTAATAGAAAACAAAGAAAGTAATTTCTAATTTGTGTGTAAAAACTATAAACCGCAACTATATATTGTGGGAAGGAAAAAGTATTATAAAGTTGTCTCTATATATATTTTTTTTCGTACGTGTTAATGTCTTTATGTAAAATGTTATCCAATGTCCTAAAAGCATTGATTAAAAAATATTATAAAAAAAGTTCTATGGAGAACTATATATCTGTACATTAATTCTTTAAAATAACTTTATTATAATTTTTAATAAAATTATAAAAACCTTTTACTTATTGATTTCTTAAACATTGTTTTTAGGACACAGGTTGATAAAATCCTTTCTTTAGAAGGTACATGACTTTTACACATAGCACCCAAATACTACAATAACTCTGACTTTAATTGAAGTCCCTTTTGTAGTTACAATTGTCACTTGCAATCTTGAAGACTAAGAATCGGATACTAAAGATCAAGGACCAAGGAATTAGAGTTTGAGATTCTCTATGTACATTTGGCGCCTATCATGGAGTCGTAGAAAAATTATTCCTACAAACTCTATTGACTATAGAACATAGATGGCTAGAGTTGGAGAATCACCCAATAGGAATCTTGATATGCTAGGTAACATCCATATGTTGGCTGATTTTTAAAAGGAGTTACAGAAATGGGGTAAATTAAGTGGGTAGCAAAAAAAGCGACATAAGGAGGAGATGACCCTCCTCAGGCAATAGAATTTTGAGTTGTGATAGTTGATCAAGTAGTCACAATCTAACACCAAGATTATTACTCCTAGACCAATCCCACTTGGCAACCAAGTTCATCTGACTCTTCAGGTGATTCTTTTTTCCCTTTTCGGAATGCTAGTAACTTAGGTGTTGTAAACTATGAGAACTTGAGTTGCCCAAGCCTCTCAGTAAGATAGAACATTGGCACCAATGTCTCGGCTAGTTGGGACATTGGTGCCTCACTTTGTTGCTATATCGAAAGAGTTCCGCAAGCACCCCTTTATTGATGAAATCATGAAGGTCCCTTTTCCAAGGAGATGGAAGAACTTGGGACTGGACAAGTATGACAAAAACTCTAATCTTGATGATCATGTTAACCTATATGTATCTCATGTTAGCATGCTTACTAGTACTGATGCAGTCATGTGCCAACTATTCTTTATTTTCCTAAAGGGAGTTGCGTTAAGGTGGTTCATTCGTATGCCATCATGTTCACTTAACTTTTTTCACGTACTGGTCACCCAATTTACTATGCAATTATGATATAACCTTGACTACCCTTATTAGTGTCAAGCAAGGTAAGGATGAGTCTTTGAGGGCCTTCATGGACAGGTTTGAAAAAGTAGCTTTCAAAATTTCCAATTTGGCCATGGAAGTTGCCCAACACCTTTAAGGCTAGGTCCTTTTTTAGATAGCTTGTATAAAAAGTAGACTTTTTTTAATGGAGGAACTTCATAGAAGGGTTACAAAATATATGCAAATGGAAGAACTTATTGAGTTTCAAGAACATTCCAACGAGGAATGAAACAAGTAGAAAATCAAATCTCAAGGTGACAAGATAGAGAAAGACTGCTCTAAATGTGCATGAGAACACAAACAACCTTGATTTTCTCACTACACTCACTACTAGAAAAATTAATATTTGTGACGAATTTTGTGACGGAAAAAATAGCATCGCAAATAGTGACGGATTTTGTGAGAGATTTTTAAGTTTTGTGACGGACAAGAATTTAATGACTTTTGTGACGGATTTTGTGACGGAATATATTCTGTCTCTAAAAATCCGTCACAAATTTCGTCACTGAATCAAAAAAAAAATATTTGTGACGGATTTTGTGACGGAAAAATTTCCGTCTCTAAAAATCCGTCACAAATTTCATCACTAAATTAAAAAAAATGTTTGTGACGAATTTTGTGACGGAATGAACTTCGTCTCTAAAAAATCCGTCACAAATTCCGTCACTAAAATGAAAAAATTTAGTGACGGATTTTTCCCTCTCAAAATTCCGTCACAAATAGGTAAAAATATTTTGTGAAAAAATTTGTGACAAATTGTTCCCTCTCAAAATATTAAATTTTATTTATGAAACTTTTATATTTAAGAATTATGCATAATTAAAGAAAATATGTTAATTTTTTTTAAAAAAAATAATAAAATTAAGAATATTTTATTTCATTAAAGGACTGAAAAAATTATAAAATTCATTTAATTAAATAAAAAAATTGTCAATTTTAAACATAAGAGACTAAGACATTCATTAAAAATATTTTAAAAAAAACTTGTGAAAAAAAAAATATTAATTTAATTTTGGCTTAATTATATTTTTGATCCCTCAAGTATTGTAATTGTGCAATTTTGATCCCTAAGATTTTAATTGGATAATTTTAGTCCCTAAAGAATTGTAACTGTGCAATTTTAGTCCTTTAATTTTTAATTGAACAATTTTAGTCTCTCAAAAATCATAATTGTGCAATTTGAATCTGTCTCATTAAAAATTTAATAATTTTAAATTTTTAATATATATATATATAATAATTTAAAATTATACCATTATTTGCTTATTTAAGTTAACATATACTATAATTTTTATTAATGTAACAAATGATATATATTTATTGTTACTAAATAAATAAAATTTATATATTATTAATAATTTAATATTGCTAATAAATTAATATCAATAATATTTTTAGTATATTTATAGATAAATTGATAATTTGATAAATATAACTTAGTACATATTAATATACTTTTACAAAAATATAAATATAGTAGATAAGATATGTATATTTATATTTTTGTAAAACTATATTAATATATAATAAGTTATATTTATCAAATTATTAGTTTATGTATAAATATACTAATAATATTATTGATATTAATTTATGAATAATATTATAAAAATATAATATATATGAATATGAATAAAAAAACTAAGAAAACATAATATCTTGAAACCCTTCATTGAGTCATATCAGAATATTTATTATAATTTTAATTATGATTTTTATAATCTTTTGATTTAATACTGGATTTCTTTCGATTATAATATTTTAATGTATTTTATTTGAAGTATCAGTTAAAATATTTTATTATCTTTTCATTTTAATTTATTGTAAAATAATTAGAATATTTAATTTAGTATCATAAAAAAATAATCATTTTAAGATTTAATTTATTTAATTTCATTATTTATTATAATACTTTTATTTATTGTATTGATAATTTTTTTAATTAAAATATATTTTAAAATTTTAGTTAATTCATTATCATTCACTTATTTTATTAAAAAGTGATCAAATATAATTTATTTTCAATTAATTTAATAAAATAAAAACTTTAAAATATATATTTAAAATCTGTAACAATTTCTTAAATACTAATATTTAATTAATTTTAATATAGACTAAATTTAATATTAGAAAATTTATTGTGATTTTAGTTATAATTTTTATTATGTTTTGATTTAATATTGGATTTCTTTTGATTATAAAACATAGTAAATAAATGAGTGATGAGTATCCTCGATTTGTTTTGATTTGTTTCTAGATTTGTTTTGATTTCAATTTCAATGTTTACTTAAATGAGTGATGAGTATCCTCGATTTCCATATTTCTTTTAGAATTAGGCTATAAATATAACAAAAAATTTAGAATTAGATTGATTTTCTGGATTTTATCTTCTGAATTTATTTATCTTGATTTTGTTTTCAATTTTTATATAATCGGGTGATAAATATGAATAAAAAATTATATATAGTTAGCTTTAATTTTTCTAAATTTATGTGTTGTTATATATATATATATATATCATAATTTTTCTATAATTTATGATATATTATATATATATACATACTAAATCAATTATTCATCTTTCGATATAAGATTGATTTCTTTTGGTTATGATATTTTAATATATTTTATTTAAAATATCAATTAACATATTTTATTATTATTATTATTTAATTTATTGTAAAATAATTAAAATATTTAATTTAACATCATTTAAAAAATAACCATTATAAAATTTAATTTTTTTTTAGTTTAATTATTTATTATAATACTTTTTAGTTACCGTATTAACCAAAAAATTATTTTTAATTAAAATATATTTTTGAATTTTAGTTAATTCATTATCATTCACTCACTTTATTAAAAAGTGATAAAATTTAATTAATTTAATAAAATAAAAACTTTAAAATAAATATCTAAAATCTTTAACAATTTCTTAAATACAAATATTTAATTAATTAATTTTAATATATACTAAATTTAATATTAGAAAATTTATAAATATTTTAGTTAGAATTTTTATTATCTTTTGAATTAATATTGGATTTCTTTTGATTATGAAAGATAGTAAATAAAATTTAAAATCTGAATGAGTTTGTTTGATAAAAATATTTAATTAATTTTAATATAATAAATTTAATATCAAAATATTTACCTATATTTGAGTTATGATTTTTATAATGTTTTGATTTAATATTGGATTTTATTTATTATAAAACATAATAAATAAAATCTAAAATCTGTTAAACGAATCCACACTCCCTCTTGCCCTTGCAGACCTCTTTCTCTTCTCTGTTAAACCAATCCACACTCCCTCGCCGGCCACCACAGCTCCTTCTCCGTTTAACCATTATAACAGTTCCTCACCCGACCACCACACCTCTTATACTAATAATACTAATAATAAAGAAGATTGTTTCATTTGGTGTCCACATATTTCTTTACTTATTTTATTCTTAATTGGTATTTCAGTGTGTGTATTACACATGCTAAATATTTACCATATATAACATAAATTTATAATAAATTATATATACCAATCAATATTAGATTTGAATATGTAAAACATAATAAATAAAACCTAAAATCTATAGCAATTTCTTTGATACAAATATGTAATTAATTTTAATATATAATAAATTTAATATCAGAATATTTATTATAAATTTAGTTATGATTTATATAATCTTTTGATTTAATATTAAATTTCTTTTGATTATAATATTTTAATGTATTTTATTTGAAATATCAGTTAATATATTTTATTATATTTTTATTTTAATTTATTATAAAATAATTAGAACATTTAATTTAACATTATGAAAAAAATAACTATTATAATCTCCTCTAATTAAAAAATATTTTTCCACTTAAATGTTTTTTCTCTAAAAGATAAAACAAAAAGAAATTAGTATGTGACTCTACAAGTACTTCCCTCTCAAAAGATAAAAAAATCTTTTCATTTCCCTCTTAAAAGAATCAGAAAAAGAAATCCCTAAACCCTCTTTATCAATCTTTTCATTTCCCTCTTAAAAGAATCAGAAAAAGACCCTCTTTATCAGTACATGGCTCCTTAATGTTTCCTAAATCCTGTGATGATTCCTGTGCCTCCAAAGTGAACCCTAAATCCCGTTTGCATCATTTTGATTCCTTTTGACGCTTAAGATTCCGGTGAGGGTGAGGGAGGACGAACGAGAATGCCCGTTACGTGACTGAAACGTGTCTCGACACCGACTGGATGGGCCGCGAGGTCTACGGAGGAACGGTTGGGGACTAAAATTGCACAATTGTAATCTAAAATTACCCAATTAAAATCTTAGGGATCAAAATTGCACAATTGCAATACTTGAAAGATCAAAAATACAATTAAGCATATAATTTTTTAGCTAAAAAAGTTAAAAATGAATGTGTAATTAGAAAAGTTTAAAATATTTATTTTTTAATTTAATAATTTAATTATAATATAATAAATTTTAAAAAAACTTATAAATTAAAGTAAAGAAATCAGAAGTGTCAATTAATTTTTCTAAGTTATTGATTTGTTATTTTTTAGTTTAGCTGTTTATTGAAAAATGTCTTTCTAATGTCATAATTTTATAATTTTAAAGTGTAAATTTTTAGTTAAAAAATTAAAAGTTTCTTATTTTATGTTAATAAAATAATATCTTTTAATTTCTTTATTTTTATGTTTAAAAACAAACTATAAATTAATGTAATTTAAATTTAAAAGTGACAAGGATAATTTACAAGTTTTTAATAATTTTTTTTAACTTTAATTGCTTCTAAATGAAGGAAAAAAAGTAAGAAAACAAGATAACTTGAAACCCTTCATTGAGTCATATCAGAATATTTATTATAATTTTAATTATGATTTTTATAATCTTTTGATTTAATACTGGATTTCTTTTGATTATAATATTTTAATGTATTTTATTTAAAGTATCAGTTAAAATATTTTATTATCTTTTCATTTTAATTTATTGTAAAATAATTAGAATATTTAATTTAGTATCATAAAAAAAATAATCATTTTAAGATTTAATTTATTTAATTTCATTATTTATTATAATACTTTTAGTCATTGTATTGATAATTTTTTTTTAATTAAAATATATTTCAAAATTTTAGTTAATTCATTATCATTCACTTATTTTATTAAAAAGTGATCAAATATAATTTATTTTCAATTAATTTAATAAAATAAAAACTTTAAAATATATATTTAAAATCTGTAACAATTTCTTAAATACTAATATCTAATTAATTTTAATATAGACTAAATTTAATATTAGAAAATTTATTATGATTTTAGTTATAATTTTTATTATGTTTTGATTTAATATTGGATTTATTTTGATTATAAAACATAGTAAATAAAATCTAAAATCTGTATCAATATCTTTGATAAAAATATTTAATTAATTTTTAGTTTCCCTCTAAAACCCTAGGTGAAATTGGAGAAGATCAGCAGCGGTGTGCCTGTAGCTCATCCCTGACAGTGGATATTATCCGTAGATAAATTCTGTAGGTAAAACATATTTTTATTATCTTTTCATTTTTATTTATTATAAAATAATTAGAATATTTAATTTAACATCATTAAAAAAATAATCATTATAAAATTTATTTATTTTTAGTTTAATTATTTATTATAATACTTTTTAGTTACCATATTTATCAAAAAATTATTTTAATTAAATATAGTTTAGAATTTTAGTTAATTCATTATCATTCACTCACTTTATTAAAAAGTGATAAAATATAATTTATTTTTAATTAATTTAAATATAAAAACTTTAAAATATATATCTAAAATTTGTAATAATTTGTTAAATACAAATATTTAATTAATTAATTTTAATATATAGTAAATTTAATATTAGAAAATTTATAAATATTTTAGTTATAATTTTTATTATCTTTTGATTTAATATTGGATTTCTTTTGATTATGAAAGATAGTAAATAAAATCTAAAATCTGTATGAGTTTATTTAAATCAGTGATTAAGTTTGATTTCTTTCACTAGATGATTACCCTCTATAGTGTTTTTTGTTTTGACAAGATTACCCTCTATAGATTAGAATAGAATAGTATGTTAATTACTATATGAAGTGATTTCTTGTAGATTTATTTGACATATCAGTTAACATATTTCCCTTAAAATTACAAAATCATTTCAACAAAACTATATTACAAAATCATTTCAACAAATTTATAACAATATAAAACTACTCCACAAACCCGTGTTTTATAGCATTTACTTTAGATGAGGCTTTCTCCTTGTTGGTTTTAGTTGGAGAGTTGAGTGATTTCCAAATTTTTTTGCATCCATTGTGTTTGTATGAGAGTTTTGATGGATGTTACGGCCAATGCGAGAGGTTATCTAATAGAGGTTATGGTTATGATTTTTCATGATTGGAAGTGCAAGGTTTTTCTGAACTTCAGCCATGTTGTTGTAATTGTAGTAATTGTGTATGAAAAAGCTTATTAGTGCAGTTGTGACTATTAGGGTAGAAAGAAAATTGATTTCAAGATAGTTTGATTGGCTAGGAACTAAAATTTGTAGTCCTTTTTCTTATATACTGATTGATGAGCCGTAATTTAGTGCTTCAATTCATATCATCAAGACATTGATTACTTCTCACATTTAGGGTTAATTTCGTAGTTTTATCATGTTTGCTAATTGTCATTTGAATTATGGGCCTAATTGCAAAACTAATCAAATTTTTGTTTCTGGACAGTTTGACCTTCGCTCGGTTTTTTGGCCATATCTGGAGCTACAGGACTCTGAATTGAGCAATCTTGGTGGCGTTGGAAAGCTAAGAGAAAAAGCTACAAATGTCTCACTAATGTGCATCTCCTAATTCGAAGCCTAAGATGGTCAAAATGGAGCGCGAAAATGACCCACGGAATCTGGAAACGTTTTGGGCCTTGTTTTACAATGTTCAAATCAGTTTGGGCCCAATTTGACCCAAGCCTTCTAGAAGGGCAAAAGAAACACAAAAGAAACACAAATGATCCACGCTGGCAATCCTCTCATGGACGAAGCAACCAATTAGAAAGAAGCACACGGATTAGCATAATTTATCAAATCCAAATTACCTTTGAATTTGAAGTCTTCAAAGTCCACGGTCTCGGACCCTGTTCCCTTCTTTTCATTATTCTTCCTTCTCACTTTCCAAAATTTAATCTTCCAAATTTCTAATCTTTCAATTTTCCTCTCTCTTCATCCATGGCTCGTACCAAGCAAACAGCTCGCAAGTCCACCGGTGGAAAGGCTCCAAGGAAGCAACTCGCCACCAAGGTATTAGGGTTTTCAATTTTTCAATTACCACTTTTTCTCAATTCCCAATTATTCAATTCACAATTTTTTCTTCAACCCTAATTGAATAAATGTGATATGTGTAGGCTGCGAGAAAATTGCGCCAACAACCGGTGGAGTCAAGAAGCCCCATCATTATCGCCCCGGAACCGTTGCTCTTCGGTAATTAGCTATTTTCTTCAATGGTTTTTATTCTTGTTTTTCAACACTTTTTGCTAAAAATTGAATTTTTAATATCGTGATTTCAGTGAGATCCGAAAGTACCAAAAGAGCACGGAGCTTCTGATCCGCAAGCTCCCCTTCCAACGTCTCGTTCGTGAAATTGCACAAGACTTCAAGGTATGTTCAAATCTGTGAAGAACCCTAATTTTTCATTTTTCTTTTGTTGTTTGGTTTTGTGACTAAGCTTTGTTTGTTTGAATTGTATTTGCAGACTGATTTGAGGTTCCAGAGTCACGCGGTTCTTGCTCTTCAGGAGGCTGCAGAGGCTTATTTGGTGGGTTTGTTTGAGGACACCAACTTGTGTGTCATCCACGCCAAGAGGGTCACCATCATGCCCAAGGACATTTAACTTGCACGCCGCATCCGTGGAGAATGTGCTTAGGCTTATAGGATAGTTTTTACCTTTCCGTTTTGCAATACTTTTATTGTTTTTAGGTTTTTAGTTAAATTTCAGTTTGCTATGCGATGTATAGATAGATATATGGAGACAGCATTTTACCTATTGTAGTTCCTAGACACCAACATTTGGATAATTGGATTCTGCTCATTTTATAAGTTTTGTGTGGATTTAGCTTGGTCATTTTCAACTGTTTGCATTTTGGTTATTTGGTTATCATATATACTGGGGACTTAAGTTTTCATTGAATCTGGCACGACTGGTAGAGAACCTTTTAATAAGTAAATTTCGAATATATGATTTTCCATTGTCTGGTAATCGATTACATGTATAGGTAATCGATTACCAGACTCTTAAAAACAAATGGTTCCCTCAAATTTAGTGATCAACAGTTAGTGAGGGATTCATCCCAGTTAGTGACGGATAAAATCCGTCGCAAATTGTGACGGATTTAATCCCTCACAATTTGTGAGGGATTTAATCCCTCACAAACTGCGAGGGATTAAATTCCTCGCAAATTGTGACGGATTCTACTTAATTAAAGTCATCACAGTTTGTGACGGATTTAATCCCTCACAAATTGCGAGGGATTTAATCCCTCACAAATTGCGACGGATTTTTATTAATTTCTAAACATTTATTATTAGAAATTAGTGACGGAAATTATACTATTTGTGATGCCTTAATTCCGTCACTAATTGTGACGGAAAAAATAATCCGTCACTAAATATTTTGTGACGCCAAATTTTGTGACGGAATATTTTTCGTCACAAATTCCGTCACTAATTGATTTGTGACGGATTTTAACAAAATTAGTGACGGATTTGTTCCCTCTCTAATTTTAATTTTTCTAGTAGTGACTCTTTTGAATGATAGTCGGTCAAGGCTTTTGGATGAAGCGTTGAGTAGTGACTTTAGTCCATATATATATAAGAAAATCTTTGTGTTCCCGTGCACATCTAGACCAGTCTCTCTTTATCTTGTCACTTTGAGACTCAATTTTCTCCTTACTCCGTTCCTTACCAAGACATTCTTGAAACTCAATTAATTCTTCCATTTACATATACTTTACAACCCTCCTATGAAGTTCCTCCATTGAAAGAGCTGACTTCTTATATAGGTTATCCAAAAAAGGACCTAACCTTGAAATTTTGTTTATATGGAATTAAAACATAATAATAACTTAGTTTATAAAATTTAATAGGCAAAATAGTTAAAATAATGAAGAGAATAGTAGATAACACCATTATAATAGTTATATATACTACATACATTGATAATCATTGTCACACACTCATCCATATATATATATATATATATATATATAAAAGAAAGGATTAATTTACTCTAAGAGTAGGTTTATTTAAGCTTACTTCATTGAATAATTCATATTTTATATTAAATTTTATGATCCAATTGGTAAATAAAAAATTCATAATGCATAGATCAAGTTAACAAAATTAAAAAAAAAATAAAAATTATTTGATATTTTGTTTCATTAATTCAAATTAACAAATAAAATACTTTTATGATTAACCGTTAATTTGAATTAATGAAACAAAGTATCAAATAACTTTCAGTGTTTTTTTAAAACTTTACAAACTTGATCTAAGCATTAAAATATTTAATTCAATGGTTGAATTGTTAAAATTTGATGTAGAACATGAGTTGTTGAGTGAAATAAGTTTCAGTAGACTTACTTTTAAAATAAGTAGATTCCCTTTCTCTCTCTCTCTCTCTCCATATATATATATATATATATATATATATATATATATATATATATACATATATATATATATACATATATATATATATATATATATATATATATTAACTTTAATGATTATATTATTACTTTTATTATCTTTTTATGATATATTTATAACTATGCATAGATAATATTTTTAATAGGATTTCAATTAGAATTTAATTAAAATACACTCATAATGCAAAAATATTCTTCTACTATTGTTTAATCACAAATTATCATATATCATAAAATTGTTGATTTGGTAATAAATATTTTTCAAAGTTGTATTTAGGATAATTTTAATTATTTGTATTGAAAAAATAAATTACACTGATAATATATAATATTACATTGAAAATTGCATTCATCGTTTAACTAAAATGTAGGAAATGTGTTTCTCTTAAAGGCACAAAGTGTCTTATTTTCATGCTAGTTACTAATAAATTAAGGTGATATCACTTTTGATAATTATCTTTCATGTTTACTTTTATATGAAAATATTTGTTTTTATGTAATTAAGTTCAAGTTATTACACTCATATGTAATTCATTTGAACTTCAATTTTATAAGTCTTTTGTCACTTTGACGAAAAAGTTGTGATATAATATTTTTTATTTTTATTTTAAATAAAATATATAAGAAGGTAAGAAATGTCTCTTTTATACTATTATGTAAGAAAAACAATAAAGACTCAAATAATAATTTTCACTAAGCTCCTGTTTTAAATAAAATCCTTTAGTTGAAGAGGGTTTAGGTCTTCCTTTTAGGCATGCTTGGAACTAGAGTTGTCAAAGTGAGTTAAAATCTGTGAGTCATCCTGGCCCATCACGAGTTTGAGCTGGGTCGTGCCAGAAAATTTTGTCTTGTTTTAGTTATAGAGAAAATTCGGCCCGACTCACCACAAGTCAACCCGTGGTGAGTTGAGTTGGCTCACGGGTTAGCTCACCTAATAATATATTTACTTTTTATGGCCCCAAATATTAATTTATGTTATTATATATTTATACCATTGACTAAATTTTGTACATACTAGTTATCAATTATGATAATTAGTGTCACTTTGATATTATTTGCTAATATTTTATGTAATAACTTTGATTTTGTAAGTTGGTTGTGAATGATATCTAATTCTTTTTTGACATTTTATTTGTCTGATTTATTAACATAGTTGTAATTCTAAAATATGAGATTATAATATATATTTTTTTATAAAGTTCAATAGTATTTTAATTTTTTTAATTTAAGTGAGCCAACTCATTTAATCCACCAACCTGTGGTGAGCCGGGCATGGTTGATTTTTTTGTCACCTAAAGGTGAGTAGAGCCAAATTGGCTCACTTATAGCTCAACCTGTGGTGGATTGGGTCGGGCTAGGCCGAGCCAAATTATCCACTTTGACAAATCTACTTAGAACATGATATTTTTCATTGGGCTTCAACAATCTCAACCCTTAGGACTACTATTATCCAGAGCCTATACAATGAAATTAGGATATGATTGGTTCCTCAAAGTAAAAAAAATGTCTATTGCTTAGTGTACCAACCTAGTAGAGTTAATGAGCTTGGGCAAGGACATAAGACATCAATACCATGAGCCAAGTAACATTGATATATCACATCGGCTCAACAAGGCCACGACATTTAAAGATCCTATTAACGAATATATGGTATGGTTACAGGCCCATACCATAAAGATCGTAACACCCGCAAAAAATCATATATCTAAAATGGTACGTGCATTATAAATAAAAGACATCTCCATCATCATAAACTAACTTAAGCATCAGAATCTTTTTTGCAGGTACTTCCTCCCATTGAAAACCAAGATACTAGGCAGAAGAGACTCGGGGATCTCGCTAGGAAAGGTTGGCATCTAGATCGTTCCAGGTGAGAGCACCTAATATCACAATCTTAAATGGAATGAGAAACTTGTCTTGAAATATTTTATATACCTATATAATTTTTTTATTCACATTAAAATACATCAAGACACTAATATCGTGAAGGATGGAATTTGTTCAATATGATTGTATCCATATTTATACAATGAGATGTTTTGGTTTTACATAGACTACATGGCAATTATAATTTTCTTTTAAGAGAAAGAATCTTATATCTTTGCATATATTTTATAGTATGTTGTCTGAATCCTTATCCTTTTGTCTCAATTATTTCTTAGAATTTCCTTTAAAGTATGCATTTTTTAAAGAACTCTTATTTGGAACAGATATATCTTGTTATGCCATTCATTTCTTTCCGAGATGTATGAATATGTAGATACATAAGTAATATTTTGAAGAATCTTGTAAAAAATTTGTCCTAAAGTAATAAATCAAAAAATCTCATTAGAAATTTGTACTAGAATCTTTTAAGAATTTCTTTAGAAATTTATTCTAAAATATGCTTAATACATAATTGATAATGTACATAAAGATACTCTCATTAGTCAAATAATTAAAGATAAATTTAATTTTACATGTTCGAACAATGCTAAGACAATAATCACTTGTCTTATCCAAATTGATCACAAACATGAAATATTCTGACAAACTTAAAAGTGGAGGTAATATTTTTTTTACATCAATTTCATGTCCAATATAAAAAGTTCTTTGTGTTTTGCATCAATATGATTAACTTCAACAATTTTATTACCAATATAAAACTTTCATTTTAAGTAATATCAAATGTTGTTTTAATAATGAATCTCAATTGTAAGAAATTTTCAAACCACTAATTCGTTTGGCCTATATCTATTGTTTCCCCCACTATGCCTCACTGTTTAATGGTTATGGTAAAGATATAAACAATGTTAATCATCGAAATAAGTTGCTATGTAGCTATGAAGTGAATGAAAGATGAATTTAACGAGATGCATTCTCTTAGAACTTTTAAGCTTATTGAAAGAAAATTTTGAAACATTTTATTCAACTTCACCATTAAATGATGAATTTACATATCATGGGTCCTTTAGTTTTCATGAAGTACTATAATACATGAAATTAAAAATATATTCATCATAACTAATATATTGTAATTCCATTTATGAAAATTATATGTATGAAACTCCTAGGAAAGATACTTTCTAATGTAAGTTAAGAGTTTGATTGATATCGTCGACAATAACTTCAGCATCCATTTTAACTCCAAATAAACCTCTTTTTGACAGTCCTGTGCAATACAATCCATATTCACCTTTCCAGTGATTTGGAAATTCATTTTTTGGCATCCCCTCATCGTTTAGAACATATTTGTAATCCTGCAATATAAATTAACACCAATCAATTAAAATCATTCTTAATTACTATATACTATCTTTTTGCTTGACTAAATGGGTATATATATTCTTTACTTTGGCAATGTAGATAAGGAGTGGAATATTAGAATTTGTTTGGGAGATTTGAAAAAAATAAAACTTTTGCTAAAAAATTACATATTAATAACTACAACTTATATATCTCATACCTTAAGCCACATATTAACTATGCTTCTATAGCCAGTAGCAAACACGATCACATCAAACTCTTTTGTTTCATTATTTCCAAAGCTGACTTTCTTGTTCTCAATTCCAGCTATATGAGAAGGAATTACCTGTTGAGAGTACAAATTTATAAGAAAAATCTTGAATTAAGCGATCCCAATGCTAAAGTGAAATTTAATATTGTAAAGAAAAGTTTCATTCTCAACTATTAATTATAAATTTTGCTTTGATTCAATTAAAAACTTTCTTAAGGATAATTTATTTATATATCGTCAATTATTAAGATAAAAAGTTGAAGAAATTTGTACTTAAATATCGTGAGTGAAAAAATGTTTTCGATTGTTGAGAAGGTATGTATTCTAAGAATCTTTTATTTTTAAAACTACATAACAATTGCATGCATGGTTGTGACTTGTGAGTACCTTAATTGCCCCATCCTTAATCTTTGCAATGGTTCCGACATCAATAACTGGAGACCTTCCAATAACACCCTTAAGATAGAATGGTCCCTTTTTGGGGCGATAAATTCCATACTCAGAGAGATCGCCATATTCCTTCTCTGCCAAAAAGGTAACCATAGTGTCCACAACATCAACCGATAAATGCTTCAACGCACACATACCTTGATGAATCAATTCTTTGGTGAGGACATGAACCTACAAATTATATTAATCATAAACATTTTAATTTTATATAGAAGGAAATTAATCTATACTATATACGGTAATAAAAAAAAAAAAAAAATTTACCGGGTTTCGGATAACAATAGAAGTTCTTGCACCAAAATCTTGGAGATCATAAGCAATCTCCATGCCAGAGTTACCACAACCAACTACTAAAACCTCTTTGGATTCATATTTTGAACCTGATTTGTAGTATTTGGAGTGCACTATCTCTCCTTCAAAGCTTCCTAGTCCTGGCACATTAGGAATATAGCCTTCACTGTTTTCACCTGTGGCAATCACAAGAAACTTAGCCACGTAAACTTCCACCTTGTCTTCTTGAGTGTTCTTTGCTTCTACCCTCCACTTGTTCCCAACTTGATCGTACTTGGCAGACTCAACAAAACGAGAGTAAAGAGGGTTTATGTTGAAACGTGCAATGTATGTGTCTATGTATTGAAGAAAGTCTGCTTTGGATAGGAATGTTGGGGCTGAAGGTGGGTGAGGCATGAGAGGCAAAGAGCAAAACTCGCTAGCCAAATGAAGGTTTACTCTATCATAAGCATTTTTTCTCCAAAGAGAGACACTACAATCCTCTTTCTCAAGTATTATGTGAGAGATACACTTTTCTGATAGGCATGCTGAAATTGCAAGCCCACCAGGACCTCCACCCACAATTACCACTGTTGCTTCCTCCATTTTCTTAACTTTCTTGATCGATATTACTCACAATTACTTGTTTATGTTCAAAGGCTTCCAAAGTTTATATTATATACATTTGGCATTGCTAATTTGCGTGCAGTAGTTCATGAACCAAGGAAATTTTTTTGTTCCGGTGGGATTCATTATTTTAAATGAATTTCTATTTATGATTTACTAAAAAAAACCTACCATAAGGAGATACGTATAGTCAATGTTAAGGGTTGTAAAATTAATGAATAATATTAGCCTTTGGACTTTAGAGCTAAATGCATATAATTTAGTTAATCACATTTAATATATATATTAAAAATATTAAAAGTATACATGACCCTTTTTTATAATAATTGATTAAGTATCTTATATTGCATATTTTCTTAAAAATAACTTATTTTTCTTGCATTTGATATCTCGGTCAATGGAATGAATCTTATCATCATTAATCTTGACTACATACAGAACTATAGATGAATATTCATATAATTGAATTAATCTTATTTATATTTTGAAAAATGTTGTGTTTGATACAAAACCAGTGTTTTCTAAACAATGACCATGTTCTTTTGCTTTGTATAGAAATTAAATAAGACTCCTATTAATCATCTAATATTAAATATACTTTCTAGTAAAAATTTAATAAGATTCCTTATGTAGTATATTAAATTAGGATATATATATTTTCTAAGAAAGTGACTTATTTTTGTTGAAAAATATGAGGAAATGAAATATTAGAGACAACTTATTTAATGGATTGCAAATTTACGGTGTAAGTAAACTTAGGTATATTATTATGGCAATCACCTTTTATGATGGGTATTTTGGATATTTTTTGTTGATCAGGAATGTAATAGATCTTGATAACATAAAATGTTTGCACATTCTATATATGACGGATCAATATCTAACATAAAAAGTTCACTTTCTATGTTGTATGGTTAGTGTCTCTCATAGTAAGTGTAGGTCAAGATGAATATTAATACATTAACACCTATATTCTATGACGGGTATGCTATTACCTGTCATAGAAGGTGCACTTTCTATGTCAGAAAACGTTACATCCATCATAGAATGTGTAATTTTTTTAATATCCTATTCATTTTTTAAACTTTTCAAAACTTGCACAACAGAAATACATTTCAGATAGTTCAAAACAAAATATTATTGTCCAATTCAATACAAGTATAAAATATAATCTCTATTATTTAAATTAAAAAATGTACAAATTAAACTACATAGCGAACTAAGAGATTTAACAAGAAAGTTAAATTTAACAATAATTGTCATTAATTAATAATAATGACAATTACTATAACATAATACAAATATTATCAAATAATAATGAATCTAAACTAAACTAGTCAATGTACAAAAAGAAAACTAAAAGAATTTAGAAAAAGATAAATCAACCCTCAATTGCCTCAAGAAAAAAAAATGTCCATCTTCTGTGGATATCTTTCATGTCTTCATGAGCAAATGGAGTTGAATTTTTGAATATCTACACAATTAATTCAAAATAGAGATAAGTTAAACATTAATTGATCATTAAACTTTTGCATAATTATTTAATGTAATTAATTTGATTTAAAAATGTATTACCTTTCTCCATGACTTTGTAATGTTGTCAGTAATGATGGTGAACACGTGCATTCATCATGTAATAGTGACACTTATGATTACCAACTTGACGTACTTACTATAATTTAGTGAATATAAAACATAAATAAATCATATTTAAAATATATTTTAACTGAAGTTTGACTACTATTTGGTTGATAGTTGACTTATTTTGAGGGCAATATATTGAATCTTCTTCCTAACTTTCAAAGGAAGCCCCTACAATATCAAGCTTGCTTCCAAAGACCTATGAAAATAAATGATAAATAGAAAATAGTTAAAGGATTCAATTTTTATGTTTCATAAAATTATATATATATATATATATATATATATATATATATTAATTATTATTAATATTAATAGTCACACTTATGATTACTAACTTGACGTGCTTACTATAATTTAGTGAATATAAAACATAAATAAATCATACGTAAAATATATTTTAATTGAACTTTGACTACTATTTAGTTGATAGTTGACTTATTTTAGGGGCAATATATTGGAGCTTCTTCCTAACTTTCAAAGGAAGTACTTGCAACATCAAGCTTGCTTCTAAAGACCTATGAAATGATAAATACAAAATAGTTAAAGGATACAATTTTTATTTGTTTCATAAAATTATATATATATATATATATATATATATATATATATAATAATAAAAATAATAATAATAATAATAATACTTGAGAACCCAATTAATATTAATAACTAGTTTATAAGTTTAAGACCTGTGTATGAGTATACATCAACATACATAAGTATACATGAATTATTCTTTCAATAGAAAATGATTCAAAATTTCTCCTATATTTCTTTTAAAATTTAAATTTTAATAATATTGAGTATATTATATTTTTAAAATAATTTTATTGACATAATTAATATTAATAATTTAAATAAGTTAATAGGTTAAATCAAACTTTAAAAAAGTTAGCTTAGACTTATAAATAAAATTTATGATAGATATTAATAGATCGAATTTAGACTTTAATTTTATATAACGAGTCTAAGCTATATATTCAAAATTTAGCCTAATTTAACTTATTCACATCCCTAACAATCATTTGGTAGACATGGAGATCCCGAAATGCCCAAGTTTTTTCCAATGAGAACCCCTCATTGTTTAATACTGGCCTTATCCATCAAATGAGATAGGTCGCTACTACACCACAAACTCTCCTAAATGTTGGGTCCATTGACAATGTGACATGCTTTCCAGGATGACATAATGGTGGAGAATGTCGACAGCAGTTTCACTGACAATCCTGATCAAGTTGGTTTTGGTGGACTTATGAAGAGCACAGATGGGGTATGGCATTTCATTTCTATCCTATTACAAGTTTTAGAAGACTCCCTCCTAGTATTAGTTTTGCGCTTCATGTCGATGAAGTACACACCAAGTTCTTGCACATGTAATCTTGTTTTTCTGGTTGTTTTGTTTTATTTTTCTTCAATTACCAAAAAAAATGACAATGTGACATACTTTCCAGGATGACATAATGGTGGAGAATGTCGATAGTAGTTACACTGGCAATCCTAATCAAGTTGGTTTTGGTGGACTTATGAAGAGCACAGACGGGGTATGGCATTTCATTTCTATCCCATTACAAGTTTTCGAAGACTCCCTCCTAGTATTAGTTTTGCGCTTCATGCTGATGAAGTAGACACCAGGTTCTTGCGCATGTAATCTTGTTTTTCTGGTTGTTTTGTTTTATTTTTCTTCAATTACCAAAAACAATGACAATATGACATACTTTCTAAGATGACATAATGGTGGAGAATGTCGACAACAATTACACTGGCAATCTTGGTCAAGTTGGTTTCGATGGACTTATGAAGAGCATAGATGGGGTATGGCATTTCATTTCTATCCTATTACAAGTTTTAGAAGACTCCCTCCTAGTATTAGTTTTGCACTTCATGTCAATGAAGTAGACACTAGGTTCTTGCGCATGTAATCTTGTTTTTCTGGTTGTTTTGTTTTATTTTTCTTCAATTACCAAAAAAAATGACAATGTGACATACTTTCCAGGATGACATAATGGAGGAGAATGTCGACAGTAGTTACACTGGTAATCCTGATCAAGTTGGTTTCGGTGTACTTATGAAGAGCACAAATGGGGTATGACATTTCATTTCTATCCCATTACAAGTTTTAGAAGACTCCCTCCTCGTATTAGTTTTGCACTTCATGTCGATGAAGTAGACACCAGGTTCTTACACATGTAATCTTGTTTTTATGGTTGTTTTGTTTTATTTTTCTTCAATTACCCAAAAAAAAATGAGGAACTCAATACCAAATTTATTATTAGGATGAAGATTTATTCATATAATCATGGAGCAGTCTCATGATTTAATTTTTCCCCACCATTCATGGTGTTAATAGACTTAATTAGTAACATCACATAGAGTTCAGAGGCTAGCTACTCCTCACTTGTGAAACTCGAGTACAGCGAAATAAGAATCAATATAGAAGGCACGGAATCGAGAAAAACCAGCAGAAAGGCCAAGTTGTTTGAATTGTTGTTCAGTTCTATGCTTTCCCTTAGTTCTGTACATTGTCATTACGAATATGTCACCACTTAGTAATGCTCTTGTTCGGTGACTCTCATCTGTTAGGTCCGGTAGCACGGGTTCGCAAACTATTATTTTTCCCTCATCTGGAAGTGCCTTGTAACAATTCTGCAACACTAGCTTAGATTCCTCGTCTGTCCATCCTAAAAATACCCACTGCATGTCCAATCAACACAAAAAATAATCGATATACGTGAATTAAATTAATTGGAAATTCCACTGATTTTAATTATGAAGACTTAAAAACCATTGTTAAGATGGTATTTGTAAAGAGAAATTACAGTAAGAGAAAAGAAGAATAGAAGGCTGAAATTAGATTATTATTGAGTTAATGAAATATAAGAGGATGAGAGTATTTAAAGGGTCGTAATATTACGACTAACTGAAACATATATATCTCCTAAAATATATGAATAAGAAAATTAACTCTTAATTCACATTTGGTTTCCTTATACCTCCTTTCAAACTCAGTAGGTTTCTGATATACACTATAAGAAAGACGCAAATTTCTAACGAGAAAAATTCGTCGGAAAAAGAAATATCCTTCAAAAAAAGAGAGCTCGGAAAAAAAATCCATCGAAAACAATGTAATTCGTCAGAAATTTTTGACAGATATATTTGTTAGTAATTATCCTTCAGAAATTTTTGACGGATATATCTGTTGAAAATTACTGACTGATAAATTTGTCAAAAAATTTCTGTTTAATTTTAATAAATTTATTAATGTAACACCCATTATATTTGACTTCTCAAGGTTTCCATTTCATGATAATTCACTTTTTAGCATGCTTTGTCTTTACTTGCACAATTTCTGGGAAACATCCCAGAAAGTCATCCATTCTTATATTACTCCAAGTCAATGACGCTTAACTATGGAGTTTTGATGAGATAAACTACCAAAAAGTAGATGCATGTTGTTAGTATAGATAGTACAAATTAATTCAATTAAGTCATCTTCAACTATACAATCTTATATTTGCACTATATCTAGATCCCTCTCATTCAGGTGTATTCGGACTGTTATAAAAATAAAATAATATATATAATAATTATATTACCAATAATAATAATTATATTATATTTAATTAATCTTTATTTGTATATATTCTTACTTTTATAATTAACAATCTACTTATTTATATTTAAAATTAATATTATGATACAATTTTAATTATTTATTATAAATTAAAAGTTTAAATAATAATTTATATATTTTAAAATATTATTTTTTATAATTTATAATGATACTATAATTTATAAATTATAAATATTTATTTATTACACATTTATAAATTAAATTTTAACATTTTAAATAAATTATTAATTAACTTAATATATTGATGTATCTTAAATCTAAGATATAAAATTCAAAAAATGTATTTATTCCTGTTTTATTTTCTAATTATCAATCATTAATAAAATACTAATTTAAAATTTTATCTAATTATATCATATTATGTTTATATCAAATTAAAAACCAGATATTAATTATACAAAATTATTAAGATCATATTGTAAATTATCAATAAGATTCAAGTTAAATAATTTAAAATAATTAATCTTTTAATTATATTATAAGCAAATAATTTATTCCAAAGCTAATTAATTTTTTCTATATTAATTATTAGTAAAATTTAATAATTTTTAATTTAACAGTTGGATCAATGAAATTCAACATGCACCATGAGCTATTACGCGAAGTAACTTTACCAAGAGTTACTATGTGAGTCATTTGATTCCTTCTCTCTCTCTCTCTATATATATATATATTTAAAATTTTATCGATATTTTTTAATATATGATTGTCAATTATTGTCAAAAAATTATTACATTTTTTGACAAATATAAATTAGTCAAAAATATTTCATGAGTAATATAACTTTTCTTACGAATTTTTTTCATTAAAAATATAAATTTTCTGATAGATTTATATCTGTCAGAAATTACTGATGAATAAATCCATTGGAAATTATCGACAGATATATCCGTCGGAAATATAAATTTTTTGACAGATTTGTATTCGTCGAAAATATAAATTCTTTGACAGATTTGTATCCGTCAGTAATATAACTTTTCCTACGAATTTTTTTTGTCAGTAAAATCTATTGAAAATATAAATTTTTTGACAGATTTATATCCGTCGGTAATTTGCATTTTTCTTGTAGTGATACTTTGAGTTTGGGTCGCAAATCCAAAAAAAATAGTTGTTGCAGGAGCCTTTATTAATAAATCTGCAATTTGAAATTTGGAAAGAATGTATTTTATTATCAATTGGCCTATAGCAACTCTTTCTCTAATGAACCAAATATCCAATTCAAAATGTTTAATTTTATTGTGAAGGACAGGATTAGCTATTAATAGCACTGCTCACATATTGTCGCACCATACAATAGGTGTTCTTTTTAGAGGAATTTGTAGTTCATTAAGGATTGTATGTAGGAAATTTCTGCAGATAGGGATGCCAAACTCCTGAATTCTTCTTCTGTACTACTTTAGGATACCACCTTTTGTTTATTAGGTTTCCATGAAATAATGTTTCATCCAAGATAGAGACAATAACGTGTAGTAGATTTCATATCTTTTGGGTCTGCAGCCCAATCAAAGTCACTATATCCACTTATATATAGAGGTTGTGAAGCTTTGAAATGAAGACCATAATCAAGTGTTCCTACCAAATATCTTAAAACTCTTTTAGTAGATTTCCAGTGCTCCTCCAAGGGTTTGTGCATGAATTGGTAGAGCTTATTCATAGTGTAAGCTATATCTGGACACACTAAAATGAGAGGGATCCAAAGATAGTATAAGTATGAGATTTTATATTTGAGGATGACTTAAATGAATTAATTTGTATTACTTATACTAATAACATGCATATGCTTTTCGGTAGCTTATCTCATCAGAACTCCACAGTTAAGTGCGCTTAACTTGGAGTAATATTGGAATGGGTGATCTTTTAGAAAGTTTCCCAGAAATTGTGCAGTAAGGACAAAACACGTTGAAAAGTGAAGTGTCATGAAATAGCATCCTTGAGAGATCAAATACGAGGGTAGTTACATTAATAAATTTATTAAAATTAAACAAAAAAATTTCGAAGGTTATCTACGGATAAAATCCATAGGTAACAACTTTCGTGGGTTATCTACGGAAAACTTTTCGTAGATAACATTATCTACGACCCTATTACCTATGGATTTTTGGCTGTAGATAATCCGTAGATAATTAAGACTTATCTACGGGTTTTCATGCTTATCTACGGATTTTTTTCTTAGATAATTCTGATTTTTAGTGTTCCTAATTTTCATACGCCTATGTGATCTTTTCAATGATCTTATCTCCTTCTTTCTAGAATTTCTTTGGAATTGATTTCGCACCAAGAATGTATTTTGTAACACCCCAGTTTTTATTTCATTATTTATTTATTTTTAATTGAGGGTATTTTGGTAATTTTATAAAGGTATAGGGGTGATTTAGTAGCTTGGAACGGGCTGTTCCAGAATTGGGACGGGCCGTTCCAAACTACCAAAATATATGTGATTTAGTAGCTTGGAACGGGCTGTTCCGGAATTGGAACGGGTCGTTCCAAACTACCAAATTGTATGAGAGTTAATAGCCCAGAACGGGTCGTTCTAAAGTTGGAACGGGCCGTTCCAGACTATTAAAAGCTACCTTAAACTTTAAGTGGGAACGGGCCTGGAACGGGCTATGGCAGTTGAGTAATAAATGCACACCAGAACGGGCCATTCTGGTTTGGGAACGGGCCGTTCTGGGTGTAATTTTTACCCATGATTTTGGGGTCCATAACGGGCCGTTCTGAAATTGGAATGGGCCGTTCTGGTGAAGTCTAAGGCCTATAAATTGAGCTCTCTGCCACTCTGAAAAAGCACACCTCTCATTTCTGGTTTCTTTTCTTCTGCTCTCTCTCTTCTTTCCTCCACTTTCTGCTTCAGACCGAGGGGAACCCAACGAGGGAGATCAACCAGATCTAGTGTAGATTCAGCTTCTACATATTTAGATTCAGCTTCTACATATCCAGGTACGGGGGAAAAGGGAATTATTTATATGTAGAGTTACATAAGAGAATTGGGTAGAAGAAGAACCCTTAGGATTATGAGCAATTTTATAATTATTTCTGTTAGGAGAATTATTGGTCTTACGTGATTTTGTATGTATTTAGGACTATGAATATATGATTAATTTGTAAAAATGATGCTCTGGGAGAGAGAACGAAATCATAGAAAAGTGTCTGTTAGTTAGGTTGTGAAAAATTGGATGATTTCTATTTGAGGAATTGATGATCCCATTAGATTCTGTATGTGTTGAGGATTATAAATATGCTAATAATTTGTAAGAATGATGATCTGGGAGAGAGAACGAAATTGTAGAAAAGTGCCTGTGAGCTAGGTTTTGGAACAATTAGGGGTTTTACTGTTTATGTTGAAATTATATTAAATTGGTAATTCCATTAAGTATTATATTAACTTATGAATGTTATTGCTATATTGCTTGATAAAAATTGGTGATTTAGATGTGAATTGCTCAAGGTGTATGAAACCCATTATTTTGGGCTTATTTGATATGTGTATGGAATTGAACTATGAGATGTTGTGTGAAATGTGAATGAGATGTGGTTGTGGTTCTTCACACCTATGACCAGGGGTGAGCACGGCCCGAGATTATTACATGATCGAGTATCGTGACCTTGGTTAACATGTCAGGGGTGGGCACAGCCCTAAGTTAGGGGTAACGTGACCTTGGCACAGTGTTATATCAGGGGTGAGCACGACTCTGGATTGTTACGTGGGTATCGTGACCTTGGTTAACATGTCAGGGGTGAGCACGACCCTAGGATAGGGATAACGTGACCTTGGCACAGTGTTATATCAGGGGTGAGCACGTCCCGAGATTGTTAAATAGGTAGCGTGACCTTGGCATAGTGTGAAGTGCAAGATTTGTGATGATTGGTGTGATTGAGAATTATGACGTGATGACAATGCATGATTGATTGAAATACGATATGTTGAAATATTTATGAATATTAAATTATAATGAGATAATATGTTGTGTTTTCTTATGTGTTATATATATAGATGTTTTCTTTTCTCACCGTGCGATTTGTGGATATTTTAGGTGAGGAAGATCTGGCTACGAGTGGTATCTAGAATGCCAACGGTTGAATTGTCGGGATGCTCTGATATTGTGACATCGTGGCAAAAGATTTTTTTTAGAACATAGGTTTTTATTGTAAATGTTATTTTTGAAAACAATTTGAAAACTCTTGCGTTTCATTTTTGTTATTGTGGTTAATGAAGGATAATTTTGAAGATTCTCATGTCAACCCTTTTACCGATATTGAAAAAAATTATTTATAAGTTTTTATTGTTACAATATATATGTTGGGGTAGTAAGGGTGTCACATTTAGTGGTATCAGAGCAGGTCGATCCAATCGGCCGCGAGTTATGAGTCTACTATGCTTGTTTAGTAGATAATTGATGGAATGAATTGATTGTGGAATTTGTTGATATGTTAGTGCTATGATTGATTAAGTTTGTTGGTTACTTATAGTATAATTGTTAACTTTTCTGGTGATCCATAAAAGTAATGGCAGGAGGTAGGAACGATCGTGCAATCGCTGATGCTTTACAAGCGATGGCTCAGGCTCTTGGTAATATGAACCAACAACCAGAGATAGATTGGTTGGAGAGATTCTAGCAAAATAATCCGCCAAGCTTTCATGGGGGTTATAATCCTAATGGAGCTGCTGACTGGATATTCGAAGTTGAAAAGATATTCCAAGCTATGGGATGTCCTTTGATACAGAAGGTGACTTTGGCTGCCTTCATGCTTTCTGGAGAGGCTGGCATCTGGTGGCAAGGTGCTTTACAAAGAATGATAGCTGCAGGTACCCAAGTGAATTGGGAGAATTTCAAGCGGCTATTCTTGGAGAAATACTTTCCCCGGGATGTGAGACATAAGAAACAGGTGGAATTCCTTGAATTGAAGCAAGGAGAGGATTCAGTGGCTGAGTGTGTGACTAAGTTTGAAGACTTGGTCAGATTTTGTCCTATGTATGATGGTGTGGGCAATGAGGAGGACAAATGTGTGAAGTTTGTGAGTGGTCTTCGCCCTGAGATTAAACAAGTTTTCAATTATCAAGGGATCACTCACTATCATGAATTGGTAAACAAGTGCCGAGTATATGATGAGGACAACCGTGCTAGGGTAACTCATTATAAGAGTGGAGGACCCATGAGGAATAATAAGTTTGGTTCATCTAGTAAGAGTAAACCTTACACCAAGTCTGCTAGGGACTCAAGTTCGAAGGTGAATAATCAAGGTTCTGTGCAACAAAGGAGCCAAGTTCCCACGGCTAGCCAAACTTCTAGAGGGGGAAGTGTGGGTTCTGTTCCACACAACAACTGCTACAACTGTGGGAAGCCAGGTCATAGGGCATATAAATGTTCGTTTCCCAGAGTAATAACGTGCTTCAAATGTCAAGAGAAGGGACACAGAGCTCGTGATTGCCCCAAGAATAAGACAACAGAGGTTGGAGGGAGTGCTAGCAAACCTCGAGCGTCAGGAAGGGTGTTTGCCTTGAGTGGTGTTGAAGCTTCACAATCCAAAGACTTAATCCAGGGTATGTGTTTCATCAATAGAACTCCTCTAATTGTGTTGTATGACTCTGGTGCGACTCACTCTTTTATATCACATGCGTGTGTGTCCAAATTAAAATTACCTGTTTCTTCCTTGTCTTTTGAATTAATAGTAGAGACACCAACTAGTGGTTCAGTGTCTACTTCTGATGTCTGTTTAAAATGTCCTTTGATTATTGAGGGTAGAGATTTCATGGTTGACTTAATTTGTTTGCCTCTAATTCAGCTAGATGTTATTCTGGGTATGGACTGGTTATCTTCCAATCATGTCCTTTTGAATTGTGCTGATAAATCTATTATTTTTGGTGAGCCTGTTGAAAAAGTGAGTAAGGATTATTTGACTACCAACCAAGTTAAGATATCTTTACAAGAAGATGTCCAAGTGTACATGTTGTTAGCTTCTTTGAATTCTGAGAGTAATGTTTTGGTGAATGAACTGCCTGTTGTGTATAACTTTTCGGATGTCTTCTCTGATGATATGTCTAGCTTACCACCTAGAAGAGAAGTAGAATTTTCCATAGACTTAGTACTAGGAACAGGACCTATTTTTATCGCACCTTATAGGATGTCACCCGTAGAGTTAGTGGAGCTTAAGAAACAAATAGAAGACTTGTTGGAGAAGGGGTTTGTGAGGCCTAGTGTATCACCTTGGGGAGCACCCGTACTATTAGTTAAGAAGAAGGATGGTAGCATGAGATTGTGTGTAGATTATCGCCAGTTGAACAAGGTGACCATTAAGAATAAATATTCATTGCCTAGGATAGATGATCTTATGGACTAGTTGGTGGGTGCTTGTGTATTTAGTAAAATTGATCTTAGATCGGGGTACCATCAGATTAGAGTTAAGGGTGAGGATGTACATAAGACAGCATTTAGGACTCGTTATGGACACTATGAGTATCAAGTAATGCCTTTTGGTGTGACGAATGCTCCTGCAGTTTTTATGGATTACATGAACCGAATCTTTCATCCGTACTTGGATAAATTTGTAGTTGTCTTCATAGATGACATACTAGTTTATTCCAAGACTAAAAAGAAACATGAGGAACACTTAAAGGTAGTACTTCAAACCCTTAGGGAGAGACAACTTTATGCCAAGTTGTCTAAGTGTGACTTTTGGCTAGAGGAAGTGAGTTTCTTAGGACATGTGATTTCAAGTGGGGGTATAGCAGTAGATCCATCTAAAGTTGAGGCGGTACTTAAATGGGAGACACCTAAGTCAGTTAGTGAGATTAGGAGCTTCCTTGGATTGGCTGGATACTATAGAAGACTCATAGAGGGATTCTCTATATTAGCGTTACCCTTGAAAAGTTTAACTAGGAAAGGAGTTGTGTTTGTATGGGATAGTAAATGCGAGAATAGTTTCCGAACCCTTAAGGAGAAGTTGACTAGTGCACCTGTTTTAGTGTTGTCTGACCTTAGTAAGACTTTTGTGGTTTATTGTGACGCTTCTAAGATGGGTTTGGGTGGAGTGTTAATGCAAAAGGGAAAGGTCGTATCTTATGCGTCTAGGCAATTGAAAATACATGAGAAAAATTACCCCAGCCATGATCTTGAATTAGCAGCTGTGGTATTCACACTTAAGATTTGGAGACATTATTTGTATGGTTCAAAATTTGAGGTGTTTAGTGATCATAAGAGTCTTAGGTATTTGTTTGACCAAAAGGAATTAAATATGAGGCAAAGGAGATGGTTATAGTTCCTTAAGGATTATGATTTTGATCTTAGTTATCATCCGGGCAAAGCCAATGTGGTGGTTGATGCTTTAAGTAGGAAATCTTTGCATTTGTCTTCTCTTATGATTAGGGAGATGGACCTTTTGGCTCAATTTAGAGACTTGAGTTTGACTTGTGAGGTGACCCCTAGTAGTGTGAGACTAGGTATGACTCGGGTGACTAGTGAGTTGTTGAGGGAAATTGGAGAAGCACAGTTAGTGGATTCATTTCTAGAGGCTAGACGTGATGCTATAGGACAAGGTAGTGGAGGAGAGTTTACCTTGGGTGTAGATGGAGTGTTAAGATTTAAAGACCGAGTGTGCGTGCCTAGTGACCCTACACTTAGACGTTTGATCCTAGAGGAAGGTCATACGAGCAAGCTTAGTTTTCACCCAGGAGCAACTAAGATGTATCAAGACCTTAGGAAGATATTTTGGTGGCCTAGGTTGAAGAAAGATATAGTTGAATTTGTGAGTGCCTGTTTAGTGTGTCAGAAGGCTAAGATAGAACATCAGAAACCTTCAGGACTACTTCAGCCTTTGAGTATACCCGAGTGGAAGTGGGATAGCATTTCTATGGATTTTGTAGTTGCTTTGCCTAGGACTAGGAGAGGGCATGATTCCATTTGGGTTATAGTTGATAGGTTGACTAAGAGTGCACATTTCTTACCTATTAACATTAGGTATTCTCTCGAGAGATTGGCTGGACTATATATTGATGAGATTGTGAGATTGCATGGGATACCATCTAGCATAGTTTCAGACAGAGACCCTAGATTCACCTCTAGGTTTTGGGGGAGCCTACAACAAGCTTTGGGAACCCAACTTAGACTTAGTTCAGCTTACCACCCTCAAACTGATGGTCAGACTGAGAGGACTATTCAATCTTTAGAGGATTTGCTTAGAGCCTGTGTGTTGGATCAAGGGGGTAGTTGGGATAGTCTTTTACCTTTGATAGAGTTTACCTATAATAATAGTTACCACTCTAGTATAGGTATGGCACTTTATGAAGCCCTGTATGGTAGGAGATGTAGGACCCCTTTGTGTTGGTGCGAGCCTGGTGATAAGGTTATCTTAGGACCTGAGATTGTGCAAAAAACCACTGATAAGGTTAGATTGATACAAGAGAGGATGAGGACAGCTCAGAGTAGACAGAAAAGTTATGCTGACAGGAGAAGGAAGGACTTGGAATTTCAAGAAGGTGACCATGTGTTTTTGAAAGTCACTTCGTGGACTGGGGTTGGCAGGCCATTGAAATCCAGAAAACTTACTCCTCAATTTATTGGTCCTTTCCAAATTCTAAAAAGAGTCGGTAGTGTTGCCTACCAAATTGCTTTGCCTCCTAATCTGTCAAATCTCCATGATGTTTTCCACATTTCCCAACTTCGTAAATACATCCATGATCCTTCGCATGTGATTGAGTCGGATCATCTTGAGGTTAAGGAGAACCTAACTATGGAAGCTAACCCGGTGAGAGTCGAGGATCGAATGGTGAAGCAACTTAGGGGAAAGGAAATTCCTTTGGTGAAAGTTATTTGGGGAGGATCTACACCTGAAAGTGCTACTTGGGAGCTATAGGAGAAGATGAAAGCGTCATATCCATTTTTATTTGCTTCAGGTAATTTCGAGGACGAAATTTCTAAAAGGAGGGGAGAATTGTAACACCCCATTTTTTATTTCATTATTTATTTATTTTTAATTGAGGGTAATTTTATAAAGGTATAGGGGTGATTTAGTAGCTTGGAACAGGCTGTTCCAGAATTGGAACGGGCCGTTCCAAACTACCAAATTGTATGAGAGTTAATAGCCCAGAACGGGCCGTTCTAAAGTTGGAACGGGCCGTTCCGGACTATTAAAAGCTACCTTAAACTTTAAGTGGGAACGGGCCTGGAACGGGCTATGGCAGTTGAGTAATAAATGCATACCAGAACGGGTTGTTCTGGTTTGGGAACGGGCCGTTCTGGGTGTGATTTTTACCCATGATTTTGGGGTCCAAAACGGGCCGTTCTGAAATTGGAACGGGCCGTTCTGGCGAAGTCTGAGGCCTATAAATTGAGCTCTCTGCCACTCTGAAAAAGCACACCTCTCATTTCTAATTTCTTTTCTTCTGCTCTCTCTCTTCTTTCCTCCACTTTCTGCTTCAGACCGAGGGGAACCCAACGAGGGAGATCAACCAGATCTAGTGTAGATTCAGCTTCTACATATTTAGATTCAGCTTCTACATATCCAGGTACGGGGAAAAAGGGAATTATTTATATGTAGAGTTACATAAGAGAATTGGGTAGAAGAAGAACCCTTAGGATTATGAGCAATTTTATAATTATTTATGTTAGGAGAATTATTGGTCTTACGTGATTTTGTATGTATTTAGTACTATGAATATATGATTAATTTGTAAAAATGATGCTTTGGGAGAGAGAACGAAATCATAGAAAAGTGCTTCTTAGTTAGGTTGTGAAAAATTGGATGATTTTTGTTTGAGGAATTGATGATCCCATTAGATTCTGTATGTGTTGAGGATTATAAATATGCTAATAATTTGTAAGAATGATGATCTGGGAGAGAGAACGAAATTGTAGAAAAGTGTCTATGAGCTAGGTTTTGGAACAATTAGGGGTTTTACTGTTTATGTTGAAATTATATTAAATTGGTAATTCCGTTGAGTATTATATTAATTTATGAATGTTATTGCTATATTACTTGATAAAAATTGGTGATTTAGATGTGAATTGCTCGAGGTGTATGAAACCTATTATTTTGGGCTTATCTGATATGTGTATGGCATTGAACTATGAGATGTTGTGTGGAATGTGAATGAGATGTGGTTGTGGTTCTTCACACCTATGACCAGGGGTGAGCACGGCCCGAGATTATTACATGAGTATCGTGACCTTGGTTAACATGTCAGGGGTGGGCACGACCCTAAGTTAGAGGTAACGTGACCTTGGCACAGTGTTATATCAGGGGTGAGCATGGCTCTGGATTGTTACATGGGTATCGTGACCTTGGTTAACATGTCAGGGGTGAGCACGGCCATAGGATAGGGATAACGTGACCTTGGCACAGTGTTATATCAGGGGTGAGCACGGCCTGAGATTATTAAATGGGTAGCGTGACCTTGGCATAGTGTGAAGTGCAAGATTTGTGATGATTGGTGTGATTGAGAATTATGACGTAATGACAATGCATGATTGATTGAAATACGATATGTTGAAATATTTATGAATATTAAATTATAATGAGATAATATGTTGTGTTTTCTTATGTGTTATATATATAGATGTTTTCTTTTCTCACCGTGCGATTTGTGGATATTTTAGGTGAGGAAGATCTGGCTACGAGTGGTATCTAGAATGCCAACGGTTGAATTGTCGGGATGCTCTGATATTGTGACATCGGGGCAAAAGATTTTTTTTAGAACATAGGTTTTTATTGTAAATGTTATTTTTGAAAACAATTTGAAAACTCTTGCGTTTCATTTTTGTTATTGTGGTTAATGAAGGATAATTTTGAAGATTCTCATGTGAACCTTTTTACTGAAATTGAAAAAATTTATTTATAAGTTTTTATTGTTACAATATATATGTTGGGGTAGTAAGGGTGTCACATATTTCTTCAATCGAAACCCCCTGAAACCCCCTGATGGTTGCTTCAACTTGATGACACCAAGTGAGGAAATTATCCTCACTAACACATGACAAAATGGGATTAGAGAAAGTTTAGGGCACGAAAGTTGGTGTTGCGGAAGTCATGGATCTTTGAGCTCTGGATACCATGTAAAGAGAAATTACAGCAAGAGAAAGGAAGAATAGAAGGCTAAAATCAGATAATTATTAAGTCAAGGAAATATAAGAGGATGAGACTATTTAAAGGGCTGCAATATTATAACTAATTGAAACATATATATCTCCTAAAATATATGGGTGAGAAAATTAACTCTTAATTCGCATTTGTATCCCTTATAGTATTTAGTATCTATTCTTCTAGTAACAATTTTTAGAGGTTTCCTGAAAAAAATGTTGCATATATTAATTTTTAATAAAAAAACATTTAATTTTTATCAGCATATAACTGGTTAACAATATGCTCAAAATATTTTGAGATATGAATTGCTTTACCTTGATGAAGGTAGCATCCCCACGGGGAACAAATTCAAACGCGTCCCCAGCAACATGTGTTACACCTAGAATATGACATAGGAAAATGTTTCTTGATACACTACTAGAAAAGTGTCATTTTCTTGTAAATTTTCCTGCAAAAAAATATTCGCAGAATTTTTTTACAAATTTCGTTGCAAAAAAATATTCGCAAATTTTTTTGCGAATTTTCCAGCAAAAAAATATTTACAGAAATTTTTTGCGAATTTATTTGCAAAAAATAATTTACAGATATTTCTTAAAAACTTTGCTACAATTTTAATAATCATAGAAATTTTTTCTATGGTAAAAATTTACAAAAAATATTGTAAGAATTTTATTTTGTTTCTTGCATATTTTCTTGCAAAAATAAATTCGCAAGTAATGTTTACTAAATGATAGAAAAATTTTGCATGTAACTTTTCTTGCTGATTTTCCTGCAAATTTTAATCTGCAGGAAAAATAAAAAAAATTAAATTTATAAGTTTAATATTTTAAAAAAACTTAAAGTCCCACATCGATTGAAAATAAAGCAATTAAAGAGTATATAAGTTAGGGCAACACTTACCTTATAAGTTGATTTGTATGGTTGAGTGTTAGACTTATAATCTACAATCTTAGAATTTAAAAGATTATGTATCACATGTTGGAGGCATGGAAATAAATGTTTCGGATAAATTCATTATGAGCATTTGAAAGTTGAAAAATTATTGATAGAATTTATAATAATTTCTTTATTTTTTTCGTAAAAAATATTCCTACAAAATTTCTTGCGAAAAAATTCGCAGGAAACTTTCTTGCGAAATTTATTTTGCAGGAAACTTTCCTGCAAATTTTTTTTTTGTAGGAAACTTTCTTGCGAATTTTTTTCGCAAGAAAATTTCCTGAGAATTTTAAAATTCACAAAAAAAATATTATCCACGAAGGTATTACTTGCAGATAAAATTTTGCAGAAAAGTTTGCAAGACGTTTCTTGCGAATTTTTATGAAAAATTCGCAGGAAAAGTCGCATGTCTCTATATATATTGTGTACATTAATTAAATCTATATATGAAATCAATTTTTTTTTACTTGTAATAGAAAACAAAGAAAATAATTTCTAATTTGTGTGTAAAAACTATAAACCGCAACTATATATTGTGGGAAGGAAAAAGTATTATAAGGTTGTCTCTATATTTTTTTTTTTTCGTACGTGTTAATGTCTTTATGTAAAATGTTATCCAATGTCCTAAAAGCATTGATTAAAAAATATTTTAAAAAAAAGTTATATGGAGAACTATATATCTGTACATTAATTCTTTAAAATAACTTTATTATAATTTTTAATAAAATTATAAAAACCTTTTACTTATTGATTTTTTAAACATTGTTTTTAGGACACAGGTTGATAAAATCCTTTCTTTATTTGTATCCTAAAATGAAAATGATCGAGAATATAAATATACGTATATACCTGGGATGTTAGGTGCACGAGCCACCATGTCAGGTAGGTCAAAGTTGATGCCCTTGCGTACATTAGGGTAATTGTCCATGATCATACGAAGGGTGATACCAGAATTGCCACCAACATCAACTAGTGTTTCCACTCCTTTAAAGCCATCGTAGACTTGAAGCATTTCCATCATGAAGGGTACACACATTCCAGCGAAGGACTTATAAATTGAGGGCATAACATTATCATCTGGCTTCTTCGTGTGGTATTCTATCGCTGACACTCCGTTCGCCTTCACAAATGGTTCCACACTTGGATCTTCCACTGCTTCTCCCACCAATGGCCAAGCTCGCATCAATGCATCCTGTAATAGAAAAAACATGATCAAGAAGATAATTATCATTAAATTAAGCTGGTTAATCTAACTTTAATAGAATTACTCATTAACAAAATAGATAAATACTTCATAATAATATATAATAGAGAGAAGCATCAAAACAAATAATAACAATAGTAGACGGTTAAAAATACTCTCTGGGCTAAAAAGAAAATACTCTTCATGCATCTTTTATTATTGGTTAGTATTTTTTTTAAAAAAAAATCATTTACTGTTAACAAAAATTAATCCAATTGATAAAAAAAACAAACTCAAACCACAAAAGAACACGAATTTGATTCTTATCATGTGAAAAAACCATGTTTGTAAGTAATTTTTATGAAGAAAAGTCAATGGAACTCATTACGATCGATCAACTTAATGATAAGAGCTTGAAATAATATACAAAAGATTTTAAATTTGAATCCTCATACAAATATTGTAATTCCAATAGATAAAAATAAATAAATCTTATATACAATTAAATATGAGTTTTCGGAAAAGAATACAGTAGAAATTAACATTGCTCTAATATTTTCGTTGTTCTTTAACAATTAATATTATATTGGCGTATTATTTTGGTTGTTATTTATTTAAGAAACATGAAAAGTAAGAAAAAAAATAAAAACAGAAACTAACCTCATGGTGCTGGAGCATATAATATGCATAGGATAGACCTTGGTCATCGTCGGCGAGAGATTTTCCGATGTGAGTGAGTGAGTATTTCCTTTGGCCACTGCAGCTTAAGTGCTCATCAAAGATGTCATAGCTAGTCAGCAAGCGGAGGAGGCGCTGGAGGTTCTCGGCGTCGGCGCCGCCGTGGGGACGAATGCGAGCGAGAATTTGGGCGGCGGATAGGGGAGTGTTGGAACCATCTTGCATTATGGCCTCGGGGACCTTAAGGTTAAGCACAGCAATGAGGGACATAGGAACACTCATCATGTGGGCTAGTTCCAAAATGGCAAGCCTTGCTTCGTTTTCAGACTTTCCAATGGTATTGCTAACGTCCTTCTTCATCTCAACTATTTGCGGCACCTCTCCCATTATTATTGCCTGCTTCTTTCTGAACTCAATCGTCTTGTTTACTCTTGACTGTTTTTGGAAGATAAGAGACGACACGAAATTTATAGAAATACTAATACCTACTATTACCGATTGCAAAATTATCCACAATTGAATTAACGTCATTTTTCTAGAGCTATTTGTTTATTGAAAATATTACTTTAATATGGCTTTGGCTTTTCTGAGATGGAAAGGATAATTTCTTCTTGCGTGTTGATTAATTAATCATCTGTGCGTTAAGGATAATTTCTTCTTTCGTGTTGATTAATTAATCATTATAGTGCGTTATACATATATATCCACGGAAACAAGGTGTATCGAGTAAGTATTACACTCCCATGTCGGTAACTTATTGACTTAGTTAAACATTAAGGATACGTTTGCAACTACAAGACAAGGATTTGCATAGCATTCGCCTAGTCTCAATAGAATATTCCCATAGGTTGAAGTTCTTGGCCTATCGAATACCTTCCTCTACGATCAAGTTTGAGTAAAAAATAACGTTCGATCATTACATGGTAATTAAAAGCTTTGAATGCACTTAAATAATTAGATCTTTAATGGTAACACTTTCTCACTTATATATACATGCATTTCACCTTTAGAAGGTACATGACTTTTACACATAGCACCCGAATACTACAATAACTCTGACTTTAATTGAAATCCCTTTTGTAGTTACAATTGTCACTTGCAATCTTGAAGACTAAGAATCGGGTACTAAAATCAAGGACCAAGGAATTAGAGTTTGAGATTCTCTATGTACATTTGGCGCCTACCATGGAGTTGTAGAAAAATTATTCCTACAAACTCTATCAACTATAGAACATATAGATGGCTAGAGTTGGAGAATCACCCAATAGGAATCTTGATATGCTAGGTAACATCCATATGTTGGCTGATTTTTAAAAGGAGTTACAGAAATGGGGCAAATTAAGTGGGTAGCAACAAAAGCGACATAAGGAGGAGATAACCCTCCTCAGGCAATAGAATTTTGAGTTGTGATAGTTGATCAAGTAGTCACAATCTAGCACCAAGATTATTACTCCTAGACCAATCCTACTTGGCAACCAAGTTCATCTAACTCTTCATGTGATTCTTTTTTCCCTTTTCGAAATGCTAGTAACTGAGGTGTTGTAAACTATGAACTTGAGTTGCCTAAGCCTCTCAGTAAGATAAAACATTGGCACCAATGTCTCGGCTAGTTGGGACTTCGGTGCCTCACTTTGTTGCTATATCGAAGGAGTTCCGCAAGCACCCTTTTATTGATGAAATCATGAAGGTCCCTTTTCCAAGGAGATGGAAGAACTTGGGACTGGACAAGTATGACAGAAACTCTAATCTTGATGATCATGTTAACCTATATGTATCTCATGTTAGCATGCTTACTAGTACCGATGCAGTCATGTGCCAACTATTCTTTATTTTTCTAAAGGGAGTTGCGTTAAGGTGGTTCATTCGTATGCTATCATGTTCAGTTAACTTTTTCACGTACTGGTCTCCCAATTTACTATGCAATTCAGTATTAGTTGACCTTATGATATAACCTCGGCTACCCTTATCAGTGTCAAGCAAGGTAAGGATGAGTCTTTGAGGGCCTTCACGGACAGGTTTGAAAAAGTAGCTTTCAAAATTTCCAATCTGGCCAAGGAAGTTGCCCAACACCTTTAACGCTAGGTCCTTTTTTAGATAGCTTGTATAAGAAGTAGACTCTTTTTAATGGAGGAACTTCATAGAAGGGTTACAAAGTATATGCAAATGGAAGAACTTATTGAGTTTCAAGAACATTCCAACGAGGAATGAAACAAGTAGAAAATCAAATCTCAAGGTGACAAGATAGAGAAAGATTGCTCTAAATGTGCATGAGAATACAAACAACCTTGATTTTCTCACTACACTCTTTTGAATGATAGTCGGTCAAGGCTTTTGGATGAAGCGTTGAGTAGTGACTTTAGTCCATATATATATAAGAAAATCGAGGTTGTTTGTGTTCTTGTGCACATCTAGACCAGTCTCTCTTTATCTTGTCACTTTGAGACTCAATTTTCTCCTTACTCCGTTCTTTATCAAGACATTCTTGAAATCAATTAATTCTTCCATTTGCATATACTTTACAACCCTCCTATGAAGTTCCTCCATTGAAAGAGCTGACTTCTTATATAGGTTATCCAAAAAAGGACCTAGCCTTGAAATTTTGTTTATATGGAATTAAAACATAATAATAACTTAGTTTATAAAATTTAATAGGAAAAATAGTTAAAATAATGAAGAGAATAGTAGATAACACCATTATAATAGTTATATATACTACATACATTGATAATCATTGTCACACACACATCCATATATATATATATATATATATATATATATATATATATATATATATATGAGAAAGGATTAATTTATTCTAAAAGTAGGTTTATTTAAGCTTACTTCATTGAATAATTCATATTCTATATTAAATTTTATGATCCAACTGGTAAATTAAAAATTCATAATGCATAGATCAAGTCAACAAAATTTTAAAAAAAAATTAAAAATTATTTGATATTTTGTTTCATTAATTCAAATTAACAAATAAAATACTTTTATGATTAACCGTTAATTTGAATTAATGAAACAAAGTATCAAATAACTTTTAGTGTTTTTTTAAAACTTTACAAACTTGATCTAAGCATTAAAATTTTTAATTCAATGGTTGAATTGTTAAAATTTGATGTAGAACATGAGTTATTGAGTGAAATAAGTTTCAGTAAACTTACTTTTAAAATAAGTAGATCCCCCTTCTCTCTCTCTCCATATATATATATATATATATATATATATATATATATATATATATTTAATAATGATTATATTATTACTTTTATTATCTTTTTATGATATATTTATAATTATGCATAGATAATATTTTCAATAGGATTTCAATTTAATTAAAATACACTCATAATGCAAAAATATTCTTCTACTATTGTTTAATCATAAAATTGTTGATTTGGTAATAAATATTTTTCAAAGTTGTATTTAGGATAATTTTAATTAGTTGTATTGAAAAAAATAAATTACACTGATAATATATAATATTACATTAAAAATTACATTCATCGTTTAACTAAAATGTAGGAAATGTGTTTCTCTTAAAGGCACAAAGTGTCTTATTTTCATGTTAGTTACTAATAAATTAAGGTGATATCACTTTTGATAATTATCTTCCATGTTTACTTTTATATGAAAATATTTGTTTTTATGTAATTAAATTTGAGTTATTACACTTATATGTAATTCATTTGAACTTCAATTTTATAAGTCTTTTGTAACTTTGACGAAAAAGTTGTGATATAATATTTTTTATTTTAAATAAAATATATAAGAAGGTAAGAAATGTCTCTTTTATATTATTATGTAAGAAAAACAATAAAGACTCAAATAATAATTTTTACTAAACTCATGTTTTAAATAAAATTCTTTAGCTGAAGAGGGTTTAGGTCTTCCTTTTAGGCATGCTTGGAACTAGAGCTGTCAAAGTGAGTTAAAATCTCTGAGTCATCCTGGCCCATCACGAGTTTGAGCTGGGTCAAGCCAGAAAATTTTGTCTTGTTTTAGTTATAAAGAAAATTTGGCCCGACTCACCACGAGTCAACCCGTGGTGAGTTGAGTTGGCTCATGGGTTAGCTCACCTAATAATATGTTTACTTTTTATGTTCTAAATGTTAATTTATGTGATTATACATTCATACCATTGACTAAATTTTGTACATACTAGTTATGAATTATGATAATTAGTGTCACTTTGATATTATTTGCTAATATTTTATGTAATAACTGATTTTGTAAGTTGGTTGTGAATGATATCTAATTCTTTTTTGACATTTTATTTGTCCGATTTATTAACATAGTTGTAATTCTAAAATATGAGATTATAATATATATTTTTTTATAAAGTTCAATAGTATTTTGATTTTTTTTAAGTTAAGTGAGCCAACTCATTTAATCCACCAACCTGTGGTGAGCCGAGCAGGGTTGATTTTTTTTAAGTCACCTAAAGGTGAGTAGAGCCAAATTGACTCACTTATAGCTCAACCTATCGTGGATTGAGCCTATATCTATTGTTTCCCCCACTATGCCTCACTGTTTAATGGTTATGGTAAAGATATAAACAATGTTAATCATCGAAATAAGTTGCTATGTAGCTATGAAGTGAATGAAAGATGAATTTAAGGAGATGCATTCTTTTAGAACTTTTAAGCATATTGAAAGAAAATTTTGAAACATTTTATTCGACTTCACCATTAAATGATGAATTTACAATACATGAAATTAAAAATATATTCATCATAACTAATATATTGTAATCCTATTTATGAAAATTATATGTAAGAGACTCGTAGAAAAGACACTTTCTAATGTAAGTTAAGAGTTTGATTGATATCATCGACAATAGCTTCAGCATCCATTTTAACTCCAAATAAACCTCTTTTTGACAGTCCTGTGCAATACAATCCATATTCACCTTTCCAGTGATTTGGAAATTCATTTTTTGGCATCCCCTCATCATTTAGAACATATTTGTAATCCTGCAATATAAATTAACACCAATCAATTAAAATCATTCTTAATTACTATATGTTATCTTTTTACTTGACTAAATGGGTATATATATTCTTTACTTTGGCAATGTAGATAAGGAGTGGAATATTAGAGTTTGTTTGAGAGATTTGAAAAAAATAAAACTTTTGCTCAAAAATTACATATTAATAACTACAACTTATATATCTCATACCTTAAGCCACGTATTAACTATGCTTCTATAGCCAGTAGCAAACACGATCGCATCAAACTCTTTTATTTCATTGTTTCCAAAGATGACTTTCTTGTTCTCAATTCCTGCTATATGAGAAGGAATTACCTGTTGAGAGTTCATAAGAAAAATCTTGAATTAAGCGATCCCAATACTAAAGTGAAATTTAATATTTTAAAGAAAAGTTCCATTCTCAACTATTAATTATAAATTTTGCTTTTGATTCAATTAAAAACTTTCTTAAGAATAATATATTTATATATCGTCAATTATTAAGATAAAAAGTTGAAGAAATTTGTACTTAAATATCGTGAGTGAAAAAATATTTTTGATTGTTGAGAAGGTATGCATTCTAAGAATCTTTTATTTTTAAAACTACATAACAATTGCATGCATGGTTGCGACTTGTGAGTACCTTAATTGCCCCATCCTTAATCTTTGCAATGGTTCCGACATCGATAACTGGAGATCTTCCAATAACACCCTTAAGATAGAATGGTCCCTTTTTGGGGCGATAAATTCCATACTCAGAGAGATCGCCATATTCCGCGTCTGCCAAAAAGGTAACCATAGTGTCCACAACATCAACCGATAAATGCTTCAACGCACACATACCTTGATGAATCAATTCTTTGGTGAGGACATGAACCTACAAATTATATTAATCATAAACATTTTAATTTTATATAAAAGGAAATTAATCTATACTATATACGGTAATAAAAATAATAAATTTTTTTACCGGGTTTCGAATAACAATAGAAGTTCTTGCACCAAAATCTTGGAGATCATAAGCAATCTCCATGCCAGAGTTACCACAACCAACTACTAAAACCTCTTTGGATTCATATTTTGAACCTGATTTGTAGTATTTGGAGTGCACTATCTCTCCTTCAAAGCTTCCTAGTCCTGGCACATTAGGAATATAGCTTTCACTATTTTCACCTGTGGCAATCACAAGAAACTTAGCCACGTAAACTTCCACCTTGTCTTCTTGAGTGTTCTTTGCTTCTACCCTCCACTTGTTCCCAACTTGATCGTACTTGGCAGACTCAACAAAACGAGAGTAAAGAGGGTTTATGTTGAAATGTGCAATGTATGTGTCTATGTATTGAAGAAAATCTGCTTTTGATAGGAATGTTGGGGCTGAAGGTGGGTGAGGCATGAGAGGCAAAGAGCAAAACTCGCTAGCCAAATGAAGGTTTACTCTATCATAAGCATTTTTTCTCCAAAGAGAGACACTACAATCCTCTTTCTCAAGTATTATGTGAGAGATACACTTTTCTGATAGGCATGCTGAAATTGCAAGCCCACCAGGACCTCCACCCACAATTACCACTGTTGCTTCCTCCATTTCCTTAACTTTCTTGATCGATATTACTCACAATAACTACTTGTTTATGTTCAAAGGCTTCCAAAGTTTATATTATATACATTTGGCATTGCTCATTTGCATGCAGCAGTTCATGAACCAAGGCAATTTTTTTGTTCCGGTGGGATTCATTATATTAAATGAATTTCTATTTACGATTTACTAAAAAAAACTTACCATAAGGAGATACGTATAGTCATGTTAAGGGTTGTAAAATTAATTAATAATATTAGCCTTTGGACTTTAGAGCTAAATGCATATAATTCAGTTAATCACATTTAATATATATATTAAAAATATAAAAAGTATACATAACCCTTTTTTATAATAATTAATTAAATATCTTATATTGCATATTTTCTGAAAAATAACTTATTTTTCTTGCATTAGATATCACGGTCAATGGAATGAATCATTAATCTTGACTACATACAGAACTAGCTGAATTCATATAATTGAATTAATTACATTCATATTTTGAAAAATATGATGTTTGATACAGAGACTGATTTCTATACAATGTACATGTTCTTCTCGTTTTTATAGAAATTAAATAAAACATCTTTTATTCATCTATTATTAAAAAGACATGCTAGTAAACATTTAACAAGACTCTTTTTATACATCTATATAATGTTGTATATTAAATAAGAATACTCTTTTGTTTTTTATATGTGAAATTTTTAGTAAAATTTTGTTTATAATTTACTTGTTTACATTTCAAGATAACATTAATTGTTATGTTATCAATTATATTCCTATGTATCATCTAAATTGTAATTAATTTATTCATGACAACTAATATGTATTTATGATGAAACAAAAATGAAAGAGACTATCATAGGAAACATAAAATCATTCTATGAAAAATAAAAAAATTATTATATTTTTTAATTTATGTGAAATAACTTTAAAGGACTATTATAAAAAAAATGTAGTATTTTCTTAGAAAGTGACTTATATTTGTTGGAAAATATGAAGAAGAAAAAAATATTCGAGACAACATATTCAATTGATCACAAATTTACAATACAAGTAAACTTAAATTTTAGGTACTACTTTTTCTCACTTATATATTTACTAAACTTGCATATTTTATGTAGGACTTTTTTCTTCTCGCATGTCATTTTGGCATGCTCTGATGTTTTACTGTATTCTCTTTTAAAAAATTACACACGTCTTATTTATTACTTTTTTTTGTCAAAGTTTTGAATTGATTATAAACATCCATGAATATAAATTTTTCAATTTTAAATATTTTCTTTATAGTTTATTTAATTTATTTATGTATTTTTTTTATATTCTAGTTTTAACTTTCAAATATTTTTTTATTGTTTTATTTAGATTTTAAAATAGTTTCTGCTTTCGTCGTAAATGTTTGATTATTTCGTTCCTGATTTGTTAAATTAATAATTTATATATTTATGGCTTCATCTTTTTTATTTTGATTCAATGTTCCATCTTTCCTTATCTTCACTACTATTTGAATTTCTTGTAATTTTTTAGTCAACTAATCTTCCATTTTATCTATGCTTTCTTTGAACAAAATTTATTCAAATTTTATATATTATTTTAACTTTTACGACTTGAATTATGGTTCAACAATTTATTTACCCTTTATTTTATATTTGAATCATGTTATGAAAAATTAGATTAATTAAATCCAATCCGAAATCGAGATATAATCGATCTGAGGTTAATTTTGGATTGAAAAATGGGTTGAATCAATATATAACCTTTTGTGACTCACTCGATCGATATTGTTTTCTTTATCAAGCTGGTGACAAATAGTCAATAGCGTTGGTCCAAATGAACCGAGAGGATTGATGAGTGGATTTTCAGGTTAAGAAATGTATGTGATTTTTTTTTTAAATTAAAAAACTATTTAAGCCTTTTTAAAATTAAAATTTTCTTATTTTACATGACTAAAAGGTTATTTAATTTTTTTTAAAATTAAAATTTGATGTTATGACAAACGACAGGAAAGAACGATGAAACTAATTTATACCAATATGTTTATAAAAGCAAGAGATAAATGAGAAACTTAATTCCAAATTTATTACGTGAAAAGTAATCAAGGAACAATCTCGTGTCAGTGTACCTTTTATTAGTTGATTTTTTTTTAATTTATTATTTTATAAATTATTTAACTACAACTTAAATATAATTATTTATTAACCCCAAGCGTGTGGTTCAGCGGTAGGGGTTGATCCACGCTTAAGTAAGGTCAGGGGTTCGAATCCTGTCTTGTGTATGTAGTCGCGTTAAATCTTGGGGTCAGTTATCCCACCCTTTAAGGTGTCTCCCTCCTAGCGAAGGAGATTAGTCACTGCTATCGGCGGTGGATACTCCATGAACGAACAAAAAAAAATATTGGATACTCCATGAACGAACAAAAAAAAATATAATGTATTTATTGGTAGAGTACAATTATTATTTTAGTAAAATTATAAAAATAAAAAAAAAGTAATAAATTTGTTGTATTCTCTCGGTTCACTATTATAAATAAAAAAATACCTACTTTTTTTTAAAATATAATAATATTTCAATTACTTCTTCCTCGTTTAATACCTTTTGTTCTTTATTATAATTACTTCTTCATCGTTTAACATTTTTTGTTCTTTATTATATGAAAAAAAATAATTCTACTTTTATTAAGAAAAATAGTTATCTTTATTAAATGTTACCAATCTTATAACATTTTTATTAAATTTTCCTTGTTACAACAGAAAAAATAACCCCGTGTGGTTCAGCAGTAGGTACGGGTTGATTCATGCTTAAACAAGGTCAAGTCTTATGTATGTAACTGCGTTAAATCTTGGAACTAACTATTCCATCCTTTGAAGTGTCTCCAATGTAGCGAGGAGATTAGTAACTATTATCGTGATTGACGGGTACCTTAAATCTAAGGACAGTAACAGGGACATAGGGACACTCATTATGTGGGCAAGTTCCAAAACGGCAAGTCTGGCTTTGGCTTCAGACCTTCCTATGGTATTTTTGGTAAAGTCCTTCTTCATCTCACCTATTTCCTGCACCTCACCCATTATGGATCTTTTTATTCTACTCTTCAATGTTTCTACAAGATAAGAGACCACACTAATTATAGAATTACTAATACATACTATAACCGATTGCTAAATTAAATATTGAGAATGGAATAAAAATAAAGTCATTTTTTCTGGAGCTATTTTTTTATTAAAAAGATTACTTAATTTAATATGGGTTTAGCTTTTCTTAGATGGAAAGGATGATTTCTTCTTGTGTATTGATTAATGATTTGTACCAAGTACACAAGTAAAGTTTTGATGACGCTGGAGAAGATCTTTTCTCAAATATGGTTATTGATTTTTATATGTTTTGTTCTCTGATGAAAAACTAAATTAGATGAGATATATTTAATTATCACACATTGGCTCTATAAACTATTACCCACAGCTTTTTATACGTCGATTAAAAAATGGGCATTCAACATCAACTACAAAATCAACTATATTTCTACCCTGCCTTAAGACAAGATTTCCAGCCATGAAAGCACAACAATATGAAGTGGGGTGTTGCATTACCTGCCCAATTTGTATACAATACCCAACAATTAATGTTAGTGTCTTCTCTATCAATGCAAACGGATCCTTTCATTAAGGAATGAAGTTAAGGATTTGGCATACAACATATATAAAAAATGATATATCAAGTTTAATCATGATCAAATAATCTAATCTTCCTACCAATCTTTGACATATTCTTCGATCAGAATAAGGTCCCCTATAATTGGGAGGAAAATCTAGTTTAGGATCCATATAAGAGTGTCAAGTAGCTTGCGATCTATAAGGCATACTTTCTGAGAAATAATTTAGTGAAATTGAGTGTGATTTAGGAAGGGATTAGTCCCCCAATTACATGGCAAACCAAGGTTCAAATTCTCGCTGGGGAGATATTCACATTTACACTATGTTCGGTGTTAGGAAAAAAGAGAAAGAAAAAAAAAATAGTGAAAAGTGAAATGAATTTTTAGGTTATTCAATTTGATAAAAAGTAAAAGGAAAGAAAAGTATGTATGTTGAAAATTAATAACAATAAAAAATTATATAAAAATTGATATTTTTGTCTTTATACTTTTTTAGAGCTTCTTTCTCTATTTTCTTTTCAATTTGGGATCATTAACTTTTTTTTGGCGGTCCCATTAAAATATATTTTTTTTCGAGTGCATTTTAACATTACAACACAAGAGAAAGATTATAATTTAAGATGTTTTCTTTTCATCATCAATCATCTCCCATCCCTTTTAGATTATATTTGGTGCTTAACCTCGCATTGAACAATAACCTTCTTTTTAAGGAACATACATGCGGAAAAAAAAAATTAAAGATCAATGAGTTACTAACACTTATCTTTTAAATACAATTTGTTTTTTTTTTTATCAACAGATTACGACATACGACATAGTTATGTAAATAACGTTGTCATTTAAATACGTGGTCATGGTTTGATTCTTGAGTTTAAGTATATAGACAAATATTAGTTAAAGAATGTTAGATCCTTAAATGAATTTTTTTTTAGGGATTAGCCTTTGTCTTCCAAACATAAATACCATAGATTCAACATCAACAAAAATTCAACTACATCCACATTGTAAAATTAGTTGTTTAGATTAAGTAATAAGTCACAATAGTCCACTTATAAGTGTTGTTGAAAGGTATTAATAACATTTATTCAATGCTTCAGAGAATATATAAATGATTATTTGTTTAAAGAGAGAAAGTGATGTGTGCCAAAAGGATCTATAAGAGAATTGCTTGTAAAAGAGGTGCATGAAGGGGGTTTAATGGGACACTTTAGGGTACAAAAGAGTTTAGAAATATTACATGAACATTTCTATCGACCACACATGAAACATAATGTGTGTAAGTTTTTGTGACCAATGCATTGTTTGTAGGAAGTCTAAGTTTAATTAATGTCTCATGAGCTTTTTCTCCTTTGTCTATTCTAAATTTTCCTTGTATTGACTTGTCTATGAAATTTTTTTAGGATTGTGTCGAACAAGGAATGACAAGGATTCCATCTTTGTGGTGGTTAGCAGATTCTTTAAGATGGCACATTACATACCATGTAAGAAAGTTGATGATGATTGCCATGTTGTTGACTTGTTCTTTAAGGAAGTGGCGCGCCTCCATGGATTACCAAGAAACGTTATTTTAAATTGTGACACAAAATTTCTTGGTCACTTTTGGAGAACCTTATGGGGTAAGCTAGGCACAAAGCTTCTTTTCTCCATGCACTACATGTCATTCCTGAACCGATGGACAAATTGAGGTAGTAAATAAAACTCTTTCTTTTCTCCTTAGAGTAGTGATATATTAAAAAAAATATAAAGACTTGGGAAGAATATTTATCTCATGTAAAGTTTGCATATAATAAGGTTGTCCATAACGCTACTCAATATTCACCATTTGAATTTGTTTATGGGTTCAATCCCTTAACTCCTCTTCATTTGTTATCATTATGAAACACTTTTGCCTTAAGGCATAGAGATGGTAAAGCTAAGGTTAAATGTGTGAGGAGGTTACATGAACAAGTGAAAGCTGAGAAGAAAATAGAAAGTTTTGCTAAACAAACAAAAAAAGGCAGAAGAGAGGTTGTATTTGAACCTGGTGATTAAGTTTGGGTGCATATGAGAAAATAAAGGTTTCCTTCACCAAGAAAATTCAAGCTTCAACCTTGAAAAAATGGTCTATTCCAAGTTTTGTCTATAATTAATGATAATGCCTACAAAATAGACCTCTTTAGTGAGTATTGTGTAAATGTTACTTTTAATATGATTGATTTGTTCTTATTCGATGTAAGAGATGAGAAACACAACTTGACGACAAATTCCTTTCAAAAAGGAGGGAATAATGAGGACATATGAGGTGACACAACCAAAAAAGACAATCTTAAAGACATAAGATCCAAGGAAATGACAATACCAAAAGATAAAAAGACTAAAGAGACCCTAAGTCACTTAGTAGCCACTTTGAGACAAATTCAAATATAAATTATTATAGTCAAATTGAAGGCCATGAGAATTACATAGGGTTGCAATTTTAATTTGTTCACTTTGGACCCATTTCTAAAGCTAAATAAACATGTATTTTGTTTTAGTTTCTATTCTACTTTGATTTAAGCATTTTTTTATTATTTTAAATACTAACTTCAATTTATAATTGGACTGATTGGATAAATACATTTGGGCTTTTACTAAACCTAGTAGCTTAGGTTGTGACCACATAAAAACACTTCCAAACATATTTTGAAGTAAAGGCATATTGGTTGTGAGATTTTGTTTTCTAGGATTTTTTTTAGAGAATTGACTAGAACTTATCAAGGAAGCTAATCCTTGCAGTATTCAATCTTGACTTATCAATTTTTGATTGTGGTGTCTCTCCTTTCTTTCCATTGTTTCTCTGTTTTTCTTCCTTTTCGCTTAAATCTTACATTTCAGCCAATTTTCTTTGGTTTATATCTCATATTTTATTAATTCTTTTGGGTGATTTATATGCTTAATTTACGTTTCAAAACGAGATATTTCACCATCTATGAAATATAATATTATATATTCAGTGAATAATAGAATGTTCCAAGAAAATTAATATAATCTGATTCATAAAGTTATTTTAAAGTCATATTGCTTTTAAAGTAAATAAGTGTATATTCAATTTTAATTATAGTAAAAACTATAACATGTTTTAAATTAAATCAAAAATACATATACTTATAATTGTTTATTTTAAAGAGCATTCACTTTTTCTTAAAAAAAATTCATAGGTTGAAAAACAAACTAAAATAAATCAATTCAAATTTCAAAATAAAATGACAAATAAATTATGACCCAAGAACTTTTAAACTTCAAGAAAACCTATAAACACGTTGACATATAATAGTAATTTTAAAAAAGATTAACATAAAGTGAATCATTAGAATTTTAGTTTAAGGAAGTAATTTGCCAGTGGTATAAATTTCTTAACTTTTGAATCTTATCAAACACAAGCAATAGTAGGCCAAATGTGGAATTAGTTACTACTTTTAATCTTTATTTTTGGTAATTTCTATTCAATGATAGCAACACCACTACTAATAGAAAACAGAGAGCTATGAATTGTGTCTTGTGAACACAAATGGCAAGCACCCGATATGATTCCTTAAATCGATAGGTACAGTTCCATATGCGTTGTTCCAGTTATGTATCATCTTGTGGACCAACAAAATATAATATATAGTAACAATTTGTCTTGGCGTTTAATGAAGAAAAGAAACAACGGCTAACCTAACATTTCCACTTTCTTTGTTTTATTTTTCCTTAAAGTATATGTCATGTTACTCGTCAATTATCAATCATGCATATACACGTCACCGTGTTTTTTTTTTTCACCGTTACATAACATAATTAATAAGTAGTAAAATATAGAATTTTTTGTTATTATTTTTAAAATTTAAGAAAATAAAATATGTTATACATTTTCATGTTTCAACCTTAAGGTACTAATAAATATTTTCACACTTTTTTTTGGTGGAATAAATAAATGGTTTCACACTTAACTTATGAACATAGAGACCCCCCTTTTTTTCGTAAACTTCACTTTAATTGGGAATGGAGGGAAATAATTTAGTGCCCCACGACCTTAGGACTAGGAGTGTGCATGTTACTGTTAAGCGCAACTTAGCATTTTTTTTTTTTTTTTTTTTGGTTTTCATTTTTATTCTTTTAATTAATTAACTCGTACCCCGCTTTGTCGTTCTCTCTATAAAGAGCGACGACAACCACCGCCACCGCAGCATTGCCACCGTAATCGCCACGATCAAAACGGCGTCGTTTTGGACAAGGCGTGGAGATTCATTGCGGCATTCAATTCAATTCCACGCACTCGTGCAGTTAGCGCCAGATTCACATTTCACGCAACTTAGGTACCTTCATTTCCTCCAATTGAAGCTTCGTTGCAATTTTAGAGGGAAAATTCCCTATTGTACCTGCTACAGCTTCAATTTTCGGTGCCTTAATTAACTTTTCTCGAGACAAAGCGCGGATTGTCGTTTTCATGATTGATGCGAGGCTTTTCTTCTGCTCACTTTCCCCGTTCTCGGAATTTGCACTAGACGCCCGAATCGGATAACCGATGAGGGTGGGGATTTCGATTCGGGTGAGGATTAGGGTTTTCGGGGAAGGTTTTAGGGATTTGTAGGGTTTAAGTATGTTATAGCTGGTGATCTAATTCAAATCAAGGTGTTTCCCCTTCGGGGGATTGATGATGGTAGGTTGAGGATGGTGAGGCTTTTAGGATTGACTCGTGGGGAGGTTGAAGAACCCAGGGAAATTGCTTCCAGGTCCAATTTGACAAGTGAGTCCAGTGAAAATGGGTGGCTCATTAGGTTCTTTGACTCGTCATTCTTCTGTGAGTGGATTGCTGTTAGCTACTTGTACAAGCATGATCACTCCGGGGTGCGTGATTATCTCTGTAATAGAATGTACACCCTTCCCTTGCAGGGGATTGAGAGTTATTTGTTCCAAGTGTGTTACATGATGATACACAAGCCCAGCCCGTCTTTGGATAAGTTTGTTATAGACGTGTGCTCAAAGTCGCTTAAGATTGCTTTGAAGGTGCATTGGTTTGTGTTGGCCGAGCTCGAGGACTCTGATGATAATGAAGGGATTAGTAGGATTCAGGAGAAGTGCCAGATTGCAGCCACCTTGATGGGTGAGTGGCCACCCTTGATACGGCCTCAAAATCCGCCTTCGAGCCCAGGAGGCAAGAACCAAGTTTTGAATAAGATATTTTCCTCGAAACAGCGATTGTTGTCATTAACGTCTTCTCCCACTCCTCAGAAGTCTTTGTCATTCTCACCTTCTTCGGGAAACAATTTGCAAGAAGATGGTAGTCCACAGTCTCCAGAGGAAAATAAATTATTTAAGAAATTTAGGCCAGGTCCAAAGGTTAGAGATGCTTTACTTTTTAGGAAGTCAGTGGAGAAAGATGATGATGAGTCTGAGAAGGATGGTTTTTTCAAGAGGTTTTTAAGAGATAACAAAGGAGATGAAGAGTTGGGCCAGAAAATTCGCGATGCTTTTCTCTTCCGAAAGTCATCTGAGAAATATGACGAAGATTCTGAAAAGGATAATTTCTTTAAAAGGCTCTTAAGGGATGGTAAAGGGGATGATGAAGAATCTGAAAAGGATGGTTTCTTTAGAAGACTCTTAAGAGACAGTAAAGCTGAGGATGAGGATTTGGCCTCAAGTTCAGAGGGATTCTTTAAGAGATTGTTTCGAGATAGCAAGAATGATTCCGATGATAAAACACACATCAAGACATCAGAGGATGAAGAAAAAGAGGGGTTTTTCCGAAAGTTCTTTAGAGAAAAATTTGAGGAAAAGAAGGATGGGAATGACGAAGGAGATATTGCAAATTCTGAAGAGAAATGTGCAAAGCCTGCTGAAGAGGATGAAAAAGAAGGGTTTTTCAAGAAATTCTTTAAGGATAAATTTGATGATAAGAAAGATCTAAATGATAAAATTGAAGATGGTATAACCAATGTTGAGGAAGAAGAGCCTTCTGATTTTTCTTTGTTCAAAAGAATTTTCCGTGTGCACCCTGAAGATGGTAAAAGTAGTTCTGCCAATGAAAACAATGGTGGGTTGTTTGAAAGTAGTAGTCCAGGTACAGAGAATTTTTTCCGCAAATTGTTTAGAGACCGTGACCGATCAATTGAAGATTCAGAGCTATTGGGGTCAAAAAAACAGAAAGAGGTGTGTTAAATATTTGTTAACAATTAATATTTAATTATTTGTGAATGTAATACATGTTCAGGCACATCAAACATATATATATATATATATATATATATATATATATATTATATATTTTAATAATACAAATGGCTTAATGCCACTATGACATCATAATACAGATCTAATATTTTACAGTATCTGTCTAGATTTCAACATTGATTACTTTTTTAACAATCACATTATTACCTGCACCCTCCTTATCAATAACTGTCATATGGGCATGGGTGCATGAGATATTGCACACATGATAGTTGCTTGAGACTTGAGAGATGAGTGTATTTGTGGGTTAGAGTTAGAACTTAGGAAGAATAATGCTAGTATTAATGCATTCCGAACTCTGTTTTCATATTCTTCATATTTCTGCTGGTTTAATATTAGATACATGGCAATTTTGGACATATATCATTATGCCTACACTGGATTTTATCATGTTACTCTGGCAGAAGCATCCTGGATCACCAAAACAGCGAAATGAGAAATTAGGAACAAAGCCCCCACTTCCAAGTAATCCATCGCAGTTCCGGAAAGGAGCTTACCATGAGTCATTGGATTTTGTGCTGTCATTATGTGAGACATCATTTGGGTTAGTGGATGTATTTCCTGTTGAAGATCGCAAAAGTGCTCTGCACGAGGTTTATGTCCTTACATTTTTCTTTGATGTTTTCTTTATCTAATTGCCATAGTTAGAGATGGAAATATGTATGTGTTTATAACCTGGTAATGCTTCTGACACATACATATTGTTTGTTATTCTTGTGTTTCAAGTCGCTTGCAGAGATAAATTTACATTTAACAGAGTCTCAGAATACTGGAGGTACTTCTTAACTCCTAATGGTATTATTTTAGTGATGTTAGTTGGACACAATGGATTCACTATTTTGTCATGTTTTTCATCTGAGCATATTTACATGTTGTTGCCAAAGAGTTCTATGAAAATTTTTGGTGGCAGTAATGCCACCTTTTGTGGTGATGGATTAAAGAGCTTACATGTTTATTTTTCTTCCTTGATTGGAATATTAACGTGATAAAATCAAGCAGATAGACTTTTATTATTATTATTTTATCTACTAGAGAAAATGGTGAAATTTTCCATACATCTATCATTGCTTGTTTTTCATTTCTCTCGTAGGATTTCATGTATAAAATCTATCATTTTGGTGTTTACTAGGAGCGTATTAGAGGAGCTGGTGATATACATTTATTATGTAGTGAAAATAGTTGTCTCTCTTGTGTGGTGAGCTATGAAGCACCTAGACATTTATGAAATACACATTTACAGAATGTCATGTCAGCATGTCCAAGTTTGACACGACATTTGTCATTTTGGTGTTTACTAGGAGCCTATTAGAGGAGCTGGTGATATACATTTATTATGTAGTGAAAATAGTTGTCTCTCTTGTGTGGTGAGCTATGAAGCACCTAGACATTTACGAAATACACATTTACAGAATGTCATGTCAGCATGTCCGAGTTTGACACGACATTTGTCAAACACGCCATGACATGCGTTCAATACATTTACATCATATTGCAATTAAAAATGATTATTTTTTTTGGTTTGGACACCTCTTTGTCACAACTTTAAAACCTTTTTTACACGAATTGAACACATACTAAGAGAGAGAGTTGACTCTTGCTCTTAGCTAAACACATATCTAACACTCCTATTGTAAGAAAATTTAAAAAGTCAACTTATTTATAAATATTGCAAGGCTCGTAGCATTTTTTTTATCTATCGTGGGGCTCATTTTTATAAGAATTACTCAATATTTTAACTTTAAAGTGATATGCTTCATTTTCTAAGAGTTATCATATAAAAATTGTTAAACTTATAGTCTTATCCCGGTGTCCATGTCGTGTCAAGTATCCGTGTTGGAGTCAGTGCTTCATAGGTGGTGAGCCCATTTGGATTGTTGGAAAGGAGTGAAATGGATTGATACCTAATTCCATTGTTAGAATTGCTTAAAATAGGATGAAATGGAGCAGAACATGATGAACGCATTCCATTTTATTCCATTAAATATCCCTTTTTATCCTTTCCTTCTAATTTATGGGATATCGAGTGAATGCCTTCCCTTTTTCTTTTTCACCATGAAAATATCTTAACAATGGAATAATAACTTTTTTTGTTCCTCAGCCATAGAGGCTGTAATGACCCCTTGAGAGGCTTAAAAGACCCTTTTCCCTATTTTTGCCATTTTATAATATCAACTTTGCAACCTTAGTGCTGTAGCACTTTATTCCCATGCTGATTCTAGGTGTTCAGAGAGAGATTTTGTGCCCAGTTTCCAGTGTCATGGCCTCACAATTCCAGCACCATGGCATTGGATATTAAAAGAGTAATCCAGGCTTTAATCCAATCCTATGAATCTTCATTGCTATTGCCTATGGCATTGAATCATGCTTCTTCCCTTTTCTTTGATAATGAGCTTTCTTGAACACCTGGAGCAAGTAATAAATTCAAAGCATTGAAGATCTAACTTATGACAATGAAAATATTAACAAAAGAACTATAGCTTAAAAATTAGACAAATCAAACAACTACAATAAGTCAATAACTAATGAAAACATGCCCAAAATCTGATTACTAAGCATGAATTGTCATCTTTGAACCTAATTCTCATATGCAAAATGACCAAAAGTTATAACTTAACATATTCCATTCCAGTCATCATTAGATATCCAAACATTACCTAAAAATATGCACGTTTTGGACTATCCATTATGTTCACTGCATTCCCCCCTTTGCTTATAGCTTTCATTTATTCCCTTGCTTGTATATGAGTCTTGCTTTTCCTATATTCCTAGGAGTTTGTTTTCCATTGGGAAAGGGCATGTATCGTGTGATTCATATACCTGAAGATGAAGCTGTTCTCTTGAATTCTAGGGAGAAGGCACCTTACCTGATTTGTGTTGAAGTTTTGAGATGTGAAATGCCAAGGTATTACTTGGATAATAATCCTTGCATGTTGAAGAAAATAGTGCACTTAGTAAAATGCAAACCATATTTCTGATATATTGCCCTTCCTGCAAAACATTTATTATAGCAATTCCAAGGAGACATCTAGTTCTCAGAAACTTTCTAAAGGTGGGATTCCTTTGGCAAATGGAGATGCTTTCTTGCAAAAACCGCCCCCTTGGGCATATCCATTATGGACTGCACAAGAAGCATATCGCAATAGCAATGACAGAATGTCCAGATCAACTGCTGAGGCTATTGACCAGGCAATGACTCATGTGCCTGATGCAAAAGTCAAATTTGTTAGTGTGAATCTTTCTGTTGAAGCACAACTACATGGTCGGCCAGAGAAGGCCAAAGCAGATCTACATGGTGGCAATTGGCATCCTGCTTCAGTTTACAGAGATGGTATACAAGAAGTGGCAAGGCCAGGACATGACAGTGATATGGAGTGGGTAAGGGTAGTGTTGAAAGTTGATCCTGGGGTTAAAATGGAAGATATTGAGGATCAAGCACCAAGGCGGCGGAAGGAACATCGTCGTGTTCCAAGTACAGTGGCAATAGAGGAAGTAAAGGTGAGTTTTTGAATGTTGTTTAGGGAATATAGATGCTGCTATTCCATTACATGGTAATATAATCAAGAACATGAAACATTAATCTATGCATACAAGCAGAACATAGGTTGTTGGTAAAAGTATGGGTTATGTAAAGTCATTCTGTTTGGTAAAAGATTCTGCTTTTCACACCATTACATGTAGTATGTGTTTGGATTGTGGACTATTTTTTGAGATTATTTCAATGATTGATTATAAATATAATATTGTTATAACTTATAATCAATTATGTGAAAATTTTCTATGTTTAAATGTGTTGGTGAAGAGTAGTTTTAGAATAATCTATTTTGTTTGTTGTCTATAATAATTGATAATTGATTTTTATAGTAAAATTACCAACAAAAAAAAAGGGTATGAAGTTTTTTATCATAAAGGGTATGAAGTTATTTGTCTGCAGAGACACATCCACCTCTACTAGTGTCAGGGCAAATGCACCCCGCTAACGTTTTGATATTCAATCTTTTTATATAAATATTTTAATAAAGTGTAACAACTTAACATCTTAAAAATTAAGTGTCCCCACTATTGTCTATTCTTGTGTTTTAATTTTGTAAAAAAAGTCAAAGTTAATATATTTATATTTTTTATAGTATCTATACTGTTAATAAGGGGATATCTCTTTTTATTATACACAAATTTTAAACTAATTTACTCATATAATTACCTCTTAGCCACTTTTTTTTATTATCTTTTATTTATTTATCCTCTCCTTTTTTTTTTTACTTCAATGACATTCAATTTTCAAACCTTTCACCCTTTAAGTAATTATTCATTATCTTTTTATTTTTAAATAGAGAGACACAAAGTGTCTTTTTTCTCCCTAGTATGTATAATATGCAATATTAATTATTTTTAAGTAAAGGAGTGATGGATGGCCCAACCAAACCCATGTACTATTTTTGAAAGGAAAAAAAAGGTCAAAACTTTGATATGGAAGATGAATGGTTAAATGATTATTTACTTATTTATATAGAGAGATAATTTTGAAAGTTTGAAAATGAGAAAATTATTAAATGTTTTCAAAATATGAAATCTAGTAGAAAGAAATTGTAATGTATATTTATATTTAAAGAAAATGTGAAGTTATATGTTTAATGTGACAAGTTTGAGTATGATTATTGCCTCCACTACTTAAAATTTTTGGATACGTCATTGATTTATATATTTAAGTTAATCAATTGTTAGCGATAAAGTGAGAAAGCAAAAATTAAACAATAATCCGATAGCTTTTAATCAGAATCTCCAAAATCTTGCTCATTTGAAAAAACTTTTTTTCCTTTGTAATTGAAATAATCTTAGATTATTTATAATTTTCACCAGTACTATCAAACAAGAGAGAACAAGATTATATATATATATATATATTGAAATAGATCATAATCTCTACAACTAATCCAATCTAAACATATACATAATATAAATATATGATAGGTGTGAATTGGAATTATATCTTATGACAAATTGATTGTTCATGTTTTCATTTGGCATTTCCTGGTTCATAATACTTTTTCTTTTTTGCTAACATTTCAAATATGCTAGGCTGCTGCAGCAAAAGGAGAAGCACCCCTTGGACTCCCTTTGAAAGGTGCCGGCCAAGATTCATCTGAAGCACCACCAAGGGTAAGACAATATTGTTACTAAATTTGTTTAGCCTTAGAAATATGAAGCTGTTATACATGACATGATTCCTCCAAACAGGCTAATGGAATTATCCCCAAAGCTAGTGATGCGTTGTCTGGTGAACTTTGGGAGGTAAAGAAAGAGAGGATACGCCAGGCCTCTATCCATGGGAATTTACCTGGTTGGGACTTGCGATCTGTAAGTATATTTATCAATCTAAATAATATGTTTTGACATTATTTTGGAATGTCATAAAGACCTGAATTTAATATATGTATATATATATATATATATAAAGGAGGCATCAATTTACTTCTAGAGTAGCTTTAAAGAGTTACTCCCCATCCTCACCCATCATCTTTTTTAGGAAGTGTTCGGGAGAAGTTAAGTTTTTTCATGCCCCGGAATTATGATTCCCAAAATGATAAAAATTTGTTTGGTTAGTTATAAATATTCTTGGGAATATTTATATATGTTTCTAAGGAATCAAATATTTTTATGTTTAGTTTTAATAGAACTTGCCTAAATACTTTAATTATGTACCACAATAAATGAGTTAAGGTAATTTGATATTTTTACTACAATAAAAAAAAAAGTTCAACTTGAAAAAGTTGGATTCCCGCCTCTTCTACGAGAACAATTTTGTGGGAAACATAGGTAAAATGATTTCCAGGAAATAATGTTATCTAAGAATGTTATTTTTTAAAATAATAAACTTATCATAGGAAACTAACATTCCCAACTTTAGAAAATAATGTTCTGCAATTGTAAATAACTAAATATGTATGGGTTATAATTTCTAGCAAGATTGAGTATTTTCATATTTTGCACTGTTATACATCATTACATCATATCTTTATAACTCTGTACTGCTTTTAATCCTTTTCTGAAAAATATTGCAGTCAAAGTAATTTCTAAAATATTGAATTCTTTTTCTAAATTTTTTGATTTCCCTTAAGCAAAGAATTATATTCTAGTCTTGTGTATAGAATAATCTCCACTTGGAGAGCCAACCTCCACCATGCTGTGAATGTTCTCAGCTTGAACTGATAGCTTTGCATCGAAGATAATTGTTGTCCTAGACCAAAAAAATGGTTTATAAATTTTGATTTATCCTTGTAAGAATAATCTGAAAAAATTCTACGGCTGTGCAACTGTAAGAAAGTTTGACACCACATTTTGGACAAGCTTGCCTTTTGGATAATACATCATGTTTTGGATTTAGAATTTGGCTCCTCTTCAGTAAAACCATGCAGTATTCAGTGTGATAACCTATTTATTGGTCCCTACAAACAAATAAGCATGCATCTTATCACACTAAATCCAACCTTTGAAATTTACTTTACCAATTTGGCGTGATAACATGATTATTTACTTATATGGACCAATAAATGATTTACTGCAACAAATACTGCATGGTTTTCACTACAAAGGAGTTAGTTTGGCATTGAAGTCTTTTGCTTAGTACAATGGGCCATCCATGAAAAATGTTGTCTATATTGCCAATTGCCATAAATGAAATATTTCTTTCATTCTTTGTGTTTTGTTAGAGATCATGACATACGTCTGTTTAAACAAAACAAAACCTTGATGTTTCCAATTTGATGAAAGCTGCACTATCATATTCATGTCTTTATATATCATTATGGTTTTGGAAAATGTAAATTATGGTTAGTGTTTGTTCTAGACAAGTTATTTGATTATTCTTTTGAGGATGTGTGCTTTAAGATCATAAATCTTTTGATTATGATAGCATAATTTCCCCTTTGACATAGGTTATTGTAAAGAGTGGGGATGATTGTAGGCAGGAGCATCTGGCAGTTCAACTTATTTCACACTTCTATGGTAGGTGGTGGTCTCATTAAGATTTTTCCTTTGTTCCCTCATATTCAGAACTTACCAATTTCTGTTCCAATGTTGTTCATGGTGGTGCAAATAATTTTGACTTTTGCATTCATTTTGTCTTTTGGTGTTTGTTTTCCATAACAATAATATTTATTTATGAATATGGTCAAATAAGATGAATCTTATATTTCCTTGGACCCTGCATAGTGATTGCTTTATGGCACCTGGCTTTTTTAAGATTAATTTTTTTTTTTAATAAATGTTGGTTTATAATTTGCTTATTCATTCATATTATTGAGTGTGCTCTGAATGACTGAAGTGATATTTGTGTACAGTTAAGAACTGGGTTCACGTGTGTGTTCTTCAGACTGATAACCTAGTATTTCGTATCGTTGGTTAGTTATGCTTTCTGCATTCACTATGAGCATAGTATGAATGATGATTTGGGCCTTGTGTAGGGAAGAGAAAGAAACTTATTTTGAGCTATTCTTTCATTTCCTTTCTATTCACTTGCCTTTCAGAATCCAAACAAAGCCTTTTTTATTTTATTTTTTACTTTTAGTAAAGCAGCTGAGCAGGTTTTAATTCAGAAATTTCATTCGCTTTCCATTTGACTGTTTCTTAAATGGGAAATCAGGCCAACACAAGTCATGATCATGAAAGATCCTATTCTTCTAAGAACAAATGTATGTTTTTATGATCTCTGTTTAAGTTCCATCTTGAATGTGCACATTGAGACTCGTTAAATCTACTTGATTACAGTTTTCAATGCAGTAGTTGTAAATTGAAATGGAACTGGAAGCATGTAAAAGCAAGAATGGAATTATCTTGTGAACAGATGCACCTAAGATTTGTTGATGATGCATGATTGAATCTTATTTTATATTCTGATATCAAATTACCCTAGTAGGATGCAGCAGACTCTTCTGTGTTTCTTGTCATGTTGCTTACTATCTACATTTTGATGGCAGATATTTTCCAAGAAGCTGGCCTACCTCTCTGGCTGCGCCCTTATGAAGTGTTATGTACTTCTTCTTACACTGCTCTTATTGAAACAATTCCAGATACGGTGATTCCATGGTTACATATTTCAAATTTATTAAAAATCTACATTTTTTTTTATTAATTATTAAATATATATGATTTCTAGGCTTCTCTACATTCTATCAAGAGTAGATACCCCAACATCTCAAGTTTACGTGAATTTTTCATTGCCAAATATCAAGAAGATTCTCCAAGTTTTAAACTTGCCCAGGTAATGTAGAGATGCAATGATGCATTGCATTACTGTGGACTGACCTTGTTCATCTTACAAGAAAATAGCTGAATAGAAATATGTTTATCTTGGTTGCTTCTTTTCCTATTTGTTTATCTGAGGTTATCTTATCTTTCTGTATCCCTTCTTTGTCCCCAATCCACCTCGTGATCCATGACCAATGCATAGGCTTCTAAACCAGCCTAGCAAACCTGGCCACATAAGTTGATTCCAAAGTCATAATTTTGCATAAATACGTAGTTTTAACATATGTACACCCAAGTTCAAAAATGTTTCTATTAACAAATAACAATTCAGCATAATCTTCTCTGAAATCCCATATTTATGATTGTGACACCTGACAAGCATCCCAAGACAAAATCAAATTTATGTTATTAAGCAATCATATTCCTTTTTTTTCTCTTCTCCTAGGTATTCCTGTCTGGGATGTACTGTAGTTAGTTTTCTTTCAGCACATTCACTAGTTGCAGTGTACTGTAAATTGCTACTTCTGCCCCACCTCCCCTTCCTTTTGTTCTTGTTTTCTAGCGTAGTTTCAAGTGTGATTTCTTGCAGGTTTTAATTTAAAGGGTTATTCCCCAACTAAATCTATTATATGGTGAAAATCTTTATTCTATGTTAAAAATAGAGAAGATAATGCCATTTGGTATATTTTTTGATTTATTTGTATTTTTTATTTTTGTTGTTTCAGAGGAACTTTGTTGAAAGTATGGCTGGATATTCCCTGGTTTGCTATCTTCTGCAGGTGTGAAACATCTTATTCTGCACATGCATGCATTTTCTATAACTGGTGCTTAAATTGTTATTGAAGGTTTTCTACCCACTTCTCATTTTTGCTGTTTTTTATTTAATCCAGGTGAAGGATAGGCATAATGGGAACCTCTTAATGGATGAAGAAGGTCATATTATACATATTGATTTTGGCTTCATGCTTTCCAATTCACCTGGTGGTGTTAATTTTGAAAGTGCACCTTTCAAATTAACCCGAGAGCTTCTTGAGGTAAAACAGAGACTGTTTTGCTGGTTATTGGTTAATACTATATACCTATTTTTGAGTGTCCATTTGATCATTTACTGGCTTTTCTCTATACAATAACAGAGATAATGTGATTTTGCCAGGTCATGGATTCTGATGCAGAGGGCATTCCAAGCGAGTTTTTTGATTATTTCAAGGTAATACATACACACACCCACGGAGGGAGGCGGGGGGGCGGGGAGGAGGATAAGAAGAGTTATATTGGCCGTATACATGGTTGATTAAGATTATTTTAGTTATATCGAATAACCATCCATTTTAATTGTATGACCACTATTTTCACCTCATGCTCTCGTCTCTCACCTGATACAAGTCATATATATATATATACATATATATATATATATATATATATGTATATATATATATATATATATATATAATATCTTTTGCTTGTATTGTCTCTAAATTTGTCTGTTTCTGTCTCCTGTAATCCAGGTTTTATGCATTCAAGGCTTCCTTACTTGCCGTAAGCATGCTGAGCGTATTATTCTTCTTGTTGAGATGTTGCAGGTAACGTAAATGATAGCTCCCTACTGTGACCCACTGTTGTCTAATATGTACCCTGCCTGTGTTCACTGTTCAGTAGTGATTAGTTCCAATTTCTCACAATAGAATAATAGGCTTTGTTATGGTCTAATACTGAGTGTTAGACTGTTAGTCCAAACCTAGGGCTTTCTGTTTCCTACTTTCATATGCCACCTCCATTTTTAGTTATTGGCCACCATTGCAAGCTGTTTAATGTTCAATGACCAGTCCAACTTAGCCAATGCATATAATGAAGGAAAAGGCATAAACTTCCATCACTAAATAGGTCTAACATTAGGTTAAAACTGAATATTAAACCATAACAGCCTGTGGAGGAGTAAATCAGGAAATACTCTCCCATTCATGTGGAATTTTCTTTGAGCTAATAGTTTTCTAATGTTGGTATCAGGACTCTGGTTTCCCCTGCTTTAAAGGTGGTCCACGGACAATACAGAACCTACGAAAACGTTTCCATCTCAATTTAACAGAAGAGGTTTCAATACTAAATATTAGTTACTCTCTTAACTGTATTTTTTTTTTTTTTGCCTGTTAACTACATCCTTTTCTCTCCTGGCAGCAATGTGTATCTTTGGTGCTTTCCCTCATTAGCAGCAGCCTGGATGCATGGCGGACACGGCAGTATGATTATTACCAGAGGGTTTTGAACGGGATATTGTGAGATAGTTTGTCAATGGTGATCGTTTTCTTGCTTCCTTTTGACTAAGCTTGCACGGTGATTGTTCATCAATTAATATTTGCATTTATAAGTCGTTGGAGGGTGGTTGGTTCACTGTGTTATGGCTTTAGAGTTTTTGTGAGAAGTAAGAATTGATAGGTGGCAGTGTGCAGCCTCTTTTCTCCTGGTGATAGTGGGAGGAGGATTCTGACTTTCCAAAGTACTTCAACAGTGTGAGGCTAAATTTACTTGAGCCGAGTACTTTTGATTTTTCCATTCTTGTTTCTTGTGAATGAAGCTCTGCTACCTGGAGAAATTGCATAAATGCTGAGATGGTGCAAATTGTACAGTAATTTTAGCGGGAGTTCGGACCAGATTTATATTGGATGTGGATTGAGTACTGAGTAAACTGTTTGATTCATCAAAGCCTTGGGGTTGAGTTGCACTGCTGACTGCTGAGCATATACTGGCCTGGTGCGTTTTTGGGTATCCGTTATCATAATGGGCAGAACTGCTCTGTTATTCTTTCTGATCACAGCTGATCTATGGCGTCTGTCTTACCAGAGCCGATTCTTCAATGCTTAAACTGGAAAATTGTTATCAAAATTATTTGATGATGTTTGATTGTATCATGTGTAATTGATCCTGTTTGCGTTTACGGTGAAATTTGTTCACCATCATATCTATCATATAAAGTTTTGGTGGCATCATTGCAAGGTTGTTCAACATTTATGCGTTCGGCTGATTCAGTCACTATTTAGAAGTAAAACTCAATTAGAGGTTTAACAACATCCAAATAATTGCTTGTCATCCATATATTTGAGGCTGATGTCGCAATTCAATACTAATTAATTTTGAAAATTTTCATTTTAATTAATTAAATTTGTCTGAATGGCAAACAGATCACATTTAAGAACTCGTGAAACGATTTAATCATTTTTTAAAATTAATAAAGTTTAATTTGCAGAAAGAGATATAGAAGGGAGTAACTTTACTCAAAATTATTTGTATGTGTAGGGGTGTATCATATAAGCATGATTAAGATTAAAATTTATTTAATGATCACTTTGTTAATTAAAAATACGTGATTTTATGATTTAATCTTAATAATTCATGATTGGATGGTTCAAATTCGCACCATCTGTGGATATGGTTGTGAATATACTAAGAACTTGGGATTAAAAATTATTTAATTGTGGCATGATCACTTTAAAAAGCCACCTTTTTTATTATTTAATCCTAATCATTTAATTCTAATTATTCATATATGATTGTATGTTTAAATTTGCTTTTCCTATCATATAAATTATATTCTTACTTGATACGCTCTTTGTGTTTGTATATTAGAAACTATATCCAAAAATTTAATTAAAAATCTAAAAGACAATGATGGTGACTGTTGTTAAATAGAATTTCAATAATTTTCCTGAATCTACCAAAAAAAATAGAATTTCAATTAAAACAGATAAAAAATTTTAACAAAATTAATCCACATTATATCTCAAACTACTCATTTACTTTTACATTATTTGATAAAGAAGAAGGAAATAGGAGAGAGAGAAGAGAATAGAGAAAAGAGAAAAGAGAAGAAAGGAAGAGAAGGAAGGCAAAAAAGTAAGTAAGAAATAAAAATAAATAAATGTTGTTTGGTAGAAAGAAAATAAAAAAAAAGGTATTTAATTTTAAAATAATAAATATTTTATTATTTTAGGGATCAAACTATATGTGTAACTTTTACCAATTATTATATTATTAATGATTCATATTAAAGGTAAATTTTATTAATTTAACCATTAAATTATAATTTTAAATTATTTTGAATGTTTATGTTAAACTTTGTTAAAATTTAATAACAATAAAAAAAATAATCAAATTTTTTTATATTTAAGTTTAAAACATGTATATTACATCATTTTTTATCTATATGAACAAAGTATTAAATAACTTTTAATTTATCAATAAATTTTGAAAAATTGATTTAAATTAAATTATAAAATAGTGTAATACATTTTTATAATTTGATTTTATATATATATAATATTCAACAAAAGTATGTCTTATTAAAAGAGATGAGAAAAGTAAATCATAAATTATAGATAAAAATAATTAATAATTAAAATTAAAACTCAACTATAAATATACCTTTACAAAAATATTACTATTATTCCTCTCTATATTATTAACATCACAACTACCTCCTATTAGTAAACTTAGTTATGTGATAACATGACCATAGCATCTTTGCTGGTATATAAGATTCTTACTTTTATCAACAAGAAGTTTAGTAACTACAACAAATCTGATTTCTCACATAATATGTATACAAGATTATTTATATTATCAACGAGAAGTTTGCATTTGTGATTGTGCCATATGCATCTTTATCAACCCTTTGTTCCAAATCCAAATTAATATTCATGAGAGTGGTATATACTTACGGAGATCTATTTCATGTTTATACTAACTAAAACACTATATTACATGTTAAAGAATGCTATAAATCCAGTATAAAATCTATAGTAAAACAATATGTTTTTTTTTTATTTATAATTTTTAGACTCGTTCAATATCCTACAATCAATGTTAATGATAATAAACTAAAAACTACTCTATATTCATTTGAAGTAAAATGGTAGGTGAAATACTTTAACAAAGAGTGCACGAGGAAGATATCCATATGTAATAGTAACAAGTTTGTCAAATTGCTTCACCATATTACCCTATTATAGTATTGTGCATGACCATCAACCTTCTTGATAAATTTAGTTATGTGAGAGCATGATCCAATGAAAACTTAGTCCTTTACAAGACAAATGCTTCAATCTCTTCAAGTGAATGGTAGAATTCTAAACCATAATGGCATTACGGAATGTTTGCTTCTCAAACCTTTTACCTGTTAAACCTTTTTTTTTATTTTATCATTTTTCACCATGTCAACACTCGCAATAATTTTAATAATATATAAGACAACAAAGTCATATTGGTTGTAATTAAAAACATTTTCAACCAAATTCAATAAATTAATTTAAAAAATAATCAACAACTTACACTAACATCGAAATAATCACGATATCTCAAATTTAAGAACTTAAATCTAGAAAAAAATGAAAAAATAATAAATAAAAATATAAAATCTTTTTATATATCAATATTGGTTGATACAATGTTATTTATATTCTTTAATTAAGATATTTAGAATTCAAATCCTGATTTTTTTTATGAAATAGATTATGTTAAGAAGGAAAAATCTATCTTCTATATATTTATTATATTCAATGGAGATTGATTAATTCATATCCATACTAATATTATGAATAAAAAAAAAAAAAAGTCTTCTTCGATCCATTTCTTAAATAAATAAAAAATAAAATAAAAAATAAACTACTGAAGTGTAGTAGTATAAATGTTTTGGTGGATATAAGTTGTGAGTGTACAAGTTCACATTCGCCAAGGTTTGAAATCTCGTGTCGCGCTTTGTTCTTCCAGCGTCCCCGGTAAGAATGCCGTAGTAGCAATCACTGCGAAGCCCTAACCCTTATTTTCTGTGCATGATTTCTGAGATGAACTGAATTCGGTGTGTTAGGGTTCCACTGTGCCGATGACTTTTCTTCTGAGCAAGGGGTCGTCATCCACCGTGTGCCTCCGTTTCACCTCCATGAACCGAGGCAGGCTTTGGCGATCCTGGAACTTCTTCTTCCGCCACTGGACTTGACCCTCTTTCACTCTCTTCTTCTCTTCAATTCGTTCGCGTTTCTACATTCCCAAGCGCTTAGTATTTCCATTTTAATTTTTATTCTTTATTGTTATTATTGTTATTATTATTATTATTATTATTTATTTGGATTTGGATGGCCGAAAGATATCCGGTTCCGGGGTTTCGGTTTTTTCCCACTGACGTTGAGCTGGTTCAGTTTTATCTGAAATGGAAAGTCATGGGTAAGAAAATGCCTATGGAAGTAATGGCTGAACTTGACTTGTACAAGTATGCTCCATGGGATCTCCCAGGTTTGCATTGTACTCTTGTTGGTTTATGTTCTTGTGTTGCACTCTACTGTGTTGTGTTTTTCTAATGAGGTTTTGTTTTGCAGACATGTCTTTGCTCAAGACTGGGGATTTGGTGTGGTTCTTCTTTTGCCCTAAGGGAAAGAAGTATTTGTCTGGAGAGAGGTTGAATAGGGCCACGGAGATTGGATACTGGAAGACTACCGGGAAGGATAGAGAAATTGAACACAATAATCGAGTTGTGGGGATGATTAAAACACTGGTTTTTCACACAGGGAAAGCCCCTAAAGGAGATAGAACTGATTGGGTTATGCATGAGTTTAGAATTGTTGACAAGGAATTGGCGGACAAAGGGGTTTCACTGGTAAGCAACTTTGACCAAGCAAATATATTGTTGGATATATGTGCATTTTCTAGGGTTTATGGCTTGGATACTTGCTACTGTTATTGCCCTCTGTTACACTAGAAATGATTCATAAATATATTACTGGTTTTGTTGGATTTGGCATCTAAGTAGAATCATGTCTTTGCATGGTAAACCTTAGTCCTTAAGCTTTGCATTTGCTTCACTTATATGGCATGGAATGGCAACCATTGTATGCTATCTTGTTATTGTGCATTTGGCTAATCTAGCATCCCTTCCCGCATTCTGAGTTTGGTTTGTTGACCTTTTTGTATACTTCTAGGTTTGTGGTTGTTCTTCTAGTGAATTATTCTTGTAAAATTGTTTAATTGTTCTACTGATTTGTATTATTGCAGGACTCCTGTGTGATTTGTAAGGTGTTCCAAAAGGAAGGTCTTGGTCCCAGGAATGGTGCACAGTATGGTAAACCATTTAACGAGAAAGACTGGGATACAGAAAAGGAAATTGATCCTGTACAATCTGCTGCTGTGTCTGCACCTGTTTTTATACAACCTAATGCAAGTCATATTTCTGCCCAAAACAATGATGTTGGTTCTGTATCAGAATTGATGGCCTGTTCCTCTTCCTCGGCTCATCCTTCCGCCCCAAACAATGAAGTTGGATCTGTATCAGAGTTGATGACCTCGTGCTCAGCACATCCTTCCGCCCCAAACAATGAAGTTGGAACTGTATCAGAGTTGATGACCTCTTGCTCAGCACATCCTTCCACCCCAAACAATGAAGTTGGATCTGTATCAGAGATGATGACCTCTTGCTCGGCACATCCTTCCACCCCAAACATTGAAGTTGGATCTGTATCAGAGATGATGACCTCTTGCTCGGCACATCCTTCCACCCCAAACATTGAAGTTGGATCTGTATCAGAGATGATGACCTCTTGCTCGGCACATCCTTCCACCCCAAACATTGAAGTTGGATCTGTATCAGAGTTGATGACCTCTTGCTCGGCATATCCTTCCACCCCAAACAATAAAGTTGGCTCTGTATCAGAATTGATGGCCTCTTGCTTGGCACATCCTTCTGCCCCAAACAATGAAGTTGGATCTGTATCAAAGTTGATGACCTCGTGCTCTGCACAACCTTTCGCCTCAAACAGTGAAGTTGGATATGTATCAGAGTTGATGCCCTCTTGCTCAGAACATCCTTTGGATCCTAACAATCAAGTTGATGATGACGTTATATCTTTGCTTGATTGGTTCACAGAGGGTGACATATCAGCCATGAATGAAAACAATGGAATTAAGGTGTGCAATCTTATTTTTATTTTGTATTTATGCATTTGTTGAGTAATTTTGCATGGTTGTTTCTCTTTTTAAGGATGATGTCTGGAGCTCCCCAATATTGATAGCCTTGGAATTTATCTGTCAACTGTTTTTTTTTATCCTTTTTGTTTGCAATTAGCTCCTCATAATCTTGTTCTTGGTAGATATACATATACTTGTTATTACTGTGTATATAACATCCTGCTCGGGCTTTCTTTGTCTTTAATTTACCAACTATGTTGCTATGGTGTTGTATTTTGTTCAATACAAGTCTGAGCTTAAATGTGTAGTTTAGAAAAGGACTGAAGGAAATGATACATTCTATTGTTGTCGACTTTGGACTAGTTGATAGTTTCATTTGAGGGTCTTGCCCTCACCTCTTCCTTTCAAAAGACTTGCAAATTAGTGATAAAGAAATAAGCTAAGCAGACAATGCTCTGCAATTTTACCTGCTTTTTGGTTCAGGGAGAGCAGGGATTTAGTTTTTATTACATTTTAGTCTAGTAGTTTGCCAGTTTTATTTAGCTCAATTTTGTAGCTTCCTGTGAGGCATTGAAGCATGTTTGACAATCCTTTTAAAACTTGTTGAACAGTTGAGGCTACAAATCATGGTTTGGAGTATATAATGTAAAATGTTATTTTCCATTTTATCTATTCGTAAATTTATTGCTAGGCTTTTTCGTTAGATTTTAACCTACAAGCAATCCGTTCTATGCTTGGTTTATTCTCTCTCTTCTATTTATGCTAATTTTGTGATTATTGGATGACAGAAGGTTGATGATCCGGATCAGGCAAACGATGCTGAATGCGCACCATGTTCAGATCCAAATGAGATTTTTGAGAACTTAGGAGACCTTGACAGCTTCTTTGGATTGGGTGAAGGCAGTCTTTCCAGTGGCCAGAAAAATAAATATACTACTACAAGCGAAGTGCTTTCTGTAGGTGGTGATATATTCAGCTCTTGTGACCCCGTGGGCTACTTGGAGTTGTTTGACCTAGAGGAACTACAGCTCTTGCAGAATAAACACGGAAGTTGTAGCCAAGATAAGGAGGGTTAGAAAATTGAAGGAATTATCATAGAAAATTGATAGAACTGCAGAAGCTATAATGGATTAGAAAAAACTATAGATTCTCTTCCTGTTTTTCATCTATAAAAACTACCATGGCACCAGTTGTGTATTTCATCAATTTCTGGAATTATTTTGCCTTGAAGATTAAGTAATGGTTTAATTATTTTGCCTTTTAGTTTCTATATCTAAAAACTATTTGTTTTACACATGCTTTTTAATCTGTTTTAGTTATCACAAAATTTCAGAGACAAATGGATTAAAAGGTATATTTCTAGGAACTAAAGCGGGTTAAAAAGGATGAGTATGGACTACAACAAAATAATGAATAGTCTTTAAGTGTACAGACTAAAACTTAAAAAACATACTCGTGGATTAAATGAGTAATTAAATTGAATTTAATATATATTGCAATGTGAAAATAATGGTAGTTAGGGGCATTTTAATTTTGTTTTTTGGTGGGGGGTGGGCAGGGGCATTGAAAGAATAAAAAAAATCAAGTTGATAAAAGAAGTTTGATTTTCCTTCTAGTTTTTTTTTTTTTAGGTTCAAAGATAACGAGCATATGCAATAAAAAGTTAAAACTACTATTAGGCAATTTCTTCGCCTTGTTTTTTGTCGTACACTCATCAATTTTATAAAGTTCTCAAATTATCCTCATTTTGGTAACAGAACCTTTAATTTAGATGTTACATTTCAGAACACTTAATCAGGAATCATGTAATTTCAGAATGCACAATTTGAAACACTTCGTATCAGAAAAATGCTTATCTAAAATACCTCATTTAAAAGATATATACTTATTTGAAAGACCCAATCCGGAACAATGCTTTTTAAGAACATCCATTTTGAATCAACATCGTCCAAATTGGCTGTTTTGAAAAAATAATGATCCGGATTTAGTGCATAATATCTAACCGTCCAAAATACCTATTCTGGAGAAATAAAAATTCATCCAAACTGTGTTCCAAAGAGGTAAAATACATCTGAAATATGTGTTTTGAAGAGAAAGCGGCGATTAAGAGTTTTTATAATATGATGGATGTATTGTATTGTACAGGGCAATTGACAGGGTGGTGGGATCAATTTCCCAACTATTACTCACAAGGCACAAGGGACATCGCCCTATAAAGGAGCCCTTTTAAAATATGTGGTCATTTTTACTTTATAAAAAATAATAATTAATAATTTTTTTACTGGCGAACCTAAAACTACTAAGTCTTGTTGGCCGGTTCTGTTATAAATAGAGTAAGGTTTAGGGATGGCAAATATACCCGTACCCGTGGGTAATACCCGAACCTGTTCTGACTTTGACGGGGAATACCCGGTTTGACCGGGTACGGGTACGGGTACGGGTAAAACCCGATATATTGAATCGGGTACGGGTACGGGTATGTACTTACCCGCCCCGTACCCGTCCCCGTTCTCATTTTTAATTTAATATTCACTTTTAATTTAATTATATTAAAAAAATTTAATATTTTTTTACGTATGATTATTTATTATAATGCGAGATAAAAAAATAACCTAATTATAATTATAATATAATAAAAAAAAATTTAAAAATATTATTTTTAAAAAAAAAATAAAAAATAAAAAAATTGACGGGTACGGGTACGGGTACGGGTATACCCGATACCCGACGGGGACGGGGATGGGATGAAAATCCATACCCGACGGGTATGGAGACGGGGATGGGGATGAGTTTTACTTGCGGGGACGGGGACGGGTATCATGAAACCCGTACCCGCCCCGCCCCGTTGCCATCCCTACTAAGGTTTTGATATTCTTCTTATTTTAAATTTCTTTTAAAAAAATAGAGAAAATTTGATATTTTATAATTACTATTAAGATGTTTCCTTAAATCGAACACGTATTGTAATTATATCTTAGTTACGAGTTTTGGAATCAAATCAACCTGAGGGGCTAAATGCAAACATCGTATATTTCTTTTAGAAATGACATAATTAAAGCTTTGTACAATTCATGAATTCATGCTGTTAACAAAGGATAAAGACAACAAAAAAACAGAAATTATAAGTTGTTTCGTTGAAGAAACATGTTGATCAGTTTTCCGAACAAATGAAAAAAGAAAATACGTCAAGCACCAAATAATATAGGTTACTTCAAAGTAGAGATGTACCTCAGGTGTTACATTACCGTAAAGCCAAGTTTGAGAGTAAGGACGTCTTCCCTTAAAGCAAAGACCTCTTAACAATTTCGACTAAAATTATATGCTTACGTAATTCTTTTTGCTCTTTTCATTGAAGTAAATAATTATAAAAAGAATTTGCATATAAAGGCTTTGCATGATTAACACTCAATAAATGCTTTACTCAAACACACTTCAAAAGATCTTCCATTTTCTTTTATTTCTTCATCGTTGAAGTCTAAAAAAAGAAACTTAAAATTAGGTTTAATCATACTTTTTAGCACCCATGTTTTAATAATTTTATTTACTGATCGTGTGATGATATTGGTTGATAATTAACATAACATATTATGTCACACATTATCAACAATCAATGTAATACATTAATAACCACTTAATGCGCTAGATGATTTACTGATGAGCTCACAAAAATATATAAAATTTTGAAAATTGAATAGCAAAATTGTGAAAAATGGTAGGAAATAGTGCGATTAAACCTTAAAATTTTGTTTTATCCAAACATTATCCTTAGGTGTAAAAGAATATGACAGGTAGAACCAATTATCGTTTCATAATTATGATATGACAATCCAATGTCATAGATTTATTTCAAATTTTATTTTAATCTTCGTATTCCCACATTTTTTTTTCCATCTTTCTACTTTAATTCCCGTTATTAATTCGATCTAAATAATGTGGACCTATCAGCTTAATACAACCACTAAAAGTTTAGTATTCCTTCTTTTCCGCTGGAGCATCCATCTAGCAATAAGGGCAATCAAATTCTTGCCAAAACCAGCAGTGTGGTGATTTGATTTTCTTGTTTTGACAGCACAAGTGAAGTGACTCAAATTAAATCACATAGGCCTGGTCCCAAGAAGCATAACAACAATACATACGTGTCATGACTTCTGGCTACTCAGTAATGCGATAATGCATTCAATTCATAAAACCTAAACTAAATTGGACAGCAGAATCACGAGGGTCGACTGGTGGTAGGAAGACTGAAGTAGTATGTTCAGAATCTTAAGTCTGAACTATATTATAGTCATTGTAATTTCGATAAAAAAAAAATTTAATTGGACGCCATGGAGCCTCTTGCAGTAACCAAGCAAAGCAAACATATAGAGGAAAAATTCTCCTACCATTTGGGCATGAAATAATCTCACAATCTATGGAGTTTATCTACGTTATTCAGTGTACAAAGTCCAGAATCCCTCACCTAGTTGCAACTCTTTACACACTACACAAACAGTTAAAATGACAAATAGTGTCACAGTTTTACCTTGATTCAATGGCAAAAGTTTCAGACCCTCTTAAGAACGATCTGCGCCACCAAATCTGGAATGCCTTGCTTAGATTTGGACATTCAGTGCCATGGCTTGAGAAGTGCCGAAACCATTCCATGAAGAGCAAGTATTGTTGATTCAAAGGTAGAGTAAGAAGTGTCTGTCCCATAGCCTCTTGCAATACCTTTATATCAAGCCCTCTTCTGCATCTTTGCAACCAACCAAAGTCCAACAGCATAGGCCTAAACCATGCTTGGAGAAGCCCCCATCTAGCTTCCACCTTGCATTGCAATTTTCTTGTAGCCATTGCAACAAAGAGAATCGCTGAGATGCGGCTAAGTTCATATCTAATCATGGGGGAAACATCATCATGCATTTTAACAAGTTGGTGCTGTTCCGCCCATATGTTCACAAAATCCTCTGCTATTTGACCATCAAGCATGATCTCTAGCAACCAGTTGATGTTATCAACTTGCCTCGAGATGCGTTCAATTAGAGGCTTATTCTTATCTTTCTTTGTTAATAGCTTTTCAGGAGTGATGGTATCTGATGCTTCCTCAAAGAGGCTTACAAGTGAGTCCAAGCATGAGTGGCACACAGAATACAGATCCTCCTTGCTGAGGTCAAGGTGATTCTTCTCATACACTGAGCTTTTGCAAAGAAGACCCTTCATTAGTGACTTAAGTTCATTTCTTGCTTTGGCATCCACACAAGTGGTGATAGACCAAACTAATTGTCTAGCTACATTTGGCTGGGAAGAGGAATCTACTGAATCTTGCAAGTAAAGCCTTCCTAGAATGTCTCTTGTTGTTGCTTCATCAAACTTGAATCTTGTGAATAGGTTCCTCAGTTTTTCTTCCTCTTCTTCAGTCCAAGGCACGGCTTCAAGGTATTGTAAACACGACAAAACACCCTTGGTGAACATGATACCTGCTGAAACCTAGTAATGCAACACCGGATAAACTTGTAAGAGATTGAAGAGGCACCAATGTGCAGGCTCAAGTACTCAACACAGAAAAAAATATATAGTTTCTTCGATACCAAAATTATCAAAAGGTTCATTTTCAAGCTTAGTGTCTCTTAATTTTTTCTTTTAATTTCACGCGACTCTTGCTATTTTTCCTAACAAAACAGTACTTCCCTCAAACAAAAAACCTTCCAGGAATTATGAGGGCAAGAATCCACACAAAAATAAAAAATAAAAAATACACAAGGGTGTGTTTGAAACACAGATCAATCATGTTCAACCCAATCCACAGTGAGAGAAGGACTGACAATGAACATGCATTGGAAAGTGAATTGTGGATAAAGCAAACACACTCTAACACGTCTTGACCATTTACAAAAAATAATAATAATAAAACTTATAACAATTATTTAGATAGTTTTCATGTTGTAAGTTTAGTTCTATTACATGAATTATGAGATCAAACTCTAATTTTAATAAATTTGAAAATAACACTGCATCTAATTTTTGTTCTTAAAATATTTATCTACCATCAAATGCATATGCATTAAAAAACCCTCAATCAGAAAATCACAATAATGAAGGCTTTTTGCGTTCAAATAAGAACAAGAAAAGGTAAAAACAACAGTGACTGATACCAATAATCAAAGACCCGAAGAAAAAAATTCAATTTTTTGTTTAATATTAAAAAAGTAAAAGTTAAGTGGGAACCTCCAAAACGTCAATGGATCGAAAAACGCCAATGTTAAGGAGGCGTTTGGTAAGCCCATCCTCGTTCTCAAACATGAGTTCAATGGTTTCTCTGAACACTCCCAAGTTCTCAACTTCAGGAACCTCTATTCTACACATTTTGTTGCTACCACTGAAACTCGAAACCCCTTTGTTGTAATCCGCAATCAACCCCGCAAACACTTCGGAATTCGCACACAGAACCCCCGAATTCACCTCCAGAACCATGCACCCGCCGTTCTTCCCTCTCAGGCTCATTCTCACATCCCTGTCGCCGGCCACCGGAGATGGCGGAGCCGGCGAGGGTGAGGGTGAGGGCGAGGGAACGGCGGCTCCGGCGACGGGATCGGAGTCGATGGGCGAGACTCTTCCCGGAGAGAGGATCCGGCGAGGGTCGATGCGGGCGGCGATTCGGGATTTGGGGGAGGTCGGGAGGGAGAATGTAGGTTTGGAGTGAGGTTCGGGTTTGCGGGGGCCAGGCTTGGAGTTGTCGGGGCTGGCGGCGAAGGTGCAGCACCACGTGCGGCGGCGCCGGCGATGAGGGTCCATTTTATGTGTGGTGTGTGCGAGGTGTGAAGTGATGGGTTTTTTTTTTTTTTAAAAAAAAAAACAGTTTTTTAAGGGTTTGGTTGGGGTTTGTGGGAAGTGGGAAGTGGGAAGTGGAGGGTTACTTTGTTTTGTTGGGAATGGTGGGGAAAATGAGGAAAAGGTTGTGTTTTGAGATAAGACAGTTGGGTGGTGCTTTTCTGTTAATTTAATTTGGGGTTTTGCTTTGGGGACATCAAACAAACCACATGCACTATGTGTCACAGCTGTGCACTTTCATTTCTTACTATTTCTACCTCCTTTCATTTGTTTTAACTCTTCAATTATGAGAGGGATGCAATTAGAGAGCCTGAATAGTATGTGAGGAAAGAATTTAATGAATGCTATGTTAAACCTTACAATTATACTTATATCATATAAACAAATTATATTTATTTTTTTTATATAAGATTTAGTATATTTTACTTTTATATTAATGCTAAGTCATTGCAAAGTAAGTTTTTAAACATGTTTATAGATTAGGCCATATTTTTATGTAAATCAAGTTCACGCCATGTATATTCTAATAAGATAAAACTCTAGTTAGGCTTAACATATGGTAGATCCTACAACAACTAATAATTAAAAAATAATGAATTTCACTCGCCAGAATGAATTATAACAAAATAGCAATAGAAAGTTATGGAAGGAAAAATGAGATAATAATACAAGTAACTGTGTAGGAATAAAATTTGAATAAGGAATGATGAAAAGAAATTTACTGAGGTAGGCCACCACCAACAGCATCATTCTTGGAACTAGGAAAGTATAATAATAAATATAGGGGTGGTAGAATATCTAAGCTTTTTTACTTTGCTTGTTGGCCAGGGAAGGCATACTTTTGGACTCCATTCCAATCATTCATTCCATTAAATTAAAGGATGTTGTTTGCTTCCACTTTCAATGTCTTGTTTTCTTTTTACAGTATTTTTTTGCTTCACTCTCAATCTAATTAAGCAAACACCATTTGGGGATGGCTTCTGATTTGTGTGTTGCGCGGGAACGAGCATTAATTGTTAAATAGGAAATGAAATTATTGTGTTGCTTGGTGAATAAGTGTTTTATTGATTTAACTAAGTATTTTGTATTTAATCGAATATATATATATTATGAACAAAGAGTATCTTTTAATTGATAATTAGAAACTATTTTTTTTAAAACATAAAGATCATCAAAGTGAATTTTATCTCCCTCATTAAAATCTTTTTTATATACAATAAGAGAACCAAATTATTGTCGATACATTTAAAAAATTCAACTATCTATCAATTATATAAGAATTTGTTAGCTTTTAAGTGCACATGAATTTATATATTGAAGTCTCACGAACAAGTGCTTAATTAGGAGTCAGTTAAAAAAAATATTAAACATATGCTCAAGGTGGTGAACATGAGGAAGTCTTTAATGTCAATTATAATGAAACAGCATTGCAAGTAGTGAGAGGATAATCACATGCGAGCACTCTAATGCTTAGGTCACTAAGAATTTCAATAACGTAACAATAAGAGTATTAGTAAGCACGTATACCAAACTTGTGATATCAAGCTTATAGGTGATCAAGATGAGAGGTAAAAAAAAATATTATCTTACATAGACATATTCTTATTAAATTAGATTTCCGTTATTAAAGTATTTTATTTGAAAGTCAAATGATACAATGAATGAGATTGTCATTAAAGGAATCTTCAAAACACTAACTCCCAAGTTAGTATAAGGTTTAAAACTAAGTCAATTTTTGCCTTAGTTGTAATTCTCATAAAATTTTCTAAAACACATGAAGTATTTTGAATTACTTAAAAAAATATTAAATGAATATTTTAAGTCACTAGAATGAAGAAGATACTAGTAACCTTAAATTTGATTTAAATTAACTTTTGTTATTGAGCAACCTTAAATTTAGGGTTTAGGGTTTAAGATTTAGTGTTTTTTATGTGAATTAAGTTTGACAGACGTGAAACCAACTATGTTTTTGACTTTTGGGGTTTAGGGATTAAAAACAAGAGTTTATGTGTTAAAATCTTAAACGTAAATTCAGACACGCCGACAATCTGGAGGGGCCATGTTGGCATTGGCAGCCTACCGGTGTTAGGCTTGGAATCTTAGATGGTGACTGAGAAATGTGACGATCGAGACTCGAGATCAGAGAATCCTAATTGAAAATATTTTTTGGGATAAAATGTTTATATAAAAGAAACATAAAAAAAAAAAAAAAAAAAAAATTGGTAGACCCTGCGTTTCTTGTAGTTCATAACTCATTCATTTTCTAGGTTGTCGGGCATATCAAACAGAAATCTAAGGAACCTTATCTCATTCCACAATTCTCTTGAGTTAGAATTATTACATACAAATTTATGCAATTCATATTCATAGGAATCATAAAATACCATGTGGGGCTTAATTTTTGTTTTTATTTTCAACAAAAGAACAAGAAATGAGGACAATGAGCCCCACATAGAGGCATGATTAGTGATATAGGTTTATGTTGTGTTGTGAGTTATAAGTAAGAGGTGTGCATGTAGAGGTTAGGATAATACTCAATAGGTTATGGGAAGAGAATTTCAGAGACACGAAGCGACATGACATAACATGAGTTCCCTGCGCTTCAAATAATTCATTACGTGACTCGACCATACACATACATGGCTCAGAAGAAGTCAGAACGCGGAAGAGTCATCACTTGGCCCACGGGTTTTAATTATTAGGGCTCCACAACACTTATCCCACTAATTCAAATTACTTGAGATTGATTTTAATGACTACTTTTTTTGATAAATTCTATTTTCTTTGTATGAAATAACCGAATTTTTAATAGACATATGTTAACTGATTTTACTGTAACGTATTCATTTAATTTTAAATTTTAGAATTTTATCTCTTTCCAATCTTACCCTTCTTGCATGATACCAGTTACTGCACAAACTTACTCTATGTCCCACATCACATGCTTGACACGCTGGTGAAAGAGGTTTTCTTGCTGAATCACATCGTAGTAAAATCATAATAAATAAATATTTTTAAACATGTAAATTATAATATAATTAAACTTTACAATAAATAAATATATTTATATTTGTAAATTACATTTTCAAATTTTAATGAATAATTTAAATTGTGCAATTATTTTTAACTATTTACAATTTTTGTAAAAAAAGATAAAACTGATAATTTGAGACGACTATTTTTTTTAGTCTAGTTACAAGAATAATGTGTGAAATATAATATGTTGAAGACCCTATATTAGTGATAAGACTAAAAAAAGTGTATGACTCAATTTTGTGACTCATTCTAAAATGATGTCAAATCTACTATCGAGCCATTATTTGCAGATATTTATTTAGTAATGTAAATTTTATATTCAAAAGTCTAATCTAGAATGAAAAGATGTGTTGGATAAATAACTAGTGGGAATAATCCTCATCTTGCAAGTTTTATGGGCTTGACTTAAGCTCAAACACATTCTAAAACACCTAGCAAGAGTGAGATTCACTATTTTATTCTACAGCGTGGAGAGAGGAGAATGAAAACAAGGGAAGTAATATACAATTTGATAACTATGGAATTTGGGTATAGTTCTCTCAACCGTTTACAAGATTTTACGATCAGACTCGTAGAATTCTTCCACTAATAAACATGCAGAGCCAGAGTTAGGAGTGATGATGGTATACTGATATACTACATACACAGTTGACAGTACATATGCAGTATGCGCTCCATAACATAATCATGCCTTGAATCTCTCAGTATGCCTGAACTTTTATCTCCACTTGTCTGTGTGACAAATAGCTGCAGAGGTTTTGATTCAGTCCTACTTATGCTTCTTGCCGCCAGCCAGAATGCGCTGGATTTGAAGCCCTCGGCTGAATGCTTGGTTGAACAGCAGCCTAGTTTGGAATTCTGAAACAAATGGGAACCAAGCCAATATGGCCACTGGTGCAAAAATAACCACTCCCATAAGGTATTCAAAGCCCCTTGCTACAGCTTTGACAGACCCCCACATTCCAATGCCCTTCACGAATGGCCTGCATGCTTGTGCTATCTGCACATATATAACACCACACCAATCAGAAATAAGTGATTTTACACTCACTGTATCAAAAGGAATCATGAGAGGAACTAATCTAATTCCAATAATGAAGACACACGAGTTACTTGATTTTTATATCTTAATCTTATACATAACTCGTAATCTAGTATTTTAAAACGTTTAATTGGATTAGACATTGGCATGATGAGTGAACCATGATACTCGACTCAGAATGACGAAACAAACCTAAAATAATGATTGAGCCAGAAGATGGCGACTGATGACTATTGACTACTAAAAATAGGTACGTAGGTAACATATGATCAAATGTACCTCGGACACAAATTAAAGTCTAGTGTATATTCGGCATGATCAAATGAGACAAAAAAACACCAAAGCCGGAGGGCGATGACCACTAAACACATACCTGTACAAGTGCCCATGCTGTTGGCAAAAAGGCTAGGAGGCTCGCAAAGATGTCTCCAACTGTGAGATTCAGCAGTGTAAACATTAAGCCTAGAGCAACAATGGCTCCAATGAACAGAAACAATTTGAGAAGACGAAACATCAGCTGGAAATCTGCGCTGAACTGCTTTCTACCCATGGACACAATCTGCAGTTTCAGATGTCACTAATTAACAAGATCATTACCAAGCACAAACAGAAAGAACTAACTTTTTGATCACTGAATACCGACCTTAAAGATAACCATGAGAGCTACTATCACTATCCAAGACAGAGCATAAACCTGAAGAGAAAATGTATGTCAGAAAACACCTCCCTATATGTACAGTCATTTCTGTTATTTCTTTTATTTTATTTATTTTTAGGGGAGGGGAGGGGGAGTCAGTGATCTGTAATGACATCATGGTAATTGGAAAAGGACTAAATTCTCCTACATGCGAGGGATTACTCTGTCTCAACCCTGTTAACAGCACCTTGCTCACTCTCAATTACTGGAGTTAGTAGTATGGACATTGGTGTTAAATAAGTTGAACCCTGTTGTGTGGTTCCAGAGTTTGACATGAAAACATTAAATGTAATTAAATTAGCAAGCACAATTACCAGGATGCTCTTGTCACCTCTGGCTACACGGAGATGATACACAATTCCATATTGATAGATAAAGAAACGCAGGGCAAGAATAGCTTCACATGTCCGCCCCAGAAACCCAGTGTGCTGCAGATGCTCTTGTTCCTCATCCCACCATGATTCCCAACTCTTGTTTGCAGGAACACCAATACCACCTCGACTACTTATCCACTTTTTCCAATCATCCCAGTCCTCAACTATCTTCTGCCATTCAAACCCTGATGGATTGAAAAGGAAAGGAGCAAACAACCAAGAACAGACCAAAAACCACATTGACCATGAGAGAAAGCCATATGATGTTGAATCAGGTGTTGCCGCTCCATAAATCTTATAACATATGAGCAACATTGTGAGCTCAAGCCCTTTTACAAAGTGACTCCTAGAGTACAACCTGTAATTTTCACCAAACTTCTCATGGCGAACAACAAAACCACGCCCAGTTGCTCTGTACTTTGCCCCTCCATGCAGAAGAGTGCGCCCAAAATAGTGAAGCTTTGTCCCTAGTGAGAAAGTGAAGAAAACAGGTGCTAGCTGCAACTGCATTATTATAAGTTCACCTATAGCAGTTCTGAACCCTCTCTCTAGTCCAATTTCCATGAACATGGGCAAAGTCATTAGAAGTCCTATTTGAACAAGAGATTGTGAAGTTAATGCTGCCTCTAGTGCTTCATCTCCCTTTCTCTTAGCCAACTTTACTATTGCAGCCTCAGATCCACTCAAAGATAGGTACAGTTTGCCATACAGGAATACATAACAAGTGAGAGCCACAATCTGTGAATCGGCAAAAGAAAGATTTATTGCCATATGCAGAATTTACAAATACAGAAAAGAAAAGAAAAAAGACATTTAAGAACATATATAGATAAACATAGTGGGATTGATTTGTTTATAGATACACTGTTAGTGATAGTTTAATTTTCATGACAAAGTTGAGCAAAATAATAATAAAAATAAACATAATTGGATCAATAAACAGAAAGTACTGCTTTTGCTCTATATCCTAAATGCAGTAAACGTTACCATTGAGCTTATATAAAATCCAATGGTCGTGGAATAAAATGATAGCATGCGGAAAAAGTCAAAACGATGCCCCAGCCTGTAGATATCTCTGCTTAATATCTGCTCTCCGTTACCACAAGCCACTTTTGCTTCAAAAAGTGAGATTTGATTGAGCCCCACGTCTCTACCCTTTCCACATTGGATATATTCATGATGAGTAACATTTCCACGTCTTAGTGTTGAGTTGAATCCTACATAGGCAAAGGCATATCATGCAAAGTATCAAAAAAGGCATATGATGCAATGAATCAAAAAAAGGCACATGATGCAGAAGAAATATCAAATATCACTGCAAAGAAAGATGTTTCAAAAATGGTACCAGCAAAAATATCCTCGCTCAAATTGATGCCACGAGAAGCCTTGCTAATTCCTCCACGAGTTATGTGGAAAATTCTATCAAAAACATCTGGATGACCATAGTGGAATCGCACCCTAGAATTGAACAAATATCCATCATAAGATAACATGTATACTCTGCCTTGTATCCATTCTAATAATTTATTTCTAGCAACAGTAGTAGAAAAGATACAAAAGGGAAATTTGAGAGTTCATTAATTATTGTCTCTAAAAATTGAAGCAGCATGGGAGATGAATCTCCAACAAGAACAGTGAATAAGATGGAAAAAAGGAGAAATAACCAAATATCAGATGAGTATCGTTTGGATACAATGTTAATATTTGAAAGCAATTTTATATATATGACATGCATTTCTCTTTTACATAAAATCACTTCTTTAACTTTGGATGAGATCTTGTAATAGAAAATTGTCAGCTGGAGGCTCCTGATTTATCCTAAAAGTTAAATGAGTACTTACAACTCAATCATGTCATCAAATCACTAGAGGAAACTTACTTCAGGGGTCTTGCAAGAACTCTTTGACCAATTGTGACAAAGCTTGTTTCTTGATTTGACATAAACCAAGCCAAGGAAGAGACACTGTAGCAAGTGATAGAATAAGTAACATGGTAACTTAACATGACAGTGCCTCAGTATATGTGGATAAAATTCATCAGACCTGCCAGTAAAGATGTGCTCACGGACACCTAATATTGTAGGTCGTCGCACCCCATGATCTTCACTAAACTCTTCCAAAAGGTTCCGCATTTTTAAAGCTTCTTCCAAGTAATTATCCTAGAAGAAATTTGCAGGTACACCATTTTAACTGGTCATAGTTTATAATGTTTTCACCTAAAAAATAGTTTATAATGCTTTACCTGGTTCATGTCTATAGTCTGAAGAGCTTCACCTCTTGTAAAAACAATGGCATGATTTTGATTTTCAGGCTTCCCTTCTCCTAACTTTGCTGGACCCGGCAGTTTTATTCGAAATATTTCCTTCAAAGAAAATAATAAAACCATAAGTTCCATGTTAACCATGAGTTAACTTTCTTTCTAACATCAATATGCATTACCTGGTCAAGATTGTCCACAGCTTTGATCAGTACAGAATAATAAACTTTCTGTACTCTTCCTCCTTCTCTTTCTTCGACTTCATCAATATAAGCCACACGAAGTGAAGGATTGCTACAAATGAAGAACCAGACGATATATTCTTAAATCAAGTGGATTTCAGAAACTAAAAGCCAAATATTATTGCATTTGAACCAAGTTCAATTCATTAATTGGAGAACATACTTAACCATCAAATTAAGGATGTCTGTTGCATGGCGGTCTCCGCTACGCTTCTGATTCCCATAGTTCTGACAGGTAGCGACATATGTGAATTTCATGTCAGCAATGGCCTCTAAATTGGCATACAAGGATCTATGGCTCTTTTTATCTTCCTCAGATGGGACGGTAACAGCTTTATAACCCCCAAGTATCTCTGCCCACAATATAGAAAAAAACCATACAATCATCTATTCTTGGCAGATAACTACTCTTTTGCCAATAACCATGAAGAATATGAATACATAGTTAATTTCATAAAAGTCACAGCTATGTATAAACCAAGACTTGTGTTTTGAGAAAGCTATAGATTACATGCCTGCCATTGCCACAGTAGCAACTAGACTAAGCTAAATAGCTCAGAATAAAAGGAAATTATACGTACCCTTTTCATTTGCCATATCAAGAAAAGCCTGAAGCTTAATAGCCCGCCGGTAGTACATCATTCCCCTAACTGCATTAATGTACAGGTACAAGAGGGGAAACTATTAATCCACCAAACCCTGTCCCTGGGGATGGAGAGAGTGGAAGTCACTGTTACCTGTCCTGCTAAGAGTTTGTCCTCGTAATGAGGCCCAGTGACGTAGCTGTAATATGTTCTCATCATTCTCCCATATCTCACTATCTTTCTTACAATCAAGTCGTTCCATGAAGTTATTCCATTCATCTGGTAAAATTACTACAATTTAGCCACTCCTCTTATTGCTAGCAAATTACAGTCAAGATATATAGTGTTAGTTATTACAGACCAGGGAAGATCTTTTGCAGGTAATATATGATTGACACACCATCTTCGTTTTCAACCTCAAGGTCATTCTTCGAATAGACAGTCTCTTCACTGTAGTATGGAGTCAAGACACTGCAAACAAAAACAATGCTATTTATAAACACTAGACAACTTCAGAATACACCAGATGCAACATATGCATCATAAATTTCTTTAGAAATAAAATATTAAATAAAGCAGAAAAAGATAATTTGTGTGTAATATTTAAGAATTAATATATGAAACGTGAAGAGAAAGATAGTAATATTTGTCATCTCAATTTAAGAAAAACACTATAACCCTGACAGTAACAGCTTCTATAAACTCTGGAAGGATTTCAACACTTGATATGAATTAGTTTAATGTCCACGCTAATAGGACGATGTTCCTGCAGTTTAGTATACAAAACATGGCATCTGCATATATCTTCCCGGCCACAAGTTCTGTACAAAAAAGCATTGGACCTGAATGATCGCATTTTACAGACTCGTGGAGCACGCGGCATATCCATGAACAATGAATTAGTAAAGAATGCAATCCTTCTACGTGCTTCAAGGTTAGTTGGAATCTCAATGGCAGATTCCTTCACCGTCAAAAGTAAATAAAGATGTCTAATCTGAAACATCCATAATTATTCATAAGTTATAGAAGTGCCTGGAACTCAATAATAATGAAAAGTATATAAAAGTAATTATTGTAATTAATAATAATAGTAATTACCTGTTCCTCCCATTGTGCTGTAACCACTGGAGGGAATAGTACAGCCGGTTTTGCATCTGTACCAGCAAAAAGTTGCCTTCCAGAGTCCTTACTACTATGATTAAGTTCTGCCAATTCACTGGTGAACATCCCATTGTGAAAAGCGAACATTATTATTTTTAATGGAAGATCCAGAAGAACTATATATTCCAAATCCAATGTAATTAAGTTAACCTACCTGATCTCATTTACCATCATATCACGTGTAAAAACTTCTAACATGTCTTGCAATAATACCACAACTGTACCTTGCTTGGATGAATCTGCACCTTTCTGTAACCAGAAAGGAATATGTAAGCTTCCAAATAGGATTGTCAGAGACAAGAAACCATTTAAGACTCCAAAGGTTATATATGATTAGTTTTCCTTTAAATGACTCACCAATATTTCCACAAGCTCCACAAACTTCTTACAAAGGGAAGGCAAAAACCCCATTCGGAAATTTGCAAGAAGTGTATTCTTAGAGATGCTGTTTTCAACTTCCTTAATGATGACAGAGATTGTCCTGTTCCATCACAATGAATTCATAACTAACGATAGTGACATAATTCTAATGAAATGTCTATAACTTTTTCTGCAATAGTTGTGAAAAATCAACACAAGCAGCTGATATAAAATTTTGATAGACCATTGTAATGCAATATGCAATTTTGAATTAATAAAGTTAACACTATATTCCTTTTATATTTTTGAGTTAAATAATCTAGAATGACATTTAAAATATAAATAGATAAATACAAAGCTAATTGCTCTTCATGAAATAGAAACAGCAAGAGCCAAATTTGGAGTCTTCTTAAAATAAAATAAAATAAATAAATAAATAAAAACTTGGGAAAAGAAATTTGGATAGAATGCTAATAGAACTGGATCAAGGTTTTGCCACCTAAAAAAAACATTGCTAGGGTTATTTATAATCTTATGGTGATAGTACTTCAAGTATGAACTGTAAACTAAAATGGACAAACATCAACAGAAAAGAATACGGAAAGCTACCTTTTTTCAGCTTCTCCTACTACCAAAGCATGCAGAACATTTTTAAAAGATTCATAGCATTCAATCACAGCACACTTCATATATTCATCTGCGCATATGCGCTTCCAAAGATCAGAGTCCTTTCCTCGAAATTGAGCTGCCATATCCACTGCTACAGGAATCTGCAAATGTAGACAGCGAGTCAATTATATGAACTGATAACAAATACAAGCATATTATAAATTGAATTACTCAAACCTTGCTTGCAAGCAAAAATGGTGGCCACTGAATAATTTTCAAGCTGGGATCCGATGAGTATGGAACCATCAAAAGATCCATCTCCCTGGAGTGATGCAAGCATAGTTTAGTCCTTAGTATGTGATGGATCACAAATCAAAAGATGAAGGTGAAAGAATAGAAGATAAGGATTTAGGACAAAAAACAAAGCAACTAAAGAGTTTGGCTCTGAGGCCTTTCCTATCACTTATGATATCTTCCTCACGGAAACTGCAAATAATTTCATTCCATAGTTGAGCAAATTTAGCAGCTTCACTTCTTTTGCTTGCAGAAATCTACATAAATATGGAAACCTAAGTGAAGATCTTATATTTAGCTTACTCTAGTTAGCAACAAAATGAAAATGTGATAGAAACCTCGGCAAAGCGCTTCGAGAGAGAGAATTTTTTCTTATGTCTCTTGTCAGTAGGAACCAAGTATGTGTTGAATGCACCAGGCAATGACTGGAACCGTGATCTTAGCATGGTTAGTGTGCGTATCTGTGTAAGCAAATAAATAACAACATTAACTGGCCATTAAAACACTGTAAAGTATTATATCGTTTTGGTTCCATTAGTTATCCAATCTGGTGTTGTTCCATGAAATGGAAAGAGAAATTCAAGTGCACTTACTCCTTGGAAACTTTAAAATTTCATTAAAAAAAATACATGAAAATCACAATATAGTACTTTATGCATCTAAAAGGGTCTCATGAGTTTCTTGATTAAATAGGTTCATTTTTTGTATCCGTACATATTTTACAAAAATGAAAGAAAAAAAAACCAATAAAATAGTTTCCTAACTTCTCTCCAGATATAGAAATAAGATAAAATTGAAAATGACCTCTCCTAGACGATCAAAGGCACCGATAACACCACCACAAATAGTTGAGAAGATGGAATACCAAATTTGAGTGTCCATGAAATAAACCTGAATTCAAAATGTAAACTGTTATGTTTACACTGGAAAATTGATCCCAAACAAATGAAAAGATTAATATATGTGAACATAACAATAAAATATAGCATACACACCATAAGTACAGGGGCCCAAAGTGCAATAACTGCACCATAGTTATGTTGAGCTGCATAGACCATAAATACCAGATCAATAAAATTAACAGAAAGTTACAATGGACTCATAAAATTGTGAAGAAATTACCATTGGGGAAAACTTCATGCCAACCAAAATCAACATGCCGAATGCTCATTATGTCCTTAGTTGGCTGAACTAGAGGTTTGATCTGAAGAATGAGACAACAGTTAAAAGAGGCTCAACGAATTCACAAGACATTATAAAGAAACTAACTACTGCACTTGTAATAATTACCTGGAAAAAAAAGCTGAATGAAAATTTAGCAGCCAAAAGAATCACCCAGAAAAGAGTGTATCTGAAATTTAAAAAAGAAATAGATGATGAAAAAATCTCAAATGAATTACAGGAGCACAAACCTTGAGTAACTTGAATTCTGCAAAACTCACTTTAGGAGAGCAAATTGACTCTCATGCATTCCTCTTCCAACATAGATTCTTGGCTGCATAGTGATTATCCATGTTAGAAAAATAACAAATGATTCTAAAAGGTTCAATGTTATTTAAAAGAGAGACATTTCTCAACAATATAGATAGGTTTTTCAAAGATTAAAGGTCACAAACTCATATTGTCCATGCATATTTGAACATTGAAAAAAGAGTAGTTTAGAAACAGAAGTCAGTTTCAACACTCCTCTTGTTGGGTGGTCACCCACTTGATAAGTAGGTGTTTCCCCTCCCCTGATTTGAGTTTGAAAGTTTGAGCTTTGATCCACACTTGCATAAAAAGGACTCTGATCATTAATAAAATATCATTTTTATGGCCAAAGTTTTGCTTAATGAATATAAAGTTCTCATCTAAACTTTTTTTACAAAAAAATATTACAGCAAAATATACAGAAATGGAAAGATTTAGGGTAAATAAAAAGTTTCTGAAAATACAAAGAGAACAATGATAAAATTTTTAGTTTTGAAATTTGCAGAAGTCATTAGACAATTTTTACCATAAATAATTAGTATTCCTGTAACGGTTGCTTAGTAAAGAGGAAGAAAACCTTGGTCAGACAAGTTAAATAATATCAAACTGCAGATTTGATTCTTGAAAATTATAATATATTTATTCCACGAAGATATGTTACAAAAACAGACTGAGGCAAAATATTTCAGAACAAAGTGCTTCTGTATTGGTCCCTGCCAGTTATGGAATGTGCTGTGTACATACACACGTGTCTGTACATGTATTGATGCATTAACTAATAGCTTTAAGGCATTTAGGTCTATAAGGATTTTGCTGACCACAAAAGCCTTTGCCAAGTATATTATTATCTGTATGCTATTTGAACAAAAGAGGCCAGAGTATTCAAAGGAAAAAATAGACAAAAAATTGCTTCCTATTGATTTCTGTAATCAGGTGGATATATGCATCAATTTCACATTGAAACAATCATCATAGCAATATAATAATTTCAATTTATAATAAAGAGAAATATTTAAATGCACAAGTGAATGAAATAAGATGATGGAAGTACCTGTGACCACCATAAGAAAAATCTAACAATGTGCCAGTCTGAGTTTTCAATCCAACGCCTAAGCATTGGGAAAAGAAAGAGAACAGCTGCTAATATATTTGGAAGCAGATACACTGCAACTGCCAACATATAGAATGCTGGAATCCCCTTTATTTGATGAAGAAAGGAAAGCAGATTCTTGACAAACTCAGGGGCACCCTTGAAGGAATGCACATAGAAGAGTGGAAGAACAATAACCCAAAAAAGACTAACAATGACTTTGAGAATATTTCGTAGCACATCAGTGAATCTCCAACGGTGATAGCCTGGAAAGTTCAAAGCCAGGTCCAAGATACCTAAATCAAAATATAAAGGAACAAATGAGATGTCACTTTGTTTTGTTCTTCAACTACTAGCTTAAACAAATATCAGCAAGAAAAATCTTTTAACTAGTGCTTCTGATAGTTGCATGATAAATTTACATATACAAAGCTACTTAAGTCAACATATCATACTTTGAAGTAAGCGCAGAATGGCTGCTGTAATGAATATGCTAGAGAGATTATACAAGACATGTTTCTGAAAGATATCCAACACTGAAATCCCTTCCCAGGCAATAATGAACATCACCTGTAATGAGAATTTTCCTGTCTTGTCAGAGCAACAATCAAGGGAGATAATGACATAAGAATTTCTTTCTGTTGAAAACAAATACCTGCAAACCCAGTAGATAGAATGTCCAAAGACGATCAAAACTGCGGAAGATGTTCCAGAATGACCGGGTCTCAACAAAATTTGATTTTCCAGTTCTTCCAGATGTTCTCTGAGCACCATTTCTTCCCTGATATGGAATTTATATAAAAATTGGACTAAATAAGTGTTTTACATTCAAGCAAGTAACTCCTAAGAGAATAAATACCTGTGTTAAATTAAATGTTGATCTAAAAAATTCACCATCATCACGCATGGGCCATCCAAGAGAAAAACAATCAGATGACCTGAAACCAAATGCAACAGAAGTTAAAACAAATTGTCAACAACTGAAAGATAAAAGGCAAAGGAAATCACTTTCAATTAGAAATAAGAAAGTAAAGCCAAACTAACCAGAAATACTCATTTAGATCATCATAGTTGCACCAGGATGAATGAGGAGCTGTTCCATTTCTGCTCTTCTTGGCTTCCTGTATTAATTAGCATGATCATAACTCGTCATTGAGAAGAAAGGTACCTGAAGTAAGTTGATGATTTCCATATCAAAAAAACCATACCTTTTCAATTACTCGGTATATGGGAGTTATAACCTTGCGCAAGAATGCCTCATCATCACCACCATAAGAAGGTTTGATGTTTTCACCGGTAACTATGCTGACATTTCCAGCCAATAAACCATGAAGTTCATGTGCCATCTAAAATAGTTTATTATTGTTAATACATGCAGAAAATAACTATAAAAAGTTACATTTCATCTGCAAACATATAATGGCACAAGATAGTTCAACACATGAAAAACCCATACTCACGTTATGAAATATGTAACATAGACACTCTGGCATGAAGCGAACATTGGATGCTTCACCCCATATAAGAAGATACAGGCCCATATAAAGTAACTTCCTTTGTTGTATCTCTTGCTTACCTTGAGGGAGTCTGCATGAAAGAATACCATTAGTCACTTTGAGCATAAATATTTTCAGATTTATTGTTAGAAATATGATGGGAAAAAGTAGGAAAATTGTTTGGTGATGGAGAAATTGTTATTTCTTACCGTAAACTATGTTTTCGTCCCAAAAATTTGCACCATGTTTTGTAATTCTTAAACAGATCACTCATCACTGCATCAATGGCACGATCATCAAGCTGCAATTGTAAAAAAAAAATGAAATTTAACTATGGGTCAAAAGCAAAGCAGGCTACCCTGACAGCTAAATGAAATTTTGATGGGAGTTCTCCTGATTTCTGGTTTAGCTCCATTAAATCTATAATTTTTTTGCCAAGTACAGTAAAATGCAAGAGATAGCTACATGCCTTGTTAAGAGGCTCGGGTTTGGGGTGTAGCCTTATGTGAGAGTTGGCAAGAAGCAGAATCAAATGCTCTCTCTGGTTCCTGACGTTGTCCCTCTGAGCCAAAATAAACCAAATAAATTAACAATTTGTGGCGGCTATATGAAAGAAGTTAGTTATAACCTTCTTCTATCCCTTTCTATTTCGGAGCAAAAGACATGCCTGGAACCCAAACATGGCTCTAAGCCAATCAAGCAAATCCAAATCTCCAGTTCCCTGCCTTGATGGCTCAAATGAACTTGGCCAATTCAGGCCACGAGTATTCCAGAATGCAGAAACGGCTGCCTTAATCTACAACGTGGAAAGATAGCCAAGGAACTCAGTGCCAAGCCAAACAAAACACAAACTCTGAAGTAACATCAATCGGGGCAGAAGGGGTACCTCTTCAAGCTGCATAATAGGCTGAGAAGCCCCGGCAGAGTCCAATGGAAGAATGTTAAAAGGTGCATAAATCTCCGTCTTTTCCTGGACATCTCTAGCAGCTGCAATGATCTGAATGCACAAAAATTACTGTTGTCACTTGTCACTCACCCCCCTCCAAGCCATGAATGCTGAAAGGAAATTATGCTGCAAGCAACCTTTTTCACAAGATGAAAATGAAATGTATTGAGCATATAAATGAAGACTGACCTCAGGAGCTACTTCTTCGACCTTCTCAGTCTTGTTAACGGCACAAAGCACTTCAAAAAGCACCCCGGCGGTCTGGTAAGCTTTCCCGAGCTGTGCTCTAAATTTGAGGGGGGAAAAAGGAATTAGTTAAGCATGGAGGGAGGAGTCCTTATCTCAACAAGGAACATAGCATCAAGGGTGTGTACCTGTCTGCCCGCTCTCCTTGGTCAAGAGTTCTGACATAATGCTCATAGTATTGCTGATAATAAGCCTGGATTTCCCTTGCGTCTGTCTTCTTAACACGCGCGGCAAGACTGGCTCCATTGTCCTAGAGTTCGAGAAATCATGTAAGAAGTTGAAGGAGGAGGAATCAAAGTGCAACCCTTCCCTAACTCTCTTATGTAACAGGGAAAATAAAAATAATAATAATAATTAATAAATAAATTATTATTATTATTATTTAATTTTTGCGGATTCGTTATTGAGTCCATCTCACTCAGAATTCCATAGTCTTTCAGTCATTGGGGACGAACCAAATGATTTCCTCAACTCGTTAGAAGACCACGCGCACCAATTACAACTTTGCCTAACCAATTCCAGTCCCCACTGCTCCTATCCGAAACAATGTCCCAAAGAACTCGACAGAGTTCTTGAAACCCATGACCACTGGGGTGGGGAATAAACTAAACTACAGCATCACCGGAGTCCATTACAGTTGGCCGGTCAAGGTAACGAGTAAAAGAGAAATTTGGTATATCTGTGCTAAGAAGGATCGAGATTGTGTGCGAACCGTGAAGGTTGGCGGTGCATGCGGTGTGATTTGCGAGGCAGAGTGATATAAATAGTACTAAACTACTAATACATCTGAGAAGTCTATAGGCATGAGTTTAGAATTTTTTTTTTTTTCAGCTTCTTATTATTTAAAAAATAATAAATTGAACAGAAAAAAAAATATGATTGTATAATGTTTATTTTAGACACTTTGTAATTCAGTTAAGCATTTTTATTGTTAATAAAAATAATAAAAAATTATTTAAAATTACAATAAATGTATAAGAAAATTTTTAAAAACAATTACCTATAATCAGGTGACAAATAATAAATTAGATAATTTTTTAAACAAATTTTTTTAAAACAAATTATAATGAATCAAATAAAAAATATTAATTAATTTATTAAAATTTAATTAAAATATAATTTATTTAATTCATTTAAAAAATTCATTCGATTTATTCATTAACAAATTTATAAATAGATATTTAATTATGAAAATAATATTTTAAAAATTAAATAATTTTTATTTAAAAATTATTTTTTTTCTTTTTTATAAATTGTTAGATTTTTAAATAATCTTTTAATATTTGTAAAAAAAAATTCATATCAAAATAATCTTTCAAAACTTTAGTTCAAATTATAATCTAATAAATTGTAAAAAAAATAATTGATGAACCAGTAATCATTCATAAAATTAATAGATAGATTTAAATTTAATTTATTATTTATTTTTATTGTAGAATTATAATAAATAGATCTAATTTAAGTACAATTTTTAAATATAATTAATATTGTTTTTTAATAAAAAATTAAAATTTGACTTTGATAATATTAATATATATAAATATATATTAATAAGATTTATATTAAATATAAATACATATTATTAAAATAAAACTTCAATTTTAATTAGTGAACATCATCAATCACTCTTAATAAATTTTTTTTTTCTTTCACTTATACCTATAACCTATAACCTATAATAACATCTAAAAAAAATATCTACCTTTTATCTCCACGTTTTGTTAAGACTATTTTACAATTTACTTACCAATTTTATTCAAAATTATCCATTACTTAGTCATACCTTCCATTTCTTTGTTATACCTCCTCCCATTTCTATATAAGCTCTGCTTTTTCTATCATCCAACTGTTAACCTAGCTCTTCTCTCTTTCTTTTAGTACTCTATAATTTTATATTTTATCACAATATATATATATATATATATATATATATATATAATACTCCTCTCTTTTTTTAGCATGGATAAAATACTCCCCTTTAGTATCTCATTGTATCAAGAATATTTTTCGCTTCAAAACTGCCCGCCACTATTTTCTTATATTCCTTCCCATTTTCTATGTGACGTCTACTTCCTACCCTACAACTATTACTCTTTTTTCCCTAGTTCAAGCCTAATAAATATTTATTGTATACATAATCAACCGATTAATTAAAAACTAATTTTAGTATAAATTTTAGAGTGATAATTATCAAAATCAAGAAACTTATCATAAATAATAGTTTGTAATTAGATTATGATGTAAAAAATTTATACTATCAATATACATATCCTTTTTCGTTTATTATATTTTTAAGATAATTATTCTTTTATAAAAAAACTATAATAAAAAGCTCAAATAATAATAATAAATTCTTCAACATTTTTAAATACATTCTTTCACATTGATTTTTCTTTTTGAAAAATCTTTCATATTGATTGATCTTCATGTGAATGTCAATAATATATAAATGAAACTCACATGATTTAGCTAGTGAGATTTATATAAATTTCATTAAAAAAATACAAAGTGATAAAAATATCAAAGAATAATAATAACATTTCTCCAATAACTAATTCACTTCAAAATTATATATAATCACTAATTACCGTCTAATTGAACATATATTTAACTATCACTTTTTTAGTCAATTACTCTAATTCTCTACTTTATTGTTTAAAGTTAATCTCTCACTTTATACTAGTTGAGTTGAAAATATTTAATAAAAAAACTAGTTAAGGACTTCAGGTGTTCTATTTGGAGTTAGTTAATTACTAATATATTCAAGTACTACATTATATTCTATTACAAAGGAGTAATAACAATGTTATGAATCACAGCACAAATAAAAACTAAGAAAAAGTCAAAAGCACTTTGCATGCAGAAAATACTTATTCCTTTTTGCTGGTCATTAGGTTATGCACTTAGGTCAGAGAGAAGTTGACTCCTCCGAAAAATAAGTTGTGAAGTTAAACTGATTAATAATCGGAAGCTTAATAAGGTATATATATATATATATATATTCAACTATAAAATTATAATTTCTTTTTTATCTTCAAGTAACTTTTAGTTTTGAAAACGAGGCCATGCATTTTTCACGTGAGCCAAATTCTGTTGGAGACGAAAAGAGTTGGTTACGTACCCTCTCCAATCGCTGCAGCAGCAGCGTCTTAAACTGCCTCACGCCGCGCCCGCTGGAGCTCTGATCCAACCGATGCGCCTTCTCGAAAGCATAGAACCGACCTTCAAAATACGAACAGGCCAATTTCAGCGTTGCAAAAACGCATCAAACAGTGAAGAAAACGACAATGTAGCGACAACAACTTACATAGATATGCAACCCTAGGGCGCTCGCTTTCGATCTCATTGGCGACTCGGAGAATCGGCGAGATGGAGGCGAGTGAAGATGGAACGACGTTGTTGTCGAAAACCTCCGTGGAGAAGGTCGTGGAGGCGCTCCTCGACGGCCTCCGACTCAGCGCGTGCGGCGCCGCATCCAGACTCGACATCACCGCCGACCACCGCCACGCTGCCTACGCCTTCAGCTCTCCCTCTCTCCCCTGTTCCAATATCAAAATCGCGTTGAAATTGAAATTAAAATTAAAATTAAGTAACTAATTGAAATGCGCGTGTAATGAAAATTATGCATGTACGTACGTACCTCTTTGATGTAAGAGATGAATTGATGTAAAAGCCTCGAGAGAGGAGAGAGGCGAGTTTCAGAAGGTGCAGGGTTACGGCGAGGGAAGGAGACAAGAGAAGAGCGCGCGGGAGGAGTAGAAGAATATGAGATTATGAGAGAGGAAGAAGGAGGTGACACGTGGCGGAGAGAATAAGGGGTGATTAGATGTCAGAGAGAGAAGAAAATGATTGGAAGAACGACTTTTACGGAAGCATGAAATGGCACCCAATTGTTGATACCAAAAATATGAACGTGGTATTTATACATCTAAAAAGTATATATAATAACATGAAATGAAACAATTCTTTTTAAAGGTTAAAATAATTTTTGTTCCGATATGCCTAAAAATTTCACTTCGTTTAGGAATTAAAACTAAGGGTAGTTTATAAACATTTTTTCTCCTTAACTCATTAAGACTCAATGAGTGACAAAACAAACAATATCTCCGATGCAATGACCCTAACAATGAGAGTAGATGCTAGGCCACTCTTATCTCTTAGATGCATGAATAACAAGAAAAAAAAATAAAGAAATAAAAAGAAAGGTATCATATGATATGAATAACAATGTTAGCATCTTGTCTATTTTTTCTATCTCATTACAATAGAATCTTAAAAAAATTAATACAAATCAAACCAGGCCTTTCTCCCTCTCAATGTTTTTCTCTTTTTGGCAGACCTCATTTGTAAATCTCTTTATAACTTCTGATCTGCACTTTTTGCTAGAGTGAGTTTATTAACGAAAGTGAACAAATTTCAGACCATGGTCAGATCAAGATGTTTCCCTTGAAGGGTCAGAGAAACATGCATGAGTAATATTTTCAAATTTAACATATAGTTTTTTTTTAAAAAATTTCTTGGGCCAGTGCTGGTCTTTAAAATTTAAAATCGAAGTGTGCATTCATTTTAAGCATTGGGCTTCTCTGTAACTTTGCAACCAGCCCGGTTTGAAGTAAAGGGGCGAAAGAAGCAAAAGGAGTGACAATGTCAATATATTTGATTTTTGGCTAATTGTTTATTTTAATTTAGTTCTATTTTTATTTTTGGTCTCCATTTGATTTCTAATAAATTAATTGGTTGCAATATCAGACTTTTGTCCAAATTATTTAGACGGAGTTAACTGTTGGCCACATGGATGTCACGTAGAAGCTACGTACATGCCACATGGAAGCTACGTACATGCCACGTGGAAGCTACGTACATACCACGTGGATGTCAAATTTTATCATGTATCTAGAACCAGAATGGCCAGTACTGAAATCGAAACGGCCTGTTTTGATTGCACTCATAGTGTGTAAATTTTGCATCCGGAACGACCAGTTCCAAATGTATTATTTAACACCAACACGTGCATCAAAACGAGCCGTTCTGGCATTCAAAACGGGTCGTTCTAGATTCAGAACGGGCCGTTCCAGAACGCCAACTAACATAGTGCACCAGTGTGGTTCAAAAATCGAAAGCAAACCATTTACACATACATAAATTTTTTTATCTAAAAAATAATATATTTTAAAAAATAAAAATTATATTCTTATATATATATATATATATATATATATTTAAATTATCGTATGTATAAAATATAAATTTCGAGGAGTTATTGATTTATCTTATATTTGTCAAACTTTTGTACTTTCTATTTATTGTTTATGTTGATAAAAAAAATTAAAATTGTAAAAAGGCTTAAATATGTTTTTAGTTCCTCAAATTTAAGATAAATTTGTTTTTGGTCCCTCAAATTTAAAACTGTTGTTTTTAGTCCTTGCAATTTTCAAAAATCTTATTTTAGTCCCTTAAGTCACCAATAACATATTTGAAAGTGACTAATTAAGACAGTTATGCAATATCAACCGGATTTAATGTGATATTTTCACTAATAGGGACACCAATAGGTAGATTTTATGCAATAATATTTGATAAATTTCTTAACAAAATTTGAATATAAGGACTAAATTAAGATATTTTGAAATTATAGGGACTAAAAACAATAATTTTAAATTTAAGGGACCAAAAATAGATTTACCCTAAATTTGAGGGACTAAAAACATATTTAAGCCTTGTAAAAATTTATATCACATATTAAAAACATCTTTATATGATAAATAAATTAAACTTAATTTTTATAAGATTTAACATATTTATTTATATGTTTTTATTATTATTAAATTATTATTAAGTAGGTTTTTAAGATTGTTATGTAACCAAACATTTTAAAAAATGTCTATGACAGATAAATATATAATATTTATAACATGTATTTTTAACAAAAATTAGGTTTAAATCTGTTAAATTATAATATAACATAATCTGACCTAGTTTATTTTCATCTTTAATCATAATTGTAGATATAAAAACTTTTAAAAAATAACTATAATATATATTTATACTTTAAAAAATTATATATATATAATTTTTAATATTACAAATATATGAATAAGTATTGTTATCACGATCTAAAATTTATGAATTTTGGAACTAGAACGGCCCGTTCTGGTTCCAGATGCATGACAAAAATTTGACATCCACGTGGCATCTACGTAGCTTTCACGTGGCATCCACATAGCATCCACGTGGCCAACAGTTAACTCCGTCTAAATAATTTGGACGGAAGTCCAACATTGCAACCAATTAATTTATTAGGGACCAAATTGAGACAAAAAATAAAAGTGGGACTAAATTGAAACAAATAATTATTATAAAGGAACAAAATAGGTTTTTAGCCTTGATTTTTTAGAGTTGACAACTTAACTATTCAATTTAATTATAAAAAGAAATAAAAAAATAACAAAATAACGTTTTATTTTTACATAATTAAATTAAATATTTAGTGCAACAATAAATACTAAAAGGCTACCAAAGGTAAAAAAAAATATCATCAATTACAAGGATAATAAGTAAATTTGTATATGTGAATAATGTCTGAAGTTACTCCAACTTTGATGAAAAATTCTTAATTTGATTGGGCACAAATATGAGTACAGGTATTACTCAATTTATTGAATCACGTACGAGGACGAAAATGGATATATATGTATTCATATTTATAGGCATACTTATTTTAAATTTTTTAAAATTTAATTTATTTTTTAAAAAATTTATGTAACATTTAGGGGTGTTTGGTATACAAAATAATTTTTTTTTTATAATCATGAATCAAGAATTTTAATTTTTCATATTTAGTAGCTATTTAAAAAAATCTAATAATATATTTTCCTAGAAATCATTTTTATTTTACTTTTCTATAAAAACATTCGGATGAGAGTCTAACTTTCCTAAGTGAAAGGAAAATTTTTATGTATTTAAAATTTTATTTCAAATGAAACTTAATTAATGTATTTTTATAATTGCTACTCTATATTAAAAAAAATTAATTTTTTATATTTTTACAGAAAAAATAGTTAATTTTTAAATAAATACAAAATAAATACAAGTATACCCGATGTCTAATAAAAACAAAAATAAGAATACAAATTTCACATCCAATAAATATGAAAATGAGAATAAGTATAAAATACGAAAACAAAGATAAAAACATAGATATTGAAATTTGTGCCCAACCCACCCGATTTCTTCCATAATCATTTATGCTCCTTCCTTAATCATTTATGCTCCTAAATGCCATGGGTCCATGGTAAAAGACAATATTCTGAATGCGCTTTATTTGAAGAAACCATCATTGGAAGTCAATTCAATCATATTTCCTTTTGGTCGTTTATTCATGGGATCAATGGGAATCAAACGTGACAAATATGATTCACACTAAAGGTGCAGAATGTTGAACTTAATTTTATCTGCTTTCAATGTATCTTGAAACAGGAAAATGATTCTTTAACACCTCCTTGGAGTGCATATAGTCATTGTCAATGAAAAGGTGAGGGTGGAAGGGAAGAGAGGAATTAGAAATGTAATTATTGATAGAATAAAAAAAATAAAATGGAAATATGTGATACAAAGAATAACAGGTGTGAGAGAAGAAAGTACAAAAATATTAGAGTTGTTTGAATTATAAAGGATAACCTAAAGTGATCATCATAGGTTGGCCCAATTTTCTTCAATTGTCTATCTTTTTCCATTTTTGCTTTCTGCCTCCATTATCTTTTATTTAATTCTTCTTTACACTTTCTCATCCGAAATCTCTCACACATTAACATAACGTCACAAATTTGCCTTGCATCACATGAAGAGAATTTTATGGTAGATATTATAATATAAATAATTGCATGCACAAATATATAACAAGATCCCATCTCAATCATTTCTAGTTGTCATGATAAGGTGATACCAACTTATTTCGACCACCTCACCTTCTACAAAAATGAAAAAGAAAAAAGCAATTCGTTCCAATTTCCAACCCTCTTCTCTGTGCAAAAGACGGTGAAGAATAAAGATAAAGGATCATCATATTCATATTCCAGCCCCTACATTAATTATTTTTTTGTTTAAAAAAATTTCTATCTAGGGATGGAGCAAACCAACAATCAAATCAAAACCCCATTTTTTTTTCCTTTAAAATATACAAACGCCATTGTCCTTGTGTGTGTTTGGAGCGTTTCATGGCTGAAAACAGAGAAGTAAGTACAATGGTGTATTGAAAAAAACCGTAGGTTATATCTCACCTAATGTGTTTTAAATACACCATTTATCTTGTAATAAAATTTATAATAAACTTAATCTCTCCAAGGAATTGGTCCAAATAGTACTAGACATATAATCTCTTTAAACAATATCTCATATTTAAATTTTATGTATGAAAAAAATATAATGAGATAAAAGTTTACTAAAAATGATAAACTAATAAAGTTAATATATATTTCTTACTATATTGACATGATTATAGAAAGAAAAAATAATAATTTACTGACGAATTAAGAAAGTGAGATAACTAATTAATAAATTATATATATATATATATATATATATAATAAGATTAAATAATTAAGTTGATGACAATGATATTAAATCGACTAAACAAAAGTTTTAAAAGACGACAATGATGACATTTTTTATCATTTTTAAATAAATTGTTGCATTTCTTTTTTCAAAAACCAGAGTAATGATGCTTGTATTTTTTAAGATGAAATTAGGATTTATTCCATGTATTATATTGAATGACTTAAAGACAAAAGTGGAACCTAGAAGGCAAATGATTTCGAAGCACACATGCAATCATGGACGCCCATGCTCATCTCCTTCTGTACTTGATAATATATACATTTGCTATGGGTCCATACACACACAAATAAATAAATAAATAAATATATATATATATATATATATATATATATATATATATATATAAAAGGTAGTAACTAGTAAGAAGGAGTTGGTGGAATTAACATAATTTAGATATGGAAATGGAATCTCTTGGCCAATTATACAAAAGGAAGAACTTTTTTCTATTTGAAAAATAATTATACAAAATTTTCAATAAACTGTGATGGTTATTACATTTACGAATCATTTACGAATTATTTATAATGGAATGACTAATATGAATATATATAATATAATATGTATATAAAAAATTAGTATAACTAAAAATAATTCTATAAATATATGTACAACCATCCAATAAAATATAATATAAATTCTAAGATATTAGTTGAATAATATCTATATAAAATTAAATTTGACTATATTGTTAACAAAATATGGTCTAATAGCAACTCCAAAAGCCTACTTCAGCTAGCCTTGTCCTGCTCTCATGAAGATCATGATCATCATAATCTAAATTACATGCAAAACATATAAGGACAAGCTAGATTTCAAAAAGAATACAAGTATAAAAAATAAAACATTTATACTACTCACCAACATGTTAATCATCTGATCACCAATTCATGGCTCACATCTTACAACAATTAACAAAACACCAATATGTTTGAAAAATAAACACAAAAGCAATTCAAACATTCCCTACAATCATACCATACCACAAGATATTCACACCATGCACATGAATATCATCAACTCACACAACATCATATACATACACCACAACAAATGTGTCGTCACACATTCCTCTACGAAGATATCTTAACATATTTTAGTAGTTTAAGAAGTTTGATCCTATTGAACCAACTAAATCATTTTCACACCTAATGCGTATGTTAGATTGACAACTAAAATGGAACACCAATCCCTCCTCTGATTTCTCAGATGTCGCCACTTACACTAGGAAAATCTTATTCCACCTTCAGGATTAATATAATTGGGTATAAGCATACCATGACTTTGGTACACATTACCAATTCACATATATATGAAATTAGTTCACTACCTATCCTCAAGGAACCACACAACCCTTTTAGTAAGTGGTTGAGGGTTATAGTCTTCGACTTCATACTTTACCCTAATATTGACTAAAAATTTAGAGGAGACTCAACAAAATCCACTCTAAGAGGTTCACACCTACTTAAAGAGGGTTTTCAATAACTGACCTCCTAGAGCGCCACAACAAGATTCTCTACATGGGATCTTCAACCTTTAAAAACAACATCTTTACTATAGTCCTAAGTCATTCCACATGTTTTAATGCCCATAACATTTTTAGCATCAACACCTCAACATACATCATATATATACATCATCCCAAGTTAATGCATATAGAGATCAAATCACACCAATCATGTATAGTATATCAATGCTCAACAACTCATCCAATAATAACATATCAATGCTCAATATCTCAACCAAGTATAACATGTCAATGCTTGACAACTTATTCAAGAATAACATATCAACGCCTATCAAAAGTTCAACCATAAGAATATGATCTTCCCTATCCTATATATAGCATGTCAATGCTCATCATCATCATACAATCATACAACATGCAATAGACTAAAAAATTCTATTAATGTTCACCATACAACTCACCAAACATCAATTACATGTAAAACAATCCATGTTAGGCACAACATGCCTTGCACTTGAAGCCATCAAGGTAGGGAGTTCTCTACCTCATCCATGCCCGACGCTACTCAACCCAATTCCGGCGTGGCTGAGGTGGAACTGCTAGGATCTCATGCCTAGCGTGACAAAATCTCACATCTAACCTCATGCCAACTTGAGAGATTCTCTCTCCTAAAGCTTATCGCCACTCCTTTACTGCTTAACACCAATCCAAACAAAGACAATTCTCTCACCTCATGCCTGATGCCACTCAAATCACGTCTAATGTTACTTCAATGCGAGACAACTCTCTCCCCTTGTGACATCCTTACTACCCCAACACATATATAAATATTAATCATATAAATAAACTAAAGAATAAAATTTTTAACGTTGGTAAAAGGGTTCACATAAAACCTTCATATTCATTTATTAATAACCAACATAATAATTGAAAATAAAACTTGAAAATTTACAAATTGTTTTCAAAATCATATTTACAATTCCAAATCCATATAAAATCTATGTCCTAAAAATCCTCTGCCCCGATGTCACAATATCAGAGCATACCCACAATTCAACTGTTGGCATTCTACTCGTAGCCGGATCTTCCTCACCTAAAACATCCACAATTTATACGGTGAGAAAAGAAAATATCTATATGCAAAATACATACAACCACATCATAATGAAATCTCATCATAATTCATATATATAAGCATGTATCATAATTTATCAATCCATCACCATCCACACAATTTTACGATTAACAATATCATTTCCACATCCATAATTCAAGCCAATCTTACAATTAACATTATGCCAAGACCTCGCCACATCTGACACAAGTGATACTGGTTAATTGCCTCACTCAACCCATACCATACTAGGGTTCGTATCATCCCTGATCATCCCGGAGTACGCTCGTCCCTGAAGCATCACCTACCCAGGGTTTGTATCATCCCTGATCATTCAGGAGTACGCTCGTCCCTGAAGCATGAGTGTGAGGAACCACAATCACATTACAATCCATACAGTCTCTTGCAAATAACCCTATGTCAGGGCTGCCATAATCGACATAAGTGGTGTGTGTTAACTGTCTTACTCATCCCACACCATGCTAGGGTCACGCCCTCCCTGTAGCACCACTTACCCAGGGGTCGTGCCATCCCTAGTCATTAGTGTGAGGAAACACATCGCAATCACATTCTTAATCATGTCCATACAACATCTCATCTCATATCACGATTCCATATCACATACACAATTCCATATCACATACACAATAGATAAGTCTAACAAAATAAGGATTTACACATCCCTCAAGCAATTCACATTTAAATCATCAATTCTTATTAAATAATATAATAACATTCATAAATTAATATAATAAACAATAGAATTATCAATTTAATATAATTTTAACATAAATAGTAAAATCTCCAATTGTCCCAAAACCTAGCTCACAGACACTTTTCTACAATTTCGTTCTCTTTCCCAGATCATCATTCTTACAAATTATTAGCATATTTATAATCCTCAACACATACAGAATCTAATGAGATCCTCAATTCCTCAAACAGAAATCATCCAATTTTCACAACCTAACTTACAAGCACTTTTCTATAATTTCGTTCTCTCTCCCAGAGCATCATTTTTACAAATAAATAATATATTCGTAGTCTTAAAGATATACAGAATCACATAAGACAATTAATTCTCCAAACAGAAATAATTATAAATTACTCATAACCCTAAGGGTTCTTCCTCTACCCAATTCCCTCATGTAACTCTACATATAAATAATCCATTTTTCTCCCGTACCTGGATAAATAGGAACTAGGGCAGAACCTCCTCCTCTTTTTTCTTAAACAGGGACCGGAACTAAAACTAGCGTAGAACCTCCTCCTCTAGATTCCTCTTGGTCTTCAGAAAGAAGGAGAGGGAAAGAAGAGAGAATAGAAGAGAAGAAAGAATGAGAATGAGAGGTGTGTGAAAAATGAGAAGTGAAGCCCCCTATTTATAGGAATTCTGGCTCACCTACCACTACGGCCCGTTTTAAAAGCAGAACGGCCCGTTCTGGGCCCTTCAAACCTACGTAAATTTCTCAACTAGAACGGCCCGTTCTAAAACTAGAACGGCCCGTTCTCAATCCCAACAGAACGGCCCGTTCCCGTTTCAGAACGACCCGTTCTCCAAACCAGAACAGCCCGTTCTCCAACTGAAACGGCCCGTTCTCAACTACATTTTTAGGCAAATTCTTTATTCCGGAACGGCCTGTTTCACTTTTGAAACGGCCCGTTCCGGGCAACAAATTGGGCCCAAGGCCCAGTGAAAATTGGGCTGTTACACCCCTCACACCCGATGCCAACAACCTTGTACCCGATGTGAGTAGAATAAAAGGCCTTTGTTGAAAGCATGTTTGACACCATGAAAAGCACATTCGACGCGACATTAGAATCTACATTTGCAAATCATGAAAATTGCGCTCAAAGACCTAAAACTCAACCCAAAATAAACATGCAACACACCAAAGCACATATAGACAACATCTACAACTCATTTCCATGTCCAAATCACACATGCAACACAAAAGACACCAATTCTACCAAAATCTTCTCTTGCATACCCAAAAACCTAAGGTCCAACACCCCAACCAAAATCATGCAATTTAGCCATGCAATTTCAACAACTCAACAGTCCATTCATGCTTTCAACTCATATTATACACAATAATAGAGTCCTAACTTTCTTTACCTTGATTTCGAGCTATCCAAAGGCAAAGACGAACGAGGAATAAGGAGATCGAGCTCTCTATCGAAACCACTCCGCATGACTCACCGAGAACAAATTATAAGCCACCAACTTCAAACAAAACACCAACAACGACCTCACTGGCTTGGGAAATCTATAAGAAAAGGAAAAAAAATCAAAATCCTCCAAAGTCCCTCTTTCTAGAATCTCTCTCTTTATATAGATTTTAAAGACTCAGTTTTTAACAAAAATCTTATATACATTTTCTTTTTAGGATCAACTAGACCTCAAACTATAAACTCCTTAAAACACCATAACACACACAACACTAATAAGTGGTATAGTGTTGGGTATTGGGCTCTTTTCCTATGTAGAGAAAAGGCCCAAAATTTAGAAGCCCAAATTTTGTGTCACTTAAAAACCAAGTGGAGAGGGGTCTCTAAAGGAATAAGAGAGAGAGAAAAATTACACAGCCGTCAGGGAGAGAAAGAAGAGAGAAAGAGAGCAGAAAATTTTGTCCGTATACACAGAGTAGTTTTAGTAAAATTGCGATCCTCACTTCGTTCACCGTTGGATCGGCCTGAAAATTTGACAGTAGGTTCTTAACACGGTGATCTTCGTTTTGACCGTTGGGATCGTGGATTGGAAGTTTGTGGTTGGAGAAATCAATTTCGTACAGTTACTCTAATTTGGGATTTCTTCTTCTTTATTCTTCGGTTGGAAGGCCTTGTTGCTTTAATATATCGTTTGGTTGTAAACATTTGTTTATGCATCTGATTAGACTCTCTTGTACCCTAATTTGATCATAGTGGAGCTTGATTGACTGGCTTATGTCTATGGATTTTTACTTCTCACATTGAGAGAGTTTTCCCATGTTAAAAATATTTGTATCTCTTTGTGATTATTTTCTGCCATTTATTTATTTTGTTGCTCCTGTTGGTTTTTGCAAGTTGGAGAAATTATTTCCGCTGCGTACTTTGGTACTCTTGATTATTCTGTTGTTGTTTTCCCTATCATATAGTGTTATAAAAAACATTATTCATTCACCAAAATATAAATATCCTTATCTTTCCTTTCCTTTAATGAAACTAGTTTTTGTTTATGCAATAAACTTAAATAAGCTCAGTTGATCATTGCATTGCATGATAAGAAGTCTACATGACTAACATATTTTGTACACTATTAAATTATGAGTTCTTAATTTATTGTTAAAATTAAATAATCTCAACGTATAAATTGTTGTTATAAATATCCATCAATAAAATAAAATATTAAATGTTTTTAAATTTTATAGACTTAATTTATATATTAAAAATTTTAATTTAATAGTTAAATCATTAAAATTTAATATATAATATAAATTATTGAAAAACAAATTTAGATACACTTATTACAATAAATGAAGGATTCCCTCTCTCTCTATGTATTCAAATTGGTTAAATGTTTAAATATATATACAGATCTTTTATTTTACCGCTTAAAAGTAAATTTTCAAGAATGTAGACGCGAGTATTGAAAAAAATATTTTAGACATTATTTATTAAGTTAATCACTTATATACTGCTAATGTATAATTTTTTTTTACACTGATAACCAATCATATCTTTTAACAGTATTATGTCAGTTATTTATTTAATGAAATAAAAATAAAATAAAATAATTTAAAAGATTTGATTAGTTACCAATATAAAAAATGTTATATTAACAATATATAGATGATTAACTCTTATTTATTATCGTAACATGTTTCCGGCATCTTTCTTCTCATGATGATGGTGTGAAAAAGTAAAATTTCCATAAAAATAGTAGAAGTTACATCTTCTTGTACTCGTGACTTTTTTTTTCTTCCTAATTATCTTTTCTTTATATTTTAAAAATATTTCAAGAAATGTTAAAACATAATCAAATATACTTTCTAAATATATTTGATAATAACATTTAGTTAAAATATTTATGAGAATCACATTTCTAAAAGTATGATAAGACACCTCGAAACAAACATCCTTAATATTTAAGTAATTAACATTAATTTATAAAAATTATAAATTATAAACTTCTTTTCAATATTAAAGTGTTGTGTAGCAAATATATGTTCCATGACCATCATAATATGATTAAATTATATGAAAGTTTAAATTTCATTAGTTAAATCTACAAATTTTGTTAAATTGTGTTCATGAAGTCATCCAATTTTATTGACCACCAATGGGACAAAGACTGGTTGATTTGTGATAGAAGTGAAAGTCGTAGGAGCTTCTAGAAACCAAATCATGGCTGCTCCATGGACCATGGTTAGTAATCAGCAGTCACGGGTAAAAAATTCCTAACACTACTCTGACAGATAAAATTAAGTGAGACTCTTTATAACTATAAATAAAATATCTTATTCTAGGTAGTCTTAAACAAGTTGACCAAATTAACTAATGACCATGTCATGTGAGTATATAATTAATCATCCAGTCACATATTTCAGTTTTGTGTCATCAATTCCCAGATTAAGTCATAAATATTTTATTTATTATTATGTAAAGGTGACTATAAATTAATTTTGACATACTAATTAATTTTTTTAAAATAAAATCTACAAAAAAAAAATGTTATCCATCAACAAAGATTAGTTTTTAAATTATTTTTTTTAATAAAAAGATATATAAATATCCCTATATTAATTTCTTTCAACACGCAAATATTTTTTAATTTCCTTTTTTTTATCAAGGTTTTCTTTTATACGGATAGTAAACAAAAATTATTAAAAATTTGTTTGCAGGTTTTCTAAAGTTGGATTATATTTCTTAACATTTTAGGTGATGACATTTTTCTTAATTTTTTAATTAAAATCTTTCACTCGTTATAATTTTTTTTATGAGTAATCCTTTTTTAAACATTCGATTATTTTTATCATTATTGATTATTTTTATAAATTAACACAAGATTTTTAAATGTACTTTATCTTCATTAATATATTTTTTTTTATAAATTTTTCAAAAGGTTATACATTTCTAAATTACTTTAAATTAAACACACTTAAAGTTCTCAAGTGATAAAATGTTAAAAAATAATTATATCTTATTATATAAGTAATACTAATTAATTTTTTAAGTCATTCATTATCAACCGCTACTAGAAAAATGTAATTTTTCTATAATTTTTTTTTTAAAAAATATTCGCATAATTTTTTTACAAATTTTCTTATAATAATAATTTCACAATTTTTTTTACGAATATATTTATGAAAAATAATTTACGAATATTTCTTACAAATTTTTTTATGAAAAATAATCTACAATAAATTTTTGCAAATTTTGCTACAATTTTAATGATCATAAATTTTTTTTTCATGGTAAAAATTTGTAAAAAATATTGTAAGAATTTTTTTTTTTGCAGATTTTCTTGTAAAAATAAATTCGTAAGTGATGTTTACTAAATGGTGAAAAAATTTCTCAGGTAACTTTTTCTGCGAATTTTTCTGTCAATTTTAATCCGCAAAAAAAAATATTTTTTTAAATTTATAAGTTTAATAATTAAAATATTTTTAATTAGAAAAATGTTATTTTACTAAATTATTTATAGATATATCATTATAATTAATTATAATTATAATTAAATTAAATTAAATATATAAAATTTTATAAATATGATAAATTAATGATAATGTATTTTAATTTAATGATAATTTATAAAATTTTAAAAGTAAAAGTATTTACTTGATAAAATATTATATCACTAAATTATTTATAAATATTTCATAAAAATTAGTTTTAATTAAAAATATTAATGAATTAAATATTTATTTTAATTAAATACTTCGGATGAATACAGTGTGTTCATTTGAAAGTTGAAGAATTATTGATAGAATTTGTAGTAATTTTTTTGATTTTTTTTGTAAGAAATTTTTCTGCAAAATTTCTTGCGAACAACTTTGCATGAAACTTTTTTGCGAATTTTTATTTGTAGGAAACTTTCCTGCGAGTTTTTTTCACATAAAATTTCACAGGAAATTTTTTTACGAGTTTTAAAATTCGTAAAAATATATTATCCACGAAGATATTACTTGTATATAAAATTTCGTAGAAAAATTCGTAAGAAAAGTCCCATATAATAAGAGAAATTCTAATAGTGAACTATATAGTTTCATATTTATAAATTCTTAATTTCTAAAGTTTTGATATGATTAGAATGTTACATATTTTTTAGAAATTTAATTATTTATCAATTATGTTAAATTTTATTGGTAATAAATGAACATTAATTTTAAATAATATTTTAATTTAAGATAATTTATTATATTAAAATATAAAATAACAAATGTTTTGTAAATAATTAAATAAAAAACGTTGCAAGTTGGGTAGTGAGGACCTACGTCTACTTCCATTGATGGTGCCGTACGACAGCTGACAAATTAAATTTAACGAGTCCAACCAAAAGGCGTCATTCATCAGGCCCAAAAAAAGCGAATTTAATGTTACACTTATTCAACACGCCTTGGACTCACGCAACAACATGTTTCATAGTAACTTAGTAGTAACAATGCCATCTTTTATAATGTTATGTTATTTTCACCTAGCCCACTTTTCAGTACCAAACTTTTTTTTTAGATTCCCATCAAAGATATCTCTATTAATATTCCTATTGAGAAGCATAGATTATTAAAGTGATGCTTGCTCTTTAAATGAGGTCTTTTTCTGTACATACAATTAGAAATTGAATATATGACATGTTAAAAAGTTTAATTATTTTTCAACTGTGTTAGATTATAATAATCACATAACCAAACAAATGATTGCAATAACCTGTTCTTATTAACGACTTTATTAATGTGATTTTTTCAAATGAGTTTTCAAAATTTAAGGTTTTTTAGTTGTTAGAATGTGACCAAAGAAAGGAACCAAACCAATGAGAGGAAATGAGAGAACCATCGAACAGAGAAGGGGAACAAAATTACATTGTTAGTAAATATATCAAATATACAAGTTAAATTATTTTTTCTTTTGTTTTTTTGGATAAACCAAGACTTTAAGTTGTGAGATACTTCTATGTTTTTAAAAGAAAATAAAAGAAACCAATTAGTGATCATAGAAGATTAAAGTCAATCAACTTAATTTGAGATGAGTGACGAAAGATTTACGTTTTTTAATTAATCAAGTAGTTGAGATTTAAATTCAACCTAAGAGAGATTGATTACTCATTTAAGTATCTATTAAAATTAAACTATATTAAGAGAAATTATTTGTGTGTTTGACAAAAATATTCCTTAAAAAAAAAAGAAAAAAAAAACTTAACACCTTAGGAGGCTAACTAACAACTTAACCTAACAAAATAATAGAATGACACAATTTGTAATTAATTAATCAATTCATACATTAGAGAGCATCCGGCTGCATGTGGTGCCGGCCGGTGCTGGGCTTCGGGTAGCATGTGGGATGATTTTTCTTATATATGTAAATTAAAACAAGATGAATAAATTACTAATTTGTTTAAAAGTAATTAAGTTTAATACTATTTTTTTTTACAAAATTGTAACAAACATGTGCTTCCGATGTTGTAATTTTATTTATTTTAAAATATAATATATCCTTGATTATTTATATTGAATTATTGCCTCTTAGCAATTAAGTTTAAATATGTTTGTATTTTATGTAAATGTTTTTTTTTTTTATCCTTATAAGAAATTATGTTTGATTTTTGGGTTCTTGAATGAGTAAATCAATATGCCTTTCAAATTTATGTTTGAGGAATTCTAAAGTGTCCGATTTAAGGAATCTATATTCATTAATTGAAGAATAAGGTACGCGAGTTATTATAAACTTTTAGTATTAACATTTCAATAGATATATAAAAGAAAACTTATAAGCATCAGAAAATTTCATGCTGACAAACACCATGTTCATTTCTTCAAGTAAGCAATCCTAATGAACACAACTATTATGTGGTAAATTTTTTTCACTAAATATTTAACTAATTATATATCTATAAAACTTAAATTAGAAATCAGTAATTAAATTAAAATAACTTTTAAATATTTAACATAATTACATATTTAGAATTTAAATTTGAAATTATTAATTAGATTGAAATAACTTGTTATTAGTTGTTCGTAGGCATGACAATCCAACCTGCTCTCATAGGTACCGCCCGAACCCGTCCCGATTTGGATGGGAAAAACCTGTGTTTATCAGGTTCGGGTTTTTTCCGATTGATAAAATCGGGGGCGGGGCGGGGACAGAGATGTTAATACCCACCTCGTCCCCGCCCCTGCCTCCGTACTGTCTCGCTTAATAATATAATTAAAAAATTATTTATATATATATATAAACCAAAATAAAAAATATTTATATATAAAAATTTATATTATTTTATTTTTTTTTATTTTTTTAAATTGTTCATATTTATTTAAAAGAAAAAAAAAAATTAAAAACGACGACGGGAACAAGACAGAGAAACCTGAACCCCGCCAGAGATGGGGACGAGGACCCAGATTTTACTCCTAGCGGATATTAGGAGCGGGAACGAGACGGTTTAAATTTGCGGGAATGGGAGGGGAATCTAAAGCCCGCCCGTTGCCATGCCTAGTTGTTCGACATGCTGGTTTGTAGTTTACTTTTTACATTTAATAAACAAATGCGTTTTTCAACCTGATACTAATTGATTGTTTAGTGTGATATAAAAATGAAGAATGGTAAGATATTAAGAAAAATAACATAAAAAAATACAAGAGGTGAAAAATTGATTAAGAGTGCAGCTTGAAAAAGTAGAGTAATAGTTCCTTTCCATTGTTGTGTGAAAAATGTTTTATTGGCCTTATTTATGGAGGAAAAAGTGATTGACAGTGGAGATAAATAGGGTAAAAAGTGGACTGGTGGAGACATTAAGGCAAAAAAACCAATCCCTGGCATCTCAAAACAAAATTTTAAATGAACATTTTAAATGATGGTGAGCATGTGTCCCCAGTCTACGAATTGGGTCCATCCCTATGCCTAGGCTGAGTAGATTATGGTGCAATAGGTCAAGAGTAGTCAACTGAACCAACGTGTCAAATAAAATGTTCACTTAATCTAGACTAATCGCCTCCCAAATTAAAATATTTCTCAACCAAAAAACAAAAATGAGAATGGTCCAAACATTGACCCCTTCAAAAAACACTTACTAGTAAAGTAAAACAACCATTGTGATACGAGAGTTCAACACACACACACACACTAATGTCACTCTTATAAATCATATGGAGATTCATACATATGTGAAGAACTATACTCCATATGGGTCTCCCTCTATCTTTTCTTAGTCACGGTCCAAAATTCTTGAAAATAGAATTTTATGAAATTACATTGATGAAAGCGAAAGTTGTAGTGCATTACTGCATGGATATAATTAATGGGTTTCATTTCAATATGAAAGCAGATTCAGTATATGCGGCTGATCAAAGCATCTGAGTGTGAAGGCTCCAAAATTCAAACCCAAAAGATAATTGTGATGACCATGTTTGAGTATAATAGAAAGTGGCTAGATACAATTAAACACATGGTGAGAGAAGTGAGCACTTGTATTATGGGGCAATATTAGCAGCCAAGGCTTGAAGATGATGCAGCATGCAATAATTACTCAAACAGAGCCATGCTCATGCAAGTGAAGAGACCATGAACTTTCCTTTTCTATAAGAGGTCCCACATATGCTCTCATCTCATGATTTGTGATTTGGAATTGGGACGACTCTCTGCATTTCCAAATGCTTTTGAACTCGATCTCTGATTAACATTTTCCAGGTAACATGCCACAACAAAAGCTGTGTAATTGAAGTTAGGGGTGGAAATAAGATGGACACAACATGATTTTTTGCTTAAATAAGTTTAGCAAATTTAAAATATTTAAAAGATACTATGTGCTTGGTTTGGTGATAGAAAACCATGGTAAATACAAAATCCAAGGTGAATTCACTGTATTTGTTGTTTCCAAAAATCATTGAGTTCAACCCACTATCAACTCAAACACACATTACAATAATCAGACCTACATGTTTATCGTATAGTTATATTATTTTATTTTACTTTTCTTAAAAAAATATAATGTTGACATGTAACAACAATTGCTAGTCGTGTATCAAGGAAAGAGGCGAGAAGAAAAATAGGTAAGTTAAGACTTTACAAGAGTCTAACTTAACTTGTTGATAGATATAAAACATAATCTGGTTTAAAATTTTGTTTTATAATCAGACTTTTAAATATGATATAACTTTATCCTCCAATAAATTAACTTTTTTAATTTGACCCTTTATTTGGTATTTTTATTATTATTATTTTTTTACATTTGACCTTTATGTATGTTACTATGCTTAATATTTCAAAAGATAAATAAATAAATTGTTTTAATACATCATAAAGAATTTAATATAATAATAATACTAACAAAAAATTATTATTCATAATTTGACCGATAAAAGACTTTTTGAATTTTAAAAAATTAGAAATTTTTTTTATCAAATTTAAGAACTTAAAACTAATGAATTAATCATAATCTATATTTATTATAAAGATGATATATTTTGGTAACTACCCCTTTAATCTCCACTTTTTAGTGGACTATTATACTCCTTAAAATGTAAAAAAAAAAAAAAAAATCTTATATTTTTTCTAAATAACTATATGCAACTTTTAATATTTGTTTGTGTAATTATTAAATGTACGAAGTACCTCGATCTCTCTAGTATATATTAAATAAATAAATCCTTATAAAAGTATTAATTTACTTTATTTCTAAAATATGTATGATCTAACTTGACATAATTAACTTGATTAACTTAACAAGGGCTAGATTTTCAATCTATAAGTATGATATGATAAAAAGAGAAATAAAAAGAAAAATGAGTATTGGTTAGATGTTTGAAAAATGAGATGTTAAAAAAAATCATGATCCTATTTTATAAAGTTAAGCCAATATCAAATTTTTTCCAGTCATTTCATTATTTAACAATTATACGTATGATGTCCTTAAAAAAAAATTATATGTATAATTGATTCAAAATTATCTTAACTAAATGAAATGAGGTCCTTAAAAAAAACTAAATGAAACAACAGGTTTAAATAAGATTAGTTTAGTTAATACACAATTAACATTTTTTTAATCTATGTAATGAAGGATAATATTATCTCAATTTATAATAAGTGTATATTGATCTTGAAAGATAATACTCTTTCTATTATATAATAAGTGTAAAATACATTTCTCCGTAATTTCTGATACTTCTCTTTTTTTTTTTTTTTTTTTTTTTTTTTTTTTTTTATAATACAACTTGAATAATAAGTTTTCATTTATTATTTTCTAAGCCGTTTCATTTTTTTTTGTAAAAAAAAAAAAAAACTAGTCAAACTAGCAGTAGAAAGGTAGAACTTAGAGTTAGAATACCATAGGTTATATAGTTGTGATGGCAGTTTATACATATAAAAAAGAATATTATATACGAATTTTGTTTCTTTCATTGTTTTTATTACTATTATTCGTGTAACGAACTCTAGAGCGGAGATAATTTATAGAGTCAGCAGCATCCACCTACTCATGACTGGCTCATGAAAAAAGATGGACACTGGACAGCGCACGGAATTTGTGCAGATATATTCAGAAATTTTAATGTCATTTTTTAACTTAAATTAAATGTTCTACCAAAAAGGTAAAAAGTAACTGTAGGGCAAAATAAGAGGACCGTAAATTATTATTCCAACTTTTAAAGTAATTATTTTATAACTAAAAATACTCTTATTGATAGATAAATTTATTTTGGTTGGACCTGGTCCAAATAAATTGGATATTGTTATTCATGATGGAGAGAAAAAAGGAGGGAGCGGTGACAGTGAGCATTTATGTGCAGAAAACGGAGGACACGTGTCAGAGTGAGGTGGCTGAGCGAAGTTGATGACGCGGTGAGTGACGCACGTGGGCTTGCACACGCTTTCCCCACAGTGTTGGAGCGTGTGAAGATGTAAAAGAGAAAGAGAAAACGAGTAGTTTGATTTTTAACCGAGAGAGAGAGAGAGAGAGAGAGTGACACGTAGGAGCAGAGAGTGTGAGTGTGGGCCCGCTTTCTCTTTCGAAGAAAATGCCACGTCAGTTATCCAACCACCGTCTGCCGTCCCCTCCAACTCTCTCATTCTTAGCTGTTGTTCACTCTTTTCCATTATTTCTTTCCTTTCTTCTTCTTCTTCTTCTTCCTCTCTCAACTCTTCTACGCTTCTTTTCTTCCTTCTTCCTTCCAATTCAGAACATGCCCACTTGGTGGGGTAAAAAGTCCAGCAAGACCAAGGACCATGGCGCCACCAACCTCCTTCACTTCAACTTCACCAAGCCCAACACCAACGGGCCCAGGCCCAAGAGCTTCGACGACGCCTCCTCCGGCCTCCCCTTGCCTCGCCCCGCCGACCAAACCCTCGCCTTCGGATCTGCCTCCCTCTCCGGCTCCAGCGTCAGCTCCACCGGCTCTTACGATGATCACGCTACACAGATTAATATTAATTCCTCCAAGTTCGTAATTCTTCTACATCCTTAGATTCCATTCCATTCTTTTTTAATTTTAATTTACCTTTTTTTTTTTTTTTAACCTAGCTTCTCGGGTTTGTCGTTAGCTTACTCATTCATCCGATAAACTCGCCTTTTCTCCGACCATCATTGCATACTTACTTCATTTATGGGATTCCTTTTTAGTTTTTCTTCTCCCCGTGGTTGTTTCTGTTGTTTCAATATTTCTGCCTTTTGTGGGGGTCTTCTTCTACTAGAATTGGGATTATCCGCTCCGCAAATTGTCTTTTCAAATTCTCAATTTTGCTGCTCTTCACTCATTATTTGGGGGAAAATGAAGATCTAAATCTTGATGCACATATTTGTTAAGACTAGGTCTTATATTCCTTTTTTATATGTAGCAAGTTAACTACCGGTTATCCACTCAGACCCCAGTTATGGCTTCTTAGACATCTAAATTGATTTAGGGTGAAATTTAAGCAAAATATACTCAACTTATTGTTTTTCTATGAATATTAAATGGTTGTTAATTCTAATTATGAAATATGGGACTGGGAGGCCCGAGGATGTAACTTACAATCTACATTCATTTTAGTGGGAATAGTTTAAAGAAAAGGGACACAGAGAACATGGATTGTTTAGTTTGTTTGTTTCTCCATTATGCTGCTGAACGAATCCATGTTGTTTCTTTTTGCTAGAGGGCAAGGTGATATGAAGTTCAGTGCGAGGTCAAAAAGCCCGGGTCCTGGGTCAAGAGGGCCCACCAGCCCAACATCACCTCTTCATCCAAAATTACATGTTTTGAGTCTAGACTCTCCTACAGGCAGGCAAGAAGATGGAAGGAGTGAATGTCATCCGTTGCCTCTTCCGCCAGGTTCTCCTACGAGTCCTCCTACTTCTCTTTCCAACACAAGAGCAAATGGAATGACAGAACAGACTACCGGTAGCCTTTCCAAATGGAAGAAAGGAAAGCTTCTAGGGCGGGGAACATTTGGGCATGTTTACCTGGGATTCAATAGGTATTTGGAGTTGTTTTCTATTTTCCAGTGAAGGAATTTTACTTTCAATTTTCTTTTTGGGTTTGGCTGCAACAACTTTATGTCGTGTATAATTTTCACCCCCCGAATTAAAGGAAGAACTTCTTGTGGTTTTTGCTATCAGTGATTGGAATGAGTAGGTAAATCTTTAGGTTACAAAGGAAATATCACAGTGCCAGTTGTTATTGGCAATAGAAAAAACAGGCTTTGAAGTACAACTATGTTTATGGAATGATGTCATCAGCCTTCTTTCAGAATGTACACTCTGTCCCGATGTCCATATTACGGACAAGCTACTGAAATTATATATATTCTGCTTCCTATGTTTGTTCTACCTCTCTAAGACGCTTGTGTTGCAACTTTGATAGTGATAGTGGACATATGTGTGCAATAAAAGAAGTCAGGGTTGTCTCTGATGATCAAACATCAAAAGAGTGCCTCAAACAACTTAATCAGGTAATTCTATTATCTTTCAAAGATTTATGCATGATGCCTTAAGCCTTAAGAACTGTTGCGTTGGAGTTTGTTTTGAGATGTCTGATCATCATTTAACCTGTACCATGTTCTTCATTCGATTGCAGGAGATCCATTTGCTCAGTCAGCTTTCACATCCAAACATTGTTCAATACTATGGGAGTGATTTGGTATGGCTAAAATATTCCAAGTTTTCAATCCTGTATGCCATGTAATACAAATTATAGCTGTCTGCACTTAGAGAAAGAGAGAACAAAATTGATAAATGAGATCCATTTATAAATATGTATGAGCCATGTTTGCAGGGAGAAGAAGCACTTTCTGTTTATTTGGAATATGTCTCGGGTGGTTCTATTCATAAATTACTTCAAGAATATGGGGCCTTCAAGGAGCCTGTCATTCAAAATTATACCAGGCAGATTGTGTCTGGACTTTCCTATCTTCACGGGAGAAATACAGTACATAGGTAGTTTGGTTACTCAAGAACTATTTATAACATGAAATGTGTCTTTACTCCTTTTTAGAGTATTGATAAGTTTTTATTTTTCACAGGGACATCAAAGGGGCTAACATACTTGTTGATCCTAATGGTGAAATCAAGCTGGCAGACTTTGGAATGGCTAAACATGTAAATTTATCATATGAATGCTTTAAAGAAGTTATTGCTTCCGGTAAAAATGTGAAATAAAATTTCCCAATAATCAAGTTGTAAAATTTTAAGGAGAGTGGATACTTAAAAGTGTTTCTTTTGCCCCAGCTTAATATTTTCTGTTCTATTAATATCGGAATGCCTAGTGGCAGAGATATTTCCCTTTACTCTCTTGAATGCACATGATTTCTCTCACAATTGTGCACACCTACATAGAGAATGAGATCTTGAGTGCATCTGTCTCTCACACGTGCATTGCGCTTTTCCATCTCTGTTCTGTCTTTAATATTGTAATGGTATATGTCATAAGCATATATGATGGGGTCTCTCTTGAAATGGACTAGAATTTTATTAAAAATGGTATGGGAATAGTTTTGAAATGTATAATTTTGTGTTTTGGTTGGTTTCGGATTGTGAATTCTGATTGTTCTTATCCAGATTAATGCATCTGCCTCAATGCTTTCTTTCAAAGGGAGTCCATACTGGATGGCACCTGAGGTGAAGTATTTTCCCCTTTTCACATCTTGTAATTTCTTTTGAACAAGAACATCCTTCACTCTCCTCTCTTCCACTTTAAGTTGTAATGTAACCCGATCTTTGCTTTCACAGGTTGTAATGAATACAAATGGCTATAGTCTTCCTGTTGATATATGGAGCTTGGGATGCACAATTCTTGAAATGGCAACATCAAAGCCTCCTTGGAGTCAGTATGAAGGGGTGCGATTTTGGATATTTAGAACTAGCATTTATTTGCATTTTTGTAATGAGCCTATTTGAAGAGTATGAAGGGCCAACATTGTTTTTTTATGTCTGTAATAAACAGGTAGCTGCAATATTTAAAATTGGTAACAGCAAAGATATGCCTGAAATTCCTGATCATCTCTCAAGTGAGGCAAAGAATTTCATTCAGCTATGCTTACAAAGAGATCCATCAGCGCGCCCAACAGCTCAAATGTTACTGAATCATCCCTTTATACGAGATCAGTCAGCAACGAAAGCTACAAATGTCAGAATAACCAACGAGGCTTTCCCCAACATGTGTGATGGAAGTCGGACACCGGTATAGTCCTCAATGCTAATTTATTTTATGTTGCTTTGGCATCTTGCAAGCTAATTCCTGCTTATCATGACATAATCATTGTAAAAGTGGGTTCCATTCTCATATGATTAAGATGTTCATGATGCAATCATCTTGATATTTGGGTGATTTCAGCACTTGTGGTTTTTCCACTACTGGATAACATGTGATAATGATATACATATTGCCTAAATTCGACATACTACTAATTTATTTTATGTTGCTTTGGCATCTTGCAAGCTAATTCCTGCTTATCTTGACATAATCATTGTAAAAGTGGGTTCCATTCTCATATGATTAAGATGTTCATGATGCAATCATCTTGATATTTGGGTGATTTCAGCACTTGTGGTTTTTCCACTACTGGATAACATGTGATAATGATATACATATTGCCTAATTTTGACATACTGGGTTGTTGTCTATGCCAAAGTGCTATAATACTATGTCGGGATTTTATCTCAGTCTGTTTAGGTCTTTTTTGCTGTATGTATTATATAGCTCAACTTTACATGTTTAGTATTATCAATTTAAAATAATAGATTGTAAATATGTAGTAACCATATAGATGAAGTGGTTTCTTCAAATCACTTGTTGCAAATTGGCAATGAAGTATGCTTTGTTTTTTTATTGTCTAGAGTTAGTTGTTAAGCACTGATGATACATTTTACAATCAGGTAAGGTAGAAAAAAAACGATGATTGTCTTAGGTGTGTTTTGGCGGTTATGTTTGTGTATATTATTAATAGGCTACTTACATTTCCTTTGGAATTTGACAATATATATATGTTGCGATTTTGAAGTTGCAGTGTCTGAAATCCATTTGAATGGCCAGTGTTGAGCTGGGGTTAACTTCCTCTTTATTTAACTTGCTTTACAGCCAGCTTTAGAGTATTCCAGTAGAAGAAGTTTAACTTCACTGGATGGAGATTATGCAACAAAGCCAATTCCTGTAAACCCACGAGCAGCAAGGAGTCCAAGGTTAAACATTTGGCCTTTCTCTTATTGCGGCATGGTTATGTATCTCTATGTATATGCTAAATCATTTTTATGCTATTGGATTGACTTGCTATTGTAACTTCCTTGTTCAGAGATAACACGAGAATGATCACCTCTTTACCAGTATCTCCCTGTTCAAGTCCAATGCGACAGTACGGGCCAGCACACAAGAGCTGTTTACTTTCACCTCCTCACCCAACTCACGCAATGATGGGACAAAATACCCTCCCGTCATATCCAATGAGATCAAATGCTACATTCACTCTTGATCCTTTCCATGAAACATCTTTTTACAAAGCCCACACACCAGGTGGATCCCCAAGAACAAGACGCATTTGAGTTGCTGATTGTAAATACCTCTAAAATCTTTTTGGTTTCCCCGGCATGCATGCCTTGTGGTCTGGCTGAACTCCAATCCGCACTCTCATAGTACGAACTCTATCTAAAGGATTTTGGTCAATTCTTTTATGCATGAGAACTAAACAACGGTACAGTACAAGTGAGGTGTAGGAGCTCTTGATGCAGGGCAGGCATTGAAATGGGGACACCGTGCTGCTTGTAACAATTTATTGATTACTGTAAATGCAAGGTGTTTACTGTTTGTAGTAACGCATATTTTGTATATTGTTAGTTCATGACAGGAGAAAAAGAGCAATTTTTCATACATACTCTTTCTCTTTTTTAAATTATGTATTTTTATCCGAGAATGATACGTGTTTATGGTGTGGAACTCGGTTCCGGTTCCAAACCAGCCAGAATGATGGGCTTGAAAGTTGAAAGAGCCAGCGAGTCCTGAATGTCCAAAATATAAATTGGAAGCAATTTTATTATTGCGCATTGTACTCGGATTATTTCTTGCAATCAAATAATTTTTCTTTACTGTACTGCTACATATTATAATGTAGTTAGCCGACTTTTTTTTTTAATATTTTTTTTATACTTTATCAACTTAGATGACAGATCCCGAATAACCGACGATTGTGCATAATCAGGATAAAGCTTTTTAAATATGTTTGTCATAACATTTTTCATATTAAATGTTTATTATATATAAAGTTCATATATATTTTCAGTCCATGTAAAAGGAATTAGTTTTGGTTGCAACTTTTTTTTTTCTATTAATTTTTTTTCTATATAATTTAAGATTATTATTTTTGATTTATATTGTTATATTATGTTAGTGTATGATATATCTAAGTTTTTTTATAATAAATATTATTTATCTTCTTTAAAATTATTGTTAAGAATTAAAAATAATGATTTTAAATTTTAGAAGGATAAAAAATTAAATAAAAAATATATTTTTTTAAAATTAAAATATAAATTTGTTTATTTTATATAGATTAAAAATATATTTAAGTTAATAATTTATATTGTAACAAAATATTATTATTGATAATTTATTTTAAAATATTAAAATTTAATTATAAATAAAAATTAAAATAAATAAGAAGCTAGTTTTTTTAAAAAAAAACTCTTTCATGTAAGAAAAATATTTTAAAACATTTGAATAAAATAAAAATCTCTAAAAATACTCATTCATATTTAATATATGGGATAAATATAATAAATCTTTATATTGCGATTACATTTTAATTAAATTAATAAGATATATTCTAATATTAAATGAGAATAATATAGTTTATTTATTTATAAATGTGTATTTATTACAAATTTTAATTACAATATAATTTATATATTAAATTTTTTATAAAATTTAATTACATAAAAATATGCATTTTTCTTAAAAAATTAAACATAATAAAATACAAACACATTCATATTTAAGTTTTAATAATAATCAATTTTAAGGATTAATAATATATTAATTATCAGTAAATTGCAAATCGTTTTATAAACAAGTTTGTGAAGTTCTATAATTAAAGTCATAAGAATGATTTTAGATCGATTCATAGTCCTATTAAATTAATTTTACGATTTATTTACTTTAATTAGAAGAGCCAAATTTGATTTTAAACATTCACGTTGAAGATTCCGCGGGAAGCTTTCTCGTCTTTGAAGAAAGCTCCGCAACTGTGATACGCATCACACCCAAATTCACATTCTAGGGTTACAAAAATTGGAATCTGAAACCCGAGTTCAAGGTTTTCGTTCTCACCTTTCGATAAACAATTCAACCAGAAGAGAAGATGGTTACGGTTAGGAGTTGACGGTGACGGAAGAGAGAAGAGAAGATGCCGATCGAAATGCCGAAGGGGTTACCGTTCTCGGTGGACACGTGGACTCCGTCGTCGTCGAAGAGACACCATTTCCTCACACACGCTCACAAAGACCATTCCTCTTCCATCGCTTCACACTCTTTCTTTCCGATTTACTCTACTCGTCTCACCAAAACGCTTATCCTTCAACAATACCCTCAGCTTGATGCTTCCTTGTTTCTGGACGTAGAAGTAGGTCAATCCTTCATCGTCGATGACCCCGCCGGAGCCTTCACTGTCACCGCTTTTGACGCCAATCACTGCCCTGGTACTACTTGCTTCAATTATTTATCTATATTTGTTTTTTCATTCAACTATCTGCGTGTTTGGATTCACATCTATAATCATTAAAATCTGGCTAATGTGATTTTGGATGTATGTTCGCCTTTAAAAAAAAAAAAATTATTTTGAGGAAATGGTAGTGTGTTTGTGTAATATTCAAAAAATGATTTTTATTTTTCATATTTCATGGTGATACCATTAAAAATGTAGAAAAGATTATTTGTTATTTTTCCTTCAATATGAACAAATAATTGATTACTTCTCACCATGAAGTAAATCTAAACATACTACATTTCCATGTCCAAAATTGATTTTGAGGCGAAGTAACTTTATAATGTGGTTTGGATAACTGCCGAGAATCAATTCTACTCCCTCAATCATAGTGATACCATGAAAGAGTATATGCAACTATTTGTTGTTTTGCCTTCACTGTGAAAAAATAATTGATTATTTCTCATCATGAAGTCAATCCGAACATATTGTTGGATAGATTTTGTGCTGATTAAAAATCTTTATAGGGTGAGTTTTACTATTGACTTGCTTTCAGAAGAAAAGGATCAAAACATAAATCACATCATTTCAAAATTAATTTTAATCAAAATTAATTTGGTAAACGCTTATCGAATCATATGCATTGTAGACCATTTATGGTTGGAGAAGGTGCACATCATCATTATTATTGTGTTTGCTTAGGACAAAGATTCATTTGGTTTATTCTGTTTGGAATGCATTGTTCAGGGGCGGTGATGTTCTTATTTGAAGGCAAATTTGGTAATATTTTGCACACGGGAGATTGCAGGCTCACTCCTGAGTGTTTGCTCAACTTACCTGACAAGTATGTTGGGAGGAAAGGGAAAGAGCCGCGATGCCCTCTTGATTGTGTTTTCTTAGACTGTACATTTGGCAATTTCTCTCAGGAGATGCCTAGCAAGCATTCTGCTATTCAACAGGTACCTTTTCACTCTACCTGAGACTAAATCCCCCTCGTTTTTTTTGTTATGTTTAGTTTTGTGCTAGAAGGGATAGCTGTATTTTTTAGATGACCACCTTGGTTGTAGTAAGTTGCTTGTATTGTATTGTCTATCGAGATAATCTGGTTAGTTGTGTAAAGCATTAGCCAAGGTTTTAAAAAGCAGCCCGCAATTACAATTGAAATATCAAGATTTTTAGGTTTTTCTTTGTGATTGCATTGCAAGTTGCAACCACAATTGCATTTGCATCGGCCACAATTCTCTGTAATTTTCTGCAATATTATGGATTGCAACTAAATCTTAACCATGACTGGGACCACAATTTAAAACCTTGGCATAAAATTCTTCCCTCAATCGTGAAATAGTGATAAGCAGCAAAACTTGTTGAAAAATGGGGTATGATTACTCTTCTTTTGGGAACTCAACACTGTATGTTTAGGATATGATATTTTATCACCGAGTATCTTTGTACAATTTTTGGGTTAATTGTATGTTGTGCATGGGCATTTTGTGCATGTGACAGTTTGGTAACAATATCGTTCAGTTTCCAGCTTCATAGTTAATGCCTTCAACCTCAAGTCTTTCCAATTTTCAGCCCATACTATTTATGCATGCGGAAACTTAAATGTGTTACAACTTTTTTTGGGCGGGGGGAGGTTCTTAAATTCCAGCTTACTATATTTGTGTTTTTTCTTGTACCCATTCCGAACTTTCTATGTATCAGTGGGTTCATTTTACTGGTTTTATTAATTGATTCCATCATTTTGCAATGTCATTATCGAATTATGAATAACAATAGTTCCGTCTCAAAGTTCAGCTTACGGAAATACGAAACAGGTTATTAATTGTATATGGAAGCATCCTGATGCACCGACAGTGTACCTAACCTGCAACATGCTTGGCCAGGAAGAGATCCTTGTTAATGTGTCCCAAACTTTTGGAGCCAAGATATATGTTGATAAAGCCAAATATGCAGAGTTTTTTACGAATCTAGCACTTATCGTGCCTGAAATCCTATGTGAAGATCCAGCTTCTCGTTTCCACTTGTTTGATGGATCTCGAAGACTATATGAAAGAGCAGAAGCAAAACTGATGGAGGCCAAGGCAACTCTCCAATCTGAGCCTCTCATTGTCCGTCCTTCTGCACAGTGGTATGCTTGTGAAGAAAAGTTCTCAGATGTTGAAAACACTAGAAAAAAGAGGATGGATGAAGCAGTTAAGGATCAGTTTGGTGTCTGGCATGTCTGTTACTCAATGCACTCATCCAAGGAAGAATTGGAATTGGCACTTCAACTTCTTGCACCTAGGTGGGTTGTTTCAACAACCCCCAGCTGCAGGGCTATGGAACTAGATTATGTAAAGAAACACTGTTTTAATTCTAAAGGAGCTCTAAATAAATCTATGTGGAAGCTTCTGGATATGACGTTGGAAACATCTGATGAGTTTGGTACATTGGTCAAATCTGTGAGCTGTAATCCTGTTCTTGAAGAAACCCTTCAGTCTTGTGTGCAAACTCAATCACCAGTCAAACAGTCCACCGAAGCTAAAACACTGAAAGAATTGATTCTTGACAAAAGCTTGCCTATCACGTTATTTGGAAGAGCCAGGCTCAGTCTCCAAGATGGTGGCTTTTCACGAGGAGAGTGTAATATGTTGCCTGTTAATGTCCCTTCCCAAACAGTTTCGAGTGATGCACGACAAGAATTCTTTAAAGATCCGGAGGATGCTGAAGTGAAGTTGAGTTCACCGGAAAGAAAGAATGAGTTACACCAAGTGGAGACGTATCAGCAATCTGAGGTTCTGGAGGACACAAGAGTTCATAAGAGTGCCTCTTATCTAAATAATGGATCTTCAGGCTTGAGTGCAAGTGTCAGGAAGTTGTACAGGTCAATGAATGTTCCTGTGCCTAAACCTCTTCCCTCCTTAGTGGATCTTATGAATTCCCATAAACGTACCAAGAGGGGAATTAATTATTAATCTTGCTTTTCTTCTGTTATCTTTGGTTTGCCATCCTTGGAGATGTCCATGCACCTTGATCTTTTTCAAACCACCATATTTGTTACTAGGGAACTAGAAAAGCAGCAGCAAGGTGGAAGGGAAGAATTTGCAGGACTGTTAGGTGTTGTCAAACTTAAACAATTCTGGCATAATCCTTGTTTTGAATAAGAGATGCATCAAAAGATGCTTCGTACTGAGGAAATAGAATGTGGGATAGCTCATTCAAACATTGTTTATCAAATTTTACACATACTCGCAAGGTTGGGGCCTGACAAGGAGCAGCAGAAGTCAAGCACCAAGCTTTTATGCCCATGGAAATGGTGAATAGCTACAATACCTTTTTTATTTTTATTTTTAAATTATTTTTAAAGATAGTTACAATATTCTGTATACAGTTTATTGAAGAGATCAGTTCAACCTTTTTGACATAGAAATACATTGTATTGCTGCAACCGTACCAAAACATTATGTTTTATTGCTTCGTTTTACTTGTGCTAATAAAGTGCACTTGCAAATTGATTCTCATATCTCATCAACTTGCAAATGATTGCTCTTGCTGTGTATCGGATGTTTAATCTTAGGAGCTATTTGATTTAAGAAAATATTTTATGTTTTTATTTTTATTTGTAAAAGTGCTCCATTCTTTTCATTTTGTTTTGTGTTTTCAAAAGTTTAAAAATGTTCCCTTGTTTTCATTTTCCATTTTCATAGTTTTGAAATAAAGTGGTACTTTGGTAATTAAATGTGAAATAAAAAATAAAAACAATTTTTTTTTTCAAATCAAACGACCATTTATCCTTATTAAAAATTACGAATAGCCACAAATGCACATTCATCACAAAACTTCGAAGTACTCTGCACTAAAGATGGGGTACAGTCTCAGATGGTGTTTCAAACCCGGCTTCTTGAATTATACTCTTGTAACATCAGGAAAACAATGAGTTATATAGCAATCTTGTGCGCCCCAACTGTAGGTCATAGCCTCTCATAGTTGAGCTTCTCTGACTGCAAGGGAAGAAAGAAAGAGTGAGGTAACTTTGCACTTTTAACAAACACCTAAAATAAAAAAGAAAAACGTGTTATGTTTGTAGAGAAATATGCTAATTTCCGTTAGATTTCATTTACTACAGTACCATGAAAGGGAATCAATTGCTACCAAGCAGAACACTGGCTCAGTTAATTAGACACAAAATAAGCCAGATACAAGTCAAAACTCAGTTAAACAAGCTCAGGTTGGTTAGGCTTTTGCTTAAGCCAATCCTGTAAGTTTACTTAGTAGTAACAAATAGTAGCTGCAATTGGAACAAGTTAAACAGTACCTTGATAAGCATGTACGTAGGAAGCCAAGCTGGAGCAGTGGGTACCCCTACCCACGCAACCTATCAATTAATCACGAGTTTTGCTCAGCATAAGACATTAAAATGTAGTAGTAGCACTAAACAACTTTTTCATATTTGGAACTGGAATAAAGTACATATGTCAAGCCGTCAATTGTTATCTGCTTAACTTTGCTTGATGTACAGATCATCATTGGCATCGTAAAAAGAGAGATAGTTTTGATTCTTGCAGTCGTCTCTCATTTATTAGAACATCGGACAGACTTATTATCATTATTGTTTAAATATCACGTATTCTATGAAACCATGATGAGAATCAGATGGATATAAGTTACTTACAAGTGCATGCTCTCCTGTTTCAAATATACGCATATCCAGTACCTAGAAGAGTTTCATATCTTGAGTTAGATAAACAAAACCTCCGCATTCAAAACGAGTTCGACATGCTTTGCTATTTACCTCACCACGGTCTTCATAAATGTAGTCCAATCCTTTGTAATAAGGTGGGTGCCCAACAGAAAGATACTGAAATGATTAAACTTGAACACGTCAGTGTTCACAATTGAACTAAACCAAACCAACAATAATATGAGAAATCATTGTCCTTACGTTGACGCTATTGAGATATTTCTCCTTGTCCACCCTCACAATCTGACCTTTCTTCACTGCCCATAAACAAAAACCACAAACAATGATGAAAAAAAGAGTCTTTTTAATTAGTTGAATTTGAATGATTGGTTGACTCACTGGAATAGACAGGTTTCTTGGGAATCTTAGGTGCAGCAGCAGCACTTGAAGACTGAGCATTGGATGTCCCTTCACTCTTACTCTCTGGGGTCTCTCCTTCACCACTTTGCACTGCACGAATCAATGGAAAATTAGCGCTTTTTCTTCCCAAAGTTTGCTTGAAGCGAGGAAGGCAAGGGAAGGAGGTGTAGGAGAGTGTCACAGAGAACGCCATGAAGACTCAGAGAAACACAATGCCACGTGTCTCCCACAATGTTTTACATATACTAGAGATAAGAGGATGACACACTTTCATTTAGGACCAAAAAACATGACTAATCAAAGAATGCCACGTCATTAGGAAGAGGACTCAAGTGTCAATCTATGAAAAGTTTCGACCAGCTTAGGAATTTCATCCCAACGTTAAAACGGTCGCGTTGAAGAACTATCGACGAGGGAGGGCTATGAATCTCTCCATGAAAAGTCTTGTTGCTCCGCTTCATGCCTCAGTTCCCGCTACAACTACCAGGTTCTATCACTTTCTGTGTTTTTTTTTTTAATTTTTATTTTTTCACTTTTCAGTTGGGCATTTTATCGAACACCTTTTGTTTTGAGATTTTCAGGAGCTGCAGGGCGGAGAATTTTGCAATTAAAGGGCGTAATCTGAGATTCTCATTCACCACGAGGCAAACAAAAGATGTAGAGGTTCTTAGGGATTGTTCGATTCGCATTCCTTGCGGGGAATTTTGGATGCTTCTCGGACCCAATGGGTGTGGAAAATCTACCCTCTTGAAGGTATTATCAGAATTCAGAAGAAAGTTTTTTTGTTTTTGTTTTTTGTTTTCTGTGGTGTAGTATGTCTTGTAATGTAATCATGTGCCTGGTTTGCAGGTTTTGGCTGGTCTCTTGACTCCAACTTCTGGAACAGTGTACGTGAATGGGCCTAAAAGTTTCGTTTTCCAGAATCCAGATCATCAGGTTTTTTCCCTGTCTCAAATATTATTACTTTTTGTGCCTGTACTTAGTTCAATGCTATCTTTCTTTTAAGTCTGTTTGGGCTTTGATTTAGCCATGTCCAAATGGTTGATAGATATTAGAATAGATACATTCCATCTGCCCTCCTCTGGGATGAGGAGGAGTCTGCTGTTCCAATCTTGAATGTTTTAACCAGCAAAGTAACAGTTATGGAAATGTGTACTTGATGCCTCTAAGTATGGAATATTCCAGAAATGTACTTACTTTATTTGTAAGGCTCGGATTGAGGTGGTTAGAGTGAGTAACTGCTAAGACACTTGAGCATGACTATGTAGTAATCTCATAAGGTGTGAGAGCCTCTAACTATGGAATATTCTGGAGTTCCTAGCATGCATGATGTGAGCAGGCAACAGGAATGTTCTTCCCCAGGTGTAGGGAGCACCGTGGATGCTGGCCAATGACTTAACACTTAACAGGCTTTTAGTGGGCTTCCGTTGGCTCGACTCTAAGGTTATCAATTGCAGATGGCAGAAGGCCAAAATTCTGCCATAAACACGCCATTGTGACGTATGGTGCTGCCATATCTGGTCTCCCCTCACAAATTGGCTATGGCAGAGGAGAGGTCACAAAACTCCACGTTATAACAGTTATTTAACAACATTGCTTCAGTCCAGCAATGATTTGAGTGTGAGGGTCTGCTCTTGGTCAGATTCTACCAGGTTAGGCCCAGCAAAGTAGACCTAAAACAGGCGTTAACAAAAAGGTTAAATCTTTTGGGTCTATGATTGAAAAAGGAAAATCATTGGAATTGTTTTCTGTGAGAAAGAAAATATAAGCTAAAATTTGTTTTTGGATTATTTCAAATTCAAAGATGGAAGCCTCGTCAGATTGAGAGTCACACTGATGTACTAATCAGAAACGTAGTTCAATGCTTTTTCATCAGTTATCTTGCTAATACTGCTATGCTGTTTGTTGACTTCATTTGTAATATGTTTCTGATAGAAGAATAAGTTATCAGTGCAAACTGCAAAGTGCAATTGACCTGCCTTCCAACTAATTTTCAAGCAAATTTTGAGGCAATTTCCAACCTCTCCTTATGCCTTAACTTTTTGCTAGAAGACATTCCTAATGGCAGATTGGCTGTAACTGTTTCCATACTTCATATTGCCATTGCCACTGTGCCGACTTGGCGACTACTACTAGTACCCTGTCAGCATTCTAGATTTGAGATTTGATTGCTGTTGCTTGATTTTCTTTAGTTGTTTGTTCTATAGAAGCATGCCTTGTTTTTCCTTTGCATCTCAATGGGTAACAAATGATGCTTCGCTTTTCCATTCTGTTTTTCTTGTTAACAATGCTGTTTAGTTTTCATAGACTAGAAATTTTATAGAAATATTTAGGCAAAACTTACTGAAGTTAGCTCAACAAATTAAAGTCTTGCATCAGACTGAATATGGCAACTAAAGTGGAAAAGAAAGCAGACTGTTATTTTGGTGCATGCCATGTTGGGAGATCTCATCTCCATATTTTCCTTCTAAAGTTTTCCTTCATGTCAGAGCATGGTGAATTTGCTTGATTTCTTTGTTCTCTACGTGGTTATCAATAACAGAGTTCTATTAGCACAGTGCTCTCTAATGAATTTGAATAATTTGATTATGTATACATTTACTAAAACATACTTCAATCTAATCTCAATGTTTTATTTTGATCTTCTAATCTAATCTTCATGTTTGCTGATACAACTATTGCGATTTTCACTTTTCTGAAAAGCATATTGCTTTTCTCTTTTGACAGTGTATTCTTGCAGTTTCTTTATCCATTCACATTGTCAAAACATTAATCTCATTTGTTATGTTCAAAACATAAATAAGCTTTGTTTTATTCAAAATCAAGTAATGACAAGGACAGCCAACAATATATAACCATCTCAAAAATATTATACAACGTATCAGTAGCAATATATAGCCATCAGCTCAATTAAAAATAAAAACAGAAAGTTAATATGCTAAGTAGGTACTAAACAAAATAAAATAAACATTAACAGCAACAATCGCTTATAGTCAACAATATGAAAATAAAAAACCTGAATTTGTTATCATTCTGTAATAACTGAAAAGGATCTACTGAAATGTTACTGCTTGAACCCATCAAATGTATATAATCAGACTGTCAAGTGTAAAGCCTTACATTTGTTGCAGGTGGTGATGCCTACTGTAGATGCCGATGTTGCATTTGGTCTCGGTAAGATCAATTTGACCAATGATGAAGTCAGATCTAGGGTGTCAAGAGCTTTGCATGCTGTAGGTCTGTCTGACTACATGAAGGTATGAGAGACGACACGTTGAACACAAGCAACTGCGTCAATTATTTACAGTAAATGAGCTTTCCTTTTGTTGCAATATTCAGAGATCCGTCCAAACTCTGAGTGGTGGTCAGAAACAGAGGGTTGCCATTGCTGGTGCTCTTGCAGAAGCTTGTAAAGTTCTGTTGTTGGATGAGCTCACAACATTCTTAGATGAAACTGACCAGGTAATCTTTGAATTGTGTGATGTTATATGCTTTATCATGTCATATTTGTTGAAAAATCATGAAGATTGAGATCCTGAAATAGCTGGAAACGATAATTTTTTTATCCATAGGAATAACAATTGAATTTAAGACCCTGTACATATTATCTTAATTCCTTACCATTTACAAAATACCAATAGCAATCACTTATCCTTCTCTCTCTTTCTTTCTACACATTGTTTTCTCTATGTATGCCTTTTATCTGCATCTGACACATTCACACCGACAGAAAACAATGTTGTTGGGGCAGAATCCATTTTTTTGCTTTCTTACATCTGAATATCTTGCTCACAGTTGAATTTTTTCTTGTTAGTAAATGTGAAAGTTTTTGTGCAAGTCCAACACTTCTTGATAGATGGTTTGTGCTTTTCATGTAAGGTTGGAGTTATCAAAGCTGTTAGGAACTCTGTGGATACCTCTGAAGAAGTTACCGCATTATGGGTCACCCATCGTTTAGAAGAACTAGATTATGCAGATGGTGCCATCTACATGGAGGACGGGAAAGTTGTTAAGAAAGGAGATGCTGCTAGCATTAGGAGTTTCATTGAGGCCAGGCAGTCAGCCTATATTAACCTGATTAATTCTTAAAACAAATTTTTTTTTTTTTGTTTCTGAAGAAGTTTCCCGTTAGCCATTGAAACTAAACTCACATGATTAGAGGGTTACATGGTAGTATATCATTTTGTTTTCTTCTTTCAAAAAATCTCAAATAAGGAGAACAATTATTTAAATTACAATTTTTTCTGCTCCTTTTGTAGTTCAAATTCTTGTATATGATGCTGAAGGGTTACTCAAATCATTTTGGTTCGGTGTAATCAAATCGAAGAGATGTAAAGTTTTGAGCAAATTATATTCAGTGAATACAGATTTAATACACAATATAAAACGTTGGTCGTTAGATGAAAATTGAACAGGACACAATTGTTGCTGAAGTGAGTGCACGGGTTCTCAATTGTATCATATCTGAATCTGAATTCATGTTTTTTCATTTGTTCCATTCAAGTCATTTACCTCCCATCAATTCATGGGTATCCCTTGAAATTTGTCTATTGGAGTTTTGTTTCCTCTAAAATATATTGAAACAAGGGGAGATTTCAGAGTGTTACTTGCAAACATAAATAAGAGTTCAATACAAATTAGTTCTATAAGCTCGACTTGTATTAACTTAATAAAGTTGATGAATAAGACCAAATTAACAATATTTTTTCAGGTTTTATTATTTGATTATTCTGCCAATCCTAACTGGTCACGATTCACACAGCTGGGTTATTATTTTATTAAAATGAAAAATATCTTAAGGTTGCTGACAGGTCTCATCTGCCGGCTGCTACTATTGAAAGGTTGCCATACATCAATATCAAATAGTTAGTGAAACATTGCCTCACGATTCTTTATATTTTTAGTTGAAGCGTAACTGAAATATTAGGAAAAGTCCACTAACATTAAAAAAAAAAAAACATTTGAAAATTTAGTTTGCGTTCACAAGTGCCACTAAAAGTTAGTGGATACTTGCTGATACTTCTGGTTTTGAATATACTCGTTTTGGATTTCGTTTTTGGGGTCAAACATCTTACAATTCTCAAGTGGCAACTAACCCTAGCATTGTTTTTTTCAGCACATCTCATTTTCTTCGTTGGTAGATAACTAGTCTTATACCATACATGCTATATAACCTATAGGTCAGCTACATAATAAGTTGCATAATTTTTTGCTATGAATGCTAATGAATAAAAAACAAAATGATTCCCCCCATTGGTTTATTCCACAATTGTCCCCTGAAAATGGTCTTGTTAATTAAGAAGGTCAACAGAAAAAATGATAATATAATGAAGCTAAATAAAAGCAAATATTGATTATGTTTGTTTGCTAAGTAATTAACATTGATAAAAACATTTAAATATTCATTGTACAGATCCAAAGTTAAAAGGCATTGTTATTATCCTGGTTTACCGTATTTATACTAAATTATCACTTTAGGGCTAATAATGGTAAGCAGCAGAAGCCGTGGAATTTGGGGAACAAATGAAATTAAACATCATTCATATAACAAAATCAAACTTAAGACCTTTGAGAATTTAATTCAAAAGCCATCCAGAACCCCAGCATCAGGGGATCTTTGCCATCCACAGTTCATGCGAATTGCAAAAGGACAAAACAGAAAGAAAAAAAAAACTCCACGACAGTTGGTAGCTTTCTTCTTCGAACGCAACGGAGTTTCCACTTTCAAAATTCCGAACCCTCGTTTGTTCTTTCCGCACATCAACACCGTTTCTGGGTCGTTCAATCCCCGAATTTTATCATGCAATTCTCGTTTTTCATCCAATTCTCGTTAATAGAGCGAATACTGTTGTGACCCTTGATGGGTTTTTCTCGTCGATCATAAAAATTTCCGAAAGGTGTTTCCTTTTCACGTGTCTCTTCTTCACTTGTCGATCCTGAGCTCCAGAGCTTGAACGCTGTGGAACTGTGTAGTTTGTTGCTTCTTTCTTTTGTTCTGTTGTGTCAATTCAGCTGAAGCTATAACTCGATCACATGAAAATGAAGCCTTCTACCACAGAGGAACATGACATGGAAAATGGCAAGTTGGTCAAAGACAAAGAAAGAACTCCAAGAAATGGAAGGGTAGTCAATGTCCCCAATCAAGCCTTGTTGTCTGGACTTGCTTATTGCTTTTCCTCCTGTGGCATGATATTGGTTAACAAGTTTGTACTTTCCAGCTATGATTTTAATGCTGGCATATCCTTGATGTTGTACCAGGTATTATTTGATTTGGTGTCCTTGGAATCTTTTACCCTTTTGTGTGTTGAATTATGATGCGGAAGTTGCTTGAGCTGGATTGATTCTTACACTTCCGTGGATGCAGAATTTAATTTCAGTTGCTATTGTTTCCGTGTTGAGCCTTCTGGGTTTAGTTTCAACTGAGCCACTGACATGGAGATTGATTAAGGTCTGGCTGCCTGTGAATGTTATATTTGTTGGAATGCTCATTACAAGCATGTTTAGGTATGGAGTCTTCAACTATGTGGCTATTGTAATGTTTTTATTCTATGGAGTATGTCGATTGTCTTACAAAAGGGGATGGTTGTGGCAGATGCTTTGTGACTGGTTTTTTACCATTCAATGTTTCATGTGCTTCCAGCTCTTTAGATGCTAAGCGATTGTCTTACAAAAGGGGATGGTTGTAGCAGATGCTTTGTGACTGGTTTTTTACCATTCCATGTTTCATGTGCTTCCAGCTCTTTAGATGCTAAGCACTTGTCATGTGTCGTGTATACCTTTTTTTTAGTGTGCTTAGTAATACATCTGTTGCCACTAGATGTAGACTGCGAAAACAACTATTAGTTGCTTTTTCGTCAAAATTGACATGGTTTTTGCTTGGATGTGGATCTTAGAAGTGCATCCAAACATGCCTTTAATTATTGTCTAATGCTAGGTGTGAAACTGCATTAATTTTAAAAAAAATATTTTGCCAAATGTGTTTGGAGAGATTCCATATACATGCGTAATCGGTGTAATCGTGAAATAGAAACATTTTGCTGATATTCAGGGAAGAATTATACTCATTTGGGGAGCATGGATTTCCAAATTTGTGCTAACTTTTATTGTCAAACATGTGATTTAGACATTTATTATCTTGCCTGTGTCAATTTATGGACTGAAATTACAATAGAGATATTTGTTAGTTTACTCTCACTCTCTTGCTTGCTTGCATTATTTTACTAATCCATTTGCATTATGCGCAGTTTGAAATACATTAATGTAGCCATGGTGACAGTCCTGAAGAATGTTACTAATGTCATAACTGCCCTTGGTGAAATGTACTTGTTCAAGAAACACCACGATGGCAGAGTCTGGGCAGCTCTGTTTCTAATGGTATGTTGATGAGCTTGACATATGAATCTTGCGACCCCATGTCTTTTGGTTGTTTGAGAACCTGATTGATGTAGAATAACAAATTCACATATCATACCTTGAAATATCAATCTTGCTATCCCTTTATTTTGCTTGCATCTCCTACTATACAACCATTGCTTTTGCCGACATATTGTTTTATCATAGTTGTCCAAGGATGTGTAGTCACTATGGGGAAGATGTTACTTGTCTAATCAACCAAAATATCCACATGTTGCCAATTAGTTCTTGCCCAGTCCTACATTTAAGGGAACATAAAATATGTATGAAGAGGGGTTGGTGATTTAGAATGGTAGCCAGGGTTACCAAAAATTTGTATGTCAAATTATGTAAAATGTAGTTGCTGGACTTTCACAGGCTCACAGATGATATGGGGATTATTCTTGCAGGGGTCTCTCTTGCTTCTAGCAATGCATTTATTACTTGGTGGCTTGTCTGTTTTGATTTCATAATTTAAACATCTTTTATTTTGTTGGACTTGTGTAGCTGTTTACTATTAAGACTGTCTTGAAATTATGCATCAGTTGGATCCTTGCTTTACAAAACATAACAAGCTTTTGTATAATACAACCTAAGAGTTTACCTTTTCCCTTGCAGATCATTTCAGCAATAACTGGAGGGATTACTGATCTCTCTTTTAATGCAGTTGGTTATGCTTGGCAGACACTAAACTGTTTCTTAACTGCATCATATTCTGTGAGTATTGATGTTTTGTGATTTTAAGCTTCATCAGTGCCATGAGTTTTGTTCTTTTTAATTCCACTTAGCTTACCTTTCTATTACTTCCTGTGTGCTTTTCAAATGAAATTTCAGCAGAATACTGCAAGATGTAACTTAAGCAATAAGTTTTATTCTTTTTGCGGTGCTGTTTTGCATGTATAACTTGGAAGTCTATCACTGTTTGTTTATGATCACTGTCTAAGATGACCTACTAGTTAGTTAGTTACAATCAGTGAAAGGTATCTCATGTATTATGTATAGAGTAGAATAGAAGGAATTGGGGACTTTGGACATTAGGAGGTTCAAACTCTCAAAGTTCTTCAGTATTGTACTTGGGAGGTTTTCCCTATTCTTTGTAATAAGATATCAAGTTCCTATCATATTGAAGTGTTCATATGTTTTACAATTCTTTCAGCTCAATTTAATGATTCTGGTTGTTTCAACAATGATATGAACATATGCCATATATACTATCTCCTTGTGTTTGTTATCATGGTCATAGTGTATCCCTAGTCCCTAGGGCTCTTCATCTCTCTCTGTGCTGAGGACTGGCTTAGACTTGGTTGGAGGACAAAGTAAAATTAAACAAAAAAAGTTATATGAATTGATATAGTTCATCATGGTTGAAGTGAATTCATCAGTTTATCCAATCAAACTTTCCAGCATGAATACAAATTATTCATCACCTATTCCTGGTGAAAACGGGCTCAATGCATTTCACTTGGACATATTACTTGCTTTGATGGGGTTTCTATAATCATAGTACTCAATTACTTTTACACTTATACACGGAGGAAGTTCGGTTTGGTTTTGGTTTAAAAGGATAATATACAATGGTATAATGTGTGTATATAGATAGCACTGAATTTAGCTTTTAGTCAAGTTTGCTGATTATACAAATTGTTTTTATCTTATTGCTGCAGCTGACCCTCCGAAGGGTCATGGATACAGCAAAGCAATTTACAAAATCTGGAAATTTGAATGAGTTTTCGATGGTCTTGTTGAACAACACCCTTTCTTTGCCTTTGGGAATTTTCCTGATTGTAGTTTTCAATGAGGTGGATTATCTCTTAACAACGTGAGTTTTTCCTTTATTTTTGTGACTTGCCTTAATGTTATGCGCTTGGCATACTTCATTTTCTATAAGGTTACGTGATATCATAGGTTAAAATGTATCATAAAGAGAATATTCCATTTTTACTTTTTGCCTTCCGTTTTTCTGTATACAAACACAGATCTGGAATCTTAAGAAAGGTGTTTTTTTTTTTTTTTTGTAATAAATTGTTTAGGTTATGTTGATGACCAAAATAAAAAAGCTACTCACTATGTTATTTATTTCAATCTACAGGCCACTTCTAAGATTGCCTAGCTTTTGGTTGGTGATGACTTTTAGTGGAATTTTGGGTTTAGCAATCAGCTTCACATCCATGTGGTTTCTTCATCAGACGGGAGCTACAACTTATAGGTGATTATTGTTGGAACAGATGTTTTTATTAAATCTAGATTATAGTCTTCAATGCCATGCTATATCTGAAAAAGGCCTCTATTTTAATTTTGTTAGACATATCTAACTAGTTTTCCATCTGCAGTCTTGTAGGTTCACTCAACAAGATACCACTTTCTTTTGCTGGCATCCTTCTCTTCAAAGTTCCTACTAGTTTGGAGAACTCTGCTAGCATTTTCTTTGGTTAGTTCTTTAAATTAACTGAACTGAAAGTGATACTATCACCATGTTCTGTCCTTATTACTTATTATTATTACTATTACTACTATTATTATTATTATAAAGTGCATTACCACAAGTTTGTATTACATTTTGTTTCATCACTGAAGGTAGAAATGCAATTTGTAGGTCTTCTGGCAGGAGTGTTTTTTGCAAGAGCCAAAATCCGGGAGAGGTCTCAATCTTGAAGAATAGTAAATTGCATGCATTATAACTGAAGTTTGCACAAGAAGGAATTCTTCCCATCTAAGGAATTTGATTTCTGGATTAAGTTGGACATCCAGTCCAAGTCTGTTAGGTGCTGTCAAGAGATGGCATCAACTAAACTGACTCTCCCACCCTTTATATATCCAAATGGGGGGATGGCTCATTGTTTCTTCTCCAAGGGACAGTTTTGGTCCACGTCCATTTTCAGGAAGGGGCTTCTTGGATTGATTGCATTGGCTCACTCTGAGAGGAAAAATTGCCGCTAATTTTGTATCATGTGACTTAATTATTCCCATGTATCATCACATTATGATTTGTTTGATATGAAAATTCTCATTCAAATGAAAAAAAAAATAAAAAAAAATGAAGAGTTGATCTTGCACTTTGCGGCAAGGGTAATTCTTTGTCTCCTTTTTCTCTGGCATTATTTATTTGTTATATGGTCTCTTTTCATTGAAATGAAATTTTATTTGTTCTTTGATCATTTTTTTTAATGACTCACATGCAATAAAAAAAGAGAAATTTTGAAAAATATAAATATTTTTTTTATCAAATACAATATAATAAAAAGAATAACATGGAAAGGAAAATATTTACATTAGGCGATAAAAGTTAATGTGTACAAATATAATTCAAATACAAAAAATATGAAATATTTTATTAAAAGTAAAAATATTTTATATTTCAGTTATTTTTTTAGCATTATTTTAAATTTTATGCATTAAAAGTATTAATATATTTTGCGTTCAAATATAATAAAAGCATTTTTATATTTTGTTTTCAATAAATAAATAAAATATTTTCTTTAAGTTAAGTAAAAATAGTGAATAAATAACTTCTCTTAGATTTAGGTGATCAGAGAGAAAATTTAAATTTAAATATAAAGACAATTTTATTTAATTTAGAATTTTGTATGTAAAAAAGATTTGAATATATTTATAATCTTGGAAGATATTGTTTTTTCAAATTAATCTAGCTGCTATTTTTTCTCCTTTTATTTGTAAGTTTAAAAAAAATGAAATCACTTACTTTTACTTTTTTTTTTTTATTATAAAAATTTACTTTTACTCTAAACATTATGGATGGATGACAACAAACTACACATGAGTTTGTGACAAAGTAAAAACAATACCATTTTTTGTTTTGAATTTAAGAGAAGGAAAGAGATAGAAAAGAGAATGGGGAAATAAGGTGAAATTGCGTGGTGTCTGATTGTGATAGCAATTAGCATGGTATACATGGAATAGTGACTCAAGGCAAGGATCGATTTAGAGAGTAAGTGAGAGGGAGACACGTTACTTGACTTGTGTGTTTTTGTGAGGGTTAGGTTATCGTGGATTGCAGAGATGGAGGCATCAGAGAGCAACAATCCAAACCCTAACCCCATTCGGAATTCGCTAGCGTCATCGGTGCCGCTGTGGCCAACCATCGATGGCCCATTGGGCCTGTCGGAGGAAGAATCGGTCAGCTACGCTCGCCGCTTCTACAACTTTGGCTTCGCTCTTCTCCCTCTCCTTTGGGCCGTCAATTGCTTCTACTTCTGGCCCGTTCTTCGCCACTCCCACTCCTTCCCTCGCATTCGCCCCTGTACTCTCTACCCTAAATTATGCACTTACTTTCAATTACACTGCATCCATAGGTTTAGATACACCTTCCTTTTCCCTATTAATTTCGTTTGATTGACATGTTTGTGCAGACGTTCTGGGATCCGCAGTTGGGTTTGCAGTGTTTGCCACACTTCTCTCTTCTTGGGCTCTAACTTTTGCCATTGGAGGGGAACGCCTCTTCGGTCCTGTTTGGGATCAATTGGTGATGTACAATCTTGCTGATAGGTTAGGCTTAACAGGCTGGAGCTAGTTCTGAATTTGAATTTGGTAGATATATTTTCATTTTATTACCACACTTACCTTCTTCCCCTGCTTCGTCTATGCATCTTTTTTACCTACACATTTGACTTTATTCTGTCATTCAATTAATGGTGAATTTTACCTTACTGGCACACTTGATAGATCAAAGAACAATGTTTTAGAAGAGGATATAGATATTGGTGTGCTGTTTTTACTGCATTCATTTTTGTGTGCTATATTATACTAGATTCTTTTTTCTCATTTTGGTTTGTTGAGGAAGAAAAGATGGCGTTCATATGTTACAAGACATCATACAGGCTTGGAAATTTACCCCTTATCCTTCAGGAGACAGTATAACAGTTCGTTTGGTATGATTGAAATACCAGAGAAATAGAGTAGAGAGTGAATAAACAGGTAATAGAACAGAATGCTGCAGTCGTGTTTGATTGTGTTTGTTCTTTAGTTTTTTAAAACTAATTTTTAAATGGCAAGAGTGATGGAAGAATATGAGATAGGAAGTGTAACACCTTAATCGCTCGATTATTCTCTGATAGAAATTTTGATGACATGTCAGTCCTTTTAAATGAAATTGTAACATAATATAAAATCAAATTAGCAGTTAGTGTGAGTCTCCTACCTTGGCTTGAAAGACCTGTCTATTAAGATTTCACAATTCAATTACCTTTAACTCTTTAGACCAAAAAAATCTGTTAACTATCCCTTAGTTACCATGTTGTCATTCCACCATCATTATTTATTTACACATGATGTATGGACCTAAGCCAAAACAGCATTCATTCTCAAATATTGATAATTTCTCAAAAGATCAAAAGTCTCCTCTGTTTTCGGTATGTTCCATTATACCTCCTAATAGGTATGGATAAAAGATCAACATAGGGAAACTTGGCCAACATATTCATTCGTGATTCAATGCACACCATCAATATTATCATCACAATCACACTATCATTCACTTTGGTTCACTTGGTCAATCATAGATAGCATCCGTAGCTCACATTTCATTAATTCAATTTCTCTTTCATTTTTAATGTCACCATCATTTACAAAATCAAGAAAAATGATACATCCTCGGAAAGGATTCTCCAAAATATATTCTGACCCAATGTATAGGAGAAAATAGCATCACTCCAAAATCAATCGTCCAATCAATATCAATCATAGTAGAAAGTAAACAAATGGTGTTTACACAGTATAACTCCTTGGCTGAAACATAATATTTCTTATAATTTAATGTCATAGCTTTTTCACTGTATTTATATATATATAAAATAGTTTTATTTTTATAAACTCAAAGTTTAACATTTTTAATTATTATAAAAATATTAATATTCAAAATATTTATTTTATCAACAAATCGTTAATTTGAGTACAATTGAATTTGGATCTTTTTAATAAAATCTTAATCTTACGTATAAAAAAACATAAATGAAAAAAAAATCTACTAATAGTGGCCAATTAAATTCTTAAAGAAGAGAAGTTACTAGTAAAATTGGTAGAATACATCACTTTGATAACATAATTACTATAAAAAAATTTGATAAGAAAAAATTTAACCTTTTACAAGTATTGTTGCATTGCTAACAAAACAATTAAATTATTTCTAGAAAAAATTTGCATGTTTTTATAGGGAAACAAAATTGAAACCCTACTTTTATAAGTCAAACATTTATCCATATTAAAACAAATTTCAATCAATTACTAAAAATTTCAAATATTACTTTGACTTAAATATATTTTTTATTCTTGTACTATGTTTTTCTTTTGTCCTTATAGAAATATATATATATATATATATATTAATTATAGAGACCGAAAATCATATTTAAACATTTTATTTTTATATTTTTTTGCAAAAATAATGTCAGCTAACATGGAAATAACAGTTGTTGTTAAGGACAGGTGACACTGAAGTAACATTTTAAAAGTGTTAGTAAAGAAGGTGTCCGATGTCTTCGCATTATTCATTATGAAGTGTTTTCATGTGTTTTTATTTTATTTAATATTTTTATGAAGTTTAAATGTTATTAAAGTTTGTGATTAAGCAACTTAAGTATGTTTTTAATTTTGTTAAATATTTTTTTTATCATTAAGTGTGGTGTCAAAAAAATTTCCTGATATGTATGTTTCAAAAGTCAAATAATATATGATAAATGTAAATTGAAAATAACAAATTAAAATTTTTTAAAATAATAATATGTTTATACATTGTATGTACTTATTACTGGAGTAACATTTTTTCTTCTTGATTAAAATATTAGTCTATTGTTATTTTTTTTTTTTTATTGTTATACGTTTTTAGTGTTGTTATTATTCATTATTAGTGTTATTTCCATTTACTTTATATTTATTTTAATATTATAATTTTATTATAACAATATATATATATATATATATTATTTTTAATATTATAAATATTGATGATCAATAATTTTTACTATTATTTTAAATATGTTTATGAAAAGTGACTTTTCTTAGTTTTCGAAATTGATATGCTTCAAGAAGAATGAACACAAAATTGGAATAATAAAAATTAAAATTATCTTCTTAATTTTGAGGTGTAAGTGTAACTCTAAACTCTAAACTTTTTTTTTTTTAGACGTGTGACCTGTGAATATGAAATAGATAAAAGAAAAATGTGAAAGAACATACAATCGCATGTAATATTTACTTGATAAATAAATTATATTAATTTTTCATATAGCTAATTTATTTTCTCTATTCTTTTTAATATGTAAGAATTCAACTTAACAGTAAAATAACAATACTTACACACTCTGTTCAACCAATCAAATTAGACTCCCTTAATATTTACTTATACTGTATTTGGATAATATCTAAGAATTAATTTTTTTTCATCAAATATAAGAATTAATTATATCCTCTAAAATCATGATAATGTCATAAAAATAGAAATAAATATTTACTACTTTGCTTTCACTATAAGAAAGTTCTTTTACCACAAATCAATCCAAATACACCATTAATTCGTCATATAACCTTCAATTTTAAAACTAATATATTTTTTCAGATGGTAAGTTTTATTGTGTCAAAGTATACATTTACTTTTTCCTTTTGACATGCACGCGCGCGCACACACCCATATATATAAATAAATAGATAAATAGAAAAATTCATGTGCTTTAAGAATAAGTTTAGGATTTAGATTTTAGAGTTGAGGAATCACTTAATAAGTTATTTTTTATATTAAATTTCAATGATTTAATTATTAAATTAAATTTTTTTCATACATAGATCAAGTTTGTAAATTTAAAAAAAAAATTAAAAAGTATCATATTTTGTTATATAGATTTAAATAAACATGTACAATGTTTTCATGATTATCCTTTAGATTAATGAATTAGAGTATCTAATAGTTTTCAACTTCTTTAAAAATTTATAAATTTAATCTATGCATTAAAAATATTTAATTTAACAGTTAAATTATTAAAACTTAATATAAAACATGAATTATTAAGTGAAATAAATTTAAAACTTATTCTTAGAATAAATTAATCTCTTCTCATATCTATATATATATATATATATATATATATATATATATATATATATATATATAATATGTGAGAAAAGAAACAAGTAAATATTATTCATCTATGCTCTCTAACATACTCTTTTAAATATATTAGGAAAATTTATTAAAATACACAAAATTTGATAAGTTTTACTTTATTTATAGTTTTCAATCAATTTTAAGAGTCACACTCCTCTCGGAAAGATACATGTGTCTAAATTGTGATACCCCGTACGGATCTTTCTTTCCCTAACTCCTTCCTCTCTAAACTCTCACCTTACATTATCTCACTCTCTCTTTTTCCTTTTGTTCTTCTCCCCCAAATTTCTGTCTCAAGGTGGTGGTGTGGAGCAGAATCGGGATTTTGCTAGCTGAGTAGGAGTTTCCCTTCTTCTTCTCCTTCGTCGTTCAAGCTGTTCTTCGCTTACCTCTCGTTATTCTTCCCGAAGCTCGATTCCTTGATTTGAGGTAAGGGAAGCTAGTTCTGTGGTGATTTTGGAATGAGAATCAGTTGTTGCATTATTTTTCAGTTGTTTAAGAGGGTTGATGGTTGCTGATCTCGTGAGAAAGGCTGAAAATTAGAAATTTTTGGGTTCTTTGATGGTTTTGGACAAATCTTGGGCTTTTTGATGAATTTGTTGTTGCATGTTGAAAAAGGTGGTGTTTTTGAATTCTGGGATGATAATGTAGTAGATTGAACCGATTGCATGTGGGGTTTTCTGATTTTTTTTTTGCAGATTTTGAAAAGTCTTTCGAAAATGGTTGGCTGCTGCTGAGCTTCGCGCTGAGCGAGGTTCTTCGCGCCTGGGCGCGCGGCCACCAGGAGACCCCATTTGGCTAAGCTCGCTGAGCGCAATGATGAGTGCGCTGAGCGCGCTTGAGAATGTGGGTCTCTGGCTGGTCCGCGCTGGGCGTGACTTGGACCGCGTTGGGCGCGATACCAGTGTGGCAGGTTTTAGTTCTTCTTTTGGGCACTAAGCGCGCCCCTTGTCGCGCTGGGCGTGAGACTCCTTAGGAGTCTCTGCCTTGTGGGCGCTGAGCGCAATTTGAATTGCGCTGGACGCGAGACCAAGGGAGGTCTCTGCCTTCCCTGCGCTGGGCGCGAATTTTGATGCGCCGGGCGCATGGGACTCCTTGAGTCTCTGCCTGGCCAGTGCTGGGCGCAATGGAAATTGCGCCAAGTGCGAGAGGGCCTTGGGTTCTCTGGTTGAGTCCCGCCAGGCGCGGGTACACCTTCGCTGGGCGCGCGGGCCCCCTGGTGCTATCTGGATTGCGCCGCGCTAGGCGCAACCACGTGTGCGCCGGGCGCGGAGATGAGATTATTGAATATGATGCCTATGTTGAGTTGAATTGAAATGGAAAGTTATGAAATGATGTCTAGTAGATAACGTTAAAGTTGATATTAAATTGTTTCTGGTGAATGGGTTAAAAAGTAGTTTTATATTATAGATGATATGTTGAACTGTGAATCTGATGTGTTGTGGGTATAGTTGTGTTGTACTGTGTGTTGCTATTGGTTGTTGTAGGCCAAAAGGCTGAGGTGTTGTAGGCCGAAAGGCTGAGGTGTTGTAGGAGATCTCCGAGGTGATATGCGTGACGACGCATTTTGTGTGTATTGGAAAACTATGTGGAGATAATTGGCAGGATGTTTACTGATGAGTTGTTGATGGTTGAAATTGTTGTCACTGATTAAAATTTCCATATGTTGTATTTGTTTTTCTATACTAGCTTACCCTTGTGTTTCCATGTGGTTGGACTGCTATGATCGTACTATGTACGGGAGCAGAGCAGGGATAGGTGGTGGATAGTGATGAGTTGGCAGCGGATAGATGGAGCTGGCTTCTAAGGATGTTTTGTTTGTGTTGATCACTAGGCATAGTGACTTTTGATGTAATTCTTGTTTTACATACCCTAACTCTAGTCGGATTTGGGACATATGTATATACTTATATTCTAGACTCTATATTTATATACTTGTTCTATTCTGTCTAGTGTTTCCGGTGAGTTTTGTTGATGAGTGGAATGGCCAGCCGGGTCGTTACACTTTAGTGGTATCAGAGCAGGTCGAGTCTAGTGGACACTCTTTGGGGGTGGTTCCTTTAGGCTTTTGTTGTGTTAACTCTGTGATGTGTTTCCTTGTTGTGTCGCTTTCTGTGCAAATTGATGTGATGAATTACTGTGTTGATAGTTGTTGTTTGGGTGATTGGTAGGGTACTAAAGATGCTGTTATTTTTGTAGACGATGACTAGAACCAACGAACAGATAGCCCGTGCCATAGAAATAATGGCTATGGCTATGCAACAGCAGAATGCATATTTTGCTAGGATGGAAGCTGAGAGAGCTGCAGCTGGTGCAGCAAGACCTATAGGGTCACAAGAAAGTTGGGATCTTGCTGAGTTCCGGAAGTGTAATCCTCCACAATTTGCAGGAGATGCGGATCCAAAGGTAGCTGACCGCTGGATCCGTGAGTTGGAGAAGATCTTTTCTGTTCTGGGATGTCCTCCAGAGAGGAGGTTAGCCTATGCTGTATATATGCTTGTGGGAGAGGCCGAGCATTGGTGGGGAAGCGCCTATCAGATGCTTACTTCCAGAGGAGTTGCAGTTGACTGGGGGTGTTTCAGGACGGTATTCATGGAGAAGTACTTTTCGGAGAGTATAAGGCACGCCAAGGAGGCTGAGTTCCTGCGGTTACACCAGGGTGGGTTGACTGTATCGGAGTATGCGATGAGGTTCGAGCACTTGACTCGTTTTTACTCACAGACTATTTCGGAAGCTTGGAAGTGCAGAAAGTTTGCAGAGGGTCTGAAGTATGAGCTGAAGAAGGTGGTGGTGCCAATGGCCATCACCGAGTTTCCCGCCTTGGTAGAAAAGGCAAAGATTGTGGAGAGGTTAGAAGGGGGTAACCATGTGATTAGGGCTACCGAGAGACCAGCTGAGCCTAGGAGAGGAGGCGGAAGTCAGAGGAAGCCCTATGATAGGCCTCAATCACAGCAAGGGGGTCCCGTCAGTAGACAATCTTCCAGTACTGCTAGTGGAGGTAGACAGAGCGGAGGTGTCACTCTGAGATGTTACAGGTGTGGTGGATCCCACCTGATCAGGGATTGTCCCCACACAGAGAGCAGATGTTACAGATGCCAGCAGATGGGCCACTTATCGTTCAACTGTCCCACCAAGAGTAGACCGGAAGGGAGTACACCGAGGAGAGATGCGCAGAAAGCCGATACTCAGAGGAGTAGTGTGCAGAGGACTGAGACTCAGAGGGGTGACCGACCCACTACAGCTGGCAGGGTGTTCGCTTTGACTGGTGCTGAGGCTTCGACTTCTTCTGACCTAGTGAAGGGGAAGGGCAAGGCTGCTGGTAAGGATGTGATGCTTTTGTTTGATTCTGGGGCTTCCCATTCTTTTATTTCCAATGCTTGTGTTACTATGTTGGGAGTGCCTGTGTCTGATTTGGGGTTGAGACTGCTAGTGTCGACGCCCGCTTCTGCTTCAGTAGTCACTTCTGAGCTGTGTGCTGGCTGCCCCATTGTTGTGAATGGGAAGAAGTACAAGGAAAACTTGATTTGTTTGCCTTTGGTTGATATTGACATAATCTTGGGGATAGATTGGTTATCTGCCAATCGTATTCTTATAGATTGTGCCAATAGACGGTTGATCTTTCCGTAGGAGGGAGATGAGTTATTGATTTCAGCTGGTCAAGCTGAATCATGGTTGAGGGATGGAGCAGAAAGTTGCCTTCTGTTTGCTATGATGAGTGAGGAGACTGAGAGAATCATTTCTGAGATAGATGTGGTGAGAGACTTTGCTGAAGTATTCCCTGATGAGGTGTCTGGGTTACCTCCTGTAAGGGAGATAGAGTTTGGCATTGATCTGGTTCCAGGTGTGGGGCCAGTGTCGGTGGCTCCCTATAGGATGGCTCCTGCCGAGCTGAGTGAGTTGAAGGGTCAGTTGGAAGACTTATTGGAGAAGCAGTTGGTGCGGCCGAGCGTTTCACCGTGGGGTGCTCCTGTGTTGTTGGTGAAGAAGAAAGATGGGGGCAGTCGTCTTTGTGTGGATTACCGGCAGTTGAATAAGTTGACCATCAAGAACAAATATCCTCTTCCCCGGATAGATGAGTTGATGGATCAGCTAAGAAGAGCATCGGTGTTTTCTAAGATCGATTTGAGATCGGGGTATCACCAGATTAGGGTGAAGGAGGGTGACATACCGAAGACTGTTTTCAGGACTAGGTATGGTCACTATGAGTACATCGTGATGCCGTTTGGTGTGACCAACGCCCCTGCAGTGTTCATGGATTACATGAACAGGATCTTCCGGTCATTCTTGGATAAATTCGTGGTAGTGTTCATTGATGATATCTTGGTTTATTCGAGAACCCGGGAAGAGCATGGAGAGCATTTGAAGATGGTGCTGGAGGCTTTGAAGGCGAAGAAGCTGTATGCTAAGCTTTCAAAATGTGAGTTCTGGTTGGATGAAGTGAAGTTCTTGGGCCACGTGATTTCAGTTGAGGGGATTGCTGTTGATCCCGCAAAGGTGGAGTCTGTGTTGCAATGGGAGCGTCCGAGGACTGTCACTGATATTCGGAGCTTTGTGGGATTAGCAGGCTACTACCGTCGGTTCATTGAAGGATTCTCCAAGATAGTAGCACCTCTGACCCAGTTGACGAGGAAGGAGCAACCATTCGTTTGGACAGATGCCTATGAGCGGAGTTTTGAGGAGTTGAAGAGGAGGTTGACTACTTCTCCTGTGTTGGTGTTGCCGGATTCAGATGAGCCTTTTGATGTGTATTGTGATGCTTCTCACCAAGGTCTTGGGTGTGTACTGATGCAACATGGGAAGGTGGTGGCCTATGCTTCAAGGCAGCTAAAGAACCATGAGAGGAATTATCCCACTCATGACTTGGAATTGGCAGCTGTTGTTTTTGCCTTGAAGATATGGCGACACTATTTGTATGGTGCTCGGTTCAGCGTCTTTAGTGATCATAAGAGTCTGAAGTATCTGTTTGATCAGAAGGAGCTGAACATGAGGCAGAGACGGTGGATGGAGTTCCTGAAGGACTACGACTTCCAGTTGATGTATCATCCTGGCAAGGCCAATGTGGTGGCAGATGCGCTGAGTAGGAAGTCCCTCCACATGTCGAGTATGATGGTAAGAGAGCTGGAGCTGGTTGAGAAGTTCAGGGATTTGAATCTCTGTGTGGAGTTAGCTCAGGATCACATTAGTTGTGGAGCAGTTACCATAACTAATGAATTCTTGAGGCAGGTTGGACTCAAACAGTTACAGGATGAGGAGTTGATGAGACTTCTTGGGTTATTGGGTACCGAGGAAGCTACTGGTTTTGAGCTAGGAGAAGATGGGATCTTGAGATTTAGAGGCAGGATTTGTCTGCCTCGGGATGCGGAACTGAAGAGAGCTGTATTGGATGAAGGCCACAAGAGTAGACTTAGCATACATCCGGGTATGACTAAGATGTACTAGGACCTCAGGAAGACTTTCTGGTGGCCTGGCATGAAGAGGGAAATAGCTTAGTATGTGGCGGCCTGTCTGACTTGTCAAAAAGCAAAGGTGGAGCATCAGAAGCCGAGTGGGTTGATGCAGCAGATGGAGATTCCGGAGTGGAAGTGGGACAACATTACCATGGATTTCATTGTTGGGTTGCCTAGGTCAGCTAGGAATAGTGATGCTATCTAGGTGATTGTAGATCAGTTGACCAAGTGCGCACACTTTTTGCCTGTTAACATCAAGTGGTCCTTGGAAAAGTTGACACAGTTGTATGTGAGGGAGATAGTGCGGTTGCACGGGGTGCCTTCTAGTATTATTTCAGACAAAGATCCGAGGTTCACTTCAAGGTTTTGGCAGAGTCTCCACCAGGCCCTAGGCACGAAGTTGAAGTTGAGCTCTGCTTATCATCCACAGACGGATGGTCAGTCAGAAAGGACAATTCAGTCCTTGGAGGATCTGCTTAGGGCTTGTGTGTTAGACCACTTGGGTAGCTGGGAGGAGGTCCTACCGTTGGTTGAGTTCACATACAACAATAGTTTTCACGCAAGCATTGGGATGGCGCCATTCGAAGCGTTGTATGGCAGGAGATGTAGGACCCCTCTGTGCTGGTACCAAAATGGTGAGTCGGTGGTGGTAGGTTCGGAGCTAATCCTACAAACCACTGAGAAAGTGAAAATGATTCAGGGAAGGATGAAGACTGCTCAGAGTAGGCAGAAGTCGTATGCTGATAAGAGGAGGAAGCCTTTGGAGTTTGCTGAAGGGGAGCATGTATTTCTGAAGGTGACTCCGACTTCGGGTGTAGGTAGAGCACTGAAAGCAAGAAAGTTGACACCGAGGTTCGTGGGTCCCTACCAGATCATACAACGTGTGGGTCCGGTTGCCTATTGGTTGGCTTTGCCACCGTCTCTTTCAAACCTGCACGATGTGTTTCATGTCTCCCAGTTGAGGAAGTACGTCCATGACCCGAGTCATGTGGTGGAGTTAGATGATGTGCAGGTGAAGGAGAACCTGACCTTTGAGAAGTTGCCAATAGCTGTAATTGATCGTAAACTGAAGGAGTTGAGGGGAAAGTCAATTGCTCTGGTAAAAGTGTTGTGGGATGCAGCTACCGGTGAGGCTACTTGGGAGGTGGAGCAGCAGTTCAGGGAGCGTTACCCATTTCTTTTCCCAAGTAAGTCTGTTTTCGGGGACGAAAACTCTTGTTGTTGGGGGAGATTGTGATACCCTCGTACGGATCTTTCTTTCCCTAACTCCTTCCTCTCTAAAATCTCACCTTACATTATCTCACTCTCTCTTTTTCCTTTTGTTCTTCTCCCCCAAATTTCTGTCTCAAGGTGGTGGTGTGGAGCAGAATCGGGATTTTGCTAGCTGAGTAGGAGTTTCCCTTCTTCTTCTCCTTCGTCGTTCAAGCCGTTCTTCGCTTACCTCTCGTTATTCTTCCCGAAGCTCGATTCCTTGATTTGAGGTAAGGGAAGCTAGTTCTGTGGTGATTTTGGAATGAGAATCAGTTGTTGCATTATTTTTCAGTTGTTTAAGAGGGTTGATGGTTGCTGATCTCGTGAGAAAGGCTGAAAATTAGAAATTTTTTGGTTCTTTGATGGTTTTGGACAAATCTTGGGCTTTTTGATGAATTTGTTGTTGCATGTTGAAAAAGGTGGTGTTTTTGAATTCTGGGATGATAATGTAGTAGATTGAACCGATTGCATGTGGGGTTTTCTGATTTTTTTTCTGCAGATTTTGAAAAGTCTTTCAAAAATGGTTGGCTGCTGCTGAGCTTCGCGCTGAGCGGGGTTCTTCGCGCCTGGGCGCGCGGCCACCAGGAGACCCCATTTGGCTAAGCTCGCTGAGCGCAATGATGAGTGCGCTGAGCGCGCTTGAGAATGTGGGTCTCTGGCTGGTCCGCGCTGGGCGTGACTTGGACCGCGTTGGGCGCGATACCAGTGTGGCAGGTTTTGGTTCTTCTTTTGGGCGCTGAGCGCGCCCCTTGTCGCGCTGGGCGTGAGACTCCTTAGGAGTCTTTGCCTTGTGGGCGCTGAGCGCAATTTGAATTGCGCTGGGCGCGAGACCAAGGGAGGTCTCTGCCTTCCCCGCGCTGGGCGCGGATTTTGATGCGCCGGGCGCATAGGACTCCTTGAGTCTCTGCCTGGCCAGCGCTGGGCGCAATGGAAATTGCGCCAAGTGCGAGAGGGCCTTGGGTTCTCTGGTTGAGTCCCGCCATGCGCGGGTACACCTTCGCTGGGCGCGCGGGCCCCCTGGTGCTCTCTGGATTGCGCCGTGCTAGGCGCAACCACGTGTGCGTCGGGCGCGGAGATGAGATTATTGAATATGATGCCTATGTTGAGTTGAATTGAAATGGAAAGTTATGACATGATGTCTAGTAGATAACGTTAAAGTTGATATTAAATTGTTTCTGGTGAATGGGTTAAAAAGTAGTTTTATATTATAGATGATATGTTGAACTGTGAATCTGATGTGTTGTGGGTATAGTTGTGTTGTACTGTGTGTTGCTATTGGTTGTTGTAGGCCGAAAGGCTGAGGTGTTGTAGGAGATCTCCGAGGTGATATGCGTGACGACGCATTTTGTGTGTATTGGAAATCTATGTGGAGATAATTGGCAGGATGTTTACTGATGAGTTGTTGATGGTTGAAATTGTTGTCACTGATTAAAATTTCCATATGTTGTATTTGTTTTTCTATACTAGCTTACCCTTGTGTTTCCATGTGGTTGGACTGCTATGATCGTACTATGTACGGGAGCAGAGCAGGGATAGGTGGTGGATAGTGATGAGTTGGCAGCGGATAGATGGAGCTGGCTTCTAAGGATGTTTTGTTTGTGTTGATCACTAGGCATAGTGACTTTTGATGTAATTCTTGTTTTACATACCCTAACTCTAGTCGGATTTGGGACATATGTATATACTTATATTCTAGACTCTATATTTATATACTTGTTCTATTCTATCTAGTGTTTCCGATGTGTTTTATTGATGAGTGGAATGGTCAGCCGAGTCGTTACATAAATCAAATTGACAATCCTTTGATATACTATTGGCACTTAGAGTGTTTTCTTATAATAATAATCTTGTGAGGAAAATGTGAGGCTACTTAAAGAATTTGAAAAGGACCTGAAGAATTCTTTGGTCAAATGAAAATTCCCCAAGTAGGTTAAACCTAACATTTAAAATTATTTCTTTCCTGATCTACAATTTGTCATTATTCAATGTTACTTATAAAATTATTTACAACTTACAAGATGCAGTTATTTGATACGCCAAATTAACTCATGTCAGTACTGTAACACGAAGTTTTAACTACTTCCATCGAATATAGTGATTTTACATATTCAAATGCTGATCAAGTTGAAAACATTAATCAGACAAAAAAAAATCTCATTCTCAGAAACAAGTCGGTTCGTTCTCAAAACATTAATCTCATTTGTTTTATTTAAAACCGAATTAAGCTTTGTTTTATTCAAAATCAAGTCATGACAAGGACAGCCAATTTTCCACATGCAAAATAAGTTAATTAGGGTTTCATATATAATGAACAAATCTGATTTCGTACGTAGCATCACGAATCACCACAAATAACAAAGCACTGCAAGAAGCCTAGGATATTTTCATGTATGCATGAAAATAGTCGCACTAATAATTATTAAACTTTCGCTGATGGCTAACTTACATGTAAATTAATAATTGAAACAAAACCATGATTTTTGAATTTGAGTCTTAATTATATAGTTGTGTGAGATATTGAAATAGAGAACTTTGTCATCTATTGTAATTATAAATACCTTATCTTGTCTTCATTGAGAAAATGCATGCGTTATATAAATAAATTTAAAAAAAAAAAAAAAAACTCTTGATGAAGATCATGCATGTTATTAGTGGAAAATTAGAAAAATGAGGGGCTAGGTACTCTACCATTTAGTTTATAATTGGAAGAGCAAGACTTTAATTCTGTGGGACATATAATAATCTCAATCAGTTAAGAACATGCTAAATTATCCAAGTTAGCTTCAGCAGTTAGTTTAACTCACTTGGCAAGAAATCAATGAATCCATCCAAACGTACGTTAAAGCATTGAATCAACAATGCATTCTGTCTATAAATAAATGAAGTATTAATTTGGAGAAGGAAGAAACCATGAAAGATAACAAGAGGAGGAAGAGAGCATTTGGAATCAATCAACAAGGAACAATATATAGCTGGTATTTATCTTCTTTGTCTATTGCAATTTCTACTTGGTTACGATGTAGTTCTTTAGCATGTTTTTTCAAATTTAATTTTAGACTCTTTAGTAATGAGATATGATTACATTATAGTCTTAAAACTAAGTTTTTATTCTTTTCTTGTTTACCATTTAGATGCTGGACCTGAATTTTTTTTTTCTTTTTTGCTTTCTTCACGTTCATATGTCCAAAATTAATTATTCGTAAATAATGTTCAATCTAATCGATTTTGCAGTGTGATGAAAAAGATTTAGTCCTCATGATTTATCTTATGCATGAGAGTAAAAATAGTATTAATCATCCTGTAATAAAAGAAAGTAGTATTGATCAATTTCTTTTTTATCTTCTTTTTATATCTTTGTCGTTATAAACATAAATTTAGGTGAGAAACTAAATTCCTAAAGTCCATGTATCCTTGCAAAATAATAATTAGTTTTGTTTGATCTCATGTTTATTTATTCATTTGTTGTTAACAGAATTAAATTGACTATTTTTCAGTAAGTTAAATTATATGTACAGGTAGATACATTAATACTCCAATGAGTATTGGCTTTTATCAAATCTTGTATCAATAACCCAGCTAAAAGGACTTTTCATCTAACCATATACGTGTGTTTGAGACCTCTTTACATTGATACAAACAGAATTTCACACATTTTGATGTACTAAACTATGAAGTGAAATTTTTAATTTGTCCTTTTCATTTAACATAAATTTGTAGATTTTAAACGATAAATCAAACATACATATAGTAATTTTAGTCTATAATTGTCACCACTTTAAAGAGACTTCAACAGAGAGAGGCTCGTGTCCTGTTGCTTTTAGTCAAAGATTTAAGCATTTCAATTGTAAAAAATAAACACACTTATAACCAACTAAGAAATAATCTATTTTTGTTATACTTTGTAGTGTGACCATATATTTTAGAAGATGGAAAAAGCTAGTAGCAGCAACAACGGTGAGAGTAGAAAAAGTTGCAGTAGAGGACACTGGAGACCCTCTGAGGATGATAGACTCAAAAAACTTGTGAAACAATATGGTCCCCAGAACTGGAACTTTATTGCAGAACATCTTGAAGGAAGATCAGGTCTTTTTTAATTTTCATGACAATATTTTTATTCATGCCTTTTTTTATTTATTTTTTCTCTATCTGCATAACATCAAATATCTTTTATAAGATTGTATTGTTCGTTTCATTACTTTTTTATGCTTAGGAAAAAGTTGTAGACTGAGGTGGTACAATCAACTAGACCCAAACATCATAAAAAAGCCATTCACTGAAGAAGATGAGGAAATGCTCCTGGCACTTCACAATCTCAAGGGAAACAAATGGACTGCAATAGCCAGATTCTTCCCTGGAAAAACTGACAATTCTGTCAAGAATCACTTCCATGTACTAATGGCCAGAAGAGAAAGGGAGCGTTTGGCACTGTTTGGTGATTCATTTGATCATAATTCTCAAATCAGTTTCAACTTTATTAAAAACAAGGCCTTGTTTGATAAACTACCAACTCCTTGGACTTCATTCAGTGGATCTTCAACCATCACATCAAGTGCTAGAGAGAAAGTACCATTGTTTGATAATTATTTGGAATTGGACCATTTTTCTTCTTATAGTTCTCCTTCATCTGTTGGTTCTTCTATTCTTGACAGTTACCATAGTTTCACAGCACCAGGACTTCCCAGTGTAGGCAAGGTTGTTCCCCTTCCACAAAAAATTTCAAACTATGGTTGTGACCACAAAACTAAGGACACCATCAAAAGTTGCAAAAGAGGTAAACATGCACGTGATAGATCCATGACACTGTGCAAGTTGAGTACCAATGAACAAGAACCTCTTGATGATCTCAAGCAAAAGGGTGTTTCCTTCATAGACTTTCTTGGAGTGGGAATTTCTATCAGTGATGACAGTATTCGTGGACCATGATGATATGATACGCTTTAACATATAACTATTTTTGAGTGTAGAAGAGTTTTAGTAGAAAATTTTTCAAAAACTCTTTTAAATTTGTATTTAAACATATTCTTAGTACTTATTTATGGTGAAAATTCCAACATACTTATTATTATAGGGTCTATATTCAGAAAGTTAAAATTTCAAAAAAAATGAAGTATAGAAGTCTAACATCTTATGATAATACATTAATAATTCTAGTGGATTTTTTTTTTTTTAATTTTATTTTGTCGTTACATATATGATAATAACAAAATAAACAAAATCGCCGTTGCCGGGGATCGAACCCGGGTCGTCCGCGTGACAGGCGGAAATACTTACCACTATACTACAACGACTTGATGTCCCATCTCTAAAATTTTATTTTATTTATCATGTATATGTTATGGTGGAAAGAGCATTCAGAAGCTAGGTGGCACATATAGTCACAAGTTTTGGCCCTCCAATTCAAGATGGTATATAAATCCTCATGTTGCGATTGATGCAGCAACCTTACATTGTTAATTTGTCATGAAACTATCAAACAGCTAGGTACTATAAAGTGAAATGCAATTGTGATATTACATTACATTAACCACAACACCACAATCTCATAATATAAACACAGTACTGTGCAACAAACAGAAAGTCATGAATCATGACACAATACACTGAATTAAATGGTTAACTATAAATGATATCCAACACTGCCTCAGTCAAATCATCAACACCACGAAGTTGTGAGTCAGAAAGTGAGACAATCTTCCTCTTGATCTTCTCAACCGATTCCAACGTGTCAGAAGGAATTGAAGAGAGGGACCCCAACCCGGGATTTTGGCTATTGAACACAGAAAACACAGTTGCAACTTGTGCACCACGGTTGAGGAAGAAATGGAACAAGCCCTTGGGGATCACAAACACATCACCAGCCTTAAGAGTCTTTTGGAAGAGCTTGTTTTGCGTGTTGAGAAACGCAGCCACCAACACACCTTCACTGACAAAGACCATCTCAGTGGCTCTAGGGTGATTGTGGAGGTTCACAAGCCCATCAACTTCTATGTCACTTCTACCAATAGAGAGGCCAAGGGTGTTAAGGCCAGGGAACTTTGAAGCAGTAACAATCTTAACTAGTGAACCAAAATTGTCCCTTGAACCTGGCTTGCTTAGTTCCATGCTCTTGAAATCATGTGCACTTGTGTTAGATGGGTTATCACAAGGTAGGCCATTGATGAATATGGCATTCTTTTGGGGCGGTGTTGTAGGGCAATAGTCCTTCAGATTGTCACATTCTGCTGAACAAATATGTTGAATTGTGAAGGGTATGAGAAGCATGAGGAGGAAGGGAAAATGGGATTTTGTCTTCATTTTGAATTGGTTTTGGTTGCTCAAAATATTTTGGTTTGGTTTAACATTATATAATATGTGAACACGTGTAACGTCGTGATGTAACAATCTTTGGCAATATGTTTGATGGGGGTTGCAGGAAACACAAGTCATGACATTCTTGGAGTTCACTGCTGGATTAGCCAGTGTGATGGCATTGCTTGAAAGAAACATTATCCGATTTAATGGGTCGACTAGAACAAGTTGTATGACCACTGGTATGACAGCAGAAGAATGTGATGGCTTTTGATCATGAACTAATTCAGTGTTAATTGTGTTTTTTTACTCTGATGCACTAAGTATCTGATAGTTTTGTCAATTACTAATCATAGTTGAAAAAACACTTACGTTTTTCTAAATTTGATTTTAGACTTAAAAAAAATTATTATCCTGTTTTGATCACTTCAAAATACAAAATATAATGCTTTTAATCTCTCAAAAAATTTCTCATCCAATTTTAGATGTTATGTCTTCCAAAAAGTTTATGTATATACTATATAGTATTCACATGAAACTGTGTTAATCACATTAATTAGCACTGTGTTAAAGGTTTTAGACACTTCAAAAAAATAAGAAGAAAAACTTACGCGTATTGAAAGACCATCAGATGAAAAATTCTTGAAGAATTAAAATCGAATTTAGAGAATCTTAGAAGATTGAAAGACATAGATTACCCATTAGTTTTTCAGTTTAAAATGGAAGAATTCAAATAAATTAACCTGTCAATTTTTAGGATTTGTTTCTATTTACAGCGGTTGTTGTCTTGTACCAGATAATGTTGTGATGTTTGGAGGAGAGCAAACCAGCGGTAACACGCTTCCTACGCCATTGAAAATAAAATAAGCATAGCGGAAAACTATAATTAATTTATTTTATTGTATTAAACCATAAAAAAAAAATTAACAATATAATTTATGTTTTATAATTTTATTTTATTTATTATTTTAACAAACTATTTTATATTTAAGTATATATTTTGTAATTTTTTTATCAAGTGAATAAGTGACGAATTTAAAACATTTTACCATATATTTTAATCAAAATTATATTTTAAAATCTTATAATGAATTTTTTAAGATGTAATTAAATACTATAAATTATATATTTTAACATAATAAGAGAGTGATGATAGAATATTCATATCACTAATAAGTAAAAATATGATTTATTCTATATTTTAACATATATAAAATGAAAATAATTTAATACATATTCTTATAATTAAGAGTATACAAGAGACAATATAATTTACTTTAATAATGTTAAACTAAATTAGTTAAATTATATAATTCAATGTAAGATATAATATAATACTCTTTTCTCTCATGATTGAGCAACAATTTTTTTTTTTTTTTACATTTAAAAAAAAGAACTAATCATGCAATATAAGAATGTATGTTAAAACTAAAGAATAAATATAACTCCAAGCGCGTAGTTCAGCGGTAGGAATTAATCTAAAAATAGGAATTTGAATTATGCCTTGTATATACAGTTACGTTAAATCTTGAACTGAGTTATTCTATTTTTTAAGTGTCTCTCCAACGAGGAGATTAGCCACTTAAGATAGTACACCCGCGGCGTCATCTAACCGCGAGCGAGACCCCACTGGCAGCAATAACAAGACTCAATATATGATTGCTACCGTCATCACTATGTCCAAGTAAATATTTATCTATAGAATTAAATATTTGTACACACTTAACACAATAATTTCCTAATTTTGATGTTAACACCTTGTGCTACCTTATCCTATACAAGTTAAAACACTTTAATATATCCTGGCACCATAAATAATTTCCAGGCCTTAATCTTGCCCGTCAATAGCGCTGGTCCAGTGTGGTAGTACCGATGCCAATCACAATCATACAATCTAGGATATAATAAATTAATGAATTTTGCAGGAATATTCCCGTATTACTATGAAGAAAAAAAAAGTAATCTGTTTCAAAATTGTTTTATACAGTATATTGGGTTCCCTATGTATGCAAGTCAACTTTGCCTCTCTACAAAGACTAAAGTACCTATACAACAATAACAAACAATTTTAAAAACGACGCCATCTCGTTAAGTAAAACGTAAACCACAAGAATCACTTGTTACCCCCCTCTAAGCAAAAAAGGTGCAATTCCACGTTCTATACCCACCAACCAAACATGGCGTGAGAGGGGGCACGATATCAATCAAATAATACTCTTGCACGTTCCAATCACAAACCTTACTCATCAGATTATATGTCAGTGCTACTGCCACCCAAAGAAGGAAAATTGTCACCTTAATTCAGTCCATCTCTTCTGTTTGTGCCTTTAAGCAAGACTTAAACTGCTTAATATGAACAACTTAAAAGCCTGGTTTTTCCATTGTTGGAACTTGGAACCATTCAAGAAGGTGAACACCATGATGAATAGCTATTGTTCCGCAACTCAAGACATGGAACAGGGAAAACCCTTGTGGCAAAACCAGAGACAAATTCACAACGCCATTTTGCAGATAAGGCTACACCATGAAGGGTAATATTTTTGAAGCACAAGCCTTCAAAGGATGAACCCTCTACACCTTCCAAAACCGGGGCTTTTGTTGAATTTACACTGACCACATTGCTGATTATAATATTTTTGAATCTAGGAACAGCTTTTGGATCCCACCCATCATCAGGGTGATCATTTGAGCCTCTACTGAACCTAATGGGTATCTTCACTCTCTCCATTCTTATGTCACTTATGCTTACATTGGCTATGTAGCCTCCTCTGCCTTTGTCAGATTTTATGCGAACACCAGCTGCAGAATCCCACACATGCAAATTCTCAATTGTGATGTTTGAAATTCCGCCAGACATTTCACTACCTATGCCTACTCCAGAACAAGTTGGGGTGGTGCCGGATATTCTCCTCACTATGATATTTGTGCTAGGATGGGCCACAGTGATTCCATATTGATCCCAACCACTCTTGATGGCTACAAGATCATCCCCACTTTCTATGTAGTTATCTTCAATACATACGTTGCTACTTGAGTCTGTGTCATCAGAAGGGAAGTTCACTTGTAAGAGACTATAAGGGGATTTGGAAGGATAACAGAATGGAAGAAAAGAGGATAAATAGTAACAAAGGAGTAAAACAAACCAGGGTCTATGCCATCAGTATTTGGGGCATTAAGAGGAGCCAAGATTGTCATCCCTTTGACCACAACATTTCTGAAACAAAACATGGGAGTTTATTCAATCTCATCAAGTGTTTGTGGTAACAGAAGCTAAAAACATACAAGTGCTAACTGAACCGAGTTTCTTACATGTATCTGACAACTGTAATTAGATAGGATATAATTGTGTACAATATAAAAAGCCCCCAATAAATTGAACTTGATTGTTAGTTAACAGCCTTCCAAAAATCACGAAGGATGTGTTTGGTTAAATAGTTTGAGCAAGTAATTCAACTAAGCCTCAAGACAGTTATCTTGTTGCAATTGAAAGGGGTTCCAAAATACTGAAAATAGTACAAATCCTGACAGAATGTGTCATTTATTTCAAGTTGTAAAATTGCATCAACAGGAATGACATTCCCTGGAATATTATAACAAGAAATGTTATTTTTGAGTGAATTCAAAAATGTATTTTGTTATATTAATATTGTTAGGAATATTTTTAAAATTCAAAATGATTGGAATAAAAAGTATAGAAATGAAATTTGTAAGTAGGCCTGAAAATAACTTCTCACATTCCCATGAAAATACAACTTTTCCACCCATCATCATGAGAATAAAAAAGAAATAAAACATAATACTACTACTTTCCTAAGCATGAACAATATCTAGGAACAATTTTTCAATGGTTATTACAAACATAGAAATATTACATTCACAAATTCCCATTCAAGGGAATGATTTTTTAAACAGTGAAACAAACATACTACTAGAAGTGAAAATAACAAAAATGGTCAAACCTGCAATAAACAGGATGGATGGTCCAAAAAGGGGAATTTTGAAAGGTGAGGTTTGATATGAGAACATTATCCGAGTTCATTATTTCAAGGAGGTGCCCTCTTGTGTGCTCCAATGTTCTGTTCCACCACAGTTCCCACCACATCTTTCCTTGACCATCAACTGTCCCATTTTCTCCTACAAAACCAGATAGCTAATAAAATGCTTGCGGTTGCCAACAAAATCTTAACTGCATACTCAATTATTTAATGGGGGTGTACTAGTATTACAAACTTCAACTAAATTATCCCTTGGCTTTTTCCTTTCTAATGGAATCACTAACTACGTTGAAAATTATAAAATAGCAGTTAAGTATGTAACCTAACTTTTTGTCCGGAATAGTCTGTGGAGTCCAACAAACTTGATATAATTAATCCCAATTGACATTTCACCCTCATAAACTACTTTGCCAAAATTGTTCATACCACGAGGGAACTTTCTTTGTTCTCTTCCTCTTTCTTGGATTAATTTGTAGTTTCACCAAATGAATTGAAGAAAGAAAAAAAAAAAAAAAAGTTTCATGTTATACCAGTGATGACAACATTGCTGATGCCATTTCCATGTATAAGACTAATATGCCTTCCTCCAAACCTCTCTCTCCCTCTTCCATAAGATGGCAATGGCTCAATTATTGGCCACTCTTTCGGGTCCTGCAAAATCACGATTTGAATTAATAAACAAAAGTACAAAACAATTCCTTCATCAAATTGTCAAAAGCATAATTAACATCAAATTCATTACGTTTACATAATAAACAAAAATTATTAAACAGGCATGATTTGGTCGGTACCATGTGGCTGGTAATGGTACCATTTGTCGTGACACAAGTCAAAAAGCAATTCCTCACCTCTATTCTGAAGAAAGTCCGAAAAATAAAAACAACCGTCTTATCTAAAAAAAATGATTTTTTTTTTCTCATAAATAAAAAGACAGAAATCGAAATCGAAATCACATGAGAAAGTGAAACCCAAGCTGGCTGCACCCGCATTCACCTCCGTAAACCGAGCCGATTACTACGAATTTGATTGATTATTGAAATGAAATATAATTGAATTAAATTTACACAAAAAAAAGGGGATTTTTGAAGGTGTAAAAAGTGAGAAAAGTTAGTACCTGAGAGGCGAGAATAACGGCACCGCGGTGAAGAAAAAGCGTGAAATTACTGGTGAGGTTAAAACTTCCGGTGAGCCACGTTCCATTGGGGACATTGAGCTGGGCCCCACCAAGGTTCCGGAAGCGGTGCATGTAGCGAATGGCCCGTCGAAAGGATTCGGTGTTGGAGGTGATGCCGTCGCCGACGCCGCCGAAGTCCTCGATGGACATGACGACCTTCCGCGGCGGAACGGCGCGGAAGAAGTCGGAGCAGGAGGGTGGATCGGGGCCGGGGCCGGGAAGCGGGCCGGCGAGGAGCCAAACGGGCCTGGCGGGAAGGTGGAAGGAGAGAAAGATGAGGAGAGTGAAGAGGATGAATGCGAGGGCCCAGGAGGGCCTGGTGCAGGCCCCCAGGAGTGTCTTGTCCGATTCCATGTTAAGGTGGCGAATGGAACAGAACAGACTAAGGGGATTTTGTCAAAGGTGGCGATGGTGGTGTTTTGTTATTACTAATTAATTGGAAAATTGAAGAAAATGAAAAGGGTGGTGGAGTGGGACCCAGTTCAGAGAAAAATAGGATACTCTTTCTGACAATTTGTTTTGTCCGCTGTGTCAAACTCCCACTCATCCAAATCATGTCCACGCTTTTCTTAATTGTTGCCTCCTACTCGCTCTTCAATGCCCTTCCTTTCTCTTCTTTTTCTCTTTTTGGTCAATCGTTATGGTTATGGGAACATATTTATGTATTTCATTTCTTTTTATTTATTTACATAAATACAAAACGAGAAAATTCAGGCTATGTTTGGAAGCTAGTTAAGTTTCATTCAATAAGAATTGAGAAAAAAGTTATTCAATTTGTATTAAATATTCGTTATTTATGGATGAGTTACACCAAAAAAAAATTGGGTCTTGTAAATAGCAACATATTAATATTAGTAAATAATTAAAAGTATTTAATGAAAATGTGTTTAATAATTTTAAGTATTTTAAGTATCATAATGCATAATTAGTAGACACATTGAATTGTTTGTTTTTTAAAAGATATTGGGTCCACCAGGCCACCGTCCCGTGGACTTGATCTGAAAAGCTGGCACAACCCACACGGGATCATGTTCATGTGACACCTAAGTTTCTCATACCCCATTTAAAATTAGAGACCTTTCTTCTTCTTGTTTTTTTTTCTTCCAAATTATAATTAGCATTTTTCAATATTATTTAATATTACAATTGATCCAAATCATGTAAAGAAATTAAATATAATCAATCTAATCCATGACAAAAAAATTTTTATAAACGTTAATAGTTAGTTTCACATGTCACTAATAAATTTCATGAATTTAATATAAAATAGATATATGCATTAATAATAATTGTTAACAAAAAAATCTTATGAATTATGTTTAAAAAAAATTACACCAAAATAAATTACATTACACACTGATTTATCTTTTACAACGATACTAACTAATAATCAATCCAATGTTTGAAAAGTAAGAGAAAAAGAAAGTTGTTGATCCACTTAGTAAAATTTTGTTTTTATTTAATTTTTATTTTAAAATTTTAAAATAATATTAATTATTATGTTATCAATTTATCTCATTCAATTTTTAATTAATTTATACGTGACAACTAATATGCATTTATTATGAAATAAAAATAAAAAAATCTAATAAAAAACATTAAATCATTCTATGAAAAATAGAAAATTTTAATATGATTATTGATTTGTTTAATACAATTTTAAACAATTATTATAAAAGAATAAAATTAATAATATTTAGTTTATTTTCTTTAAATATATACAATAATGTATATATATTCATGCGCTTAAAGTTAGGAATATCTTACGACGTTAAGAATAATGATGAGAATAATAAATACAAAAGAGGAAAAAAAAAACATACGAAAAATAGTGTTAGAAAAAAAATTATTTGTCGATGAATCTCAAAGTTTAAGTTGTTAATCCTTATATAAAGTTGATAATTTTGTTCCTTTTATATAGTTTTAATCCCTTATATATGAGAGTGACTAAATTAATTCTCTTTGTTTTTACTAATTAGGATCTAGGATTGAATTTAACTTCTTTTATATTTTATATCTTTCCATCTAGATTTATATTAAATATGGGGTTAACGATAAAATTTTCAAAGTAATTAGTGATTAGTTATGATCTTGAATGAGATTGAGTCTTACCCTAATTCAAAAATTTTTTATAATAAAAAGTATCTTAATTTAATTTTATAAAATTAATTTATAAAGTAAAAATTATTTACTATTCATATATTAAATGATAGTTTTATCATTAGAATCTTTACACAATTTATAAATATAAGATTGAGGAATGAAATTAATATTAACTAGTTAATTTGATACTTTCATTCTTTAATTAAAAATTGGATTCAATCTTAAGCTTTGAATATTAAGTCATAACTAAAATTCTAAAAATAACATTTTATCTCTAAAATAAGTCGACGGTGTATACTTTTTAGTCATAAAATAATTGAAAAATGAAGATTGGATCAGGGATGACAAATATATCCGTACTCGCGGGTAATATTCGAACCCGTCCCGACTTTGACGGGGAATACCCGGTTTGACTGGGTACGAGTACAGGTACGGATAAAACCCGATATATTAAATCGGGTACGGGTACGAGTATGTACTTACCCATCCCGTACTCGTATCCGTACCCGTCTCCGTTTTCATTTTTAATTTAATATCCACTTTCAATTTAATTATATTAAAAAAAATTAGGTTAAATACCTCTTTTGGTCCCTTATAATGTTTTTTGTTTCAATTTAGTCTCACTTTAATTTTAGGTCTCAATTTGGTCTCTAATAATTTAAATCATTGCAATTTGGGACTTCCGTCTAAATGATTTAAACGGAGTTAACTGGTGGTCACGTGGATGACAGGTGGATGCCACGTAGGTGGAGCCCAAAATACTTGAATACACCTGGAACCAGAACGGCCTGTTCTGAAACTGGAACGACCCGTTCTGGTTACACTATTGGTGTGTAAAATTTGTACCTGGAATGGGCCGTTCCAAATGCCAAATTAACACACCAACAGTGTAACCAGAATGGGCCGTTCTGGTTTCAGAACGGGCCTTTCTGGTCCAGAATTTCATGAAAAAAAAACAAAATACAAAACATTTCGAATACTAGATTTGGTAATATTGTTAATGGGGATTAATAACTTCAATTGCTAAACATTTGGGTTATACAGTGTATCATTAAGAACAATGCAGTATATCACTAAAGACAATGGTAGCAGATTTTATTTCATTGTTAGTCAAATTAGAATAAACTACTTACTACCAAATTGACACTATACAGTCAAGGATGAAACAAAACGGTGTTTTCCCTTAAAGTCATTAACGATGTACCTCAACAATAATAACATGTTCTTGAGGAGGTACAACCTGAATTTTTGTGGTTTATGTTTCCCTTCATCGTTACCCAGATAATTTCCTTTTTTTCTCAGTAATTTTTTTGAACTTTTTTAGTATATATATTATGTACTGAATTTTTGTTTTCAGTTTTTGAACCATGTTTCTGTCTTTGAATTTATGATATGTTATGAATTTTTTATTTTCAATTTTCGAATCACGTTGCGTCATTTTGGTCAACGGATGCATGGAGTTGGCTTTCTAGAATGGGCCGTTTTGAATCCAGAACGTCCCGTTCTAAAACCAAAACGGCCCGTTCTGATGCAATGATGGTGTGTGAAATTTGCATTTGGAACGGCTCGTTCCGGTTGCAAAAATTAACATACCAAGAGTGCATCTGGAACGGGCCGTTCTGGTTTCAGAACGGGCCGTTCTGGTTCCAGGTGTATTCATGCAATTTGGTATCCACGTACGCATCTACGTGGCATCCACGTGGCCAACAGTAACCTTGTTTAAATCATTTGGACGGAAGTCCCAAATTGCAATGATTTTAATTATTGGGAACTAAATTGAAATAAAAAATTAAAGTGGGACTAAATTGAAACAAAAAAATATTGTAAGGGACCAAAAGAGGTATTTAACAAAAAATTTAATATTTTTTTATGTGTGATTATTTATTATAATATAAGATAGAGAAATAACTTAATTATAATTATAATACAATAAAAAAATAATTTAAAAATCTTTTTTTTACAAAAAAAAATAAAAAATAAAAAATTGATGGGTAGGAGTACGGGTACAGGTATACTCGATACCTGACTGGAACGGGGATAGGGATGAAAATCACATACTCGACGGGTACAGGGACAGGGACGGGGATGGACTTGACTTGTGAGAACTGAAACGGGTATCATGAAACTCGTACCCGACCCGCCCCGTTGCCATCCCTAGAATGAAATAAGCAATAATAAAATGTAGAATTTAGGTAAAGCAGTATAATATTTGTATTTTTGCCTGGGTTTTATATTTAAATGATTTTTTTCTTTTTCGTGAACACAGTAGTTCCTTTTATCCTATCCAAATTTTTTTTATAATTTACTAATAAACATATGCCTATTTTTTTTAATTGTTCTCTTAAAATAATAGTCTTTACTCTCTTTTTATATAGTAAAACTACCCTAATTTTCCAATAACAATTCCTCCCCAGCAATATAATGAATATATAAATTGAAAAATGATAGATAACTAGATTTTTTTTCCTTCAAAATACTCATAATTAATAATCTAAGTACTTCACAAGCTTCGCCAAAACGTAAATATCATGATCAATCCAATGATAAAAAATTAAAATAATATACACAAAATTTTATATTCAAATTTTATTATATTTTAATAAATAAAATAATAATGTGATAATAATTTATTAGTCTAACCGCTCAAGTGCACAGGGTTAATGCAATTTGGTCTTCGATGTACGAGTAATTTTTAATTTTTATTTAACAATTATTCTTAAAATAATGAATAGAAATAATTCAGAGCCTAATGGGGAAAAATAAAAATAAAAATTGGAACGATGACCAGGTAATTCGGACACAGTTCCGTTTTATTTTCCTTGTTAATATTTCATCCTGAATTTCCTCTGCTACCAGTTCCTCTAGGATTTGATTCTCTTAATTCTTAGGTATGCAAATTCCCCTCTTTTAATCACTCTATTTTGATCCCAATGCACATTTTCAGAATCGATTCTTGGTCATAGGATTTTAGAACGGACAATGACGTTTGGTTATTTGTTTTAAATTGTTATTTTATCATTGCATCAGTTTATTGCGATGGATTCGAGTTCAACGCAAGAATTCGATTATTTGTTTAAGTTGTTGATGATTGGGGACTCGGGTGTTGGCAAGAGTAGTCTCCTCCTCTGTTTCACCTCTGATTCCTTTGAAGATCTCTCTCCCACAATTGGTTCGTTTTTCTCTTTACATTTCCATAGCTCACGTGCCTTTGCTTTTGAATCAAGGTTTATGCATCTCATTGTCACGTGCCATAGCATTGTTAGTGTTCAAGTTTGCTATTCAGTGTGGAATGTCACCATTATTCTTGTTTGTGAATAATGTTCTCTGGTTATTTGTGAAAACAAGGTGCTCTGGAGTTTCGTGTTTTTCTGTAATGTTTGATGTCCCAATGTAGGTGTTGATTTTAAGGTCAAGTATTTGATGATGGATGGTAAAAAGCTGAAGCTTGCCATTTGGGATACAGGTGTTGACATGTGTTTATTTATTTATTGATGTTCAACTTTGTAGGATGCATGTTGCATCAAATCTGTGCTTATTAGTAGTGCTAAGTATGGATATGGTGCAGCTGGTCAAGAGAGATTCAGAACATTGACGAGTTCGTACTACCGAGGTGCACAAGGGATCATTATGGGTAAGTTTCAATTCTTTGTTTCCTCATTCAACACTCTTCCAGTCATATTTATTAATTGGGTGAAATGCTTTAATTTGAATGAGAATCTATAAAGGAATGTATTATAATATTTTTTATGATGACACAGATAAGCTGTTATTTTCTTCAGAAAAAGTTAACCTGTGCCTTTATACTGTTAGGCAATCTGGTGCAGAATGTGATTTGCTGATAGGATTAAAAGCCAAAATTTTCTTCTGTGCCAAGTTATGTCTTTCTTTTAATTCTTAGTTAAGGCCATTTGTTGCCTCACATAATCACACCAAATGGATTCCATAAATCTAATTTTTTCAGAGTAATATGATGATCAGCATATAGGTCTAATGGTGGATATAGCAATTAACAAGCATTGTTGAAACGAGGGGCAGTAATGGACTAACTGTTGAGGATAAGTAAAGAGGCAGTATTGAAATAATATTTTCTTGAAGCTCTCAAGCATGTATGAAGCATGTCAACCATTTGGTTACTTACAGATTAATACACTTCGTACACCTTTAAGTTTTCCTTGACCTATACTGAGTCTTGGAATACCACTTCAGTATCATTGTGGGAGTTGAAAACCATTCATGATGCTTGAGGTAGCTTAACTATGCATTGATTGATAAATGATAAAGATATCGGTAGATAAATATGACTACCTTGAACTATACAAACCTTTTATAATGGACACCTTCAACTTCTTTTTCTTGTGGTCAATCCACAAACTCCAAGTATTATGTATTGAACCCTTTTGCTAACTTGGGTTAAGATTTTTGAGACATAACAGTAAATGAATCATAACCGTTTATTTAAATTGAATCTAGGTCATTGGTTTATTTTTCATTTTTATAAATCAGTTTGTCCAATGAATTATTTCTGACTTGAGCAAAAAAAAATCAAAAAAGAAAGGAAATCAGGGACTTACCTCATGTTCAATAGTCAATGCTTGTCCATTTTAAAGTTCATCTTAACAGAACCATATCAGTTATCAATTTTGGTTTTAGGTTTATCTTCATAGCACCATATCAGACCAAGAATAAACAAGTAAATCTACACTTTGTGAAGAAGTTTTAGCATCTTAGAAGCACTTTGTATAAAGAGTTAAAAAGACTTAATTTGTTGCAGGCTTCAACAATTTTTGAGTCATAAAGTTATGGTTTTTGAGTGGGGTGGCAAAATAACCAATTTGTGAATAAACATCCAGAATAAACTTTTCAAGGGTCAAAACTTCAATGATGTTGACCTATGCAGTCCCTGGCAGCTAGGGCCTTGCTACCCAGTCATCGTTCACTATCCGAACTAAATTTGTCTGGCTTATTTTCTTGGCTTGAAGTAAGTTCTCCTTTGTCAATAGTTTCACTGTTTCAGACCATTTAGTGTATTTTAGCAAAAACTGGATTGAAATTTTGACCCCGAGGGGATAGGAAATGAATAGAAAATATGCAATTCGCCTAAAATTGGCTACCTTACATGCTAATCAATGATCACATGATTGTTGAAACTAAAGAACATGAAAGGAGTCTCTGTTTTCCTTTCCTTCTGGATTTTTTTTTTCCAATTTTTCCACAAAAGTGATTTATAAAAATACAAAATAAATGAATTGCTTAACCAATAAGGTCCAGCAGAGTTGGCACATAACCTAGTCCTTTAATCATGTTGTTAGGTGGAGTTCAATTCTTAACTATGTAAATGGAAAAGACTTTAAGAGAGGTAAAACTCATTTTAGTGCCTATATGAAAAAGTAAGGTTAAAAAAGGGTGGTTGCGAACATATATCATGGTTTGGCTTATTAAATGAATTTAGCTGCGGCAATTCAATCACCGATATGAATTTTTTGTTCTGAGTTGTTGATCGAATTCACTTGGAAATGGTGGTCATTTCTACATCAGATGCATTACATTAGTGGGGTAAATGATACCTTGATTTGGAAATTGGGTAATGGAGTCCCCACCTTGGGAGATGTATTATTGAAATTTTGGTTTTTGATTAAATGCATTTTGTTTCTTAAACTGCAGTTTATGATGTAACTCGGAGGGAAACGTTTACTGATCTCTCTGAAGTATGGTCTAAGGAAATAGAACTTTATTCAACAAATCCGGAATGCATCAAGATGCTCGTTGGAAACAAAGTGGATAAGGTATCTTCTTTTACGAAGTTTGTACTTACATAGTGTGTATTTGGGTGAATCTTTGCAAAATTGAGTTGGAATAAAATTAATTTTGAAATTAATTAATTTATGTTTAAAATTTTTTATATTAAAAACAAGTTATTCAGAATTAATTTTTTTAACGAGACTAAACACGTGATTTTATACCTAAAATTATGATAGCTGATATATCAATAATGCATTATGGTGGTGTTATAGCAGCCTCAATGGCTGAAATTGCGGCCAAAATAGAAAAATGAATAAATATTATATAGGCAGAAATATTATGCATTCTCTACTTTGAACTCTAGATCACCTTTGTTCCAAACTTTGAACCCTCAACCTCCTCAGTTATTTTCACTAGGCAACACCCACCCCCACTTTTTATTGAATGTTCAAGATGTCTTCTAGTTGAAAATTTGAAATATGATCGTGTCTTGGTATTTTGTTTGTTTTCTTGACTTTGTTGTTATATACTTGTTTGTTTTGATTAAAACCTATCTTTTATTGTTAATTATGAATGTCATGAAATTTGACTTATTTTTTTTATTCATTTTAAAAAGAGTATTAACCCAATGAGGCAATGACATTCTGTGATCATGTAGCTGACCTCACCTAGGTAAGATAAAACTTTTTTTGTTGTTGTTATTATATGCACTAGCATATTAAAGGCACTTTGTATTTTTAGAAAAAATAAATAAAAACGAGCAGTTAATAAGAAGAGGGTGGAAATAATTTTTTATATTTACTCAACTTTATACACGTGTTTCTGGTTTTAATGATAAATGTAATTGTAAACAGGGATTGGGAGCTATTTTGAGCTAATCTACTTGTCTGTGGTCTATTTTGTTATGTGTTTTGACGTTCGACTCTTCTAGGTACCAAGCCTTGATTACTTATCTTCTTCCATTTTTTTCCTCTCGGAGGATTCTTTATGGTTTTATCACTTTTATTTAGTTTTAAAGAAAGATAAGGAGGAGGGCTTGTGTATATTTTTGAATTGTATTTAGGTAAATATAAATCTTCAATTAAATTGAATCCTCTGCTATATGCTACCATTGGCAAATGTAATTTTCATTTGGTCCTTCTTTATAAGAATATTTCAAATCTTGGATTTATGATTTGTGTATTATATTAGAACCTATCACCATTACTATATTGTTTTCACGCTTTCCTTAAGAGCACATGACATGCAGGTGGATAATATTTGCTTTTCAGGAGAGTGATAGAGTTGTAACAAAGAAAGAGGGAATAGACTTTGCCAGGGAATGTGGTTGCCTATTTACTGAATGCAGTGCTAAAACTCGAGTTAACGTACAACAATGCTTTGAAGAGCTTGTTCTGAAGGTATGTTGAGTTGACATATGCCAATTTCTTAACTTTGTTCCATAATTGGTATTCTGCATAATACACCCCTTATGCGGTAACCATACTGCTCTCAAGCAAGAGCATTGGCAAAGGGAGCAAATCATGATTATTGTATATGCATAAGTGTAAAGTGATCAATATTAAAACATAAAGTCATGTTACTTTCTTTTTTAAATAGTCCCAGCTATTCAAGCAAGATTCAATGATCATGATTTACTCCGTTACCTTTCATATAAGCCACTTGTTTCATTTGATATGCCTCCTACATACAATTGAAAAAGGCAGAAATGCTTAGTTGAGAAATCTATGCTGAAAGTAGTAAACAGCTAATCATATCTCTCCTGATTCTAAAGAAACACAAGTTAACGCTTAAAGAAAAAGTGGTACATGGAAACGGATTGCATTCTAATATTCTATGAATCGTGATAATCAATATGTTAAAATCATAGAAAATGACTATAATTTTTTTTTTTATTGCACTCCCAGATTCTGGATACACCTAGCCTCTTAGCCGAGGGCTCTAAGGGGGGTAAAAAGAACATTTTTAAGGACAAGCCATCACAGTCTGCATCCACAAGTAGTTGTTGCTGATATTAAGAAGATAGCACTAGCTATTTCACTCCAAACTTACTGCATATATAGATCACCAAGGGTGTTGAATCCAATTTCAGAATCAGAGTTCTAACACTAGTTTATTGACTACAAAAATTAAGGTTCCTGATTTGCCTTGAATGTTATATGTAATATGATAACGATGGCTATCTGATTTTTTTTATGAATATTGTTTATCATCATTGAGTCACATTGAATCTCATTTATAGACATGCAAGAATCACGGATATCATATTGTGGAAACCAGTTCAAATTGTACATAACGTCTAGACAATAGTGTCGCTCTAACTTTAATCAGTCTAACGAGCACTCTCAGACTACTGGTACGGAAGACAATCAAGGAATAAGATTCAAATTTATTGGATAAGCTTGCATTTTTTTCTTGTTTTTTATTTTTTATTTTTTTTAATCAATTTGAATTACAAAAATGACAATATAGTTTGAATCTAAAATCATGTGTATACTACTTTAATTTCTCACCATTAAACATGGTTCTGAATAAGCTTGTTTTGTCTGATTTCAAACTAACTATCAATTTTCACGATTTGTTCCATATAAAGTAAATAGTGCAATTTAGAAACCAAAAAAGTAGTTATAAATGTAATATGATTACATCTTTATATGTTTTAGTATAATTTTAGTTATTACTTTTTTAATAAAATGTTTAAATATATTTTTAGTCATTTAAATTTAAAACTGTTGTTTTTAGTTCTTATAATTAAAAAAAAAAACCTTATTTTAGATTATTAAATTATCAATAACATATTTGAAAGTGACAAATTGAGATAATTATATAGTATTAATTGAGTTTAATGTAATATTTTTATTAATAAGAATACTAATAAGTAAATTTTATACGATAATATTTAATAAATCTCTCAACAGATCTTGTAGTATAATAATTAAAACAAGTTTTTTTTAAAAAAAATTAGAATTAAAAACAATAGTTTTTTAATTTGAGAAGCTAAAAGTAAATTTACTTTAAATTTGAAAGACTAAAAATATATTTAAACTTTAATAAAATTATAACGCATTTTTTCCTTTAAAGTGAACTCTTAAGTCTTAACTTTATGCGTTAAAATTCATTTCTAAATATTGTGTATAAGTTGTGATTTAATTTGGTACATATTTGATGAATGAAGCTCCTCGAAAATGAATTTATTTTAAAATAAATGAGTGTACAACGTTTGTAATTTTAATCCATTAAAATTTAAAACAAAATATTCTCTTATTTATTTATTTTATAAATACTATCGGTTTTTAGGCATGTTTAGTAAATTATTTTATGGTTCAAGAGATATGTATAGGTAATATATAGCGATTTAAAAAATAATTAAATTACTTTATATCTTTATTTTGTGCTGCAAGAAAATATATATATATAAAAAAAAATCTTCTGAATATATTTTTTACCAAAAGATTAATTATAAATTTTATTTCTGATCTATATATATTATTTTCTTTCACTTTATATACAATCAAAGAAAATTAAAAATTACATCAATCTAAATGAAATTGAATTTAACTTTTTAATAAAGTCTCATTAAGTCTTATAGTTAAAAATGTGATTAAAGAAAAAGACCTTGTTAAAAATAATCAGCCAAAATAAAAAATAATAAAAATACACAAAACTCATATTTATTTCAACTTATAACATAGTAAAAGAAAAGAAGCTAAAATTGTTTTAATTTTCCATTTTATTATTTTCTCCTACCAAATAATTTTAAAAAATTATCATTTTTTTTCTTGTCACTACATTAATTCATTTTCATGGACTATCCTCCGCTCATAACAGACATATATAGCCTAAATGCCTAACACTCATGTCATAATTCTGGAATAAATACGAGCGCTGTGCAAATTCATGGCAGTGTTGGTACAGGAGTTAAATTCCAGAGACATGCAATAATTTTCTTGTTCCCATCATAACGTTTGTAAATATTACTACTTATTCATATTTGTGGACAGCTTCTGCTATCTCAACACATCACATGCAACCAACTTGTTGAATGACTTTATCTCTTAAACAAGATTTCAGACTTGAGATTTGTGTATGGAAAAAATGAAGTTAAATAAGAAACTTTTTCACTAAAAATGATCAATTATATTTCTCGATGAATATTAGTTATCAACGGAATGCGTAAATATTTTGTACTAATAATATAATTAAAAAAACATACATCACATGCATGCAAAGTGTCATCCTCATAAATCACCCTAATTGAGTAAATATGATATGACTTCTTGTTTCACCCAAAGACTTCTCATTCTCATTTCTCATTTCTCATTTCTCATTTCTCAAGCTAAGCAAAGATGGGAAGAGCTTGGTCTCGTATGAGGTAATTGGTGACAGAAAATAAATAGTAGTAATAACAAACAAGGAATTTCAACATCTGTGCTATCTAGATATCTTCAAAGTCCTTGCATTATTGAATCATATGTTGCAGCAGAAACGCAATCACACGTGATAATTAAAAAGCCGTGTAATAGCATTGCATTCAACTCCTACTTTGGTTAGTTATCTGCAACACTTTTTAACAATCATTTATCAACTGTGGTCAGTTATCTGCAACACTTTTTGACAATCATTTATCAACAATATGGTTAGTTATCTGCATTCTGCAACACTTTTACTATCATTTATTACACAGTATCCTAGGAGTGATGAGACAGAGTTGGAGTTCAGAATTTTATTACTAACAATCATCAATTTTATTTGTCGTAGCTGTTTGTGGACCTGAATCACTGAGCCAATTTAAAACCCCTGCCAGCTATAATAATGCATACGAATGATATGCATTTACTCTATTTTGGAAATTGACAACTCCAAATACTACAACACATTTGGATTTTCCTTTTCATTCTAAAAATATTGCTTAAGAATTTAATAAAATTAATTTTATTATAAATAATATTGAAAATGTGTAAAAGAAAATTATAATAGAATATATTAGGAATATGTTTCATGAAAAAAAAAATCACTTTAGTTGCTTTACTGATTTTTCTTGTGACAACGAATATGAATCAATTCACAACAAACGTACGCTGAACTTGAAAAAAAATGGATTCAATTTTTGCAAGGAGACAACTTTAAAAACAACTAAGAAAGATTAACTATGTGACCATATCTCAAACCATGAATTAGGCATATAATAACTTCAATACTAAGTTAAAGGAGAAGGATAACTTAAGTTATTGGACAAGGAGAAGGATAACTTAATTAAGTTATTGGACAAATGAAGTAGGATACACACAATTTTATGTTAAAATTTTATTGTCATTATTACAAATTTTATTCATTAAGTAATTTATTAAACAAATTTTAATTCCGTATATTATTATTTAGTAAATAATGGACAATACAAGTGAAATAATGTTAAATTTTTTATATTATTTTTTTTAACATTAGTTACCATAATAAATTATTATTATTTTAATTAGGAGAAAAGGGATATAGGAGACATGAAAGGGCATGGCCTCACTATTTTTTTAAAATGTATTTAAATGACTACAAAAATATTTTCATGACACTCCTTAAAATAAAAAAGGATTAAATATTAGTAGATGAAAATTATCATGTTTGTGGACACTTATGAAAAAAGAAGGAAAGAAATATAGGTATCATTGATACGTAATATAATAAAAGGGGAATAGATAAAAAAAATTATTAGTGTTGATATGTCTATATATATGATGACTGTTCATTATTATTATTTTTTTCCTCTCAAACTAATTTTTTTTTGTCTCAATTTTATTGGATGATGGTGACAATAATAATAATAACAAAAGTAAAGTGATAATAAATTGTAATAGACATCATAAAAGGTGATAATAGTTATAAGTAATGAGAGTAGTGATGATAGGTAACAATGATTTAAAATAATGTTGATACAATAATAATAATAATAATAATAATAATAATAAATGTTTTTGTATTTAAGATAAAAATTATCTCATATTTTATTAAGTGAAAAAAATAGAATTTTTATAAATTATCTCACCTTTGTCCATCTTATTTATTTTATTTCATGATCCTTTTATAAATTATAAAAATAAAATACACGAAAAAGACCATTTCTTAAAATAAGCGATACTTATATTTAAAACCTGATTTCTTTGAATAAGACGAGATCTCCAAAATTTACTTCTAGAGGATATAGGCTATGCACTCTCCGCAAACCCGTAAATTAGCATCACTAAGATCTTATATATGAACAATACTATTTCATTCCAATGAAATAGTTGAAACTTCATCCAAAGATTAAAAATATATATATTAAAATATTTATTTATATTTAACTTTTAATTTTTTTTAATGTTGGAAGGATCTTTCAATAATTGACTGATTCCAAAGAAACAACATTTTATATATATATAATATATATTGGTGGGTGGTAGGTACCACTTTTGATCCGGCTGCATTCACAATTAAAAATTATTAATAATTAATAAGATTGAAATATTTCTGTATATATATATATATATATATATATATATATATATATATATATATATATATATATATATATTTATTTAAGAATATTAAAAAAATATTAATATTTATTGATTTTAATATCGTACTGATCTTTGAAAAATATTTTATCACTAAATAAATTTCATAATAATTTAGTTAATTAAAAATGATACAAAATTATCAATATGATTGATATAAAATTTACTCAATAATAAAAGAAGTTTTTATTATTTTAATATTCCAAATTAAGTATTATAAAAATAATAATCTTAAGTGATAGATCAGTGTGACGGTATGTGGGTGTGTGGTAATGGTGGAGTTTTTGACCTAAAAGGCACAACTTCCGATTTAGTTACTTTCTACGCCGAAACTGTGGACCAAAATGTCTAAAGCAAACAGGTTTTATTTTTTGTAACGCCAAAGGCAAATCGTTAACATGGAATACGATGACAAATATATATGTATTCATGAGTAATATTAGAATTTGTCTTGATTTTGACAAAAAAATATCTAATTTGACCGAATATGAATATAAGTAAAATTTAATATATTAAATTGGGTATGGGTTTGTACTTTCTCATTTTGTACCCGTTCTCGTTTTTATTTTTTAATTTAATACTCACTTTTAATTTAATTATATTAAATAATTTTAATATTTTTTATGTGTAATTATTTATTATAATATGAAATAGAGAAATAATTTAATTATAATTATAATATAATAAAAAAATAATTTAAAAATATCATATTTTTTTAATAAAAAATAAAAAATTGACGGGTACAAGTACAGGTACGGGTATACCCGATACTCGAAGGAGACGGGGATGAGGATGAAAATCATATACCCGACGGGTACGGGTACGGGAACGGAAATGAGTTTGACTCGCGAGGACGAAGACGAGTATCATGAAACCCGTACCCGACCCGTCATATTGCCATCCCTGGTTGCAAAGCCTTGCGGATTATATATACTACCAAGAAAAACATATTCCATGTCAACATTGTATTAAAAAATAAATAAATAAAAATGAAAAAAAAATGACAAATTACTCATAAAAAAAATAATTATTAAAAAGATAAATAAAAGATAAAATAGTTCATGCAAAAATAAAAACTAAAAATAATTATTGAAAATAATATCTCTTTATATATTAATATTAGTATAAATTCATTAATTTCAAATTTTTAAATTTAATTAAAAAATATTTTTTAAATTTTTTTAAAATAAAAAAAAATATAATAATAAAAAAAAATAGAGACCAAAATAATTATCAAAAAAAAAAAGATATTTCGTTATTAGTATAGATTATATCAATTTACTAATTTACATGCCATTATTTTATATACGTTTATGTCCGTTAATGCTATGTCCATGTGAAGTATACATACAATTTTTATATAAATGAGAAATTATATATATATCGATAGGTGGATTCAAGACCTAGATTAGTAAAAACAATATTTAAAAAAAATTCATAATTATTATTATATATGTAAAAAATTAAAATATATATAAATATAAATAAATTTAATATATAATTAAGGGTATAAAATACAAAATATTTTAAAGATATATTAATGATTTAATTAAAGTGAGGACCGCATCTATTTATTTTTGCTATAATATAAATCCGTCATTAATAATAATAATATATACTGGTGTAAGGATGATCAATATAGAAATTCAATCAAGCTGCATAATTTTATATTTGAATTTTTTTTTATATTTCTTCCAATATTATATTATTTTAGTAAAAACATTTTCTCTAATTGTGAAAGTCGCCAAAATTTCTTAAATGCACTTACAATATGTCTCACTTTTATATTACCAAGTCTATTTCTATTTCTATTAACTAATTTAACAAGACTTGTAAAAGTAATTAAGTTAGTTGATCTTAATAAACAAATCATAAATTTAAATTTTACTTCAAATGTAACTAAAAAAATTAAATAATTTAAATGATAGTTATATTTAATGATACTACTCATATTTCATGTAAAAATAACTTATAATAATATTATTGATAAGTTAATAATGAGGTGAATATGTATAAAGTAATATATATAAAGTTTTAAGTTTAAATTTGATATTATCATTATAATTTTAATAAATAAAAAATATACTAATAAATGTATTCATGTACATGAATAATGAGTGAATGTTTTGTTAATGAAGTAATACATGTGTGTGCCAAAAAAAAAAAATATATATATATATATATATATATATATATATGTTTTTGCCTTAAAAAGAGTTTATATTTTTTATAATTATACATTAAAAGTAATTTTAATATTATTTAAATAATATTTATTATGTTAAAATTACTTTTAAATAAATGTCGTCAATTATAATTAATTAAGTCAAACATATTTTTTAATTAAAATTCGTTTTCTACATAAAATTTATTTTAAAATAATTTTGCAAACTCTAAGTTAAACATACAATATGTAACAAGATCCAAGCACCAAGTGTTTTTAATGAACATTTTGATATATTTTTTTTATTTGTTTGAATATTTTAATTGAATTGTCCTTACCTCTAATTTTCTTCCTGAACCGATTCACTCACTAAATTTTAAATCCCAAGTAGTAAACTTATAGGCACAAGTTAGTAAACACAAATTTATGGATCTTAATATTCTAAAGTTATTTTTCTAATTGTACAAATCTCAACCTTCCAATTCCCAAATTTATACTATATACTAAGGAATTCTATAAATTAATGTGATAAAGTTGGGAGTAAGTACAATCAATATCTCCTAACTCTTTGGGCCTTTTTTCTGTACCATTTATAAGGACAGGACATGAGGAGATGGAGATTCCATACAACCCAAGTCCCATCACTTGGCAGCTATACAACTCGACATTGATGCTGTTTCCCATTTGCATTGTTTTACAATTATATTCACATAAAGAGAACTCATCACCATCAAACTTGTATGTGAACAATGATCTCAATTTTTTTCTTTTAATCCTATCACATATATATTTTGTTACTAAGTTTTATTAAATAATTATAGTATATATATTTAAAAAGGGGGGTAAAAAAATATATAAAAAAAAGCCATCAGAAACTTGTTAGTGAATTGGCACAAGATTTGTTTGGTTGGGTCAAGGACATGTGCTTCTCACTATTTGTCCAAAAAGATGCACTAGAGTCTTCAGAAGGTGGGCAATCACCACTGAGTCATGCACATATATATCTTTTTTGGTCAAAATGCATAATATATCTTACCTGCCTGCTTGGAAAAAGTTGTTCTCATGTTGGGTTAAATCAGTAGCTAGAAGGGTGGAATCGAATTTTGATGGGAGATAAAATAAGAGAGAAAAGCCAAAAGATCATAAACAAAGTTGGAAAAGGAATTTGTCCCTTGAAATCATTTTAGTTGGTGCCCCCAATTGGTTAAACCCAAAAATCAAAAGACGCATCATCACCCTCTCTCTACGTGCCTCGTATCATGGGGATGTGACTCCATTTTGCTTCTCAGATAAAGTGTCTCCAATAGGGTTAATAGCCCGTAGAAATGGATGCATCATGGTGAAAGAGATGCATATATATGCCTACCCCATAATCTACCCATACCCCACTACTTTCACATATAAATAAATTTACATTATTAAGTTAAAACGTCATTTTACCAACATAGATTATGTAACTTGTGAGGTTAAGTTGGCCCTTAATTATATTCATTTGGGAGAAAGTGGGTTCTCGTGACTATGCATTCAAATTAATCTCACCCCCCTACCCCTCTTTCCTTTTTCAGTTTATAAAAAAAAAAATCATTCTTTGCACCAATATAGTCAAGAAAGTGACTCTTTTCTTGTCAAATCAAATGCAATTTTTAACGTGATTATCATGACATTTTCCCTTGATTATGTAGTTTAATTTGTCTGTCTTGCAACTACTGTGGATCTGTAGTATATATTTAACCATATAGTCGTATAAGTATTTATTATTTTAATTTTGTCTAAGACTACCGCTACCATATTTGACATCTGAAATAACTCATACGGTATATGTAGTTGTTATTTATGTTAATAGACATTATTTTTTATATTAGGATACAAATAAGTTCTACATCGATAAAATAAGAGAAAAAATAATAATTTATATAACATATACATACTTCAACGACAAAGAGGTTTTTTGGGTGATGACCAAAAATAAAATCGTGAGGGCTTAGGTCTAAAGCGAACAATATCTCATCATTGTAGAGTTGTGTTTATAATAACCTTATAAAAATAACTCTCATAAAATTCCTCCCTCAAACAATAAATAACTCCAACACTTTAAGTATCTGGTAAATTAATATGTCATATATTTTATAATAGAAACAAAAATTAATAATGAATTAATATTTTTGTCAGGTGTATGGATTGAAAATGACAATAAATGAAATCAAAAATAATATTTTAATAAAATAAAAAAATTATTCAAAATCGAATCCGATAATTATTTCATTAAATTTGATTCATAAATTAAATCATTAAATTTGATTCATAAATTAAATGAAATAAACTTAAATTACAAAATTAAACTCGATAAATAAATGAATGAAATTTGATTTATATATAATTCAACTTATTTAATTTATAAATTGATTTAAAATATTTTTTTTATAAAATTAGAAAATATTACAAAAATAATCTTTTAAGTTTTCCAACTTTTAATACATTGAGCTCATCTTCTAACCACTAACCTAACCCAAAAGATCAATAATACATAGAGTATTAGAAAATGTATTATAAAGAGTTTCACTAATATTTTTATTATAAAAATTTCCTGTTCCAATAAAATTGGTCTAACAAAAAACACTTACAATTATAGATAAAAATAAAGTAAGAAAAAGTATATCCAAAGCAAAATTACTGTGGTAAATCAGTGTACTTTCACCACGGTGGAGTTTTCATAATCAACTCCACCAAAATGGGCCAAACATGGCATCATTGAGAATGGAGTCGTATGAGCACAATTGCATATGCCGCAGGTTTTCGCACTGAAATACTAATCGTGTACTTAGATAATCTCTTTGCTCTTTATCCTACATTTTTTGGTTTGCTGTTATATCTTTTGGAGCATCTGCTTTAGTTTATCTTTTAACTCAAGTGAAAGGTGAAATTGTCCATGATCAGAAAATTTCTTCAAATCTCTACAAGTTCATGTTAATTAACAAGATAACATTCAAGGATTGTTAATTATCATACTTTCATCATCTCCATCAAATGTAAGCCTGGCACGTTGCAATCGAACATGCCGATAATAAGATTTTTTTTTTTTCACTTGTTAATACAAGAGTGAAGAGATAACAATGAGGCCAAAACTTAGCATTAAATTTCCTGATAATAATATTCAAAGATTACAAAGTATATGAGTACAAATACTGCACATAGACAACAAGACCCCCAAGAGTCATCAAATACTGATTATTAACGCTTATTATTCACATTTCACAATCTACACATGTTTTGGTTCTTCAATCCACTTTGATCTTAGCAACTTGAGCAGCATTCTTGCCTTTGTTTTAGTTTTTGTGCCACACTGACTCTGCAGAAGAAACAGCAACTGAGTCAAAACTCCAGCACCAATGGCTTCCTCTCTTGCACGCCCAAAATCACCACAAATAATTGAAAGTATTCCAACAGCACTCTCACTACACTCTTGATTACACACCCTGAAAACCATCTTCACCAAAGTTTCAACCCCTTTAGGGTGGTTCACCAAAGCCTCTTTAGCACTCTCTAGTACCAAAAGTTTCTTTATTATTGCCATGGCCAACGGTGCCAAATTCTTCTGCCTTGTCTCGCAACCTGAAATGTATGTTATGACCCCATCAATTGCTCCTCCCCTCACCAAATTCTCTCGGTTAGATTGCAAGGAACATAATGCTAACAAGGCCTTAATTGCAACCTTGGAAGCCTCACAACTTTGGCTAACAAGTACAACAATCTCATGCACTAGTTTTTGAGAGTGACCGAGCATGTGACATACCTCTTCTGTTTGTGGTGCTGCTGTTGAATCTACAAGATGGCAAAGACTAGTCTTAACCGAGATGGTTCCCTTCTCGAATAAAACCAAAAACGTTGCTAACTTAGACTCATCTTTGATCATACTCAAAGGCTCCAAGCTCACAAGAGGAAGCAGTTTTAGGATGCAAGAAAGTGCTAACTCAGTGAACTCCATGTGAGACTTCGAGAGGTGAGTGCCAAAAACCAGTTCCAAAAGTAGGGGCAAGAAACTGAGTTGGTGGAAGCAAGATTTTCTGAAGGAGCAATACTCATCAGAGAGGGCTCTAATTTTCTCGAGTGCTTGAAGCTTGTTTTCCAATTGGGGAGACTCAAGGGTGTGCTTTAGTGAAGCTAAGTAATCAATAGTGGCAGAGTTACCTTGATGATGAAATTGGTGACCCAATTGGAGCCACTGATCGATCAAGTGGCGAAGAGTGTGGTTGGGAACAATGGAAGGATCACGAAGCTTCTGCATTGTGACAGGGCATGTGAGATTTCCTGCGGAAAACCATTTCTCTATGCTTGATCTGTCATAGGTTTGGCCTGTGCACAAAGTAACAGGATCTTCGAACAAGTCCAAGCTGATGGGGCATCTGAACAAGTGAGGAATGGTAATTTCAATTTGGCCTTCGTTCATGGAAAGAAACTAACTTTAGAATCCAAAGACCAAAGAAAGAGGCAAACAGTTGTTAGTTACAAAAATGGAACTTCAATTCAACAAAGTGACAGAAAATCAAAGATGGGAAGATTAAAGTTTGAGGCTTTAGTTGTGGCCAATACAAGACAAGCATTTTGAGGCACTAACTAAACACTAATGCCATAAAGATGGTGTCAGAAAGTAGGATACTTTTTATTTATATTTTTTTTCTTCTTTGGCTGCAAAAGCCTTGAGACAGCAGAAGAAACTAAGTGAGTGAGAAATGGAGCATTATGAAATGCATTAGTGATGGGGGTGAAGGAAATTTTATAAAAGTTGGGGAGTTAGAAAAGAGGAGTGGAGAGTGAGGAAGTTAGTTTATTTAAGGGTGCAGTTTCTGGGTGACAGACAAGACAGAGAAAGAGGAAAAGTGCAATCTTAGTTGGAAAAAACAGGAAAGAACACCCACATACAGAGGTCCAAGAAACAGACCTTATCACAACTAATAATATAGAATAATTGTGGGACTGGTCCCCACCTTGCCCCTACCTATTCAGTCAAACTGACCCACCAAAAGGGGTAATTATTGTTAATGTCTTTCAAGTTTGAATCAACTGTTACCTCAGCAACCAAGAAATCTGTGCCATTTCTGTTCTCATTGTGTGATTCTTTTGAGCAAATTATAGTGATACTGTAATACTCATACTTCATATACTTTCTTTTTTTTTTAATTGTAAATGATATTTCTATGTTTTTCAATTTTACAGTAAGTTTTTTATAAGAATTTTTTGTATGATGGGTTTTTTAAAGTATAACAAAAAGTTTCAGTGTAATATATTTCAAATAATCAGGAGTTATAATACAATAAAATAAATAAGAGTACTATAATATTGTTTGGTGTTGGAGAATAGGAGTAGTAAATCACGTGAATTTACGGATCCCCAGTTTGTTTGTTTGTTTTTTTTATATCAGGAAGAAATATTATAAAGACGCAACAGGATGGAATTTAAGTATTTTTTTTTTGTCTTAACTACTCTTAATTACTATAATATAGGAATTTTTTTTTTAAATAATAACATGATGATGGGTTGATCTCTCTTAACCTATCTTCAACTCATTTTTTGACAAGTAAAAGAGAGACAAATCAAAACGAGTTAATGAGTTGGAACTTTATAAAAAAATTGATCAAAATAAGTTGATCTAACAAATTAACCTATTTTGTTACTTCTATTTAACGTAATGCAAGTAATTTGATATTTTCACTTCTTAACTAAGATAATATAATTAATTTTTCATTAGAAATGAAATCCAAACATTTAGAAGTATTTTATCTTTAAGTGAATTGATTCACAAGATGTTTAATTTAGTGGTGAGAAGATAGACCGATGTATTTTTTTTTTTTTTTTGAAAATTTAGAAGTCACAAACTTGTTACTTCAATATCTCCCAAAAATGACTTATTCTCACCCTTAAACATACATTCATTATGAAGAAAGATTAGTTGCTCTAGTAAAATTTGAAATATTACGGTGTGAAATATCTATCAATTTTATTTATAATTAACTTTAATCAATAATTTGATTATCACTTTCAGTGAGGTGTTTATTCAAACTATTTTTTCATCCATATAAATGTTGCAATTGTAATTTGATTATTTTACTAAACTGAAGGTGTGGGCTTGCCACTTTTATCTTTATTTTTAAATTTAGGACCTTGTTAACCAATGTCATAATAAGTACAAAAAAATCATTAAAAAATTATAATAAAATTATTTAGGATTTTACTAATCAATGTCATAATAAGTAGATTCAGGTGAATGTAGACCATTAGAATTAACTTAGTTGTTGAAAATATGAAAGTTAACATAAAAGTGAAAAGACTTAAATTCGATTTTTCTTACATACAAAAAGAAAGAGAAAAAAAAAAAACAAGTGAATGTGTAAATACAATTTTAAAAACTTAGTGTTTTAAAATTATTTAACTAGTAGCCCAAAAGCATAGGACATTTTTGTTAGATTTATTTGGTTTGGTTGGTAGTAGTGTAGTGTGCGTTAATAGCGGAGGGAAGTGTATTTAATGGTAGTCATAAGGGTCATGAGAGAAGCAATAATATGTGATGACTAGACATAGACACCGTATCATATTTATTTATTATAACTCTTAACTCAAATGGCATGAAAGGAATATTCTATCTTGGCACAACAAGGCAGTGAAAAATAAAAATAGGTTGAACCGTGAATTTGGGAATTAATAGTAAGTGGCATTATGTTGATGTTCCCAATTAGATCTTCAATGCACGTTCTCAAATTATGACCTCAAATCACATTACCAATCTAATCATTTCAATTCACCCCCAACTTGATCTCCCCTTTACCCATTATGTATTACAATAAATTCAAAAGCTACCTTCTCACAGAATGATTTCCTTTTTCTTTTTTATTTTTCTTCTCAGTGGAGACTCAAAAGTCTTCACTTTAATTAACACAATCAAATAAATTCTCTTTAAATTATATTATATTATAACTTTGTATTGATAATATAATCTTTAAGTATATAATAAATCAGTTCAAATTTATTTCCTATTGTTAAAAGAAAAGTCATTGTATTCGCATAATCAAATTGACATATAATATCGGGCTTCTTCTACTAGAATTACATCATGCCTTCTTCCTTTTATAAATATTTTTAATTTAATACTTTCTTTTTTAATATTCCTTTTATATGTTACTTGACCATTTTAATTTTTATTCCTTTATTTTTTATATTTATAATTATATTTGAATTTTTCAAGACTATAATTTTTTAATTTTTTAAAATATTAACTTATTCTTCAAATATTTGTGAAATTGACCCTTTCAAACATTTAAAAGTATAGAAACAGTTAATTGTTATTTTGATTTATAATAATTTTATAAAATCATCGTTTTTTAAATTATTTGAGGAACTTATTTTATAATAATTTTATATTAAATTAAAGTTTTATCATGCTAATTATTAGATAAATCATTGAATATTTCTGTTTATAGTTAAATAATAATAAATTTATTTAAATATATACTAATACAAATAAAAAGTATCTAATTTTATTATTATTAAATCGTAAATGATTAATGATATAACAAAACTTTACATATTTTATAAACTCGTAAATTACACGTGAACAAAATGTAGTAATAATACATCGAATGGAATATATAGTCGTAAGTCTCGAGTTCTAGAAGGACACCAAATTTCCAATTTCGCAGACTGAAAAAGCTAATATTTGCGTTATTTTATTTTATTTTTTCTGTGATTTGGTCAAAGAAACTTTTTAGTTTTGTACTGTTGAAATAAAAGCTATGTTGGACTTCCAAAGTTTTATCAGGAGAGAAAAGTTGAATAAAAGGATACATATAGGGTAACTCTGAAATTTATGGGATCATGAGGAAGTTCATCAAGTATTCTACACATTTTAAATAATAGTAATAATCATAAAATTTAATCTTATTTATGTACTAAAACCATGTTAATTAAGGGGGAAATATCCTCGATTGAATAATAAAATGTGGTTGACTAAGCATAAATGACTTCTTTGTTTTATCATGGTTTAAAAATAAAATTGTGTAGAATGATAATGTATTGTTTTTGATACAATGTATAATGGCTAGCACACAAAGACTTATTTTTGAGGTAATTAGTTGGATTATATATGATATCAATGAGCATTCATTCTATAGATAGGACTAAAATACAAAAAGTTCTATCCAAAATAATGGAGTTATGATAGTCCATGTATTTTGCTAAATTGAAAACTAATATTGGCATTTTTATTTTATTTTTGGAGTTATCGAAGAGATTGATATGAAAAATTGGCCACACTAAATTAATAATATTAATAGTATTTGTTTTAAAATATAAATATATTAATGTATAAATAGATGAATTGATATTTATATTAGTAAGTCGTAAAGTTGTAGCTAAACATTTCAATTTGATAATATTTTACACAACTTGTAATTTGATTTGAGTTTTATATGAATTATTTTTTTATTATTTTAATTTTGATTCAATTCCAGTTTGTTAGTACTTCGGTTTAATTTGTTAGCTAAAATCACATGAATGAATTGAGAGTCATTTTTTTTAATCTTATATATTTTAAAAATTTTATTTAATAATATATTTTAGATAAAATTATTGTTTAAATTTTTTTAAAAGATAAAACAAAACTTATTTTATTAGCTTTACAAGATTAGATATGACTTCAAAAAAACATAATTACAACCAAGGTCTTATAGATAAAAAAATAGTATTATATCCGGCATAAATAATAGAAATCTCAATCTATATTCATAAATTTTAAAGTGTTAACTTTATTATTATTATTATTAACTTATAACTAAATTTTGAAAGTCCTTTCAAATTTCAATAAGCTAAAATTAAATAGAAAACTAATTATCCAAATTATATACTTAAATGTCAAATCAATTCTTGAACTAAAAAAGCTAAATTATAAGCAACTTAAGTTTAACTCATTTATTCATCGAGATCAATCTTTAGCTTAAGTTCAGTTCATTCGGTTCATAAATTAATTTGATGAGATAATTATCAAATCAAATTTCGAACTATTTTTTAGTTATTAGTTTATTGTCACCCCTAATTATAACGAGAACCCTTAATCATGACGAACAAACAAAAAAAATATTTTGTGCCATTAATTCACACATGAAAAGGTAGTTTGTAGGAGTCTAAGAAAAATATATTAAATTTGATTTTTTTTATAAACTTTTCTCAATTTTTAATTTAGTTTTTGAACAAATTTTATTAGATTTTAGTCTTTAAGATTTTTTTTTTCATTAACCAAATTTTTTACGTCAGAGAATGTTAATTGGACAAAACATTCAAAAGTTAGTGAAAATTAACAAAAGTTAATAGGCTAAGTTAGGAGAATATTTGTTTAGGGACTGAAAATAAAAATTGACAAAAGTTTATGAACTACAAATATATTTAATAAAAAAAATATGAATGCTAATTACGACATTGATGAATAAAATTTTGATATGTAAGAGACTTCTACTTTCTCGTCAAGATTTCTTGAATCATATAAAGAAAATATACATGAAATGAGAGATGATAATTATAAAGAAATATGATAAATTATCTCCATATGAATTTTGAATAAATGTAATTTTATTATTTTTTTTATATTTTATAATTTTTAATATAGTTATGTTTGTTTAGTTTATTAATTTACAATCTTGATTCAATGATTATAAGATTTGTATTGAAATACGGGAGATCGACATGATGCTCTCCAATTTAATTTGTGAACACAATATAATCCTTTTAAAAATATGTAGTAAAACATGTTCATGAAAAAAAAAACTTATTTATTTACCTTATTTTGTTTTGTTGTCATAATGAGCACATGGAGTACTATCATAAGCCTCATCATAGTCGCCTATCACTAGAAGTATTCTTAGGTAGATGTATTATCTCTTATTTATCATGCATGTATTGTCGTCATATTTTATTTTCATTTGGTCCAATAAAGTCCTTACAATGCATCTTTATATACTAGATGTTGTATATATAATAATGGACTATAGAATTCCCTGTTTTGTATTCGAGTTAGAAAGTCAATTTTTCTAGATGGATTGTAAATATAATAGATATAGAAAATTATGACATTTTATATTAGTTGGTTAAATCTACACGCAAAACTAACCTAAAATAATGTAAAAAAATAAGCATAAAAACATTTTTGTAGCAATATATATATATATTCAACATTTTTAATTAATAGCTTATATTGTTTCTATTTATTTCCATCACATGATTAATTTTATTTTGGAATATTTTTTCCTAACATTAAAGTAACAAAAAGTTGTCCTTTTTTATTTTAGAATTTTTTTTTACATATGTCTTATGGAAGAGATCAAGTTCACTAGGGTTAATTTAGTGTTGCAAGAGGTTTAGATATAAATTATGTATATAAAAAATTTCCACACATCATTAATATATTACACTTTTTTAGATTATATTAATACATATTATATTAACTTATATATTTAAAATCATAACCACTGAAAATCTATTTAAATATTTAAAAAAAATATAAAGATCAAAATTAAGAATATTTATAATTATTAATTACTCATTGAAAAGTTTAACCATAAATAGATATTTTTTTATTTCTTATTATATAATTAAAATTCACTTCAATTGTTTAATAATTGGTATCATCTTTAACTAGAATTAAGGAAGAGTATATATTGATTTAAGTAATATTGTATTTGATCACCTTAAACAAAGTTTAAGATATGATTATTTTGTATGAAAAAATGTGATAAAAAGAATAGATCTCATTAAAGACGATGAATAGGTTGTTCGACAAAAATTAATTACCACAAAATCAGTAGATACATGATATAAATAACATTAATTGTTAAAAAAATGTGAAACGTGAAAAGAAATTAAAAGAAAATTGAATCTGTTGAGGCAATGTTAGAATAATTGAATGGAATATGAATTTTGAAGAATGGGTAGGTGAATTTGAATAAGCATGTAGATGCGTCAGAAGGAATATTGAAGGCAACGTAGTATCTGTTTCATCAGCATATTTCCTCTGACTCTTGTGCTTCTTTCGATACTATTTTTTTGACTGACCAAACTTTTGATACAACACCATTGCCATTTTTTCAATATTCTACACCATCACCACATTTTCATCACCTCAATTCTTCATCACCAACACTTCCTACGCACTCACTCTTTCTCTATTTTTATACCCATTAAATAAAAGACTTAATAACATAATCATGCATTTTCGGTATAATAATAATAATAATAATTATTATTATTATTATTATTATTATTATTATTACTAGAGAAGAAGAGAATGATGTAAGTCAAACCTTGTTCTCTATTATTAGATGCACTTATAATAAATAATTAAAGTTAAAATTAAAATATATCAAGTTAGTAAGAGCAATTAAAATTATTTAATAAATTGAAGTTAATTTTTACTACCTAATTTATGAGATCGTAGATGAGAGAAATTCTAGAAATGTAAAAAGTGAGTATAAGTATGTTTTAACTTATAAGAGAATTTTAATTTACTTTCTTTATTTGGTTTTTTATTATAAATGTCTATTTAAAAATTTATCTAAATTAACTTTTATTTTATGGGAGACTTGGAATTATCTGGGTGTGTTTATTTTTTATTTTTAACCTCTGTTTCTAACTCTTAATTTGTAGTCCATTATTCAGCATCTATGTGAATTGAATAGCTAGATAAGAAAATCAATTTAAAATAAACATTTAAATATATTTTTAAGCTCTCAAATTTAAAATTAATTTTTAAAATTTGTATAATTTAAAAAATATATTTTAATTTTTATATTCAAGTTTGTTTAAGAAACCTGACAAATATTATTGTATAAAATCTACTTGTAATTATAAATAAAAATATTACATTAAATCTAAATGATAGGATATAATTATCTTAATATATCATTTTTAGTTATATTATTGGTGACATAAGATCTTAAAAATTTTAAAATTTTAAAATAATAATTCTAAATTTGAGCTACCAAAACAGATTTTTAATTACCTTCAATATAAAATAAATGTTCCCTTGGAAACAGGTTAGTTGGGCAACGAGGGAAATGGGAACAGGGAAAGAGACCAAACAACAAATTGACAAAAAGATAGCCCACCAATCAAACTTTAGAGTAAAGATTACTTTAAAGAAATTTCAGCCTTTGAACCTTATTTTGTCTCTCTTCGTCTTGGAATGTAAAATAAAATTGATTCATACATAAAACTAAATAAATTTGATTTGTGTTAAAAAATTGTTATTACCTTTTTCCTTAATCCAAATACCTAATTTATTAAAGTTAAAAAAAATAATTAATTTAATTAATAATAATAAATTTATCTTATTTTTTATATTTTTTTTTTCCAAAGTTACCTTTGCTTTATTATTTTCTTTTAATTAATACTCATATCTGTCTTATAATTAAGTTATATGTTCTATATTATTTTTCTCTCAGCTTGTTTTTTTAATCGATTAGAATATATATTTTTTAAAGAATTTATAATTAATATATTTTATCAAATTAAACTTTTCTAAGAGAACTTGTTTTAATTTTAAGGGAACATGTTTTACTTAAGGAAATTTTAGTCTAAAAATAAATAATATGTCAAACACTATAAATTGAGGTTTATATAAAAATAAATAAATAAATATTTTAAATTAGATCTTATAAATAAAAATGAAAGTAATATTAATTTTTAAATAAATAAATGTTACATCAAATGCCAAAGTAAATGTCGTATTAATGTTATAATAACTTAAATAAATAATTGGTATTAACTTGTCAATAATGCTATTTTTATTTTAAAGCATACAATTATCTATTTATTTACTTTTCGATTCAGCCACATTAATTAGTTTAAGGTAAAATATTATGACATTGTTGTAAAATAAAAAAAGAATGTCTATTTATTTATCTATTTATCTATAAAAATATTTGTTTTATATATGAAGTATGAGACCCGTCTCTCTTTTTCTCCCTCTCAACTCTCACTCTTTCACTCTTACTCTCTTGGTCCCATTTTCTCTTCTGATTTCTCAAATCATTCCTTGTGGTGAACTTGTGGTTGAAGGTGCTGATCAAAGAGTAGGCGTAGCTAGCTGAACCGGAGCCATCTCATCTTCTTCTCCATTCTTTCTTCTCCATTTCTCCTTCCCGGAAGCTCAAAATTCTTTATCGAGGTAAGGGAAGCAAGAATTCATGCTAGCTGTACGAAAATGAGTTTAGAAACTCATGAATGGTTGGATGATTTGATGATTGATGGCTGTGGTTGATGAAAATGGGTTTTTGGGGTTTTGGGGTTTTTGATGAAATTTGGAGATTTTGATGATTTGTGGTTGCATGTTGAAAATGAGCTGGTTTTTGGGTTATTTGATGAAAATGTGGAGTTTTGGGCCGATTGCATGTGTTTGGATGACTTGATTATACAGGTTTTGAAGAAAATTTGCGAACTTGGTGAGTTGCTGCTTGGTATCACGTCGGACGCAGTTCTTGGCGCCGGACGCGTGACCATCAAAGAACTCTATTGGGCAAGCCCGCCGGGCGCAAGGTTGTGTGCGCCAGGCGACCTTGAGAATAAGAGCCTCTGAATGGCCCACGCCGGGCATGGTTGGACCGTGCTGGGCACGATATCAGTAGGTAACTTAGCTTTTTAGTTTCTGGTGCTGTGTCGGGCGTGACTACGTCTCACCGGGCGTGGAGGCTCCTTGGGAGTCTCTGCCAGAGGTGGCGCCGAGCACAATTGCTATTGCGCTGGGTGTGAGACCTTGGGGAGGTCTCTGCCTTCCTTGCGCCGAGCGCGGGTTTGACACGCCGAGCGTGTGAGGCTCTTTGGAGTCTCTGCCTCCTAACACGCCGGGCGCAATCTGAATTGCACCAGGCGCGTTTGAGCCCTGGTGCTCTCTGGTTGGGCCATGCCGAGCGCGACCATGAATGCGTCAGGCGCGGATGTGATTCTATTATAGGCTGATATGTGTTGAAAAATGTTGACAAATATGGATGTTTGCTGAGCTGAGCTGTTATTGATGAATGTTGTTAAGCTGACTTATAATTTTGTTGTGCTGTGAGCTGTTAATGCTGAATTATGATGTTAAGTTGTATAGTTGAAAAGGTTGAGCTGTGTTGTATGCTATATGTTGTTATTACTGTTATGTTGTGCTGTGCTGCATGCTGATATAAGTTGTTGTAGGCCGTAAGGCTGAGCTATTGTAGGCCGTAAGGCTGAGCTGTTGTAGGCCGGAAGGCTAAGCTGTTGTAGGCCGTAAGACTGAGCTGTTGTAGGAGATCTCCGAGCTGATATGCGTGACGACGCATTGTTTGTTTACTGTTGTTATTGTTGAATGATGTGAGCTATATATGCGATGTATTATGCTGATCTTGCTGAACTAGATTGATGTGCTGATAGCTGTAGTTGTTTACCATTTATGTATTTATTTATATGTATGTTGATTCTTTTCACTAGCTTACCCTTTGTTGTTTTCATGTGGTTTGAACTGCAATGATCATATTATGTATGGGAGCATAGCAGGGATAGGTTGGTGTGTAGAGGTAGATCTGTAGCTGACAAATGCAGTGAATGTATTTTTTAATGTTTTTGTTGTTTTGACTACTTAGTGTAGCAATATAGGTCGTATTTTGTATTCTAATTTTATTTTAAGTCCCAGGCTAGACCTTATATATATTTTAGTTGCTTATATATATACATGCTCTTATCTGTGTGGTGCTATGGTATTTTGCTATGTGACGACGAGGCGGTCGTTACATGAAGAAGTTATAGCAAAAGTACATTTGTATTTGTTCGATCAAGTGACGGCACTTGAATGATAAGAAAGAATGGCAATGGCAAGTTTAGAATAAAGACCCTAAATATCAATTTTAAACTTTAAAGAGTTATAGATTTCACAAGCTCAAAGAAGGATTGGATAGAACAGATGCTTAACACTTTGGAGGGTCAAATTAAAGAATTGAACATCGTGACAGTGACAAGATTCGTACAGTAGTTGAATTCTTGAATATAAGGTGAAAAACGACGAAATTTGTATGCAAGTTACTACACTTGCGGTCCAACATTTCGTAAGCCAAAATTGACATTGTGGCAGCTTTATATGTGGAATGAGAAATATTTGTCGTTTAAAACGATTCAACAATCACATTATGAAGATTTGGATTTGATATCTTTGAGTTTTCAAGAAACTCAATGATTGCATGTTTCAAAGATTTTCCCTGTGCTCCTCACTCACGCTTGTAATTAATTTTGCCAATTGCAATTTGCAGCACTCGTGAAGGGTCCACTTGGTGCTGCTTTTTCAACTATAATTATAAACCACGTGTTTAGGGATGGTCAACAAATCATGCCCATGCCCATTGCCCATTGCACACGACCAAATTTGTTCTTATAGTAATTCTTTTCCTTAATCCATTGTGAGCAAAACTCCTCATGGATTTCAAAAATAATTCTTGATGAAACAATTTGAAAAGAAAGAAGTAGAAAAATAAATAAATTTTGAGTTGTTTGAATTAAGAGACATGAAAAAGAAAAGAAAAAAAAATGTGTTAAAAGAAACACATTTACCTATTGATATATTTACATAGTCTATATTTACTATATTAATAAATGTCGTATGTCTTTTTGATATACACATTCTATTCATCATTTTATTTCTTATTTCTATTTAACTGTAATTATTTTATTATTTATTTTGTTTTTATCTTTTAAACAAAATACATGAAAGCATAATTTTTTTTTGCACTAGTACAAAATAAAAAGAATAAATATATCATTTCATTTTTTTTAATTGGAAATGCAAAATTTTTGCAAGTTTTTCCTACAATCTCTTTACTCACAAAAAGTTTTTTTTATAAATTTTTTTTTACATAAGTGATCAACCAATTTTTATTTCTCATCTCCCACCTACTTCCTTGTCCAAATATCAACAACAACAAAAAATTCTCTTTTACACTTATATTTACCTACTTTTCTCTCCTTAATATAATCTCAAATAGGAAATGCGCAAGACTATATTATAAATGTGTGTGAGAGTGTGAAAATTAATTAAATTATGGTACTGGATGTCATACTAGTTAATTGTTTTTTTTTGGATAAATTTTTATAAGAGATTTTCTCTCGCTCACAAGTTGTTGTGTTTGGATAAAAATATTTAGAAAATTCAAAGTTACTGAAATTTTGAAGAATATTGATTTAAATTTTCTATATTTATTAAATTCATTGATGGAATAAATCAATATAAATATTTTAAATTTTAAATTCTTATTTTGCATAGGAAAAGTTAATTTTAATCATATAATTATATATATATATAATTAAAATATTTTAAAATTAAACTTAATAAAAGAAATGTTAGCTAATTTTAAATGTTTAATAATTAATAAATTTAAAATATTTAATGATTTAAAAATCATTGATACTTTTTAATTCAACATCAATGAAGTTTTAGTAGACTTACTCATCCACTTAATAACTTAATTATATTCTATATCAAATTTTAATAATTCAACTGTTAAATTAAAAAATTTTAATATGTAGATTAAGTCTGCAAATTTTAAAAAATAATTGAAAATCATATGCTACTTCTTAATGTAGATTCAAACCAACGTATAAAATGTTTTTATAATTATCCATCAATTTTAATTAATAAAATGGAGTAGCAAATAGTTTTCAAAATTTTTAAAAATTTGCAAACTTTGTGTATTAAGAACTTTTAATTTAACTGTTGGATAATTAAAATTTGAACATTAGATATTAATTGGTGCAAAATGTAGGTAGACTTATTTTAGAGTAAATGGATCCTTTCTCATGTGTATTTCAAGCTTATAAATTTTTATAAAATTTGAAAACTATTTGATATTTATTTATAAAAATTCAAATTAATGTATAATATATACTTTTGTAAATATTATACATTAATTTGAATTTTTATAAATAAATATCAAATAATTTTAAAATTTTTTAAAATTTATAGACAGGATATATTTATCAAGAACTTTTAATTCAACAATTTGATCATTGAAATTTAATGTAGTCGTTGAATTATTTAGTGGAATTATCTCCAAAGCCTCTAGTATATGTTGTTGGAGTTAGCCCTAGTAACCAATCTTTTTATCCGTATCATGACTTTGATATAAAAATATTTTAATCATTTCAGTTATTGTATCATTATAGCATATAATGTCCTAAAAATAAATTGTTTGTTTAAGATATATCAAGTGAGACTTGATTGTGAGATTCTTTGAATAAAGAATATTATTGTGAAATTATATGTAGTAAAATATTAATATTAATTAGGATGACAATAATACATTGATATTATTGTGTAAGTTGACTTATGATCGTATCTTACAAGTCATAAATACGAGATATTGAGTTACACACAAATATAAATATTAGGAGTAATATTTATATGGGATGGACCCACTATGAGAAAACTTCATAATAATTATGCAAGTGTCATAAATATTTCTCATGACAACCATAGTAGAGTAGTCTTTTGACATGAAGATACTACGATCCTTGAATATAAGAATTGCAAGCTTTGATGTTATCAAACGATATCTATAATAAGATAATTATAAAAGTAGTTAGTTGACCTATAGTGTATCATGTAGATGAATTTGAGTAATGTAGAAAGGATTCATCCCTCCTACATAATGAGAGTTATACTTTGGACCTCTCAATAGAATGAGATGTGAAATAAGTTTGTCCATGCAAGAATGAGTCAATATAATATGATATATTGAGCTTATTTGTGCTTGAATGTCTAATTAGGTATCGAGAAATATATGATGAACTTAACGAAAATGACATTTTTATGTCTCATGTTCAAATTAAAGGCATATGGACAAAGGGACAAATCACTCTAGAGTAACTATGGTCACGAAAGGTTGGAATCGGATCATAGTTTTTTTTCTTCTAATTAAATGGGTACAATGATAAATTGCTAAATGTCAATATTTATCTATAATATTTAACATGATATTTAAATAAACCTATGAGGTCACATACATTGGGTAAAACCTTAGAGCAAGTCATTAAATTAAATGAGATTTAATTTCATGATTGATTAATTAAATAAGATTTAATTAATTGACAATAGATTTAATTAAACTAATATTTTAGCCTGTATAATATATATGCATGTTTATTATATATAATTAAAATTTATAATAAATTATATATAAATAAATACTATGTTTTAATATATAAATCATATTTAAAATTAGTATGCATATATATTTTTAAATATATAAATTATATTTTAGATTTATGATAAATGATTTTTTTGTAACAAAAAATTATTTTTATTTATTGATATTAATATTTAATTAATAAATAATTATAATAACTAATTAAAATTAAATTAGATAAGAAATTAAAAATAATCCCTATAAACCCTTTCGTTAAAAAATCGTTAAAAATACTCTTATGTAAGAGAAAAATTTGTGTTTAATATAGAGAGGTTAATATGATTTAATTAAATTGGACATGAAATTGAGCTTATATTGTATAATTTCTGTTGGATGCAAATTAGGTTATTAACCAATAGCATATAAAAGGATGTACTAACCTAGCTAACTTTGCAAATAACAAAAATTAAGGTTTTGTATCATCTTACAAAATTACTCTCGTCTTCTACGTGACTAGCACCAAACTTTGCTCATGTGTTGCTTGTGGAGACCAACTAGAAGGCACCATGCTTTTGATGCTTGGTGATTAAATGATGTTCTTTCATTCAAACAAGGATTTTTCGATGGAAATTCTTAAAACATGTTTTAGAGGTAGAATATTCTAATCCTTAATGTGATTTTCGGTAATATGTTATCTACAGGAAAAAAAATTCGCTCATGAGTTCCTTTAATAAAATTAAATTAAAACTTTTTTTTTTTGTGAAAATTTACTCCATAAAACCTCATAAGATGTTAACATACGTGTTCTTTTTCAACACCCCATCATTAGAGAAGATAAGAAAAATTTTGAATTAAGACTTGAAAGATCAAGTAATCTAATTATTTCCTATTAAAAAATAATACATAGATAAATGTACTCTTATGCTCAAATCATGCTTTTATATTCTTGATGATTGGATATAAAATTTTATCATGATGTTTATCTTTATTCAATTTCTCCTCTTCAATTTCTAACACATTGATAAACACAACTTCTTAGTTGGAATGAAATTATGCCTTCACATTCAAATTTTTCACCATGCAAACACTACATTTGAGTAAAAATACAATGTTACTAGCAAAATAAATGAGTAACACTAACAAGCAAAATCATTCCCTCACAACATGAGTTATATATCACTCAATTTCACCTACTAACAGGTTAACTAAATTGATTACTCACCTGAAAACATAAAATAACATATTTAACATATTTGACTTCCAAAATATCAAACAAAACTCTCAATTTTAACAGACTTATCCAATATCAACAAAAAAAAATGTGCTAACATAATTTTATGCAACTGTATGTACATTTGTTGTAGGAGTTGAAGAAGCTACATATAAACAAAAAAACAACTACACCAAAAGACATAATACAAGATCCAATGATACACAGATAAACAAAAGAAAGAAAAAAAATATCTTCTGCATTTTGTTATGACACAACGGGAAGGTTGCAGAATCAAAACTCTCTAGTGTTTTGAACTGAACGCTTAATGTGGTGGTGGTGGTGTAGATTGAAGACCAGCCATATAATCATCACCATGTGGTGTTTCCAACCCATCATAATGTGAACCTTCCCCAACATATTGCTGCACCACCAACACTGAAGCAGTGGCTGCAAAGTCTGAAGATGCAAGCAGGTCCCCAATTGCACCAATCTCAGGGCACTCACTCCAATCAGTGATTCCTGCAGTGAGTGGTGAAATCATCCCTTGGCCTCTTCCAACAATGAAAAGGTCATGAATGTCATCCATTGCCCTTATTGCTGCCACTGTGTCCTCCCCATTGTTCACCATCTTCTCAACATACTCAACGGAAGCATCATCACCACACGTCATTCTAAACTCATGTAGGAGCTTCTCATCAAGGTTCTTTTGAATATCCTTATCTGTTTGCACTGTCAAAACCCTAGGTTCATCAGGGTTAGGGTCTGTGTCATTATGTTGCTTCACTGGCTCAGATGCTTGATCACCTGGGATAAACCTCATTATGGTGAGGCTTATCCCTGGATGTTCCACCATTCTCCAACCATAGCACAAAGCCTCTCTATCATCTGGTCCTCCAAAGAACAACACAGCAAGATGGTGAGAGATTTGGTTTGCAGCCAAACGGTTTGAGCCACTCAAGCTTCTATCAACAAGAATCCCCACTGAGCAAGGTGCGTTTGCAAGCACATTCTGGTTGATGGCTCTATAAGCCATGTTTGTGGCTTCCATGCCACCATCCACCGTTTGTTGCTTGTGGAAAGGAACTATTATGAGGGACACACGTTTATCTGCTGCCAAGTTGCATATGTCTTCATGCATGGTGGAGTAAGGGGAGATTGCTGTTAAGGGCTGCACTGAGATGAATGAAGCGTGTTGCTCGTAGTTTTCGAAGGCTTTGATTATGTGGTCTGATTGAGCCTCGGTTCTGTTGAGTGCAGGAAGGTCTGATTTTGTAGTGTTGTGGACTATGAGCATGGCTGATGTACGGCCACTGAGTTCCACCAAGTGGAGAACGTAGACACATATTGGGGAGTTCTTTGTGGGGTTTGAGGCTTCAAGGAGGTTGATCATTGTTGGCACGTTGCGAGGGGTGTGGACACAAATTAGGACTCTGAACTCAGCATCTGATTTTGATATCTCAATGGTTCTTCTTTTGTAGTATACGGAATTCCTTGATGGCTTGTAAATGATTGATATGGCAGGTACGATGATTCCAGTCATTATCACGGTTATAACCACCATGACTGCAAATGATTCTTCGTCAAAAACCTGAACACAATCAATATGTATGGATCACTCAGAAAGAGAGGAATTAAGGGAGTCAATAGCATAATTCTCCTCACAATTTTTTTCCTACCAGTTCTCCTTTTTTATTTATTTATCAAGTTTTGAATGCTTTTATGTAGTAAATGAGAAATTGTTTGATAAAAACTGTTTGAATACAGGTTTAGACGTGTTTTTTTTTAGAGTTTCTCTATTAAAAAAAAATACTTTTTGGTATAGAAATTCTCATAAATATTTTTACCTTGTATTTAAATAAACTTAGTCACCAACTATTACACATTTATCTAAAAGTTGTTGGTCAAAATGAAACTCTACCTTGATTCTTCAAGTTCAATTTTTATATGGACCAAAAAAAGATATGGTTGAAGGAAGAAGATTTTACTAAAAGTGATCAAACAAGTTTTTCAATAAAAATTAATTATTAATAAAATAATAACAAAATTACAACAAAAAAAAAATCACATTAGTCTCTATCAACTTTCACGTGACATATAACATTCAATTACTTGTCACTTAGAGATTGGTCAAGATTATGATGATTTTAAAATATGTAATAATTTCTCGAACCAAAGATATTATACATGCATTTTATTTTTCATTTAATACTTTCTTGTAAAACGTCGGTATTAGTACCTTCTGGTCCTTCCCAACATTCAGAACAACCATTTCAACAAGGCCTTTTGTGTTCATGAGTAAACCCAGAGCTGCTCCTTCATGCATTGGCATTTGATAGAACAGTGCAACCAATATGGTTCCAACAATTTTACCAATGCAAGCCAGAAAAATGACCAGAAGAAGAACTGCCCAGGTGTATGTCCCTTGGATGAGCCCTAGGTTAGTTTTCAGCCCACTGATGGCAAAAAAGAGAGGCAGCAGAAGGCCTGAAACAAAGTCCTCAAGCTTCTCCACAAGGGTAAAACTGAGAGGCCCATTTGGGATTGACAAACCAAACACAAATGCTCCAAAAACAGAATGAGTTCCAAGGGCATCAGTTATGAAGCCTGAGATCATGACCCCAGCAAGAATAAGAGATATGTAAAACTCACTGAAGGATTCTCCCTCAGGGGTTTTCTTAACTATCCACATAGCTGTTGGCCTAACAACATAAGCACAAAAGGCCACAAACGCTGCACTAGACAATAGAACCCAAAGAGAAGCCAATGAAGTGGTTTCAGTCTCAGCCATAGCAATAGCCAAAGCCAAGAGAATCCAAGCACACACATCATTGATGAGTGCAGCTGAAAGAGCAAGCTTCCCCAACTCAGTGTTGACAAGTTTAAGCTCTGCAAGGATCCTAGCAAGAACAGGAAATGCAGTGACAGAAAGAGCAACACCAAGGAATAGGATGAAAGTGCCTTGGTTGATGTTGGAGTCAGATTCTCTGGTCAAAAGGAAGGAGAAGGCTACTCCAATGATGAAAGGCAAAACCATGCCAGCAATTGCTGAAGCCACAGCTTTTCTACCCATAGTGCGCATCACTGTTATGTCCATCTCCACCCCCACCAAGAAGAGAAAATAGAGAAGACCAATGTTTGCCATTGTTTCAATAATCATCACACTTCTTAGAGGAAACACTGCATTGGCAAATGCTTCGCTTTGACCTAGCACCGATGGACCCAACATTACTCCACCCTGTACCCATGCAAGTTCCAAAAACAAGAATATATATGTATCAGCAAACAACCAATATCAAGGTGATTACATTTCAATCTTTTAGAGCTGTTTTATTTCCTTCTCACTTTTGGTTCTGGGAACTGTTTTGTACTATAATTTCATATTCGACCTTCAATTTCTTATGGGAAATCTATTAAGTTTTTAAAATTGTTTCTAAAACGGAGAAAACTTAGTCATAGGTACTGTTGACTATTTTTAATCAGAATTAAACTTTTATTTTAGTATTCTATTTAAATTTTATGTTTCTTGATGTTGATATTGTTTTTTAATTAAAATTATAGTTTTATCCCAATAGTAAAAATAATATATTATTGAAGTTTGATTCTAATTAAAAAAAACAATACTAACATATGACAATGCATGTAAGTTTAATCCTTTTAAAAGCCAAAAATTAGAAACAGTTAGAAAATGTTTTCTCATTCTTTTCTTTTATTTCTAGCTCAAGAGTGTAGATCATCTGGTTGGTGCTGCATGTGGTGAGGCTTCAATTTGGTGAGTTTCCGTTTTCTTTGAAAACTAAAAGCAGTGTTTGGAAATAGAAATGAAACACATCCTTAATCTCTTTTTTTTTATTTTTAACATGAAATGAAAATTGTGATGATGGTGTAGAAATAAAAACTGACCAAGACTTCAGCAATAACGCGTGGCTGGCGAAAAGGCTTGAGAATGAAGACGAATATGCGGGTGGCAACCACAACTAAAGTCATTTGCAAGATGAAAAGAGGTAGAGAATAATCCAAAGGGTTGTCTCCTTGCCACACCCCATTTGTTGTTATCATGGTAGGTGCATAGCATACTATATACTCATCCGTTTTATTGCTTTTATCTCCCATTTTTGTTTTCCTATATATGAACCTCCCTTGAGGTTACAACAACAACCTTTCACTTCCTCTCTTATGTGCAAATCCTAATAGAGGACTCTTTCATGTGTCAAAACACGCATTACCTGGCTTTAATTACCAAGGCACAGAGATCATATATACCATGTTCCAATGTCGTTTGTTAATGAGGCTTGCATGCATGCAAATACTGAATGAAAATGAACATACGTGATTTAATTCTTGTTTTATTGGATTGATGAATTAACTGGGAAGGGATATGAAGTAGACGAAAAAAGAGGGAAAATAATGTAAGAAGGAGGATAATTATGCTTTGCTTTGTTTGATGGAAATTAGGATATGAGAGGAAGGTAGAGAGAAAAGAAGTGGGGTTCGTTTGGTTTTGGTGGTTCTCCACTCCAATATATGTTCAATTCTACGGCATAAGGGAAGGGTCTCTATTTTAAGAAAGCTCATCATTTGATATTTTACGTGAATGACCAACCATTGGAGCATAGAGAAGCGTAAGTTTGTGGATAAATTTGTGCACTCCGTATCGCCTGAATGAGTTTAAAAGATCTTGCTAGAATCATATTGCTTTATCTATTTATATAATAATTCGGAGTTTAGTTTAGGCTTAGAATATATGAGAGAGGGTAATTATATTTGAGGTACTGAAATCAGTTAAAAAGACTGATTCTGACCTCTTTCAACATATATGCTATTTATACACACTAATATTTCAGTCGACAAGTATTCATTTCTACCTGATTAAAATATTTTACATATTTTAAAAATATATTATATTTAAAATTCATAAAAATAAGTATCTTTAAATATATAAGTTATATTTTAAATTTATATTGAGTAATTAAATTATTATATTAGATTAATTCTATTCATTGACAATTTCTTTAAAAATTATTAAAAATTAATTTACAGATAGATACAATAGATTAAAAGAGATATGTCGTTCAAAAGATTAAGTATTTAAATAAAGGTAAAATACAACGTAATTTGATATAATTTTTTTAAGATAAATTATTTTTTTAATTATGGAGAGGTGCATGTAGTACGTGAAATGCACATATAAAGGAGAGAAAAAAATATATTATGAATATCCAATCGAGAAAGGGTCTCACTATCCAAGTTGCATACTATAATGTTAAGTGCCATTATTTTAGTGTGTATATGATGTATAAGATATATATATATAATTTATTTAAATAGATATTCAAAATATATAAATTATATTTTATATTTATGATAAATAATTTATATTATAGCACAATATTTTTTATTTATTAATTTGTTTAAATTATTAATATTGAATTTATAAATAATTATAATAAATAAATAAAATTGAATTAGATAAAAAGTTAAAAAAAATTAAGAAATCTTCTTATTAAAAAAAATCTAAAAAAAATCTAAAAAAACTCTTGTATACGATATCGCTTCATATTAAATATATAAAAGTTGATTATAATAACTATAAGAATAATCAATGAGTATATAGATCAACTAATAAGGAATTCTTTAAACTTAATTATTGGTCTTGGATTTGAAGAATAGACAAAAAAAAAGTTACAATTTTTTTTTTAAAGACTTAAATATATTTTTAATTTCTTAAATTTAAGATAAATTTATTTTTAATCTTTCAAATTTAAGGTTGATATTTTTAACTCATATAATTTTAAAAGGTCTTGTTTCAACCCTTATGGTCAAATTTTGTTATTGAACATGTAAAATACCATTTCACAAAATTTACCTATCTGTATCTTTGTTATGGTAAAAATATCAAATTAAATTCAACCGATGTTACATAATTACATCAATCTATAGGCATTAGATATGTTATTAAGACATGGGGAGATTAAAACATTCTTTTTAAATTATAGAAACTAAAGATCAATTTTAAATTTGACAGAACAAAAGCAAATTTACTTTAAATTTAAGAAACCTAAAACTTATTTATGCCTTGAATTTTTGTTCTACATGATTTTTTTAAAATATCTTCTTAATCTTGTTATTATCCTCCCAAAAAACCTAACAAGTTATTAGTTCGAACGATATTAGACTGGTCTAATTAAACGAAGATATTGTTTCCAAAAACTAACAAGTTGTTAGTTTGAGTAGTTTGAGTCTTATGTATAGAAAAAAAAAAACCTAGCTTAAAGAGAAAATTTTACTAAAGATAATCAGTCATGTTCTTCAACAAAGATTAATTATCAATAAAATTGGTAAATACTTTGTACTAATAACATAACTAAAAAAAATCCACTAAAAAGAAGGGGTCTTAATCTCCTTCGGTAGCATAATCTTCAATGGCATGTATGCAGTTTTTATTTTACATGTAATTTTTTTTTTATAATCTCATGGTGAATTGCCTTTCAACCCAATCGATTAACAAATTATGTAGGTAGGGAACTGCTAAACAACACCCAAAATGAAAATACACGATTGAAGTGCACAATCAGGACAGCAAAATACACATGCAATATTCATACACGAAGAATACAAGTTTGAAGACATTTTTTATTAGAAGCAATGTAATCTGTATAAGCGTATTGACGTCAAACTAAAATATTTGCTGGGTACTCTTGTGGTTGTTTTCTTACAATCTCCTTCAGCCATTGCTCTTGTTCACGGAGATTTGATGAAGGGACATCATAAACATCAGTAAATGAATCAGCTAGTGGTGGTTTTTCTACACTCTCTGCAACTTGAATTGTATGCAGAAGCTGTGGTAGGAAAATTCAGAGTTAGTACAACAATTGAATAATGTTCTTCAGAGCCACCTAAATCAAATTCAAAACAGTTATACGATTACAATTATGGTTATTAAACTGTGTTGGAAATAAGAGAGAATTTAGAGAAGACACTATGATTGAAGGCTGAAAACCCATACTTTTCGGATTAGAATTACAACCAGAAAATAATGAAAAATTCAACTATCCATAAATTTGTAATGATCCATAAACTTTCATAATAACTTATAACAACCATGACAGTAGAAATTCTACCATAAAGTTGAATAAATTCTACCATATTGATTCATTTTCTCAACACTTCTCCTTGCATTAATAGTTATAAACTCCAAGTTTCTGTCTCAAGTTCTCAAACCTTCCTTTCAAAAGTGACTTTGTAATGATGTCTGCCAACTGGTCTTCTGTCTTACAATACTGTAATTCAACTTCCCCTTGCTTTTGAACTTCTCTAAGTAGAGTTTAACATTAAAGTACTTAGTCTTCCTATGAAAGACTAAATTATTTGAGATTGCAATCGCTGTTCGATTATATCTATGAACACCTTGGTTGAATCTATTTGAACTATTTGCAAGTCAAGAAGAATTTTTCTCACCCACAAAGCTTAATTAACAGCTACAGTAGCAGTAATGAACTCTGCTTTAGCAATTGATTGTGCCACAATATCTTTCATAGAAGCCACGGAGATTAAATCCTTGATTAAAATTAAACCAAACTCTATAATCAAGAGTTCCTTTGATATATCTAAGCACACATTTAGTAGCTTGATGAACCTCACTTGCACCATTAAGAACCTTGAGAGAACACTTACAACATGCAAAATATTAGGTCTTGTTGCTACAAGATACATGAGACAACCAACAAGTCTTTTGAAATCAGTCTTATTAACCTCTTCTATACCATCTTCCTCTTTGTATAGCTTCAGCTTATGAAACATTGGAGTACTTGCAATTTTACCGTTCTCCATCTAGAACTTCTTCAAAACCTCTTTTGCATATTTCTGCTGGTTGATAAAAATCCCCATTTCATTTTGTTTGACTTCCATTCCGAGAAAGAAAGTCATTTCTCCACAATCTATCATTTCAAAGACCTTCATCATATCTTTCTTAAACTCTTCAACTAACACTATTGTTTCCTATTGCCAAAAGATCATCCACATATAGAGACAATTAAAATCTAAGAATTCAAGCATTTGACATAGAGGACTGACTCATTGAGATTTCTTTTAAAGTCAATGCTCAGCAAGTACTTATCGATCTTGTTGTATCAGACCTTGGAAGCCTGCTTCAACCCGTACAAGACTTTTTTCAGCAAAGAAACCTTGTCTTCATGCCCTTTAATTGCAAAATCCTCAGGTTGCTCAACATATATCTCCTCTTGCAAATAACCATTAAAAAAAGCATATTTCACATCTAGCTGAAATACCTTCCAACATTTTTCTCCAGCCAAAGCAAGCACATATCTAATTGTATCAAGTCAAGACACTAGAGAAAATGTTTCAGAAAAATCAACTCCAAATACTTGAGCATATCCCTTCACTACAAGTCTGACCTTGTGATTATTAATGGAACCATCTGCATTGAATTTGGTTCTAAACACCCATTTAACACCAATAACATTTTTGTGTTGGGGTCTAGAAACCAATTCCCAAATTTGGTTCTTCTCAATCATGTTAAGCTCCTCTTGCATTGCAGCCATCCACTTAAGATCCTGTTGTGCTTCTATAAAATTTTCAGACTCTAACACATCAACATTACATCTTTCATAAATATCAAAAGCAATCTAGTTCCTCTAATAGGAGGATCATCAACATTTTCCTTTTCATCTTTTACAAAAGAAAAACCAGAGAATTGCTTCAGCTCATCTTTCTCCCAAATTCATTTTTTATCTTCAGCAAAATAAACATCTCTGCTTACCGATTTGTGGTTGAAAGACTCTATAAGCCTTTGAAGTTGTGGTATAGCCAACAAAAGTCTTAGCCTCTGACTTTTTATCTAGCTTGTCTCTTTTCACCTTTGGTACATAAGTAAAATAAATATAGCCAAAAACCTTCAAGCTTTTAACAAAAGGTTTATAGTCATACCATACTTTGAGAGTTGCCTACATCAAATTCAAAGAATATACTTGCACAAACCAAGATTCATGATTTTGACAATATAAGTGCAAGATCTTGGGTACAATTTATTTTAAAGTTCCAACGAACTAAGTTTAACAAATACATTATGTCACGTATTTTTGGCACGTGTAATTATTCAAGGAATAACTGTTTCAAGAGTCCATCATATCAAATCCAATGAATACTTGGTATTCATGATTATGATCTAAAACTGCAAGATCCACCCACAATTGTCAACAAACCAAGTTCTTAAATACCAACAAATCAATCCATCAAAACCACTTGCTACCAACCATGTCCATATAAATATTCCATAGAACATTTTAGATATATTAAACGGGGTCGGGGTGTAATTTACACTCCATTGTTTCCTCTGGCAAGAGAGAACTAAAAACAATCAGAAGTGACTTTTGACTTTGTTTTCATTTTTGTTATGGAGCTCAACACTTCAACTTATTTTTCAGACACCTTTCTAACATTGTAATTTTGGGTTACAAAATACTCTTGTAAAAAAAAAATACAAATGTATGCCCAACCTAGCTAAGGATCATGCTCCACATCTAGGTTAGTAAAAGACCATGGTATAATTGTGAAACAACACATATTAACATTAAGGACAATTAAGTAGATATCACGAGTAGTTACTATTAATAGCATACAGTAAAGTTGTTAATGGTTGCTAAAAGGTTAAGCTCATCAATCCATCCTTTTTCGTTCACTTTCGTTGAGGATTTTCTCTTCCTTTCCCTAATTTTCTTAATAGCACTCATTAGCAGTCAGAGTAGCAAGTTGCTCAGGATTTTGTTAGGCTATATGATATATTAGTAATTAGTAATTTAGTATCAAATGAAGTATCAACCAAGAAATTCTTAGAGAAGTATATCTCACCCGTTGTCTCAAATTGTTTATAAGCTCTGACTCAGCCATATCATTCCACCAGCCATTATTTTCTATCCACTTTCTAAATCTAGCCACAGGATCACGTGCCACTCTCCACCATTCAATCTCATTTGCTGGACGATACTTGGTAGAGTCATCTGATGTGGTGTGGTGTCCAACTCTATATGTAAGAGCCTGAAAAGAAAATCAGATACAACATTGACTGCCGTTAAAAACCATGATTTTGGACCACACTACCGCTTTTCTTTAAACATGCCCAAAGATTTGGCTTAGAAAGTTATCACTTTACTTCTATTAGAATTGGTCTCTCTTCAGTAACTGCCATTTGACGAGCAGCTTGAACAGCACTATAAATGGCCAAGGCATCATTTCCATCTACACGGATGCTACGGACTCCATAGGCTTGTCCTTTCACAACAACACCATCACCTATGCATAAACAAATAAAAAGTACACAATATGCCATTAGATATTGCAAGACAATGCTAAAGATATGACCAAACAGAAGAAATTTCCATAGAGAGAAAGAAAAATTACTTCGAAACTGATCAGAAATGGGAGTACTGATAGCCCATCCATTGTTCCGGCATATAAAAATAACTGGGGCCTCCGTAACTGCTGCAAAATTTAAAGCAGCGTGGAAATCTCCCTGTCATTACACAATGCATTAGAACATGACAAGCAAAAACATTTTTCTTAAGATATCAAATGCCTGAAGTGATATTTGTCTAAAATCCATACAAAAATTTCAAAAACAGAGTTTAAGTTCTAGATCCATGCTTTGTCTAAATCCATTCTGTCATGGTAATTGTATAATTTACCTCACTTGATCCACCATCACCAAAGTAAGTGACAGCACATGCATCCTTTTTATCCATCTTTAAGGAATAAGCAGCTCCAACGGCATGGGAAATTTGTGTACTATAGAACGAGGAAAATTTTGCATTTTGTAACTTTCATGATCATGGTGCAAAGAAGCATGTATTGATAGATAAATATATAGAAAGAGAAATATCAAATCTTTCACTACTTACGCAATAGTTGATGCGACTGTAAAGTAATTGTGCTTCTTGGATCCATAATGAGCTGGCATCTGCCTTCCTTTCCCATTATCATTTTTATTGGAAAATAACTGGTTTGTAAATTCCTGCAGAGTGAAACCGCGCCATAACAAGACTCCCGCTTCCCTATACTGCATGCAACAAGATTTGTTGTTAAATCATTTTCCAACCCCTAATCAAGCTATCCAATTAGTAAAAATATGATAAACTATGAGGATAAATTCCTAAAGAATGGAATTTATACTAAGAGAAATTCTTTCATATGTTTCTGTATAAAATCAAAAGTACAAAAATACTACTATTTCTAGTCCTTTTCATAAAAAAAATAAAAAGAAAAAAAGAAAAAGCTTAAGTGTATTTTACACTATAACTTGTTTCTTACAAAAAAAGAAAAAAGAAAAAAAGAAAGTAGTATTTTCTTTGTGTCATGTTTGAAACCTGAGGGAAAACGACATCGTCCATGGCAAGAGCTGCAGCTGAAGCAATATTGATAGCCTCCTCTCCAATTGCTGTCACATAAAACGATATCCTGCCTTGCCTTTGTGCTTCATAGAAGATAGTGTCCATAGATCGGAGAGTAACCATGTCAGTATACATTTTAAGAGCAACTTCCTCACTGACCTAATATTATTGATATTCGTCAATTTCATTTCAATGCACTTTCCCTCTAGACAATTAAAAAATCATAAAATGGTAGGTCAAGGATGTGAAAACCTGCACAAAGTTATGGCCCAAAATTGGCTGCCCATTATCATCAAGGACACGATAGCAGGGTATTCTCTCTTTAGAGGATTCAGATATAAACCTCATTTCAGGGATGAATTCTACTGGTCCTCCAGGAAAATCCATGACCTGCCATATGCAGTTAGATGCAAACGTTCATACACATAGCTTCGCATGATGTTCACTATAATTCAAGAATGCACCGCATTCTAATTATAGGAGGAAAAGTTGAACTACCATAATGATATAATGGTACTTAATCATTATATGAACATATTTAGTCATGTTGTTTAACACCCAAACTGAAACTATTCTAACTCTTCATTTTTTTTAATATTCCCTCCTTAAAACTCAACCCGCATCAGAATTTAACATTATGAATAAAGAATTCTTGGTGCCACTGCATCTAGAAAATGAAGGCTCAAACCATACTATCATCACAATTTTAGATTATGAATGAACAAGTCATATTACAGTTGCATTTGTGATCATCAAAGCACAAACTTAGCCCTCTTGAATTTACATTATGAATGCTACAATTGAATTCAGGGGAATTTAGGGAATCAGACTCGAATTCAAATTGAATTTACATTTTAAGCTCATCAATACTCTAACATACCATCCCAAAAATTACATCTTGAATATAAAATTACATTACGAGTTACTCCAACTTTATATCATGAATTACATAATTCACATCGCAGTTGCATTTTGGGCGTCATTAGACATATCACCAGATCATGAATAAATAGTTCATATCGTGCAGTTTCCATTAGTGTCATCATCAAGGCATCCCATCTCATTTTAAAATCATTGACAAAAGATTCATCCAGCAGTCTATGAAGGGTTATTAAGGATTAAATACAACATCCTGAATTTACACAAAAATAAAGAATTCATATTGCAGTTTTTTTTCGGGTGTAAATCATCCCAATTTTACATTACCTAAATAAGTGCACTGAGCTTGCCATTCAAGTTTTGTATCATGAATAAAGAAATCATTTAGCAATCAGATATGAAACAAAATAAAAAATAATACAGCAATTGAGCAACTCCATTCGAGCTGTATACCATCTCAACTCTGAAGTTTACAATTATGAATAAAATTCCGTATTTAGAGGGTATATTAGACTAGGATTTCAATAGATTTTAAAAGATTTTTTATTATAAAAAAGTTTTGTGATATTTAATTAAGATTTTTTTTAATATAAAAGTCATGTGACATTCAATAAAGATAATCAAAATTTTTTATAATAATATTCAATTAAGACAAATTTTTTAGCAGTTCAACAAAATATGGTTGTATTCAATTAAAATCTTTTTTTTACTTAAAAAAAAGTTTGTTGATATTAAATATAGAGATTTCAATAGATTATTTTGAATATTGTATTTTGTGAAACTTTTTAATATTATTTGCATGTGATTCACTTATCAAACAATCTTACAAAAACTTTTAAGATTTTGCATGACTTTTTTTCCCTTCTATTTCTACTCTTTTTATCTTTTTTTTTTTCTCTCTTAAATCTTTTCTCTCCTTCTCTCTCTTATTTTCTTCTCTATCTCATTTTCTCCTTTTCTTTTATTTATTTCTCTTTTCTTCTTCTCTCTTGTCTCGCACCTTTCTTTCTCCTCTTTCTCCCTCCTTCTCTTTCTCATTTTATTCATTTCTCCCATTTATCTTTTCTTCTTCTCTTATTTGTTTTATCTATCAATTAATGTATAATTTATCCATATTTACTTTTTAATTATTATATATTTAAAATATTTTTTGTATTATTAAATATTATTTATTATTAAATTATTAAAATTTAACTATTTATTTTTAATAAAAAATAATACTGAAATATAAAATTTTGAAACAATATTAAAAAGACTTTACAAATCACAATAATGACCCTCAAAATGAAAATGAAGTTTTTAATTTATATCATACATCTTTAAAAAATGTGAATAAGAAGATATTTAATATTTTTAATTCTTGTATTAATATGTAACATTACATAACTTTATTTTCAAAGAATGTTATTCTAATGAATTTGCAATTGAATTAGTAAATGAATATTGAATTAATAAATGAATCTTCATAATTTTAAACATATTCAAATTCAAGCACATAAAATAAAATGTGTCAATACATAAAAAATTAATATAATTTTAAGAAATTAAAATTACTTATTTATCAAAAAATAGTGACAATTATTTATCAAAATATATATATATATATGCTTTTTTTATTATTTGTTTTTTTATTAAATCTTATATAATTATAAATTTATGTTTCCATATGAAAACCATAAAATCTTTTAAAGTCTTATAATATAAATCAATAAAAATCCATTAAAATTTGAATTTATAAAATCTAGGTTTTAAAAGTGTTTTAAAAAAATTTAAAAAATGATATGCCTATAAAATCTATTAAAATTCAAAAGCTTTTTCATACTAAGAATATTTTTTAAAATCTAAGTCCAATAAATCGCCTAAATTCAATTTAGGTACATTATATTACGGCACCCAAGTTTTACACGCATAGAGTTCATACTATAGCTTACATTAGGGTCATCGTCATAGCATCCCATAGAGTTCTTGCAGCCAGATCTGTTGTCATCAAGGCTCGAAAGTACCATCTCATTTTACTATGATAAACAAATAATTCCTTAAAACCCTAGTAGGGCTCGATTAAGGGTCTCAAAATGCCATCAGCACTTTTCCGATTTCAGGACAAGATCATGTTCTTTAATAAACAAGAAGTCAAGAACCAGAGAATATATAACCAAACAATGTAGGCAATAGGCAATAGGCAAAAACCCGCCACAGAAATTCCAAGATCGCGGTTTAAAGAAATGCCATTTGCCTGTTACTATAGCAAACGAAGAAATTGCCTCAAAACATTGCACAAGGTTTTGGGACAGAGTGCGTTTGCCTCATGAAAGACACCAAATTAACTCAAATCAATTATAATAGAAATTTCAAAACGAAAATCCAAATCAACCAAAAGAAAAAGATGTTGCAGTGATAAAGGGCCTGAAAGATCAGAAAAAATCACATTCAGACGAGTGACACTGTTAAACTCAATATCGCAAGATAATAAGGATTATTGACTGGACTCTAGTTTCACCGAGTTCCAATCAAGAAGCTGATCTTGCTTATGATTCTCACACACTCACTCTCTCCAACTATTCGATTTGCTTTGCATCTAATCAAAGAGAACCGTCATAGATACCTCGTTTCACAAATTCAGCGTCTAACACATGTCTGTGTGATCTTTATAAAAGCGTTAGCCTAGGGTTTTTTTGGACACGGGCCCTGGCCCAGGCCCAAAACCTTATCCGCAAATCTTATTCGAGTATATTTCTGATTTGATGCCAAAGCTTATGCGAAATATAATTACGGGATAATATATTAACTATTCTTTAAAAAAATAATATTAATTATCAAATAATGCGTGCATGAGTTAACTTTTTATTTATATAGCTTAACTATTCTTTTAATTACTTTTTATTTTTATAGTTAAAATATTTTATTTTAATCGTTATATATATTGCTTTTGTGATTTTAGTCTTTATCAATTACTATGGAAAAAAATAAAAAAATTTATGTAATTATATAAACTAAAAAGATACAAAATATATGTATATAAAATATACCCAAAAAAAAACATATATAAGGTTTAAAAAAATAATTTAAATTAGAGTTTCATTAACTATATCTTTAAGATATTAGTCAATGAATTAAAATGTGGCAATTTTTATTAAAAAATTATAATAAAATTAAAAAAAAATTGCAATAAAAATATTGTATCCCTATTTCTTATTTTCTGTACTTTTTTCTTTTAATTATAAATATAAAGACTAAAAGTGTGTTTGAGACAGTTTTCAATTTCTCACTTCAACTATTTTTTTATAAAAAAAAATACAAAATAAAACTCTATCCTTTGGAGAACAGTTTAATTGTAAACAACTTTTTTTCTTCTCAAAACTATCCGGTTATTATCGATCTGAAAAACTCCAAGTTTATTTATTTTTAATCAATTTTTTTTTCTTATGAAAAGTATCAGAGGAGAGAAGGAAATCCGATTGCAGATACCGAAAAGTGCGAGATACGAAAGTACCTGATTCTGAAGAGGATCCTTGAATGCAGAAGGAGAAATGGAAGCAAAGCGACGCGAAGAGAGAAGGGAAAACAAGACCGAGTTGCGATTGTGCGTCGTGAGATTCCTTAAATTAGGGTGAAATTGATTGGAGCGAAGCGAAGCGGAGAGATTCATTTTTGATTTGAAATGAGAGAGGATGGCCGTGGATTTCCTCATCCTGCAACGCTGAGCAGAGCCACAAAACGACGTTGGGACACAAAACTGCAAAGCGGCGAGTCACAAAAAGAACTGAATCTTTTACGATATCATTATATAAAGCATATGATTAATTTATTAGTATCTGCTTATGCCTTTCGTGGATTTTCTCTGATGACGCTGAATTTGGTCCTAAAATTCATTTTTAATTATTTAATTTATCTGTGTCTAAATTATTTAATTTTTTTAAGTTGATTTATGGTATTTGAATTTTTAAAATGTAATTTAATTTGGAGCATTATTGAATTATTTAGAGTTAATCATCTATTTTTTACATTTATAATCAATCATATCTTTTATAATATTATATTATTTGTTTATTTAATTAAATAAAAATAAAATAAAATAATTTAAAAGATATGATAGATTGACAATTTTAAACATATGATTTAGCAGTAGAGATTAATTTATATTTAAGTAAAGTTAGGGATTCGAGTCCTATCTTATATATGTAATCGCGTTAAATCTCGAGATTAATTCATTGGTTTATACCTAAAATTCAGGAGGAAGAAGATAAGAAAATTAGTTATGGATGAGAGTGCCACTTAATCAGAAGAAAACTTTGCGTGGGGGCTGACTGCTGCTGATTCACTTTTATCCATCGGGATTGGGCTTATTTCCACCTACGCCCACCAACTGCTTCAAACAACTAACATGTGTCACATTTTATTGCTTGAAACAATTAACATGTGTCTCTCAAAAAAAAAAGTAACTTGTATTATTTTATTTTTTCACGGAGATTTTTTTATTTATTTTAATGGAGAATAATAGCACAAACTAAAATACGTGAAAGAAAGATACAATAAAAAAAGAGAGTCTGGGAGCTGGAGAAAGTAAACTCAAATTAGGAGAGTATGGAAGATATGCATTTCCTCTAATAAAGCGACCTCTCTTGATAAAGACGTAATGCATGGTTCTAAAGACTTATTCACAGACCTTCGGTTAGGGGTGGACAAAAAAAACTAAACTAAGCTGAACTGAACTGAACTGATGGTGAACTGTACTATAAAAAACTGAACTGTTTGCAAAAAAAACTGAACTGAACTGTTTAAAAAAAACTGAACTGAATTGAACTGTTGTAAAGTTGAACTGTACTGAACTATAAAAACTGAACTGAATTATAAAAATTGGACTATTTTTATAAAAGAATAAAAATTAAATATGTTTAACATGTTATGTCTTAATAGATTAGCTCGATAGTCTAATAACCAAAATTTAAAAAAAAAAAGTGATTTGAAAAAAAATTATATCAATTTTGTTGAACTTAACGGATCAATTGAGCTATGTTGAACTACTTATTTTTAGGCTTAAAATTCACTGAGTTTGTTTGACTTAATTTTATATTTTTTTCCTTTGAAAAATTTAAATAAAATAGAAAATAAAGTAAAGTTGACAAATGTGTCCTATTTTGATAGATTAATGAGTCAAAATTGTTCAATTCAAAATATCATAACAGTTTAGTGCAGTTTAAATTGCAGTTCAGTTCAAGTTTTTATAGTATAGTTCAGTTCAGTTCAATGACACAAAAGAATAGTTCAGTTCAGTTCGTCTGAACTAATATTTAGTTTAGTTCAGTTCATATGAACTACTTTTAAGTTCAGTATAGTTTTTATAAGTTCAGTTCAGTTCAGTTCTTTTGCCCACCCCTACCTTCGGTAGTAGGTAATAGATTAAAGATACATAACTAAAAAAATTTAACCCAAAGAAAAAGATAGCATTAATGCATGTAGAAAATGATAACGGTATTTAATTCTCACTATTTATAGAAGATGTAATTATAATTAATTATGATAATTAAAATGAATTAAAATTATAAAATTTAGATTATAATATCTCATTAAAATCGACATTAATAAGTTTTAAAATCTATAATTAATAAAATAATTATTTTGATTTAAATTTAAAATAATTTTATGAATAATATAATATTTTGAAATATCTAAACAAAATATAGAATATTTAATATGTAACGAAAAACGTGTTTTTTTTATGTTCAAACATTAAAATAATAAGTAAATTAGTCATTTAATTAATTTTGGTAGTTGCTTTTAAATTAAAATTGATTAAAAAATTGGGTGAACAAACCAATTATTGAAGAGGTAATTAGTTTGATTTGAGTTAGTTCATATTATTTGAATATTTTAAATTAATTTACATATTTAATTTTATTAATTATAACTTTTTTAGTTAACCATTTTAACAGACCTATTTGTAATTTATTTATGGATGCCACAGCCACATTAGTTCAATGGTGTGATTGGGCAGTGTGTATGAGTGGAGGAAGGCTCGTGATATATATACCTCTTTTTTTTTATAAGTACACGTTCTTTTTAAAAAAAAATTATAAAATATTATAATTTAAAAAAAAATAATAATAATTTTACACTTTTAACTTTCAATTTGTTACTTTCTTCTTATTTACACATTTTTTTTTCTCTTTCAATTTTTACATGTTATCAAAATAGGTGGGGTGAAGGAAAAATAAGGAGATATATTTAAAAATTGAAAAAAAGAGAAAAGATGTGTGAAAAAAGTACTAAATTAAATGTTGTGAATATAAAATTAAAAAATTTAAAACAAAAAATTAAAAATATTTTAAAATTTTAATTTTTTTTTAAAAGGAGGTGTACTTATAGAAAAAAGAAGAAGAAGGTGTTTAGATCATGAACCGTGGAGGAAACGTTGGGCGGGTGAGGATCCAATAGTATCCTAATTGGGCTCAGCTCTATTCTTACCCACAACCCAAGTGCTTTGACTCATAACTCTGACAAGCAATTACCATGTTACACATTCTTTCATGCAATTTCTTAACATAATTTTATTACTAATTAAAAGTATTAAAACATCTCTCTCTCTTCTTTCACTACAAAGATATTTCTTCTTATATAATTAATATTAGTCATTTGTTTAAATTATATATAAATATATTAACAAATGTAAATATAAAATATAAAATTGTTTAAATATATATTAATATTCATAATAGTTTTTATTTACTTTTACATATACATATATATACATATATATATATACTAACATATATTTATATAAAATATAATTTTTTGATTATCAATTTTAAAATATTGTATAAACCATGTGCATAGATAAAAAAATATAAAATATAAAAATAATTAAAAAAAATACTTTTTAAAAACATAATATATATATATATATTAATTTTTGTAATATCTTAAATTTTAGATACAATATTCTCAATTTTATTATTATTATATTATTCTTAAAATAATAATCTAAATTTCTAGTTATTATATTTTAAAAACAAATAGATAATAAGTACAATATTTTATATAATTACAATACATTAAAATTTTTATTACTAAATTTTTAGTAAACTAAAATAGAATTATATAATATTTATTCTAAATTTTAATATCATTATCTTATTTTTAAAATAATAGTTTAAACTTTTAGTTATCATATTTTAAAATAAATACAAATTAAATATAGAGTTTTTTTTTTACTTCAATTTTAGTGAACTAAAATGGAATTAGATAGTATCTAATTACATTATAAAATTTTAAAATTTTACTCATAATATTTGATTTCATTATAAAATTTTAAAAATCTTATTATAATTTTTTTAGTATAATATTTTAAATTTTAAATATTTGATATAAGTAATTATATTAATAAAAAAAACCTGCAGCTAATAAGTTGTAGGTGTACGAAGAGATAGGCATTATCTCTAACTAAAGAGGTAATAAATGCCTCTTAATACATTATAACTAAATTACTAACTAGATAAAAAAAAATAAAAATAAAATAAAAAATTTACTTGCCTATAAAAGGCTTACGGGGGATCATGAGAAAACGGGGAACAGAGGAGAAAATGTAGAGAGAGAAATAGAAAAATAAGAAAGAAATGAGAGAAAGAAAGAAAGAAAAGAGTGAAAGAGTCCAAACGTAAAAGCAATCTTAGATATTTTTGAGTAACTTTACTTCTCTTAAGGTAAAGGAGGAGATTTTTATCCTTTTAATTTTTATATATTATTATATTTGTTTATTTTATGTTATATTTATGAGTAATTATTTAGTGAAGTGTCCCGAACTTCATTTACTTGCTTTATCTAAAATATTTTTTTACTAGTAATAATTAATGAGATGTTCCTAGTTTATGTCATTTAACTATTTTATGATGTTTATTACTGTCATTCACTAAATTAATATTCTTTAATATATTTTATTTTTGTAAACTATATCATATTAAATTTTAAATAATTAAAAATAATCAAACTTATTTAGTTTAATTATTTTTTTAACTATAATATATTTTTGTTAAAATATCTTAAGTTCATCTTGTTATTATTTCTTCATGCATTTATAACGATAAATATTATTTTATGGCTATAAGAATAAAAATTTGAATTAATTTGTAGTTGGAGGTCTACCTTGGAGATTTAAATGAGTAAAAACTTATAAGGTGAAACAACCTTTAGTTATTTGTTATTATAATGTTTATTTATCCTCACTAGTCATTACGAGTATAATTCAAATTTTTATATCAAGAAGAATTAATATATATATATATATTAATATTAGTAAAAAAATATTTTTATGCATATTGTTTAATTATTGGTATTTATTGGATAATTATTCTCATTCCTTATTTTTCTTTGTTTTAAAATATTAATTAATTATAAATAAAAAAATTAGATGGATCTACCGGCAATACCTGACCTTTTTTCTTCTGTCATATCAACAGTATTTTTTTGGGACCAATTAGAGTGTGGATCCTGTTGCGAATCCGGTCACTTTTCATGGGGTGTGAGAAATAAGTAGTTTATAATTACATATGTTGTTGTAAATATTTTTAAAATAGTATGTAATATAATTATAAGCTAACTATATATAAACAAGTTCACAAAATCTTCCTTTATTTTTGTATATAATATTATTAATGTTATACTTGTATTAACAACATATAAAAATAATATATATATATATATATATTATGCTTAATATTATATAAATTGAGCGTTACAATTTTAATCTCAATACCATGTAAGAAACGAGTTATTACACTGATTCTTACATAAACTATTGTGTTTAATATTCATATTTTGTTTATGCTAATAACTAATTGACTTGTAATTTTTTTTCCTCTTGTAATTTCAAGTTGAATTAATTTATTTACAATTTTACTTTCATGTATAACATTTTCATCTTATGCACAGGAAATATTTAGGTCTTATATGCATATGAATCAGGGTTCAATTTGTGATGTTATGGGTGAAAGTTAAACTTGATATTGATAGACACATTTAATTTATAACTCATTAGACATAACATAAGAAAAATATAATTTTTTTTTATATCTACAAATAAAATCTACTTAATCATTGACTAAATAGAAGAATCAACCTCCCGTGTCATTGCGAAATTTGAAAATGAAAAGGCTATAAAAAACGTTTTTAAACAAACTTTTATTGCTAAACATTAAGACATTTTTGTTTAGAAAAAAACATTTTGGTCAAGAGAAAAGCAAGTTTTTTTTAATAGAAATACAAGATTCTCATATATGTTTAAATGATCATCTAGGATAATGTTTGTGGTTTTTTTCTCCTATGATAATTGTCTTATTTATTTACTTTTAGGATAAAGTTCATGGTCTTTTCTCCTTTGAAATAATTGTCTTATTTACTTATTTTTTGTGTGCATTTTGTATAGATAATTACTCTATTTTCTTCTTCATTTTAAAATTTTTGTTTGTTCTTTTCTTTTCAATTCAATAATTTATAAATTCGCCTAATGTGGAATTCAATTTTGTTATTTCAGGTCATTTATTGTTCAGTAGGTTAGAATTAACAAATTCAATTTTTTTGAAAGAAAACAAAATCTCAAAAAGAACTTGTAAGCCGCATAACAGTGTGAGGCTTAGGCATCTATATATAAGAACAAATTAATTTTAAACCTTTTAACTCGTTATAGTTCATGACCATACATAAGGCATTATATCATTACTATTTAGGATATGTCATGTTACCCATGATCCATAGTAATTATATCATTACTTTTATATAAGGCATTTCATGTTTACGATTGTAATTAATTAATGTTTATTAACACATATGGTAGGACTTGAAAATAAGGAAATTATGATGTATTATATTAAGATAAATATCAACAAATCATTAATTAAATTAACAAAGACTGAGAAAAAAAAAGTTTTAAAAAGTTTGAATTAAAGTACACTAGATTCTAACCTTTAGAGAAGATGTCATCCTGAAGTGGTAGATTAATTTATAATGCATCCCTTTCCTAAAATATAACAACTCATGAGATCAATCTTATTAATCTTGAATAAAAGAATATCATCCAAAAAAAAAAACACAAAAGATTTTAATTATAATGATATCAAATGATATTTAATAAAAATAGAGAAATGATATAAACATTATAGTGTATTAAATTTATGTGTTGTGTGTTGTATTTTTCTTTGTATTTCACTTAGCAAGAGAACTCATATTTATAACTAATAAAGAGCTAAAAACCACACAACTTACTGTAACGGAATATAAGATTAGTTATTAAACGTGCAAAAAGAACAGCACTTGTGATAACAATATTATATAAAAGATCTTTTAACGTACACAAAATAACATAAGACTCGGTCAAATCCATTAAAAGAATAATTAAATAAAGATTTAGAACATTTAATTACCTGAAATATTAAAATAAAGTTAAACTAAAAATCCAATTAATAAAAGCATTTAATTTAAATTTTAAATTATAATACAATTTTTCAATAATCCCCCACTAATTTAAAATCTAAATAAGATATCAAAATATATAATAAAAGACCTTAATTTTTTTTAATAGAGTATAACATATTATTTTTTTGGTATAAGGGATCTTCTAGGTTTGAACCCTATACCTATTGTATATGAATTTCTATCTTAGGAAAATATGGAGACTTGATTATCTTGAGTCATATCTCTTTAATCAGGCTTCGGATCATAACACAAATAATATAGATATTCATTTTGAGTTTTAATCAATGGTGTGTGTTACAACCTTTCACAGGTATCTTGTTTCGTGAATGTTACATAGAAATTTGTCCATATCTCACAACAGTGACTCTATTATCACACTCACTAGATGAACTTTTCAAATAGTGACATATGTTTGTTAGGTTCATTAAGATGTATTTTAATTCTAACACAACAAATATAAATATTTGAATACCTCGCTCAACCCGATAATTATCACAATTTAAAATATAAATATTGTCATAAGAATAAGAACCAAAACATCTTTGTATAATAAATAATTTTTTGGTGTATTTTATCCAACGACAACTTGGTTATTATCTATTAAACTTCATTCTTGGAATCAACATTTATTTGTGAATAATTTGATAATTATAATTATGAATTTAAAATTATATTCTTTTTTTATTACCGTGGCATGTTTACCCAACTGAAGATCATAATAGCACTAAACCATATCTAAAAGTTGTGTCAGAAGTGTGACGCAATCACTTTATCTATTATCCATCTTGATTTCAACCATATATAATAGTTCTAACACATTTTTCTAGCTACAACCAAATGTGCACATAAAAATATATTAATATACATTCATTATCTCAAATCACATTACAACCTTTTTGAACAAACATTCAAAACCCTCTTCATACAATCCTCTCACACATAAGGTTGTAACCCCTTTCTCTTCGTGGTCCATGAGTGGTGTCTACTTGCATCACAAAACCTCTTTCTATAGTATATATAGGTCAAAAACTATATTAATAAATGTCTTACATTTTCACTTACAAAAACTATATTGTAAATTTGTAATTAAGCGCTTTAATTAATTATTTTCACAAGGAAAACATGGGGATTATAATTTTAAACAAATTTTAATTTTTTTGAAATAGGAATTAAAACCTCAATGATAAAGACTAAAACATTACATTTACGCACAAAATATACATGATGTCATTAATCTATATGTAAAGAAAATTAACTTTTATCGAATACGTTAAATCATTTTCAAAATTGTTGATATGTTAATAAAATCCTACATTATTTAAACAAGAGAATGAACATAGATTTATATACATACAATCGTCTTCTAACGATATGTTAAAAACAAAATCATAAAATATTTAGGCCTAAAATAAACAATATTTTACTGATATAAACATATTATATATATGTGTGAGCCCAACCCTCATAGCACAACAAAAACAATGCACATAATTGAGACATTATAATTAATATACAAATTCTTATATATATATATATATATATATATTATGCTAATATATATATAATATTGGTATACATTAATTCAATTTAATTAGCTAGACATGCCAATCTCTTCCAGATCATCATCCAACCTCAGATAAAATTCGTCTAGCCATGAAAGCTCTGATCCATTCTCATCCTCATCATCGCTATAGCACTTTACACCTTCTTCACACCTCCTCTTCTCATACACTCTGCACAAAACCCACTTGCTCCAACTTTGATCCTGCATATCAGGGACAAAAACAAAATTAATTAATTAACAAATTCAATTAATTAATAACCTCATCAAACTCTGCCACCTATATTAATTAAATGGCTTAACTAATTAATTGCTTAAACAAAGTGTTCACTTACATGTTTTCTTCTTCTCCTAGCACTTCGATATGACGCCATGTCAAACCCAGAGGAACATATATGATATTCTTGCATCACCCAATTGGTTTCTGTGTCTTGTGGAGCTTCACCGATGTGGAATACCAAGTACTTCTTCATTCCCACTTTCTTGTCAACGGTTGACAATATAGGTTCTGTCATTCCTATTTCCTTCCAATACCCATTTTCTGTTGTTCTGTTTTCATTCACTTTGCTGAAGAAATAGTATTGATTTCCACTGAACAACGCCTTACCTGTACATACACATTCATCACATATGATTATGCCACTGTAATTTCTTTCTAATTCCTCCATAATTCAACTCAATACCAATACATTTACAACAACTCATGCATCCAACTGACCCACCCTCTCATAGTTATGTCACTTTATCAATAAACTGAACTATACTTTCTTATAGTTTTATATCACTATATTTAAACTTTTTTTTTTACTATAATATTGGTTTGGAATATTCACCATTCAAAATAATAACTAATATTTTTAAAAATCATGAATGTCTACAAAGTAAACATTTTTTTTCAACATAGAATCTGTTTGAATAAGTCTTTTTTTTTATATATAATAATGTTAAAAAAAAAAAAGTTTTAACATTGATTAAGGATAATGATTGAGCGATGAAACTTAATTAAACATATACCATTTAGTTCCCAAGGATCAAGGTGAGATGAATGAAGCTCAGGGATGATGTTGGGATGGCATGGTATAAGAGAAGCCTTGCAAAAGAGAAAGTGAAGAACAAGTTCTTCATCTGTTGGAGAGAAGAAGAACCCAGGAGGAAGGTTGATGCTTCCATCTTCCATTTCCAGTGGACTTTGGCACTACATTTTAGTTTTAATTTGCCACTATAAATAATGGAAACTTAAACTTAGAGAAAGAGAGAGAGAGATTTTGATTAATTATTAATTATTCAAAAGACGAGTGAGTTGCTGTAAGAAAGGCGGCGGTACGTGGAATAGCATGATAAGAAAGTGGGCCAAGGAAGTTAACAAAAGAAGCTAGCTGCTACTACATTGATAATTTAAGTTAACGTTAAATTATTAAGTTATATAGTTAGTTAATTAGGAAGGATAAGGATTAAGGCACCTGATGAGACCCAACTTTATGTTCATGCTGCTTTAAATTTTCCACGTTTATTTAATTATCGATTCTTTTCTAACCTAACTGGCACACTAGTCCATGACATTGACTATGATGAATGACATTACGGTTTCCCACCTATTCATTATTGCACTTGCATGCAAATTAATTCACATAAGGGATCTGGTGTGATATTTCACACTAATATTCTATCATTAAAGTAATAATATGATATGATTAAAGTAACTATATATATATATATATATATATATAAAGAGTTAGTTTCATTTTATTAAAACTTGTTTGGATAAGTTTTCTTCGAAAGAAAAAAAAAATGAAAGAAAATTAAATTAAAATAAATTTTTCAGTCAACTTAAATTAATTTATATATAAATTAAAAATAAAATTTTAAAAAAGTTAATAGAATAGAAATTCTACAAATTAGTTTATATATAAGTTAATTTTAATTTATAAAAAATTATTTTATTTTATTTTTCTTATTTTACGATCTCCTAGATAGATTTTTAGAGAAATTTACTTATATAGATGTGAGTTTTTTCTATGAGTAATGTTATTCTTGTTTTTTTTATAGCATTCTTTTAAACTCATTTTTTTTATTACATTATTATTTTTCTCTATAGTAATTTAGTATTTATATTCATGTAATATTAATTACAACAACAAAAGTTTTATACTATTATAGGTCATTTACATGGTGTTGTAGAACTCATTTATAAAAGACTAAAATTAGCATTTATCACGGTATTCCTCTTAACAATGTCTCCTGATATTCTTCTTGCTTTTTTGTTGGTCACCTTTTTATTTTTTTTACTAAAAACGATGTAACATACTATTTTCACCGATGACATTCTTTTTATGTGTCTAAATCAATTTAACTAATTAATTCGTCATTTTTTTTCTCAATTAATGTCATACTATTAATTTATCTCTATATACAATTATTTTATATTTAAACTTTTCTTCCGTGACAAGTACAGATTCATCGTAACATTTTCATTTTTAAACACTTTTCCCATCTCTCGTGTTATTTCTTTGAAAATCTAACATTCACTATCATATAATAATATAGTGAAATGTAGTACCGGACTATAAAAGTTCCTTTTAAGTTTGGTGGGTAAGTTATAATTATAAACATCCTCTAATGCCTTTCTTCATTTTATCCATTTGGTTTGTCTCTTGAGTGACACGCATCTTCATTAATTTTGTTATTTTTGTAATATTACTTTAGATATTTAAATTTAGAAACTTGTGGAATGGGAGAACATGAACATGGAAGAATGAATCCATGGGAACTAAGAAGAGAAAAGTTGGCATCCGTAAAAAAACCCACGTAGAATGGAAATGATGGAAATTAAGACATCATTGTCCGTGACATCTGATATGGTATCTGGTCAAAATAATTTTACATGTGTCGAGTGTGTGGAAAAATCTAAACCACGATCCACTGGCATGGAAAAAGGCTTTTTTGAGTAACACGCGTCAAAATGCTCATTGTTGCGCCATATGTTCACATGTACCTTTCATTATAGTTAGCCTCACACCAAAGTTATAACTTCATAAGTGACGTACGATTGACACCCTAAATATTAATCATTAATTCCAAACCCAAATCCATTTGTAATCTTAATCATTTGAAGAGTTGGACACTAAACATTAATAGCAGTGAGACTCTTCTAAATGCTGTTGTACGAGCATATTGTTTAGGAATTTGGGTTTTGTAGGCACACAATCTTGTAAAACTCAATTTTAAATCGAGAATTTGGTTATATTATTAATTAATACATGATCTCTAAAATATTTTTTTTACGTTAAATATTAGATATATTGAGTGTTAGAATAAATTTTAATAATATATTGGAATGTAGATTGTGTTTAACTTAATTTTACAAAATCAGTTAAAAAAGTGTGGATTAATTTACTTGTATAGTCTATTTTAATTATATTATTAGTAATATAAGATTTTTAATAATTCTAACAACAAAAAATCACGTGTGTAGTCATTTAACACAGAATCCTTCTCGTTTAATTAGAGATTTCCATTCAAGTTTTGAATGTAACTATATGGTACGTTTAAAACAAAATTAATTATCTTCGATAAATATTCATAATAATTATTTAATTTGAACATGATTATCTCTTAAAAAATGTGTAGAGAGAGTGTTTCACTGTTTCTAATATTAATTTATCTTTTAATTATTAGCAACTTAATTAAAAGAGTTGGATGGTAAACAATGTTGAGATTAATTAATTATTGTTCTGAATGCCACTATTTTTTTTCATGAGTTCTGAATGCCACTATAATATACGAGAATATTGATATTGACAGAGTATGTGAATTACTTGACATGATATATTATTCCAGTTTTATTAGAAGTTTTGAATACCAACTACATATAACTTGAGCATAAATATTTTTTCTATGAATATTAATTTGTAATAATTTTACCCTACTCGAATAATTTTTTTCCTGACAAAAGATATCAAAGTGAATCCGAGGCATTGTTAATTCCTTTTCAAATTAATATATGCCAGGATTAATAAGGTTAAGACAACGACTAGAACATTTAATTATACATGATTTTGAAAAAGGGTCCTTGGTTTTCAAAGTTTCTTCTTTTCCTCTACTTAATCATGACTAGAGAAGAAGTATTTCAGGGTTTGCGTTGATGTTGCCAGCTGCACACTCATCGGTCCAACACTTCACCAACTTTACAAAACTGTCTTATATATATATATTTTAGTAATAGAAATATATGCTAATTATTTATATGATAAAGTTAATATAGTACTCAATCGGACAAATATAAGAAAAACATAGTGGGAATTGGTTGTATTTACGTAAACAACAAACCAATAATAGTCGACAAATAACTTGGTGGCTTAGTATCATAAGCCATCATTAATCTTCACAAAAAAGATAATAATAAAGTTTACAATGTGCACCTTCGGGATCTTGAAGTGGTTCGCATGTCACTTTTAGCCGGCACTAAGTTTTTGATCCAAAGACAAGTGTTTCAACCGTGTGTGCTACCTTTTGTTATCATTGGCACACTTAATAAACCTTATCTCCATCTTCGTGACCCTTCAAGCCATGCATAGACATGAAATAAAAACCATAGAAAGTGGAGGAGAATTAATTGTGGAGCTAGCTTTGTTTGATAGTGTGAAAGAAAAAGAACCTTTTCAACGTGGGGGCAAAAACACACGTCCACAGTAACGTAAGACCATTTGTGTCGGCTTTTCACATGCCAGATATATTATGTATACGTGCTTTTTCTTCCAAGCAACTGAGATTTAACGTTCAAACTCGTGTCGTTTTGCTATCGACAAATGATACTCATTCATTGCTTTTGTACGACAAAAATTACACTTTAAGAAAAGGGTTAACGAAAATATAAATGTTGAGCCAAATAAATACCGTGTCAAAGAAAGCCGAAAAATAAGGTATGAAAAATGTTATCAAATTGTTTCCATTTACCCTTAAACATAGTAGTTAGAATTGGGTTAATTGGCAACCGGATACTAGATTAATTGGTTTAATATTATGAAGAGATGTAAATAGATTTTGTTTTTAAAATATTAGTTAATTTTTTTATATTAAAAATTTAAAACAATAATAATTTATTATTATTTAATAATATTATTATTAAACTTTCAACCATTACCTTTTGCAAAATGTACCTTGAATAATTGTTTTCGTCTGTTCCTTTCAACCTGCCCTTGGATTTTGACAAACAGATGCACACATTAGAATCTTAAAAATTTGACATTTACAAAAAATAAATATTTTTTCTTCGATTAATATTGGGTTAGATATTTTTGGTCCAAATTCAACCGTACCCATCTTATACGCATTTCTATTTTTTTAATTAGTGAGAAAAAAAAGGAGAGAAATTAATGTTCTCTAAAAAGTAATAGTTCTTATAACGTCAACAAATATTATATACTCTCATATCAAGATATGAGGAATGTCAAAGAATGATTCTCTATGATTTCTTTGTTTATTAGTCAATCTAAGTGTTTTCTTCTTGGAAAGTATGTTGGAAGAATAGATTAGTTGTTTTGAATTAAATATGAGTTGGGTTGAATGTAATTTTTTTTCAAACACACACTAACTGTGTGTTTGTTTTTCCGTTTGGTACAGTTAAATGTGGGTTCATTTTAAAACATCAAGACTCATACTTTTTCATTTCGTTATTTTGGAATGCACGCCACCGATTATACAAACACATACTAAGTGTTTGGTTTTCCACTTGAAAATTCAAACCAACGTTCATCTTTCATTGAAGGTTGCACTCACTTGTTTGGTGGTTTCTTTTTTCTATTGAGTTGAATCTCATTTTTTCCTAAATATTTGTTCCAACCAAAGCAACATGGGACTTGTTTCTCAGTTGAACAGATATTACTTGGAAAAATAGCTGTACTATTTAAATTTCATGGAGATCATTATCCTTTCGAGTATCTCCAACTTGAAAGGTGCAAGCTTATTCAAAAACTTTTATTTTGATAATAGTATTTTTAGAATAAAAGTATCAAAACATATTAATCAAGTTACACTTGACTTATGTTTACATAATAAATTTCAACCAAGCTTAATTTTATAAACTGTAATGTAAATACACACTAACCAGTGGCATTATGGTTTCATAATTAAGTTAAACAAGTAACAAAAATAATGTTATGATATTATGTGTGTCTTATTTGACTTGCTCCATGGCTGAGCTTGTACGTACTTTGCCTTACACAAGAGTGAATGAAACACTGCTTGATAAAAACAATAGCTATAACACTTGTGGTTTGCCTCACACGACGACATTTATAATTTTTAATTCATGTAGCAAACGCACTCTTAATTAAAATTAATATATTTAATGTCCTTAAACATATATCAACGTCTAAATCTTAAATATTTAAGTGCGGGTGAACTCCTCCAATTTTCTTCGGATCCAGCAGGGTGTTCCAGCTTATTATTACATAATGTGTATAATCTGAATAGAAACAAAGGTTAAGTTTATAAGATGTGTACCACTTAAACCAAACTAAAACATTTTGGGGGTGCCTTCTTCGGTTATGATGGCACTCTAAAATAATCATATATATCACTTTTAGAATGTTAGAATAAAATTTTCATAAGTACTTTTAAGAGAAATTTTTTTTCTCTCATAATTGAGTTTATCCACATCTCATCTCATTTTCTATCGTCTTAATAAATGCGTGATGGAATATTTTAGGGGCAAGGAGTAACATTATTCCCAAAAGAATTGCTTCTTATAATTTATCGTACATGTACCTAAAATGGTACTCAAATAACATGCATGAATATATATGTTCATTCTCTGCAAGTAGGGTCATGCATTGGTGGCAAATCAAACTATAAAAGGGTATTTATTATATGCACTATATGAAGTGTCACGTCGTAAGATGGGAGAAGTAATGACTCACTGTTGCATGAAAATGACAAGAAGATACAAAGTATATATATATATATATATATATATATATATATATATATATATATATATATATATATATATAATCTTTCCGATTCTCATTCTCATTCAAGTATATGATATATTAATCATCATAAAATGAATAATTAATTATAAGAACTAATTTATATTTTTAAGTAATTTTTTCAGGCAAAACATATTAGAATAGTAGATTTGAGTCTAACTTAATTTTATAAAATTGATTTTTAAAATAAAGATTGTTCTACATATAATTTATTTTATCTCTAATTAATATAAGGTTTTGATTTTTCTCGATAAAACATTATATATAATACTGTGATAATTCATAAAAAAAATATATATATATATTTGTTTAAGACAATATATTATAATCCGAATTCATTATTTTTAAAGGGAGAGGAAAGCAGAGCTACAAATTTTAGTAAATAATTAGTTATCTTGTCTTGCCTAATAAAAGAAAATTAAAGCTCGTTCAATTCCACTATTTTAAAGTCGTTGGGAATGGATTGGACTTTATATAGTGATGAGAATTTTAGTGATGGTGTGGGTTTTGAATAATTGAAGGGTGAAAAGAGAGGTCACGGACAAGGCTAAGTGATTTTCTTTTTAAAAAGAATTATTATTTATATAATTATTTTTGTTTTGGTGACTGTGTCTTCTTTATCAGCATGAGTATTAGCGTTATATAGGGGAAATTTCAATGTAGTTCAGAACTACTAAGCATTTATAATTTTAACTTATCATTATACGGTAAGAATTTAAATTTTTTAATCTTTAAGAAAAATTTAATAAATGTTTAATTATATGCTATGTAGAAACTAATTAAAAATAAAATAATTCAAGATTACCTGATCATTTGAGCAAGGACCAAGATTCTCATTAAATTTGTGCTAGTACATTATTTAATTATTGTTTCTCCTAAATTTATGAATATTAATAAATTTTAATTAGAATGTAAATGTATTAAGAGGAGTATCTTAAAAGTGATATTATCACTCCTCCTTGATAAGAGAATCCAGGCACCTATTTTAATGAACTCATTTCTCCATTTTCTAATGACGTGTTTTTTCTCACAACAAAATTCATTGGCCAAGCTCCACAAAAATGCTGGGAATCGATCTGGTTTCTTTAGTTTTTTTTTTTTATTCAGTCAATCTAGCTGATAATGTAGCACCAAAAATCTCAACTGGTCATGATATTTTCCTGAGAGACTTTCATTCAATTCCTAAATGATATTAGAAAGATTATTTACCTTACGATGAAATATCATCATCATTACGTTTAAGCAACTCTTAACTTTTTAAGAGCTAAAAAATTAATGACTTGGTCAAATAGCAAAGAGATGGAAGGTTCGATCAGTTGGTTCTGAAGCATTTCAAGATGGGAATAATTTTCTAGTTTCAGTAATTAGAGGGGCAAGGTAATCATTTTATGAGAAACTAGATGTTGACTTACACGGGTAAAGAAATGTATATATATATATATATATATATATATATATATATATTAAAAAGATTAAAATTATATTAAATTATTATATTTAAAAAAATGAAATAACAAATGCATAATAATTATATGTAAGATACCTACATATGTTTGTGACAAATTAGAAGAAGAAGATTGGTAAGATATTGAATTTTGTTATGATTTTAGTTTTTTGAGTTCAAGAAATGACACTCAATTATAAAATGAATAGAAAGACAATTGAAATTAAAGATATAAAATACATATTAATTCTCACTTTGCAATTTTGTAATTCTTTTTTTAGATTAATTTGTGGATAATTCGGTTAAAAAAATAAAAATTACATAATTCTTATAATATAAGATTCGTCTACTCATTCATTAAAACTTTTTAATTTAATCTCTATTACATATTATATTTTGTGTGTGAAATTTGATAATCTTTTCTAAATTAACCTGTAAAATAAAAGGAAAAAAATTAGAGAACAAAAAATTATAATATAAGATATTATTAGCAATCAAACTTATTTTTAATCATTTTTCTAAAATAAAACTCATTTTGCAAACTTAATTATCTAATAAACGTCTTTAGTTATAATAATTTTTTTTAATTTTTTTAAAATTTAAAATGAAAGATTACAATTAAATCTTTTGTCATAAAAAATAAAATAAATATTATAATGTACTAATAAATATCATAATGATATGATAATATTTTTGTTTCGTAACTTATAATTTATAAATATAAATAGATATTTATTTTATTTATAATTAGTAATAATTACATATTATTAATTATTTTCTATAACTAACATTTTAATTAAATTCAATCTCTTAATTACTTAATACTAATTGAAAAGATCAAAATTTTGGTATAAAAATTAATATAATCAATAATTACATTTTCTTTTTTGTGTATAGTTTATAATATTTATTTCTATTTATTATTTTTCTATAATTGATATTTTAATTAAATTTAGTCCCTTAATTTAAAATTAATATAATCAATAATATATAATCAATAATATTAAAATAATTTTTTAAAAATTCAACTTTTAATTAACTAAGAAATTAAATTAAATTAATAAATATTTTAACTCTTTAAGAGGAAAAATAATTTTAAAAAAAAGAGTGAGGCAAGAAGATAATGAAAAGAATATATATATATATATATATATATATATATATATATATATAATTATGAAACTTAAATGTTTTGACCAAAAATATAAAATAAAATTAAAAAAAAAGATAAGGTTGATAGGAACTTGAAGAATTCATTGACATTTAATCAAAATTGATTTTTCTTTAGAACAATAAAAACAAAACAAAAAGAATCACTTAGTTACTCTCAATTTTGAAATTTCAGGAAACATGGATTATGGAAAATTGTGAGAAAAAAGGCTCATACGACAATCAAAACAAAATATTAAAAAATTGATTTTATAATATAAAAATATTGTTTTGCTTGTCAAAATATCTAATAGAAAACAATTTAAGAATATAGTGAGAAAAAAAATCACCCCGTATCTGTATATCAACTCTATCAATTTCTTGAATATACTTATATATTTGTACCTATATCATATTTTCATGTAAAGGTAGGTTGGGTATGCCATAACTCTTTTAAAGAAAAAGAATTAAAAAAAAAAAAGAGTGATGCGATAAGAACAAAAAAAAATAAAAAAAGAAAAGAAAAGATTTTGAAACATACATGTTTTGCAAAATGGGTTATCAAATCCCAAATCATGCGAGTGGAATCAAATTAAGAATATAGTGAGAAAAAAAACTACCTGAAAATTAGTATTTAAACATTTCATTATACGTGACAATGGATGAGTGGCTGTTGGGATGGTTGACTGTGGAGACAAAGGAGGAGCGGTCATCCCACATAAGAGACAAAGGTACGTCATCCCACGTAGGCGACAAGGGTATGGCCGTCGCGATTTTGCTTCAATGGAGAAACTATAACTAGTGAGTATTTAGAAGATTTATGGGGTGGGGAGGTGACAATGGTTGATAGATGCAACAGAGGAACGATTGTCACAATTTTGGGGGATGGGGGATGGGGGAGGTTAGTAGGTGGTGAGAGACAATTAGGTGACGAAGTATGACCGTCGCAGGTAAATATATTAGAATAAGAAATACATTATAGAACGACATGTAAGTAATTTTGCTAACATGACAACATTTTAAAGACATTTTAAGTTGATGTGTCAACGTAATAGAGAGTAACTTGGTTTTAAAATAGGAGTTATGGATCTGCTATGCAGCTATAGGTGGTGCTCCAAGTATTTAGGTTTTGTGACTATAGAGATATAGGGTTTGTAGCTATGGAAATATATTAGAATAAGAAATACATTATAGAATAACACATAAGTAATTTTTCTGATATGACAATATTTTAGAGACATTTTAAGTTGATGTATTAATGTAATAGAGAATAACTTGATTTTTATATGATAGATAGAGACATTTTAAGTTGATGTATCAACATAATAGAGAATAGCTTGATTTTTATATGATAGATAGAGACATTTTATGCTGATGTGTCAACATAACAGAGAATAACTTGATTTTTAAATGATAGATAGATTTTCATAAAGCTATAATTGTATTCAAATAATCCTTTGACTTTCTTAAGACACAGAAAAAAGTTGCATTGCAGCCCATGTCTAGTTACAGTTTGGGATGAATAATGATTTGGTTACCATTTTTAGCATTGATAAATTTGAGCCACAAAATTAAGGACCACTACTAAGTTATTAACATCAGTAGCCGTTTAGGCTCTTTCTTTTTTTGTAAAAAAAACATAAACAGAAAGGGAAAGTCATCTATGATCATTTTCACACAATGTACATGTTATAATTTCATAATTTATCACAAGGTATCAGTCTAGTCAAGCATGAAAAACTCTAGTACTGCATTTGATACTTTCTTATTCTTGCAGAAAATGTTGCATAGAGATTAGTTCCCAGCAAGAGTTAGTACACTTGGATCTTTACATTTATGTAACAAACGACAGTACTAGAAGCTAACTTATTTAATATTCCCTCAGAAATGTTGAAGGGTGTGTGCGTGAGCTATTATAAATTTCTTAGTACTAAATTGGATTCTTATGGATAAAAAAGAAAAGACACGTTGAAGGGCTAAGTTAAGCTTATAGGTCATAGCAGTATCAACCATGCTCCGAAACCATAACATAATGGCGCGGTTTTAACATCCTCCAATTGTATTATTGTTGAAGATGTTTATTTTATAATTTGTAGTTGTCCCTCTAAACGATGAGAATCCAAGAATATCCACGTGAACTATTCTACTACTATTTTATAATTTTATTCTCCATGCACTAACCAGAACAAGTTCACGTGAACTAAGTCTATGTGTACAGGTTTGAGGATCTCATTGTCTTTGCAGTGAAATCCCTTCGAACCACTCATTGTTTTGCAGACAGTAGGAGAGGCCAAAACTGTGGATGCAAAAAATAATATGAAAAAATAGTAGCTTGTAAATAAGAAGCGAGTTGAAGACAAACAGATAGTGAAATAGAAAAAAAGAGCAAAGAGCGTATTCAATGAAGAAACAAGGGTGTGAGGTTGAGGCAATAGGCATCAACTACAAGATCTGCACAAAGACAACAAAGAAACCTTTTAATATCTTCAGCAAAACTCCACAAGTTGAAGCAGAAGATGAAGCAAAGTCTGAACAAAACGGAATTAGGCATGTCCTCAAGGATGTGAACTGCATAGCAAAGCCATGGGAAATTCTTGCAATTGTTGGGCCAAGTGGGGCTGGAAAATCATCCTTGCTTGAGATTCTTGCTGGTAAGGCTAGTCCACAAAGTGGGACTATATTGGTGAATCAAGAACCTCTAGATAAAGCTCAGTTCAGAAAATTTTCAGCGTATGTTACACAAAAGGATGCCTTGTTTCCCTTGCTTACGGTTGAAGAAACCATAATGTTTAGTGCAAAGTTAAGGTTAAACCTTCCTCAGGAACAACTATGCTCCAGGGTCAAGTCACTGATTCTAGAGCTTGGTCTAACCCATCTTGCTAGGAGTAGAATTGGAGATGACAGGGTTCCCGGCATATCTGGCGGTGAGAAGCGCCGAGTTTCAATTGGGGTTGAAGTCATACATGATCCAAAAGTGCTGATTTTGGATGAACCAACTACAGGGCTTGACAGTACCTCAGCTTTGCAGATAATTGATATGCTTAAAGTCATGGCTGACTCTAGGGGACGAACTATAGTCCTAAGTATCCACCAACCTGGGTACAGGATAGTGAAGTTGTTCAACTCAATACTGTTATTGTCAAATGGCAATGTGTTGCACCATGGCACTGTAGATTTGCTGGGTGTGAACCTAAGGTTAATGGCTTTAGAGATCCCTCTTCATGTAAATGTAGTTGAGTTTGCCATTGATTCCATTGAGACCATTCAGCAACAACAAAAGAAAGGTGGTGAACAAGGTGAAAATAGAAGTATTAAGTTTACTTTGCAACAGCTCTTTCAACAATCCAAGGTAATTGACATAGAAATCGTTGGTGAGGGAATGGATACCACTTGTGATTTTGCTAATTCTGGATTGAGAGAAACCATGATTCTCAGTCATAGGTTCTCCAAAAACATCCTTCGTACAAAGGAACTCTTTGCATGTAGGACAATTCAGATGCTGGTTTCTGGACTGGTTTTGGGGTCTGTCTTTTGTAATCTCAAGGATGGTCTTGTGGGAGCAGAAGAAAAAGTAGGTCTATTTGCTTTCATATTAACATTTTTGTTATCAAACACCACTGAAGCTCTACCAATTTATCTTCAAGAAAGGGAGATTCTAATGAAGGAGACCTCTAGTGGAAGCTACAGAATTTCATCCTATGCAATTGCCAATGGCATAGTTTACTTGCCATTTCTACTCATATTAGCCATTTTATTCACAGTGCCTTTGTACTGGCTTATTGGTCTAAACAGGAATTTCATGGCATTTTGGTACTTTTTGATGCTAATTTGGATAATTCTTTACATTGCAAATTCGGTTGTGGTATGTTTCAGTGCTCTGGTGCCTAATTTCATAGTTGGGAATTCAATGATCGCTGGTGTCATCGGTTCATTTCTCTTGTTCTCTGGCTACTTCATATCAAAACATGAAATTCCAAAATACTGGATTTTCATGCATTATATATCTCCATTTAAGTACCCCTTTGAAGGGTTCCTGATAAATGAGTTCTCTAACTCAAATAAGTGCTTGGAGTACTTGTTTGGGGTATGTGTTGTGAGAGGAGAGGATGTACTTAAAGAAGCAAAGCTTGGAGGGGAAACTAGTAGATGGAAGAATGTTGGGGTGATAGTGTGCTTCATCTTGGTTTACAGATCTATTTCTTATGCAATTCTTAGGTATAGATGTTCTTAAGGAGTCATCCTAAAAGTATGATGACACTCTCTCTCAAGAGCGTTCACGTGTCTTGGACTTTTCTGCAGATAGCAAACAAGAAGATATAAAATCATATCAACAAGCATAAAAATGTATATTATGTTGGTTTGTATTTTCTATGATTACTTAATTCACACCACCGTCTCTCTCTTCATCATTCAGATTCCTCTTCCCTCCTATTGGTCAAAATCAATGTGCTTAACTGAAGAAAGTTAGCAGATTGAAATATCTATCACTGTTGCATTGAAGCCGGTGGTAACAACAAACTGAGGAGTATGTTTGAGGCTCTGCCTCTACAGCCTACGTACTAGCATATACAATTTAGAATTCTAAACAATTTTAAAATATTAGAATTTCAATCGTTTCAATCAGTAAGGAGCACTAAACCAAAAATCTTATTTAACATGCGCACCAAACCAACACACAGGGAGTTTCTTTATTCAAATTTACATGTTTCAGAATCCGGGATCAACGTCTGAATTCTCTAAACGGTTTTTGATGATAAAGAGAATAATCAGAATTAAAATCTTCAAATTACTAAATACAGACCATAATTTCATGATTTTTGGAAAGTTTAGAATTTCAAATTTAATCAACTAATTACAAACTTACTATTTTACCAATCTAATCAACCAAAATATTTCTAGCTACAACAAAAGGATTCTTATTGACATTACAACAGAAAGCCACCTAAATTTACAACAAAATGTTCCTGCTCTTGTTCTTACTCGATCCTACCAGATGTTCATTATATGTCAGCAACTTATTACAGTGACTAACACTACTACTTGTCTTATTAACTGTGCAAGACATAATAATGGTAAAGGGTATTATTCATAAATAATACCCTTTACCATGTCAGAAACTTTGCCTTGGCATTAATGTCAACGATTTCAAGTAAGAATTACTTTTTAGAGTTAGTGAGAATAGTCCAATACTAATAATATTTCATGGAGCAAGAATTAAAAAATTAAGAGAGAAATTAATGACTAAGAGATACATTAGCACCAATCATACCCAGAATAACCACCGCTGTGTAAACAGAATAGAGCGCACCTCTCGGTTCCTGCTATGTAAACAATAATGACTAAAACACTAAAAACATGAATAGAAGGGAAAAAATTGTTTGAAGATTTATCTTTTAAATTTATAAGTTACTTTTATGTTATTATAGATACCAAAAAACAACTTTATGTGCCTCGTTCACAATCTCACAAACTTTTATACCAAATCTTCCTACTTTCTAGTGAAGGACTCGAGAGCAATAAGCCAGATGAATTTCATTTTATGCAACTGCAGTAACAGCTTCCGTTTCCATTTCACAATGCAACACAAGTTCAGAGTCACTTTCCTCCTCAAAGATCTCATCCTCATCAGCTTCTGGCACATAGCCAGCCCGCTTCATCTGTTCTGTGAGAATTTTAAGAACTAAATGGATGTCCTTCCTACGAGGGTGCCTTTTATCTTTCACCATGAAAACATGCACACGACTCTGAATTTCAATCCAACTGCAACCAGGTTGCTTAATTACTCCTTGTTGCCTCATCTGTTTCCGGACTCTCATCACATCCTTCCATCTTCCTAGCTCAGCATACATATTAGAAAGAAGAACATAAGGTCCTGAGTTCAAGGGATCAATCTCCATGAGCTTTTCCGCAACATAATTCCCTAATTTAATGTCTCTATGAACCTTGCAAGCAGCAAGCAAAGATCCCCAGACAACAGCATCAGGCTGCATTGGCATTGTCTGTATCAAATTGTTTGCTTCATCAAGGCAACCAGCCCGACCCAGTAAATCAACCATGCATGTAAAATGGTCCTTCATTGGTGCTAAACGATAGTCAGTCCTCATTGACTGGAAGTAATGACGTCCTTCTTCAACAAGTCCTGCATGGCTACATGCTGATAGAACTCCAATCATAGTAACATGATCTGGTTTTTCCCCTGATACCATCATTTTCCTGAAAATATCAAGGGCATCTGTACCATAACCATTTTGTGCATACCCCACTATCATGGCATTCCATGAGACATTATCCCTTTCTACCATATGCTCAAAAACCAGGCATCCATCTTCAACCAATCCACATTTCATGTACATGTCAATGAGAGAATTCCCCACAAAAATATCAGATTCTTCTCCAGACTGGAACCAAAAACCATGCTTCAAAATGTGAGTATGAGCCTGTCTACCAAGCTTCAGATCAGCAAGATTCGCACATGCATTAAGTAGATTCCCAAATGTGTAATGGGTTGGCCAGAGGGCTTCCCTCTTTAGGAGGAGGAAAAGTCTAACTGCCTCCTCATTCTCTCCATTCTGTGTGTAACCTGCAATGAGGGCATTCCATGACACCACATTCCTCTCCATCATGTTTGAAAACATCAATCTCGCGGCTTTCACGCTGGCTACCCTGGCATATCCACTAACCATGGAGGTTTCAGACACCACATTCCTTAGTGGCATCCTATCAAAAACCATTCGAGCTTCATTAACTCTTTTGCATTTTGCATACATATCAACCAATGCATTGCCTAACACAAGGTCATTCCGGAACTTATCCCGTTTCATAACACGAGCATGAATTTGCAAACCTTCCCTAATTGCTGACAAGCTCGCACAAGCACTGACCACACTGGCCAGAGTAATCTCATCAGGCTCAACCCCATTATGCATCATCCTAACAAAAACCTCTAGAGCTTTCTCCACAGGACCATTTTGCTCATAACACGTAATCAAACTGTTCCAAGAAACTATATTCCTCACAACCATCCCATCAAAAGCCGTTTGAGCACAAGCCACTTCCCCACACTTAGAGTACATATCAACAAGAGCAGAGCCCATGTAAACATCTAACAAGTAACGAGATTTTGATATCAAAGCATGGATTTGAGCCCCCATATTCAAATCTGTCAACCCTGCACAAGCACTAAGAGCACTTCCAAACGAATACTCATTAACCACAAAATCCTCACTATGCATATCAACAAAGAACTTCAACGCCTCCTCAAAGCGACCATGTTGCGCAAAGCCAGACACCATAGCATTCCACGAGCACTGGTCGGGCTCGGGCATCGACTTAAACACGTTCAAAGCCTCGTCGAGCTTACCAAACTTGGTCAAAACGCTTAAAATCGCGTTATAACTGAAAGTATTCCTCTGTGGCATATGATCAAACAGCTTACGCGCGTCCTCAAAATAACCGCATTTCCCATAAGCATCAACTAGCCTGTTCTGAATGAAGATTTCAGTTGAAAACTGTGTCTTAATGATTCGAGCATGAACACGACGCGCGTCAATTCCAGACTTTGACCGAACGCAAGAGTCCAACAACTTCGCGAAGGGTGAAGAATCGAGAAAACAAAGGTCACCCACCACTTTGTGAACGAACCCATGTCTACCCATTCCATAACCTCACAGAAAGACCCTTAATTTGAACAAGTGGGTCCCATTAACGAAACCTTATAGAAGGACCCTTAACATGGTTCAGAGAAAGCAACATGTCCATGCTGCCCAACGACGTCGTTTCCTCCGTTGAGAAATACTCGTCTCTGATTTCAAAGTGCGTCACGGCAAGGAGAGTGAAACTCGCAAATGGCGTGCATGGTCACCTTATCAAAACCGCGCTTTTCTTCGATGCTTTCCTCGCTAATGGTCTCATTGACGCGTATTCAAAGTGCGGCTGCGAAGAAAGTGCATACAAAGCCTTCGATGATCTTCCCAACAAGACCACTCGCTCGTGGAACACGCTAATCTCGTTTTACTCGAAAACGGGCTTATTCGATAAGGCCCATAACCTGTTCGACAAAATGCCTCAACGGAACGTCGTTAGTTATAACTCGTTAATCTCCGGCTTCACGCGCCACGGACTTCACGAAGATTCCGTTAACCTCTTTCGGGCGATGCAAAACGGTCGTGACGGTTTGGTGTTAGACGCGTTCACGGTTGTGAGCGTAGTTGGAAACTGCGCTAGTTTGGGCAACGTTAAATGGTTGCGTCAGGTGCATGGGGTGGCAGTTATAGTTGGCATGGAGTGGAACGTGATTCTCAACAATGCTTTAATTGATGCTTATGGGAAATGTGGGGAACCCAATTTGTCGTGTTCTGTGTTTTGTTGGATGCCAGAGAGAAATGTTGTGTCTTGGACATCAATGGTAGTGGCTTACACAAGAGCATGCAGATTGGATGAGGCTTGTAGGGTGTTTGACAATATGCCGGTTAAGAGCACGGTTTCTTGGACTGCTTTGATAACGGGTTTTGCGAGAAACGGGCGTTGTGGTGAAGCTTTGGATGTTTTTAAGCAAATGTTGGAAGATGGTGTAAGGCCTAGTGCTCTAACTTTTGTGAGTGTTCTAGGTGCTTGTGCAGAGGTGGCTCTTCTAGGAAGAGGTAAGCAGGTGCATGGTCAAGTTATTAGAGGTGGTGTAAGTGGGAACTTGTTTAATGTGTATGTGTGCAATGCTTTGATTGATATGTATGGTAAGTGTGGAGATATGAGATCAGCTGAAAATTTGTTTGAGATGGCTCCTGTGAGAGATGTGGTGACTTGGAATACATTGATTACTGTGTTTGCACAAAATGGCCATGGGGAGGATTCATTGGCTGTGTTTAGAAGGATGATAGAAGCCAAAGTAGAGCCAAATCATGTGACATTTCTTGGGGTGCTATCTGGTTGTAGCCATGCAGGTTTAGATAATGAAGGGTTGGAGTTGGTGGATTTGATGGAAAGGAAGTATGGAGTGAAGCCTAAAGCTGATCACTATGCTTTATTGATTGATTTGTTGGGGAGGAAAAACAGACTCAAGGAAGCCATGAGTTTGATTGAAAAAGTGCCTAATGAAATTATGAATCACATTGCAGTGTGGGGGGCAGTGTTGGGTGCTTGTAGAGTTCATGGGAAGTTGGACCTTGCTAGAAAGGCTGCAGAGACTTTGTTTGAGTTGGAACCACAAAATTCGGCTAGATATGTTATGCTCGCAAACATCTATGCTGCATCTGGCAGGTGGGGTGATGCCAAAAGAATTAGGACGGTTATGAATGAGAGATGTTTGAAGAAAGAACCAGCTTATAGTTGGATTGAGTTGAGGGATGCGAGACACGAGTTTGTGGCTAAGGATAAGTTCCATCCAAATATTGTAGAGATATGTGAAGTAAACAGTAAATTAGTTCTTCATTTGAAGGATGCTGGATATCAGCCTTATACTGATTATCCTTTTCTTCCTGATCATGATGATGGTTTCTACTTTAGTTAGGAGTATTATAGCCGCATTGATGAGAAGTCTCGGTCATGTTATTATGCCACCGTGATACCAAGGATAGTACTCTTCATACTCCACTTACTAAACTTTGTGAGATAATCTAATAAGGGTGTATTTGTTTCCATGTAAAGAAGCTTCAAGTGTCCATTTTACTCAATGACACTAGACTCATGGATTGGAATGAGTGTTAACTGCAACACAAGCATAAACACGTTATGAGTAACAACCGAATGTGGTCATATTTGGATTAGTTATAGTTAGGTGCCTTCAATGTACTTGCCTATTGCTGTTGTCTCCTCATGTCTCGAGACAATACTGGCATTAGTTATGTATTGAAATTTCATCCTATGGCTACACACAAATACAATCTCATAAGGGTGTGTTTGTTTCCATGTAAAGAAGCTTTAAACGTTTATTCAACTCAATGACACAAGACTCATGGATTGGAATGAATGCGTGTTAATTGCAACACAAACACACACCACGTGTTGGTTCCGTGTCCAAAAGCTTTAAACTAGCGTTAAAAACATGAAAATCAGAAGCTATTAGGAGCTTTTGCCTTGAACATGGAAAGTAGACATGAGTATTAGCTCAAACACGTTATGAGTAATAACTGAATGTGGTCATCTTTGGATTAGTTGTTTAGTTAGGTGCCTTCATTGTACTTGCCTACTGCTGTTGTTTCCTCATGTCTTGAGGCTCGACACTATCATTAATTATGTTTTGAAATTTCATCCTATGGCTACATACAAATACAATCATTTGATCAACTGTAACTAATGATTTCCATAGATCAGAATTATGAATGATCACTGCAAGCAATTAATAGGCTTCTAATAATTAATTGCCGCTATTAATGTGTGCAAATGTGTCATCAAAATAAAGTTATCCACTATTTTAGTCCTGAGTTGACTCTTGGAAAGTTGGAAACAACATACCTTTTCATATTAATTTTAATTTTAATCTTAAACTGACCATAGTCAACATTCTTCGATATGCTGACAATCTTATGGTCGTTGGGGACCACAATACTTTGAAACACATAACCAAGTTTGTTTCCCTCATCGTTTATTATGCTTTGAGAAAGTGATTTTCTCGGAAACAGAACACAGTCAAGACCAACTGATTTTCTCAGAAACTTCCCGTGAGAACGTGATTCTAGAAGCTTGACTCTCCCGATTTTATGCTCTCATGAACACTACGTTGCTCAATTTTTCCCCACTCTAATGATCTGTATTTCCAAGGTTGACAAGTGAAAATGTTCATAATGGAACGCTAGAACATGGACTTGAAAATGACGTGAAATATAAGCACACCTTAAGAAGAATATTTGAAGCAAATGGAATGCGGAAAATCAACATTGACCATTTACTTTTACTCCCATCTAAGACGGCAACGACTTGTTCCTTACAAATTCCATAGAAAAAAGATAAAGACAAGATTATTTTCCTATCATAGCGTAGTACTTCCCTTCTCTCCTACTCAAAATCACGTTCACCATTCTCCCTTCACTCATCTCTCAAACCATGAGCACAATCCACCAAACACACACTCGCCAAGAGAGTGAAGGAGACAAAGAATTCAGTTTCTGGGGTTCATCAAACACCATACCTTCTCAAAATAATTGTGATCGACCACAAGGCAATGAAACAAGGCACAATAAAAAAGCAGACTTTGGAGAAACATACCAAAGAAAAAACATTAAACTTGAGTATTCATCTTCTTGTTCTTCAATTTCAGACCCTTCACGGCACAAAGCTGTTGCAGAAGGACAAAGAGAGCTTATGGAAATGATGCAAGACATTCCTGAGTCTGGCTACGAACTCTCTTTCCAAGACATGGTGGTTGTAGACAAGCAGGTGTTGGGACCAGAACAGCCACATCAAAGTGAAACTTCATATGACAACACACTCATGCAAAGTAGTGGAAGTAAAGTTCAACTCAAAAGACTAAACAAGAAGAAAAACAGAGGCAATAATAGTAGACCTGGTCAGATATTGCGGGTTGAAAGCATGGACAGTGAAACATTCCTCCTCAAGTTGTTCTTTCCAATTTCTCTTGATTGGATGAAGAAGGATAAGGTGAAGAGTGGCTCCAAGATTTCTCCAAGACCATCTTTGCAGGAATCTATGAAACAATTGGCAAAAGAATGGAGAATCAAAAGATTTTTCCTTTCAGGAAACAATAGAGACCATGCTGGAGATGGCAAAATTCAAAATAGTGACCGCAGCAATAGTGACATAAGCAGGTAGATACTGAATTTTCTATTTTTTCTTCTTTGATTTCTTATATATATCCTCCTTCACAAGCAATCAAGTTCGAGACATGATCTGAAACTAAATGTCAACACATTTATCAGCAAATATTTGAATTTTGCTTTATCACGTTATAAGAGACTAACTCTTTTTGCTAGACTTAAGTCTTGTTGGTTTAATGAAATTTTCAATAGAAAATGTGTTAGATGATGACAACAATGACAATGAAGTAATTGAAGTCATCAAATATAATAGAAACTAACATAGTCTAAATGAAAAAAAACTTGCTATTTATATAATATCCACTAATGTTATTTTGCTTCATCAGGTATGTTGATCACAGCTTCTCATTGTCACATGGTTGCTGTCCATTCCCTCCTTATGCAAAAAGCAAAACGAAGAATCTGGGAGAATAAATCACTAATAATATTCATACTTCTTTTCCTGGAAGCTTGGGGTGCCATGGGAATTCACAAGAGTAAAAAATGTGAAATAAAGGATTCGAGGGCATGAAGAATGCCACAGGGACACACCATAGACTTTTTTGTTTTTGATTTCCAGGTTTAGATAGTAGTAATGGCATTCATGTGCGTACATTTGATCATTAAAATTTCTCTTCTCGTGCTATGTGAAAGATGCTGGGAAACTTTCCAGGGCATGTAATTTAAGCCACAAGCTTTGCTTCTTTCACTGTATCAGTTAAACATCTGTTAGTTAAAAAACCATAACCTTGTTATAGTGAGTCAAGCAAGCATATATAGTACGTAGCACGCTGCTATGGACATTTACCTTACACGCTCATTGTTCTGTAGTCTCATCATAGAGAATTAAGGACCACAAACAAGATCTCTCCATTCATAACAGCACAAATTTTGTAATGTCATAGGCTTATAGCGCATAACACATGTGGAGAGTTTTGTAGTCTGTGTGGAAACTTCAGCTTTATCTGAGTTGGTGTATTTTGAAACTTTTGCCCTGTTCAGGCTGTTTGAGTGTTGCATGTTTTTTCTTCCCACAAATTATCCTCAATTCTTGTTTCTGGTATTGTGGGACACTACATATGAATACTTTTAAAGAGAATTTGAATCTTGTTTCATCATAACGCCAAAAATGTTTTCTATTTGACTTCCAAAATATATCAATAAATCGTGCGCCAAAAAGTATGAGAGCTGTATGTAGCCATTGTTTATGGCATTTAAAAGTTTTTAATCATATCACTCGAAATTCCAAAAGCAATGGTAAAGCAGATAGGTTCCTGCTTCAGAACACTTATCAATTTAGTTTTGAGCGCATTGTTCTTGATGCGACAATTTTGTTGCCTTTGAAAAATATAAATATAAATATCTCATTGTTTATTTAATAAAGCATCAGCTCATGAATCTGATGAGAAAACTCAATACAATAATTCAATGAAAAAAATAATACAAAGTGGAAAAATTCTTGCAAAAATCAATGAGGAGCATCAACAAAATAAAATAAATGTAAGTAGCTCAAATATATAATAGACACAAAATTTTAGCACATAAAAAATTTTCAATACAAAAGTAAAAATCACAATTAAAGAGCACAAGAGAGTTTCCAATGATTGCATAAAATAGTGAACAAATTTTCAATTACAATTCAAAAAATGTTACTTAATAGATATGTGAACTTGACAATGAATTTTTTGTGTTTGTTATTGCTCTCTTTCAATAATGAGTCACTCTTTTTTAATTCTAATATGACTTGTCTTTACTTAATTAAGTGACATATAATAGATTTAATCATTTAAATATATTCTTCACATAGGAAGGAATTCTAAAATCCAACCGAAATTTCTAATCTTATTATCCTTGGCCAAAATCATCTTTTCATCATGTTTCTAGTTATACATTTGCACTTTGATCTTTTGAAAATATTTTCGGTCTAGTTTGCTTTTGATTAACTTTCCATTTTATAAAGCTACTTTTGACAAGGAGACTTTGTTTTTGGAGACTTGCATATTTCATGTTGAAGTCTATCAAGCTTGATTCATGCTCTGTGTGTTGTTATTATCATTAAGACAATTTAATATAATCACATCTCAAATAAAATCATTAATAACTTAGTTTAGAAGACTTGGAACTTTTTTTTTTTAGATTTTTGATATCATTAAAACTTCGATGAGGAAATTGACCTCAATAGATACCACTTGAAAGATATCTATAATATATCTGAATTGATATGTAATCATATAGATACATATTATAGCATACTTTATCATAAATTAAAGAAGATCGAAACTAAAATTTGTGTATAATAAAAAGGCTTCATCTTTTATCAATCCTTGTGGAAGAACTTGTTGGGATACAAACAAGTCTCACATCGATAAAATAAGAAAAAAAAATAACAACTTATATAACATAAACATACTTCAATGATTGAGAGGCCTTTTGGGTGATGATCAAAAGCAAAATTGTGAGGGTTTAGGCCCAAAACGAACAATATCTTATTATTGTGGAGTATGCTTGTGTTGGACAAAACTTTTTGATGAGAAACAAATTTCATAATCACATTAAACTTCTTATGGAGCACCACTTAAATAGTTCAACTTAACACAAATCATTGAAAATAACACTCTAATTACAATTCCATCAACTAATCAAATATTATAAATAAATTAATAATATAATTAATATATTGAGTAAATTACAGTTTTTTCATAAAAGATATGGATATTGTGTTGTCGTTCCCTCTTATATTAAAAATTTACTATAATGAAATTAATAGGAGAGATAAAATGTTTTTATCTTTTAAAAATTAAATTAAATTACTATAATATATTTTATACAAATTAATCAAATCAAAAGAAATGAGTGATTTTCTTGTCTTAAAATTTTGGTGTAGATTGCTAACATACTCCAACTAAAAAATAGGTAAAAATGTTAACGGTCTCTTTTTTAAAATTTTATAATGATTATTTTTTAACAATGTTAAATTAATATAATAAAATAGTGATATTATAGTACTTGTATCTCTAAGGAATAAAAGTGTAATTTATTTGATATTTTAACATATGAAAGATAAATAATGTAATACTTACATTTGTCGGGAGAGAAAAATGTAATTTACACTAATGATATTAAGTTAAATTGACTAAATTATATATTTTAACATAAAAGGAATAACAATGTAATATTTTTATCTCTTAAGAGATGATAACATAATTTAGTCCAGTATATTTAATAGTTAAAAATGTTCAAAATAATTAATTAACACTAAATGCATGGCCATTTTGGTAAGGGTTTGTTAACTTTGTTTGATAATTAAAAGGCAGTGTTCATAACACGTATAACAAAATAAAATGATTTATTTGAGCTAAAAAAGAATATGCCATAACAATGAAAAATTGAAAATAGGGAAAGTTGAAATTGTCTAATTTTTTCTTCATATCGAAACGGAGACCAATACATGCTTAATGCTTCAACTTTTGAGAAGTGGAACAACATAAATAAAGCAACTCTTTTGACACTTTGGTGTGTACAAATGAAAAAGAAGAATCAAAAAGGGAGATGACACTAGTGTTCCATTCAAATTGGAACCATTAGACTCTGCGTCATAATGACAAGTTTCCAATTTTAACCAAACAATAAATATAATAATGAAATAAAAAAATAAAATAAAATAAATAACTAAAATTGATCAATGATATATTAGGATCGGGTGTTAGACATACATATTTATCCCTTACTCTATTAAGGCCCATATCACATTAGAAAGCTTACCAATAATATAAGATGGTTCCATCCAACATTCACAACCTCTGAGATTGAAAATGTTGCTGGCCCAACCCAATCCATCTCATACGAACGCAATTGTTTTGTCATGCATCCTGTATTTAAATAAACAATAACATTGAACACTTAAATTGCTAATTTTCTAATCCTATCATTCACAAACACATCAATATTTTCATTTAATTTTTATAACATATTAATTGATGAAGCAATATTAATTTAAAAAGTTATATGAATCAAATTCGCAATAAAATAATTTAAAGACTAAATTACACATGCATAAAATATAAAGATCATAAGGGAATTTAAGTTTAAATTTTTAATTAATATTTTTTAATTTTTTTTTATTACATCATGTCATATTAGATGTTAGCATGTTTAATTGTCTTCTTAAAAAATGAATTTGAGTACAACTCCATCTTACAAAATCAACTTATTATATGAGGATTACTTCTCGCTTGTATACATTTTTTTTTTATCTTATTACTAATGATATGAAATCTCTAATACATTTTTTTCGCACCAAGAACTAAACATCTCAAATGTGAAGTTTGCAAAACTAAATATCTATGAATGGTTTAATAACGACCTGATAGTATGATAGACCCGAAACAACCAATAATCATTAAGATATATAGGCTTTGCTATCAACTTAAAAAAGTGGATTACGTGTGTAACTAAACCTTATAAAACCAATTTATATGGTGATGATTACTCCTCACTTATATATCATCTTGTGTTGAGGACTAGACATCTTGAGAGTGAAGTTTACAAGACTAAATATTTGTTGGTAGTCTGACAGTGAGTGACATGATAAGTTTAATAATAATCAATAATTGTTAGAATATAAAATTTGATACGTTTTGATACAATTAAGTTATATTTTTAGTTTCTCTATTTTTTTAAAATTCAATATAGTCTTACAATTTTTAAAAGGTTCAATTTAGTAATTTTTAAAATATATTTAATGTTGCAAACCGTGGTTAATGATGCTAATAAAATTATATAAAAGGATAACATTAAATATTTTTGAAAAATTAAATAACTAAATTAAACATTTTAAACACAGTGAGACCAAATTGAATATTTTTAAAATGAATTGTTTACTCAAATAATACTATTATAAAAAAAATTACCCAAATAGCAATTGTGCAAATTTATTTTCTCAACTAGCACCATTTACTGTTCATGTTCAGAACGGGCCATTCCAGATTAAAAAATAACACATGGCGAATGGATTAGAACGGGCCGTTCCAAATTCAAAATTAGCACAGAAAAAGTGGAACCAAAACGGGTCGTTCTGAATCTGGAACGGGTCGTTCTGGCCTACAGATTCAGACCATTTTTTTTCGATTTTCACTTATCAAATACCAAAACTCAGAGACTACCATCAAGTGATTAAATTTATTGAATATTAACATTATAAATATAACTAAATAAATTTATTAAAATTCATTACAACAATAAAAATCAATGGTGGCGGAAACTGAATTCATAACCAATATTTGGATATGTCTTCCTAGTGTGACCAGGGGTGTGACAATAGGAACAAATTTTTACACGATTATGTTATTTTCTAATGTCCATCTTCGTTCTAATCCTGCTGGACTTTGGCCGACCCCTGAAAGTTCTCTTGAGCTCTGGATTTGGCCACAAAGTTGGAAGAAACGCAACATCCTAGAGAAGTTTGACCCACTAGGAAATTTACAATAAGGCTAAATGAAATGTGGTATGAGTGTGGCAAGTTCTAGAAAGTTCATATCTCTTGCTCGCATGACTCGCTGGGAGATTTACAGTAAGGCTAAATGAAATGTGATATGATTGCGACAAGTTCCAAAAAGTTCATATTCCTTGTCGCATGACCCGCTAGGAGATTTACAGTAAGGTTAAATGTAATGTGGTGTGATTGCGACAAGTTCCAGAAAGTTCATATCCCTTGCTCACATGGTCACACCCCTGGTCACACTAGGAAGACATATCCAAATATTGATCATGAATTCAGTTTCTGCCACCATTGATCTTTATTGTTGTATTGAATTTTAATAAATTTATTTAGTTATATTTATAATGTTAATATTCAATAAATTTAATTATTTGATGTTAGTTTTCTGAGTTTTGGTATTTAATAAGTGAAAATCGAACCAAATTTTTTTTTATTTATAAGCCAGAACAGCACGTTCCGGATTCAGAACGGCCCGTTCTGATTCCACTTTTTATGTACTAATTTTGAATCTGAAACGGCTCGTTCTGATCCATTCGTCATGTGTTATTTTTTAATCTGGAACGGTCCGTTCTGAACGTGAACAGTAAATGGTGCTAGTTGGGCGAAAATAAATTTTCAGGGTTGCTATTTGGGTAAATTTTTTTTAAAAGTATTATTTGAGTAAAAAACTCTTTTTAAAATAGGAAGACCAACTTGAATCAAAATTTATGTAACACTTTTTTTTTTGTGTAAATAAATTTGAATTTTCTTTTGCTTACCTTAACAAAATCATGAATGATAACAAATTTAATACTTAGAATTAAAAAAACTAATAAATATAAATTATTAAATAGATAAAACAAAACTTAAATTTATTTATACAAAAAAAATATTGGATGAATTTTTGTTCAATTTAGTAATTTTACTTATAAAAATATTAAATTTAATGTCATTATTTTTAAATAATTCAATTTAATTATATAATTTTTAAATAATATTTAATATATTTCATTAATGTTATCAATGTCAATTTAGATAAAAAGATAATATTAAATAATTTTAAAAAATTAGAGAATCAAATTAAATTATTTAAAAGTATTGAAATTAAATTAAATATTAAAAATAAATAGAAGAGCCAAAAATATAATTTAACATTTTGATATCATAAAGTAAGTTTAAATATCAACGTTAAAAAATTAACTTATGACACCACTCATATATACATTGTTTACTTTATAAATAGAGGATTCGAGATTTTATCATGTCCAAATATATATATATATATATATAGAGAGAGAAGGGTTATAATAACATCACTATAACTTTTACTAAGTATTATATTATTTAATAACTTTATATTAAATGCGAATTTTGTAAATTCAACCGTTAGATTGAAAGTTCACATCACTTTATATGTTTATATCAAATTTTGTTAAAATTGAACAACAACTTGAAGATAATCAAAGTGTTCATATTGTAATATATTTTGAAATATATATATTACGTCAAATTTGTTTTGAAATATCACATCCTCTTAGATTAATATAAAATTATATATATGATCTAAAAGTAAAGAACTTTCAATCTAACGATTAGATTTACAAAATTCACATTTAATATAAAGTTATTGAGCAGTGTAATACTTAGTAAAATTTACATCGGTATTATTATAACCCCTTCTCTCTCTCTCTCTCTCTATATATATATATATATATATATATATATATATTCTTAGATCCATTTAATTTTTTTAAACCATAAATCACTTTTGTATTTCTTAACACCTTTTACATTTTGCATGAAAAATAATAAACATTCATATTGTGCGAGACGCGACAAGTATATTTAAGATAAGTGATGTGATTTGATAAGATAGAGATAAAAATAATAATAATAAGTCTTAATAATATACGTGAAGAATATCACTTATTTATTTATTTTCTATTTCTGTATTCATCATATTATAGCATTAATCATAATATTGATTCAATTCTTCTCTCAAACTTAGCTAGAATGATATTTATTCAGTTAATTTTGAAAAGCCTAAATTATTGCCATAATTACAATAATTAAGAAAACATAAATTGCTGTCATAATTAAAGTAATTAAGATTACTTAAAGTATGTCCAAATTACATTAAATAAAAATTAATGATCACAACAAAACTATGAAAATAAATCACTACCAATAAATTATGATCTCGAAAATAAAGTATTTATTAAGATCCAATCAAAATGTTTCTCATATTCTTCTACGTTAACTTTTTGACCATGTTTTTCAACACGAAACTTAATTGAGCAAATCTCTTTCACTTCTCTGGTTTGCACCAAGATTCAATAACTGAACTTGTCCATATAAACTAAACGCACTTGGTATCATTTGAGTAACGAGAGGCATTTTAAGATCTTTATTCATCTAAATATAAACAATGTATTAAAGCTCGACCTTTTATTTAAAAATCGTACTTAGATCATTGGATAACTCAAATTATATTTAGTTTAAGAAATTGTGAAGAAAGAATTTACAAAAACGAATGATTTTAAGGAAAAAAAAAACCATAAATTTTCATTGTTTGTAATGTAAAAGAAAACACGTAAGAAAAAAAAAATGACCACACATGCAAATAATTTCCGTGATTAATTATAATATCAATTAGAGTTGTTTATAGGTTGCTTAATAGTTAATAATAAAATATTATTTTACATACTACATGTTATTTTTGTTGTATAAAATCAAAAACTGTTGTTTATTCTTTGAGTTAATTGGTATTTTTTATTTATAATAATAATAATAATAAGATTTAAACTTAAAATTTTATACAAGAATTTTACCACTAGAAATTTAGTACTTGTAAACGTAGATATAAGAGTTAGAAAGAGAATATATATATATATATATATATATATATATATATATATATATATATATATATATATATATATATATATATATATATATGAGTTAAGTAATTTTAAATAAAAATTCGTATAAAAATAAAAATTAAATGAGTTACTTTAAAATAAATTTATTAAAAAATATATTGAATTACTTTATGAGTTAAATAATTTTGAATAAAAATTTGTATAAAAATAAAAATTAAATGAGTTACTTTAAAATAAATTTATTAAAAAATAAATTAAATTACTTATTTGAAAAGTATTAAAAATGCTTTTAATGTCTTAAGAAATTGCTTGCAGCGATCGATGAGTGAAGGCGACACCGTTGTAGACTCGTAATAACAAACTCAAATCTGTAGGTGGTGTATCAACTTTGCCACAAGGACCCATCGTAATTTTCAAATAATAACATCTCACCTGTTAGTTTAACTAATTGCAGTTCCTTAATCATAATTATTGACTTAAATCATTTACAATTTAATGCAAGTCATTGTTAAAACTTTTAAAATATTTTGAATTCAGATCGAGATAATATTTTTGTTCATATCAGATATGCAGCCAGTGTCATTATTTAAAAGTTAAAAATAGATATAATGCTTCTCTAAATTTTTTTTAATGTATTTTTCTTATTGTCATTTTTTGCAACTGTGCTATTTTTTTTTTTTTTACTAAAGGATTAGTAATTTAGTATCACTCATGTATACTATTTAGTTAACTAAGCCAAAATTTCATTGTTTTAAACATATCTCTTGAAGTAAGAGTATTTATTTTATGTATTATTGTAAAAAAAATAATTATACCATAAATCAGTCAGAATTCATATTAATATAATTTTTTTAGCGAACCAGTGTAATGCTTTTTTTATCCTGAATTGTGTAATATATAAAATAAGTCTTTATTTTATATAACTAAAATTTATAATGTATAATTTTTTAATATATAAATTATATTGTAATAAAAAAAATACGTTCATGATATAAATTATACTTCAAATTTATATGATGATAAAAAGAAATTTTAATTACTTTCAATTTAATTTATGTTAAAAATCAACTTAAAAACAAAATAAGAAATCATAAATCAAAAGAGATAAAATATTAATAATTAAAACCTTTAAAAAATTTCTCATTGAATAAAAATATTTAAAAATACTATTATTGAAAAGTTGTCTATAAAAAGAATAATAATAATATAACAAATTATTTGTTGCTTTTATTTTTTCATTACATCATTTATTATATTTATTAATGATATAGAAATATACATAAAAGATAATGTCATAAAAATATAGTTGTAAACGTATCTTCTAAAATTACTCTCATTTATACATTTAAAAAAATTATTATAAAATTATTATAAAGTAAACAAATTAAATTAAGATATATAAAAATATATTTACAATTAATTAGTATAATTTTTCTTACGTAAAACACATGAACTATTGACTCCTCAAACTCAAAGTAAAAAAGAGTGAGATTTCATTCTCTGGTTTTATTTATTGTTGAACAATCATTTCTCATGTGGAAGACCTCTGTTATTGAAATTTAATGAAATCAAACTATAGAAGTGGAAGTGTTACCAAACTCTCTCTGTGTGTGCATTTGTGAGGGATTCCGGTGCATGCGCAGTACGCAAAGGGTTGATAACAATCCACCCAAATCCAAAATAATAATATATTATATATTATTTTCATTTATTTTGTTCTTAATATTTTATTATACGTGCTACCAATATTCAACTTGTTACTACTCTGCTAGTCTTCGTCCACCACCTCCTATTTATTCAGTTATGTATCCATTTATATTTATTAATTATTTTCCATTTTCTGTTATAAAAAAAAAAAAAAGTATGGCTACCACGTTCCAGATCTGTGTAGATATTTTCAGCTAGTGTCATATCCCACATGATAATTGGAATAATTATTTTTAAAAAATAACTTAAATTAGTTTAGAGAATGTACTCTTATTTTTTAGTGGACTTGTTTCTTTCATGGTCCTTAATTTCTTAATTCTGTAACTCTAAGTCTTTGGTGGTCAAAGCACGAAAAATCAAACTTCAAAAGCTGTTTGAATATTAGGTCGAGCAAGTTCTGGGTAACTTAGCAATACCTCCTTCCCCCACTCCTTTTAAAAAAAATATATATATTTTAAAAATATTTTTTTAAGAATAATAAATTATTATTAAAACAGTGAAATAATTTTTTATTTGCATTTTATAACTTGTGATAGAAGCTAACAACTAATTATGTTTACATAAAATATGAAGACCTCATGGGCATTTTAAATATCCCATACTTTCCCTTCTTATTTTTTTCTTTTACGGCTTGGTGTAATATTAATAGTGTAAACATTTCGGTCAATTTAATTTTAGTTTGTTACTGTTATTTTAGTATGTGTAAAATACATGATAAGTGTTTATTATAATCAATTGAAATTTATAATAATAAATAATTTTAAATATAAAAATTATATTATAATTAAAATTCATAATAAGAAATTTTAAAATATAAAATATATTTTAGATATATGATAAATAACTTATGTTATATTTGAGCCAAAAGCACAAGGGAAATATAGTACTACAAAGAAGATGATTTATAGTTAGTAATGCAAGCTTGGATGGATCTAAGTGTAAAATAATGGAAGTACTTGTCTCACTACTATTTTACAATTTTACATAATATGTATACTTTTTATCTAAAAAAATAGTATATTTTAAAAAATAAAAGTTTTATTTTAATAAAATAAAATTATATATGTTTAAATTATCATATGTATAAAATTTAAATTCGAAGGAAATGTCTATATTTTCCAAACTTTGAAGGAAAATATCTCTTATATGTAACGAATAATACTCTTTGATAACGAATTATTTTTTTTAAAGTTCAATTAATATATATATATATATACATGCATATATATATATATATATATATTAATATTCACATATATATTGTAATATATTAAAAAAATCATTTTTTATAAAATAATATTTGTACCATGTATATCTACCTTTTTTATTTTCTATTTATTGTATACATTGATTAAAAAAATCAAAATAGTAAAGATCTTAAAATTTATGTTCTATTTATAATTTTTATTATAAAATATGTTTTTAAATAAATTATCATCTAAAAGTTTATATTAGATATTAAAAACATGTTTATATCATGAATAAATTAAATTTGATTTTTATAAAATTTAATATATTTATTTTTATATTTTTATTAGTGTTAAATTATTATAAAGTAGGTCTTTAAGGTTGTAGTTCTAACCAAGCACTAAAAAAATGTTGATGACAAATAGATAAAATATACTTAGGACATGTATTTTTAGCGAAAGTTAGATTCAATCTTATTAAATTATAAATAACCTATTTTGACATAGTTCTACTAATAATCATAGATATAAAAGCTTGTAGAAAATAATTATAATATATATTTATACTTTTAAAAGTGATATGTAAAATTTTATAATATTATAAATATATGGATAAATATAGTATTCACTATCTAAAATTTTTAGATCCGTCACTGAGTGCATGATAAGATGATCTAAATTGGTGAGGATTACTTGTGCAAACACTTTATTGTTAAGTTAATATATAATTAAGGAAGAATAGATGATAAGAGTTTGAATGATACTTAACAACATATAGCCCTTAAATAACCATCATTTGAGAGGATATTTGTTATCTAAAATAACAAATTGTTACACATATATAATGGATGTAATGACTTAGTAAATCAGCTAAGTTCAACATAAGTATGATCATTGAGATGTTAAAATCATTTATTTCAAGGTAGAATAATTTAATTGATCCGAGCTCAAAATTACTCTCAAGGATTAGTTTGAGGGTTTGGAATTAAATGATTCAAGCTTTTGAAATTACATAGTTTTCATATAACATATTTTAATACAAATGATACAAAATTATATATAACTTTTGATATTATATTGAAATTTAATTTAAAAATAAGGATGAAAAGTAATAGATTGAAAGATATAAAAAAAATTAAGAGAAATTCTTGGAAACACATTCTCATTAAAAGAAAATACTCTTACAAATATTTTTGTTGAAGAATAATTCTTAAAAATACTATCATTCAAGAAAATTATTATAAATTATGTATGAAAAATGCACAGTAAAATTATTAAATTTTATATTAATTACTTTAAAAATAACATCTAAAGTATTTTAATTAATTAAATAATATAAAATTTTCACACATGAAAATTAAATTCTTAGCATAATGATAAAATTGGGGGTTAATAACTTGCAAGTAAATCCTTACTAGGAGTTGAGTAAACGTTCGTTTATGATCCTCTCCATGTTGAAGAAAAGTTTGGTCCTTTCTTACTTCTTGACAATTGTGTCGGTTCCATATTGCATCTATATATCCACTATTTTCTTATTATTGACATTGGATCATGGACCACTTACTGATCTTATTGAATTACCCCCCATATGGAGTCATGAAGATCTTCCATAATTCCTCCAATTACCATCTATATAAGTCCATTCAAGTACCATGACAACTTGTCTTTGCCAATGGTTGGGTCCATCCCAAAAATGCTACTTTCCCTGTAACATGCTTTAATATGCTTTATTTGGATGGATCATTTATGAGAAAAAGAATCGAAGAAAAAAAAATATTTATCAAAAAAGAAAATAACTGATTTGATTTGTTCAATAAAATAGAAGGAAGAAACATCAATGGTGGGGTTTATTTACCCTAATATTTTATCCGCCCAAACATAGGTAAATAGGTAAAGGAAGGAGTGTGATCAATAATGTGTGTTTATATATTTCCTTTACTCTCTACAAAATCAAACAAAATGAAAGAAAAATAATAATTTTCTTTCCTTTTGTTTTTTTTAACTAAATATCTTTAAAGAAAAATCGTCTTATTTTTTATTTTTTCCTTGTGTTTCTTCCTCTTTTTCCTTTTCATTTTCTTAAACACAACATTCTTAACAACCTCGACAACAAAAGGACTTTAGAACCAATAAGGATGTCCCAGCCTTGAAGATCCTCAGGACTAAAGAGAAACATGAAATGTCCCAATTGTTGGGATGAATTGGAGCACTACATGGTTATGGGTTTCCAGAATTACAGGGGAGGGTCACATCTTTAGCATGAGGAGTCATTATGTCATTCACATTCTATTATTTTATTATTGCTTAGTTATTATTGTGCCCAAACTTTGTTTTGAGTGGCTACTAATACTATGTAAGGAATTTTATAAATTCTTTTACTCCCTTTTAGCACTTCACCATATTTCTGGAGATTAATCTTCACCAATAAGGAAAGACGATACTAAAACAACCAGTATTTTTATTCATTAATTATTTATTTGACGCATTTAATGAATGATTTGGTTAAGAAACACTCAAGTCAGGTGTATGAATGCCTTGGTTTTCGTTGGACATATGGTTAAAAATAAAAATAATTCCATTGATATATAAAAGCTAGTGGGACCACATATATTTGGTTAGACCCAAGCTTTCAATAGGAAAATAATTGAATAAAATGCAGTAAATGATCATTAAATAGTGTCCTTGAGAGATTGATTAATTAGACGCTCATTGTTTTTCTTTTTATCAGCTAGCAGGATCTTTTCATATTTTATAAGAAGGTCATGTCATGAAAAAGTATTTATACTTATAAATAATACTTTGCCAGATTTTATTTAATTTTATAAAATTTATTTATTGAGTCATTTATTTGAATAAAATATTATGATTATTAAAAACTCAATATGATTTGATAAATATTATTTTTAACCTATATTAAATATTTTAATATGAAAAAATTTGTGAGTCATCATTGAATTTCAACTTTTTTAGTGGCTTGCAATCTTCTTTCTCAACTCCTTAGTATACATTATAATTCTCATTCATTAAGATTAATATGACTGAGACTTATCTTTTTCATTCTAATAACATAGATATTGATGGAATCCAAGAATATGAGGTAAGAGGGGAGGGGGGGGGTCATATGTTTGTTGAGTACTTAGCTATAAAGTCTAGGCTTCTTATCGGATGAGATCATAACTTTCATGAGGTAGTTTGTGAATTGAACAACTTGACTTTAGTTAACATTTTGAATTACTGTCATATCGAAGAGGTGATTGCATAAAGCTTATAGATATTTACTATTTGAAATCAATGATATCTTAATGAGAGACTAAGACTATATACTCATTTATTTTTCATGGGAGAAAAATGTCATAAAACATACTTTGATTGGTTGAAGTTCATATTCATTGAATTGGAATGAAACATGATTCACTCCTTCTATAATACTCTAGTCACATATTGAAGAGATTTGTTCACCATTTCTTATGTTTTGACTTTTTTTTCTTTGCCTTTAATTTTTTTTTCTTTTGTAAACAAAAGTTTGATGTAAACAATGTAATATTCTAAATTTATGATACAATATTATTTTATATATATATATATATATATATATATATATTTTTAATTTTAGATACCTTATTTAATATAGATAAAATTGGTTGTATTATTATTTTAGATAGTTATATTTCACATTTCTTTTTATCATATATCTATATATATATATATATATATATATATATAGATGACATCCAAAAATATTATAACTATTTATCATATTATGATTATATATATAATTATCTATTACAACTTATATATTTTAATAAGTTTTATTTTATAAAATTTTATGTTCAGAAAGATAAATAAATAAATATATATATATATGTATATACATATAAATATATATATATATATATATATGTGTGTGTACTAATTAATTATATTATAAATATTATCTACAAAAAAATAACTTATTATAAATTTGCATGAGATTATAGACATATAAAATGAAATGGTTCAGTGGTTGAATTAGTTGCGCTTAAGGATTCTGGGTACTGGGTCCTGGGTCCTGGGTTCAACTCAAAAATATATATATAACTTTTCCATACATTGAGTCACGCATAAGAATTAGCCAAGGAAACACTGAGTCACGCGGGTCAATGGTCACGTCCACCACGTTAGTGTGACACCCTCTACCCCATTATTAATATACAACAAATGTAACAATAAAATATTTCTTTTCTTCTTTTTGGGTAAATAAAATCTTTCATAGTTGACAAATATTTCAAATATCACAAGGTAGAAGATTCACATTCGTAACTCATAAATCATAACTCCAGTGTAGAAATTATAAAAGAAAAGAAGTTAAGATTTTCAATACAATTTAGTGTAAAACAAGAAATCATATATATATACAAATAATAATAAAGGAAATATAAATTAACTCCAGTAAAGGTGGCAGTGCCTCCTAGTTAGGAATCAATTTATATTTTCTAAATCATGTAATAAAATATAACAAGGATATTCATTCTGGTCTTTTATCAAGAACGTTCAAATTACAATTTCTTAACATACATTTTCCTTGAATTATCTACGTTATCTCTTCGTTAGAAATTACAAAGAAGAGAAACTAAAGTTATTAAAACAATAACATATTAAACTAAAAATAATTATGCCCCGATGTCACATCCTATCAGAGCATGCCCAATTGAAGCCTTTAAGCCTCATCACCAACATCCTCATGATGTTGATCATCTGCAACATAATTTAAAACATATACAAAAACAACAAGGGAGTGAGAAACATCTCACTCAGTTTCAGATGCAGAAATAAAGGTTAGATAGCACCCACACACACAACCAATATAAGTCACTTATAAATAATACACATACATCATCAATATCACATATATATTCATTTATCATGCAATGGTGTCATGATCTTGACTTATAAATGCATGCATGTGGCGCCATAAGGAAGTTTCACATATCATCACTGGTGACCCTAAGGCACACCTGGTTACATCACTGGTGACCCAAAGGTACACCTGGTTACATCACTGGTGACCCGAAGGTACACCTGGTTAGCAAGTTACATCGCTGGTGACCCAAAGGTACACCTCGTTAGCAAGTTACATCACTGGTATGCGGCCTCAGCGGCACACCTGGAATAATATATGCGTATGATGCATGTCATACCATCATAATCTCATTGACTCAATATTTAACTTGTTACATAATTTCATTTAGTACATCATGTCCTCATTTGTCATAGTCTCATAATCATAGTTTGTCTCAATAGTCCATTCTTAGGTCTCATGTCATTTGTCCATATTTCACATGGTCATGTCATCAATACTCCTCATAAGGTCCGCATAGGTATTCACAGAGATTCAGAGAGCATTCTTATTCATATTAAACCTCATGTATTATTAACATTAATTTCATATTCATTTATTACTTCAACAAAGAAAAAGGTAGAGTAAATAGAAAATCAGACAGAACAACGGCACTTTCAACAAAAACAAAGTAGAATAAATAGAAAATCGGACAAAACAACGGCACCTTTAACAAAAAGCAAAGTAGAATAAATAGAAATTAAACAGAATAACGACAAAGGATTGGGGGCCAATCCGACAAACAACTATCCAACAATTATCCCCACACCCCTGAGCGAGGTTCTCACTCCCCCCTTACCTGGATAAGCAGGAGCTGGAACTTGGGCAGGGCCTCCTCTGGATTCTCTCTTTCTTCCCTCTCTTTCTCTCTTTCTTTCTCTCTCTCTCTCTCTCTCTCTCTCTCTCTCTCTCTCTCTCTCTCTCTCTCTCTCTCTCTCTCTCTCTCTCTCTCTAAGATTTCACTTTCTTACTGAATATAAAATTTTCACCCCCTGCCCCTATTTATAGGCCTCCTGGCGCAACCGGAACGGCCGTACTGATTTCGGAACGGCCCGTTCCGGATCCTTCAAACGTGGGCAAATTTCTCAACTGGAACGGCCCGTTCCAAAACCGGAACGGCCCGTTCTCAAAAAGCAGAACGGCCCGTTCTGAAACCAGAACGGCCCGTTCTCAAACTCAGCAGAACGGCCCGTTCTCCCTCCGGAACGGCCCGTTCTCCTTGTTGGAACGGCCCGTTCTGGGCCCGTTCCCAACCTAAAATTTTAGCTTATTTTAAATGCTCAGAACGGCCCGTTCCACTTTCGGAACAGCCCGTTCCGAGTTACTCAAATGCCCCTAATACCTTTATAAAATTACGAAAATGCCATCAATAATTACGAAAATGCCATTACTAAAAATATCCTTTTAAGGAAATTGGGGTGTTACAATTCTCCCCTCCTTTTAGAAATTTCGTCCCCGAAATTTACCTGAAAACAGAAATGGATAAGCTTCTCGCATCTTGCTTTCTAATTCCCATGTAGCACTTTCTTCAATATTTCCTCCCCAAACGACCTTAACCAAAGGGATTTCCTTTCCTCTTAGTTGTTTCACTCTCGTGTCATCAATCCTTAGAGGAACCGTTTCATAAGTAAGATTATCCTTCAACTGAATGTTGTCAGACTCAATGATATGGGAAGGATCATGGACATACTTTCTGAGTTGGGAAACATGAAAGACACTATGGAGATTTGAAAGAGATGGAGGCAAAGCAATTTGATAGGCCACTTCACCGATTCTTTTAAGAATTTGATAAGGACCAATGAAACGTGGAGTAAGCTTACGGGATTTCAGTGCTCTGCCTACTCCTGTCCAAGGAGTGACTTTAAGGAATACATGATCACCTTCTTTAAACTTAAGGTCTTTTCTCCTCTTGTCATTATAACTCTTTTGCCTACTCTGGGTTGCTCTCATCTTCTCTTGGATCATCTTAACCTGTTCAGTAGTTTGTTGAACTATCTCAGGTCCTAACATGACATTCTCTCCAGGTTCTGTCCAACATAAAGGTGTTCTACATCTCCTACCATACAGAGCCTCATATGGTGCCATCCCAATACTAGAATGGTAGCTATTATTGTAGGTAAATTCTATCAAAGGTAGGAAACTATCCCAACTACCCCCATGTTCCAAGATGCAAGTCCTCAACAAGTCTTCCAAAGATTGTATGGTTCTCTCAGTTTGGCCATCTGTTTGGGGATGGTAAGCTAAACTCAATCTAAGCTTAGTGCCTAAAGCCTTATGCAAACTCTCCCAAAATCTAGAGGTGAACCTAGGATCTCTATCAGACACAATACTAGTAGGAACTCCATGCAACCTCACGATCTCACTGATGTACAACTTGGTTAACCTCTCCAAAGAGTACCTAATATTAATGGGAATAAAATGGGCAGACTTAGTCAATCTATCCACAATGACCCATATAGCATCCAAGTTCTTCACAGTCTTAGGTAACCCAACTACAAAATCCATAGAGATGCTATCCCACTTCCACACAGGCACATCTAGAGGTTGCATCAAACCTGAAGGTTTTTGGTGTTCTACCTTAGCTTTCTGACATACTAAGCAAGCATACACAAATTCCTCCACTTCCCTCTTCATCTTAGGCCACCAAAACATCTTCTTAAGGTCTTGGTACATCTTAGTGGCTCCTGGATGGATACTAAGGATACTCTTATGACCTTCTTCCAGGATTGCTCTCTTAAGTTCTGACACATTAGGAATACACAACCTATCCTTAAGTCTCAAAACTCCATCCACTCCAATTCTAAACTCACTTTTCACACCTTGATTCAACTTCTCTACCCGACTCAATAAGAAAGGATCCATCTTCTGACCTTCTCTAATCTCATCTATCAAGCTATTAGTCACTCTTAAAGCTCCCAACTTAATACTCTTAGAGGTCAACTCACACCCTAAGCTCATATCCCTAAACTCCTCAATCATTTGCATTTCCCTAATCATCAAGGAAGACATTCTCAAAGATTTTCTACTCAAAGCATCAGCTACAACATTAGCCTTGCCAGGGTGATAATTTAATTGAAAGTCATAATCCTTAAGAAACTCTAACCATCTCCTCTGCCTCATATTCAATTCCTTTTGGTCAAACAAGTACTTAAGGCTTTTATGGTCACTAAAAACCTCAAATCTAGACCCAAACAAGTAATGTCTCCACAACTTGAGCACAAAAACTATTGCAGCTAACTCAAGGTCATGGGTAGGATAGTTTTGCTCATGAATTTTAAGTTGTCTTGAAGCATAGGCTACTACCTTACCCTCCTGCATAAGTACTCCTCCTAAACTCAATTTAGAAGCATCACAAAATACCTCAAAAGTCTTACTAGGATCAGGTAATACTAACACAGGAGCACTAGTTAATCTCCTCTTAAGTTCTTGAAAACTCTCCTGACACCTAGAATCCCACACAAAAGGTTGGTCTTTCTTCGTCAGCTTAGTCAAAGGAAGAGCTAGCCTAGAGAAATTCTCTATGAACCTTCTGTAATAACCAGCTAGTCCTAGGAAACTCCTAATCTCAAATACTGATTTAGGTGTTCTCCACTCTAACACAGCTTCTACCTTAGCAGGATCTACAGCTATTCCACCCTTGGATATCACATGTCCTAGAAAGTTCACACTATCCAACCAAAATTCACATTTTGACAATTTAGCATACAACTGTTTCTCCTTAAGGGTTTGAAGAACGATCCTAAGGTGCTCAACATGCTCTTCCCTAGTCTTGGAATACACTAGGATATCATCTATGAAGACCACTACAAATCTATCCAAGTAAGGGTGAAAGATCCTATTCATGTAGTCCATAAAAACACCAGGTGCATTAGTCACACCAAAAGGCATAACTAAATACTCATAGTGCCCATAGCGGGTTCTAAAGGCAGTCTTAGGAACATCCTCAGTTCTCACTCTAATCTGATGGTATCCTGACCTTAAATCTATCTTACTGAACACACAAGCTCCAACTAGTTGATCCATAAGGTCATCTATCCTAGGCAAAGGATACTTATTCTTAATGGTCACTTTATTCAGTTGCCTATAGTCTACGCACAACCTCATGCTCCCATCTTTCTTCTTAACCAATAAAACAGGCGCTCCCCAAGGCGAAACACTAGGCCTAATGAATTGTTTTCCTTGTAATTCCTCTATTTGTTTCTTAAGCTCAACTAACTCTGTTGGGGACATCCTATAGGGTGCTATAAATATAGGTGGGGTACCTGGTACTAAGTCTATGCTAAACTCAATCTCTCTCTCAGGTGGTAAACTAGACACATCCTTAGGAAATACTTCTGGAAATTCTCTCACTAAGGGAATCTCGTCTAACTTACTATCAGTCTCAAGTGTTAAAGAAGCTAAGATCATGTACACTCTTTCATTGTCTTTTAAACAAGTTTTAATGTCAGCAGCACTAAGAAATTCCGTACTCTTACATTCACCAAAGGAAATAGATTTCTCAAAGCAGTTTAAAAGGACATGGTGAGAAGATAACCAATCCATGCCAAGAATTACATCTAATTGACTAAGAGGCAAACAAATTAAGTCAACTAGAAACTGCTTATCAGAAACTGTCAAAGGACATTTCAAACACACTAGGGATGTAGTCACAGGACCATTAGTAGGGGTTTCAACAACTAGATCAAAATCTAACAAAGACACAGGCAAATTCAATTTTTGGACACAAGAGACAGAAATAAAGGAATGAGTTGCACCAGAATCAAATAGTACAACAAAAGGAGTCTCAGCTATGAAACAAGTACCTTGTATCAAATTTTCTGACCGAGAAGCTTCAGCACCACTAAGAGCAAATACTCTCCCTACAGTCTTTGGACGCTCAATTTGCGAACCCGATCCAATAACACGTGTTCTTTGTGATTCAGGACATTGGGTACTGATGTGACCTTTACCATTGCAGTTGAAGCAGGTAACTTCCCTGTCACGACACTCAGACTGATTATGACCAACAAGTCCACACTTCCAGCATCTTACTGAAGGAGTGGACACAGACCCTCCAACACTTCCAGTAGCACTAACAGTGGATCCTCTAGTAAGCAACTTGCTTTTATTAGCAGCAGCTTTACTCCCTTGAAATCTATTAGAAGCGGAGTAAGGCTTGCTCCTACCCGAAGTACTAGAACTCACAACACGGATAGGACCTCCAACTCCTTTATAAAAAGCAGCACGAGCACGGTTGTCATGATCATAAATGCTGCACTTATTGACCAGAGTGGGAAAGTGATATATCTCCTGATAGTTAATTGCAGTTTTCACTTCCAGACGCAGACCATTTACAAATTTTATGCATTTAGCTCTTTCACCACCCTCACCATGGTAGTGTGTGCAATAACGAACCAAAGCATCAAATTTGGCAGCATACACAGCCACTGTGTCGTTCCCTTGATTCAGCTCAAGGAATTCCATTTCTTTCCGACTTCTCACATCATCCGGGAAATACTTCTCAAGAAAGACCTTCTTGAAGTTGTCCCAATTCAAGTGCACCCCTCCATCAATCATCCTCCGAAGTGCTCCTTCCCACCAAAAGTGAGCATCAGCAGTCAACATGAATGTGGCCAACTTCACCTTCTGAGCGATGGGACAATCCATAACATTGAAAATTTTCTCTATTTCTGTTAGCCAATTCATAGCAGCATCTGGGTCATATCCTCCTTTAAAGGTAGGTGGGTGATTTCGTTGAAATTGCTCCAACCAGTTAGGAGTAACTTCAGTCCTATTGTTATTATTCATAGCTTGTGCTAATGCTTGAAGAGCATCGGCAATCGCACGATCATTTCTACCAGCCATAGTCTAAGAAAATAATACAATCAATAAACATAATCAATCATCATACTAGCATAACAAGTTTAACAATCAGTTTAGTCCATCATTCATGTACCAAATAAACATAATAAATCAAGTAAGCATAGTAAACTCATAACTCACGGTCGATTAGATCGACCTGCTCTGATACCACTAAATGTGACACCCTCTACCCCATTATTAATATACAACAAATGTAACAATAAAATATTTCTTTTCTTCTTTTTGGGTAAATAAAATCTTTCATAGTTGACAAATATTTCAAATATCACAAGGTAGAAGATTCACATTCGTAACTCATAAATCATAACTCCAGTGTAGAAATTATAAAAGAAAAGAAGTTAAGATTTTCAATACAATTTAGTGTAAAACAAGAAATCATATATATATACAAATAATAATAAAGGAAATATAAATTAACTCCAGTAAAGGTGGCAGTGCCTCCTAGTTAGGAATCAATTTATATTTTCTAAATCATGTAATAAAATATAACAAGGATATTCATTCTGGTCTTTTATCAAGAACGTTCAAATTACAATTTCTTAACATACATTTTCCTTGAATTATCTACGTTATCTCTTCGTTAGAAATTACAAAGAAGAGAAACTAAAGTTATTAAAACAATAACATATTAAACTAAAAATAACTATGCCCCGATGTCACATCCTATCAGAGCATGCCCAATTGAAGCCTTTAAGCCTCATCACCAACATCCTCATGATGCTGATCATCTGCAACATAATTTAAAACATATACAAAAACAACAAGGGAGTGAGAAACATCTCACTCAGTTTCAGATGCAGAAATAAAGGTTAGATAGCACCCACACACACAACCAATATAAGTCACTTATAAATAATACACATACATCATCAATATCACATATATATTCATTTATCATGCAATGGTGTCATGATCTTGACTTATAAATGCATGCATGTGGCGCCATAAGGAAGTTTCACATATCATCACTGGTGACCCTAAGGCACACCTGGTTACATCACTGGTGACCCAAAGGTACACCTGGTTACATCACTGGTGACCCGAAGGTACACCTGGTTAGCAAGTTACATCGCTGGTGACCCAAAGGTACACCTCGTTAGCAAGTTACATCACTGGTATGCGGCCTCAGCGGCACACCTGGAATAATATATGCGTATGATGCATGTCATACCATCATAATCTCATTGACTCAATATTTAACTTGTTACATAATTTCATTTAGTACATCATGTCCTCATTTGTCATAGTCTCATAATCATAGTTTGTCTCAATAGTCCATTCTTAGGTCTCATGTCATTTGTCCATATTTCACATGGTCATGTCATCAATACTCCTCATAAGGTCCGCATAGGTATTCACAGAGATTCAGAGAGCATTCTTATTCATATTAAACCTCATGTATTATTAACATTAATTTCATATTCATTTATTACTTTAACAAAGAAAAAGGTAGAGTAAATAGAAAATCAGACAGAACAACGGCACTTTCAACAAAAACAAAGTAGAATAAATAGAAAATCGGACAAAACAACGGCACCTTTAACAAAAAGCAAAGTAGAATAAATAGAAATTAAACAGAATAACGACAAAGGATTGGGGGCCAATCCGACAAACAACTATCCAACAATTATCCCCACACCCCTGAGCGAGGTTCTCAGTCCCCCCTTACCTGGATAAGCAGGAGCTGGAACTTGGGCAGGGCCTCCTCTGGATTCTCTCTTTCTTCCCTCTCTTTCTCTCTTTCTTTCTCTCTCTCTCTCTCTCTCTCTCTCTCTCTCTCTCTCTTTCTCTCTCTAAGATTTCACTTTCTTACTGAATATAAAATTTTCACCCCCCTGCCCCTATTTATAGGCCTCCTGGCGCAACCGGAACGGCCGTACTGATTTCGGAACGGCCCGTTCCGGATCCTTCAAACGTGGGCAAATTTCTCAACTGGAACGGCCCGTTCCAAAACCGGAACGACCCGTTCTCAAAAAGCAGAACGGCCCGTTCTCAAACTCAGCAGAACGACCCGTTCTCCCTCCGGAACGGCCCGTTCTCCTTGTTGGAACGGCCCGTTCTGGGCCCGTTCCCAACCTAAAATTTTAGCTTATTTTAAATGCTCAGAACGGCCCGTTCCACTTTCGGAACAGCCCGTTCCGAGTTACTCAAATGCCCCTAATACCTTTATAAAATTACGAAAATGCCATCAATAATTACGAAAATGCCATTACTAAAAATATCCTTTTAAGGAAATTGGGGTGTTACAGTTAGCATGTATATGCACCTGGGCAAATTCTTAAAAGAGAAAAGTGAGATAAAAAGAGAAAGATAAACAACTTTAAGGTAAGGGGGAGGAGAACTTTGTTTCTTTAAAATTTTATTTACTACTATGTTATTTATTTATGTTATTTTCTTGATTCATTTATCTAGTGAGGTGTCTCTAACCTCATTTATTTGATTATTCTATGCTTATTTTTATCCATAATAATTGTTAATTTGTTCATATTTTATATTGTTTCATTATTTTATAATGATTGTCATTTTTATTTATATTATTGGTACTATTAATATATTCTTTTTACACAAATATATTTATTGTAAATATATTTATAATTAACTATGATATAGTTTTGTTAAAGTCTCTTTGACTCATGTTATTATTTCTTCACGTATTTATGAAGATAAATATTGTTCTATGGTCATAGAAGATAAAGTTTGAATTATTTATAGCTGGAGGTTTGACATTGGGGATTTAAATGAGTAAGCATTTATGGAAAAATATTTTGTTGATATTTGATTGATATTACAATAATGCTCATTTATCCTGACTAGTCATTATTAAAATGATTCAAATTTTATTATTTAATTTTTATATAAATAATCTTGTTACTTATTTAATTAATTATATTTATTTAATAAGTGTTCTCACTCCTTATTTCTTGTTGTGAAAATTTTAATATATATAAAAAGATGGATCTCCAGCTATTCCAGGTCCTTTTACAGGAGTGATCACTGTTGTATTCCCCGGGGGTAATTGGGGAATAGATGCTATTTCCAACTCTGTCACATTCCAAGGCATCGCACTGTCTTCGTTCTTTTTCTTCCCGATCAAGAAAACCCTACCACCATAGATGGACCTATTATCGTGACTTTCCTTTTACCACCGGCAAATCATATAAATCCTATTGTGAACTTGTTTCCACCACCACCAATATAAATATTATTGTAATAGTCGTGTAAAATAACAAGATATATATATAGAATAGGTAATGCGTGTAGAATAATATGTGTGTAAATATTAAAAATAATAATGTAAGATATATGAGTAGTTTAAAATGATGTGCATATCTTAGTAAATATTTTAAGATCCTTTTAAGTTATTTATATGTATTTACTCTTATTACTCGATTGTATTCTCAATTTAATATATATATATATATATATATATATATATATATATATATATATATCTCTATAAACGTATAAAACTAGGATTAATATGTATATTTTAGAAGTTACACACAACTTTACCTATTATTCAAATTTAAAAATCACTCTCTTATTATAGTTATTTTACACTTTTTAATAATTTTTAGTTAAAAATATTTTTTAAGCCCACACAAGACATAGACATAAAGTGCCTATTATGTAACTAGTTTTAATAAATATAACCACTAGGTTGTTGTAGATTAATCAACATCCCTAATATGTATGAATTAATGAACAATTTTTTATGGATCATTTTAAAAATAATTCTGAACATAATTTTTTTCATGGACATGACCATCTAGTATTTAGTAATTAAAGACTAATTTACATTCGAGAATGTCTCTGAACATATAATATAACTAAAAAATAATAATAATAATTGAAAACAAATATTTAAAGTATTTAGTAAAATATATTCATTGTTGTAAAATTTATTGTTATTATTATTACTACCGAAAAAAAATATCTACCTCCATTAAAAAAAAATTTAACAAGCGTTTTTTCCCCTTATAATTTGTGTGATTATTGAGAATTATATGTAATTATCAAATATAAAATAAGAAAGGTGAAAATAGATACCAAATATTTTTTTTTTATTATTATTAGTATGGATTTACTTTCACGTTTCTCAGAAAAAATAATCGGAAATTAAATTAAAACAATGTAAATAATTTAAATAAAATGATTCCATTTTATTGACTAAACAAAACTTTATAATCGGGTTGAGTTATTTAAAAATAAGAAAAAAAATCATTAAATAAACATTAAACGTGAATGTTAAACAAGTTTAATAGTTGTATTTAATTGATTTAGCATAATTTTATACTATCAATTAATCATAAATCATCAATTGATGTAGCTTGTAAGAAACTATTTTAAAAACAACAAATTTATTATATAATAATTTATAATTAGATGATAATATAAAATTTTTATATTGACGAAGTGTAACTTATTTTATTATTTTGAGTTTAATGATTGACCATGTATTATTATTGTAAAAAAGTTTTACATTATTAACTAATAAAAAATTATTGTTGGTATGATTTTTAGAAAATATTTAGTAGAAGTGAAATTTTCAATGTCCTTAGATATTATAAATCTCAATAATTATGATTATTAATGATAATTAAAATTAATTAGTTATAACTATTTTTGAAATGTTTAGAAGTTAGTGACTTTTACTTCATTAAATAAATAAATAAGAGGAACGTAAGAAAAATTTATTATACATAATAAATTACTATTAATTGAGAATGTAAAACTAATTTAAGTGAACGATGCATTACTTTTTTTTTTTTAATTATTTGGATAATAGTGAAAAAACTATTTATACTTATCGATTCATAATTTATTTATTTTTTTAATTGAGAATCAAGGCATCTTCAACTAATCCAAAGCTAAAATCTAATTCTCAATATACTAATATTCACTAAAAAAGCTGACCCCTCTCTCATGCGTTTTCCATGCACATAGATCTAAAGATTTGACTACATAATCAAGTGAGGAAGTTATCCGCAACAATATTTAGTATTTACTCTAAAAAAAAAAAAAAAATATCTATAACAGAAAAATAACGAAACACAATAAACATTTAATTTTTAATAAAAATCGTGGCGTAAAAACTTGGAAGATATTTAGCGTAAACTAATTCCAAAGCAGGTCTTAACAGAAATTACAGCAGCAGCACATGTTGTGGATCTCGCAGCTTTCACACCGCCTCTGTCTTTGACACTCTTTTTCAAACTTTTTTTATAATTATTTTAATTATTTGATTTACTTATTATATTATTCATTTCGTCGGCAAATTCCAATTCTAATTAAATGAGGCAGTGTCATTTGGCAGCTGCGACCAGCTACTAAACTCTCCTCTTACTCTCTGCTATTTATATCACTAACTCCTCTCAAAGCTTTCACTTCACACTTCTCTTCTCTTCCGTCTCTCCCTAACGCACTATGGAGAGATAGCATTTCTCTCTTCTCTCTCAGATCTGCGTCTCTTCCAAGAACCACAGGTACGCATTCAGATCGCGCTTCTTCTTCTCGCGCTCACGCGTTTTCTTCTCCGAATCAAACGAGCCTTATCTTCTTGCTCTCTTTTCCTTCAGCGCAACGCTGCTGATTCGCTTGCGAGGAATCTTGTTCCGCGTTCGCGTAAGTTTCATGCTCGCTACACCAGATCCGTGTGATTCTTGCTTATTTTAATCCGTTTTTTTTCCTATCTTATGCACCGAGAACATGTCTTTATTGGAAAAGAATGTATTTATTGTGTTGCGCACTCCAAAATCATTTAATATAGCAGTACTTGTTTTGTTTGAGTGATTGTAAGCGATTAAAAAGGTACAGTAGGTAGTTCAATGTATTCAATGTTAACATGTGCATAGGATAGGAAAATCGCACTTCGATATGTTTAATATTGGTAATCCGCATCTTACTTCGTTTCGAGAGTCTGTGTCGGTGTTGGATTTTGCTAATTAATATTATCACATGCAAACGAAGTGGTTTTTTTTTTTCAACTTTTAAGTGTGAAAATGTTATGATTCGTTTAGTTGAAACTGAAACTCTGGTTTTGTAATGTTAGCTCTATCTGATATAGTTTCCCAATCGTTTGGGTTTTACTGATTGGATTTACCTATTTTTGGTTAGTTTAGCTTTCATTGTCTTGAATATTTCCAAATGCTCCTACATTTTCGGGGCGTTAAATGTTTTTTTACTTTTTTTTTATTTAATACTTTCTTAGTTTCTTTATGAAGTGGTAGCGACTAGGAAGGTTTATAGGAGGATTTGTAGCGTTTTTTATTTTGTTAGCTTGTCTTGCACAAGCAGTTTGGTGTAACGCTTTGTTTCTGAGTGCTGTTTAATTCTTGTTTGGTTCGTGACCAGGTGTAATTCATCTTTGAATTCACTCTGACAAGATGGCTTTGGGGAAATATACTAGAGTAGATGGTAGAAGATCATCGAGTTGGTGTTCGACGGTGACTGTTGTCGTGTTTGTGGCTCTATGCTTGGTTGGTGTTTGGATGATGACATCATCTTCAGTTGTCAATGTGCGTAGTGGAGATCAGGCTCAGGAGAGTAATACTGAAGTGAAAGAAAAAACCGAGGTGAAAGAATCGGTGAGTGAGATCAGCAATAGCAATAGTAGGCAGTTTGAAGATAACCCAGGTGATTTGCCCGAGGATGCAACCAAGGGGGACAGCAATGTGACCTCTGAAGATGACTCGAACCCTTCAGATAAACAAGAAGAGAAGTTGGAGGAAAATCCTGTAGAGAAGTCTTCTGAAGATGCAAAGACAGAAGACGGGGATAAGAAAATTGAGGAGGAAGGTTCTAATACAGAAAATGAATCAAACTCAGACTCTGCGGAAAGTAACAAAGACAGTGACGAGACTTCCACCAAGGAATCTGATTCCGAAGAGAATGAAAAGAAATCTGAATCAGATGATAACAAGAAGTCTGATTCAGATGAAAGTGAAAAGCAATCTGATAACTCTGATGAAACAACAGATAGTAAGATAGAGGAAAAGGTGGAAGAAAATGATAACAAGGAATCTGATGAAAACTCTAGTGAGAAGAATACAAATGATGATACCAAACAGCAGAGTTCAAATGAGGTATTCCCTTCTGGGGCTCAGTCAGAGCTTCAAGATGAAAGTACGACACAAACTGGGTCTTGGTCAACTCAGGCAGCAGAGTCTAAGAATGAAAAGGAGTCTCAAGAATCCTCCAAGCCAGCAACTGGGTACAATTGGAAGCTTTGCAATGTCACTGCTGGTCCCGATTTTATCCCATGCCTTGACAACTGGAAAGCTATTAGGAGTCTCCGGAGTACTAAACACTATGAACATCGAGAAAGGCACTGTCCTGAAGAACCTCCTACCTGCCTTGTTTCTCTTCCTAAAGGATATAAACGCTCAATCGAGTGGCCTGAAAGCAGAGAAAAGGTAAAAACCAACTTAAATCTTCTCAATTATTATTCTCCGGCCGACTGTTTACTTGTTCCTAAATAGTAAGTTATTCCCCTGCAGATTTGGTATTACAATGTTCCACACACCAAGCTTGCTGAAGTTAAGGGCCACCAGAATTGGGTGAAAGTTACTGGCGAGTACCTTACTTTTCCTGGGGGTGGAACCCAATTCAAGCATGGGGCACTTCATTACATTGACTTTATACAAGAGGTAATATATGCATACATGTGTTTGTGGGTATGAAATTTGAATTTAGTTTGTTTCTTTTAATGATGTGTTCATAAGTATATAGATCAGTATGTTTTTGCTGCATGTTCCATACATGGAAGTTATGTGTTCTGCTACAAATGCAGTATCCGCCTATCATATTTTATCTTCCACTGAGCAAATTTCCCATCTTCTATCTGCTTTTTTTTTTGTTTCTCCAATTATCTTATTCAAAAACAACTTTAAAATAAATAAAACAAACAAGATAAGGATAAGGGAGGATCAGGATACTGTTGTTATATATGCCACAAATCTCCATGAGTTGTGCATGCTCTAGTATTTATGATGCATTCACACATTTTGACCCATATATAGACAACTTATCCCCAATTTGTCCTGTGCCTTAAAGGGAAAAAAACATTTCAGAACTGTAGGCCTATAATAATGTTATGGAAACTCTACAAATCTTGTAGATCGAAGTTTATGGAGGCATCTCATAGCTAACTCGTTTGAGTTGTACTTGTCTAAGACTCTTGAGTTTTCTCTTTGATATGATACCTGTATCTTGACAATGACATAATTATGATTATTTTTCATTGTCTAGCACGTAGTTTAGACTCAAATCATTAGGAATTGCACATAGGGTCCATACCATCAAAGAAATCGATGATAAACAAGAGTCTTATTTGAATTTGAATGGACTTAAAAGTTCTGCAATGACCTTCTGTGCCGCTGCCAGCAGTTGAAATCAAGTTACATAGGATGACAAACCTTTCCCCCCACTATTATGTCTAGCCAGGACAAGGCCAAGCATGTAGGAAACTATACACATGTGGTGCACTGGGAGACAACCAAAATTTTGACACAGTCATAGCTATATCATTTGTTATTCTTCAAATGATCTTCTTTATCAGTAGTAGAAGTTATGGTATATAGTATATAGTATAATAAGAAGTCTATTTGTTTTCATCCTAGAATTGATCTAGGTTTTTATAATTTGTTTACTTGATGTTATTGAGCATTTTATCTAATGGGGCTTTGGTGATATACAGACTGTACCTGACATTGCTTGGGGCAAACGCACACGTGTTATACTAGATGTTGGATGCGGTGTTGCAAGTTTTGGAGGTTTTCTCTTTGATAGAGATGTACTTGCTATGTCACTTGCACCAAAGGATGAACATGAAGCTCAGGTACAATTTGCACTTGAAAGGGGGATTCCTGCTATATCTGCTGTGATGGGCACAAAGAGGCTTCCCTTCCCCGGGAAAGTATTTGATGTAGTCCATTGTGCACGATGTAGAGTTCCATGGCATATAGAAGGTATTCCGATTACATAACTTTTATTTTGGTTATTTGATGAATTCATTATATAGCATTTTTCTAAGCCATATTCATTTTAGGCATTTAGATTATAAGAGCATGTAAACTGTATCGATGTAAAATACATGTGAGTGCAGCTGGCTTTTACTTTAGAGGCTTTATTTATTTATTTATTTATTTTTTTTGTTGGGGGGGGGGGGGGGAAGGGGAGTTTTATTATTAAGAGAAAACAAGAGGCAATTCATTTGTTTGAAATACACGTGGAGGCTAACAATTACAAGAATCACCAATATCCTAATTACTGTAATTACAAGATATGGTTAGCCTATTTACAATATATATTTTCCAACAATTATTATTATACAACTGCAGGTGGTAAACTTCTTTTGGAGCTGAATAGAGTATTGCGACCTGGTGGTTTTTTTGTGTGGTCAGCTACTCCTATTTATCAGAAGCTTCCTGAAGATGTTGAAATATGGAATGGTAAATTATTGCTAGACATATGTCCGACACTGATGCATTTTAATGTAGGTTTTTTAATCCTGACATGTTATGAATTCATTTGCAGCCATGAAGAAACTAACAAAAGCAATCTGTTGGGAACTCGTGTCAATCAGCAAGGATCAAATAAATGGAGTAGGTGTAGCCGTATACAAGAAGCCAATGTCCAACGAGTGTTATGAGCAACGTTCAAAGAATGAGCCTCCGCTGTGTCCAGACTCTGATGATCCTAATGCAGCATGGTATTTCTTTGTTAACTTTCTTTTTTTAAAACCAAAACAGAAGAAAGAGTTCTTGATTTAGTTAATTGCTGAGCCCATCTTTGACTATGACATTATGAGAAGACTTTAAAATAAAGCGGCATATTCATTTCTAATCTCCCTATTTGTTGAAAGAAGGAATGTTTATATAAAGAAAAATGAAACAGCGCTTTTGATACAGCTGAGGGTTTTGGATGTTTCTGCTAAGGTTTAAAAAACATTTCAGTATTATAGCATATAAATGCAGTCTAAACTCTTCGATGTGACAGGAACATTCAATTGCAAGCTTGCATACACAAAGCGCCTGTTAGTTCAAAGGAACGAGGGTCAAAATTGCCAGATAAGTGGCCAGCCAGACTGACCAAAGTGCCTTATTGGTTGCTGAGTTCCCAAGTTGGAGTTTATGGAAAGCCTGCTCCTGAAGATTTCACTGCTGATTATGAACACTGGAAACGCGTAGTGTCCAAGTCTTATCTAACTGGGATGGGAATCCAATGGTCAAATGTACGCAATGTCATGGATATGAGATCTATCTACGGAGGGTGAGCAAAAAGTCATTTTTTCGTGTTACTCTGAATTATATTCACTTGCTAATGCATCCTTCTTTGTTTGACATCTTTCACCATATGTGGTTTCCAGATTTGCTGCAGCTTTGAGAGATTTGAATGTTTGGGTCATGAATGTGGTTACAATAGACTCCCCAGACACTCTACCCATTATCTACGAACGAGGTCTTTTTGGTATATATCATGATTGGTGTGAATCATTTAGCACGTATCCTAGGACCTATGATCTCCTCCATGCCGATCATCTGTTTTCAAAGCTTAAGAAAAGGTGCAAATAACTATTTCATTTCTCATTCATCGCCGGCAAACTTTTGGTTATCTGATTAATTTAAAACTGTTACTCTGGTTTTGCTAATGCTCATTGGTCACAGGTGCAATTTGGCTGCTGTAGTGGCTGAGGTTGATCGGATTCTCCGGCCTGAAGGAAAACTTATTGTTCGTGACACTGTTGAGATCATTGACGAGCTTGAGAGCATGGTAAGGTCTATGCAGTGGAAGGTTCGCATGACTTACTCCAAGGATAAGGAGGGCTTGCTATGTGTGCAGAAGTCCACGTGGCGTCCTAAGGAGCAGGAGAAACTCGAGTATGCTATTATTTAAGCACGGATGGAATGTCAAAGTTCTTGGATTTTTGGGCTACTCGAAATTCCTTTGTATAAGTGTACTTCCACTACGAGTCATGTATCATGGTAGTTAGGAATCTATTTTATTTTCTTCGTTTTCTATTGGGTATTAATTTTGATATCCTCTATTTAAATTTATAGAATGGTGACCTTTGTTGTAACATGGTGCCATAGCGTGAAGGAAATTTTATCACATTATTGCAAATGTAGAGAGGTCATAATTATAATTATAAGCATGTAATAGTTGAGAATTTGGAATATGCACCTCACCAGAAATGGCAGTATTAATCTAAATTATAATGCTCCGACTTTATACAGGTGAATCGGTTAGGCAATTGGTTTGATTCTCAAAGTACCACAAACTAACTGTTGGTACGTTTTAGTGAAAATTTGGTAAATATTCCTTTTCTAACTAGTTATATCCTAAAATCTGATTAGATCATCAAGAGTACCTACTAGTTGTTGCAAATCCATTAGAAGAGTTCGTCCTTAGTTGGCTTGTCATTTAAGAGGCTTCATTTTCCTGGTAAGGTCTATTTTCCAGAAAGGGGCCATGTACTTCCTTTTGTCTTCACTACTGTTAATGGTTCTTGTATTCTATCTCCATCATAACTTTTACGGTTTTATATTTAAGTATTTCAAATTTTTATTTTTATAATATTCTTATTCAAGTCAAATTCTTTCAAAAATATATTCTAACACTTGATTAAAATAATACACTATCATATCATTTTTTTTACCAAGTCAAAGTGTTCTTGAAAAACTTTTTTTTAATTATTTTTTATGCTCAATGAAAAAATTGACGATACTAATAATGCAATTTTAATTTTTATAGGATTTTAGGCAATCCAGTCTTTCTATCTTTTTAAATTTAACAAATTTCAGCTCCATCAATTTATTCTACTTCAAATCTTAAAATTTTCATTTTCTTCTAAAAAATTTTAAAACCTTCTTGTTTTGTTAGATTGCATTTTTGGTTTTCTATAATATAATTCACAAATTTGATTCTTTAATTTTTAATTTTGTAATTTTAACCTCTTAATTTTGTAAAATACATAATTTTGATTCTTCCGTTAAATGTCATAACAACTTTCTAATATTAAGTCATAGTCAATGTTACAAAGGATATTTTTAACTTTTAATACTATAAATTTCTAATATGTATTTTTAAAAGACTTGAATTTAAGTCCCTAGAAAAGTTTGTGTCCCTTGCAGGACTAACTTTAGAAACTAAACTTTAGGAAACATTTGTTTCATAGAATGATGTTGTATTCTTGAGAATCATTTTGTGATAATATAATCCAAAATATTATTCCTAAAAATATAAGAAAAGATGTATGGTGCATTTTAATATTCCTAAAAATATTTTCTAAAATTTAAAATAGTCTGAATAAAAAAATAAATAAAAGTTGAAGTTACAAGTGTTATAAACTGATTATGAGAATATTATTTACCCACTCTTCTACTATAAGATTAAAACTCTCCTACCATAAGATTAAAACTCTCCTATCGTTCAGAATATAGCTTTCTTAACGTTTCAAATTGAAAAACATAATATGACTCATCTAGCCACTTAACCAAAGTCAAAACATTCAAAAATGTGTTTTGTCCTTCTTTGTGGGTTAGAGTTTTTATACTTGGTCGTTATTCCTTTATGGCTTTGAGGACTTTGAGATTTTATTATATATTTTGCTCATAATTAGGATAAGATTTGTGCCAAATATGGTCTCAAGTTGGATTTGTGTCGATATCTCTAGGGGATCAAGTTACTCGGTATATTAGGGATATGATTGGTGAGGTACTCAGCCAAAACCTCTTAGTCAGAACCTCTCTTTGCAAAAGGAGGGTACACTTGCCCACCAATCTCGAGCATGAAAGGCATAAAGGCCAATTTGCCAAATTGTCAGATCTTTTTGACTAAATCTTCTCGATTAGATTCTCTCAATCAAATCCTCTCGACCAGGTTTTCAGATCCTTTCGATCAGATACTCTTGATTAGATCCTCTCAATCAAAACCTCTCAGTTAGAATATCTCTTAGCAAAAGGTTGGGAGGGTACACTCAAAAATAAAAGAAATGCGAGAATGTTATTGCATGACATTCTAATAAATGTTAAAATAAACATTATCTCCTTCATATTTGTGGGAATAAAAGATGACTCGAAACAAATGCTTACTGAAATTTAAAAAATATTGGAACAAAAATCTATAACTTTAAAATTTGGGGACTAAAATAAAAAATATCCATCTTAAAGAAACCAAAATCACCATTATCCTTATAACATTTATCACATAAGAAAATAATTTTGCTCGTTGTAAATGAGTAGTGTGTTTGTTTTTGAGATATAACTTTTTTTTTTCTATCAAGTAGTCTCCTATAAAAATATAATGTCAAAATTTGATATCAAAATCCATCCTTAATTAAAAAAAAAAATACTTATGCCTCATACTTTTGGTAATAGTGTACTTTTTTTCAACATTGGCAACATATACAAATGAACTCTTTATTTTCTACGAATCTTAATGTCTTACGGTGCCTTGAATTGTTCACAAAATTGAATCAATCTTGGAACGAAAACAGTGAGAGAGGGGTTCAAATTCAATGCTATTATTTTTACCCAAATATTTAAAGTTTCTTAGGAGTCTTATTTGAGGCTAGTGGGTTGAAACACTCCATGTCTTTATAATTTATTTAATAAAGATGTTTAAATTTTTTTAATGTTTATTGAATCAACTAATATTGTATTTGGTCCTCAAACTTTAAGGTCGAGTTTGAGTCTTGGATTTGTAAAGATAATTAATTTTTAATATTAATTTTTATTATTTAAAAATTTAAGGTAAAATTGTCTAAAAAATGTATATAACAAGTCAGTTTATCACCTTTATATATGTTATAAATAAATTTTCAATTAATCTTTGAATAAACTATATTTTAAAAATAATAATATTTAAAAACTTCAAAACTTCAAATTTTTTTTAAATATATTACCGATATTTTTCTCTTCCTATTCTCTTTTCTCCCTCACTAGTATCAAAAATCATTTTTGAAATTTTAAAAACTACATATATAAAAGCTAATTAGTGAGGTGGCAACCCATACTAATGTCAAAAACTTAAGATAAGGGGGTTGCTACTATACCTTCAATAAATGAGGAGTTTTTGTATTATCTTTAATGTGTATCAATAAAATAGATACATATCATTTAATGGAGTCATGAAAGCTTTTTAAATAAATTCTTTTATTTAAATTTTTTATATTATTTATTTTTAAGTTCTTATTAATTTTTTTAAAAATAATAATAATCATAATTATTATTATTAGATTTTTTGTTTGTTGTTGTTGAGGCTGCAGATTTCGATCAAATGTTTCAGTTAGGTTTTGTTTGAGGAAGAAGTTCACACAAGTACACGCAGATTTGATCAAAGATTGGATTTGTTTACATAGGTTTGGAACATGTGGAAGGAGATCGGAGGTTTGGAACATGCGGAAAGAGATATGAGGGTGCAACTTGTGAGGAAGGAAGAGATTATATCTCTCCTATGAGGAAGGAGATTGGAGGGTGCGGAAGGAGATTGTCTCTCCTCCTATGGGAAATACTTCCATCATTGTAAAAAGAAGGATGGCCTAAAGGCATACACCGATCTGGGAATTGAGGAACCTTAATGTCACCCTCCAACATCTTCAAAGCATCAACAATTATTGGCCTCAAAGCAACCATCACATGAGAGCATAGAATTTTTACCAACAAAAACCTCTCCATTATGATCTTAGGATTTGAGTTAGGAAATTTCTCATCCTCCACCAAGGAACCATCCAATGCATCTTCTATCTTCCCAACCTTCACTAGTGACCAAGCCTAATATGTGATCAAGTATGTCCTTGGTGATCCAGATGAAGACAAATCAAGAGCCATCCTTCCACACATTATCTCCAAAACCACACCAAACCTCACAAGAACACAACTAATGGAAGAAAAAATAATGAGCACTGAATTTAAAATCGAGTGATAACATAAAGAATAAGAAGAAATAATGATAAAGAAATTTCAATTGTAGGTGCACATATTTAAGTTAGGGTTCCCAACAATAGAAAAATATGCTTTTTTCAATAAAAAAGCACCAAATTAAAATATACAAATACAAAATGATGTGATTGAAAATTGATGATGTGACAAAAAGTTAAACATAAGTTCCAAAACCCTCCCAAAATGTTAAGATATGGTAAAAATTCTCTTAAGATAATTAAAATTTGTTGGATTGGGTCTTGGCAGTTGCATGAAGTGCTCCACATCAAGATCAAGAGCGAGTCGATTGAGGTTTTAGTTTATGATAATGTGAAAGTCAATGGTATCCATTTTGTTCTTTTTTTAACTCTCACACTTGCACTCTCCCTTCTTACTGGCCTATCTTTCTACTCTTCTCTCATTTCATCATCTATAATCCAAAAAGCCTCGTACACACAAGAGAGGCATGGAAGATGAAAGCCACACCAATTTGCCAAATGGGCTCATCACAAAAAGCCACCAAAGCCCTTCCTTAAAGACATGCAACAATGTTAACAACAAAGAACCATATTGCTTTCTCCCTGTAGCCAACGTTGGAAGAATCATGAAAAAGGTCATCCCCAGCAACAGAAAAATATCAAAGGATGCAAAAGAAACGGTCCAAGAATGTGTGTTGGAATTCATTAGCTTTGTAACCAGTGAAGCCTCCAACAAGTGCCAAAAAGAAAAGAGAAAAAACATCAATGGTGAAGATATCATTTAGGCCATCACCACCTTAGGGTTTGAGGATTATGTTGACCTTTTAAAGTTCTATCTTCAGAAATACAAAGAGATAGAAGGAGAAAAGATTGATATTCCTAAGCAACCACGTCCTGATCAACAAAAGTTACATCCACACCATGACCAAAATAATAATAATAATAATAATAATAATAAGAATAATAATAATAATAATAATAATAATGATAATGATAATAATGATGATAATAATGATAATAAATTGCGGGGCAGGTACATGGGCAAAGTGAGGAGTTACATACTCAAATATGATTTCTCAAGTCGGAAAAATCTGTACTTGAACTTGTACAAAGCGGATTTTTTCTGTCAAAATCAAGGCAAGGTGACAGGTAACCATGAGTGTGAATTTAGTTGTCATGCCATTAAAAAAAAGAGGGAAAGAGATGGAGGAAGAAGAAGGGAGGGAGAAAATATGGATTTAACCAAGTCTCTTGGCTTAATGGTTGTAGGGCCTACCTTGGGATAGGGGAATCGACTTGGTGGTCCTAGACTTAATTTTTTTTTTTTGTTAAAATAATATTGTCTAGTGGAAGTCACATTCCACAAGTGCAAATTAATTCTTGATTGTCAGTTTTTGAACACTACAAGGACCATATTTCCATGGAATAAAACATATGGATTTAAAATTGTAGAATAGAACACTACAAGGAGCACATTCAATTTTAGTAAGTTACTCTTTATATAATGTTTAAGGAAACCTGTTGAGATTTCCGTTGAAACACTTTTGTTAATATTTGTAAATTCGTTTAATTCTATCAACGGTCTCAAACACGGCAAGTATACCGGCCGTTCAAGTAGTAAAAATATCGTATCCACAGGGATTAGAAGGTAATATAAGCATTTATTGACTATTCGTGACTAAAGAATAATTTCAATTTCATAGTTTGTGCAGTGAATGCAAAGTTGTGACTATTGGAATGAAAGCTGTAAATAAATATTGTTTTGTGAGTGGAAAAGGTAAGAAATGATATTGTGAAATTGTGAGGTTGTGGGGGTCAGATTTCACCAAACGTAACACTAATGTATCCTTAATCTCTTGTTGAATTCATTGCTTAGTCAACCCATGAGTTTACTCAAACCTAATCCCTTAGAGAAAGAGCCTAGGTGCGGATATTGAATATCAATCCCTTGAGTACCCAATATCTACACCCGCATTACGGGCTAGGGTTTAAGACTACTAATGGGTCAAGCTCTATCCCTAGATACAATCACCACTAGGCATATGTTTCAGAACTAGTTTCAAAGGTTATTTTCCAATACCCATGGAACCTTAAATCATGCAAAGGGTGATCAATCCAAAGCAAGCATTAAGAATAGAAACAAACACAACAAAGAATAAAACAACATGTATATATATCATAAAAATCGTAAAGATTACAATAGAGTACGTTGGTTACATCTAACCCCACAAAATGGGTGAAACCACTCAACAAAGAGGGCAAATACAAAATAGAGATGAAAGGAGGATGAAGAACCGAAGGAAAGATCCGCACACGGACGATCCCAAGCCCTGGGAATCCCTTCCGCAGCTCCTGGAGGTGCCCAATGTGAGAATGAGGGAGAAACCCTCGAAAATGGCTTCAAATACGAGCCTGGGAGGTCAGATTAGGGTTTCGCGCCCGGCGCATAAGTCTTCGCGCCCGACTCAGAGTCTTCTGAGCACTTTCTGCCTCGTTATAAGCCCGTCGCAATTACTTTTACGCCCGGCGCAGTGTCTTCCAGAGGCTTTCAAGCATTCTCTACCTTAGATCAAGCCCGGCACAATTCTCTATTAAGCCCGGCGCAATTCGTTCCAGAGAGTATTGAGGTACTCTCTGCCTCGATCACGCCCGGCGTGGTGGAGTCTCGCGCCCGGCGCATGTATGACTTCCAGAAGCCCACTGCTCTGTTCTTCTCAAGCCCGGCGCGGCGTCATCTTGCGCCCGGCGCAGCCACTCTGCTCTGCTCCTTGGCTCCTTATGTTTCCAATCCAAAAGATCTTCAATCCTCAAATCTCTAGCTCAATACCTGCACAAAAAATGAGGTGTATTAAGGTATTGTTAGCTAAAATGGGTTAGCTATATCTGCACAAAAGATGAGTCAAAAAGGGAACAATTATCTTGCAATGGTGCTAAGAATGAGTAGAGTTGTACAATAATTCTCATTCAAAAAGATGTATAATTGAGACTTAACAAAACCCTAAACCAATACTAGAGATATTACATATAGGGATATACGAAAAAGTGTCACTATATATATAATATATGTAGGTATAAATTTATTTGACATTTAGTTACATACAATTTTAGTGTTGATTTTGAATGAGATTTAACAACATATATTGTATGTCGCTAGAACCTATACCTACACCTTTTAACAATATACTAACATATATTGTATTTATAGTGTAGGTAAAAGTAACTTTTAGTGACAAATATTTGTATCACTATAGGTTGTGTGTCACTATATAACAATTTTTTTTTATAGTGAACTCATTAATTTCATCAATTATTTATAGAAAATGAAAAAAAATCCAAATTTAAATGATCTTGTTTAAATAAAAAAGTTTTTTAATCAGTTAGATGTTATACATTGATTAAAACTGAGTTTTCCATTATACTCGATGTTTGATCGTAAGTAATAAAATCCCTAAAAAACATTTTGTGATTATGTATGAAATGGTAGGGTTTTGAAAATAAGAGTTATTGTTTGTTCTTTTGATTCAAATTGATTTATATGACACTGCTAAAGGAAAATTTGTAGAAGACAGATTTTGAATCTTTTCTCGCAAGAATACGCAATATAACATGTTTACATCACACATATTTAGTTGAAGGTTTTTGATGTGTATATTATGATCGAACTCTTAAATAATCTTGTTCTTAGATATCAAAAGGTCTCGTATATTGTTGAGGAGTTAAGGTTAAAAGTTATTTATAAACACTCATTTCTTTTAATCTATCAAGGTATTTTTTTTATAAAAAAAAATCATGACAATTCAACGAGCGTCAAAATAAACAATACATCAAATGTGGTGACCTTAGCAATATCTAGTAGCCTTGAGATTGAAACATTGGCATAGAGAAAAAGGATCTAGGCCACTCTAGTGCCTTTTCAAAAACAAAACTCTAACGACTCAACGAGCATTAAAACAAATAATACTTTGGATATGTTGACTCTAACAATGTGCAACAAATTTGCGATCAGAATATTGGTGTTAAAATAAAAATCTAGGCCACTATTGAGGAGGCATGTTCTAGTATGCCAAAAGTTTCACATCACTTAAGAATTTAGGAAAAGCTTAAAAGATCATTTCTGGGAATAAAATCTTGATAACCCAACAATTGTTAATGCAAATAATACTTTGAATGTAGTAACCTTAACGATGCTTAATTGACTTAAGATTAGAAAAAATCTTAATCCTTAATCTTAGAGGGAATCTTGTGTTGGAAAATTAATTCAAAATTTCCAATGATGAGTGAAGAGTTGTGAATAAAGAGTCATGAATAAAAAGTTATGAATGAAGATTCATTCTAACTCTTAAAAATACGAGATCTTGTGATGGGATTAGTTACCACCTAGAGAGGAGGTCACCACCTATTGAAAGACGAAAGTCATCACCTTATGTGAGAGAGGATTTTTATAATGGAAGGGTCTCCAAGTTTGTCCAAAAAAAACTTGTAAAGTAATGAAAAGCTTTCTCAAGTTTGTCTAGAAATAATTTTTATGCGATTTAAGAGAATGAATATCTATTAAGATGTTTCAATTGACATAAACAAGAGATGTCAAACCACGTTAAATCTGTGTCTTCGCTTATTTATGCTTGGTATTACATTTGTATGTATTCACACCTTTGATCTTCATTGTGTATGAAGGAGATTTTTTTCTCAACATTTTATTTTTATATAAATGCAATATCATAACAAAAAGATGAGAAAAAAAAGACACTTGTATTTAATAACTATAATTATCCACAAGTTATGAAATCTAAAATTGTCTAATAAGACAACAATTTTATACCGTCAACAAATCAAATGGCAAGTAAAATTCTTCATTTGTGTAATTAAAATAAGATAATATTAAATTTCTAATCAATATTCCAACATAAATTTTTTTTGTACAACACCACAAATATCTTTTTCTAAAGATAATTCTATTTAAGTTAGATAAAATATTTCTATTGACGTCAGAGTTTTTCCTTTAAGTGTTTAACAAATTTGTACGTCCAAGAATAAAAATAGGTAATCATTGATTAAGGTGGACTTTGCATATTAAGTAAAGTTTAAAAAATTATTTTGATTTTATCCATTAACTAAATGAACATTTTGCACATTTAAATTTAATAAATAATAACTGATCATTGACCTTTTATTTTCTTTAAAAAAAATTACATGACCTAAATTTTGATGAAACATTTTGTATGCTTTACCCCCAATAATGAGATTCATAAAATCAACTTACTATAATTGATATGATGAAAGAAAACAATTTTTGAAAGTGTTTATGGCAGTGACATGCTATTGCAATCACAACCAGGACCTGGCCCGCAAGTAAGACAAGCACACATGTGGGCAGCACTAGCTTGTTGGGCCACAAACTGCCCAGGCCCATCTACCTTCCACTTTCCACAACACAACAAAACCAATGTATGACCCATTTGATTTGAGAATTGTTTGGTCCACAGATCCAAGATAAGCTTCTAATAACTTCAAGCTTCTAATTGACTTGTTTCCCATACAATGGTCAAACAGACATTGTTGTCCCTTCAAATATTCAACTTGATCCCAAACCAAAACCCTAACTCGTGAAATGAAATTATTTTGTCCCCCCATCTTTGTTTCTTCTTATTTTTGTACGTTTGTTTATGGTCTTATACTACTCCGTTAGAAATATAATATGTGGCCTTGCATAATCATAAAATCATTAGATAAAAATAAAACATTATAAAGTTGGATGTAGACAGTCATGGAATTGTTTAGAATATTAGTTTGTGAGTACTTTAGAGTCCCTCGTGAACTTGGCATTGTATGAAGTGATATGTCTGGGCACTTTAAAAAAACTTGGGCTCGGGATTTTTTTTTTCTTCTCTTTTCCATTTCGTTTCGTTCGAGTTCAGATTATAACACAGCCTGCACATCTATGCCAAATCGTTGACATTAATGATGATCCTAAACAAAAGGATTTGACTTCTGGGTGGCTTTGGATTCAATCCAATACGAAGATTCAATGAACTCAATCCAACTAAAACTAAAAAAATTGGATTAGTTTGTATTATTGAATCAGTTCATATTTAAAAATAGAAGATCCAATCAATTTCATTCAGATTCAGATTTCTTATTTTTAAGAATTGAACTAAATTATCATCCCATTAATTTAATTATTATTATTATTTTGAGTTATAAATTAAGAGTATTAGATTAGTTCTCAATTATCAATTTTAGGAGAGTGTGATTTGTAGAAGAAGAAGAAAAGGTGCTTATGTAATTATTATACACACAATATCTTGTACAAGGCACGACAGTCACCATTTTAAGCATTTATTTACCAATCTGGCCAACCTTACTGAAAGCAAAACACATACATATATTGACACCCAACAGAAAATGAAAGTTGAATAAAAAAGGACCGTACATGAGATTGTGACATGGTAAATATTAAAAAGGGAAATAATAATTAGGCAAAAGAGTAGTAGCTAGATAAAGTTGGAAGAGCATTGGCATTGCCACTGAAAGAAGCTTTGGAGAGTGGTAACATCAGCCCTATAATGCTTCTGAGTGAATTCAAACAAATTGGACCATGTGAAATCAGGGTACTTCCTTTCTTCATTATTTGTGCATAAGAGATTCTCTGGGGGCCTCACCACCTTGTCTTCTCTTGGACACACAAAGTATACCAATGACCTTCTCTCCTTGTATGTGTTCACCAATGCCCTGTGTAGACAACTCTTGTATCTTCCATTTGACAATGCCTAACACACCAAGTCCCTTTACTTAGTATTTTCATTTCTTCATTTTATTTTCTATTTTTACTTTTTAATTATAAAACTGTTATTTTTTTTTAAAAAAAATATTTGTATAAAAAAAAGTGAGAAAAAAATTGTTTTCAATGTATACAAATCTTTGAAAATATAAAATAAATTGAAATTAAGGTGATAGATTTGTAATTAAGACGACAAAAATAGAAAATGAACAAAAAATAAAGGGACCCTAAACCTCTCCCATTACACATTAATTATTAATTATGATAGGTTTAACACGCCAGTAGTTTTTTCATTAAAAAAAATTAGTTATAACTCTTTATGTCCAAATAGTGATTATACATTTACATTTAATATATATTTTAATAATATACATTTATATATATTATCAAAATAAAACTATTATTTTAATTGGAGATCAATATCAAGTAAATTTAAAATCATAACTAATTTTTTTGTCATTTTAATTAAATTCATGATATTGATATAAAAAAAAGTATTAAGCATTAAAAATAATAGGAGTGTAAGTGGGTTGTATTGGGTTGAATTTAGATAAACCAGTTATCCGATCCAATTAAAATATCTCGAATTTATACAATGTTTTATAAAAACTCAATCCAACCCAACCCAATCACAAATAGGTTGGGTTAGGTTAAGTTTGATTAATCGAGTCAATTAAATTATATTTATTTATTATAAAAAATTAAAATTTTCAAAATAGATGTAAAACGTTTGATATATTGTTGCAAATTCAATATTATCAACCTATAAAATAAACAATAATAAATTTATTAATTTTTTATATGTTATCAACTCAAAAAAATAACATTAATTAATACAAAATAAAATTTAAAATAAATATATTATATTGTTACAATATTATTAATTTAAAACATAAAATTTGTTACTAAGTAAGAGTGACAATAAGTATTGTCCTAAACAAATGATCATTCAAACATTATTATTATTATTATTATTATATATGATTGGGTTGAGTAACATAAAATTCATTACTTGATCTGTATAATGACCTAAAGATAGAAAAAATTCGACTAGAAGTCATTAATTTACTTACATATTGCAACCAGAGTACATACACTCCTAAAGAGTACATACAAAATGAAAAAAAAAATGTGATTAAATGCATCAGATAATATTGCAACTAGATAATGTAATATATATATATATATATATATATATATATATATATATATATATATATATATATATATATATATATAGCCACCTTCTCACCTTCTCACAATAAAAACTTCTCACTTGATACGCTCCCTATATATATATAGTATTGCTGTATAATTGTATGTATGGTTATTTTATTATTATTATTTTGTATGATTGCGTGTATGGTTATTTTATGATTTTTTTTGCCTTCTGATATATTATTTTATGATGGATACAAGTTCTGTCATATATAAATGAAAAAAATGTGATTAAATGCAACTGGACAACGCAATATATAAATATAAAATATTGTTTAATAATTGGCTGTGTAATTATTTTATATTTATTTTATGAATCCCCAGACATTCTACTTACATATGCATCACATCAATTTTTTTTATTTTTATTCTTTTGTCGATAACCACATATTAGGCTTTGAATCTTTGTTGTATCTGTAACAAGTCTAGGTGTTTCATAAAATTAATATAGTATATTTAGACGAGCTTTAAGTATTTTTATGACATAAATTGTTCATTTTTAGAATTTAATCTTTTTAGTTTTCTTATAAAAAAATTAAAGTTATTTTTGTGACTTTAGAAATTAAAAAAAACTTATTAATTATCTTTATTATACATATTCTAGTGAAAAATAAATAAATGTATAAATAAACTAGCCTTAAATGTGGAAATGGACGCAAAAGGCTGATGTATACAATTATTCTAAATGAATGTAACAAAACAAAAATTGATTTACATATAATATTTGTTCAGCACAAAATTTTGTAAAATCGTTTTAAATTATGCTTTTATACAAAATTTCACATGACAATTGGTTTCTAACTCAAATCAGTTTTATTTTTTAAGTCAAAACTCCAAACAGTGTCACAGTAAAAGTCGAATATTAATACTAATTAATTATTAAAAAAAAGGTCTTTTATTGCATGTTATAGGTATTATTTATTAAAACGTTTCCATGAGCCATTATCAGGGTAAATTAAAAGTGGCTCTGTAAGATGAAAAAGTTAAAGATGAAAGGAGCATCATATATGAAGAAACAGTGATAGAGGAAAAAGATGTAAATTAATTTTGGTTGCATACGTACCATGAAAGTGTCACCAATGTTTATGACTAATGCTTCAGATCTTGGGCGAACAGCGAGCCATTTGTTATCTACAAAAACTTCTAAGCCTCCAACTTGGTCTTGGTGAAGAATGGTTAATGAAGTTGGATCAGTGTGAGGGCCAGTGCCTAAGGTAAGGTTCGCACTGTTGCAAGGTGGATAATAGTTGCACCTCATTATTGAGTCACCATCTTGAAAAAATCTTCTATAATGCTCTCGATCCACTCCCAAACTAATCGCCAACAGCTCCATAATTACCAAAGATAACTCCTTCATTGCTTCACAGTACTTTTGATACACCAATCTAATTCAACAAAACCCATGTTTACAATTGGGAAAGTGTTCATCACTATTGCTAATTAATTAAGTTAATTCTAGTACATTTGATTAGCATATAATAATTATGATTTTGTCTTATATAGTGATGGGTTATTTTTATAGGTATTTGTCTGAGGGGATATTTTATGAGGGTTATTTTTTTATAATGTTTTTATATAGTACATTATATGCACCGCTTTGGGCCTTAGCCCTCACGGTTTTGCTTTTAGTCATTACCTAAAAGGCCTCTCAATCATTGAAGTATCTTTGTGTTATATAAGTTTATATTTTTGTCTTATTTTATCAATGTGGAACTTGTTTGTATCTCAAGATATAGGATACAGTTGGGTCCTAATAAACAACACCATTTTCACTCATGCTTAGGAAATAATAAGGTGTGCCTGCTAGCTTGGTTGTACAGATATAAATAATGACTATGTGTATTAAAGATTGGTCTGGTAAAATTTAATATTTGTAAGAAAAAAATATATTATCGAATAAAAGTTCCTTACAAAAAATTCCCAAAAAAAGTTTTCTAAAAATTATGAAATACAAAAACACCAAAATAATAAATAAATAAGTACATACTAAAGTCAAAGCTATTAATATTACCAATTCAATTGTTTCCACCATCATAACTTATTTTTTATAGTATGACTTATCTTTCATGAACCAAAAGAAATCCTTCAAAATACATAACAAAATACAGGTTTAATTAATTTCAAGTATTTGGTATCAATAAGGGTATGTTAATGATATATACATACATTCATTGTCCTCTTTGAGATAGATACCCGTGCATCTCACTATTGACAGGTGGCTTAGCAATCTTGTCAAGGACAATCTCAACTAAGCAGTTGTAACAGTTCTTTATTTGTTTGTTTGTATTCTCATAAATAAAAGTGTTCAAAGACAAGTGGGTCAAGTAATAAGCTATTGTGACAAAAATCAGCATTGTCATGTAGTGAATAAAATAATGAATTGAATGTTAAGTTGCATCTAGAGCATATACACTAGTTATATTCTTAAAATATAATATGTAAGTGAAAATTGGGAAAAATAACTTTCATTTATATAGTTTAGTTATATTATTAGGCGATATGAGATGTTTATCAATTCTTACCCTGTGTAATGAAGGTCCTCCCCCAAGACAGACACAAAGTAGTCAACAATTTGGGAGTTGGAGATGCTTTGGTGGGCATAAAGGAAAGAAAAAGTCTCTTTCCATGGCAATTTGGAGGAGTAACGATCTGCATGAGCCCCAGAGTATCCAGAGACACCACCAGGTTTCCTTTTGGCACTAAGTTTTCTGGCAATTGGGAGCTTAAAAATAGAGTCAAGTTGTTGATAAGCAGCATCAATGAGATTTGGGTCCACACCATGGTTGACAACTTGGAAGAAGCCATGCTTCAAGCAAGCATTCCTCACAAGCTCTGCAGCATTGGCAATGGCACCCTCATCACCATTTCTCATGATGCCTAAGTCCACAAGGGGTTCCTTCAGCTCCTCTTGGGTGGTGTTGACCAAGTCCCCAGAAGGCCAAAGGAACTCTTTGGGCATGTCACCTTGCATTTGAAGCAAGTTGGTTGAGTCAAACACTAACCCCTCATTCTCTTCTTGGGGCTGTGATGAAGGGTAGTGTACTAGAGTGGAACCACTTAATTCCATTAGGGGAAACATGCTTTTTTGCATAATCTGTATGGAGGCTGCTCCATATATATAGCTGGCTGCCTGCATGAACATATATGTCATCAAGTAAAGAAACAGTGCAAATATAAATTATTAAAATATTGAGTTGAAAAATCAAAGTGGGAAATTATTTTAAACTTTATATCTAAGTGTGCTAATAGAATATTGTCAATAATTAAATTATACTCGAACACAAAAATGGGAAATAATTTTAAATTTTATATCTAAGTGTTCTAATAGAATATTGTCAATAATTATACTCGTCCCTTTTTGTGTTCGAGCATCGAAGGACATATTATGGTATATATTTTAATCGCGTCATATATAGTTGCTAGCTCCAACACTGTTTGACACATTTCATAGCTTTTCTTAATCCAATTATTTAAAGTTCAAATTTTAATATTGTGTGTAAAATATATTAGTCCTAACATGAGAAGAGAATATTTATTTTATGTATATTTATAGTTGAGGAGGGTTCAAACGATACCGATATAACTTTTACTAAGTGTTACACCGCTCAATAACTTTAAATTAAATGTAAATTTTGTAAATTTAACCGTTAGATTGAAAATTCATATCACTTTATATGTGTATATCAAATTTTGTTAAAATTGAACAACAACTTGATGGTAATCAAAATGTTCATATTTTAGTATATTTTAAAATAAATATACTACGTCAATTTTGTTTTATAAGAATGAAGTATCAAATCATCTTGGATTAATATAAAATTTTGTATATATGATCTAAGAGTAAAGAACTTTCAATCTAACGGTTGGATTTACAAAATTCACATTTAATTTAAAGTTATTAAACGGTGTAACATTTAGTAAAAGTTACACCGGTGTCGTTTGAATTCTCCTCATTTATAGTTTTGGATAGAAATTAATTATTATTATTAATAGATATTTTGTATTAATATTATATATATATATATTTGTTAGCTGTTTATTATTTTATAATAAAATTTAGAAGTTTGTTAAATTTAATAAACGGTTGATAAATGATCGAGAATTTACTCTAACTATTCATACTCAAAAGAGAAGTTAGGGGACTGATCATAGAAATAAATATAAAGAGAAGAATATTTGAATTGTATCTTAGAATTGTATTTAAAAAATATTATATATATATATATATATATATGATAAATATTTTGTTTATTTTAGGAGTAAGTCTATCTAAACTTATTATGTTCAATAACTTATGTTATACATCATATTTTAATGATTCAACCGTTAAGTTTAAAGTTTTTAATGCATAAATCAAATCTGCAAATTTTAAAAAGTTTGAAAATTATTTAATACTTCTTTTCATTAATTCAAATCAACGTCTAAAATTATTTGATGATTATTCATCAATTTAAATTAATGAAATGGAGTATCAAACAATTTTCAAATTTTTAAAAAATTTGCAAATTTAATCTATATATTAAAAACTTTAAATTGAATGATTTAGTCATTAAAATTTGATTTAGTATATGAATTATTGAACGGTGTAAGCCTATATAAACTTACTCCTAAAGTAAACGAATCTCTTATTTATATATATATATATTATTTCACCTAATTAAGAAAATAAAAGAGAAAATAAGTACAAATCAAATAAGTTTGATCTAGGAAATGCAAGTCAACTTAATTATATAAATAAATCTATAATTAATTATAGCAATAAATTTGTCTAATTCTATGATTTACAACTAAATATTAATAGTGGTAACTAATTATAATACTTATCAAATATACAATATATATACAATATTTTCTAATATCCTTTTGTCAGGTTGAATTATTAAGGAAGTCTAACTTATTTAAGTGCATGAATTATTCTAATCTCTTTTGGTATTAAATTCAATTGTCATAGATCGATAATAATAATAAAAAAAATATTACTTGTCTTGGGGGATGCCAACAAGTTGAACAAAGGTCAACACATAATTAGTAACAACAGTGTGCTTGAAAATAATATCGATCACAAAGTGACAATGAGCTTCCATGTGTTTGGTATGCTTATAAAAACTTGGATTAACAACAATATGTAAGATAATCTTGCTATCGCAAATAAGCTTCATAGACATGGAAAGATCAACGTTAGGGCATAGCATTCCTTTTAACAATTTTTTCTCGCAGTAGCATTAGTCATGGAGCAATATTCTGCTTCAATTCAATATATAAGAGCAAGACATTGCAATTTGTTCCTTGATTTTTCAATAGATAGGCAAATTATCAAGTTGAAACAAACAAATCAATATAAGATCGCCTAATCAAGGGACTACTTGTCCTGTTCACAAAATATATTTTTTGTGTATAATCATATTTATCAATTTGATCATATATAATCAAGGAAATTTCTATTCACAAATATCCCTTGAGACTAGAAAAACACCCAACTCCAAGTATGACACCATTCATTAAGGATAACCTATAAAAACATACTTTTAAGCTTCAATTAATAAACTTATCCCCTTCATGGCTTTATGATATTGATTATGCACATAATACAAATGTCTAAACATACCTACATGATCAAACGAAGGTTACTTACCATGCAACATTTCACATGATGTTCTGCCATTTAATACAAGTGAGGAAGTGTGCCTAATCATATACTAAGTCTTCAAAATACATTTTCATGGAAATTCAACAAGGGGATTTTTCTAAAATTATAGAGACTAATAATCCACACATTGAGTACATGTCAATGCTTATATTTTGCTCCGCCATAATTATAAAATTGTACAAATGTGTTGCACCTCCATTTTATCAGCCAAAAAAAATAGGCCTTGAGAATAATCTCCAATTATAGTAAAAAAAATCTTTAAAAGATGGAGTTTGATATGAATCGCAGGATTCACAATGAATTAACTAAAACACCTTTATTGTTTTATTTTTTACTAACAAAAAAAACTTATCTCTTATTTGATTTTGTAATAAAAAAATCAAATACTTTATTTAACATTGACGTATAAAAGATAATTCGTACTTTTTAAATTATTTTTAAAAATTATATAATAATGGACAAATAAATATAGAGTAAATTTAAAATATATATATATATATATATATATATATATCATTTAAAAAAATTAAAAGTAAAATTGAACAAAAATAGTGTTACAATCTTATAAGATAAATATTTCGACCCTTGTACCACAATTTAAAGGTGTTCTCACCACCAGTTTTTACAGTTCCTATCATAGTTATCCTTAAAAATATCTTTTTCCTGTTGCTCAGTCTCGCCAATTAAACATCCTCAACTTACAGTATTCAGTAAGTTATTAGTGTTGTAACAAAAAAGAAAAAGTAAGTCATTAGTGAACTGAACAATGCAATTACATCAATCAATTTCAACACAAAAATCAAATTCCAAGTTAAACATGACACATAGAAAACATTAGACAACTTCAATTTAACACTGGGGTTTGTTTCCTCTCTTTGATGATGACATTGGGGCATGTTTCATTTAAAAAATATTAACAATTTCTTTTTTTGTAAATTTTAAGATCATTTAAAAGATTTCTGATTATTATTTATTTTACAGTGACGTGATGTAAATCTAACTATGTGAACCACAGTAATTGTTCTGAGATGATGTGACCTATTATGTCTAATATATAACATATCATTAATAAATGATAACATGAGTTATTTTTAAACTTTTATAAAATTTATAAAATCAAGAACGAACAGATTAATATAATTGTAACATTTTAAGACTAAATCGTATTTACAAATATTAATAACATATTTAATATAAATTTGTGTCAGTTTAAAAAGATGATACATTGTTTCTTCCCCAAAACATGAATGCTGTGGTTCCTTGAATCGGGGTTTCCTTCCTTAAACTTAGTGCACCGAAAGAGTATTTTCTAAACAGGAATCCTAGCTAGTTCATGAATTTGGGTTGTTTACAGTTGTAAAACAATTAATTCACTACAACAAAATTTAGTATTACCAATAATTATTTAATAACAATAAATTAATTATTTCTATTTTATTATTTAATAAAAATATTAATAACTATTATATAATAGCCACTAAAAATATATTTACATCACATTAAAATTTACTATTAACGACAATTATTTGTTAAAAAAAATTTAAGTCTTACATCGACTATAAATAAAATAATTAAAGAGTATATAAGTAAATGATAACTCTCATCTTACAAGTATGTTTTATAAGGTTGAGTTAGACCTATAACTTATTATTCTAAGTTGATATTTAGGAGATAAGATAATTAAAAAATTAAAGAATATATACTTAGAAGGTAACATTCATCTTCTAAGTCCCACATCAATTAAAAATAAGATAACTAAAAAGTATTTGTACTTATTTTACAAGTCATACATCGACTAGAAATAAAATAATTAAAGAGTATTATAAATTTTTTCTTAAACTTTTAGCGGCAATTTTAAATGACAGTAACAAATGACACAAAAACTTATACACTTTTCTCGACCATTATGAGAGTCTTTACCGGCATATAAAATTATTGCCGGTAAATGTTTTAGCGACACCGCATACAATGGCTAATGTAATATTCCAAATTTGAGATACAATATTCTTAATTTATATGTTATAGAATTTTATAATATTATAATTACATATATATTAAATAAATAATTAAATTAATTAGTATAAATAAATAATGTTTTATTTTATGTTCAGTAAGATTAATAAATAAATATATATATATAGATAAACAATACGAATGGGTGTAAAAAAAAATGATAATTACTAGGATATTAAGCCTGTACGCACGATTGTTATGATAAAGTTTTAGGTGCAGGTGCAATGTGCAGCAAGGTGAATGTGCAATGTGGCAAAACATTTAAGAGGCTTAGACGTAAGCAATTACGTGAAAATAGCACAGCAGAGAATATACATTCGTGGCAAAAATTTACTGATCAGATGTGAAAAAAAATCATTACGGGGATAAAAAAAAAATTGTACCTCAAATCCGTGATAAAAATTTCATCTCAAATCCGTGAATTCAGTAAGTCTTCCTTCTCTATAAATAGGCCTCCGTTACAGTAAAAATTAGGCACGCAGCAACAGCAATAAAATCAAAAGAGAAGAGAGAACGAGAGAAAATAGAAAAAATCACAGCGTAAGAAGATAAAAGTTTGAGACGTGTGCATTTCGAGGTAAGGGGGAGGAGAACTTTATCTCTTTAAAATTTTATTTACTACTATGTTATTTATTTACGTTATTTTCTTGTTACATTTATTTAGTGAGGTGTCCCTAACCTCATTTATTTGCTTAATCTATGTCTATTTTTATCTATAATAATTGTTAAGGTGTTCATATTTTTTTTATTGTTTAATTATATTATAGTAATTATCATTATCATTTAATTAATATGTTATTTAATTAAAGTTTAAATAACGATAAATTCTTAAATTTTTTTTAGTGTGATTATTTTTCTATGATTGACTAAATTTTGTCTTTGACTCATTTTGAAGATAAATATTGTTCTATGGCCATAGAAGATAAAGTTTGAATTATTTGTAGCTGGAGGTTTGACCTTGGGGATTTAAATGAGTAAAGAAATGAAGGTGAAATATCCTATTGTTGATTAAGGTGAAATATCCTTTTATTGATTGATGTTATGATGATGCTCATTTATCCTGACTAGTCACTACAAGTATAATTCAAATTTTATTGTATCATGAAAATTTAATATATGATCTGTATATATATTTATATATATATATATATGTGTTTAATATTGATTATAAATAATTCTGTATATTCTTTTGAGTTATTATATTTATTGGATATTGTTCTTACTCCTTTCTTTTCTTTGTTTTTATAAATTAAATATATTACAAAATAGATGGATCTACTTTGGATTCCAGATCATTTTGCAGTTGATATAGCTGTGGTATTCCTTGGAAGGAATTGGAATGTGGAGGCTATTTGATGAATCTATTACAATTTTTGTAAATTTATTTTCACTATCAATGTAAATATTGTAATAAAAGTGAAAAAAAAATATATTGTGTAAAATAATACATTATTGTAAATATTTTAGAATGATATATCATGTATTAAATTCACAAAATATGATTGTTCTTTATCTTTATCTTTATTAAAAAAAATATATTGTTAACGATATAATTGTGAAAATATTATATAAGAAAATATATAATTATTATTATATAAATTGGGCGTTAGAATCGGACGTTATATTAAGTGGTATCAGAGCAGGTCGATCCAATCGGCCGTGAGTTATGAGTTTACCGTGCTCATTTGGTAGAGTTTATAGTTTTAGCGAATGAATCCAAGAAAGTTTTGAATGTTTTGATAAAAGGCTCAAGTGTACATCTCTGTTATTTTATTTTACATGATTTGGAAGTTATAAATTATTCCTAACTAGGAGGCACCGCCACCTTTACTGGAATCAATTTATATTTCCTTTATTACTTTTAAAATCTTATTATATGATTTATTATATTTGATGCTTATATATTGATTTTTATGGGTTAGGTTGAATAAGGGTTTTATTTTAGTTTCTAAGTTCTTTGTGCTAAATATGCAAGTTATTTTGGTTTAGGATTGTAGGAAGAAGCTTAAATAATGGTTTGAAAGTGTTTTAAGGTATTTTTGTGGCTTTAGACTTTGGTGCGCTCTTTTGGCTGATCAATATAGGGAATGTCTTAACTGCAGTTTTGTTGTGCCAGTACAAGTATTATATTGATAGAGTTGGATTTTATGATCTTCATAAAGTTGTAGTCTTGGATGTTAACTTGTAAAGGGTACCAAAATCAGGTACAATGGAGATTAGAACTTTCGTTATGACTATTTTAGTAAACAAAGGTCTAGCTGTTAGCGCTGTTTATATCTATTACAATTTTTGAAAATTTTAGCTAAGTATATGATCATTTTAGAATTTCAAGTCTTCATAAGAGTGATAGCTTATCCTGTTAGCTTTCTTTTGGTGATAGGTTTGAGATCATTTGGATGATTATAATTTTCTATGTCATTTTCGTTGATAGTTGTTAAAAGGATATATATGTTATCATATGATGTTTGTGAGTTATTAGGAAATCAATTTTATTCTGATATTCTGAGGTGTTGTATTGTGGATCAAAAGTTTCTTGATGGGGAAAAAGGTTGTTCATGTACAGGTCATACGTAGTAAACGGTAATTGATTCATACATGCTTAAGGATGGTATATATGAAGGATTAAAGTAAGTATTTTGATATGATTTGATATGCATGTATGTTGATATATGGATAGATAACTTTAGGGATCAAGTAATGAATATTTGTGTGTTTAGTGAGATTGACCTTAGGATGTGATATCATCATATTGGAGTTAAGGGTGAAGATATATCCAAGACAACATTACGCTAAGTTATCTAAGTATGAATTTTTATTATATAAAGTGAATTTTCTAGGTCTTGTAATTTCTAGTGGAGATATGATATAGATCTATCTAGAAATTGTATTTAAGTGGGAGATACCTAAGTCAATTAGTGAGGTTAAGAGCTTTCTTGCATTAACTTATTAATATAGGAGATTTATTGAGGAAATTTCTAAGATATCATTACTTTTGTTTGGATTCACCTAAAAGAGAGAGTTGCCTTTATGGAATAGTAAGTGAAGGTAGTTTTCAAACTCTTAAGGAAATATTGCTTAGTGTTAAGATTATCGGATTTTAGTAAGTGTTATGTGTTATATAGTGATGCTTCGAAAACGGGTTTGAGTGGATCGTTGATGTAAGAAGGAAAGGTAGTAGCTTATATTTCTAGGTATCTAGGTATGAAGAAAAAATTCATGAAAAAAAAAATTACCTTACCCATAACCTTGAATTAGAGATTGTAATATTTACACTTAAGATTTTGGAGACATTACTGGTATGATTCTAAGTTTGAGATATTTAGTGATCATAAGAATCTTACACATCTGTTTGATCCAAAGGAGTTGAATATGAGACAAAGAGATAGTTCAAACTGTTAATGATTAAGATTTTAATTTTAGTTGTTATTTGGAAAAAGTCAATGTGGTAATCGATACTTTGAGTACGAAAGTTCTGTATATATCTCCTCTTATGGTTAAAGGGATGTATATTTGCTCACATTAGAAATTTAAGTTTGACTTGGGTGTAGATGGAATGGTGAAATTAGATATCTGATATGTGTACCTAGTGAACTTATGCTTAAGTGTTTGATCTTTGGAAAGGTTGAGGAAAGACACACAAAAGTTAAACCAATATTGTGACAGATGTCTTGATTATGATGATCACTGATATAGTATTTTTGATTATTTAAGGATTGGATTTGATTGAAGAATTTAGAAACTTAAGCGTGATGTGTAAGCTCACCCATAGGAACATTGAATTGAGTATGTTGAAAGGATTAATAGATTAATAGATGTGATTAGAGGACTCAGGAGTTAAATCCTTTTTTAGTGGGCTAAGTGGAAAAGATTGGTAGAGGTATAAATAGCCCTTTACGCTTGAAAGTTGATGATTCAAAGATAGAATCTATGTGCTTAGTAATCTTGAATTGAGGAAGATGATCTTAGAAGAAGGACATAAAAGTACTTTTAGTATTCATTTAGGAGATATTAAAATGTATCAGAGTTGTGCAGCGGAAGCATGGCCTAAGGAGAAAAGAGAAGTAGAGGAAGTGTAACGACCCGCCATGGTCTCTACACTTAGTGGAATCGCACTACTACTAGTGAACTAAGGAAAATATTAAATTGGATAACTCATACATACAGGTATAGATAAGAATAAAAATAACCAAATTCTTTAAATACAAAATAAAATGCCATATATGTACAGTCATCCCAAAAATAATATTTCCTAGTGCCGGTCAAACAGACAAAAATCGCTACCCAAAATGGTAACCCTAACACAAGGATCAAACTCCCCGTCTCGCAGCGGTCACCTCGACTCCAAGCTAGCCCTGATCTGCTCCCATACCAAGTATGATCATCGCAGTTCCACCACATGGAAACAGAAGGGTAAGCTAGAATTCACAAATGAATCATAATAATCTATATTACACAATCGTATTCATAGAGTCACACCATACACTCTATCCAATACTACTCATGCATAAAATACAATCCACCAATCATGAAGTCAAACACCACACTTCATCATATTAATAATCATACAATAAATGCATCTCATGACAGATATCAATGCATATCAATCATCTAATGCGTCGTCACGCATACACCTAGGAGATCTCCACAACAATAGAGCTGTATAAGTGACATTCCATCCTACCGAAACCACCCCAACCGTTTTCACGCCCAATGCGCCCGCTCGGTCACAGCTAAACAGGATATATAATCCTCCCTCGGGTTTGCTCGGATGATGTCACTTACACAATTGGAAGTCCAGATCCACCGTCAGGTATAGCACAGCTGGGTACGGGCTTACCACGACCTTGGCATGCATTAACCAAGTCAATTGTGGAGTTCGCCCACCGACTATCCGCAAGGATCCACGCACCTTCCCGAGTACTTGGTTAAGGGAATAACCCTCGACCTCATACCCCGCTCCAACACTAGCTAAGGACTTAGAGGAGACTCACCCAACCCAGTGGCCTATCTGAGCACCACTCTCCCAAATCCAGTGGCCTCCCAGAGCACCACTCTCATATATCAGTGGTCTATCCAAGCACCACTCTCAAGAGACTCTATGTGAGCTCTTCCAGTTCGAAAATATTTTTCCTCTCCTCAAGTCCTAGGCTAGACTCATGCCATAGGCATCACATGCAATCATGCATCATACATCATAATGGTCTGCCCACCATCATGATCAACAATCATACACATGTCATAAGACATCACATGCAATAATGCATCATACATCATAATGGTCTGCCCACCATCATGATCAACAATCATACACATGTCATAAGACATCACATGCAATAATGCATCATACATCATAATGGTCTGCCCACCATTATGATCAACAATCATACTCATATGAACATATACGCATGTCATATCATATTCAAACATTCATACGTATCATCACAAAGCATACATATGAATCACACCTCACCATACATCATATATCATACATACATGATCTAAAACTTTAACTTTAAACATGCATAAGCATCAATTCATTCATAAACTTATTCACGCTCGGCGTAGCCTGAGCTCGCCCAGCCTAATCCCAGCCTGAGAGTCCCAAGACTCATCCACGCCTAGCGCATTCAACCTGCGCCCGGCCTAAATTCCAATAACAGAGTTCACAAACTCTCATCCACACCAACAAATCCAGCCACATGCAAACACAAAATACAATGCATAGACTCCATACAACTTAAATAAACCTAGAATCAACATGCACCCATCTGATGCATCAAATTCACTAGAACCCCCATTTTTCCAAGACTTTGAACAATTAGCGAATTCTCCGATCCAGCCATGGATCCTCAACTTTCATGCATCAATTGAGTTTCTAAACTCACATGCAACTTAAATAACAAACATTCTAGCTTCCCTTACCTGAAGATTGGCTCAGATAGCCAAAGACTGAACAAAAGTATAATTTCCCCTCGAGGCTCAACTCGGAACTTCAGTTCTCCCAAAACAAGCTTTCTAATCTGAATTTCAAGAAAAGTCAGAAGGAGTTAGTGATCTAGAGGAGAAAAGGAGTCAAACAGAGAAATTTGGGAGAGAAAGGAGCTCACTGACCCAGAGACCTTCTCTCTAAAACTTCTCTCTAAAAACTCCAAAACTCCTGAAGGCCCCCAACCCCCTATTTATAGACTTTCGGATTGGCCCAGAACGGCCCGTACCGAAATCAGAACGGCCCGTTCTCCCTCCAGAACGGCCCGTTCTCCCTCCAGAACGGTCCGTTCTCCTTCCCAGAACGGCCCGTTCTCAACTACAATATGTAGTTCAATTCAGTAGCTTGGAACGGCCCGTTCCAATTTGGGAACGGCCCGTTCTGGGCTACTGAATCAGCCTCTTTTTTTTTTTTTTTTTTAACAATGTTACAATACTCCCCAACAAATAGGAATTTTCGTCCCCGAAAATAGGTCTACCTGAAGAGAGGAATGGATACTGTTCCTTGAATTGACTCTCCACCTCCCAGGTAACCTCACCAGTAGCTGCATCCCAAACAATTCTCACCAAGCTGATGGATTTGCCACAAAGTTTCTTCAACTTGTGATCAACCACAGCTACCGGTCTCTTCTCATAGGTCAAGTTCTCTCTAACTTGCACCTCATCCATCTCTACCATTTGACTCAGATCTGGGATTTACTTCCTCAACTATAAAATGTGAAACACATGCTCTCCCTCATCAAATTCTAGAGGTCTCCTCCTCTTATCGGCATAGGACTTTCATCAACTCTGGGTAGCCCTCAACCTTTGCTGAATTTATCTCACCATCTCAGTAGTCTGAAGAACTAACTCTGGACCAACCACTACTGGCTCACCCTCTTGATACCAACATAATGGAGTCATACACCTCCTGCCATATAAAGCCTCAAAAAGTGTCATGCCAATAATCAAGTGATAACTGTTATTATAAATAAACTTTACCAATGGTAACACCTCTTCCCAGCTACCCAGATGATCCAACACATAAGCTCTCAAGAGATCCTGCATTGACTGAATTGTCCTCTCCGACTGACCATCTATCTGTGGATGATAAACAGAGCTCAACCTCAACCTTGTTCCCAAAGCCTGATGCAAAGTCTGCCCACCGGGAAGTAAACCTTGGATCTCTGTTAGAGATAATACTGTAAGACACTCCATGCAACCGTACTATCTCTCTGATATACAACTGTGCAAGCCTCTCCAAGGACCACCTCTTGATAGGAAGAAAGTGCGCACACTTTAACAACCTATCAACAATCACTCAGATAGAGTCACTGTTCCTAGCTATCCTAGGCAACTCAACCACAAAGTCCTTAGTGACACTATCACACTTCCACTTGAGAATCTCCATCTGCATTAAGCTCAAAGCACTAAGCTCAAAAACAGCTGCCCTCTTAATACCAAGCAATCCCAAAATCCTCAACAATTCTAGATCATGTAATTGCTTAGTTCCCACCTGTCTTAAGAAATCATTAGTTATGGTGATCATACCACAACTAATGTGATCTTGGACAACCTCCACTTCTAGTCTCAAATCTCTAAACTACTCAATCAGCTCCAAGTCCTTAATCAACATAACCGACACATGAATGAATTCCCTACTCAATACATTTGCTACCACAGTCGCCTTTCCAGGATATACATCAACTTTGAAATCAAAATCCTTTAGGAATTCCATCCACCTCCTCTGCCTCATATTCAAACTCCTTTTTATCCTTAAATACATTGAATCTCGCATCATACAGATAGTGCCTCCACGACTTCAAGGCAACCACCATAGCTGTGCAAGCTCCAAATCATGAGTAGGATAATTCCTCTCATGAGTCTTATGTTGCCTCGAAGCATACACTACTATTCTTCCTTCCTGTATCAACACACAGCCCAACCCCTGGTGAAAAGCATCACAACACACATCAAAATACTCACCAGTATTAGGTAACACCAAAACTGGAGAAGTATTCAATCACTCCTTCAATTCCTGAAAACTCTGCTCACAAGCGTCCATCCAAACTAAAAGCTGATCTTTCCAAGTCAGTTAAGTCAAAGGCATTACTATTCGAGAGAAACTCTTCATGAATCTCTGATAGTTACCCATTAACCCAACAAAACTCCTAATCCCCGTAACAGTCCTCTGACGCTCCCACTGGATCACAGCCCCCACCTTGGCTGGATCTCCTGTAATCCCCTCTATCGATATCACATGCCCCAAATCTCACCTCAGACAGTCAAAACTCACCCTTGGACAGCTTGGCATACAACTACCTCTCTCTCAGTACCTGTAAAACCAACCTCAAATGCTCATAGTGATCCTCCAAAGATTTAGAATACACCAATATATCATCAAAACATCGAAGCTCCCCTCAGTGGATCCATCAACTCATCAATTCTCAAAAGCGGATACCTATTCCTTATCGTCAATTTATTCAGTTACCGATTGCCGATAATCACACAAACGGGCCCCACCATCTTTCTCTACTAACAGTACCAAGGCACCCCAAGGAGAAACATTGGACCTCACTACTATTTCTCCAACAAATCCTCGATCTGTTTCTTCAGCTTTACCAACTTAGCTTGAACCATCCTATAAGAAGCCACTGATACCGATCTTGCACCCAATACCAGGTCAATGCTAAATACAACATCACGCATAGGTAACAATCCCGACACATCATCTGGGAACACCTCAGGAAACTCACTGACAATCTCAATCCCAGTGATGGCCCTCTCCATCTCAATCATTCAAAACGACAAACAACATGAAGCACTCAGCTCCATCTTTCATCAACTACTCAGCCTGACCCGCTGACAACAACACCTCATCCTCCAACTGAGGAAATACCAATCTTCTCCGAGCACAATCTATAAGGATGTGATGGACAGATAACCAATCCATCCCTAAGATTATGTTAATATCTATCATGAGCAACCCAATCAGGTTCACTCAGAACCTCCTACCAAAACACCTCTATTAGGAATCTCACACACATCTCCAATGTCATCAAAGAAATTGAAGCCATAGTAGATACATACAAAACAACGTGCCCTGCAAACACCAACAACCCAATCTCCCCACACAATCAACAAAAATAAATGAATGTGTGGCACCAGAATCGAACAAAAATAAAACATCCTCACCTGTTGCCTTCCCTATCCCCTTCACCAAGTCTGATGAAGTGGAAACCTCTGCACCTGATAATGTAAACACTCTCCCCGCAGTTGTAGGTCTAGGTGGCCTCGGGGCACTCCCAGATGAAGTCGGCGGTGTTTGACAATCTCTAGAGATGTGGCCTGGCCTACCACATCTGAAGCAAACATTCCCCGGATGAGAACAATCTCTAACCATATGTGCTCTTCCACATCTGTAGTACCGCACCGACTGTGCTCCGCCCTGAGCAGTAACAGGACGAGATCCTCTACTAACAGCTCCTCTCTGAGACTATACCGGTCTGTCATAGGTCCCCTCTACTGGCCTCCCCTCCTGAACTCTAGCAGCCTTACCACTGCTACTACCACCCTCCAAACTCTCAACAGTCTTTGCCTTCTCAACCAAGGCAGGAAACTCCACTATGGACATAGGGACTATGACCCTCTTCAGCTCGTGCCTCAATCCCTCTGCAAACTTTCTACATCTCCAAGCCTCAGATATGGCCTGAGAGTAGAAACGAGTTAAATGCTCAAACCTCATAGCATAATCTAGAACAGACAGGCTCTCTTAATGCAATCCCTATCAACAGGTACACTCCTGTTCTCTAACATTTGTTTGGTGTCTCTCCACCAGTACTCAGCCTCGCCTGCCAGTATACATATTGCATAGGCCAACTTCCTTTCCTCAGAAGATCTCAAAACACTGAAGATCTTCTCCATCTCACACAACCACTAATATGCCACATCAAGATCTGAATCCCCCTTGAACTGAAGAAGCTAACATCTCCTAAACTCTGCCTGAGAGACCACCGGTCTAGCTGCCTCAACCGCAGCTCTACCCACCTCCATCTAAGCAAAGTAAGCACTTTACTATTGCATCACTATGGCCATCATCTCCATAGTTCTAGCGATATGATCAAACTGAGACCTCACCATACTAAAAGAATTCAAACATTCTTTTACTAACACTTTACCACTACAACTCACCAAAATTAACACATATCAAAGATATGACACAACAGAAACATAGAAGGATCACTCCCCACAGAGCATCCTAACAGACTCGACCGGCTCTGATACCATAAAAGTGTAACGACCCGCCATGGTCTCTACACTTAGTGGAATCGCACTACTACTAGTGAACTAAGGAAAATATTAAATTGGATAACTCATACATACAGGTATAGATAAGAATAAAAATAACCAAATTCTTTAAATACAAAATAAAATGCCATATATGTACAGTCATCCCAAAAATAATATTTCCTAGTGCCGGTCAAACAGACAAAAATCGCTACCCAAAATGGTAACCCTAACACAAGGATCAAACTCCCCGTCTCGCAGCGGTCACCTCGACTCCAAGCTAGCCCTGATCTGCTCCCATACCAAGTATGATCATCGCAGTTCCACCACATGGAAACAGAAGGGTAAGCTAGAATTCACAAATGAATCATAATAATCTATATTACACAATCGTATTCATAGAGTCACACCATACACTCTATCTAATACTACTCATGCATAAAATACAATCCACCAATCATGAAGTCAAACACCACACTTCATCATATTAATAATCATACAATAAATGCATCTCATGACAGATATCAATGCATATCAATCATCTAATGCGTCGTCACGCATACACCTAGGAGATCTCCACAACAATAGAGCTGTATAAGTGACATTCCATCCTACCGAAACCACCCCAACCGTTTTCACGCCCAATGCGCCCGCTCGGTCACAGCTAAACAGGATATATAATCCTCCCTCGGGTTTACTCGGATGATGTCACTTACACAATTGGAAGTCCAGATCCACCGTCAGGTATAGCACAGCTGGGTACGGGCTTACCACGACCTTGGCATGCATTAACCAAGTCAATTGTGGAGTTCGCCCACCGACTATCCGCAAGGATCCACGCACCTTCCCGAGTACTTGGTTAAGGGAATAACCCTCGACCTCATACCCCGCTCCAACACTAGCTAAGGACTTAGAGGAGACTCACCCAACCCAGTGGCCTATCTGAGCACCACTCTCCCAAATCCAGTGGCCTCCCAGAGCACCACTCTCATATATCAGTGGTCTATCCAAGCACCACTCTCAAGAGACTCTATGTGAGCTCTTCCAGTTCGAAAATATTTTTCCTCTCCTCAAGTCCTAGGCTAGACTCATGCCATAGGCATCACATGCAATCATGCATCATACATCATAATGGTCTGCCCACCATCATGATCAACAATCATACACATGTCATAAGACATCACATGCAATAATGCATCATACATCATAATGGTCTGCCCACCATCATGATCAACAATCATACACATGTCATAAGACATCACATGCAATAATGCATCATACATCATAATGGTCTGCCCACCATTATGATCAACAATCATACTCATATGAACATATACGCATGTCATATCATATTCAAACATTCATACGTATCATCACAAAGCATACATATGAATCACACCTCACCATACATCATATATCATACATACATGATCTAAAACTTTAACTTTAAACATGCATAAGCATCAATTCATTCATAAACTTATTCACGCTCGGCGTAGCCTGAGCTCGCCCAGCCTAATCCCAGCCTGAGAGTCCCAAGACTCATCCACGCCTAGCGCATTCAACCTGCGCCCGGCCTAAATTCCAATAACAGAGTTCACAAACTCTCATCCACACCAACAAATCCAGCCACATGCAAACACAAAATACAATGCATAGACTCCATACAACTTAAATAAACCTAGAATCAACATGCACCCATCTGATGCATCAAATTCACTAGAACCCCCATTTTTCCAAGACTTTGAACAATTAGCGAATTCTCTGATCCAGCCATGGATCCTCAACTTTCATGCATCAATTGAGTTTCTAAACTCACATGCAACTTAAATAACAAACATTCTAGCTTCCCTTACCTGAAGATTGGCTCAGATAGCCAAAGACTGAACAAAAGTATAATTTCCCCTCGAGGCTCAACTCGGAACTTCAGTTCTCCCAAAACAAGCTTTCTAATCTGAATTTCAAGAAAAGTCAGAAGGAGTTAGTGATCTAGAGGAGAAAAGGAGTCAAACAGAGAAATTTGGGAGAGAAAGGAGCTCACTGACCCAGAGACCTTCCCTCCAGAACGGCCCGTTCTCCCTCCAGAACGGTCCGTTCTCCTTCCCAGAACGGCCCGTTCTCAACTACAATATGTAGTTCAATTCAGTAGCTTGGAAAGGCCCGTTCCAATTTGGGAACGGCCCGTTCTGGGCTACTGAATCAGCCTCTTCTTTTTTTTTTTTTTTTTTTTAACAATGTTACAAATTTGGATACTAGTATATAATATGCCAAAAGTTTGAGGTGAAACACTAGAGTCTTTAATATTTTTACAGTCTTTAGACGTCCTAATTTGGAAATAAGATTCTGTATCCATGGACTTAGTTGTAGTTATGTATGATATTCTTAAGAAATTTGATCTTATGGATAGACTTACCGAGTTTGCGCATCTTGTACTTATGAACATTAGAAAGAGAGATTGATAGATTTGTGCATCAATAAGGTAAAAAGTGCTACATGGGAATTAGAAAGCAAGATGCGAGAAGCTTATCCATTTCTGTTTTCAGGTAAATTTCGAGGACGAAATTTCTGTAAGTGGGGAAGAATTGTAATATTCCAAATTTGAGATACAATATTCTTAATTTATATGTTATAGAATTTTATAATATTATAATTACATATATATTAAATAAATAATTAAATTAATTAGTATAAATAAATAATGTTTTATTTTATGTTCAGTAAGATTAATAAATAAATATATATATATAGATAAACAATACGTATGGGTGTAAAAAAAATTGATAATTACTAGGATATTAAGCCTGTACGCACGATTGTTATGATAAAGTTTTAGGTGCAGGTGCAATGTGCAGCAAGGTGAATGTGCAATGTGGCAAAACATTTAAGAGGCTTAGACGTAAGCAATTACGTGAAAATAGCACAGCAGAGAATATACATTCGTGGCAAAAATTTACTGATCAGATGTGAAAAAAAATCATTACGGGGATTAAAAAAAAAATTGTACCTCAAATCCGTGATAAAAATTTCATCTCAAATCCGTGAATTCAGTAAGTCTTCCTTCTCTATAAATAGGCCTCCGTTACAGTAAAAATTAGGCACGCAGCAACAGCAATAAAATCAAAAGAGAAGAGAGAACGAGAGAAAATAGAAAAAATCACAGCGTAAGAAGATAAAAGTTTGAGACGTGTGCATTTCGAGGTAAGGGGGAGGAGAACTTTATCTCTTTAAAATTTTATTTACTACTATGTTATTTATTTATGTTATTTTCTTGTTACATTTATTTAGTGAGGTGTCCCTAACCTCATTTATTTGCTTAATCTATGTCTATTTTTATCTATAATAATTGTTAAGGTGTTCATATTTTTTTTATTGTTTAATTATATTATAGTAATTATCATTATCATTTAATTAATATGTTATTTAATTAAAGTTTAAATAACGATAAATTCTTAAATTTTTTTTAGTGTGATTATTTTTCTATGATTGACTAAATTTTGTCTTTGACTCATTTTGAAGATAAATATTGTTCTATGGCCATAGAAGATAAAGTTTGAATTATTTGTAGCTCGAGGTTTGACCTTGGGGATTTAAATGAGTAAAGAAATGAAGGTGAAATATCCTATTGTTGATTAAGGTGAAATATCCTTTTATTGGTCGATGTTATGATGATGCTCATTTATCCTGACTAGTCACTACAAGTATAATTCAAATTTTATTGTATCATGAAAATTTAATATATGATCTGTATATATATTTATATATATATATATATATATATATATGTGTGTTTAATATTGATTATAAATAATTCTGTATATTCTTTTGAGTTATTATATTTATTGGATATTGTTCTTACTCCTTTCTTTTCTTTGTTTTTATAAATTAAATATATTACAAAATAGATGGATCTACTTTGGATTCCAGATCATTTTGCAGTTGATATAGCTGTGGTATTCCTTGGAAGGAATTGGAATGTGGAGGCTATTTGATGAATCTATTACAATTTTTGTAAATTTATTTTCACTATCAATGTAAATATTGTAATAAAAGTGAAAAAAAAAATATATTGTGTAAAATAATACATTATTGTAAATATTTTAGAATGATATATCATGTATTAAATTCACAAAATATGATTGTTCTTTATCTTTATCTTTATTAAAAAAAATATATTGTTAACGATATAATTGTGAAAATATTATATAAGAAAATATATAATTATTATTATATAAATTGGGCGTTAGAATCGGACGTTATAGCTAATGTGTGAAATGCCAGTAAAAGATTTTGTAGCAATTTTTATTGCCATTAAAAATCATATTAAATGTCACTAAAAGTTAATTTTATTATAGTGATTGCACACAATATCTCAATACCCAACCATGCAAATTACCCTAATTTTATCGAAATTTAAGCATAAAATCTAAAACTTAGAATGATCTTTTCCATAATTTTATCCTTAAAAATAATCTTTTAAGAAACTCATTATTAAGAGTTAATTTCTTAAAACTAATGTATTATTTAAAAAAAATTTATTTCTAATGTCAATTAAAAAAGGAAAAGATTAAAAGAATGATTAAAAATATTAAAATTATAACTATTTTTTTTAATTCAATATGTTAATAGATATTGTGAGGACTATTTTGTTTCATTAGTGATAAAATAATATATTTGATCAGAAATTATATTTTATAAACATATATTAATTCTTAATTATTAATTTTAAAATATCATGTGAATTATATTTATAGATAAAAATAAAATATTGTGAAAATAATAATGGGAATTCTATGTTTGATTATCACCTTGTAAGGATAGGTATATGTCAAGTCAGGTCAAGTTTTGAATATATAAGTTAAACTTGTTTTACAAAATTAAAGTCTAAATTTGGCGTAATATCTATCATTGACTTTTTTATAGGTTTAATCTGGTTTTTTAAGGTCTAATTTGACCTATTAATCTATTTAAATTATTAATGTTAATTAGTCTAATAAATTTAATTTTTTTAAATAAATAAAATTATTTTTAAAATATAATTTATTCAATATTATTAAATCTTAAATTTTAAAAGAAATATAGAAGAAAATTGAATATTTTTTGTTGAAGGGACAATTCATACATAATTATGTATGTTGATATACATTCATGCATAAATCGTAAGTTTATAAATTTATAATGAAAAACATATGATTGTATAAAAAATATTTTAAATTTTAATAATTTATTTTTTTTATAAATTTATTTTTTATTTATATTTTTAATAATATATATATATATATTAATTTTTTTATTATATTATATAAATAAATAGATTAACCTATGAAGTTTAATAGATTTTTCTATAAACTTAAGTTTGACTTTTTAATAAAAATAGTTTTTTTAAGTATAAATTTAACCATTTTATTAGACAAGTTAGGATAGATCTGACTTTAAAGATATCATATCATAAACTCCTATTTAAGACTTGTGCTATTCTCATCCCTACCATCATTAAATTAAATTAAAAATAAAAATATTTCACACCAGTGTAGTACTCTGTTAATGAATAATTAGTGTAGTGGAAATTAAACTCCGGAACATGAAAGGATTGAGGATTAAATTTTGTAAAAGTGGAATCTAATTAATGTTTAAAAATGAGGCAACAAGTGGATCCGTTAATTGCTCTGCTGTTGTCTTTATATGTACTTGTAGAAGAAAAGGTACTTTGTCTCACTAAATAGAAAAACGAAAATAATAGTTAATTTTGATGGAATAAGAGTTACTTGAAAAGAAAAAAAAAAGTGAAAATGGTTAGAAGGTAATTTAAAAAGGTAAAAAAAGTCATAAAGTTATATATATCATTTGATCATTTAACTTTTTTTCTATATATGAGAAACTATTTATTTATTTTTTAAGACTTATTTTATTTAATAACTCATGTTCTATATCAAATTTTAATAATTTAATAATTAAATTAAAAAATTTTAGTACATAAATCAATTAGGCAAATTTTTTAAATATTTGGAAACCATTAATTCAAATAATCTATAAAATATTTTTATAATTATTCATCAATTTGAATTAATGAAACAAAGTATCAAATAGTTTTAAAATATTTTAAAAATTTGCAAAATTGATTTATATTTTAAAAAAATTTAATTCAACGATTAAATCATTAAAATTTAAATATTTTTAATTCAACAATTAAATTATTAAAATTTGATGTAAAATATTAGTTATTAGGAGGGAAACCTTTCCTTTCTCTATATATGTTAGTGGGGTCAAAGCATTTTGTGTCTATATATTTTATTTATAAATTTTTTAAAAATTACCGATGTTTATTAGATTAATTGATGTTGTGTTTGATACTCAAATCTTAAGGTGTCAGATTTAAGTCTTGTATACATGAAGATAATTAATTTTTATTATTTAAAATTTTAAGAGTAAAATCATATAAAAATGTGTACACCAAAATCAAATTATTATTTTTATATGTTATAAATTATATATATATATATATATATATATATATATATATAATTATGTTATAAGTACATAGTAGTCAATAAATAATTTATTTTTTAGTGAAAGTTTTTCTTTAAGTACTTTTTTAATATAAATTCAAAATTTTACTTAAAAACAACCGTGCTTGTTATGATTCGAAGTAACTACATGTTGGTATTTGGTAGTGTCTCCTTCTTTACGATTTTGAAGATAAATCACCAATTGTCCTTTTTACTTTAATGGTCTAATTTTTTTTTATTTTTTTTATTTCTGAACTGGATAATTTTTTAAAAAAATTTAAGAATAGATAAGTCGTGTTTTCTAAATACGAAATGCAACGTAAAAGTTGTATTTAAAATTACAACTTATCTATTAATAAGTTTAAGATATTTTTGTAAATTTAAAAATAAAAGTCATGTTTAATAACACGAAATTTATAAATAATCATCTTATGAAGCACGACTTGATTAATTTATTTATTTTTGTGAAACATGAAGTCATGTTATTAAATACATTTTTTTCCAAAAAAAAATAAAATAGGAGTCGTGATTCGAAACACGACTCTTTCCTCCCCAGTTTTTATTTTGTTTTTATTTTTTTAAATGTGTAATATTTTTAAAATTATAATAATATTTTTACAAAGTTATTTAAAAAATTTTAAAATATATCAAATTATATTAAATATGAAGAATATTAACTTTAATATTATAAATTTAATTAAATATTATAAAATTAAATATACTATTATATATGAATATTCATATTTATTAATAGTAATTTTTTTAATTTTTAGAAAATATACATGGTTTAGAAAATTTATTAATAATAAAGCAAATATTTTTTTAAAAATTACTTCAATTTTTAAAAATATCATAAAAATTAAAAAGGAAATAGAAAATACTACGAACACCATTTTAAACCCTAATAAAATAGGACTCTGAAGCAAATAATTTTTTACAAAATTTATTTTAATTTTTAGAAATATTATGCAATTTAAAAAAATTAAAATTGGGGAGGAGTTATGTTTTTTTTTTTTTTTAAAATGCTGTATACACAAGACATGATTCAAACCCTTGACCTTGCTTAAGGGTGGATCAACCCCTACCGCTGAACCACATGCTTAGGGTTGAGAGAAGTTGTGTTTGATTCACTACTCCTATTTTATTTTATTTTTGAAAAAAGGTTATATTTAATAATATGACTTCATTTTTTTTTCAAAAAAAATAAATAAAAAAGAAATAAAATTGTGTTTAATAAATTAATTTATACCTATTATAAAGGGGATACAGGGATATGTAACTGTTTTTAGTTTCCACTTTTTAGTGGACCATTATACTTCTTAAATAATAATAAAAATTCTTATATTCTCTTTGAATAACTATATACAACTTTTTAATATTATATTTTTGTATAATTATTACAGGCATGAAGTGTCTCGATCATTCTAGTTATTCATAAGATTCATGTTATTAAACACAATTTTTATTTTTTATTTTTAAAAAATATCTTAAAATTATAAATAAAAAAGTTATGATTTTAAACACAATTTTTACGTTATATTTCGTGTTTTAAAAACACGACTTACCCATTCTCAAATTCTTTTTAAAAATAACCCATTTAAAAAATTTTGAAATAAAATTACACATTCAAAATAAAAACGCCTCACCAGTTCACCCTGCACCGGAGCAGACTCTATTATACTTTGATTGGTATACTTTCGTGTCTCATGCTCTAATTTTTATTAATTTATTTCATTAAGTGGTAATTACATCAATATTTGAGGATTCGACATCTAACTACTTTGATTGTATTTTATACTATGTTAGTGAAAATATCTCGGATGTAAGGTAAGGTCTAATTTTTAAAGATACCATGATCTACCAATTCCTCTCAAGTCTTAACGGATACATACTTTCATTGTATTGATTGATTGACGTGTCACATGTCCCAATTTTTTCTAAACATGTACAAATTTCTTTATTATTTTCTTATCAATAAAAATAAATAAATCACTACAAATTGACATTTTTATGATTTAAAGTTATCGTAAACTAACTTTAAGATCCAAATTAATTTAAAAAATTCACAAAATGGAGGATATATATATATATATATATATATATATATATATATATTAGTTTACAGATCTAATTAAAAGTTTTGAAATAATTTATGGACCCATTGATTAATTTAACTTAAAAATATATAACAAAGATAAACCTTTTAAATTTAAAAAAATGCTAGTAATTTAAATAGATGATAAGTATTTATCCTATATAATTAAAATTTAAGCTAAAATATATATTTATCTTTTATTTTATTTTTTAAAATTTATTTTAGTTTCTAATTTTTTAAAATATTTATTTTGATCATTTATTTTTTATATTTGAATTAATTTAGTCTTTCTAAAATAATAATTATTTTCAATTTTGTGACATAATTTTGAATAACTTTTGACAAATTTAAGATGTAAAACTTGTAATATTATATGTACTTATATGAAAACCCTGAAATGTAATTAACATCTAAATACAAAAGAATTATAAACATAGTAAAAAATTTATATCTATAAATAATTAAAAATAATATAAAATTAATTTTTTTCAAAAAAATTATTTTCACCATGTTTATAACACATTTTATTTGAATTCCAATTGTGTTTATTAATTTTTGTATAATTGAATCTTATAAGACAAGTTTTAAGTATTAAATATGTCAAAAAGGATTTAAAATGACTAAAATAACTTAAATTTAAGAGATAAAAAACTAAACAAATATTTTTAAAAATGAATTAAAAAAAAGATAAAAAGTATAATTTAGCAAAAAAAATTATAATCAATTTCTATATATTAAACGTGAACGATTAACTTGTGCATAGTATTTTTAGGGATTCTCTTAACTTTTTTTCTAATTTAATTTTTTATTTATCATATTTATTTATAAATTATTATTTTTTTAAAAATTTTCAATAATTAAAAATAATTTTATATCGTAATATAAGTTATATATCTGAAATATAAAATATAATATCAATGTTTAAAAATATATATCGATACAATCTTTTTTTTATCTAATTTATATATTTAATATAATATTTACTTGTATGTATATAATTTATTATAAATTTTAATTATATATAATAAATATTTAACTTATGAAACACACATGTTAAAATTATAGTAATAAATATTTTTCTATACAGTGAATAAATATTTTAAATGAATAAATCTTCTATACTATTCATAGAGGAGATTATCCAATTTGATGTACATATATTTTGGACAACTTTATCTAATAGTCACCTCTCAAATTATACATTTCAAATTACTCTTTCTCCTCCACTATTTTTCAAAAACTACTTTTACAACTACACCTATTCAAAAACTTATTATTAATTTGTTATTTTTATTTTTAAAAAATACATGGGTATGAAAAGTTGGAGTTCAAGCTAGAATAAAAATTTCATAAAATATAATTAAGTATGTTGAATAATATATAAATAAATAAAATACATTAATATATTATGATGTCAAAATTATTAATATGATTTGTTGACTATTTATTGATGGCCTAACTAGGAGAGTAGATATAAAAATTTTCAGAGTGAAAAAAGTATAGAAATTTTTTTCACTGATGAATTCAAAAATGTAGAATCTCGTGTCAAAAATCTTCATAGAATGTGAGGACATGTTTTTGTTAATATGTGCTGTATAAGAATAAAAAAAATGACAATGGACCATATGGTACTAAGAACAAAGTTTGAAGGCACTTGAATTCTTTCAAAGATTTTGTATCATAGAAATTCGTAGTAACAAGCAATTTTTGGACTAAATTGTGAGAACTGAATTAGGCTGGTCACGTCAATAGCATTGTATGTAGTGCACTTCCATTCTTCCAATGTTTTTGACCATGTTGATCATCATCAGTCCCAAGTTTAATAATTTTTATCCGAAGCTTTAAATGATGGCACAATACACGACAATTTGTTCGTAGGTTATGATGGAAAAAGGAGATTCACCAAATGATTTGGAAGCTAAAGGATTAGGGGTGACAAGTTTTTCCTTTTACTACTAACTAAAAGCAATAATAAAACACTCATTCTTGTTTTAAAAGCTAAGATAAAAATATTTTTAACTTGAGTTTAAACCATCTTAAATTTTTAACCGAATATATCTGTAATTTATAGTTATTTTTTCAATTAGTTTTTTTTTTTAAATCTTACCCATATTTTTAGGGGATGTTTGTTTTTAATTTCAATTATTATTTTCTATTAGTCTTGTAATATTTGATAATTATTTCATGAAACAATTTTAAAAACTAAAAATAAAAAAGTACAAGCATACACACCCTTAGGCATTCTAAACATCAATGTTGTGCAACAAGATATTACATTTCTACGCCCAGTTTAAAGTTGTCACACAATTATATTAGTTGTTTAGTTTTTTTTACCTTTTGTAAAGTGTGTGTGTGTTTTTTTACTAAAAAAAATACATTTTTGTTTTTATTAAGAAAATTAAAATAATTTTAATTTATTTAAAAATCTATATAAAAAAAAAGAGTCATATTTAATATTTATTTTTAACTGATAATTGAGAAATTTTTCTGAAATTACTTCTATTAAAGAAAATCAGTTCAAAGTATTATTTTCGAAATATAATTCCTAAAACTACTTTTGTATAAGATAATTATTCTAATTCTAATTTATATAGGAATTAGATTTACTTAATTTAAAAATTTGATGTACCCCTAAATTACAAAGAGTAAATTTTATAATGATTGTATTGTGTAATTTTTTTATTGATAAGGCTATATAATCTTAAAATATGTATGTATTGTTAAATGTAACCTTTGATTTTAAAACAATAATTAAATAATAATTCTTAAAAGTATTTTTTATATGTGAGAATTAAGTTTGATATTAATAGAATAACCATTCACACATTTTGTACAAAATTGAGATAGCCTTCTTGTTTTTCAAAATATTATTTAAGAATAGTGTAAAAAAATTATTAGTTGACAATTTTTAATTTATGTTACAGGTTATTTTATTTTAAATTAATTTTTAAAAAAAAAATAAGTGAGTTGATGGGTGAACTCGTGAAATCCACGACCCATGATGAAAACATTTTAAACATTAGAATGAATAGATGAAGAGTAATCCAGTTAAAAAGTGGATGAAACAATGGTAAATGTATGTATAGAGTATACTGGCGAAAGCATGTAAGGAGAGTTTGGGGAGGCATTTCATATCATTTCTAGCAGCGTCTTTGAAAAGTTAGAAAGCTTCTTAATAATTTGGAAAAAATAGAGTTTGGTGTTTGGGTGATGGATGATATAGAAATGTAATGTCATGTTTTTGATGCGTAATGAATTGATGTTGCTCTTTGGGGAGACAACCCACCTGATTACCTCCACATATCGGAAAACAACATCATAACATAAGACTAACAACAACTACACTAGTCATTCCTTCCTCTGTTAACACTTTCATAATCTGCTCCCTCTATGTAACAGCCCAAGAACCCGCATGTAGATATTGTCCGCTTTGGCCGCAACCCGCATGTAGATATTGTCCGTTTTGGCCGCAGTCCTCACGGATTTGTTTCTGGCAATGGCACGCATGCCACCCCAAAACGCGTCTACACAAGGAAGGTATCCACACCCATATATATGGCATGCTTCGTTCTCCTTCCTAACCGATGTGGGACTATATCCACCCCCCCTCAAGGGAGTCCAGCGCCCTCGCTGGCACACCGGCCCGGGAACCTGGCTCTGATACCAATGTAACAGCCTCATATATATGGCATGCTTCGTTCTCCTTCCTAACCGATGTGGGACTATATCCACCCCCCTCAAGGGAGTCCAGCCTCATATATATGGCATGCTTCGTTCTCCTTCCTAACCGATGTGGGACTATATCCACCCCCCTCAAGGGAGTCCAGCGCCCTCGCTGGCACACCGGCCCGGGAACCTGGCTCTGATACCAATGTAACAGCCTCATATATATGGCATGCTTCGTTCTCCTTCCTAACCGATGTGGGACTATATCCACCCCCCCTCAAGGGAGTCCAGCGCCCTCGCTGGCACACTATATCCACCCCCCTCAAGGGAGTCCAGCGCCCTCGCTGGCACACCGGCCCGGGAACCTGGCTCTGATACCAATGTAACAGCCCAAGAACCCGCATGTAGATATTGTCCGCTTTGGCCGCAGCCCTCACGGATTTGTTTCTGGCAATGGCACGCATGCCACCCCCAAAACGCGTCTACACAAGGAAGGTATCCACACCCATATATATGGCATGCTTCGTTCTCCTTCCTAACCGATGTGGGACTATATCAAAAATTTTATGTTTCCATGTGGTTTGGACTGTGATATAGTCCCACATCGGTTAGGAAGGAGAACGAAGCATGCCATATATATGGGTGTGGATACCTTCCTTGTGTAGACGCGTTTTGGGGTGGCATGCGTGCCATTGCCAGAAACAAATCCGTGAGGGCTGCGGCCAAAGCGGACAATATCTACATGCGGGTTCTTGGGCTGTTACATTGGTATCAGAGCCAGGTTCCCGGGCCGGTGTGCCAGCGAGGGCGCTGGACTCCCTTGAGGGGGGGGCTGCGGCCAAAGCGGACAATATCTACATGCGGGTTCTTGGGCTGTTACACTCTAATTATTGCTTTTCCGTCTTATGTTAAATAATATTCCGTCAACACCTATATATAAAAGTAAAAGATATATAAAACCAATTTTATACATATTAAAAAAATTAGTTAAATATATTTAATTTCTACATTTTCATACAAAATTTATACTGTTTTTTAAAATATTTTTAATCATATTTATTATAGATTGGAAAAATCAAGACACTTCGTATCTTTAATAATTACACATAGATAAAATATTAAATTTTTTTGAATAATTATTTAGATAGAATATAATGATTTATTAAAAAATAAAGACAAAAACGATTACATATTCCACTCCCCTTTATTAATAGGTATAAATAATATTTTTATTTATTATTTTTATAAAATTTTATATTAAGAACATTAAAAAAATTTAAACATTTTAACCAATAATTTAAAACCAATATTGCATCTGTCTAAGTAAAACAATTATGAATTCTTTAAAAAAATCTCTAAAAGAATAATCTATATTTTTCTTAATGGTATAAGCATGAAACCAATCAAGAAACAGTATATTAAGTTTATATATATATATATATATATATATATATATATATATATATATATATATATATATATATATATATGAGGAAGAATCTTTTTATTTTAGGAGTAAGTCTACCTGGACTTATTCTGTTCAATAACTCATGTTTTATATCAAATTTCAACGATCTAACTGTTCAATTTAAAGTTTTTAATGCATATATCAAATATGCAAATTTTTAAAAAATTTGAAATCATTTCATACTTCGTTTCATTAATTTGAATCAATGTATAAAATAATTTTATGATTATCCGTCAATTTAAATTAATGAAATGAAGTATCAAATGATTTTCAAATAATATAAAAATTTACAGATTTGATCTATACATTAAGAACTTTAAATTGAACAGTTAGATTGTTAAAATTTGATGTAGAATATGAGTTATTGAACGGAGTAAGTCTAGATAAACTTACCCCTATAGTAAAAAGATCCCTCCTATATATATATATATATATATAATAAAAATAAGACAAAAAAATCAATTAATAGTCAGTCAAGTTTGTTAACATAAATTTATTATTGATAAAATAAATAAATATTTCACACTAATTAATAATATGACAAAAAGAATTTGATGATCATGCATTATCAATATAAAAAAAATATATTATTTACCAATCAAAAATCATTATTGGTATAATTTTTAATTATTTATTATTACATCTAATAATTCACCAAAATTAAGAAAAATTATTATTTTTTGTTAAAATCAATAATTGTTTTAATTTTTAGTTCCTTCCAAAATTACCCCCAAGTTAATGAGACATTTAATATATGTTTTTAAACAAATTCATTCTTAAAAACAAAAAAAAAATACCATTAATATGTTAAGAGATGTAAATTAAATGAATTTTACTTACGTGTTAAATTAAAATATATTTAAGAATAATATTTTTATAAAAAAAATTCTTAAATATATTTTTAGTCTTTCAAATTTAGAGTAAATTTATTTTTTTCTCTCTCAAATTTAAAATTGATGTTTTTAATCCCTCTAATTTCAAAATTTCTTATTTTAGTCCTTATATTCAAATTTTATTAAAAAATTTATCAAACATTATTGCATAATCTATCTATTAGTATCTTTATTAGTGAAAATATCATATTAAATTTAATTGATATTGTATAATCATCTTAATTTGTCACTTTCAGATATGTTATTGATGATCTAAGAGACTAAAACAAGATTTTTAAAAATTACAATGAGTAAAAATAATAATTTTAAATTTGAGAGACTAAAAATATATTTAAATTTAAAAAATTTAATGCTTGAGATATAATAGATTAAGTCTTATAAAAATAATCAAACCAATTTAAAATTTTGAATCTTATAATAAAAATAGAAGATCGTATAAAAATGACAATATAACACCTTAAGTCTCTAATAAAAAAACTTCAATTATATTATAAAATTAAAAGAAATGATATTTGTATAACATTATTATTATTTTTTATTTCTCTCTGTGACATCATTCATCATATTTATTATACAAATTATTGTATGAATGAATTAATATATATGTATATGATTACTCCGAGATGCATCATCTTTATGAAATATGCACCCAAAAATGATCCTTGTCCAGTTCTTTGTGGACCTGTGTTATAACAGTAACAGCAACAGAATACTTGTCAAAATCGAAGTAAAGGAAGAGATGTTCACGTGGTTTCAACAACTTCACATCCTTTCATCTTGTCACATTTTTGCATTGCCATATAAAGTTTGGGTCTGAACATCGTTTTCAAGCCTACAAATGGAGCATAAGCCCAATGGCTTAACACGTGTTAATCACGTGAACCTGACCCATCATTCGTTCGTGTTTACAAATGTGTCATTTGTCGTGATAGTTGCTGCTGTCGTGCGTGTTTCATGGGATTCTTCACTCTTTGAATTATTATAACGATCACGACCACGACCACGTATTCTTCCTCCTCTCCTTTCTCCGGAATCAATGCCAGATCTGCCTTACTTTCTTTATATAACGGTCTCAACATATTTTTTAACTTAAAATAAATTTTAAAATGACATTTTTTAATATTAAAAATATAATTTAATAAAAAAATATAAATATATTTTATTAAAAATTTATTTGTTAAGTCTTTAGAGATGTAAAATTGTTTATTAAGTTATTATAATAAAAAAATTTCCATAAATATTAAAACTAATCCACTTAATATTTATTAAGACATTATTGATCAAAAATAAAATTTAATGAATTTTAATTTTAAAAAAGTTCTTTAAATTGATGCTAACACTTCAGGAATTATTAACATTGTTCTATAAATAATATATGCATTAACTAATACATCTTCTCTATTTTTACTTTCATATTCATTAACATGTACATTATTAACTTGTTCATTCAATGAATAATCACCTATATTTTTAACTCTATTTTTCTTATTTGTTTCGGTAAATCCATTTATAGTCTCTCTTTGTGACTCAATTAACACATCAATTTTTTAATTTTTAATTTTTTCTAGTTTTAAATAACCAGATTCATATTTTCTAGTTGACATTTTAAAATAAAGAATTAATGTTTTACACTATATCAAATATATATATATATATATATATATATATATATAAATTATAAATCAATAATACAAAGAAAATGTTGAAACAATAAAATCCGATTGTGAAATGATTATTTCGCACATTTTTTTTAAGATGCTTTGTCAAATGACTCTTTCCACCAATAAAAAAAATTGTTGATCAACTTTAAATCTAGTAATTTTGAAACATAAATATCCCTTATGCATAACATAAGTTCAAATTGTTAGAATAAACAAAAATATATATAAAAAAATTCATCCGCATAACATAAAATAATTGATTAAAAATAATTACAAGATTTTAGATTATTGAATATAAAAATAAAATAACATCCATAATTTTATAAGTCACAAAAATTTGAAAAAAACTAAAAATAATTTATCAATATGAAAACAGTCAAGAAATAGTTTTAAACAATACAACATGATTACAATTTTTTATTTTATTTTTTAAAAATCGTGATAATAAGTTCATAACTTTATAACATAAATGGCAAAGGACAAACTAACTTTGTAACATTTTATAACCCTCCATTCTCTTTTACTAATTTTACTAACTTTCAATTTCATGTAATGAGTAACAAAAAAAATGTAAGAGCAATTAAAATGAATAGAATCATACAAATATGAACAATTAAAATAAAAATAAATAAATAATTGTATAAATACAACGCTAAAAATAAATAAAAAATAATAAAAGAAAAACCTACCAAATTTAGTAGCAAAAATAGTTGAGTAGATATTAAGAACAATATCACGCTATCACAATTAAGTGTTTCAACTTTCAAATATTGCAAAAACAAAAATTAAAAAAATCATTTCAATGACTATAAGTGTTACAAACAATCAAACACAAAAAAAGAGTGAAAGGCGGTAGTTAATAATAAGAAGAAAAAAAATACAATCTTGTATTGAATAATTTATACCTTTTGAAAAATGATGAACTAATATAAATTCAGACAATTGATAACAAAATAATTTAGTTATAAAAGTATCAATTGTAAAAGAGAAGAGATGAAATTAGTGAGTAATTTAAGGATTGAGAATTTGACACACAATATACGTATGAATATTATGAGAAGTTTGAAAGAATAAGAGAAAATAAATAAGAAGTACAAAGGGTTTGAGTTAATTTTTAAACAGAATTAATATTTTAAAAAAATTGTTGGACTGATTATAAAAATAATTAATATATTATCATATTTAAATAATATAAATTTTAATAATTAATATCTTTAAAAGACAAATGATGACATAGTATCTATGACTCGACTAATTATAAGAAGATATATTCATTAATTCAAATTAATAAATATTTTTTAATTAAAAAATTAATATATAAACTATGAAAGCTTAATTATTTTTTAAGGAGAGTCCAAAGAAAGGAGTTCGGCCTCATGTTTGGGCCCATCCTATGTCCCACAAATCACAATCATAGGTAGGGCTGATGTATTTCTTATTTTCAAAAATATCTTTATATTAAAAATCAAAACATTTTTTGGTTATTAAGTTTAAGGTTCATCCATCACTTCATGCATTATATATCGGTCACTGGTATTTGTTTGCAGTTAAGCAAGTTTGAACCATTTTGAAAAAAAAATTAAAATGAACTGCATACCGAATTATTTCTATATGTTTCTGATCCAGTGAAAGATGATGGAATAGATTAAATGATTTTTTTTCCAATGGCTCCACATTAGATTGCTGATTAAACTAGTAAACAAATTGGTTCACAATAATTTGATTATAAGCAAATCAGAATTAAAACTAATAATTAATTTGATCGTAATTTAGGGATGGAGGTGGATAAAATATTTTTTTGTGTGTGGGAAGAAGAGTTAGTTGTTGATATAGGCATGGTTAATACCTTGGGTTCGTTCTGCCTGAGTAAGGTTTGTTGAAACAATGGATATGGAAGGAGATTTTTTTTTTTTTAAAGGTAAATAAGGTTCCATATTTTTACTGGCTCAATTTTAATTTTAATTTTTATAAAAATGATAGATATGAAATGACACTTCTATAATTATGGAGCAACAAATTAATAACATGTTAAAAATGAGAATTCTCAAACAAAATATTATTATCCACCTAGTAATTAATCAAAGTTTAATAATATCCAATTTAATCCGGGATTTTATTTATCAAGTTGAGAGACAACAAACACACATCAAAATAATTTTATTTTTTACATTAAAATTTTTTCTTGAATAAATATAACTACCAAAGTTGAATATGTGATTTAAGATTTTATGTGTAGGCTTGATTGATATAAGGAGTATGCATTTTTCTTTTTCTTTTATTTATGAAAACTTTTGGAATATCTTTACTCCACTCAAAGTATTGAAGAGTCCTGTAAATAGATTGTCAAGTCGTTTTTTCAACTGGGATATTAGTTAGTTGGAAGTTCATTAGCAATTATTTAAAGTATTGATATACATTTAGAAAGTTTATCTTTTTTCGACAAACATCTTCTTTTTTATATATAAACTATGAATATGAATCTAACTTTTAATCACATATTATAAAATTAATTTTTAATTATGTCATATATTATTAGTGTCAACTTAGTTAATATGTGTAAAAAAAGAAAAAATTAAATATATTTTTAATCTCTCAAATTCAATATAAATTTATTTTTAATTTTTTAAATTTAAAATTAGTTTTTTTACTTCATGTAATTTTAAAAAAAAATATTTTAATCTTTATATTCAAATTTTATTAAAAAATTTATCAAATATTATTGCGTAAAATATACCTATTGATATTTTTGTTAGTAAAAAATCATATTAAACCTAATTGATGTTACTCTCAATTTGACACTTTCAGATATATTATTGATAATCTAAGAGACTAAGATAAGATTTTTTTAAAATTATAAAAACTAAATAATAACTTTAAATTTAAATAATAAAAATAAATTTACTCTAAATTTAAAAATTAAAAATATATTTAAAAAAAAACAAAATTTTGTTTCAACTACCGGATAATATCTTGTGTGATGTGTTTTTCTATGGAGGAAGATTCATCACTATTCCTATCTTGTCCAATGTCAAATTCAATTTGAGCAAAATATTAATTTGATAAGTATTTCTCCCTCCTAAATTGTCTCTAAAGTAATGAGATTATATAAGTAATTTAAAGATATTGAAATTTTTTCAAATAAATTAACAAATTTTCAATACTTTAAACTATGTAGCGTGATTTGTAATACTTTAATAATTATTTATATAATTTCCTTACTTTAAAGAACATCCGGAAGAGAGAGTAATACTTCAACACTTAGGTATATTAGGATCTTACCTAATAACATTTTTTATTATCTCCAATTTAACATTTTGTTTAAGAAGGAAAAAAATTGCATTTTTTCTATTTTTTTTTTAATATGTTGTGGGTATGATGTATTTGAAATTTTTTTGAATTATACATACCATTATTTTTACTTCAATAATTTGTTATGGATTTGTTAAAGATTTGAACATGAATATATGGTTTAAGGTTAATAGTCAATAGTCTTTTTATTAAGTGATTTAATCCTAAAACTTGTCTTTATCTTTCTCTTTGAACGTATTTAATCAACAATCGAGATAGGCTAAGAGAGGCAGCATCATATACAAACTTTATAATATTGGGTTACAGTACTAGTTGTATTCTATTTTTTAATATAAATTTCTTTACTCATAAAAAAATTAAATATATAATTTTAATATTATATAATACATTAATTAAATAAAAATATAGAATAATTAAAATTAATTAAGTGAAACTTTAAATCAGTGTAATTTTTTTAAAGATAATTTTACAATGAGTAATTAAATAACAACAATCCATAATATATATCATATAAGAATTTTATTAATTTTAAAACAAATTTAAAACTTTAAAGAATACTTGATCTAATATTATTATTCTTATCTAGTTTTGATAAGTTATTGATAAATTTGATCGATTTTTCACTCCATCAACTTTCTAGATTGTTCAAATAGAAGACTTGACCAATTCACAAAGTAGTCAAATCAATTATTCTAATATGTTTTTTAATCAAATGATGGAGGCATTAAAGTTAATATGATCAAGTTTGTCGATAAAAGATAATTCATAGGTTTATCTCAAATAATCACGACTAATCAAGGGATAGCTTTCACTGGTGATTCCTTCAAAACAAAGCTTTCACCGGTGATAAGGTGGTGAATTTTGGTAAGAAATTTATATCAATTCACACACCAAAAAATTTAATTACTGGGCCTACTTCTGACAATTAAACTCGCATATGTATGTATCCGTGTTATTCCCGACTCGATTTAAAAAAATTGTTTGGATACAGATTTTTCCTAACTTAGAAAATTGGGTTCGAAGATATAACTCTTCACCCAATCTCATTTATATATTTTTTTTACAACAAAATAACAATATACTAATTAGAATATATATATATATATATATATATATATATATATATATATATATATATTCAAATTAATATATAAATTTTTTCGTTAAGACAGTAATTATAAGACTCCACCCACGAGCCTCTCTCTCTCATTTTTTCTCTTCTTTCCATTACTCTCTTCTCATTTCCTTTTTTTGGCTGAAACATGGGTGTTGGTATTTGATTTGGAAGGTGTGGAATTATTGAGGATCAAAAAGAGTAACAAAGCTAGTCTTCCTCCCTGAAACAATTTCATTTCTCTTCTTCTTTTTCTTCTCTTCCCCGGGGGCTCGGAATCGGAATTCTTCTCCTTACGTGGTAAGGGAAGCTAGAATTTGTTGATTTTGAGACAAAATGTTTTATTGTTGCAGCAAATTGTTGGATGCATGTTGATTAAATTGGAGTGTGTGTAGAATTAAAAAGAAGAGTTTTGAGTTGTTTGAAGAATGTGATGGATTTGGTTGGATTCTTGTTGTACGTGGGTTTGTGATGTTTGTTGAGTTGCATGTTGATGATAGGACTGTTTTCTTGCAAGTGCAGGTGTTGGGTCCCTTTGGGTTGTAAGTTTTGATAGATTTTGGGTGAAAAACATGTGGGAAGCCACGGAAGGACAGAAAGTTTAATCTGAAGCGCTGAATTGAGCACTGCAATTATGTAAATAGATGACCGAATTTGGTCTTAAAGTCTTCATGAAAGTTGTAGCCGTGCATGTTAGCTTTCCAATGGTACCCGAATCATCCAAAAAGGATCTCTGAAACTCTAGTTATGACCTTTTTAGTGAGCAAAGGTCAAGCTGTTAGGATTTAGGCTAGTTGTTGCAATTTTTAAAATTTTTAACAAAGTAGATGATAGAATTAGGACTTTATGTATTCATAAGAGTTGTATTAAATATTATTATATTTCATATGAGATAAGGATGAACATGATAGGAGTAGTATAACTCCAGATATGGCTGTTTTAGTGAACAGGAGTCAAGCTGTCAGTATTAGTTGTAGTTGTTGCGGTTTTTAAAATTTTTAACAAAGTAGATGATGGAACTAGGACTTTATGTCTTCATGAGAGTTGTAGGAAATCTTATTATCTTTCATTTGAGCTAAGGATGAGAATGATAGGAGTAGTATAATTTCATTTATGCTATTTTATGTGAAGGTTGTCATTTCATACTAAGTGATTTGGTTAATGTATGTTTTTTATATGTGTAAGTTGGCTTGATAAATAAGTTGTAAATATGTAGTATGAGTTGTATTATGTGATGAAAATGTTGTATATTGATATATATATATGATAAAATGTTGAAAAATGATAAATGTTATAATAGGATGAGGAAACATAGTTGTGAGTTGACTGTGTTGTTCAAGTTGAAAGTTGATTGAGATGATGAGTTGAAAACTGTGTTGATTGTGTTGTGATGATGAGTTGTTGATCAATGAGACTAGGGGAGATATTTTAAAGTTTCTCATCCCATTGTGTGAATCGAGATAGTTGTGGTGTTCTGAGAACCCAATTTGTTGAAAAACTCTCATTGGAAAGTTGTCCCTTGGAGTAGATGATGTGTTGTTCTCCTCTAAGACTTAGTTGATCTTGTGTGTGGACAATGTCGAGGCACACGGGTATGAAACGACTATGATATAGTGGCTAGGTCAAGCTATACCGATTACAAGTGGCCAATTCGAGTAAAGTATAAAGTCAGGAACTTAGTTCCTAGCCGAGTATCGGAGGATTGTAGTATTTGGAGGATAGTCAGTAGGCTAATCTCAAATGTGACTTAGTTGAGCTAACTAATGTTGTGGTAGGCCTAAACCTAGCTGTCATATCCTGACATAGTACTATACTTCATTATTTAAGTGAAAAAGTCTGAGAAACCGTTATCGTGTTGTGAATTTTTATCCAAATTTGTTGTTTACCTAACAAGCCCAAAAAGGTTATGTGTTGTTGGTTCGGTAGGACCTAGCCACTTAGACTACTCACCCTATGTTGTAGGAGATCTCCTAGTTGAAATGCGTGATGGTGCATATGTGTTGATGAATTGTATGTGTTGATATGTTGTGAAGTTGCTATCAAGTTGTGTGTTGCCTATGTGTTGTGTGTTGCATGATGAATAAGTCATTATTGTTGATAGTGATGTTGTGTTGCAGGTTGCTTTTAAATTCATATGTTGTTTAAGTATTATGTGTTGTATGTTGAACAAGTTGATGAAGATGATGACAGTGATACTAAATTGGCTATGTTGTATATTTCATATATATGAGTTGTTTATTTTCACTAGTTTATCCTTGCATGTTTCCATGTGGTTTGAATTGCAATGATCATATGATGTATGGGAGCAGGGCATGGATAGACTGGTGTTAGCTAATGGAGGTCACTTGGTAGCAGGGGCTGGAGAATTATATTTTGCTAAATACCCTTAGTGGTAGAGTTTATTTTATAGACAGTTGTATATAATTTATGGCATGTTGAGCCACTACCGTTGGATGGTTGTAGTTTTACTTATGTTGATTGATAGTATACTATTTAGTATATATTTTCAGTTGATTTTAGTTGTTTCTCTACATTGTGACGATCAAGACGGGTCGTTATAGTAATGGATCCAGAAATTTTAAATAGTGGAGACAATACTTAAATATCGACTTGTAATATTAAATATATTATTTAACATTTTTTTATTTTTTAAATTTTCTTAAAAGATATTTTTTTGAAATATAAATATACATTATAATTACTCTTTAAGAAGTCTCATATTTCCAAAATATTGAATATTTTTTTCACTTTAAATTTTAAAAATATCTATGTAAATAATTAATTAACCATTTATCTTTTGAATCAAAATTTTAACTTTTTTTTCCTTTTAAAAATAGTATAATAAAGATTTGGTTGAGTCAGGCATCACTCCTTTACTAACTTAATAACTATAATTAATATTACATATATAAATATATTAGGAGAAAAAGTGATATACAAAGTGTCTCTATTTAAAAATAAAAAATTATTATTATTATTTAAAGGATAAGAGATTTAGAAATTAAATGTTGTTAAAGTAGGAAAAAAAATAGAGAATAGATAAATATTAAAAGATAATGAAATAAAAATTTATTTAAAAATTAGTATAAAAATAAATTAATTCAAAATTTATATACACTAAAAAGAAATATTATTTTTATTAATAGTATATATACTAGAAAAATACTTTAAAATATTAATTTATTGACTTTAATTTTTTTTACATAATAAAATACCAAAAATAATGGAGACATTTAACTTTTTTAAAATGATAAGTTAAGATATTTTATTAAAATGTATATAAAAAAAATTGATATGAAAATTTAGTGGAGGCATTTGCCCCCATAATGCTAAATGTGCATTTGTCCCTGTGTTAAGAATTATTATTATTTTTTTAATTATTAAAAATATAAATAAATTACTTTAATAGTTAAATAATTTAAATTATAGCAATAATTCAGTGATAAATTTAAAATTATACATTACCTAAAAATCTAATTTAATTCTTCAATTTTTTATTTTAAAGTTCTTTGTTATTTATTATTTTTTTATATTATTTGAATTATAATATAATTAATAGCTTAAATTTTATTTTATTTTTAAAAAGTATAAATAAACTAAAATTATAAAAATTAATTGATGAGTTTCATGTGAGTTTATCCAAATGCAATAAAAATCCAACAAGGGGGCATGAGTTTTAAAAATATAACTTTGTGCATTATTTAAACTCGAACTCACCTTGTTCTGCCTTTTATAGGGCTATAATCTACTTTGTTGTCATACCTATTTCCTATCTCTATTAGGTCCTACACACAAGTGAAGGTCCATTAAAACATGAATTCAAACTCAACACACTTGCCTATTGGACTTAATATATGGTAAATCTTAATACCCAAATTGATTACTTTCTTAATAGTTTGGCCTAAATTGTTGTGAGTTACAAATTGTGTAAATGTTAGTCGTTCACACATAATAGACACTTCAACTGGCAACTTTGGTGCTAACTGTAACGTCCAAGTTTTTATAAATTTCCTATCCATATATTTATCTCTAAATTAGGATTAATTAGCATAATTAAGAGATGATCATGAGACCTAATCTTAATTTTTTATAGTGAGGGTTCTAATGATGATGTTAGATTCTCAAAACTATAATTAATTTGTAAAATACTTTAATAATTCTACAAAGTTCTATGAAACTCTCCAAAGTGAATATCTTATCCTCAAATGATTAAATGAGTTGGAAGCTTAACCCCTAAGATATTAAATAATTTTATAAAGTTCCATAAGTCTACAAAATGTACATCTAGAATGGATTGGAACCTTAACTATTAAGATACTTAAATAATTTTACAAAATTGTAGAAAGTCCTATAAAATTCTACAACATGATGACCTAATCATTGTGTGATTAAAATGACTTAAAAAATATATTAAAAAAATCTATCAATCTAGAAGAATTGAGAATTGAGATAGAAACTGGTTTAAAAGGGAGAAACTACTCAAAAGATAAATATTCATGGAACAATGAGTCAAAATATTTTTGAGTAAATATCTGCATTGCATGAACATATTGCATAACATGAATTGTCTTATGTATGAATCGTTTTAGTTTTTCTTTATTATGTTTGATATTTATTGATTTAAAATTAAATGACTAATTCTATAAAATTTTGGAACCTTAAAATTCTAGGAATTTTACTATGCAGGAAGATAAGAGAAACAAATAGAAGAATTGTTTGATGTAGTCTAGGCATTAAGAATTTTGGAAATGTTTGGTTGTATATGATAAAATATTAGAATTTTATTACGATAAAGAATATAGTTTGAAGTATATTATAATTTTGAATAACTTTACATTTATGTTATAACACTTTAATAAATGATATATAATATGTTTTAGTTTAAACTAAAATTCCTATATATTAAATATCTTAATAATTCTTTTAAATAAAGAAAGTAAGAGTATTAAATGTAATTTGAAAGGGGTTACACTAACAGCCACCACAAAGAGAAAAAACACCGAATAAAGCCTCCATCCTATGAAGCATCGAGATCTTTGCAAAATGTCAGACTCGACACTTGTCTGACACGCTTTTAACACATGTTTAACACTTTTTTATTAGGACTGTTAAAATAGATCAAGTTGACTCATTTGGCCTGACCTACCTCAACCTACTTTACAAGTAGGTTGACTTGGCCTGACCCACTTGTGTTAATACCTAAAATTTTCTAGTTTGGCCTGACCCACCATAGGTTGTTGGGCTAAATGGGTAAGTCCACAAACTCACCTAGTTTTTTTAATAAAAAAACTTCAATCTAAAATAAAATTATCAAATTAAATATTATGCATAGGACATTAAACTTGATTTAAAAAAGTGTGCAACTTTAAATAATCAAAACAAAAAAAATTATAGTCATTGTGTGAGGACCCTACTTTCATTTTCTCATTTCACCCTTACTCACTTCAGCCTCACTCACCTTCCCTCACTCAAGACACTTCTTTCCCCCAAAACTCTCACACTTTTCTCTCAAATTTTCTGGTGGTGAATCTTGGTGGCCGTAGGTACAAGTGGTGTGGGAGCTGATTCCTTGAGCTAGTTCTTCCTCTCCGTTCAAGTTCTTTTTCACTTTTCTTCTCCTTTCAAGTTCCCGGAAGCTCGGAATCTTTGCCCGAGGTAAGGGAAGCTAGTTATTTTACTGTGTTTGGCTAGGACTGAGTGCGTATACTCATTTGTTGTTGGATGATTGCTGGCTTTTGAGCTGAGATGGTTGAAAAATGGGATTTGGGGTTTTTCGGAGTTTTGATAAAATTTTGGGGTCTTTGATGATTTGTGGTTTCATGTTGGAAATGAGCCGTTTTTGTTGATGCTTGATGAAAAAGGGAACTTTTAGATGGTTTGCATGTTGGTTTTCTGGCTGTTTTTGCAGGATTTGGTTAAGCTTTTCAAAAATGGAGTGTTGTTGCTGAGCTTCGCGCCGGGCGCGTGGCCACCAGTGGACTCCATTTAGGCAAGCCGTCGGGTGCAATGATGGGTGCGCCGGGTGTAACACCCTGAATTTTCTTGTTGATTATTATTTATTAATTAAAGGGGTTTTATAGAGGTTTGTATTAATTTAAAATTATTTATGAAATTTTTATAAATTATATTTTTTAGGCTGGAACGGGCTGTTCCAAAAGTGGAACGGGCCGTTCCAGATAATGAAAATAAGTTATTTTTGAGGGACTAGAACGGGCCGTTCCAAAAGTGGAATGGGCCGTTCCAAAGAAGAAAATTACTCATTTTTGTATTTCCAGAACGGGCCGTTCCAAGGTTATGAAATTACCTAAAGACCTTAGTTGGAAACGGGTCGTTCCAACTATGGTCAATCAGTGTTAACGTGAACTTCAGAACGGGCCGTTCTGCTTTTTGAAACAGGCCGTTTTGTTTTTTGAAACGGGTCGTTCCGATTTTGGAACGGGCCGTTCCAGTTGCTAAATTTGCCTATGTTCGAAGGATCCGGAACGGGCCATTCCGAATCCAATACGGGCCGTTCCGGGGACCCCAGGATGCCTATAAATAGGGACTAGGAGGGGGTGAAAAATTATAACTGAGTGAAAAGTGAAAATTCTAGAGAGAGAGAGAGACAGAGAAACAGAGGGAAAGAAGGAGGGAATCTAGAGGAGGAGGCTCTGCCCAAGTTTCAACTCCGCTTATCCAGGTAAGGGGGGAGTGAGAAACCTCGCTCGGGGGTGTGGGGATTGTTGGATAGTATGATTGTCGGATTGGCCCCCAATCCCTTGTCGTTGTTCTGTTTGATTTTCTATTTACTCTACTTTGTTCTTTGTTGAAGGTGTTGTTGTTCTGTTTGATTTTCTACTTACTCTACTTTGTTCTTTATTGAAGATGTCGTTGTTCTGTTTGATTTTCTATTTACTCTACCTTGTTATTTGTTGAAGTAATAAATGAGTATGAAATTAATGTTAATAATAAATGAGTTTTAATATGAATAAGAATGCTCTCTGAATCTCTATGAATACCTATGCGGACCTTATGAGGAGTATTTATGACATGACCATGGAAATATGGACAATGACATGAGACCTAAGAATGGACTATTGAGACAAGCTGTGATAATAAGAATATGAAAAATAATGACATGATGTACTTGATGAAATCTTGTAATAAGTTAAATGTTGAGTTCATGAAATAATGATTGAATGACATGCATCATATGCATATATTACTCCAGGTGTGCCGCTGAGGCCGCATACCAATGATGCTAACAAAGGTGTACCTTAGGGTCACTGGTGATGTAACATGCTAACAAGGTGTACCTTAGGGTCACCGGTGATGTAACATGCTAACAAGGTGTACCTTAGGGTCACCGGTGATGTAACAAGCTAACAAGGTGTACCTTAGGGTCACCGATGATGTAACAAGCTAACAAGGTGTACCTTAGGGTCACCAGTGATGTAACCAGGTGTGCCTTAGGGTCACCAGTGATGATATGTGAAACTTCCTTATGGCGCCACATGCATGTATTTATGAGTCGAGTCCAGGACATCATAGCATGATAAATAAATATGTATGTGATATTTGATTATTTATGTGTATTATTTACATGTGACTTATATTTGTTGTGCGTGTGTATGCTATCTAACCTTTATTTCTTCACCTAAAACTGAGTGAGAAGTTTCTCACTCCCTTGTTATTTTTGTATATGTTTAAATTATGTTGTAGGTGATCAGCATCATGAGGCTTAAGGCTTCAGTTGGGCATGCTCTGATAGGATGTGACATCGGGCATAGCTAGGCTTATTTTGGATGTTATTGTTTTAAAAAGCTTTAATTTTCTCTTCTTTTGTAATTTTGAACGTTCTTGAGAAAAGACCAAAATGTATATCTTTGTTATATTATTTTTATTACATGAATTGAAAGTTATAAATTAATTCCTAACTAGGAGGCACTGCCACCTTTGCTGGAATTAATCTATATTTTCTTTTATATGATTTTCTTGAATCTTAATACTTACAAGACGACTTTCTATGATTTATGAATTACGAATGTGAATCTTCTACTTTATGATGTTTGAGACAATTGTTTTATACATGAAAGATGGTATCAAATTATGAAAGATTTTATTTACTCAAATACAATAAGATAGTATTTTGTGTATTAATGTTGGGGTAGAGGGTGTCACACCGGGCGTGCTTGCGAATGTGGGTCTCTAGCTGGTCCGCGCTGGGCGTGACTTGAACCGCGCTGGGCGTGACTTGAACCGGAGTACACCGGGCGTGGAGATGAGATTTTAATATTTGCTGGTTAATGTTATTTTATGATAAGATGAGTTGAAATAGATAAATATGATGTGGTGACTAGTAGATAATGATGTTGATGATGTTGGGCTGTATCAGATGAATATTGTTGTAAGATGTGTTGATGTGTTGTAAGATGATGTGTTGTGTTGTGTTGTATGTTGGCTGAGTTGCTGTAGGCCGTGATGGCTGAGTTGTTGTAGGCCGAAAGACTGAGTTGTTGTAGGCCAAAAGACTGAGTTGTTGTAGGCCGTAAGGCTGAGTTATTGTAGGAGATCTCTGAGTTGATATGCGTGACGACACATTGTATGCTTATGGATGATTATGCTGTAAGAATTGACGGGATGCATATTGATGAAGTGTTGATAATTGTAGTTGTTCTTATTACTTAAATCTTCCTATATATGGTTTCTTTTTATGCTAGCTTACCCTTTTTTTGTTTCCATGTGATTGGACTGCAATGATCATACTATGTATGGGAGCAGAGCAGGGATAGGTGGTGTATCTGTAGCTGGTAGGTGGAGCTGACTCCTTTTGATGCTTTGTTTGTTTCAGCCACTTGGCATAGTGGCTTTGGATGTATTTTTGTGTTGTACACCCTAACTCTAGTCGGATTGGGACATTTGTATATACTTATATTCTAGATCCTATATTTATATACTCGTTCTATTCTGTCTAGTGTTTTCGGTGCGCTGTGGTTGTGAGTGTAGTGGCCAGTCGGGTCGTTACACATTGGAGTGGTTATTCGTCAATATTAAACCTCATTAGAGATTTGAGTAAATAAATCCTTATCAATTTTATGTAATTTAATATCAACTTTATCTTCATCTATAAAAAAAAATGATACCTTGTTAAAATAATACATATATAACAATAAGTGGTTAAGTGGACCATTGGTTGGTTGGGCTAATAGAGATGTAAATGGGTTAGGTAGACAACCATACCCATCATGGGTTCAACCTGGGTGGGCTATGTTAAAAGTGGGCCGAGTTGGATTTTTTGACTAATTATGAAGTTCTTGATTTTTTAGCCCGACTTGACTTGTTTTCGAGGTAGACCAAGTTGATCCATGAGTTAAACCCATTTTGACAATTCTACTTCTTATTATGTCACAATTAATTATTATTTTTATTTTGGCTTAGATATTTCTTTAACACAACTTGAACATTTGAAACAACTTAGACACGAGTTAAGAAAGTGAGCCAATACTTATTTTTAGGTAAATACTTAACTAATACTAATATTATAATTTTCTTTTTAAAAAGTCAGTTTATTTTATCAATATTGAAGGATTGTAATTAATTTTTTGAGACTCATTTTCATTTAAGAACTACTAATTATTTTAACTTTTAAGAGATAGGTTCTTATTCTTATTTATTTTTCTTTTCCATAAAGATTGCATTGCGAAATGATCCATTTTAATATTCTATTTATAAAGGTTGTTATCATATGAAAGTTGTAAAGTTTACTAATTTTGTTTCTACTAAGTAAATATATAAATCTAAATTCTCAATTAAAATTTTTGTCATGTTGGCAGAGAATATAAGAGAAGAAGTATTGTGTTTATAATACAAAATAATTTATAATAATTATATATAATAAAAAATTATTTTATTAACTATTTACTATCATTTTTGAAAATTGAAACATGGATGATAAATAAAAATTATTGTTATAATAATAATTATTTTATTATTTTTTTAGTCAAATTATTTTTCATTATTGGAATAGTGGGAGAGAGGAGACTTTATTATCATTTTAATTATTTTAGGGAATGTAATCAATTAGCACCGAAGTGCTAATCAATTTTTTTTATGTGTGTATTTTGTTAGAAGAGGGGATAACAAAGTGTGTTAAAAATGTATGTTAAAAAAATTGCATAATTGATTATAGTTTACCACATAATTGTTTATGTTGTACTTTTTGACGCATTTCTTTATTCTTCTGCATATTCAAAATTTACTCGCATTACTTCACAATTTCACGAACTATCACTGCATCAAATGAAGGTGAATAGTGACTTACCACTTTTTTTGCGGTTCTGCATTATTTTTTGTTTTTACCAAACGCGTTGTTAATATCATGTGGCAGGCTTGCAAAGTAAAGATAATATTCAATTCTGGGTTCTATTAGGCGACAAACTTGACTTATCAAAAGATTTTAGGTGGTGTACTTTCAATATATTATTATGCAATGAGTTGTGGCAAGTAGGTCAATCTTCTGCAGGAACAAATGTTTGGGACCCAACGTAAACATGCAAGTCCTGAAATGCTACAAAAATAACCAAAACGTGCACCCAAGCAAACCTGGCAAAGGGAACCACTGCGTTGATTTAAAAAGGGTCAACTGGTTAAAAGAGAATCCACATTCTACATGTAGACCTAGAACATGTTTTTTTATCATTAAAAAAAAAAAAAAGAATACACATCCCAAAACACCAAATCTAAAAAAACGAACACAGTTTTGTGAATTTCTAACACGAAATCAAACATACATATATAGTCATGCATGTCCTCTTTAGAATTCCAGACTCAATTTTTTAATTCAACTAGACACAGTTACGTGTCTCTCTATTTCACCTCCCTATATTTTTTTCAATCTTTTCTCTTAGATATAAAATGGGGCATTTTTTTTTATATCAAAATTACAATAATAACAACCTTTAAATTGAAGACTTTATGTATTTTATGTCAACTCCATATCTATCTTAATTCTATATCATTGAGTCAATTTTAAGCTGTTTCGTTTTGAAAATGGTAATATACGAATCTTAGAAGAGAAAAAATAAGTTCAAAATAATAAACAATTGGGGGAGAGAAATTTTTTATATTAATCCATTCAAAATATCATCAGACTACATTCAGGAAATGAGTATAACTTTTTTTAATGTAAAAAAATTTAGATAACTTGTTAGCATCATAATAAGTCAACAAGACTTTATAAATACTTACACATTATCGATTAATAAAATATAATTGAACTCATAAAAGATATGAGTTTCATCCTTACAATTCTTAGATCTTATTTAATTAATTGAGGTATACTCCAATGAAATTTAGATTAGCTTCATTCATGACTTATTTTTTTATTTATAGAAAACCTATCTTAATAAGGGTTTCTAAGTTAACTTAATAAAATATTATTTCTTAGAAATATACATTACACCACGTTTGTCGCGTGTTTTTTTTTTTATTTGAAGAGAAGAGATTTTGGAAGTGGTCCAGAAAAGGTGAGTTGGAAAGTTCGTAAAAAGCTTTGACTCAGATGGATAACGCACCTTTGGAGCAAGCAACTACCTCGGTTGAAACTTGAAAGCCAAGAAAAACACGAAGGGAAGTGGTTTTCACTTTTCCACGAGTACACGCCTCAAAGAGAGGCTTAACAAAAATAATATATATTCTAATAAAACAAAATGGCCATCATCACATTTCTGTTCCCTCATACACCGAAGCGTCAAACGCAAACTCTGCAACGGAGCTTAGGATTCCGCGCTAAGAAATTCGACGAGGTGAACTTTGAATTCCGATTCTCGCGTTTTCCTTTCTATGTTTCTCCTTCTTTTAATGATGATAATAGTTCTACGTAGCTGATAATTGACCGCTATCACCGCCGATTCAGGCGAATTTGATTCCGGCATTACGGTGTCGTTTCGAGTTTGTGATCGTTGATGTTGTGAATTGGATGCAACTGTTGCTGTGGAATTTTCGATCCTATCGGTTTTTTCTTTGGTCATTGAAAGTCGTCGTGATTTTGGCTTCGATCTTAGGAGCAGAACAAGTTGGACGCGGAACAGCGTTTGCTTGTGTTATAGTTATTGTAGTCATTGCTTGTGTTATTGGACTAGCTATGAATGCTTGATTAGAGAGAAGAGGTATGTAACTTTGCGTTTCGATTTTAGGTCGCAAATTGTTAGGTATTACGAGTGGAAGCACAAAAGTGTTTATGGCGACGTTGGTCTTATTACTGATGATTTATTTCGTAATTAGTACTGTATGTGACTGCCGTGTTTGCTCGAATGTTGAGATTTAACCACATTTTGGCTCTACTTTGGGAATCATTAGAAGGAAGTCGTAATAAATTTCATGTTGAAAAAACATAATGAAGATGTTAATTTGTTGCATGAGCTGCTGAAAATGACACCAGAATATATATGCTAATGATATTGTTTTCTTGTGATATTTTATTATTGACAAAGAACTGGTGTCGCTTCGGGTGCTGTGGTTTTTGCTTTAATTCGCTTTAATCCTATTTTTTTTACCTCTATTGTCTATTGTTTATTTACTTATGTTGATGTTGCTGGTAGCAGGCCTGTAAATATGGGTAATACGGAATCAATGTATGAATCCCAAGATAATTTTTACCAACGTCCCCCATCTTATGCTGGGAATTCAGTGAATGATAGCTATCATGAACCCTCACCTTATGCTGGGAATGTGGAGAATACTACATATCATCAACCATCTTCTTATGCTGGGAACTCATCAGATACAAGCTATCATCAATCCTCTACTTATGGTGGGAGTTCAGGAAACACTCGCCATCAACATAAGCGGCAACCCACATATATAGCTGATCATTTCAGTTCACTGGATCAGGTTACCACTGCTACTTTTGCTTAGTCATTTAGAGAGGATAGGCAATAGCGATTTTAGTGGAATAAGGGTAATCAATATTGGTTAACTTGATTGACTGTACCTGGGCTGATGTTCATGCTAAGTCATAAGTATTTGTAGAGGTATCATGCTTATAGAAGATATATTTCAGGTTGTTTCTGCTCTGAGAAATGCTGGTTTAGAATCTTCAAATTTAATAGTTGGTATTGACTTCACCAAAAGCAATGAGTGGACAGGTTATTCCATTTCCTTTTCGATATGAAATTAATATTGTAATGTATACATGTCAGTGAATATAGAAAAGTCTCACTTTGGTAATCGTAGGCAAGCACTCATTCCATCGAAAAAGCCTTCATCATATTGGAAACACTCCTAATCCATATGAGCAAGCAATATCCATCATTGGCCGTACTCTGTCTTCCTTTGATGAAGATAATCTGATACCGTGTTTTGGATTTGGTGATGGTGAGTAGCTGTTTCTGAAGTTAGACAAATGTTCTGTGTTATCTCTTCTGTTGATTTCAGCGAATTTACTTTTGTAGCTTCTACACATGATCAGAATGTGTTCAGTTTTTATCATGATAATAGATTCTGTCATGGTTTTGAGGATGTACTTGCACGCTACAGAGAGATTGTTCCATACTTGAAACTGTCAGGTTTGTTTTACGACATTCTGTTCCTTGCCGGTTATATTTTTCAATTATGTGACAAATATTTGACTTTGCAAGAGAGAGAGAGAGGGCAGGAAGTGTATTATGATTTATTGTGTATGACTAAGCTCATCATAAGTTTAAATTCTTACTTGCCTCTGAACCCAGGGTCCGTTAATTGGGACCTAATCCTTGTTAAGAACAATGATAGAGGATGAGCTACTGGTTCTAGACCTGTTTGATGCTATGGTAATTCTATACATTTTTGGCTAACATAAACCGGAAGAGCTCTTTGACTGAAGATGCTGCAGGATATTTCCTGTATAGACTTCCCAATTTCTAATTCTATGTCATCTCCGTAAACTCTACTTTGACAACTTTTTTCAGATTTGCCCAAGCTCCTTCTAAGGTTAAGGTTTTTGCTTGGATGGTGGATTGGTGGTACAAAATAAGATCATAACAGTAATGAGTTGCTACTGTGCATAGGCCTTGTAGTGCCCTTTCTCCTGACATTTATGTTATGTGCTCGAGATATTACAAAAGAGAAAAGAAAAAAAAAAAACTTGAAATGTGAAGTAACTTGATTCATAAAGTAAGGAGTTTGTACTGTCTGGATAATCTTGATTCTGTGCACCTTATTTGGTATTCTTCATTTCTATCCAATATCGTGGTTAGGGAGAAGAAAGGACTCTAAGGAGAATAAGGTGGTTTGGTGTTGTTCTTTTTCAGCTCGAGTGTAGTGCGTTTGGCTGGAGAGAAATTTCAAAATCTTTAGCTGAAGATCTCTTCCAACTACTCATCTTGGTGCGGGTAGGCTTATTTTAGCCTTCTTGTAGAGTTCAACTCTTTAGTTGTGTTAAAAACGTAAACTATCTATTAAATATCAACTTAAATTAGCATTGTATCTTGGAATATTTTAACATATCTTAGATGATCTCTTATGAGTGGTGTTTCAGTCGACAAAGAGAGTTCTATTACCTAAACATTCAATGAGTAAGTAAAAGGCTAACCTATCTTCGCGTAAACTTCCTCTTATACCCAAGAACCCATTTCTCGTATTTTGGAGGCAGTTTCTTTCCACCATCTTAGCAGAAAACCACCATACCTTGACACTCAACCTATTCACAAGCAACACTATCTTTGATAACTGCTCATTCTTGTAATGTTAATGTGGGACGTCTTTTTTTCTCATCTTACATTGTTTGGCACATTATATATTTAGTTTATTTTCTGGGATTAATTATTACAAACTTACATTAGGAAGATCTAGCTTGTGGGGGAGCACGTTAGAATACATTGAAAATAGCTTATAATGTGATTATTGTATCTTAAATTATTTTAGAGTATCTTAAATGATATGTTGCAAGTGTTCTTTTATTTCATTATATTTCTTTATTCAATTAGGATTAAGAGTAAGGATTAGTTCGATGTAATTTTTTAATCCATCATCACACACCCAATATTATATTCTATTAGTAGGAGTTTGTTATTTTTCTTTCATCATTCTCTGGCTAAATCCCTAATTTTGACCAGTTGTATTTGGGGAGTTTATATGCAAAAAGACTACATTGATTTTTCAGTTGGTGCATCTTCTTTTTAATTATAACACTTCCCTCATTTACAGGTCCAACATCATTTGCCCCTGTAATCGATGCAGCAATTGACATCGTGGAAAGAAACAATGGTCAATATCACGTTCTTGTCATTATTGCTGATGGACAGGTTTTATCCATTTTTTTTTGCCATTATTTTCTGGTCATGGCATGATTAAATTGTTTTATTCTACTTCTCTTTTTGGTTTTTCTAAAATGTCTTCTTTTTTTAGGTTACCAGAAATCCAGATACACCACGTGGGAAGCTTAGTCCACAAGAACAAGCTACCATTAGTTCTATCGTTGCTGCAAGGTAGACCAACTTCTTTTGTAACCTCTTGTTGTTTATGTATCTGTCCTAAATGTGGAGCAGTTTTGATTATCAGTCACTATCCTCTGTCAATTATTTTGGTTGGAGTTGGAGATGGACCATGGGATGAGATGAAGCACTTTGATGATAACATTACTGAGCGCTTATTTGACAACTTTCAGGTACTTGATAGCACTTGAAAGTTCAATATTGTCTGTTTTCATGGTAACTTTACCTTTGATAGTTGGAGATAAGAAGGATTAGAGTTTGGCATGACATTGGCAAACTTGATAGCACTTCAGCTAAACCAATATCATAGGTTGTAATAATTGGATATTAGGGAAATAAATGTTTTATGAAGCTGTTCTGTTAGTCGAGACTCGAGACAGACAATATGGAGATCTATTGTCTTGAAATTAATAAATCATAAATATTAAATGACTACCAACACGGTTTACCTAATGTCTCCTCTCTCAAAAAAAAAAAGAAGGTTTACCTAATGTCTAAAATGAAGCAAGGACGACATGGGTTACGATGATAAACCTTTTTCCTTTTTTTCACTTATTTAAAATTCTATCCATAACATTCACTAAATTTCCATCCAGGTTCCAGTCGATAGTTTATTTAAGTGTATTTTAAAGTCTGTACTACTTTTAGTTTTTAATCTTTAAACTTGTATGAATGTTAAAAACATAATCTTTTTTCTACAAAAAGAAAAAAGTAAATTTCATTCCCTCCTTTGAGAAAAATATTTAAATTACAATGTCTTCTATTTTAAAATAAATTACACTGCCCTCTCGAGAGAGATTAACATATATTTTGCTCTAGTTTATTTTATTTAAGCGAGCCTTTTAGGGTTAGATGTTCTCTCTACTACTCTCGGCGTCATTAACAACTAGTTTTGAACCCCTAGTTTCAGATTTAGGGCTTTTATAAGATAAAATGAAGATTTTTGGGAAAATTTCCAAAATAATTAGTGTTAAAACTTTAGTTTTAATAGTTTTAATTTTCTAAGGTCTTAAAATTGGCAATAGGGTGTTCAAAATGAGTTGCCAGTGACAGTTAAAAGTTGTAGAGAGGGAAAATGTCTCCGGAGGCTCGCTAATACGAAGTTCCTCAAAAGAAAATGCAATTCACCTAAATAAAAAAGTAGGAGAGACACATCTTTTATTGTTAGGTTGAGCACATTTAAATTCCTAGATGTGGATGACAACCAAGCCTTTGCCCACTAGGTGGAATTGGTTGCATAGACCAAATAATGTCAGATAATTTTTGTAAACCATGTTTATAGTTAAATCATTAACCTCTAAATCCTTTTAAAGGTTTTTGAATATAGTTTTTTTCTATATCCTACATCTAGCAATTTGGCTACCTTCAATATAATTTACTCTCCTAATAGGGATTTCTACAAGTCTTCTCTAAACATATCCAAATCTCGTAAGGCAACATTCTACCATTTTTATTTTTAATTCTTCAATGTGAAAGTGACAATTTTTTAGGTTGTTAACAAAGAATTGAAAAATATATTAGCCAAGTATTTTGTAGTTCTGTGAAAATTGTTGTATAAATTATTATGCTAATTCTAAGGCTTCCTGACATAAAAATTAAAACTAGTAATCCTTCAATTTCATGCTCCACTTAAAACACCAATCTGGCACTAGTAATTGTTCTTAGAGCTCTTCTGTGAAAATAACAATACCTTGGTATGTAAACTAGTGGTGATCAGTTTGAAAGTGTGACTAAAGGACTGGATAATCTCAATAACCCATTCTTAATTCCTTTATTATTATTATTTTCCTTCTTTTATTGATGAAATGGTATATTAACTAATTTGTTTTCCTTTTTATTCCCTTAGTTTGTGAACTTCACAAAGATCATGTCCGAGAACACAGAAGCATCAAAGAAGGAAGCAGCATTTGCCCTTGCTGCCCTTATGGAAATTCCATTTCAGTATCGAGCAGCTCTAAATATACAACTTACCGAGTAAGCCCTGAATTAAAGGTATGATAAGTCTATTGTATTCAAGGATCCCTGACTGTCAAATCCATCTGATGTAGTAGAGAATCAGTTCTTCATCCACATAAAAGACCTCTCCCTCCACCCAAGGAAGTAATAGATCATGATAATGCACGCTTCGCGATTCCTCAACTGACAAATTTTGAACCAGTGGAACCGACGGCTCCAGCTGGTGCCGAACCAGTATGTGTTCCTCGCTCCTCCCTGTTAGCTTAATTTTTATTCCCATAGATTCATGTTGAGATCACTGAGCCTATGAAATTAATGTCTTTCCTTTTTTCAAGGTATGCCCCGTTTGCCTAACCAATCCGAAGGACATGGCTTTTGGATGTGGTCATACGGTAAGTCTGTTTAATGAACCTATTATTGTTTATAGCTAATTTTGGGTGAATAGTAGAAATTGAAGGGAATTTAGGTTATATTTTCATATTCTAATTTCTTGTACTCGATAACAAAAGTAAGAAGAAAAATCGACTAGATGGGTAGATTACATATATCATTATCCTTTTCAATAGATCTCGTACTTTTGATGAAATTTCAAAGGAAAATGAAAAGGATGATCGTCCCCTGCTCGAATCAAATAAATAAATAAGTAAACATTTTAACACTATCATGTTCAAGGATAGATTCAGAAAACATGAGGGGAAGGGTGGGAAAATTTTTTTTTTGACAAATTGATAAAGAGAACTCTTAATTTCATCATCTAAATTTACCTGATTTACCACATTAGTTAAAAAATTATGGTCGCGATATTATTACCTCAGACTTTATCACCAAATAAGAGATTTTGCTACCAAATTAGTTTCTTAGAAAAAACTTAATCCGTCGCTCACCTACAAAACCCAACATAGTAGATAGTTGGGTCTTTAAGCATATTTGTTAGGATTCAACTCCTGAACATGTTTGAAAACTTGGTTTAAATACATTTTTGTCTCTTAAATATAGTTGTGCAATTTTAGCCCTTAACATTTAATTGAGCAATTTTAATCCTTTACCTATTGCACTTGTGTTATTTTGATTCCTAAATATTTAATTGGACAATTTTAGTTTAGAGTGTTCCAATTGTAAGATCCATTAAAAATGTAACACTAATGGATAACATGATATATCGATATTTCTAATTAATTTTTCTCTAATATAATTATTTTCTTATAAAAGCATATTAATATATACTAATTTATATTTATGTAAGTATTAATTTACCTATAAATATAATAATAATATGATCGATATTAATTTATCAATATTATAATACTAATAATATATATCATTTGATACATAAATGAAAATTATAATATATGTAATTTAAATAGGTCTACTATTGCATAATTCTAAAACATTATATATATATATATATATATATATATATATATATATATATAATATTTTAAAATTATTAAATTTTTAATGGAATGTATTCAATTTGTATAACTGTTATACTTATAGAACTAAAATTATTTGATTAAAATCTTAGGAATTAAGATTGCACAATTACAATATTTAAGACATCAAAAACACAATTAAACCTAAAAATTTTAAGAAATAAAACTCACTAGTAATTTATATCACTAACGGAAATAATTTTCAAATGTCAACTAGGAGATACTGTTAGCGCACAACACAGATTTTAGGCATGTTTGAAAATTAATTATGAAGAAATAGTCATTTATTTTTTAAAATCTCAGGAAGCTTGGCAAAAATAAATGATTTTTCTTAAATTAAGCTAATTCAGAATAATGTCACTAATCCTTCAAAATTCGAAAATGTCATCACACGAGTTTTTATGAAGGATTTAAGTGATGACAAATAACTTTATTTAAGAACTAAAAGAATGACAAAAAGAACGAGGGCCTAATGTGGTTTGTTTTGTAAGACTACTGTGATAATGCATATAACTATATAACTTAAAGACAGCCAAATTCAAAATACTGTTATTTACAAATTAAAAGATTATTTAACATATGAGGAGTGCTATTAACACTCCTTTTAATACACTCCTCCTAACACACTTTTATTGATTATAATTTTTTAAAAATTACAAAATCAAAAAAGAATCATTAAATATGGTGAGATTTTATCAAATTTAGTATTTTTCAATAAAATTTAACTCATTAAAGTGTTTAAAAGAGTGTTAGAGATTGTGTTGTTAACATTTTTCATTCAACATTCGTATGATATTGGAAAAACTACCTAATAAAGTACTAAATGGTTAAAAAAGGTATTCTATTTTCACCTGTATGTGAAGAGAAACAAATGCATGTCCGTGTTTTATCTGCATTTAAATCGAACATTGATTTTCCCTTTATGATGATGTAGACTTGCAAAGAGTGTGGCTCGACATTATCTTCATGCCCTATGTGCCGGATGCAAATCACAACTCGCTTGCGATTGTACACTTGACTCAGGTTTTTACGTCATGTATTTCCGTCATACATGATGGCTTAAATATCTCTTAACCTTTTCAGAATGTGATGTACAGATATTTTGGGTGTAAAATTCTTTAATAAAATGTCTCGTTAAATTCCGGAGATTGACGTACTATTTCCTAGTTACCAAAAATAAATTTATGACATACTTGGTAAAACGGAAGTTATCCAGGAACATACGAGGGTGGCTCCGACAGATACATACAATATTTAACCTTGTTTCTTATTGGTTTAACTTTAAACTAGTTCTAGAAGCATAAAAAATATAGAAGCTACTTATATTAATTCCATTTTGGGTTAAAAATTATTTACGCAAAAACACTGCCTTCCACAAAGTGTCTTGTTATATTTATATACAAAATAAACTAGCAATCTGACTTGTGTTGGTTGAAACTGTTATATTAATCACGCACCAAAACATTATCGGAACATGAGGCAAATGTCAATTACTATGATATGATAAAAACTCACTCGACTAATTGTTTTAGAACACCCTCTTACTCTCTAGGGAAGCATCTACAAATCTCATCTCACTGACATGAAAAGACTGCTTTGCATCGAACTATATTTTTGTGAACATCAAAATAGTCCAGTAGTTACTGCTGATGTCATCCGATAACTAAATTCTCATTCGAGGATTCCACACGAATCTTTCGATTAGCAAATTCTGGGTTTACTCTCACTTATAAATGTCAGGATTGCGGAGCGTCCATTGGCTTCCGAGATCCGCAACGCAAATTCTGCACATGAACTGAACCAAAAGCTAGGCTCTTGGCTACATGTATCTCCTCCAGTGGTAGAAATACGGTCACAAGAGCTTGTCCTAGAGGTTCTCCTTCCCAAAACTAGCAAATTTAACGATACCTACAATTGGAAGTTATTTATTATGTCAACCCAACAAACAGACCTGGTATGGAATGGACGTGCATGTGGATATAAGTACCCAAAAAAAGTATAGAAATTTCAAATGATACTCAGAATTCAATCCAGTTATGATTGACAAAATTCATAATGCCTCAATTTTTTTAGTTTTACTATATAAAATATGACTACTCCCTGAGATGAAAGGAATAATGTTACAGCTATTAATGGGTTAAATTCCTACAGGTGATAAGACGAAAGAGAGAAAAAAAGGACCTTAACAAAATCTTAGAAGTTCCATCGGTCCAATTGCGACCTTGCTTCGGCCATATCTTTCTGTGCCTTTTTCCGTCGGTAGAAAATTGGACAATCCCGACTGCAACACAATAGTTCTTGAAAAGTCAGCGGTAGCGAACTAACAATGAAAAACCACAACTAAATTGCACGTTCTTGAACGCAATCCGCAAGAGCAGATGGGAAGACACCAAGGCACCACAATAATTTGACGCATGTTATGCCAAATCAGTAAACAAGCCCTGTGACTCCACCCCAGGATGTGATTTATTTAATACTATAATATGGTGCCTCTTAAAGCCAAAAAATTGAGAACCCCAACCAGCAAAGTACCCTGAGTGACAAATTTCACAAAATGGTGAACATACCTTGTGCAGAGAACATCCTGATGAAGTGAACCTTGGCACTCCTGACACTGTGTCCACAACCTCCCAAAAAGCATCTCCAGATCAGACACTGCAGTCACACCACATGTTTTTTCAAACAAAAAATACCAGGAACCATACAGTACAACAAAACCATTTGAAATTGAACAGAGTGCTCAACAGATGCCTACCTTGAGCTACTGTTTTACAGTACAGCTCAGCTTCCCTTCCTTTGCAATGTGAACAGAGAGTGTGATGACCATTGCTGAACCAAATGCAACAAAAAAATATTATTATAACCTACCTATGCACACAGATCAATCGCACCTCCTATGCAAAATGCTATCTAGGTAGTATCTACAAAAACATTGTTCAAAAGAGAGAAATTTACAGAGGATATGAAATTAAATAAATCAATTATTCTTTCTCACTAAGATGCCCAAAAATTCTCACATGTTCATTAACATAATGTCTGAAGGAGTCTCGCCTCTATTACATATGTGCTATTTTTGGCAGGGTCTTATGTTCACTTCCATAAAGCACAGATCTTCTTAAGTTGCAACTAGCAAATTCATAATTACTCCATAATATTGTGCTGGACTATGTTTCTTATAAATTTAAAGCGAAGAGAAAACCTCTGAAATATGCAGCCTGGCTATTGAATAAGTTAGCATGTGCATAAATGTTAATTCTTTGTATTTCCTGTATCTTCTATTTACTAAAATATAATGAAGCAAACACAGAAAAGGTAATATGTAAAAGTAATATCAGCCAAGAAAGTCATAGAGCCTAAAGTCACTATTAAGAGAGAAAAAAATAGATACCTAAGTAAAGCTTTACAACCAATGCACGTAAGCTGTTTCTTAGCAAATTTCAATATGCCACTGTTTGACGGGGTAGAAATAGAAATAGATCTTGTATGGCTTCCATGGAGAAGTTCCTTGCTAGCATTCTTCAGAATTGGCTCAAAAATTCTCAGAATTGGCTGCAATAAAAATGGATCTAATAAAGAACAGTAAACATTGGAGAAATCTGAAACATCTAATAGACCAACCTTGCTAATTTGATTCTCAAGATAGTATTGGGGATCTATTGGTATGTTGTTCTCTAGCACATAGATAGGATCCTCTGATCTCTCATATGCCTGATTTTCTAACACAGGTTAGTCTAGAGAAAATCTAAACAGATTACTAAAAATCTTCAAAAAAAGAGGGTGACATGTGGTATTACCTTTGCACCTTTTGCAGCTTTAACAATAACATAAGGTACTCTATCTCCAACATTTGGAGCAGTGGCAGCATCTCGCTGTCAATTGCAAAAACAAAAAAGTTTATGGCTTAAGGGAGACATGACAACTGATAAGCTCAATAAGCCTAAAATCATAAATATAAAATCTTTCAGAGCAGTGACAAATACTGTATAGTTTCACAAATAACTCACCAAACATTAGAAACATAAAATCCAATTACAGGACCTGAGCAAAGAATATAGAATGCAATGTAGATTAAAAGTAATTCATGGCTTTTTCTAATGTCGGTTTCATGTTTTGGCACATATAGTGCAAATGATAATATACTATAACACTGCCTTGTTTTTCCAGTTCCAAAGGAATCTCATTTTTACAAAAAATAAAATAGTAAAAAAACAGAACCACCAATGTACATCTAGCCAACCTTGCGCATCCTTTCAGCAAGTTCAACATGAGCTGCCTTTACTTCATAATCATCTCCTGTCTTCGTTAAACCCTATTAAAACAAGCATGTTAGTGCTTTGTTCAAAAAGAATTATTCTAGTTGCGCACTCACATCAAACATCTGCATGCTCAACAAAAAGAAAATAGCCATAAAAGACCATTCGGTGGTCTGTGGATTCAATAGAATTCTCACCTTTGTAATGACCAGAAGTGATAAATCCATGCGATTCATGAGAAGATCTGAAATTGCAGTCTTGACATACTGAACTGCCCCAGGAATGTCTCTGTCGATCAGTATTTTGTGAAGGCAATCGTTCACCAGGTTTTTGACCAATAAACAATTGTCTCTTCGAACTGTTTCAATACCTGCTCAATGCAAATTTAGTATTAGAGAAACTTCAACAAAGCAACAGGAAAGTAAAGAGTAATGTTTACCTTTAGTGTCCATTTTGTCAAAGTTGTCTGGTTTTGTCCAAAACAAACCAGCATATCTCTTCTTGCTGATCAAGAGATATGGATAGTAAACCTTCTCAAATTCTAGTTTGATGGGCTTCACAATCAAAAAGACAACAATTACATAAGGACATAAGAAAGTAACAAATTAAATAATAAATCAAATTCAAACAAATTTAAACAGGAATGAAGTCTCAAGAAAATCTAAGCTGAGGATTTCTTTTCTTATTTTTTTAATTGGTTGATAGAATAAATTTTAGATATCTGAAGCTGAAACTTAAAAATTCTGCAGGCCAAGACTGCTACTGCTTCAACATCTAACGTTACACATTAATGCAAGTTCCTGAATTACAAGGACCAATGCACTGTTGCTCCTCATCTCTCTGTACACTACCACTAGATTAGCTTGCAAATTATGTGAAGTTGTAATTACCGTGTATGTTAATGACTTAAATAACATCATAATTGCTGAATCTAAACTATTTGGAAAACTATGCATCTTTTTATTCCATATTTGAAGAATTTGGGAAATGACTGGAATAAGTAAATTGAAAATACTTTGTTTTGCAAGCCATGGGAGGCTCATCTTTATTGATGTCTCGTGATAATCAAAAACAAAAGAATCAATTCTTACTTTATTGTTTGGAGAAAATAAAAAAGGAACATTTTGCCATACATAATGAGTACAAGTGATCCATAAAAAACAATTTCCTTTTTCAAGGAAAAAAAAAAACAATTTTCAGGATTTAATCACTTACACAGGCTAGCATACTTCTCAAACTTAGACTAAAGAAAAAATGAAACGCAAAATGAACTTACTTTTGTGAAAGTTCCACTAATATATTCAGCAGCTTCTCTCCCCAAGTTCATTGCCTCTTCTACGGCAGACACACCAAATTGTACCATGACTGAATCTGTGTCTCCATATATTACCTAGTAGCAAGAATTACATTACTATGTAAGTCATCTGGCCAATTGATTATGGTAGTAAAGCACAAAAATATGACTTGACTACATTAAATTTTAGAAAGCAGATGCATAACTGAAAGTGTAAAATTTATTGGCAAGGATAGAAAGTTTTATATTGGTTCAATGTCAAATTCCCCAGGCCAAGATGCAGCAATAAGGACAAATAAAGACACCTAAGATAGCTTCACCATCTAACTAATCCATGAAATCCCATAGGCATCAAAACAAGAAAATTCTAAATATTATACCTCAGCGTTGTGTTCATAGCCATTAAGTGTTGTAAATTTATCTTCCACGAGTTTTTTTGTGTGCTCAATCATTTGTCGACCTTTACAAGACATCCAATCCAATCCACATGACGGTAAGAACTCAAAGGAGATGTTATTTCAATTTGACAAAAGGATAACTTTAAAATTACACAGTAACAAAGACTAAGATAAAAGCAATACCATAGCTTGTTACACTTGATGATATCTCTAGACATGGTAACTGACCAATGGTAGCCCCTGTAAACCCATACACGGAATTTGCACTAATCTGACCAAAAGAAAATAGAAATGGACTTTAAAATGTTACTAAGAATTAGCAGTTATTAGTACACACTATGCAGTAGAGAGAACTGAACAAATATCAAAAGGGAAAAGGACAAGGAAAACAGATATAAAACAACAAACAGCTTACTTTCAGGGCCAGCTGTCTACCATCTAGCACTGCCTTCTCAAGGGGATCTTTTGCCTCCTGAAGTAGAAATATGGAGGAGAGAAATCATGTACAGGCAGAGATAACTAATAACATATGGAATTCAATTAGTGAATTTGGAATTAATCAAACACTACAGCTGGCTGTAAGATAATCTAAATCGAAAGTCAATTTTCACAAGAACAGAATGGATACCTTCAAGTCTGCTTTTGCCCTTTTCCGGGCTGTTAATAGCTCTTCAAGAATTTCAGGAAGTATTCCCTAAATTTATTCTCATTACATCAGTGCCTCAACTTCATATAAGCATTAACCTCTAAAATGAAATTATCATAGAGCCTTAAAGCAAAAAGTGAAATAGTAAGTTACGCAAGCAACATACCTTCTGCAAATTTGATTTAACAAATGTTTCCCCAGATGGAGTTCTGTTCACAGACTCTGGAGGGATGTTAAGCTTGCGAGCATCTTCTGGAGTCACCTTAAAGAACAGTAAAAATAAAATAAAATAAAAACCTACCAATTGTTACCCCATACAAATTGAACTAATCTGATAAATAAAGTCCTATTCATAAATATTTTTAAAGAAACAACAAACTCAAAAACTAAAGGCAAAACTAAAAAAAAGATGAAATATTTACCAGAGTGCAATAACATAAATTATAGGCCATCATAATAGATGGATACAAGGATGCAAAATCTAAAGTAGCAATAGGTTTTTCATAAAATCCCGCCCTTGCCTCCAATACCTGCAAGTTGTACAGTTCAAAAATCATGCATCAAATGGCAACAGCTAGACAACTGAAACATCCAAAGGCAAATAAAGGAAAGATGTAGCACATTAACTCCAAAACTTATGTAGTAGATCTCCATGCATAACCATACTTGAAATTTGAGCATGTTTTCAATTTTTTCTTGTATTGCATGAACAGTACATAACATATGAACACTTTTAACAACTGAAATTTCTATCGATAGCTAAGGGCCTCATTCATTGAGGTTTTTTTTTTGTTTTCATTTCAGTTTTCACAAATAATTACAAATCCTTGGAAACAGGAAACAAAAATATTTTCTCAAATCAAACAGGTCTAAAATGCTGTTAGAGAAATTAGTGTAAAGTATCAACAGTTAGAATATTCGGTAGTTAGTCAGAGTGAAAGGAAATTAGAGCTTTTATTACACTCAAATCAAATTATATTCAGTTCTTCAGTTATTTTTCAAGTTGATATCAGAATCTATTTGAGATCCATTATAAACCACCTGCATTGTCACACTCCAAGCTCATAGCCAGGGCATGAGGGGGGTGTCAGAAAATTGTATTAATCGTGGTCACCCTAGCATGCCTTTAATGTGGCATATCGAAGTTGGTTGTCAATGTCTTGAAAACGGCTACCTACGGAGAGGCTAACCAAACAGGTTGTAGCATTGTAAAGTGCAGTCATCAGGATATTGGCTCTCATGGATTTGAGATCCCACATCAACTAGAAATATGGACAATGTAGTCCTAATAAAGTTTGGTCGGTCCTCAGTCCTCACCTTTCAAAATGATTTTGTGGAGTTGACTAAGGTCCTAAAGCACAAATTCTAAAATGTCTCAGCTCCCAACCGGAAAATTTTGGGTCCACTTGCCTCGCTAGCTAGGGATCATGATCCCACAATTTCACGTGGAAGATCAGAATCCCACTTTTGATATTAGACATTTTGCCATCCAACTTTAAAAAATTTGCACATTTTGTCACATTGTAAAATGATCAAATGATGTTGTTAGTTGGCAGCTGACATCGCATGCTAACTATTAACATGACAAGTTAATTGGACGTAACACATTATGTCATGTTGTTAGTTATATGTCACACCAAAACTCCATGTTAACAGTTCTTTAAATACAATTTTTGCTTGTTTTTTTAATTAAGTCCTTTAAATTCTTGCAAACAAACATTCAATATACTTTTAACCTTAATAGTATTGAATTGAATTTGAGTGAGTATTACATAAGTCTCTCGGGAAACGATACTTGGTCTTGCCAACTTTACTACTTAAGTACTATGTAATTTTGGTATGCTTGCCAAATCCCTGACAACCTTGATGCAAAGCAATCTTGGAGTAAACAACTAAAGAATAATATAAGCCTTTGAATTTTTAACTCCATTCATGCGTCAATCAAGTATATAATCTAATTTGTGGTTACAAAAAATATAAATAAAACTCTTAGATAATACAAGGTATGGAAAAGTTGTATAACTGGGTAGCTAATACAACATATTTCATTTCATATTAGAATATCCATACACCCAAACATGCATGTACAATTGTACATATACTGAAAGTGGAAAGAATCTATAAATAAACGCCAATTAACCATTTAAGATAATGAGTATGAAAAAGAAAATAGACTTACAGTGGCACCTTCAAATGTTCCTTGTTCAGACCCAGCCTGTTTGACATTAGGAAGGACAAGATTCTTCTGTCTTGCCTTCCTAAGAAGTTGAGAAAGAACCTGGAAAGGAAGAAAAAGAAAACAAGCAATTACTGCTGCAAATTCAATGAGTCGATCATTTTCTACATTTCTAATGATGGATAAGAAGAAGAAAAAATAAGGAACTTAAATGCTGCTTACCTTAATGCTTTGGCCCCTGGAAAGTAGAAAAGAAATTGGGACACCTGTTACTCGAGCCATCTCCACATAATTGTAAATGAACATCAATTTATCCAAAAGCCGCTGAGGGAGATATGCATCCTGCATGCAGACAAGCAAAGTATGAATTTTGAATGGTCAATTTATTGCACATAGTTTTCCCTCGCATGCAATATCCTAATAATGGATTCACCTTATCTGATACACAACGCCTTAATGGGTATTGGGTAAAACAACCACAAACAATGCAACTTTTTTAAAGCTAAATGCATTGTTAAGAATTTTAGGCCCACAAATATTGAACCTATTGGCTATTCATATTGAGAAAAAAAATATTTGAGCAAATTGTCAGTTGTTAAGTGATCTTGAAAAATTAAAGCCTCATAAAAAGGTAGCAGAAATGGTCAATAAAATGAAGTGGTTAAAAGTTTCATTTGCTGCCCCACAAAAAATAAATAAATAAATAAATAAACAGTTGTTTACAACTTTGTGACAGAAGCCAAGGGCCACCAAATAACATAGTAAATCCTTTCCTAGCAGAAATGTTCTTTAACAAAAAATGCAAACCAAAAATGTTGTGCTTATCAGTCAGATCATAATTTTCATCATCAATGGAGACTTCCAAACTAACTATTGTTGACTTCTAGTATATCTCCATAAAGTTTACCAGCCAATGAGAACTTGATAAGTAAAAGAATGAAAATACTGGACAATAATCATTTAAATAAAAGGCAGCAACAAAGAGCACCCCAAGACAAGAACCAGAATATAAACCTTCAAACAATACACAGCAAGGCGCCTCCGAGTTTCTGCATTTCCATTCTGAAGATCAGATATAATTGAATGATGAACGTCCTCTTTCTGCAGTATATGAAGAACATGGAGTGACCAAGTCAATAAACTGACATGCACAATAATATTCGAGAACAAATACAAAATTCCAGCAAAAGAAGCTGTTTAGATAATTGTAGACATAAGAATAGGTCACAAATGCAGAAAAAGCACATAGACACACATACATACAGCAAATAAAATGACCACTTGAAATGTATATCTGTCAAGTTACAACTCCATTGCAATCCAATTGAAATGACCAGTGCTTACATCAAATCATGAGTTTATGCAAATAAATCAGCAACGACTTCTTTGATTATAAATAGATAAATATCTTGTATTTATATATAAATATAAAAGATGCGTTAATTGTACTTTCCAACAATGCTTTAAGTCCCATAAACAGTTCCCACTTCCCAGATGTATTTGAAACAGAAAATAGAGGAATAAAAACAGATAAAGGGAGACCCAGTGCACAAGGCTCCCACCTTATGGGATCTACGGAGGGTAGATACATGTACACAACCTCATACCCCAAGCAGAGAGGCTTTCCAGGATTTGAAATCATCACCTCCAAGTCAACCTTACCATTGCGCCAAGACACACAATAAAGGGGGGAAAATAATTGTTTGAAATGATGTAAAAAGCATGACTTTACCTGCTCAGAAAGGAAGTGGGCTGACACAGAATTCAATGAATAAGAACTTAATTTGTAGTCTCTTTGCATAACCTGCAAAAAAAAACAGAACAAATAAACCTCTTAAGCAGTAAACTCGGATTGTCCAAGCACAAGGTAATTAACGCAAAACAATAATGACAGAACCTGGAGTAAATCAAACTGAACTCTCCCTTCTACAGTAACTTCTTTACTTTCCCTGGTCCCATACTGCCTACAAAACATATTAACAAGGCAGATAGCCGAATGATTAAAAGTCAGAAAATAAAGGGATAAACAAAGTAATTCCAAAAATCATAGAAAATGTTAAGGAAATAGATGCAGGATGTACTCTAGAAACCAAGTTTTTATTGTCATTAAAGTTGATGAAACTATACAAAACCTACCTACCCAGCAGAACACAACTAAAAAAATGACAGAAAGCAAGAACATAACAAAAGACTATATCTCTTTACCTTGACGAGAAAGTTGTATCCTTTACTCGAACTCTACTGTTCCTGATACGGCCCAGAATTGGAAATTCTGCTATCTTCAGATTCGCAGCTCTCTGAAAGCAAGAAAATAACAAATTAAATTACATTAAAAAAGTAACCACAACAACAAGCACACAACCTTCTTTTTTAATAACAAAACCTTCCAATTATCAACTCTAAGTGTACTGTTTAATCTCAAAGTCAAGTCAACACCTCAATAAGATATGGTAAGTCAAATTTGCAGATGTTATATCCAATAATAATATCTGGATCCACTTCACGAATAAAATCCTGCAAGAAAAAAAAAATACATCCATCAAACCGTATGTGACAACATGCAATTTGTCAGATAATAGCAATAACCATTGATAAAGTTAAAAACACTAAATAAAACATCCTAGTATGTGACAACATGCAATTTGTCAGACATTTAATTAGCTTATCTCAAAAGCATAGTTTATTCTGGGGGCTGGTGAATCATATTCAGGGGTTATATTGAAATTCATATGCCTAATAATTATAAACATGGTTAAACACGCGATGATATTACCCTCCAAGCTAGCAGGACTTCTCTTTCTGTATCAAATGACATCACATCAACACCAACGATAGGAGAACATGATTTAAGGGTCATCACATTACGAATTAATGGCTGGTCCTCTCCTTGTAAAGTAACCAAATTAGCAATCTGTAAGAAATGAAAATTTCAGTTTAAAAACAATAACATTGTCATGAATTTGCAGGTGTGGAAAGAGAAGGCAATCAACCTGGATAACAGGATCGTGAGTAGGCTCAGGAAAATGACCTTTACGACCAGCACACTCAATGTCAAAACTCAATATGCGGAATGGAGCCATCTTTGAATATTCCCCTTCTGGAGGATGACTAATCAATTCGGAATACCTATAACATTGTTAAGGGGAAAACAGGAAAATCTAAAGATTTTGGTATTCCTATAACCAAGGTTATTAAACTCGAGAGTTTAAGTAAACTCGTGAAGGACCAGTGAACTCGACTCGTAAACTCAAATCGTAAACTTGTATCTCATTAAAATAATACTAAAATTTTAACATAAATAATAAAATATTACACTCACTATAAGTAAAAATTATCCATAAATAAACAAAATAATGAAAATAAGCCCTAATTCCATAAGATGTCAGTAACAATGTATCAAATTTAACACAAATACAGAAGATAAGGATCATCATGGAGAAGAGTTCGCATTTCGTCGAACAGCAGATATGGTTGCAGGGGCAATTTTGAACAGCAGTGGTATTGGGGCACCACATGCATTTGCCTTGAGAACAATTTGGGAGAAACAACAATTTCAGGTCGAATGGAATTGGGGGGCAGTGGGGGTGGAGTGGTTCAGCAAGTATTTTTAAAAAATTAAAATCGTAAAATTGAACCCAAACTCACTAGTTTAACAAGTTTGTTGCTGAGTTCACCAATTTCATCCGAGTTTAGAGGATTCTGAGTCTATATGCAATTTGTCTCTTTTTGGATTTGTAAGCTCGTAAACTTCTACAAGTTTATGATTTAACACGCGATTTAACAATCATGCCTAATATTGCCACATGAAAGAGGATACAAGCAATCAAACTCTAACTGGCAGTAAGACAAGCTTCTTGCTGTCTTATTATATTTTCCAGCTGGAACTTCAATCCAATTTCCACCAACTATGTTACAATCAATCATGAAGCGAAGGGCAAAAAGTACATTGCTTTCATAAGTCAAGAAGCTCTTCATTCCCAGACCATCAAGCTGAATACCCCTGTCAAGTATGCCTTCCAATTTTTGAAATATTGGCAAGAAACATTGATACATGAGTAAAGTACAGATGAGAAAGACAACACTGTCAAAACAAAAATGGAAACATACTAGTGTCAAGATGCATGAAACTAAGTGTATGACATGACCATTGACAATATAAAAAGTACAGCCAATAAGAACCAAGAATGTAGCTTAAACATTAAACAAGTAATTCTGGACTAGTTTTGATAAGTTGATTAATATATTGGGAAATAGAATTTCTACTGAAAATATCTTAGTTTACCACGACAGCTGGCAACCATTGTTGGAAGTGCAACTACAATTTTGAGAAAGGGTTGGGAATTGGATTGTTGATAGTACATAATACTCCTTCTCTGCACCATTTCAATGCGGCGAACAAATTTTCCCACATTACTGTTTCTATTGGCTTCTCTCATCCTTCCCTGAAGCATCATAGGACACAAAAGCAAGTAAATTAAAGCAGTTCATAAGTTTAAAAAATGAAGCTTGTTCCCTTTTCTAGACTAAAAACTGAAAAATAATTTTACTTTCAGGTACTAAACTAGATACCTCAAGAGTTTGATGAAAACGGGAGATATCATCTGGACCCATTCCAGGTGGGCAACAGACATAGAAATATGGCTCAAACCCATGAACATTGCAGCAAACACTGTGTCCTGACAAAAAAACAAAATATAAGTTTATAATTTATTATATAATTCCTACAAGGCACTGCATGGTTACTTGAGAGCCATAATCATGAGTACAATGGTGGGTCGTATATAATTTCACACCAACTTCTTCAAATAAACACTTGACCAGTTCTATAGAAACAGATGACTTCTGGGGATTGAGACAGGTAAGGTAATGGTAAAACATCATGAATTGCGGAAGAAGGAAACTGGGTATGCAATAATTTAAAATCCTTCCATGATGCTAGGGTTTTTTTGGTAATAAAAATTTTTAGGGAAAGTAGATGGTGCCCTAGCCCAAGGCAAGGAAAGCCTCTAGCATCAAAGAGCGCTTATAGAGAACTTAAATTTACCTCACCTAAAGAGATGAGTGGGGTTCAAACCTGTGACCTATCAAGTACACACTCTATCTAGCTCCACTTGACCAATCATAATGTTGGGTTTTATTTCAACTATAAAAAGTAGGTTAAACTATTCACCTGGTCCCTATATTGTCCAAATTTTATGCTTTAGTCCCTACATATGCATAAAATATAAGTTTCAGTCCTCATTGTTAACACTAGAGAATTTTCTGGCAATATAAAAGTGTTACAAAAACTTTGTGGCAGTTTATCACTACCAATAAAATTGTTTGGGGACTAAAACTTATTGTTCTCACATAGGTAATAAAACTTAAAATGGGGACAACTATAGGAACCAAATGAATAGTCCACCCTAAAAATATATGTTCAGCACAAGATTGGCAAAGTATTAATTGGCCCTTTTTTGAAGCACTGATCACTTCATATCTGGACTCAAAGAAACTATATGTATGGGTTGCAAAATCTTAATTTGGCAACCAAAAGGCATAAAAAACTCGAATAAGTTTGGTTTCCTTTCAGTTACAAAACCAGACTGAAATTGTATGGTTAGCTATGTACTCATATATTGCCTATAATTTACATACTTACATATTTATAGATTGTCAGATTTCTACTTATTTGTACTTGTATGAAACCTTTCACATTTATTTGTTATTTCTGTCTATTGATTATGCTTTTAATAAGACATTCAGGTTTCCCTCTGATAGAAACTGATTCAGATTCATTGAGAAAATAGGGAAATTCCCCTGATTACAGTATGATCGCAGAACTTCAAGGGTCTGCACCTCCCAATGCTCAAAGTCCCTAACTCTTGTCAATTGACAAGATACCCCAATCACTCAAACCTTTCTCCGATTTATAGGCAATATGCCTTATTTCTTATTATCCAGCCGCCCTAACAAACTAACTGAATCTAACAATTATCTAACTAAGGCTCTAAACTAATCTGTACCTATCACCTTCTTCCCTAGAACCTCATGTAACACTAAAAAGCGACAAACCAGCAATGCTTATTATCTCCAATTGTCTAAGCAACCGAATTTTGCAGCATGAAAGAAGACAGAAACAGGAGCAAACCTTCCTTAGTAACTCCAAATATTCTGATAACGGCAGCAGGTCCAGACGAGTTCGGCAGCAACTCCTTGTGACTCTCTCCGATCACGTAATCAATCTCCAGCTGCTGGAAAACTAAAGGCCACAAAGAGGAGCAGAAAACACGAAAAACACAAACCAATCAAATTCCACTAATAAGAAGGGGAAAACAAAACCCTAGCACCAGAGGAAAGGCGAAACAATTAACGGAAAATATGAACTCACCGACGCTGCGAGATTGGACGACGTAGTCGGCGTCGAGAGGAGGACGCGTCCACTTGGAGAGGCGCGTGGCGAGGGCCTGGCGCTGCTCGATGTCGCGGAGAATGAGGGACTCTTCGTCGGCGGAAAGGAGGGTTTCGTCCAGGAACACGTCTTCGTCCATGAACTCTTCTTCCTGAGTCATCGAGGGATGCTTCGCCGGCGGGGGTTGCGACGGCGGCGGCGCGCGCTTCCGGGAGCCGTTTTTGTTCATCGGAATTGGGAGAGGGAGGGAGTGGAGAGTGTGGAGTGACGAGAGAGTAATGAAATGACTGATGAGTTCCCGCCACTTCTTTTTGGGGAGTTGTTGCGCAGTGAGATTTTCCCGCTTGCGAGGCACGTGACTCTCACCTGATTACAATTTTTGGAACCAAAAAATCGGAATCATCAAATAGTCTCAGATAATTCCTTCACTGCAGATTCCTTGTTCTCTTCCATTATCCATACATGTCTACACTGATATCGCAATTAAATTCAAATTTGCAAGGACTTTGTTTTTAACCTAATTTTGAAGAAAATATTATGTTTTTATACATGTTAAATTCGGGTTTTTATACATTTAAAAAAGCTAGTAATGTTAACAAAAAAAATTACATTAGCGTGTTACCGGTCGATCAAGTAAATTACTAATTTAAGTTTAATAAATAGGTAAAACTCTTTTTTATTGGATTAACTTTTTCAAAAATATAGTGATATATCTTATTGCAATTCTATGTCCAAATCAAAATTATTAATTGAATTAAGCTTATAATTAAAATATAGGTATATATATTATATTTGTCAAATATAACCATAAATTCATATGTTGTAGTGTTTTGTAGGCTTTCTTAGAAAACTAGGTTCATGGATCAATAATATGTCACACATATTTTAATACATTATTTTTTATATATAAAAGAAAGAATGTTTATATTAGCAAATTTCAACCACTAGGGTTAGCCTAGTGATTGGATGAGGAGGGGTTGGAGTAGTTAGAAGTATGAAAAGGCTTATGTTCAATCCTCATTGCAACCATCTTTGTAATCTTTCCTATCTTTACCAAAAAAACATTAACAAATTTCTCTTTAAAATTGAAGATATCATTGTCAAATTATTTTTAAATTAAAGATATGATTTTTAAATTATAAAGTTTATAATTTTACATTAATTATTTGATATTAATTCATGTGTATTTTATATTATTTGCATTTTATTACTATTTATTACTCTCTCCTTTTTAATGTAAGAAAGGATTGAAGTCTAGACAAAATAGTTATATTTTATCAATAAAAATAAATGGTAGATTGTTTGATATAAAAATATGATAACCAACATTATAAGTGTGAGTTAAATAAGTTATATAGTCAACAATTATATTAACCCCTCTAAATATATTTGTAAATATAACTTCTCAATCCAATCTCTTATAAACTAGATTAATGACTAATTATAATGAAATATTCTCATACCTTTATTGTCAAAATGAATAATCTTAAAGTCACATTCAGCTACAAGTTTTCACACGTCCTTATTATATGCCAAAAAAAGGATAAAACTATAAAAGCAATTCATCGTATCTCAACCATAACTACATTAGTAGACCCAAGTTTTTCAAAAATCCACCATAGCAATTACCATTATCAATTTGAAATATACCAACACAAAAGGCTTCTAACATACCCATCCAAGTTAGCATTGAACCAACCAACTTGAGGAAGAGACCAAATCATGATTTTCATACTTATTAACCATTAAAAATGGATTTGTCACCATACATGGTAGTGTGTGAGGATTAAAAACCTTTTAAAAAGCACGTGGTCACTCAAGAGGCATATGGATATTGATTGTCCACCATAGTCAACTAGTGACGAGTGAAGTAGTTGTGTCTCCTCAAGCCATAACCTTTCGGGTCCATCAACGGTTGTCTATGCTAGTCTAAGTTACAACCTTATGGTACAAGCTTGGTCTCATATAAAAAGTTTAAGAAGTCAGATTTCTACTCTTTGGATTTTGATCGGTGACTTTAATGAGATAGTATCATCTTTTGAATGTAGAGCGAAATCTTTTCTATGTCTAGAGCATCACAGTTTGTGCAATTAATAGATGAATGCAACCTATTGGATTTGGGAGCCAAGGGCCTTAGGTTCACATGGTATCGTAAACAACTCAAATCCGTTTTAGCTAAACACCTTGACAAAGCTCTATGTGACACACATTGGCAAACCTTGTTTCCAAATGCCTTTGTGGAGAACCTTTTTCAGGTTTATTCTGATCATTGTCCTCTGCTTGTTAGGTTTGGCAGCTTACGTGAAACGAGAAAGGACTGCCCCTTCAAGTTCCAAGCTGCTTGGGCAACTCATAGAGGTTTCGAGAAAATTGTTAAGGATGCTTGGACAAGGAGCTTGCCAACTCTTGTGAATGGTTTGAATGCAGTTATGAAGGAGGCCATTGAGTTTAACAGGAATGTTTTTGGTAATATATTCTCGAGAAAACGGGAGGTTCAGGCTAGACTTAAGGGTGTCCAGCTTGAACTAGAAAAGTGTGAATCTGAGGTTCTCTTTAGACTTGAGAATAAACTCTAGGACGAACTCAAAGAGGTCTGCTTACAAGAGGAATTTCTTTGGTTTCAAAAATCGAGAGAGAAATGGGTACGTTTTGGGAATAGGAATACAACTTTTTTTCTTGCACAAACCATATCCCGTAGAAGGCGTAATAAAATTAGAGGTTTATTCCTCCCTAATGGAACATGGCACACAGATCCAAAAGTAATTCAACATTAAGCTATTCGATTCTATAGCAAATTTTTCTCAGAAGATCCACAAGGCCATTTCGTAGACATGCAATACGGTGCACCACCTCAACTTGGTGTAGAAGCAGTGGAGTCGCTACTGGCACCCATTACAAAAGAGGAGGTTCCAAAAACGGTAATGAGTATGAAATCGTTTAAGGCAGTGACAGATCCAGAAATTTTAGATAGTAGGAGCAATATTTGTTTATATATTTGTAGTATTAAAAATTTTACATGTATCTTTTTAAAATATAAACTAGGTCAAACTAAATTATATTATAATTTAGTAGATTTAAATATAATTTTCTTTAAAAATACCTATCATAAGCATGATTTACTTATCTGTTATAAACATTTTTAAAATATTTTATTAGAACGACAATCCCAAAGACCTATTTTATAATAATTTAACACTAATAAAAACATAAAAATAAATATGTTAAATTTTATAAAAATCAAGTTTAATTATTTGTGATATAAAAATGTTTTTAATATCTAATATAAATTTTTAGATGATAATTTATTTTTAAATATATTTTGTAATAAAAATTATAAATAAAACATAAATCTTCTGATACTTCTTATTTTGATTTTTTTAAACCAACATATATAATATTATTATTTTGATTTTTTTAATCAACGTATACAATAAATAAAAAGTACAAAAGTAAACATGTATCATGCAAATTTTATTTTATCAAAAATTGATTCTTTAATAATTACATTATATATGTTAACATTAATATATATATATATATATATATATATATATATATATATAATAACTTTTAAAAAAAATTGATTCGTTATTAAGAAATATTATTTATCATATATAAAAATTATTTTCTTTCAAAAATTTTACGGATATCAAATAAATGAATATCTTTACTAAATTTATATTTTATGCATACAATAATATAAATATATATCTATCTTATTATAATATAACTTTTATTTTTTAAAATATATTAATTTTTTAGATAAAAAACCATATGTATTTATCAAATGGTAGTGGGGGCAAGTGCCCCCACTATATTACAAGTAGATTCGTCAGTGGTTTAAGGCACCGGGACCAGATGGCTTCCAACCTTTCTTTTTTAAGCAGTATTGGCCCATTGTAGGGGATGAGTTATGACAAACTGTTAATGAGGCCTTCATAAATGGTTCTTCGGATTATTCTCTCCTAGAAACCCTTGTGGTTTTAATCCCAAAAGTTGATAACCCCGTGCACCTTAAGGAATTTGGACCCAATAGCTTGTGTAATGTAGCATTCAAGACCATCTCTAAGGTAATTGTTGCTAGAATTCGCCCCTTTTTAAATGACATCATAGGTCCTTTTCAAGGGAGCTTCATACCTGGTCGGGGGATGTTAGATAATAGTATTCTAGCCCATGAAGCAATTAACTTCATACAAAAGGACAAGTCCAAAATGGGTTCGTTGGCATTGAAGATTGACCTGGAAAAAGCTTATGATCGAATTAGCTGGAATTTCCTTCAGGCCACGCTTTGGAAATTTGGATTTCCATAGAGGATTATCAAGCTCATCATGTTGGGTGTTACAAATTCATCTTTAACTTTGCTTTGGAATGGAAGTAAGTAACCTCCTTTTGCATCATCTTGAGGCTTAAGATAAGGAGATCCTCTGTCTCTGTACTTATTTGTATTATGCATGGAAAGACTAGCCCTGAGAATCAATGAACCGAACAAAAAGGGTTACTGGAACCCAATCCATCTCTCACATGGAAGACCACCTATATCTCCCACCTCCTATTCGCAGATGACGTTATACTTTTTAGCCAAGCAATAGATGATCAAGTCCAAGTAGTGGCATCTGTATTAGAGAAATTTCGCACTACATCAGGCCTCAAGATAAACTTGCAGAAATCAAAATTTGTGATCTCGAAAGGGGTATCTAGGTTGAGACTAGAGCACTTAGAAAGGACACTAGGTATAGAACACACAACCAGGTTTAAAAGATATATGGGGATACCAATGATCCAGGGGAAGGCTAAGATATATGATTTTCACCATGTAATTGATCGAATTAATAATCGTCTAACTTCTTAGAAGGGGAAACTTCTTAACAAAGTTGGTAGGTTATGCCTCATTAACTCAGTTATCCCATCTATTCCTTTATATAGCATGCAATCCCTCTGGTTACCCCAAGAAGTTTGCAATAAGATTAATCAAGCAAGCAGAACTATGTTATGGGCCAAGGTTGGATCATCGAGATGTTGGTCTTTAGTAGGTTGGAATATTGTTACACGACCAAAAGAGTTGGGAGGTTTGGGTATCAGGGAGTCTCGACAAGTCAATGTCTCTCTTATTGGCAAGTTGATATGGGATCTTATCCATTCACCACATAAACCTTGGGTCAAGTTTTTGCAAGCAAAATACTTACACAGGGAATCAGTGTTGCACGCAAAAAAGAGTAAGGGTGCATCTCAAGTATGGAATAACATTGTTAAAGCTCTTCCGTTTTTGCGACAAGGCTTCTATCCAAATCTTGGTGCAGGTAATTCTTCTCTATGGTATGAGGATTGGTTAGGCTTAGGGCTTATTTGCAGAGAGGTGCCATACGTGCATATCAGTGACACGGATATATTAGTTGCACAATGTTGGCAACAGGGTGTTTGGAATTTTGATTCACTCTATACTCGTCTCCCTATGGAGTTGGCTAATCGTATTCAACAGGTACAAATTCCTTCCTCCTCAATAGGAGCTAACATTTTTTCTTGGGTAGGTGATTCTTCCGAATGCTATACAACAGCTTCTAGCTTCAGGTTTCTTCTTCCATCTGATCATAGATTTACGGACCCTATATGGAAGCGTGTATGGAAACTACATATTCTAGAAAAAGTTAAGTTCCTTTTATGGCAAGGCTTACACTCATCCTTACCGACAAATCATTTTCGTTATATTCGTCATTTAGATTCCATGGAAGGTTGCCCTCGTTGCTCCTGTCCACAAGAAACCATTCTCCATGCAATTCGAGATTGTCCACACTCTAAGGAAGTATGGCTGTTGGTTGGTAATATCCCCTCTCAGGTTTTCTCAATGATGGATTGTTTTACATGGTTTAAGGAAATTATAATTAATCCAGCAGCTAAGAAACTAGCCATAATTATTTGGTGGATATAGAGGTTACAGAATAACATGGTCTTTCATGGAAATAATTGGTTTATGCAGTATGTGAAACGAATGATTGCTGTATCTATTGCACAAAATAAAGTGTATCTAGAGAAGCACAATTTATGGAAAGAAAATGTAAAGTGGTCTCCTCCTGAATATCCTTGGGTTAAAGTGAATGTCGATGGTAGTTGGCTTGGCCAATCGAGGATCACGGGAGTAGGAGGTGTAGTACGAGATGCGGTTGGACGTTGGAAGGGAGGGTTTGCACGTTCTTTCAAGGATGGTGATTCCCTTAGAGCAGAGATTCTTGCAATAGCGAAATAACTGTCTTTCTATTGGGATGCAGGGTTTAGATATATAATTTATGAACCAAATTGTATACGGGCGATGAAAGTAGTACAAGGCCCCAGCCTAGAGAGAGATAATCTTCATAAGCATAGCGACATCATTGGTGCAGATAAGGAATTGGTGGCTAGGGATTGGAGTGTTAAGATTGTCAACATTCCTCAAAAGATTAATTCAGTAGCTCATGTTCTTGCAGGTTGGGAGCAAAAAACTCAACTATTAATGTAACATGGAGGAGTCCTCTAGATTTTGTTTTACAAGTAATAGGGGAAGACCTCTGTTCCCCTATGTAATTTCCCTTTTTTAGTTTTTAGTTTTGTTTTAATTTCTCACAACATAAAAAAAAAATCAGCAAAATTAAAAAAACATTTTCTCTTACTTTTCATATACCTACAAGAACAACCGGAAAAAAAAGTCCAACAAACACCCTTAACCTACTATTTACTATGTTAATTAAAAATTTAAGGAATTCTTTAAATAATAATTAATTTAAAGATTATATATATATATATGTACACATTAATTTTGACAATTTTAATCTTTTTATAAAAAAAAATTGCATGAATCACATGATAATAATTAATAAAAACAAGAAAAGGCTTTTTGTATAAAAACAATTATCTTTGAGACTGATTGTAATCGTACATTATCCTCATTAATAGAGCTCTCAAAACGGGCCAGCCTGACTCGTTTGACCCGGCCCACCTCAACTTACTTTTTAAGTGGGCTGACCCGGCCCGACCCACTAAATTTATTATGCAATTTTTTCTAGCCCGGCCCAAGCCACCACGGGTTGGTGGGTTAAACAGGCCGGCCCACCAACTCACTTAATTTTTTTTAAAAACATTATAATTTAAAATAAATTTTAAAATAAAATAATCTCTAATCTAAAATAAAAATTATCAAACTAAGTATCATGGATACAACATTCAACTTAAATTAAAAAGTGTACAATTTTAAACAATCAAAACAAAAAATAAAAATAAAAAACCTTTCATGAGAGTGATTATTCATCAATATTAAATTTTATTGGAGGTTTAGGTAGATAAATTCATAGCAATTTCATATTGTTTAACATTAATTTTATCTTTATCGATAAAAAAAATATTATCTTATTAAAATAATACATATATAATAATAAATAGTTAAATGAGTTGTTAGTGGGTTGTTAATGGGTTGTCAATAGGTTAAGTTGATGGGTTGATAAGTGGGTCAGGTGGGCAGCTCAGCCCACCACGGGTTCAAACCAGGTGGGTCGGGTCAAAAGTGGGCCGGACCACATTTTTTTGACCCATCATAATTTTTTTCTCATTTTTTTGCCCCGGCCCAGCCCGTTTTCAAAGTGGATCAGATTGACCCACGAGCTAAAACCCACTTTGACAGCTCTACTCATTAACATATAATTCAAAGAACGACACCACACAATTATAGAGCGTCTTCTTTTTTATTTATATACATAACTTAAATATGAATATTTGTTTATAAAAATATCAATATATGAATTTATTTTGTAATAAAAATTAAAAATCTATATGTATAGAAAGAAGAGTGTTTGTAGTAACAATTTTTTTTCCATGATTGAGAAAAATGAAGATTTAAACAAACTATTTCCAAATTGAGGATGTAATTCTCTAATCACAAAGTTTATAATTTGTATTAATTATCTGATATTAATTCACTAGTAACTTATATTATTTACGCTTTATCATTATTTATTACTTTAAGTAACGTTAATTAAAAATTTCAGAAATATTAAATAATAATTAATTTAAGGAATATATATGATTTAAATATGAATATTTGTTTATAAAAATATTAATATGAACATATCTGTAATAAAAATTAAAATTGATTAATAATAAAACTGTTGTAATCAATATAGAGATGATTCTTCTTCATGAAAACGGTGACAAAATCTTAATATTTATCCTTTTTTATATTTTTATTTAAATTATTTTTGTTAAGACATATTATTTTTTATATTTAATGACTAATTTAGATTTTTCCTCTTACATAACAACGATAAGATTCATGCGTGTGTTAAAAAGCTTTTTTGTTTTTTGATAGACAACTTTGATAAAATATTTGAACAAGGTTCTGTATACGTCGTGAGGTCACATTAATTAATAAATACAAAATTTGTAGCTACAACAAATAGATCTTTGTTTAATTTCTGTATTTCCTTTAAGCCGTTTTTTCTTTTCGTGATTCAGGATCAAGGGCACAAATTTAAACATACACATCACACATGAGTGTCTCTATTTAATTATGAACTCATCATCAAGAAATAAAGTTTGTTTTGATGCAGCCTAAAAGAGTTCTTAAATGTTCATTTGATGAAAATAAAAAGTATTTTTTAATAATTTTTTTTTTTTTAGAGTTATATCCAAAGTTTTCATCCCAATGCTCAAAGTCCCTAACTTTTGTCAATTAACGTACCTGTGAATAACAAATTTTAAATAAGGTTTAATTTTTAAATAAAAATAGAATTTAAATTTATAAAAGGAAGGGTAAAAACTTGGTCGTCAAGTAAGGGAGCAGTTACAACTAACAAATAAAGCATAAATAAATAAATAAAAAATAAAAGAAGATAAGAGGGAAGGTGGTTATTGGCCGAAAATTAGAGATAGTTAGCAAAAATGAAGGAAGTAGAGATAGTGGAGAGAGATGGTTTAAAAAAAAAACACTCTTATAAAATAACATATACGAAGATTAGAAGGAACGACTGTGATAGAGAGGAGAAATACTGACGAAAAAGAAAGTAAAGACAAAAAGAGAAAAAAATACCGACAATAAAGTTAAAAATTAAGAGAAAGGTTTCGTACGATATCAAGTTCAATAATTTATTCACCTCACATTTGATATTATATTCTTTACTTAACTCATTTTTTTTCTTTTCATTAAATTTCTCTCCTTTTCTTTTAATGAAACATATATGGTTGCACCGCTAATATGTTAAATTCATGTTAAAGTTTCATTTTTTTATTATTTACAATTGATACAATAAAAGGGTTTGATGTTTTGGTTCTTTAGATTGTAGTATGTACTAAAATTTAATTATTGCAGTTTTTTTATGCGTTAATTAGATGAAGTTTCATTTTTTTTTCCTTTCTCTCTTTTATTTGCGATTGGTACGATGGGGAGGGGTCTAATGTTCTAGCTCTTAGATTGAAGGAGTATATTGAGCTTTAATTATTGCGATTTTTTTTTATTTGATTTTCACGTGTTAAGTAGATTAATAGTTTGGTATTTTTGTGTTTAGTTTTTATTTATTTATTTAATTTGATTTGTTGAAAATAATTGTATGAGTCTGAGGACCTTTTTATTTAATTAATAATTGTTTAAGATTTTAAATAAAATTAATATTTTTCAACTCATGCAATGATTAATGATATTAATTAAATAGCAATTCTATCTTTTAATATCATCTAAATCAAAAGTTTTCAAAATAGTCATTTATTATCAATAATTGTATGTACAAAGTAAATATGATTTGTTGTCTTCAAAATTATTGTTTAGAAAATATTCAATATATAACAAATAATAATGTTAATTGAATAACATTTTTATCTTTGACGTTATTTGATTACGAGAGTTTAATGACTAGCCACTTGTTATCTTAAATTCTTATGTAAGGATTATTTCAAAAATAGGAAAATCATCATCTTTTATTCAAGTAATAATTCAATTTTTTTACTATAATTAATAACGTTATTTGAATAATAATCTTATTTTTAATTCTATTTTGAGATTTAATGATTAACAATTTGCTAACTTAAATTCTTATACAAGTGTCCCCCTTTTAAAAAAAAAAAAGAAGTATAAAATATATTTATTTCATATATAAATTATCTTATTGTATGCAATGGTTTGTGATGTTAATTGAGTAGCATTTTTACCTTTAATATCACGTGAGTCATAAGGATTTATAGAACAACCCTTAGCTATCATGAATTTTTATGTTTAGAGTAAATTATTGTCTTGAAAAAATGTTCTTTAAAATTTACTTTAATATGTAACGGCTAATAACGTCAATTGAATAATATTTTTATCCTTGATGTTATTTAATTGTAAGATAATAACTAGTCATTAACTAATTTGAATCCTTATACAAAATTTATTTATTTAAATAAAATATATTAATATAAATAATTTTGTTTTTTACATATAAGTTGTTTTATTGGTTAATAATATTAATTGAGTAACACTTCTACCTTTAATATCATGAAATCATAGAAGCTTATAAAATAACAATTATCATTTTATGAAAATAAAAAGCAATTATTCATAACATTAATGGAAAAAAAAAATTTCATAAGGACTTATTGATTAGCCATTTGCTAACTTGAATCCTTATACAAAATCTTTTTTCTTTAGATAAAAAAAAATAAAAACAATCCTCTTGCACATATAAGTTACTTTTAATGGTTAATGATATTAATTGAGTAGTGCTTCTACCTTTAATATCATGTAAATTATAAAAGTTTATAGAATAATCATTTGCTATCATAAGCTTTTATACATAAGATAAAATAAAAATTATTTTATGAAAATAAAAATATTTATTAATAAAATTAATTGAATAACAATTATATCTTTAATGTTATTTAAATGACAGGATTTAATGCTAGTCATTTATTAGCTTAAATTCTTGTACTAAAATATTTATTAATAAAATTAATTGAATAACAATTATATCTTTAATGTTATTTAAATGACAGGATTTAATGCTAGTCATTTATTAGCTTAAATTCTTTAACGTTAATTATATCTTTAGCGTTATTTTCATAGCTTAGCGATTATTTATTTATTAGCTTAAATTATTATGTAAGTTTTAATAAAATACAAAAAAAAATTTCCCTTCATCTATAAAGGTTATATATAAAAAAGAATAACAAAATATATTTTTAGGGGTAAATTAAATATTTATAAAGTTATGGAATTTTATGCAATTAATTAAAGACACTGTGTTTTTACGTGCTTCGTAGGGTGCTAATACCTTCCCTACACGTAATTGACTTTCAAACCCAGTTTTAGCTTTAAAGACCATTTTCCAAAGAGTTTTCCAATGTTTTTTTCCCTTAAAATAAAATAATGGTGGCGACTCCCTTAGAAATATTTTTGCGTCACCCCCGTCGTGATTCCGATTGCGACAGATGACGACTCCACTAGGGACATTTGAGAGTTTAGCCTTATTAAATTAATTGCGCAAAATTATAATTTTATAAATTGATGTTACCCCTTATTTATCTATTTATTTATTTTTATTTCTTGTTTTTTTTTTGTTTTTTGTTTGGCTACGCATGTTTTGTTTGGATTTAAGCTTAAGTTAGAATTTTATTTATTTATTTGTTATATATACATTTTTCTTTACCTATCCTTTGTGAGATTTGGATAATTTGTAAGTTTACATGTCTGTTTGTTACCTCACACACCTTGAGCTCTATACCCGAGCCTATGCGAGCCTAAGAATAGAATGTGGCTTGATGACTGTTATTGAGGGGCTTGATGCTCACTTGACAGTTGTTGAGTTACTGCTCAGGTTGTTAATAATAGCATGGATTAATCATATTGAGAGGGTATGTTCCTTACTTATGATTGATTCATGTGCTAGGTCTTTATTTATATGATAAAGGCAACCCGAGGACCAATAAATCCTAAGGGGTTTAGATCCTCCCACAAAACCACACACTAATAGGTAGATTTAATGACCTTTCAAATTAGGGTGTTAACCTTAGAAATTTGTTACCCTAAGTTTACTGTAATAGGTCACATTGTACTACTCTCTATCCCTCATTTTATATATGTTCACACTAACATTTAAAAAAACAAGCATGTTAATACGTTCATGCATCATACATTTATATCCAATATCATTTTTGCATCTAGATTGCTTTACTTGTCCAAAATAAAATTTATAAATAAATAAATAAAGGATAAATGATGGAAAGCCATGCATACATGCATATTAAAAGAATATTAGGTTGCATTTTTTTTCTTCACTTAATTAAGTCTTTGTCTCATTTTTTTCTTTCTTTTCTAATATTTGAAAATTTGATAGTATTCAATATGGAGGAGATTCAAAATCATACTAGCAATGTATCAGGGTTAAGTAAGAGTATCAGGATAAATGTGCTAAAAAACTCCAAATGGTAGGTAAGATTTGCCAAAAAAATGACTAAGGAGGTTCATTCAAACTTTCAAAAAAAATACGGGCAGATTCTGGATTTGATATTGATCTCAATAGAAACTCATATGCTAAGTGCATTAGCCCAATATTGGAATTCAGATTTTAGATGTTTTGAGTTACCTCATCTAGATTTGGTTCCCACAATTTAAGAATATGAGATGATACTAAGGTTACCCCTCAAAGAAGAAGCCGATTTTTATCTATATAAAGGGAACTATGTATCAAGAGGGAAAATTGTTGGTTTAATTGGCTTGTCATTACAACAAGCGGAATTGGTGAGCAAAGGCACGACTCAAGGATGGAATAAAGGTCTTTTGGAAGATCATATGATATCTCTAGCCGAGAAAGGTGATTGGGAACATTTCAACAAGACTCTAGCTCTACTTATTTATGGGTTAATTTTGTTCCCATTCACAATGGACTTGATCGATCAAGGAGCTATGGATGTGTTCTTCGCTTACGAAACACAGGAAAAGAATCCCATTCCAGCCATTCTTGCAGATAGTCTCATTTATCTAGAAGTATGGCATCAAAAGAAAAGAGGAATGCTACAATGTTATAATCATTTACTATATGTTTGTATCATGACTCATTTATATGTTTCCAATCATGTGGGATATATGTCAGATCCTTTAAGAAGTTTCCATCGTATTCCAATGAAGAAATTAGAAGCAGCAGAGTGGAAAAGAGATCTCTCAACATTCGAAGTAGAGCACTTTATATAGGTATGCCATTGGTACCATTCGAAGTGGGAGTTTCTTGAATGTTCCATTAATGGGGTCGAGAGGATGTGTAGTATACACCCCAACAATCGCTCTTATACAACTCAAATGGACTCAAGTTGTGTCTCAGAGCGAAGAGTTAAGAGGTTTGAGTTTTCAATATGCTTCAGATAATGTGAGGCAACAGGAAAAAGTTAGAGCTGCTTGGGGGAAGGTTAAAAAGAAAGGGGAAGCAGAGCTCGGAAAACCTCGTGTAACAGCCTCTTCAGAATATAAAGAATGGAGAAAGGCCAGAAGAATTTTCATCCCGATCCTCAAAGAAGTCCAACATGGAGAAAGTCAATCTCATGAAACCAACCAAGCATTGGCTTCTTTAATCTCTCAGTTAGAAGTCATGAAAGCTCAAATGAGATTGATGGAAGAAAAAGAAGAACATGCTCAAACTGCAATAGAGATTCTTAATAGGCAATGCCAAAAAAAGGACATGGAAATTGAACACTTAAAAAATGAATGTGTCGATGCTTATGAAAGTTCAACTCACGTGAAAAAAGTAAAGAGAATGGCAAAAAAAGAGACAGAAATCCTTTTGAAAAATATGGAAAGAGAGATTGAAGCAATGAGAAAAGAGATGACAAAAATCCAAGAAGAAAAAGAGCAACACTCAGATTTAAATGATTGTGAGAAAGAACAAAAATAGAACGCATGCAAGAAGAGCTAACAAATGCACACCAAGAAGTAGAGAAATGGTGGAATGTGGCTATGGAATACTATGAGTCACTCGAGATGGCTAGTCAAAATGAAGAACAATGGTTGAGAAGAATTGATGATTTAACATTGGAGCATGACCAACTAAAATTTGATGTCAAGGGGTTACATTTAATTGCAGAACATCATTGTGGAAAGGTAAAAGAGTGGATGAAGACGTGAAGATATGACTAATGTTGTCCAAAAACAAACAAAAAGCTCGAAGATGCATGTGCACGAAGTAAATGAAGCTTCCTTGGAAGATTTTTAAGCTCGTGAAATATTGTCAAAATTTAGCTAGGAGTCTCATGTAAAATGAGATAACACAATTATTGTAACTCATTTTGAGGTAGAATATAATAATAGCAAATTTGACTTGATATATAACTTGTCTTAGACATCATTTATTGAAGAGAGAATTCTCCCATGAATGATTAATAATCACATTCTTATCTTAAGATGATTGTTCCTTGTTTAAAAATGTGGTTCGTATTGTTGCATTGCTAATAAAATGACTTTATCCATTGAGGAGTTAATGCTCCCTTGGAATCAATGTCAACCGTTGTATGACCTAAGAGATTTTTGCCTCTAGCGTTGTGATGTGGGAAATTACTCTTCAAATTGAATACAAAATCAATTTTTTTTTCTTTTATACTCATAAGTTCAATTTTATATTCAGAAAATAATACATAAAAAAATAAAAGTGTTTCCTCGGCATCGTTATAGGACACGCTCTCGGGCCAAGACCATGGATGAGATAGAGGAATGCAACGAAGAATTGAGAAATGATGTTAATTAGTTGAAGGAACAAATGACCCAAATTCTAGAGATGTTGCAGTCTATGCAAGTGAAAAATGTAGAAGGGACCCCTCCAATAACCAGAGGAGAATCGTCACCTTCTCCTGCGTATCTACCTAACATTACCCCAATCCCATCACAATCATTAACTCTACATCTTAATAGAATCGGCCAACAAGTTGATCCTCCAGAGGTCCAATGCCATCATATGACCTTCCACCCAACTACACACCTCCAACAATCATGGACCCTCTGGATAAACACCAACTATTGGTGAATCAGCCGCCTACACAACCTGAGGGTTCACCCAGGAATGTCGCCTCTTATAAACATCAAGTTCCCTACCAACCCCAAAATACTGATTTTATCAACCAAGGGAATCCTCACCAAACTTCTGGGGGATATCAACCAACCTCTGGAATTGAGCACGTTCAGTCTAGTGAGAAGTTACAAATGTTAGAAGAGAGGCTAAAGGTTGTGGAAGGAGGTAGTTATGATATCGATGAAGCTGTCGATCTTTGTTTGGTTCCAGATATAGAGTTCCCCCAAAGTTTAAAGTGCCTAAATTTGATAAATACAAAGGAACGAGTTGTCCAAAGAACCATATGACCATATATTGTAGAAAAATGGCAGCATATGCTCACAATGATAAGTTGCTTATTTATTGTTTTCAAGATTCTTTAACTGGGGCAGCTTTGAATAGGTTTATGCATCTTGAACAGGCCTATATTCGCTCCTGAAAGGATTTAGCTGATGCTTTCCTTAAACAATATAAATATAATATTGACATGGTTCCAAATATGTTGTGTAGTTCAAATCTATCTTTTTTAGACATGATGTGTAGTTCAAATCTATCTGGAACCATGTCAATATTATATTTATATTGTTTAAGGAAAGCATCAGCTAAATCCTTCCAGGAGCAGATATAGGCCCGTTCAAGATGCATATACCAATCCAAAGCTACCGTAGTTAAAAAATCCTGAAAACAATGCATACGCAACTTATCATCGCTAGCATATGCTGTCATCTTTCTACAATACATGGTCATATGGTTCTTTGGACAACTCATTCCTTTGTCTTTATCAAATTCAAGCACTTTGAACTTTGGAGGGAACTCTATATCTGGAACTAAACAAGGATCGACAGCTTCACCGATATCATAACTACCTCTTTCCACAACCTTTAGCCTCTCTTCTAGCATTTGTAACTTCTCACTAGACTGGACGTGCTCAATTCCAGAGGTTGGTTGATATCCCCCAGAAGTTTGGTGAAGATTCCCTTAATTGATAAAATCAGTATTTTGGGATTGGCAGGGAACTTGATGTTTATAAGAGGCGACATTCATGGGTGAACACTCAGGTTGGGTAGGTTGCATTTGTGTAGGTGGTTGATTCACCAATAGTTGGTGTTTACCTAGAGGTTCCATGATTGTTGGAGGTGTGTAGTTGGGCGGAAGACCATATGATGGCCATTGGACCTCTGGAGGATCAACTTGTTGGCCAATTCTATTAAGATCTAGAGTTAATGGTTGTGATGGGATTGGGATAAAGCCAGGTGGTTATGCAGGAGAAGTTGACGATTCTCCTCTGATTATTGGAGGGGTCTCTTCTACATTTTTCACTTGCATAGACTGCAACATCTCTAGAATTTGGGACATTTGTTCCTTCAACTGATTAACATCATTCCTCAATTCTTCGTTGCGTTCCTCTATGTCATCCATGATCTTGGCCCGAGAGCGTGTCCTATAACGATGTTGAGGAAACACTTTTGTTTTTTGATGTATTATTTTCTGAATATAAAATTGAACTTATGAGTATAAAAGAAAAAAAAATTGATTTTGTATTCAATTTGAAAAGTAATTCCCCACATCTCAACGTTAGAGGCAAAAATCTCTTAGGTCGTACAATGGTTGACACTGATTCCAAGGGAGCATTAACTCCTCAATGGATAAGGTCATTTTACTAGCAATGGAACAGTACGACCCACATTTTCAAACAAGGATCAATTATCTCAAGATAAAAATGTGATTAACAATCATTCAAGGGAGAATTCTCTCTTCAATAAATGATATCTAAGACAAGTTATATATCAAGTCAAATGTGCTATTATTATATTCCGCCTCAAAATTAGTTACAATAATTGTGTTATCTCATTTTACACGAGACTCTTAGCTAAATTTTGACAATATTTCATGAGCTTAAAGATCTTCCAAGGAAGCTTCATTTCAGGATTTGAGTTGATCTCTTCATTTACTTTGTGCACATGCGTCTTCAAGCTTTCTGTTTGTTTTTGGACAGCATTAGTCATATCTTCGCATGTCTTCATCCACTCTTTTACCTTTTCACGATGGTGTTCTGCAATTAAATGTAACTCCTTGACATCAAATTTTAGTTGGTCCTGCTCCAATGTTAAATCATCAATTCTTCTCAACCATTGTTCTTCATTTTGACTAGCTATCTTGAGTGAGTTAAAGTATTTTATAGCCACATTCCACCATTTCTCTACTTCTTGGTGTGCATTTGTTAGCTCCTCTTGCATGCGTTCTATTTTTTGTTCTTTCTCACGATCATTTAAATCTGAGCACTCTTTTTCTTCTTGGATTTTTGTCATCTCTTTTCTCATTGCTTCAATCTGTCTTTTCATATTTTTCAAAAGGATTTCTGTCTCTTTTTCTGTCATTCTCTTTACTTATTTCAGCTGAGTTGAACTTTCATAAGCATCGGCACATTCATTTTTTAAGTGTTCATATTCCATGTCCTTCTTTTGACATTGCCTCTTAAGAATCTCTATTTCAGTTTGAGCACGTTCTTCTTTTTCTTCCATCAATCTCATTTGAGCTTTCATGACTTCTAACGGAGAGGTTAAAGAAGCCAATGCTTGGTTGGTTTCATGAGATTGACTTTCTCCATGTTGGACTTCTTTAAGGATCAGGATGGAAATTCTTCTGGCCTTTCTCCATTCTTTATATTCCGAAGAGGCTACCACACGAGGTTTTTCGAGCTCTGCTTCCCCTTTCTTTTTAACCTTCCCCCAAGTAGCTCTAACTTCTACCTGTTGCCTCACATTATCTAAAGCATATTGAAAACTCAAACCTCCTAACTCTTTGCTCTAAGGCACAGCTTGAGTCCATTTGAGTTATTTAAGAGCGATTGTTGGGGTGTGTGTTACACATCCTCTCGACCCCATTAATGGAACATTCAAGAAACTCCCACAACTAAAGATTGTATTTCTGGGATGGTACCAAGGGCATACCCATGTAAAGTGCTCTACTTCGAATGTCAAGAGATCTCTTTTCCACTCTGCTGCTTCTAATTTCTTCACTGGAATACGATGGAAACTTCTTAGAGGATCTGGCATATATTCCATATGATTGGAAGCATATAAATGAGTCATGATCCAAACATATAGTAAATGATTACAACATCATAGAATTCCTCTTTTCTTTTGATGACATACTTCTAGAGAGAAGAGACTATCTACAGAATGGCTGGAATGGGATTCTTTTTTTGCGTTTCGTAAGCAAAGATCACATCCATAACTACTTGATCGATCAAGCCCATTGTGAATGGGAACAAAACTAACCCATAAATAAGTAGAGCTAGAGACTTGTTGAAATGTTTCTTTGTTGAATGTGATGCCAAAGGTAACATTGGCAAAACTTCTCTATAATGGATCATACATTAAGCACTATGATAGTGAGAGCTTTTGATGGGTCTCGTAGAGGAGTGATCGGCGAGATAAGTTTACCTATCCAAATTGGTCCTGTTACTTTTGAGGTAGTATTTCATGTGATGGACATTGCGCCAGCTTACAATTGCCTTTTGGAAAAACCATGGATTCATTATGCAAGGGTTGTACCCTCCACACTTTACCAAAAGCTGAAATTTATTGTGGATGACAAGTTGATCATTGTCATGGCCGAAGAAGACTTATTGGTTAGTAAACCTTCATCCACTCCTTATATTGAAGTTGCTGAAGAAGCTTTGGAGACATCATTTCAGGGGCTCGAAATTGCAAATGTAAGTTTTGGAAAGAACATCATGAAGCCACAACCATCTGGTGCCTCCATGATGGTAGCTAAAATCAAGTTAAGGAGTGGATATCAATATGGTTGTGGACTGGGAAGAGATGCACAAGGACTAAGTTAATTGCCAAATTCATAGATAATAAGGATCGATTTGGTTTGCGTTACAGACCCTCAAAGGTTGATAAAAGGTGAGTTGTGTATGAGAAAAGAGAAAGGAGGTTAGCCAGGCTGGAAAAGAAGGAGGCAAAAATTAATGGGGTCCCTATCTGTGATTTATAAGAGAGCTTTTGGAGTGCTAGGTTCGAGTTTCCAAACTCAATACCTGTTGTTAAGCAAGACTTTCGTGAGGACAAACATGTTAGTCTGGTTCACGCTTGTCCACTAAACATGGAGCTTAATAATTGAGAGATTGTCAAGTTGCCTACGGTTTTTAATTTAGATTTAAAGTAATTTTCTTGTAATGCTAATCTTATTGCTCTGCCCAAGGCTTTAAGATTTATTTCTTTAAATAAGAGCTAATGTATTTCCTTTTAATATTAAATAAAATGCATTCATTCTTCCTTCACCTCTTGCCTATTTCTTTCTCCTTAATCTCTTTATCAATCTTATCCTAACTTTAAATAATATAGATTTGAGAAAAATGTGCTTGAAAGTGACAGTGCTAGTGTTGCATCAAATAATTTTTATTGTCCCGTTAATCAAACTTGCGAGGAAATAGAGGATGATTTAGAGCCTTCCCCTGGGTTATTAAGATTAGTGGAACAAGAGGTCAAAGAGATCAAACAACATGAAGAGCTGACTGAGACAATTAATTTGGGTGACGAAGAGGAAAAGAAAGAAGTCAAGATTAGCACACTCATGAAAGAAACTAAACGTAATAAGTTGATAAGGCTTTTACATGATTATAAGGATGTCTTCGCTTGGTTGTATCAGGATATGTCAGGGCTTGATACTATCGTAGTGGAACATAAGCTACCGTTGAAGCCAGAATGTCCTCCCATCAAACAAAAGTTGAGACGAATGAAACCATAATTATCTTTGAAGATTAAAGAAGAGGTCAAAAAGCAATTTGACACAGGATTTCTAGCAATTGCCAAATATCCACAATGAGTTGCTAATATAGTACCAGTTCCTAAGAAAGATGGGAAAGTTCGGATGTGTGTGGATTATCGATATTTAATAGAGTCAGCCTAAATGATGATTTTCCACTACCTCATATTGATGTGTTAGTAGATAACACAGCGCAACATTCATTCTTATCTTTCATGGATGGCTACTCAGGATATAACTAAATCAAGATGGTTGAGGAGGACAAGGAGAAAACAACATTTATCACATCGTGGGGCACCTTTTGCTACAAGGTCATGCCATTTGGGCTAAAAAATGTTGGGGCAACATATCAGAGGGCAATGGAGACTTTGTTTCATGACATGGTACATAACGAGAGTGAGGTCTACGTGGATGACATGATTGCAAAATCAAGAAAAGAAGATCACGTGATCCATATGAAGAAATTGTTTGAGCGGCTAAGAAAGTTTAAGTTGAGGCTAAATCCATCGAAGTGTACTTTTGGTGTGAAATCTCGTAAATTGTTGGGATTTATAGTCAGTCAAAAAGGCATAAAAGTGGATCCCGACAAGGTTCGAGCAATTCTTGAGATGCCACCGCCCATCATAGAAAAAGAAGTTCGAGGTTTCCTGGGAAGATTGAATTATATTGCCCGATTGATATCTCAATTAACAACTACTTGTGAACCCATCTTCAAATTGTTACGTAAAAATCAACCAATGAAGTGGAATGATGATTGCCAAGAAGTCTTTGACAAAATAAAATAATATTTGCAAAGTCCACCAATTTTAGTGCCATCTATCCCTGGAAGGCCCCTCATTATGTATTTGACAATGCTCGACGGGTCTATGGGTTGTATATTAAGCCAACACAATGATTATGGAAGAAAAGAGCATGCTATCTATTATTTGAGTAAGAAGTTCATTGATTATGAGACCAGATACTCATTGTTTGAGCGAACTTGTTGTGCCTTGGCATGGGCAACCCACCCTTTAAGACAATATATGCTAAGTCACATAACATGGTTAGTGTCTAAAATGGACCCAATCAAGTACATCTTTGAAAGGCCTGCTCTCACAAGAGGGATTGCTCGATGGCAAGTTCTCTTATCAGAATATGACATTACTTATGTGACTCAAAAGGCAATTAAAGGTAGTGTTTTGGCAGATTATCTAGCACACCAACCTCTGGATGATTATCAATCGATACAGTGTGATATCCCCAGAAAAACAATATACTCCAATCACAGCTAGGTTACGCTTTTATTGCACCAACAATGTGGCAGAATATGAAGCATGCACTTTAGGAATACAAGCGACAATAGAAGCAAAAGTCAAAATACTTGAGGTATACGGTGATTCAGCCTTGGTCATTCATCAATTAAAAGGGGAGTGGGAAACTCGAGACACAAAAATAATCCCTTACCAAGCTTACATTAAGGAAATGATAAGATAATTTGAGAAAAATCACTTTTAATCACATCCCTCGAGAGGATAACCAATTGGCAAATGCATTAGCCACTTTGTCATCTATGTTCACATTGAGTAATGATGAAGATATGCCACTTATAAAAATTCAAGGTCGTGACCAACCTGCATATTGTCAATTAGTGGAAGAAGAGCCAGATGGAAATCCATGGTACTATGATATTAAGGAGTATATCAAAAGTAGAGAATATCCACCAAATGCTTCAGAGAATGACAAGAGAACTTTGAGAAGATTAGCCATGAATTTCTTTCTAAATGGGGAGGTGTTGTATAAGAGAAATCATGATATGATCTTGCTTAGATGTGTAGACGTTGCTGAAGCACAACAGATTGTTAAAAAAGTTCATGAAGGCCCTTTTGGCACCCATACCAATAGGCATGCCATGGCAAGAAAAATCTTAAGGGTTGGTTATTATTGGTTAACCATAGAGAAAGATTGCTTTAAATACGTGAAGAAATGTCATAAATGTCAGACATATGCTGATAACATCAATGCTCCACCAACTTCCCTTAATGTTTTGTCATCACCTTGGCCATTTTCTATGTGGAGAATGGATGTTATTGGTCCTATTGAGTCAAAAGCGTCAAATGGACATCGCTTCATTCTGGTTACTATTGACTATTTCACCAAATGGGTTGAAGCCGCTTCATATGCCCATGTGACTCGAAATGTGGTAGTAAAGTTCATCAAAAGGGAATTAATTTGTCATTATGGTGTGCCAAACAGAATCATTATTGACAATGGAACCAACTTGAACAACAAGATGATGACAGAGTTATGTGTTGACTTCAAAATTCAGCACCATAACTCTTTCTCATATCACTCAAAGATGAACGGGGCAGTTGAAGCAGCAAACAAGAACATCAAGAAGATCATTTAGAAAATGGTGGTGACATACAAAGATTGGCATGAGATGCTTCCATTTTCTTTACATGGATATCGAACCTCGACTGGGGCAACCCCATTTTCCTTAGTTTATGGAATGGACGCAATCCTTCCAATTGAGGTTGAAATTCCATCTTTAAGAGTATTAACAAAAGCCAAATTGGAAGAATCAGAATGGGTCCAAACCCATTTGGATCAATTAAATCTCATTGAGGAGAAAAGGTTGAATGCAATTTGTCATAGCCAATTATATCAAAAAAGATTGAAGAAGGCATTTGAAAAGAAAGTACACCCCAGGGAGTTTCGAGAAGGAGACTTAATGCTTAAGAAAATTCTACAAGTTCAGAAAGATCGTCTTGGTAAATGGGCACCAAATTATGAAGGACCTTATGTAGTTAAAAAGGTTTTCTCTAGGGGAGCCTTGATCCTCACAAATATGGATGGCAAAGATCTCCTACATCTTGTAAATTCTAATGCAATGAAAAAATATTATGCCTAAAAATAATAATAAAAAAATGCTCGCTAGATTGAAAACTTGAAAGACCGATCTAGGCAAAAGTTAGAGCGACTTGCTAGGTTGAAAACTCGAAAGAACAATCTAGGCAAAAATTATGGTAAAAAAAAGCTCGTTAAATTGAAAACCTAAAAAGACAATTTAAGCAAAATCAAAGCAACATGCTAGGTCAAAAACTCGAAAGAGCAATCTAGGAAAAAATAGGATTAAAAAAAAGCCATCGAAATGAGAGATAAGCATCATGCTAATTTTCAAGGTATCAATTGGGGCAAGACACAGTAGAGCAATAAAAAAAAAGCTAGAGCAAAAATACATTGAATTATCCTCTCAATCTTATTAGCAAGCAATCAAGGTTATTGAAATGTAGTACTAGCATTGATCATCTAGAAAGTGTCACTCACATAACAACTACCTCCTATTGCTATCGTTGTATATATTTTTCATTTTTGTCACACAATGACTTTCTTGAATAAGATTATCCTATTCCCTTATTGTCAATTCTCCTTACATTTTATGATAATATATTGAAAGGACATGCACGTTACATCTAAAAAAGAAAATCCAGGGTGTTACAAATTACTTTTATGAGTTTTTAAAGTCACAATATGCTTGATAATTTCTTGATAAATGTTACAAAGCGCAACCAACAAGATAACGTTATTTCAACTCATAAGTGCTTACAACAGCTTAAGGGTAACCCAAGGGAATAACCAACTGTCATTCAAATCAAAGAGTGTTCAAAGGCCTCACTCATCCATGATCCTTGGTCGTGTGTCACGATAAGGAATTTATAACCTTAAAGAAAAGCAAAAGCAAAAAGAAAAGGAAAAAGAAACAAAAGTTTAAGTCTTAAAAGTTGTATCTCATAACATTTTACATCACATCACCATTGCATCACATTTCATTTGCATCTCTTGCTTCCTAAAACTTATTATTTGGTTTTCTTAGGTCTTTAAAACCAATATCATAGAGTCTTTAGGCTAAGTACTTGCTTAGCACATGACTCTTTGTTTAAGTCTAGTACTTACTTGGCACAAGTTACAATTTCTTTTCTATAAGCCCAGTATCTACCTGGCGCGACCCATCAACCAATTCAATACAAGCATTTGGTCGATCCAATATAAGCATTAGATCAATCTTGCACCAATATTCAGTCGATCTAGCATAAACGTTCAATCAATCCAGCACTAGCATTTGATTGAACTAGCACTAGGCATGGCAACGGGGCGGGGCGGGGGCGGGTTTTACGTTCCCCGCCCCCGCCCCCGATACCCGCCGGGGATAAAATCTAGGTCCCCATCCCCACCCCCGGCGGGGTTCGGGTTTCCCCGCCCCGCCCCCCGCCCCCCGCTTTTATTTTTTTTTCTTCTTTTTTTCTTTTAAATAAATATGAACAATTTAAAAAAAATAAAAGAAAAATAAAATAATATAAATTTTTACATATAAATATTTATAATTTTGGTTTATATATATATAAATAATTTTTTAATTATATTATTAAGCGGGGCGGGGGGCAGGGGCGGGTATGGGGACGGGGGCAGGGTGGGTATTAACATCCCCGCCCCCGCCCCCGCCCCCGATTTTATCAATCGGGGAAAACCCGAACCCGAACCCGATAAACACGGGTTTTCCCCATCCAAATCGGGGCGGGTTCGGGCGGGTACCCACGGGGGCGGGTTAGATTGCCATGCCTAACTAGCACCATCATCTAGTCATTTCAGCAACATCTAGTCGATCTAACATCAGCATTTGGTCAAACCGACATCAACATTCAATTGAACAATCACTAGCATGCAATCTATTTGACACTAGTATTTAGCTAATCCGGCACTAGCGTTCAATCATTCCAACACTAGCATTTTGACCAATCCAACACTAGCACTTGGTTAATCCAGTACTAGCACTCAGCGCCAACATTTAATCGACCCAACATAAGCATTCGATCGATCCAGCACAAGCATTCGATTGATCTAGTATCAATATTTAGTTGCCCAAGTTCAATCATCAGAACACCAGTATTTGATCGATCTGACAAAAGCATTCGGTCAACCCAGCAAAAGCATTTAGTCGATCTAATACAAGTATCAATTTGATCCAACAATAGCGTTCAATATAAGAGTCATATAACATATTTTCTCAAATAAAATTTATTCACTTCTTTACTCATTTTTATTACAATGATCTAAAAATATTATCATTCAGATTATTTAATAAAAATAAGTAAAGAAGGGCAATTATGAATAAGAAATTTTAAATAAGAAAGGTTTAATTTTTAAATAAAAATAGAATTTAAATTTATGAAAGGAAGGGTAAAAACTTGGTCTTCAAGTAAGGAAGCAGTTACAACTAACAAATAAAGCATAAATAAATAAATAAAAAACTAACAAATAAAGCATAAATAAATAAATAAAAAACTAACAAATAAAGCATAAATAAATAAATAAAAAATAAAAGAAGATAAGAGGGAAGGTGGTTACTAGCTGAAAATTAGAGATAGTTAGCAAAAATGAAGGAAGTGAAGATAGTGGAGAGAGATGGTTTAAAAAAACACTCTTATAAAATAGCATATACGGATATTAGAGGGAACGAAGAGAGGAGAAATACTGACAAAAAAGAAAGCAAAGACAAAGAGAGAAAAAGATATCGACAATAAAGTTAGAGATTAAGAGAAAGGTTTCGCGTGATAGCAAGTTCAACAATTTATTCACCTCACATTTAGTATCATATTCTTTACTTAACTCATTTTTTTTCTTTTCATTAAAATTTATTTTAATATGTAATAGCTAATAAGAGCATCTGTAATGGGGTTGCTTATAAGCAACCCCATTGAAGATGCTCTAACATCAATTGAATAACATTTTTATCCTTGACGTTATTTAATTGTAAGATAATAACTAGTCATTAGCTAATTTGAATCCTTATACAAAATTTATTTCTTTAAATAAAATATATTGATATAAATAAATTTTTTTTACATATAAGTTGTTTTATTGGTTAATGATATTAATTGAATGACACTTCTATCTTTAATATCATGAAATCATAGAAGCTTATAAAATAACAATTATCATTTTATAAAAATAAAAAGCAATTATTCATAACATTAATGGAAAAAAAAATTTCATAAGAATTTATTGATTAGTCATTTACTAACTTGAATCTTTATATAAAATCTTTTTTCTTTAGATAAAATAAAAATAAAAACAATCTTCTTGCACATATAAGTTACTTTTAATGGTTAATGATATTAATTGAGTAATACTTCTACTTTTAATATCATGTAAATTATAAAAATTTATAGAATAGTCATTTGCTATCATAAGCTTTTATATATAAGATAAAATAAAAATTATCATTTTATGAAAATAAAAATATTTATTAATAACATTAAGTGAGTAACAATTATATCTTTAATGTTATTCAAATGACAGGATTTAATGCTAGTCATTTATTAGCTTAAATTCTTGTATTAAAATATTTTTTTTCTTTTGGTAAAATAAAGTATTTCAAGAAATTAATAACGCTAATTCTATCTTTAACGTTATTTTGATAGTTTAGCGATTATTTATTTATTAGCTTAAATTATTATGTAAGTTTTAATAAAATACAAAAAAAAAATTCCCTTCATCTATAAAGGTTATATAAAAAAGAATAACAAAATATATTTTTAGGGATAAATTAAATATTTATAAAGTTATAAAATTTTATGTAATTAATTAAAGGTACTGTATATTTACAGACATCGTAGGGTACTAATTCCTTACTTATACGTGATTAACTTTTCAACCTAATTTTAGTTTTAAAAACTATTTTTTAAAGAATTTTCTAATATTTTTTCCTTAAAATAAAATATTGGTCACCCGTTCCGGTTGCCGCAGTACCCCAATCACTCAAACTTTTCTCCGATTTATAGGCAATATGCCTTATTTCTTTTTATCCAGCCGCCCTAACAAACTAACTGAATCTAACAATTATCTAACTAAGGCTCTAAACTATCTGTACCTATCACCTTCTTCCCTAGAACCTCATGTAACACTAAAAAGCGACAACCCAGCAATGCTTATTATCTCCAATTGTATAAGCAACCAAATTTTGCAGCATGAAAGAAGACAGAAACAGGAGCAAACCTTCCTTAGTAACTCCAAATATTCTGATAACGGCAGCAGGTCCAGACGAGTTCGGCAGCAACTCCTTGTGACTCTCTCCGATCACGTAATCAATCTCCAGCTGCGGGAAAACTAAAGGCCACAAAGAGGAGCAGAAAACACGAAAAACACAAACCAATCAAATTCCACTAATAAGAAGGCGAAAACAAAACCCTAGCACCAGAGGAAAGGCGAAACAATTAACGGAAAATATGAACTCACCGACGCTGCGAGATTGGGCGACGTAGTCGGCGTCGAGAGGAGGACGCGTCCACTTGGAGAGGCGCGTGGCGAGGGCCTGGCGCTGCTCGATGTCGCGGAGAATGAGGGACTCTTCGTCGGCGGAAAGGAGGGTTTCGTCCAGGAACACGTCTTCGTCCATGAACTCTTCTTCCTGAGTCATCGAGGGAAGCTTCGCCGGTGGGCGTTGCGACGGCGGCGGCGCGCGCTTCCGGGAGCCGTTTTTGTTCATCGGAATTGGGAGAGGGAGAGAGTGGAGAGCGTGGAGTGACGAGAGAGTAATGAAATGACTGATGAGTTCCCTCCACTTCTTTTAGGGGAGTTGTTGCGCAGTGAGATTTTCCCGCTTACGAAGTACGTGTCCATAGATTTAAAAATCGAACCGGTTATCAAACCGGCTAAAGTACTGAATCAATAAGTTAAATCGCATTATTCAATTTTATTATTATTTTTTTAAATATTTATATTAAATATATTTTATACTTATAAATTTTAATAAATTCATATGTTATTTTAAATTTTAATTTTTCTATCTTATTTAAAATTATTTTTATTTTTATTTTGTAAAAATATATATTAAAAAATTACATGTTAAATTGTATATTAATACAAATTAAAAATATAAATAATATGTACATATATAATATGCTTGTAATTGATATCACAAAATAATATATATAATATTTATATAGATATTATATTATTAAATATATAATTTAAAATTAATAATATATTATAAAAGTTATTTAAGTTGTATATATTACAAACAAATAAATTAGAAAAGTAATTATTGCTATATTTAATAAGACTTTTTGCTCTTCCATTAAGAAATTCAATTTTTATTATTATTCTTTTAGGTTTATGGTCCCTTAAAAAAAATAATATATATATATATATATATATATATATATATATATATATATATATTAAGTGTGGTTGAATCGGTTTGACTTACCGGTTTACCGGTTGAACCGAAAAATTGACCGGTCCAATCCGGTTTGAAACGAGTCGACTGCATAATCAATCTAACTTAAGATTCGGATCGGCTGGACCACCGGTACCCAGTTCAATCAGTCCGACTTGCCGGTTCGATCCGGTTTTTAAAACACTGCATGTGACTCTCACTTGATTAAATTTTTGGAACCAAAAAATCGGAATCATCAAATAGTATCAGATAATTCCTTCACTACAGATTCCTTGTTCTCTTCCATTATCCACACATGTCTACACTGATCTCGCAATTAAATTCAAATTTGCAAGGTCCCGTTTGTTTTTAACCTAATTTTGATAAAAATAATGTTTTCATTCGTGTTAAATTCGGGTTTTTTATACATTTAAAAAAGCTAGTAACGTTAACAAAAAAAAAAATGTTAGATTAGCGTGCTACCAGTCGATCAAGTAAATTACTAATTATTTTTTTTTTTGGTTCGTCCCTGGAGTATCCACCGCCGACAGCAGTAACTAATATCCTCGCTACGTTGGAGGCACCTTAAAGGGTGGGATAGCTGACCCCAAGATTTAACGCGGAAGTAAATTACTAATTTAAGTTTAATAAATAGGTAAAACTCTTTTTTATTGGATTAATTTTTTAAGAATATAGTAATATATCTTATTGCAATTCTATGTGGAAATCAAAATTATTAATTAAATTAAGCTTATAATTAAAATACAGGTATATATATTGTATTTGTCAAATATAACCATAAATTCATATCGTGTAGTGTTTTGTGGCCTTTCTTAGGAAACTAGGTTCATATGGATCAATAATATGTCACACATATTTTAATACATTGTTTTTATATATAAAAGAAAGAATGTTTATATTAACAAATTTCTCTTTAAAATTTAAGATATTATTGTTAAATTATTTTTAAATTAAAGATATAGTTTTTAAATTAGAAAGTTTATAATTTTACATTAATTATTTGATATTAATTCCCATGTATTTTATATTAACTACGTTTTATTACTATTTATTTCTCTTTTTTTTTTTTAATATAAGAGAGGAATGAATTCCAGATAAAATAGTTATATTTTATCAATAAAAGTAAATGGTAGATTTTTTAATATAAAAATACAATAACCAATATCATAAGAGTGAGTTAAATAAGCCATATAGTCAACAACTATATTAACCTCTCTAAATACATTTGGAAATATAACTTCTCAACCTAATCTCTTATAAATTGGATTAATAACTAAATAGAATGAGATATTCCCACTTTTTTATTGTCGAAATGAATCATCTTAAAATTATTCAATTACAAGTTTTCACACACCTTTATAACATGCCAAAAAGAGGGTAAAAGCAATTCCTCATATCTCAACCATAACAACATTAGTTGACCTTAAGGGGTTTGAATCTTGTCTTGTATATGTAGCAGCGTTAAATCTTGGGGCCAGCTATCCCATCCTTTGAGGTGCCTCAAACGTAGCGAGGAGATTAATCACTGTTATCGGCGGTGAATACTCCAAAGACGAACCAAAAAAAAAATAAAACATTAGTTTACCCAAGTTTTTCAAAAGAAAAATGTCGCATCGTTCGAAAGTAGACTCTGAAACTTGTTATAAATTATTAAAAATCTTATTTAAATAATAAAATATTAAATTAAATAATTATTTTATAATAAAATTATTTAAAAATATTAATATTTTAATAATTCAGACGTTGATTCAGAATTTATTTCAGCTTATATAGCAATGCTCTTTTAAAAAATCCACCGCATCAATTATCATTAACAATTTGTAATATAGCAACACAAGAGGCTGGTAACATATCCATCCAAATTAGCTTTGAATCAACTACCTTGAGAGAGAGACCAAATCATGATTTTTATACACTAGTGGAAAACGAGGCTTTCACGTCACATCTTTCTCATTGAACTTAACAAAAACTGACATAAAAAAGATGTGGTGGCATTTTTGTAATTTTTGTGAATTTTTTTACGTCGGACCTGGTAGGATCCGACGTAAAATGTATAATCTACGTCAGACACAACAAACAACCGACGTAAATTTTACATTTTACGTCGGACCCTACCAGGTCCGACGTAAAAAGTAGCGAAAGCGAATAAAAAGAGTGCATGGGAGGCACACGCACACACACACTCACTCGAATATCATCACTTTTCTAGATTCTTCAATGTATAAACCCTCTCTCTCTCCTTTGTTGCTAAATCGTTTTTTTAATCTTCTGTAGAGTGGGATGAACTCTTCGTTTCTCATTCACACATTGTTGCAACTCAGGTATGAATCGCTAACACCTTTTTGCTTCGCGTTGCTATTATGGCTATTTGTTCTATTCGGTCTTTATGTTGTTCTATTTGTTTGGGTTGTTGGCTTTTTCTGCTGGGTTGTTCTATCAAACGGCTCGTTCTCCAAGCAGAACGAGCCGTTCTCCAATCAGAACGGTTCGTTCTGTTTTACTCGTTATATTTTTTTTTTTTACAACTTTTTTTCGTCAGATCTTGTCAATATCCGACGTAAATTTACGTTGAATTTCACAACTGACGTAAATTTATGTCTCCCACTTTAACGTCAAACTTTTTTCTAACGTAAAAAACTTAAAATAACTGAATAAATTATCTTTTTTGAACTAGTGATACTTATTAACAATTAAAAATGCATTTGTCACTATGTATCGTAGTGTGTGAGGCTTGAAAAGTCATTGTTTCCACTTCAACATGATTAAATTCAGTAAAATGAAGAAAAAAAAACATTATTTCTTGCTTTTCATATACTCACAAGAACAACTGAAAAAAAAAATTAATAAACAGTCCAACAAACACCCTTAACCTACTATTTATTATTAATTAAAAATTTAAGGATTTCTTTAAGTAATAACTAAATTAATATATATATATATATATATATATATATATGATTATCTATTTTAGTGTACACATTATTTTTTGACAATTTTAATCTTTTTATAAAATCGCATGAATCACATGATAATAATTATAAAAAAAAACTTTTTTATAAAAAAATTATCTTTGAAATTGATTTGTACCGGTACATTATCCTTATTAACACATAATTCAAAGAACGACATCACAAAAGTATGAAGTATGAAGTGTCTTATTTTTTATTTGTATACATAATTTAAATATAAATATTTGTTTATAAAAAAAATATCAATATGAATTTATTTTGTAATAAAAATTAAAAATCTCTATGTATAAATAGAAGTGTTTGTACTAACAAATTTTTTCCCCGTGATTAAAAAATGAAGATATAATAAACAAACTATTTCCAAATTGAGGATGTAATTCTCTAATAACAAAGTTTATAATTCTGTATTAATTATCTGATATTAATTCACTTGTAACTTATATTATTATTTACGCTTTATTATTATTTATTACTTTAAGTAACGTTAATTAAAAAATTCAGAAATATTAAATAATAATTAATTTAAGGAATATGTATGATTTAAATATGAATATTTGTTTATAAAAATATGAATATGAACATATCTGTAATAAAAATTAAAATTGATTAATAATAAAACTGTTGTAATCAATATAGAGATGATTTTCTTCTTTATGAAAAGGTGACAAAGTCTTAATATTTATCCTTTTTTATATTTTAATTTAAATTATTTTTGTTAAGACTTATTATTTTTTATATTTAATGTCTAATTTAGATTTTTCTTCTTACATGCATATATATAACAACGATAAGGTTCATGCGTATGTTAAAAAGTTTTTCTTTTTTTAATAGACAACTTTGATAAAATATTTGAATAAGGTTCTGTATACGTCGTGAAGTTACATTAACAAATACAAAATTTGTGCCTACAACAGATAAATCTTTGTTTAAAATTTCTGTATTTCCTTTAAGCCGTTTTTTCTTTTCGTGATTCAGGATCAAGGGCACAAATTTAAACATACACATCACACATGCGTGTCTCTATTTAATTATGATCTCATCATCAAGAAATAAAGTTTGTTTTGATGCAGCATAAAAGAGTTCTTAAATGTTAATTTGATGAAAATAAAGAGTATTTTTAATAAAAAAAATTCATTTTTTCTTAGACTTATATCCAAAGTTTTCATCAAAACATGTCGATAGTCACGAAGGTAACACCAAATCCATCTGCTTTGCACATATGTTAAGGGGTTTGTACGTAAAATATTGTCCATAAACCTGCGTGCATCCATGCATGTTCATGTTAATTTCTCAATAAACAATTTAAACAAGTTCAGGCACACGTTGAAATATATATATATATATATATATATATATATATATATATATATATATATATATATATATATATATATATATATATATGAGAAAGATTATAATAATATCAGTGTAATTTTTACTAAGTATTACATCACTCAATAATTTTATATTAAATGTAAATTTTGTAAATTCAACCGTTAGATTGAAAGTTTATATCACTTTATATGTGTATATCAAATTTTGTTAAAATTGAGCAACAACTTAAAAGTAATCAAAGTATTCATATTTTAGTATATTTTGAAATAAATATATTATGTCAATTTTGTTTTATAAAAATGAAGTATCAAATCATCTTGGATTAATATAAAATTTTGTATATATGATCTAAGAGTAAAGAACTTTAAATCTAACGGTTAGATTTACAAAATTCACATTTAATATAAAGTTATTGAGTGGTGTAATACTTAGTAAAAGTTACACCGGTATTATTATAATCATTATATATATATATATGAGTTAATTACCTATACACTGTCAGTGTAAAAATTTTTTACATCGGCAACCAATCATGTACCTTAATTGTGTCATGTCACTATGTACCTTAATTGTGTCATGTCACGACATGACACAATTAAGGTACATGATTGGTTACCGGTGTAAAAAAAGTTTACGACACCGACCGTATATAGGTAATTATTAACTCTATATATATACATAGGCATGAAAATGTCCAAGTGTGAAAGGAATTAATAAGTATCTCAGCTTAGTTTGTTGGCAAATCTTAAAAGGAAATGAAAAAAAATACTACAAAATCCAAGGCCAATGAACACTAGTGCAAAAGAGGCTTTTTACGTCTGTAGACTACAATATATCCGACGTAAAAACGACGCGGTGGCATTTTTGAAAATAACGCAAATTTTTTTACGTCGGACAACAAAGGGACCGACGTAAATTCAACAATCTACGTCGGACCTCAGCTACAACCGACGTAGATTGTTGAATTTACGTCGGTCCCTTTGTTGTCCGACGTATATTCAAGTTGAATTTTTGAATTTAAGTTGCGTAGCGCCTCTCCTTCTTCACCAGATTTCCTTCCCGCTCTCCCTGCTTCGTAGCCAACACGTAACGCCTCTCCATTCTTCACCAGATTTCGTTCAGATTTCGCAGCCAACACGTAACGCCATTGTTTGGGAGCATTCAGATTTTGTTTCCATTCTTCGCTCCTTTCCTACGTTCGAAGGTTCCTTTCTTATCTTCTTCCCTCTTTTCTTTATTTCGTTCGAAGGTATCGTAATGTTTATCTTTGGCTGCAGACAGGAGCAGAGAGAACGGCCCGTTCTGCAAGAAGAACGGCTGTTTTGCAAGGAGAACGGGCCGTTCCCCTTGCAGAACGGGCCGTTCCCCTTGCAGAACGGGCCGTTCCCCTTGCAGAACGGGCCGTTTCAGCGTAATTTTTTTTGGGTTTTTGTAACTTTTTTACGTCGGTGTTCGCTAATCTCTGACGTAAATTTACGTCACTCTAACACGCTGACGTAAATTTACGTCTCTGGCTTTAACGTCGGAGGTTTTTCGGACGTAAAAACCTTAAAATAACTGACGTAAAAAGCCTCTTTTGCACTAGTGAAAATTTGAATAATCAAATTTCATCTGTGCTAACAAAAGAGATCTTAAAAACTAATTATAAAAGGTGGAAATTAAATTAAGAGAGACAGAAAGAAAGAGAAGTTTAAATTGAGTGAAAATATAATGACGTGGATCATAATATTTTCATTGTTGTTGAATACATAATGAGAGTATATCCATGAAGATTGGTAAGAACTAGGGATATATTCGATGCAAAGGGTCGTCGATCATCAAGTAGATGAAGCATATATATATATATATATATATAACAATATGATATGGAGAAAGTGGAGGATTGCAAGAGTTATATATAATGGTGCAAATTGGAAACAATAAACCCACCAAATTAAAGCCATAGTGAAATTCCAATTTGATCAGGAAGCCATTGATTTTGCCAATGGCATTTGACTCTCATGTGAAGCAACAGAGAATGTCCTATTGATACCATTATTTTCTTTAACACTTGCATCACCAGGTGCATTTGCACGGCCACCATCTCCTAACCTCTCTCTTCCAACACCACCAACATTGATTCTACACCCACAAATCCGTGAGAAGATTCGGTATAAGAATGTGAGAAGCCAAAAAGCCCACGGAAGACACACCAACATGATCCCAATACGAGGTGTCCATGGTGGAACTTGTGACACGGGAAGGACCGTGTATGCTACAAGGCACCCTCCCCCAGCAAGAACACAAATGAACAAAATACATGCAATGATCCATATGAAGGTGCGTTCGGCACTAGGATCAGCTTCAGGCATTGGTGTCTTCTGTGTCGAATATGATCAAATATGTCTCGATATTTTTTCTTTATCCTCCTCCATTTTAATGATGTTCGATGGGTTTATTTTTTTTGGAAGAAGATGATAAAGGGTGGGGAGGTTTCATCTGGAGATGGGTAATTTTCCAGTTTGATTAATTTCTTCTTTTTGATTTATGTGTTATGAAAAGGGATCAAAATTGGGGTTTTGATCCTATGGTAGATATGTTCAAACGTTGTTCACCTAAAAGGTGGTGGTTAATGAAGAAACAAATTAACACGCCCACAAAGAGAGAAAGAGGGAAGGGGGTTCCATTTATGGTGGGTTATGTTATGCGTGTTTGGGATTTGAGTTGGTTTGAATTCGATGCATGCGAGGGATTTTGTTGTGAACTTACATGTTTGGTAACAAGATAAGATTGACGTATGTTTTCTATCATTCATTTTTATGAATTGAACGTGGAAATTTGACACGTATGTTGTGACAGTGTAATCAAACACAAGGTAAGGTGGTATTGAAATATATATAATTTAAGAATAATAATGGCAAACTATAAAATGTATATACAATTCTTAATCATCTTAACGGATCATCATATTATTGCAAATTAATATATATATATATATAGGGAATGTTAATATACTCTCACATATTTTTTAGTTGAATTATATTAACAACTTACAACAAAACTTTAGAAAAAAAATCACTCATTTCTTTTAATTTAGTTAATTTATATAAAAAATATTATAGTAATTTAATTTAATTTTAAATAAAAATAAAATATTTTCTCTTTTTTATTAACTTCATTTTTCAGTTTATTTCTCTCTTATTAAATTTTTTTTTTAACTCATTTCTCTCTCATCTCTCATGATGTCTCCCCTCAACAAATAAAAAATTAATTAATAAAAAAGAAATAAATTGAAAAATGAAATTAATATGAGAGATAAAATATTTTATTTTTATTTAAAATTAAATTAAATTATTATAATATCCTTTATACAAATTAACCAAATTAAAAGAAATGAGTGATTTTTTTGTCCTAAAATTTTGGTGTAGGTTGCTAACATACTCCAACTAAAAAATAGGTGGAGTATATTAGCATTCCCATATATATATATATATATATATATATATATATATGTATATATATATATATGTATATATATATATATGTATATATATATATATAAGTAGTTTGTCTTTTTTAAGTTTTTCTTTTGAGGAATTAATTATTCATTTTTAAGGGTAAATTCTCTAATGGACCATTACTACAAGTGGTGTATGGGTGCACCATGAAAAATTACCATTAGATGCATCTAAGCCTACTGTTTACCAATACACCCTATCACATTGGATCCAAATTTTTGAATTTTTGATTGAAATTATTTTTTTAAAATTACCCAAAAAAAAGTATGTGTTACGATGCACTGACGCAACTGTTATTCACTTTCGGAACGAGCTGTTCTGAAATCAAAACGGGTCGTTCCAGATGAAAAAATAAAACATGAATAATAGATCGGAACGGGCCGTTCCAGATGAAAAAAATAACACATGACTAGTTAAACAAGAACGGACAGTTCTGAATTTGGAATGGGCCGTTTTAACTACAAATTTGTCATAAGAATTTTTTTAAGCAAAATAATATTTTCTTTTTCACTCTACTAAATTACATTTAAAATTTAAGTATAGTTTTTCAATTGATAATGCTTTTCTATTAGAATTAGAGGTTTACATTAATTATATGCGTAAATTTCTAATTCTAATTAGAAAATAACACCAAACAAAATTTTCTACCATAAATATAATATGGGCCTAGTTTTGGACTTCATGGGCCTTTGGGCTTTTGACAGCTTCTGAGCTTAGTGAGCTCAATGGGTTTAGTGAGCCTAGGGTTCTCTTTACTTGGACTTTACATGGATGACCACCTTTCTCATATATTTGGTAGTATAGGAGTTTATACTGTTTAGTCTTGTATTGTGGGCCTTAGTATAAAACTTTTTGGGTTTTAAGCTTATTGGGTCTAGTTTTGGGCTTCATGGGCCTTTGAGCTTTTGATTGCTTCTGAGCTTAGTGAGCCCAATGGGTTTGGTGGGTTTAGGGTTCTCTTTACTTGGGCTTTACATGGATGACCACCTTTCTCATATTTTTTGTAGTATAGGAGTTTATATTGTTTGGTCTTGTATTATGGGCCTTAGTATAAGACTTTTTGGGTTTTAAGTTTATTGGGCCTAGTTTTGGGTTTCATAGGCCTTTAGGCTTTTGATTGCTTCAAAGCTTAGTGAGCCTAATGGGTTGGGTGGGCCTATGGTTCTCTTTACTTGGGCTTTACATGGATGGTCATCTTTCTCATATATTTGGTAGTATAGGAGTTTATATTGTTTGGTCTTGTATTATGGGCCTTAGTATAAGACTTTTTGGGTTTTAAGCTTATTGAGCCTAATTTTGGGCTTCATGGGCCTTTGGACTTTTGACAGCTTCTGAGCTTAGTGAGCCTAATGGGTTTAGTGGGCCTAGGGTTCTCTTTACTTAGGCTTGACATGGATGAACACCTTTCTCATATTTTTTGGTAGTATAGGAGTTTATATTGTTTGGTCTTGTATTATGGGCCTCAGTATAAGACTTTTTGGGTTTTAAGCTTATTAAGCCTAGTTTTGGGTTTCATGGGCCTTTGGGCTTTTGATTGCTTCTAAGCCTAGTGAGCCCAATGTGTTTGGTGGGCCTAGGGTTCTCTTTACTTGAGCTTTTCATGGATGACCACCATTCTCATATATTTGGTAGTATAGGAATTTATATTGTTTGGTCTTGTATTATGGGCCTTAGTATAAGATTTTTTGGGTTTTAAGCTTATTGGGCCTAATTTTGGGCTTCGTGGACCTTTGGACTTTTGACAGCTTCTGAGCTTAGTGAGCCCAATGGGTTTAGTGGGCCTAGGGTTCTCTTTACTTAAGCTTGACATGGATGACCACCTTTCTCATATTTTTGGTAGTATAGGAGTTTATATTGTTTGGTCTTGTATTATGGGCCTTAGTATAAGACTTTTTGGGTTTTAAGTTTATTGGGCCTAGTTTTGGGCTTCATGGGCCTTTAGGCTTTTGATTGCTTCAAAGCTTAGTGAACCTAATGGGTTTGGTGGGCCTATGGTTCTCTTTACTTGGGCTTTACATGGATGACCATCTTTCTCATATATTTGGTAGTATAGGAGTTTATATTGTTTGCTCCTGTATTATGGGCCTTAATATAAGACTTTTTAAATTTTAAGCTTATTGGGCCTAATTTTGGGCTTCATGGGCCTTTGAACTTTTGACAGCATCTGAGCTTAGTGAGCCCAATGAGTTTAGTGGGCCTAGGGTTCTCTTTACTTAAGCTTGACATGGATGACCACCTTTCTCATATTTTTTGTAGTATAGGAGTTTATATTGTTTGGTCTTGTATCATGAGCCTCAGTATAAGACTTTTTGGTTTTTAAGCTTATTAGACCTAGTTTTGGGCTTCATGGACCTTTAGGCTTTTGATTGCTTCAAACTTAGTGAGCCCAATGGGTTTGGTGGACCTAGGGTTCTCTTTACTTGGGCTTTTCATGGATGACCACCATTCTCATATATTTTGTAGTATAGGAGTTTATATTGTTTGGTCTTGTATTATGGGCCTCAGTATAAGACTTTTTGGGTTTTAAGCTTATTGGGCCTAATTTTGGACTTCATGGGCCATTGGACTTTTGACTGCTTCTGAGCTTAGTGAGCCCAATGGGTTTGGTGGGCCTAGGGTTCTCTTTACTTGGGCTTTACATGGATGACCACCTTTCTTATATATTTGGTAGTATAGGAGTTTATATTGTTTGGTCTTGTATTATGGACCTTAGTATAAGACTTTTTGGGTTTTAAGCTTATTGGGCCTAATTTTGGACTTCATGGGCCTTTGGGCTTTTGACTGCTTCTGAGCTTAGTGAGCCCAATGGGTTTGGTGGGCCTATGGTTCTCTTTACTTGGGCTTTACATGGATGACCACCTTTCTCGTATTTTTGGTAGTATAGGAGTTTGTATTGTTTGGTCTTGTATTATGGGCCTCAGTATAAGACTTTTTGGGTTTCTTTTCACTTAGGTTTTACATGGATGACCACCTTTATCATATTTTTGGTAGTATAGGAGTTTATATTGTTTGGTCTTGTATTATGGACCTTAGTATAAGACTTTTTGGGTTTTAAACTTATTAGACCTAGTTTTGGACTTCATTCATAGGATGCTTGATGTCATTGAGGAATGAGCTTCATATCTCACTCACGCTTAGCACCAAACTACCCGCACCTAATGTCATTGAGGCAAAGAGTCTCCTATTCTCTCGTGTCTGGTATGACAAAACTCACGTCCGACCCTAATTAGGCAGAGAGCCTTTGTCTAACTTATGTTTAATGCCACATACATTAGCAACCAATGCAAATCCAAACAAAAAATGAGTATCTCTCCTCACACTAGGTGACATTTAATTAACGCCTAATGTTTGTGGCATTGGCAACAAAACCACGAAAGTCTATGCACCTTAAAAGCAATTAAACTAATGTAAATTAAATTTAAAAATATTTGGTAACATCGTTTTTTTAAGAAGAAAATGTCGAGATATAAAACTAAAACTAACAATTTTTTGCAATAATTTAAATGAGAAAATTATATTTATAATAGGAAATTTTGTTTGGTGTTATTTTCTAATTAGAATTAAAAATTTACGCATATAATTAATGTAAACCTCTAATTCTACTAGAAAAGCATTATCAATTGAAAAACTATACTGAAATTTTAAATATAATTCAGTAGAGTGAAAAAAAATATTATTTTGCTTAAAAAAATTCTTATGACAAATTTGTAGTTAGAACGGCCCGTTCTGAATTTAGAATGGCCCTTAACTAGTCATGTGTTATTTTTGAATCTGGAACGGGCCGTTCTGATTTCGGAACGGACAGTTCTGATCCATTCGTCATGTATTTTTTTCATCTGGAATGGCCCGTTCTGATTTATTATTTAATTATTATTTTTTCATCTGGAACGGCCTGTTCTGATTTCAGAACGGCCTGTTCCGAAAGTGAATAACAGCTACGTCAGTGCATCGTAACACTTGCTCTTTTTTTTTTGGTAATTAAAAAAAATTAATTTCAATCAAAAATTCAAAAATTTGAATATAGTGTGATAAGATGTATAATGGTCTATTAGTTTAGATGTATCTTAAGTTAAAATTGATGATATACCATGCACCACTTGTAAAAGACACCCGGCATGTGTCAGTGTTGATATATTTGTTTTGTCGTTCATTAGCTTTCATTTCTCTTTCTTTTTTCTCTTTAATTTGCACTCTTTATCTGTCTTGATTTATGTAACTTATTATTTTTTTTTTTTGCAATAATATAATCTGTCAGTTAACTTGATTATAATCAGTTACCATTCGATAGTCTCTCTTGACACTATCATCTAGAGTGATTCACATGAGTATATGAATGACCACCGTCAATACAAATCCAAATAAAAATATTAATATATAGAAGATGAATGTTAGCATGAACGTTGAATATATTTTGATAGACCAGTAATATAAAGCTTTTAATTTTACGAAACATTTTGTAAACTTTATGGACCAGTGTATGAGGTTAGAAAAAAATAATAGCATTTAGTTTTTGTACAACAACAGCAAAAATATTAAAGCTAAAATCTTGTGTATATTACTTTGATTCTCTAACACTAGATCGATTATAATAATCCTTTAAATTTTTTAGCATATAGCATGAAATAACTAACAAAAAGAGACATGTCGTCAAAGTATCAAAGAATGAATTAACAAGATTCTCCATTTAACTAAACATGCTCTTCTATCTCGAATAGGCCAAACAGAGGTTCTTCACGCTAGTGACAAACAAGTGAGAGACTCTTTACCATTTTGATTGTCATTCGACCGAGAGATTCATATTTCAAGATAACTCACAGATTGCTTATCGAGTTATCTCCCTAAAAATTAATCATGACTATGACTCTCGTGATTCGCACATGAATTTGGATAAAATTATAAATACAGATGATAGATTTATTATGAAAATAACATTCACGTACATTAAGGAATTGGAGTTGAGGAAAAAGATTCATATCCTTAATATGACACCTGTATATATAGAAAAAGGGTTTTTCTTCACAAAGAAAGTAACACAAATTGATAAATGCGGGTAAGTTTTCTTAGATCTCATATGGTTAAAGATATCCTTTTACTAGAACAATGGTTAAGGCAAAAGATTTTTTGGTTTGCAGACAAATTAAGAAACTCATGTTTTTACTAATTATTATTTTTTTTATTGGTTGAGTAAATGATAACTACCTGTATAGGAAATCGTTTCTTTAAGAATTAGTAAAAGGATACATCTAATTGAACTGTTAAAAGTCACGAGACAATTTAATACCATATCTCCACAGTAAAGCTGTATTTCTCTTGGATTATACAAGTTCATAGCCGAGTATTGATGTCTGACCAGTGACCACTAACCTAGTGTAATTAAACAGTCCTGATATATCTGTATTTCAAGAGTCCAAATGTACATCTATACATGAGTCCTCATCTCTACGAGTTGGTTCAGAATAACTATTTAGTACCAATAAATTCTTGCGAAAATGACGGTTGGTTCAGTTGAAGCAAAAACTTCACTTATACTCGTGTTTATTTTACAATTGTTTTTCTTTTTTAATTATCTTTTTCTCTCTTCTCAATCGCTGTCAAGTGCCTCCAGTAAAGGATACCATACGTAAAAAAATAGCCGTTGAATTATTTACAAGTATTCAATGGAATATTTGATCAGAAAGTCATCTAGAAATCTGATCGTTGCTTCACCATCATTAGCGTCACCGTCATTTCCTATGCTAAATATCTGTTTTAAAGTCCCCTAATTTCATTTGTATTAAGATCATAATTACATGTTTTAAACAGCACTTTATTTTTATCAAAGTTTTGAACTTCACAATATCCCAAAGTTTTCCCTGCATCGCTTTATACATATGGTACTTACATATGCGTACAAACAATTATAGCATCTAAATCTAGCGAAAATCACCTTAAACTCAAACTTTACAGTTCATTTTTATTCACACCACAAGAATGAAACATGAAAATAGTTACAGTTAAAGAAAGAAAGATTAAAAGAAGATGCCACCTCTTAACCCCGACGAAACAACACCACAGGTGGACTTTTGGTATGTGACAAGACAACTAAGAAGTAAGAACTAAGAAGCAAGAGGTCGTTCTCTCATTGTGGAATATGTACTCTTCATTGTTTTTGTCAAATTTTACACAATTAGCCCGTTAGAATTTGCTCCAAAAAGCCCAAACGCTCACCAACACGAGTTCTGCCGCTAAAAGCTTTCCAGAATACAGATTGAGACATAGCTACAAAGTCAAGGAGGGGGGCTGAACATTTTTCCGTTGGACCTCTCTTCCAAGACCCAATCTGCGCTACCGCATAATTTGAAAATCTAACCTAAGAAAAACAAAAGAATAATATATGAAACAAACATTTCATTCCAATATGGTGTCGAAATGAACTGGTCAGTCAAAACTTGAAGAGCGACTCCATCTTCCCTGCAAATAGTCCTCCAACGAGATACTCTGCTCAGAGCTACCGATAGAAAGCGTATCATCCTCCAAGTCCAGCAAAGCAAGGTTCAGGTGGGACTGAATATTATTAGTTGGAACTTGTTCCTCATCAAATCCATCAAGTTCCACTGGTGCATTAACTTCTTGTTCTGCCCATCTTGTCACCTCTTCATCACCATGCAGAAGTTTTAATATCTGCAGCATCATTTAAAAAACATGATTGATATTCAAAAGGACTTAAAAGGAAGGACAAATGGAACGGAGCACCTTTGCACGGGCAAAAGACTTACAAGGCTGATTTGAGGTCGCAATCTAGGCATCCGTCTAATGCAGAGAGTAGCAGCCAAAATCATTCTCTTGATATGGCAATCGTCGCATTCATTGCCTAGGCTTGGATCAAGCAATTGGGAAAACTTCCCACTTTTCAAAATTGGTGTTGCCTGGAGATTTTCAACAATATCATTCAAATCCAATTCATAGGGATATAGTACAATGCAAGATGTTCAGTTCTTATATTGGCACACGTTTCATTACTGTAAAAACAGTGTTGTAATAATCTTAGAAGCTGAATTTATAAGAAAGGTAAAAAAATAAAAATAAAAATAAAAAAAACTTACCCACATAACAAGGCTCTCCTGGCCCTTTGGAGATTCATTACTAATGACCTTCCTATTAGAGAGAAGCTCAAGGAGTACAACACCAAAAGCATATACGTCAATTTTATCAGTCACTTTACCGTGCATAAAGTACTCAGGTGCGAGGTATCTGCAGGATAAAACTTGCTCAGAGCAAATCAGAAGTATAGGTAAACAGGCCAAAGGAGGAACAAGAGGGATGCTATGCTACTCACCCAAAAGTTCCAGCGACATCAGTGCAAGTAATATGGGAAGAAGAAGATGAAGCCCAACTAGCCAGTCCAAAATCTGAAAGCTGAAGAAATTAACACAAGGATTTAAGCATAAGCATAGCTGAAATCCAGTGGAAGAAGTTTCACAGTGTAACATCTAACAGAGAAATGAAAGAAAATCTATTACATTACCTGAGGCTCAAAATCATCAGAAAGAAGGATATTCGAAGATTTCACATCCCTATGGATCACGGCTCTTGCACAGCCATTATGCAGATAATCCAGTGCCTCTGCTACACCTACGGCCACCTTGTACCTTTCTTGCCAACCAAATGCACTACAGTCCGCCTTGTTGACTTTGCCAGAAAGTACAAGTAAGAGAGACAAATTAGAGAATGAAAAGGTTTATGCAATCCCTAGCAATTAGTATGCAAAGCTAAATAAATATCTACCATGAAGGTTTTCTTCTAGGCTTCCCCTTGATAAAAAATCATAAACTAGTAGCAAATGGTTGCCCTCTAAACAAAAGCCAGATATAGATATTACGTTCTTGTGCTGCAAAGTTGTAACGATCTCAATTTCCTGAACAAATTCCTTTATCACGTTTTCAGATGGCTTCAGAATTTTCACAGCCAATTCCTTGCCATCTGGAAGACATCCTCTGTAAACATAACTACAACCACCTTTGCCAGCCAAATTTTCTGAAAACAAGAGGGAAAAAAAAACCTATTAGAAGATACCCCAAGAAGGCAACCAGAACAGAAGCTGGGAAACAAAAGTCAAAGCAGGGAAAGCTAACCCAGTGCGAAGTTGGAGGTTGCTGATACAAGTTCCTGCAAACTATATAATCTGCATGAAGACGAATACTTCTCTTGCAACACCAACAATTCTTCAGGAAGGCTACTCAAATCACTACAAAGGGAGGGAGAAGCAAAAACAGAAGCAGATCCAAATGGCACAATGGCACCACTCACCCCATCAAGTGGGGAATCATCAATCTGCTCAATAGTAATTTGTTTCTGATCTGGATGGACTACAGCCGAAGAATGAAAAGTCGGTTGTCGCAATGCCCGTTGAAAAACAAATGTATTTTTCATACAATGCTTATGGGTATGGGTATGCTTTCTGGGATGAAATACATGACGAAGCAACGACCAACCAGGTCTACGCTTCGAATTACTGGCCACAACTGAATAACAAGGAGCATCATCCTCATCAAGATTCTTAAACGGAACCAAAGCAAGTGGATTCTCCTTCTCAACATCCTCACACAACCCTTGCTCAAACTCAATTCCAGAACACTCCTGCAACGCACAACTTCCACAACTCTTCGTACTCTTACTTGTATAAACCACCAATGATTTTGCCGACAAATTTGCCCCTTCGAGTAATTTTTCTGCCACAACAGTAAAAACTCTATCATTCTCACTTTTATTTCTCTCACCAAACATTCATCAACAAACATCCCTCACCAAAAAAGTACTAAAACACACTTCACTCACGAAGCATATCATTAATTAAACGCATATTATTACTATTAAGCAAAAGAAACGCAGAAAACGAAGAAATAAAACTAATTAAACCTCGATCACTACACAATCTGGAAGCTTCTCTGCGGAACGCGATTTTGCCATTATCAACAGAGAACACAGAGACACACTTGGGCAATTTCTTCGCGCAGTATTTGGCAACCCAAGCGGAAGAACGAATAGTGTGGTGAGATTTAGAAGTTCCCAAAATCACCGTGGAAACGCCAAACGCCTTCGCCTCGTTCACCAGAACCTTCCGAACCGAACCACCGCGACACACTTTAAGCCTCAATCCAACCTGAACGAAACGAAAATCGTACAAACAAACGGAGTTCCGGAACCGAAACCGCGGTGACAAAACATTTATTCCACGTGACCGAAACGGAAGAAGAACAAAAAAATAAATAAATAAATAACGGCGAAACGAACCTGCTTCAGGTTGCAGAAGCCTTCGTAAACGGCGAGAACGGAATCGAAAGTCTTCACCAGAGATAACAGCGACGCCGCTCCCTCTGCAACGAAAAAATAAAATCACGATTCAGATTATTATTAAGAATAAAGTTAGAGAGAGAAAGAAGAGAGAGATACCGGTGGCGGTGTCGAGCACGTGAAGCGCAATGACGAGGTCGCCGGGCTCCGCCACCTTAACGAGCGCCCACGTGAGCAATTCACGGCTGCGAGGATCTAATTTGACGCCGACGAGGACAATCCGGCCACCGGCACCGTCGCCGATAAGCTTCATGGGAAGAGTGAGTTTGTGTTTCTCTCTCTAACTCTTATTTTTTCCTTTAACTCTCTTTGGTGATGGTTGCTTAATGCTTTATCTTGGGAATGGCGAACGAGAGAGAGAACGAATCGTGCTCGAGAACCGTGGTGTCGAACCAACTGTCTTAGGGGGAACGTTACGCTGCTTCGCGGGTGTGTGTTGGGATTGCAGGTTCGTTTTCAACCGTTGCTTGTGCCGACCACGATTGCGCTGGCGTGCCTCGAATCTCGTCTCGGTCGCATCAATTATTAATAAGTGGACCCGCGCTCACGTGGCGAATGCTGATTGGTTCACGCACTGATGGGATGTGGGAAGACGCATGCAGGTACTGTAGACTGCACTGCAGACTCCACTCTTGTTGCGTTGCAGAACAGAGGTTGATTCCTTTTCCTTCACAGTAAAAATATGGAATTTGGATCTTATTATGCAATTTTTTCTTTTTAAATTTTTTCTTACCATAATAATATATTTAATAATTTAAATTTAATTTTATAATTAATATAATTCTTTAAATAATTAAATTTGAGCTATTAGATATATCTAATAATTATTAATATTGCAGGAAAGAGACTTGAGAGAGAAAATTGCAAGAAAGAATCTAAACTCGTAAAAATATGTGTTTTTATTTAGTAAAATAAATTTATTTATTTTTATATAAATTATTTAAAAATCATATATATTATGATACATAATTTATGATTATTATACCATAATTTAATTATTTTATACAACGCATGGCTATTAATATGAAGAAGAAAAAATAACTATAACACTGATGGATAAGAAAAATAACTATAACGTTGTTGAATTTTGTTGGATTCTGTGGTATTCTCATTGTCAAACTGTTTTTTTTTTAATTAAATAAACACGTTTTACCATAAAATCAAACATGTTTTTCCAAATAAGCCTACTACAGAAAGAAATGATTGTCTCACAAAAATGTCCTGTCCATTTAGTTAAAACAGTGATATATGTTAAGTTTTAAATTTTGTATCCGTATTGTAAATTAAAAAAAAAAAAAGCAAAAACAAAAACTAAGCGTGATGGTGAAATTTAGTATCTATTCATTTATAAAAATAATTATATACACATAAACAATATAAAAAAGTCATCTAAACATTAAAAATACTTATTTAAAATTGACTTTTATGACCACCTAAACTTTCATAATTAATACTTATTCATTTAGTAATAAATAAACAATACGTATAGTTAAATAGCATAAAAGATCATCAAAACATTTTTTTTTTCTTATTTCTTAACATTGACTTTTATATATAAAAAAATAACCATCTAAATATAATATTGATATTCAATCTAATACCACTTCCTTTAATAAAAAAATTAAGTTAAATAAGTTTTTAGTTTTCAACTTTTTAAAAATTTAGTTTTTAAATTTTTCTTAAATTTTTATTAATTTTTAATCCTTTATTTTTTTATTCTATAAAATAGGCTTTAAAGTTAAAGTTTTCTTATTAAGTCATCATGTATGTTAATAAATTATTATTGACTTGATTATTGATATTCATGTGATTATTAATTATATAATACGTATCATATAATTTAATATCTATTAAATAGCTATATTAACATCAATAATTCAGTCAGACATTTATTAATATATATCATTACTTAATAAATGAGATTTAATATTGAAAATTAATTTATGTGACATAAATAAAATAGAGAATTAAAAGTTGACAAAAAAAAATTAAAATTTGAAAATTGAATTCTTAAAAATTAAGGGACTATAAACTTTTTTAACCCAAAAATTTATATAAAATTTATATAATATTATCTTAAAACAAATTGTCAAGTATATTAAGTGTTAATTTTTATAATAATTATTTAAAATTTATTTTTAAATTGATTGATATTGTAGCTAGTATGCCCATTAAATTTTTTTAAAAGAAATTTATTTTTGGATATTGTCATAATGTCATGTAAGAGTTATTATTTTGGAATAAAAAGAGAAAAATGTTGTAGTAAATCAAAGTTTAAAATAAGATATAATAACAATTCAACACATGTAAGAGTTATAAATTTTGCACACAAATTCAAACGAATTTTATCCACAATTTTATATTGTTAGAAAGACATGTTAAGAGTTTTTTTTTTTTATGTTCTTTATATACTTTAGTGCTTTAGACCTAGAGTCATCAAATTAATAAAATTAGTTATTTTTTTAATCTAAATCAAATTAATTAAATTTGATGTTGATTGATTTAAGTATAAAATTTAGACATTTAAAATTCAAATTGATATGAACCAAACTAATTAATTTATATTTTTTATTTAATTAACATATATTTATTATTTTAATTATTTTAAAGATATTTTTGTAGTATAATATATAGGTCTAGATTTTCTCAAAGAAATAAAAAAATTATATTGAAATATATTGAGGGTCATCTTCATGTATTATAGTGCATTTAAAATACTTAAATAGAGTAAAAATAAATAAATTATATTACAAATTTACCAATTTAATTAATAATTTGTGATGTATTAATTTAGTTAATGTTAAAAAATTTATTTATTTCAAGAAAATTTATTTCCATTATTTTTTTAAAAAAATCATCATATATTCGATGATTTTAATTAAAAGAATTTGAATTAAACAACAAAAAATTTTGAAATCTAAATTTTAAACCAATCGGAATCAATTAAAGTCCAATCAATCTCACCCATAACACATTATGATTTATATAACCCATTATACTCAGTTATGCACATATGTAAACCACACTCGTTAACAAGAGGAATATACATTCTTATGTCTCCGTGATGAGATTTTGAATATTGGAAACATCTTGAAGAGTTTTTTTTTTTTTTTTTTTCAAAATAAAGAAAGCTTTGTAAGCATTATGACAGAGAAACACTATGTATATATATATATAGACCGTGTATTTAGACGTTTGTTTCGAAAACAAAAATAACCTCCTCCATTCTAATATAATTGTTACAAAAGGAGGAAAAAATGTTCTAAAATAATTGTCGTTTAACTTTTTAAGATAGTATTAATCTATCTGTTTTCATTTATATTCTTAACAATAAAGTTTACTCTCATCTATTTATTTTTTTTTTTGTAAAATTAAATAAGGTTAATATGAAAAAATTCAATGAGCACTTTGTAGTGCTATATACATGGTTCTATTGCTAATTTCGACTGATTAAAAAAATTTGGGTGCTTTGTATGAAAGCATCCATTAAACGCTTTTTTGTAAAATATTTAATTTGGATACTTATTATTAAAAGTGCTAGTGAGTAGGATTTAATCTAAATTACATAAAAATAATATTCTTTTATTTAAAAGATCTTTCTCTGCAAGTGTTTATAAAAATAAAATTACGAAAACATTTCACGCCCTTTCCGACCAAAGAAAAAAATCTGAACATTACGAAACAAGAAAACCTTAATTCACATGATTAATAAACTTATGGTATAAACTTTACTCATTGGTTGCCATGTTACATGAGTTTAACGTTCATTATGAAAGTTGGCTAAGATGTGTTGTATGGTCGAATATACAAATATGTGACAAATAATAATGTTAGAGGTCAAATCATTCAAAGGAAACTTTAATGCGGGCTCCACCTTTATTTAGAATGATTCTGCTTTCTTGTCCATTCATGTACACCATTAAGTTGATAATCTGCTGGATTATTTTATTATTGTTTGTATCATATTAATTATCAATAAAAATATTTCTATTATAACAATTGGATCTAAGTTCTTGTATATTTGTCCCAACTAACGTTGAGAATCGAACTTAAAATCTATGTATTAACTTCAATATTTCTTGCCGTTAGATTGAGTTTAATAATTAGTTTTTCATTATCAAATTTTTTATTGTTGTTATTTTATTTGAAAAAAATGTTGTGTGAAAGTCACCATCACTCAATAACTTGGAAATGGCTCCATAATAGAGATTGGGATACATATATAATGCGAAAGATCTTCTTGATTATGATCTCATTTTCATAGAATCACTTGCTGTTTGGCACGTGTCCTTATAAAAGAAAATATGTGAGTGTATGTCTGTCTTGGTTCTCTCTGAAGGCACGAGAGTTATACAATTTTCAGACAATTAACAATGTCAAGGCTAAGATATTTTGTTTGAGCAAGGATATGTGGATCACATATTTTCATCATTAGAGCATCTGCAATGTAAGGTTGTTTATAAGTAACTCCATGTGCTACATTACTGTCAAATCAGCTCTAGTTCATTTTATGGATTGCTTAAATTTTAGCAGAGTTACTCCTACAAGCAACTCTGCTAATTTAAGCAATTTATAAAGTGGGCTAGAGTTGATATAGCAGTGATGTGACATAAAGACTATTTATAAGCAACCCCATTACAGATGCTCTTAAATGTTGTCTAATTCATTTATATAAAATTCATTAAAGTTAATTATTCCTAAAATTATGTAACTTTTGTAAGAGTGGGAGATATCAACTCCAATCAAATTAATTTTTAATTATTAATTTTAAGACATTGGGCATATCTCAAAAAGAAAGAGAGAGAGATCCTGCCCCCAATGAGTTGTGGAATTTCTTCTAATAAATTCAGGGTGCATGTTGAAAGTTCGTAGTCCACAAGCTGTGCAAAACTACTTGAATTTTCACTAAAATAAATGCAACATCACTGTACAAACATGAAAAGCAAAATTAGTGTGACTAAAGTGTTACTACTTCGTGCACAACAAGAATTGAGGCGTGGGAATAAATGCAAAAGAATATGGCATGGCAATGGAAGATGTGATTATAAAATGAAGTGTTGAATAATACTATAGTTGCCACCATAGTAGGGAAGGGACCCATGTAAACCAAAGACAGAAACTTTTGATCATTCTAGCCGTTCGAAAAGCAAACCAAGGACAGAGAAATGTGGGGGAAACTAGAGATTGCTTACGTTGTCAGAGATACCCTCAAAATCAAAAGTTTTATTCTTTTCCCCACTCAAGCCATAATCTTTGTGTTATTTATTATAATTTAGCCATTGTTGGCAATTTACGAATGAAAAATATTATGTAAATTTAAGAGTGTGTAATAACAATAAAATGATGGAGTACATAAATAAAATTTATAGATAAATAAGAGTATAACTTTTGATAATCTCCTTGCTAACTCATCGTTGAAAAGCTTTTTTCATTTATTTTCATATTAATAATAAAGACAATACATCTATTTGGCACACACTTTTTTTTTAAACCATTTACTTTTATAATTACCTTTAAACTATATCCTTCTAACCATCTTTTAATTTATTTCATTGTAAACTTACACTCCAAGTCTTTCTCTATTTTAAAATATGTGTCTTATATTTAGTAGATATAACGTTTTGTTAGGATAATAGTATATTGACAATAGCTATGTAAATATGGTAACGAAAATTAATAAATGCTTTAAAATATTCATTAAAATTACAAAGACAATATCAAGATTCCAATATAAGATTATGTACATTTTATAGTACGAGATTGCAATAGTTTTTAAATGTTTTTTTTACTATTAATGCAATGCTTTATTGAGATTTTCTTTTAATGAAGTAACCACATTAACAGTAGGCATGTGTCCAAAGCTTATTCAATGAACTAAGAAAAATAAGTTGTCCTTTTATGCATATAAGGATTACAGCGGATAAATTTCGATGCCCCTTTTTTGTTTTCCGTTACAACTCAAGCCGAGAAACGGAATTAGGTATAAGATCTTTATAGCTTGATTATCAAATTAAACTTTTTTTTATTTACTTAACGTGAAACTTCAAAAACTAAGGTTTATGACGGTTTGCATCAACCAACAATTACTAAAAATTAAATTAGATTTTGTATTATCACAAATAATCTTTGTTACCCTAGAAAAATATTCACTGTCAAAATTACTCTCGTAATATTGTTAACTGTTCATGCAACACTTAAGAAGTCATTTATAAAATTTAAAAGTTCCTTACACCCTGTTTGTTAGCATGAAAATAGTTAAGAAATTGAGAGAAGAATGTGAAAGTATAGAGAAAAAAAAAGGATTTCTTTGGCATAAGTAAACCGTACTTAATTTCCAAAATCAACCCTTTTCATTTATAGTAATAAGTTTCATGCTGATAATCAATTTTGTTGCAAGGTTATATGGGATAATCAGTTTTATATTTGATAATCAGTTTTGTTGTGTGGTTTCTATTTGATAATCAATTGTTTCTATTTTGTGTGGGTTAAACATGTTATATAAGAATAACATAATATTTATATTTATAATCAATTTTTTTTCATTCTATTTAAACTAAATGACTTGTAATATTATTTCATTGCAATTTTTTTATCAAACCAAATAAGCTAAAAACCTTCCATATCTTTTTAGAATTTATTTATTCTATTTCTTCTTCTTTTTTAATAAATTTTTAAACTATACTATTAATGTGAAGCATCTATTAAGTTGATTAAAAATTAAAATAAAATTGATTGATTATTTTTAATTAAATCTATCATTTCAATCACCTTTTCACTATCTACTAAGTTCAAACTCAAAACATTAATTAAGAACGTCAAATTCAGTCGGATAATCATTTAATGGATTTCTTTGTGAGAGTGTTAGTTGTGATTCATCCTCCCTAAGGAGCTACTAAACCTTGTATTAATTTTTGTAGTAAAAAAGAGAGTGAAGTTTGCATTCATTTATTATTTAATATTACACGTGTTAGAAAGTGGGCACATATGGCTAAGATCATTTGTCCTGTGGGAAGCATGCTAAACCATCTACATCTAAATGTGTACCTAACCAGTAACCATGGTAGCGGTGGGTTTCATTCGATGCCTTTTCCCTACCTTGAAATTCCATGCACCACTGCTGAAGTCAAGTTTTAAAATAATAATAAAAGGCAAGCGAGGCTTTTATGGCAGAGAATACAAAAAGGTAAAGGAATAATTAAAATATCCTAAAAAGAACAAATGGGAAAGACTTTTTTGATCTTTCTGGTTGAAAATGATGCTACCCACTACCTTTCGCAGTATGGTCGACGCTACACTCCACAGACCAAAGGACATCTCTGGCCATAAGCTATAATTTAACCCTCACCTCTTGGTTACCTACTTCCATGAACACAAATGAATTCACAAAAATATAATTGTACAAAATTTTATATATGGAACAGACAAGTAAGAAAAGAGAGTATTTTCTTTTTATAAACAGAAACTTTTTTTTTATTGGATTACTTGGAAAGTGGTAATTTCAATTATGATTCATAAATAAATTTGTATTCATGAATAATGATAAAATTTACTTTAATTTTTTTTTAAAGATAAGAAAGATTATAAAGATGATCGTAACGAAGATTGAACCTAAATTTTCATGCTTTTAATTATTTTAACATTTTCCCACCCAATTACTAGGTTAACCTTAATTGTACAATTTACCTTAATTTTGATAAAAAAAATATCTAATTTAATTAAATATAAATATAAATACGGATAATATTTATTTTATTAAATCAAGTACAAGATCATAGATAAATATATATTTACCTATTCCACAATTCTTCACATTCTTATATTTGTTTTAAATTTCTAGAAACTGAATTTACTTTAAAATTTACTTAAAATTAATATAATTTTTACTCTCTTTTAAATTTATATCAGGTAAAACTTAATTAATATAATTATATAATTATTATTTACCTAATTAATATAATTTTATAATTATTACCTTGTTAGAATTTTTCTTTTTTTTTAAATATTTAATTATTTTCTAAGTGGATATAAAAGGGGTATAAATACATTCGATATCCAACAAAAACTGAGATGAAATACAAATTTATACTCACCAGTATGAAGACAGAAATAAATATAAATCATAAGATATAAACTTGAAAATAAGAACAAAAGTATTGAAACTCAAATCTACCTCATTATCATCCCTACTTCATACCACAACTTCAGGTTGAAATCAGGTATGAAATCATGATCTTTAATTAAAAATAAGAAATATTGAACCACTTAATTAAGTGAGAATGTGAAAGATGAGTAATAAAGAAAAAGAATATTGAAAAAGTATAAAAATTTATCAAATATTAGAATAAGTAATCAGAATATTGTACGACCCTTTGGGTTGCTAAAATATTATTGTCCGCAACCGCATAAGCCTTGGGCGTGATTAATGTGCCGTATCTTCGTAAACCGTCCTCTATCGAGTACAAGCAAAATGCAAATTGTCGTCCTTACTCCCTAGTTGTCCCAGTTCACATGCTTGTATGCATAATATAATTTAGAAAAGAGGATCTATTTTAAATAGAATTTTATCCATTTTGAGAAAACTAGAGCTGTCTGTGACGTTCGAAAACTGAACTTCCAATCATCCTTATTTAATTATCAAATTATATCATTATAAGTTTACAAGATCCAAAAATACAACTGACGAGTGTAGCCAACACAAATGACTCTAGAAAGTTCTATTTACTTTTTACCTTAAGTCGGAGAGAAAGGAAAGATGTTTTAAGTAAAAATTCCCATATTCAAGAATTATATAAAGTAAAAAAGAATAAAGTAAAGATTATTTGGCAAGACACTAACCCGCTTTTCCTTTCCTCCAAACTCCGGGCATTAGGAGATTTAGAGATCTTTTACAATATAATACAACAAAGAAGAAAAGTTAATCATATCACCTACTAATTCCTTACTCATTTGTATAATCATTCGATTATTTAATTTGATGGAAATTAACAATTCCTGCTTGCTTGTTAAGTGAAAAATCAGCAACATGGTTATGTGGCCCAAAATAATGGCGTGTCTGTACTTTGTGCAAAATGTTAAAGCCCATACGCACATGATCTTCAAATTTACAATAGGTTGAGAAGATGACGTGTAAGTATATGCTATGATTAGATTAATGCATACATAAAAAAAAATCTCAATTGGCCGAGAAAATTGAAACATAATATATGGCTTCGTTACTAAGTATGGATTTAATGCTCCCTCTTCAGGTGCAGTCAAACAATATTTGCTCGCACATGCTCCCACAGATTTAGCAAATGAACTGTTTCGTGACAGCCTATCCACCATGTGCTCGACAAACAGACGGTGTGGCCAAATTTTCTGGATTTGAAAACAATTGGGCCTCAAAATTAGAAAATACATGCTGGTTGATGCAAATGATACAAAAGCCTACATAATTTATGTCATAGTGCATCTGCAGTTCTCATGCATACCTAAATAAACAAATAAGAAGCATGCATAACAAACTACTTTTTCACGAGAAGTTTAAGAGATTGTCCTATTTCAGCTGTCTTCCACAAGGGCTTATAATTGTATTTACATATCAAATTACCAGTGCTTAATCAAACACATGCATAATCATAATAATAATAAAAAAGGTTCTGGATGCCCAACCTGGTTTTCCTTCTATACAACGGATCTGAGATGAATCAATGAGAAGAGATCAGACACCACGATTCGGACAGACATTAGCAATGTGAGATGGATCACCACACACAAAGCACCTTCTACCAGAAATAGGATCCCCAGTAGCAGACACAAATGTCGTGTTAGCAGTATGAGATCCACTCCGGCCACCTCTACCACGAGATCCACGTCCACCATTTCCCCTAGGATTGGATGCTGGAATACTATTTGAACCTCTACCACTTGTAACACTTCTGCCTCCAGTGCCATCATTGAGGCTATCCTCCCATCTGTGATAGGGGTGATAAGGCTTATTAAACAAATAACTATCTTAAAACCATGCAATGTGTTCTGTTTCACTAAACCGCTTGCAACATAATCCATCACATAAATTGAAAATGGAGAGTTGTTTCCTATTCAAAAAATTAGACGTAATGATGAACAGTGGTCATAATTAAATAAAATTTTATAAATGTCAGTTTGAGCTATTTGTGGATAAAAAGCAGCCAAAAAGAACGAGATTGGTAGGTTAATCATTCTATTGTCAGGAGTCTAGACATTATTAAGTGGAAGTGTCAAAGATGTGATAGTTACAAAAATTTGATATAGATAATCAATGCCAATCCCCCTGCTCTCATTAAAAACAAAAATAACTCCCCAAATAAAACAATGCACTAGCTAAATCACAACTACCAGTGAACTCATTGTTGAAATTCTTCACATTTCCGGCACTCCTAACCTAATAGTAAATAATAAATATAGCACAAAAACTGAAATATAATCCTCAAATGCAGCCAAAAAAAAAAAAAAAAGATCTAGAGTTCACGTACACAAAAAAGTTGCACTCTTGACATGAGTAGAACTTCCTTCCCCTGTTATTTGCAGTATTTGCAGTTCGCAAAACACATGGCGTTCCGCATGAACTGCATGAAACAGAAGCTTCCCCTGCATTGTTTAATGGTTTATAAAACAGTGTTTTAAATTTCAATTTTGGCAACTGATAAATAATGACTGCAAAAAAGCATGAACAATGAAGAGCAAGAATTTCTAACATGATGCACTGAGTTAATCAAAATTCCTTATTTATTTTCTGCAAAATAAGTCAGTCCTCACTTTTTATCACCCCAGTAAAAAATATACACAAAAGTTACGAACACAAACCATAACTTGAGCTAGATTGGCTATGAAATATAGAAATAAGTAAATCATTAAATTTTAACATTTATCATATTATATAACATAGGATGAATGAGACAGATTTAAGAATATGAAATATGTTACAGTGGTGTCTACTAAAATCCATTAAATAAAATAAAATAAGATAAATAAAAAAGATACAAGAAATCTTGAAAATGGAAAATAAAAAATTTCCGAATCAAAGCCTTGTATTGTTTCGCAAACCTTGATTTGATAGAAAACGATTGTGTCCGCACACTTTATGCGGTTTGACCTAAGGCTACAGTAACTCATAGGCCAATGTGCACAGAAAAAAAAAACAGAAATTTCACCACAATCGATGAAAGATTACAATGAAAAGCTTCTTGGCATTCAAATCCAATACCAATATACCCTAGCAATCATTGTGTAACCAAGCATCGTATATCACGGGGGAAAGCTTCTAAATTTGTATCACATATCAGACCAAGCCCAGATAATTAATACAAACCACTTTATAATAAAACCAGTAATCCATTTTCACAGAATCCAAAGTCAATATTTGTCTGTTACAAAATACATATTCAGTATCTTCCTGATTGATTGACATCATTTGCTCATGTCCCTGTGGCAACGCTATATATACAAGAAATACATTTTTTGATTCCTCTAGACTGTCTAAACTGGTATGGAATTTAATAAACTACAGAGACCTTACCATTATGTTCACTCATTCCATGATGTCGGACATTCCTGGAACGTAAAGGACAATCATTAGAAGAATGGCCTGTTTCTTGACAGTTTGCACAAACTCCTTGCCTTGGGTTAGTATGATGGAAATTGCTAGTTGGTGCTGCTGGTCCTCGAGTTCTTGCTGGAAAACATGGTAAGGTATAATGAGAGCATATTTGTTTATCGAAACAATGTGAATGACAGCAAGCAGATGAAAATATGTATTCTGTTCTGACACCACTATCGAGCTTGTGACCACAAAAAATTCTAAAAACTAATGTTGAAGATTAAAAAAAAAAAAAAAAGTAAAAACTAGCTTAGAGGTATTAATATAATATCCTAAAAGTAAATGTTACTCTCTCCTAAAAATGCTTTTTGATTTCCACAAACTGTTTTGAAACTGCCATATGCACGTAGACCATCTCATATAAGTTATTTCACATTAAATGCTCACAAACAATGTTGAACTCAAAAGCACTCTGCAAAGAACCAGTAATTCATATGAAACAATAGGTAATAAAGCTATATTTTGATTGCGTTTCTAGCAACTACTCGGCCATTCTCACTGACCTGGCATGCGAGGGCCCCTTCCACATATTTCTGTCAGCTGTGCAAGAATCTCGTCACAGCCACCAATGCAACCTATCATTTCCCATGCATTAATTAAACATAAGCATTTTGACAAGAAAAGGGTTTGAATAGTCATCATATATTCATGAATGAACTAAAAAGTTAAAGAACAACATTAAAAGAATCCTTTTCCATATTTTTTGGTCTCCTTTTGCTCCTTCAGAAGATATCCAAAGGGTAACCAGGTGAAAAGAAATTGATCTTGCAAAGGTGCACCTACCCAAATGGTTGGCACTGTAGTTTGGTGGTATTTCCAGCTGCCTAAACTTGAATTGAATCAAGTAAACAGGACCTATAACATTTTATCCAATTAGATATGACAATAACATCTAAACCAAAACGCAAGAGTAAGATGACTAAAACAAATAAATTAAATAATACAGTTGAGAGACAGAGAAAGAAGAGAAGCATGTATAGAAAACTGTGTTTTAACTACACCATGAGCAAAATATTTATGTAATGAAACGAACCTAGACATTTACACAATAATACTTTCATTTCTAAAACTCCCCCTCAAGGTTATATAGATCATATGTACCAAGCATAGCACAAAGATAACTTATTCCGGGAACTCTCAAATGATTTGTAGCTTGTTAGGGAAACTGTTGGACTGCCTTAAAATCACATGAAGGAAGAAAGAATTTCTATCAACATCCTGCAAGGAATTGTCCACCTAGCATCTAATGAGACACTTAACCACTTTTAAGGCACAATTAACTACCATTAGACATTTCAATAACTTCAAACACTCTTAACCACTTGTGAGGCATATGTAACCATTAGTGTCCCAACTATAGATCAATAATTATATACAGTCACATTCATTTACTTACTCTTAATCACCTGTGAACCAAAGTTAACCACCATTAGACATTTAATAACCACATGCCACTGCACTTATGACATATTTAACCATTAGTGCAACAAGTAAAAATTGATAACTGTATGCATACATTCTATACTCTAAGCCAATTGTAAGGCAAAGTTAATCACCATTAGATATTTTCAATAACCTCACGACACTATAATCACTTAAGATATTTTTTCTTGAATTTGTTTTTGCTATTTTACTTTCCTCTCGGTTGTCAGTTGGTTAGCTTACTATAGGACATCTGTCAGATTTTTAACTTCCAGTTCTGAGCTTTTGCATTCTATAAGTACTGAATGTAGGTAGAAAAGCTCTTTGGCTTTTGTATTTTTCAGATTTCAGTGAAATAGAAACTTCACAAATTCTCTCTCCTTTTGTTAAATACTAACTAGGCATATTTAACCATTAGCATCACAAGTACAGATTGACAATTGTATACAATCACACTCATTTACTCTTAACCACTTGAAACAAAGTTAGCCATATTTATACATGTGGTTATCCACATGTGACAGGTGGATGCTGGGTGGAGAATTCCTAGCAGTAAAAATATCATTACTGGTTAACCACCAAAAAAATGTTAACATGATTGTAGGGGAAAAAAAAAGCGATGCCTTGTTTCAAAACAAAATTGCATCTGCTCCTAAATACACATTTAAATTAATAATTTTATAATTTATTACAAACAAAAAATAGTTGTTAGAGACATTAGTTTAAGTTGTCATAACTGTACAAAAAAGTTGTTCATTCATTGTACTGTACTAAATCTGTTAGCATTAAGTTATCTTTGTAACAAACTGTGGACCCAACAGTCACTAAGTGTTGAAAATCATGAAAGAATATATTTCTTTTGTAGAATAGCAAAATATCTTGTAATTAAGGATATCTTCCAGCACCAAATTCACCCTACCCTGGGGAACATAACCTAATGCCATGTGATGCAATTCAGAGAAGTTGTCAAGGCTCATCCCGTTCTCATAGTTGCAGGTGTTGGGTTCCCCAGATTCTTGATCATATCTGCTGCTCATTTAGATCTGCTTAAGCCCGACCCTGCTGAAACGCCATGATCAAATGAGCCTTCCAGGACCACACCAGCAATCTTCGATGATTTCCTCAAGTAGGATGCAAGTTGCCAAAACCCTGACGCTACTGCTTCGATTGCACACACTGATAATTCTTTTGCTTGCCTATCTCAGAACCCTTCTCTTGGACTCTGGGATATTGACTTCAGTCAAATCTAGTAATCACTCTTTATTTTCTTCTCTTTGTACAAATGGACATTTACCAAGTATAACTTCTGCAAATGGTACCCAAACTAAATCTCAAGGGATTGGTACTACTAACTCATTACCCTCTCTAACTGCAGGCTTTGTCCTTTATGTACCTTATTGTCCATTTAACCCTCTTTCTGTCTCGTCTTACCAGATCCCATAATTGTTCAGTCATTTTTAACAAAGATATTTTTCTTTTGTAGGAGAGGAGTTTTGGTCAAACAATTGGCACCAGATGTGAGTCTCATGGTCTCTACTACTAATCATCACCATTAGAATGCCCTGCAGCCACATCACTAACCATACATGCTTTGTTGGGACATCCATGACTTCCTAAGCTGCAATAATTGGTTCCCAGTCTATCCATGTTAACTAGTCTCAATTGTAAGCCATGTCAATTAGAAAAACATACACCGGCTTCCTTCCCTGCCAATAAACATTGCTACGTCCCCCTTTACCTTAGTTCATTCAAATGTTTGGGGTCCCTCTTGTATGTACAGTATCATCTTTAGGGTTTAAACATTGTCACTTTTATTGATGATTTCACTTGTTGTACTTGGTTACTCTTAACAAAAAGCAGATCCGGGTTATTTTGTATTTTCAAGTCATTGTATAATGGTATTACTTAGAATAGTGGATTTAAGCCTAATTCAACCCTACAAAACCGGCTTGTAAAGTGAGAGTTGTTTTTCACTTATATACTATTTAATTGCCTAATCTCTAGGCAATGTGGGACTTAAATTTTTTTCAATACACCCCCTCACGTCCAGCACTATTGGGCTTGGTACGTGGATAAATGGTAAGTAGCCTTTTTTAATGATGTAAGATATTAAAATTCAATTTGTTGTTCCCATCCATGCCTTAAGGAGTGATAATGCATGAGAATATATGTCTAACCCTTTTCAACAATTTATGGCTTCTAAGGGTACACTTCATCGAATTTTGTACACACCCTAACAAAATGGAGTAGCCGAATGAAAAAACTAGCATCTTGTTGAGACCGCTAGCACACTCCCATTCATGGCAGCGTTTTATCACGTTTTGGGGCAATGCCATTCTCACATCTTGCTATCTCATCAATTGCATGCCGCCTTCTGTACTCAATGACAAAGTCTTACATTTGCTCATGTTCTCCCACACTCCACTTCATCCAATCCCACTCTTTGACTCTACAATGAAAGAAGCCTGACATCTTAGTGTTTAGGACAAGCAGACAAAGCCATCCTGATCAGGTGCTCTAATACCATATCAAAAATTAGGATGGAATGAATTTGAATAAATGGCAATACCAAATAATCATACAGGATAAATACATAAGTTTTATGCTATTTTAGTATTTTTGGAAACAAAGTATCTCCCAATTCTACTCTAAGACCCCTTGATTCATGGGATTTTTCTAATCACAGATCTGTACAAACCACAGCATATTACACCAATTTCCTAAAAATTTTCCTCAAAGTACTGCACAATTTCCTGCAATATCACTTCAATGACATCATCATTCTCAAGAAAATATTGTTAAAAAGTCTGTTTCTCTTATCTAATTTAAATACTTAAAATTTCAACACCAAACGGCTAATAACATGTACTTTTTGGTAGGGTGGATGAGCAAATTGCAGTACTAAACAAGGATGTTTTCACTCAAGTGCTCATAGTCTTTAAATTTGATTATTATTTTATCAAAAAATACAGAGAAAAAGGTCCAAAATCACACATTAGTATGCAAGCCACAGATTTACATTTTTTAAATGCAAAGCTATAGATGTAAATTAAGTCACAAACCAGGAGTACAATTGTTGCAAGTATTGGTGGTCACAACTGCTTCTGATACTGATCCAGGGAGCCAAACAGCATTCCTACACTGTTCATTTATAGAGGTCAAATTCGTATTAGTATCTGTCAGTCATGAGCCGAAGAAATATGGAGGGGTCAGCAAGGGAGGTAAACCACAAAACTTTCAAAATTCATTTAAACTGAATTCAGAGAGGATAAAAATCGGTTACTTATCTTATTGAGTACTTAACTACTTACTCTTTAATGATATTGTACATTAAAATATGGTTAAAATAGGATATGGTAAGGAATTTATATTCAAAATATATTCTTCAATACGAAGAGATATTGTATTCATAGGACTGAGCATCTTAAGCAAAAACTAATGAACGTTAAGATGTCCCACAATGGCTAGGAATATAGTCAGAATATTCCTTATCTTGGGCAATCCTCCCTCTATAGCTAGCTTTTAGGATTTAGGCCTAGCTTATTTCTCTTATTGAGAAATGTTACCAACACACTATTGTGGGCTAAAGTTTACTGAGAACTACAAAATTTCGGGGAGAGAGAGAGAGAGTCATTAAATAAGAGGTGGGACACACAAATTTGTGATTTCTAATAAATTTCGGTAAATACTAAAGAGTATATCCAAAAGAATATGATACAAAGTGTTTTGCTAACATTTCTCTATTTCTAATAGAGAGTAAACAATTAGACTAACTGACAGAACTGTGCCATCTCGATTCTCGACTCCAACTTTTTATACATTTCATCAAACATACTTTTCTCTTTCAACTAATGTCTACATTTTATAAAATTGACAACTTACTACATGTTGAATACATGCACAACAAAACAAAAGAAGAATTGGAAGGACAAAGAAACACAAAAACTTTAAGCAAGTGAGCTGTTTTTACACTTCTTTGGTCTATGATGCACTAATACAATACGCATATTGAATACAACACATATTTGACACAGCAATAAGATCATTTTAAAATATATACAATATGTGTTATCATATGTATCAATATTCACGAAATATAATAAATGTGTAATTGTAATTCTAATCAAAATTCATAAACAGTAAATATATAAATATATAATTGCTATTTTGCAAATCCAAATTTAAGACATACTTATTAAACATTACTAAAAACACATAAATTATAAATCATTTCATCATAAATTACTTTTTATTATTTACAAATACAAATAATATTACTAATCTCATTTCTTTTTAAAAATTATCTATATAGAAGACAATTTTCATTTATAGTTCTTCAAGGACCAATGTTTCTATGTTTCTATATTAAACATGTTTATATGTCTTATTTAGCAGTAATGGATATTTCATAATTTTTTAAAAATTTGGATACTTTATCAGTACGTATCACCAATAAATATCAAGGAAGTATTTAAAAATATCAAGATTGAATAAAATTTTCATAATATTTCTAAAGGTTGGGATACTTCACTAACACGTATCGAAAAAGTATCCGAGAGTATCGTATTGGATACGTATCGAATACGGATACTTGAAGTAAATTAAAGTATCGATACTTTATGTTTGGTGCACGGGGTTGAAGTAGAATGCCAGTATTTTCATGACTACTTTATTATCCTTGCCAATTGTCACTGTTATGGGATAGGATAGTTTTTATTGCTTCTATTTGATGTTGTTCTCATGGATTCTAGACAACCTAGTTTTATTGCCCTCGCTCTCTCTTCCTCTAATTGTGATTGTCAGATTGTCTTAAGGAGAATTTCTTATTATTATTTGTTTCTCTCTTTCATCTGCAAAGGGGAAGGGGGCAGCACAGGTGCACAACCACATATTGCCAACATGTTTCTCTCTAATTGTCATGTCTTAAGGATAATTTCTTATCATTATTTGTTTGCTTGTACTTATTTGTTTCTCTCTTTCATACACAAGGGGGATTGGAGCACAGGTGCACAACAACATATTGCCAACTGGCAACTCCAAGGTTAGATAAGTTGTAATTATAACAAAGCAATTACAGGCAACTGTTGAAGAGAAAATGAAAACACGAACCTGAGGGTAACCCAAACATCCAACCATAAAATTGCCATCCTGGTAAATGATAATATAAAAATGTAATCAGATAACAGGATCTGCCTGTATTCTTTTCAAAAATATAAATTACATAAAACAAAAGGATGATATCAAGATTATGATTGAGCATGCCCACATGCACAGAGGCACAGAAATTCAGCAAGTATAAACATTAGAAATTATACATCTGTATTCAAGGAGATATGGTTAAATACTTTTTTACTTAAAACTTATATAAACCAGATAGAGCCTACTTTGTCTTTTCTTGACCATGTTTCATGCTCAGGCAATAAAACTATTTACTACCAAAAACCTAACATCCACACTCCTAGTCTCATGTTCGTTGGCTAGCCACCACATGATTGAACAAGAATGGCACGTAATTGAACCATTTATGTAATTCCCAAAAACGTCACCACCTATAACTCACAGAAAAGAATAAAAAAAAAGAAAGCACCGCTAAAACTCCAAACTTTGTTTATTAAATGTAATCATTCTCTTGGTAGGGAACCACAATGACCTAAAACACATACTCTATTTTTCCTTAGCACCATGTCTGATTCTTGACAAAGTCCACATCGTCGAACAACTTCTCCAGTAGCATGCAGCCCATCATTGCCTGATCTACCAGATCTGCAATAGTGGTTGAAGAGATCTATTAATATTTTTTGCATAAAGAATCCAAGTGGATGGAGGTTGGGGGATAATCACCTTTCAAAAAATATTGCCATGGCTTCTAAAAGTTTCACTTTATTCAATCTTGCCTGCATATATTTACAAGATATCAATCATTTACGTTCATAATCTCCATAACCAAGATAAACTTGTTGAGATAAATTTCATGCAACTGAAAAGGCAGCTTGAATGGGGAACTACTAGTGGGAATACTAAATTGAGTACCAACCATTTTCTTCTAGTGTGCATGCCATTACCAAAAAAAATTGCTATGTATGCAAAAGATGTCAATATATTGGAAATTCTAATTTTGCTCATAATCCCTCCCACAGAAAGGCCATAACTTGTGGAGAAAAGCCACAAGCCCAGTTTGTTGTAACAAGTACGAGGCAGTTGGACTACCCTAACCAAGAAGTTTAGATGAGCACAAAGCACATCCTGCCCTACAAAATGACATCTAGGGGAGTTCTTGTAGTCCCAAAAGGATCAGATGCACAATTAATAATGTATTGCTACACAACTGAAGAGAGATATTTCATTGGTGACAATGATCCGATTTAAAGACAGCTTATTTACTTAATGCTTACACAATTACTTTTTGATCAGTAAGAATTACAATGACAGGAACAAGGATTACACCTAAAACATTGTGCATGCTTCCTCAACTTCTCCACCATTCTGCTTATGCAATTATTATACTCAACCCACTGTGATGCTTCCTACAGTTTTAGCTTTAAACTAACTACTAAAGGCACTAAGCTGTTCTCAATTCTCATTACCAATGGATGAGGATCAAAAGCAACTCAGCTGGTCTGCAGGTTTGTTTCTGTGAAAAATCATGTAATATTTAGGAATGTTTAATTTTCAGAAATCTGGAAAGTTTATTTTTTGGTGATTTACTTATCAGAACAGATTGTGTGTTTAGGGAAGATCCCATCAACCAAAGAATCTTGAATTAGAATAGAGCGATTATTTATATCCAATAATAGCATAGAAATTCTAAATATATCTCTCACATTTGTTCAGTATTATTGCAGTGAAATCAATTTATTCAGCCCCAATTCCTTAGATTTTCCTCAGGGTATCATTAGATAAAAAAATAAATAAATAATAACATCATCAATACAAGAATAAAATGAGTGAGATCATAAGTTGTGTTCTCTGAACAAAGGCACTTCACTTGTCTTCTTTACTTTCTGTTGATTCTATTGTTACTTGTAAGAGGGATAAGATTTATATAACAAAATTTCAAGTAAAGAAAACATCTAATAACAATATAAGGAAGGATGTAGATGAATGAGATATTCACAAGATGAGAAGAAAAGAAACATATGTTGAGCAAGAATAAACTTATGAAATGTTAAATTAATCTATTGATTTTTAGATAGGTCCCGTTCCACAGTAGGCCATCCCAGGACCCAAACCAATTTAAAAATTTTCAAATATTTAACCTTTATGAAGCATGTGATCAAATTATGATTACTACTTTCACATGTGATTTATTATAAGCCAAGAAACCTACAATGGTTTGTCACCCCAGTGTAGAAGTAGGTAGCATAATTTGAAATAACATAAAAGATGCAATTTTAACATGAACTGCATGATATTGCAAATCTTTTGAATAACCAGTCCTTGGTAATAACTAATAACTTATAAGCTACTGAGCAAGAATCAAATAACGGCTTACATCTAGGAAACAAGCTTCCATCTGCTGCAAGCTAGTTGCCAAAACCTCAGCTTTGCTTTTATTTCCTTCGCTGACTAATTTCATGTCGCGTTCCATAACTGCTCTAAGATATGGTTTCCATAGTTTATACCTGGAACCTCAAAGGTAGAAAAAGACAGGTGCAATAAAGTATGCGTTAGGTTGACAGTGCCTTTTGATGTGTTACAGATATTGTGAATATATTACAGATATTGTGGATACATATATTATGGGCTATTATCCTCACTATCAATTAGGGATATGATTAGATTAGTTTCCATAATATTAGAGATTAGTATCTCTATCATTTATTGTATTCACTCTATAAATAAGATTGGTATGTGTACAACAATACACACAATTCCTGAATCACAACATGGTATCAGAGTCATTTAGATTCACTTTAAAAATGGGCCACCCACCATTCATTGATACATGCACCATGGGCATGAGGGGGTGTATTTCAAGTCCCGTCAATTAGAAAAGGGCCACCTACCATTCATTGCTACATGCACCATGGACATGAGGGGATGTATTCAAGTCCCGCCAATCCTAGATCATTAAAAAGGGCCACCTACCATTTATCCACGTACCAAGCCCAATAGTGCTGGACGTGAGGGGGGTGTATTGGGAAAAACCCAAGTCCCACATCGGCTAGAGATTAGGCAATTAAATAGTATATAAGTGGAGAGCAACCCTCACCTTACAAGCCGGTTTTGTAGGGTTGAGTTAGGCTTAATCCACTATTCTAACATGGTATCAGAGCTTAGGTTTTTCTTTTAGAATATATTTTTCTCTCTTCTTGCAAAGGCCCTTGCTGCCACCTCCGGCTGCCGCCGGCCGCCACGCCGGCGGCTACCGCCTCCGATCGCTGTGCCGCCGACCACCGCTTCCGGTGCCCACTCTGACCGCCATCGATCGCTGCGCCGGCGGCTACCACCTCCGGTCGTCGCACCACCGACCGTCGCCTCTGGTTGCTACCTCCAACTGCAGCCTCCGGTCGTCGTGCCGCCAGTTGCCGCGCCGCCGACCTTCGCCTTTGGTCGCTACCTTCAGTTGTCACCTCCGACCGCCACCTCGGGTCGTCACACCGTCGTCACTGGTCGCTTCCTGTGCCGCCTCCAACTGTCGCTTCCGATTGCCACCTCTGACTGCCACTTCCGGTCGCCAACTCCGACCGCCGCCTCAGTCATCGCCTCTGGTCGCCGACTCCGACCGCCGCTTCCGATCGCCGACTCCGACCGCCACTTCCGGTCGCCACTTCTGGTCGCCAACTCCGACCGCCGCTTCCGGTCGCCACCTACAACCGCTTCCAGTCGCTGACTCCGACCGTGGCTTCAGGTGGCCGTCGCCTCCGATCGCCGCTTTCGGTCTGACTGCTGCCTCCGGTGACCAGTTAGCAGATATGTTCACAAAAATCGCTTAAAGGACCTCGGATTGATTACATTTGTAACAAGCTTGGAGCATATGATATATATGCTCCAGCTTGAGGGGGAGTGTTACAGATATTGTGAATATATTACAGATATTGTGGATACATATATTATGGGCTATTATCCTCACTATCAATTAGGGATATGATTAGATTAGTTTCCATAATATTAGAGATTAGTATCTCTATCATTTATTGTATTCACTCTATAAATAAGATTGGTATGTGTACAACAATACACACAATTCCTGAATCACAACATGATGCAAATGGCATCTATTACCCTAGTCACTAGGTACAATGAAGAATGGGGAACACAGCAAGCGGAGTAAGATTCAAAGGAAGCATTGAATGTGAAAATCACATTTTGGATTCAAACCCAAACAAGGAATTCAAAGTCAACTCATGTTATCAACATGATTGGAAATTTATGAAAAAGAAATTCTTTGAGAAATGATTTCCAATTTAGCAACAAATTAGCAACCAAAATAATTGAGTCAATTGCTGGATAAATATTAGCAACTCTTTGACCATCATTAATCATCTAAAACATTATTAGGACAAGATGGATATTGAACACCTCTATTTAAATGGTTAACTTTTCTTAAACTATATCTACACCAATAATTCCTCTTTTCTATTTTTTTCCAAAAATAAAAATAATACTGCATCTAACTAACAGAATATAGCTATCCACTAAAGTTAGATAAAGCATATACTCAGATTAGACTTGAGAATTAAACACACTTTTAAAATAAATAGCATTACTTACCCCATGTCATCATATCCCATAACAAGTGCCTCACCCTACAATAATATTAAACTCATGATTAATATAAATAAGTGATTGAAAAAAATATCATACTTAATGTTTTGTTTTGGCTGCTTATGCCAGCACAACCACATATTTGAGAATTAAATGCCTTAAAAAGCCAATGAAAAAGCAAAAAGATTCTTGAATTCTTTAAGTATTAACATGACGAAAACCTTAATGGGTAAAACTTTTCAATTGTTTGTAATACTGATCTGCTAAAATTTCATTGTGTAAAAACCAGAAGGATACAGCTACAGCATATATACAAAATTAATAATCAAGCCCACGCCACTCTGTTGTGCAGCTTTAGTTCTCGATAGATATAATAAAATTGACAAGGATAGATGTTAGATGATAGCATGACTTAATTCATGCTACAGTATAAAATCCTTTTAAGCAGATCTCCCACAATAGATTTACTCTTAGCTCAGGAAACTGTATATTTAGTTGTAGTCAAAATTAAATGCAGGTCACATACAGATTCTAATTGCTATGTTTATAAATGCATTGATTACTTCACCTGTATGGGTGAAGTCAAATTCTTAATGATCAAAGTAATATTCTTCCCGTAACTGTCAACTAAACCCGATGGTTCATGGTTGACACCTTAATATACACATTCATTGGTTATCATGCTCAATTGCAGAATAATACTACAACAGTTTATACGCCTATACGAATCAGTTTTATCAAATGAAATATTTGAATATTGACTTATAAATATTATTCACGACATCCTCTTCTAACCTAATAACATTATGTAGTAACTCTTCTTAACAGCAGTAAACAAGAGTCAAGACAGCCAAAGAAAAATATCATAAGGCATGGAGATTGTCGCAAGAAAAAGAGAAAATATTATCCTTCAAATTAACAGTATGAGCTTACAAGACTAGTTGGTGTGAAACGAGTGCTAGCATCCTTAGTTGCATAAAACCGATCAAGCAGCTTCTTGATGTGATCATGCATTGTAGCATCTGTACCAATACCCTCCTTTTGAAGAAATAAGAACAAAAACAAATATACAATTGTCAGTATTTAATGACACATAATCTGACTTGCACACAAGAAAGTATCAAATTTTTAAATGTATTATTGAGTCTGTCAGATTCTAAATCATTCTCACCTTATCCATACAACTCAGCAAATCAGCTTCACTCAGAAGTGGTGGTGGTCGGGTTACTCCTGAATCAAGGGTTAATGTTGTTGGAATGAACTGTAATATTAATAACACCATCATGAATATTCATTATTCAGACTCAGATGCAAATAGCATACAGCAAACATAAACCCAAATATTACATCAATCATATATAGAAAAGGTATCTAAAAACTTATGTCTAGTATTAGAAATGGACCAAGGCTAACTCAACCCCAAAAAATAGCTCAAGGTTGAATAACTGTCCAAGTCTTACGAAGGCAACTTGAACCATATACCTAACGAATGTGGGACATCTTAACGCACATCCTCACTCACAATACTGTACATATGAAGTGTGAAATTTTAGCATGGCCCAACATCAACATTGGATAGGCTTTAATGCCATATTAAAAATGAACATAGTCTAATTCAATCCCAAAAGTTAGCTCTAGAAGAAAGAATTACCCAAGTCTTATTATAAAGTGAAAATTTAGGAGAAGAAAATTATCTTTATTATTCTACATTGATCAGAATTACATGAGACATATATATAGTCAGATACAAAATAAATATAAGGATAAGATTAAGAAAAAATAAATAAGAATAAAATCAAATCAGATCTGAATAATTTGATCTTGATTTTAATTTTTAACTAACTCAATCTTCTAAAATCCTTATTTGAAATTTAAAATAAAAGGACATATAACTCTCTCATATTAGTGCATAGATGTCCAGTATGTCCAACTTGTGAGGAAAATGGCAAGTAAAGCTTCAGACATAACTCTGCCACAACAAAACATCAACTTTCTCAAGTATATTAGCACATTAAATAGATGCTTAGGGTAACTACTTGCAACATTTTTAGTTTGGACCATTTTGTCTTCATTTGTATCACAAAAAAAAATAAAAAATAAAAAAAATTGTCAGACTCCTAAATCTTCAGCCTCTAATATGGTACTAAATACAACAGTGAAGCCAATACAAGAGAAGTATAATAATTTATCAAAATGAGATATGCAGGGCTTTGTTGTGTGGAATTCCATCAGGAATCTGACAGTTGTGACAATGACAGCATGTGAGGAAATCACGAGTGCCAGAAATAATATGAAAAAAATATATATACAACAAAAGAATCCACCACTAATACAAGAGTGTTGTATATAATCTGATGCTATAATTCAAAGCAAACCTGTTGACCAATAGTATATGCTGGAATCATTGATCCACCCCAAGATTCATACCGATAAACATCCAAGTAGTTTTTCTGATCACATTAAAACAAGACAAAACATAATCAGACTATTTGCAACTTGCCTCCAACATTTATTAGAAATTTAGTAAATAAAATAAAACCCATACATGTATGTGCATGAACATGTACCAAAACAAATATTAGTTATTCCCATAAGTAATTCAAAGCTAAAGTTATTATATAGATTCAAGTTTGTAAAAAGGCAAAAAGTGGTACCTACAACAATAAATAATTATGAAATTGCATAATATCAGATAGGCTAAAATTTAGTCTTTGTAAAATGAGTGAGTTTTGATTTTGGTCCCTCTAAAAGAATTTTTGTTTTCATCCCTATTTAATTTGAAATTTTTGTTTTAAGTCCTTGAAAAATGGACAAATTTTGATTTTGGTCCCCTAAATTTTTATTTATTTTCATCATCTAAAATCTAAAATCATTATTTTTAGTCCCTAACAATTCTTTTAACTTTTAAGGTAGATAAATACTATTTGTTTTAAGGACCTATAAAAAAATTTAGAAGTTTCACCATAGATGTTTCCTGAATCTTATGATAAACACATAAGTAGTTAACAAAGATAACATAATATAGACACTAAAAGCAGTAATTCCAAATTTTAGAGAATGAAAAACAAAGAAAAATATTTACATGGACCAAAATTAAAACTTGCTTATTTCACAAATACTACAAATATATTTAAGTTTATCGAATAATGAAGACTGCAGGAATAGGAAGTTCTTGTTACTGTTATGTGTTGAAAAAGAATTTTTGAATGATTGAAATAACAGTGTGGCTGAAAATGAAGAGAGATAGAAAAAAAATCCTAAATAGGTTATCTGTAAAGATAAAATCAGATTGCAGCAAACCAGTTGTAGCTTTAAGGAGATCTTTTCAATTTTGCAGTGGTAATCTGCACCATCACTAATGCTGATTAGTTAGAAATTCACTCTCTTTAATTCTTAGGAGAAAAGGAATTTTTAATGCTTTATTTCAACATGCCATGTTTAGGTAACAAAATTTTAAGCTTATGAAGGAATAGGAATGAAGATAAAAAGACAGGTTTAGATAGACAGGAACAAGTTTCAACTATAATAAAGTACTCATAAACGCAGGGCATTGATAGGACCCAGGAAGCAAGGAAGTTAGAGATTAAATACAAAGTAGTTACAGAATAGAATCAGATAGTTAGTTATAGTTGAAAGGGAAGAAGCCTAGCCTAAATGGGAGAAGGGGTCGAAGGGAGAGCCACTCAGAATTGTTAGTATCAAAAAACAATAGCTCAGTTGTAAAAGGGAAAACCTTTGGAAGGAGAATTTTCGCCTTTTCAGTTGAGATCCATTTAGCGATAAACAATTAGTTATCTATTTCCCTTTTCCATAGAATTCTCAGATCTCTCACCAGCGGGTTCCTAACATTGTTAATTAGGACTTGCGTTTGGGGTGGGAAAAGTTTTGTAATAAACTTAGAAGCACCAATGAAAAAAATCAACACAAGAGAAACCAACACCATTATCGAAAAAACAACAGAAGAAATTGGGGGAGCAAATGCATGAGAGTACTCAAGTATTAAAATTTAACAAATCAAACCTATTTTAACATGGGTTGTGTTAATCGTATAAGCTCCAATTTTTTGTCACACAATTTAATGAAAAAATGTTTGGTATCGGCTATAACATATGTAAAATATGAAGCATGTGCATTATTTCTTTGTGTACAGGTTTAATTAGATTTATTTCTTCATTAGGATTGATTGGTCCAATTCCTTATTTGTAATCAGGCCTGATTAGATGCCCGTGACTCTAGGATAGTTTTTATTAACACAGTTGTATAAACATTGGTCCTTGTACTCTTTGAATGAAAAAATAATAATATTCACTTTTCCTCATTTTCCAAGTTGGTATCAATTATCAAAGCTCCCAAATGTTGGGGGTGCTTCTTCCACACTAAAACCCTAGGTTGTTCCATTGACATCTAAATTGTTGCCACCTCCATTGCAGGCTGCAGCCAGCTTAGGCAGCATACATTACTAACATTGGATCCCTATTTGGTGCCTTCAAGTGCACTAGAAGTTCTACCACCATCATCCAATCTTCGCCAGATAGACCACCACCCTGAGCCTCATTGACACAACCACTGAACATGTTGCAAGACACTTTATCTTTTCAAGATGTTCTTCCACTGCATACAGATCACGCACTACCCTCTACAATCCCTTCACACTGCCACTGGCACCTCCTCTTCCCATTGTGGAGTGTTGTCCCTGCCATAGCCTTGTAGTTTTGTTATGGGGGAGGGTGAGAGTACCATGGCTAATCCTCAGTCCAATCCTACCTAAACGGTTCATTTGAATGCCAACAACCTTTTGTTCCTTACCATGATTTGTTGAGTAAGCCATTTGACACTTATTCTCAAGCCATGACTAGTAAGAATCCTAGTTTCGTATATTTTAATGCTACTGGTATTGTTTGGTAATCATCACATTACTGCTGCTAATGGGTCACATACCCCAATTGCCAGATGTGGTAACAATGTAACGTTCAATTCCAACCCCCATCCCTTCACTCCCTAACAACTTTGTTTCCATACACAAACTTGCTTAGGATTTGAGTAGTGCAGTAAAATTATTTCCTTATTATGGTATATATTGTCATATATACAAAGTTCCTATTTTTGTGAGAACAAAAACACCATTCCCATTAGCATTGCTCATAATCCAGTTCACCATTACAAGGAAATAACATAGAAATAGATTGTCACTTCATCAAGGAAAAGTTAGACATAGAGATGGCATATGTTCGCCTTCAGTCCATCTAGACGTAAGTTACTAGATTTTCTAACTAAGGAACTACCCATAGAACAACTCCAAGATCTTACTAGCAAACTAAGAAGATAGACATTCATCTCATTCTACGGAGTGTTGTAACCAATGTTTTAAAAACCAAATCAGTCATTAAACTGATCAGGCTACTGGATCAATGGATCAAGGGTCAAACCAATGAATCACTAATTAAATCACATGACCCAGTTTTTATTATTTTTTTAAAAAAATATTCATTTCATATATATTTTATACTTATAAATTTCAATAAAATTCATACCATGAATTAAAAAGGCCTAAAAAATATTGTAGTTAATATAACACTGACAAAACAATCAATTTATAGGCTAGTTGAATAGTATAAATTAATATATAATGATAAATTAAAAACATACTATAAAAATTATTTAAGTTAATTATATAATAGAGTATATTGGTTTAGTGGTCACTAAGTGATTAAATAAATTCAAGTCCCATAATGTCTACATAAATTTATGTAATTAAATATGAATTATAAATTAAAAGTATACTATAAAAGTAATTTAAAGCAAACATTTAATAATTACATGGCTTGGCTTAATGGTAAGTAACACTGTTTATCTAAAGTACCAGGTCTCAATTCCTTGGTTGTGCGAAAAAGATTGCATGAGAAAATGAGAAATTACAATGGAAAAGTGAAAAACAAGAATGTGGGACAGGGTGTAAGCATTTAAAAGGCAGAAAGGTAATGACACGATTTTTGCAAACAACCCACGGTTCACTCGTTTAACCGTAAAACCGGCTGGTTTATACCAGTTCAATAACATAACCAATTCAATTTAAGGCTTGGACTAGCTACATGACTAGTTCCCAATTGAACCGGTCTGAGCCAGCTTTTAAAATTATGGTTGTAACATGTAAAATATGAAGCATGAGCATTATTAATTATCTCTTTTTGTACAGATTTAATTAGATTTATTCCTTCGTTAGGATTTATTGATGAAGGTTTCCTTAATTGTAGTAATCGGGTGTAGTTTGGTGTCCATAATTCTAGCACAGTTTCTATGATGAAAGCTGCATAAATAGTGATCCTTTTTCTACTCTTTGGAAGTTTGAGAGGTCAGAAAATAGTATTCACTTTTCCTCGTATTGCAAGTGTTTCAAAATAGATCCAATATTTGTCTTACATGACAATATGGCTGTCCAGAGCATGCATATGAAACCAGTGAATTAACTGAGCAAAATTGAATAAAATCTACAAGTGAAATAAAAATACAAACACATACATAGCATGACAGAAATCTCACCTCTAGAATCACCCTCCCACATGCAGAAAATTGTTCACCAGCAATATCAATTTCAACAGTGGTTTCAGCTCCTACAGCAGGCTTTGAGACACATGCCAAAAAATGGCGAACCACCAGCTCATACAGTTTCTGTGGTAATTTGAGAAATAATAATAATAATATGAATGTCAAAGACTCAAAGCAAAATGAAATGTGTAAAGAAAATACTAAGAAATCATGTCTGACTCGGTGGTCTTGGCTCCATCCAGATTCTCCGGTAGAAAATTTTGTAGGGTGAATGGGTGGATGAGCCTTATCATCATGTCCACCACCTCTAGGATTTCTCCAAAGTCCTGAACCAGGGTCCAACAACCGCTGTGCATATACTCCCCATTCAGGATGCCCTTGTTGCTCTTGCACAATTGTCTGCCATTGAAAGGAAAATAAAAAGGCCAGTCATTGGAGAAAAAATAGATGATTAATGTGCAACAACAATATCGTTAAAACAGTACAAGTTGAACAACACATGAAAATCTTAAGCGCAAAAATCAAGTATAATGGTGGTAAAAATCAGATCTTTTTTACTTAAAATCACATATTCTATAATTTCCACTATCATATATGTCGAGGGCAAAACGAACACCAAGAAAATCACCCACACACCCAAAAGAACTTTGGATGGAAGGTGGTTCAGCACCTCTTGCTTATATCCACAAAACCATCAAGTGTTCCGCTATATCAAATATGATTACAACAATTGTAACTCACCCCAAATTGTCAATCTCTACATACCGAGTTTACCCACACTCAATAGTTACAAGAAATGATAACACACTCCCACTACAAGAGACTCTCTCACACAAGTGATCACACACTCATACTCGCTCTCTCCTCTTGCTTTGGTTTAGGATGATCCATCTTCTTCACGTGACCCCTTTAAACAGCAAAGGTCCATGATTCCATTCATAAATGAGACTCAGTGGACCTTAATTGTTCCTTCTGGCCTACCCTCTCATTATGGTAGTGGAGTTCTCCAAGTGTCAAAATACATTCTGCAACCCCGTGAAATGTAGTTCTTGGATTTTCACCCACCATATTTATTTGGAAAATTGAATTGATCTCCCAACAATATATTACAAAAGAAAATTAGCTTTCATTTATAAAGTAATCATATATGCTTTACAACGAACATCTACAGGTAGTCATGTACCCACAATAAATTAAAACGCTTATGAGTTTCAAGTAACATTCAAGTCGATTTAACCTTTTTCTCTTTAATTTGTAGTATACAACAGTAGCACACCAAAAAAAGTGCACATAACCACAACATCATAGCAAATAGAATCCATGCCAAATAGCCTGTCCATAATGGGAAAAATGGGGGTGCATCCCCTTTCCAAACTAGAGTCAATGCTTAGTTACTACATGCAAATTAACAATAACAGTACCCCCTTTTTGTATCTTTAAAGTCCAAATCCAACTGGGAGGCTACAACTATGATAGTTATTCATGCTTAGATAGGAAAGAAAAAGTTACCCACGTGCAAGTCAGTCCTTGAAGAAAAAATATCAGTTTCTGTACGAGGATAACTGATGAAACCAGCTTGGTAAAGTTCTTCTGCAACCTATAAGTAATTAAGTAAGGTGTAAGCAAGAGATGCATATAAAAACATCAAATCTGTAAAAATATGCAAATTAAATGAGAGTTGGAATGAAAAACCACTTTGCTGCTCTGAATTTGTCTACAAAATAATTGTTTAAATACATTTGTTCATTCACCACAATCACCAGAGTTTGGCAATCACATTTTCATATAAACAGTAAACCATGATCCAGTCTCCCAATAACTAAAAATGCAGGCAGAAAACCTTTTAGGAATACTGGTGAACAACACACAGTGCCTCTTACATGGCAAAAATGCTTGCTTACAGAAATCTCACATATGATGTATATGTAGACTGTAGAGAGACCCATGGATCAAAAGTTTGATTAAATCTTTCAGTTTTTTTTCTTAGGAATCAACTATACACAATAGTTAGTACATTGGAAAAAGTAAAACTTGTACCAAATAAAGCACACAAGTAAATGATGTTTTCATCATTAACTTGCCTTCATTGTGTGCTCAGAACTCATTCGGAAGTACCGTGAAGCACGTTTCTCAAGCTCAATGGTATTCAGAGGATGTGGAGGATACTTTAGCTTCTCCTGTTGTTTTACATTTGTGACCTGAACAGTAATTGTGTGTATTAAAATAATTAGTCTGAATTCAGCACATGCCCAATCACAAGCGTTAAACAAGACTCACAGTTGCTGTTGGTTCCTCCATGCACATCTCGTATACTATAACTGCACAAGTGTAATCAAACAAATGACCACGCCTGCCAAATGAATTCAGATTATATCAAAGCCTGCAGTAAATAAAACACAAGAAGAACCATGATACTCTAAGAGGTTTGTATCTTACATCCAGCTGAAATTAGCAATGCCTTCATCTGATTTATGAGAACAATTAATTAACCAAAACTCCTCTGGCTCGTGCGCTTGTATCTCCCAATATCTTTCCACAACAAACCCAAGTGTAGGGAACTGTAGTAAAAAAAAGTAGAACGGAAATTCATAATCACTAAATAACTTTTTAAGCATAAATACCACAAACAATACACTGTCATATCTTCAAAAGATGCACACCTGGCAAGGACCATAACTTAAGACAAGATTTCTGTCATCTGTGGCAGTGTCAATGATAAAAGCATCTTTCAGTAACATGGTCTGAAATCTCGTAAAAGAAGCACCGATGCGAAGATCTATTTCCTATAGACAAACAAAATAATCATCATTGACGCACAAAACAAGAACAATATCACATAGCACGCAAATGTTGTCAGCAAATAAAACAAACTCAAGAACATCAAATCCTAATTTCAATTTCAATTAGTCACAAACAAAAGACACACAAAAATACAAAAAGCTCAGCTCCATTTAGGTAAGAAAAAAAGCGTTTACTCACCTGCCTAGCATCCACAGCATCAGCAAACCACTTGTTCGGCTCCACGAGATTCTGCACAGCCTGATGAATTTCCCTATAAACAGGAGCAACAATCAAACAACAGAACAACAAAAAACCAAAAGGAGTCACCACAACACAACACCAAACCTGTCAATCAACGCAGAGAACCGAGCGCGCTTTAAATTAAGGTGACGATTCACTGCAGTACAGACCTCAACCACCTCAAATGCAATGTTCTCACCCTCTCTGTCGCAATCGAGCCAGAGAACAAGCCACTGGCACCTCCTCGCTTCCTCTTCCAGCGTCCTCTTGATATCCTTCTTGTCCTAGGGTTCACAATGCAAACAAAATTAACCACAGCGAAAAAGCTCGCGGAAATGACTCCTATAAATTAAAGCGACGTTCAAATTGAAGGAAACGAAAAAACCTCCGGTACGGATTTCTGGACAGGCGCGCGGAAGAGATCGGCTGGGTCGCAAGAGTGCCATTTGCGGTAGCGGCCGTCGAACTCGAGCTCCATGAGGTGGCCGGTGACGGAGGTGAAGAGCATGTGGCAGGGCTGGCCGCGAATGGTGTAGTTGAACTCGAAAATCTTGTTGTAGCGGGAACGTCCCTCCCTCATTCGCATGCCTTGGTTCCTCGAGAGGATGGTGGACACCGACTTCGCCACCGAGGGCTTCTCCGCCACGTTCAGAACGTTCATGGCGCACACCAGCGATAGATAGGGATTTGTGACTCTGACTGTGACACGAATCTTCCCACAAACAGTGAGTGTGCGAGTATCACATCAGTGAGAGCTGAGGCCGGTGGAGAGCGCACAATTTTGAAGTTCGATGAACGGGAAAGTTTGTTTCTTAAGAACGCCACTCGGGGTTCGTTAGCGGGAAATATATATGTATATAATTTTTTATAAATAATATTATTATCTATCTTCAATGAATTTATTACAACATAGGAGAAAAAATTTGGAGAATTGATTTATTAAAAATGACCTATTTTTTTCTTTTAGGTGAGAATATCGACACCTCACATCACAGCTAAGATTGTGTTGAGAAATACTATAATTTTTTTTATTTTTTTTATTTTTTATAAAAATAATTGTTTGTGAAAAAAAATATATATATTTAAAACTTTGTAAATATTTTATATGAAAAAAAAAATATTTGATAAAGTTAAATTTTTGAATCTGATCATTATATATCAACAATTTTATTTTTAAGTTGATTTATTACATAAAATTATTTTTATATCTAACAAAATTAAACATTTTTCTTTTAATTAAACTTATTTAAACAACATTTTATTTGAATATAATAATTATCAAAATAATCTAATTATATAAAATAATAATAATAATAATTAATACTTACAAAACTATAAAATATCTATTATAAATTACTAAATTTAGAACAAGTTTTAATTATAAGTAAAAGATAACTCTATATTAAGTGCTTCATTTTACCTACCAATGTAAGTAAAATTGGCACTTAACAAAATATCTCCCCCCCCCCCACAGAGACATCAAGGTCACCCAATTATAATGATATGTTTTATAGTGGTAGGATTGGCATAGTCCAATATAATTTTTTCACTATTTAAAGTTAAAAAACTTTTAGGACTTTTAATAGTTTGATTCTCTATGCATTTTCTTAAAAATACAAGTTTCATCATGTCATGATGCATGATCACATGCAAATGTCTATGATTTCATATACTTCCACGTAAAGGTGCCTATATCTTTAGGTTAGGTCTCATTCATGTTCACAACTTATATGACCATGACATTCACATATTTCATCTCAATCACAACATATCGGTATCAATCATCTCATATAAATTCATAAGGTTCATACATCAATTCAACCCAACAAAAAAAAAAATATAAATAACACTTACAAACAATATGGACTCTTGTTTGGTGAGGCATGTCCCTTGCTTAGTATCCAAGCAACAAAGAAAAAGCTACTCTCAAAAGCTTCATTATTAGGTATCACCACACGTTTACTTAGCACCACCACACATTCACTTAGCACCAAATGCTTGTTTAGTAGCGTTACACTCTTTTAACATTAAGAGCACAGAACAAAGATTACTCTTTGAAGCTTTCACGCTTATCCTCTCATTTAACATCATGTGGCCTTAATGATTATATTGTTCGAGTGAACCAACATACTTGCTTATAACTAATACTTAAATGGTTATCGAGTTATTGCACTTAGCATATTTTGTAAATACTTGATGTCAAAACGATAAAAAAAATGTTAATTATTAAATTTTGGTGCCAAAACTAATTAATCATACAACTACACATAGTAAAAATGGATTTAAGCCTATAATGTTTTAATAATTAAAATGCTTTATAATACATGTTAATATTATTATTTTTACTAATTAGTCGTATAACGAGTTCAACATAGACATTGACTTTATTCATGACGAAGGCTAGCATATGGGAGTTGGAAATATCCCCCGGAGTGGGAAACAAATTGGCACTGCTAAATAAAATAATATAAAATTGAATGTATATGTGGTTTATTATGTTTTTTCATTTTCTTTTTTCCTTTCTCCCCTTTGTTTTTGTTTCGCCTTTTTTCACATTTTTTTATATTTACTTTGCTTTTCCTCGTCTCTAAACATTACAATAATTTAACAAAGTAAACCAAAGATGTCATAGTAAAACCCTTCGCGACCCACAATAAAACCCTTGCAAACCACTACAACCACACATCATCTCCATATATGAAATAAAAAGGCAAGCTCAAACGACAAAATCAACTAATACAATCATATGTATTTGTTTCTCAAATATGTATAGAGATGCATCATTTTATATTTGGTTGAGGAATTAATAGAGGACTAGCAAGCAAGACTAAGGAGCATAGTTGTCAAAATGGGATCAACCCGACTAATAACTTAAAGAAGCTGGTGCAATCATATTAAGAACCAATCAAATTGGTCTAAAACTGGTTTAAACTAATAAAAAAACAAGTATAAAAATCCGAGTTGAACTAGTACCGTTAAAAAATTAACAACTTTATCTTTAAATTTTAAAATGCTTCAAATATTTTATAATAAATAAATACATATTTAATAATGATTATAAATTGGAATAAATTATTTTGTTAAATTTCTTATAAAAATAATCTAATCATTTATATTAATTTGCATTTTTTTATATTTTAATTTTTTAATTATTAATTTGACAACTTTTGTTCAAGATGTAAGTTTGTTATTATTGCTAGACATTGTTATATTTTATTTAAATTTAAATTTAAATATTATATTTGGACTTTTTTAGGTTTACTTAGAATATTATAAATTTATTTTAATTTTTAGTGTGTATGAAATCATCATATGATGTGTATTTAATATTATTTTATAAATTATTTAATTGTAATTATTTTATTAATATCGGTTCAATCATGATCGAACTATTGAATCTTGAACTAATGTCTTGACCGATTCAATGATAGGTCTAGATTTAAAGACATTACTAAAAGGGAACTTGAAAAGGGATAAAAGGTTGCATGACAGTGGATAAAAATATATTATCTTGTTTCACTAAAGTAAATAAATTTTAAAAAAATATTATAACAATACTACAAAAATAAAATATACTTTAATAATATTATTAAAATTGACTAGATAACAAAAATCATAAAATATGAGAATGAGAATGATAAATATATATATGGAAGGAAGAAAGGGAGAATGAAAAATAGAAGGTGTGGGAGAGGAAGATAGGAGAGTCAAAGTGTGAGAGAGAGAGGAAAAAAGAAAAGAAATCAAACGAGAGTTTTTGTTTTTAAAAAAAGGTATTATGATCTTTTATATACATTAAACTTTCTCCTAGGAAAGTTGGATTCTCACTCGTCACCAAACATATGAAACCAAAATTCTTATGGAAGTTAAAATATTTCGCGTATCAAATAACACCTATGTGAACCTATTGCATTGTTAATAAATATGAGTCATCTTGAACTTTTTGTCATTCCCTTTATCTTTAACCCTCTGAATTGTCTTTTTATTCTTTTAATCATAACCTCTTCTAATATATTTTAAAATCTTAACGAACTTACGAAACCTCCGTTTGTTAACTACCATGAACTTCATAGTAACGTGTTGTATCGTTGTTATTATTGGTCCTTTTTCATTACAACAAATTGAGAATTCAATTTAAAAAAAATATATATTATTGTTTCATCTCATAGTCATTTGCTTCCTTTGTTCTCTATTATAAGGAAAAAAAATCAATTTTACACATATTAAGAAAATTATTTATCTATATTAAATTTTACTAATCATATAATATTATTTATAAATTGTTCTCATTATAAATGTTAAACGAAATAGTGAAGGTCATGCATGAGATATTATAGGAAAAGTATCATTAAATGAAACAAAAGTAATTGAAATTTGCTTATATTTAAAAACTAAAATTGTGTTTTTTTTTCTTATAATAGAGAACAAATGGAGTACTCATTAAAAACTTTTTATTTGGTCCATAGATTATAATTTATTTTTTTGTCTATACTTATCTAATTATTTGAGTTTGGAGATGTTGCTTAGAAAACCTTTTGCTCATCTAAATGGAAAAGAAAAAAATAAATTAAATTGAAGATGATATTGAATTTTTATGTTTATAGAAAAACTTAGATGATTATCTTATTAGGACTTGAAATTATGTTACAAACATCTTTAAATTTATCTAAAATATGATAATTCTTATAATTTTGATAGTGAAATTTTATTTAATGAATTAAAATTCATTAAAGAAGCTTTAAATTTGAATCAAAATCAAGTTTTATGATATTGAATAATTTGAAGATATTTAATTATTTTTATAATACAAGTATAACTTAAATAATCTTAACTATTCTTGTTATCATTACATTTGTATATACAAATATTTCAAAATTAAAATCATTAAAATTATACTTATAATCTACGGTGGATTCTACTGTGGGTATGTTGAACAAGTGGTGCATGGGTACATGAGAAAAATTAGTATGTAAATGTGGAAGCATTTAGTCAATTAAAATTTTATAAAAATTATATTTTAGTCCTGCAACATCAAGAAAACTAAGTCTTCCTTCACCTTCTTTCCCATCATCTCATAACGTAGCAAGAGGAAGCCACTCATTCCACTGTTTCGCACCAACCGTAGCAAGAAAACAAAGACCAGGATGAAATAGTCGAAGAGTAGTGTCACATCAGTTTCACGACCTTCCCCAATGGGCTCCGAGGCGTTTGAGATGGTCGCCAAATTTATCGACCTTTCCCCGTCTAATGTGGTTGTGTGACACCTTTACTACCCCAACACATATATATAATATAATTTAATTAAGAATAATAAACTTTCAAAGGGTTCGTAAAAGGGTTCACATAAAACTTCAAATCTGTTCTTTCTTCAATATAAGAAAATGACTGAAAAATAAAACTTGAAAGGTAAAATTTAAGAGTTTACAATTTTAAAATCATTTATTACAATACCAAATCCATATAAATATTATGTCTTAGAAATCATCTGCCCCGATGTCACACTATCAGAGCATTTCCATAATTTAACTGTTGGCATTCTAGATGTCACTCGTAGTCGAATCTTCTTCACCTAAAATATCCACAGTTTATACGGTGAGAAAAGAAAATATCTATATGCAAAGTACATACAAACACATCACAATATAATCTCATCATAATTCATTATTTAATAATATATATATATATATATATATATATATATCAATCATTCATCATCTTCACATCTCAATTCACATTTAACATATCTCATTTCACATACATGTCTCAATCCATCATAATCCACACCAATTATACAATTTACAACATCATTTACATATTCATAATTCACACCAATCTTACAATTAACAATATCATTTCCACATCCATAATTCACACCAATCTTACAATTAACAATATCATTTTCACATCCATAATTCACACCAATCTTACAATTTACAACATCATTTCCATATTCATAATTCACACCAATCTTACAATTAACAATATCATTTCCACATCCATAATTCACACCAATCTTACAATTAACAATATCATTTCCACATCCATAATTCACACTAATCTTACAATTTACAACATCATTTCCATATTCATAATTCACACCAATCTTACAATTAACAATATCATTTCCACATCCATAATTCTCACCAATCTTACAATTAACACTATGCCAAGACCTCGCCACATCTGACACAAGTGATACAGGTTAATTGCCTCCCACACCAAACCAGGGTCACGCCCTCCCTGTAGCATCACTTATCCAGGGGTCGTGCCATCCCTAGTCATTAAGGAGTACGCTCGTCCCTGAAGCATCACCTACCCAGGGTTCGTATCATCCCTGATCATCCGGGAGTACGCTCGTCCTTGAAACATCAACTACCAGGGTTCGTATCATCCTTGATCCTTTAGTGTGAGGAACCACAATCAAATTACAATCCATACAGTCTCTTGCAATTAACCCTATGCCAGGGCTGCCATAATCGACATAAGTGGTGTGTGTTAACTGTCTTACTCATCCCACACCATGTTAGGGTCACGCCCTCCCTGTAGCACCACTTACCCAGGGGCCGTGCCATCCCTAGTCACTGATGTGAGGCACCACAATCACAATCATAATCACATTCATACAACATCTCATCTCATAATTCAAATTCACATCACGTACACAATTCCACCTCACATACAAAACAGATAAGCCCAACAAAATAAGGGTTTACACACCCCTCAAGTACATCAAGATCATTCATTCTTATCAATCAATACAATAACAACATTCATAAATTAATATTATAAACAATGGAATTATCAATTTCATATAACTTTAACATAAACAATAAAACCCTCAATTCTTTCAAAACCTAACTCACAGGCACTTTTCTACAGTTTCGTTCTCCCTCTCAGATAATCATTCTTACAAATTAAATATATATTTCTAATCCTCAATACATACAGAATCTAATGGTATCATTAATTTCTCGAACAGAAATATTTCAATTTTTCCAAAACCTAGCCTACAGGCACTTTTCTATAATTTCGTTCTCTCTCCCCGAGCATCATTTTTACAAATAAATCATATATTCATAATCCTAAATTCATACAGAATCAAATAATGCCAATAATTTTTCAAACAGAAATAATTATAAAATTACTCATAATCCTAAGGGCTCTTATTCTACCCAATTCCCTCATGTAACTCCACATATAAATAATCCCTTTTTCCCCCGTACCTGGATAAATAGGAACTCGGGCAGAACCTCCTCCTCTTTTTCCTTAAACAAGGATCGGAACTAAAACTGGAGCAGAACCTCATTCTCTGAGTTCCTCTTGGTCTTCAGAGAGAATAAGAGGAACGAAAGAGAGAACAGAAGAGAAGAGAGAGTGAGAATGAGAGGTGTGTAGAAATGAGAGAATTTGAGGCTTATTTATAGGATTTTTCGCCCACTTACCACTACGGCCCGTTCCAAAATCGGAACGGCCCGTTCTGGTCCCTTCAAACCTACGTAAATTTTTCAACTGGAACGGCCCGTTCCCAAACCAGAACGGTCCGTTCTCCCATCAGAACGGCCCGTTCTGCTTCTACAATTTTGGCCATACTCACTATTCCAGAACGGCCCGTTTCAAAATTGAAACGGCCCGTTCTGGGCCACAAATTGGGCCTTTGGCCCACGAAAAATGGGCTGTTACAGTTGCGCTACGTTGCACCAACGAGTTTCTCAAAATGACCGAAGAGTACTCCGAAGACAACCTCATTTCCAAGACAGAGAGGTTTCTCTCGTAACACGTGCTCAAGAGCCTCAAGGACTCCATCAAAGCGCTTAAATCGTGTGACGGCTTGCTGCCTATGGTTGAAACGCTCAAAATTACGTAGAGGTGCATTGATTCTGTGGTTTCTAGAGCTTCGTCTATGAATCTTGCATTGTTTGCCTGGTCGGTTAACGATGCTACTTCTGCATCTAATAATCAGATCCTCTGGAACGAAATTGATAGTGCTGGGAGAAGAAAAATCGTTGTAGGTGCCGCCACCAAATCGATGAGTGTGATTTGAAGGGAAAAAGTGAAAAAAGACTCAATTTTATGTTAAAAAACTAAAATGTTATTTTTATAAAATTAATATTTATTAGATATTTTTGTATTTACCCACTATTTTTTCTTATTTATCTATACACCACTTTTTTAGTGATCTTTTAAAGAAAGTACCATAATCTACTATTCAAGTAAATTAAATAGTTTTACTTTAATTTTATTAATAATTATGAAGACATCAATTTTTTTTTAAAGTATGTGTAGGAAAAAAAAATATAAGGGTGGGCCATGCAAATCACCAACTCACGCAAAATGAATCATATAAAATTTAACAGCAACCCCGTTGTAAAGTGGTCCACCTCCACGCATTCCAAACCCAAGAATCTAAAGACAGGAATTGTCATGTGTGGGGCTTTCCCCATCAAAATCAATAATGGACGTAGGCCATCCAACATCAATCTATACAAGAGTATCTCTAGTGAGGGTTGCTTGTATGTAACCTCTTGTACTATATTACTATATATTAGTTCTGACTCATTTTATTAGTTATTTAAATTTTAGTAAAGTTATTTATAGAATAATTTTGTTAAAATTTAAGCAACTCATAAAATAAATCAGAACTTATATGACAATGATGTGGTATACAGGTTGCTTATATACAACTCGCATCGAGATACTCTAACATTCACAGCTGCCATATTCAGCATAGTTAAATCAATTACATTCTCTCTCTCTCTTTCTTGTTACAAATATTTTACAATGGGAAAGTAATTACAAAAACTCAACAACTTTATTTCATTAGTAGCTATCCTCAATTCCTCATGCATGTTTCTAAATTTAAACTTTAATAATATTAATATTAGGCATAATCGGCAAATAGCTACTTTTTCAAAATATGTTGTCAGGATTTAATTATTGACTATGTGTATGATTTTTTTTTTATTGAACGAGACAACAACTTTCTTTAAATGATCTTTAAGTCCGCTGAGAAATTAGTTTTTATTACCAATTGTGGGTATCTTTGATGGAAAAATAATAATTTTGAGCCATCTTAATTTTATAGAATTAAACTTGATTGAAAATAAGTATGAGAAAAAAGTAAATTGAGAAAAGTGGTTTTATTTAAATATGTTAATAAAAAAATTAAATATGCAAATTACAATACAAACATGTAAACACTAGCAAAATAGTATTACAATATTAATTTATAAAAATGATTCTGTCAATCCTCATGCAAATGAAAAAAGGTGGGATATATTATTGCATTGTTTGGTTAATTTAAAAAATTTTAAAAAAATGAAAGAAAATGACAGATTCACACCTTTTAGTTTCAATATAAACAAAGGAAAAAGGATTGTTTATGTGGATCGCATCAAAAAACGGTTTCTACATAATTTGAGAAGACAGGAAACGATAAAGAAAAACATGATTTATAATTACATAAAATTAATTTATTTATGTGATATTATTTTCATCAGTGGATTTAGAGGGGGAAATAGGAGTTCCACTCCCCTAGAAATATCATATGCTTGGTAATAAATATAGAATATATATATATATATATATATATATATATTAATAAATACAATATATATATATATATATATATCATTAAAAATTTGTTCGAAAAAATAGATTTGATCAAAAAATTTATGAAAAACTTTAATAAGCACATATCAAACAATATTATAAAGTTTCATTAGATTTTATTGCTTGTAAACTTTAACTAATATACTATAACTTTTTGGGTAATTGAACTGATACACTATATTATTTGAAATTATATACAATTAAAAAATTATAAAGAATGTAAAATTAATGAATTGGACTTATTGTGTGTTAAGTTTCTAGATTTGTTCACTTTTGTAGGGAAAATGATTTTTATTAAGTCATCATTATTATTATTACTGTCTTTGTTGTTATTATAGTGATTATTATCACCACTATTATTACTGCCGTTATCATCACCATTATCGATAGTAGTGGTGGTTGTGACAACAATGATGACTTGGTGGTAGTAGAGTGATGAATGATAGAACCATTTATAGTAGTGATAAATATTTTGTACTCTTTTAATTTAAGTCAATTATTTTAATTAAATAGTTAAAATTAAGCATTCCCATTCTCAATAAAAAATGACATTTTCATATGATACGCTTATATATATATATATATATATATATATATATATATATATATATATATATAACGATCTAACAGATTCTTATACTTTATCGTTCAGCTACTAGCAAACGACACAACACAACTCTTTATGGTTTTTTTGATTCAACACACAGTACAATTCAACAAGGTTCTCAAATGTTCAATACCTCAACTTAACACTCAACAACCTAACAACAAAACAACGTTTTCAACTTTCAACACAATTGTACAACTTCTCAACTTACAATACATATATGCAACTTATCAGCATCTCAACACAACATATGAACAACACAATACAATCAACACATCACATGCACGAGACAATAACTATGTGCATTGTCACACATTCAGCTAAAAGATCTTTTACAACACATGTAAGCAGTCTAAGTGAGTTAATCCTATTGAACCAATTTAACAATGTGATCTTTTTAGGTTTGTTGGATCAACGACAAATTTTGATATAAATTCATGACACAACATGACTTCTTGAATTTCACCACTTAAACTATGAAATTTTAGTTTTTTTTGTCAAGGTAAAGTAATTTGGGTATGAGTACCACAACTTTAACATGCATAACTAAGTCTCTTATGAGATTAACCTACTAACTGCCCATCCAATACTATGCCTCTTATAGAACCTAGTTAGGGATTTTGGCCCCCAACTTCGTACTTTACTCAGTTTGGTCACTTTGTACATGTGTGACTTAACCTGACTCCCATACAGATCAACATTTGGTTGCTTATAAGCAATATGATTCGACCTAACCCCTGTACTGCAACAACTAAGGTCTTAAAGGAAACTCAACACTCCACTTCAAGAGTCAACTTCTTAAGAAATCTTTTCAATAATTGGACTCGTAAAGCACTACAACACTATATCCTCACAATTGGATATTCAACTTTCAAAACAACTTCTTTTATAGTCTTAAGTCAATCAGTATAACTCAACATCACGCCTTAAACATTCTCAACACCATTACTTTCAACACTACACAACATACAACATTCTTACATTCAACAACTTTCAACAGGTCAAAAATCAATATACATCATATTGGATCAATATATAAAGCATTAGAATCATCCATTAACTCATATTATGTGAGCAATCCAATCTACTAAAACATGTTCAACACTTAATCAATAAAACAACAAGTTTTTCATTGGGCATCTCACGTTCGACACCATTCTACCCACACTTGACATCATTGAGATAGAGAATCTTTGACTTGCCCATGCCCGACGCTAAACTACATGCGCTTGACGTGAATGAGTTAAAGAGTCCCCGTGGTAGTCATGCTCAATGTGGCCAAACCCACACCTAACCTCGTTTAGGCAAAGAGTCTTTACTTGACTCATGCCCAACGTTACTATACTGGTGCCCAACTTCATCCAAGCAAAGTACTTTTGTCTTAATCATGTCTAGCACCATTCAACTAAGGTCCGATGCTACCAGGTTAAAGTACTCTAAGGGTTTCAACGCCTAACACCATTCAACCACACATAATGTGACCAAATCAAAAAGTTCTTCTTGAATTCACGTCTGGTGCAACAATCCTATGCCTAATGTTAGTCAGGCAAAAAGTTTATGGCTTGCACCACACTCAACGCCTTAAAGTTGTGTCAAACGCAATGATGAATTATGCACTTGGCAAATTCACAATTTGGCTCGGTTTATACCTGAAACTCAGGAAACCAACATGAAATACCATTCATCATAATTACACAACATAAGCATCTTATTTCCAATCAAAATAACCTCATGCAACTCATAAATAGATAAAATCATCACTTTCTTTCAACATAGGCAAGAAAATACAAAAATGCACCATACACAAGTTCCACTTTAAGATTTTATCAATTCAACCACGAATTTAATGAAATCAATCCAAATACAACCCCAAAATTCAACAAGAATTATAACTTTTTTTTTTCACCTCCAAACCACCTAAAATAAAGGTAAAAAGGAAGAAAGAAATCTTTTGTGAGCCAACTTTGCACAAAAAATCACAAGCTCTTTTTTGAATCACAACTATACTACTCTGCTACACTTTGGGAATAATCTGAGCGCTTAAGGAAATGATTAGAAGAAGAAAGAAACTTCTATGCTCTAAAGCGCTTCTCTTTAGACCCCCTCTTTAAATTATTAAGAAATGAACTTATGAAGTTGACTTTTTAAGAAAGACCTCTACACCCTTCTCTCATGGTCAACTTTATCCCTACTCAGAGCAACTTCCCACACAACAAAACTCATTAGAATTTATAATTTCTTAGTAGTTTGTTTGAATGGAAAATTTAAATGGAGTAATTCATTTGTTTGAAGAATTTCAAATTCTTTGAGGTGAAATACCTTGTTTGTATACAAAATTTATAAAGAATTTGAAATTCAAACATTTATGAAATTCCTTGAAATAATAGAATTTCAAATTCTCCCAAAAAAGTAAGAATTTAAAATTTCTTATATTTTTTCTTCTTATTTCACTTATATATTTTATGTCATCTCTTATTTCTCCATGTTTTTAATTATTGAATATTCAAAAAATATTTTAAAATTTATTAAATATTATCCAATATTAATTTTTAAAATTACTAAATATTTAAAAATTAATTAATATTTATTTTTATAAAATCTAATTTAAAAATCTTAAGATGTAAATATATTTTTAAAATCAATTTTATCATGGTGGAATCAAATTATCATATCTAATCTAATAAGTTAAAATCTAAGAAATTCCAAATTGACTTATTCAAACAAAATATTTTAAGAATGATAGAAATTAAAATCAAAGTAATCCAAATACCAAAAATTTAAAATTCATTGAATTTATAAAATTCATCATTCAAACACATCATAAAATTTTACGACAATTAATCAACCCAATCACAACAATATTTAAATTAATAAAAAAACAATTATTAATAAAAATACACACTATTACCATACTCACACACTTACATATATATAATATACAAATATTGTTTTGTTTTATTCATATTTTATATATTTTCATAATAAAGATCGGAAAAACTATCCATAATCACACTTAAATCCTTAAAAAGATTGATAATTAATTTTGATTTTACATATGGGATCGTGTCTTACCCTGATCTAAACTTTTATGTATTAAAAAATACAACTACCGAGTTTCAAATAATATACATATAAATATCATTTATACATCTATATAAATAATATTTGTATATTATTTATTTATGTACAAATATTTTTTTTTACTTATTTTGTATTGCTGATTTTATTTTTATGATATTTTGAAAATAAGTTTCAATTCATTTTTTTAACTATGTTTGTTGGAGTAAAAATAAATTTATTTGCAAATAAATTTATTTAAAGATTTTTTTTTATATATACTTTTTTCTTCATTTTCATTTTCTACCTGATCGAACAAGGGAAAAATCATATATTTTTATTTCTTTATCAAAAAATCATAAAATCATCTCTCTCTCTCTCTTGTTAACTTTTTACTTCTTTCTTTAATAATTTTTATTTTGGAACCAAAGAAAGTGAATATGTCCATAAAAAATATCGGTGCATTAAGCTTAAAAAAATTAAAAAGGGAAAGAAAAAAATACACATGCAGCGGCTTCATTTCCCAATTTCCTCCTCTGTGTCATGTGTCAGGTGTGGGCTCAGTCCTTGGACTTTGGTGCGTCTTGGCATCTACTTTAAGCTTCCTATTCAACACTTGTTGCGAGTGACTGTCACAACCGAGAAAAAACAAGACAACGATGCAACCAACGCTCCCTCTTCCCTCTCCTTGTTACCTTCATCACCCTCATTGGACAAACCAAATCACTTGAACCTCCTCGCTTTTTCACCCACTTTTTCATTCCTCTTTGCCAAACCCAATAATTCAATCTCCCTTTTCACTATCAACCGCAAGTACAAGGGTTTTCTTCCCCTCAACAAGGTTTCTTCTTCGCTCACCCCAATCTTTTATTTTTTTTTGCTATTTCCAATTCTGGGTATGCACTCAACTCTGCAAATTTCATTTTTTTTGTTCCCACAGATATTCTTTTTGGGAGAGACTCCTGTTTGAAGCATTGTGAGATACTAAAAGGGGCACATCTCTCATAAAAATCCAAACTTGATTCGCTATTTTGTGAGAGTATAGCTATTCCGTTGGATTATTAGCAATTTTTTTTTTTGTTGGGTCGGCATGGGGCCTGAACATGGTGATTCGAACATGCTTTCGTTTCTGCCCGATGATGTTTTCGCCATCGTTTCCCGGTTCCTGTCGCCGAGAGACGTGTGCAATTTGTGTCTGTGTTGCAAGAGTTTAAACGCTCTTGTGGCCTCTGAGAAGCTCTGGCTCTCGCAATGTGACGTTTTGGGCATAGTGCCCCATAAGGATCTCGTGGAATGGCGAAAGGGTGTGGCTTCTTACAAAGCGCTTTGTCGTTTCCTGATGAGTGTTCAGCCCTTGATTGGGATATGGGTTCATCAGAATCCCGAGCTTGGGAACGTGGTGTATGCTATGCCTGGTTTTGTTTCTGTTGTTGGTTGCAGGATAATTCCCCAGGAGCTTGGTCCTTTGGGGATTGAAGAGGGTCCCATACTGTGGGCTTCTGTGTTTGAGGTTATTAGTGATTTCGATGGTTCCATGATGTTTTTTCTTCATGGAAGGGATAAGGGGGTTAATTTTGTTTATCCGGGTTCGGTCAGGCCTATAGACAAGTCCTGCAATGTGCTATTGCTCGAGGTTGAGCCTGTGGGATGTAAGAGTGTTAGTGCTTTGTTGCAGAGTAAAAGCTCGCACCACTCTGGCGGCGGGGAGTCGTCAAGGAAGGTTTGTAGGTCGAATAGCGATGTTTCTAGTTCACAAAGGGTGGTTGGAAATGGGGATGGGGTGGTTACCTTTGGGAAGTTAGCGTTTAGTGATAGGAGAAAGTTGCTTGAGGTTACTACTAGCGAAGTTCGAGTAAGGGTTCCGGATAAGATGGTTGGGCCTTTGTTTCCCGGGGTGAGGGATGATGAGGAGACTTTTCAGAAGGATTTGGTGCTCCTGTGGGAAAGGAGAACATTCCTCAGTCAAATGTACAAGCTTGGTGGTGGTCAGATTGATGTTTTTAAGACGAGTTCTCAGGAGGCTGTTGGTCCAGTCCACTTAGAATTGGATGATGTCAGGGCGAGTTTTGGCTTTTCAAGGTCTGTCTCTAATCCTCTGCCTGAGGAGGATCGTAACACTCAATGCATCAAGAGGAGAGGTCTTGGGGGATATGTCTGGAATGGCATTAAACAAATGCTTGGAAGATCAAATTCCATGAATGGCAGTCAACCAGTTTCCAAGAAGATTATCTCAAGCGGCGAGATTAGGCAGGCACGGCTTAAAGAATTTCTTAGATCAAGTGACACAATAAGACTATCGTTAAAAGCTTCGACTGTGAAGCTATCTTCCTATCGAGCATGGCCAAATATGCACGACAGTCGGTTTGCGCTTTACAAGTTGCCATTGCGAGTTCCCAGAGATGACCATGAATATGCTGGTTTATGGGGAGGGACTTTTGGTTGGCCTCCCGGAAAGCCTTCTGAAGACAAGCCTTCAAAGGCCTTATTCTTTCTTCTGCTATCTTATGAGGAGTTCCAGGGACAACAGCTTCTCATTGCAACCAAAATATTGGAAGGCACCCACTATGTCCTTCATCCTAATGGTTCAGCAATGTTTATAGCAAATATCAATGATCCTTCATCTGAACCCTTTCCCTGGGACACTGATGCAGACTCGGTTCCAGTGAATATCAAGCATGTTTTCATGGGGGAGGGTATTGCAAGTGGTTATGGGTTCAGATACCCTGGCTCAAAGCCTGGTTCCCTCTTTGTTTTTGAAAATGGCATTCTTGCCTTCATTTGGAAGGAGTCAAGAGCTGTTTTGACCTTGCATAGACTTAATTTGCAAGAACTTTTGAAGAAGGGTGAAAGGGTACATTGTCTGCCTCCTGTTACTAATTTTTCATATCTGACAAAGTCTTACTCTAACGTGTTTGCTGGGTTACCCAGTTCTTCAAATTGTTTGCCTTCACCAAGGTTTGCCTTTACCCTGACATATCATCTTCTTTTAATTCAAAATTTCCCCTCAATCTTGGAATATCTTCATTATTTCATGGTTTGCTATAACTATTATAGATAGTTAGTTTTTGTGTTGAATTGCTTGATAGATAATTAGATATGATGTTTTTTGGGTGATCACTGTCGACTACTTTAGCTTTAACAACAGTGTATCTGACCATATAGAACCAATTATTATGCATTTGCATGAAGTTATAGATACAGTGAAAGCATAGGCTGATCACTGATGGACAACCAACTCCAATTAATTGTAATTCATAGTTTTCGGTCTTGTCATTTTGGGATTAACAGGAAATTACTATACTTTCCTCTCTCTATTGAGTGTCATTCTCTAAGTTGGCAGATTAAAAATACTAATGTGCACTTAATCTTTTTTATAGTTATATAGGAGGCTAAAATATGCTTTTGGTTTTTTTTTTTTTTTTTAATCTTATTATTAAAATTTGTTTTGGTAGTCTTTCTTTTAAAAGATTCATTCTGGTTCTTTAACTTCAAAATTTGACTTAATATTGTCCATTTGAAATTTGATCATTTTCAATTTTGGGACACAATTTGGAACACTTTTTTGACTGATTTAAGATATGAACATTGTTTCATTAAATTCAACTACACAAAAACAATGGAACCCAACTAATGTTCAAACAGAAAAGAACCATAAACATGGTGAAAATTGCAAGAAAAGTGAATCTTGCGGGCAACCAGAAAACCGAAAAATCTAATTTTAGTTTCTTTTTCTAATTACTTGTGGGCTCGCTTTTTACACAATTTTCATCATGTTTATGACTTTTTTGTTTGGTGATTTGGTCATTAATCAAGTTTCATGGTTTTTATGTTGCTGGATCTAATGAAATAAGTTTTACATTTTAAATCATTCAAAAGAGTTAAAAATCACATCTCAAACTCGAAATGATCACTATTTTTGAAGGAACATTAACTCAAATTTCAAAATTAAAGAACCAAAATGAACATAAAGGATCATAGTCTTCTATTGATTTTGAAAAGTGACTCATACTGCAAATTTGTTATATTATATAGTTTTGGCTTCTGGATTTGTGAGAAAATCAGAAATTTATAATAGTTCTGGAAAAATATTAAAATGAGAACTGTTGTTGTTATCAAACAACTGTTAACCATTTTAGTAAGTATCCAGTAAAGATATGGAAATTCTATTATATCTCTTTTTGAAAAACAAATAATTCTGTAAAGAATTCTACCTTAATAGACTCCTTGCCTTAGTTCACTATAGGCATGTATAGATATCCCGCTTTGGTAGGTGTACGAGTGTTATTATGGTTGGTGGATGTAACATTATTGTGCATTTTTTATATATATTATTTTAAGGTGGTGTTGTCTTGATATTTGGCATATATGCAATAATCTTTAGTAGAATAGAGATCAACAGATTACTAAAATTATTTGAGATTGAAAATATCTGTGGGAGCAACATTTTTGGAATCTGATTTTATATGTATCCATCAATAATTCAATATGATCAATCTGGCCAGGAAAGAAGGATGTCCAGAAATAGGACAACAGGGCCAGCATCCACAAACCATTCGATAAATGTTAATGAAAAACATTGTAACATCATTACATGTCATATGCCTCTTTTTTGTTAAATAATTGCCCCAGTTTAGATTTTTGTTTTTGTTATCTCCGTATATAATGCTAGAACATCTGTGGATATATGCAATCAAAATCTTTGGAAGACTAAGCCAGGTTTCTTGCTTCTGTACAGGGATGGATAACACTAGTATATTAGTGGGCTTAGGATGTAGTCCCATATTACTATGATCGACAAAGAAGCTATAAAAGCTTCATCGCTGTTGGTGGTTGTGGGAATTGCATTGCTTGTGGCTGTCTCATGTTATGTTTTCTTGTTGCTACTTCTTGTGAGACCAAAGATGTAGGTAATCTTTGTTAAGTAATGAATTTATGATGAAAATATGAATTACTTTTGTTGTGATTTATCATCTCATGTTCTAAAGGAATATCAGGCTCTTTGTTGTGGCATAATAATATAGGAAGAAAGTATAAATCGAGGATTCTAATAAGCTATGCAAACGGGTTAACATTTTCTGAATATAATAAAAACACATACAGGTTAACATATCCTGTCATACTGTTGTAAAATTTCACCACTCGCATAGTCGCATTTACATGGTACTCGTTTATAAGTTTTAGGAAATGCTGGATTATATGTTGCATTGAAAAGATTCAAACCAGACATAATTTAAAAGAATTTATGAAAAGTACTATAGTTTGTATACGTATAAATCAACTCTTTTTAAGCGCCTTTTTCCGAGATGGGATAGGAGTCTTGGTCATGGTGGCTAGCAAAGCAACGTTACTGGCTCCACCAATATAAAGATAAGCCTCAGTCCAAAATTAGGAGAGGAAAAAAATAGAAAGATAACTCTCTCCAAAAAAAAGAAAAAAACTAGTCTTTGGATGAAAAATTGGAAAGGAGACGCCGAAAGGACAATTGACAACCTTTCACTTTAGTGTGTGTTTGCATTAGAATCGAGACGGAAAAAAAAAATCACGTTTATCTAGAAGTAATAAATAGTAATTTTTACATTAATTTATTTATTTGGACGTGGAGAGAAAAAAAAATTGTATTTAAAAATGAAAATCAAACACACTTACTTTGAAAGCACGCCTTTGGTAAAAAAAAATTGATTGTGTATGTACGCCTACAGCTGCACTGCATCTGCAGCTTCTTTTATTGATAACATGTTAACATGTCATGACAAATTAGCCTCACTCGTGTTTGGGCATTGTTGAATAATTTTTTTATAGGAGAAAAACAAACAAGTTTTTTTTTTTAATTTAAATTAGCTAATTTGTAAATTTTATAACAAATTTCTATTAATTTCTTTAGTTTTTTTTTTTAATTTATGTATATGCTAATTTTAGATTCTAAAATATTTTTTTTTCAAAAATGACTTGCAAAGAAACTTACCTAAATAGACCATCGATCTTTTATTTAAGAAGTTATACTTTAATCAAAAAGTGCTGAAAGTTCATTTTCACCAAATATATGTATGAGCCTCGATCTGAGAAGCCCGTTGGGCCTCGTGTTCTTTGTGATCCTTCTAAACCACTTTAGAGATGTAGCACTTTGGGTTTGTCAGAATGCTATAATTTTCTTCTGGTGGTCTTTAATTAGGTATTCCAATAAATAGCATTGTACCTCCCTTTGTATATTAACGTTTTCTTTCATCCCTTAAAAATGATATAAGAATAAGGCTTAAATATATTTTTAATTTTTATAAATTTTGAGAATCTTATTTTTATTTCTCAAGTCATCAATAATATATATAAAAGTGATACATTAATACAGTTATATATCATCAACTGGAATGCTTAATATGATATTTTTATTAATAAAAACATTAATAAATATATTTTATGTAACAATATTTGATTGATTTTTAAATAAAATTTAAATAAAAGAATTAATTTTTTTTTAAATTATAAGGACTACAAAAGACTAATTTTAAATTTAAAGAATTAGAATAAAATTATCTTATATTTAATACACTAAAAACATATTTAATTCTAAACATAGTTTATAATTTGAACCTATCTGTTGATAATAAAGACGTGCATTATTGTTGACTAGTTTCTAAACTTAGGCTGTCTTTATTTTTTTAGTTTGCTAAAGGTGTTGCTGGGAATAATGTGCATGTGCGCGTTGGATGCACGGATAGTGTGTTACAAAAATATATTTTCATGAAAAATAATTTTAAATTCTCCAGTTAGGATTGTAAAAAAGCTTACATATGCGTATACTTGCTTATAAAGCTGACTACCAGATTGAAAATAGATAATTTAACGTGTATTTATTTATAACTATTAATAAAAAAAAATATTATTTTAATAATCGCATTCATCTTTAATTTTTTTCACTTATTTATACAATAACTTCTTTCTAATAATATATTGTGCACCTATTACAAAGAGACATGAAGTTTACTATATTAATATAATATAAATTTTGTTTTTTCCTACCCGCTTCCCTTAAGGTACATTTGCCATTTAGGATAGAGATTTAGCGGAGATAGTTTATTGTGATAAATAATAATAATGAAATATCTAGTTAAATGAAGTATGAAATATTTGAAAAGTTATAAATAAAACAAAAGGCAAGAAATGTGTTAATGAAAGATAAAATTTAACAAAAGAGTGAGAAATTAAAAGCAATGTATTCAAATATATGAAGGCAAAATATCAAAATTTTAAGGGCATTACTACTAAACTCTTTATAAAAGAAGGGTTTTAATATTGTAATAATATTGTAAGTGATGTGTAGCTAATGTGTATTTATGTGTCATTATTTAAAATTCAAGTCAGTTTTAAGTTTTTATAACTGAAGTTCACATTTTTAATTTTTTTTTCCGTATCTTTCTCGCTTCACTTCCTCACTTCCTAGTTTTCCCCCTTTTTTTCTGTTATCTCTCTCACACACTGGATTTAGTTCCGGGAGTTCAAGCTTTTTATTCTAGTGTAAATATTTTCTCTCTATCTAGAGTGTTTCATTCTTTCACGGGATAATTCACATATTTTTAAATTCATCTCTTCCAAAGTATTTGATTGGAGACAAATAAAGGGAGGAGATGAGAGAAATTTTTATAAACTTTTATTAATTGATTCAACTTTTAGGAAAGAAATGATTTAGAACAAAATCCTTCATCGTCTAATTAAGGGGATTTGGAAGCGAGGGTAGAAATTTAACATTTCGAGGACACATCTACAATGATTCCAACATTGAAACATTGATGCCTCATTTGCCAAGTCCTTATAGAGCAAGTGCCTAAGAAGTGAAAATGACGATTTACTCGAACCCCTTTACCTTCAAATTCCCACCCATTTCAATAATCTATACTTCAAAAATTTACCGAATAAAAAGGGTCTTCTCCATTTTAACCAGGAGCTGTTCAATGGCAGTTCCATAGACAAATTGGTGAAGAAATATTCTACTAATACAGATGCATTATTTAAAGCCTTTGCAAAGGACATGATCAAAATGAGCAACATTAAGACTCTCACAGGAAGCCAGGGACAAATTATAATCAATTGCAAAAAATTCAATTAAAAATGATGCATCAAAAATCAGAAACAAATTGCAATTAAGTAAAAGAAAATAGAAAAACTTACAAGATCAGTCGACAAAAACATATCAAAGAAAAGGATATAGACAATGGGAAAAAAAAATTGGCTGCTTACATGAAGATCGTAAGTTTATTAACTGTAATGCCCCATTCTCAAAATCACAAAAATCCTTAAAAACAAGTGTGGATATGATGAAATAAATAAAATCCAAACAATTACAAATTAAAAAGTGATTTATACATGCAAAATCGTTCATAGCAACATTAAGCATAAACCATAAATACTACATAAAGAAAAACCAAGAAGTGAAGATGAGAGAGATACCGAAAAAAATGAAAAACTGAAATTTGGTTATAAAAATTGAGAAATTGACGTAGATTTTAAATAATGACATATAGATACACATCAGCTATAATACCAAAACTCCTTAATAATTGAAGATATTGTAGAAATTCTCAAATCTTAAATATATATTTATAATTATTTTTTAAGTGAAGGAGTGTATTTGCATGTCCTTAATTCCACTTGAGATAAACAATAGGTACATATAAGGTGAAATTGCTTAAATATCTTTCATTATATATTAAATAAGTTACTTTATTTTTTAATACAAATATATTTTAAAATAATTTTAATTATTTTATTTTCTTTACTTTTTATGTGAGAGTGAGTTATCAAAGTGATCAATTGACAATGGTAAACATTTTTAAATAAGTATTTTCTATTTTTTTCTTCTATTTTTAATTTTTTAATTGTTTTATTTTCTTTACTTATACCAGTGCTAAACATAAATAAATATATTGTATTTTCAATTATTTTATAATTTTATGAGTTAATTATGTTTAGGACAAGTTTACTTTTAATATTAAAATCAAAATTTCTCATTTCTCTTGTTATGAAAATGTGTTAGATGTAGTCATTATCCTTCTCAAAAAATTTCTATTTATATTTCATTTATACAATCAAGGACTACATATGATATATTTTCAGAAAGGAAAAAACTACAAAATGACAAGGTATTTTTTTTTTAAATTCTAAAAGTGAACAATTTTTTTAGGAATTTAAAATAAATTTTAACTTATTTTTATCACACTAATTCAATAAACTAATTTCAAACATACTAGAACTATTAAGGAGTTTACAATACCTACATATTTGACTCAATTAATTGAGCTAGATATCCTTATTATTTTAAAAAAATTAATCAAAATAAATTTTAAAAATTGTATTATAAATAAGTATTTTTAGAAAATAATATTTAATATTTTAATAAAATAGATAGAAAGAATAATTCCTGAAAAAAATTAAAAAATACGGTATCAGAGTTTTGGAGATTGCGAGTATAATTGTACAACATTTTTCATATTCTGTCACTCGTATATCATTTAGCTCACATAATTAGTCAATATATAAATTGTTAATTAACTTTTTATTTTTACTATCTTCGTCGTTGAACAAAAAAATGTTATAAAAAAATTCATAAAATGTGTATCAGTTTTATTTTTATTTTTTATTTGATGTATAGAAAATCATTCATTCAAAAAAATGACGAGGATCAGAGAAGATCACAGAAACAATGTCCGCGATACTCCCTTTCCTGTTGACCTTCCTCGCACTCTCTCAAGCCCAACCGTACTCCGATGATCCACCGCCGCCCTCCTCCACCGTATGCATCGTCGGCGCCGGCATCGGCGGCTCTTCGGTCGCCCATTTCCTCCGCAAATACTCGCCGGACTCCAGTCGCGCCACCAAAATCCGAGTGTTCGAGCGCAACGGCGTCGTAGGGGGCCGCATAGCCACCGTGACGGTGGCGGGCGAGACCTTCGAGGCCGGAGCGTCCATTCTCCATCCGAAGAACCTGCACGCAGTGGATTACACGAAGATTCTGAACCTCAAGGTGAAAGAGCCTGGTTCGGATTCCCTCTCTCTAGGCATTTGGAACGGGAACGACTTCGTTTTCAAAACGATTAAGCTCAGTTGCAATGTTCCCCTCATCGATAAGCTCCTTAAACTTCCGATTACCAATACTCTCGTTTCGCTCGTTAATTCCGCCCTCATGTTCGTGCGCTATGGATTCTCGCTTCTTAAGATGCAAAACTTCGTTGAGGTATTACTACTACGTGACTCAATTAAATAATATATTCATAAAAAATGTAAAAGCTTTTTACACTTTGTTGTTACAAATAACTATTTTGAGAGCATGTTACCTTATAAGAGTTTTTCATATCATATTTATGGGAAAAATATCTTACAAGAGGTTAGCCCCTTAAAAAGGTATATATACATTAAGGATTAATTTTTAACTTTCTGCTAGAGGATATCCTGAGCAATAAAATAAATAAATTAAACTTGTACGGGATTGTACCTTTTACGTGGACATCTAATAACAAATTCACCTGTAATTAAGTAACAATTTAAAATGTTTAGTGTCAATTGTAAGTTAATGAAAATGATGTGAGGTGGTGTGTGTGGGTTTGGGTGAGAGAGAGTAGTGTTATTCGTATAACTGTGTAGTGATCTATTCTGATGAAGTTTTAATTTAGAATACTGTGGAGAAATTCTTGAAGTACTATGAGGGACATGATTCGCGACCTGTTTTTGAGACTGTGGATGAGATGCTGCAATGGGCTGGTCTGTATAATCTTACTACCAGGACTTTGCAAGATGAACTGGTGGATGCTGGGTTGTCTACCTCTTTGATCAATGAACTTGTCACTGTAAGAATTCTTACTATTCTTTCAATTTTTGAATGTAGACCACAAATACACTATTGATGCTTTGGCGATTATGCCGAGTGCATTGATGACACTCGTTTGGTTATCATTTGGTAGCAGCTATTGTTGTCGTGCTTTGGTTTGAAGGGATTGTCTCACCATTACAGAACTACAGAATTGCTTATTGTTTACCGCAATGATGTACATTTGTGAATTTTGTCACAACAATTTTTTTTTTTTTGGTGGGGGTTGTGTGGGTTGAACTTTAAACAACTATTTAATGGTTGAACAATTTGGGCCAACACTTCAAAAGTAAAAGTTGGCAGGTTTTTCAAGGTTTTTTATTAGTGTGTATTGCCTTGTCATTTCCAAGCTAACATTGATGGTTTTATGTGCAAGTATTGTTACTACGAGTATAGAGCAGAAGTTCACACGCCTATAGAATGGATCAATGTCTGAGATTTAAAATAACTCATCAGAAGATGGACTTCTGTTCTGTTTTTATATGCAGGTCATCACACGTGTTAATTATGGCCAGAGTGTCTACATGAGTGGGCTGGCTGGTGCGGTTTCTCTGGCAGGATCAGGTGCAGGATTATGGTCCATCGAAGGAGGCAACTGGCAAATGGCTGCTGGACTTATTAATCAGTCAGTTGTTGCACTACACCTGCATGAAGAAATAAGGTCTGTTGCTGACCTCGGAGATTATTATGAACTCAACTCAACAAAAGGAAAAAGTTACAAATGTGAAGTTGCTGTGGTTGCTACACCATTGGATGAGTTGGATATTCAATTTTTTCCCCCAATTTCAATTCCTGAGAGAAAATTACAGCACACACATACAACTTTTGTCAGGGGCCTTCTAAACCCTGTGAGTATTTTAAGACCTAAAATTGCTAAAATTATGTAGCAAGATTTTATCTTTGTCAGGCTTGTATATCTTCTACGTTACGTTGGTTGGTTTTATATCTAATGAGATGCTTTGCTGTGCCCTATAGGCATATTTTGGTCTCAAGGCTGTGACAAAAATTCCAGATCTTGTGGGCACAATAGAGGATCCTAACATTCCATTTTCAAGCATTTCAGTTCTCAAAAAGCACAATGAAAAAGAATCCTCTTATAAAATATTTTCTCGGCAGCCAATGGCAGACACATTACTGGATAGCATATTCAGGTAATAATATCAGCTGTTAGGTATTTTTTTTCTGTTCCTTGACACTAAAGTTATACTGCTGATTTGTATACCGAAATCTTCTTTAAAAAACCTTCCCTGTTTGGAAAGAGGTCTAGTCCACAATTTGGGAAAACCATTGATTGGTTCACACATCAAACCTAATAATAACAATGTGGATTTTGTTTTCTGATTAATCATTTAGCCCTAAGGTGCAAATTGGATGCATCAGGTTTGGAACCCAATGTTGACATTTACTTGTTGAGCTTTCTATTAAGTGCTGTTCCGTCTCCCTCCTCCCCTCACGAAAAAATGAGAAGAAAAAAAAAATTGAACCAGTTTGTAATTTTTTGTTGATTGGTATCATTGGCAGTGTGAGGAAGGAGACCATTCGGATAAACTGGGCTGCATATCCTCATTACCATGCCCCAGAAGTATTTGCACCATTTATATTGGACAGGCGGCATCTATACTACGTAAATGCATTTGAAAATGCAGCTAGCACCATGGAGACAAGTGCCGTGGCAGCTGAGAATATCGCCCGACTCATACTCTCAAGATATTTTGGCAAAGTAATTGTGCATTCATCTAATATGTCTGCAAGTTCTCAAGGAGAGGGTACTCATTTAGATTTGTGATGGTGTAAGATATTGTTAGTTTGGGTGATGTTAGAAAGATTTAATATAAATTGCGTCTGGAAATTTGGAAAGGCAAATCATACAATGTATAAATACTGGTCAATAAAGAATTACTCTCTCCACTAATAAAGCCAACACAGTTGCCTGCTTATGAAAGAAATGTTGGGAGTGGTAAATCTCAATTTGACATAATGCTTACACATTGAAGGGATTAGCCTCACTGTTGACTGGAGATACCCTCGATGCATACAACATACACAAAAAAAATACTCTCACCCTTTGTATTTTATTATTTTATTAATGGACAGTGTGTGAATGTTAAGATTCCAATATTTTCAAGGAGGATTCCTTCATGTTTGCTAATGTAATATGCAGGGGTTCTTTTCCCATTTGTGGTAATTATATTTTCTACAATCATGTTTTCTATAATCCGGATATCTAAGAATGTTATAAATAAATACATTTGGTGTGCTTAAAAGTTCCCTAGAAATGCTCGACGACGTTTAACTTGTATGCTTAAAATTTCCCACTTTCATGGGGGTCTTGCATTCTTATCCCCACCCAACAGAATGTTTTGTAAACAAATACGGTTAAAATTCGAAAAGGCATTCATGGAAATGTTACGAAATATTTGGTTTAAGATTTTTTATTTTATTTTTACTTTTAGCTAAAAAAAGACAGTTAATTTTTATTTTGTTTTCTATTTTTAAATATTTGTGGAGAAAATAATGAAAATATTTTTATTTATTATTTTCACTGTTTCCTTTTTCCTATCAGGAAGAGAAAAAAAAATCAAACAAAACAAAGGCAATTTAGTACATAAAATCTCAAATCATCTCCGTTATACAAAACCGATTACTGTAGTGATTTTAAAACAATTTTGCAATCAATAACCATTGGTTCAAATATTTATCTAAATCTATAAATCTTTGATAATTTGGCATGATTGAGATATCTCCGACTAGGCTTCTGTTTTGCAACTATAAAGTTAAATCAAATAATGCTAAAATTAAGTTTGGCGAAGCTGACTTTTTCATGTTTGATAATTGATATCATCACTTAATTTAGAGGGTTTGAAAACCACCAAAACCAAACCATATATTCAGTTTTCATTTTCTTTGAAAATTTTGGGATTTTGATTTACTAGGTGCTCAATAAGTCAACTTAGTATGTTGTGCAAGCCGTTAATCCTAAACACAGTGACCTTGTGGCTGATGAATCTTTCCACGAGGAAAAAGAAGGCAGTCGAGAAACGCACAGCCTCATCAACCAGATATTTCGTTTGTTAATATTATCGACTAACATTGAACTATGTTGTGGCGTAAATTGCGTGAAAGTGATTGAAAAGTGGAAGAGGGGGGCGGGGTGCATTTCCTCAGTATATAATTCTCGTTAAAACTGATGTATATTATACATGCAAATCTGTACAAATTAAATGTCACTGCAAAATAGAAAAACCAATCAAACTGCAGTAACTGCACGAATTTTGCAATAGAATTTGTAAGGATACAGGCAGACACAAGGTCAGATTGTAGGCTGTGGTTCGCAAAGCAATTGACATGTTTTGGGTCGCAATGTTCTTCAAGCTGCCAATGGTTCCTCCATAACTGTTTGCATCATCAGAGTCATTGTGGTCAAACTAATTTCTTTTCCTTTTTTTTTTCTATTTTGGGGGGGGGGGGGGGGGGATGGGATTGTGTGGACACAAGAGTGGGGAAGAACAGATACCTTTTCTTTTTGTAGATACTTCAGCATCACTGGTAACTGGGGCTTTGGTCGGGACATCAGGAAGGTCCAACTTTTCTTCGATTTCTTCATGTGTTGAGGAGGGAACTTCAGGAAGATCGTGGACTGTAAGCTGAGACGATAATATGAACTCAGTCAATTTCCATAAAATAACAACTTACTGGGATATGATGCCTCTATTGCATACTTAAGCCTTTTGATTAAGAATTTGACGTTTCCTTGGATGCTACTTAAGTGAGTATTCTTTTATATCATATCCCTAATTTTGAATTCATAATCTCTGTAGTCAATCACTAGCTCAAAACTTTGCAAAGAGGCGCACACAAAATGAATTCTAAGTTTTTGCTGGCAGCATAACTACCAGAAAGTTATATTATGCAGCTAATTGTAGCACACGTCTTTTTATCAATAGATCACATTCCACAAATGATCTTCTACTCATTCATCATGAAACAAAAGTAAAGCAATTTTAACCTATAAAAGAAGAAGCTCTATTAACCTTGGCTAGTACTATATTATTCCCATGCCATTCCTCCATAAAAGAGGTGCAGTATGGGAAACGAGTTAAATTGAAGCATGGTAATAACGAATGTCCTATTCATTCTACTTCGATTAAGCCAACAGTTTGATTGGAACAATTTAAATAGATGATATTCATATTGGAGTTGGTAGAATTGATACAAAATTACAGAAAATGGAATATACCTGGGTTTCCAAGTCCTCAAATTCTGCTAAAATCTCCTCCTCGTCTTCTGCGGATAACTTCTCCCCCAATACCGCATTAATTTCCTTCAAGTTCAACCAAATTATGGCAATCATCAGTGAGCATCAAATGTAAACAAAAAGAAATCAGATGGAAATTGAAAAATGAAAAGTAGAAGCCAAATATTAATAACAATACCACTTAATACAAACCCTAAACCCTAAAAGAAAGCTCAACCTTAGCATAACAAATCTAGACCTAGAAATCAGTATTCAAAAGCAGAAAGAATAAGAACAGTAAAGTCAAACTCACATCTTGATAAGCTTTAGCTTCAGCAGTGTCATCCATAAGTTTCTGAACATCTTCAATGTTTATCTCACTTTGTATGGCTTTCAGTGCATCATTACCAGACTTCAAACTTTCAAACACAGCCTTCTGCTTGCTTGCCAGTTCAATATCTGCTAACTGAACCAGAAGAATAAGTGTAATATGTATTTGCTTTCTATGTATAATCAAGTTAAAAAAGAACATTGTTAATGCACAATAATCTCTGAGCACGAGTACAAGACACAAGAAGGGAAAAGAACTGGTTTGGCACATAGAAACAGACAGTTGTAAAGCCATTAAAATATACAAACAGGTAGCAATAAACTTATTACTATTGGACAAAAAAGAAACAAAACAAAGAAGCAAAATAAAAATATGACAGAGAATAACAAAATAAAATTTAAAATATTACTTGTTGTTCAACATTTAGAAGCCAAGCATCAACTTGCTTCAACAATTCTTCTTGTGCCTTTTTTTTCTTTAGTGCTAACAAGGCCCTGTCCTTCTTCTTCTCACGAATCAAATCTCGTGCAGCTTGCTTTTCTGCTTCAATAACAGCATCAAGCTGGAAAACAATAAATAAATAAACTCAAGTAAGGAAACATATCCTATAGGGTTCAAGAATACTTATATTCTAACTTAAATGCTCTATCACCATTAACAAGACAATAAATAAAAAGCACAAGCATCATCAACATTCTCAACAGATAAAGTCTAATTCAACTAACTATTCTTACTATCATCATACTTATTATCCTTTTATTGAAGCTTATTTGTAAGGCAATGTGTCTAGCCAAGTCAGAATACTTACTGAATTACCAAGGAGAAACAAAATTGGACAATGAACCCAAAGGGAAACAGTTGAAAAATGAAATCAATGCCTCTCCAAATTCACAACAAAAGAAATATGCATGAAATAAAATGCAGTTAACATGCAAGCACACACACCCAATCACATACCACCATACAATTTCAATTAGAAGTCTGTTCTTTACACTCAAAAATAAAAAAACATGTTGATGATTAAAAAAATGTGTCAGTCTAGTTTGGACACTTAACTGATCTATTCTTGAATTGCCCCGCCACCACCGCTATCAGATTAATTTGAATGCAGCATAATCAAAGGCTTTGGTATGGTAAGGAGGTTATAAAATAACCCTATGGAAGGATGCAATGTAACAATCACCTAAACCATCCAAAGCCAGTGGGCAAACACTTAACCATTAAGCAAAAGCCACAATGTAAGGCTTAACCACTTAACAAAAGCAAATCTGCTTAACCACCCAAGAGGCAAAAGCAAACCAAGGATAAATACTTAACCATGGTAAAGAAGCAGATGCAAATCAACACTTAACCATCAAGAGCAAAAGTTAAACATAAGGCTTAACCACTCAAGACATAAGCAAAACAAGGCTTTTAATGTTTAACCATCCATTGCAGAAGCTCACATCAATGCTTAACCACCATGGACAAAAGCTTACATCAAGGGAAAAAAAAAAAAAGTAAAACAAGGCAACGCAAATATGCCTTGAAAGAGGATTAGTCTCAAACACATTGTGATTGTCATCAGCAAACACATTAGAAGAAAGAAGCTACAATCAATTCCCAAAGAGCTGAAGTGAACCCTCGCTCATGAAACTAGGCCTCACGGCCCCATAATCTCTCTCAAATGTCATTGTTGCAAAATCAATCGCATCTGACATCCCTGCTGTCACCGCCAACACCAAAACCAAGGGTGCCACAAAAGAGAAAGACAACATAATGAATTCCAGTGACAGAGTGAACAATTGGCATGAGTCTTGAACAATTAAGAAAACAAGTCCCAAGTCCAATTAAAATACACGGTGGCAAAACCACGTTAGTAAAGAAACTTGAGTGGCAAAAGCAAGCTTAAGAGCTCGATGAAGTGGAACAGTGGGTGGTAATTTCTAACTAGCTATATCTCTAAATTCTAATCCTAAGATACAATCCTTTAAGCGTTCTTTGTGCTGTATTCCAAACAAAATTAGAATCTCATTTCGGTAATTCACATAACCCTTTAATCCAAATATTTATTACATGAATTATCAAGGTAAAACCCAATTCTGATTGAAAAATAACAAACTCTAATTCTGTTTGAAAAATATATATTACACAAATTACCAAGTTGAAACTTCAATTCTAATAGAAAAACAACTCTCTAATTCGGATTGAAAAACAGCACGTGCAACACCTAAGTAAGTTAATCTAAGTTTTGTCCATACAATACAACCATCTTCTCAGAAAGCCCAAAATTTATTCATTCGAGCTATGTATTAAAGGGCCCATTTTTTTCTCAATTAACTAATATTTAAGGTAGAACTCTTCCTGATCATATGTGGCCTATTATCTTGTAATGATAAATTTGAGAATCACAAAGGCAAAAAATTATTGACGGGAAAAGAGGGTTACCTTCTGTTGATATTGGGCGAGTTTGCGTCTCTGGGTCTTGAGTGCGAGGATTGCTTTATCGACATCTGTTACCTTAGGCTTCTTCACGAATATATTACCCATCAATTATTCTGATCTGATTCTTCACACTACGGATGTCACTCAATCTGTGCCTGAACTCCAATGGAATGAATCGATGATATTCGAAAGCGGGTATTGATGATGATATCACAGCATAGCTGTAGGTTCCAGCGAATTGAACGAAACAAACACTTTGACAGGGTTTTTGGAACAGCCTGCCCACCGGAGGAAAAAAGCGAAACCACTACGCTTCTTTCTCTTTGCTGGCTCTGGATACTCTGTTATAAGAAATTTATTTTATTTAGTTTGGTTAAACTTTTAAATGTTTTTTATTTGGTAAAAGTATTAAAATAATATATTATAAATTACCCGTAATAGTTAGTTTTATATTTAAATTAAACGATTGTTAAAAAACTATAATAAAAATATATATATATATATCATCTTGAAGACTCAAATTGAGAACATAATCAATCACTTAAAGTATTTGAATTCATTTATATTCAAACTAATGACTAGTTTTTAAAATAAGTTATTGGTAATAATAAGAAAAATATGATACTAAATGTCTTTTAATATTATTTTGAATAAATGTTAAATAATTATTTTTTGTTATAATAATTAACTGAATTAAAGTTATATTAGATAAAATTTTATTAAGTCTAACAAATAATTTAAAATTGACCTTACTTGCTACACACATAAGGATATAAATGTAAAAGGAAAACGATGAAAAAGAAAATTTATCATTTATCCTACATTCTTGTAAATAGTTGTGTGTATACTACTTATTGTATTTTTTTGTCTAAGTTATTCATAATCTTAAACAAATTGTTTCCTTTCTAAAATTATTCTTGCAAATTATTCACCGGATTCCCTTTGAACTTTAATGATGTGAATTAGTGTTAAAAGGCGTGAAAAAGTATTTATAGTGTATTTATTGTTGATTTAGATGGTTGTTTGACCATTAAAGATTGTAAGTGGTTGAATTTGTCAACATTTGCAATTATAAAAATCACAATTTTTGTTAAAGGATCTTCGCTCTCTTAGTGAGATCATACAATATTTGAGTTTATGACTCAAAAGAGTTACATTGAATGATAGAAAAATCCTGTTGAGAAAGAATGAAGTATGAAGGTCGTTTAAGACAAGTTAATTAAGAGAAAGTCCTTGTTAAGACAAAAGATCGTAATAAAAAGGTTGTCACATTTTCTTTCACTAAGTGTCATGTTGTAAATTACTAAGTAAGTCCAAACTTATGATTCATATTATATTTTCATGCAATATTTTGTTTATGTTATGTCATTGGATGAAGAGACTCTTTGAAAAGGAAGGGGGAGAATAACCCCTCAAATACCCAAAACATGACTCAAGATTTTCATTATAGAAAATAAGACTCAAGGTACCCATTTTGGTAATAGGTGATATTTTTTCACCTTTTATCCTTAAATATGTGTAAAACTCATTTAGATCGAAACACATAAAAATACGAGATAACAAAGTAAAGATAACGAGAATGTCTTTTGAAAGCTAGAGCTTAGTATTATGTCATATGGCAAAAAAAGGGAAAAGATAGTAAATGTGACAAAGTTATTTTTTAAAAAAGATTAAGTTTGTGCCCATGAGAAATGTTTAAGCAAAACTTTATGTAAATTATGTATTTACAAATTATGTACATCTTATTGCATTCCTTTTTACATTCATTGATGGATTGTCTTGTTAGTTTAGTTTCATGTTCCAAATTGATCGGCTATCAAGAAAAAATGAAGTGACTTAGAAAACATTCATGCTTTTATAATTATGTATCTTGATAGACTAAGTTATTTTGGAAAAATAGTTAATGTTTTTTTTATGGGGATTTTTCTCATATTATGTATATGATAGCATTATTCATAATAATGAATGAGTTTAATTACAATTTTTGTGAATAATGATATTATTCCTTTTAAGTGTTGTAGATCACTTTTAGGATTTTTTTTTTATTATTTAGCAAATGCATCTTGATAATGATGTTTTCCACAACTAAAACATGAAGAATTAGACTCACGCACTTTCATGAAAGTTGTGCATAAATCTGTTATTAAAATTTAGGCACTAGTCTTTCATCGTTTTGATTTTTATGTCTTGATATATGTTTAAAACACTATAACCATGTTAAATTATATAAAATACATTAAGTTTATTATTTTTTTCCATGATTCATGTTGAATTGTACCACAATTTCTTTATGAAAAGAGTAGTCTATTGTTCAATTTTTTTTACAAGCACCAAAATCATCTCAATTATATTACGAAAGTTTATGTCATCACTATTCTATTTTCTCCTGCACCAAACTTAAAATCACATAAAAAATAATACAATGCAACAAAAAGTCTTAAAACGAGAGATTTAGCTAATGGTGATTAAATTAGTCTTAAATCTATGACCTATGTTAAGGTAGACCACCTTTATAAGTGAACTATCATCTATGACTTGTCCCTTAGATTAATCTAAGACTCGTGTTAGTAAAGGAATTATCCTCGGTCATTAACCACCATGCATCATTGTTGGAGCACCAAAGTCTTTCATGCACCATGGTTGAAGATGGTTTTTCAACAGTTGTGCCACTTTTTCATTTCTTCCTTTTCCTTTCTTCTACTCCCCCTCTTTTTTTATGGGTTTGATTTTTTATTTGCATGCTTCACAAAAATGAAGCACATGAGTGCAACAAAGGCACAATGTGGCGACAAAGGTGCCCAAAGCATATCTGTAGCCTTATTATTCTTCTTGATCTTGTTTTTTATTTGTGATCTTTTATTTACTTACTCTCAACCTTGTGACAACCACAATTGTTGGTTAATAATAGTAACCACTAACTACCACGGTGGTGACAATAAATACAACTAAGCTCGATCAAAATTTATCAATCCATCCAAAATCGTGAAATCTAAAAGTAAAAAATAAAAATTTGAATGTGTAGAATGTGATTTTATGCAGTCGGTTTCGAGTAAAAAATAAATAAAACTATTGATATCCGAAATTGATCACACCTCTTGTTCATCTTTCTTTTTCCTATGAAACCAAATTATGTTTATTGTTCCTGCATAGAACACTCCTCCTGTCGCTCCTTCCTTGCGATCTTCTAAGCCCTCGGTGCCGACCGAATGATATCTCCCAAGGGTGGGGAGGGTACCTGCAAAGGCACTCCAACGCTCAAGTCAGTGTTCGGTATAGAGCGGAAAATATTTATACTAGATAAAAGCATACCTCCTTTATGTCACTTCACTTGTGTATTTATAGTGACATATTTGGGCCTGGTGGGCCTTCTGTCTTGGGATATGGGTAATACCTTAGTTAATCCTAATCTCTGTTAATTAGGTGCAATGATCATTATGTAATGAGTGACTTATCTCGCCTCTGTTCCATGTGGGTTACGTGTTCGGCCAAGCTTTTGGCCGAAGGGGGTGTTCGGTTGGTTGTATGACCGAAGAGGTGTTCGGCCAAGCTTTTGGCCGAAGGGGGTGTTCGGTTGGTTGTATGACCAAAGAGGTGTTCGGCCAAGCTTTTGGCCGAAAGGGGGGCGTTCGGTCTTCCTCCAAGTTGTGTGGTGGTGGCTCGGTCAGGCTCGAGGCCGAAGAGGTCTTCGGTAATGAGTGAAGTCGAAAGGGTCTTCGGTCATGGATGAAGCCGAAGGGGTTCGTGGGGGGAACTCGGCCTAAGGGGGTATTCGGCCCATTTGTTGGCTTAATGGTTTATTCGACCCGAGGGGGTATTCGGTCTATTCACCGGCCTGAGGGGGGTACTCGGCCTAAGGGGTATTCGACCCATTTGTTGTTCTGATGGGTATTCGGCCTGGAGGGGTGCTCGGCCTGAGGGGGTGCTCGGCCTGAGGTTGGATCCAGCTTGAGGGGGTACTCGGCTTGAGGGGGGTACTCGGCCCATTCACCGGCCTGAGGGGGGTACTCGGCCTAAGGGGTATTCGACCCATTTGTTGTTCTGATGGGTATTCAGCCTGGAGGGGTGCTCGGCCTAAGGGGGTGCTCGGCCTGAGGTTGGATCCAGCTTGAGGGGGTACTCGGCTTGAGGGGGGTACTCGGCCCATTATCCTGATGGGTACTCGGCCTAAGGAGGTGTGTTTAGTGTTGACTTTGAGCGGTGGTGTGTAGTCCCAGTACACTGCCCCCCCAAGCCCGAGGATGAAAGACAAAGGGGTTTGTGAGTGAACATGCAATTGGTTTAAGGCTTCCGTACGTGTCTAGGGAGTCGTATCTGTCCACGACTATGACCGTTGCATGCTTAGCCGATTAGTAAGTACTTGGGGGATTTTAATGGTTCGCTCTTCACTGAGCTAGAGTGCTCGGGAGGGAGTGTTTTCAGCCTTGGCCGAGTGAGGTACTCGGGTGGGATTTAATGACTCAACCTTAACCGAGCTAGAGTGCTCGGGGGGGAGTGTTTTCAACCTTGGCCGAGTGGGGTACTCGGGAGGGAGTGTTTTCAACCTTGGCCGAGTGAGGTACTCGGGAGGGAGTGTTTTCAACCTTGGCCGAGTGAGGTACTCGGGAGGGATTTAATGACTCAACCTTAACCGAGCTAGAGCGCTCGGGAGGGATTTAATGGCTCAACCTTAACCGAGCTAGAGTGCTCGGGAGGGAGTGTTTTCAACCTTGGCCGAGTGAGGTACTCGGGAGGGATTTAATGACTCGACCTTAACCGAGCTAGAGCGCTCGGGAGGGATTTAATGACTCAACCTTAACCGAGCTAGAGTGCTCGGGAGGGAGTGTTTTCAACCTTGGCCGAGTGAGGTACTCGGGAGGGATTTAATGACTCAACCTTAACCGAGCTAGAGTGCTCGGGAGGGAGTGTTTTCAACCTTGGCTGAGTGAGGTACTCGGGAGGGATTTAATGACTCAACCTTAACCGAGCTAGAGTGCTCGGGAGGGAGTGTTTTCAACCTTGGCCGAGTGAGGTACTCGGGAGGGATTTAATGATAGTGATGAAGTGTAGTTCTTCAGCCGGGCCGTGTTGTTGACACGGCTTGCACTGTTGGGTAAACTTCATGCAATCACTCGTGAGGGTGGGCCAGTGATAGCCGGCTCGGATAACTTTGGTCGCTAAGGTTCGTCCCCCTGAATGCGTTCCGCATATGCCCTCATGGATTTCACGGAGGACATAATGTGCTTGATCGAGTGCAAGGCATTTCAACAAAGGTGAAGAAACGCCTCGGTTGTACAGCTCTCCTGCAATCAACGTGTATCGGGCAGCTATGACCCTTAGCTTCCTGGCTGCGAGGTGATCATCGGGTAATTCCCCGATCAAAAGATGGTGTGTTATGCCGGTCATCCAATTGTCGTCCCCCTGTTGGACCTGCAAGCACTCAATTTCCCCGACGCTTGGGATTTGCAATTCTTGTTGTATAACACTGCGCAAGTGGCTAATTTTCTTACTACTGGCTAGCTTGGCCAATTGGTCGGCTCCCGTATTGAGTTCCCATGGTGTGTATTCAATGTGGACATCTTTGAAGTTATCCTAGTGTTTCTGGAAAGCATGGAAGTAAGAGTAGCGTTGGTTCTTTAATTTGGAAGGTGCCGTTGACTTGGTCCGTTACTACTTGTGAGTCGCTCCAACACTTGATTCTGGTGACGCCCAAGTCGTATGCCAACCTTAATCTTGCGAGAAGGGCTTCGTACTCAGCTTGGTTGTTGGATGTCTTGAAGCCGAATCGTAGTGACTGCTCGACCACCACCTTACCAGGACCTTCCAGTATAATGTCGGGTCCATTGCCTTGTTGGTTTGACGACCCATTGTAGACCCCTAAAATTGTCCGGGTCGGAAATAAAGCTTGAAGACTCTCGAAGACTGAAGGAAGATCAGCCAGAAGGACTTCCAGAAGGCCCAAGGAGGGTTCTCTATAGGTCTAGAGGTCTTAGGATAGCTAAAATAAGAAAAGTGGGAGGAATGAAGCCCAATACGGCCTCCCAGAGGTTCAGTACGGCCGTATTGAACATTTTGAACTTCAATACGGCCGCACTGAACTCAATACGGCCGTATTGAACTTCAATACGGCTGCATTGAACTCAATACGGCTGCACTGAACTTCAATACGGCCGCACTGAACTTCAATACGACCGTATTGAGGTTTTTGAACTTCAATACGGCCGTATTGAATTCAATACGGCCGTATTGTAGTTCAAAATTTCAAATTGGACCGTATTGACCCCCAGAGACCGTATTGAGCCTCTTCCCTATAAATATGACGTCAATGGGACGTCATTTCACACTTTTACACTGAGTTTTGACTCCCTCCTTGAGTATTCTGGGGTTTTTGAGCAGTGTTCTGCCCTAGAAATCTCTCTGGGAGTCGATCCGACGAAGTTCTGGAATTCCGAGCATTTAGCTTGGAGATTCGAACCTAGTCGAAGGGAAATCCTCCGGATTTCCATAGTTAAAATTTTATAGGAGGGAGCGAGCGGGCTTGTAGAGCGAGGGAACGCCAAAAAGCTTCCCAGTTTTACTTGAATATAAAAGCACGCTTCAAAGGTTTCTTCTTAAGTCCTTCCTTTTACTGCTTTCTGTGTGTATATTTAAATTTATCATCATGTAGATATTTAATTTACAATCGCTTATAATAAATAGGGGTAATTTAGTGATTTTGCGCTATTATTTAATAAATAATCTGTCATAGGGAACCCGAAAGGGGCGCTGTGGGGTGCTAACACCTTCCCCACGCGTAACCGACTCCCTTACCCAACTCTGGTTGTAATGGCCGAAGTTGATTTATAAAATCAATTGCCTTATCCCTTTTTCCAATGTTTTGAGTAAAACATTGGTGGCGACTCCATGAACCCTTCCTTTTTATGAAAACCGCTAATCTATGGACGGTCCCGCTTGGGATTAACATGGATTGGTGAGCCTTTTAATAAAATTGCTCGTTTGACGAGGTCTCAGTTTGAGAATAAGTCATTCTAGCAATCCATATTTTTAAACAAATAAAAGAGTCCAACCATCCTTCGCGAATGCCGAAAGCCCGTTTCGGGCCGGTGGCGACAGATGGCGACTCTGCTGGGGAAGCCTCGAGAGTCAGTCCCATTTAGTGACAGATTATTTTTAACAAATAATAGTTAAAATTACTTCATTACCCCTCGCCTGTATGATAATATGTTTTTATCTATTTGGCTTTAAATAACTGTTGTATGTTTAAATTTACGCAATTGTTTGAAATAAAAACTGCACACAAACCTTTGCACACAACAGTTCCCTCTATACCCGGGGGCATGAGTGGTAAGCCATAGGGAGTGGATGTTAGTACGGCCGGTTGTCGAATGGGTCTATAGGTGCCCGTAGACTGTTGTCGGAAAGCATCACTCAAGGTGATAACCATGAACTCGAGTCCGACAGTGCGTTGGAGCTTTCCATCGACTTACGACGAGAGGAATTGGGTCCCTATAATGGGGGCACCTTGGGGGCCTCAGACCGGTGAGAACAGTTAGATCCACCTTGAATATGCACTTTTCTGCAGGATACCCCTACCTCGTGATTCGCTCGTGACTGTTCGTGGATGAGTGAATTGTTTGTGCATTGTTTATGTGACATTGTTTGAGCATACATTGCATTTCTTTAAACATACAACATTCCTTTTTAAAAATAAGAATAAATAGGAATAAGAATTTTCCATTGCATGGTGTTAACATCTACCTTCATCACATTCATATAGGTAGTTTCCCTTTTCACCAAAAAAAAAAAATAATAATAATAAATACCCAAAAAAGAAAAAGGGTTATTTATCCAAACCAAGCAATATCATGCATCATCTTAGGGACATCCTAAAAACATGATAATGCTTAGTTGAATAAACACAATGCATGCATATTCAACGTCATCATCTCATATCATGCATTCTTATCAAAGATCATGGAGGGATCTAGATTTGCATTTCATACATCCCTCCTAGTAATTCATTAATAAATATTAATAAAAAGAAAGAAATAATCGATGCGTATGTTCAAGATGGATCGCACGCCATTTGTTATTAAGTGTAAGCCAACAACCGCGCCAAGCGAACACACGTCAACTCCGTTGTTGGTAATCAAGACAAACAAGGGGGAAGGTCCAACACCATTAAGGATCACTGCTCCAAGGCCTTTCCCTTACGAATCAAATAAGGCTGTGCCGTGGATATACGACATCCATTCTTCTGCCGACAGCGATATTTCCAACATCGCTGGACTTGGGGGCATGACTAGGAGTGGCAGGATCTACACTCCCGAAGATCTTCACGATAAAGCTCCCAAAAATAAAGGAAAAGAAAAGGAGAAAACCGAGGAAAAAGAATCCGAGGAGGAGACTGATGAGCTGTTAAAGTTTATCCGACAGAGCGAGTACTCTATCATGGATCAACTTCATAAGACGCCAACAAAGATTACTCTGTTGTCGTTGATCCTAAGCTCCGAACCGCATCGGCAAGCTCTGTCGAAAGTTTTGAACGAGGCATATGTGTCGCATACCATCTCCCAAGACAAATTTGAGGGGATTGTTAGTTACATCACGGCTAATGATCACCTCACTTTCACCGATGAAGAGATCCCCGCCGAGGGATCAAATCACAACAAGCCCTTGCACATCTCTGTAAAGTGCAAGGAGTATCACATCGCAAAAGTCTTGGTAGACAACGGATCTTCCTTGAATGTGATGCCCAAAAGAACGCTTAATCAAGTGGCAATCAAGGGAGTCCAAATGCGCCCGAGCAACATGATCGTTCGAGCTTTCGACGGCTCTAAAAGAGAAGTGGTGGGAGAAATCAGTCTTCCAATCCAAATTGGGCCCACTATCTTTAATGTCGAATTCCAAGTAATGGATATTACTCCTGCATACAGCTGTCTCCTCGGCCGACCTTGGATTCATGATGCGAAAGCTGTTCCTTCTACGCTCCACCAGAAAGTCAAGTTCATAGTAGATGACAAGCTGGTGACTGTACAAGCTGAAGATGACATACTCATCAGCAAGCCATCTGCCATACCTTATGTGGATGCAGCTGAGGAAGCTTTAGAAACCGCCTTCCAAGCATTGGAGATTGCCAATGTCGAAACATTTCCCCGAGAAATGAAGAAGGTAGCCTCCATGCTCACCAAGAATGGATACTTGCCAGGACAAGGACTTGGCAAGGACTCCCAAGAATTCCGGAGCTACCCATCATAAAGGATAATCCGGGGAAACAAGGGTTAGGATACAACCCTGTTAAAGATCAAAGAACGAAGAGGAATCAAGATCCTTCTCGATGTTCTTTAAGCCAGATCTTTAGGAAGGCCGGTTCACAAACGTCAAGGCCGGTCGTCGTCATCAAGTGTTCTCCTCCTTCCGATAGGGATGTGTAAACCTGATGACTATTAGAGATTACTCCTCGGGGACAGCCCGACCCCCGAGCCTCGATAGGGCACATGTTTTCCACTATGATTATAATAAAATCATTATTTCTTATTGCTTCTTTTCTTGCTTGCAATAAATCTCTAGACCACATTATTTTAACCCTGTTTGAATAAGCATGAATGAGGTTAAAATCGTCTTTATAAAAATAAACCCGCATCTTTTTTATGTGGAAGTGTGTGACGACTCGGAACACCTTTCCTTGGCCTCAATAAGTGCCGTCATGGATAAAAAGAAATCCATTCAGGACAAAAATCCTAAAAAACAAAAAGCTCGGCAGGAAACCCAAAAAGGGGACTACGCAAAAATAAGAGCAAAAGACCCGCTAGGAATCCCACAAAAGGGTAACCTAGGCAAAAATTAGGGTTACAAAATAATGAACAAAAACAAAAGCCCGCTAAAACTCCACAAATGGGTGTTTTAGGCAAAAGTTAGGGCAATCGAAAAACAGAATAAATCCATGATGGTACCACCAACTGAATTCAACAAAGGGGCTCAAGAAAAGCTATCCAAGTTGTCAAATCACAAATGTTAATAACCAAGACGTGCTTAACTTCATAAGTGTTTAATCAAACAAGCCTAAACACTTAAGCCTACCATTGGCCAAGCCATTCTTACAAAATCCATTTTTCAAAAAATAAATAATCCCCTCTAAAACACAAACTTTCGAAAAAAATATCCTTTCCTTCTTTTCTCTCTTGTCCCAAACGATTTTTGAATAATCTAGTGGAAACATGGAGATATAGTGGTCAATAGGAGGGTTGACACATCTTCTAAAGGAAAGGAAAATCATTTGGTTGATGACACCAAATCTCAATATAACATGCATCATTCCTCGGTTACAGAAATCGGCAGCACACAGCCCGTCCAGAGGAATGACAAAATTCAAACAGAGAAACGCATCGGTTAATTCTTTTGAAAAGTGAATCAAATAGAATTAGGTGCATCATACTGCATACATGCATACAGATGATAGGTGTAATGAAAGATCACTTATTCTCTGTTTATTGAAAAAAACAAAAAAATATATAAACTTCAGAAAAACAATACGCCCGTATCATGTTCAGTACGCCCGTACCAAAATTAGGGTTATGAACAAATTTTCAATTCAATACGGGCATACTGAAATGAATGACGGCCGTATTGGCAATAACAGAAATCCTCCCTCACGTCGATGACAAAATTCCTCCAAGAAAAGGAGGATAGGGAGAGCCATTCATTTTTCTAAAAACATTAAATAATAAAACTTGCATTTGTGCATCACGCACATTAATTGCACATTCAAAGACCTCATCATGAGGCAGTCGCATAAAATAGAAAAAATAGAAAAATTGCTTGTGTATGACAGCAGCAAACAAAATGCAGAAATTCAGAAAATCAATAAAACGTACAGAATAATTGAGCCTGGAGAGGCTTGCCGAAATAATACTCTCTCAGAATAACTGAGCCTGGAGAGGCTTGCCAAAATAATACTCTCTCAAGATAACTGAGCCTGGAGAGGCTTGCCGAAATAATACTCTCTCAGAATAACTGAGCCTGGAGAGGCTCGCCGAAATAATACTCTCTCAGAATAACTGAGCCTGGAGAGGCTCGCCGAAATAATACTCTCTCAGAATAATTGAGCCTGGAGAGGCTCGCCGAAATAATACTCTCTCAGAATAACTGAGCCTGAAGAGGCTTGCCAAAATAATACTCCTCAGAGACATTTCTGTACAGAAAAAGCCAAAACCAACAAAAAAGGCAAAAATACAGAAAAAGCCAAAATCAACAAAAAATACAGAAAAAGCCGAAATCAACAAAAAAGGCAAAAACACAGAAAAAGCCAAAATCAACAAAAAAGGCAAAAACACATAAAAAGCCAAAATCAACAAAAAGGCAAAATACAGAAAATCCAACAAATTATACAGAATAACTGAGCCTGGAGAGGCTTGCCAAAATAATACTCTCCAAAAGACATCTTAGCTTGCATTCTTGGGCTGAACAAGAAAAGCAACTCATCGTACAGAATAACTGAGCCTGGAGAGGCTCGCCGAAATAATACTCCCTCATTAGAATAATTGAGCCTGGAGAGGCTTGCCGAAATAATACTCGTACAGAATAATTGAGCCTGGAGAGGCTTGCCGAAACAATACTCCCACAAAATAACTGAGCCTGGAGAGGCTCGCCGAAATAATACTCAACAAATTGTACAGGATAATTGAGCCTGGAGAGGCTCGCAGAAATAATACTCCCCAGAGATATCTCAGCTTCCACTCACGGGCCAAATTCCCCAGTGAAAGCTATCAAACCAAGATCAGCAAAATTCCCCAAGGGAGGCTTGATCATCTAAACAGAATATCCAAGTCGAAAGGACTTAAACTTCCTCAGTGGAAGGTAGCTTTCCAACTCAAACGAAGAGTGAAGCTAAGCCTGAAGAGGCTTTCTAAATAATACTCTGGGATACATAAGAACTTCAAATCCCCAGTCGCCTACACAAGAGGCACTCCTTCAAAAAAGGAAAATCAAAAATCCAAAAGATCAATAATCATTCCCCAAGTGGAATCCGGCTCTCAGCCAATCATTGAACGTCAAGCTGATACGCCTAACAGAAGAGGCCAATTACAACCAAATGACAAAATCCCCTAGCGGATAATAGCCTACACAGAGGCAACAAAATCCGAAAATCCAAAAGAGTCACCCGAATAAGGATAACCGGGATACTCCACAACGTCAAAAGGACGACAGCCAATCATAAGGCACCGCTCACATCAGAAAAAGCATCTTTGTGTCTGCACCCCCAAGGAATCAGAAATTCCTCAATGGGCACCAACTATGCAAAGGAAAGTTGGGACACAAGAACCTATGAGTAACTGCACATCCCCTAGACGGATCCCTGCGTTATCCAGCCCTCAGTGGCACAAAAATAAAAAATCGTCAAAGCAGCATCGTGGACTGTGGAGACAAAATCAAAATCAACATCCAGAACCCCCAGTGGATAATAGCCTACAGAGAGGCTACAAAATCAGAAAATCAAAGAGAGACACCCGAATAAGGATAATCGGGATACTCCACCAACGTCAAAGGACGTCAGCCAAACATAAGGCATCGCTCAATTCAAGAAGAGCATCTGTGTCTACACCCCAAGGAGTCAGAAATTCCCCATGGGTACCAACTATGAAAATGCAAGTTGGGGCACAAGAACCCATGAATGACTGCACATCCCCTAGACGGATCCCTGCGTTATCCAGCCCTCAGTGGCACAAAAATCAAAAACAATCGTCGAAGCAGCATCGTGGACTGTGGAGACAAAATCATCACAAATCCCTGGAGAGGGAAAACTCACGCTACCCAGTTGTCGAGAGCACCGAGGTATGCACAAGCCAAACAAAGTCTGGAGAGACGGTACTCAAACAAAGTCTGGAGAGACGGTACTCAAACAAAGTCTGGAGAGACGGTACTCAAACAAGGTCTGGAGAGACGGTACTCAAACAAAGTCTGGAGAGACGGTACTCAAACAAGGTCTGGAGAGACGATACTCAAACGAAGTCTGGAGAGACGGTACTCAAACAAGGTCTGGAGAGACGGTACTCAAACAAGGTCTGGAGAGACGGTACTCAAACAAAGTCTGGAGAGACGGTACTCAAACAAAGTCTGGAGAGACGGTACTCAAACAAAGTCTGGAGAGACGGTACTCAAACAAGGTCTGGAGAGACGGTACTCAAACAAGGTCTGGAGAGACGATACTCAAACGAAGTCTGGAGAGACGGTACTCAAACAAAGTCTAGAGAGACGGTACTCAAAGAAAGTCTGGAGAGACGGTACTCAAGGTCTGGAGAGACAGTACTCAACCATCAGCGTCGTCAGAGGCACGTTGGTGTTCAACTTCCAGCTCGGGCGTCGAGTGAAGTTGACCCTGGAGAGGGTAAACTTAGCTACCGAGGTTGTCAGAAGCGCCAAGGTATGCAACAACCTGGAGAGGCTACTCAACAATTTTCCACCGGAAGACGCTACAAGTCAGAAGGTTGACACATCACCCGGACAATTGGGTCAACTCCTTTACTTGTCAGCCGGTACACCAAAAGGCCGTCCGACTAAGTAAAGGGGGGGCAGCTGTAGACCCCTAAAATTGTCCGGGTCGGAAATAAAGCTTGAAGACTCTCGAAGACTGAAGGAAGATCAGCCAGAAGGACTTCCAGAAGGCCCAAGGAGGGTTCTCTATAGGTCTAGAGGTCTTAGGATAGCTAAAATAAGAAAAGTGGGAGGAATGAAGCCCAATACGGCCTCCCAGAGGTTCAGTACGGCCGTATTGAACATTTTGAACTTCAATACGGCCGCACTGAACTCAATACGGCCGTATTGAACTTCAATACGGCTGCATTGAACTCAATACGGCTGCACTGAACTTCAATACGGCCGCACTGAACTTCAATACGACCGTATTGAGGTTTTTGAACTTCAATACGGCCGTATTGAATTCAATACGGCCGTATTGTAGTTCAAAATTTCAAATTGGACCATATTGACCCCCAGAGACCGTATTGAGCCTCTTCCCTATAAATATGACGTCAATGGGACGTCATTTCACACTTTTACACTGAGTTTTGACTCCCTCCTTGAGTATTCTGGGGTTTTTGAGCAGTGTTCTGCCCTAGAAATCTCTCTGGGAGTCGATCCGACGAAGTTCTGGAATTCCGAGCATTTAGCTTGGAGATTCGAACCTAGTCGAAGGGAAATCCTCCGGATTTCCATAGTTAAAATTTTATAGGAGGGAGCGAGCGGGCTTGTAGAGCGAGGGAACGCCAAAAAGCTTCCCAGTTTTACTTGAATATAAAAGCACGCTTCAAAGGTTTCTTCTTAAGTCCTTCCTTTTACTGCTTTCTGTGTGTATATTTAAATTTATCATCATGTAGATATTTAATTTACAATCGCTTATAATAAATAGGGGTAATTTAGTAATTTTGCGCTATTATTTAATAAATAATCTGTCATAGGGAACCCGAAAGGGGCGCTGTGGGGTGCTAACACCTTCCCCACGCGTAACCGACTCCCTTACCCAACTCTGGTTGTAATGGCCGAAGTTGATTTATAAAATCAATTGCCTTATCCCTTTTTCCAATGTTTTGAGTAAAACATTGGTGGCGACTCCATGAACCCTTCCTTTTTATGAAAACCGCTAATCTATGGAGGGTCCCGCTTGGGATTAACATGGATTGGTGAGCCTTTTAATAAAATTGCTCGTTTGACGAGGTCTCAGTTTGAGAATAAGTCATTCTAGCAATCCATATTTTTAAACAAATAAAAGAGTCCAACCATCCTTCGCGAATGCCGAAAGCCCGTTTCGGGCCGGTGGCGACACCCATCTACATGCAGGGTCCAGACGTGCGGCTCGGGAAGGATTTATGGGGTGAATTCACTTATGAAGTCGGGCATGCTTTGTGCCTTGATAGGTCCTCTTGGTTCAAAACGAATATCCAATTGTGACAGTTCTATAGACCAAGCAACCATCGGTCCGGCTAATTTGGGCTTCCGTAATACCTTGAGAATCGGGCTATCAGTCTTGACTACGACTTTGTGGCTTTGGAAGTAATGCCGAAGACGCCAGGCTGTGTGCACAAGAGCTAAGACCGTCTTCTCAAGGTGTTGGTACCGGGTCTCGGCTTCTTGCAACGCTCGGCTGATGAAGTATACCAGCATTTGTTCCCTTTATTCTTGCACTAGGACCGTGCTAATGGCTTTGTCTGATATTGAAATGTAGACGATCATCTCTAGCTGGGTGTTTGGTTTAGCAAGCAACGGCGGGGCTGTAAGCATTGTCTTGAAGTTTTGAAACGAGGACTCGCATTCCTCAGTCCATTGGAACTTGCTGGCTTGCTTCAACAAAGACATTATGGGTCTTGACTTGTCTGCCATGCATGGCAGAAAAGGAGCCACTGAGGCTATGCGTCCGGCTAGTCGTTGCACTTCTTTTACCTTACGTCAGCTTCTCATATTAACAATTGCCTGGCATTTATCGGGGAAAGCTTCTATGCCTCTCTTTGACAACATGAAGCCCAAGAACTTATCGCCAGCGACTCCAAAGGTGCACTTTGTTGGATTTAATCTCATGTGATGCCGCCTTCATCGAATATCGTTCCGAGATCCTTTACGTGATCGCTAGTGGAGGCTGATTTAATCACCATGTCATCCACATACACTTCCATGCACTTTCCTATCTGGTGCCGGAAGATCTCGTCCATGAGTCGTTGGTAGGTTGCCCCCCGCGTTTCTCAAACCAAACGGCATTACTTTGTAGCAAAAGTTGCCTGAATCTGTGATAAATGCGGTTTTCCCTTCTTTTGGTGGGTACACGGGTATTTGATTATACCCCGAATAGGCGTCTAAGAAACTTAGCCTTTGATGTGCTGCTGCTCCGTCGACTAATGCGTCGATGTGTGGTAGGGGGTAGGCGTCTTTTGGGTATGCCTCGTTCAGATCCGTGTAATCGGTACTCATCCGCCATTTGCCATTGGCCTTCTTGACCATTACCACATTGGCCAACCAGGTGGAGTACTTGACTTCCCGGATGAACCCTGCTTGTAGTAGTTTGGTTGTCTCTTCTTTTACTGCTTCGACCCTCTCTCCTCCCATTTTTCTTTTCTTCTGGGTGATGGGTTTGGCATCTCCTCACACGGAGAGCCGATGGCAGTGGAAGCTTGGGTCGATTCCAAGCATGTCGGCCGCCGTCCAGGCAAATAGATCCGAGTACTTTACAAGGATTTGCTTAATTTCTCTTGCTTCGTCCTCTGACAATTGAGAACTTAAGTACGTGACCTGTTCCTCACTTGTCCCGAGTTGAAAGGGGATTGTTGTCTCGACCGGTTCAACTCGGTGCTCGTCCTCAATTCGTGGATCGAGCTCCAAGTCTATGACCGGACTCTGGTGGTGGACATCGCCTATGGCATTGACTTCTCGTCTCGGCTTTGGAGTTGGCTGCACCTTTAAGCTAGCGAAGTAACATTCTCGGGCCGTCGGCGTGCAGCGTGATGACCATGCCTTCTTCTGAGGGGAACTTCATAGCTAAGTGAGGAGTGGAGACGATAGCTCGGAGCTTATTTAGGGAGGGTCGGCCCAACAGGATGTTGTACGAGGTGTTAGCATTGACTACCACATATCGTACTTTGATCCTTCGCCTTTGTTGGTCGTCTCCAAAGTAGGTGTATAGGTCTATCGTCCCCCGGGTATCCACTCTTTCACTAGCATTTTCTTTACAATACAATTGTTGACCTCTACACTGATGACCACGGGGTCGTCTTGCACTGGGTCGACCCCTTCGAAGTCTTTATTAGTGAAGGTAATTGGCGGCATATGGATCATTCCTGCCTGTGTTACTGCGTTAACTGATCTGATTGCTCTTAGGTGTCTTTTTCGTGTCGAAGATGTGCTTCCACCCCCTGCAAATCCTCTGGCTATTGTGTTTATGACCCTCCTGGGTTGATTCCAGTCTTGCTGCCTACCGTTTCTCTCCGGGGTCCTGCTTCGTTCCCTAGATTTGTGCCTCGAAGGTGCATTTTCATGGTTCCCTCTTCCGGACTCCCTCTTATCATGGAAGTTGTCGTATCTCTTCCTACCCGATGGTTGGGTGAAGTTTTGAAGATGACCAGACTTAACGGGATCTTCAATGCGATCTAGGAGGGCTGTGCATTCCTCCGTGGTGTGTCCCCGGTTCCGGTGAAGTTGGCATGTCTTGATTTTGTCCGTGTGGGGTGGAGTCATAGCGCGGTGGGGCACCGCGAGGATTTCTATGGCCAATGTCTGCTCCAACACCTTGGTCCTACTGGCGTTGAGCGGCGTATATTGTGCATATCGGGGGCCCCTGTTAGTTCTATCTCGATCGGGCGCGTCTCGAGGGCGAGGTCTTGGATGATGTTCCTTTTTGACTTCTTTCTTTCCGGGAAGAAGGTCGGTCCGGTTCTGATTTCTGAACTCGACCAACTCTTCCATCTGCATATACTTAGTAGCTCTTTGCCGAAGGTCATCCAGATCTCGAGGCAGCTTTTTACACAGGCTGTTTACAAAAGGGCATAGCCTTAATGCCGTGATAAGGTGGTGCATTGCCACCGCTGGATCTAGGTCTCGGATTGAGAGGGTCACTTTTCCGAACCGTTCCATGAATGTCCTTAGGGGTTCCTTCTTTTCCTGGCGGGAATTGACTAATGCCATCAAAGTGAGCTGATGAGGTCGGCTTGTGGCGAATTTGTATTACGAACCGGGAGGACAAGGTTGTGAAAGAGTCCACCATCCTGGTGGGAGTCTTGTGAACTAATTCAGTGTCGGTCCCTTTAAAGAGGTAGGGAAGACTTTACACATGATCGAGTCGTCACCGGTGTATAACCCGACTTGAGTAACAAATGCATCGAGGTGTTCTTCGGGATCGACGGTTCCATCGTATTTTTCTAAGGCCAGATTCTTCCAATTTTCGGGCAATCGGGCGCCGGCAATGTCCGGGGTGAATGGCTTCCTCCCTTGCTTTCGTTGCTAATCCATAGTTGTTGTCTCTTCGCCAGGTGGCCAAGGGGCCTTCATCTCTTTGTACCACCCCGACAACTCTCCTTGGTCACGCGTCGACTGAGTGTTCGGGGTGCCACAGGATGGGGGCTAGGAACGATTTTCGCTTCGAAGCTCGGCATTTTCTTTCCTAAGGACCGAGAAGTCGTGGGCGTCCTTCTCTCGGAGCCTCTTGAGCTCCATCATCTCGGCTTTTAGTTGCTCGATGGTCGAAGAAGGATCGGGAGGTGGCGATCGGGTTGTGTATGACTCCTCCGCCCCTTCTTCGTTCTGATTCATTCGCGGGGGATCTCGGGGCATCCCGAGGTGAATTGCTACGTTGTCTTGTTGACTCCTTATTGTTACCATCTTGCTCCTGGGTCGAGAACCGTTTTGGTTATCGGCCCCACGGTGGGCGCCAAAATGTTCCTGCATAGAACACTCCTCCTGTCGCTCCTTCCTTGCGATCTTCTAAGCCCTCGGTGCCGACCGAATGATATCTCCCAAGGGTGGGGAGGGTACCTGCAAAGGCACTCCAACGCTCAAGTCAGTGTTCGGTATAGAGCGGAAAATATTTATACTAGATAAAAGCGTACCTCCTTTATGTCACTTCACTTGTGTATTTATAGTGACATATTTGGGCCTGGTGGGCCTTCTGTCTTGGGATATGGGTAATACCTTAGTTAATCCTAATCTCTGTTAATTAGGTGCAATGATCATTATGTAATGAGTGACTTATCTCGCCTCTGTTCCATGTGGGTTACGTGTTCGGCCAAGCTTTTGGCCGAAGGGGGTGTTCGGTTGGTTGTATGACCGAAGAGGTGTTTGGCCAAGCTTTTGGCCGAAGGGGGTGTTCGGTTGGTTGTATGACCAAAGAGGTGTTCGGCCAAGCTTTTGGCCGAAAGGGGGGCGTTCGGTCTTCCTCCAAGTTGTGTGGTGGTGGCTCGGTCAGGCTCGAGGCCGAAGAGGTCTTCGGTAATGAGTGAAGTCGAAAGGGTCTTCGGTCATGGATGAAGCCGAAGGGGTTCGTGGGGGGTACTCGGCCTAAGGGGGTATTCGGCCCATTTGTTGGCTTAATGGTTTATTCGACCCGAGGGGGTATTCGGTCTATTCACCGGCCTGAGGGGGGTACTCGGCCTAAGGGGTATTCGACCCATTTGTTGTTCTGATGGGTATTCGGCCTGGAGGGGTGCTCGGCCTGAGGGGGTGCTCGGCCTGAGGTTGGATCCAGCTTGAGGGGGTACTCGGCTTGAGGGGGGTACTCGGCCCATTCACCGGCCTGAGGGGGGTACTCGGCCTAAGGGGTATTCGACCCATTTGTTGTTCTGATGGGTATTCAGCCTGGAGGGGTGCTCGGCCTAAGGGGGTGCTCGGCCTGAGGTTGGATCCAGCTTGAGGGGGTACTCGGCTTGAGGGGGGTACTCGGCCCATTATCCTGATGGGTACTCGGCCTAAGGAAGTGTGTTTAGTGTTGACTTTGAGCGGTGGTGTGTAGTCCCAGTACAATTAACATTTAGAGTTACTAGAATGAAAGTTAAAAATAATGATATGTGAAAGTTCACGATAATAAATTACGTCTCATTCTATTCTAAAAAAATTATTTTAAAAATAGTCATTTGTATAAAAAAAGAGAAACCGCTACGCTTCTTTCTCTTTGCTGGCTCTGGATACTCTGTTATAAGAAAATTATTTTATTTAGTTTGGTTCACCTTTTAAACGTTTTTATTTAGTAAAAATATTAAAATAATATATTGTAAATTATCAGTAATAGTTAGTTTTATATTTAAATTAAACGATTGTTAAAAAATTATAAAAAAATATCATCTTGAAGACTCAAATTGAGACCTTACTCAATCACTTAAAATATTTGAATTTATTATACTCAAACTAATAACTAATTTTTGAAATAAGTTATTGGTAATAATAATAAAATATGATAAATTAAATGTCTTTCAATGTTATTTTGGATAAGTATTATACATTATTTTGTATTATGACAATTAAATGAACTAAAGTTATATTAGATAAAAATTTATTAGGCCTAATAAAGGATTTAAAATTTATCTCATTTGTGAAACATATAACACACTTTAATAAAATATAAAGATAAAGGAAAAATAAGGAAAAAGAAAATTTATCACTTATCTCACATTCTTGTAAATAGTTGTGTGCATATTCCTTATTATATTTTCTTATATAGATTATTCATAGTCTTAAGCAAACCTATTCTTTTTTATCTTTTTAGAATAGGGGGTTAGTGTTAAAAGGCATGAAAAAGTGTTTATAGTGTATTTATTGTTGATTTGGATGGTTGTTGGACCATTAAAGGTTGTAAGTTGTTGATTTTGCTAACAGCAATTGTAGTAAATCATAATTTTTATTAAGTGATCATTGCTTTCCTAGTGATTTTATTTTAAAGATAGTCATTTGTGGCGTATGGTGAACTATTTACTATAATTCACCTAAATCTTAAGCAAACATCATTGTAGAACATATCATATCACAATATATATTTTTTAAATAATTAATAAATAAAGATAATTAAAAATTTGAAATTATTTTGACCCATAGATTACAAAATACTACGCGAGCAAGGAATCCATATCCCAAATTAAATTTTCATGCAACAAAGCCCAAAAAGAATAAAAGAAAAGGAAATTAAAACACAGAAAAGAAGACGAAAAGTTTGAAAGGCAGGGCGAGTGAACTCAAGTGACGAGTGACTCTTGGAGTGGCGTTTGGGCGCCAAAAGCGTTTTTAGGTTTCAATTTTTGGCTCTCTGAATTTCGTAGTATATAAATCTATCTATTATTTTTGAAATCCACTCACTCACTCTTTCTTACATCACAAAGACTTACCAAAGAAGCTTCGAGAAATGTCTGGAAAGGCCAAAAGAAGAGACGATGACGCTGCCTCCGACGCCGACTCCGAGGGCCACGCGCCGCCCAGGAAGGCCATCAAGAAAGATTCCGACGACGACTCCGACTCCATCTTCGTATGCGAGGTCGATTCTTTTCCTATATTAGGGTTTTTTCTTTTTCCTTTTTTTTTTCTTTTACCGTTAATTTGTTTTGTTATTTTCCTGAAATGTAGATTTCGAAGAACAGGAGGGTTTCGGTGAGGAACTGGCAAGGCAGGGTCGTGGTTGACATTCGCGAGTTTTACCTCAAAGATGGCAAGCAAATGCCTGGCAAGAAAGGTCACATAAACCGTTTAAATGTTTTTTCTGTATTTCTTGATTTATTGGTGGAGTCGTTTTATGTTAGTGGATTCATTGTTTGAGGAATATGAAGGCTCTTGTGTTAGTTTTTAGTTGCTATGAGTGTTATGTTGTTTATTGGATTTGTATAATGCTCGCTTACACGTTAGATCTCTTGTGGATGACTCATTTTGGCTCAATAGGGTAGTTAAACTAATGGATGGGATGCTATGCTCCAGTTCATGATAATGGAAGTTCTTACTCCGTTAGAATGTTGTTGGATAATTTGTTAGCTGGTCATAGTTTTTTTGGACCTTTTTTATTTGTTTATTTGGAGTTTGTTGAACCGTGGTTCGTGATTCTGTCATTTGTTTTGAGCTCTGCTAGTCATGCATCCAGAATAGTCTGCAATATGGTTCTCGAAAATGCTCATGCATGATATAGTATTGAGTTTATTGACATGTAATGATAATTGTTTGTATCTGCTCTTTAGTTATTGCATGAGTGGACCAAATTGATAGTTATACAATGCTTTCATTTTGCATTAGCTTGATACCTCTTAACTTAATATTCATTCTTCAACTAAAGTCTTTACTTCGGATGGGGCATTGAAAGAGGTGAACAACTTATACTATTTTTTTAAAAAAATATTTCTTGGCAAATTTTAAGTTATAGGACTCTCGAATAACTCTAGTCATTTTGCGAGAAAAAAATAGTCTCTATCTAATTGTGAGTTTATGATGTGATATATCATTGTTTGCTTACAAGCAAACAATAAGATCAAGGAAGATATGGAAATTGAATTAGTTTTGATGATTTAAAACCTTAGTAGCTGTTGGTTTAAATGAATTAAATTAAAGGAATAAACTTTTAACTTGATTTTGTTAATGGTCTGGAAAATTTTCATTGGCTAAATCGGAAATGGTAGTTTTCACACCAATTGTTGGCTCACGGGAAACAATGTTGTTGTGTCATGTTAGGGAAGTTTGGAGTATGAACTACACTTGTATATAATTATGAATTGTGTACTATAGTTGTGTGGTGGTGCTGAGCATCCCTTGGCCACTACAAAAGTGCAGCTGCGGAGCATTCAGGAATTGAAGCTTTCATGGCCTAAATTGCAGATGAAATTGCATCCATTTGCATTCTATAGTGGTGCGATTATAATGGGTAGCTGAAATCTTCCTATTCTTTTTGTGATGTTGTCAAAATTGCTAGTATAATTCTAGGATCTGACATTATGCATATTGCATGACTTGGATGGTGCCTGTTGCTAATTGGGACTGATAACTATGAACTTATATTGAAGATTTATGTTTGCTTCTACCCAATCCAGTATTTTTTGCTAACTATAATTTTGTCTGAGTCTGTCTTTTTACTTGATTGGTTTTTAGAAGGTCCTTAATTATTTATGTTATCCTCGGGTATTCAAGATCATGCTCATGCATTGTGGTTGGGTGGTCCTCATGTATACCTGGGAAATTCTTCTAGAATGACAAGTAGTCAGTTGGGATAAGTAGTTTGCAGGGATAGGTTTTTCTTTTGCTCAAAGTTTGTTTTTAATACAGCTCAATACTGGATTTATCCATTTCGTTTAAACCCCATGTAGGGTGATATTTTTGTTGGCTTGATATTGATTTGCAAATGTGGGTTATGCTGACATTTTTATTTGTTTTCAGGTATCTCGTTGACCATGGATCAGGTACATTATGAAACTATATGGATGTTGTCCAATACAAGTCCTTTTCTATGCCTGTCTCGAATGTGTTGGTTGTTTTAAAGATGTAGAGTAAATGATTTTCATGCCAATATTTAATGATTATTTTTCTCTCGTGTGCAGTGGAATGTGCTTCGTGGTCACGTTGAAGAAATTGACAAGGCAGTTAGTGAAAGTTCTTAGGAAATTAGGCATCAAGTCATTCTGCTAATCGTTTATGTAGTTTTTTTGGATTAGTAGAAGCACAGTTAAGGGTTTTGTTGTGTGTTTTGTATAATTGAATCCTTTGAGGTTGGTTTGTAGGATTTGGATTTCAACCTCAGGTTACTGATGCATGTAAAGTGATCAGTTATATATGCAAGTAGTTAGTTAACTCTTCTGCTACCACACCTTTAGTCGCTTATGATTGACCTTTTGTTTGGAACAGAAAAAACCGGGGAAAATAATGGGTGAGGAAAGAAATTACAGATTTCAAGAACTTCTCTGTTTTAAATGCATGAGACATGAGATAAAAAACAGGAGTGGGACTAACCTTGAAATTACTCATCAACGAGTAAGAAAATTAATACATCGTCTCAGTTGAAATTTATTGGAGATTATAAACATTACGTTTTCACATCTTATTTAATATTTTTTTTAGCGTTTTAATAGTTTTTAATATAAGTTTAAATATGTTTGTTTTTTTAAATTTAAGAAATTATTTTAGTCCTTTATATTTAAAATTATTATTTTAGTTCTTGGAAATTCAAAAAAAATTGTTTTAATTTTTATATTAAAATTTTATTTAAAAATTTGTCAAATGTTGTTAAATAGAATTTACTTATTAGTATTTTATTAGTGAAAATATTAAATAATTGATGATACATAATTATCTTTTTTTTTTGTTATTTTTAGATATATTATTGATTTGAAAGATTAAAATATTTTAAAAAATTATATTGACTAAATAATTTTAAAATTTAAAAATTAAATAAGTTTATCTTTAAATTTGAAGGATTAAAAATATATTTAAGTCTTTAATTGCTAGTATTCTTTCTAATAAAATTAGTTTTGTTTTCACTTTTAACTAGTTTAAGTCGATTGTTTGGCAAAATAGAATTTCATAATTAGCTAAAGAACTGGTACTGTTTGTTGTTTGTTTTCCATAACTTTATTAGTTGCGCAGTTGAAAAATGCTACAGACAATTGTTAAGTTGGCAGATGTTAGAAAAAGCTGACGATATCCTTTAAAATTTACATGTGAATTAGCATTAATTTGTACTATAACCTGTTTTATCACGTTTCTAATAAGACCAGCAAAGGACAATAAGGATTCAAAAATAGAAACCTTTTATTATTTTAATAATTGATTCTTAAAACAAAACCTTTAGGACAATCATTAGAAAGATCTTATAATTTTAATATAGAAAAGGAAAAAATAAATAACCGATTGTAATTCATATGTAAAATGTTCATTCCAGCAAGGAAAACACGAATAACAATTGCGTTTTATTGATTCCTCGTCAATATCATTACATTAAACAAGAATTTACTGAATTTGGAGCAATTTTTCATTAGATCACTAATGAGAACGATAGTAATTCCTTTCTTTAAGCTACCTTGAAGCATTTAATCAATGAAATTTAAATTGGCACTAGCCAAAATATCTCAAAATTATTTATAAATATAGTATTTTAGTTTCTTTAACCTACAACAATCATCTGCATGTGTATTCATCCTCAGCAAGCATCACTTCATGATTTCTGTAGTTGACATTGCTTCAGCCAAAATGAATGCATTTTAATTTTGGGGGATTATGATGGAAACTGGCATATACAGAATCTGCGGAGTTAGGGAAGAGATGTCAATTGAAGAGGCTGGCAACATTCAGACATTACCTGAACAACACAACGAATAAGAAATTTGGCAAGTGAACAATGAATGGTTCAAATACAACTTGATACATCCTTTCATCTAATATCATTAAACAGCAGGTATGCTTATAGATCCCATGTCAAGCACTCTTGGCAGGATCTGCAACAATGAAAAGCTTGTGAGATTTGAGGCACTAAACATGCAATATTCAATATAGCTAGTCAACATCAACTCAAGCCATACCTCACCCAATCGTGCATTGATTTTCAAGGGAACAAAAGCATCAGCACGCGTCACACCTATGTTCACAATCGCAGTAGCTGCACCAGCCTCATGAGCTGCCCTGTTGAAGTAAACTTTACAAATTCAATTAAGTCAAATATGCAGCCAGTCAAAAACACACACAAATGAAAAATATTTTAATTACTTGAAATTGGGAATACAAGCTTCTTTCTAAATTATAGTTTTGAAGTTAATTCCAAAACACTAACTTTTTCTTTGAAATGATAATTTGATATGTATCTCATTCTCAACAACCACCACCAAAACGAAAACTTATTGATAGAAAATCATCATATTTATTTATTTATTCCCATAATAAGTAACACAGGAAGGCACAGCTATATTCAATCACATTGTTGAAAGCATGTGAATTCTCTGCTATTCAATTATCTAATCCAAATTACTTCAGCATATCTATTCTATCAAGGATTTATTCATCCTCGTGTAAAATTTGATCGACTAATATCATTGCATAATTTCTAAAAGAAGAATCTATACTGTTGATTAAACTTTCATGTCAAATTCTATAATGGGGGCCATCAACAATCACTTTATAAAGTAGCATAATTTGTTTAAGAAACTATATTGTATTTTAATCTCAAAAAGACCTAGTAGTAATTTTGAATCTACCTACCTGACAAGGCGAAAAGCAGACATGGTCATCAGGGATGACCCAAGTACAAGAAATGCATCACATTTTCTAGACGCTTCAATTGCCATATCAGCTCTGTCCTTTGGAACATTATCACCAAAGAAGACAACCTTCATAATTATTCACAACAAGAACATCAAGGACACAGTAAATATTTCACGTTTGATATACCTACCAAGCATTTCATGTCACCAGCATAATAAGATAGATCAAAATGATCATACACATTTTCAGATACACGATTGACTAAGTATGTCTTTGTCCATAGAATAACTAAATTTATTTCAAAATGCACTCGTAGTCTGTTTCTTCCCACTGAATCATGAAATATCTTGAATCTTAAAACAGGTCACGAACTTATTCAAGAAGAGGTAGAGCAGCATTATCTCATCACATAAGAAAAAGATACAATAGAGAACACATCCAGATTTGTCACATAAAAGTGATAAAACCATACTACGTAAAAGAATACACAACTTAAATGAACATCAATGTGGAGTTTTGATCTGTTTCCTTTGAGCCAAAGCCCAAGGTGTGAGGAGTTTATGTTGGAAAAAATACAAAGGGTCTGAGAAAAAATGTTGTAGCAGAGAGACAGGGGCATGCCAAATGTGTAACAAGTTTCTGTTATATTTGGACGTGTTAGAAGAGAGAGGATATCTGAGCGAATCATCTAGTTTGTTATGGACAGAGAGCACTAGCCCTCTGCAGGAGCATAGCTCTGTGGCAGTTGGAATTCTATTCCACTGTATTTCCTTTATATATATTCAATATTAACAGAAATTGAATTCCCGTTTTTCCATTGTTGTATTTGTTTCTATATTTTGGAGTGTCAAATTGCACTTCCTATCATAACCTAATAATTAATATATTCTGAACTGGCAGTCAAAACGTCCAGAAATTTCAATTCAGGTTCGCTGCATTTCAAGACTTGCAGTGTTCCATGTTAAGTTTTTCTTTCTTTTTTTATTTTTCTTTAATGTTCAGTAGGGAGGAGGTGCTCATCGAACTCAATGTTTTGGATCTATAAATTATAAAGTAATAATTAATATTTCTAATACTTCTCTTGCTCCCACTTGTTACCAGCTACAATAATGAAGAACAATTATTCTGCACAAAACTAACAGGCTGATGTATGCAGACAAGTAACAGCCGAATATTTCAACAGAAAAAAACAAGATGGCCTACATCAGGTTTGAGAACTCCACTGCACTTGTGACAAGTTGGAATGATAAAATCTTCCTCCCAAAATCTTTCATCAATCTCAATATCACCATCAGGCCTTTGTTTCATGCCAAAGCTCTTATCTGACCCAGGGTTTCCATGGTCCAAATTTTCAATTGCTTCTGCCCACTGGTTTATCAGAAAAGGAAAACTCAGAACAGATGTATGCAGTCATATTGTTTTGAGAAACAAAAACTCAAACTGCTACATTAAAGCATTTTGATAAAATAAGCACTGGAAATGTATGAAGAAATATATTTTTGCTTGTAATAAGTAATAACCACAGTAATGACACGAGTCTTGCCCTCCTAAATTCAGAATTTCAGTGCAATGAACCCATATCAGACACATGAAATAGAAATTATATAAATGATTGAAACATACAAAACATAATTCCTAAGAAAATTCAACAGACTGTCCTAAATTTCTAATATATACTGAGTGTTGTAATTGTACCCTACATAGTTTAGCCCTTGTAAGATTCAATATGGTACTCTCACTCTATTGTCTTATTATCTCCTTTCTTTATAAGTAGTGTTAAGGAATATAAGAAAATAATAAATATTCAAGGATGTTTTATGGGTTAAGAAAATAGTTTTTTGCAGTGACTGCAATATAGGGTGCAAAATCTTATTAAACACAAGATTGAATAGCCAGTATTATTACAATTTACACATGCCATTTATAGAATGTTTTATTGGATAAACCATTCAAAGGGATTGCTGTTCTCCCAATGTCACGCGCCAGATGAATGAGCACCCGGCTGCATCATTTTTCTCATTCTACGACTTCTCTCTTTATCAAATTTAAGAGAATAAGAAATAGGGGAATTTTTTATCACCAGCAAAACCAACCCAAAGAAACCATCAATACCTCTCTAGACAAATAGTGCTCACACAGATACTAAAATTATCAACCAACAAGAGCCATTGTCTTTATATCTAAGTGTTAGATCTCTCTCTCTCTCTCTCTCTATCAAATTTAAGAGAATAAGAAAGAGGGGGATTTTTTATCACCAGCAAAATCAACCCAAAGAAACCATCCACACCTCTCTAGCCAAATAGTGCTTACACAGATAATAAAATTATCAACCATCGAGTCATTGTCTTTAAGTGTTACATCTCTCAACATGATAATATACTTTAACCCTAAAACAAAGGATTAGATCTTTTAAATATCGGGACTTATCATAAACTCACTTCATCAACATTTTTCTCTCTCGAAATCACTTCTTAAGCATTTACTCATTGATTATACAATTTTTTCTATTAGTTGCAAACTCTAACCTTTGGATTAAGGTCCTTCAACTGGTCCTGAAATAAGCTCCGGCAAAAGGAATATCCACAATCTATACAAATTACAGTGTATACAGTCCCATGTAATTCTAATGGATTGCTACCAGCACGATGATGCAGCCTGAGAACAAGGTACAACAAAATTCCAGGATAGGCTTGGTTTTAATATCTCACCTTTTCCAAATAAGCCTAATTGATAAATAATTAGAGGGCACCTGTCAACATTTTGTGTAATCATAAGATGGATTCGGCCAGCTTTATCTAATGTTGCCAAAGCAGTATGGGCAGCAGATGGTTGTGCCGCTGTAAATCGCCTCCATCCAGCATAGCTCCTTGCCCAATATCTCCTCTGAGCTCGACTTGAACGGAGAAACTCCTTTTAAATAATGTCAAAAGAAAGGAAAACTTAAACACAGATTAAGATGAAAGAGATTTATGAGTCAACTATTTTGGCATGAACTTTAGTTTTTTTTTTTTTCATCATAGTCATTGCCATAAAATTTTAAATTTAAATATGCACACACAGTTACACTAATGCCAAATTCTAAATAACCTATCAATAAATAGTTGAAGTCTTTTTCTCCTTGTGTAGATGGAGAGAATGTTTGTCCTAGGTACTCAGCTTTCCTGATGTCAAAGATACATATTTCCTACTCTGTTGAGTAACAACGACCTTTTCTCTTTCAAAGAACATGACCATAGATACTAGCTTACTGCAGGTATTGTGTTCATTCTTTTCCCCTATGGACCATGATATTTAAGGTATTTGAAATATGAGATGAAATTCCAACCCATTAAAGCAACCATCTGGAACACGATATTTAATTGCAAGAGATCTGTGTTTTCTTATTCTTAACCCTTTTTATCTTCTTCTATTGGCCATATTTTCCTAAATTATATAGGCCCTACCATGATACAATAAAAGAAGCAAATCTAGTTATACATGCCTTTAGATCACCTGGTGGGTTATTGGTTTGAATCCAGAACTATAAGCTCCATTGGGGCTGCAACAATAATAAATTGCTATCAGTGAAGAACAGTAAAGAAAGGAAGATGTAGCTTGCATTATGATTCATGAATAAATTTTTTTAGTTATTCATTCCATATTCTCAAGATATCAAACTAAATAAGGATGAAGCATATATAATCTTTGTAAACACCAAGAATAGCACATCTCCCACCACCAATAAATGACATTGGATATTGATCAGAATTAGCACTAGTCTACAGTCAGTGCATCGGTGAATGGAAGGTGGACCCCTCCAATTGATGCATCTGGTTTCAAATAATTACATAGTTGGCCACATTATTCTTTTTTTCTTGACCCTCTTTGCCATATATACATATTGATGCAGAATCGTTACAATCAAAGTTGTTATTTTTTTTGTTTTCAATACGTAAATAATTCTTCTAGAAACTTTGGATAGAATATGATTAGATTAGGAATTGTAATCTAATCATATTGGTTTTAGATGAATCTCACAGTCTTATCTTTTATTTTGTTTTCCCCTTATCTACTAGTTTGAATTGAAATCATATTGGTTAGAGAACTCAGCCTACTTATATCATCCTTTGCAATTTCAATTAATCAATGAAATAAGAATTACCATTTCTTCTCCTAAACTACAGTTACTATTAAATAAAAAAGTTGAAACCCAAAGAGGCCTATAGATTTCTTTTTTCTTAAGATTGACAGAAAACACAGCACCAATGACCAAAAATCTGAGATCACCTACAAAGCAAACAAAATTTTGAATAATCTTTAAAAATATGTATAGGCCATATACAAATCTAATTCTAATCACACTATTTAATAAAGGGAAAATAAGCTCTGAATAATCTAAAGGAAATGAAATATATAGCAATATTATCATTCTACGCACAATATCTATAACAGTATAACATGGCCAAAAAAGAAAGCAAGTTAACCATTTAATTCTTTTTTGTTGCCATCAGTTTATGAATGCAACATCCACAAAATTTACAAGGTCCAATAAATTTCAATATCAAAGAAAAATAAAGTAAGTAGCTATTTTAAGAAAAACTACAATGTTCTACTGTTCCCCAATAAACATTTTGGTTAGCCTCATGATACTAGAAAGTGGTATACAGTAGAGCCAGAACCTTCTATAGTCGGGGATGCCACACTCTGTACTAATTCCGGCTCCAGTCAATACTGTGAGTTTGGTACTGTACATTAAAATTGAAACTCAGCTAGGGAACTGTTAAAATTTGCAAAATGTAAATTATCAAAGTACTGTTATTATATCTACAGTATTGAGCTCTAATATACTTCTAACCGAAAAAATGACGAGTATGAAAACTAACCTCTGGTCCAAAAATTCATACAAAAGGTGAACATCTTTAATACTGGGAGGATCCGCTTCTGGAATTGTCTTCTTATCCCTGGAGATATTAGACAAGGCCTTCTCATTGTTTCTTGGGGAGGTCCCAGGGACAGAGATTCGACACGTCGTTTGTACAAGCCTCGCACAACCCTTAAACGACACAAGTCTTCCACCTCTTCTTCCCAAGTGCCAATTTCCATTAGTTGGTCGAACAATATCTATGAAAATGAAATAATTTGCAGAAACACAATGCTATAGTCACAACACAAGTGTCAAGTGTGAGAAACTCAAAGTCAGAGTTTATGTGAGGTAAGAAAAGAAGCTTGTATGCATACTTGCCTGTTATAAAACTCCCTAGCACTTTCCTCACAGCCCCAAGAGACTGTACATTTAGATACAAAAAAATTGAAAGAATGATTAAAATGTAAAGTGCATTAAACAATTCCTTCAGCAGTTAGAAATCAATTGACATTTTTCATGTGATTGATAATGGAAGTGAATAATTTTGAGTCCAATAGTATGTGTTTCCAGTAGAATGCAAAACATTACGATTGAAAAGAAAGAGTTGGAAATTATGAGTAAGTGAAGACTCTGAAAGTGGAGAAAATCGAAATAGAGAATGAATTTCATTGAATATAAGGATTAATACTAGCATTCCGTGTCTTTCAATTTGTTAATCCTTTAACATAATTGTTGATATAGCAGAGAGAGAGAGAGAGAGCGAAGCGAAACTTACAGAGAGAGAGAAAGACGAGGAATGGAAGCGAAGAGGCAAAGACATGGACATTTTGTGTATTGGTCGATGAGACCCATGCGGTACCACTTTCTAGTCTGATTTTGGTTCATTATGTGTTCACCCACTTCCACGTTGCATGCTTCTTTGCCGCCTATATCACACAACTTTTCTACAAATCAACCCCATTACATTCAACACAAATTTCTATCTCAATATTTAACAGGATTTATAGAACTTTTTTTTTTTTTTTTTTTACTTTTTATTTATTATAATTTTATAAATTAAATATTAATATTTTAAAATAAATCAATTGATATATATTAGATAAGAATTTTTATATATACGATTTTTTTTTCAACCAGCAGATTTTTATGAATTATTTTTAATTTTTATTTATTAAAATTATTTATGAATTAAATTTTAATATTTTAAAATAAATTAACAATAAATACAAATAATATTATATCATAATAAAAATTATTTATCATAAATATAAAATATAATTTATATGTTTAAAATGTCTTTTTATATAAATTTTAAATATAATTTATATTTAAATATAATATTTATTTCTATATATAATTTATTATAAGTTTTAGTTATATATAATATTAGTGTGTCTTTATTTTGTATGAGAATATTTTTAAGAATTTTTTTTATGAAACAATTCTTAATTTTTTTTAATTTTTATTTAATTCAAAATTTATTTATAAATTAAATTTTAATTTTTTTAAAATAAACCATTAATAAATAAAAATAGTATTATATTATAATATAAATTATTTATTTAATTATTATCTTTAAATTATATAGATTAAAATACTAGTCAGATATTAATTCAGAGTTTAATATAAAACTCTCGATCAATAAAAAATTATCATTAATAAATTTATTATATATAATTTATGATTAAATAATATATAAAATTATTTATAATATTTTTTATTAGTAAAATTACAATAATTATAATAAAATTATAATGATTTTTATAATATTAGTACATAATCTATTTTTTTATTAAAATTTATATAAAATTGAATATCAGTCTTTATATTTTATATTTTTGTTTATTAACAAGTGAGAATAATTAGAACTTAATTAAAACTAGAACCCAAACATGAATTCTTATATTACTAATTTTTGTAATAATTAGTAATAGAAAATAAAAAAAGAAGTAGACAGACACATACATGGAAAAAGTGGAGAAAGAAAAGAAGTGATAACTAAGAAAGAGGATGAAAATTGAACGTAAGAGAAAAAAGGAACTCGAAAATAGTGTGGATAACGATTCACGAACACCTTCTAAGTTCTGATTACCTTGTCACCTCTCCTCGATTCATCCCATGATGATGAGACATTGAGGCCAACCTCAAACCATTGCCAAATCCACAACTTTACAAAATGGCTTTGAATAGTTCCTATACCCTTTCACGCAGCACTTTCTTCCACCAACACTCTAAATCCACTTATGCTTCTTCCAGAACCTTCTTCTCAAACTTGTTCCACAAATCCACTTCACCCACCTGCATTCACAAAGACATGCACTTATCACACTCTCTTAGCAAGAGGAACCTCAACCTCGCCCTTCTTCTCACAACGTTCCTATGGGGTCAGCCTGTGTCGTTGCCTAATGTGCTGTTGGCTCAAGAATTGGACCTTCAGAGATACACGGATTCCAAGGAAGGTTTCACTCTTCTTACACCCTCTTCTTGGACAAAGGTAAAGGACTAATCTACCCGCTTTTTAGTTAGAACTATGGCATTTAAATATAATAATAAGCTTGTATATATCAAATTTATGACTAATGTAATTTGCAAAATTGATTACTAGGAAGATTTGTTGTATGTCCAACAGCTGTCATATTATAATATTTGATTAATAATATCAAATAATGTTATGATAATGATATAAGAAACATCGAGGAATTGATATCTTTGATTTTTGACAAATGTGTCTACCCAGAAGAAAAAATAAGCGTGTCATGAATAATTATGCGTGTTTTTTTTCCTAAAGAAACAGACTTTGCTAATCGGGTTAACAGGTTGACAAAGCAGGGGCAACTGTGTTGTTTCAAGAGGCAAATATGGGAAGTAACAATATTGGGGTTGTGGTGAACCCAGTTCGTCTTGCGAGTCTAGAAGAGTTTGGGACTCCTCAGTTTGTTGCTGATAAGCTTTTACAAGCAGAAAGACGCAAGGTAAACTGTGTTTTTTTTTTTCCACTGCTGTTTGTTGTGACTGTTGTAAAATGTCATGAGATGAAATTAGCTTTTGTTAGAGCATCTCCAGCGGGGTTGCTTATAAGCAACTCCCTTGCCACATCAGCCCATTTTCTCCTTTTTTCTTAAGTACCAGAACTTGTACAAGAAATTTTGGTAAAATTTAAGTAACTCAAATGCACTGATGTGGCAAGGGGTTGCTTATAAGCAACCCCGTTGGAGATGCTCTTAGATCCTTTCTTGCACTTTATAAAATGATTTTAAAGTTAGCAATGTTGTATGTATAGTGTATAGATACAAAGACATAAGCAAATCAGGAGTTCTATACCGACTGTTTTGGATCATCACTTTTAGTAAAGTTTCTCCCAATTGCGTGTTTTTTCATCTTGAAGGCTTGAATTCAAAACTTTGCCTAAAGAATTCAAGTTTAGTTTCACTCGAAGTAATGATCTGTTGGTTTTATACCAACTTTAAGGAACTGTTTATGTTGCTTTTATGACAAAAAAATGACTGTTCCCTATTCATAGATTTAACTAATGACTTGGATAATATGCATAAGGACAAAACTTAGTTTCTTTAGTGTGGTTGGTGTTGTTTTCTAGACAAAACTTAGGTACAGTTTCTTAAGTGTGATTAGTGTCATTCTGCAATTAGAATTGGAGATTTACGTGGATTACATGCGTAAATGTATATTAATGAAATTCTTATTAAATGCAAGTGCATATTACTGAGGTAAGTCTCCAATTTTGATTTGAGAACACACACTTAAGAAACTGTACCTATTTGTTAAAAATTGACCATTTCATATATTCATATTCATATAGCATTTAATATCCCAACCTGTACGTTGTTTAGTCATAGTAATACTTGTCTTTGTGCTCTTAGAATTGGTGGGTAGATATATCAAATATCTCTGTGATTATGTAATATATTAACATTTGCTTGTTATTGCCTTGACGTTCAGGAAAGTACAAAGGAGGCTGAGTTGATTACAGCAGCAGAAAGATCAGGGGAGGGAGGGTTGCGAATTTATGAATTTGAATACAAGATTGATAGTACCCGGGGAGGAATGAAGAGGATCTTTTCTGCAGCATTTGTTGCATCAAAGAAGCTCTACCTTCTAAATATTGTTCACTCTGATAAACCAGAGAGTCCTCTTGACCAGGATAAGAGAATAATTTTAGAACATGTTCTTCATTCCTTTGATGCTGCAGCTTAAACTGTGGCATGAAAACGGTGCTTCTCATTTTTTTATTCTTTCTTGAGTTTTGATTTGATTCTTAAGTTATGGTTAACGGCTTGTGTTCAAATCCTTATATTGAAAGTCATGACTGTCAATCGGACTGAATTTGAAATGCATATTGAACTAATTATAGTGTTACCACTATATTATAACTTGTAACCCACAAACTACTACAACATGAGATTTTGTTAAAAGGAAAAAAAAAGGAAGGAAGGCTATTACTGTATATTTATACGTAGGTGATCTATCACAAAGTTTTTTTTAGGTTAAACTATTTACTCAGTTCGTATACCATTTTAAGTTTTAGTCCTTATATGAGAAAATTATGAATTTATCCCTACACAATTTTTTGTGGCGGTTTATTACTGCCACAAAACTCTTGTAGCAGTTTTACACTAAAGTTTTCTTGATCAAAATTTATTTTTTATGCACATGTTGGGACTTAAACTTACAATTTTCTTGTTTAGGGATTAAAACATAGAATGAAGACAACTATAGGGGTTAAGTTAATAATTTAATCTATTTTTTTATTTTATTTTTTGGGGGTGGGGTGGGTTCATCATGACTTTTACTGATGAACTGTCATTTACATATTTTGGTGGTTATTCCAAATTGATTGTCATCTTGGTGAATGCTCATATGTGACAATACTTGCAATTGTTTTGCTGTGCATACAGTTAGTCTTTGAAGTCTTATTTCTGAACTAGCAGGATAACACTCAATATGTAGCAGTCTTCCGGCTTCCTTTTACTCCAATGGTTATCTGAGAAAAAAGAGAAAAATGTTAAAATATATATGGTTGATTGGTTGTGCACTGAGTTTCAAATATGCAAAAACTGACTCAGCAATATTCTTGGTCAACATATTGTTAATTACTGCTAGTCGGAATTTTGGATATGGTGCGAGCAATAAGTACTAAATTTCTAGTCATTAGAGCATGTTTGCTTTTCCGTTTAAAGTTGAAACTCATGTTGAATATGAATTCAACAATTTCTTGCTTTCCCGTTCAAATGACTTGGAAACTAACCAAATTTTTTAGTTTAATAATTGTAAGGTTTGTCTTGGACCATGAGGTCGACCTTATATTTTTATGAGATGTTAAAATAATATTTGATTAGTAAAGTTATATCTTTCAAATACAAATTAATCTTTGATTGTGAGTTTTGAAATATTACATGTATTATATTCATGGATAGAAAAAATTCTGTTTTGAAAAGTGGATCACTGTTTAACCAAACATAATTAATTATGCTTTTCGCTTTAATATTGTCCTTTTTTGTGGCAAAAAAAATTGAAGATTATTTTTATTTTTATGTATATGATTCATGATGGCTGGTATTTAAAGGTTTCTCTTACCAGAAGTCTTGTAGGTTAAAAAAAATAGAGGGTCAACCTTTTTACAGAAGAATTCGGTATATGGAATATGTTAGACAATTGTCTCCTGTCAAGGAAATCAAATGAACATACTGCAAATCTTTCTATTAATGTTATGCATATTCCCTCCATTATTGTAGCATATTTATTTGATTTTACTTCCTTATTCTTTGTCAACATGATCAACACATGTATAGCGCCATGTTCTTTGCTCATTGATTGTGTATATACACATTTGAATTGAATTCTTTGATTTACAGGAGATATGAAGAGTAGCATAATCTAGCATGCATGCTGTTTTTCAGGCCCAAAATATGAAGAGTAGCATTATACATTTTCTAACATGGTGTTTGTAACACACTTTTATTATTTGTTAAAGTTTATTAAAAAGATACACTATATGAAATGGAATTATACAACCCAAGTTGGGTAGAACAACTCAGCTTAGCTGACCCAAGGCTTAAAAGGTGAGCCACATAAAGTTTACTCCTCTGGTTGGCCTTTCAGGTTGGATAAGCCAACAAGCCAGGCATATTATGAATTTTTTGTCCAATCTAAATTTATAATGTGAATCCATTGTTCCAAAATTTTCAATTGTTATTTGACTAATTTATTTTTTATATTTTGGTCTCACTTTATCTTACTTTTCAGAGGAACGTTTGAATATCTTTTGCATGCGTTCCCATAGCTGGAGTAGAGGAGAGGAGATCGATACTCCAACTTAATTGAACTCCTACAAATTCTGGTAAGAAAAAAAATTAAATAAGGAGAGAATGAGTGAGCCATATTTTAGTTGACAATAAAAAATTAAGAAGTGTATTTATAAGTGTATAGGTAATATTTTTCTCCGAAGAATATGTGATATGAAAGCAACTTGTACTAATCGGGAACATGAGAACATGTTCTGGATCACACTTCTTCAGTTTTTATTATTATTATTATTTATTAAATTCCATCTCAATCTTTTTGTGTCCACTTCCCTCTGAAATTGTCAACGAAGGCAAAGTCCAACAATGGAAATCAAATGCATCAGCGAATATATTTCAAACCTAGATGCAATCAATCAGCCCAATTCATCATTGTAGCATAATATATAATACACAAAGCGACAAATGGCTCATAGTTGGTTGACTAGTTGAAAAGAACCAATTACTACGTTAGCTTATTATAAGAAACTCTATGCCGATGGATTCACTTTTCAAGTTGCTAGTGAAAGCAACATACAAAAATGGCAAGTGAGAAATCGTGACTTTTTTTTAGCTTTTTTTATTAAAAAAATTAGTACAAGAATAATACAAAAAGTTGATGTATATCTACCAAAAAATGGCTAGTGAGAAATCGTGTATTTGAATAGAATTATGTTTACTCGAATTAAAGTTAGATTTTATTTATTTATTCATTTAATTTTTATTCTTAAAATATTACTTTTAATTAAACAATCAATTTTATTTTTTTTTACATAGTTTTATTCACTTTTTTTTCTCTCTATTTTTCACGTATTTCATTCCTGAGAACCTTAGTGAGAGAAAACACTTTCATGGGAAAAAAGATTCAGAAACATATTGCTTGTAGTTGTTACTTACCACGAAAGACCATTCAAATATTGCAACTACAAAGTTTGAATCTTTCAAGTTTCAACTGAAACATTAGAGGGACTAGTCAAATATCGTTCATTGCTTGCATATATTTATGAGGTTTCTGAACTCTTCTGTGAGGTTTTTTCTTTTTTCTTTTCTTATTTCATATTAGTAGGTAGAAAAGTCCTCAACAGAAGCTTGGTTCCATGGGGAGTGAAGGCAGCTTTGCAGAAGTGACAGGAAACACAACTATGGATTCAGCAGAGAAAAGGCTCAATGAGCTTGGCTACAAGCAAGAACTGAGAAGAGAAATGGTGTTTATTTTATTTTTTGCCATCTTGTGTTTGATGGAGTTGATCTTGCTATCAGTTTTCAGTAAATAAAATAACTTTGTCATTTATGGTGCAGACTATGTTCAAAACTCTAGCAATATCATTTTCCACAATGACCCTTTTCACTGGAATTACACCTCTCTATGGTTCTAGTCTTCAATATGCAGGCCCTGCAACTCTTGTATGGGGGTGGATAGTGGTTTGTTTTTTCACTTGGTTTGTTGGGATTGCAATGGCTGAGATATGCTCATCGTTCCCGGTTTGTCTCTTCTCAGAGTTTATTTCTGCAATTTGTTTGTAGTGGCAGCACTTTAAGGCTTAAAAGTTTAAAATATAATTTTGCATATGCTTAGTTAATTATGGAATATCATAAGAACCACTAAGTTTGGACTAATGTGGGTCTAGGATAATATGCAAAAGATCTTAGGTTCAAATTTTACTATAGTTGTAATCTTTCCTTCTACAAAACAAAATTATTGAATGTCATAACATTTCAAATTTTATCAAACTGAATACAATTAAGATAGTTTTGATGAAAATTAACTTCTGATGGTCATATAAAAGTTAAGCTTGGTAAAAGCCTAAAAGGAGAATTAACAGATATTTACAGTCTACAGATCTAGCTATTCTGAATTTGTTTAACTCTTGAACAGAATCGATGATGTTTGAACAAAGAAAATATGCTATTGTCAATTATAAAATATAGAGTCCATAATAGCCTTTTTGCCTGTAGGAAACTTGACATCCTAAAATAATTGGTTCCTGCTACATACAAATGAGTAAATGAATGGATAAATTTCTTCATATGTATTTCTGAGAGAAAAAGAAAAATGAGGAAAAATTAAAGAAGCTTCTCCATAAATCAAAACTATCATATGCATAAACTAGTTTGTAATTTTTTGAAGCTATATGAGAAAGATTCTATAAATTAGTTTATCTGTTTGTGCATAAGTTAATTTTAGCTTGTAAAAAAACTTACTTCATTTTTCCTTCCTATTCTTCCTCTTAGAAGTACTTTTAGAGAAGTTTATTCAAGCTGTCCTTAGTAACATACAAATGAGTAAATGAATTTAGTAACTTACAAAACTAACTTTTACTTTCTAATTTCAATTCAATCTAACAGACGACTGGTTCTCTGTACTTTTGGGCTGCCCATTTAGCTGGTCCAAAATGGGGACCCTTTTCTTCATGGTGCTGTGCTTGGCTTGAGACCATAGGGCTTGTAGCTGGGATAGGGACTCAGGTACTTTGCTGAAATTTTTATTCAATATTTTCAGAAAGTGTTTACATGGCAACTCATGCTTTTCATGGTTGGAAAAGGCTTATGCAGGATCACAAACGTTGCAGAGTATAATCCTACTCTCAACAGGCACAAATATAGGTGGAGGATACTTCGCCCCAAAATGGCTATTCTTGTGTATGTACATTGGCCTCACTCTTATATGGGCAGCACTAAACACATTTGCTTTGGAAGTGATTGCCTTGATCGATATAGTTTCAATATGGTGGCAGGTACCATTACTTTCTTGTATACACTTGCAAGTTATAACTGCCGTAGGATGGTCTAAACTTGGTGTCAAATTGGTTTGGATTCACCCAAAGCACCGAATATCAAATCAATTTAGTTGGTTTTCTTTAGTTTATATGTTCGAATCCAAAATTGAATCAAATCAATGTAACTTGAACATCTTTAGTTTGGTATTAGTTATGTGATATGGTACCTCATGACCAGTTAAGTGAACCAGTTAACATGAATCCCCCTCCTCTTCTCTCTGCTTATAAGCACAATAAAAAAAGAAAAAACATATATATAGAATTTGCAATTAAAACAAAGCAATTCAATTGATTTTGATTAGTTCAATTTTTTTTATTCTATAATGCCAAATTAAACCAACTCGTGGACACCCTTAGAAATGGCAGAGAAAGTTGTATTTAATTTGATATTTTGATTAAACACAAAAATACTCATGGATATGCATATGTTACTACTAATAACTGTTTATTTCTATCACAAAATATTCTGAATTGTGCCTCACGATATGCTCAACAATTTTAAGGATTTTGTTTGTATTAGGGGGTAATGCACTCATTTATTCTGTGTCAGGTTATTGGTGGAATGGTGATAGTCATAATGTTACCTCTGGTAGCACTAACTACAAAACCTGCTTCATTTGTATTCACACACTTAGAATTAGCCCCTGAATCAACAGGAATATCAAGCAAACCATATGCTGCCATTCTATCATTTCTTGTCAGCCAGTATTCCCTCTATGGCTATGATGCAGCAGCACATCTAACTGAAGAAACCAAAGGTGCAGACAAAAATGGACCTATTGCAATACTAGGTAGCATTGGGATCATTTCAGTATTTGGATGGGCTTATATCTTGGCACTTACATTCAGCATTCAGGTAAACACATGTAAATCGAAGTTAGTAATAAAAATCTTGAAGATATAACCAAGCAGTAAACAACTCTTTGTTCCCAAGGAAAATGATTTTATGATCCAAAGGATGATAGTAAGTTAGTAACAGCCTCTTCTCAACTCTCATTCAGGATTTTGGTTACCTTTATGATCCAAACAATGAGACTGCTGGAGCATTTGTGCCAGCACAAATACTCTATGATGCATTCCATGGAAGATATCACAATTCTGTTGGAGCAATCGTTCTACTATTTATCATTTGGGGTTCATTCTTTTTTGGTGGCCTTTCAATTACTACAAGTGCAGCCAGAGTTGTAAGTACAGATTTCTTTTTTCATTTGTTTTTGTCTTTTCGATTATTAAGTTCAGGAAAGTGGTACTAACAAATCGCTAGTTCGAGTAGACTTGCATTTAGTTCCTTTAAATAAGGTCTTAGTTCGAGTCTTGTAGATTACTCATTCCTAACTTCCATGATCAATTTTTTGTTATTGTTGGGAGAAGTTACCTTTTTGAGAAAAGAAACTATGAAATTATTCAATTTTAGCTTTGATTAGAGTTACATTACTAAGCAATGAAGTTTTGATGCAAATGTCTGAACCAAAGAGATAAAAGGAGAATAATGGCTCCTTACATTATGATGTATATCATCAATTTTCAGGTTTATGCTTTGTCAAGAGATAAGGGAGTTCCTTTTTCACACTTATGGAGGCAACTGCACCCAAAGAACAAGGTTCCCTCAAATGCAGTGTGGCTCTGTGCAGCAATATGTATCCTTCTAGGTCTCCCAATTTTGAAGGTCAATGTAGTCTTTACTGCAATAACTTCAATATGTACGATTGGATGGGTTGGAGGTTATGCAGTTCCTATCTTTGCAAGGCTTGTGATGCCTGAGAAGAACTTCAAGCCTGGACCGTTTTATTTAGGCAAAGCAAGTAGACCAGTGTGTCTGGTGGCATTCCTATGGATTTGTTACACATGTTCTGTGTTCCTTTTGCCAACTCTGTACCCAATTACTTGGGATACTTTCAATTATGCACCAGTTGCTTTGGGAGTGGGTTTGGGTCTCATAATGCTTTGGTGGCTGTTAGATGCTAGAAAATGGTTCAAAGGTCCAGTTAGGAATATTGATACTCAAAATGGCAAGGTGTAACTTTTACCAGTTTACAAAAAGAATAATTGTTGAATTATCTTATCTCATTCTCCTGTGATGATTTGATTTGTACATTCTATTCTCAACAGTGCTGTTGCAATTGCCATGTCAGTGAGAACATGTTCATCATTCGGTTCAACCCAAAAAAAACTATGAAGAACCAAACATAAACATGATGCATCTTTAATTAGAGAATGCACTGCGTTCTAATTATAAGGAGAGAAGACTGACGATAATTAAGCACATAATGAGACTGCATATAAATCATAAATATCTTATTGTTTGAGCTGTTCCACACCAATTGAAATCTTTCTGAATTCTTTCATAAATTTAGGGTCTTCAGTGCTAAAAAACATCATGTAGCGGTCATTATCTATTTATGATTCTACCTTGGTTCACAAAGCAAAACAACTATTTATGATTCTGACTAGAGCTGGACACGGATCGCATTAGTTCAAATTTAGGAGATAATTATATTTAAATCAATCGGTGTTAATTGATTTGGTTTGGATTAGGTCAATGGGTCACTCGATAAAAAATAAAAATAAATAAAACAAATAGCATATTGTAATTAAATGAAAGAAAGTTGATGAATAGTTTCAAAAGTTAGAATTACAAAATATAAAAAATATTTTTTTAAGAAAATAGCATTGGTTCTACATCAGCATGCTTCAGTTTAGACTTATAAAGGAATTGTCTCAACTCGTAAGTATCAAGACATTATTTAAGCAAATCAGGGCCTTGCATTACATTATAATGGTGTTCTACATCAGCATGCTTCAGTACATCATCTTCAAGTTTCCAACCCTTTTAAACACAGCATTCTGTGAAGCATAGCCGGGTTCAACATCCAAAACATAAGCACACAAGTTATTTTGCAAACAAGTAGTTCATAGGCATAATATTACAGAGTTAAGCTTATTTATTGATTTCATCTAAAATCACTAAGGAATTACTTCCCCATCCAGAAATGGGTTAAAGTCGTGTGGGAACCTCTTCACCTTTGCTTTGAGTTCCCTCAGTCCTCTCAAGTCTTCCACCCATGTACTATAACTTGAGTTCCTAGCAAGAACATCTTGTGACACCTCCTTGTTATCAATAAGTTCCATAGCATACTTCTCAAATTTCTCAATGTTATCCCACAGCAAAGCCACCTTGCTTGTGTCAATCTCACTTCTAACACTATTCAACCACTCTCTTGCTTCCTCCACCCTTGCCCAAAAGCATGAATCTTGAGTCAAACTTGCAAACGTGCTCCTCCTCTCATTATTTTCTTCCATGGTTGCCATTTTATCCTTCCACCACCTATCAAAAATCTTATATCTCCTCTCTCTGCCATGCTCTATGTAATGTCCCTTGGTTGTGTGCGTGCCCTTACCATAATATTCTGCAATGTCTAGTGGCTCAACTAGGAGTTTGTAGAACTGTGAAGCATTGACCCATTTTTCTCTCACTGCCACATCATGAGGAAGCTCATTTCTCTCCAACATTTCAATCACATTGTTCCAGAACCTGGCAAGTTTGTGACGGTTCATGTTGACTTTCATGGCCATTTTGGAAATGCTCCTTCTACTCTTGAACAAGTCGTAGTACCCCATTTGATCAACTTGCTGGTCACACCAAGCTTTGTAGCATTGTATTTCGGCCCTATAAGGCACAACCTTTGATAATGTAATTGCTAAGATCGCAGCATTCATGGTTGGTGAAGGACCCATTCTCCTTGTCATCTTAAGGCACTCCTTGGCAGGTTCAATATCCAATTCCTATATAGATTAGAATGATAGTAATGAAATCTCCTTTCTTCTAGTGGAAACTATATATGAATCATGTGTAGCTAATAAATAATAATAATAATACAATGTTAGTGCAAAGACAAAAGTACTCATGCATCATGCTACATTCTCAATTCATGTTCAATAAATTGACATTTTGGTGTTTACTTAAAAAAATAAAAAAATAAAAAAATAAAAAAATAAATAAAAAGAGAGAGAGAGAGATGAAGAAACATCACGAAGTGTGGTGGAGAAGTTATAGCTTGGTCCTGAATCACCATGTGTTCATGCAGTATCGTTGATGATATTTTCCTACTAGAATTAGAGCTTCACTTTGATAATATGTACAATAAATGATTTCATTAATATTAATGTGTATTATCGATATAAAATTGTAATTCTAATTAAAGAATAACTTTAATAAAACTTGACTACGATCACATAGATATTAATGAGGACCATGGTGGTCGAAACCAAGCGATAACTTCTCCGTAGTGATGTGACAAGATAGTACATTTACCTGGTTTGCTAAACCTGAAGACTGAACTGCCAATTCAAGTCCTGCTTCATAGCTTGAATCAGGAATGTTCCCCTGCACGGAATCTTTCTGGTGCAAGAATTGCAAAGACAATTTCTTAACATAGTCTCCATATTTTAGATGGTCCTCAAAACTAGAAGCTGGAGAACCTGATGCAAACATCAAATGCATCATCTTTATAACAGCAGTTGAACTATCCACACACACTGCTCCTTCTGAGGAAACAAAAAGGTAGCTTCCAAATGGGTGAAACAAAACAGGTGCAGACCCTTCTCCCTCTTGTGTGGCTGCATCCAAGCAACGGTTCACAAAGTTGAACAACTCTTTCAGTTGGTCAGAAATTGGAACTGCAAGATTTCGAAAGCCTGGAACAGTCATGGACAGTTGCCAAAACTGAAGAAGGAAGTTTAGCTGAGCAGTGTAAGGGGTTATGGGAGCAAAGAGTAGCCTTGGCATTATGTCATGCTTTGAGACTACATGGCAGAAGTTACCAGCCCATCTTTCTCTGAGAATGGCACGTGAGAAAGAGCCATTCCCTAGCAATGGTGAACCAAAAGTGATGCATAAGACTGACACAGAGGAAGATATGTGGTGGAGGTAGGACAATAGCCAAAGGGCACATAGAGAGGCTGTGGCTCCTCCAATGGAGTGACCGGTTATAACAATTGATTTGGTGTTGGTGTTTCCAAGCATTGTCAACATCTGAAATGGTTACACTACAGTTAGTCAGGATTAAGATTCTAGGAAAACAAATGTAACTATGTAACCAAAACTAAAACATTCTTTCTCATATATTTTTTATTATTATTAGATAGAGTGTAGCTGGTGCTCCCAAAAAAGTATTCTAAGATTGTAATATGGATATGGGAAATACAACAATGTTATTTTAATTAAACATTATTATATGTACATATTTGGATTCTAAATTATTAAAAAAAATTGCAAAATAGTTATTACATGTACTTAATTTAATTCATATTTGTAGGATGTGGTCTAGGTTTGTAGGACACTAGGATGTGACTCTCCGACTATTGGACTCTATGCAGTCTTGTTGGCTGTTGCTGCCAAAATATGAAATAAAAAGTAACGACTTTTTTGAATAAATTAAAAGTAACGACTGATGCTGTATATATTTGTAATTAATTATGTAGACCAAAAAGCTCACTGCCCCACTTTAACATAAATTATAATTGATGAGGGGAAATCAGCTCACTAGCAGTGATAAATTATTTTTTAACATTATGTAGAATAAGTTTTAATTAATTGACTATAAAAAAAATTACATGCATAATGTATGAAAATTAAACTAAAAACTCGATAAATTAAATATTAACATTTTATAATTTATTAAAGAGTTTAATTTTCACGTACCGAAGTATAAAATGTTTCACATTGTCAACCAATTAAAGTTGATGATAAATATAATTCGTAAAGTAATTATCGTTGAAGTTAATACACTAATTAAAAAACGACGTAGAAATTCTTTATACTATTAATGTATGTATAGATTATTTTGTCTCTTTACTTAAAAAAAAAAAATTAAAGGAGCAAATCCTTCTGAGTTTAGCATTATTGACAAATAGTTGTCTTTTAAATCTGTAGACCCATTTCATTTTTAGTCGTGTATATCATTTTTTTATAGACAAAAGTCATCTTAACGATTTTTATACACTAACCTCCTATTATAAGGGTGTTAATTGAATATATTAGCACAAATTTAATTGAAAATTGACTGGTCAATATTAGATATTGTACAAGATAAAATTGAGCCGACCTTTATTTATTAAGATGGTATATAATTTTAATATTATATAGCTAAGTTGTAGAAAAATAGGAAATAAAAACTAGACAATTTTTTAGTATATATTTTAAAATATATAATCATATTATAAATATATTTTCATTTTATGAAAAATGTTATCAATTAAGTCAAAAAGTTCATTATTATTATATAATTATTAAATAGAGTATAAATTCAAAAAAAAATAACATAAAGTATAATTTAAAGTTATTTTTAAAATAAATTAGATTAAATTTCTAAAATCTTAAATATATATTAAAAAAAAAATATAGTTGAGTCAAGTTAATGAGATGGAATGATTTTTGACATGCCTCAGCTAGGATATCTTTGTTGCACACACAAAATACTTCCTTTAACATCTTTGTTAGATATTATGAGTTTAACTTTGACACACAAAAACTATACAAAATTATATTATTAATCGATTAGAAACTATTTTAAATATGAATTTTAAAGTAATTATTACATAACTTAACAACTTTTAATTACATTAAACTTTATGATTAAATTCATATATAAAAAATATTTTTATACTATCATCATATTCTAATTGAATTCTTATTGGTTTATTTTTAATTTACATCCATTAAAATATACAAAAAAAGTACAGGAGGGCCTACTATATTTTTTGTGGCCCAATAATTTAACTTGTGTCTTTTTCTTTTGTAATAATATTGATCATGTTCTTCATTGACTTAAAAGAAGTCTCATTCTTTTATTAGTTCCTGAAAAATATTCGAAGTAACATCTTTGGCTCAAAATTTAATAAATAAATAAAAAATATGATAGAGTAATATTAATGATATTTTTGGTAGAGATTAGTCATGCATAAAATAAGTACATATTTTGTATCAATAATATTATTATAAAAAAAAAACAAATATCAATCATATATATTTTCAGCTTTCACAAGTCAATCGTGGCGATTTTCTCCTATTAATATACCCACATTATATAATGACGATGAAGATATTAATTAGGAATAATGGATGGTTCATCATTTCTAGCATTGACTCCAAAAATTGATCCTACTTGAAGTCTTTTTGTCTACAGGATGGCGGAGGCAAATAATTGTTACATCAAATTAAGTGTGAGTCTCCAATTTCAAAGTAGAATAATGTTAAGCGGTGTCTCTATCATAATGACTTAGTTAACCAACAAAATTTACCATAGTTGATAGATAAATAAATCTCTTAAACATATCGATAACAGTTTAATTTTTTTATGCAAAAAATAACCTTATTGAAAGATATAAAATTTATTTCAATAATCTAAACATTTTAAGAGAAATTGGACTTGGACTACTACAAAAATATTTATGCTTTGTACACACATTCATAATGGCTTGGTTGGTAGTACTTATAAATGGCGAAAATTATATTGAGAGCTTTTTAAGGGGACCCATGTTTGGCACAAACTTGTGGCTTTTAGCCAGGGAGCACTGCACACGGCAAAATTCTTCTTTGTTTTATGTACCCTACACTTTATATTAGAGTCTAAAAAAAGGACAATAAAATCAATAATTTCTCGAATCAAACACCGGGTGATGTCACCGTAATACTAACGGACACGACAGGTAAATGTTTTCGCGACCAAGACTCAAGTCCAATTTAAGGACGTTATTCTTCAGAAACTTGATTGATTTCAAATGATAACGAAGAGACAATTGGTATTGGTTGCACTCATTGCCTAGTTCGTTGGATTGACAATAATCGGTTCCTTTGAAATATAAATATTGTACGTAGAGGGGAAAGAATGTTGAAAAAATAGCAAACTATAGTGTAATTAATAAGTTATTATTGATAATTGATATGCAACCTCAAAAAATTAGAACGATTAGGGTTATTGGGTTATTTTTACAAGCTTTGGCTTAAGTTAACTACAATCTGTATGAGATCGCTCAATTTCGTAAAAATTAATGTTTTTTTTTTATATTTTATATCTTATCAATTGTGACTAATAACCAAAAAAAAAAAAAAAAGTCATTAAGGTTCTATGGTGGGAATTTGTTTAATTTTTTCTATCATATTCCGTATATTCTTCTTTGCTTTATTTTTTTTTTCTCAGTCGCACTCATTTTCACAGCTTAATAGGTCCACCACACGAAAAGGGGGGATGCACACATGGTGATAGGTGTGAAAGCGAAATGAGATGTTAAGGAATCAAAAATATTTTATATACAAAAATGTAATAATGCATTTTTCTATACTTTTTAGTGTAATTTCAACCTACTTTTGAATAAGCTATTCATTTATTTATTTCTAATGGTAACCCCAATATATATAATGTTTATCATGTCACTTTTTAGGCTTAAACCTTTTTCTTTTTACCTTTCAGTTTTATCGTTTTCTTCAAGACTGACTTCTTATTCTATGGATAATCTGAGTCTAGTTCAGGAAAAGAGTCGCACGACCCAACAATCTCGTAACATAAACCGTCATATAGAATGCCATTTTTTCTGTTAACGACGCTGAGAACCCTTTCCAAAAAAAAAGGAAAATGTTGTCATGCTCCTTTTAGAGTGTAATAAGGAGGAGAAAGAAACAAAGATTAAAAAATAGAGAATAATAAATATAACAAGTTATTGTGATAAGGGAGGGAGCGAGAGAGAAGAGAAGAGAAAATAAAGAATATAAATATAACTATTCAAAAGAAGAAGGAAAAAAAAAAGTGGATACATACTTTTTCAGTGTATAGAAAAGGAGGAAGGATCATGAAAGATAGAAAAGAATGAAAAAAATAAGAAAAAAAAATGTTATAACTAACGTCATTGTTATCATATAATAACAAAATAAAAAAGGATATAAACAATAAAATAAAAATTATTGCCGGAAAAACGTTATTCAATGATGTGCAATGCTGATTAATGTTATTCTTATTCAATATTCCAATTATATTCATTTCAGTTGCATTTGATATCAATAGAATCATGCTATTGGGTTTTACATTAATAGAATCACGCTATTCGATATTTTCCTGTTTTTGGTAGTTAAAATTCATAGGATTTTTGGTGTCAAAAATATTATTAAAAAAAAAAAACTTCATACGATTTTGAGGGTCAAACATGATTATGTTTCATAAACGATACATGTGGTAGACGATATATATGATTTTCAAGAAGGAAAATAAGTTATAGAATATCTCTTAAAATAATTTCATGTTTTAAAAATTAATGAGAATAAATGTTTCTCTATTTTGAGATAGAGAAATAAAATGAGATTGAGAAAAATTCTAAAACATAAAAGTGCAATTTTACTTATATAAACTTATTGTTTACCGTATATATCCAACATGATTATGTTGACCATGGTTAAGTTTTATTATTGACTCATAATCTATAAGTATTAGTGATATAGCATTTAGATATAAAAAAAAATAAAAATAAATACAAGTGAGATTTTATAAATAAAATAAATACTAAAAATACTAATTACTTGTTAAGATAAATATAAATAAAATATTTGTTTACATATTTTTCTCTTATTTCTCTAAATATCACATTTTTTTTGTGTATTTTATAACTATCACATTGATAGTAAGACTGAAATTTTATAATTTTGAAAATTAAAAAATTAAACATCTTTATTTTAAAATAAAGACTAAAATTAGATAACAACAAAAAAATAAAAATAAAAAACATAATTTAACTATTTACGATTTACATCGTCATAGTATTATTTTTCTATCAAAACACAAAGGACTGGTGCACAGTTCACACCTCACTTATTTGATATGTACACAATGAGAGGTAATTAAAGAAGATGCAAGACAGAGAAGTGAATATACAATAAGACATATGACTTAATGCGATAGAAAGTGGAAAAAATAATGAGCGTCGATGTCAGTTTGTCATTGAAAATGGTTCCCACATGTTTAATAATTAAGCTCGTGAAAATATATCATACAAGAACAAGAACAAGCATATATATGTATCACGGACGATGCCAAAGACAATAATGAAAAATGGGCCAAAAACAAAGTCTTAAAGATGCTTCTAGAAATATATATAATGCCATGCGTTTATTATTTTAATTAATTTCTACATATTTTAGTTTTTTAATTGGTCAAAAAAAAAGTTAAGAATACCTACAATTTGTTGAAATTAACTTTTTTATTAATATTTCTTGAAATTTATTTAAACATGTTCTCTCTTAATCTGATTTATTTTCATACGAACTTGAATTACTTGATGATAAATTATTATATATTGTTAATACAATAGTAGATGGATCGAGTATTTCATGTCTTTAATAATTATACACAAATAAATATTAAAAATTATAAATAATTATTCAAAAAAAATATAAGATTTTTTTTATATTTAAGAAATATAATAATTTATTAAAAAATGATAATCAAACGATTAATTAACCACTAGATTATTCTAATGGTTGAATGGAAAGGAATTAAAGTAGTTAAAACATGAGAACCTAAGTTCAATCCTCGTCGCGACTAATTACTAAAATATATTTCTTTTATATTAGATACGGATATATTTATGCATGAGAGTTGGAAACGGAGAAACCTGATTTCGGAATGGGTCGAAAACGGTGGAGAAGAGATTGAGCATCCCAGCGTGCACCATCACAGGCTCATGGCCTTCCTTGTTGCGACGCGCCGAGAACACTGCCACGTCACCGATACTATCGAACGCCACCAACTTCCTCCAGTTCGACTCCGTCGACGCCGCCACCATTTCCACGCCGGGGAACGCCACGTACACCACGCCGCCGCCACCCTCCGTCACGAAATTCCGTGGCGCGGTGGCCGCCGCCGAGGTGCACAGCCTCCACGACTCCGACAACAGCGGCGTCGACGCCACGAACGCTGCCACCATCTCGCTCGTCTCGAATCTGACATCGTGCCAGGTTAGTATAATTATTAATTATTAATTGTGGTGCCTTTTTTTTCTTCTTTATTTTATTTTTATTTTGGAAGTTTTTAGGTATTATTTAATTTGAAGTGCAGAGATTTTTTTAAATAGTTGGAGTGGGTGGGGAATTATCAGTGGAGTGTTGGTGAGTGGTGAGGAGAGTGAGTACTTACGGTGAAACTTGGTCGGAAACCATGGAAGAGTGATGTGTTCTTCCTTTTTCTTCTATGGTTGAAGTGTTGTGGGAAGAATAAGGTTTTGATGAGAAGAGAATTTATGCGAAAATACTAGTGGGATAAGATTTCTAAATGGAGTGACACTCAATTTATACACATTTTACTTTACTTTTTTCTCTTCCTTTCCAGTTTTCACACATCACATCATTCCTTTTATCAAGGTTTTTGAATTTCTATTTTCTCCACTTATATATGGAGTTTACTCCTAAACTAAATATGATAGAATTATTGACTTATAGGACTTATTTGAACGCATTATAGTATGGAATTTTTAGAGTTATTTTTTTTACTAAAAATAAAATATTACTTTTTACATAGAAATTTAAAAAAAAAATAACTTTATATTTAAATAGGTTAATTATTTACATTAAATTTTAATGATAAAATTATTAAATCAAATTTTTTAATGTAAATTAAGTCTATCAAATTTAAAAATATATAATACTTTGTTATATAAATTTAAACAATCATATAATATATTTTTATAAATGCATAAATTTAAATTAGTGTAAAAGAATATCTAAATATTTAATAATTTATTATATTTACAATTATCATAAGAATCTTTTCTTATAAATACTGTACCATCAATGTCACTGTATAAAGTAAATATTTATTACATATGTTATAATTATAAAAGTGTTTTATAATTAAATTTTTATTACACTGTTTTGTAATTAAATGTTAAAATAATTTATGTGTTCTTAGTCATTTTAGTGAGTAGACCATTATAGGTTTTTTTTTTTTGTGAACTATAGTCATTATAAAAACTTGTTATTGGAATGTGAGTATTTTCAATTTTTTTCTTATTTTGGGGTGATTAATCATAGGTGATGCTGGTAAATCTAGTAACACCCATACCATGTAATGTAAGGAAAAAAAAATGTCTTGAAGAGTGGCATGAGACGTGGTATTAATGACGTTGAAGTCACGTGCGAGATTACTATTGACACATTTAACTCTAGCATTGTTTTTACTATATATTTAACAAGTGTTGTTGCTCTTAAGTAGGGGATTTTTTTTTACCTTTTAGTGTTATTATCCCTAAGTGGAGGGTCTATTTTATTTTATTTTATTAAATATTGTCGTTTTCCATCAATGGAGACTATTTTTTTCTTTTTTTTATTCTTCCAGTGTTATTGTCCCTTGTAGGGATATATTTTTTTTAATAATTTTTTTATTAAAAATTATTAAATATGTAATAATTTTTTTAAATTTTAAATTTAATTTTTTTACAAATTTATTTTTAATTTAAAATTTAAAAACATTATAAATTTTTAATGTAATAAATTATTACTTATTAATTAGTTACACTTATATATATATATATTAAAATAATTTGTATTTTATTAATTACTATATATTTTATGAATTAATCCTTTTTTATTAATAAATTATATGGTGTTACCTTGGGTAGTGACACATTTAGTCAAAATGTTGTAATGGTGTTGTTATCTTTGACAATATCATCAATGTTTTTTTTGTTTTTTTCAAATGCTATCGGAATTAATGAAATTTAGGAGTGGGTAGATGGATTTGAATGCACGGACCTCTTTTAAGTCCGATCCGTGAAGTCTATGGATTTTGTAAACTTAATCTACGGACTAGTAAACTACCTGCAAACTTTATTAATTAATTTTTTATATATTAAGACTTTAATATTTGGTTGTGTATTTAATTTTTTAAATTATTATGATATTAAAACTATGTTTAGTTTATGTATATTTGTCATTTATATTATTTTAAAGATATTTTGATACTTTTATTATTGAAAGTTTGATATTATTATATAAATATTGATAATATTTTTAGTTTTAACATTTTAATATTTGGTGTTTAAGACCATTCTAAATGTTGTTAAAATTTAGTTTGATGAATTTTAGCTTAACATTAAAAGATTTTTGTTCTTATAATTATATGCATTATTCGTCGGTTTTGGCGGATTCAGGCTGGAAAAAAAAATCATTTATTTTGTGGAATGGGCTTGTCTGACTTGGATAAAATGTGGGTGGCACAGAATGCAAAGGAAGAACTCTCTAAGAGAGAAAATACTCAATTGAGTAATAGAAATGATATTGATTGATCAGTGCCTTGAGAGCTTACATTGATAGCTATTTATAGGAATCAGAAACAAAGAAAATACAAATCATAGAAGCTGGCAATTTAGAAAAACAGAGGGGGTGGTGGTTGCTTTGTGGAAAAAGAAATTCGGTGGTTGTCATTGTTGACAATGGTGACTGGCATGTGCTGGCATGTGGCTCATGTGCTGGCATGTGGCTGGCATAGCTTTCCAGATCATTCTCCCGGGGTTGGAAAAGACTCGTCCTCGAGTCTAAGCGTCTTCCTCATCGAAGTAGGGTGAAAGGTCTGCAACATTAAATGTAGCAGAAACACCGTAAGAACCTGGTAGCTCGATCTTGTAGGCATTGTCATTAATCTTCTGGACTACGCGGAATGGACCATCAGCTCGTGGCGACAGCTTGGCATTGGACTGTTTTAGAAACCTTTCTTTCCGCAAATGAATCCACACTAGATCGCCTTCCTTGAATACCTGTTGCTTCCGGTGCTTGTCTCGTTGAGCTTTGTACTTTGCATTTTGCTTTTCAATCCTAATTCTGGCTTGCTCATGAAGCTGTTTAATTTCTTTGGCTCTCTGGTCAGCATCAGCGCTGAATTGACTCTTGTCTGAAGACGGAACCAAGTCTAAAGGGGTAAGAGGTCGTGCACCGTAGACGATTTCAAAAGGACATTTACCAGTAGCTTGATTAGTGGAATTGTTGTAGGCAAATTCCACTTGAGCTAGAATCTGATCCCAATGGCGAAGATTTTTACCTACAAAGCTGCGTAGTAAGTTACCTAGTAGCCTGTTGATAGCCTCTGTTTGACCATCTGTCTGTGGATGGCTAGCACTACTGAACTGCAACTTCGTACCCATCTTTTTCCATAGAGTTCTCCAAAAGTGACTCAGAAATTTAACATCTCTATCTGAAGTGATGGTTTTAGGAATTCCGTGTAGGCGAACAACTTCCCTGAAATATAAATCAGCAATATTAACGGCATCGTTAGTCTTTTGGCATGGAACGAAATGTGCCATCTTCGAAAATCTGTCCACAACCACCATAACAGAATCTTTTTGTCTTTGGGTTCGTGGAAGTCCTAGGACAAAATCCATGCTGATGTCTTCCCAGGGTGCAGCTGGTACCGGTAATGGTAAGTAAAGGCCAGTGTTTTGGCTTTTGGATTTAGCTAGGTGACAGATTCTGCAACGTTGAATGTGGCGAATGACATCTCTCTCCAGCTTAGGCCAGTGAAAATTCTCCTTGATGATAGATACAGTCTTATCTCTACCAAAATGTCCTGATAATCCTCCATCGTGTGCTTCCCAGATAATGGCTTCTCTTAAAGAGCAACGAGGAATGCATAAAACGTTGTCTTTAAATAGAAAACCTTCATGACGATGGTAATGTTGGAATGGCTGATCTTCGGTAGACTTCCAAACAATGTTGAAATCTGGATCGTCTTGGTATAATTCCTTGACGGTCTCGAAGCCAATGACTTTTGTTTGCAGAGTAGTGAGCAAGAAATGACGTCGGCTTAGGGCATCAGCAACAGAGTTCTGCTTTCCTGACTTGTGTTTGATCAGGAATGGATAGGCTTGAAGGAACTCAACCCATGAAGCATGCCTGCGGTTGATCTTTTGTTGTGAACTCAAATGCTTGAGAGCCTCGTGATCAGAGTAAAGAATGAATTCTTTGGGAAGCAGGTAATGACTCCAGTGCTGAAGTGCTCGTACAATGGCATAGAACTCCTTGTCGTAGGTCGAGTACTTTAGCTTTGCATCATTTAGCTTTTCACTGAAGAAAGCTATTGGTTGGCCTTCCTGGCTAAGAACTGCACCAACACCAATGTTAGAAGCATCACAATTTACTTCAAACACTTGATCAAAATTAGGAAGGGCCAATACTGGAGCATTGGTCAGGTGGTGCTTTAATTCATTGAAGCTTTCCTGAGCTTGTTCTGACCATTGGAATTTATCACCTTTGATACAGTTGGTGAGTGGAGCTGCAATTGTGCTGAAGTTCTTGATGAACCTGCGATAAAAAGAAGCCAATCCATGAAAACTTCGGACATCGTGAATGGATTGAGGAATTGGCCAACTGTTAATCGCCTCGACTTTGCTGGGGTCCACCTTGATACCGTCACTAGAAACAATATAACCAAGGAATATAATTTCATTGGTTAAAAATGAGCATTTCTCAAGGTTGGCATAGAGTTTCTGCTCCCGTAGAACTTCTAACACCTTCTGTAAGTGCTTCAAGTGCTCCTCCTTGCTTTTGCTATAAATCAGGATATCGTCGAAGTAAACGACTAAAAATTTTCCATTGAAAGGCCTTAGTACCTGATTCATCAGTCGCATGAAAGTACTGGGAGCATTGGACAATCCAAACGGCATGACTGTCCATTCGTATAGACCATCTCGGGTTTTGAAAGCAGTCTTCCATTCGTCACCTGGTCTAATTCTGATTTGATTGTAGCCACTGCGAAGATCAATCTTTGAAAAGATAGTGGCGCCATGAAGTTGATCCAACATGTCATCGAGCCGTGGTATTGGAAAGCGATATTTGATGGTGATCTTGTTCACAGCTCTACTGTCCATGCACATCCTCCAAGTTCCACCTTTCTTTGGAACTAGAATAACAGGGACAGCACAAGGACTGACACTCTCTTGAATCAAACCATTTTTCAATAATCCTTCAACCTGCTTTTGTACCTCTGCATGTTCCTGAGGGCTCATTCTGTATGCAGGCTTGTTAGGGATCACGGCTCCTGGTACAAAGTCTATGGCGTGTTGTATGTCACGCATAGGCGGTAGTCCTGGAGGAATTTCTTTGGGAACAACATCTGGAAATTTTGATAAGAGTTGAACAATCTCTGCAGAAGGTTTAGTTCCACAATTCTGTTCAAGTACTAATATAAATTCCAGATTACATACCTCATCTTTAGGCACCTTGGTGACTAAAGAAACTAAGGGAACTGTTTTCTTTTTATCCTGACTGGTTTCTTCGGGAGGCAGTGGAGCTAATTTGATCTTTTCTCCATCCTTGGTGAAGGAATATGTGTTGGCGTAGCCATCAAATTGAGCTCGTCTATCATATTGCCATGGCCTTCCTAAGAGGAGGTGACAAGCATCCATGGGGATGACGTCACACCAAACTTTGTCTTTGTATTTTGAACCAATGGAAAATGAAACAAGACATTGTTTGGAAACCTTGACTTCGCTTCCCTTATTGAGCCATTGAAGTTTATATGGGTGTGGATGGACTTGAGTTGGCAGCTTGAGTTTCTCCACCATGTAGTTGGATACTACATTTTCACAACTTCCACTGTCTATGATGACGTCACAGATTTTACCATTACTGGTGCAACGAGTGTGGAAGATGTTGTGCCTGAGCCAGTGATCGTCTTTTGTTGGCGCTGTGTGCAGACTTCGCCTTACCACTAATAGCTCTCCATGATCGGCAGGCGTACAGTCTTCGTCATACACAGGTTCAATGTCTGCTTCTGATTCTTCCTCTGATAATTCATGTGGTTCTTCTTCAATGATGGTGAAAGCCTTTCGATTGGGACAGTCGGAAGAAATATGTCCAAAGCCTTGACATTTGAAACATTTTATAGTTGATTTGGATTGTGGGGCAGGTTTGGAGTTGTTGTTTTTGGTATTTTGGGCTGGTAGTTTGGAGGTGTTGGACCGGGTGTTTTGGGCTTTACTATTATAAAAAGGATTTTTGGATGAGGATGGTTGATAAGGGTTTTTAGAGTAGGAAGGGCGGAACGGGTATTTGGATGTGGAGGGTTGGTCTCGAAGAGTGGTGGAGAGTTGTTTTTCAATTTTGATGGCAAGTTGTACTACATCATCTAAGTCCTGGTACTGTTGTAATTGGACTTGGTTGGCTATTTCAATGTTTAGTCCACCAATAAAACGAACTATTTTTTGTTCCTCGTCATCTTTAAGGTCACATTTCATTACTAACAACTCAAATTCCTGGGAATATTCTTCTACTGTGTGTGACTGTTGAGACAGTTTGTGAAGCATCATATAGTTTTCTTGCTTATAGTGGAAAGGTAAGAACTTACTTGTGAGTTTCTTCTTCATCTTCTCCCAAGATTTGATCTTTTCCTTCCCTGCTCTTTCACGCTTCTTGTTGAGATTCTCCCACCAGATGGATGCATGCTTCTTCAATCGGATAGCCACCATTTTGACCTTGAGTTTATCTTGAACATCATGCAGGTCAAAAATTCTTTCCACCGTTCGGAGCCAATCCATAAATTCGTCAGGTTGTAATCTCCCTTCGAATTCAGGTATATCTACCTTGAAATTATGAAAACGATTGGTTTGTTGTGTCCTTGACACTTGGTGACTTCTAGAGGAATAAGAAGATGAGGAATCACTGTTGTCTGACTCATGATTTGGTTTATTCCTCAGCTGTTCAAGTTCAACTCGTTGACTTGCAACTGTTTCTTGAAGCTCTCGCAGTTGCCTTTTCATTTCCTCAAATTCGATATCTCGAATGGTCACATCGTTTTGCTTTCCACGAACCATGGTGAAGGTGGATAGGAATAAAGGGGTAATTTAAGAGGTTAAAGGGGTAATATGGGAATTTAGGTTAGGGTAAAATGGTTTTTGTAGAAAAGGGCAATTTTGGAATTTTGAAAATATAAGGGCTAAATTGTAATTTTAGAAAGTTTAGGGGCAAAAATATAAATTCAGAAAGTACAGGGGTAAAAGTGAAATTTCAAAACTTACAGGGGCTTTTTTGCAAATTATGAAACTTTGGTCAAAGTCAACACTGAAGACACGTGGCAGAATATGGTTGGTCAGAGGTGGCAAATGAGGGTTCTCAGTCAACGTTGACCACTTATACGTGGCGTCTCCTGAGTGGCTGATTAAAGATGACGTGGCGCTTATGTGGCGATGACGTCAGCTTGTCTTCAACCTCCAGAAATTCCGGTGACCGTCAAATTTTCCGGCGAACTTTTCCGACGAATTTTCCGGTGACTTTCCGGGTGGTTTCCGGCGATACAAACTATCGTTCCCAAGGTTTTGGGACCTTCCGGACGCTTCTACGGGGTCGGTTTTTCGAGAAAAGGCCTCTAAGGGTGGGTTTTCGGGGCTGGCCGAATTTCCAATGGATTTTCCGGCGACCGGAAAGTTCCAAATCTCTTTTCTAATAAACCCAAAGGCGTAGGAAGCTTCGGAACCTTGCTCTGGTACCAAAAATGGCACAGAATGCAAAGGAAGAACTCTCTAAGAGAGAAAATACTCAATTGAGTAATAGAAATGATATTGATTGATCAGTGCCTTGAGAGCTTACATTGATAGCTATTTATAGGAATCAGAAACAAAGAAAATACAAATCATAGAAGCTGGCAATTTAGAAAAACAGAGGGGGTGGTGGTTGCTTTGTGGAAAAAGAAATTCGGTGGTTGTCATTGTTGACAATGGTGACTGGCATGTGCTGGCATGTGGCTCATGTGCTGGCATGTGGCTGGCATAGCTTTCCAGATCAGTGGGTTTCACGGGTCAAGCCTTTAAATAGGCTAGACTAGTTCGTATATCTACCCTTAATGATATTAAAGATCGTCAACCCAACCACCATTGTCCATGTAGTGGTTAATCAAAACTTAGTAGTGTACAATTTGATGTAGAACTTTCCCTGTCAAACTGTAGCCCATTGGATGAACTTTACCTCTATCACCATAGAATCTTTTTGAGTATATATGTTTACTAAAGTAAGAATTGATTGTGTAAGATAGTTTTACTCAATCATTTTTTATCAATGGAAAAAGTAATAAAAGAAGAAAAAAAATAACTACTCCTAAGGTACAAGGTTCTTATAGCATCCACAAGGACAAAAATAGATAGTTGTCTTGGACACTTAGACAAAGCAAAAAATTAATCAAAATAATTGGATCCTAATCTTGTCGATCAATCAGCGTATTTGTCTCCCTCCTTATAAATTATGTCTAAAGGAGATATCCTAAGGGAAAGTGAGAAAAACTCTAATTTTGGAAATTAGAGGAGCATATGAGTGAAATACCAACACCGTTGCTTAATGAGCAATAACTCATTCGTTAAATTTGACTCACAAATAATAGAGTTGTATCCCATCTTATGTTCGATACGAAGATCGTGATAAAATGTCCAATAATTTTGTATATACATTAGTTGAGACACCACAATATCTTGCAAATCCTTGAAATCATTGCCTGTGATGATTTTAAAGAAGATCGTTAAAACTTGACTTGTCTAGATTTTTCAAAGAGTCCCCATTTGTGTTGATTTTGAAGCAAATTTTTTATTAAAATTCAAAATGAAAAAAGAGTCATCATGGTATTGATTTGGTTGATCACATATCAATCATGTCAAATAAAATCCTGAAAAACTTCTTAATTCTTTATCCTCTTATGTAAGCAGTGATTGCAAAAAAATACATCTATTACTAATTGAATTATCTCTCAACCTACCGTAAAAATCATCATCATCATTTAATTATAACATATAATAAATTTATTGATTTTTTAATAATTATTATATATATTACTTCATTTTTATTAATTGATATATATAAATACCGACAATAGAATTCATTAAACTTGATTTATATACCTACTTGATATATTGCTCTTAGCCTAAAACTATTGGTCCATCGATGAATGTGTGTGTGAGATTAAAGATTTAAGGTACCATTAATTTTCACTTAGTGATTAAAGTTGGATTCCAAATGAGATCTGCCATGGAGCAGTGTACTCCACTAGTATTTCCCGGTTCTTAGGTCATTGGTCGTTGTCTTTTTATCTGTTGGACGCCTTTGGCTTTTCTTATGCTTGCTTATCTCCACCACAAATGTTAAGTAACACATTTTTAATATCTTATCTTTAATATTATTTTATTATTAATCGATGTTTATTAAAAATACAAATTTCAGAAATATGGATATTCTTTGGTAATTCTCTTGTTCCGTTTTCATCCTCTCTACATCTCTCCATTTTTTTTTCTCTCTGTAGTTTTTGGCTTATATTTTCCTTGTCTCTCTCCTTCTCATGATTTCATGGATTTTTAGCTGGAGAGGTAGGAGAGCTATAAGGGTTGTAAAGATAAATTTTAGTGGATTTGATATTGTATTTAATAAGTCTCTTTTAATTTAATAATAATAGAAAATATTATTTTGAAGAAAACATTAGAGAAGCTGTCGCTAGTATTTCTCTTTCTATTATAATATTATTTCTTCTGGACTTGAATATTAATAAAAATAAAAATAATTAATTGATACATTAATTAAAAAATAAGTTAACATTATTTAATTTTGTTAATCTTAATTAAAAAAAATTTCAACGTTGTCATTCATTAATTGGAACTTAATACTAAGAATAAGGATAAAAATAGATTAAGTTTGTTCAATAAAGGCCTATATGACCTAGTCTAGATAAAGCTCGGACAATACCAAACCTTTTATAAAATATTATCATCTTTGATTACAACCCAATTCACTAAATACATGTTAATAATAATGCAAACATTTTTTACCAATAAAATTATAATATGGAGAAATAATTCAAAAGAAGTTTTATCGTATCCTCGATAAATTAAGGGTTTTGATACTGTATTTGATGTGTATGTACACATCGTTATTTAAAAATCATGTCAATCTTTTAAATAAATTTAATTTTTGACTTAAATTTTTTTTAATTTTAAAATTCTTATTAATATTTTTTATACTTATACGGTAACAATCCCTTCTTGTTATTATTGGAGTTTCAGTGAGGTTTTGTTTGAGGAAGAATTCCAATTCAAATTTGATCAAAGATTCACAGAGGGTCGTTCGTCGCATTTCATTGTTACACACTAGACTACCCTTTTTCAAAAGTTCTATGGGACCACCTACCACTAGTCTTTGAGCAGGGGGTTTATTGCACAAAAACATCGGGATGTAGGCTCCCGAAGAGGGAAATCCAAAGAATGTCAGATGCAAAGTCCTACACCTCATTGAGATCATATTGGCATACTCTAAAAAAAAAACAAAAAGAATAGACCCCATTGAAGACGAGAGTGAGGTACATCAAGGTCATTTTTGTCCACTACCCTTCTCCCGAAGTCATACGTGGTAAATCTTTGATCAAATTTAAGTTAAATTTCCTCTTTAAACAAAACTACATCGAAACCTTAATAAGAACAAGAAGAGAAGTTGCTACTATATAATTATAAAAACATTAATAAGAATTTAAAAATAAATAATATAAAATTTTTAAATAAAAAATTAAATTTATTTAAAACGCTGACATAATATTTAAATAATGTATATACATACACATTAGATCAAGTATCAACACCCCTCATTTATTGATGGTACAATGATAACCCCATAATTCAATCTAAAGACACACTTAGCACATCTTTGATAGCACGTCACTTACATAAATTTAAGGAGTATCGTGAATTTTCAAGCAAAACCAAACATGCACTTAGAATTCTCATAGTTATGTTTTGCCTGGATAACTCATAACTGGATTCCAATTTGATGAAAAAGCCCAAGTAACTATTTGAATTCGGCAGATGATAAACACACCTCCACTCTCGTATAAACACACCCCTTTTTTTAAAAAAAAAATTATAAAATGTCTAAATTACCCTTTAAAAAAATGAAATTCCTAAATTTACACCTCTCTTCCCCGCACCCCACACCCCACACCCCTCTTCTTCCCAAAGCCTCTTTCCGCTCAATGTCATCAAACAACTTTCAAGAGTAATATGAATATACTTTTACAGTCATTCTGAATAGAAAAAAAAGACTAGCCCCACCATAACCAGCATAAGAAAGGCTTTTTGCCAGTGAAGGATTTGACACTCGTAAGTATCCTTTATACTAAAGCTTCTTTACAATGATTTTCTTTTATATAAGTGCTCGAGTTAGGGTTGTTGACTCGGAATTTGAAGTATACGATCCATTCCTGGCCGATTTCTTTGTCAAAACTTTAGTCTGGAACGGCACCAAAACGGGCCGTTCTGCAAGAAGAACGGCCCGTTCTGCATGAAGAACAACCCGTTCTGCTTGCAATGCGGCCCGTTCTACTTGCAGTGCGGCCCGTTCTGCTTGCAGTGCGGCCCGTTCTGCTTGCAGTGCGGCCCGTTCTGCTTGTAGTACAGGCTGTTCTGCTTGCAGTACGGGCCGTACTGAAAGTAGTACAGGCTGTTCTGCTTGCAGCACGGGCCGTTCTGGGGTCGTTCTGTTGCAGTACAGGCCACCGCGTCACTTTTAAAATGACTACCTTATGACTGATTTTAAAACCCCGATTTTAAAAGTCATTTTTGTACTAGTGTTTCTTTCCATAGAACAAGTAAGAGTCTTTCTCTTACAAGACCACCTGCTGACATTCCGCACCCCTCTTCTTTCTCTTTCTGACACTCCTCTTCTTCTTCTTTTTTTCCCGCACCTCGCACCCTCTGTTCTTTCTCTTCCCCACACCCCTCTTCTTCTTTCTTTTTCCCGCACCCCCCATCTTCTTTCTTTTCTACCCCTTTCTTCTTTTCTTCTTCATCACTTTCTTATCCGACCTCTCTACCTCCTCTTCTAGCCTTTTTAGTTTTTGTAATATCTTCTTCTTTTTTTATTTTGTTATAAACTGTAAGCTCACGGTTTAGTGTCAAAGGAAAAGGTGTAAGGTCATATGCATTTTTCCTCCAAGTAATTCTCCTCACTATCTCCACCTTCTTCTATATTCTTTTGTTCTTATTGTTTGTAATTTATTATTGCTCATTGTTTCTCTATTTTGTTAACATTGTATCTCATCTTTACATTTCTTTTTAGGATTCTTTATAGGGTTTGTGTGTTTGAAATTGATTGATCAATTGTCTTTGTATTTTGAAATTGATCGATCATCTATCGTTATGTGAAGTTATGGCACGAACAAGAGGTGGTAGCGTTGCACGAAAGCGTTAACGACTAACAAAAGATAAGCAACATGTGAATGCTCAAGTACCTATAGTCGATGATCACGAGGAGCCTCAAGAGGTCATGTTAGATGGTGTTGTAAACCCTCAAGCACCAAGGTCGTTTCTAGGAGGCCCTGAGGATTTGTCGGTCCTTAGGAATTTTTCAGACCATGTTGCAACCTGCTTATGGAGTGGTGAGGTAATTAATGTTGTTGGATTTTTTTAATTTGATGTTTAATAAACTTTTATAATGACAAGATCATAAAACATTAGGATCGTGGTGAGCTTAAGATTGTCAATCATGGAAGAAAAGTAAAAAGTTTTGTCATCAAGCACCACCAAATATAAAAATTGGTAGATAAGTCTGGCTTAGCATCACTTCTAGTTTGCAACTACCAGATGGTGGATAAAGGTCTTGTGTCTGCATTTGTTGAGTGATGGCATCCAGAGACAAGCTCATTCCACTTGCCAATAGGAGAGATGACCATCACTCTTGATGATGTGTCATGCTTATTGCACCTACCAATTATTATATATTGATAACTTAACAAAAATAATTGATTGTTCAATTACCTCTTTAGTGTTAAATACACCACTATAGTCCATAGTCTTATTTGTTGTTCAATTGGTTGATATATTCCTCACCTCAGACATTTTCCTAAATGTATTTCATGTGCACATATAAATAAAAATAAAATATTAAATAAATAAAAATATAATGAGAGATAAAAAAAATATAACAATTGTACTAAAAACAAAAATATAGTATTTTAGGAATAATAAAATTTTTATTCCAGAAAATATTTTCCATAATATTTAATTCTGTAGCCTCCGAAAATGTTTTGTTACATAATTACGGAAAAGTACTTTCCATAATACCAAAGTTACTGTTACGGAAAGTTCTTTCCGGAATTATATAAAAATGTTCCAGAAAATACTTTCCATAATATTAAATTCTTATTCCGAAAAGTATTTTCCAGAAATGTTTTGTTACATAATTCCGGAAAGTACTTTCCATAATATTAAAGTTACAATTACGGAAAAATCTTTTCGGAATTATATGAATAATAATTTTACTATTCCGGAAAGTACTTTCCGGAATGCTAAAAAACTTATTTTACATTCCGGAAAGTACTTTCCATAATATTAAAGTTACTATTACGGAAAGTTCTTTCCGGAATTATATGAACAATAATTTTACTATTCCGGAAAGTACTTTCCGGAATGCTAAAAAACTTATTTTACAAGCGCATGACACATTTAACTTACCCGTTTCTTTATCTCTTCATCCACCACCGGCGTCTGCGATCAAACCTGTTGTGCATAAGTAATGTTAAATAAGTTTAAAAAAATTGTAAATATGAAATGTAATTTAATATATTAATTTTGTACCTTGTATTGAATGTAGAAGATAATGATGATTGAATGAAAAATTAGGGTTTAAGAAAAAATAGAGTGGAAAGTGAAAAATAAAATTTAAAAGATAGAAAGATAAAATTGATTATGTTGATTGTAAAAGAAGAAAAATCAAGAATGAAAAATGAAAAAAAATAAAATCATTAAAAAATGACTAGAGTGATAAAAAAGGAGAATAAGAAAAAGAAGAAGAAAGAAGAAGAAGAAGAATGATAAAAGAAGGAGGTGAATAAAACAATTTTAAAAATAAAAATTTAATTAGAAGGATATTTTAGGAATTTAAAAAATAAAATAAAAAAAGAAATTGGAGATGTATTTATAAAAGATAGGAGGTGTATATATCATCGGCCTTTGAATTCTGCTTTCTCATTCTAACGTAAAAGCCCAATTCTTCTCTCATCATTGTTGTTTTGGGCATTAAAAGCTACTATATCGGGCCATAACTATAAAGGGATATGAGATGTAGCATAAAATAAAGTTGTGATTTTATTTTTCTAAATAAATAAGGTAGATGATAAACACACCCCCACTCTCGTATAAACGCACATCCTTTTTTTAAAAAAAATATATAAAATATCTAAATTACCCTTTAAAAAAAATGAAATTCTTAAATTTACACATCCTTTCCCCGCACCTCCCTTCCCCGCACCCCCCTTATCTTGTATCTGCATGTAAACTTTAGTCTGGAACGGCACCAGAACGGGCCGTTCTGCAAGAAGAACGACCCGTTATGCTTTCAGAACGGCCCGTTCTGAAAGCAATACGGCCCGTTCTGCGAGCAGTACAGGCCGTTCTGAAAGCAGTACGGGTCGTTTTGCTTGCAGAACGAGCCGTTCTGGGGCCGTTCTGTTGCAGTACAGGCCACCGCGTCACTTTTAAAATGGCTACCTTATGACTGATTTTAAAAGTCATTTTTGTACTAGTGTTTCTTTCCATAGAACAAGTAAGAGTCTTTCTCTTACAAGACCACCTGCTGACATTGCGCACCGTCTTCTTTCTCTTTGTGGCACTCCTCTTCTTCTTCTTTTTTCCCGCACCTCGCACACCCCTCTTCTTTCTCTTTCTGACACTCCTCTTCTTCTTCTTCTTACTGTTACGGAAAGTTCTTTCCGGAATTATATAAAAATTTTCCGGAAAATACTTTCCATAATATTAAATTCTTATTCCGGAAAGTATTTTTCGGAAATGTTTTGTTACATAATTCCGGAAAGTACTTTCCATAATATTAAAGTTACTATTATGGAAAGTTCTTTCCGAAATTATATGAACAATAATTTTACTATTCTGGAAAGTACTTTCCGGAATGCTAATGACTGTAAAAGTACTTTCCGGAATGCTAATGATTGTAAAAGAGCCTTTCTTATGCTGGTTATGGTGGGGCTAGTCCTTTTTTTCTATTCAGAATGACTGTAAAAGTATATTACTTAATGACATTGAGCAGAAAGAGACTTTGGGAAGAAGAGGAGTGTGGAGTGTGGGGTGCGGGGAAGGGAGGTGTAAATTTAAGAATTTCATTTTTTTTAAAAAGGATAATTTAAACATTTTATATATATTTTTTAAAAAAGAGGTGTATTTATACGAGAGTGAAAGTGTGTTTATCATCGGCCAATAAATAATCTGAATCAATCCACACAGCCACACCTTTTAACAGAGATGGATAAAAGGGCCCACTTGGCTATGTGGCAAGGGTGATCTGGCCCTCAAGTCTTTGAATTATTTTTTTCCTTAAAATTATATTATTCAATTATTATTCATGAGAATAAGACGTGACGAGTTCTCTAAATATTTTCAAGACAAACAAATATAAATAAACACCAGCAAGCAAGTCGAAGAAGGCAACGATATTTTTATTTATTTATTTATTTATCGAAATCAAATTTACGGAGAATTTTACATACTTTGTTTAATCAACTGAGTTCAATAGACTTTCTAACAAAGGCTACATGCTGAAATAATTGAATTAAACATTTTTTTTTTGGACAAAGACAACGGTATTTACTTTAAAAAAATTAATAAAAAGTTAACCGTCTTGGAAAGTTCTCTTGTACTATTTGTTCTCCTCTTTTTTAAAAATAGAAAAATTAATCAAATTCCAGCCTATTAGGTTTTTCTCTCTACAAGATAATGTTGTGTTTCTTATAAAAAATAATACTAATTTATATAAAAAAATTATCAATACACCGAGTATATATAAAATAAATATTCTCTTCGTAATTTATTATATACTTAAGATTAATAAGTAAATTTTAGACGACTTAGTCATTAATACTTATATTAATCAATATTGATATAATATAATATTATTAAATCTCTTGGAAAATAACTTTATAATAAAATTTGAATAACACTAATTCTATATCACGAAATTAATAAGATAATTATATTTTTAAAACATGTATTAAAGTGTTTGATTATGCTATTTATGTATAAAAGAATCTACATTGTAAAATATTAATTTCTAAGATGTTTTCTTATTTTAAAATATTGAGTTTATGTTTAAATATAATATAAAAGTAATTCTTTTATAGAATTTTTTTATTAAAGTAATAAATAAAAAAATAAAAAACATTTTTTTATATAAAGAATCTCTTAAAAGTTTTTTAAACCTTGTATTTAAACACAGGGATGGATTTACATTAGTAAGAGTGGGAGCAAATGTCCCCACTAATATTTCACATTTTCTTAATTATATATATATATATATATATAATATTTTAATTGTTCACTTTATATATTTAATATATTGTATATTAATATTTTATTTACTTTTTTATTTTAATAAACAATTTTTTGCACTTTTTTTTTCAAAATTATTTTTTAATTTTGTTATTAATATAATGTATTTTTAATGAAAACTCCTTTCTTTATAATAATTAAAGATAACATAATATAATTTATTAAAAAAATTTAAGTTTTTAATTTTAATTTTTGAATCCTTTTAATTTTATATGTTATAATTATTAGTGTATTTATTTATTTATTTTTATTTTAATTATGAAAAATTATCAAATTAATCATTGTAAATAAATAGTAAATAAAACAATTACCATACAATATACAATTAAAAATTAAGAAAATATATTGTTCATTTCAACATTTGTACTTCACTTTTGTTAATGAATATATATACTATTAAAAAAGGATACTCATCTTTTAAGTACACAAATTTTAAACTAATATATTCTTATAATTACTTTTAAATTAATTTTGTCTATTATTTATTTATTTTTCTCTTATTTTTACTTGATCATAATATTTATTAGTATCTAATTTTTTTACACTTTAAATAACAATTTATTATTTTTTTTTTTAAAGATAAAGGACGATATATCTTTTTTTTCCTCTAATTTTTATAAAAATATTTTTTTTATGAATATCATAATAAATAAAATAATGAAAAATAAATAGTTAAATAATTATTTAATTATATATTATAACTATAATAAAATAATTTAACTTTTTAATTTATATTTTATATTAAATAATTAATAGTATAAAATTATATATTTGGTTAAGTTGTTCTCGCAACTTAAAATTTTTAGATCTAAAAGTGTCTAAACAAGTGATTGATTTCTGACGCATAGCTAAAGCTAAGCAATAATTCAGTAGACCGAAACAAGTTCTTAGTCAACATTGCACTTTTATTAAGAGTGGATAATATTTTTCTCTTAGGCCTTACTTAGTTCTACAAGTACGGGAATAATAAAATTGTCTTTAAGGAATGCCCTACGGATAAATTTGATTTTTTCTTATCATACTCAGACATGATGGGATGTGAGAATCACACATTAATCAGTAGTTTGTTTAAATTTTTTGTTTTCCCCAGCACCAGAAAATGGATAAATTAAATAACAGTACTAATCTTTATGTAAATTTAAGGATATTCCTTGTTATATATCAATTCAATATATTTATATAAAAAAAACAGCTCAAAATATATAAGGTTAGGTTCTTCAATGTCTCGATTAATTAATCATTGATAAAATAAATATTTTGTACCATTAATACAGTTATAATAAAAAAAAATAGTAATTTAATTTTTTACACTTAGTCAAAAGAAAATTTTTATTATTCTTAATAATTTTATCTGAGTCAAATATAAATTTCTATGAAAGTAACACCCAACGAAATAATCTTAACTAAGACTCCTTTAATAACAAATATTTAATCGTTTCATGGTCAATGTAAACAATAATTTAGATCCAGTCATACAAGGGCAAATAATTTCCAAGACACACAATGAGTAGCAATTATTTTTGTAGTAACAGAACCAATTTGGTTCTCAGAGAACCTTGCTACTTGCTAGCATAGTATATGACACGAAAAATTTCTCATTTCTATATCCAAAACAACTCTTATAGCATAATAAATTGCATCACACATAAGTTTAAAAGACACGTGGTCTATAATACAAATGTATAAATATATATGTAATTTTTTTTATAAAAAAAGTAAATTCATATAACTCTGCACGGTTTATAATATTGAAGATTTTGGGCTAATAAGTTTTGATCCACAAAATTTTTTAAACTAATTTATAATTAGGAGTTGCAGGCAATTTTTTTAGCACTGGAAATATTTAAAAAATTTATACTCCAGAATATAATTTTAATGGTAATGGATTATTCCATATAGATATTTTGTATGAATGAATATTGTTTTGCTACCTATCACCAAACTAAATAATAATAATAAATGGCACTCTAGCCCTAGGTGTGTTATGGTATGCACAATCTTAATTGGCAATTGGCAATTGGCAATATAGACATCTGATAGTTACGTACACTTTACAGACATAGTGACTGCAGCGTCTTAGGTGCCTTCTGCTCATAATAAATGTGTAGAGCGTTTGAATTTATAATTTAATTTATTTTTATTTGAATTTAGGAAACTTTAGTCAAGGAATAATCTGTGAGTTTATGTATAGACTAAAGAGTGTGAGGTAGTGAGTTGGTGCAAGGTTAGTGGATACTAGGGAATGATATTTAAGGCTTTCTTTGATAACAGAATCTCATAAGTTTATTCTCAAAGAAACCTAGAGAGAGATTTTAGAGAGAAAGACTCTGGTTCGTGAGCTTCTTTCTCTCTCAAACTTCTTTATTTGAATCTTCTTCTCCCCTAGGTCACTAATTTCTTCTTTCCTTCTTGAAATTCAGGCGGAGAAGCTGGTCCTGGAAGATTGAAGTCCGTGGGTTGAGTTCGGAGGAAAATCTTCTTCTCCTTCCTTTTCTTGGTCATTTTGAGTCAATCTTCAGGCGAGGGAAGCTAGATTGTAGACTTATTGGTTATATGTGAGTTTAGGAACTCATTTGGAACGAGAATGTTGAGAATCATTGATTGATTTGAAGAATTTCTAATTTTTCGGGGTTTCGGGAAAAATTGGGAATTTGGTGATTTTGATGCATTGGGTAGTTGCATGTTGAATTTGAAGTTGTTTTTGAGTTGTATGAAGTTTATGCATTTCATTTCATGGATTGTATGTGTTTGAGTTGATTGATTTTCAGGTTTTTGAAGAAAATTTTGAAGTTTTGATGGTTGACTGTTTGAAATTGCGTCGGGCACAGTTCTTGGCGCCTGACATGCATTCATCAAGGACTACCATGGTCTAATCACGCCGGGCGCAAGGTTAGTCGCACCGAGCGCGATTGAGAATAGGGTGTCTCTCGATGAATCACGTCGGGCGTGAGGGGAACCACATTGGGCGTGATATTAGATAGTGGCCCAAAATTTGGGTTACTGGTATTGTGCCAAGCGCGATCTGAGCGCGCCGAGCATAGAGACTCCTTGGGGGTCTCTACTTGGGGTGGCACCGGGTGCAGAGTGAGCGCGCCGGGCGTGAGACCCTTGTGAGGTCTCTGCCTGATTTGTGCTGAGCGCAAGTTGGGCACGCCGGACTTGCGAGACTCTTGGAAGTCTTTGCCTACCACACGCTAGGCGTGATGATGCTACGCTACGTGAGAGAGCTTTAGAGATCTCGAGTTAGGCTCAGGTCGGGCGCGAGTTTACTTGCATAGGGCGTGAATGTGTTTGATTCCATGATTATGAAAATGTTGAATAATGTGGTATGATGAGAAGATATAGTTAAGTATTGGACCATAGTTGTGTATTGGTGTAGAAATGTCGTATGTGTGATTGGAATGAGTTACTTTGTTGCTAAAACATGTTGTTAAACATTGTTGAGGAGTAGTTATGCTGTTAAAGTTGTGAGTTGACCACGTTGTTTAAGTTGAAAAGTTGATTGTGTTGTGATGACAAGTTATTGATCACTAGGACTAGGGAAAATGTTTTCAAAGTTGCTCATCTCATTGTGCGGATTGAGGTAGTTGTGGTGCTCTAAGAGACCAATTTGTTGAAAACCCTTCTTGGGAAGTTGCCCATTGGAGTGGATGATGTGTTGTTCTCATCTAGGACTTGGTTGGTTCCATGTGTGGGCAAAGTCGAGGCACACGTGTACAAAGCGACCATGGTATAGGGTCAGGTCAAGCTATACCGATTACAAGCGGCCAAACTTGAGTAAAATATGAAGTCAGAAACTTAGTTCCTAACCGAGTATCGGAGGGTTGTAGTATTTGGAGGATAGTCGGTAGGCTAATCCCACAGGTGGCTTAGTTGAGCTAGCTAATGTCGTGGTAGGCCTAAACCGAGTTGTTCTATCCTGACAGAGTACTATACTTCTTTGTTTAAGTGGCAAAGTCTGAGAAATTGTTATCGTGTTATGGATTGGTATCCAAATTTGTTGTTTACCTAGCAAGCCCCAAAAGGTTCTTTGTTGTTGGTTTGGTAGAGCCTAGCCACTTAGACTGCTCACCCATGTTGTAGGAGATCTCCGAGTTGAAATGCGTGACGATGCATAAGTTGTTGATGTGTTGATTTAGTTGCATATCAGTTGTGATGTTGTGAAGATGTGATTAAGTTGGGTGTTGTTATGTGTTGAACGTTGAACTGTTGAAAATGTTGCTTTTGTTATTGAAGTTGTAAGTTGTTTATATCTATATGTTGATTATTTTCACTAGCTTACCCTTGCATGTTTCCATGTTATTTGGACTGTGATAATCATACTATGTATGGGAGCAGAGCAGGGATAGGTTGGAGAGTAGCAGTAGTGTCACAGGTGGTGACTGGAGCTGATCTTTTGTGTAGGCTACCTTGGGGTAGCATTTTATTAGTATTAGATATACTTTGACTTGTTGAGCCTCATGCTGAATATATATATATATATATATATATATATATATATATATATATATATATATATTCTTTTATGTATGTATATTCTACTCTTATGTGTAAGATAATTATGTCTCATGTGAGAAATATGTAATATATAAAGGGACTAATAAATAAATAATTAAATAATTAAAGACTAAATCATAAATAGGTTTAATGGAGCATTTATGAGAATAATTGTTATTTGATGGAAATAACAATCTTTAGGGGTTATAAATATCCACTAATGTGAGACAAGGTCCACACCCCTGACAGAAAGTATTCTCTCAAACCCTAGCCATCACGAAAGATAGAGAGAGTAGAAAGAAAAGTCAAAGGGAGTGAAATCTTGGTTCTCTTCAAGAAGATTAAAGCACTCTAAGGATCAAAGGAGTTTTTCTACAATGGAGAAAGGTACACACTTTCTTATTATTATGTGAGTATCATGAATTTCAAAGATCCTTTAATTTTTTATAATTGATGTATTAGAAAAACATAGAACTTACATGTGGTATCAGAGCATGATTTTGAAATTGAATGATTCTCCGTGAATGATATGTGTTGTAAAATTGTATAATTCTCCATGAATGTTATATATATATACATATATAACGATTTTGCAATGATCCAGAAGACATTGTCAAATTAAGAAATTTCAAGCAATTTTTTTTCTCACCGGAAGTGATATAATTGTACAACAATGAAAAATAAAAGAATATTTTTTCTCACCAGAAGTGAGATAATTGTGCAACAATGAAAATAAAAGGATATTTTCTCACCCCGAAGTGAGATAATTGTACGACAATGAAAATAAAATAATATTTTCTTCACCTGAAGTGGGAAAATATTATGAAAAGTGAAAAGAAAAAGGATAGATAAATAAACGAATATTATATTTGATCCTTTGAGTACCACCGGAAGTGGAATAATTCTATCAAGGTCATTGTTGCAATATTATGTTTAATTTTTCGCTGCATGTTGTTTGTTTTGGATCATGAATGTAATTCTTAATTTTAAATTATGATCAATATATTAAATCTCACATTATCGAAATCCTAATGGCAATCGCAAAAGAATTATTTTCATGAAATCGAGTGATTGAAAGAAAGTTTCCTTTTTTGAAATGCATGAATTAATATTTCAAATTGGAAAGAATTGATTTTTTTCTTTTAGTAAAATTTTGGAATTCGTGACTGCGCATTCTACCCTTATGTATTTCAACGTAAAAATTAATATTTCAAATTGGAAATAATTGATTTTTCCTTTTAATTAAATTTTGGAATTTGTGACTGCGCATGTTACCATCATGTATTTCAACGTAGAATTTCAATGTTCTCAATTTCTAAAGTATGAAGTTTTATTTTACTTTCTTTTATGAAATTCATGAATGACTTTAAATTGAGACTAGTAAAGTTTTTATATACCTGGAATTAATTGTATGATGAATTTGTTAGTCACCAAAGTGGCCATATTTTATATTTATTTAATTCAAAATTAATGGTGATTTAATTCAATTACCCATAGAATAATGGATGCTAAATAAAATAATTGTTTGTTTATGGGTATATTGAAATTCATTATTATAAGATATTTATGTATCGCCCAAAGGTTGATTAGTTGTTCTCATAATTAATGAATATAATTGTGTGTGACTTATATGTGCTATTAAATTATTTATATACCCAAAAGTATTAGATAATTTTAATTGGTGCATATTTAGTTGCAAAATAATGATTAAATTTATTAGCATCATTATGTTTGTATGTTGTGTGTTGATGTATCACCCAAAGGAGAACATCAATATACTATTGATTGATGTTTGTATATATTATATGTGTAGCATGTGCTTTATATCTCAAAACACTCATGTGAAATTTTATTATAAAGTATTTGTTCCTAATTCACTGAATTCTCTTGTAGCGTCTGTTCCAATTTTAATAGGCTTAACTTCTTTGACTGGAATGAGCAAGTCTAATTTCACCTCGGTGTATTGGATTTAGACCTTGCTATATTGGAAGAGAAACGTGCTGCTATTATTGATTTTAGTAGCGATGAAGAGAAAACCTATTATAAAGTTTGGGAAAAGTCTAACAGATTTTGCCTAATGTTCATGAGAATGACTGTTACTGACAGTATTAAGACAACTCTTCCCAAAACTGAAAGTGCTAAAGATTTATGGGATTTATGGGAGAGTGCTCTCAAACAACTGATAAGTCTTTTGCTGAGACACTAATGAATACATTAACCACCATGAAGTTTGATGGTTCATGTACTATGTATGAGCATGTCATTCAGATGACAAATATTGCAGCAAGACTTAAGTCTTTTAGAATGACTATGAATGAGAACTTCCTTGGGAATGTTCTGCTTTCTTGTGGCATAAACGTTTAGGTCACATTTCTAGAGAAAGAATGGAAAGATTAATAAAAAAAATGAAATTCTTCCAAATCTAGATTTTACGGATCTAAATATTTTTGTGGATTGTATTAAAGGAAAACAAACAAAACATACAAAGAAAGGAGCTACAAGAAGCACTCAACTTCTTGAGATTGTGCATACCGATATATGTGGTCCATTTGATGTCAATTCTTTCGGAAAGGAAAAATACTTCATTACCTTCATAGATGACTATTCACGTTATGGTTATGTTTATCTATTGCATGAGAAATCTCAAGCAGTCGATGCCTTGGAAATTTACTTGAATGAAGTAGAAAGGCAATTAGACAAAAAGGTGAAAGTTATAAGATCTGATAGAGGTGGTGAGTATTATGGAAGATATAATGAAACTAGGCAACACCCAGGTCCATTTGCTAAACTTCTTCAGAAATGTGGCATTTGTGCTCAATATACAATGCCAGGTACACCACAACAAAATGGTGTATCAGAAAGGCGTAATAGAACATTAACGGATATGGTTAGGAGTATGTTAAGCAATTCAACTTTACCCATATATTTGTGGATGTATGCCTTGAAAACTGTTATGTATTTGTTAAATAGAGTTCCTAATAAGGCAGTTTCAACGACACCTTTTGAACTGTGGACTGGTAGGACACCTAGTTTAAGGCACCTACATATTTGGGTTGTCAGGCAGAGATAAGGATTTATAATCCACAAGAAAAGAAATTGGATGCAAGAACAATCTGTGGATATTTCATTGGTTATCCAGAAAAATCAAAGGGATATATGTTTTATTGTCCTAATCATAGTATAAGACTTGTTGAAACTGGAAATGCAAGGTTCATTGAAAATGGTGAAGTCAGTGGGAGTACAATTCCACAGAAAGTGGAAGTCAAAGAAGTTAGAATGCAACTTCCTTTGACTTATGCCTTTGGCAATAAAGTAAGTGTTCCTCTAACTGTTGTGTTAAACAACAATGAAGAAGAACAACACAATAATGAACCCATGATTCATAATGAACCTATTGTAGAACAACCACAAGAAATAGTATTAAGAAGGGCACAAAGAGAAAAAAGACCAACTATTTCAAATGACTATATGATATATCTACATGAGTTAGAAACTGACTCAAATATTAATGAGAATGATCCAGTTTCGTTTTCACAAGCTGTAAGTTGTGATAATTCTGAAAAGTGGTTAAATGCCATGAAAGAAGAATTAAAATCCATGGAACAAAATGATGTTTGGGACCTTGTAGAATTTCCAGAAGGTTGCAAGAGAGTTGGTTGTGTGGAAGATCGTATGTAAAGGATTTTGATGATGCCAAAGAAGTTAAAGAAAACAAGAGGTCAAGTTAAAGCAAGGTGATCAAGAAACAAAAATCTCAAAATATTTTAGATAAGTCTTGTCAACCTAGCTTAATATGTAAAAAGAAATCTTTAGAAATATTGCATAAAGTTCTTGGCCATTTAAAATAAAGAATTTCAAAGAAAACCCAAATATAATTTTTTTTTTAAATAAGTTTTTGAAAATAGAAGTTTTTCTAATCCTAAGTTTTAACAGTCTGGTAATCGATTACTAGTACATGTAATCGATTACCAGAGGATGGAAACTCATATGTTCAAAATTGACTTATTAAAACGTGCTTTGGTAATCGATTACCCTTTTCCTGTAATCGATTACCAGAAGATATAAACTTCAAAATTTGAATTTAAATTTTACAACGTTTCAATCATTTTGAACTTTAAACCGTTGTAATCGATTACCAAGTCTTGTAATCGATTACCAGAGCCTATTTTCTAAAAAATTTTAGAAAGTCACAACTCTTCATGAAAAGTCATGACCTATGAAACAAACATCTATAAATGCCAATAATTTTTCAGAAAAAGGTTACGAACTCAATTGTGAAAAATTATCTTTACAATCACTTGGCCAAAATCATTTGCAAATATTATCTAAAGAGTTCTACAAGATCAACAAAGTGTAAAATCTACTCTTCAAAGAGAGTTGTTCTACTTCATTCATTTCATCTATTGATCTGTAAAAGGAGAAAGTGTTGTTCTCCTTGGTGGTCTGTGATTCTCAACACAAGGAAAGAGAATTCCTAAGTGTTGGAGAATTTGAGTCTTGTAAAGGTTACAAGCATAGTGAAAAATCTCAAGTGGGAGACTTGAGGACTGGATGTAGGCAAGGTTGGTCGAACCAGTATAAAATCAAGTTTGCAATTCTCTTTCCCTATACTTTTAATTTTGATTGTGAAGTTTTTGCATCATTACATTCAAATTGTTTATGATATTGAATTTATAAGAAAGAAGTTAGAAAAACTTAAAAAGAGAAGAAAAATTAGATAACTTAATTCACCCCCCCCCCCCTCTTAAGTTATACGAGGCTACTTGACTAACAGGTTGTAAGTGGGTCTTTAAGACTAAACGTGACTCTGATGGCAACCTTAAAAGGTACAAGACTAGACTTTTTGCTAAGGGTTTTACTCAAAAAGATGGCATTGATTACAAAGAGACTTTTTCACCCGTCTCACGAAAAGATTCCTTTAAAATTATCATGGCATTAGTAGCCCATTATGACTTGGAGCTACATCAAATGAATGTGAAAACCGCCTTTCTAAATGGAAATTTGGAGGAGAATGTTTACATGGACCAACCAATGGGGTTCTCGGTTGAAGGAAAGGAACACATGGTGTGCAAATTAAAGAAATCAATATATGGACTTAAGCAAGCTTCCCGCCAATGGTATTTAAAGTTTAATGATACCATTGTTTCCTTTAGATTTAAAGAAAACATTGTTGATCGATGCATATATTTGAAGGTCAGTGGGAGTAAAGTTATATTTTTAATTCTATATGTTGATGACATCTTGTTTGCAACTAATGATCTTGGTTTTCTTCATGAGACTAAGAAGTTTCTCTCTAGTAACTTTGAAATGAAAGATATGGGCGAGGCAAGCTATGTGATAGGAATAGAAATATTCTGAGATAGATCACAAGGACTGATAGGCTTGTCTCAGAAAACATATATCAATAAAGTACTAGAGAGATTCAGGATGGAAAAGTGCTCAGCATCGCCTATTCCAATTCAGAAAGGAGACAAGTTTAGTCTCACTCAATGTCCTAAAAATGACTTGGAACGAAAACAAATGGAAGCAATTCCGTATGCATCAGTTGTTGGGAGTATCATGTATGCTCAGATCTGTACTCGACCAGATATAAGTTTTGCAGCTGGAATGTTAGGAAGATACCAAAGTAATCTGGGAATGAAACATTAGAAAGCTGCAAAGAAAGTTTTGATATACTTATAGGGAACAAAGTGTTACATGCTTACATATAGGAGGTCTAATCACCTTAAGGTGATTGGATATTCAGATTTTGATTTTGCTGGATGTGTGGATTCAAAAAAATCCACTATTGGCTATGTATTTCTTTTAGCTGGAGGAGCAATATCATGGAAAAGTGTAAAACAAACAATTGTTACTTCATCGATTATGGAAGCTAAATTTGTAGCATGTTTTGAGGCTACAATTCAGACTAATTGGTTGTAGAACTTTATTTTAGGGCTTGGAATTGTCGACAGTATTGCCAAGCCGCTGAAAATGTAATTTGATAATTCTGCAGCAGTATTTTTTTTTAAGAATGACAAGTACTCTAAGGGTGCTAAGCATATGAAATTAAAGTACTTTGTCGTGAAGGAAAAAGTTTAGAAACAAAGAATGTCAATAAAACATATTAGCACAAACCTTGTTATAGTTGACCCTTTAACAAAGGGATTACTGCCCAAAACATTTATTGAGCATGTTAAAAATATGGGCATTATTGTTACTAATGATTGTTGAGTATTATGTTTATTTGATATTAAGTAATTGACATTTTGAGCTCATTAATGATATGTTTTTGAGTACCTGTTTTCTATGGTTTTATGCATATTTGTGTTAGAGTAATGTAAACAAGTGTTATCTTGAATAAAGATATAATGTTGGACCAATTATGTGCTCCTTATTAACAATCATATTAAGAAGAAGACTCGTTTGTAGTACATGGAAGGGACTATGTCGATTAAACTGATGTACAACCGCCATGACTCAAATTATTTCATATTTTTAAATATGAAATTATGATGAACCCAATGTATAAAATGATTTAGCCATTTTAATGCGCATTATGTTAAATTTATTTATTTATTTATTTGTCCGTTGTGAGAAATGTCACATGAGTCAAGTGGGAGAATGTAAGATAATTATGTCTCATGTGAGAAATATGTAATATATAAAGGGACTAATAAATAAATAATTAAATAATTAAATACTAAATGATAAATGGGTTTAATGGAGCATTTATGAGAATAATTGTTATTTGATGGAAATAACAATCTTTAGGGGTTATAAATATCCACTAATATGAGACAAGGTCCACACCCCTGACAGAAAGTATTCTCTCAAACCCTAGTCATCACGAAAGATAGAGAGAGTAGAAAGAAAAGTCAAAGGGAGTGAAATATTGGTTCTCTTCAAGAAGATCAAAACACCCTAAGGATCAAAGGAATTTTTCTACTATGAAGAAATGTACACACTTTCTTATTATTATGTGAGTATCATGAATTTCAAAGATCCTTTAATTTTTTATAATTGATGTATTAGAAAAACATAAAACTTACATTATGTAATACTGTTTTTGCAGTGTGACGGCTAGGCGAGTCTTTACAAATAGGATCCAACATAATAATTTCTCCATGCACTGAATCAATTATTCCTTGCATAAAGAGAAAAAAAAATGCAAAAAAAGAGAAAGAAAAGTCAAAATTGAAGTGGGCTTTGGGAAATTTACACATGGCATTGAATATGTTACGGATGTGTGTGTGGGTTCGTGATTGTGAAACTGTTTCTCTTTCTTTGCGTAAAGACGATTGTGAAATGTTTCTCCATTACAGATTGTGAGGTTTTTGTCGGTACTTTAGTAAATTCTAAGAAAATGAAACAACTCCTATATATAGTACCGCCAAGAAACATTTAATTAGTATGAGACTCAGAGTTATATAATTCAAACAATAATTATGTTTTTTTTAATATAGAAATTTTATGCTCATTATTGCCATGGGAATAGTTCGAGACTAAAACAAGTCTTTACTAATTATTATTGATAGAGTTATAGGCTATTTTAATTTATCATCAGTTTGGTTTAGTAACGTGAATTGTTATAAATTTATTGGTATTTAGTTTGATTTATACGAATTAAAACAATATTATTAATCTAAAATATAGATAATTTGATTATTATTTTACTTTTACTCACATTTTTTATTTTGACAAAATTTAACATGAATATTCAAAATAATATATAATTTTAATTTAACAAGATCACGTATATTTAACTAAAGTCAAATCCAAACTTAACATAACATAACATAATATAGCATATTTTCACCTTTGGTGATGATAGTGAAAATGATGATAACTATGGTGCAACACTAGTGATGATGATAATATGGCAATAATAATAATATAGTGGTGGTGACAATGATGACCATAATAATAATTATAATAAATATACATATATATATATATATATATATATGATAAAAACAATTATAATAGTGATAACTTGATAATACTTGATAGTTTTATTTGTGAATGAGAATTTTTAAATTTTTTTAATTATGTATATATAAATCTATATCCATCTTCTTATGTAAAATTTTGGTTATATCCTAACATATCTATTTTCATAGAATTAGTATCAATATATGGGATTTTTTGTTCATCTGGAAAGCTTATCCAAAATTCTAGATATGATATCAATTATCATACTATGATTATGTTATTCATTATATATTATTGCAAAGAGACTAACTTTTGCTTTTGATTGCAATGTCTTATTGTCATGTAAGTAACAGTTTTATCAATTAAGTTCTAATATTTTAGGTATATAAATTTACAACGACTAAGAATTTAAATTTACATATAACAAGATACATTTGCACTCTCAAAAGATAGACAAAGATAAAGATAAATAACAAGCTAACTAGTGACGGATCTTCTTGGTGACAGGAAGAGTCACGATTCCCCAAATTTTTTTAAAAACAAAAATTCTATATATATATTTATATGATTATTTTATGAAATGACTAATGAATGATATTATTTTTTTGAATTTTATTATTAAGCATATTTATTTTGAGTAGAGAAAATAAAAAATTCTATTATTTTTTAATTAATTAATATATATATATATATATATATAAATTAATTTAATATTTTCAAATTTTTTATCCAAATTTCACCACTTAACCTTGCACTTGTGGACCTTCTTCATGTATCAAAACTAGGCAAATAAGCTTAGCACTCAAAAATCTAGCCTGGGAACCTTGAGAACAAATTTTACATTATATAAGATTTAATTTACTTGGTCTCACATTATTAAACATTTAAAAAAAAAATAGAACTTAAAGATAAAGAACATCAACATAGAAGAGTAGAATACTATTTAATGGTCTTCTAACATATAATTGTTTAGTCTTATCTACCTTCCAATAAGACTTGTTTTAGAATCTTTAATGCATGCATATACTTTTTTGGCGCATATTTATTTTATGCACCTAGGAAATATTTCACATGAACTATGTAATTATACATAAGTTGACAAAAACCGCCAACAACTCTTATGCATTATTTAATTTGCATTTATTAACACTATATTTCACACTTTACATTTTATACCACCCATTCTATTGCAATAACTTATCTTTAAAGCATGTAACTCTCACTTGAATTTTTTTTTACCACACTCAAGATAACATAGCAACAGGAAGGTTTAGGTTAAGTTTTCACAAAAACTCTAACACTTAAATCAAATTTGAGTTGTTGAAAATTTTCCTCTAATCTACTATGCGGCAGGTTGCAAGTAATGGATGTTCTTGAGAACATTCTTCTAAGAAAGGAAAAGACAATGATCGTTACTTTTCATGTACATGATCATGTAAATATTTATGAATTTACTCAACTTTTCTTTGATTATGTAAAACTAGTTGATTAGCTATTTTACTTCTTTCTTAAAGTCTTTCCTTTAAATCACCAAGTCATTTATCAACAAGTTTTCTAATGAACTTCAACGTGAGTGGAAATTAATTTTTATACATTTAAAATTATGTCATTGTTAAAGAGGAAACTTCAATCTTCCTAGTTTGGATTTCACGTTGTAAGTTTAAAATTATTAATATTTTTCCTATTTATTTTATATTTATAATCATATTTAAATTTTTTTACCTTAAATATTAAATCAATACTAAAAAAACACATACATTTCCATGGAAGTGGTGACACATCTGGGTGAAGACTAATTTTGTATATCACCTTTTATCAAAAATTAGTAAAATTAAAATATTTCGTGTTTCTATATTTTATTTAATAAAAATGTTTTAAAATTATTAATATTTATTATTAATAAAATTAAAAATTTTGTATCTTAAAATATGAAAATCTTGAATTCAAATTTTATTTTTATAAAAATGTTTAATTTTTAATATATATTATTCTTTATTACTTAAAAAAAATTAATCTAAAAAATTATGTACATTAAATCAGATTATCTTATATATATATATATATATATAAATAAATAATAGATGAAGAAATGACAAAATAGACGTCTAAGTTTGTTTGAATTTCTCAAGCCAGCCATGAGAAGGGCGACACGACACCTGTTGATTTTTGCATTAAAGAAATGATTTAAACAAATGTTTTGATTTTTCTATTTTTCTTTAAGTTGTTTAACTCGATCATTTTATTACTAAGATATTTAATACGATTTTCTAATTGTCAAAACATATACCACGTGTTCCGTTTTCCCTGCCAACAACAACATTAGTCTAGTCCAACTAAAAATAGAACATCATTGTCATGCTAATTTTGTCAGTGGGAAAACAAATTGAAAAGACAACATTCCATGTATTTTAACAATCAGAAAAACTACATTGAATTTGATAATAGAGAAATTAAGTTGAATAAATAAACAAATAAAAGAGTTAAAAGAATAATTTTAAAATTTTATTACATATATATATATATATAAACACTGATTTTAAAGAATATTTTTACGTTAATTTACATCTTATAAATACTAATTATCTAACAAAATTACACATGTTTTTAAAATATATGTGATTCTCAATTTAGGTTGACATTAGGGATATAAGTACATCGAATTGAGCCGAGTTTGAATGAATCATATATCTACTCAATCAAAATTTAACAAGTTAGATTGATTCATATTTATGAAGAAAAAAATTTAAATCTAACCCAACCCGATCACGGGCTAGATTAATTAGATTAATATAATTAAATTTATTAATTTTTTAAAAAATTAAATATTTTAAAATAGATATAAATCATTAGATACATTATTATAAATACAATGTTATCTACCTATATAACAAACAATGATAGAAACTAAACTCTAAAATAAATTTATTAATTTGTTACATTATTATTAACTCAAAAAATCAACATTAATTAATATAAAATAAAACTTAAAATAAATATATGGTTATTATGTTATCAACCTAAAATACAAAACTTATTTTTAAGTAAGAATAACAGTAAGTATTATCCTAAACAAATAATCATTCAAATATTATAATAATAATAATTATAATTATAATAATAATAATTATTATTATTATTATTATTATTATTTATATATGACTAGGTTGGGTCGGATAATTGGTTGAAAACACAAAATCCGTTGCCCAGTTCATATAGTGTTAAGTTTTGATCGGATTGGGTTGAATCTAACCCGAACACTGAAAAAATCAAATTCAAACTTATTAGGTCAGTTTGGATCATATCGGGTTTATGGATTACCCATATCTGCTTACATCCTTGATTGACACAAATAATAACGAATTCATGTTGCTTAACCAAGTGATTATACTTCAAATTTTAACTTTTATAAATATAGAAAACTCGAACTCAAAATAGATATATCTACGTATTTAATGTTTTTTATTAAACTTCCAAAAAAAATATCTCGTATTCGACGAAAAATATTTCCTAATAACAAACTAATAATATATTCAATAAATATAAGTGAAGTTTCAAGGAGTTTTACCTTTCAATGAATACACTTGGTTTGTATTTATCATCAACTCGATATTGAGAAAAACTCAAGTCCCACATCGACTAGAGATTAAGCAATTAAATAGTATATAAGTGGAAAATAACCCTCACCTTACAAGCCAGTTTTGTAGGGTTGAGTTAGACTTAAATTCACTATTATAAGATGGTATCAGAGTTATCCTAGATTCTTAAAAATGGTTCACCTACCATTCATTGATACATGCACCATAGGCATGAGGGGATGTATTCAAGTCCCGTCAATTAAAAAAGGGTCACGTACCATTCATTGACACATGCACCATGGACATGAGAGGGTGTATTCAAGTCCCACCAATCCTAGATCATTAAAAAGGGTCAACTACCATTTATCCACGTACCAAAAGGCGTGTATTGGGAAAAACTCAAGTCTCACATCAACTAAAGATTAGGCAATTAAATAGTATATAAGTTGAGTTAAGCTTAAATTCATTATTCTAAGACTCGAACAATATCAAATCAATGGAAATATGCAATTTGTTTGTGATATGGTATCAATTATTATTTTTTGTGATTAAAAAGGTATTTTTAAAATAATTCACTTTTAATAAATATATAGAATGCAGATTGTTCTTATTCATGATGAATTCGGGCATTATGAAATCAATGAAAATATGCAAACTTGTCTGTGATATGGTCCCAGATATTATTATTTGCGATTAAAAAAGCAATTTTTAAAATAATTCATTTTTATGTATTTATGATGAATTCGGGCATTATGAAATCAATGGAAATATGCAACTTGTCTGTGATATGGTCCCAAATATTATTACTTGTGATTCAAAAAGTAATTTTAAAAATATTGTATTTTTAATATATATATATATATATATATATATATATATATATATATGTATTGAATATATTCTCATCGGATAATTGATTAAAAGAAGTGAGTTTTGTCTCTATTTGTAAGAAAATGTTATTTATATATACAGTTAAAAAATCAAACGTGGCAACAGTCATAATAAATTCAGCTAACTTGTGTTATTTTCTTTTAAAAAAATTATATTATCATAAGCATTTGATCATAATCATGAAATATATATTTACACATTTATACATATTATCTATACATTATAAGGCGGATATATGTTTCGGTATTTATCTTTTAATTTTCATTTTTATTATATATTTTTCACAATTCTCATACACTTTATAATTTAAAAAAAAATACCCACTCTTTGTCGTAAATAAAAAATGATTAATTTTTTTTAATCTTTTATCTTATTTCTTAGATTCATTTTAATGTTTAATTTATTAAAATGTACATTTTTGTTATTTACATTGTAACGTAGTTAGTAGCCCAAAACGGGTCGTTCCCAAATTAGAACGAGTCATTTCAAATTACTAAAATAAGGGTGATTTAGTAGCGCAGAATAGGCCGTTTTCAAACTAAAACGGGCCGTTCTGAACTACTAAATAGGCCTATAAATCCTTGTTGGGAACGGGCAGTTCTAAACAGGGTCATTGTGAGTAAAATGCAACCCCAGAACGGGCCGTTCTGGTTTGAGAATAGATCGTTCTGCATGTGAATTTTACACATGACGTTTGAGTGCAGAACGGGCCATTCCGGATTCGAAACGGGTAGTTCTGGCCACTCCAAAATTCTATAAATAGGCCACATGAGGAGAAGGAAGGGGAACTTAGAGAAAGGTTTTAGAGAGAAGTTTTAGAGAGAATGACTATGGGTCTGTGAGCTCCTTTCTTTCCCAAATTTTTCTGTATGATTCTTCTTCTCCTCTAGATCACTAATTTCTTCTGTCTTTTCTTGAAATTCAGACTAGGAAACTTGCTTTGGGAGGATTGAAGTTTCAGGTTGAGCTTCGGAAGAGAATTCTACTTCTTCTCAGTTCTTGGCCATTTTGAGCCAATTTTCAGGTGAGGAAAGCTAGAATGTTTGTCGTTTAGTTGCATGTGAGTTTAGTGACTCAATTGATGCATGAAAGTCGAGGATCCATGGCTGGATCGAAGAATTCGCTCATTTTTTGGGGTTTTGGGAAAGATGGGGTTTTTGGTGATTTTGATGCATCAGATGGGTGCATGTTGATTTTGAGTTTGTTTTTGTGTTGTATGGAGCCTATGCATTGTGTTTTTGTGTTTGCATGTGGCTAGATTTGCTTGTTTGGATGATTTTTTGAACTCTTTGACTGAGATTAGGTTAGGCGCAGGTTGAGCGTGCTGGGCATGGAAGAGCTTAGGGCTCTCGGGTTGGATGTCGGGCGTGATTTTGGTTGCGCTGAGCGTGAGTGGGTTTGATGTTCTTGGATTGAAATTGATGCTCATGCATGTTTAAAGTTGAAGTTTTAGATCATGTATGTATGATATATGATGTATGGTGAGGTGTGATTCATATGTATGCTTGGTAATGATATATATGAATGTTTAAATATGATATGGCATGAGTATATGTTCATATGAGTATGATTATCGATCATGATGGTGGGTAGACCATGTATGATGCATGATGCATTATTGCATGTGATGCCTTATGGCATGTGTATGATTGTTGATCATGATGGTGGGTAGACCATGTATGATATATGATGCATTATTGCATGTAATGTCTTATGGCATGTGTATGATTGTTGATCATGATGGTGGGCAGACCATGTATGATGTGTGATGCATAATTGCATGTGATGCCTTATGGCATGAGTCTAGCCTAGGACTTGAGGATAGACAAAATATTTTTGAATTGGAAGAGCTCACATAGAGTCTCTTGAGAGTGGTGTTTGGATAGGCCACTGATATATGAGAGTGGTGCTCAGGTAGGCCACTGGATTTGGGTGAGAGTGGTGCTCAGGTAGGCCACTGGGTTGGGTGAGTCTCCTTTAAGTCCTTAGCTAGTGTTGGAGTGGAGTATGAGGTCGAGGGTTATTCCCTTAACCAAGTACTTGGGAAGGTGCGTGGATCCTTGTAGATAGTCGGTAGGCGAACTCCACAAGTGAATTGGTAATGCATGCCAAGGTTGTGGTAAGCCTGTACCCAGCTATGCTATACCTGACGGTGGATCTGGACTTCTAATTGTGTAAGTGATATCATCCGAGTAAACCCGAATGAGGATTTTTATCCTGTTTAGCTGTGATCGAGCGGGCGCATTGGGGGTGAAAACAGTTGGGGTGATTTCGATAGGATTGGGATGTCACTTACACTGCTATATTGTTAGGGAGATCTCCTAGGTGTATGCGTGACGACGCATTAGATGATTGATATGCATTGATATCCCTCATGAGTTGCATGTATTGCATGATTGTTATGATGATGAAGTGTATGGTGTTTGACTTCATGTTTGATGAATGGATGATTGATTGAGATGAAAGTTCCTTTGGGACTTGATTTGGATGCATGTTTAGTATATATTTTATTTTGTAATTGTGTGATTGATTTTTGAACTCTAGCTTACCCTTCTGTTTCCATGTGGTGGGACTGCGATGATCATACTTAGTATGGGAGCAGGTTAGGGATAACTTAGAGTTGAGGTGACCGCTGTGAGACAAGGAGTTTGATCCTCGTGTTAGAGTTACCATTTTGGGTAACGGTTTTGTCTGTGCTTGACCTGCACTAGGGAATATTATTTTTGGGATGACTGTACATATATGGTGTTCTATTTTGTATATAGAAACTTAGTTATTTTTATTCTTATCTATACTTACATGTATGAGTTATCCAGCTTAATATTTCTCTTAGTTCACTAATAGTAGTGCGATTCCACTAAGTGTAGAGACCATGGTAGGTCGTTACATATATTTTATATTTGAATCGATTTGTTTTCTTTTAAAACAACAATAATTTCCAATACATATTTTTAATCAATTTTTTTTATTAATTTAAGATGTGAAATTAATAATATTTATATTCACTTGTATAAAAACTATAAAATTGAATTGACATTTGAATCCAAAAAGATTGTAAAACAGTGAAAATCATGTAAAAAATATCTCTCAAATAATAAAAAAAATAATATAAATTTAGATTTTAATTTTTTTAATTGTTTCTTAGACTTATTTTTTTTATGTGATTTATAGTTTTTTTTTTATCATGTTTATGACACTTTTTTAATTTAAATTGCATTTGTGTTTATTAGTTTTCATGAAATTAAATTTAACGAGATAAGTTTAAATCTTAAATCAATAAAGAAATAATTTAAAATCATATTTCATAAATAAAAATAATCAATATTTTAAAGGATCAAATCGACTCAAAATAAGAAAGTAAAAAATAAATTAAATATTTGAAATATAAAGGATTAAAGTAAATTTAAAAATAAGATAAATGATAAAAATATAATTCAATAAAAAAATCACTTATTTTTATTTCAAATCTTAATATTTTTTTATAACTATCTTTTTGAAAATAAATATAGGGACATAAAATAGTTCGTTTAAAATATCTGCTTTTTAAATAAACATGTTAAGAAAACATATATAAATAATTCACTTTTTGTTACATGATATAAATAGCTTTTAAAAAATAGATAAAACTATTTTTTTTTACAAAAAAAAGATAAATTACTTATTCTCTCTCTACATCTATATATATATATATATATATAATTTAATCAAAGATTCAAACATTTTGTAATTTTTTATAAGATATTTCTTTTATATATAAAAAAATGACTCTTTTAACAAATAACAACGTACTCTATATTTGTAACGACCCGTTATGGCTGTCTCACTTCACAATACAATACTAACCGCACATATAAATATATATTGAAGACAGTAATATAATATATGTAACATCATCTCCTGAATATATTTATAAAGTTAATCATTCATACACTGTCAGTGTAAAGTTTTTTACACTAGCAATCAATCATATCTTTTAATTTTTTATTTTATTTTTAGTTCATTAAATAAGCAAATGACATGACACTATTAAAAGATATGATTGGTTGTCAGTGTAAAATAACTTTACACTGGTAGTGTATAAGTGATTAACTCATATTTATATATACACAACTATGTTGCTTGTCTAGCAACTACCTACAAGTATCTACACAGAATGTCTTCCCACAACCAGGAGACTACAAAAATAACATCCAACTTCGAGCATCACCAACTGCTCTACTGCAACTCTTCAACCTATCCCTACTCTGCTCCCATACATAGTATGATCATAGCCGTCCAAACCACATGAAAACATACAAGGGTAAGCTAGTGAAAAGAATCAACATATATTTTAAATAAGCAACTTTCAACATAACAACAATATCATCATTCTCAACAGGGTCAACATACAACACATGGCAACACACAACTCAATCACAGCTTCACAACACAACAACATATATACAACTCATATCAACATCAATTCAACTCATCAACAACTTATGCGTTGTCACACGTTTACAACTCGGAGATCTCCTACAACATGGGTGAGCAGTCTAAGTGGCTAGGTCTTACCGAACCGACAACACAAAACCTTTTTGGGCTTGCTAGGTAAACAAAAAATTTGGATATCAATCCACAACACGATAATGATTTCTCTGACTTTGCTACTTAAACAATGAAGTATAGTACTCTGTCAGGATAGGACAACTGAGTTTAAGCCTACCACGACATTAGCTAGTTTAACTAAGCCACCCATGGGATTAGCCTACTAACTATCCTTCAAATACTACAACCCTCCTATACTCGGATAGGAACTAAGTTCCCAACTTCGTACTTTACTCAAATTGGTCGCTTGTAATCAATATAACTCGACTTGGCCCATATACCGTGGTCGCTTCATACACATGTGCCTCGACTTTGCCCACACACGGGATCAACTAAGTCCTAGAGGATAACAACACAACGTCCACTCCAAGGGATAACTTCCCAAGGAGGGTTTTTTAACAAATTGGGCTCTCAGAACACCACAACTATCTTAATCCACACAATGGGATGAGCAACTTCAAAAACATCTCCTCTAGTCCTAGTGATCAACAACTCATCATCACAACTCAATCAACTTACAACTCAACAGCACAACTCAACTTGACAACTTAAACAACACACAACTTTTCAACTCATCATCTAAATCAACTTTCAACTTAAACAACGTAGTCAACTTACAACTTTTAACAGCACAACGACTCCTCAACAATGTTTAACAACATGTTTTAGCAACAAAGCAACTCATTCAAATCATGCGTACGACATTTCTACACAAATACACAACTATATCTTCTCATCATACCACAACATTCAACATTTCTTAATCATAGAACCAACACATTCACTCTCGACGCAAGTAAAATCACGCCCAGCCTGAACCCAACCCGAGAGCTCTAAAGCTCTTTCACGCTCGACGCACTTGAAGGCAAAGACTCTCAGGAGTCTCTCATGCCTGGCGCACTCGACTCGCGCCCGACGTAAAATCAGGCAGAGACCTCATAAGGGTCTCACGTCCGGCGCACATTCCCTGCGCCTGGCATCATCCCAGGTAGAGACCCTGAAGGAGTCTCCACGCCCGGCGCACTCAGATCGCGCTCGGCCATATCAATAACCAAAAACCTAAGGCTAACATCTGATATCGCGCCCGACGTGAATTCATCCAGAAACTCTTAGTCTCAATCACGCCCAGCGCAACTACCCTCACGCCTGGCGTGAGTTGAAACTGAGTGCTTTTTGATGAATGCGCGCCTGACGCTAAAAACATGTGCCTGACGCAACTTCAAATAGCCAACCCCAAAACCTTAAAATTTCTTCAAAAAGCTGAAAATCAGAAGATTTCCTCCACATGCAATCCAAGCAATGCAACACATAAACTCCATACAACTCAAAATCAACATGCAACCACACCGTGCATCAAAATCACCAATTTCCCAATTTTTCCGAAACCCCGAAAATGAGAAGTTCTTTAAATCAATCAATGATTTTCAACATTCTTACTCCAAATGAGTTACTAAACTCACATACAACCAATAAGTTTACAACCTAGCTTCCAAAACAAGCTTCTTCGCCTGAATTCAAGAAGAGAAAAAGGAATTAGTGACCTAGGGGAGAAGAAGATTCACATTGAGAAGTTTGAGAGAGAAATGAGCTCACGGACCAAAGTCCTTCTCTCTAAAATCTCACTCTAGGTTTATTTGAGAATGAGCTTATGAAGCTATGTTCTCAGAGAAAGTTTTAAATACTCTTCCCTCTAGCATTCACTAACATTGAACCAACCTATTACGTCATAATATCAAAGTATATTTTAATGTCACTAATTAAGTAATATTTATTTAACAAAAAATTATTTAATATTTTTATATTTTTAATAAATAACTTTTATTTTCTTTATCAATAATTTTAAGATATTCATTAACATTAATTTTTAAAATATATTATTTTTTGAAAACAAATAATTTTCTATCTTTTTTTTATTTAAATGTCAATATATTAAGATATTAATTCATTTTAAATTAAACTACTACTATAATTTTTATTTATATATATATAAAAAAGATGCTCACTTTAAAATAACATTATGTTAACTTAATATTGAATCGATTTACGAGGCTTTTTTTTAAAAGGTGAAATATTTTTTAAGAGGTTTTATGAAAATAAAAAAATTAACTGTAATTATAGAAAAAAAAAAGTTTTTGAAAGTTAGTTAGTTTATTCAATTTTTTTTTAAAAAAATTAAACAAACACATCAAAAGTAATTTATTAAAATAAAATTGATTTTGCATTAAGAAAGATAACTGAACCAAATCATGTATGTATGGTCACATCTGAAAGTCACATATCATCAGACTTGTTTACTTTTCTTGTCTGGGACAGTGGACTTTTCTTGGCCTTGATGTTATAATTAAAACTGATTGAGAATTGTTATAACTATAACCTCGAAGATTTCGAATCATCCTCCGAATAATTAATATATTAATATTTTTAATAAATTTATTATAAAATAATTATTTAATTTAATATTTTATTATTTAAATTATTTTTTTAATAATTTAGAATACGATTCGGTGGATTCAGTCGGAACCTCTAGAATTTTTCAAACTGATTATCCAGATTCCAAAAGAGTGCAAATTTTTTATCGTACAACTATCCATGTGTTTGATATTATAAAGTAAGAAAGAAATAGGTGAAATAAACGTGAAGTGAGATAATTTTTAAGAGTTTTGTAAAGGAAAAATTGTAGAAGAGGTGTGCTGATTTTTTGCGAGTTTCTGATTCCATTTCATTATAAATTAAGGTTTTATAAAATATAAATAAATTATTTTCTCAGAAATATAATATTAGAAATGCTACTTTTTATATTTAGCTTTTATATTTTAAAAAATAACATGATAGAAAATATCATTTTTTGAGGATATGTTTTTAGAATTTTTTATGAAATTATTTTCATTGGGTGAAAAAATAGCATTTCTAAGTTAAAATAAATGTCTTAATGCAACAAAGATATAACATTATTTTTATTTTTTATTTTTTATAGAAAAATGTTGGGTAATATTTATTAATATTCTAAAAAATATTTATAGCTAACTAAGAATCATGAGTAAGGATTTATGACTCTGAATCATTATTTCTGATTGTGAAATTTTTTTTTTCCATACAACAAATATCCCTAAGAGAAAATGAGAAGAAGTGTACAAATAATTATCATAACTCATTATTTTCTCACTTAAAATGTGAGACCCCTTTCTCCTTTTCCTTTTCTACCCCTGACTCTCTTTGCTTACTCACTCTCAATTTTCCCTTCACTCATACTCTCCTTACTCTCTTCTTCTCACTTCACTGATTTTCACTTCCGCTGTTTGGATTCAAGGTGGTGTGGTTGAGTAGGTGAATCGGAGCTCTTCTTCTTCTAATCAGTTGCACAAGTTGACCTTTCTCGTTCAAGCTCCATTCCTTCTCTTTTTCTTCTCCGTTCAAGTTCCCGGAAGCTCGGAAATCTTTGCCCGAGGTAAGGGAAGCTAGGTCTTGCTGATTTTGGTTGTGAACGAGTTCTAGGAACTCAAAAATTGTTGGCTGATGTTACTGATTTTTGGTTGAAGTGCTGAAAATGAACTTTGGGGTTTTTAGGGTTTTTGATGAATTTTGGGTCTCTCACTTGTTTCATGGTTGCATGTGTAAAAAGGAAGTGTTTTTGAACTGTTGGATGAAAATGTGGAGTTTTGAACCGATTGCATGTGTTTGAATGACTTGATTTGTGCAGGTTTGATGAAATTTTTGAACTTGGGGAAGCTGCTGTTGAGCTTCGCGCTAGGCGCTATTCTTCGCGCCGGGCGCGAGACCACCAGGAGACTCCATTTGAGCAATCTCGCCGGGCGCAATGATGTATGCGTCGGGCGTGCTTGGAAATGAGAGTCTCTGGCTGGCCCTCGCTGGGCGTGACTTGAACTGCGCCGGGCGCGATGACAGTTGTGGCATATTTTGGGTTATCTGGTGCTGCGCTGGGCGCGAGTTTTGTCGCACTGGGCGCGGAGACCCCTTGGGGGTCTCTGCCAGAGGGGGCGCCGGGCGTAATTTGAAATTGCGCTGGGCGCGAGACCTTGGTAGGTCTTTGCCTTTCCCATGCTGGGCGCGGGTTAGGCCACGCCGGGCGCATGAGGCCCCTTGAGTCTTTGTCTGGCATGCGCTGGGCGCAATTGGGTATTGCGCCAGGCGCGTGAGAGCCTTGGGCTCTCTGGCTGAGGTATGCCGGGCGCGAGCACGCTTGCACCGGGCGCGCTTGCCCCCTGGTGCCTCTAGATGTGCCACGCCGGGCGCAACCATGGGTGCGCCGGGCGCGCACGAGGATGTTGACTTGATGTGCTTTTAGCTGTTAAACTTTGCTGAAAATTGCTGAGAAAGGTTGTTTTATGCTGAACTAAGCTGAATTTGATGATATGCTGTGCTGATTAGTTGTTGATGCTGAAAATATGATGTTAAGCTGTGATAAATGTTTAATGTTGTGCTGAGCTGGGCTGTTACTGATGATTTTCAATGATGTCTTATATGATATTGTTGTGCTCTAGAATGATGAGCTGAGTTGTGAGTAGTAAGCTGTGTTGAATACTACTTAGCTGTGTTAAATACTACTTAGATGTGTTGTATGCTGATTTGCTGTGCTGTGCTGTATACTGATGTGCTGTGCTATGCTATGAAATGCTAAGTTGTATGCTGTTATAGCCGCTATGTCGATGTTGTTATAGCCACTATTGTGGTGTTGTTATAGCCGCTATGTCGATGTTGTTAGCCACTATTGTGGTGCTGTTATAGACGCTATGTCGGTGCTGTTAGCCACTATTGTGGTGCTGTTATAACCGCTATGTCGGTGCTGTTAGCCACTATTGTGGTGCTGTTATAGCCGCTAAGCGATGCTGATATTGCTGAATTGCTGTGGTGTAGTATAAGTTGTGCGGGTGTGCTGATAGCTGTAGATGTTTCCATTCATATATTTATATGTGTATGTTGATTTCTTTACACTAGCTTACCATTTGTTGTCTCCATGATGTTTGGACTGCAATGATCATACTATGTATGGGAGCAGAGCAGGGATAGGTTGGTGGCTGGTGTAGGGTCTGTAGCTGGCAGACGGAGCTGATCTATTTAGATGTTTTGTTGTTTAGCTACTGGGTGTAGTAGCTTTGATGTATTTTTGTTGTACACTCTAACTCTAGTCGGATTTGGAACCTTGTACATACGTATATTCTAGATCCTATATTATATACTTGTTCTATCTGTTTAGTGTTTCCAGTATGCTGTGCCGTGTGTAGTGACCAGTTAGGTCGTTACATAAAATATTTTTTATTATAAAATAATAGATAAAAGATGATACTCTTATATAAGATTATTAGCATATAAGGTCATTAAAACAAGTGTCTTAGGTCTCCAATTTTCGAAATTCCTGCATTCCAAAAAATAAAATAAAATTAAATGCCTCAACGTAAAATGGTAAAATGCCTCAATTCATTAAAAAAATCCAAAACATCAATAAATTAAATCTAGTCATTCTATTGGTTATTTTGCATTTAACAATTAACATTGAATTGTTACATTTTTTTTTAATTAAGTGGGACTATGTAACATTAATTTTTCAACACTCTGCCTTTTATTGAATGGTGAGAAAATATAGATAAAAAAAAAGTAATTGGTAATAGATTATAGAAACATTACACTACACTACATTAAAAAAAATGCTAAATGAATGTATAATGTATTGTTTATAAAACATTATCAATAATTGCTCTTGTCAAAAAAAGTTTTCTAAAATTAAGATTGTTTAAATTCAATCTAAGATCCACGATTTTATAAGATATATTAAATATATTAACCATCTGAAATGTTAAAATTATTTAATTAACATTGATAATAATTTTACAACTCAAAGAGTTAGAAAGTAATATAAAATTAATAATTAATAAGTTTGTCTAAAATATTTGTTTTAGACCTCAAATTTTTAAATTACCACCCTATTTTCACACCTATTAGATAGAGATTTAATAAGGTATTGGAGATCTTCAAATTAAGCTCCAATATCTATGTGGTGTCTAATTTGACCCATAATTTTCTTGTTAAATTGAGAGTTAGCAAAGATTCATCAAAGAGATTTCATTTCTATCGTCAAAAAATTTTCTCAAATAAATATGTATAATTAACTATTGTTATAATTAAGTATAATCAAAATTAGTTTTTATTTGAATAAGTTTACTAAAAAAATATTTTAAGAATTTTCAATGAATATGACTTTTAAAATTATATTTCTATAGAAATTGTGATAGTTGTTTTAAATGAAAATATTTGTAAAAATTATTTTTCAATGAGAGCATTGTGGACTAATTTTTTTTCTTGACATCTTATCACTTTTAGTTTATTTTTATTTTAAATTTTATATTAAATTATATTTTTAAATATCAAGATTTAAAATAATTTATTATAAGACAAATGGTTTACTATAAATTTAAAATATAATTTATATATTTTAAATATTTTCATTATAAATTTAATATTTAAAAATATATTTTATTATAAAGTATAACTATTTAATTTATCGGCTAAAATAATATTATTAATTCAATTCAACAAATTTATCATACATATTACTTTGTGATTAAATGATAAAATATTTTTTTTTATATTATTAATGTATATACCATCTTATTTTATGGACATAATTTATTTTTTTATACACTATCAATATAAAAAAAAATTATATTGTGAATCAATTAAAAAATATACTTTACTTGTCTCGCAATAATAAACTTTATACATGTAAATTAAAAATCACAATAAATATATATATATTTTATATAATTTTATTAAAGTTGCTTACTTTCTTTATAGATACATTACTTTTAATTATGACGGTCAAATAATTTATAAAGAGATAAATTAAAGAAAAAATTCATATTACATTAAAAAATAAAAACATCATTTGTCTTTAAACATCTTCTAAATATTAAAATTCTAAATGCTAAAATTAAGATTATTGACTTCTAAATATTAAAATTCTAAATGCTAAAATTAAGATTATTGAAGGATGAGGAGTAATAGATATAGTTTTTTTATAATTAATTATTCAAATTTATTGAATTATAATTGGATAACAATATAAACAAAATTACATTATCATGCATAAAGTATTATTTCTTAAGAATGTATTTATTTATATAGTTAATCACCTATACTTTGTAAGTGTAAAATTTTTTTATACTGATAATTAATTATATTTTTTAATTGTGTCATGTCACTGTTAAAAGTAAATGTATTTACATTAACATAATATAATTAAAAGATATAATTAGTTATTAGTATAAAAAAATTTATATATAGATGAATAACTCTTATTTATAAATGAAAATGAACAGAAATGTTATTAAGTGAGGAGAATTGGAGTGGCAACCACTGACCACACATAGGCAACAGAAGAGTGTTAGCATTTAGCAATATAGCAAGGATGGAGGAAGGTAGAAAAGAATGGTTGGGCGGTGCTGGCACATGGGTCCCCACCCCATATACCCACATTCAATGCTGTCCCTTCTCCCTTCACATTCACCTTAACCTTCTGAATCATCCTTTTTCCCTCTTATTCTTCATCGTTTTACTCCCCCATCAATATTCAACTTCAAACCCAATGTTGTAACTTCTCTTCTCTTCTCTTCTCTTCTTTTCTCTTCTCTCTTCACTTATTTTCCCTCACTCTACTAATGGACGCCTCCGCCGCTACTTCTCCGCCGTCCCGTGTTCTCCTCATCTCCGCCGGTGCCAGCCACTCCGTTGCGCTTCTCTGTAAGCACTCTCTCTCTCTCTCTCTCTCACCTTGTTTCAAATTTACAATCTTTTTTCAATTGGGTTTCTGTTTTTTGATCCTCTGCAGCTGGAAATGTTGTGTGCTCGTGGGGTCGCGGAGAGGATGGGCAATTAGGTCACGGTGATACCGATGATAGGCTCTTACCTACGCAGCTCAGTGCATTGGATGCTCAACATATCGATTCCATCGCTTGTGGGGCTGATCATACACTTGCATATTCGGAGTCGCGCAATGAACTCTATAGTTGGGGATGGTCTGCAATTCATCCTTTTTACTAAAAATTGCACTCTTTTGGCACTTGGGTTAGATTAGACAGGGATCAAGCAAGTTTATGGATCCTTTTTTCATACTTATATACCTACCTCTGTCTTTGATGATTTTAAGAATAGGAATGTTTTTAATCTTTTGAAAGAGATGGGTTTTATTTTTAAATTAAATTAAATGTCCATTTTCTTTTTTTAATTATATTTCTGTACTTGTGAGTTGAGTTGGTCTCTCAGTACAAGGGCTGGCACCTGTTTTTACCTTTTTGGTAAGTGGATTATTGAAAGACAATTTTGCTGAAGTTTAAGAAGTATCCTTGTACTCAATAATTTTCCATATGGAAGAGATGGAGATGTATTCAAGTTTGGTTTTGGTTTGGGTGATTGGACATTGTATGAACACTGATCATGCTGGATGGGTTACCAACTCTTGCCGTATGATACTTTGTGTTGTTAATCACCCTTCTATTTCCGAAATTTTTTTGTTCTCATACATGGTAGTGTTTTGGTATATGGTTACCTTTGATATACTTTAATTCTCAAGCGGATCATATTCTGATTTTTCCAGGGGTGATTTTGGAAGGTTGGGTCATGGTAATTCTAGTGATTTGCTCATTCCTCAGCCTATTATAGCATTACAAGGTCTAAGGATAAAGCAAATTGCCTGTGGGGATACCCACTGTTTATCAGTTACCATGGAAGGCGAGGTTCAGAGGTTTGTATTTCTCAACCAAATTTTATCATTCTCTGTTCTGACATTTTTTTAATCCATATACTAAGTACTATTCCTATTCTATACTATTAATAAAGGAGATTGTCCCATTCCTATTCTATACTATTAATATAGGGGATTGTCCCATTTGGTGTCCACATTTTTGGACATTTTACCCTACTCTTTTATAAATTACCAAATTTTTATTTTATTTTTTATTTTTTGTAAATTTCACTCTATAACCTCCAGTATTTTTAATAACTACCTGCTATTATATAATTTTTTAAAAAATAATTCATGGAGGCACGGAGTGTCTTTTGTATGCTAGTGTCAACAATGATCGAGTATATAGAGAGCATTTTTTTAATGCATGCTGATTCTTATGTCTGATATTTTTAACTCCATTCCTTTGTCTTCCCAATTTACTGAAGAAAAGTCGAATAGAATATTTGACACCGAAACAGATAGAATAGAAGTTGATTTTGCATTGGCCCATTTGATTTTGGGAACAATTTCTTATTATATTCTTGTTACTTGAGTAACTGTTAGATGTACACTTCCTATGCAAACACTCCCTGTATCGATTTGGGGCTTGTTTGGTTAAACAACATAATTAAGGAATTATTATATTTGTATTTATATATAAGCTGTTTTTATAACTGAAGAGGGAAGAGGAGAGAGTGTTAAGCTGTTGTCATATAAGTTGTAAGTTGTTTTCATAAATTATCTTGGAAAGCTTACTAACATAAGCTGAAAATAACTTATGGACATATCATAAGCTCTTCCTAATGGATCCTAGATCTGCTACCTTGGACATGGTACACGTATCTGGTCTAGTACTTGTTTGAATTCTCACTTGTTACTACCAATTACACGACACTCACTATTTAATTAACATCCCATTTTAAATGGTATAAATTCATATAGAAATCCTTGTTTTTTTCTGTGAGGCTGAAGGACAGTTATTTGTTTGTTGTTTAGAAACTAAACCCTTGATGGAGGTGCAACCCATCGATTGTCTGATTCATCATAAAATTGGTTGTTTTATTATCACTTCTTCTGACCGTTGTGTTTTTTTCCCTCTTTATCTCTACTTGTTGAAGTTGGGGGAGGAATCAAAATGGTCAACTTGGACTTGGCACCACAGAGGATTCTCTAGTGCCACAAAAGGTTCAAACATTTCAGGTACCCTTTTAAAGGCATCCATCAAGGTTATCTGTGATAAATAAAGCCCTGTGAACCAGTTATCAAGAATAAATACACAATGATAAGTTGCTTTTACCATGTATATAATTGCTTCTCATCTGCCCTCTTTTTGAATCAATTTCAACAAAAGGATGCATAGTCTCTTTGCATTTGATGGGACACAGGACAACAGAAGAAAGAAAAGCCAACGGAAGTGAGGCAACGCAGTTGGATGGAATAATAGAATTAAAAACTGTTAGGTGGTTAGACGGTTGAGAGTGCTGGGAGCAGGGGCATAACTTTTTTGTTTATTTATTTTGTGGGGGGGGGGGGGGGGGTCAAGAATTGTTACTATTTGGGAAACCCTTTGTTGAAGGGGAAACACTTGGAAGGAGAATTCTCTCCTGTTTGTCATTCAACTACCTTCACTACACTATTATTTCTTTCTGTCTATCTCTCAGTTCTCTTTCTTGTTGGTCTGTAACCAACCACCTCTGTTTATTCTATATATTCTCATCATGCCCCCTTTTAAAAACTGGATTTGAAAATACTGGTTCTTGTCATGTTTATTGTTAACATGTGATGGATTCTCTAGTTTCCTTTAATACGTAGGGTTAATAAAAACTGAAGAAAATAGTAATATTTATTTAACAACATATTCCAATCCCCCAGCATTGGCAGAATATGCCTGGAATTACAACTTTGAAGGAGAATTATAAATAAAACTCAAGGACCAAACCACAAAAATAGGTACTGCAGAATGTATATATCAACCCTGTCCAGGCCTTAGGCTGCCCAAAGCATCCTCACAATTCTTCCTTGCTCTTCTCTCCATCACCCCCTCTGTATAACATTTTCTCTCTCTCCCTCAATCGTGTCAGATCATACCCTCAATTCATCATTTGCCAGGTATCCTTCCTGTCATGATCCCTGTTCTCTTCACTAATCAATTCCCAACCGTATCATTTAATGCAAATCCATAATTTTCTTCATCACCCTTTGTGCTTTCTTTGTTGCCATTAAGCCCAACTTTTCTTTGGTCCAAACCCCATCCATTTTTTTTTTCTCTCATCCGAATTCCTTCCATGTGACATGTGTATTTGCCTCAAATAGCTCTGTACATTCAGATTACTTTATTGTTGTTGTCCACATTCCTCCACTGCACTGTAATTCTATAAATGCCCCTTTTCCCCACTCTTTAATGAATACTTTCACATTCAGTAGAAATCCTATTAGCAACATTAGTCTTTGCACAAGATTCCTGACTTTCTGTTGCATTCACCATTTTCCTTATGCCAAGAGTCAAGCACTTGATTTGACTTTTTTACCCAAGAACTCTCCTATTTATGTTGGGTGCCCTCTCACAAGGCTCATTCAGTATAGCCTTCATTACCTTCCAAATCAATGTTGCCTGAGTTGCTTGTCTTTCCTTCCTTCCTGACTGTCTGGGTTCACTAATTATTTCTACATGTGCTAGATCCCTCAAAGAAATCACATTCATAACATCTTAGGGTGAATTGTAGCAGTTTTGATGTTTGCATCTCCCACTTCACTAGCATTGCTTTTGTTCTTTTTCTTTTGGTTATGAATCTTGAAACTGAATGGTAGAGAATTTAACCAATCAATCTTCTGGAAAAGCATCAGGAACAGTTTATCATTTCATAAGCATCCACTACTTAAACAAATGGAAGAGAAAAGTGGCTGAGAACACACACAAAAAAACAGAATTACTATTGTTATGAAATTATTGTAATATTTTATTATTTATTTATTGAACATTGATAAACATAATGCATCAAAGAATTATTTAATTAACTATTGGGCACATGTAATTTTTTATACTGTAGGGAATACCTATCAAAATGGTAGCTGCAGGTGCAGAACACAGTGTAGCTATTACTGAAAATGGAGAACTGTATGGATGGGGTTGGGGCCGATATGGAAATTTGGGGTTGGGAGATAGAAATGATCGTTGGATTCCTGAGAAAGTTTCTTCTGTTGATGTATGTCCTCAAACTGGTATCATCTTACCTTCCTCGTTCTACTCTGATTATATATGGAACATATGTGATTTGATATTGTTTGATTTCTGAAAAAGTTCATCTTGCCGTTTAATAGGAGCAGCATTTCCAATTCCAGGTGTTAAACTTTTGTGATGACTGTCAATTTGTCTAGAAAATATTGTTAAGATTCACGAGTCATTGGTGTACATGCATACTAATGGATGGAAAACTTTTGTTTTACTCCCCTTGCCTAATTCTTGCTTGATTCATGTTGCAGTGTGACAAGATGGTCATGGTTGCTTGTGGTTGGCGGCATACAATTTCTGTTTCATCTTCTGGTGGCTTATACACATATGGATGGAGCAAATATGGCCAACTAGGACATGGAAATTTTGAGGATTCTCTTGTGCCTCGCAAGCTTCAAGCCTTGAGTGATAAGTTAATTTGTGAGGTAGTCCTTTAATTTTAAGCTGAGTTGGTGTCTAGGCAGCAATTTCTCGTATTATTTTTCTTTGCTCTGCTTGTTTAGTAGGTTGTATCTTCCTCCAGTCCCATTTTTTGAATGTTGGATTTTTTCTGATAAGGGAAGAATTGGAAATACTTCTCATGTAATGTAAGGATTCCATCATGTGTTTGTGTGTTGTTAAAGACAAGCAAAAATTGGTCCCAAAAAATCTTGTCCTACCCTATACCCTCGCTCACTGGATGCAATTTATTTGGTGTTGTTTTGTCTGTCTCTCAACTTGACTTGGACTTCTTTCAGGTATCAGGTGGATGGAGGCATAGTATGGCACTCACATCTAGTGGGCTACTATATGGATGGGGTTGGAATAAGGTTAGCAGTCATTTTTTATTCTCCCCATGTTGATGACATTTTGTATCATAACAAGAAATACTGGTAAAAGAATGCACATTCATCTGTGCAGAGAACTAAACATATTACACTTTATAAAAAAACTGGTATAAGACACAAGTCTTTTATTATTGACATGTGTTCGGAAAATTGTCACTTAATTCTCCTTCAATTGCAGTTTGGACAGGTTGGAGTTGGTGACAATGTTGATCGCTTCTCTCCTGTGCAAGTGAAGTTCCCCCATGATCAGGTACTTGAAACTGTAATACTCTTCTTCTCTTTCTATCGTTCATTTGAAGCATTTCAACTTTGTATCTTTAAAGTCAATGTCTATTTTCAAACAATCTAACAACTATTCTATTTTTGTATTTCTGCACAATTTTTGTGTGACTTGGCAGAAAGTAGTTCAGATCTCATGTGGGTGGAGACACACAATTGCTGTAACTGAAAAAGAAAATGTATATTCTTGGGGAAGAGGCACAAATGGGCAACTTGGGCATGGGGATACTATTGACCGGTAATTGCACTTACCACCTTAATAAGTGTGTTTGGACTTTTAGGCATGCTTCTGTCTTTCACTTAATTGTTTTCTCTCCCATTTGTTTGCTGAAGGCACAGATTTTTAAACTCTCTAAATCAATTGGGAGTAGAATCTAATATCATCATGTTGGTAATGACTGCCGTTGATCAATGATCTTGGTCATGAAGTTCTTATGATTGGCATATTGGATGTGTTACGACGTCCATGAAGTGGATGGTTAAATTCTGACTGAGGTTTAGAAAGCAAAATGCTAAAAGCTAGCTTGTATAATGTAGCTGTAAACTAATAGAGTAGATCTTAGTCTTATTACATTCGTTGCACCATCTTGCATCCTATTCATTTATAACAAATTATCTTCAATCATGGGTGTCTAAATATATATTTATGTGTCTTTTATTCACCCTGGAAAGATAAGTTATTTATTTGTGGCAATTATGACCATATTCATTTAAGAATTAAAAAGTTATATCCCAAATCTAATTTATTAACTGGAAACGTAGTTTTGAGTAATGGGTGCATTTCATTACATGTCTTATGTTCATGGTGTGAGTCTGTTATTTGTAGGAATACTCCAAAGATTATCGAGGCATTGAGTGTCGATGGATCTTCTGGGCAGCACATAGAATCCTCAAACACTGAATTAGTGTCAGGTGCTTTGTTCTGCTCATCAGTAATATTGTTCCTTCGTTTCTCAGCCATTACTGATAATACCATTTGCTAGTGTAATTTACATTCATATATTTTATTTTTCATTTAATATTTTATACAATTTGGCATGATGCTAGCTCTTTTGTTTTTCCTTAAACAGGGAAAAGTGGTACCTCCTTATCCGAGAGATATGCAGTGGTTCCGGATGAAACCGTAAGTGTCTCATCTTAGCATACATTATTTGTTAACTCTGGGTTGAGGTGAAAGGTAAATCATATACGTTACAATTATTATGGATCTTAATCATGGTTTAGGAAACCTAGAAAGAAAATTGTAATTTCAACCTGTGAGGACTATGAGAAATATGGGAGCAAACATGGTCCCTTTGACTTGGTATGAGGAGCAATTCTTGCATGAGCATGCGTACATCTAATCAAATGTTGAAATATGTGCAAGATTTATTTTTTTTGTCTTAAGCTTTCTGATTGGTTGTGTCTTTTAGCATTGTGTTCATGTAGGAATTGATTTCGATTTCGAATGAGAGCTTATGCATTTCACGTGAAGATTAGAAAAAGCTTATTATGTCACTAACATGTATGATTTAGCAGGTCTCAGGACAAACTACTAGTTCAAGCAGTGGAGATAGGCTTGATATTAGTGTCCCTGAAAGTGATGTCAAACGTATCCGAGTTTGATATGCCAAATTTCCTTTAGATGAGACTGTTGCATTCTATTCATATCTCTGCCTCATCAGTTCATTGGAAGCTACTCAAATGCCGCTGGTATTTTGGGGCTTTCAACATAGTAATTGTAAATTGTAGTTATATGATAAATATCAGCGACACATTCTTTAGTACACTTTTAACATAATAGGTATCATAAAAAGTATATTAAAAAAATGTGTTGCTAGGATTCCCGGTAGTGAAAGAGATATTATGAGAAACATTGCATATGATCTCCCTATTTTATGTATTATCAATCAACATGGATACATTTAGCATATCCCATTTTTATATTTTTATTTCAAGCTGATTTATGATGCTGTGTTTCTAGATGTTTTGCTTGTTCATTGTAATAAAAACCTGAAAGGAAGGAAATCGTGCATAGTGGAGAAAGTAGCTATCTAAGATGTAACATACTAAGCAGTTGGTGTGTAGTTTGTGGGAGAGACTTCTTGAGATCTTCGACTCAAAATTGACAAGTGAACGGATATGTATAATATAAAGTAGTTTTAGTTACATTTTCTTTCTCTCATTTGTCCTTTTGGATTCCTTTAAGATATTAATTTATTTAGTAATTTTATTGAACTTTCTTTTATAAATTTTGACTAAGACGTTTTATCATTTCAGATTTTTTTTGTTCGATAGTTATCTTTTCTAAAACTTTTAAATAAATTATAATTTAACTGTATTATTTTTAATAAATTGAAAATACAATATGTTATATACAATAATTTAATATTTAAAATACTGTTTTTTTTTTACTTATTTATGAATTTTAAGGTCTTCTGATCTTATTATTACAAGCTTTAAGTAGAAAAATAATATTTAAATATTGATTTAACGTAATGGGTGTATGCTTTGTTGATTATTATTTTTCTTTAATTTCATTTATATTAATAATATTCGTGAGATGTTAATTTTTTTATGTATAAATATAGAATAAAACCAACGAAATTAAATCAAATTGTAAGAACTATAAACTGGAATAGTTAAAAACCAAGTACTTTAGCATCCTATTTAAAAATTCATCGGAACTAATAAATGGACTCTTCTTTGCCCTTAGCTACTGTTTGTGCTACGCGAATAAAAGAAACAGCTTTAGTACATGTTTTTTTACTACTCCAAATTCTATATTTTTTTTGATATTTTAAATGATTAAGTGTAAAACCTAATTTAATCAGAATATATCGATAACGTAAGTACTTTGTAGTTTGTACAGTTATTCAACACAAATTAATAATTTTATGATAATTGTTTAAAAAATCATAATTAACATGGTTTTTATCAATTAATATCATAATTTTGTAGACTGAAAAAAAGTAAATGATTAAATTAGTCCCTAAAATTATACATGATTTTAATGAAATTTTTAAAAATATAATGTGTCACTTATTTAAGGTCTTTCATTTAAAGTTTATATTTTTCTTCTTCTTAAAAGTGGAAATAGGGATGACAAGTAAATCGATATCCGTGAATAATATCTGAAGTCATCCCAACTTTGACGGAAAAAATATTCAATTTGATTTGATATAGATACGGATGATACTTGATTCAATAAATCGAGTACAGGAACAAATATAATACTTGTCCATTATCAGTATCCATATCACTTTAAATATTTAGAAACTTAATTTTTTTTAATAATTTACTTGATATTTACATAATTTTATTTTATTTTAAATTTATTTCAAATGAAACATAATTAATGTAATTTTGTAATTGTTACTCTAAATTAATTTTTCCAATATTTTCTTAAAAAAATATTTAATTAATTTTTAATTAGGTATAGGTTGGGTGCAAATATACCTAATACCTATCGGGAGACAGGAATAGAGATGAAAATTATATAATCGCTAGATATGAGAATGAAGATTGGTATAAGATACGAGAACAAGAATAGGTACGAGGATACCAAAGCTTGTACCCACCTTGTTGCCATCTCTAAATGAAAGTGTCTAAGTACCACGATAATGTTGTGTGGCATGCATGTGATACACATGTTACATGACATATGACTATAAAATACAATATCATTTTAATTTATGAAATCGTGACACTGTCACTTTAGTCCTTAAAATTTTAACTTAATGTTATTTTAATCACCTAATATTATTACAATTCTATTATAATCAAGTAATTATAATTTTAATATTTACACAATAAAATAAATAATTAAGTGTTATAAATACCATGATAAATATATGCATCTTTCAATTGTCAATTTTTATTCAATTTATTTTATAATATATAAATAAAAAAAATTTCTAGTCTATATATAGTAAAATAGAAAAGAATATCAAAGACATAAAAATGTAATTTTGGGAAATGAAAGTAAAGGATAATTTTCGCAATAAAAAATAAAAAATAATTTATGAGAGAATTAATTATGAAGATAAAATATAAATATAAAAAATTAGAAATTATTTTTATTTATGTATTTTAGAAAATAAATGGATAAAAGAGGGAGGAAATTGACAATTAGAAGAAGATATATAGCATATTTAAGATAAAAATACTAGTATTCAGTATTTATAATGCATACGCTAAATGTTTATTATATATAACTAAAATTTAAAAATAAATTATTGATTATGTATATAAATAAATATTGTATTTGAATATATAAATTATATATAAAATTTGTATAAATAATTATTTTTAATTTATAAATTATATTTTAGATTTATGATAAATAATTTATATTGTAGCAAAAAATTATTTTTATTTAACAATAATTTATTTTAAAAGTATTAATATTTAACTAATAAATGTTTAATTAACTCAAATTAAATTAATTAATTTATATTATTTTTATTTTTATTTAACTAATAAATTTCCTTATTTTATAGAATAATTTTGATACTTTTTATTATATTATTTTTAATTTTTATTTCATAATAAATATGTATTAATTATCATATATAAATTAATTAAAAATTAGATTAAAAGTAAATGTATCAGTATAATTGATAATATGATAATTAATGTTCTCTTGAAATTTAAAAACATAAATAAATAAATAATTATTAAAAATACGACCTAGAAAAAGGAATAAATAAAATATGTATATATCATTTTAATTATTTCAAAGATTTTTTTTGTTTTATAACATGTAGATTTCTTTCCTTCATTTTATCAAATACTTAAAAAAATCAATATGAATTATATTGCAATATATTGATTGTAATTTTTATACATTGTATTGCACTTTAAATCCTTAAATAAATTAAGAAAAAAAACAAAAATAACCTATATTGCACATCCATCAATTTAATTATTGTTGATTTTTTTTTACTTTATAAAAAAATATTATTTTTATTTAAATTTATTGGGTATTCAATGACCCAAACGAAATCAATTCAGCCAACATCAAAATAGTTTGGTTTGAGTTAAGTAAAAAAGTTATGAAATTTAAATCAATTAAATTTAATTACTTTAAATTGAATTTTTATTCAAACCTGAACCAACCTAGTTCATGAATAATCATAGTTTCTGCACACCAAAATCAAATCTATGCAAGCCAAAAAATGTCACTTTAACATATTTATTTTATTACTTGGATGTGCATTCCATAAATAAATTCTTACTATTTTATTTTATTTTCTTCCATTTAATATAATTTTAGAAAAATAAATGAATTTTGAAGATAATAAACAATATTTATATTTTTAAAAGTTTAATATTAAAAAAATAAAATAAAAAAATAGAAAAGGATCGTTGTTTATTGTAGTCATCATCTACATGAATGATCATGCTTTGTATTATACCACAATAAATGTAATATAGGTAAAGTACGTGCTAGTGTACAATACTATTTTCTTACACTAATTTAGAGTTTAATTTTTATATGTTGTCGGTGGAATTTTTTTTACATTATCAATTATTTAAAATATATGATAAATATAATTTTTTTTTAAAATAATTACTATAAAAATAAATAAAAAATAATGTATAGACTATCTACTATAAATAGAAATCAAATTCATTAAAATTTGCACTCTTCTCTCATTGTCATACGATATTTTACGATATATATATATATATATATATATATATATATATATATATATATATATATATTAATTTTTTTTTACCAAATTTTAGTCTTAAAAATATTATCAAAATTTCATTTACATTATTATTTTGATATGGATGCAAATGTTACCACATTTTTTTTAAATACACATTTTCCTCTCGTAATAAATTATAAGTATAAAAAATGAATTATATTAATTAAAAAAACTAATCACTATCATTTATTCTACTAATGTTATTTAAAAACATATATTTTTTTTCTTTAAATACCTTTCATTGAAACTTAGTACCAATAATAAAAGCTCTCATATAGAAATTATTTTATTTTAACTTTTCTTCCTATTTTATTTTTCTTTAAGTGATTTTGAAATAATTTAACTAAACAAAATTTATATTAAAAGTGTGTTTAACAATACATTGGACGAACTTATAAGTTAGTATAAACAAAATAAATTTGTTTAATATGTGAAATTTTTCTGATACATTTCAACTTAGTTTCATGGTTACTTCAAAAAATAAATTAACTTACAAGGTACTAATATTTTTTTAGTTCATTAATTATTTGAAATTCTATTTTACTACTAAATATGCCATTTTATGTTATTATTTATTAATTATTTTTATTAAACATTTTCAATTCAATCAATTATATCTTATAAAATTTTAACTTTTAACTTCTTACTTATAGTTTTTGAGCTTCAACTAGCTTATTAGCTTTTATCAACCTATACATTAGTTTTACCAAACACAAGTTTTGAATCTTAATGAGAATTTTTTAGATTTGCCATTTGTTTGGGTTACAGTTTAAATGTACAAACAAATGTTTCAACATTTCCCCCCTAAGTTCTTCGCGGGGAGCTATTCTGTTTCAAATAATATTAAACATTAAAAGTAAAAGTTTCTTCTAATAGAAACTTGAATCGTGATTTTTCTACTATATAGATTAACAGCCTCCACTAAATTCCTTCTTCATTAGCCAATGAAAATCTTGCTACATTCTCTAAGAAAAATAAATTATAAGTAACTAAAACGTAACTAACATATGGTTAATAGTTAGAAGAAAATAATGAGTTTCTTTTTGTATATATAATAATGTATGAGCTTGTTATTACATAGATAATACTAATAAATAATACAGAACAGAATAAACTATAAAGCATAAAAAAGTAGTATATTTTCTTTCAATTAAAAAGATAAAACTTAAAAAAAAAAATAATAAGACAGAGTTTTCTTCCTTTTCTTTATTTATTTTTTTTCAAACATGCAAACCCTACCAACATGCCATTCTAAGATCAACCTAGAAGAGTTAAAATTCTAAAAAATTGACACAAGCAATATAAAAATTGAAATCCGAAGAGAAAGTGCAATTTTTTCCCCACTGACAACCAAATCCTGGAATTTAAAATCCTGGACACGAATCCATAACATGATTCGACCTCAAAATAGGAAGAAACAGAATTTGAAGGCTCTTGACTCAAATTCTTAAACAAGGGACACAGAACAAGAGAATAAGAGAAGAGACGAAGCAACAACGAAGCCTAACCAAACCAAACCAGTACTAACCAATGAGTAGAAGAAAAAAATAAAAAAATAAAAAATAAAAAACCGGTAAAAGAAAGAGTCATAGTGAAGCACAGGTCAGATTGTTCTATTCCTTGTATCCTCTGACGCTCGCGCCTCACCGCACTCTCCCGCGGATCCACCGTACGCGGAGGATACCACCGCACCAGATCTCTCTCTCTCTTTCTCTCGACGCTTCTCAGTTCTCACCATGAACGATTTCGATGGTCTTTTAACCACCGATTTCGGGTTCAAACCCCAAGGCAAATCGGCGCCAATGGCCGCATCAAAAGCCTCATCCAAAACTTCCTCTCTCAACTTCGATTTAGGTTCCCGATCCACTCGCGCCTCCAATTCCTTCGCCGCCGCGGATTCCTTCGACGATCTCTTCGCCGCCCGCGCCAAACCGGACGCCTCCGTCAACTTGGACTCCGTCTTCCGCGACTCCAACGATTTCCGGTCCAAGTCCGTCAGCTCGGCGGCGTACGACAAACCTGTCTACGACGACGACATTTTCGACGGCGTTCCCGGCCTCAAGAGCTCCTCCAGTGTCTCCTACGACAACGTTTTCGCTCCGGGAGGGAGCGCCGCCTCGTTCGACGATCTTCTCGGCGGGTTAGGTAAATCGAAGAAGCCGGAGAAGGAGGAGAAAGGTGTCGCGGATTTTGACGACTTGATCCCTGGATTCGGGAGCCGTAAGGCCTCCACTGATAGGTACGGTTACGTGCGTGCAATCGATGAATTGCGTTTTAGTGTGTGTATCCTTTTATCGTGACATGCATACGAGCTAGTGAATGTTGTGTTTGTGTAGTGAGAGCTGAGGTTTATTGATCTGTGGGAGAAGCTATTTGTGTGTTTAAAGAGTGTGGGGAACTGCGAGATTCTGAGTATGAAATTAGTGAGGAGTGCTAAAAGTTTGTTATGCTCATGTTTGGATTAAGCTTCTATATAAGCATTTAGAAGAGAAGAAAGTAAAAAGGTAAAATGAATTGAACTTCTCTGGTAAGTTAAACTCAACTTATCTGCCTAAGATAGATTAGAGAACTTCTGTAAAGGATAGGTGTATAAATTGATTTTAACTTATGAGAGAAGTTCAATTCATTCTATAAGTGCTTGTGGAAAATTTCTGCCAAACAGAATCTACCTATAAAATAGATGGACCACTCAAATAAAATACCGGAAAAACTACAGGGAGTTTCAATTCTACCTTGTGTGTTCGAGTGTAAATTGCACAAAGTTATATCAGTATGTTCCATTGAAGGGTTTAATAACCTTTTGCAAAATATTGGTTATTAGTTCCATTAGTGTGAATCAAGTCATTGTTGAATAATAGTAATGGTCTGAGGATTGTGTTTAAACTTGCGTGATGAAACCAGATCACTGGCACTGATCTCTCTGAAACTTTGGATTGTCTTTGATGTATCTATGGAATATCATCTATTGTGACTTTTCATCCGCCCTTGTTTAGAATTCTTCTATAATATATGCTCCTTGCCCTTGACTATAGAAGTTCACTGCCCACGATATACTAAATAAATATACTAGGAAGAATTATTTGCTTGCTGGTCATCAACTCATCATCGTAAATAAACAAAGAATCATAATTCACAAGGCTATCAGTATCGTGCATGTTGCTGTCTGGGTGGTTTTTGTGAATGCCTGAAATTGATCTTAGTTGTCAAAACTTGAGGTAGCTATTCTGGAGTATGCCTATATTAGAGGATTGATTTGGAGGGGAACGGGAATTTTTTTGTGAATGTCTGTTTGACAATGAATATTCAAGTGCATTGTTGCTAGGAGCTCACTATTATAGGTTTTGCATTAATTCTCTTTCAGTAACTTATCGTCTTGTGATTATATTTGTTAAAGTAGAGACTTGAATGAAGCTCAAATGAGTTTGGAAAAGGTAGAAGATGCAGCAACGCTTTTATTTACTTTTTTTGATTATTGTACCCAGGTTACTTGGGTTTTGCTACCTACACAAATTTGAAGTAAGCAATGTCTTTAAGAATTTCTTCTTGATTATTAAAGTCAATTTGGTGTGTCCATGAAAAAACTTAAGTTATAAAATGGTAAGAAATATTTTAATCAAGTCATTACTTTTTCTTTTTTTTTTTTTTGCCAAAAAGAGGGCAAAATTCACGAGTCTTCCTGTGTCCAAATACTGCAACAGAATGAAATTGTTGAAAGAAAAATAGCCATCCTCCTTCCAAGATATTCTTTGGATCTCAGGAAGTCACCTTTTATATGGAACAAAATTATTTCACTCAATCTTATCTTTGGGAGGAAAGTCTTGGGGACAACAAGGAAATTCATTTTAAAACACTTGTCCTTCCCATTCTTGAGTTAAATTTGCATCATCTTAAACATAAACCTGAACAAGAAGCATTGAGTCAATGAATTTGACAAGGATGCATCAACCAAAATTGAAAACGATACAAAGTTTGGAATAATTTGGTTTACACCACATGATTAAAGGTCATTCCTGCATTGACATATGTTCAAGAGGCAATCCAACTCCTTTAGATCAGCTAACAAACACCGATTTTCTAATTTTACAATGTAATCTCTCTGATTTCCCAAATGAGATCAAAACTTGGTGATAACCTTTATCTTCCAATTGCATTTAGTAGATGAACCAGAAATTGCACTGAAAAACCACTATCTTCTCTCAAATTATCTCTTGTTTCACAAATTTTCTCCAACCCATAAAACCTTTCTTGCAAAGTGTAACTCTATCTTTATTCCCACTAATATTTTTGATGTATTATCTAATAAAAAATGGAAGCGTGGATAAATAAATGGAGGCATTGGAAAATAACAAAACATGGGAGTTGATTTCTTTGTCAAAAGGAAAGAAGTTAATTGATTGTAAATGGGTATATATAGTAAAATATAAAGCCAATGGATCGATTGAGAGGTACAGTGTTTAGGTGGGTTGTGAAGGGTTTTCATTTAAACCTATGGGATGAATTACTTAGAGACTTTTACTCCAGTTGTAAAGATGAATACAATTCTTGTAATATTATCTCCTGTTGCAAATTATGATTGGGAATTACAAAAAATTAATGTGAAGATGCTTTCTTACATGGGGAGCTTTAGGAGGAAATCTAGATGGAGTTCCTGTTGAGATATGAAGCTGTTGTCAGTTTTGTTGGTAGTTTGAAAAAAGTTGATATGGGTTGAAACAATCTTCCTGAGGATGAGTTGAGAGATTTATCACGGTCATGATAGCCTTAGGATACAAACAAAGCCAAGGAGACAAGACTTATTCATCAGGCACTCGACAACAGTAGATGGACTGTATTGTTAGTGTATTTAGATGAAAATTTTGCTACTGTTGATGATTTGAAGGAACAGATCTTGAGTCAACATCTAGCAAAGGAGTTTGAGGTAAAAACTCTTGGGATGTTGAAATACTTTCTGGGAATTGGAGTGTCCCACTTAAAGAAAAGTATTTCATATCTTCACAAGAATATGTCAAAATTTGCTCAAGGAGGCAGGGCAGGTAAGACAACTTGTAAACTTGAATGTACCCTATGGATTCAACCCTTAAATTGGGTAGCGAAGATGATAGAGCAACAGTGGATAAGGAGATATATCAATATTTGGTTGGAAAACTAATTAACCTATATTACACAAGGCTATATATTGCATTCAATGCAAGTTTGGTTGGACAATTTTGATGCATTGTCCTAGAGAAGTCTTTGCAATAACTTAGAAATATGAATACAATTCTTGTAGCTTACATTGGTGTTGACTAGGGGTGGGTAGACGGACCCGGGTCCGCGGACCGGTCCGTAAGTCTGCGGATTTCGCGGATAACGGACCCGTTTTTTTTCAAATCCGTATGACTATGTCTAATTTTTGAGCCCGGCCCGTGAAGTCCGCGGACTTAGCGGATTTAATCCGCGGGCTCGCGGGCTAGTCTGCGGACTTCACTAATTAATATTTTTAAATATTATGATTTTAATATTAAGTTGTGTATTTAATTTTTTAAATTATTATGACATTAAAATTATGTTTAGTTGGTAGGTATTTGTCATTTGAATTACTTTTATGACATTTTGATGCTTTTATTATTGAAAGTTTGGTACTATTATTTAAGTATTTGTAATTATTTTTATTTTAATATTTAGTATTTTAAACCATTTTAACTATTGATAAATTTTAGTATGATAAAATTTAGCTTATAAATAAAAAATATTTTTTTCTTCTAATTTTATGTATTTTTATTTTTTAAAAATTTATTTTTTTGAACCATTATTTAGGCCCGCGGACCGGTCCGTTATCCGCGGATTTTGGCGGGCCGGATCCAGACTTAAAAAATAAGTCCATTTATTTTACGGACCGGACTTATCCGACCCGTATAAAACGCGGGTTTTACGGACCGGGCCTTAAACGGGCCGGACCGGTCCGTATACCCACCCCTAGTGTTGACTATGCAGGGTCAGTAATTGATAGGAGATCTACTATTATATATTGTTGGAGAAATCTTGATAACTTGGAGAAGTAAAGATCAGAATGTTGTAACCTGATCTAGTGTTGGACTTGAGATTCAAGCTATAGCACAAGGTAGTTTTGGATTACTTGGTTGAAAATTATCTTAGAAGACATGGAGATTAAATGGGATGGACCTATGAAGCCCTACTGTGATAAAAAATCATCAATCAACTTAACTCATGATTTTGTTCTGCATGATTGTACGGAACACATTGAACTGGGTAGGCATTTTGTCAAGAAAATGCTTGATTGTGGTTTTATTTGTACTTCATATGTACCTTCACAAGGTCAACTTGCATATTCTTATAAAAGGATTATGCAGTCCAATTTTTTTAAGGAATTATATGCAAGCTGGGAATGGAAAACATCTATTCTCCAACTTAAGGGGAAGTTTGGAAATAGAAGTGTATAATGATTATTACTCTGCCAAAGTAGCTTAGTTATTGTGTTTAGGTGTGTTCAATGTTTCTCATGAAATACTGATATTTTAATTTTTCTCTTGAAAATAGTAGTTATTTATTATATTTTTAATAATAATAATAATTATTATTATTATTACTATTATTATTATTATAAATAGATCATTAATAAGTTTCCTTTGCTGTGCATTTTTATCTTGGAAGTGAATCCATCATTTTTATCTTGGTTGATGATGGGAGGACCGAGTCTATGCAAGAGTGAAGATAGGTTTTATGACTTTGTTGTTGCCTAACATCTCATTTGGTGAAATAGAACCGAAGAGAATGAAATAATAGAATGGACAATCCAATCCCTTATTTTCACATATACTTGATGCATAGTAATTGTTTTTGCATATTGTTTTATTCACAGGACCATTCCTGATATTGATTTGTCATCAGAACCTACTGTCAATGCTTCTAAAAATGCCTCCAGTGCAGAAGATCCTTTCAAAGTCTTTGAATCAACTTCAGTCCCAATGGATTCATCCTCGAGCTACTTTACAGATCCATTGGAAGAAATGAGTAATTTTACAAGTTCTAGAAGCACAAAAAAAGATAGCATTTCAAATTCTAATGGTGTAGTATATGATGATATTGATCCTTTTGGTGGACTTGGAAATTCAGTTCCTGCATTCTCAGCAGAGAGAAATAGCATGAAGGATAGCAGCTCCCCAACACCAACGTCAAATACAAGGTCAAGCTGGACAAGAGATGAAGAATCAAATGAAAAATCATCTGTGAGGAGTCCTGAGAGACGAACACAAAGCAAGATTCCTGTCGATCATGATCAGGAATTTCAGCAGGCTGCATTTGACATGCCTATATATTCATCTGATTCTTACAAACCAGTTGGCCAAAGGTCTACTTCCCCTTCATATGACAATGATGGTTTTAAACAGGCTAATATTCAGGCAGATATGTCTCCTAAATATGAAGAAAAGTTTGAATCAAATGATGATATATGGCTGATGGTATCGGAGATTCCTCTTTTCACTCAACCAACTGCTGCCCCACCACCTTCAAGACCACCTCCTCCTCGACCAGTACATATCCCAAAGTCGGGAGCGGGTTCATCCGCTTCTGCCAATGTCAGAAAGAAGGATAATGAATTTTCTTCTTTTCCAAGTTCCACTCAATTTTCTCAGGGCCCTAAATCTGCTCCTGCTGCAGCCAAGTTATCTTCTGCATCTCAGTTTGATGAACTTGAAGATTTTGCCACGGGCAGGAATCGTGGTAATGACGATGAACATGGAAATGGTCTTTCTGACGAAGAATTAGAGATGAACTCGGCTGCTGCAGCTATGAAAGAGGCTATGGATAGAGCTGAAGCTAAATTTAGGCATGCAAAGGAAGTTAGGGGGAGAGAGAATACAAAAGCTGCTAAAAGCAAGGAATCTGTGCAGTTGGAAAAGGATGGCAGATCTGTGTCAGAGGATAGAGAAAAACAAGAAAGGTTAGACCATGAACAACAGCAAAAGGAGAGAGAGGAAAAGGAACAAAGAAGACGTGAGAGGGAAAGGGAGGAGAAGGTAAGAGAGCAACAAAGACTTGAGAGAGAAATGGCAAGACATGCTGTAGAAAGAGCTACTAGAGAAGCACGTGAAAGAGCAGCTGCTGAAGCTCGCCAAAGAGCTGAGAGGGCTGCTGTTGAGAAAGCTAATGCAGAAGCTAGAAAGCGTGCTGAAAGGGCTGCAGTTCAGAGGGCACAAGCTGAAGCTCGTGAAAGGGCTGCTGCTGAGGCAAAGGAAAGGGCTGAAAAAGCTGCTGCAGAGGCAAAAGAGAGAGAAGTGCGGGAAAGAGCTGCAGCTGCAAGAGCGGAACCTGAAGCAAGAGTCAAAGCAGAACGTGCTGCAGTAGAAAGGGCTGCTGCAGAGGCCCGAGAAAGAGCTGCAGCACAGGCCCGAGAAAGAGCTGCAGCTGCTGCAAGGATGAACCAGCCACAGAATGACAATGATCTTGAATCATTCTTCAGCACGGGAGCACGAGCTAACAGTGCTCCAAGGCCTCCTAGACCCAGCACTTCAGTGAGTTCCTGTTTGTGTTAAACATTATTTGTACTAATGTATAGTGGCTGACTCTTGGCTTTGGTATTCTGTCTTTTCCCATAACAGGAAATTTATTCTAAAAGTAGGAACTCATATTTAGTAGGTTGCTATTTTGGTCCTTTTCCTTTCTATTGTTAATAAATAAGAAATATAAAAAATTGATGAGTTTTAAAATTATTTTCATGTTGTGAATAAAAACCAAACATCGACTGACATGCATGGTAATGCCAGCATCATACCGTTGTTTTGATTTTTTTTTAATTAATGTACTGGACCTCTCTGCTTTCAGGATTCTCCAAATGTGTCTTCAAGCATGAAGAAAGCATCTTCATCCACTAATATTGTTGATGATCTTTCCTCAATTTTTGGAGGTAGGTTTACGTGTGCAATATAATTTTATTGATGCAAATTTTATTGAAATTTTTGGGTCTCAGAATTTACGAAAGCTCTCTAAACCTTTGTTTCTATGGTTTGAAGCTGCTCCATCATCATCTGGAGATTTTCAGGATGTTGAAGGGGAAAGTGAAGAAAGACGAAGAGCAAGGTTGGAACGCCACCAGAGGGCTCAAGAGCGTGCGGTATGTATTACTGTATTTTCCTCCGTGATTTGATTCCTTCATTTATTATGCTGAAAAAAATAGGTGAATAATGTACTCTTTTCAAACCAACTTGACATTGAATTTATGTGGAAGTATAATAGTATGGTATACTATATACATTCTTAAGAAGAAAAAATTAAATTTTTTGTCTTTGTTACCAATGATCATCATCATTTCACACCAGGCTAAAGCATTGGCTGAGAAGAATCAACGGGACCTACAAAGTCAAAGAGAGCAAGCTGAGAGACATGTAAGTAGTTTTTTTTTCTTTCTTTTTTGTTTCTGGCTGGGAGTTTTCTGTCACAAACTTGCATTGCACTCAGTCACTCACCACATATACACAATATAACCCTTCAACCTTATTGGCTTCTTTATCTCAGTGATGCACAGGACAAGGGTCAATTTATTGTCCAACTTTCTGATTTCCTATTAAGTTGTGTTATCTAGTTTGTCTGTTTCTATTTTATATTAAAACCAGCAGCTTGTTTGGCCTTTTTTTTTTTTTTTTAATCTTCTTTAACAATTAACATATACATATACATCTGTTACTTTTAATTGAAATAGTGCCCTGTTTTCCCCTCTTTACGCACAATAAAGGGGTTCTTTTTATGTTGGATGATGGTGGGTGGTCGGATTTTACTTCTTTGTTAATTTGCCTTGTTTTAATATTTATTATTATCTAATCTTGTCTCTACATTGATTTCAGAGGGTTGCTGAAACATTGGATTTTGAAATTAAACGCTGGGCTGCAGGAAAAGAGGGGAATTTGCGTGCTTTGCTTTCCACCTTACAATATGTATATACTTTGTACATGCACTTCAGATAATCTTGAATTTTTTCTATTCCAGATCTATTTGAACGCCTAGAAGTTTGTTAGCTCATGCTATCCCTTTATTTATTTTAATAATGCTTGAGCCCAAGATTTTATGACATGGCATGCTGGGTCTCGTCTGATCATACCTCCTAGCTTAGTGCATGGGTCTCATCTGACCAAGTTTTTGGTAACAGATTATTTTCAGAAAATATTTTTTTTAAAAACTTAGTCAAAAATTGGAAAAAAAAAGCAATTATTTTTCCACAATAACACGCACTAATTCTATTCTATAGTCTATACTGCAAAACTTATTTTATTGGTTTCATACGAATTGCTCATTTGTCATTACAGGATCACCCACTATTTCAAATTCCTCGTTGAGTATTTATCCATATTAAGATTTTCCAATCAGATCTTACCTAATATTTTAGGCACATTTTTGGCAAAAATGGTTGATTTTGCAAACATTCTAATGACGTACTCGTAATTAATATCTATTAAAGCAAAATCAACTTGTTTCCAAAATTTAATACTTAAGGTTGCTGCTTCTGAATCTTTAACCAGCCAAATGGATCCCTTAATTTGTATATTTTTTTAAAGGTAGCATTGTTTTTCATTTTTTCTTCTATACTTGTGTTTCTTATGTTAACTTGTTTCCTTCATGAATGATGATCAGGTTCTGTGGCCTGAATGTGGTTGGCAGCCAGTTTCTTTGACTGATTTGATTACTGCTGCTGCTGTTAAAAAGGTTTATAGGAAGGCTACATTATGCATTCATCCTGATAAAGTACAACAGAAGGGAGCCAATATTCAACAGAAATATATTGCTGAGAAGGTTTTCGATCTACTAAAGGTATTTCCAGCCTTTTTTTTTATATTATACATACACACTTTCTGATCTATTCAATGCTAAATTGTATAAAATAGAAAAATGATAAGATTAAATTTTTTATTTTATTGAACCACAGTTTTTTCAGTGAGCTTTTTTTGTTTTTTGTTTTTTCTCATCATACTTGCATATGACATCTGTATTGTTGAATGAAGGTTTCGGACGGAGAAATGCTAGTTATATTTTAGCCACTATTTGTTTGCAACACCTTTTGTTATTGGATAAATACTCGAAAGAAATTCACCAAGTATAAAATCTGTAGGAATATTGACCCAGTAATAGAGGGTGTTGAAAGATTGCAATAAAAGCATCACTCATTTGAAAAATGGTATCCAATACACCTTACCACAGGTGTTTACCATACATCTGGTATCATCAAATTTGGCCTCTCTGCATGTTACTGTTAGTCCTGTCAAGGGTGGTAATCATCTTGCAAATTGATTTTGTTCCTACATAGATAACTTCCAAGTAATGTATAGATGCCAATAAACTGTACTAACATATAAGGCCCAAACTAGGGTTTAATTTTGTCACGTGATGTTTCTGATATATATTATTAATAATAGAATTTATGTCAGTCGTACTTTTTTCTAGTTTCAATACTTGAGTGCTTTTTTACATTTAACTAAATAACTACGAGGTTTTTACCTTTGCCTAAAAGTTTTATAATTTAACAGGAAGCATGGAATAAGTTCAATTCAGAGGAGCTTTTCTAATCTCAGAGGAACTTAACTACTTGAAGGTAGTTTTGCGTTGCTCATTCTGTTGAGAGGGAACCACACAGCTGTCTCCCCCATTGCATATATTTGTTTCGATTAAAGTTCTGTTGCATCGATGATAAAAAAAATGATTTCTTGTGTGGAGTCAAGATGCCCAAAGGTTACCCCCTAAGAAGTAATCTTCGGTGTTATCGATGTTATTCCCGGGGGGTGTTGGGTTTATACCAATGCCTAATGAATGCAATGTTTTGTTGTAAAATATCTTTTTTGTGGAGTTGTCAATTCAATTCATTATTTCTGTCGAGTGAGAGCTCATGAGCAGTCTGTTTCTTTGGTCGTTTTTCCAATTTTATTACTTGTGATATAGTATATAGTCTCCTGAATATATGTTATTCCTTATTGTGGATTCAAATCAGAACGTGGGAACATTTCATGGACCTCCTTCGCACGAGCTTCTGTATTTTGTAATAGCAGTTTTGATTTCAAACACCAAATATAAAATTGTTTGCCATTTCTGGTTTTTATTCTACCATGTTCGACAAGTTTAAATGCTTCTGAAATCTAAGTTTGAAGTTTATGACTTTAATTAGTTATGATAAAGTTTCATACAACTTTGTATTTCAATTGATACACATCAGTTCGTACTTATGTTTGCATTAGAGGAAGATTAAGGTGTGCGGAATATGAAAGTGACTCGAGCTATTGCTGAACAGGGATGATAAGTGAATATTTTTCAATTAAGTGCTTGAAGATTGCAATAAGGATGATATTGAAATAGTATTTACTCATATAAGATATAAAAACAACCATCACTGCCCACAGAAGTTTCTAGCACCAACTGGGGGGTTGTGGATGAGGTTTAATAGTCTACGCTGAACGGTTTGTATTTCTTTAAGTCAAGCACGATACTAGCTATTGAGCCAATTGCAGCCGCTAGTGATACAATGAAGGAAACAACACTCAAGGTTTCCATAGCAATCCATTTCCCACTCCACTTTGAGATTCTCTTTTGTTTGATAATCATTTGCACCGGGAAAAAAACAGTTAAAGGCCAAAACGACAGTGCTCCAATAAGTCCCAAAATGTCATTGAAGAATGGAAGCAACATTGCTATAAGAGTGGTTAAGATAACAAACACCGTTCTCCAAACTAATCTAAATGGGCTTAGATTGTATAGAGAAAAACCAAGAATTTGAATTTTGTAGTTAATGTCAACTATGGGCCATCTTTTTTCAGCCCGTTTCTCGACGTCGGCAAAGATGGGCTGGACATACAGCTGGTATGCCCCCACAAGGTGAATTACGATAGCAGCATTAGCAATATCTACAAGCCAATATGGGTTATAAAAACCAAATCCAGTGAGCAGGTTCCCAGGTGCTGTGTCTCCAAAAGCAGCATAACCCATGAAGCCACAAAGCATATAAAATGTTGTGGTTACTCCAACACTTATTTTAGTTGCCTTCTTCATTGTTTTTGCTTCAGATGGTGGACATTTTATGGTGTCCTGTGTTGTTTGAATATTATATATTAATTAGTTTCTGATAAAATTCTCAATTTTTTTTTTTTGTTTAAGCAGAAGAATAAAATGGGGTACCTGAATTTCAAGGAGGATTTGAGAATACGAATAGGCGAAGGCTATGTCACCTAGACCTTGCAAAACCCCCCATACTTTTTGGGCCTCTGTCACAGTTCCAACGGGTACTCCTGTGATACTGCCCTTGAAGGTACCACTTTCTGTTACTTTTAAGCAAGAAATATTAGCCAATATTTTTTTAATTAAAAAAAGTAATTATTAAAAAAATAAAAGGTTAATATAACCTGCAACTTTGGCAATTCCAAGAGCGAGGCCAATTACGGAATAGCCAAAGGACATGACTGCTGCAACTATCGAGAGCCACCATGTTTCATGAAAATCTGGAATTTGAGATAATAAAATTTCGATTATGCCAAAACTGATCATGTAGGGGTTGCTTGAAAAGTGGCATGGATCCTTTCCACCCGAGGAATGGAAACAGTTGGACCTTTTTATCGCCCTGTCAACCAAAACCAGTTAAATTGAGACAAATCCTTCTTCTTAAAAAAAAATAATAATAATTCTTCATTGGAATTGAATTTCATGCACAACAATCAATTGAGCTTGACTCATTGATAAACAAGTCCCTTACTACCGTATTGAACTAGACAGTCCAATTTTTTGCTTGAATAATATTTTTAAATTTTTTTTTTATCCAAATAGCATTTGTTCCAATTTATTGATTACACTAACATTGTTGACTGTTCAAGCTAAGAATTCGGTTTTCGGAAAATCGAATTCTGAGCTTCTCCGTCGCAGGTTGTGGTCATTTTCGCTGTCGGAATTCGATTCCCAGAATAATTAATTTAATAAGTTATAATTAGAACAAAATTTAAATGTAAAAAATAATAATTTTAGGTAGTTATATTTATAATAAATTTTGAATTTAATAAATAATAATTATAATAAGTTATATTTAAATTAATTTAGGGTTATAATAAATAATAATTATAATAAGCTCTATTTATAAAAAATTATAAAATTAATAAAAAAATATTATAATTAGTAATATTTATGTGTTAAATATATTATTTATAGTTTTGAAATGTATTATTTATAACTTATATATATTATTACATTTAAAATTATTTTGAAAATATTATTGAAATTTAATAAATAATTTTTATTTATATTTTTTTTAAAATAGAGATTTAAATTTGTAAACAATTTAATAAATATGTAATTATTAAATAATAAATTATATTTTATAATAAAATACAAATTTTAAAAAGTTAATAAGTTATAATGTTAATACGTAATAAATATTTAATTCTTACATATTTTATAAAATTGTTATTTATTTTAATTTTTTTATTAATATAACCTAAACCAAAAATATAAAAAAAACAAACAAAAACAAAAATAAAAACAAAAACGCCGCTCAAAATTCGGTTCCCCGGGAACTAGGGATGACAAATATACCCGTACCCGCGGGTAATACTCGAACCCGTCCCGACTTTAACGGGGAATACCCGGTTTCACCGGGTACGGGTAAAACTCGATATATTAAATCGGGTATCCCGTACCCGTACCCGTCCCCGTTCTCATTTTTAATTTAATATTCACTTTTAATTTAATTATATTAAAAAAAATTAATATTTTTTATGTGTAATTATTTATTATAATATGAGATAAAGAAATAACCTAATTATAATTATAATATAATAAAAAAATAATTTAAAAATATCATTTTTTTTTACAAAAACTAAAAAAATTAACGGGTACGGGTACGGGTATACCCGATACTCGACGGGGACGGGGATGAGGATGAAAATTTATACCCGAAGGGTATGAGACGGGGACGGGAATGAGTTTAACTCGCGGGGACGGGGACGGGTATCATGAAACCCGTACCCGACCCGCCATGTTGCCATCCCTACCGGGAACCGAATTTCGGCAGCAAAAATGACCACAACTTGCGAAGGAGAAACTCAGAATTCAGTTCTCCGAGAACTGAATTCTGAGCTTGAACAGTGAATAATGCTAGTCTGATAAATAAATTGGAACATATATTATTTGGGTAAATTTAAAAAAAAAAATATTATTCCAGTAAAAAATTCCTAGACAGTCAAACCAGTAAAAATAGTCAAACGAGATAATTCCATAATTATAAATAAATATTGCAGCATCACTATGAATGAGATAATTTTAATAAAAACATGAAACCCTATTCGTATTCTATGTTTTTAAAAGTTCAATTTTTATACATGGTTAAGTATAAATATAAAACAGTTTTACAAGTCATCTAATTAAAAATTATAATTAATATAATTATTATAAAAGTTAATAAATTTATTAAAAATGACAGTTTTATAATTAAATAATATTTTTTATTAGTCATAAAAATTGAATAAAATCTACTAAAATTAATTATTATTTTTTAAATCTATTAAAACTAAAACTTATTTTTCTAGTTTCTAAATATTTTTAACAAATTAAATTAATTTATAAGATCTATAATTTGAAGATAATTTAATTGCGGACTCACATCAGGCTAATAGAACCCGCAATTGTATATCCTATGGCAGTCCCGTAAAGATTTGCGTACTGACATATCCCACAAAAAATATCATAATACCCACCTGCAAAATACATTATATTTATAATTATAATTCATGTTACATTGATTCCATTTCAAAGGGGAAATATTCTTTTAACAACAAAAGTCACAAATGTACAACACAATATCCTCCGTTTGATTTTAATGTGTATTTGCTACATTCATTATAAAAACAAAAAATTAAGATTTTTATATATAATACTCCCTTTCCTTTATAACAAGTGTCATCTTATTGTTTTTCATAAAAGACAAAAAAATTAATAAACAGGAGAATAATAATTCCATGAAATTGACTTTATTATTAGTTTTCTAAAATGATAAACTACAACAACAATTTGCTAAATTACTTTTACACTTTTTTTATATATTTCTCTACATTGATTTTTTTTAGAATTTTTTTTTTATTTTACATTTTTTAATTAAAAAAACTTAAAATTACATTTATTTAAAATAATTCAACAGATTGAACCCCGAAACACTTAAACTCGGTGCAATGAAATGATGTTATCAACTTATGAAATAGCAAAAGTATAAAATAACATAATGTATATATTAATGGGTAGATGTATATTACCAGTACCAAGAATGGACTGAACCGCTCCGATGAAAGTAGGGTTTCTCTTCCCTGAAACTGGGTCATCAGACCGATAGCAATCGGCCAGAAGCTCCGACGTGTACAACGTTATAATACTAAAGAACACCATAACTATAGGCCCAGCAGCCCAACCCAATTGAGCCATGGCCCATGCCAATGACAGCACTCCAGAACCCACCACAGCTGTTATTATGTGGCAGCTTGTAGTCCAAACGCTTCCTTAAGCCATCAAATTTCATAATTCATATAATATCATCAAATAATACCCAAAATTATAGTCAAATAAACAAATACAGAACTAATTTTTTTAGCACAAATAATCCAATACTCATATTCCTTAATCAAAAATCAGAATTTAATCATAGCCTTTGGTATGAAATTAGAAATAGAGATATCACTTTATTTTAAAATGGATCAACTTGTTAGGAGAAAGTTATACTTTCTAGTTAAATACACACATGATGTGAAAAACTGAAATAAAGGGTACCTGTTCGTTTAACATGGCCATCATCATCGTACAATTTGGAGTCAGTTTGTGAAGGATCAGCATCCATGCCAAAAGCTTGATGGCTGCTAATGTTGGTTCTGGAAGCGTTTTGAAGCATCTTTTATGGACACGAGAGAGAAGAGGAAAATGTAATATAATGATCTTGTTCTGACCAAACAATGATGGAGTTGAATTCACATATGAAAAACAATGTTGATGCCCCAAAAGAGAGGTTGGACAAATACTGTTGTTTAATATATATATATATATATATATATATATATATATATGGGAATACTAATATACTCTCACCTATTTTTTAGTGAGAGTATGTTAGCAACCTATACCAAAATTTTAGGACAAAAATATCACTCATTTCTTTTATTTGATTAATTCGTATAAAGGATATTATAATAATTTAATTTAATTTTAAATAAAAATAAAATATTTTCTCTCTCTTATTAATTTCATTTTTCAATTCATTTATTTTTTTATTAATTAATTTTTATTTGTTCAGAAAGAGAGGTGGGAGATGAGAGAGAAATAAGTTAAAGAAGGAATTTAATAGAGAGAGATAAATAAGTTAAAGAAATAATTTAATAGGAAAGAGAAATGAGTTGGAAAAGAAATTTAATAGGAGAGAGAAATGACTTAGAGAATGAAGTTAATAAGAAAGAGAAAATATTTTATTTTCATTTAAAATTAAATTAAATTCTTTCTTTAACTTATTTATCTCTCTCTATTAAGTTAACAAAGGCATAATAATTCTAAAAGGAAAACCCATTTAGATTCTTATTAATCACGGGATCCCCATTTATAAAGATACGCAAACAAATTAAATAGGAAATAAATCAAACGAAGACTTTTTTTTATATTTTTTTTATATATTTTTTTTTAATTATTAAAATAACCTGGGCCCATTTTTATTTACCAAAGTAACTCATTTTTTGAGACCCAGGTGAGAAATCGATTAATATGGGTAACTGATTTCTCAATTAGACATTTTTTTTTTGCTTTTTTTTTTAGAATTGTTATTTTTTTCCTTTTTAATTTTTAAATATTCAGATTTAAAAAATATATAATTAAATTTTAAAAAATATATTTAATATTTAAATTAAATTATTTATAAAGAATACTACTTAATAATAAAATTAATATTATATTTATTTATCAATTATAATATTTTTTATTTTAAGAATTTTAAAAAAATATATAGTTAATTTCAATTTTCAAAATGATATATAAAATTATAAAATTATGTATAATATTTTAAATTTATGTTTAAAATAAATAAAATGTTAAAAATTATTTATTTTAATAAATTTTAGAATTTTAAAAATGATTTTATTATTTAAATTAAATTTATTAAATATATAAAATTAAATAATGTAATATAATAATAAATATATTGATTTTGTATTAATAATTATAGGTAATTAAATTTATTATTAAATAAATGACAATATTATTTTATTAAATATTATTGACTTTATATATTCAGTACACTAATTATAACAGTTACATCATTAAAATGAAAATAACTTTAAAAAAACAATTTAATAAAATTTCAAACATAGTAGATAAATAACATAAACTCTAAACCATATAACATTAGTTGTCTGACTTCATTGTTTGGTCAAGGTATCTTTCAATCACTTCCATCCTATGCAATAATCTAATATACATCGTTGTAGCATACAATTCGAGACTTGTTAGATCGTGCAGTTCTGTGAACAATAAAAATATACACTCCACATCTTCATCATCCCTAAGACGAAACTTTGTATATTTATATATACCATCGATACATGAAACTGAGTATCAGTAGTGGATATCTATGAAAACTTTGTAATGAGGAAGATTAAGGTTATTATTAATAACCTGCTTAAGTTGCTGATAAGTCATCATATTGCTTACTAGTAGGGTTGTAACCTCGTTGCTAACAAACGTATCTCCATGCTCAGTGGAGACAATTTGTCCATCATAATAAACAGTGGCCAGAATAGTGAACGACTCCATTGATTGGATGTTTCAATCTGATGCATTTTAGCCGTTGTTACAAAACATTATATAGAACTAAAGCAACCTAATATGGACAAAGCCATTAATTTTCTAACGCTCTAGGACCAAGACAATGATACTCTACACAAAGCATTGGATTCCTGAGGCTCTGGGACCAAGGCAATGACACTCTGCACAAAGCCATTAATTTTCCTTATGCATTGGGACCAAAACAATGATACTCTGCACAAAGCCATTAATTTTCTGACGCTCTAGGACCAAGGCAACGACTCTCTGCACAAAGCATTGGATTCCTGAGGCTTTAGGACCAAGGCAGTGACACTCTACACAAAGCCATTAATTTTCCTTATGCAATGGGACCAAAGCAATGACACTCTACACAAAGCCATTAATTTTCTGACGCTTTAGGACCAAGGCAATGACACTCTGCACAAAGCATTGGATTTTTTAGGCTTTAGGACCAAGGCAATGATACTCTGCACAAAGCCATTAATTTTTTGACGCTCTAGGACCAAGGCAATGACACTCTGCACAAAGCCATTAGTTTTCCTTATGCATTGGGACCAAAACAATGACACTTTGCACAAAGCCATTAATTTTCTAACGCTCTAGGACCAAGGCAATGACTATGCACAAAGCATTGGATTCCTGAGGCTCTAAGACCAAGGCAGTGACACTCTGCACAAAGCCATTAACTTTCCTTACGCAATGGGACCAAAACAATGACACTCTGCACAAAGCCATTAATTTTCTGACACTCTAGGACCAAGGCAATGACACTCTGCACAAAGCATTGGATTCTTGAGGCTCTAGGACCAAGGTAATGACACTTTGCACAAAGCCATTAATTTTCTGACGCTCTAGGACCAAGGCAATGACACTCTACACAAAGCATTGGATTCTTGAGGCTCTAGGACCAAGGCAATGACACTCTACACAAAGCCATTAATTTTCCTTACGCAATGAGACAAACTAATTCAAATTTTTTCCACTATATATACACTACATATGTTCCAACTCTAAACACACAACAAAAGATCAATTCTCTTCAGCTATTACACTCTTCAATTTCGCTACTATTGTTTTTCAAGAATGTCTTCTTCATCTTTAACTATGTTGTGGAAACAACACCTCCATAGGTCAAATGAAACTCATCTTATGGTAAGTTAATATTTATTGCATAATGTTTACAACTAATATTATTCATTACTAACATTTCAATTCTACCATATTCGCAAACAAGTGATCAAGTGATTCAATCTTACTATCATTCCATGCCTACACCTGACTCAAGAATTGAGCATTTGTTGGAGGTTGCTAGCTTTGGCGAGGTTGCAAAAATTAGATATTTTAAAATCGATGATTGTTTGATAACGTCTTTGGTGGAGAGGTGGGGACATGAGAGACATACTTTTCACCTCCCAGTTGGTGAGTACACAATCACTTTGGAAGATGTGGCACTACAATTGAGTTTAAGGATCGACAGAAAACCAGTCACAAGACCAACTTTCTTTGACTGGGATGAATTGTGTTACAAGTTGTTAGGCTTCGTACCTCCGAAAGGGGAAGCTCTAGTTGGCTCAACCATAAAACTAAAATGGTTAAGAGACCATACAATTGCACTACCAGATGAACCCACTGAACAACAATTGCACCAACATTGTAGGGTATATATCTTAGGATTGATCGGTGGTATCATTATGTCAGACAAGTCAGGTAACAGACTTCACTTAATGTATTTACCACTGTTGGCTGACTTGGAACGTGCAGGACGATATAGTTGGGGTTTTACTTGTTTGGCACATTTGTACAGAGAAATATGTAGGGCAATTTGTCCATCGCCAAAGAAAAAGGGTGGATGTTCTTTGCTTCTACAGTCTTGGGCTTGGTATCACATGCCCTTCATCCAACCAAGAGTCCAACAGGATATTACATTTCTGCTAGCATCGAGGTATGAATTAGTTTTTATACCACTTTAATACATCGAACAACTAAAATTTTTTACCTAAAATTTTATCAATGTACAAATTTTTTAGGTGGTGAAGAAGAGGGCTAAGATTTAAAGGCATGCCCCATGGAGACTTACTTGGCTACAGATTAAGATATGACAACATGAACCATAACGAGGTAATACAATGTCAAATTCTCTCACATATACTCTCTTTTACTTAATTAATTCATACCCTAAACCTTTTTCCTTTTCAGTTTCTATGGATGCCATATAGGGAATTTCAGTCCTCACTGCGAACACGTGCTTATAAGGATTCTAGAATATGGACTTCTTGTACTGCTTTAACTTCATTTGTAGTTGTAGTCTGGCATCAAACTGACAGAGTCCAATTGCAATTTGGCTTATGGCAACCAATCCCCAATGAGGCCCATAATCTTGATAAAATGCACGAAATAGACATGAGAGGACATAACGACACCATCTGGGATGAACAACATGCAGACTGGATTTCTATTTGGAAAGACAGACGCAAACATGTTATTTTTGGGGAACCAATTCAGGGACCTCTCCAACACACTCCTGAGTATTTGCAATAGTTTCATGCTAATTCTAAATTATTTCTTTAAAGCCAATATTCTTCATCTCATGCATCCACTTCTAGTACACAACTCCCAACAACTATAAGAACAACATCCCTAGTGGCTGGAGATAACCACCCACCTTATAGTGTGGAACAACATCCCTAGTGGTTGGATTGTAATTTCGCAGAATGTAATTGTCTTGTTGTTTTTTTTATTTAATCTCCTATTTTATTGTTGTTATTTTGTTTTTATTTAAAGATGTTCATCTTAATTAAAGTTGTTTTTATTTAAAGTTGTGATTTATAATAATATTATCATTTATTTAAAATTGTATTTAATATTAATTTTATTAAATTTTATTATTTAAAAATTATTTTATTTAAATATTAAATAGATTTTTATAAACTAAAAACAAAAACTAAATGAATTTTTTTAAAATTAATAATAATTTTTTTAAAAATCTGAATATTAAAAATTGAAAAAGTAAAAAAAAATAACAAATCTGAAAAAAAAGCCAAAAAAAAAATGAGAAAAAAGCCCAATTGAGCAATCAGTTACTAGGTAGTAACCGATTTCTCAAAGGGATTTTCAAAAAAAAAATTAAAATTTCCTTTGAGAAATCGGTTACCTAGTAACTGATTTTTTACTTGAGCCTAAAAAATGGGTTACTTTGGTAAATAAAAATGGGCCCATGTTATTTTAATAATTAAAAAACATTGTATTAAAAAAAATTCTCAAACGAATATAAATGATAAAACAAAAGTGCACATGAAATGAATCAAAAACTATTTTTTGACTATTAATATATAAAGAAAACATATAGTATTTACAATAATAAAAATAAAAAATAAAGAGATTTCTTTGTGTTTGCTAAGTGACATCAATTATTTCGTAATAGATGTTTAGATAGGTTAAATTATAGTCAACATATGATGTTTAAGCGTTAAGTAAAAAGAGTTGCACCATAACTAACAATTATAGTTTTTGACATAATGGCGAGCGCTTGATCCAAAAATTGTTATCAGAGTCAAGGTCGTGTGCTCGATTCGATTATAGAAATAATTACATCTTAACTAACAATTATGACTTTTGGAAAGGAAATATCCACTTAGTTGAAGAGTAAATTTTGATAGACATATTCCACTCAATAACTTATGTTTTACATCAAATGTTAGTAATTTAACTATTGAATTAAAAGTTCTTAATACATTAATCGAATCTACAAATTTTTAAAAAATATGAAAATTATTTGATATTTTTATTTCATTAATTTAAATTGACGGATAACATAACAATATTTTATACATTAGTTTGAATTTATATAACAAAGTATCATATGATTTTCAATTTTTTTTAAAAAAAATTATAGACTTAAAATATACATTATGAACTTTTAATTAATGATAGGATTGTTGAAATTTGATGTAAACATGAGTTATTGAGTGTTACTCTTAGAGTAAGTAGATTTCATCTAGTGTATACATAAGAAGATTTTTTTATATTATTTATTATATTTATTAATTATAATATGTTTTATGAAAATAAAAAAGAAAATATTTTTTCCTTTTATAATATTAGTTTACTTATTTGGTAAATATTCTATATAACTAAATTTGATAATACCATAAAATATTATATATTTATTAAATGTATATTTTTTATGTTGGACATTAATTACATAATAAGGAGAAGAACTTTAATATTTTACGGATTCACTGCAGGAACATAACATTTGAATAAAAAATAAAAATAAAAATAAATTTTTTAAAAGTTATTAATAGATACATGTAATATTATAAATAGGTGTTATTAAATAATGTGACAAATGAGTATATTTATTTTTTATTCATATAAATTAAACTCATTACCAAGGAGATATACAATAATTCACACGTGCAGCTCAAATAACTGGGTTACAGGGTTAGACTCCTTTATAACAAATAAGTATGTGTGCTCAAATTTTATTAGATAATGAATAAGAAAACACTAAAACATCCAACATTCTCTATTAACTATGTTAGATAATGAATAAGAAAACACTAAAACATACAACATTCTCTATTAACTATGTTACTTTGTTTATTGGTCAGGTAAATTTTTTATCCAAACCTATGTAAGAAATGTTGCATTTTGGAATTTTTTCTAACGCGGAGAAGAATAGATTCAAAATGTATAAGTCTATTATGTTTCACTTGATTAAATGGAGAGAGATTAGGTTAGGATAGAGAGAGTGTGACTCATTTTTGAGAGAAAATAACAACCAAATACAAATAGAAGAGAAAAGAGAAAGTTTCTTTATTTAAGTCGCATATCGACTAGAAAACGTTTGTTGAATTGCAACTGGAGAGTCGTTCATCGTTGGATCAGCTTGATTTTTAGATAGGAAGTTTGTATGACGTAGTGTTTCATATTCAACGGTTAGATTGTTGAGAAAAAAATATCTAGAGTGGAAGAAAAGTGTCTCATAGTAACAACTTTGTTTTGTGACTTTTCATCTTATTTCTCAATTGTAAGTAATTGTGTTTGGTTTTGCTTTAATTGATTGTAAGCAATGTTTGGTGCATTTTTTGGTACATTTTTTTTGGAAACTCTCTTATGCTCTTTGTTGATCATAGTAAATTTATTATTTTTTTTTTTCGTCCCTGAAATATCTACCGCCGATAGCAGTAACTAATCTCCTCGCTACGTTAGAGACACCACTTATAGTAAATTTTTTATTTGATCTGCATGACTCGTGGTTTTTTTATCTTACATTGACAAATTTTTCACATTAAAAATCTTTATGTCTCTTTGCATTTGCATGAGTTATCTCTTTATACTCTATTTTATTAGTGCTCCTAATTGATTCTTGTAAGTAGAGAATTTAATTTTTACTATATTATTGCTCTTTTGTTGAGTTGTTAACTTGTTATTGTATCGTTTTTTCTTACATCAAGAAAGAGGAAAAAAACTTTAAGGGATTGTTTGGTTTAAAGAAAGGAAGGGAAGATATTTTAAGGGAGTGGAGGTGATGGGAAAAAGGTGTTAAAATTTTTTGTTTTGTTAAAAAGGTAGAGGAAAGGGATGTTAATAACAAGGAGAAAAGATAAATTCTTTCTTATTTGAATCACAAGATAAAGAAAGAAATTTTAAAAATTAATTTACTTTTATACTAATTTTGTTGATATTTATTTTTTATTAAGAATTTTGGTTGACTATACTTAATAGATCTTCTTATATAATAGATATCATTTTAATTAATTCATGAATTTTTAGCATTTGATTAATTCATTAATTTTAAACATCTAACTAATTCATTAATAGTGTTAAAAAATCATTTATTAATTATTTTAAAATCAAATTAAATATTAATTATAATTAATTCTATTTTTCTAATTGTGATACTAGGTATTGATGGTAGTTATAAGTGACTACATTAACTATTTTTATAAGAAACAAGAAATAAGTTATAATATTTTTTTGGTAACTATAATATTGATACGAAACATCTATTGTTAAGAGTAGTGATTAATTTTCGTTGGAGACTACGAACGTATATAAGGTGAATATTCTCTTCCTAACATAATTTATTTTATACTTAAGGTCAATATTCGAATCCTAGATAACTTGGTTAAAAACTACAAGTCATTATAACTTGTGCTAACCAATATTGGTAAACAAGTTATAGTATAAAATATGTTGTAACTTGTTTCTTATAATAAAGATAAAGGGCGATATTTGTTAATTCCAAGTAAGCGTTGATGTATCACATGAAAGTTTTTAATCTAAACAAAATTTGAAAATAAAAATCAATTAAACCAAAAAAATAAACATTTTCATTTTTTATTGTTAATGACTTATATTTTATATATTAAATATGAATAAATTAGTGAGTCAAATTTTGAAAACAAGGAGAATATTATAAAAATAGATTATTCAAGTCAAGGTAACTTGTTTTTCTTGATATAGTATTTCAAAGTTTAAAATTAAAAAATTAAAGTTAAATTACAATTGATTGAAATTATAATAGCTTTAAAACTTAGTTTATCTATAAAAAAAATCTTCAATTTAACATACTAAAATAAAAATTAAATTAAATTAAATTAAATCAATTTGAAATCACATTTAAAAGTAATATTTGAAAACAATAGAAAAATAAAAATAAATATTTAATGCAAAAAAATGGAACATGACTCATTGAAGATAAAAATCACTTTTAAATATACTCTTGTTAAAAAAATATGAACTCACGTTTATAGTTGATAATGTAAGAATATGTTAATTTGGTTAATTTAACATATATGTAAATTAGGGGAATGCACTTTAGGTAATTTTAAAAAGAATTATTCATTATAAATTTAAGGTTTGAGTATTATAATCATGTGATTTTAATCTTTTAAATTTTAATTAAATAATTTTAGTCATTTAAGTATCGTAGTTGTACGATTTTAATTCCTCAATTTTTAATTGAGCAATTTTGATCTTCAAGTACTATAATTATGAGATTTTAGTCTCTTCCATTAAAACTCTAATGTTCATATTATGTGTGTGAGTGAATTTATTAATTTATCTATAAATATATAATTTGATACATAAATGAAAATTTTAACATATGTAATATGACACACTCTTCCTTGCATGTTATGATAAATATATTAACATAACACTTTAAAAAGACCAAATTGTATGAATAGAAAATTAACTGAATAGAAACAAATTCTCAATAGGGATATCACATTACAACTAGAACAAAATGCTAATCCAAGATGAGTGTTTGATAAAAGATAAATAACATCTAACATATTAACTACAAAATAAGTCTAACATCATTTTCCAACATAAATAGAATAACAAAAAAAACCATATCCTAACTATGTCCTAATGTTTCATTTTATCAGAGCATAACCCAAAATAAGTCTAAACATTGTCATCAATATCATCAATGTCACGATGACCCTCACCTACAACAAGTACAAGAATACCACAAGGAAAAATAACAATAAGAAACATCTCACTCTAATTCACAACACAAAATATAGTTAGATAGTCAAACACATAAGTATAATAATAACAAAATGCACACACACACATATAAAACAAGGTAGCATAATAAGGACATTCACAATCCACAATAAGATTCATCATACAACAACACTTTAACAAGCATAATGCAATGAACATAGACTTCATTGCGTATATGCATGTGGCACCAATAAAAACACATCAATTTGCCAATTACTCAAAGGCACACAAGAGTAGCTTAAGAGAACATGTTGAGTCACATTCTCATCGCACTCTACACTAGGAAGAGATACACTAGAGTCTTGTCGAGACAACTGTGTCGGACAAGTTTCACCTCATGCACACAAGCGGGTGAAACTGGCAAATTGTCCTCGATATCATGAATCCATTAGCTTTTACATAAGGGAGACCTTATCTAGCAACGTATTTTATATCATTGCCACAAGAATATTTATGCATATGATGCAAGACACACAAGACTTAATGTAATATTATGTTATTACAACACACATTCAACGGTTTGCTAATTTGGCATTGCATGACTCTCATAGAATCTATACACATCAATTTTCCAATACCAATTCACATCCTTTGCATCAATCACGTCTCACGTTATCATAAATACATACTCGACAAATTATACTCAATTATCCATATTAATTAGTACAATAGTCACATGTTTGCAATTCAAATACAACAATTACACAATATCATTTGATACATCTCAAGATAGAGTCAATATGAAATCATGTAATCATATGCAAATACCTCAACCATAGTCACTAAGAGATCAACATCAATTTAAATATTTAAATTAGTAACTTAACTATTCTAGAAACGTTATTGATATCACACTTTAATTACTTAGATATCGTTATCACCAAAACACCTCAAGTCGTTAACAATCAACTCACATCATAACTTATTCACAATTGTTCTCTCTCATGATTTTTCTTTCCTAAGCACTAATATAAGTACCTCAAACTATTCACAAGATTAAACACTTAAAAGGTAAAACCATTCATCATCACCATTCATAAACTACATTTTCATAACTTAATTGTCTATGACCTTGTGGGTTTCAAACATGATATCTAGAGTTACATACATGTTATCAAGTTAATCTTAATTTTTTTCAGAAAGTTAAGACAATTATATATAACATGTTGATCTCAAAAGTTAATTATACCATTTACTATTTTTAAGAACTGCAAAACTGCAACATTTTAGCATAGATCAGACAGCTTGACCGCTATTCACTAATTTGATTATAACTTGAGTTCTAAACTTTCTTTTTAGGTGATTCCAATGACATTAAAAATATAAATCTAGGGATACAATGTTCATGAAGACAACAAAAGCAAATTCGACCATCTACTTGCTTAAGCAAGTAAATTATTTGCTTTAAGTGAGATTAGCTCGCTCAAAGCGAGCTGCTACTAGAACCCGATATTATACTATTCATAAGTTTCTAGCCTTCCATACACCATTACTTAACATCTTCAATCCAAATCCAATTGGTAAGATGTCAAATTAAAGTCTATTATTGTACAATTAAATCATTAATTATTCAAATCCTCATGCTCATACTAATTTTTTCACACAACATTAAAAAATAGTTCCCTTAGGGTTCCCACGAGAACCCGAGTAATCCAAGATTCACAAGATTAATTTTTTTAGTGAAATTAAGCATACATACTTATCGATAACATCAATTAGAGTATTGAAAAACCATATGGAAAGCAACAACACGAGTTAAGTCACGATTAATTTAAGATTTCTCCATCATATGATACATACAACAAAGAAGAAATTAGGGGTCAATCTCACTACCCAAAATTAGAACCATCAAAATTAGAACTATCAAAGTGGGCTTCAGTCCGTGGGCCAACCCGACTCACCTTGAAAATAGGCCGGACCGGGCCAAAAAAATGAAGAAAAAAAATTATGATGGGTCAAAAATTATAACCCGACCCACCCGGGTTGAACCCGTGGTGGGCCAGTCCGTTTAGCCCACCAACCCGTGGTGGGTTGGGCTGGGCTAGAAAATTTTGCATAATAAATTTGGTTGGCCAAGCCGAGTTAACCCATTTAAAAAGTGGGTTGAGATGGGTCGGGCCAAACGGGTCGGGCTGACCCGTTTTGACAACTTTATCCAAAATACATTCCACACATAGAATGAGACTACTTACTCCCTTCCTTACCTTAATGAGCACTCGTAGATAAACATAAATATTTGGAGGCGATCTCTTTCTTGATCTACAGGTAGTTCTTTAGAGGACAGAGAAAAGGCGTAAGAAAGATGGTAAGCTTAAAAAGGAAATTCGACATTAATCCCTTATAAAAAAAACTCTCTTAAAAACTTAACTCTGTTCTCTTTTAATTAAAATAAATATAAAACAAAATAATGCATAATACATAAAACAATAATACCTAAAGTCTTATAACTTAATTCATACTTCTCTAATTAATATATATATATATATATGAGACGACTCAAGTAAAAACACATGCTAATATAACAACAAGAGAACAATTAACAACTCTTATATTAAAATAAATACTTTAGATTAAAAAATTATAAATAAAGTTATCATGTACCACTGTCATTATAATTTCTTTAACCATTATCATTATCATCACCGTTATTATAATTACTACCATCACCAACTCCATTGTCGCTATCACTACCTCTATTACTGTTATTGTCACTATTATTATCACCGTTACCATAATCACTACCAATATAATTTTCTTTATTATTGTTTTCTACATTGTTTAGCTCTAGGGCAAAATTATCATTAGCTTTATTGGACTTATTTCAAAGCATTCTAGAAGAGCTCTACTTGCATAAACTCTTTACTATTTAAAAGTGGTGTTTGGATGATAATTCTTTTAGGCTTTTAGAATCATAAGGTCCCAGTAAAGCTTCAAGTGAACCTCAAATTTCTAGCTTCTCAGATTTTGAACTTTTTGAGAAGTTGTAACATTTTTTCATTGGACAAAAAATTATCCTATCAAAAAATTAAAAATTACAATTGTGTCCCACACATTTTTCACACAACAAAACCTTTAAAAAAAATTATCCTATCAAAAAATTAAAAATTACAATTTGGATGAAGAATTTTACAAATTTAAGGAATTTTAAATTCTTGGTATTTGAATTACTTTGATTTCAATTTCTATCATTCTTAAAATATTTTGTTTGGATGAGTCAATTCAAATTTCTTAAATTTTAAATTGTTAGGTTGAATATGATAATTTGATTCCATCATAGTAAAATTGATTTTAAAAATATATATATATATGTTGAGATATTTAAATTAAATTTTATAAAAATAAATATTAATCCATTTTTAAATATTTAAAATTTTTAAAAATTAATATTAGATAATATTTAATAATTTTAAAAATTAATATAAGATAATATTTAATAATTTTAAAAATATTTTTAAATATCAAATAATCAAAAGAATGAAGAGATAAGATAAAATATATAGGTGAAATAAGAAAAATAAATATGAGGAATTTCAAATTCTCCCATTTTTGAGAGAATTTGAAATTATACTATTTTAAGGAATTTTACAAATACTTGGATTTCAAATTCTTTGTAAATTCCTCATCCAAACAAAGCATTTCACCTCAAAGAATTTGAAATTCTTCAAATAAATGAATTACCCTATATAAATTCCTCATCCAAACACACCATAAACTTTTACTCCTCTTTCCTTCGTGTGTATTCTGTTTTTGTTCGTCCATTTTCTTCGATTTGTTAACATCAAAGGTTAATTAATACTGAATTTCATCTTTAATCTGGATTTTTTTTTATTAATTCCAAGAAAACTTTGGTGTATCGTATGAAAAGTTTTTAAATATAAATAATTAAACAAACACAATATATATATATATATATATATCATTTTATTTTTCATTTTTGATTGTTAATAGCTAATATTTTATATATTAAATATGAAGAAATTAGTGAGTCAAATTTTGAAATTAAGGAGGATATTATAATAAAAAAAAGATTATTAAAAGATACATTGTATTTATTAATATAGTAGTTCGATATTTAAATTTTAAAAATTAAATTCAAATTACAATTGATTGAAATTATAATAATTTTAAAACTTAGTTTAATTAGCTATAAAAGAAACTTCAATTTTTTTTTTTTGGTAAAGATAGGAAAGATTACAAAGATGGTCGCAATGAGGATTGAACCTAGGTCCTCATGCTTCTAACTACCCCCACCCCTCCTCACCCAACTAGTAGGCTAACCCTACTGGTCAAGAAACTTCAATTTAACATACTATAATAAATATTAAATTAAATCAACTTGGAATTACATTTAAAACTAGTATTTAAGAAAAATAAAAATAAAAATAAAAATAAATATTTAATGCAAAAAATGGCACATGACTTATTGAAGATAAAAATCACTTTTAAATATACTGTTTTTAAAATAAAAAACTCACGTTTATAATTTACCGTCTAACAATATGTTAATATGGTTAAGCTAACATGCAAAACAGGGGAATGCACTTTAGGTAATTCAAAAATAAATATATTTATTATAAATTCAAAACTTATTTTTTTTTTGGTTGGTATCATAATTGTGTGGTATTAGTCTTCTAAATTTTAATTAAAATTTTTTAGTCATTCAAGTATCACAGTTATACAGTTTTAGTCTCTCAATTTTTAATTGAACAACAATAATTATGCGATTTTAGTATTTTTTTATTAAAAATCTTTTTTTAATCATACATTGGTATTTCTAATTAATCTTTTTCTAATATATTTATCTTATGAAATATATCCATATTTTTATAAAAATATATAAATATACTAATTTATATATATATATATATATATATATGAAATTATTAGCTTACCTATAAATATAATAATATTATTATATTAATACTAATTTATCAATAATATTAATACTATTAATATATATATATATATATACATATTATATTTAGTAATAATAAATTTATATCATTTGATACATAAATGTAAATTATAATATACGTAATTTTAATAGTCAACAATTATATAAATTTTAAATATTATATAATATAGAGAGAGAGAAAAAATGACTCAAGTGATAACATTTTATAAAAATATGAGAACAACTACTAATAAATTTTATATTAAAATAAACAATTTATATTAAAAGATAATAAATAAAGTTATCATGTACTGTCACGTCGTGATTTTTTTATCATCGTTATTACAACCACTATTACCATTACTACCATTATCGTAATCAATATCAATGTAATTTTTTTTATCATTGTTCTCTAAGGTAAACATCACAAGTTTTATTACATAACTCATTAATTTTGTTAGAACCAATATTTGAAACCAACTTCAAAATCGATATCTTAGGAGACAAATTTCCAATCACTTGTGCCATAGATAAAAAAACATTTCCACCATCACATTTTATAGTCATAACAACAACCATCCCTTATAAGTAGTATAGACTCTCTTTTGTTCACCTGTCCAAATCATTTTCCTTGAGATACAGTCCTATATAACATATAATTTTTTAGTAAACTGAATCATGCAGTTTGATTCATCAATAAGTTGTGGTATTGAAATCAATTTGCATTTCAGGTTAGGCTCATAAAGAACATTTTTTAGTTTTTAAGTATCACTGACACTAAGCACTTTAGTTCCTTTTTTGGTAGCAAAAGTACGCTTTCCATTCAAAAGCTCTATTGGGAATGGTTAAAGTGAGAATACTTATTAATATTATGAGAACATGATAACAACTAATAACAACTAAAGATTAAAATAAATAGTTTATATTAAAAAACGACAAAAAAAGGTTTTTTTTTATCATCAGTATCATAGTTTTCTTTATTATTGTTATCATCATTACTATTGTTATTGCAATTAACGTCACATCAGCATTACTTTCACCACCATTACTACTATTACTACCATCAAGAAAATACGACAACATTGATACATGCTATATAACTTCATTTATAACTAATATTTTAGACTATACAATGCACAAACTAAATAACTATTATATGTATCTAAAATTCATAATAAATTATATATACAAATAAATATTTATTTGAACATATAAATCATATTTTAAATTTGATTAAATAGATACTTTTAAATATATAACTTATATTTTAGATTTACAATAAATAATTTGTATTATAAGATAATATTGTTTAATTTATTGATAATTTATTTAAAATATTAAAATTTATTCATAAATAATTATGATAAATAAAAATTGAATTAAATAAGAAGTTAAAATAATTCCAAAAAAGATTCCCATAGAAGAAAAACTCCTAAAATTCTCTAAAAACGTTCTCGTGAAAAATAGATGTTTGTATTTAATATATTGAAATTTATTTTTTAAATTAAATTATTTATTTTAATCTAAAGAATATTATTAATTGTTTTCATGTGGTCATATTAGCAAGTATTTTCATTTTATAAAAAATTTTGACCATTAATTTTCTATTCAACAATTATAAATTCTCTCTAAAATACATACTTTCATTCTAAAAAAAATGTCAAATCCTCCAATTAAACACATGACAAATAAATTTAAAAAAAGAATCAATCTTTTATAAACTTCTATTTGTTTAAAATATATTTTTGTAACAATATATCAAAAGTTTATGCAATTATTTGTAATCAAATCTTATTTAACAAAACATTTTTTTAATTACAATATTAGTATCAAGAATTTTTCAATTTTATCAATTACTAATCCTTATTAAAAGAATAGTCTCTTTTCTTAATTACGTTTTATTATCTACAAAATTCAAATTGAAAACCTAATTAAAAATTTTGAACTCAAATATGCTGAAATTTATGTCTTTTTGTTTGAGTGTTAATAATACTCTCTTTCATAAACTTTTTAAATATATTTTCTTCCTATTAATTAAAATTTATATTACTATTAAATAAAAAGTAAGAGACAGAAAGTTTTATAATTGAAAATAATTTTTTAAGAATATAAAAAAAGTGTGTTAAAAAAGAGTTGAGTGGATGCCCCATGAGGTTGTCATGCTAGCAAACCAAAGGACCCATAGTCATAGCTTGTGAATTGTGACGTGACCCTAAACTCTATGCATCATCTTATTCACCATTTTAGAATAATGAAAAATACTACATCTTATTCACCATTATTTCTATTTTTATGAAACCCACATGTGCTCCTCACACACAGTTTCCTTTCTTTGTCTCTTTTCCTTCATTTCTCTCTCACCATTCACGTCCTCTCCTTTAAGGTTTTGCATTATAACCGCGCAAATTGCATGTTCTACTATTTTGTTTCTTGCTTGCTCTCAAATATGTTACTCTTATTACTTTGACAAATGGAAGCAACAAGTCTCCAATTCTTTTTTCATGAGACGTATCACAAATATGAGGTTCTCTGTACGGTGGAAACGACCTATATTCTCATTTTCGCGATAAAAGTGCTATTTGGAAACGTCCTATCTTTTGGTTTTCGCAATAAAAGAGATTTTTTTAATTATTATATTGGTACAAAGTATTTATCATTAAAAATAGTCACTAATCTTGAGGGTTGTAATTACATATACAAAGTAAGTATATCTCTTTTAATATAGTTTATTTATATTCAAAATCATGATTCAAAGTTTAAACAATTTGGATAAGAGACACAAGTTACTACTATTAATATTAACCAATATTATAGGTGCCAAACGCTTCAGGATGACTTAATATATAGCCTAACCTACACGTGACAAATGCTATTTTATGTTAGGCGAGCCTAACCTCTAATTTTTTTAGAATGTCATTTTTTGGCCCAACTTGACCCATGTTAAGCCACCAAGCCAAACTGGTCTAATTAAAAAATATATTTAAAATAGTTAATATTTTTTTACAATAAAAAGAAAAACAAAAATTATAACATTATTTATTCATTCTATATTATCATGAAATATCTGGTTATTTTTGTCCGGACATGAAACATCCTATCACTATAAATTAATTACAAAAATTATTCTAAAACTATAATTGTATATAAATTATGTTAATTATGTATGTCATTCTTTTTCTTGAAGTTGAAAGTTCAACATGATTATTTTTTAAATTATATAGTACAGTTCTCAATTTATTGTAAACTATGAGAAATAATAACACATTACAAATCGATGTTAATTTAGATTATTTCAATTTTAGTTTAATGGTTTAGTTCGACTTGAAACCATTTGATTTGTCAGACTTAGCGATTCAGTTACTAGTTATTAGCGAAAACAAAAATATGACTATCTAGAATTGATATACACATAGTACCTAAACATACACATTATAATATATATATATATATATATATATATATATATATATATATATATATATATATATACTTGTTATATGATTTGATCTTATTAAGTATTTATTATTGCATGATTTATAGTAACTAATATTTTAGCCTACATTTAAATGTTTATTGTATATAAATAAAATTTATAATAAAGAATATACACAAGTAAATATTATAATTAAATATATATATATAATTTAAAATTTGTATAGCTAAATATTTTAATTATTGATAATTTATTTTAAATACTAAAATTTAATTTATAAATAAATATAAAACTAAATGAGACAAGAAATTAAAAAAAATTTCTAAAAATTCATTTGTTAAAAAATAATCCTTAAAAATGCTCTTATACAATATAGTCATTCACATTTAATATAGACAAATCAATATGAAAAATGTTTGACCATCTATATGTATCTGATTGGCATTGCACTACTATTTTTTTATTGCACTCTTATATTTATTATTCAATCATTTTTATAAATGCTCAAGGTACTAGACATCTTTTAGCTCAGTATATTTTTTGGTAAATAATGGACAGCACAAATTATAAAATAACATTGAATTTATTATAATGTTCTTTTTATATTTATAATAAATAATATTATAATGACAACAATAATACTAGTGGTGATGATAGGGACAACAATAATGATAGTGATAAGAATATGATTGTAGTGGATGACGACGACAGTGGTGGCCAGCAATAGTGGTGATAGATAGTGGTAACATTGGTGTTGGACGATAATGATAAGGGTCAAGATAGTGTATTATATCTTGTTAGTGAATATTTTTGTACTTGGGATAAAAAGTCTTATAATTTATTGAGTAGCAAAAATTTAAACTTTTGTCCTATCTTCATTTTCTTGGTCCAATTTTATGACCATTTTGTAAATTAAACCCAAAATAACTATATTTATCTTATTTAATACTATAAATTTTAGCAATCATGTAAATTGTCAATATCACAAGTAACGTCATTAACAATGATAAATTAGGTAATTTGAGTTTAATACAATATTTTAACTAATAAAACTCTAATAGAAAGATTTTATGTGAATGATAGATAAGTTTTATTTAACAAGTTTACTAACAACATTTAAATAAAAAAATATTAAAATAATTTTTCTTTTTCTAAATTAAAGTAATTAAAAATTAATTTTAAATTTGAGAGATAAAAATAAATGTAGTTTATATTTTAAAAACTAAAATTATATTTAAATTTTTTTATCACAGATATGATGACCGATGGTTAGAAGCTAATTTTTTTTTTAAATCACACTGATAAGAATATATATATACACCATGTAGACAGAATTATGGAGGTAGTTGTCAGGGATAGGGATTGGACTTTGTCCTTTTCGTTGATCTTCAAAAGGATGTGCTCATTGTTTGCCAATCTCAGCCCTTGTTAATTTGGGACAATCCTTCCATACTCATCTACACTCCCTTCTTCTTATGGATACTCTAGGCTCATTTGTTTTTGTACTGTTTCCAATGAATATATAAAATACTCAAGGGACCAGCTATGTTTATTTGTTGCTGGAAACTGCTGATATCTTCATTAATGAAGGCACTGTAATCTAATAAGGTGGGTAGGGTATTGAGTCCATAGTCACATTAATAATTGAACCAGTAAGTTGTGGTTCAACTTCACCTGTATGAATATGAATTTTATATTAAAAATATGGCTAAAACCTAAATTTCATCTCACATAATATTTTAAAGTTTCAATTTAGTCTCATTTTAATTTTTTGGTTCAATTTAGTCTCACGTGTAAAAAAATACTAACAATGTTTGTCTTCCATCTAAATTTCTCAAACGTCATTTAAGAGTCATGAGAATCACGTCCGTGATTTTCACGGTATGAATCACATAAAAAAATCTGCTAAGTAAGAGTCGTGAGAATTACGCCCTTAATTCTCAATAACTTTCAATCACGCCCGTGATTCTCAATCACATGAACACTCCTAAACGGCATTTGAAAAATTTAGACGGAAGGCAAACATTACTAACATTTTTAATAGATAAGATTAAATTGAACTCAAAAATTAAAGTGAGACTAAATTAAAATTTTAAAATATTATAAAGACCAAATTATAATTTTAGCCTAAAAATATCCTTGCTCTATTACATTTTTTTAATGCTTTTAGCTTTTCGTTTTTTTCTCAGAATAATTTTTTTACCTCTATTTAATACATATACATCCACCAACTACTCACTTGTTTTCACTAGAGAATAGGCTGCACAACCAATGAACACATTAATATTAATGCTACTAATGGAATATCTAATAAGAATTTTTAGTCCAAATTTATACTTATTAAATATATTATTTAATTTATGCACCAACCTTAAACTACTAAAGAAATGGGATGGAAGGAACGCATATAATATATATACTATCTTCAATCTTCGTTGGATCCAACTAATTATTACTTCACAAAGATTAAGAAAAAATAGTTTACTTTTTAAAGATTAATAAATATGTCTTAAATTTGTAATTCTTTCCGAAATTATCTCTTTCTTCATATATATTTTAAAAAATTTGCATTTTAAGAAGAAAAAAGCATTTATATTTTAAGAGATATAAAGTAAATAAATTTTATTTATTTATTTAACTCAAAAAATATATTTAATAAGAATATTTAAAACAAATAATATTTTAAAATAATAATAAAAGAATTTGGTGGAAATTTTAAAATAATAAGTCAGATCTTATAAAAGGTAATAAACTAATTTAAAATTTGTATCTTATAATAAACACGGAATGTAATATTATTCAAGTACTTCAGCCTAGTGGCATAGCTTGTTTAAATGGCTTCGGTGCGGTTCCCAATCTGATTCGGTTCAAAACCAACAGATGCATGTTCAACATCTAACTTTGTTACAACGTGATTGCCTCTAAACACCACCATGTCTCAATTGGGATTACTTTTGAAGAAGAATACTCATGAAAAAGAAAAATCTAACTAAAAAAATGTTCCTGAAACTAAGCCCTCAAGTGGGAAGAAAAAAAATATATAAAAAAAATCTCTCTGGCAAAGTAGCAACTAAGAATTACGTGAAAATATTTTAGCTTTGCCCCCGATATACTATATTCTGAACTATTTGGATATCACATGCATGTTCTTCCCGAAAAAGAAAAAGAAAATAGTCACATCTATAATTACTTTGTTTTGTTATTCACATTAGACTTGACTCAAGCAGAAGAGATTCGAAGAACCTCATGCATCATATCAATATTAATTCTAGCTCCTGTGTACAAGAGGTGTACTTTCGGCTTCACTTTCCCCAAGATTGTTTCTTTCACTCCAAATACATTATGTCACCAAAAATTTTCCGCCCGAATTTGGATAAGTGAATATTAAGCAAATTACATTCAAGAAAGAAGGATGTAACACTGGAAGCAGGGATACGGAATTAGACTATATATAACAATACAAAGTCTTGTCCCACTGGGATAATTAACATATATATATATATATATAGGTAATTGTTATGGTACTCATGATAATTAAAAGATTTTGATATCTCAAATTATGTGAATAAATAAATTTAAAAGAACACTCCCGTTTACAGCCACTGCACAGATGACTCTTACGTGTGGAAATGGTCCAATGATGGATGTTTCACGGTCAGGTCTGCGTATAAAGCTATAACAAGCTCTCTCCTCCCAACTAACACTATGGACCCCGACAAAACTTGGAACATCATTTGGAGTCTTTCTATTCCTGCGAAAGTGAAACATCACACATGGAGAGTCTATAATCCTTCCTACCCGTGCCCAGCTTCAAAAGAAAGGTGTGAGCTGTCCCATCAGTTGCCCAAGATGTGATGTTGGTATCGAGAATTCTTGGCATGCGCTGTTTGGATGTTATGATGCGAGAATTTGTTGGCTGGCTTGTAACCTAAAGGATAAGATGAACTCCAACATTGATCAAGCTAATGGTACTTCTGATCTTGTGAACAAAATCCTTAATCTTTGGTCCAATTCTGATGCGGCTGACTTTTGCATGATGATGTGGAGTATCTGGACTAGTAGGAATAATCTCCTATGGAAAGATATGCCTTGGAATACATCGGAAGTTGTCCACCGTGCCCGTAACTCCAGACAAAATTGGACTTTGGCTAACCAGCGACCTCTTGATGCTAGAGGTATTCCTGGTCCCACCTCGACTACCCAATGGTCTCCCCCACCCCATGGTTCATACAAGTGCAATTTTGCTACATTCCCTAACCCTGATGAGAATACATTTGGAATCGGTTTCTGCATTAGAGACAGCTTGGGTTCCTTTGTGGGTGCACGTACCCTCAAGATCCCTGGTCTTCCTCCTGCCAGTATTAGAGATGCTATTGCTCTCATGCAAGCCATCATTTTGGCTTCGGAAAATCAATATTCGCCCATCCTTTTCGAGTCCAGTAGTAGCAGAATTGAAAATTTTTTCCTTCATCCCAACCTGAAGGATAGAACTGAATTTAGTGACATTATGAACCATTGTAGAAATAAGATAAATTCTTGTGCCAACTTTAATGTAAGTTTCACTCATAGATCAGCTAATTTGGTGGCTGCCAACCTTGCAAAGGCCTCCAAATGTTATGCTAATCTTAAGGATTTTGCATACATCCCAAATTGTATCTTCTCTCTTATTGTTAATGAATTGAGCTAAGGCTCAGCTCTTCAAACAAATTTTTTTTTTAAAAGAAATAAATTCAAAATAACATAAATTTTAGATTAAAAATTTGTAGAAGATGAGTCTATCAAAAAGATTAATTAAAAAAAATAATTAAAAAATCAATTTTTATAGCAAATTTTTTTTATATGTGATACAATTAAAAAAATTAAAAACAAAAAGTATAATAACATTATAAAAATATTAAAATAAGAAAGAAAAATAATAAATAATATAACTAAAAAACTAATTTATACTATAAATTCAAAAAATTAATACAAAAAAAAACTAAAACATTTTAACAAAATATTAATATTAAACTATTTAATTATAATAGATGCTATATTATGATAAAATTTAAAAAATATAAAAATAATATAAAAATTAGAAAATTTTATAAAAATAAATTATTAAAAATATTAAAAAAAAATAAAACAAATAATTACAATTAAAAAAAAAAATTAAACGACTGTACCGGTACCCCACTATTATAGTGGGTACCGTAGATTTTTCCATATATATATATATAATTACACTTTTGGTCCTCCTAATTTAGTGTAGGAGCAATTTTGGTCCTCATAATTTGAATTGCTTAATTTTGTTCCATAAATTTAAATAATAGACAATTTTAGTCCCACAAACAATTTATCATCCAAAATTTAATAGACGTTAATGATATGAATTTTATGCTAAATAAACATTAATTATATATTATTTAATTTTTTATGTGTCAAATTATTTAATATTCAAATTTTAAAAATTTTAAATTCAAATTCATTTTCTCATCCTCCGTACCCTTCCCTTTGTTACTTCACCAACACCCTCGCCAGCAACGCCGTGTACTCCTCCAGCACCTCCGCCATGATCGCCACTAGTATCATCTCTTTCCAACAATCATTGCGAGAATTTTTTACTGAAATAAAATTTTCTTAAATTTTTTTTACCAAAACAGCACCTGTTCCAATTTATTTATAGAAGTAGCACCTTTTACTGTTCACACTCAGAATTTGGTTCCCCAGAAACTGAATTCTGAACTTCAATTATTTTTTTTTGTTTTTTGCTCAGAAGTCGGTTCCCGGAGAACCGAATTCTGAGTAGTGCTAAAATTTTTTTCTTTTTTGTTTGTAGTTCAGGTTGTGTGTTAATGTTGCAACTGGAATGGCCCGTTCTCCAAGCAGAATGAGTCATTCTGCTTGCACGCGTAGTCTTTTAATTTTGAAACTGGAACGTCCAAGCAGAACAGCCCGTTTTGATCCATTCATCATGTATTTTTGCATCTGGAACGACCCATTCTAAAAGGAGAACGGGCCGTTCTTGATCCAGTTTTACACCATGCTCAGATCCAAAACGCAAAAATTTTTTTTTATAAAAATTCTATTTTAGTGAGAAATTCTCACTGCGATTGATATCAATACCCTTTTTATTTTGTTTTCAATGTTATTTGAATTAAAAAAATTTAAAATTTAAATATTATATAATTTGACACGTAAGAAATTAAATGATATATAATTAATGTTTATTTAACATAAAATTCACAGCATTAACGTCTGTTAAATTTTGGATGGTAAATTGTTTGTGGGACTAAAATTGCCCATTATTTAAATTTATGGACCAAAATTAAGCAATTCAAATTATGAAGACCAATACTAAATTAGGAGGACAATTAAACCTATATATAATGTAAAAAAAATTAATATTTACATTAAATATCAAGTCTCAAATGAAATTAATAACATGTTTCATGAGTAATATAGCACAAAAAATTACTAAATTGATTTAATCATTATGACGTACCCTTTGTATCGGTACAAAATAATGAAAAAATGTAGACTAGAAGTATCTAAAATATATTGGACAGCAATTATTTGAAGTACCGATTTTTCTTAAATTAACATAGGGATAATTTTGATTAAGCACAACTTATAAGATAATGATACAATTAAGATCACAACCATCACCAACTTCAGCATTTCCTTATATCCCCAAGGAGGCAACAGATGCTATGTGGGGTTTAATTGTATGAACTGAGTGGTTTGTATTTCTTGAGATCAAGCAAGACACCCACCACTGAGCCCAGACCAGCAACTATTGTTACTATAAGGCAGACCACACTCATCAATTCAAGACAAATCCATCTTGTACTCCATTTTGGGATCTTCTTTTGCAAGATATACATCTCCACAGGAAAGTAGACAGTTAAAGGCCAAAACCCCAATGCTCCAATCAGTCCCAAAACATCATTGAAGAATGGAAGCAACATTGCTATAAGAGTGGTTATGATCACAAATACTGTCCTCCAAACTAGGTTAAAAATGTTCTGATTGTACGGTTGCAAACCAGGGATTGAGATTTTGAATTCCTTGTCAATTTTGGGCCATCTTCTTGCTGCCTCCTTTTCAATGAAGGCAAAGAGAGGTTGGGCATACACTTGGTATGCCCCCACAAGGTGGATTACGATAGCAGCATTAGCAATATCTATAAGCCAATAGAGTTTACTGAAACCAAATCCAGTGAGAAGGTTCCCAGGTGCTGAATCTCCAAAAGCAGCATAGCCTGTGCAGCCACAAAGCATATAAAATGTTGTGGTCACTGCAATACTTAACTTTGCAGCCTTTTTCATTGTTTTTACTTCAGATGGGGGAGATTTAATGGTATCCTGTGTAATCAAAATATTATACATTAATTAGGTTGAATAAAGCTTGTTGCACATCATATATATTCACATATCTTCACACTTAGAGTATGTGGTGAAATAGGTAAGCTAAAAATGAAGTGGAATCATATAATCAGATGGTTAAAATTGCATAAATGTGATGGTTAAGATCTATTTTGCTTTTGCTTACAAGAAGGAAAAAAAGGTGTACCTGAATTTCAAGGAGAACGAAAGAATATGAATAGGCGAAGGCTATGTTACCAAGAGCTTGGAAAACGCCCCATACTTTTTGGGCCTCTGTCACAGTTCCAATACCTACTCCAGTGAGGCTACCCTTGAACGTTCCCGTTTCTGTCACAAAACCAATTAAACAGAACAGTGTAAATGTAAGAACCCATTTTAATTAAAGTCCCTACGTAGGTTCTTTCACATATCTACAAGAGATTAAATCGCACCAGCATCTTTATATGATTTGACAAGTTCAAGAGAGTGCGTCACGAAATTTTGAACCATAAGACGTTTTCTACAATAAACCTATAACTGGAGAGGCTATGTACCAGTAAAATGTTATCCAAGAATTATAAGAAAATTTGTATAAAAAAAGTGAAGTAGGAATATAACCTGCAATTTTGGCAATTCCAAGAGCGAGACCAATTAAGGAATAGGCGAAAGACATGACTGCAGCAACTATTGAGAGCCACCACATGTTATGAAAATCTGGAATTTGAGAAAATAAAATTTGTATTGCGCCAAAACCGATCATGTACGGGTTACTTGAAATATGACATGGGTTTTTCCCCTCAGAGGATTGGATACAGCTAGATCTTTTGATTGCCCTGTCAATCAAAACCAGTAAAATTGAAGTAAAACGATCAACCATTCAACCATCATCAATCTATATAATCCTATCAGTAGTAAAAAAATATTGTGTGAAGTGGCAATGAAGTGAATGACCTATCATGCTGCACGATTCAGAGGTGTGATAATAGTACATTTTAATACATATCATTAATATGTAACTTTTTCATCAATAAAACTATTATAACTTGCTTAATTAAGATTTAATAAAGAAGAATGATTTAAACTTATTTCTAGATGAATGTACTTATTTGTAACACAATACCGATAAATTAAAATTCACTTTATTTTATTAATATTATTTTGTTATCTTAGCTTAATTTTTAAAATGGCTAAATCAATCTGAACAACATATTCAATTTAAATAATTAAAATAAGTTTAAAATCCACACAAATCTGATACACACAAAATAAAAATAAATAAATAAATCTTTATTTTATTTTTATTCCTTTCCTATATTATTTATAAATAAGCTCAACTTGTGAATTTTATGATTTCAAAGACATGGAAGGGTGAACTCACATCATGCTAAGGGAAGCCGCAATTGTGTATCCTATTGCACTTCCGAAAAGATTCAAGTACTGAACTATCCCACAGAACGTAACACTGTACCCGCCTGCAAAATCAATTATAATGCATGTTATGCTACATCATACAATATGCATTCCATTTTTAAAAGACCATGATTGTCAATATATATACAGAAATGTTAATTCACGTGAAAGTTTTTTAGTAAATTTAAATACAAACACGTAAATTTGAAACTATGAACGAACAGTGCATGCTAATATTGTCAAAAGAAAGTGCTTCTGTTAGTAAAGTAGAAAATCAGATCACTTATACTTGAATTCCAAAATAAACAATACTGTATCCGTATATCGTACCCAGAATGTTGCTAACTGCGTCCATGAAAGTATAATTTCTCTTTCCGAATAAGGGGTCACCAGTACGATAACAATCAGCTAAAAAGGATGAAGTATACAAAGTGACTAAGCTGAATAAGAGCATGACTGCAGGACCAGCAATCCAACCCATCTGAGCTATTGCCCAGGCTAAGGAGAGCACCCCAGATCCTACCACAGCTGTTATTATGTGGGAGCTTGTAGTCCAAACGTTTCCTGCCTCATAGTAATTGATCAAATCACATCATTCCATACAATCAAAGAAACAAATATAATGTAAAAACAATTTAACTAATGTGTGCACTTGTTCTGCTGAGTTCAATTTCTATTGATAAAAAAAATGTGTACCTGTTCGTTTGGCCCGGCCATCATCATCATAGCATTCAGAGTCATTTTTTAATGGCATGCCATCTATGGAGTCATCCTCAATGTCATAACCTCGTCGGCAGCTAAGGTTTGTTCTCGAAGCATTTTCTACCATCTTTTGATGGACAAGAGATCTAAAGCAGAGTAAATATAATTGAGCAACTAGTGTGATAAAGCTTATTTTGTTAGTCCAACTACTTTAGTTTCATTCACAAATCATAGACAAACTATAAAAGCATGCACGAATAAGAGAGACTGCTATAACTATATGTAAGTTGAATAATAAATTAATAATGACATGGATCAGTTATTGAAAAAAGAAGGTATTTATAGGGGTTTAATTAAATTCTAAGATATGAAATTATTCTGGCAAAATTGAAAAGGAAAATGTGAAGTAGCCAAAATCTCACAGTAAAAATTTGGATACTATTATTGCAAAGAATTAGAAGTTCTTGCCACTTTATTGTATACAAGAACCATATTAGTCAACTTTGTTCTCAAAAGAGAACAATTGTTTGAGCCTCAAACACATTATTTATGGAAAACAACCTAACTGTATTAGTTTATCACTCCATGTATGAAGGGAATCCCCAAATAAGTCCTACAGCTAAAATACAAGAATATGAACCAAAAAGTAAAAATAATATAGGCGGGATTCTCTAATTTATGAATTAAGTCCTACACCTAATATCATCTAACTGTGTTGCAAGTGACGTCCATACCCTGTTATCTGTTCCTATTATATACTCTATTATATATTCTATCTAACTGTTGTATTTTCTGTTGGGCCTGTTACATTTGTGTCATTCTGTTCAGAACTGAGAGTTGTCAGTTGTTCTCTCTCAGTTAGAGTAGTCACTCCAATAATACTTTGGATCCTCTCTTGTTGTTAAGTAATATGATATGGTCATGTTAGAAAAAGAAAGTTACATTTTTTATCATATAAAGATTTACCATGATTGATAGGAGGACTAAGATACACTAATTATACTTTAATCTTTAATATGACCATATTATATTACTCGATAACAGGAGAAGATCCAAAAACCTAACTATATATATAGTTGCAATAGATCTCAGTTGAGATCATCTTCTATAGAAATTAGAATATAGATCTGAATCACTATTTTCATTAGCCCGAGTTTCTCTTCTATTTTATAGCTTCCCTCATTTCTCTTATTTTCCATTGCTCCTCCAGTCATAACTATCTTATATAATAATAATAATTTAAAAAAAAATCAATACACATACTAAATGATGAAATAATTCTCAATTTTTAATATTATTTCCGGCATGAATAAACTGCATAATTGGAAATTAGTAAATTTTGATTACACAGCATGAAAATTAAATAATAAAGGAGCACTACTTAACAATTCCCTCAAGCTTTAAATTATTTTCTAATTGTGTATGGATTTCAAAATTAAAACAATAAAAATATCTGTAAAGAAAAATATCTAATACTTAGTAATTATTATAATTGAAAATATTGGATTTTAAATCATTTTGTTTTTATTTTTTACTCAAAAGATGCATGAACTAAAAACTTTTGCAAATGCTACTAGGATTTTACTTATTCTAAAAATCTTATCTTCTTTTTCTCTAGTTACTTTTACTGATTCGTCACTACTTATTTATGAAATTAAATGCATATATCAAATAATTTTATTTACTTTTTTTTAAAAAAATAGATATTGTTGATAATAATTGGCCAAAATGGAGCTGCATTAATTTAAAATTTTCATAATTGATTCGATGTCATTTAATAAAATTATTCAGAGCAAAAACATATTATCATGCAATGCATAAATAGAAAAGTAACTAAAAATAAATAAATGAAATTGAAAGAGATTGAAACGCCAAAACGAAAATAAAAAGAATTAGTATCATTGGCTTGTATATATTATTTTTTAATGGTTTAAAATTTAAGATTTAAAATAGAACAAATTTTAATACAACAACTACTGAAGTGGTAAATGATCTTTGAATAGTAGTTAATACTTTTTTGTTACATTTTTTTTCTTTTTTGTTACAGAAAAGTAGTTAATATATAGTAATTGTCACAACTATAGTAATAATTTTTATAAAAAAAAATACATCACCAATTCTACTTATTTTAAAAAAAGTAAAAAAAAAAAGTTATAAATGAGGTCAAATTAAAGAATATAATTATAAGTAAAATATTTAACATCATAACGGAATAATTATTCATCAAAAACTAATTATACAAGTCAATTGTGTAAATTAAATTATAAGCTTAAATATTTATTTTAATTCATTTAAAATAAAAATGACAAAACTTTGGTTTGACTTAATAAAACAACATTCTTTCAAGAACTTCGCCGAACACCAACCTAAAGACTAGCAAAGAAATAACCAAACCCCACCATCCCCATCTAATATACATTTTCTTTCCCTTTTTCAGTATATTTTTTTCATTTTATTTTCTTACTGAAACAACTTTCTTTTATTTAATTCTTCTTCTCTGACAGACATTGGCAAAATCCTGATTAAAAGTCGAACCCAGTAACTGAAGATATCCTAGTTCTGATTCTGTGGGTGAAAGTGAAACCGTAACCTTCCAAATATCCTAGTTAATCTCAACCTACTAACACAAAATAGTGAAAATACCAAGTCAAAAGTGGTTCACAACTTGAGCCCCTTAGAGAAAGAGAAACAACCTAGCTCATAAAACCTTAACCTAAGTAGTATTCCTCCGATTAAGATTTTTCATACTGCAAATTCAGCTTTTCAAAGTGGGTTGAAGCATTTCTATATTTATAAAATCATAGTTCCTATAGCTTAGTTTTCACTGCAAGACAGGGAAAATTATTAGCTGAATCCTCATCAGGCACATTAAAAAAAAAAAAAAAAAAAAAAAGTGGGTTGAAGAGAAGGAATTCCCAAATGAATGAAAAAGAAATAAAGGTTTGGGTTCGGAAATTGGTTTGTTGTGATATTATAATGATTAAGGCGAGTTCCTCGTCTTATCGAATTGAAGAAGCTGAATCAAAAGAATATGATCATCCAATTCCAACCCTAAAACTAAAAGCATTCATTTGATTTAAACGCAACGCGGCGAAAGCAGTAACGGTAACAAGCAACGAAACTCATGAGAAGAGATGAAGAAGTTTACTTGCGATTTGAATCGAAAAGACGAGGTTGGTCTTCTGTGGCGGTGTTCCGGGGAGAGAGAGAATTGAATTGCAGTTCCCTCTCCTCTCCTCTCCTCTCCCTTCTGCAGTCCAATTACGCGTTGCAGAATAATGCAGAACACAACTTCTTCTTCTTCTCGTGCCTTTCGCAATTACTACTCGTCAAATTATAATATTATATTCACTACCATTTTAAAATTTTCTTTTATTTTTAATGTCAATACTTATTATATATATTAATATAATATAAGAGTAAACGTTCATTTCCATCGCCATCATCTAAATATTAATATATTAAAATTTTATTTTATACTTTTTAATTTTTAAATATTAATATTATAAAGGCTCGCTATTTTCAGATATTATAATATTTATTTACTCGATTTTTCGATTAATAAATATCTACTCGATTATAATTCGCGAGATCGATTGCAAAATAATACTATTTGCCGCACATGGGTATTGTGTACACTTGCTACAAAGTAAATAAATCGATGAAATTTGATAGCGATTGACGTGCCGAAACTAAAATGAAAAAGTTAGATTTATATCTTTTAACTAATTATTAATTTAGTCGTTTAAGTCTTATATTTTAAATAATTTTAAAATGGTAAATTATATAAATAATATCTAAAATATTAAATATTCACTCGTTTAGTCCCTATATTGATATGTTTTAATTATGTTTAATAACTAATTTGACAGTAATATTTAAAATTTTATCTAATTTGATTTTTAAGTACTTGAAAAATTATAAATATAGTTTTGTACTTTAGAATTTTATTTTATTATTCTTAGTAAAGGAGTCTAAGACAAAGACAAAACTCAAGATGTCTCTCCTTCCAACGTTAAAAATTATTTTTTTTGGTTCGTTCCTGGAGTATCATCGCCGATAGCAGTGACTAATCTTCTCGCTACGTTGGAGACACCTCAAAGGGTGGAATACTGACCCCAAGATTTAACGCGGCTTGCATACACAAGACAGGATTTAATGATTCTTTCTTACAATATTTTTTTTTAACTTTTCTTCAATAATATTAATAATCATTAAATATATTTAATGATTTAAATTTAATAAAAAATTACATTAATTATAAAATTAAATTTAAGTTATTAAATATATTTAATAATTATTAATGACTAGAGAGAGAATATTATAAGAGAGAATCACTATATTAAAGTTACTAATGAATCTCACACTTTAATTAAAAAATACCTTCCATGATTTTATAATCAATAAAATATATATTAAAAAGAAGTATAATAAAAAAATGTATGGTATCATTCCTGTGGTTGATTATTTATTTTGGTGCAGAGGAGTGGCAGATGCCCATTCTACAACAGTGCATAAGACTGTTAAAGAATTAAAGGACCACAACCGCCATAAATAAAATAATGTAATCCTAGCTAGCTGTTGCATATGAGCCAAAGATACACACATGAGAGATACTGTAACTTCCCATCTCATAACGAGACAATCTTATTATAATTTATAAATAATAGAAAAATCGGGTAAAATTTACTCTAAATAAATGATTCTTTTCCTTTCTTCAAAATAAATCTGGTAACATACTGGGACACTTTTTCAACCCTCTTTTCCATGCTTATAATTACAACTAAGTAGCCATTCAGAAATTGCCGCACGTTTCTTTGTTATGATAGGAATATGCACTAATACAGCGGTACACGTTACTACCATTTATAAAGACGAGGACCACTTCAAAGTTCAAACAGTACGCCAATTTGTCTTCTCATTTCTCAATAATTGAGATGCCACCTTTGTGGTGATGGTGAACATGTTTACTTTTTTTAGTAAGATTTCAGAAACGATTTTCTTAGGACGAATTTTCTTTGGATTTTTAACAGATTATGTAATGTAGATTATTAAACTATCGTTTCAATTTAATTATATAAACATTTTTCTCTTAACCAATTAAAGTGTTATATACTATTTCTCTCTTTCAATTGGAATGAATTTTTTTAAAGAGTCTATAATTGATGTATTCATCAAATTAAGAGAATATGTTTTGATTAAGGATATTTTAGTATAATAATAATTAATACATTAAATACTAAAAATTAATTGGGTCTTATATAAAAAAATAAATAATTATTTTAAGTTAAGCCTTATAAATAGAAACAGAAATAATATTAAATTTCAACTATCTAATCACTAATTAAATATTTTTAGTAAATCTATAAAGTCTTTATTAATTTAAATTGACATATAATATATTTTAAAATATATAATAATTTAATTTAATAAATTAAAATATCAAATAATTTTTTTTAATTTGTAGACTTGATATATTTATGTCATAAGCAGTATTTTAAAACCCGGACCGACCCGGCCGGTTGGACCGGTTGGACCTGGAACCAGTAGTTCAGCCGGTTTGAATCTGAAGTTAGATCGGTTATGCAGTCGACCCGTTTCAAACCGGATTGAACCGGTCAATTTTCCGGTTCAACCGGTGAACCGGTGGGTCAAACTGGTTCAACCACTTTTTTTTCTTATTTTTTTTAAAAAAAATTTAAGGGATCATAAATCACAAAAATAATAATGAAAATTGAATCTCTTAATGAAAAAGCAAGGAGTCTTATTAAATATAACAATGACTACTTGTTCTAATATATTTGTTTGCAATATATACAACTTAAATAACTTTTATAATATATTATTAATTTTAAATTATATATTTAATAATGCAATATCTATGTAAATATTACATATATTATTTTGTGATATTAATTGCAAGCACATTATATATGTACATATTATTTATATTTTTAATTTGTATTAATATACCGTTTAACATGTAATTTTTTTATGTATTTTTTTACAAAATAAAAATAAAAATAATTTTAAATAAGATAGAAAAATTGAAATTTAAAATAAGATATGAATTTATTAAAATTTATAAGTATAAAATATATTTAATATAAATATTTTTTAATAAAAATCGAGTCATGCGGTTCAACTAGTGACCCACCGGTTCAACCTTTGACCCACTGATCCAGTACCTTAACCGGTTCGATGACCGGTCTGGTTTTTAAAACTATGGTCATAAGCATCTTAAATATAATGTAACCTTCACCCCTCACTCAAGGTGGAAGTCTCTAGTCATTATTGTCATATAGAGGTGTCAAAGTGAGTTAATTTAACACACACAGGTAGACTAGTTATGAGTTGATGCTTTAAACAAGTTAGCTCAACTTAACTCACTTTCTAGTGAGTTAGAAATCCTAACCTGACTTGACCCATTATAGGTGACAGGTTAATAGGTTGGCTCACCAAATTTTTTTAAAATAAAAATAAAAATTGATTTCATGTTCCTCTTTAATAAATAAAATAAATGGTTGCAACCTTTTCTATTAAAAAATTAAATATATCATTGATTCAAATATAAATACAAAAGATAATATTAATTATAATGGGTTAAACGAGGCAACTTGACTCACTTTGGCTCAAACATATTTGACTCACAAGTTAAGTTTTCTATAACAAACACACCAAGCCTACTATATAATATATTTTTGGAGTATGAATTGTTAATTCCACATGCAATTGGAATATATTTTGTAATTACTAGTATCCTGATTAAAACTTGTAAAAGAACGATTTACAATTGATTACGAATATATTATTTTGCATTTCAATATTAATTGTAAAGAAAATAACAATAGAAATCAAATATAAAAATGAAAGATAATAGTGAGACAAGTTGTTAGGGTTGAATTTCATCTATCTCACTTCTCCACTCTCCTAAAATTATTTACATATGATTTTTTATCACTCAATGTTATTGAATTCTCAAATATCATTATAAATCAATTTATTGTCTTTAAAAATTCTAAAAATCATAATTTAATAATTGACTTCTTAATTTGTAAAATTAGATTTATTGCATTAAGCTTAAGAATTTGTTCAACTAATGTCTCTAAATCTATTCTTAGCCTTTAGAAACATTAGATTATTTAATTCAAAACAGATTTAGAAAATATTTTTCAACCAAAATCTAAATCAAAATTCAAAATATAATTGATCAATTCACCTTTAGCATTAATAACAAAATCAAATTGCTAACACTAATTAATAAAATATCGTATATATAAATCAAAATTATTATAAAGAGTTTGATAGATTATATTTAATCCCAACAAAGAAAAATATTAGTTATTCATGACAGTGCGAGCAATCTCCATGTACAATAAAAACATAGAAAGAAAACATTGAACTCAATATCCCTATCCCTATATGGTTTTGAGGTTAACTTCCTTCTTTAGAGTTTTATTCTCTCTTTATTTCTGTTCTAACAATATTCATTTTCTCTCTCAAATCCTTTATATATGTCCAAGAAAAAAAATTGTGATGTAAATGAGCAATCCACTTAGCCCTTTTTCAAATGATTAAGCATATTTTTGAAATTTTCATGGTGAAGAAAGTTCCATACCTTGAGCCCTTTTTGGTTCACTAAACATTTTTTTAAGCTAAATTTTATGGCTCATCTGGATCAAATTTATTCAACCCTTTCCAAACGACTGAGTAGATTTGCACTACAGCAAATCCTAGCTCTTTGTCTCTGATCAGTTGAGCGCATGCAAATTTGCTAAGCATAGTTATGAAATTTTGAGGTCTTAGGACTTGATCAAATTTGCATGAAAATAAGGATTCGTAAGTTCAAAATCTATCAACTCTTCACAAATTAACCTATTTAGACATCCTTTTGGTTTTACAATATTTTAGAAGGTTAAAACACATTTTTCTTTTAAATCCAATTAGATAACTGTTAAAAAGTTTATTCGTTTAAATAAGATTGACACTTATCATTAAGTGAATCGAGTTAGAATTTAGCCAAAACTAATACTTTTTTTCTAACTCGATCCACTTCAGACATGTGGTAAGTAGAGTTGACCTACCAGATTGGACTAGCTTTTATGCCTTTATCACCACAACTCTCCACCACGTTCATCTAAAAAACTATGCATCATTGAGTTGGAGGCTAATGTCAATCAAAGACGAAAAATGATCATCACAATTGTTATTATTATTGTTAAAGTCGATATGACCAAGATGACCATGAAATTGGTTAAGGAAAAGACAACAAATATGGGTTAGAGAAGAAGGTGAATTTTAATGAAAGTAGTTTAAATAAGACCATAAAATATAAATTAACCTAACAACTGTTAATCATGGTACATGATAAATCACTTATGATGGTGATTCACCTTTGAATTTTATATTTATTTAATCACATTTTTTTATCAATAAAAAAATACAAGAATAATGACAATGAAAATCAAACTTAAATCTTCGTGTATCTATCTAATTTCTCAACTACTCAAGCAATCCTAATAGTTTAATCACATCTTAAGAAAAAAAATTAATGTTAAGATGTTTATCCTGTCGTGCATCCTAATTCCTAGTCTCTCTCGTACCGAAATTTACCTGTTAAGATACACAGCCGCTGATGCCACTACAATAAAATTAGTTAGGAGCTTATTGCAGATATTTATAACGGAAAGACGGTGCTGAAACATGCACAGTACAACAGAAATGGCGGCACCAATCTTGAACGCTATTCCCTCCTCCGCAAGACCCGAATTACACTCTCTTCTTCATTCCAACCTCAACAAAGCACGCTTCCCTTCGTTCTCGCTTCGAATCCCTACGCTCAATCCTGTCATCTGCAGAGCCTCCGAGTCACCCACAGTTCCACCGAAGAAGCGTTCCTCCAACAACAAGAAAAAAAACAACAACAACAACAACAGCAACGCCATCGCTGCTGATTCCAACTCCATTTCCAATCCTCCTCCACTTCCCACGTCACTGCCCAAACCGCCCTCCGGATTCGTCGTAGACGAGCGCGGCAAAGTTCTCACCGCTTCCAGAGACCGGCTCGCCACTCTGGTGAGTTCGTTTTAGGTTGAATGGAAGCGTAATTTGTTCGGAACATGTGCCTGTGTTCGACGTATCTGTTATGGTTATGGACGGTTTCTTATTGACATTGTTATAATTTGGAATGTTAGGGTTCGTTCTTGTTATGATTGGAGTGTGACTACTCACGAATTAATGAATTGTGAATGGCTTGGCAACAGGTCGATCCTGCGAATAACCTTCCCTTAGAGTGTGTTGTAAGGAGAGAGTTCACGAGTTCTCAAGGAGATGATTGTATGTTGCTCTGCCCCGTTGATATGTGAGTAAAAGGTTTTGAAACTTGTTTGTCTTTGAATGACTGTGTTTGGATACAAGATTAAAATAGTTTCTAAAAACTTCTCTACGGGAAAAAAAACAAAAAAAAAAAACTATTTCCTGTAGAAAATTGTTTTAAGCTTGTATCCAGTATCCAGATAGACTCTGCTGGTAATTCGGAATTTTGGTGACCTTTGATTGACTAATTGTAAATTTTTTACTTCAGGCCTGTCCAAATATTGAAGAGCACAAGTGATGGATGGTCGGATGTAAGTTGCCATTCTGCATTCCAAGTTTCCATTTGTTTGTTTGTTTTTGATTTTGGAGTAAATTTTCTTGCCTATATTCATTAAAGTTTTAAAAAATAGGAACCACAGTTATATATTACAGCTTACAAGTCACTCTTGTCAAACCCCTGAACTAATTTTGAAATATTCACCCATCTTTACTAATAAAACCTTCAATCCTAACTCTGCCTATGTCAAGTTGTTGCCAATCATTGTATAGCTAGTCCCAGATCTAGATAAGAGGATGGTTGAGTTAGGCAATTGACATCTAACTTAAAAACTTTGTCAAATCTTTTTGAAATAGGCAGACAATTTGATTGTGCTTAAGCTTATTTTGGCAAAACACAATGGTGTCCTTTGGTTTGGGCTGGTCATGTAATTGATCACCTGGTGAGAAAAGGTTTTTGTTTCTTTGTATTTGAATTCTTCATTCCAATTCATACTTTAGGTCAGTGACGAGGAGCTTGAATCTATTCTGCCTTCTGCTGCTTATGCGCTTGCCAAGATACGCCTCTATCTGGTTCATAGTGGGTATGTTTGTCTTTTATTTTGATTTAAAATGTCATAGAATTGTGTTTGGTAACTAAATATTTCTGTCTGTCCATATTAGGTACTGTTATACAGCTCGTGGTGGTTTTTGTTACTCAGAAGAAGATATATTTGACTTTCACACAGGCAAGAAATTCTTTGGCTGTTCTTTTTACTACAATAGCAGTGTCGTATATTTAGATTAACATGGAAAATATTCTAGTTCTTAACATGGCTGTTAAGGTCACAAATATTCTATAGATAATAGATTATGGGGGTGATATTACATCATGCAGTTTTGAATCTTTTGACGCTATCCATTTTCTGAAAGCTGGAATTTTGTATGGATACATCCTTGTTGGAGCTTGGTGTTACTGTTTGTTCATTTCTTTTTTGGTTTTATAGCCAGCTTTCTGGTGAAGATATAGCTTTCTCTTGTTCTATGCCCTTCTTTTTTTGGTCTTCACGGGTATTCCCAATCCACTAGGTCAGAAACTCTTTGTTCTATTCCCTTCATAAACCCAGTCATAATTTCTGGTTAGTTGTTTTTCAAGGGAAGTTAATATCCCCTTTAAATGAAAATGAGTTTGTTAGCATACATGCATAAAAAATAAATGGGGCTGCCGAGGATTTATTTATTGCAGATCTGTTTATTCTGGTCTATTTTTGTGACATTTGGTTGGTTGCTGCTCCTCAACGTAATAAATTTTCTTACAGTCATTACTTATATATATTAGCAGTATGTTAATTTTATCTACGCATTACTTTGACAATTGTCTATCTACTTTTATCAAAACTGGATATGTAGTGCGTTACAAAACTGACAATTTTAAGATTTTTAAGATGACTTGTTCATCTCTCCTATTCAATCTTCATGTCTAAGTTGGGTCAAGAATTTCTGTTTGGTAAAAAATAAATCTTTCTTACACGCCTTTGCATTCATAAGAATTAGCGCATGTCTTCTACTCTCATTCTTTCCCTTGGTTTACTAATGTGTTTCTGATTTTGATATGGAGACCATACATGCTTTACACACTTAACTACCATTTTCAGTCCCCCTCTCTGCCATCTCTGTTCTTATTAAATTGATTAAATAAAAGGGTAATATGTAGGCAGATGCTATCAATTTATTATCATTAAAAAAAAAAAAAAGATACCATCAATTTATTGCCTGACTTTGTCACTTCAAAGTAGTATTTTGGGATGATTATCAACTTATGATAATTGGGGAATGCTAAAGTGATAATATGCTGCATAACCATTTGAATTGCATGTACGAAATTAATGGATGATGTTTCCCATTTTGCAGATGGTAAAGGTGATAGCTTGCCAACCGAAGGTGTAGAAATTGCACACTTCAGTCTGGTAATCTTATTATTACCTTCAATTGCGCAGATATTTTATTGTATTTTTTTTCCTTTTGCAATGTTTATCTTCAAAAGAAGCAGATATTTCCTGTTATTGTTTGCCTTTCTGGAATTTGGATATTTTGAGGTTTTGTAGCTATTTGCAATTATAATTTTTGATTGTTGAGACTTTTATTGTTCACTAGTATGCATCATTATAATGAAGGGCTTTCTGAAATGAATTTTTTTTACATTAAATATTTCATTTTTTTTAATCAAAGTTTTACTAACATAACTTGGAATAATAAATGTGAACAAACTTATGAAGGTGAACAAACAATTGGCTTAGTTTGTAAAAGCCTCGACATAATGTTTGTTATAAAAATTTCTTCTTGTATTCTAGTATGTTTGTACCAAGTCCAAGTCTTTCAGAATAATCATTCACCACCAATACCTCATTTTGTGTTATTGTTGCTTCTGGTGATTATTGTCCATGATGTTTCAATTTCAAAATTTAAGCTTTAATTTTTAATATAATAATACTTGAAAAGGAAGAAAATATTCTTGAATATCTTGTGGAATTCTTCAGCATGAGTGAGTATTTATACCTATTATAAACGGGATACTAGGGGTATGTAAATGCTTTTAGTCTCCACTTTTTAGTGGACCATTATACCCCTCGGATGTAAAAAAAAATTCTTATATCTTCTTTGAATAACTACACGCAACTTTCTAATATTTCATCTATGTATAACTATTAGAGGCACACAGTGCCTTGGTCCCTCTAGTATATGTATAACATTAATTCACAGTCTCTAATTGCAGGAAACTTGGAAGAATGTGAAAATAATTCAGGAAATATACAAATCAATTCCTAACTATTATTCCCTTGTCTCATTTTGTCTTTCATTTAAAGTAATGCACACATTTTAAGAAAAAAAATAGATTATCTCCATTCACATGATAAAATAATTATATTCACAACTAAAATGCCCTTCCATAAAGTAATTAATACTTACTTTATATTGTGAAGTGGCAAATAATTTGAGACAAATATTTTAAAGTGACGGATAAAATTAGACAGAGGGAATAATAGCAAATATACAGGTCCTAGGTAGGAGATAGGGTTTCAATTTTAATTCTTAAATGTTTTTCTTTCTAATATTGTAATAATTGAAAAGAAAGATAACATTTCTGAATTGCTTTAGGAAATTCTTAACTTGAATGAGTATAACATGAATTATAGTATCTTTCAGAAAACTATGATATTTTTTTTTTGAAACAAGGATATCTCCCAACTCATAGTTGAATACTAAATCCTTTTGAGATGTAGAAATCCCTGATGTAGGTTTTGCCTCTTCTAATAAAGTGGAAACTACAAAAATATGAAAATAAATCAGATTTTTTTTTTACATAAATTCTCAATTATTAATAGCGAATATATAGGCCCCAAACAGGAGATACTTTCTCCAATAGTAATAATATTTATATTTACATGTTGTGTCTTAAAGATCGTTGGAGTAAACATGACGCCTACTATTTCTGCCGCACCCTCAAATTCATGCCTCATCATAGTTCATACTTGACAACTGTGAGAAATTCAAAATCATCTTTTTCGCTATGATTTATGAATCAAGTTCAAATTCATGTCTTAAAGATCGTTGTGCAGTCCAAGTCATGTTAGCTTTCCTTTTCGCTATGATTTATGAATCAATATTGTTTTTCGTGACTTCTTTTTATTGCATATCTGTAGTTAGGATATATTTCTTGCACGTTTACTTGTCATTTAATTTATATTTTGCTGAAGTAACTTCTAGGCTCTAGTCTTTTACTGCCCCAATGTAGAAAAATATGGGCATTAAAATTTAGAGCTTGCTTATTTATATCAATTTTGCTGCAGGAACAAGCACACTACATGATATATACACCATCTGATCCACTTCTTTTTGTTGCTATCAAGGTAAGCATCCATGTCAAGTTTCTTAAAACAACTACTCCCATCTCCCTCTGTTGAACAATGTGCAACACTCCATTTAGAATGTGTCTGGTACAGATTATAATCTATCATTGCAGCTGTTTTTTGAAAAGAAAAAAAAAAACTACGTGTTTGGGATATCAGCTTAAATTTGTGAACCACTTTTTTTTTCCCAAAAAATTAAGTTGTTTTTATGAAGTTGAAAATTTGAAACTTATGATTAATTCTGAACAACTTTTTTTCCTTTTAGTTGATTTACTATATAAAAGCTTTTGTTGTATCCAAAAGAAATTAAACATTTTAAAATCTCTTATTAGCAAATTTATTTAAACTAAATTTCATTTAGATTGTACTCAATTATAGTAGTAATTGATTATTTATATAATTGGTTATTGTAATAATCTAATTTTTACAACTTTTCCAAACACATCCTTACCCAAGACCTTTTTTCTCTCTTATAAAATCCATTTTATGGTTGATTTGACTGGAAACTGTTCAGAATACCAATGTGAATTTAGTGTCAAAGTACTCTTCGTTTCCACAGTTTATCAGATTAGCACATGAAACCAGTGTTTTAAAGCCAAACATAATTAATTTAGCTTTTCACTGCAGGATCAGAACGGGATGTTGCAAATTGCAGACGATGTAAGTTGGTACTCATTACAGAATTTTGTCAATATTTCCTTTCTCAGTTCCCATGTGTTGCGGATAATTTGGTTTTCACAAACAATTAAAACTTCCTAACAACCTCAAACTGTCCATTTCCCCATTTAGTCTAACGGTTCTTATTTGCTTTGCACTGGTGTATCCTATTCCTATTCGAAGGGATGCACAATTCTCTCTCTTATTATCTATCTAATGGGCATCATAAGGTTTAATATCAATGGGGGAAGGGGCATACAAGTTCTGATTTCATGATGACGAGAGGTTGCTTACTCAACTTTTTTGTGAATAGGAACTGCTCGAGGATCCTGCTATCACTAGCGCTATAGATGAAGAGACTGAATTTAATGCCTTGGTGGTATGTGGTTTTATTCATTCAAAGTGATACTCCTTTTGGTTAAGTTTGACTCCATTTGTTTAAGTGGTTTGAGTTATCTTGAATGTAGGAGGAAGAAGCTGCACTCCTTGACGCACTGTTGGGCAAAAGATAACCCCGTATTACTTTTTGCAATAGAGTTGTCCCACCAATGTTTGCTTTCAGCGTGTTTGTTTGCATGTTGAAGAAAGAAGCTACTATTTGTAACTTCTGCCTTGTCACGGATCAAAAGCTATCAAACGTATAACCAAACATGCAGATAGTATTTTTCCTCTGGAATGTTATCTCTTGGTCTGTCTGCAAATCACCAAATATCTGGGCATAGAAAGTCCCCTTCTGTACATGTGATCAATTTTGTATGTATGATTACGCCTTATATTTTTGGACTTTAATTTTGAGATAATGTCAATGTAATTTTTTATATTGTTAATCAATTAAAACTTTTAAAGCATTTGGCTCTTGTCAACAATCTTAATATATAAGATATATCATGACCGGATGAAAATTTAAAAGTTTATATTAGTACGTGCTTCTAATTAAATTCTTATATTTTTGTATGCATGCTTATGCTATGTGTAATAATAATATACATAGATGTTTCGTATCTTATTTTTAAACCACGTAAACAAAATCAAAAGTATTTTTGATTTCTCATTTTATTCATTTCATCTCTTTTTTACTTTTATCCTGGATGTAAAAATTGGATTATTTGACCTTGTACAAATTGCAGATTATAACGGTCAGACAGAAAAGGTCTGAATTTAAGTTCGGTTTCTAACATGAAGTTACTTTTTTTTTTCCTGGTGGGTTTTAGCAAACTAAACCCAAATTGAATCATGGTTGAATCGAATTGAAAACGAGTTTAATTTGAACTCAATTTGAGATTCAATTCTTAAATTTCATCATATAAATTTGATTTGACTTAATTAATCCGGTCCATTTTGCCAAGATCTAAAGTAACCTTATGACATGCGAATAATGTTAGCTATTTATGATAGTCACGTTCGCTTTAAATTATTTTGCAAATCTCTTAAACCTTCTTTTCCACCTAAAATATTTCAAAGTGAGAATTGTTAATTTTGATATTGTCTTGAGTTTATTTATTTATTTTTAAATAGTAGTTGTATCTCTTATCATCCTAGATTTGAAACATTTTATCGAACTTTTATCAAAAAACTTCTTCGCTAATAGTTCAAAGTTTGTGGAGTTGTGTATCTTTGATTGTCCCAGATTTGTAACACCGTCTCGTGCCCTTATATTTCAAGCTCATACTCATCTATGTAGTTGATCCTCCAAAAGTGGTACAAAATTGACATCTCATTCTATGATAGAGTATAGCTAAACTCATCCCTCCAAAGTTATGATCTTCTTGATCTTATTCTAGAGAGTTCTTCATATGGATATCCAATCTCCACCCTATGAAAATCATAAGCCTAAGCCCAATGAGAGTCTTAATCGAGGGTGGACAACTACAAGCAAGAGGAGTATCCCAAATTTTCAATCAACATGATTATACCTACCCTTAAAACACATTAAATTGGAGAAGTTTTTGAACAATTACCAATCCCATAAGGGTAAGAAGAGCAATTGTAAAAGGAGAAAAATAGTGAAGAGAAAGACAAATCAAACGAATGCTTCGGTAATAAACATTATAACTTATTATTGGAATAATAATATACGACAATTATACAATATGCTATTGATTTTGTATTTTTCTCACTCTACACTTAATTTACCATGGAGAGAAATAAATAAAAAAAGTATTATTATGATATAATTTTATTGTGCAAGTATCACCATTCATTTTTAATTGATATATCTCACTACAACTTGACACAAAATTAATACAAAATTATTTTAGTTTAACTAATAGTATTGAATCTTAAATCGTAAAATATGTAGCTATAATAAATACTCCGAACGAAAGTTTTTCCATCCATAATGATCATCTCTAAGTCTTAACAATTTGGTCTATACATGTATGATGAAATTCAACTTATATGAAGTTGTTTGAGTTTTAAATTCAAAATTTGAATGTAAAAATATAATAAATGTGAACCTCTAACATGATAGTCTGTAATAAAAATAAAATAAAGTAAAAATTAACATGGTGTTGGGAAACTTAGAGATTTGTTGATCACCGGGCATGGTCTCAAAGTCGTGTGTAAACTGGACAGAAGCCCAAACCAAAGAAAAGCTAAAAAGTCAAGCGATCACCAGCGAGCGTGAGAGAGAGATGCCGAGTCTCTGCTGAGTGCGCCAACCATAACCATATCTCCACTCATTCACTCACTCTCCACAGTGAGAACAAGATGAGGAACCAAACGCTGCGTTTCATCCTCTTCCTCTTCCTCTTCCTCTGCTCCCACCTCCGCCCCACCCTCTCCTGGAAGAAAGACGAATTCCGAACCTGCGACCAAGCCCCATTCTGCAAGCGAGCCCGATCCCGCGCCCCCGGCACCTCCTCCCTCGCCGCCTCCCACGTCACAATCTCCGACGGCGACCTCACCGCCAAACTCACCCCCAAACACGATCCCCATTCCAAACCCTTGATCCTCACCCTCTCCGTCCACCAAGACTCCATCCTCCGTCTCAGAATCGACGAAGACCCCTCCCTCTCCCCTCCCAAGACCCGCTTCCAACTCCCCGACGTCGTCGTCTCCGATTTCCCCTCCACCAAGCTATGGCTCCCCCGCCTCACCTCCGAGGACAACGCCACCGCCTCCTCCGTCTTCCTCTCCGACGCCCACTCCGCCGTCCTCCGCCACGACCCCTTCGAACTCTTCATCCGCCACGACGCCTCCGGCCACCGCGTCATCTCCCTCAACTCCCGCGGCCTCTTCGACTTCGAGCCCCTCCAACACAAATCCGAAGGCGACGATTGGGAAGAGCGCTTCCGCTCCCACACCGACTCCAGACCCTACGGCCCCCAATCCATCAGCTTCGACGTCTCCTTCCACGCCGCCGATTCCCTCTACGGCATCCCCGAACGCGCCACCTCCCTCGCCCTCAGGCCCACCAGAGGCCCAAACGTCGATCACTCCGAACCCTATCGCCTCTTCAACCTCGACGTCTTCGAATACATCCACGATTCCCCCTTCGGCCTCTACGGCTCCATCCCCTTCATGCTCTCCCACGGCAAAACCAGAGGCACCACCGGATTCTTCTGGCTCAACGCCGCCGAAATGCAAATCGACGTTCTCGCCCCTGGCTGGGATTCCGACTCTGCCGATTCCCACATCGCGCTTCCTTCTAATCGCATTGACACGCTTTGGATGAGTGAAGCTGGTGTTGTCGACGCGTTCTTTTTCATTGGCCCAGGCCCTAAGGATGTGCTGCGCCAGTACACGGCGGTGACCGGGACTCCGGCCATGCCGCAGCTCTTCTCGATCGCATACCATCAATGCCGGTGGAATTACCGCGATGAAGAGGATGTTGAGCACGTGGATTCCAAGTTTGATGAGCTGGATATTCCCTATGATGTGTTGTGGCTTGACATTGAGCATACTGATGGGAAGAGGTATTTTACTTGGGATAGTGCTCTGTTTCCGCACCCTCAGGAGATGCAGAGGAAGCTGGCTGATAAGGGGAGGAAAATGGTCACTATTGTGGATCCTCATATTAAGCGGGATGAGAATTTCCATTTGCACAAGGAGGCTTCGCAGAAGGGGTATTACGTGAAGGATGCTAGTGGCAATGACTTTGATGGGTGGTGCTGGCCGGGTTCCTCCTCGTATCCGGATACTTTGAACCCGGAGATTAGGGAGTGGTGGGCTGAGAAGTTTTCTTACCAGAATTATGTTGGGTCTACGCCTTCGCTTTACATATGGAATGATATGAACGAGCCTTCTGTTTTCAATGGGCCAGAGGTATGTCATTTAGTTTTCCTTGTTTTGATTGTGATTTGGAAGTTATAATGTGCCTTTTTAGTGGTTTAGAGACTCTTTGCAAATATAAAATGAATCGGGTGCTTGAAGGAACTTACTATCACTGTGCATTTCCATAACTATTATGAATGCGATGCTTCAAGATTTTATGAGTTTCTAAAGCAATGAAATTTGTAATGATTTGGGCCATGTTTGGATAAAGTTCTCATAAGTATTTGAGAGAAGAAAATAAAAAGAAAAAGGAAATAAGCTTTTTTCATAAGCTTAAATTAGTTCGTGCATAAGCTAATTTATAAGTTTTTTCATATTAGTTTCATAGACAAACTTAATTCATTTTCCTTTTTATTTTTTATCATTTAAGTACTTACGGAGAAAGCTATCTAAATAGGGCTTTAGCACAATATTGACTTTTAATCCTTAGTAACCTCATAATTTAGGATTAGCTATTAAACAAATGTTGTCTCTAAGGCATCATGTTTAATAAAAGAGAAAATACATGCATATAGATTACTACAGGCCAATATCATCAAACTTATCAGTCACACCATCATCATTCATATAATTTAATGGTTATGGCGCTAGAATGGTAGCTTGGTTATTGTATATAAGTGCACTCAAGGAGAAGAATATGGAGGAGGAGGAGGAGAAGGATGGGAGCATGATGAAATGAAAATAAAACTTCCCCAGCTAAGAAAGGTTCTACCAATATAAGATAATATGAGGGATATTCTGAAATTTGGCCGAGTCCTAGTGAAACCAAACCAACATTGACTAATAAATCTGGAAGAAAAGAGGGAATAGCTGGCTAAAATTGCTGGATATCTTGTCAATGTGCTGTAATTGTATAGTGATTCAGTTTCTGGGTGCTGTTATCTTATGTCTGTTTTTCATGATGTCTGTTTTGTATGCTTTAAATTTTTATGTCACTTGAGAAGCAGAGTTTGGATCCATGGATTCCATGTGGTCCACATATGCACTTTGCTTTTGTAACATGCCCCCTTAAGTTTTTTTTTGCCTTTAATAAACTTCTAATGCCCACCACCTGGAGATAGGAAAACTGAGATACGATTGCATGCATTGTATCCAGGTGTCAATGCCTAGAGATGCTTTACACTATGGAGGTGTGGAACACCGGGAGTTGCACAATGCCTACGGATATTACTTCCACATGGCGACAGCTAATGGGCTACTGAAACGTGGTGAGGGTAAAGATAGGCCATTTGTCTTATCAAGAGCATTATTTGCTGGAAGTCAAAGGTATGGAGCAGTTTGGACTGGGGATAACACCGCTGATTGGGATCACCTAAGAGTTTCTATTCCAATGATTTTGACCCTTGGTCTTACTGGGATGTCGTTCTCTGGTGGGTATCGTTCTTCTCATGATGTATTTATTATTTCTTTATTCTTTTCTTCATATATCCTTAGTCAATTATATACTTATTTGCATGAGTTAGGGATTTCCTCCCCTTTGTTCATATTATCTTAAGAGTTCATGTGCATAACGCAGGTGCTGATATTGGTGGATTTTTCGGGAATCCAGAACCTGAATTATTGGTTCGATGGTATCAGATAGGAGCTTACTATCCTTTCTTTAGAGCCCACGCCCATCATGACACAAAAAGACGAGAGCCATGGTTGTTTGGGTAGGACTGCTTTACTTTAAGATTTCTTTGTCCAAAAGTTAAAATATCACAGTTTTTTTTGGGTACTCCTTTATTATACTTATTCATCAACGATTGAACAATACTTCTTTTACCGTTCTTTTCTTTGGTTAAGAGCTGATAGCCTCTAAAAAGTCAGTGAAACATTTTTCAAGAGGATGATGTATATTATATCAGGCTAATCTCTATAAAGGGATGAACCTTTCCACAGAAATACTATGCAAATCTTAGATGTAAATGAAGCGGAGCTAAATTAATTGTAGATCTATATTATAACTGCAAATTCGTTTCTCAAAGACACTTGGCCACCGAAATTGACAATTACTCCCATGCGACTGCACCTCCCCTGCACGCACAGGAGGGGTTAATAAGTGGTGATACTGATTGAACTATTAGAGTTGAATTTGATGCAAATGCACTAAAAGTACCTATTGCGTGCCTTGACTATCATATGCAGTCCAGTCTGTAGGAATTTGTTTGTCAACATTGTAAAGTGATTGTTTTTGTGCTATTGCAGAGAACGAAATACAGAATTGATTAAAGATGCAATACATGTTCGTTATGCACTTCTCCCGTATTTCTACACATTATTCAGGGAGGCTAACACTACTGGTGTTCCCGTGGTCCGTCCATTGTGGATGGAATTCCCATCTGATGAAGCTACTTTTAGCAACGATGAAGCTTTCATGGTCGGGAGCAGTCTTTTAGTGCAAGGGATCTATACTGAGGTGTTTTAATCAGTTTCCAGATACATATATGTTTTCTTCTGCAAATCAATTCCTTCTTTTTATGGTCTTTAACTAAAGTTTTTATAATGCTTTGTCACTGGCAGCGAGCTAAGCATGCATCGGTCTATTTGCCTGGACAACAATCCTGGTATGACATGAGAACTGGAACAGTGTACAAGGGAGGGGTGACACACAAGTTGGAAGTTACACAGGAGAGCATTCCTGCTTTCCAGAGAGCTGGAACCATTATTGCAAGAAAAGATCGGTTTCGGCGAAGTTCCACTCAGATGGAAAATGATCCCTATACACTGGTATGTATTCATGTTGATTTTCTGTAATTCTTGTGAATGTTCTTGAATGCTTGATGTGTTTCATGGAACATATTTCTTGTAAATATTGTCTTTCTATTCAAGCCCTTTGCTGTCATACATATATTTTAATGAAGTTTATGCTAGTTAGCTCCTCATGCTGCTTGGCATCTGTTACAAACCAAGAATAAGGAACGAAATATAAGAGACAGATTTTATTAAATTAGATGCCAAAAAAAAAAGGAATAGGATAGTAATCTCTCCTCCAAGGGTTTGCCCCTTAACAAAGTGCTAAAGCTTAATTTAGAAAATAATACCTGAATCCCTTTTTCCCTTAACATTCTCCTATTTATTTAACTCCCTAACTAACTATTCAGTATCCTAACTGTCTAACCAACTCTCCCTTTCCCGTAGTCCTAACAGCATCAGACCATCAGCATGCACTCTGAACATTGAAGCACATCTTGGGCAAATATATTGCATTTTAATATTTGTCTTCCGCACCTTTCTATGATTCTGAATTAAGACGTTGAATGGGTAGTTTGCATTTGTCTATTTTATTCTATGATGAGGACATTGAGGAGGATGTGTGTAGTACCACCCAAAAACTGAATGATTTTATGCATTGCAAGGGTAAGTTGCATGTCTGCATGTGTATAAATTCATCCATGAAAAAAAATCTAATCTGAATCTCATTTGTCCACTTTCATGGGTATACCCTATGAGTTTATCATAATCATGTGGATATTGATTATTTGAGAAACTTGATTACTTATTTGTTTATATTCCGACCAAAAAATGGCAGCCTTTATAATATTGAGTCAATGTGTTAGGAAAACCTGAGGGGTTGTGCCTTTGTAATTGTTGACAGTAGCGGAAAGTAGAAAAGTAGTTTGCTTCGTTATAATTGTTATGACTTTCTTTTTGACAGGTTATAGCTCTGAATAGTTCTCAAGCAGCTGAGGGTGAACTCTACATTGATGATGGCAGCAGCTTTAATTTTCTGCAAGGGGCCTATATCCATAGACGTTTTATTTTCTCAAATGGGAAACTTGCTTCTGTAGATCTGGCTCCTTCTGGTAGCAATGGGCGTTATCCATCAGATGTTTTAATCGAAAGAATAATTCTGCTGGGACATGCTCCCGGCTTGAAAAATGCACTCATTGAGCCATCAAATGAGAAGGTTGATATTGAACTTGGCCCCCTTTGGTTTCTAAGGGCACGTGCACCAGCTGTCATGACCATACGTAAACCTAATGTCCGTGTTGGAGAAGATTGGACTATTACAGTTTCTTAATATTTCTGGCCTGAGGGAGGAATTTGATGTTCAATGCTACCTGTAGCGTAAAACGAGATTTTGTTTGTGTTTCTCTAGTTGAGTTGATATGAAGTTCAACTGCAAAGTTGGGGCAAGAAGAAGAATCGCATTAGCTTTGAAGAATGTTATACGCACCAACTCAGTCTGAGCGGCTTATTTAATGTAGGACTTGATAACTTGAAAGATTGATATTTGGAAGTTGTTGACTACAGGAATTAGTTCGATAAGGATAAATTTGTATCGTCTGGAATAGTTTGTGTTTGTTTTGGAAAAAGTTGATATGATAAATATAAAAAGTAACCTAGTCGGTAGGTTTTGTAGGCTGCAAAATCGAAATAATCATTAATGAATAATGAATTATTTTTTGTAAATAAAACGAATTCACCTAAGTTGCGTGAGTATGTGCACAAGGCCACCAAGACTGCGCTAAGGAGGAATTTGGATAATTTTTTTTTTATCTTTTAATCTTGTATTGCTCAAAGTCGTCAGTCGTGCCCGTGCCGAGATTCAAATATTTTGCAGGATCTCTTACTCCATGAATGATGATAAGTGATGCTCCTCCTCTGCCAGTTTATAATCGACAGGGTGTAGAAATAAGTAGGTGCCTACCAAACAATACCCCACTTCAGTTAAATTTCAATTCATTCGGGGTGGGTATCAACTATCAAGAAGAGAAGAAAAACATATTGCGAGCGTTTTATTCATAAAATTGAAGTGCGAGTGAATCGCATACTTGCAATGCATCTCAACCTCCTCTCCTTCAAGTGAAAACTCATCTTAGTAACATATTCTAGATACCTAGCATACCTCTTATATTGAGTCGAATAGACCCGCCCCGCCCGATTCATTACACAAATCACATACATCTAGTCATAAACTTCACAGTTCACATGTATTTTGATCTGCTTGAATAGAATGAAGCAAGTGTATGATGAACTTATCCAATGCCAAGAAACTACAACTTCATATCTTCATCTGCTTTTTGAGCGACATAATCAATGACGAGTTGCACACAAAATATCATTTTTTTTCCACTATGGATGCAGCTAGCATTGTTGATTACTTTAGCATTGCATGTCCTACCTAAACAACTCATACTACTCGCTTCTGCTTCTTTAGGACAATCGCTACGGCATTTCTACATTTCGAATGCGCAACGGTAAAGTTCTCTTTATTATTATTATTATTTTTTTCATTTTCTTACAAGTTACCCCAGCTTCTACCATTTCTATAATTCCAATGTATCCAGAAGACAGATATCATCCAGGATTTATCGTGTTTTGAGATTTTAAAATGGTTATTGTTATTATTGAACAAAGGGGAAAAGAATAAGAATAAGAAATAATCAAATTTTGGATTAACCAGTATGATACATAAAATTTATCCAACGAAAAACATAGTTTCATTACTGTAACGTAGAGCAGATTTCAAGTCCAGGCTAGGCTCACACATGATCATCCTACACATTCATTTTTAAGTCCAGGCTAGGCTCACACATGACCATCATACACATTCATTTCTAAGGGAAAAAAAATGCTTGTGTTAAAAGTTGCAAGTAAAGTAAAATTGGCTATAGGTCATAATTAATCTGTCTTCTTTTCTGGTAATTGAGATTTGTTGAGTAACACAGATCGCTTATCCTCTGCTGACTTAGCATGGATCTCTCCTTTCTCTTGGAAATATCTCTCAAAAGCTCTTGGAAGGAACCTGGGTATCAAGAACCCAAATAGATTGCTAGAGAAATAAACCAAATTAGCCACTGCCAGACCCTTCCCGAACCAAAACCATGCCGACTCCTGCATACATTGCAACACTATAAACTCATTCATTTCCAATCTATACATCACATACATACTATACTGATTTTGATGCAAGAAAATTACCTGAAAGCTGGCATTAGCAGGCAAAGTCTTGTTGAGCCACACATCCCGAGTCCAATCAATATCCACAAAGATCCTCCTAACCGTATACATCATTGGAACCAACGCCCTCACTGGTGGCGAAAACAAAGACAACCCAGCAATGATGTTCTCAGTCAATATCTGAAACGCCAGCAAAAACAAATGAGGAGTAGCTGAACGCACTGCATGCTCATCCCCTCTCGCAAACCCTCCAAGCACGTAAGCCAGAGGCAAGAACAGCCCCACAGTGGTCCCAACAACAACGTACATGCGGAACATTCTGCTTCCTCTGAAGATCTCAGGTGAACCCGAAGAAGAAGATGTTGAAGGAAATGCGAAGCGTGCAAGTGCCAAGATGTATGCAGAAGCAAGTGCAGGGAAAACTAGGTCAAGGAGTGGGACAAGACCACTTGCTGAGAACACTAATATGAAGGCCACGAGCTGGAGCTCTATCACGCGAAGTGAACCCATCATGCCACCGAGTGGTGCCTCTTCTGCTCGAGCTTTAGCCTTTGTGCCCGCTGGTGGCACCTTTTGTTCTGCCACTGATGATGCTGCTGGACGAGACGCTGCTAGAGACACACCCGACATTTTCTTTCTTCTTAACTTGGTTTTTTAGTTCTTGCTCCTTGACACACCAAATCTGCCAACAAATTTAGACAAGACATGTGTTTGTTACATCATGACATCATTAATAACAATAACAACAAAATTTAAATGTAGTTTCAGGTGCATATCGGCTTTGTTATCCTATCAGAATTGAAATTTTATCCAAGTATATACTTTTGTGTAAGTTTTCTTATCAGAATTTGAATTTTATCTCACTAATTAGAATAAAAGCTTATACTAAAGATCAACATAAATTACTAAAATAGAATTCTAGTTTCTTAATAAATAAGAACATCAAGAAGAATTATCAAACTGCATATAAATTTTGTCCTACTAATAACAATGCAGGTATTTGAGGGATGATTATAAATTAACCATAAGTTGAAGTGGTTGTTGATTTGTTTACATAAGCAGCGTAAATAATGGAAAAACTCGATTTAGCTTAGAGCTAGTTATAATGGAAAATCTCTTGTTGGATGCCAGAGTGCATAGTGACATACCCACTTACAAAAAGGGTGGTGAAGATGAGGAAGACTTGATTCAATAAAGATTGTTGCAGTTTCCAATATTTCAAAGAAAAACTGATGAAGAGACGAAATAGAATCTAAGAAGAGAGATGTTAGTCTTACAGCTAAAATGGTTAAGAGAGGATGAGGAAGAAATGTTGATTGAAAAGAAGCGTTGCCGTAGGCGATGAAAGAGACGAAGCAAGGGATGTGGTTGGATGAGTGTAATAAGATCCTAATTTGATGCGGGAGACATAAAAGAAGCTTGCACTGTCCCATGACACGCGAATGTATAGCAAGCAACCTTGTAACGTGGAATTTTTGCATGTTTGACACTTGTTTCTATAATACATTCTGAGTGCCCAATGCTTTGCACGTGTTACGTTCTAGTTCATGCTAGCTTATTTTGTCATTTTGTTAGCTTGGAGAGAATTCTTCTATTTTATTTTCTCCCTTATCTCTTGATCGTTTGACAAAGATTGTTGATAGAAAAACGAGTTTCGGTTGAAAAAAAAAGTTCATCGAAAATGATTTTTTTATTTATCTATTTTATGAATAATCACTCTTTTTTTGGAAGAAACTAGTCAAGTTGATATTTCAAATACAAATTGTAACATAAGACGTTTTAGTAACTACTATTGATTTGATCAAATATATGTTGACTACTACTTTTATGGTTGCATGTGTTCTGTTGTTTCTAGTTGGAAATGAGTTGATTTAGTGGGTAGGTCCATAAAATTTATAGTTTGCTTTATTTGAAAATATATATAATTTATAAATATTAAATAAATTATTTAAATATCTAATAAATTATAATATGATTGTGTTATTTATAAATATAGTAATTAAGATATTTATTTATTTATTATAGTTTAATATTCACAATTTATTTTTGAACTTTTTTTAAATATATTAAAAATATGAATTGCAAAAAATTACAATTAAGAAAAATATTCACCAGAATTTACTATATATTATTATTTTTATTAAAATATCAGAATATTTGTTATCGGGTTGAAAATAAATATTATAATTACAAATATTCTTTCAAATATTGTAATTTATTGTTCATTATCCTTTTTAAGACTTTACAATATATTAATTATAACGTGATAAAAATAAGTTGACAAATAATATTTCTTATAATTACTTAAATATCACAAATAAAAATTAGTTGATATAATAATTAATAAATTTTTCATTTACTTTAATTTAATGGATTAAAAAGAACTTTAAAAAATAAATATAAGTAAAATTGTAAGAACTAAAAATAGTATTTTAAACTTTATTTAAATAGCTTAATTTGACTTCTCTATTAATTAAAAAAATAACTTAATTTCTTAATTTTGAAAACAATGCAAAATGATTATTTTTTTCTAATTAAAACTAATGAGATTAATTTTTTTTTTACATGTTGAGATATTTTTTTAATTGTTTTACTTGTAAAAAAAATCTTACTTACAATCAATCATTGGATATTTTTAAAAAAGAATTCTTTATTATTATTATTATTATTATTATTATTATTTATTATATTTTTTGTTTAAGAATCATCTAACATCCTGAATTTTTTACTAATATAATATTAGTTATTATCTAAATTTATATTTTTAAAACATATTTTTATATAGTTATTTTAATTAATTAAAGGGGTTTTTGTAAAGGTTTGTAAATTATTTATAATAATTTTTTTAATTCTGTTTCAGGCGGAATGAGCTGTTTCAAAAAGTCGAACGGACCGTTCCAAACAATGGGAATAAGCTGTTTTGAGGAAGTAGAACGGGCCGTTCCAAAAGTGGAACGAGCCGTTCCAAATTTGTAAAATGACCAGTTTTGATTTCTCCAGAACGGGCTGTTTCCAAAGGGAAACGGGCCGTTCTGGATTTCTGAAAATGCCTAAAAAAAATTGTTAGAAACGGGTCGTTTCCATAATGGTCAATGTGTGTTAACTTCAATCCCAGAACAGGCCGTTCTGCTTTTAGAACGGGCCGTTCTGCTTTTTGGGAACGGGCCGCTCCGATTTTGGAACGGGCCGTTTCAGTTGAGAATTTTGTGTATGTTTGAAGGTTCCGGAACGGGCCGTTTCGAAATCAGTACGGGACGTTCCGGGTGCGTTAGAATGCCTATAAATAGGAGGCAGGGGGTGAAAATTTTATACTGGAGTGAGAAGTGAAATCTTAGAGAGAGAAAGAGGAAGAGAGAGAGAGAGAGAGAGAAAGAGAAAGAAAGAGAGAGAGAAAGGAAGAGGGAATCCAGAGGAGGAGACTCTGCCCAAGTTTCAACTCCGCTTATCCAGGTAAGGGGGGGAGTGAGAAACCTTGCTCGGGGGTGTGAGAATAATTGTTGGATAGTTTGATTGTCGGATTGGCCCCCAATCCTTGCCTATTGTTTTGTTTTTCTGTTTGCTTTACTTTGTTCCTTGATACTTTGTTCCTTGATACTTTGTTCCTTGATACTTTGTTCCTTGTTACTTTGTTCCTTTAAAGTAATAAATGAATATGGAATTAATGCTAAAAATAAATAAGTATTAATATGAAAAAGAATGTTCTCTGTGAATTCCTATGCGAACCTTATGAAGAGTATTGATGACATGACCATGTGAAATATGGACAAATGACATGAGACCTAAGAATGGACTATTGAGACAAGTTATGATTATGAGAATATGAAGAATAATGACATGATGTATTAAATGAAATTCTGTAATAAGTTAAATGTTGAGTCCATGAGATTATGAATGTATGACATGCATCATATGCATATATTACTCTAGGTGTGCCGCTGAGGCCGCATACCCACGATGTAACACGCTAATAAGGTGTACCGTATGGTCACCCACGATGTAACATGCTAATAAGGTGTACCTTATGGTCACCCACGATGTAACATGCTAATAAGGTGTACCTCAGGGTCACCAGTGATGTAACTAGGTGTACCTTAGGGTCACCAGTGATGATATGTGAAACTTCCTATGGCGCCACATGCATGAATTTATGAGTCGAGGCCATGACATCATTGCATGGTAAATGAGTGTATATGTAATATTGATGATTTATGTGTATTGTTTACATGTGACTTATATTTGTTGTGTGCGTGTGTGTGCTATCTAACCTTTATTTCTGCACCTGAAATCGAGTGAGATGTTTCTCACTCCCTTGTTGTTTTTGAATATGTTTAAATTATGATGCAGGCGATCATCATCATGAGGATGTTAGTGATGAAGCTTAAGGCTTCAGTTGGGCATGCTCTGATAGGATGTGACATCGGGGCTTAGCTACTTTAGTCTAATATGTTATTGTTTTAATAACTTTAGTTTGTTTTCTTTTGTAATTTCTAGCAAATAAATAACGTAAATAAAGTTGTAATCTTTCTTTTGTAATTTTGAACGTACTTGATCAAAGACCAAAATATGCATCTTTGTCATATTATTTTTATTATAAGATTTGAAAGTTACAGATTAGTTCCTAACTAGGAGGCACTGCCACCTTTGCTGAAATTAATCTATATTTTCTTTTACATGATCTCTTGAATTTTGATACTTACATGATGATTTTCTATGATTTATGAGTTACGAATGTGAATCTTCTACCTTATGATATGAGACAATTATTTTATTCATGAAAAATGTTATCAAACTATGAAAGGTTTTATTTACTCCAAAGAGAAAAAAATTTGTTTATATTTAGTGTATTAATATTGGGGTAGAGGGTGTCACATTTAGTGGTATCAGAGCAGGTCGATCTAATCGGCCGTGAGTTATGTACTTATCGTGATTCTGTTGGGTACTCTGACAATGTTTTGTTTGTTGTATACTTTGATGATGTTTTGCTTTGATAATGATGATGATGATGTTCTCTTTGTGCTGATATTGTTGAGTTGGATATTGTTAAGTTATTAGAGAAATGATAGTCATATGTGCGAGTAGTAGACAAGATATTGTGCTAATATTGTAGGGACTATTGAGGCCTTAGATTTGGGTAAGACATTGATTTTTTCTAGTGTATTAAGAGTTTACGATTGGTGAAATATTTGAAAGCTATAGTTGTAGCGATTGAATCCAAGGATGATGTATGTTGAGAATTAGAGTTTTGGTATTCTTAAAGAGAGATTGAAGTGTTGATGATTTTTAGAGTTTGATGGTTGCATGTGAATTTTATTTTCTGACTTTTTGTACTGAAGATGTGAGTTGTTTTGATTTAGGACTGTAGTAAAAAGCTTTGATATGAATTTGAGATGGAAAGGAGTAAGTTTGGAAGGATTGAGGTATTTTGTGGCATAGATGTTGATGCGTTAGTGTGTAGAGGAAGTTTGCACTCCCGTTATAGCAACTTTGGTGATCAAAGGTCTAATTGTAAGCATTGAATATTGTAGACACCTAATTTCGTCCGGGGGGCATACAAATAACAAGATAGGACATCAGAGGGCCCAAAGGCCCAAACCAATTTTTTAGTGGCCCGGAACGGGCCGTTCTCAATCAGAACGGGCCGTTCTGGGCTTCTAAAAACCCTAAAAAATATAGGTTGGAACGGGCCGTTCTAGACCAGAATGGGCCGTTCCGAACCAATCAAGGGGGCTTAAAATCTGTACCCCAGAACGGCCGTTCTGAAATCAGAACAGGCCGTTCTGGTTCCCCGGAACGGGCCGTTCTGGTTTCAGAACGGGCCGTTCTAGGGTGCAAATGTACTGCATAACATTCGGATCCGGAACGGGCCGTTCCGAATCCAGAACGGGCCGTTCTGGCCCACATCTGATGCCTATAAATAGAGAATCTCGGCCAGCAGTTAAGGGGACCTTCACAATTTCGTCCAAAGCTCCATAGAGCTCGAAATTTCTCCCTTTTTTTTCTCTCTCTCTCCTATTGTATTTCTTGAGTTTTGTGAGGCTTATTGTAGTGTGAAAATTTGCCACAAAGCACCTAAAATCCCCATAGTTGAAGATCCAATAAAGCTTGTTACGAGGTATTACTCATCAATCTCTTGTTTTATCTTTTTCTTCTTTTATTTTTACATTGTTCTAATAAAAATAATCATGTAGATATTTTAGAGTCAATTTTTAATTTAAATTTCAAGCATGTAAATAGTCATCAATAAAAGGGGATTTAATATTTATATTATTATTATTTATAATGTTAAACTTCGTCATAGGGTACCGATTAAGGGCGTTGTAGGGGTGCTTAATACCTTCCCTACACGTAACCGACCCCCGAACCCAATTCTGGTTATCAAGGCCATTATTGGACTTTTAAAAACCTTTTCTTTTTCCAATGTTTTGAGTAAAATATTGGTGGCGACTCCATGAACCTATTTTCAAAACCATTAATTAAGGATTAGTCTGGTGTTTGGGCATTCCTTAATTGATGAGATCTTTAAAAGGATGTCTAAACCATAGGTTGCAAGATCGAAAATTTTTGGGTTGCGACAGATGGCGACTCTGCTGGGGACGTTTAAAGAGGGTCAGACCCATTTAATTGATGAAGTTAATAAAATAAAAAAAATAATAATTTAAATATTTTTCCCCTTTACCTTGTTTGTTTTCTTTGTTTGGCTTTGATATCTGTTTGCTTATTTAAATTCCGCACCTATTTGAAATAAAATTGTACACAAATCTTTGCACACAACAGTTCCCCCTACACCCGGGGGCATAAGGGTATTAACCATAGGGAGTGGTTGACGTACGACCGGCCCAAGTTTGGCCTTAGAGCCTGCGAGCCTTGTCGGAAATCACACTCAAGGTGATAACCGGTTACTCTAGCCTGAAATACTGTGACAGACCTTAGAGTTTGCCAGGTGACGGCGACAGAGATACTGGGTCCCTGTAATGGGGGCACCTTGGGGGCCTTAAAGACCAGTGAGATTAGAACCGTCTTATACCACACACTTTTCTTGACAGGGACCACAGACCAAGGATTTGAACACAATCGTTCGTGGGTGTACATTGATTGAGCATGTGTGTGTGCATTTGTTTGTACTATTTCTTCTAATAAGAGTGGATTGGAATTTTAAAATGAGCAAATAGATAATAATAAAATAATAAAAAATATAATAAAAATTTTATACCCCTTCGTACATTCTTAGGTCAGCATTCCATTAACATCATATAGATAGTTTCCTTTTTGTAAAAAAAAAAAAAAATCAATAAAAGAAGTCTCTTATTTACCATGCATCATTCACTTTTAGATGATAGAAACATGATAAAGATTAGGCAAAAAAAAAAGATGACATGCATTCTAGATTAGCTCATTAATTTCATTCATTTTATTTTATTAGCTAAGGAGGATTAGGTTGCAGTATGTATAGAAAGTTAAGAGAAGTGAATGCTCTAATATACGACAGTACCTGTGCTCTAAAGAAAAGCCCAAATCGATTTTAAAAAATACTATAGTGGGGCACTTGCTTTGATATGTTTTTTAAAGTAAGTCTTCTTAGAATCTAATATAGACTCTCACTTAATACTGTCAAAATCTATTTGAGCATTCACATATAAATAAATCAATGAGACTGATATTTATTATTCTCAACTTTTTATACATTCTGCATTACATTCATTTAGAGCATATCCCTCCTTGAAAAATAATAAATGAGAATAAAAAGGGAAATTAACCTATGTGCGTTAGTCGGAAGTAATGGAAGCAAACCGTGCATAAAGAGTTTAGGGTAAATCATCAAGATGCCCTAAGAGGACAAAGCCGTGTCGTGCAACCGTGAAATCTAGGCGGAATAGGGATGGACGAACCCACACTCCTAACGAGTTGTAAGAACCTGAGGATGACGAATCTCTCAAACACTGAGGCAAAACGATTAGAGCTTTCTCGAAAGGTGATTTCAACAAGAGAGAAGCATTGCTTGTTAAGAAGCTGCTAGAATGAAAACCCGCAAAGGGCGTTCTAGGCAAAAAAATAAAAATAAAAAAATAAAAAAATAAATAAAAACACTATCTGTTCGAGCTGAAAATTGAGAGACAGCTTGAACGTTCCTCTCGATATTTCATAGAAAGCTCTATCATCGCTTCTACCTCTTCCTACATCTCAGGAAAGATATGGGTTGAGAAAACCTTCATGAGAGAAGAAGCCAAAGGCCCTCCCTCTACACAAAATCTTCTGAAGCGCCACATCCAAGCAAGTGAAGGACTAGCTCTACAGTTAGATGACCTAAGCCTCTCTAAGGGGCAACCTCCTTCTTTTCCTTTGTGTACGAATCACGAACTTGGGGCATGCCCGGGCCCTCAAGCTACATTAAATGGGCACGTGTAAATCGACAATTATATTTTAATGCCATACACTTTTCTACTTCATTTCTCTTCTCCCTTTTATCTACTCTAAGCCTCGTCATCAAACCTTAAATGAACAAGTACATTTGAAATAAGGACGTCGTCAGAAACAATGGCTTAATACGCAATAAAAAAACACATAAAGATCAATCGAATTGGGCATGACTTGTGGATAAAAGTTCAAATGAAATCAGTGCAAGGGGCATCCCCCTTTAATGAATGAATGAAAGATGATCACAAATGCTGCAAAGACAAAAGCCTGGCAGGAAACCCACTAAGGGGGCTGCGCAAAAATTAGGGCAAGGTCCGCTAGGAGACTCACAAACAAAAAGGGTAGCCTAGGCAAAAGTAAGGATCAAAAGAAAATGTCCGCTAGGGAACACATCTCAAGTAACCTAGGCAAAAGTTAGGACAAAGTAGCATCCCGAGCTAAAAAATGAAAGGCGGCTCGAGAAGATCATTTAATCAATATGCAATCCCAAGTCATCGCTTAACTTTGAAGGAAATAATAAGCTAACGCAGAAAATGATTTCCTCACTTTGAATGTGCTTGTTCATCAGCCTAAACCACTAGCCTACCTCGGCCAACCATTCTTCTATAAACCATTTTTGAAAAAAATCCTTTCTACCAAAACTTTTACAAAAAATATATATATATCCTCTTCCTCTCTTTTCTCTTGACCTATATGGCATTAAGATAAATTTGAGAGATACACGGAGTATGCACAGTGAAAACTCACAAGGAGAAGATGGAGGTGTCCTAGAACAGAGTCTAGGTACACCTAATCTAAGAGCTAACATATCATATTCGGTACAAGCAAGAGGGCAGAACTACACAAACCTCAGGTTCAAGAAGCAACACTGAATTCGACAGGGCTAAAGGCTAACAGTCCATGTCATTGATCAATGCACTTAAATTAATTTCTTGAAAGTAAAAATAAATTTGCATTTTAAGCATTAGCATAGAAGCATCACTGCATAACATGCATATGGCACAAGCGTGCACAAAAGGGTATAAGTTCATTTAAAAAAAAAAGAAATTTGAAAAAAAAATCCAATCCACTTCTGCTTTGCATGTTTTTTTTGCATTCTTGCATTCTTTGGGTGTGTCTATCCATCACTTGCTGGAGGAATCAAGAGGCCGAAGCATTCATAAAAGCTCAACAATCAAACAAGAAAGCCTATAAGCATGAAGAGGCCATTGCGCCCTACTCCTCAACCGAATGAAGGATGATCTAAGAGAATGCCAAGACCAGGAATGACTTCCTAACCAAAGCCAAGAGTGGCTTCCAAAATAACACTCATCAATAAAGATTCAACAAATAACATCATCATGTGATCCCTCCACCAATGATGACAACAAAAGATAAAAAAAAAAACAGAAAAAGGCAAGCTTCATACATGTTGAAAAAGTCGAAGCATTTATAAAAATAGCAGAAAAAGGAAAGCTTCAAACATGAAAGAGCAGAAGCTAAACAAAAATGAACTTCAAAAAAAATCTATCACAAGCAGCGCCTGGAGAGGCATCACAATACTCACGTGGTAGGGGCAACACTGGAATCCCCGCCAGCCATCCACTTCCCTGCCCACCAACACAGGGGCACAACAAACATCTCCTGCCCATCCACTTAGGGGCAGTCTTCCATTCCACAACAATCAATGAATCAAAAGGACTCAGCATTTCGCCTGGAGAGGCATCACAATACTCACATGGCACGGGCAACACCAGAATCTCTGTCAACCATCTACTCCTTTGCCCACCAACACAAGGGCACCACTTATCAACAATCCTCGTCAAGGGGCAATCACATCATCAACACCAGTAGACGGCCTGGAGAGGCTACGAAAATACTACGACCTAAAGAGGCTACGAAAATACTATGGCTGAAGAGGCTACAAAAATACTACGGCCTAAAGAGGCTACGAAAATACTACGGCCTGAAGAGGCTACAAAAATACTACGGCCTGTAGAGGCTACGAAAATACTACGGCCTGTAGAGGCTACGAAAATACTACGGCCTGTAGAGGCTACGAAAATACTACGGCCTGGAGAGGCTACGAAAATACTACGGCCTGGAGAGGCTACGAAAATACTACGGCCTGCAGAGGCTACGAAAATACTACGACAACGAGGGTACCGCCGAGTTCCTCAAAGTCAAAATCGGGACCGCCGTCGAGCTCCCACCATAGGTCCGTTGAAGCCTTAAAAATCAGCACAACTTGATCGAGAGCCACCGTCGAGCCTCTAAAATCAGTGAATGACAATGAGGGTACCGCCGAGTTCTTCAAAGTCAAAATCGGGATTGCCATCGAGCTCCCACCTGTGGGCCGGCTGAAGCCCTAAATATCAGTCCAGCCTGGAGAGGCTGAGCTCATAATATACTCCCTCTTCAACAAGCAACAAATAAAGGCACACATTATCACAAGAGAAACAATGGAGCTTCTACTCGAAGACTGAAGATCAGGTGTACAGTTTATCAACCTTGAGTACGCAATCAATGCTTAACTGCTCTAAAGGGTGAGGATACGAGCAAATACACCTGTCCAAGAGAAGCAACGCAGAAGCACCAACACAGAGACGGGAAGAAGACCCGGACAAAATGTCTACGTCTTTACTTGCCTTTGGAAAAGCAACACAGCTATTCCAAAGGACAAGTAAAGAGGGGCAGCTGTAGACACCTAATTTCGTCCGGGGGGCATACAAATAACAAGATAGGACATCAGAGGGCCCAAAGGCCCAAACCAATTTTTTAGTGGCCCGGAACGGGCCGTTCCCAAGTCCGGAACGGGCCGTTCTCAATCAGAACGGGCCGTTCTGGGCTTCTAAAAACCCTAAAAAATATAGGTTGGAACGGGCCGTTCTAGACCAGAACGGGTCGTTCCGAACCAATCAAGGGGGCTTAAAATCTGTACCCCAGAACGGCCGTTCTGAAATCAGAACAGGCCGTTCTGGTTCCCCGGAACGGGCCGTTCTGGTTTCAGAACGGGCCGTTCTAGGGTGCAAATGTACTGCATAACATTCGGATCCGGAACGGGCCGTTCCGAATCCAGAACGGGCCGTTCCGGCCCACATCTGATGCCTATAAATAGAGAATCTCGGCCAGCAGTTAAGGGGACCTTCACAATTTCGTCCAAAGCTCCATAGAGCTCGAAATTTCTCCCTTTTTTCTCTCTCTCTCCTATTGTATTTCTTGAGTTTTGTGAGGCTTATTGTAGTGTGAAAATTTGCCACAAAGCACCTAAAATCCCCATAGTTGAAGATCCAATAAAGCTTGTTACGAGGTATTACTCATCAATCTCTTGTTTTATCTTTTTCTTCTTTTATTTTTACATTGTTCTAATAAAAATAATCATGTAGATATTTTAGAGTCAATTGTTTAATTTAAATTTCAAGCATGTAAATAGTCATCAATAAAAGGGGATTTAATATTTATATTATTATTATTTATAATGTTAAACTTCGTCATAGGGTACCGATTAAGGGCGTTGTAGGGGTGCTTAATACCTTCCCTACACGTAACCGACCCCCGAACCCAATTCTGGTTATCAAGGCCATTATTGGACTTTTAAAAACCTTTTCTTTTTCCAATGTTTTGAGTAAAATATTGGTGGCGACTCCATGAACCTATTTTCAAAACCATTAATTAAGGATTAGTCTGGTGTTTGGGCATTCCTTAATTGATGAGATCTTTAAAAGGATGTCTAAACCATAGGTTGCAAGATCGAAAATTTTTGGGTTGCGACAAATATATCTGTGATGATTTTTGAATTTTTAGCTAAGAAGATGATCCTTTTAAAATCTCATGTCTCCCTAAGAGTTGTAGCTTATTCACTTAGCTTCCTTTGGTGATAGGTTGAGATCACGTGGATGAGTAGAACTCTCTATGTGTTGTTTTCTTTGATAGATGTTGAAAGGAGAAGTTAGGCTGTATAATAATGTTTTCGGGTTAGTAAGCAATGCAAGGATAAGAATTGACTTTGTTAAGATGTTTTGGGGTGCTTTCAAGTGGATTGAGAGGTTGTTTAAGGTTGTATGATGCTATGTGGAAAAGGTTGTTTATGTACATGCTTATGGATAGTATATATATGAAGGTTTAAAGTAGGCATTCTAATATGACTTGATATGTTACATCATATTAGATTTTTAATGAAGGTTGTGTGTTTAGTGAAATTGACCTTAGGATATGATATCATCATATTAGAGTTAAAGGTGAAGATATATCCAAGACAGCGTTATGCCAAGTTATCTAAGTATGAATTTCTATTGTATGAGGTGAACTTTCTAGGTCTTGTAATTTTTAGTGAAGATATAATGAAGATCTATCTATGGTAGAAGTTGTCCTTAAGTGGGAGATACCAAAGTCAGTTAGTGTGGATATGAGTTTTCTTGAATTAACTTATTATTATAGGAGATTTATTGAGGAAATTTCTTATATAACCTTACCGTTGACTGGATTGATCAGGAAGAGATAATTGCTTTTAAGGAATAGTAAGTGTGAAAGTATTTTCTAAACTTTTAAGAAAAATTGAATAGTGTTAACATTACCGGACTCCAGTAAGCCTTATGTGGTATATAGTGATGACTTTGAAGACAGGTTTGGGTGGATTATTGATGCAAAGGTAGTAACTTGTGTTTTTAAGTATCTAGGTAATGGAAAATTCATGAGAGAAATTACCTTACCCATGACCTTGAATTAGAGGTTGTAATTGATCATAAGGATCTTAAATATCTGTTTGATCCAAAGGAGTTGAATATGAGACTGAAGAGATAGTTAGGAATTGTAAGGATTAGGATTTTAATCTTAGTTGTTATCTGGGTAAATCTAAAGTAGTGGTCGATGCTTTGAGTAGAAAACATCTATATTCATCTTTCTTTATGGTTAAAGAGATGTATCTTTTGGCTCAAATTAGAAATTTAAGTTTGACTTGTGAAATTACTCCTAGTAGTGAGAGATTAGGTATGACTCGAGTAACGAGTGGATTGTTCAAGGATATTGAATAAGCATAATTAGTTGATTCATTTTGGTGGCAAGGCATGAGGCTATAGGACAAGGTAGTGAATAAGAGTTTGCATGGGGTATAAATGAAGTGGTAAGACTTAAAGACCAAGTACGAGTACATAGTGAACTTACACATAGGCGTCTAATCCTTGGAGAGGGTTATAAAAGTAAAACTAATATAGTGACAAATGCCCTGAGTAGTATGAGCATTCATCTATTATTTTTTATGATATAAGGGTTGGATTCGATTGAGGATGTTAGAAACTTAAGCGTGATGTGTGAGCTTACCCTTAGGAACATTGAATTGAATATGTTGAAAGGATTAATAGATTAATGAATGAGATTAGAAGACCCAGGAGTTAGATCCTTTCTTAGTGACCTAAGTGAAAAAGATTTGTAGGGATATAAATAGCCTTTTACAAGTGGAAGTTGATGGTGTTTTGGGGTTCATGGATAGAATCTATGTGCTTAGTAAACCCAAATTAAGGAAGATGATATTAGAGAAAGAATATAAGAGTACTCTTAGCATTCATTTAGGAGTTACTAAAAGGTATCAGAGTGGTGCAGCGGAAGCGTGATAGTCTAAGGTGAAAAGAGAAGTAAAAGAGATGGTTAGAGGATTATGACTTTCAATTGAATTATTACCCCTATAAGGCGTATGTTGTAGCTGACACTTTAAGTAGAAAATCTTTGAGAGTGTTTTCTTTGATGATTAGAGAATTGCATATGATTGAGGAGTTTAAGGATATGAACTTAGGGTGTGAGTTGACCTCTAAGAATATTAAGTTGGGAGTCTTGAGAGTAACTAATAGTTTGATATATGATTAAAGAAGGTCAGAAGGTAGATCTTTTCTTATTAAGTCAAGTAGAGAAGTTGAATCAAAGTGTTAAGAGTGAGTTTAGCTTTGGAGTGTTGGAGTTTTGAGATTTAAGGATAAGTTGTGCATTCCTAGTGTGCCAAAGCTTAAGAGAGCAATCCTAGAAGAAGGTCATAAGAGTAACCTTAGTATCCATCCAGGAGCTACTAAGATGTACCAAGACCTTAAGAAGATGTTTTGGTGGCCTAAGATGAAGAGGAAGTGGAGGAATTTGTGTATGCTTGCTTAGTATGTTAGAAAACTAAGGCAGAACACCAAAAACTTTCAGATTTATTGCAACCTTTAGACGTCCTAATTTGGAAATAAGATTCTGTATTAGTTGTAGTTATGTATGATATTCTTAAGAAATTTGATCTTATGGATATGCTTACCGAGTTTGCTCACCTTGTACTTATTAACATTAGACATTTCTTGGAGAAATTGATAGAGTTGTACATCAATAAGGTAGTGAGTGCTACATGGGAATTAGAAAGCAAGATGAGAGAAGCTTATCCATTTCTGTTTTCAGGTAAATTTCGGGGACGAAATTTCTAAAAGAAGGGGAAAATTGTAACACCCTGAATTTTCTACTAATATGATATTAGTTATTGTTTAAATTTATATTTTTAAAGCATATTTTTATATAGTTATTTTAATTAATTAAAGGGGTTTTTGTAAAGGTTTGTAAATTATTTATAATATTTTTTTTTAATTCTGTTTCAGGCCCGGAACGGGCTGTTCCAAAAAGTGGAACGGGCCGTTCCAAACAATGGGAATAAGCTGTTTTGAGGAAGCAGAACGGGCCGTTCCAAAAGTGGAACGGGCCGTTCCAAATTTGTAAAATGACCAGTTTTGATTTCTCCAGAACGGGTCGTTCCCAAAGGGAAACGGGCCGTTCCGGATTTCTGAAAATGCCTAAAAGAATTTGTTAGAAACGGGCCGTTCCCATAATGGTCAATGTGTGTTAACTTCAATCCCAGAACGGGCCGTTCTGCTTTTTGGGAACGGGCCGTTTCGATTTTGGAACGGGCCGTTTCAGTTGAGAATTTTGTGTATGTTTGAAGGTTCCGGAACGGGCCATTCCGAAATCAGTACGGGCCATTCTGGGTGCGTCAGAATGCTATAAATAGGAGGCAGGGGGTGAAAATTTTATACTGGAGTGAGAAGTGAAATCTTAGAGAGAGAAAGAGGAAGAGAGAGAGAGAGAGAGAGAAAGAGAAAGAAAGAGAGAGAGAAAGGAAGAGGGAATCCAGAGGAGGAGGCTCTGTCCAAGTTTCAACTCCGCTTATCCAGGTAAGGGGGGAGTGAGAAACCTCGCTCGGGGGTGTGAGAATAATTGTTGGATAGTTTGATTGTCGGATTGGCCCCCAATCCTTGCCTATTGTTCTGTTTTTCTGTTTGCTTTACTTTGTTCCTTGATACTTTGTTCTTTGATACTTTGTTCCTTGTTACTTTGTTTCTTGTTACTTTGTTCCTTTAAAGTAATAAATGAATATGGAATTAATACTAAAAATAAATAAGTATTAATATAAAAAAGAATGTTCTCTGTGAATTCCTATGCGAACCTTATGAGGAGTATTGATGACATGACCATGTGAAATATAGACAAATGACATGAGACCTAAGAATGGACTATTGAGACAAGTTATGATTATGAGAATATGAAGAATAATGACATGATGTATTAAATGAAATTCTGTAATAAGTTAAATGTTGAGTCCATGAGATTATGAATGTATGACATGCATCATATGCATATATTACTCCAGGTGTGCCGTTGAGGCCGCATACCCACGATGTAACATGCTAATAAGGTGTATCGTATGGTTACTCACGATGTAACATGCTAATAAGGTGTACCTTATGGTCACCCACGATGTAACATGCTAATAAGGTGTACCTCAGGGTCACCAGTGATGTAACCAGGTGTACCTTAAGGTCACCAGTGATGATATGTGAAACTTCCTATGGCGCCACATGCATGCATTTATGAGTCGAGTCCATGACATCATTGCATGGTAAATGAGTGTATATGTAATATTGATGATTTATGTGTATTGTTTACATGTGACTTATATTTGTTGTGTGCGTGTGTGTGCTATCTAACCTTTATTTCTGCACTTGAAACTGAGTGAGATGTTTCTCACTCCTTTGTTATTTTTGTATATGTTTAAATTATGATGCAGGCGATCATCATCATGAGGATGTTAGTGATGAAGCTTAAGGCTTCAGTTGGGCATGCTCTGATAGGATGTGACATCGGAACTTAGCTAGTTTAGTCTAATATGTTATTGTTTTAATAACTTTAGTTTGTTTTCTTTTGTAATTTCTAGCAAATAAATAACGTAAATAAAGTTGTAATCTTTCTTTTATACTTTTGAACGTACTTGATCAAAGACCAAAATATGCATCTTTGTCATATTATTTTTATTATAAGATTTGAAAGTTACAGATTAATTCCTAACTAGGAGACACTGCCACCTTTTTTAGACCATGTTGATGATGTTAACACAAAACTTTTTTAGAGCTACTTTAGTGAGTTTAATTAATTATAAATAATGAGATTGACCGTATTAAGATTATTATTTAACATCTTGATTACTGTATATGGATTTGTACTTACATAATATATTTATTTATTTAGTTGTTGTTGATATTCTTATATATATATATATATATATTATAATATCTATTTCCAAATATATCTTGAATAATAATTTTAAGTAATTAATTGTGATTATATTTCTTTACTATTAATTGTTGGATCGTTAATTGTAGTAACTTGATATGTCGTTATAAATTTTTTTCTTTTAGTTATATTTTTTAATTCACAAATGTTGAATTTAAAATTTAAATTTAATTTCATTGTTGAATCACCACAATGTTAGTTCTTAAAGATGATTGTAGTCAAAATATTTTTATTTTTATAGTTAAGTTTTGGCACCAAATGATTTTTCAATAGCAAATAATAAATAATGTTTGTTTAATATATATGAGAAGATAAGTTATGCATCATAGTGTAACTTTTTTAAAATATTATAAATTATGATTGGTTTTTTTTTTTTTTTACTTTTAGAGTGATTGTTAAACTTTTCCTCTAAAGGAAATATTATTAAACTGTGTATGAAACTTGCGTCCTCTGTTAAATAAGTGATTTAATTCTGTAAAGGATAAGAGGATAAGATCGTGGGAGACATCGGACAAATCCTCTCAATTACAATTTTCACTTAAATTCTTTCATGGTTAAAATATCTATTACAAATATTTTATACCTTGTTTTTTCAATCATTAAGAATCCGAATTTTGAATCCCTATTCCAAGGTTAATTAGATTCATCTGGTCTCATCTCACTTACACGAGCCACGTGAAGTTTTTAGACCTGCTAGACTAAAAAACAAGAAATTGATTTGTAACAATGAACTTGACAAAAAAATTTTAAAAAAATATTACATCGATTTTAGATTCGTAATTTTGGAATTGATGTAAAAGAATTTACACCAATTATTTAGAATTATTGTAAAAATTATTTTAAATTACAAAAATATTACTATATTACTTTCTGTGTTGATTGTTATGTAATTAATATATAAAGACGTTGTAAAATATTATTGTTACACTAATAATAAAACTTAAAGGCGTGAGTTGTTTTTAATGAGAATAAAATCAATGGAATTTAAATAACTGAATAAGAAATAAAATAATGACTTTATCCTTGAAAAATTGCAAATTCTTTTTATACAAAAGTTATTCAAAAATGATCAGAGAATTGTAGGGTGTTGAAATCGGGCGAAGGCAAAGACTAATTACTGCCTCAAATGTGAAAAATTCGCAAAATGATTTATTGGTCCTATTTAAATATATATATATATATATATATATATATATATAAATATAAAGTTAAATATATTTAAAATATAAAATAAGATATATGATTTAATTAAAGTCAATATATTATTTACTCTTTAAATTTTATTTTGAAAATTTGTAATTAGTTCTCTATGTAACGACCCGGCTGACCATTTCACTCATCAACAAAACACATCGGAAACACTAGACAGAATAGAACAAGTATATAAATATAGAGTCTAGAATATAAGTATATACATATGTCCCGAATCCGACTAGAGTTAGGGTATGTAAAACAAGAATTACATCAGAAGTCACTATGCCTAGTGACTAAAACAAACAAAACATCCATAGATGTCAGCTCCATCTATCAGCTGCCGACTCATCGCTATCCACCTTCTATCCCTGCTCTGCTCCCGTACATAGTACGATCATAGCAGTCCAACCACATGGAAACACAAAGGGTAAGCTAGCATAAAAAAACATATGGAAAGATTTTTAAGAAAAAATAGAAACAAACACGACCATGTACACTTCATCAATATACATTCCATCAGTTTTCAACATTATCGTCAATAAGAATGCAATGCGTCGTCACACATATCAACTCGGAGATCTCCTACAACAACTCAGCCTTGCGGCCTACAACAACTCAGCCTTGCGGCCTACAACAACTCAGCCTTGCGGCCTACATCAACTCACATCAACATTCCAACACAGCACAACTTATACAACTCAACATATCAACTTGCAACTCAACACAATTGTACATCTATACAACTCAACACATCAGCTTCACAGCTCAACATATCATCTACAACACAACACCACTTCTCAACACATTCACCAGATACAATTCAATATCAATAGCAACATTATCTACTAGACATCATTTCATAACCTTCCATTTCAATTCAACTCAACATAAAACATTACAACAGTCTCATCTCCGCGCCCGGCGCATACGTGGTTGCGCCCAGCGCAGTACAACTAGAGAGCACCTGGGGGTCAGCGCGCCCAGCGCAGGTGTGCCCGTGCCCAGCGGGACTTAACCAGAGAACCCAAGACTATCTCGCGCTTAGCGCAATAGTCTTTGCGCCCAGCGCTGGCCGGGCAGAGACTCAAGGAGTCTCACACGCCCGGCGCACCAAAACCCGCGCCCAGCGCGGGGAAGGCAGAGACCTCCCTTGGTCTCGCGCCCAGCGCAATTCAAATTGCGCTCAAGCCCACAAGGCAGAGACTCCAAAGGAGTCTCACGCCCAGCACGACAAGGGGCGCGCTCAACGCCCAAAAGAAGAACCAAAACCTGCCACAACTGGTATCGCGCCCAACGCGGTCCAAGTCACGCCCAGTGCAGGCCAGCCAGAGACCCACATTTTCAAGCGCGCTCAACGCACTCATCATTGCGCTCAGCGAGCTTGGCCAAATGGGGTCTCCTGGTGGCCACGCGCCCAGGCGCGAAGAATCGCGCTCAGCGCGAAGCTCAGCAGCAGCCAACCATTTTCGAAAAACTCTTCAAAAATCTGTAGAATAATAAGAGAACCCCACATGCAATCGGTTTAATTTACTACAATTCCATCCAAGAGTCCAAAAATACCACATTTTTCAACAAGCAACAACATTTCAAAGATTTTCCCCAAAATTTCTCAACAACCCCGAAACTCCAAAGAAAACAAGCTTTCTTTCAATTCCAGCCATGAATCAGACACCAACAAGCATCTAACGAGTTTATAGAACTCGTCCACAGTCAAGAACAACGAAAAAGAAACAAAATTACTAGCTTCCCTTACCTCGGGTGAAATTTCCGAGCTCCGGAAAGCTTGAGCGGAAGAGAAGAGTAAACTAGGGAGCTTGAATGCAGGAGGAAGGAGAGGGGAACCCAACACCAGCTAGCACACCTCACAACCCAGCACCACCACCTTGAGTTCAAACGAAGGGGAAAAGAAGGGTTCAGTTCAAAAATGAGAGGGAGAGGGTAGGGCCTTGTGGAAGAAAAGAAGAAAATCGAAAGGGGGTCTCACAACCTCCCCAACAACAAAAGTTTTCGTCCCTGAAAACAGACTTACTTGGGAATAGAAACGGATACCGCTCCCTGCATTGCTGCTCCACCTCCCAAGTAGCCTCACCAGTAGCTGCATCCCATAACACCTTCACCAGAGCAATGGACTTGCCCCTCAACTCTTTCAACTTATGATCAATCACCGCTACCGGCAACTTCTTAAATGTCAAGTTCTCCTTTACTTGCACATCGTCTAGCTCCACCACATGACTCGGGTCATGAATATACTTCCTCAGCTGAGACACATGAAATACATCGTGTAGGTTTGAAAGAGATGGTGGCAAGGCCAACCGATAGGCAACCGGACCCACACGCTGTATGATCTGGTAGGGACCCACGAACCTCGGTGTCAACTTTCTTGCTTTCAGTGCTCTACCTACACCCGAAGTCGGAGTCACCTTCAGAAATACATGCTCCCCTTTAGCAAACTCCAAAAGCTTCCTCCTCTTGTCAGCATACGACTTCTGCCTACTCTGAGCAGTTTTCATCCTTTCCTGAATCATCTTCACTTTCTCAGTGGTCTGTAGGATTAGCTCCGGACCTACCACCACCGACTCACCATCTTGGTACCAGCACAGAGGAGTCCTACATCTCCTGCCATACAACGCTTCGAATGGCGCCATCCCAATGCTTGCGTGAAAACTGTTGTTGTATGTGAACTCAACCAACAGTAGGACCTCCTCCCAGCTACCCAAGTGGTCTAACACGCAAGCCCTAAGCAGATCCTCCAAGGACTGGATTATCCTTTCCGACTGACCATCCGTTTGTGGATGATAAGCAGAGCTCAACTTCAACTTCGTGCCTAAGGCTTGGTGTAGACTCTGCCAAAATATGGAAGTGAACCTCAAATCTCTGTCTGAAATAATACTGGAAGGCACCCCATGCAACCGTACTATTTCCCTCACATACAACTGCGTCAGCTTCTCCAAGGACCACTTGATGTTGACAGGCAAGAAGTGTGCGCACTTGGTCAACCGGTCTACAATCACCCAGATAGCATCACTATTCCTAGCTGACCTAGGTAACCCGACAATTAAATCCATAGTAATGCTATCCCACTTCCACTCCAGAATCTCCATCTGCTGCATCAACCCACTCGGCTTTTGATGCTCCTCCTTTGCTTTTTGACAAGTCAGACAGGCCGCCACATACTCAGCTATTTCCCTCTTCATGCTAGGCCACCAGAAAGTCTTCCTGAGGTCCTGGTACATCTTAGTCATACCCGGATGTATGCTAAGTCTACTCTTGTGGCCTTCCTCCAACACAACTTTCTTCAACTCAGCATCCTGAGGTAGGCAGACTCTGCCCTTGAACCTCAAGATTCCATCTCCTCCTAGTTCGAAGCCAACAGCCTTCTCGGTACCCAACAACCCAAGAAGCTTCACCAACTCGGCATCTTGCAACTGCTTAAGTCTAACCTGCCTCAAGAACTCACTAGTTATGGTGACTGTCCCACAACTAATGTGATCCTGAGCTAACTCCACACCGAGGTTCAAATCTCGGAATTTCTCAATTAGTTCCACCTCCCTCACCATCATGCTCGACATGTGGATGGATTTCCTACTCAACGCGTCCGCCACAACATTGGCCTTACCAGGATGATACATCAACTGGAAGTCATAGTCCTTCAAGAACTCCATCCACCGTCTCTGCCTCATGTTCAGCTCCTTCTGATCAAACAGATACTTCAGACTCTTATGATCACTAAAGACGTTGAACCGAGCTCCATACAAATAATGTCGCCATATCTTCAAGGCAAAAACAACAGCTGCCAACTCTAAGTCATGAGTGGGGTAATTCCTCTCGTGGTTCTTCAGTTGCCTTGAAGCATAGGCCACCACTTTCCTATGTTGCATCAGTACACACCCAAGACCCTGGTGAGAAGCATTGCAATATACATCAAAGGGCTCACCAGAATCCGGCAACACCAACACAGGGGAAGTAGTCAACCTCCTCTTCAACTCCTCAAAGCTCCGCTCATAGGCATCTGTCCAAATAAACGACTGCTCCTTCCTCGTCAACTGGGTCAGAGGCGCTACTATTTTAGAGAATCCTTCAATGAACCGACGATAGTAGCCCGCCAATCCCACAAAGCTCCGAATATCAGTGACAGTCCTCGGACGCTCCCACTGCAACACCGACTCCACCTTAGCCGGATCAATAGCAATCCCCTCAGTTGAAATCACGTGGCCCAAGAACTTCACTTCATCCAACCAGAACTCACATTTAGAAAGCTTAGCATATAGCTACTTCGCCTTCAAAACCTCTAGCACCATCTTCAAATGCTCTCCATGCTCTTCCCGGGTTCTTGAATAAACCAATATATCATCAATGAACACCACCACGAATTTATCCAAGAACGGCCGGAAGATCTTGTTCATGTAATCCATGAACACTGCAGGGGCGTTGGTCACACCAAACGGCATCACGACGTACTCATAGTGACCATACCTAGTCCTGAAAGCAATCTTCGGTATGTCACCCTCCTTCACCCTAATCTGGTGATACCCCGACCTCAAATCGATCTTAGAAAACACTGATGCTCCTCTTAGCTGATCCATTAAGTCATCTATCCGGGGAAGAGGATATTTGTTCTTGATAGTCAACTTATTCAACTGCCGGTAATCCACACAAAGACGACTGCCCCCATCTTTCTTCTTCACCAACAACACAGGAGCACCCCACGGTGAAACGCTCGGCCGCACCAACTGCTTCTCCAATAAGTCTTCCAACTGACCCTTCAACTCACTCAGCTCGGCAGGAGCCATCCTGTAGGGAGCCACCGACACTGGCCCCGCACTTGGAACCAGATCAATGCCAAACTCTATCTCCCTTACAGGAGGTAACCCAGGCACCTCATCAGGGAATACTTCAGCAAAGTCTCTCACCACATCTATCTCAGAAATGATTCTCTCAGTCTCCTCACTCATCATAGCAAACAGAAGACAACCCTCTGCTCCATCCCTCAACCATGATTCAGATTGACCAGCTGAAATCAATAACTCATCTCCCTCCTACGGAAAGATCAACCGTCTATTGGCACAATCTATAAGAATACGATTGGCAGATAACCAATTCATCCCCAAGATTATGTCAATATCAACCAAAGGCAAACAAATCAAGTTTACCTTGTACCTCTTCCCATTCACAACAATGGGGCAGCCAGCACACAACTCAGAAGTGACTACTGAAGCAGAAGCGGGCGTCAACACTAGCAGTCTCAACCCCAAATCAGACACAGGCACTCCCAACATAGCAACACAAGCATAGGAAATAAAAGAATGGGAAGCCCTAGAATCAAACAAAAGCATCACATCCTTACCAGCAGCCTTGCCCTTCCCCTTCACCAGGTCAGAAGAAGTCGAAGCCTCAGCACCCGTCAAAGCGAACACTCTACCTGCTGTAGTGGGTCTGTCACCCCTCTGAGTCTCAGTCCTCTGCACACTACTCCTCTGAGTATCAGCTCTCTGTGCATCACTCCTCTGTGTGCTCTTCTCCGGTCTACTCCTGGTGGGACAGTTGAAAGACACATGGCCCATCTGCTGACATCTGAAACACCTGCTCTCTGTGTGGGGACAATCCCTGATCAAATGGGATCCGCCACACCTGTAACACCTGAGGGCAGCACCTCCACCCTGCCCTCCTCCTCTGGTAGTCTCAGTAGGTTGCCTAATAACAGGACCCCTTTGCTGTGGCTGGGGCCTATCATACGGCTTCTCCTGACTTCCACTTCCTCTCTTGGACCCAGATGGTCCCTCAACAGCTCTGATTACCCGGTTACTCCCTTCCAACCTCTCTACAATCTTCGCCTTCTCTACTAAGGTAGGAAACTCGGTGATGGCCATAGGCACCACCACCTTTTTCAACTCATATTTCAGCCCTTCTGCAAATTTTTTGCACTTCCAGGCTTCAGAAATAGCCTGTGAATAGAAACGAGCCAAGTGCTTGAACCTCAATGCATACTCTGATACAGATAACCCACCCTGATGCAATCGCAAAAACTCGGCCTCCTTGGCGTGCCTCACGCTCTCCGGATAATATTTCTCCATGAATACGGTCCTGAAACACTCCCAATCAACTGTAACTCCCCGAGCAGTAAGCATATAATAAGTGTTTCTCCACCAATGCTCGGCCTCTCCCACCAGCATATACACAACATACGCCAATCTCTTCTCCGGAGAACATCCCAGAACATTAAAGATCTTCTCTAACTCACGTATCCAGCGGTCAGCTACCTCTGGATCCGCTTCACCCGTAAACTGTGGGGGATGACACTTCCGGAACTCAGCTAGGTCCCGGCTCTCCTGTGATCCCGTGGGTCTTGTTGCACCAGCTGCAGCTCTCTCAGCTTCCATCCTAGCAAAATATGCATTCTGCTGTTGCATAGCCATAGCCATCATTTCTATGGCACGGGCTATCTGTTCGTTGGTTCTAGTCATCGTCTACAAAATAACAGTATCTTTAGTACACTACCAATCACCCAAACAACAACTATCAACACAGAAATTCATCACATCAATTAGCACAGCAAGCAACACAACAAGGCAACACATCACAGAGTTAACACAACAAAAGCCTAAAGGAACCACCCCCAAAGAGTGTCCACTAGACTCGACCTACTCTGATACCACTAAAGTGTAACGACCCGGCTGGCCATTCCACTCATCAACAAAACACACCGGAAACACTAGACAGAATAGAACAAGTATATAAATATAGAGTCTAGAATATAAGTATATACATATGTCCCGAATCCGACTAGAGTTAGGGTATGTAAAACAAGAATTACATCAGAAGTCACTATGCCTAGTGACTAAAACAAACAAAACATCCATAGATGTCAGCTCCATCTATCAGCTGCCGACTCATCGCTATCCACCTTCTATCCCTGCTCTACTCCCGTACATAGTACGATCATAGCAGTCCAACCACATGGAAACACAAAGGGTAAGCTAGCATAAAAAAACATATGGAAAGATTTTTAAGAAAAAATAGAAACAAACACGACCATGTACACTTCATCAATATACATTCCATCAGTTTTCAACATTATCGTCAATAAGAATGCAATGCGTCGTCACGCATATCAACTCGGAGATCTCCTACAACAACTCAGCCTTGCGACCTACAACAACTCAGCCTTGCGGCCTACAACAACTCAGCCTTGCGGCCTACAACAACTCAGCCTTGCGGCCTACAACAACTCAGCCTTGCGGCCTACATCAACTCACATCAACATTCCAACACAACACAACTTATACAACTCAACATATCAACTTGCAACTCAACACAATTGTACATCTATACAACTCAACACATCAGCTTCACAGCTCAACATATCATCTACAACACAACACCACTTCTCAACACATTCACCAGATACAATTCAATATCAATAGCAACATTATCTACTAGACATCATTTCATAACCTTCCATTTCAATTCAACTCAACATAAAACATTACAACAGTCTCATCTCCGCGCCCGGCGCATACGTGGTTGCGCCCAGTGCAGTACAACCAGAGAGCACCTGGGGGTCAGCGCGCCCAGCGCAGGTGTGCCCGCGCCCAGTGGGACTCAACCAGAGAACCCAAGACTATCTCGCGCTTAGCGCAATAGTCTTTGCGCCCAACGCTGGCCGGGCAGAGACTCAAGGAGTCTCATACGCCCGACGCACCAAAACCCGCGCCCAGTGCGGGGAAGGCAGAGACCTCCCTTGGTCTCGCGCCCAGCGCAATTCAAATTGCGCTCAGCGCCCACAAGGCAGAGACTTCTAAGGAGTCTCACGCCCAGCGCGACAAGGGGCGCGCTCAACGCCCAAAAGAAGAACCAAAACCTGCCACAACTGGTATCGCGCCCAACGCGGTCCAAGTCATGCCCAGCGTGGGCCAGCCAGAGACCCACATTTTCAAGCGCGCTCAGCGCACTCATCATTGCGCTCAGCGAGCTTGGCCAAATGGGGTCTCCTGGTGGCCACGCGCCCAGGCGCGAAGAACCGCGCTCAGCGCGAAGCTTAGCAGCAGCCAACCATTTTCGAAAAACTCTTCAAAAATCTGTAGAATAATAAGAGAACCCCACATGCAATCGGTTTAATTTACTACAATTCCATCCAAGAGTCCAAAAATACCACCTTTTTCAACAAGCAACAACATTTCAAAGATTTTCCCCAAAATTTCTCAACAACCCCGAAACCCCAAAGAAAACAAGCTTTCTTTCAATTCCAGCCATGAATCAGACACCAACAAGCATCTAACGAGTTTATAGAACTCGTCCACAGTCAAGAACAGCGAACAAGAAACAAAATTACTAGCTTCCCTTACCTCGGGTGAAAATTCCGAGCTCCGGAAAGCTTGAGCGGAAGAGAAGAGTAAACTAGGGAGCTTGAATGCAAGAGGAAGGAGAGGGGAACCCAACACCAGCTAGCACACCTCACAACCCAGCACCACCACCTTGAGTTCAAACGAAGGGGAAAAGAAGGGTTCAGTTTAAAAATGAGAGGGAGAGGGTAGAGCCTTGTGGAAGAAAAGAAGAAAATCAGAAGGGGGTCTCACACTCTAGGCTAAAAAAAGTTATATATAGATTTCTTCATTTTTTTAAAAATATTTTTGTAATCCAATATTAGATGTTCGTTTATAATCAGTAAAATTTAGCATGATATTTTTATTTATATTTTTATACTTTAACAATTATATTAAATTAGTATGTCATCATCCACGTATATATATATATATATATATATATATATATTAATTTATACTTGTAAAAATTTCTAACTATTCTTAAACCGTTGTGATCGAGAATTCTCCTTCCACAATAAAGAATTAAGGATAGCATTTTATTGGTAAAAAAGAAATAGAGATAGTTAAAAAAATGTTTAATATCTCATTAATATTATAAAATGATAAAGATAATTAAAATATTTTTTATTATTAAAATGTCTAACAAAATAGAACGTAGAGATGATATATTTCTTGTCTTAGTCTTTCTCTCATATTTTTTTCTTCTTTTAACTCTTCAATAAATGATAAAAAATATAATAAAAAAATTAATGTTTCAATTGATATTGTGAATTGATATTCCCTCTATCTCATTTATTTAGTGCTTTTAGTATTTTTATAAAACAATTGTTTTAGAATTTCAATAATAAGTTAGTCTTTTTTCTTACTTATATTCTATTTAAAGAATAAAAAAAATATAACATCTGTCTACCAACTACTCATTTTTACTACACAACAGATAAACATACTAGTAATAATGCTATAATGCTATTAATGAGATATTAAATAAGGAATTTTATTCTAAACTTATATATATATATATATATATATATATATATATATATATATATATATATCTTAATTTTCATATATGTTAACCTTATATCATTAAAGAAATGAGATAGAGGGAGTAATTAAAATGAATAATTTTTTTTATATATATAACATTAAGCAGTAAGAGGTTGAGAGTAAGTAAGAAAAATAAATATTTCATTGATATTATAAATTGATAAGTAAGTTGGGATAGAAGGAGGAAAATAAATGGTAAAAGATTTTACAATAGGAAATAACAATGCTCAAATGAATAAACAGCATGAGTAAATTACAAAAACTGGACCAAACTACTCATTTGGATACAATTAATTTAATTTTTCTTTTGCCTCGTGTTTAGTGATAAAAATAGACCGTCGAACTTATTATGGTCGCGATGCGGTAAATTAACTGCTTGATTGAAAAGCACACTTCTTTTGTTGATGTAGTTATTACTCCCTTGACAAAACCTTCGAAAACAAAATATTTGATACATAAAAAATCATCAAGTCCCAGAAATTAAATTAGTGAGTAGTCAGAGATTCAGAGAATATTTATTAAATAAAGATATAATCAAGAAAAAAGACATAATTTGTTTAGGGTGGGAGTATTATTTATCCAAGAATTCAACTACTAATTTCAAGAATTAACATTTAATAGCCATCAAACCATTTACAGTTTCAAGAATTAAGTATGGCTATATATATAAATGCACAATCTATCCGTCCTACAAAGTTACGGTCAATAGAAACACTTTGTTTAGAATTTGTTGTTTGTTTTTCTTTGGCTAGTTGCTACCATGGCTGTTACTCAAGAACAAGGGCATGTGTCATTGAAACTAGTGGTGAACAAAGAGACGAACAAAGTGTTATTTGCTGAAGCAGGAAAGGACTTTGTGGACGTCCTATTTAGCTTCTTAACGCTGCCTTTAGGAACCATCGTGAGACTTCTAGAAAAAGAGTCTAACATTGGGCCAGTTACAATAGGTTGTTTAAACTCACTCTATCATTCTGTGACAGATCTTGATAACTGTCTGTGGAATCGGACATTCAAAGAAATACTGTTGCAGCCAAGGAACTCATCGCAAGATTATTGTAACAGCCTCAAGCTCAACATTGATGACAGTGACTCAAAGTACTACGTGTGTACTGATTTTGGTAGCTGTTCTTGTTTTCAATTGATCCCTTACACAACTACACTAAATTGTAGATATGGGTTTCCTTTGACCCGTACAGCTTTTTCGGAAAATTTTTGTAATGGATTTGTCAACGCTGCTGCGAGTTTTATTGTTACTGATGATCTGATCGTCATGCCAAATTCTGTGGATTATACAACCTTTGCTTTGCTCCAGAATCTTGGAATAAAAAGCCCAAGTTCAGTGAAGGAAATGACTGTGAATGTTAACAAGGAAAAGGTTCTATATTTAGTTTCATTCTATATATGGTGTTTATCTCTTTTTAAATTTTTTTATTCTTCACTTAATATTTATTGATTTGTGTTTTGTACAGGTACTGGATCTGTTAAAGTGTTCTTTGCTTTCCAAGACAAGTTTGACAAATTTGTTTTTAGAAAAGAAACCAATCCCGGAGAGATCAAGGTTTTTGTCTTTTAGTAGTGAAGAATATAGTTGCATTAAAATTATGTTGAAGTTGGTGATAAGAAAATCAGATGGGAAGATATTGTATGCTCAAGGGGAAAAAGATTTTGCAGACTTGGTTTTAAGTTTTCTCACCTTTCCTTTGGGAGGAGTGGTAAGTAAGCTAGGTGGAAACTGCTCTTTGGGTAGCATTGATGGATTGTACAAGAGCATTGCTGATTTAAATGATAACAAATATTTGATGTCAAAAGAAGCAAAGAACAGGCTTCTTGATCCTCACTTGCTCCCGCAGTTCAAGCTAAGCAACAAGATTTTATCAATGGATGTTTTGCGATATTCTTACCGTTATGTATATGCTAACGGTGAACGCATTTTATATGTTCAATTTTTCAAAGGTGAATATGAAAATAAGAGTAATTTGAAATGCTATGAGGTATTTCCTACAGTAGATTTTGAAGGTTTTGTCAAGGGACCTGCTATGTACGTGGTTACGGATGATTTGGTGGTAGCACCACTTTCTCCAATTTCAGCTTTAAATTTACTCAACCGTTTGAATACTCCTTTCAATGACCTTAAGGAAAAGGTTGTTACCATTGGCCTCAAGGAGGTAAGAGTACACGTAGTTTTACTGTCAATACTTTGTCATACTTTTGTGTTTTGGAGTTTTTATGCTAGATTGAATTTTACTAGTATTTTATCTTACAATTTCTCATTTTATGTTGTTGTCTTGGTGCAGTGTCTCAACATATTGAAGGCATCTTTGACCTCAACATCTGCTCTCACAAATGGTCTTGGTCGCTTGTTAACCGAAGTTAAGGAGGAGAAGTGAGAACTGTGAATGTTGTAATGTGTTGTGTTTTAAATTGTTAGGGAAACTTTGAAATGGACAACATTACTATGTTTACTATTTTGGGTTGGTTATTTCAATTCTGTTATTTGGAGCATCATATGTAATTCTTTTTGATTTTGGTGACGCAAAATTTGGATTCTAGATTTTGCATGTGTTCTGTTCATGTTTTATTTTTGCGTTTGTTCTGAATTTTGGTTATGGTTTCATGCGCCTCTTACGTATTAAAGAGAATGTGTTGTAAAAGTTAAATGTAAGTTGGAAGATCAGAACTCGTTGCCAACACTGAAAAATATCTCAATTGTAAAATTAAGTTGAATCATTACTCAATCAATAGTAATTGTGACATTTTTAAATATAGTCATTATTTAAATATCTAATAAATTATAATAATTGTGTTATTTATAAATATAGTAATTAATACATTTTTTATTTACTATAGTTTAATATTCACAATCTATTTTTGAAAATTTTTAAATATATTAAAAATATAAATTGCAAAAAAAATTGTTAATTGGGTAACATCATAATTTATTGATCATTATCCTTTTTAAGATTTTACAATATATTAATCACAACGTGACAAAAATAAGTTGATAAATAATATTTCTTATAATTACTTAAAGATGATAAATAAAAATTAGTTGATAATAATTAAGAAAATTTTCGTTCATGTTAATTTAATGGATTAAAAAGAATTTAATAAAATAAGTATAAGTAAAATTGTAAGAACTAAAAATAATATTGTAAACTTTATTTAACTAGCTTAATTTGACTTCTTTATTAATTAAAAGTAATAATTTAATTTCTTTATTTTGAAAACAATGCAACATGATTTTTTTTGTCTAATTAAAACTAATGATACTATTTTTTTTACATGTAGAAATATGTTATTTTTTTAATTGTTTTACTTGTAAAAAAAATCTTACAATCAATCATTAGAATTTTTTTTTTAATTTTCTTTATTATATTATTTATTATATTTTTTGTTTATGAGCCATGCGTATAAGATTGGATTATGGACCATATTCCATGGTTGAAGATATCTAAGGAAAATGAATTATTGGTCAGCTCTTAGTGGACATAGACTCAGCTACTGTAGCTTTCTTACTCAACAACACATGTATTAGGTTCTACCTAACCTAAGTTGATGGGTTTATTGCTAATTGATTTTTGCAAACATGTATTTAGATAGGTCAAATAAGTAGACCGACAATAGAACAATATTATCAAGCATAGTTTTAATATTAATGAAAGAATTGAAGATATTTTATACATTGTTTGATTAGATCTATTTTTTTTTTATTTACGGATACATCAAAGTCTCTTCTTTCATCATTTTTAATTTGCAAGCGTTACTTCTTCTTTTGTTAAAAAAAAAGTTATCAAAAGATAATTTTAAATTACTTTCACTAAATATTTATTACAATTAAGTGTTTTTAAATTATACCCTTTACTATTTTATTTTTTCTGTAAGATTTCAAAATATTTTTGCAAGTTTCACTTCACATACATATTATAATATTATTTACGATTCAATCGAACTTACATTTATCTTTTTAATGTATCATATAGAATTTTTTAAAAATTGATTCAATATAAGTAGTCAGTTGATGAAAGAATAAGTCATTAATTGAAATTTGACTCAATTTCTATTAAATTTTTAAAAGAGTTAATTATCTATACACTGTTAGTGTAAAGTTTTTTACACTGACAACCAATCATATCTTTTAAATTATTTTATTTTATTTCATTAAATAAGTAAATGACATGAAACTATTAAGAGATATGATTGATTGTCATTGTAAAAAATTTTTACATTGACAATGTATACGTAATTAACTCTTTTTAAAAAATTATTCATATCATATATATTTTATTTACAAATTTCAATAAAATTTATAATATGCTTTCCAAAAAAAAATTATAATCAATATAGAATTAAATAAGTGATTTAATTCTGTAAAGGATAAGAGGATAAGAACGTGGGAGACATCGGACATATATATAAACTGGAATAATCCTCTCAATTACAATTTTCACTTAAATTCTTTCATGGGAAAAATATCTATTACAAAAATTTTATACCTTGTTTTTTCAATCATTAAGAATCCGAATTTTGAATCCCGTAAATGCTATTCCAAGGTTAGATTCATCTGGTCTCATCTTACTTACACGAGCCACGTGAAGTTTTTAGACCTGCTAGACAAAAAAAACAAGAAATTGATATGTAACAATGAACTTGACAAAAAAAATTTAAAAAAATATTACATCGATTTTAGATTCGTAATTTTGGAATTGATGTAAAAAATATTACATCGATTTTATCAATGGATGTTTTGCGATATTCTTGGCGTTATGAATATGCTAACAATGGACACATTTTATATGTTCAATTTTTCAAAGAAGGTGAATATGAAAATAAGAGTAATGTTAAAAGTTATGAGAAATTTCCTGCAGTAGATTTTGAAGGTTTTGTCAAGGGACCTGCTATGTATGTGGTCACGGATGATTTGGTGGTAGCTCCATTTTCTCCAATTTCAGCTTTAAATTTACTCAACCGTTTGAATACTCCTTTCAATGACCTTGAGGAAAAGGTTGTTACCATTGGCCTCAAGGAGGTAAGAGTACATGTAGTTTTACTGTCAATTCTTTGTCATACTTTTGTGTATTGTTTTAATGCTAGATTGATTTTTACTAGGATTTTATCTTACAATTTCTCATTTTATGTTGTTGTCTTGGTGCAGTGTCTCAACATATTGAAGGCATCTTTGACCTCAACATTTGCTCTCACAATTGGTCTTCGTCACTTGTTAACCGAAGTTAAGTAAGAGAAATGAGAACTGTGAATGTTGTAATGTGTTGTGTTTTAAGTTGTTAGGGAAACTTTGAAATGGACAACATTACTATGTTTACTATTTTGGGTTGGTTATTTCAATTCTGTTAGCTTTGTTGTTCTAAGATCTTTTAGTTTTTCCATTTTACCTAGTTTTGAATTTTATTTTGACTTGAATGCAAGTGTGGTTTACTTTCTTTTATTTTCCTTATCCAGCGTCTTCTTGATATTTGCAGCATCATATGCAACAATCAATTATGTCATTATTTTGCCTGTATTCCTTTTGATTTTGGTGACGCAAAATTTGGATTCTAGATTTTGCCTGTGTTCTGTTCATGATTTTTTTTTGCCTTTGTTGTTCTGAATTTTGTTTATGGTTTCTTGCGCCTCTTACGTTTAAAGCGAATGTGTAGTAAAAGTTAAATGTAAGTTGGAAGATCAGGACTCGTTGCAAACACAGACAAATATCTCAATTAAAATTAAGTTGAATCATTACGGAATAAAAATATGAAAATTTGTGTCATTACAATATAACATATCCTAACGTGTTATTTTTTAAATTATCGATTTCTATTATTTTATAATATATATACATATATAATTATAAATTAGCTTTTAAAATATGTCAAATGAGTTGGTTGAATTTCCAACACTAAAATTCGATATCTAGTTTGAAGACTAATGAATTCCATTAGTTTGAGTTGAATTCTACCTAGAGAATCTAAAAATTTAAATCATTGTGAGTTGGATTGGGTAGATTTAAATTTATGTATACTTGTACATGTGAATAATCCTACAAAAAATTATGTAAATATTAATTTTTTATTTATTCACTAGTCAACATTTAGTTAGTTATTTATTCATTAGTCATCCTAAACAGCTTTCAGTTCAGTAAAGAATTCAGAGATGTTCTACTTGTCTTACCAAATGAATTTCTTGAAGTAGATCGAAAATACGAAAATGGCACCTTTGGAAAATGGTTCATGCAAATTATCCCAAAGATGCATTGTCAATTTGCGTAAAAGGAGATGTGACCATTGAGACAAATTGAAAGAGCGTGATAAAATTGAGAAAATTGGCAGTAAGAAAATGAATTATTATTCCATTGGATTATTTCTAATGCTACACTTTATATGTCATTAAGATGTCATTAAGTTGGTAACTAAAGCAACTCACAATAAATAATTTTAACAAATTAAGTAATAAAAAGTATACAAAAGCATAATTATTCTACTTTACCACATTTTAAAGATTTTGAGAGATATTACAATTACTTATTTCATCCATAATACAAATATGCATAAAATGATATAAAATAAAAAAATTCCAAGTTTTAATTAGTATATATTTTTTAGTCATTATAATTTTCTTTACATTTAAAAAGCAATACGATTTTAATTTTTTTTATTAAAGGTTAAAAGTGATGAATTTTGCAATTTGCAAGAACTAAAAAATACACAATTTTTTAAGAGAATTAAAATGGCTAGAAATTATTTAAATATATTACATATTTTTTTTATATATTTTTATTTAATAAAATAATGAATTTTAGTTTTTTAAATAAAATAAAATCTATAAATATTATAAAAAAATATTAAAATATATAAATTTTTTATTTAGATTTTTTAATAGATTATTATATCTTTTAAACTTAAAAAAAATTCTTATATTTTTTTTAAATAATTACATATAATCTTTTAATATTTTATCTATATAATTATTAAAAATATGAAATACTTCCACCACCTTTCTAACATATATAATTTTTTTTATATTTTTTAAAGAAAGCCAAGAGGCGAAAACAGTCACAAGTGTCTATATGTTTGAAAGTGAGAAGACGAAACCCTAGTTTTGGTTTTTGGTTGGCTCATACATTCGAAAGTTAGTAGTCTTCCTCTTCCCATTCCAAAACTCTAGCAGCCATGGCGAGCACCAAAGTTCAGAGGGTTATGACCCAACCCATTGTATGGTTCTCACGCGCTCTTTTTTTTTATTTTTATTTTTTTATTTATTTATTTGGTTTTCCTTTAACCTTATTTCCTTCCTTTCTTCGTTTCCTCAGAACTTGATTTTCAGGTTTCTTCAGAGCGTAAGTCTTCGCCTACTCTCATTTTTTCTTGCTTTCCCCTAATTTTCCTTCGTTCTTTTTTCTCACTTCGTTTTATTTCTCTGTTTTAATTTACGCAGAAAGCGCGCATTCAGATTTGGCTTTTTGAGCAAAAGGATTTGAGGATCGAAGGCCGAATCATTGTGAGTCTTATTTTTATGCTTGTTTGCTACATGGGTGCTCATCAAAATTGTGTTTTGTTGATTTTAATATGTATTGCAAGTGGATGAAAAGTCTTCACTGCAGGGGAACATGTGATATATTTTTTTTTTATAATTTATCTGTGACTTAAGGTGTGTGCTCTGATTTTCAGTGTATTGGATTGTGAGGGAGTTCAGTTTAGTTTAATAGTGGTTTTCTTTTGTAATTTTGAAAACAGTGTGATCTAACATATGTTGACTTCCAAAAGACCTTTTGGTTCTTTTTTTGGGGGGTGGGTGTGAATGGCGGTAGCTGTTTTAGACACTAGACAGCATACCCTTGTTGAAAATACTGATCATATGAGTTGATAGTTAAGGATAATGTGATTTTGTTTCAAACAGGGTTTTGATGAATACATGAATTTGGTTCTTGATGATGCTGAAGAAGTGAACGTCAAGAAGAATAGCAAAAAGACATTAGGTATGCTACAATTTCTTAAGTTTTGTTCAATTTGTCTTTGCCACCTATGCATTTTCTGAAGGATTTTGTTTTTTGATTAGGGAGGATCCTTCTTAAAGGGGACAACATAACCTTAATGATGAACACGTAAGTGAAATTAAATTGTACTTTTATATTTCTCATGATGAAGAGTTGAGTCAAATCAAAATTGTAACTTTATCTTTCCCATGATCTTGTTATTATTATTTTTTTAAAATAAGTGGAATAGTTCTCTTACAATTTTTTTTTTCTAAATTCCAGGGGGAAATGATGAATACTCTGACAGTTGTAAACTATATTCTTATCCAACAAGATGGCAAAATTATCTTCCCTTTCCCGTTTAATTACTGTTTCTCTTGGTAACATTTTGAATATGTTGGGTGAGAAATATTATCTTGTATTAATCTGTGAATTTTTTCTACAATAGGTAAATTCTTGGTTGAGCAGCTTAATAGTTAATATATTGGTTTGTTGGTCCTCTTAATTTTGCATTCTGTTTACCTATTTTACTCTAGTTTCTATCTTGAAGATGATGATATATCTTTGAGGAGTTATAGGCTTTATAGAACTAATATTACAACCTTCTCATTTGTTGGATTCTCCATTTATTATGTTTATATATTATTCAATCCTTTATATGAGTTTGTTGGATTGATATCTTTGGATGTCTATTTTGTTGTATTTGCTAAGGTTTTCTAAAAAGTAAATGCCTATTAAGCTGGTTGTGAAGTGGTGCATTTTGATTGCATTCACTATTAGATCTATTGAGTTGTACTGCTTCCAAACACTCTGGCAATTACTAGAAGATGACCTCAAGTAGGAAGAGTGCTAAATAACAATTATGGTGAGGAAGTTGCGCAATTAGTATATTTTAGCAATGAATATTATGGTGGAACCTGGAGGTAGAAGTTTCTTGTAGTGGCTGGCTATTCTTGAGTTTATTTACTCATCATATTATTCTTAGACTATGTTTCATTTGGTAGAAATGGGAATGGAGTTCAGGGGAGTGTAATGGAATCTCATTTGTTGTCACATTGTTTGAATTCTTAAAAGGATGGAACGCACTAGTTAAATTTTTTCCAACTTATTCCATCTAATCCCCAAATTTTCTTCTGTAATTTGGGAGGTATGGGGGAACAAAGCAACTCATTTTTTAAAATAATTATTAAATTATTCTTTTCCTTAACCCTATTCAAAGTGTGCAAGTGCAAGTGTTATCCCCATAGTTCATGGTTTTTGACTCCTTGTTGTGTGGCATTCTCATTTTTCACTTGCTCTGATTCTGACTCCCGATTCTCTTCTTCTTTGTCAAGTTAAACCCTCATTCCTCATTAGCGTATGTTTCCAATCCAACTATTCAAAAACATATTTCCCTAATGTTTGCTTTTGCTTGTGTTTGCATTTATTTCCATGTGTTTGTCGTCATTGGGCATTAGATTGCCATGTTACCTATAGATTCTGGTCACTTCAACTTGTACCAATTCGTTAATACAAATATAGTCACGTGATTCAACAAAATTACAAGTATAATCATTATTCTTATTTGTTAGGCATGATTTACATAAGCAAAAATTGGAGTATAGTTAGAGCCTCCATAACTTTCAATAATGATTTCTTCAACACTTTTGCATTCTGTCAACGCAAAATGAAGTTCTTGATGCTCCCATTGTATTATCTATTCTGCATTTAGGTTGTGGATTTTTTTTTTCTTTTCCCAATTCACTGTTTTGTTATATCTTTTGGTGTGGTATGCATTTTGTGCTTCTCACTTGAATTTGAAACTGAGATTAAAATATTATGACACCAGCTTCAAGTAATTGGTTCTGTTGTTAAGAAAACCTTTATTTTTGTCGACATGGCATTAGGCTAGTGTTTAGGTTTCGAGGAGTTGGTGAGAAGAAACCTGTTTCAGTCCTCACTCAGTCTTTATCTTCAATGTGAAGACTGGTGTTATTTCTATATAATAAACTAGCTTTCTCTTCTCACTTTTTGCCATCCATTACATTTTACAGTCTTCAGGGTTTCAGCATCATTAAGAATCTTTCTCCCGTTTCTGCTACTTGATAGGTTTAATCCTATAGTGTGATTGTTTCGTGGACTTAAGAAATATATTGTGAATGTGAACTTGGAAATGTAGTATACTCATGTTTGTTAATAGTCTTAAAAAAATATTCCCGTGTGTTGATCATTCCCAGAAAAGTAGTTTCACTATTATAATTATAGTGGAATTATAAATGATTTGCTACATTTCTATTTCTATGACGTGGCCTGGGAAAATTATTTCTACAGTAACATTGGAAGTTATTTTTTAATCCCATTATAGTTTTTAGTTTAACTCGTTTTGATTTTAATTATTTCAATATTTTGAAAAATAATGAGTTAATCACCTATACACTATCAGTGTAAAGTTTTTTTACACTGGTAACCAATCATATACTTTAATAGTGCCATGTCACTATTAAAAGTAAATGATATGATAGCGACATAACACAATTAAAAGATATAATTGGTTGTCAGTGTAAAATTTTTTTATACTAGCAGTATATAGGTAATTAACTCAATTAATATAAGGGTGTTAAAAACAAGCACGTACATTTTTTAAAGAGTTAATCACTTATATATCGTTAGTGTAAAGTTTTTTTACATTGGTAATCGATCATATTTTTTAATAGTGACATGTCAGTTATTTATTTAATGAAATAATAATAAAATAAGTAACTTTAAAAGATATGAATGGTTGTCAGTATAAAATTTTTTTACACTGGCATGTAAGGATGATTAACTCTTTTTTAAATGCCGTAACTTTTCGATTCTTTGGAATGTGATTCTTAGGATTTGATATCGTAACTTGATGAAAAATGGAATTAGTTGCTTGGTTCTTCCAAAATCTTCAATATTTTGATTCTATTTTTATTATGATATTTACCTTGTAAACAATACAATATAAATTTTCATTTCGTTAATATATTCCGGTTCTAGTTAATTTTACCTTCTCGTATTCTAGTTTGCTAATTATTATTAGTCGGACTAAATTTAAAATATTGATCTCTACTCTTTGCTATTGTAATTAAAAATGTTTAAATTCTTTTCATTAATTGAAGACTGCGTTGTGAGATACTAATGTTTTCACTGAAAAGGTAATATTTCTTCATAAAACTTAAATATAAGAGCACTTAAAAAATAGATAAATGAAAATTGACCTCCAAACTTAGGTATAATCATATGATAGCTGTTTCGTTCAAATTAAATATATATTTTGATGTATTAAATGAACACTTGAACCTTTTATGTGGGCAAGAAACATGAACACGCCTTTGAAATGGAGTTGACTCCACTAACTATTTGCTTAATGGTCAACTTAATTTAACATCAATCCATGCTTTTTCATGCTTGCTACCAAGAATAACAAAAATTAGTATTAGTATAAAAACTAGGGTAGATTTCATACAAAAATTGCCTTAAATGCTTTATTTTTAAAATACGGCTCTCTTTAACACTTTGCAATTTGTATATGAAAATAAATATGAGAGAAAATAAAATTAAAAAAATGAAAAAGTGTCTTTGTATATGAAAAATTAATAATTATATTTATCATACTCTATTTGACATATATATTATTATAAAATAAAAAAAATGTCTTCTTTTGTTTACATAGTTTGAAAAAGTGTGAAAAGTATTAAATTGTAGTATTAATTAGGTGTTTTTTTATTAGTGATTTTTATTTAGCAAAATATTTTAATTGTACATTTTAATTATTTGTAATAACTTTTTTTCTTTTAAAAGTTATAAAAATTTGCATTTTTTTTGAAGATTATAACTAAAATATAAATAAAATATGCATAAAAAGTTTGAAGATTATAGAATTAATATTCAAATATTCTTTATAATTACACTAATAACAATAAATGAATTTAAAAATTAAATTTTAAACATTTAATCATATAAATTTAAAGTTCAAACAATAATTAATATAAAATATTTTGATTACACATAAATCATAATAAAAGATAATAAAGTACAATACTTAACTATTATAAATCCAAATAAAATCAAATTCATACTAGTTTAAATAAATTCAATATTAGTAGGTATGAATATTTCAATACCTGTACCATCTCCTTTAACACGCGGATATAAAAAAAAATTATACTTATTACTCTGTAGTTATCTATTTATAATATTCATTTTTACTTGTTGCAAATTTTATTTGTAAATAATGGTGAGTATGAATTTTTTTACATCCCTAAATGCATACCTCAAGTTTACTTATGTCTAGCATTGAATATGATGATTAAAATCAATTAAAATTTTAAAACAATTAAACTATTTAATTGCAACATCACATAATAAATAACCAAAATAGTTTACTTTCTTAAGAGCTTGAGAATGTCAAGTGAGTTTAGTGTTTATAATTATAACATGGAATTGAATTCGCTTTCCCTCGTTTTTTATATCATTTTATTCAAACTTAAGTTTAATGGGTAGACAATTCATAATCGAACTAAAAATCTTAGAGATCAGTGGTTGACTTTAATTTTACATGAGATCATTTCTTACTCTATCTAGACTTTAATTTTAAAAAAAGCAAAAAAAAATAAAATGATTGAGACTTGCATTTGCATTAAATGTAAGTGTATAAACCCTAAGTAAAACTGTAACGTTGATTAAAGAATAATATTAACTTCATCTAAAGAAAAGAAGTGTATCGTTTTATCTTTTCCTTAATTTTGAGATCTATGCAAGGTTTCATAAAAAAGCTGGAGAGGAATTTTGGGGGACAGAGTCCGGACTCATCCAACAAATAGTGGCTATCCCCTAATTAACTTCTTTATTCAAAAACACTCACTCATTATTTTCTACTACTAGTTACTCGTAAACGTAAACGTCATATAGTACCTCTACGTATTCCTGCGAAAACAATTAATTAACGCCACCATGTCCAAATGCATGCACATTACGTAAGACTCGTACTAATTTCAAAGAAAAATTGAAATAAACTTTTAGATAGAAAAAATATAAAGAAAAATTGAAATAAACTTTTCCATAATCATAATATTTGTTTATATATGCATATATTAAAAAAAAAAGATATTGAAAAAATTAATAAAAGAGATTCTCTAAAAATAGTTTATGCACAAGTTAATTTTACCGTGTTGTCTTGGTCTCGTGTCTCAACATATTGAAGGCATCATCTGCTCTCACTAATGGTCTTGGTCATTTGTTAAAAGAAGTTAAGGAGGAGAAATGAGAACTGTTAACAATTCGTTTTGTGTTTACTTAGTTACTAGGTTGGCGTGGTTTTTTCAATTCCAGCTGTTGTTTTAAGATATTTAAATTTTACTTAGGTTCTGAATTTAGTTTGACACATATGCAAGAGTGGTTTAATTTATTTTATTGTATTTTCTATGTTCACATTATTTTCATGATATTTGCAATATATGCTCTCACATTTTATGCAGTTCTTTTTGTCATATATGGTCTCACATTCTTTTATTTTCTGAATTATCTATTGAGTCGCCATTTCTGCAGTTTCGTGACAGAGAGTTTGGGTTATAGTTTTTGTCCGTCTTCTTAGTTTTTACCTTTGTGGTTTTGATTTTTACTTATGGTTTCGCGTGCCTATTCTGGATAAAAGCACATGAAGAATTGAAGTTAAATGTAAGATTAGGACTAGCTGTAAACAAAGAAATAAACCCCTCAGTTAAAATTAACTTGATTCATGTGAAATGTGAAGTAGAATGACTAACATTACATCCTCTTATATGAACATGATCATGGTAACAATCTAAATCTCAAGTCAGTTGGAATCATTATTTTCATAAATCAGATTAAGATAAGTCAGTTGGAATCATTATTTTCATAAATCAGATTAAGATTGTTCATTTGCTTAATTTGTTTCTTTTTTCCCCATTTTTGAAACTGGTTACAATCATTTATGATTTCAGTTTTCTCATCATAAAATATAATATCAATGATGTCTCATTATTTTTTTGTACCAGTAGGCACCCCCTCGGTCAGACAATAGGCCGAGAGGGGTACCCAAACCGATGGAACACACTGGTTGACACCCCTTCGGTCAGGCAATAGGCCGAAAAGGGTACCCGAACCGATAGGACACCAGTTGGCACCCTTTCGCTCAGGCAATAGGCCGAAAGAGGTGCCCGAGCCGATAAAAAACACATCACCCCTTCGGCTAGAGGTTGGGCCGAACACCTCCTCGGCACTGGCCCATGCCGAACACCCCCTCGGCCTTGGGATAGGCCGAATACCTCCACCACCACCAAGGACAGGACAAATATCCCTTTGGCGTCAAAGTGAACCCTTTCGGTCTTGCACCTGGCCGAACACCCCCTCGGCCCTAGGGTAGGCCGAACACCCTTTCGGCCAAGCACCTGGCCGAGAACTCCAACAGGAACTGAAGGTTTGACATTAAGTACTTGTTATACAATAGTTACCGCCCTTAATTAAGAATGATTAAGGATAATTACATATTACCCATTTCCCAAGAATGAAGGCCCACCAGGCCCACACATGTCACTATAAATACACAGGTGATATGACATAAATGAGGTACGTTATTGTTCCATAAAAAGCTTTTATTGCTCTGAACCGAATACTTACTTGATCGTCGGAGTGCCTTTGCAGGTACCCTCCCTCCCCCTCGGAGACAGTATTCAGTCGGGCCCGAAGCCTTGGAAGACCAAGAACTTAGAGAATTAAGAAGATACAAAAGACCGAGAAGAAAGAACGACAAGAGGAGTGTTTCTACGCAAGAACATTTTGGCGCCCACCATGGGATCGAAACCGGAACAGTTCTCGACCCTGAAGCAAGATGGTACTTACAAGAAGTCAGCAGGAGAACGTAGCCACCGAGTACCCTTACGGGATGCCCCGGGACAATCCTAGGCAACGAACTAACCAGAATGAGGATGGAATGGAAGAGTCGTATGTCGACCGATCTCAACAGCCTAATCCGTCGTCGGCCATCGAGCAACTGAAGGCCGAAATGATGGAACTCAGAAGGCTTCGAGAAAAGGATGCTCACGAATTATCGGCCCTGAGAAGAGAAAATGCCGAGCTCAGGAGCGATAATCGGACATGGCACCTGTTGCATGATACCCGCAATCAGTCGACCCGGGACCAAGGTGAATCATCTGGATGGTACAAGGAAGTCAATGTCCCTCGACCATCAGGTGGACCAACGACAACGACACAAGACCAGCAACGACGACAGGGAAGGACGCCATTCACACCAGATATTGCCGGGGCTCGTTTGCCTGACAACTGGAAAAACTTGACCCTAGAAAAGTATGACGGAACCTCCGACCCTGAAGAACACCTCGACGCGTTCGTCACGCAGGCCGATCTGTACACCGATGACGATGCAATCATGTGCAAAGTCTTTCCTACTTCGTTGAAAGGACCAGCACTCAATTGGTTCACGCGGCTCCCTCCCGGATCGGTTGATTCGTTCACAACCTTGTCATCCCGTTTCGTAATACAATTCGCCACAAGCCGCCCTCACCAACTAACCTCAATCGCGTTAGTTAACATCCGTCAAGAAAAGAAGGAACCCCTCAGAACATTCATGGAGAGGTTCGGAAAAATGACCTTGGCCATCAGAAATCTAGATCCCGCGATAGCAATGCACCATCTCACCACGGCGCTGAGGCCAGGTCCTTTTGTCAATAGTTTGTGCAAGAAACCACCCCATGACCTGGACGACCTGCGGCAGAGGGCCACTAAATACATGCAGATGGAGGAGTTGGCCGAGTTTCGCAACCAAAACCGACCTGACCTATCTCTCGCTAAAAGAGAAAATGACAAGGAACATCCACGATCTCGTCCTCGAGAAACAACCGATCGTGAGAAGAACAATAACAGAGGTCCAAGGTATGTGCAATATACGCCGCTCAACACCAGCAAGGCCAGGGTGTTGGAGCAAGCTCTAGCCAAGGAAGTTTTGGTTGTTCCTCGAAGAGCTATGACCCCTCCTCACGCCGACAAGACTAAAGCGTGTCAATTCCATCGGAACAGAGGACACACTACGGAGGAATGCTCCGCCCTTCGGGATCGCATCGAAGATCTCATTAAGGCCGGCCACCTCCAAAACTTCGTCTAGATGACAGATAACCGAAGAAACGACTACCGCCCCGGAAGAGGGGAGCATAAAAGGGATAACCGAGATCGAGCACCCCCCCGGAACCGATCCCGCGAGCGTAGTAGGTCTCAAGAAAGAAACGATCAACGAGACCGCAATCAGCCCAGGCGAGTCATAAACACCATTGTCGGAGGCTTCGCAGGAGGTGGAAGCTCGTCTTCAGCACGGAAAAGACACTTGAGGGCTATCAAGTCGGTCAACGCCATAGGGCGAGCATCTCCCATTCGTATGCCCCCTATTATGTTCACTGACCGAGACTTTCACGGCATTGACCCGGTGCAAGACGACCCAATGGTCATCAGCGTGGAGATCAACAACTGTATCGTGAAAAAAACGCTGGTTGATCAGGGAAGTTCGGCCGACATCTTATACTGGAAGACTTTCGAACAGTTAGGCATCCCGGAACAAGAGTTGACACCCTATGATGAGCCTTTGGTTGGGTTCTCGGGCGAACGGGTGGACACCCGCGGAACCATAGACCTATACACCTATTTCGGGGATGACCAGCTCAGGCGGATCAAGGTGCGTTACGTGGTGGTACATGCCAACACCTCGTACAACATTCTGTTGGGAAGACCCTCCTTGAACAAGCTTCGAGCCATCGTTTCCACCCCACACTTGGCTATGAAGTTTCCAAGTGAATAGGGGGCCGTCATCACCGTGCATGCCGACCAGAAAACAGCGCGCGAATGTTACTTCACCAGCTTAAAAGTAGAACCGACTCCGAAGCCCAGACGGGACGTGAACGTAATCGGCGACGTTGGCAAACAGAAATCGATGGAAGGCCTTGAACTTGATCCAAGATTGGAAGATGAAGATAGGGTCGAACCTATTGAGACAATAGTTCCTTTCCAACTCGGAAAGAATGAAGAACATGTTACCTTTTTGAGTTCTCAACTATCCGAAACAGAGGCTAAAGATATCAAGCAAGTCCTACGGAAGTATTCGAATTTATTTGCTTGGACTGCAGCGGATATGCCGGGCATCGATCCAAATTTTCATTGCCACCGCCTCTCAATATGTCGAGACGCCAAGCCCGTCGCCCAAAAGAAAAGAAAGATGGGCGGAGAGAGAGCCCGAGCGGTGAAGGAAGAAACAATGAAGCTACTTCAAGCAGGATTCATAAGAGAGGTGAAGTATTCCACGTGGCTGGCCAACGTAGTTATGGTCAAGAAATCGAACGGTAAATGGAGGATGTGCACCGATTACATGGATTTGAACAAGGCATGCCCGAAGGACGCTTACCCGCTACCGCACATTGATGCGCTGGTCGATGGGGCGGCGGGGCATCAAAGACTAAGTTTCCTCGACGCATACTCGGGGTATAATCAAATACCCATGTACCCGCCGGACGAAGAAAAGACTGCATTCATCACTGACTCAGCCAATTTCTGTTACAAGGTCATGCCTTTCGGCTTAAGAAATGCCGGTGCCACTTACCAAAGACTCATGGACAAGATTTTCCGACATCAAATAGGAACTTGCCTGGAGGTCTATGTGGACGATATGGTGATCAAGTCCAACTCCGCCGCCAACCATTTGAAAGACCTCCACTCGATTTTTGACGAGGTGAGGCAGCACAACATGCGATTGAACCCAGCTAAATGCACCTTCGGAGTAGCCGGTGGAAAATTTCTAGGCTTCATGTTGTCGAAGAGAGGCATTGAAGCCAACCCCGATAAGTGTCAGGCAATTATCAACATGCAAAGTCCTCGCAACATAAAGGAAGTACAGCGCCTGGCCGGACGCATAGCCTCTCTGGCCCGTTTTCTTCCTTGCATGGCCGAGAAGTCAAGACCTATAATGTCACTATTGAAAAAAGCTACCAAATTTCAATGGAACGAGGAATGCAAGGCGACTTTTCAGAGCTTCAAGACGATGCTCATAACTCCACCGCTGTTAAGCAAGCCAGACCCTTGTTTAGACATGATAGTCTACATATTAGTGTCGGACAAGGCTATCAGCGTTGTTCTGGTGCAAGAAACGACGGAGCAAATGCCGGTGTATTTCATCAGCCGAGTCTTGCAAGACGCCGAGACGAGATACCAACATCTGGAAAAGACAGTCCTAGCCCTCGTACACACTACCAGGCGCCTTCGATACTATTTTCAGAGCCATCGGGTGCTCGTCCGAACGGACAGTCCAGTAACTAAGGTCCTGTGAAAGCCGGAATTGGCGGGACGAATGGTTGATTGGTCCATAGAATTGTCCCAGTTTGATATTCGCTTCGAGCTTAGAGGACCCATCAAGGCACAAAGCTTGGCCGACTTCTTGAATGAATTCACACCCCAAGTGCTCCCCGTTTCCCATCTTTGGACCCTACATGTAGACGGGTCATCAAACCAACAAGGCAGTGGTGCTGGCATTATTTTAGAAGGTCCCGATAAGGTGGTAATTGAACAGTCACTCCGTTTCGATTTCAAGGCATCAAATAATCAAGCCGAGTATGAGGCCCTTTTGGCAGGCCTAAGGTTGGCAAAAGACCTAGGCATCCCCAGAATACAATGTTGGAGCGACTCGCAGGTGGTAATAGAGCAGGTCAACGACACCTTCCAAATTAAAGAACCAACGTTGTTGCTATACTTTCATGCGTTCAATAAGCTGAAAGCAGATTTTGAAGATGTCCAAGTGTTGAGATTTCCGTTGAAACACTTTTGTTAATATTTGTAAATTCGTTTAATTCTATCAACGGTCTCAAACACGGCAAGTATACCGGCCGTTCAAGTAGTAAAAATATCGTATCCACAGGGATTAGAAGGTAATATAAGCATTTATTGACTATTCATGACTAAAGAATAATTCCAATTTCATAGTTTGTGCAGTGAATGCGAAGTTGTGACTATTGGAATGAAAGCTGTAAATAAATATTGTTTTGTGAGTGGAAAAGGTAAGGAATGGTATTGTGGTATTGTGAGGTTGTGGGGGTCAGATTTCACCAAACGTAACACTAATGTATCCTTAATCTCTTGTTGAATTCATTGCTTAGTCAACCCATAAGTTTACTCAAACATAATCCCTTAGAGAAAGAGCCTAGGTGCGGATATTGAATATCAATCCCTTGAGTACCCAATATCTACACCCGCATTACGGGCTAGGGTTTAAGACTACTAATGGGTCAAGCTCTATCCCTAGATACAATCACCACTAGGCATATGTTTCAGAACTAGTTTCAAAGGTTATTTTCCAATACCCATGGAACCTTAAATCATGCAAAGGGTGATCAATCCAAAGCAAGCATTAAGAATAGAAACAAACAAAACAAAGAATAAAACAACATATATATATATCATTAAAACCGTAAAGATTACAATAGAGTACGTTGGTTACATCTAACCCCACAAAATGGGTGAAACCACTCAACAAAGAGGGAAAATACAAAATAGAGATGAAAGGAGGATGAAGAACCGAAGGAAAGATCCGCACATGGACGATCCCAAGCCCTGGGAATCCATTCCGCAGCTCCTGGAGACGCCCAATGTGAGAATGGGGGAGAAACCCTCGAAAATGGCTTCAAATACGAGCCTGGGAGGTCAGATTAGGGTTTCGCGCCCGGCGCCTAAGTCTTCGCGCCCGGCGTAGTGTCTTCCAGAGGCTTTCAAGCATTCTCTGCCTTAGAGCAAGCCCGGCGCAATTCTCTATTAAGCCCGGCGCAATTCGTTCCAGAGAGTTTTGAGGTACTCTCTGCCTCGATCACGCCCGGCGTGGTGGAGTCTTGCGCCCGGCGCATGTATGACTTCCAGAAGTCCACTGCTCTGTTCTTCTCAAGCCCGGCGCGGCGTCATCTTGCGCCCGGCGCAGCCACTCTGCTCTGCTCCTTGGCTCCTTATGTTTCCAATCCAAAAGATCTTCAATCCTCAAATCTCTAGCTCAATACCTGCACAAAAAATGAGGTGTATTAAGGTATTGTTAGCTAAAATGGGTTAGCTATATCTGCACAAAAGATGAGTCAAAAAGGGAACAATTATCTTGCAATGGTGCTAAGAATGAGTAGAGTTGTACAATAATTCTCATTCAAAAAGATGTATAATTGAGACTTAACACCAAGTCAAACACACGCCTCGAGAACTCAATATGAGAGCCAATCAGTTGGCCAGGCTGGCTAGTAGCAAGAAGGTTAGCCATTTGCGCAGCATGATACAACAAGAATTGCCGAAGCCAAGTATCACACAGACCGAATGTTTGCAAGTTCAGCAAGAAACGCCCAATTGGATGACTGGGATAGTAGAGTACTTAGTAACCGGATCATTGCCTACTGATCCATTGGAGGCGAAAAAGATGAAAACCGTGGCGGCTCGATACACCCTGATCGCCGGAGAATTATACAAAAGGGGGTTCTCATCACCTTTGTTGAAATGTTTGGCGCCGGATCAAGCACAATATGTAATCCGGGAAATACATGAAGGCATATGCGGAACCCACTCAGGAGGCCGAACTCTCGCAACCAAAGTCATCCGGGCAGGATATTATTGGCCAACTCTAGTGGCGGATTGCTCAAAGTTTGTTCAACAATGCAAGCCCTGTCAGCAACACGGACCGTTGATGCATCAACCCCCCGAGGGTTTACACTCCATTGCCGCCCCCTGGCCATTCTCTATCTGGGGTATGGACATTTTGGGACCTTTCCCGCCAGCAAAAGGCCAAGTCAAGTTTCTTTTTGTGGCCGTTGACCACTTCACCAAATGGATCGAGGCGGAGGCAGTGGCTACCATCACGGCTAACCACGTTCAGAAATTCTTTTGGAAGAATGTCATTACCCGTTTTGGAATCCCGTATGCTTTGATTACGGATAATGGTTTGCAATTCACTGACCGCCGTTTCAACGAGTTTTTGACCGGGCTAGGGATTAAACACAAAATGACCTCAGTAGAGCACCCCCAAACCAATGGGCAAGCCGAAGCGGCAAACAAGGTTATCCTTAAAGAGCTGAAGCGACGCCTCGGACAAGCCAAGGGGACGTGGCCGGAGCATTTGCCAGAAATCTTATGGGCTTACCGTTGCACTCCACAAAGTTCGACCAGGGAGACCCCTTTTCGGCTAACTTATGGCACAGATGCCATGATTCCGGTGGAAGTAGGAGAGCCTTCCTTGAGACGAACACTATTCAATGAACAAACCAATGATGAAGCACTGAGCGTCGAATCAGATTTGATCCAAGAAGCGCGTGACCAAGCCCTTATCAACATGGAGGCTTGCCGAACCCGATTAATCCGAAAGCATCAATCAAAGGTCAAGCCACGAGATTTCCAACCCGCCGACTTGGTCTGGCGAGTCACGGGAGAAGCACGGAGGGACAAGGTTCAAGGAAAGTTGGCACCCAACTGGGATGGCCCCTACCGTATAATGCACAACTTGCAGAACGGAGCGTACAAGCTGGAAGAACTCACAGGAAAAGCCATCCCTCGGACATGGAACGTAACACATTTGAAGCACTATTTTAGTTAACGAACGCAATGTAATTGTTTCGGTGCACTCTTTTCCTCTCCTCGGGTTTTCTCCTCTTAAAAGAAAATGTGAAGAGGTTTTCCCAAGAAGAGATTTTTAACGAGGCACCATATTAATGAAACAAACTCTTGTGCATCTTTTATCTACTCATTGAAAACTTAATTCCCTCCCGAGTTTAACTACTCGGCCAAGGACGAACGCTTTCCCTCCCGAGCACCCTCGCTCGGTCAAGGATGAATAAGTAAAATCCCTCCCGAGCACACCCGCTAGGCCAAGGTTGATAACTTAATCCCCTCCCGAGTTTAACTACTCGGCCAAGGGCGAACGCTTTCCCTCCCGAGAATCCTCGCTCGGTCAAGGATGAATAAGTAAAATCCCTCCCGAGTACCCATTACTCGGCCAAGGATGAATGTAACATTCCCTCCCGAGGTACCCTCTCGGCCAAGGATGAACGTAACATTCCCTCCCGAGATACCCTCAGTCAAGGATGAATAAGTAAAATCCCTCCCGAGCACACCTGCTCGGCCAAGGTTGATAACTTAATCCCCTCCCGAGTTTAACTACTCGGCCAAGGACGAACGCTTTCCCTCCCGAGCACCCTCGCTCGGTCAAGGATGAATAAGTAAAATCCCTCCTGAGCACACCCGCTCGGCCAAGGTTGATAACTTAATCCCCTCCCGAGTTTAACTACTCGGCCAAGGACGAACGCTTTCCCTCCCGAGAATCCTCGCTCGGTCAAGGATGAATAAGTAAAATCCCTCCCGAGTACCCATTACTCGGCCAAGGATGAACGTAACATTCCCTCCCGAGATACCCTCAGTCAAGGATGAATAAGTAAAATCCCTCCCAAGTACCCATTACTCGGTCAAGGACGAACAAAGATTCCCTCCCGAGTACCTAACACTCGGTCAAGGTTGAGCACTTATTCCCTCCCGAGTACCCACTACTCGGCCAAGGACGAACAAAGATTCCCTCCCGAGATACCTTCTCGGCCAAGGTTGATTAAAATAATCTCTGCTGACACCCCTCTCGGTCAACCACGAATGAAGTGATCCCTATGACCTTTCGCGCGGCCAAGGTTTGATGAAATCAACCCCTCCCGAAAATATCCTATCGGCAAAGGAAAAATTTTCTTCACTCGCCAATATCAACCAAAATCTACGAGATCGTCTCGGCCAAAGAAAAACGGAAGAAAATGATAAGATAAAGTGTACAAGTACAACGTACGATAGAAATAAAAATATTCATTAAGACTGAGGTCAAATCGGCACTATTGGCCGAAAGTACAAAGAATGGCTCAAACGGCCCAAAAGAATCAAAAAGCAAAAGACCCCTATACCTATACATCATTAACAAAACAGATGTATAACAAAAAAGCAAGACAACAACACCCTTCAATCCGCATGGGTGGTCTCCTCGGTTTCTTCATCTTCATTCAAGGTTGTCCCCGGATCCTCCACAGGGGCCGAACGGGGGGGTGCCCTTTCATCCGGCTCCATGTCATCCAGCGCGTTAGCATAATCCATGAACTCCCCTTGAAAGAAGTCTTTACTCAGCTCGAACGAAAAGTCCGGGGGAAAGGCGCCGAAGTGATTGGCTTGCCGAACTGCATGCCAAAATCCTTCCTCGTGCTCCTTCACGATCTTACCCTCACATTCAGCCCGGAAGGTTGCCATGGTAGCATCAGCTTCGGCCTTCACCCGAACCATTTCTGCCTGGAGTTCCTTCACCTCCTCGACCCGCATCCGCTCGGCATCTTCCGCCGCTAGAACTCGGCCCTCCAACCCGCCATACGCCTCCTTCCATCGAGCCACCTCGGCCTCCAATGACGCCTTTTCCTCGGATAAAACATCTTGAGCCGATAGGGATTGTTGCAGAGCCGATTTGGTGTCCTCTAGGCTCTTCTGGAGATTATGCATGTCCCCCATCGGTTCTAAGGCCATCTTCCGAAATATGGCGGTGGCCCTCACGTGCAACTCGCACGCCATCGCCCACCGAGCCGAAGGGGTAGCCGAATCGAGCATCATATGCCCTTGGGCCGATAGCAGATTAGAAGACATCATTCGGGCCGGCCTGATCTCCTCCGATAAGAAGTCTTTAGCAACGATGGCCGAAGGTATGGCCAAATCCGTGGAAGGACCTTCAACCCTTCGTTGCTTAGGCCGAGAGGCTTCCGTACCCGCGGCATTGGTCTTCCTTTTCCCCTTGTCCTTTCTCTTTCTGCTCTTGGGATCGGGAAGGGCGATAACTGTAACGACCCGTCACGGTCTCTACACTTAATGGAATCGCAATACAACTAGTTAACTAAGAGAATATTAAACTGGATAACACATACATACATACATAAATATAAAGATCAAAATAATTAAGTTTCTGTATATACAATATAGCACCATATATGTACAGTCATCCCAAAATATTCCTTAATGTCGGTCAAGCACTAAAAAAAAAAAATTGTTACCCAGAATGGTAACTCAAAACACGAGACTCAGCTCCTCGTCTCGCAGCGATCACCTCTACTCCAAGCTATTCCTGACCTGCTCCCATACCAAGTATGATCATCGTAGTTCCACCACATGGAAACAAAAGGGTAAGCTAGAACTCAAAAAAAATCAAGATTACAAGTACAAAATAAAAATTTATACTACACATACATCCCAAATTCTGTCCCTAAAGAACCTTTCATCTCAATCAATCATTCATTCATCAAACATGAAGTCAAACACCACACTTCATCATATTACTAATCATGCAATAAATGCATCTCAATCATCTAATGTGTCGTCACGTATACACCTAGGAGATCTCCATAACAACAGAGCTGTATAAGTGACATTCCATCCTACCGAAACCACCCCAACCGTTTTCACGCCCAATGCGCCCGCTCGGTCACAGCTAAACAGGATATAATCCTCACTCGGGTTTACTCGGATGATGTCACTTATACACTTGGAAGTCCAGATCCACCGTCAGGTATAGCACAGCTGGGTACGGGCTTACCACGACCTTGGCATGCATTAACCAAGTCAATTGTGGAGTTCGCCCACCGACTATCCACAAGGATCCACGCACCTTCCTGAGTACTTGATTAAGGGAATAACCCTCGACCTCATACCCCGCTCCAACACTAGCTAAGGACTTAGAGGAGACTCACCCAACCCAGTGGCCTATCTGAGCACCACTCTCCCAAATCCAGTGGCCTCCCAGAGCACCACTCTCATATATCAGTGGCCTATCCAAGCACCACTCTCAAGAGACTCTATGTGAGCTCTTCCAGTTCGAAAATATTTTTCCTCTCCTCAAGTCCTAGGCTAGACTCATGCCATAGGCATCACATGCAATCATGCATCATACATCATAATGGTCTGCCCACAGGAACTGAAGGTTTGACATTAAGTACTTGTTATACAATAGTTACCGCCCTTAATTAAGAATGATTAAGGATAATTACATATTACCCATTTCCCAAGAATGAAGGCTCACCAGGCCCACACATGTCACTATAAATACACAGGTGATATGACATAAATGAGGTACGTTATTGTTCCATAAAAAGCTTTTATTGCTCTAAACCGAATACTTACTTGATCGTCGGAGTGCCTTTGCAGGTACCTTCCCTCCCCCTCGGAGACAGTATTCGGTCGGGCCCGAAGCCTTGGAAGACCAAGAACTTAGAGGATTAAGAAGATACAAAAGACCGAGAAGAAAGAACGACAAGAGGAGTGTTTCTACGCAGGAACATTTTTCATTCCTAATTTTTCATATTATAAGATAATCACAATGCCAACTTTTCTCGAATTAAATTGATCGGAAGGAAAACACATTAGCGTTTTTGTTTTCTTAAACCTATATGCCTACCCGTTTTTAGCTGATGTTATTGTTCACACAAAACATAACAAATATGATTAAATCTAATCATTTTCACCACCAGCACCCATTTTATTAAATCTAATCAAATGCAAAATGGCTAGGATATTTTCGACTGTTGTGAATTCTGTATGGAAATTATCTCTTGTATTTCTGTGATTCACCAGCTTATTTAGATTTTCGCACACCACGAGTAAACAAATTCTAAAATGAACGTTAACTCGTCTCATGAGGATAATGAATCAAAATGTTAGTACCACAAAGCTATAGTTTCAGAACTTCGTGAATAAAATGCATGGATTCTCAATGGCCAACACCTCCAACGTGAAAGCCAAATTAATTAATAGATAACGCATTTACAGCAGATTTCCCTGCCATAAATTTTACACCAGAATTTATTGATTAATAGTAATACATGCAAAATTTTCATCTGCTTTTTTTATGTAGTCAAGCTAGTAATATAAACTGTGTAATGCATATGCAATGGTCCTCCGGAATTGATAGTGATATTAATCAACTACAAACAGCTTCCACTGCAAGTTTCCTTGATAAACCAGGACACAAGTTGGTTTTGAAATTCTCTTCAGTTAATTTAATGACACAGTCGCTTTTATTTAGGCACGCCTGCAACAACAACGAAATATACAGATATTATAAGTATTATAATCCTTTAAAAATAAAATAGAACAAACAAATAATGTAACATTGTATGAAGTATCTTTCTATAAAAGAAAGACAGACAGCTGAGAGTTACTAGCATAAGCTAAATTTTCCCTTTAAATATCAAAGCAATAAGCAAGGGATGACTTATTTTAGACATATTTGCATAAACTTCTCCAAAAATGTTTTTTTAGGAGAATAAAATAAGAAAAAAATAAAATAAAATTCTTCATAAGTTAAAATTAGTTTATATATAAATTGAAAAACATATTTTAGAGAAACTAATATAAAAAAAAAAGTTACGAATTTGTTTGTGCTTAAACTAATTTTAACTTCTAGAAAAATTTATTCCATCAATTAGAAATTAATTTGGAAAAGTTTATCCAAACAGGATAGATAGAAGTTCACTTATGGATTTGATAAATTCATGTTATTCGGAATGCAGGAAAATTGAATCTAATGTGGGATTCATGATGTCACTTTGGTATGAATGAGGTTCATGGTTCAATCTTTTCCCATGGAAAACATACTAGATGAGGAGGAATGAAAGATGATTACTAGCAATGAGTTTACGTTACATTAATTGTGATAAGTTTTTTTAGTAATTGTTTACAATGCACACAGCAAAGAGTTAATCACAAGCGCATAAGAATGAGGACATCACTTAATTGTGTGGTTAATTGTGAATATGAAAATATCGATAGAAATACTTGGAGAGAAAAGCTCAAATGCAATACAAATAAATTGCAAAAGACATACCTTCTCAACAACTATGCTAGAATTGGGATCATGGCAATCTCCCTTGTGGTAAGAACCACATGACCCAGAGGGGGTTCCAAAGCTAGCAAACTTTACAGCAGATATTCTAGTGTTGCTGGGGCATGTCAAACGGGCAAAAGGAATGTTTTTGTCATTCTGTATTTTACCTTCACCCTGGGAAAGGAGTCCAACAGAGGGGTAATCCTCAGCAACAAGGGCACATGTTCCGGATATTTTACGTCTCACGAATGTAATCTTTTCTGGATCTCCACCTTTCTCCTCAAAAATAACAAGAACATTTCCAGATGGCTTGAACCAAGATCTTGGAACATGGTACCTGTTACATAGGAAATACGAAATGTTATATTAAAACAAAAAGAATGATACATCACTGAGACCTACCCATTACAAAATAAATTTTTAGCTCTTCTTAATTATGATGGATCATGAATGCTTTCTAGTTTCCACTATAGACAACTTGTCAGATTTGCAAATGAAGTAAACGGAACTACAAAAGAAAGAAAATAATGTACCATGGGTTCTAATTCATTATAGAAATTGAGGACAGCCACATGGAAAATTAAGCAAAACATGCAGAACCCAATGAGCTTCAAATGTACCCCTCTTTCTGATAATATAAACAGTCATTGTTAATTTTTATGTAAAATAAAGAATCTGCCAGGGAACAATCCTGCACCGTCAACTGTTTAGATTTGCACACAATCATATTTTAGTATTTTACTTCGCCTATTTCTGCTGGATATGATGATGGTTGGCACAAAATTCTTTCAACCACTTTTATACTAGCTGACATATCCAAGGTAAATTTCTTCTGCATATGAAAAAAAGGAAAACTGCAATTCATTCATCAATTTCATTGACATAGTTTTACCATCTCTGTGTAGGTTCTCCACAACCAGTGTCACATTTGTCAGGATTAAATTTGCCTCTGTAATCACATTCTTTAACACAGTCTTCACTCTTGAATTCACTTCTCCTGGGCCAATATCTTCCTATTTCTTCTCCATTTAACCAGGCTAGACCTTTGCCCATGTGTAACATATCCAATCCAACTGGTTCATCCCCAGGTGGAGCATCCACATTAGCCTGCAAGGCCAAGAATTTTAGGAGAAACTTCACCAAAAAACACAAACTAAAGGAAAGAGTTATTGATAATTTCCATAGTCGAAGGCAAAACCAAGAAAGGTCATTACTCATTCATTACCTTGTACCATGTCAATGGCTGCATTTTTGGTGGTTCTGAAGTATACGTCCAGTTCACATTATTCAACCCATCTCCCTGGTATAACTTTAGATGTTCTCCTTGCACTCCCATCTGAGAAAGCATGATAGTATAAACTTCCATGATAACACCATAAAATGTGTAAAAAATTGAGCAGTATTTCAAAGATAGTGGGGGTACCAATATATATCCATTTAATGCGAAAGAAAAAGTACCTTGTAAGTCCAGGCATAAGAAGACAAGTCAATTGTCCCATTGTTCAATCCCTTAATCTTCACACTAGTTAGTCCTGCCCCTACGAAGTCATAAAATGGTCCAGCTGTCTAAACATAATGAAAAAAAAAATAGTAATGAGAAAAACATATACTTTACAACAAATCATTCTCAGATGATGAAAAACACCAACACTGTGAAAGGATAGTGACATAATAAATCATAAAAAATAAACAGGTAAAAAATATATTGGGAGATACAGAAACAAATTACTATTTCTATGGGATATATGGGATTTAATATTATGAAATATTAAAATTGTTCAAAATTCTAGATAAGATACAGTCCTAGATGGCACCATATTCATAGACAATAATTTGCAGATGGGGGTGACGTCATTGGAAAATAATAAATTCTATTACCATCATAGAGTTCAGTATAAACTAAATTTCTCATTTTTGAACTCATACCACTTTTTGTCCATAGGGTGGTGGGAGATATTGCTACTGGTGTAGCTCTTCCCAGGATGGAGGTCTAATATTATTTGTTTTGGGCTTAATCCTCATTCAGCATAAAAAGAAAATAAAAGAAATCAAGAAAAAAATGCTCTAATTCTAGACAGAGTAACTTACCTGTAAGCCAACTGTCAAGCACAACAAAGCAATTTCATTTTTCCCTGCCCTGAGGGAGATGGGATTCTTAAAAGTGAATGCTGAATGTGAACCATTTCCAGTTCCAGTACCTAAAGACAAAAGGTTAAAATTACAAAATAACAGGAGAAAAATAAGCATTTGTTCATCTAATTAATGACTTTACTCATCTATTCATCTGAAGTGTCACAATTCTATAGTCACAATTCTATAGTTCCAAATGCATAATACAGGTTTCACTATCAAAAAATAAATAAAAATGAATCCATGTAACAAAATTGCTTATAATATATGTTGACAAGGCAGCTGAATACTTGTAACTAAATGGCAAAGCAAGATATTCAAATTTGGAGGTCATTGGTTTGGTTAAAGGAAAAAAAAACAAGAATATAATTTTTATGTGGAGTACATGAGTTTGGTCTTCCTAGCATCGAAGAAACACGACACAAGCAAAGCAAAAGGCAATTGAAAATTTGTTTCTTTTCCTTTTGTTTTATTTTATTTTCCTTCTGTATTTTCAATTTTGAATAATGAATATTTACTCACTTATATTAATGTGAAACAAAGGCATAAATTAAGATACAATTAAAAATTTTCAATTTCATGTAATAAAGTAATGTCATGTCATTTCTGTCATTGTTATAATGCCTGTTTTAGATTTTCACAATAACATAACAAAAGGCATGTTAAATAACAGGCAAGTGAAAATACATTCATGTTCACGATAAGGAAACATAAGACCCCTGTTTTCCCATTGGTGATTCATATAAGCCAGGGTAGCAGCCAATGTCCAAATTACATAGCTCCCCCTGAGGTTTGACAAAATTTCAGACTTCATATTTGTTTCAGAAACTAAATATAACTTCCTAATTTTAAATTTAACATATTCCACTTATGTCAAAACTAGGAATAATAGATTTTATATAACTCTGAAAATAAATAGAGAAAGCCCTTTAATTTCATTTTACTTCACGGGATGTGTATGCAATTAACTTTAAGAAATGGTAATTGATGATATAATGATCTATAATTCTCATATACTGGTGATTGATTAATAAAATATAAAGTAATGATTTATTATCTATCAGAGGATAACCTTGATATTCCTGATTCACAAAAGCATGGAGAGCATGACCCTTGGATTCTATTAGAAGAACTGGTTTGCTTCCATTCTTTAAGAACTCTTCATTTTCACCAACAAAAATACTGCCATCAACAGAAAATTGAGCTTTAGTTGCAACATATATACTTTAGAGTACACTTTAGTTTATTATACAGGTTGATGTATATTACACTATACAAATGGGTTTATAATTGATTATGAAAAGAAACAGCATCCGTAATATAGCACACATCCTAACTAAAAGCATGGTGACTCCTAGGCCGTTTGAAAAACACCAACTCAGATTCATAGAATATATTAGAATCCTAGCCTATATGTCCAAGTAGAGATATACAGCATGTTTGTAAAGGTATACTGATTTAACCGGGAAGGATAGGAGCATAAAAACAAAATTTTGTCCATCTTGACAGAAATTCACAAGAAGAAAGTCATTGACATCCAGATTTAGTTTTAGCTGTCAGCAATTTGGGCAACTAGTAGATTGAAAACAAGGGAGAATGGGGAATCACAACTTTTGATTTCCACTCCTGGGAGCACCAATACTCATTCCAAGTTGATAATAGTATTCCAAGTATGTTGTATGCTGTGAACTATTCGGGGTTTTTTTCAGTTTGAAGCTACCATACATTATCCTTCACCCAACCCACAAAAAGTAAGAAAAAATATCGATCACAAAAGAAAAAGGGAATATTATCAATGGTTTATGGAGTGAGTTTCAGTATTGATCATAATTTACATTCTCTAGTTCTTCAACATTTAAATAGAAAATACTACAATATTGCCACAGAAAGCATATGAAAAACAGAAAATAATCTAGAACATTATATAATTTTAAAATAAACTTCAGCACACTTTGGCCACATCAAAATGTTCATTAATCTTTTCTTGATCAGTGATGAAGGTATAACCATAATAGATAAATTATGCATAACTCTACCAACATCTACATTTTTATAGGAAATATTTATCAAAGTAAAGAAAATATATATGATACCAATGCAATATCATGCATAGGCACATGTTTTGATCTTTTATCCTTTTAATTGATTGATATTTGCACTTCTTATCCTAAGACAAACCTTGTTGTATGCCACAGGTAGTCAGTGGTATCTTTGGTAGTATTGATAAGATCAACAAAACCATTTTTGACAAAGTCTGCCTTCCCCCATGTTCCAGGCTTCTCCTTCACTATGCCCCATTTAAAAGTATTTACACCTTTATCTGATTGCTGCAAACTCTCAGGAATCATCGCAACTATATTTTTCTGGGATGTAACCTGTTGAAGATTTCATGACTAAATGCAGACAACAAAAAAGTATATAAATAATATTTTGTTACATTTATTTATAAGTTGGTTATTATGACTACAGTGAACAGAAAAAGGGGAATTGATAATATGATAACTTCTATTGCAGAAAAGGTTCTCAACTTCTCATTATGAAAGTGATCTGGGCCATGCTGTGACTATCAATTTTAGCTTCATGGGTTGCTGCCCGCATACATCTAAACATCAAAATTTTAACAATGATAATCATAGGATTGATATAATTTTGTCTAGGTGTATGCCAAATCCTGTTTTTATCCATAACCTGCATTTGTTTTTTTATTGATTTTAAAGAAAGCTCGTACCGGAGTTCGTATGCTATATTTGACATTACTAAAAGTTTAGAAATTTAAACTAATCCCCTGATGATGGTTTTTATGTGAATCCTTATACAATATTAAGTTACATTATTAATGAAAGACATCAGCAGAATGCAGGAACAGCAATAACCTACCTTTGCTGTGTTGAACACTACATTCTTGCAATCAGGAAGAATGCTGACTGACCAAGCTGGTAAGTGATATGATGCATTCCGAAATTCCACTGTCTTATCATTTTTATCATCAACATTAGAAATAAAGGCAGCACATGCTCCAGAGGGGTCAGTATAGACATCAGCCTGCAATACAGTGGTTACCAAATAATGGATTATAAATCCAGATGAATAGATTAAGTACAGGGGTGGATGAAAGGGTAGACCCCACAATTGCTAAAGCTCGATTGGTTTGATGTTATAATTAAATTGGTCAAAAAGCTGGATGCCATGTAGAGGACCAACTCTCTACGAACTTAAATTCTTAAATGGAGGCCAATAATAGTTTTATGTTTCCAAAAGTTGACAATATTAAAAAGCTAAAATTTACTTCCTTGAACTAAACTGAAGACAATCCAGTCATGAAAATTTTGCCACCTCCCTTACAAATAAAATTGGACAAAGATGATGCAATATGGTTGTTTACTAGAAATTTCTTTTGTTAAGTCTAGCTCATAATCATTCTATCAGTAAAGGCGGAAATTACCAAAAAAAAAAAAAAAACTTGGTTGTCATCTAATGACATGGTTGAGTAATAACACCAAAAAAATGTCCTGCCCTTTCGAAATAGATAAAGTGACATGATAAGATTTATAAATTTAATTGTGATACATGCACTATCAAAGGATTCCAGCAACAAGATAAGGACTAGAATAATGAGTATACAACGATTCAAATACCAGAAAATGTTTGAAATAAAGTAAAAGAGCCATTAGAATATGCTTATTATAATTTCAACGTGGGAGGATTCATAACTGAAAAGGAAATCTATTTGTACTAGCCGTGAAAGTCAATGTTTTAAGAATGGAAAATACCTCCACAGAAGGACCAAGGGAGATGTTAACTGATTTACCATTAAGCAATACATGCTCACATAACTTGATTGCTCTGTGAAGTTCCTTAAGATGTCCCCATTTTGGAAGTCTAGGTAACCCTGTCATTATATGGATAATTTTATTAATCAGTAAACTTTTAGAATTGATTGTAAGAACTAAGGACTTTTTTCAAAATACAGTGAAGAGACCTGTGCCTAAATTATATTACAAAATAAGAAGTTAAGAACTTTAGTTTGATGTCTTACCATACTCATCTATTGGGGCATCATAGTCATAACTTGTAGTAATGAATGGACCACCTGCTGTACGCCCAAAATTTGTTCCTCCATGATACTAACCCACAGGGATAATACAAAGAGATCAACATAATAGAAACAAACTAGGATATGGAATATCATTCAGATTAAGTTCTTTTTTAATGGTATTTACGACAACCATAATAATAATAAATATATAAATAAATAAATAAATAAAGAAACAAAAACTGTACCATGTAGTAATTATGGACACTTCCACCTTTCTGGAAGAAACGGGCAACAGAAAATGCAACATCTTCTGCTGGCCTGTGAGGATCTCTGCCCCCAAAAGTTTTAAACCTTAAAATAGTAGAAAATCCCAACACAGAGGAACATTAAATGTGATATACATTCCCCATTGCAAGATCAAAAGCAAATATTAAACTTTTGCACACTTTTTAACTCCTCTATCTTGGGGAAAATGGAAGGGGAAGAAAAACATCCATAGTTAAGGTTCTAAATAAACTGAAAAGGCTAAATTTTCAAAATTTGCATGTTTTTATTATTTGCCTGGTTCCAAGTCTAGCAGATGCATTTAGTCTATCTTCTAGCCTTTTGCACAAACATAGTTCTTAAAATCCAAGAACTATATTTTCAATGGTAACACACTCAAATTTGGCAATTTCTAAAAGTAGTTTAAAATGGAACCATTTACACATTTGTATAGATATGTTATCACATGGTAAAATGGACTTTCTGATGCAAAATATGAATAATGGACTACAGGGAGTAAAGGTTTAAATCAATCCAGCATACCATCCAGGCCAGTTCTCCGTCCAAATTTTGGGCCTATTTGGAGAAGTAGGAGTAAATTGGTCACAGTAGAATGAATTGCATGTATCAATCTGCCAAAGAGTCATGAATAGTCAGGTTATCATCTCAATGTTACCAGCTACATGGATATTTAAAAGAAGAAAAATACTTTATCCATATAAATAGTAAAAGCATTAAGATTAGAAGCACAGGCAAAATGTATGTTATGACATTTCCCACTTATGATTGGAAGTTTTCATTATCTTCTTGTAACAAGCACTACAATAGATTTTAATTTAGTTTATAAGGTAATAATATCTCTAAGAATTATAATCTTACCACAGGATCTGGAGCATCCCATTGTTGGCACATTATCCAAGGGACACCAGTATTTTGAGAAACAGCCATCTTTGCAGCCCACAAGGCGTATTTCTTACCATCCTCTTTATAATAGTTTTCATAGTATCCATATTCATTTTCTATCTGCAAAATTGTGAAGAAGCTAAATGAAGCCATTGGATCAGGCGTGTTTCACAAAGTAGGCAAGCACATAGAAGGAATGCTACCAAAAAATAGTTGTTCATATATGTAAATCCACAATGACACCCCAAGAAACAAAGGCATCGAGAACAAATTTCAATGTCTACGGTTATACTTACCTGGGCTAAGATTATGGGACCCCCTTGTGAAGCAAAAAGCTTCTCTTGTTTCATAAGGTTCACTATGTATGTTGTAAACTTCTGCATATGATACTGAACACCAAGAAAGAGACAACAAAGTTAGAGCAATCAAAGTTATTAAATAAATACATATAGATGGAATTAATACTTTTATGAGTTACAATTCATAATTCAAAGTCCAGACACATACCATAAAAGGCTGATTGTAAGTCCGGAATACCGTGCCTGGAACATAATGCAGCCATACCGGTACACCACTGTAACACACAGCAACAATCAAGAATTATGAAATCGCGATCCACTTCGTAAAAGTGGTTACTATGAACTAAGTCCTTCACCAAACACCACTAACTTACAGCTATCTTTAGTTCTGTTTTAGATACCACCTCTCTATTGTTAGGCGTTCTAGAACCAAAAAAGTGAAAAACAAAGAAAAAATCATTGTAAAGAAAACGATTACTGACCCAAAATTCCATTCTGCAGCAACAAATGGGCCTATTCGAAGGATCAAGTACATTCCAGCCTGCTGAACTGTCTTCACAAACTTGACCAGATCGAACCTTCCTCCAAAGTAATACTACAACCATTTCACAATTTTAAGCGAGAGGGAAAAATATCTTGAACATTTTACGTCACACTAAGCTCTAAGAGTATCTATCTTTGAGCTAATAAACTTCTCCATAGGTACTTACAAGAGAAGAATTACAAAAAAAGAAATGAACTTAATTTAGTTTCTCTCATAAGTTAAAACCATCTCATACACTTGAGCTTTTGAGGAAGTTAAAGAAAGAACTTGTATTGCATAAGTTGATTTGTTTGAAGTTTGAACTTATAAAAAATTTAAACCTTCTTAATTCGTTGTCCTGTAAGTGGTTATAGAGTGTAGTGCATCCAAATCACTTCCTATTACTCACATTGTCCGGAGAAAGCTCATGGCCATTCCAGAAAACATAGGTTTCGATGACATCCACGCCTCCTTCCTTGGCAGTTTGAACAAGACCAGGCCACATCTACCACAACAAAAAACAAACAAACGCATTAGTTGTGGGAGAAGTAAAGAGTCCCACATGGGAGAAACAACAGTGAAGTATGGTGGGAGAGTTACCGCGGGAACGCTTCGAGGGTAATGAATGGAGGCAGAGATAAGAAGCTTGCGGTGGCCATCAATGATGAGAGAGCGACCATCGTAGCTCACATTTCCAGATGAGACCACTGTGAATGTCACCAACAACAACACCCAAACCAAACACGCCTTCATTTTGCTCTCTCTGTAATAGAGTGTGTCGTGTTGGGACAAATCTTAAAAGCGTAGATTAAGTAAGAAACAGAGCACGTGCTAGTTAATTATTCATACTCGTTTTCTTTCTATTAAGGTCACCCAAACACGATAACCGATTCGGACACACACACGCGCACTGCCAGCTGCTAAACAACTACTATATACTAATATTCTATTTCTAGCTTTTCAATCCTATTTCAATTAATTGAATGTTTAGAGTAAAATCCACTTTTGGAATTTTAGTACTGCTGGTGACTTAGTGCCATATAATATAAACTAATATGTAATTATTGTAGATTATTATCAATGTGCAGTATGGTTAATTAATAACTTTGTTCAAAACTTTAATTCCTAATCAGTATGTGAAAAAAATATATTTATTAAAAAATTTCTATTAGTAAATGGATGTCAATACTTTTGAAAAGATTAGTCCTTTATTAAAGGATATTTTTGGTTTTTAAAAAGTTAATATGTAGGGTTTGTATTGTCATGAAGGAAGATCTTCCCAAACTCACTTTTACGGTGCACCGGCTAAAAAGAAACAGCACTGTAGTTGCTACAGTAAAAAATGTTTTAATAAATTAATTTAAAGTGTCAAATAACAAGTAAACTATTATAGTTAATACATATTAAATTTTATTTAAAACAATTCAACTGTCATATTAGTTGGGGATATGATCCACAATAAAGAATAATTTTTAGTTAATATTATAAAATTGAATTAAGTTCCAAAATTCTCAACAAAATAAAAAAATTTATTTTAATGATTATTGATTATGCTAAATTTATCGACTCATTGATGTTGGGGACTTCATATTAATTAGATAGAATCATATTTAATTTGTTTACCTTACAAGTGAAAAAAATTATTATCATACAAATCAATTTTGTAAGATTAAATCAGATTTAAATTTATATTTTAAGATAATATTAGAACTCATTATAAATAAATTCTAAAAAGATTATCCATCATTTAAATACGTAAAATTTAATAATACTAAGTACGAGAAGAAATATTAAAAAAAATTTAAATATTAAATCATTAAAAATATTACTTTTCATTTATTCGAGTAATAAACTTAATAATATTGGACAAGAAAAGATGTGTTAAAAAGAATTTAAATCTCATACTCTTTCTATTTTTTATTCATAATCATTTTGGCATTAATTTTTTATTTTTTTATTGTCACTTTTCTAAAATTAATGATTTATTATTTTTTTTTTTACATTTTTCTCCTTAATAATTAATGTGTGTTTAATGAATAATATGTTTATTCATTTTTCAACGTGCTTATTTATTCTCCAACTACATAAAAGATATAACAGAAAAATAAGTAATAAATATTTTAAAAAATTAAAATATTAATTATTTTTTTAATTCTTGTATATAACCTTAAACTTCAAATAAAAAAAAGGGAGTATCATGTAAAAATATGAAAAATAAAAAAGTATATAAGGAAAAATAATTCTCGTCTCATTTAAACCCAAAATCACGTTCTAGATTATAGCTGAAGAGTCCAAATATACAAGTGTTATCCAGTGGGTTGAAGTTCATGTATTATGACGTAATAATTATCCTTATCCGTGTCTAAACTTTGGAATTTTGTCACACACCGACATTTGTCTGCATACCAAAAAGAGTAAATTATTATTTCTCATTATCCCTTTCATATAAGGCAAACTCATGTAAATGGATAAAAATAGTAAATTATTATTTCTTGAGTTTTTAGTCTAAAATTTAAAAAATATGTGACAAAATAATGATGTTAATATATTATTTATATTTGACAACCAAAATAATAATAAATAATTGGATTATATATTTATTTTACATTTTAAGTATTTATTCGACTTTTTCTTAGATTCAGCAAGATATAATTATATTCACCACTTTTAAGAATCGAATGACTGTTTACTTCATTAAAAGTATACATGCATTTCTTTAAAATACTAAACTTGTAGAAAATTTGAAGATTATGTTATCACTTTTTTTGAAACCACTTTGATTGTAGAACTCCTTCCATCCTTTTTCCAATTTTCACATAATTTCATGTATTAGTTCGAACTAGAAGGCGACATTCTGAATTAAACTATCCCAGCATTCAGCAATGGTACAACATCAATAAGGTTAGTAAATATGACACACAATTCCTAAAGTTCAATAACAACCCCTTCAATGTAATTCATAATAGTGTATTACAGTAATAGTAATATAAATAGTAACTTTGAGATATTAATATATAATTATATAAATCCAGTTTTAAAATATGATTAAATTGTATACATAACAAAATATATAAATAAACAAAATGTATACTAGCATGTAATTAAGGAGATTATATTCTTCATCATGGGAAAAAAAAGTATTGCAATAAAAAAAACTACAATAAATTTTTTTTAACACCAAACTATAATAAATGTTATAATCATGACAATAATATCACATTTATAATAACTTTAATGTCATTATTTTTTTCATCATCAATGAAATGAACCACTTCTAAATATAATTTATTAAGAGAAAATAAAATCATAAGTTAAAGAATATAGGCATTCCATTTATCACTACCAATCACACATTTTAAAAACAGAGTCTAATACAGTTAGTAGATAGCTTAATTCTTTTAATTAAATATATTATCAAAGATCCGATTCTCAGTCAGTCATATGTGATCATATGTTCATAATTCCTTCATATCGAAGAAATTAGTGTCTAACTACCGACAACAAGATATTCATAGTATAAGAATATTAATATCATAAAAACATTTCTCACCTTATTATAATTCTTATCTTTGAATAGAATACGAAATAACCTATACGTTTAAAAACTAAATATTTAACTTTCTTAGCCTATTTCAATTATTGAAATAAGAATTTAATATGGATATATATTACACTATTCAATAATTTATTATTTAATAATTTTCAATTAAATGATTATTTTTTTAAAAAATTTCATTAAATTTAAAAAATCTCTTAAATTATATATATAATTTATTTTAATCTAAAATTGTCTGTAACGTATTATTTAAATCAAAATTAACGTAATATATATTTCAAAATATATTAATATAAATAATTTAATTATCTTTTTATTATTGCTTATTTTTAATAAAATTATATATATATATATATATATATATCTTAAATAATATATAATTGTAAATTTGATTTAAGAAAATTTATTTTTGTATAAAGTAATTGGATGATATAATAGTTGTTAAAATTAAATGATATACGTATGAGAAATACTGAAGTCACACCCAATAAGGCACGACACCCTTACCTGAGATAACGCGCGACAGATTAAACAAGTCATAAATGATGACTAATAAACAATTAAAGGGAGTCCTCTAACCCTAATTGGGATTGGATTGACTAGTGTTTGCTCAACATTGGGTTGGGTCATACCTCATTTAATTTTTCATGCATCCATCATATCTCTGTTGCTCAACAGCCTGACCAATGTTGACCAACTCACACTACCCATGTTCCTCTTTTATAATACCCCAACACTATATATGTTTTTTATTCATCTTTCTCTAAATTTCCAAGATATCCTAATCTATGTTCTGTTATAACTTATAATCAACTCTCTTTGATTTAATAGTTGTAAAATTTGTCCAAAAAGATCAAAAGTTGATAAGAAATTCTCATAGTCAATTTTTGAAAAAATAAAATAATATTTAACTAGTAAAATTTATGTCATACGAAAATATATTTTTTAAAAATATTTGTTATTTTATCGAATATGTTTGTTTTATTTAGTCTTTTACTTAGTTATTCATAAATTTTCTTTACATTCTTGATTCACAATATTGAGTGGTATAATTTGACGGTATATATAAATAAAACACCATTCTCACTTTATTAAATTGATTTTATAAAATTAAATTAATTTCAAAACTAATTCTATGGATAAGAAGGTCAAATGAGATTCCATTTTTCCAATAAATAACTATCTATTATCACATAGGTAGATCCACAGAATATTTGGATCACAAAGAATCAATCTGGATCTGCAGAGGTTTCAAGAATATGTATAATATATTATCATCATGAGAACAAGCCAAAGTAAATGTTCCACTTCCTAGCCCACGAAGGAAACAGATTCTGTATGTATGCTCTACTTTTTTTTTTTTTTTCCCTTCTTCTTCTAATACAAGCTAAACAGAAGAGGGGAATGGTAATTTAGAAAATTTATCTTGTAAATCTGTGACCGAAACAGTGTTCAAGGAGACACCAAGAGGGTTCCCACCACCTTCCTCCACCAAAACCAAAACGTTTCCAGAGTCCTTAAGGAAAGACCGAGGCACGTGATACCTGTACGTGCCAACATAACACCCCGCATTAATTACAACGTTGTCATTCTAGCTAAACCGTGTCTCTCATCTTTTCTCCCTTGGTGCTCTTCATACAACATATATGTTACTATATGATATAAGAAGTATATAGTATGATATCATAATTCGTAAGTTAATAACATGGAAACTAATAATGGTGCCTAGGTGGGTTACTTACAGTGATTGTGAAGGTTGGCCTTTGGAATCATGAAACAAGACCCAATACCGACCAATGCTTTGTCCATTTACCCATGCCTCACCTTTTCCCATCGAGCTTAGGTCCAATGCAACAGGCTCATCTCCCTCTGGTGCGTCAAATGTAGTCTAACAATTCAAATTTAAGTTGTCTTTAATTCATCACTACACTTAGTTTACATACAACTAAAAATTCAAGAAATTCTCTGCAATTTTCCTTTAATTGCTGAAATTTTGGTGCTAACTGTTGTAATTCAGAAAAAAGGAAAATAGTACATTTCAAACACTGTAGTCGTGGCTATCAAATATCATTACATGGTCCAAAACCACTGTTTCTTAACCAATCTTTACATATTATATATAGCATGTAACGAAGTATTATTCATTCTTTTTCATAAATTGAAAACTTTAATTATATGTCACATGAATATTAGGTGGAACCATAGAGACATTGCGGTTGCACTTTATTATAATTTCTCCATAGTCATTTTACCTTGTACCAAACGAGCGTTTGTTCCCTAAAATTTCCCAGTTGACTCCATCGAATATCACTGTTATTTTGTTCTTTATATACTTGTAATTGCTCCCCCAGCAATCCAACCTATAATGTACGAGATAGGTGAAAAACTTGATACGATATAATGTAAATTTAGATGTGAAAATTTTGACCATTAATTTTATATAACTAGAATAAAAGGCAATTTATAACAATGTCAACACGTAGAAGAAGATATAAAAACAAAATTGGAGAAAGAAAGCAAAACCTGATAACCCCACGTAGAATTCGTCAAATTAAGAGACTCGTCTTCACTGCACTGAAGTTCCACACTAATTAAACCAGTAAACCTTCTTTCAAGAAATGCCCCTGAATCCTATTAATAAAAAAAAATCCATAAATCGTTAACATTACAACGACAAAGGAAAATATGTATTATACAATAATTAATTAATTTCTTATAAAGATTTACCGGAAGTCCAACCATAACGCTGAGTATAGAAAGGTTGTTTGTCCCTTCATTTACTGTAACCGGTAGCTCTAAGGAGAATGTTTTCACATCATGATTCCCATGTTCCCCTCCTAACAGATTTAATTAGAACAAAGTAGCAAATTAATCATTCAATTAAGTAAACTTTGGATAATTTTTCATGTTCGCATTTATCTACCTATGTATATGTTGTTCATAAAAGCATGAGCAACATGAGCAGCAGATTGAACACTAAGTGTTGGTTCGCTGCAGGATAAATTATGTTCTAACCTGTTCATAATAAAATTAGTTGCTTCAGTTTTTTTTCTGTTCAAAGTTTGTGAGCGATAATACCAATGTGATATAAATGTGAAATGGATATATTAGTAATGAATGACAAATTGTTTTCTTTGCGAGAAATGCAGCCAGATGACTAACCTAAGAGTATACCAAAGGTAATCTGATTTGTCTTTGGTTGTATTCATTTGCTCAAGTAATGAGTTTGATCTCAGTGAGGTGTCATCAAAGTTTGGAATGACATCTTGGAATTGCTTCCAATCATCCACTGAGCTAAAGTTTTGTTTAGGACTTATGATCCTTCTGTTGCTTGTTGTATTTACCTATAAGCATATGTAACAGTATAAAGAGATTAAATGAAACAAAACTGGCCAGATTTAGTGTACATATAGTATATAATTAATTTTGGTGAAGTAGTAATTTACATTTGCAGTATTGAAAGTCACATTTTGACAATCTGGTAAGATACTTATTGACTTGGGGAGCAATTCGTATGATATGTTGCGGAATTGCACTGTAACCTTATTTTTTATATCATTGTTTATGAGGAATGCAACACATTCTCCATTTTCTTCTTCAAAGACATAACCCTGATCAAAATGAGCCAAAAATTAAAGAATATTTAAATCATGATCACTGAAAATAAACCTGTTGTAGAAAGAAAAAGTGAGAATACTCACTTCCTGTAGTTGACCTAAAGAGAAGTTTCTCTGAGCTCCTTGTAATAAAGTGGTAGAGCAAGACTTGATTACAGCATGTAACTGCTTGAGATGTCCCCACTTGGGTTGCCTGAACAAACCTAATGAGAATATTTGCAACATTTAAACTTCAAATGGTAGTGAGGTAGGAAAAAGATAAAAAGACTGTTTGTAACACTATTTTCCATAATAGTCTCTTCTGAACATTCTCTTTATTATTAGTTAAAATTTCCTGAAAATTACAAATTTTATAGATTTTATATCTCATTTAAGTTTCTCTTCTAGTTTAGTAGTAAGATCTACTGAAGTTTGTGGTTTTTAATCACCAATAAAAAAATATTAATAAAAAAGTATAACTAACATTTCTCAAATGATAATGTTGTACACTTACCATATTCATCAAGTGGGGCTTGATCATAATAGCCTGTTATAACATAAGCAGAGGCTGTTCTTCCAAAGTTAGTTCCTCCATGGTACTAAGTAAATTTGCATGCAAACAACGTTAATTAGATTATTATACTATAAGATTAATTAAGATGGTTGATAAGGGTTTCCCTTGATGGCACACAATGTCTAACCTTAGCTATGAGTCAAATGGTGCATTTATATGTAAAAAAGTAAAGCTTAATTAATTTGATTTGTCTAGTTCTAGCAACAGAAGACAGAGAGGGAACCCTATCACATGAAAGAGAGTTTCAAAGTAACAATACCATGTAATAGTTGACATAGCTTCCATTTCTTGCAATGAAAAGGGTGACATGAAATGCAATATCTTCGGCAGACCTTATGTATGGCAGTCCACCATACACTTGATAGCTTCAGGGCATTAAAAAAAAAAGTTAATTATGTTGAAAAGAATTTGCTTCATCAATAAATATAAATTAGTTACGTGGTAGAATTAGCGTAATTGTGTAAAAAATGAGTTGAAATTAATCATTATTAAATAATAAAAATTGTGTAGATACAAGTAATGTGTGTAATTATGTGTTATATATCTATCTATCATAATTCATAACCTTTGGAAAGATGTCACATGACTTTTGAAAATTTGACATATGGAATGGAGGAACTTACAAAGAGGTCCAATTCTCAGTCCACAAGGCAGGTTTATTGGGAGAATTTGGTCCGGTAAAGGTTTCTCCACATCTCATTCCGTTGCATGTATTGATCTACACGATTAGCAAAATTCAAAATTCAAAAATAAAAACGAACTACTAGTATGTAAAAAAAAATAAAATTAAGTAATCACATGTTTAGTTTAACTTGTTTACAAAAATAATAGTTTAACTTTGTTAATTTTCTGATAGAAAAATTTAATAATAAAAAAAAACCAAACATGCGGTTAATGATTAATCTAAAATTTAGAATTTGTAAGCAAGTGAGTTGGGCTGAGAAGAACCCACCACAGGGTCAGGAGCGTCCGTTTGCTTGCACATAATCCATGGTACGCTAGTGTTAAGGCCCACTGCCATACTTGCGGCCCATTTAACATACCGCGATGCTGCTGGGCCGAACGCCTTTTGGATGTTTTGGTATTCGTTTTCAATCTTGTATTATTCAATTCAATACACAATTAGCACCCAAGAAGGAAAGATAATACATCAAACTTAACAAGTAATAAGTTATTTGACATTGAAAGAATTCATATATACCTGTGACAATATAATTGGTCCTCCTTGCGAAGCATATAAACCCTCTTCTTTCATCATGTTCACAATTTTTGTCGTAAAATTTTGCATGTAGAACTAAACATTGGAACACATCAATGAAAGTGGGTCACAAAAAGAGACAAGTAAAACCCATTACAATGTTGAGAAATATTAGTTCCACATTTTTTTCAATTGTTTTAATAAATTCTAATCAATAGTAGAATGTGTTAGAGAGTGTGTTATTAACCCTATATAAGTGTAACCAAGAGTGTTGCTATAACTTTGTACCTTGAATGGTTCATTATCAGTTCGATAGACAATACCAGGAACATCGTGTAACCAGAAAGGAAATCCCCTGAAAATTCAGTATTATCATTGAAGGTGTCAATTAATTTTTAATTTTGGCTCAAAGCCTCTTATAAGAATGGGTCACTATAATTCTACAAAATATTTCACTTAATTCCTTAATATATATAAATAAATAAAAAACCCCAAGAAAAAAGAAATGTAGAAAGGAGATTGAAGGAAGGGAAAGTAGTACCCATAAGTCCATTCACTTTCGATGAAAGGTCCAATTCTGAGGCAAACATAGAGCCCTTGAGCTTGGATTTCCTTTATGAATCTCACCAAGTCATATCTGTCGCTGAAATCATACTGTAGTATACATTTACACCCTAATTAATTATTTTATCTATTATAAAATACCTGACCTTTAACATTTTTACAATGATTAAGAAACACAATAATAGGTTGTTTAGTTTTCAGTTTGGGAGAGGCAAAAGTACGTTCATTTGGAAGCTTCCTCTCACATACTTCTCCGTTTAGTTGCCTAGGAATGAGTGCTACCAATAAAACAAACATACACCAATTAAATGCAATAATTTGACTAAATTATTTTCTATTATTTATTTAATTATTTTATCACAGAACTGATTATAATATTAATTGTTTATTTGATTTCATAGTTTCCTTTATTTGTTTCATGTTTGTAAAAACATTAATATTGTAAGAATTTGTTTAAAAATAATAATGAATTTGTGTAATATATAGATAAGAAGATATAAAATGAAAATAGAAATAGGTACCTCTCCTGGTTGGGGCTCATGTAGATTCCAAAAGACATAGGTCTGAATCACGTCCAGTCCTCCTTGTTTGGCTTTCGCTATCAAATCTGGCCACATCTGCAACAACGCTTCCATTTCTCAAAAATCCTTACTTTCTTCTGTCCCTTTCTTTCTTTTTTCTTTTTTCTTCATATTAATTATTTATTTTACCTTTAAGCAAATCATATGTAACCGTTAAGTCTACTCGTGACAAACTTTTGGATAACTATTTCCTTCCTTATTCCCTAATACACCCTTCCCCCTTTTCTATCTCTCCCTCAAATCAGACATGGTTAAACCATTCAAGTTTGCTCACAAGCATACCATACTTTAATAAATAAATAAAAATATTTAATGTCTTTTGTTTTGACATTTAAAAATATATAATAAATATAGGATTTAATGTCATACATTGTTAATATAAAAAGTTTGACACTCTTAGTCAACAAAACATTATTGTTGGTTTGATTTTTATGATGATTGTTATGAAAGTAAAAAAAAAAACATATTGTTTTAATGTTTTGTGATTAGATAACAGTGTATAATTTTTTTACATCGACTGTGTGATGTCATTTTACTTATTAATATATTATAGAAATTACATTTATACAATTTCTATAATATAACCAATATAGTCCAATATACTAAATAGTCATATTAACAATAACTTTAGAAACTTGAAAATATATTTGATGAGCAAGTACTTAGTGTAGCTATGTTTAAAAGGGATAACAAAGTTGATCTCTCGTGAGCTATATATGACATAGGGTCCCCAAATGATTGCACTTAGAGTTAGAGTCCAATAAAACCAACCAAAAAGTTTGAGGAAGAACCTCCTCAGTCATACCCGTGATGCAATAGTGAAATTGCAACTGTAAACGGTTTAGTTTTGTGGTTCAAAAGAGAGTGCATTCTAGCTACACAACAGCTTGGTTATAGTTGAACAAAAGGGCATTTTTCATTAAATGCTGGAGCGTGCTTTACGGCATAGACGACACAGAATGTGCCATGCACTTTTCTGCCTGTCACCATTAGGGAGAAACTTGATTCACACATTTAGGAGTTGTATTCACCACAATTCTTTTAAATAAAAGATGTATTTAGAAGTTTAATAATAAATAAAATATTCAAGAACTAATTAAAATTACTATTAACCCTTTTGTCTCTTCTTTATATTTTCATTTTCCTTAATTGTTTTCTATCTTCTTTTTTTTTCTTACGACATTGCAACACACTCTAACCAAGTAAAACAACATGAAGGCGAAATTACAGCTCACTAATTCACAGCTGAAATGGATGCACCTTACCTACCAAAAAATGCAAAGGAAATATGAGCTCTTGTTTCACAATTTAACTATTAGTGTGCTTGTTTTTAGGTTTGAAATGCTAAACTTCAGTTTAACAAAAAACAAGGAGACACAAACATCTACATTAAAGTGTATTGGGACACAAACTAAATGTTCTTTTTACGTCTCTTCATTTCGATCCACCTAGAGACATGCTTTTACGTGGGTGTATTGGAACGTGTGGTAACAACTATTCAAACACTCTAATTATCTAATAAATTTATGATTCACCAATTATACTACATTGTTGAGACAACACAAGAATCCCAAATGTGGCATCAGATTTACATGTACGTCCATGATAGCCGTTACGTTAATCGAGGACAAATGTTATAGAAACCATGCCATGCCACTTACAGAAGAAGACATGATCAGTTGATCCACTAGAGAGTCACATGAATGCAGAAAAGATTTGAAATGTGGTGATGGAGCATGTCAACGAGACATGAAATGAATAAATGGTACATAAACAGAGAGAGTGTTTAATTTAATAATAACAATAATAATAAAATATTACCTGAGGAGTGCTGCGAGGATAATGAATAGAACCGGAGAAGAGAATATTTCTGTGGCCGTCAATGATGAGGGATCTTCCATCGTATGTGACTTCAGCGTTAACAACAAAACCTTCCCTTATTTTCCACGACACTAACAGCATCACCAAAGCCACCCACTTTTCCATTTTTTCTCACCACACAAGCTTTGGCTATGTTTATCTCAAGCCTTTAGAGGAAGAAACTTGGTGAGATTCAGAATTGAAGTGGGTGACCAGAATATGTATTGTGAGGAGTGGGAGTGGTTTTGTTTTCAAAGTGGCACCAAATTCTGGATTCTTATTGAGGGAGGGATATTAATTAGCACTTGCCAACAAAGGAACCCGAGGAACAGTTGAAACAGTTCCTTAGTAGAAATGCAACCCAATCATGTTCTATAATATATGCATATATAAAGTTTTGGTTTCGTACGTACTCATTTCTTTTTTTTAGTACTACGTATTAATTCAATGTTCTTTCGGTACAAAAATTAATTTCAAGGATTTTAAAATTAGTTATTAGAGAATTAATCTTAAAAATGATGTAGCGACATTTTTATAAATAATATTACAATTTTTAAGATTGATCACATCATTGAAAAGTGTATTTATACATTCATAAATATAACTTCAACTTCTTTAAACTTGCACAAATTTAATTTTAAAAACAATGCAATATAAAAATTATTTTCTTACCAATATATATATATAGGATATAAATAGAAGAAAAAAAAGTAATTATTATTATATATAAAAAAATTAATACAACATTTATTTTCAAATTTATTTACTTTTAATACAATAATACTTGTTAAGAAATGAGTATTACCTAATATGGGATACATGTACTCACTTGTGATATCATTTAATAAAATTCATTTATTAATATTACAAGTGTTTTGAAAATTTAACTGAAGTGGTCCGTTAGACAAAAAAAAGTCAAAAATCGATCAAGTAACAACAAACCCGATATGAAACAATGATTAAAAAAAGTAATTAATATCATATAAAAAAAATTAATACAACACTTATTTTCAAACTTATTTTTTTTTAATACAATAATTCTTGTTACAAAATGAGTATTACCTAACACTACTAGAAAAGTGTCATTTTCTTAAGATTTTTTCCACAAAAAAATATTCGCATAAATCTTTTGCAATAATAATTTCACAAAAAAAAAATTACGAATTTATTTGTGAAAAATAATTTACAGATATTTCTTACAATTTTTTTTAAGAAAAATAATCTACAAGAAATTTTTGTAAATTTTGCTACAATTTTAATAATCATAGAAATTTTTTTTCACGGTAAAAATTTGCAGAAAATATTGTAATAATTTTATTTTGTTTCTTACAAATTTTCTTGTAAAAATAAATTCGCAATGTTTACAAAATGGTAGAAAAATTCTGCAGGTAACTTTTCCTGCGGATTTTCCTGTCAATTTTAATTCGCAGGAAAAATCAAAAAAATATTTAAATTTATAAGTTTAATATTTTAAAAAAACTTCAAGTTTCACATCGTTTGAAAATAAAATAATTAAAGAGTATATAAATACACTTACCTTACAAGTTGATTTGTATGGTTGAATGTTACATTTATAATATACAATCTTAAAGTTTAAAAGATTATGTATCACATGTTCGAAGCATGGAAACAAATGTTAACATATTATCCACGAAGGTATTACCTGCAAATAAAATTCGTAAGAATGATGTTTGCTGCAAATTTTAATACAAAATTCTCATGAAAAATCGCATATAATAAGAAAAATTCTCACTTGTGATATCATTTAATAAAATTTATTTATTAATATTACAAGTGTTTTAAAAATTTGACTGAAGTGGTCCGTTAGACAAAAAAAAGTAAAAAATCGATCAAGTAACAGGTGATGAACAACAAGCCCGATATGAAACAATGATTACAAATTTGAAAAATTGGAAGAAAAAAAAATTGTGTCTCTCCTCTTGAAATCTAAAAATATACCAAACTTTTTCTGCGTTTTTTTATAATAATTAACACACATAAAAAGTCAATTGATATAAAAGGAATATATATAAATGGATTATATTCAATAAATATAATATTTTATACAATCACAAAAGTTAATTATCCAATATTTATTAAATAAATAAGTTAACTAGTATATAATAAAATAATAAATTTAATTTTAGTCTTGTAAATTCTATATTATAGTCAATAAACAGAAGAAATAATAATATATAAGAAAGAAAATCTGCCTTGTACATTTTATTTTTAGATTATGTTTTGTATGTACATAAATTGATATAGAAAGAAATATATTTAATAAATATATATTATATTTAATACATATAATTGTTTATGGTGTTAGCCATATTTAGTAAATTAAAAAAAATCACTTTATTTTTTGTTTTTATGAATACTATATTATATTTAATAAATAATATCATATAAATAAAAATAGATATTCGTATAATTGTAAAATATATACTAATAATATTAAATATTACATTAAATCCGGTGTCTTTTGTATATTTTAATTCAATATATATTTTACATGTATATAGATTAACATGAAAAGTGATATATTTTAAATATATGCTATATATTTGTTAAATTTAATAATATATTTTATATAAATATAATACTAATATTACTAAAGTTTATTGTATATAATATTTAATTAATACTACATTCGATATAATCACTACTAAAAAATTGCAAAATAGCGACCGAAATTAGCGACTGAAATTTATCAGTTGCTATTTAACAACTAATTTAACGATTGATTATGAATAATTAATATAGTGACCAATTTAACGATCAAAATAAGTCGTCACTAGAAAATCGGTCGCTAAATAATAAATTTTGATTTTTTTAGCGACGAAACTAAATTCGGTCACTATTTCAGTCGCTAAATTATAAATTTTCATTTCTTAGCGATGAAATTTAATTTAGTTGCTAAATATTAGTTAAATTTAGTGATCGAATTGAATTCAGACGCTAAATAGTAGTTAAATTTAGCGACGAAATTCAATTCAGTCGCTAAATATTAGTTAAATTTAGCGACCGAATTGAATTCGGTCGCTAAATCAGAAATTTTGATTTTTTAGTGACGGAATTAAATTCAGTCGCTAAATATTAGTTAAAATTAGCGACAGAATTGAATTCGGTCGCTAAATTAGAAATTTTGATTTTTTTAACGATGGAACTAAATTTGGTCACTAAAATAGTAGTTAAATTTAACGATGGAATTTAATTCGGTCGCTAAATCAGAAATTTTGATTTTTTTAGCGATGGAATTATATTTGGTCGCTAAATATCAGTTAAAATTAGCAACAGAATTGAATTTGGTTGCTAAATCAAAAATTTTGATTTTTTTAGCAATGAAATTAAATTCGATTACTAAATATTAGTTATAATTAGCGATGTAATTCTATTCAGTTGCTAAATATTAGTTAAAATTAGCAACGAAATTTTATTCGGTCGCTAAATATTAGTTAAAATTAGCGATGAAATTCTATTCGGTCACTAAATAAAACTTAAAAAAATTTATAAATTGCTTAAAGAATGATAATATTGTTGTTGAGTACAAAAAAAATATGAGCACTTTGACTATTTTTAAGTTATTGTTCAATTTTAAAAAAATTTAACAAAAATTGATATAAACATATAAAGTGATATGAACTTTCAATCTAACGGTTGGATTTACAAAATTCACATTTAATATAAAGTTATTAAGCGGTGTAATACTTAGTAAAAATTATACTAGTATTATTATAACCATTCTCATTTAAAATATATAAATTATTACTTAAACTTTTTAATTTATAATAAATAATTTAAATTGTATCATAAAATTAATTTTAAATAAAAATAAGTAGATTGTTAAATATAAAAGTAAGTGTATATATATAAATAAAGATTAATTAAATATAATATAATAATTATTATTAGTAATATAATTATTATATATATTATTATATATTTATAACGGTCCGGATACACTAAAATGATAAGGATCCAATGATAATATAAGTATGAGATTGGATAGTTGATGATGACTTAAATGAATTAATTTGTACAACTTATACTAACAACAAGCATCTGCTTTTCGGTAGCTTATCTCATAAGAACTTCACAGTTAAGCGTAGTTGACTTGGAGTAATATAAGGATGGGTGACTTTCTGGGAAATTTCCAAAAATTGTGTAATTAAGGACAAAACATGCTAAAAAGTTAAGTATTGTGAAATAAAATCCTTAAGAGGCCAAATATGAGTGGTTTGTAGCAACAAGTATTGTGAAATAAAATCCTTAAGAGGCAAAATATGAGTGGTTTGTAGTGACCAAATTTGTGGCATCTATAAAATTTAATAGAATAAAAAATAAATATTTAGCGACCGATTTATTCAGTCACTAATTTGGTCCCACACACTTCAGCAACCGAAAATTTTTTCGTCGCTAAATAACTTAGCGACTAATTAAATTCGGTTGCTAAGGTAAATAGCGACCAATTTTAGCAATTTAGCGACCGATTTTGGTGGTCGCTAAATTGCATATTTTTTGTAGTGAATTAAGATTAAGAAAAATAATTAAATTAGTTATTTTTAATTAATACTATCATAAATCTAAATTTTATTTGCATCTATGGTTTGAATAAGTGAATAAAAAAAATATGTTTACCAGAATTTGTACCACTTCAAATGAGTCTATTATATCATATTTATTAAATTAATTGATGTTATTTTGATAAATCTACAAATTTCATATAATTTAAGAGTTGAGACAAAGAATATTTATAAATATTTTTTCTCTTTAACCTATTAAGACATCAATTTAAGGATAAAGTTGTGTTGTTCTAATAAGTGTCAAAACAAATCATATCTCATAAGTAATGATTCTAACAATATTAGTGAATTTACAACCGAAATATTGGTGTTATAAGAAGGGTCAAAGTTATTCTTACTCCTACAACTAATTCATAATTTTGAACATTTACATTTAATTATATAGTCAAAATTGATAATTTTTATTTTTGACAATAAACAAATATTCACGTAGGAGTCATCTTTGTATAAAAATAACTATATGTAAAATAAAAAAAAATCTTCCTTTTTAGATAATGTTTTGTAATATTATGAAAAATTGGACAATTGGTACAAAGTATAAAGTATTCACTGTCTTAAATATTCACTAACCTCCATAAAAAAATCGTGAGTATGGCAGATATAAGTATTTTTAAACATATTCTATACCATATTGGCCAAAATTCCATTCCACGTGATAATTATCAATTGTTAATTGACTTCAAATAATCGCAACCGTTTCATTTAATTGGGGGCATGTTAATGGATGGAAAAACTCTATTTTAATTTGAATATTTCATTGTATGTTTTTTTTTCTTTTTTGTGAATTATATTGTTGTGGTTCTTTCTTTTTATTCTCTTTAATTATATTCTTTTACATAAAACTTTCTTATTGCTATTGACTTTTGTTTTGAAATATTTAAATCCTAGCCACATCATGTTTTTATCGTGACATTCCTTATGCCAATTTATAATATCTCTTTTAGTTTTTAAAGAGAAAATAGCCACATCACAATCACTTGACAAGATTAACCACACCATTTTTATTATTTTTTAATATAAATTACTAAATTATTGTTTATATAGTATCTAACAATAAAAACAATACTTTTTGACGATAACGTACTGAGTGGTAACCTTAAGTGTCCACCTACAAAGAAATTTAAACTAGTTAGTTCCTATAATTTCATTGATGTGAATTAATTGATGAAAATATAATAATTATTACTCCCTCCATTCTAAATATTTGGTTCTTCTAGTCTATTATATACAAATTAAAAAAACATTCATACTTTTCTTCAAATAATTTCAAAGCAACCATTCCAATTCAATAATAATAAATAAAAAAAATTGGCATTGTCCCTTATGTTACAACTTTGGTAGGTGAGCCAAAATTTTTGGACGTTATTTTATGTTGCAATTGCAAGTCTCACCCCACAATCATATAATACAAAAACACAAAGTGTAATTTAATTTGTACCCGTGACCACATGCTAAAACCCAAACACATAATGTAACGATTGGACTATTGATTGCGGGACAATCATCAGATTCAGATATATATACATCAATCCACCTTTTCTTGCAGATTCTAAGGGGAACAAAGCATTTCCACACATCCTAGAGAGTACTACACCAATCCATGAGATAAATCATACATGATATGATGTTTAATTATTCTTAGAGCAAAAGCAACAATCAAGATAATTAAATAATACAAAAGTGTGAATCTTTTCCCATAGTTAGCTTCACAATTAGACCAAGGCTTTCGCATTTTAATAAAAGTGTCAAAGGATATGAGTAACTACAAATCCAAACTTTATGTAATCCACCCCATATTTCAGTTTAAATTTTTAGATTGTTTGTATACAACTCAACTCAATTCCATTAAAGTCATTGTTTTTGGGTTCGGTATCAAATTTTAATGTTGAAAACTCAACTCCTGTTAAATATTTTAAATTTTAATTTATTATATATGTATAAAATAAAAAATGATAATTAACTTAAAAAAACATATGCCTAGATTTCAATAATTAGTCTCACTCTTTTCTTTTTCTGTATTTAAGATTTTTTTTTTTTACTTTTCTTCCCTTTCTGGACCTAACTCATCCATTGCCTACCTCCAAGCTTAACATAGGTTGATTGCTTATTTTATTAAGTTATGTTGCAATCTGATGACACAATTTTATATTTTTTGATTGAGTTGACATAGTTTGATTACTCAATACATTGAGTATTTTTCATTAAATAGGTTGTTGATTTAGTGTGTAAAAACTTTATAATGAGATTCAAGGAAAATGAGATTCTATTAGTATTTATATAGTTGATTTGTGAAGTGTGAATAAACATCAAAGCATATATTGACATATTTGATGAAACTCAATCCCTTAATTAACCGTGAAAATCCTAATTTGTAATTGGATAAGTTCGGGTCATGGACAAACAAATTAATACTCAATGTGGGAGTACTTGTGAGTCTTGTAATTTTTTGGTCCACTGATTGCAATGGACTTATGGACACAGAACCCAAATCCAAGCCCAAGCCCAAGCCGAATTGAGCACATGGGCCGGGCAGCAGAGACATTTGAAAGCGAGAATGCGGCAGTTGGTCGGTTTCCTAGGTACATTGTGGGGACAGAATGCTGAAGTCAAGGTTGGCAGCTAGCATGAAGCATGAAGAACCTTCCCAGAACCTACGTTTGACACACTAATAAACTATGTTCATTTCACTTGGACCTGCTGCAAGTCGCTTCATCCATCCTAGGTAGATTCACCACTGATTCAGATGTTCTGTCCACTTCCCTTCCTCTTTTCACTTTTATATTGCTTTTAGTGTTAATAATCAATTAGTTCATATACTGTTCATTAGATTAGACTTCTCTACTAGACAACCTTTATGACCAATTGACCATACATACTTATTGCCCAAGTAAAACCCAACCGACAAAACAAAACTAAATATTCAATTTCAATCTGAGTATATATGTTTATTCCATGAATAAATTTATTTAAACTTACTAGTTTATATCATATTTTAATAATTTAATTATTAAAATTAAAGTTTTTAATATATAGATTAAATTTGTAAATTTTTTAAAAATTTAAAAATTATTTTATTTCATTTCATTAATTTAAATTAATGTATAAAATAATTTTATAATTATTTTTTAATTTGAATTAATAAAATAAAGTATTAAATAATTTTTAAAATTTTTAAAAATTTGCAGACTTGATCTATATACATTAAGAAATTTAAATTTAATAGTTAGATCGTTAAAATTTGATATAAAACATGAGTTATTTAACAGAATAAATTTAAATAGAATTATTCTTGAAATAAACAGGTATTTCTTTATTTATATATATATATATATATATATATATATATATATATATAAACATATTTGATTATTCTTATCCAGAAATATTATTGTAAGAATTGATAGGCACTAATTTATATATGAAAATTTGACTGTTTAGGGTAGTGAAGAAAAAGAAAATGAAAGGAAGAAGTCAAAGATTTTTCAAAAGGGTATGTGATACAAGTTGGACAAATTGAAAAGAAAAGGACAATGATTTGACTGGAGGAATAAAAAATCACCAAATCAGTCCTATTCTATCTTAATCCATGGAATATAGCGCATAATTAGCATGATCCCTGACCTACTCCAAATAAATAATTTCGAAGGAAACATCGAGGTATCTTCCACACAGCTAGGGCATAAGTCACCCATTACGTCTCTTAGAACTAGATTTCCACATCCTATTTGTTAATCCACTTTCTACCTCTTGTTACAGATGACATCCTAGGATTAGGAATATTCTATATATGCTTATATACCTTCTACTTAATTTTAATATTGTCAAGTGAACCTGGGTCAAAACCCGCCATAATTCACCCACCTACCCATAATTCATAATTGTGATCAAAGTGCGTATAGGAAGGAAAAAATAGTAGCAGAGAAGAAAACAATAAAAAAAATTATGGCCAAACCATGCAGAAACCTTTTTAAAGAGACGACGATGTAGTTCGAGAAATTTGTCTAATGTTTTTGACTACTTACTACATGCATGCATGCCTGTGCCTTTTGGTGTTAGTGCTACAATATTTTAATTTAATACTATTATTGGTCATGTTATGCTAAAAAGCCTAAAATATAGTTTTATACTTGTTGTATCATATCATGCGTTAATTTTTGTGCGGCGCCTATTTGTTTACTTGTTTTCACGCCCGGAAAAAAAACGTTGCTAAAAGAATGCACTGTTTTTATGGTTTTAGTTGTGATGTATAGTAGTACTAAGTAATTTTTTTTTTCAATTAATTCCCCGAACAAAAAAACATAATTAAGTTGGTAATTATACTATTATAATTTTCTTTCATACGTAATAATTTTTAGGGCGCATCAACTAAATGAAGTGTGTCAAAAAGAGTAATTAGAGAAATGAAAATACTATTCCGAATGAGACATTATGTGGAAAGGTGTGGAAATTAATGGCCATATATTAATTTGTGATGGGGCACGATGTTGAGTTTTCGCGTAACCAACAAAGAACTTAGAAGGGTCATGAGTTGAAGATTCGTTTATTAATTAATGTAACATGGCAAAATCCAACCCTTAATTATATAATATATATATATATAACGTGTTTAGACTATTCTTGTGGTTGTGTTCAATTTCTTGGAGGAGAAGGTTGGTGTGTTACAGATGAATTGAACTAAAAATCCAGGTAGATGATGACGTGGGTCTGCGTACGTGTGCACCAAAGAACTTGACGTATTATTTAAACACGACGTGGAATCGGGGTTATGATCCTCTGCAGCCAAAGTTTCACGCTTACTTTGGTCTCACACCAGTGGCAATTAATCCCAGATTTTTGTCTCAGTTAATTCGTTTCTCAAGTAAAATAATTAATAATATAAAATATTAAAATTAGAATAGAATATACTAAAAAATATTCTTTGATAAAATGATTTAAATTTGAATTGCAATAAAAAAATGTGCAACAAAAGGTGAACCAAAAAGTAATGCTGGCGTCATTGTGTTGAGAGCATGTCTAGTGTTGTGTTGACACGAGGCACCCGGCGATTGGGTGGAGCAAGGAACACGACACGTACCGGTGGAGACGATAATGATCACAGTCAACCGTGGCTAATAACTCCGGAGCCGACATTTTGAAAATGCGAGCTACGGCAACCCCCCGCTGACGTAAGCCATGACAGAATCATCACTCTCACGTGCGCCACGCCCACTCAAGCAGCGCCACGTGGCGGCTGCGGTCAGCTCACAAAAAAAACATTAAAAATTGTCAAATGGATTTGGCCTCCACCTCATCAACGCACGTGTCTAAATTATCTCTCCTTCTTTTGCCCTCTTCGCGTTATAAAACCCAACCAGTGTGTCCTCTCTCACACGTTTCAAGTCGCAGAGCAACAAAAACCACCACTACCACCACCACCACCACCAAGTGAAAGCTGGCAAGCCTGAATTTTTCGGTTGTTCAACACAGCGAAGAGCACACGCGAATGATTGGAATGAAGGGTGAAATAGAATTGCCTCCTGGCTTCAGATTTCACCCCACTGATGAAGAATTGGTGAATCACTACTTGTGTAGGAAATGCGCTGGCCAACCAATCGCGGTTCCTGTAATCAAAGAGGTTGATTTGTATAAATTCGACCCATGGCAGCTTCCAGGTTTGTTTAATTTCCCATTTTGCGTTAAGTAATTGTTTGATTTGGTTCGTTTCGTTCAATTGATTGATGACAAGTTTATGTGTGTATGCAGAAATGGGATTTTACGGCGAGAAAGAATGGTACTTTTTTTCTCCTCGGGATAGGAAGTACCCTAACGGTTCACGGCCGAACCGGGCCGCCGGGAGCGGTTATTGGAAAGCCACCGGAGCTGATAAACCGATCGGAAAACCGAAAGCGCTTGGAATCAAGAAAGCTCTTGTTTTTTACGCGGGAAAAGCCCCCAAGGGAGTCAAAACCAATTGGATCATGCACGAGTATCGTCTCGCCAATGTTGACCGTTCTGCCTCCAAGAAAAATAACAACTTGAGGGTATTTCACTACTTCCCAGTGTCCAATTTGCTTAATTTTAATTGTTTTTTTTTTGGGGATAAAAATGTCTGATTTGGGTATGATTGTGCAGCTTGATGACTGGGTGTTGTGTCGAATTTACAACAAGAAGGGGAAGATTGAAAAATACAACACGGGGGCACCGAAAATGAATCATGGGGTGGTTCATAATTTTGAGCATGAGAAAGAGAACGAGAACGAGACGAAGCCGGAGATTCATAAGCTTGGGATGGAGCAATTGTACATGGACACGTCGGATTCGGTGCCTAGGTTGCACACGGACTCGAGCTGTTCGGAGCACGTGGTTTCGCCTGATGTCACGTGCGAGAGGGAGGTGCAGAGTGAGCCCAAGTGGAACGATCTCGACCTACAGATAGAGAACCCGTTTGATTTTCAGTTCAATTACTTTGATAATAACATCTCCGTGGATGACCCTTTTGGCAATCAGGTTCAGTATCAAATGGGCCAGCTTTCCCCTTTGCAGGACATGTTCATGTATCTACAGAAGCCTTATTGATGTGAAAACGAACCGTTTTGGACAAGAGGGGGTGTTTGCATAAAATGGGACCCGCATATATCTTTATTATTTTTTCTACAAGTCAACATTTGTGTGCAATGGCATTGCACCTAACTATACTACATGTGGGGTGCGAGAACTGTGGTCCACGTGCAGTGAACCAGAGATTATTCTTATTCTTTGTTCTAGAGAGACCAGGGAACGTTGGATTTACCTAGATGAAAACTAAATGGGAAAAGGAGATCAGGGAGCTGCAGTAGGTAAAATAAATAAGAAGTAGAATGATCTCAATTGGGTGCCATGATAGGATATTGGAGGGTTAATGTGTAGGTGTAAGGACTCCCGTAGGAAAATTCTTGTTCCATTGCTGTAGTATTGCAGTATGATTTTTTCATATATTTGTAATATATAACTTCTACTTTTCAATTCAAAGGAAACAATTGAATGAAAAATTTTACATTCAAAGGATGGAAAAAATGGTGTATATTCATACTATAAATGACTTTGTCTGTATCTTTGAATTATAGGCAGAGAACAAAAAAGCAATGCCAAAAGAAAAGAACTTGCACTAAAATAATCAAAGAACAAAAACAGCTGCCCGTGTACTAATAATGAGTTGATACTGTTTGTCGAATTATCCGGTTTATGAATTGTCCATAATTGATGATGTTGCTACACTCAAATTTGAATAGATCCAAAAATGTTGAGAAACAGAATCGATTGACATTTGACAATATATTATTGTATAAAATCTGCCAATTAATCATAGAATCAAGAGATGCACCTAATATTTGCATCAACCTGCATTACTCTTTTTGACTCTTCGCTTTGCCTTCCCAATTCCAAATTAAATCCTCAAAACCGTTCAATCAAACTAATGTCATATGATTTTTGATGAGACTGGTTTCTCTGCACGCGTAACAAGTCGGAAATAGGAGTATACTCTATAAACAGTAATAATCAAGGTCTCTATAATGTTATGCACAATATATGGCTTTCTACATAAGCAGATAAACACTCGTATGATACTACCATCTTGTTCTATAAAGTAGGATAATAGCTATTATTTGATTATGACAGAGGTATCCTTTTGTGATCAAATGCTGACATCTCTGGATTTCGGAACACGGTCACAATCTGCATATGTCCAACCAATCAATTGCTTGTCGTTGTCAAAAACCATCACTTTGTTTAACATGGATATGTCTGCATAAACAGGACGATATATTTTATAATGCAGAACACTAGTACTACAAGTGATAATTTCCATTATCCAGAATAAGCATCAGAAGAAAAGAGATAGTAACAACACTCCTACCTCCAATTAGGTTCATATCCCCCATTCCTACTTCAGAGCCGTTTAGAATGCCCAAGCAAACATTTCCCATGTTCTGTCAGAACAATTTATTAGCATATCTGTTACATGCACTAGGAAAGTTTATCTAGAAGAAATTGATTAAGTGAGACTCACTGATACTATCAAATACGCTTCAGGAGGGATCTCAAACGGAGCTTTATTTCTCCCATTGCTAGTGAAACCAAGAGTGATTGGCTTGAAGTATTTTCTCACTTCATATACGCTTCTGAAAGGTCTTTTACCTTGCCAACAGAGAGGGAGAGTTTGATCAACATGTGCTTCTTTTAGGGGCTTTCCAACTAAATCTTTCCTCAACTACATGTGGATATTAAGCCAAAAGATACATGATAAGTATCATGTCAATAACATTTTCTAGTATTATTGAAGAAATACTATATTTCTATTTCTTTCTTCAAACAATTCATAATTGCATGATGAAATTGATATGACATGATCCTAGCAATGCATTGTGCATTGTAAAATGCTTGAAATTGAAGGATTATCATTGAAAGTTTTCAACTGACCCAAGAAATTAGTGCTTGGTAAGCATTAGAGTTGAAGTAAGTGTAAGAACTCCCGGTGTCAAAAACAGCAAAAAGACTTCCAACCCCAGCTTTCTTCCCTCCAAAAAGGAGTTCAGCTGCCCCTGCTGTTGAGTAATGCTTGCTGAGACAGATCACAAAAATGAGATTTTAATCTAGAGAAAGAAATTGAAATCATGACAACAAATGTGGAAAATGTAAATGAAGATATGAGTTATGGAGATCCACTTACTAGTCTCTGGATGACATCGGAGTCCAAGTCAGTCTAGAAGAATCATAAACATCTCCAAAGAAGATATACCCTCCTCCTTGTGCACTCAAACAGTGTCCAATCACGTTTCGCACCAAACCCTGACTATTCAGCTGTGATGTCAAGCTGGTTCTTCCTCTGCCAAGGCCAAGCATTCCATCTAACGGATGGTGTGAAGGATCTGGAAAAATCTGATCATATCCACATCTGCACAAAAGAATAAAAACAAGTGTCTATGAAAAGCTAATACATGTGATACAAATTACAATCATCAAATGGTATTCTGAAGTCTGAAATAAGCCAAATAGTGGATCATGCAACAGTGGTGTTTTATGACTCGACAAAACTTAGAAGATACATTTAGTACATTGTAATTTCACCTCAATAATATGAGTGATTAAAGATTACGTTTAAATATAACACCGAGGTAAAACTCCGATGGTGATTGGAGAATAACACCGATAATACTTACAGAAATGCTAAATTCAAAGCATAAAGCTAGGAAGTAAAAATGGTATGAGATATGATACTAACCCAAGTGCCATACGAACTTTAAGTTGGGCTCCATTTGTAAAGTTGAGAGTATAGACATCATGGACAAGTACACCAAGGGATGAGTAATGATCTGCATACTCAACTTCGTAGTCACATTGATGTGGGTCTTCACAGTTGTAGTTATCAGTGTGGTGCAAGGATGCACAGAGGGCATGTCTGCATGGCACTAAGTCATTGCTGGGCCTGTAAAGTGGATGGGGTGTCTGAAAATAAGCAACAAATATTTAAGGCTAATATTAGTATGAATATTATACTGCAAAAATGAGCCTAGTCTCCAATCTTATCTCATTTGAATTTTGACATGGCACGTTTTCAAGAAAAAAAAAATTACTAATTTGGTAAGTGAGTGAGAATATTGATTGACCTGAGAGCAACGGGCACAAGGGGCATCGCATTGAAGCCACGTGAGGTCGCTACCCGTGTCAATATCAAGAAAATATGGCCTTGGTGGCTGCCCGATGTTCAGAGTCACATTATAAAACCTGTTAATGTTCAAAGTAACATTGATTTGTATTAGAGGCTTATATATACATATTTCAAATGTCCCAACTTTAAAAAAAAAAAAAAAAAGCTTGCCAAGATACTACCATCGTCCCTATAGACACTTTTTTTTTTTTTATATATTTAAAATTTGTTTGTACTTTTGATAAACAAACAAATATTTTTGTGTGTCTTACATTAGTTATGTTTTAACTAAATTACCCTTAATTACTTTACTCTAAATATTGTATATTAATTAATAAGATAAATTAATTACAACAAATATTATACATTAATGAGATAAAGGTAATTAATCAGGTGAAAACTAATTAAGTAAAAATATTGAGATAATAAATTCCAATAATTAAGGGTGTTTTTGATAAAATAGTACAAATTGATAATAAATTTAATGCCACTAATTACACTAGCTAACTTTATAAATTTAAGGGCTTTCATTAACCAAAGGAAAAAAAAAACTATTTCATGCATTTTTGCATTCAAACATTTATGAATTAAGTCAACACATAGATCGAATGATTTGTATTAATTTTTAATATGTATTTTAAGTCAAATCCACTGAAATTATATGAACCAAATGATATTTATTTGGAAAAAAGATTTTTGGGCACCTAAGATATGGTTACATCTTGAGAGAGATAAGAAGAAAAGATAACTAAGTGAGTGATATGATTAATATCATATGGAAAAAGAATGAGAAAGATAAATACAAATTAGGGGTATCAATAAAGTATTTCATATTTATTTAGTGATTTTAATCAACCAACCAAGGGCAATTCAAATCCAAAAGAAAAGATAATATAAAAATTCAAAGAAAGCACGAGCTCGTAAAAAATGTTTTATTTATTCAAATGCAAAGAAAGCTTGTAAAGATGTTTTATTTAATCTAATACATTTTTTTTTTGTTAACCGAGGAGTCAAGAATTATTTTCTTTAAGGATAAAAAATTATTTAAAAGACTCTCTCTCACACATATACATATATATGGACACACATACTTATATTATCTTTGTTTCTATATATAAGACATTTTTCATTTTATTAATGGTCTCTTTTTAGAAGATTCTTTTAATTGTCAATTATATTAATTATATCTTCTCTACAATACCTTTATTTAATTAACAATTCTTAAACAAAAGATATAGATGTTTCAAATTAATTGTATAAAAATTTTAGTTCTCTTACTAGGATCGAAGAAGATAAATAAGCACATAAATATCTTTTTCTTCTAAACATTAATTAGTTAGGAAAAATTGATTAACTAAAAAAAAAAGAGATTAATTTAAAAGATATTAAGGATAATTTTAGAAAATTTGTTTAAATTGTTGACAAATTTAATGCTCTTAATTAAATTAATTAATTTTCTTAAAAACATAATTTAGTTGAAAAACTTTTATAATTAAACATAAAACTAATATACAATTAGGAGATATAATTTTTTTATTAGATTGGTTCACTTTCAAAATAAAATAAAGTGATGCATTAGTTCCAACTCTATATACAAAGTAGAGATGGAATTTCTTCTCTCCTAAGTTAAAGATAAATCAACTTAAATATGTTTTTAGTCCCTTAAATTTAAGATAAATTTATTTTTGTTCTTCAAATTTAAATTATTATTTTTAATTCTTATAATTTTAAAAAATATTATTTTAATGCATCATGTTATTAATAATATATTTAAAATTCATAGTGGTATTTAATTCTTATACATGTTTAATATGGTATTTTCACTCATATATGCGATACTTTTTAATAAATTCTTTGACAAAATTTAAATATAAAGATTCAAACAAAATTTTCTAAAATGAGAGAGACTAAAAACCAATTTTGAATTTGATAAACTAAAAACAAACTTACCTTAAATTCAAAGATTAAAAATATATTTAAATCATGTAAATTTTATTAATCACTTGTATAAAACACATTTGATACAACTATTTTTCATCCATATATAAACTTAATTAGAGTATTAAATTCCTAATTAGAAGACCATAAATGTTTGTTTTCATTCATTGTTTCATCATTGTTAGAGGCAACTTAAAGAGGGCCCAAGCACAAAAGGATGAAGAAAACAAGGAGAAAGAAATGTATATATATAAAGTGAAATCAAAGAAGATTACGGGAAAAGGAAGGCCCTTTTACGTACCCAACAGGATAGACATTGCCGTGAACCGGTAACACGACGGATGAGCTAGAACGAAAACGGTTTAGTAGGAATGGCGAGGATGATGACGATGATGCTTCGTGACGATTGGAGTACCTTCCGCTTCCACTTGAACTTGAACTTGTACTTGTACTTGAAGTTTTGTGTTTACTACCAAACCAAGCTGAACAAATAGAGGAGGAGCTGAACAAGACTAGCAATACCAACAATCCCAACTTCATCTTTGAATTCAATATTCAACCATGTAACGATGGATGACCAGAGAAGAAGGCTATAATGTAATGTCCAGGGTATGGTACGTTGCGTGTTTCAGCAAATGCATGAAACATTTTTATATCATGTTGTCGGTCCATAAAAGCATTGCTTCAACCATTCAAACTGGGATTTCTTCTAATGCTTTTTTTATCCAGGTCCTTATTCTTTCCTTCATCGTATCAACCCTCTTCCTACTGCGCTCAAATCTTAATTAATCCCTTTCTCTTTGGTGTACGATAAGTATCAAAATATCATATAGTTAACTTTGAGATATTTAATGAGCATAAACTTGTATCTTGGAAAAGGCCTTCAGGGCCGAACATAACTAAAATCAACTGCAAGCCCAAAAGACACAAGGCCCAAAGACCAATGCAGCATTGCACGAAAAGAAAAATATTCAGTCTACTCATTCATTGACTCAAAATTCCGAATTCCAAATAATAATTAGCATAACAAAGGTCACAGCACAATCCTTTCCTTGCAAAGCGTTACCTTTCGGCTTGGTATTATACCATACCCTCATCTACCCATTCAAATACGAATACTAAGAAGTGTAGGACCCATAAAAATTAATTTAATTCAAAGGGTTAGTTTACTAAAGTGAAGACAAACCGAACCGGGGTGAAAAAAAAGAAGAATGAGAAGGACAACAACACAAGACATGTCTTGTGATTCGTTAAGGACACACAAACACACACAAGGCAAAGAAAGAAAGATGCTTCCACTAAAGCTGGTTCGCTCTCTTGTCTTGGGTGAAACCATCAACCACAACCCTAACTTGCTAACCCAAAACCACCACCACCACTACTCTCATGATGATGATGATGATGAAAGTGATGATGAAGCACATGGCACACCCCATTATAGAAGAAGAAGAAGAAGAAGAAGGTACAAAAGCCCAGGTCTTATATTCCTCCCAACAAAAGAGATAATAAGAGACACATATAGGCTTGCCACCATTGCAAGGGACTTAGGTCTTGACTTGTACCCTACACCATCACTCTCTCACATCATCTTCTCAAACCCATCATCCACACCATCATCGTTTTCCGCCACTTCTTCGTGCTCTCTCCAAAACGACGCCGTTCCCATTCCCTTCCCTTCCCTCGCCGCAACCCCACTCACCCACCTTCGCTGCTTCCTCACGCTCTCCCCACGCGCCTTCAAGATCGTCCTTTTTCACTCCGACCACCGTCCCGCCGCCGCCAGCAACTGGGACTGCTGCTCACTCTCCCTCTACTCGCGGGTCGTCGGCCACCGGGTCGCCACCATGGAGGAGTTTTGCCAGATTCTCGCCGGTAAAGGTTGGAACTTTTGCAAAACCAAGAAAAACCCGTCTTCGGATCGGTGCGGTGTTTTTTACCTCTTCAAGAGGGTGGATGTGAACCGGGTACGGGTCGGTGGGGTCGGAGCTCCGGTGGATGGGGCATGCAGAGTTAGAGAGTTGAGGTTGCCCCATTTAGATTTTGGAAATGCTCCGCTAAGGATTTTGCAGTATATTTTGTTGATGACTGATGACATATTCTGTTTGGCATGAAATTGGTGAGTGTTTCATCACTTTCTGCCTTTTTTCCTTTCTGTTTATTAATTTTTTTTAGATTGGAATTTTCATGTTAGGGTAAAGATTTTTATACTTTCAGTTTCAGGTGTGATATTTATTATTTAAGTAAACCATTTATTATATATAATAATCTGTGATTCGATGATTTCTAAATGGTTTACGCCTTAATGGTATCAAAATTTCTACATTGGTGGTGTTTTAATTAAATGTTTTTTTAATAAGTAAAATAAAACAAAATGCATTTTGTTGATTGCTGTTGAATTTGGGGGTTGTTAGGTGATTGAATAGAGATGGACGGCAAATAGGGCACATCTGGTTGGTCTTGCAATATGTGGTTTTGGAACTTGGAAGTGTTGTTCTGCAAAGCTGGGAAAGAGGTAGAGCCTTTAATTGTTGAAAGGGGCAAAATGGTTCAAACTGTGGATCTTGTTATCTTTTGTACTGCATTGGATTGGATTCTGGATGATGGTTAGCTTGATGGTGAAGGAAGTGGGATTGAAAGGATTTCCTTGGAGAGGTAAAAATGTTGCAAGTGCTTGAATAATGAAGGTTTACTTTGTATTCTTTCATTGAGAAGCCAAAACCTGTTGGGAGGTTCGTGCTGCCTGAGCCAAACAAACATGGTTGTGCAAACGGCAAGTTCAATTCTCAAGGCTGGTGAAAGGGAATGAAGCCGGGGAAAACAAAGCTAAAGAGTTAGTGTTGATTTGGAGAGCTATGCCATGACAGCACTAGCGCGCAACATTTGGTATGTGATGTGATCTTCTGGTGGAGCCATTATTTTGCTCATCAAATTGAAACACCACAAAATGTGACACACCCAAACACAAGTATTTTGCAAATTCTTGCCACAAGAATATGCAAAGTACTTACGTGTTGCATTTCGTGGTGTGTTTATTATATGATGGGAGTCTTTTATTTTCTGACTAATCGGAGTGGATGGGATATTCTCATCCACCACACACCCTTGCAGAACTGGAAGATGATGCTGGTGCCAGCTTCTGTGTGGTCATGTATGAATGCAGTTACAGTTGATTAAAGATTGTGCCAGTTGCTTAGAGAATACTACCTTAAGACCTGCAACTCTTTTTTTTCTTGTTTACTGTACTATAATATAATTCCAACCATTTATCTTATTAAAAGCATATTCAATGACAGAATTGATTGTCTCCATTGTTGCATTAATTATCTTCTCTAGTCATAGCTTTTACCTGTAAGAGCTCTATAATCACTCTAGCTGTGAAGCCATATTCCAAAGACAAGAAACCAGTAAAGGTACAAGGTTGTTTCCTGCGTGCTGGTTGATACACTTATTTGCAAATTTATTATTATATATCAAACATGTAATCTTAATATACGAGAACAGATGCAATAATCCAATCACAGTTTTCACATTCCATTATTCTTTTGTGTGTCTGCATCACATTTAAGACACTTTGACACATGATATCACAGCCAGAACAACTAACACTTATTTCAATAGTTACTATTCATCACATTGTACATCTTCCATTAAATGATATCACAGCCAGAACAACTAACACTTATTTCAATAGTTACTATTCATCTTCCAGTAAATTCATTGCCACACCATATGCCAGATACTTACTTCGACAAAGTAAAAAACCAGATTTAATACACGTTGATTTTTAACCAGATATTTGCACGGCCTTAACATCAGGTTTCTTGACCTCTTCCTTAGGAACAGTGACAGTGAGAACCCCATTTTCCATAGAAGCCTTAACTTGATCCACTTTAGCATTTTCTGGCAGCCTGAACTTCCTAAAGAACTTACCAGTGCTACGCTCTACGCGATGCCACTTTTCGTTGTTATCTTCTTTCTCAATGTTTCTCTCTCCACTTATCTGAAGAATGTTGCCATCTTCAATCTCTACCTTCACTTGCTCTTTCTTCAGCCCTGGAATATCAGCCTTGAACACGTGTGCTTCTGGGGTTTCTTTCCAATCCACTCGAGTGTTCACAAACGCAGAATTTTCGGCAGAAAGCGAAGAGGGGAAAGTAAAATCCTTGAAAGGGTCCCATACCTCAAGAGAGGAGAAAGGGTCGAATACGTTGCTCCTTCGACCACCGAAGACACTTGGGATCAGTGACATCTTCTCTTCCTTACTTAGCTTAAGTTTGGAACTCTTTAGAATGTTGTGTGATATGTTGGCAAGTGATGCTTTTCGTGTTTGTTGTTGTCTCAAATCTAAACGGACGCACCAGGTATTTATATGAAATCATGGGTCGATCTCGCATGTTCCAGAAAAATATTATGCTTAATGATTGGAATTTCGCTTTGTTTTGTTTTTTCAGAAAACTCGAAAACCTTCGGGACCCGTCTGCACGAACCCGACCTAGTAGGTTCTAGATAATAGATATCATTATATGAAGAAACACCTATATCTTTTTCATCATTAATTACACTATGGGCCAAAAGTCATCAATTAGACTAGAGTTTTGATGCCCGAATAATTTGAGTTGGGCTGAAGGATTGGATAAACACTTTCTCCCTTTCTTCTCAATTATAAGAAGAAAAATTCATTTTATGTATATTTAAAAATTAATTATTTGTATTAAATTTTATTAATTTTATAATAACTTTTTAAAAAATTATCTTTATTAAAAATGTCAAAAGAAGTAATGTAACTGAAATATTATATATTAAAGGAAAAATATTTTAAGAAAAATATGATTAAATAGAATAAAAATAGTTAAAATTTGTTTATATTTAAGAAAAAATATGTCTATTTTATTTTTTCTTGTAATAGATAACAATGAGAGTATAATTTTGGATGAAATATAAGGTGAACTACTTTCATAGGTGGTTTATGGAATTCTATTTTTAATAGTCCTTGAATTAATTTACTATATATCATCTTATGGTATACTCTTTTCTCATTTATTTTATTTTAATTTATTCCTACACACCACCATTTTTAGTTCTCCAACACTACCTCTAGTGGCGAGACGTACTTTTTATTTTCTTCTACTTCCCTCTCTCCATTTTTCCTCCTCCTCTCCTTCTCCTATGGCGACATACACCAATGCAAAAGTGTGTTTCTGATGTAGGGATTGGACTTATGCATTTCTCATGGTGCACAAGCACTCACCTCCACCATTGTCTTCTTTGGCGACCAACATCATTAACATTTTACAAGTCACAAATGAGGAAAAATATGTTGTTCTATCTATGATATCCTTTGCACACCATCATAGCAAATTTGGTTTGCGTACCATGCTTTGTTGTGAAAGGTTTGTGTTTCGTCACTGCAGATTCGTGCTCACACCGACCAAGTCTAAACTAGAGAATAGGAAAAAAGTAGTGTGTGACAAATTCGGCTACATCATGGAAAATTTGTGCTCATTGTGATAGATTCGTTTCCGTGTTACAGATCCATACTCTTAGTCGCATTGTGAATCGCACTTGCATGCTTTTGCTGCCCTGTAACAACCCATTCTAGCACTTCCCCACCACGACATTAGGGTCCATTCTCGCACACCTTTGCCATGTTAAGCCTACATATCAAAATCCAACCCAAAGAAAAATGAAAGGAAAAGAAAGAAGTGAGAAAATAGAGAAAAAAAGTGACATCATTATCGGAAATCATCTCCGACAACAATATGAGCGGCAAACATTGACAATTTTTTAGAAGTGTGTGGTGGTCATGACGAGAGAGAAAAAGAAGTGATATTATACTATGTCGAGAGTATATCATTATAATTTATACCATAAATTAATCTTATGAACATAAATTGTTGTGCTGGTAGACCACTCGTAAAAGCGGTCCAGCCTCCATCATAATTTTACTTGAAAATTGAAACATAATAGTTTGGCACATGCGAAATTTAGTTAATAACTAGTGTTTGACCACCAACTTTAGTATGGAATCGTGTGTAGAAGTAGCATTTTATTCTTAAAATGGATTGATGAGGTGAAAGTGAGTAATACCAAGGAAAAACCTATATTTTTTATGGGATAAGAGAAGGAAAAAAGAAATAGATATTTTTTAGGTTAAAATATTTTTTTAACCTTTATAATTTTATTTACTTTATTTTTTAATCCCTATATTTTAAAATAGACATTTTTAGTCCTTAAACATATAATTTTTCAATCATTTTTAGTTCTTATAGCATAAAATAGATCTTTTTAGACCCTATACCTATAGTTTTTTTTTAATCTTTTTAATATCTATCGTTATTCATAACATTGTCTATTTTGTATTAATATGGTAGAAGTTTTCAATTTTGTGAAAAAAAAATATGGTATCTATCGTTATTCATAACATTGTCTATTTTGTACTTATATGGTAGAGGTTTTCAATTTTGTGAAAAAAAAAAAATATGTCTCAACTATGGACATAGAAGAAGGTACAAAAAAGACAAAGTGTCAAGAGACCTAATTTAGAGTAATTCCAACAAAATAAATACAATATTAGACACACAATTCAATTAATTCTTCTATCGTGTCAACACAAAACATGCAACATTAAATAAAGTTGATAATAGAGACTAAAAAAATCTTAAAAACGACAAATATAAATATCAAAAAATTATCTTGAACTATATAAGAACTAAAACAGATTAAAGAAATAATTACATGAACTAAAAAACACCTATTTTAAATTATAGTAAGTAAAAGATAAAGTAAATAAAACTATAAAATTAAAAAAAGTATTTTAACCTATTTTTTATCTCCTCCGATTGTCATATACAATTTGTCACTGATACTTTCATCAATATGAACGCCTCATGAGATTGTGTGTCCAAGCTGAAATTCTTCTACGGAATGTGTATCTGATGACAATTCAGCTTATTTCTCTTCATAGTGCATCTTGTGTTAGGACCAAAGAACAGAATGGAAATGGGAACAAAACATTTTTGTCAAGTTTTTATTGATTAGAGAATGGGATTTTCTCTGTTGGAGTGTTGGTTGGTATGGTAGAGGGTTTTTTCTTATTAGTGTTTTAGGAAGAATCTTTGTGAGTCTAGTTTTAACTTAATTGTATTTGTTTTGCAAGTATATTACAAGATTAATGAAGAACCTGAACAAGTTATGTTAGAGACTGAATATAGATCAAAATAGTATAGTAATCCAACTAAAATAAAATTATTTAAAATATCTCAACAAGTTTTATTAAAGACTGGAATCACAATATTAATAATAGAACTAAAATAAAATTATTTCGCGCGTCTCAATCTGCCTATCTCTTAAAGCGTCTTTATCTTTGTTATTTGAATGTTTCTATAACTTTATACATTGTCATCATCTATAGGATCATATAGTTTGCACATAGGTTGCATTAATCAATCTCCGTGTATCTCAGTTGCTTATTCAGTTGTTATTATAAGATTCTTTTGTAAGAATTCAATTTTGGAACCTTGTGGAACTTGTATCTCTTGATTTTCTTACCATTTGCTAACACCAAACAACATTAAAAAGATTGAAAGTATACTTCATACATAATACACCAAAATTTAGTAAATAATGAACTTATAAATGATACGACTCCTAATTATAAGTAATAATTTGTTTTTTTTTAATTTTATTTAACAATTATTAATTTTTAAAATTACTTAAAATTAAATATCTTTTATATCTTTTATTTATTATTAATTATATTTCTGATACATTCACTTATAACTAACATTATGTTAACTAACAAGATATAGAATTGTCCTTGAAATATATATATATATATATATGAGGAGGATTCAAACGACACAAATCAATAACTTTATATTAAATATGAATTTTATAAATTTAACTGTTAGATTGAAAGTTCATATTACTTTATATGTGTATATAAAATTTTATTAAAATTGAACAACAACTTAAAGGTAATCAAAGTGTTCATATTTTATTATATTTTGAAATATATATATTACGTTAATTTTGTTTTATAAGAATGAAGTATCAAATCATCTTGAATTAATATAAAATTTTGTATACATGATTTAAGAATAAAAAACTTTCAATCTAACGGTTGGATCTACAAAATTCACATTTAATATAAAGTTATTGAACAGTATAATACTTAGTAAAAGTTACACCGGTTTAAACCCTCCTCTATATATATATATATATATCCTGAAGGTATTTGATAATGAGTTAATCACCTATACACTGTCAGTATAAAATTTTTTTACACTGACAACCAATCATATCTTTTAATAGTTACATGTCAGTTATTTATTTAATAAAATAATAATAAAATAAGCAACTTTAAAAGATATGATTAGTTGTCAGTGTAAAAAACTTTACACTACAATGTAAGAATGGTTAACTCTTTGATAATGCCAACATGTTGCGACTCTAATCCTTTTGCAAATTAAACAAGAGATTTGTGACATTGTTTTAAATGATAAGGTACAATATATGATTGTTTAGTATGAGTATTCTGATGAGAAATATTTAACCAAGTTTGTGTACCCATAACTTACAAGAACCCATTCAACCCATGATAATGCAATTTTTAGTAGATCTAGGATATGGTCTCACCGATTACCAGAATGTATTAAACACTTCCTTTGGCTCTTAATATATAAGAGTATCCCAACTAACAAATTTTGCTTTCACCATCACCTTTCGCTTGATTTTTCTTGTTACAAGTGTGGATCGCATACTGAAACAATTCTACACTTGCTATGTGATTGCTGCAAGGCTCAAATAATGTGGAACATGCTTCAGTTGAAGGATGAAAAAATGGACACATATCAAGATAGTTAACAATAATGGATTAGAAATTACATGATACGACCAAATGGTATTCCTTTTGTTGTTGCATGTTGGACCATATGAAAGGTAAGGAACCATGAAGTTTACCAAGACATTGTTTAAACCAATTATATTATGCTTAATGATCAGATTTATGGACTCTCCAATATGATCAAATGAGTGCTACATAAATCAATTCAAATTCGACAAGTGCAAGTGAAATGGAGGCCATTAACATAAAATTACTACAAAATTAATACCGATGGAAGTGTCATAGACAACCAAGAAATTTCTAATTTTTGGTGGAGCTATCAAGAATATCCCATCTGATTAGGTAGTAGGGCTTGCAGGTTTTTGTGATAAAATTAATTAAAAATAATTATATTAATTATTTTTCTTGATCTTAAATTAAAATATTATTTAATTTTTATAATTTTATTTATTTTTCTTATATTTCTTACCGCTTAAAATAGACATTATTTTTAATTTTTATATTTATTTTTTTAATCTTTTTTAGGATCTATTTAGATAAACAATTTATTTAAGATTTTATATAATAAGTTATTATATAACAAAAATTTATGTTAAAAGTTCATTAAGTTATTGTATTTGAATATATATATTGATAAGTAAAATTTTGAATATATTATTATTTAAGTATTTATAAAATATTATTATTTAAGTACTTATAAAATGTAATTATCTTTATTTTTATTTATAAAATTCAAATTAAAACAATTGTTTGTTCTGTTATATAAGATTAAATATATATTATTTATTTTTTATAAAATGTATTGATAAAATGCACTAACTTTTTAAACAAAATACATTATAATTGATTATAAAGAAAATGTGTATTAATTAGGAAAAAAAATATTATAAAATATACACTTTAATTAATAAAAAAAAATATATTAATTAGGAATGAGAAGTAAAATAAGAATAATTTAACCCCAAGCGTGTGGTTCAATGATAGAGATTGATCCACGCTTAAGCAAGGTCAGGGTTCGAATCCTGCGTTATGTATGCGGTCGCGTTAAATTTTGGGACCAGCTATCTCACCCTATCCCACCCTTTGAGGTGCCTCCAACGTAGCGAAGAGATTAGTCCCTACTATCGACGGTGGATACTCCAAGGACGAAAAAAAAAAAATTTAAAAAATAATATATATATATATATATATATATATATATATATATATATATATATATATATATATTTCCTGTAAGCTGGAATTATTCACGAGGTATACATGATAATTTCTAAAGAAAAGAAATCCAATTAGAGTATACATTACATTCTCTCTTTTTTGTTCATAACAGTTGAAGACACTTTGACACACACGAATAACACAAACCAGAACAACTAACAATCACAATTCACATCGTAGGATCTTCCTTAAAATTCATAGCACACAAAATATTATGTAGACACACCAGCATCTTTGTTTCATACACACCACACACAATACACTTCTTACAACAAAGATAAACACTACATTTCATGTGTGTTGGACATTGATTAACCAGAGATTTGCACGGCTTTAACATCAGGCTTCTTGACCTCTTCCTTAGGAACAGTGACAGTGAGAACCCCATTTTCCATTGAAGCCTTAACTTGATCCACTTTAGCATTTTCTGGCAGCCTGAACTTCCTGAAGAACTTACCAGTGCTACGCTCCACGCGATGCCACTTGTCGTTGTTATCTTCTTTCTCAATGTTCCTCTCTCCACTTATTTGAAGAATGTTGCCATCTTCAATCTCTACCTTCACTTGCTCCTTCTTCAGCCCTGGAATATCAGCCTTGAACACGTGTGCTTCTGGGGTTTCTTTCCAATCCACTCGAGTGTTCACAAACGCAGAATTTTCAGCAGAAAGTGAAGAGGGGAAAGAAAAATCCTTGAAAGGGTCCCATACGTCAAGAGAGGAGAAAGGGTCGAATACGTTGCTCCTTCGACCACCGAAGAAACTTGGGATCAGTGACATCTTGATCTCTTCTTAGTTGATGTTTGAAACTCTGTAGAGTGTTGTGTGATTTGTTGGCAATTGATGCTTTTCTTGTTTTTTTGTTGTCTGAGGTGGGAAAGGATGCACGAGGTACTTATATGAGATAATGGGTCGTTCTCGCATGTTCCAGAAAAATAATTATGTTTAATGATTGGTTTGTTGCCATGTTTTTTTCAATAAAATTCCAAAAGCTTCTGGACTTGACTGGATGAGACCCAGTAAGTTCTAGGTATCATCATCAAGTTGGGCTGTGGGCCATAAATTGTCAGGCTAGAATAATTTTAGCTGGGCTGAAATCCTAAATATGCGTGCAATGGAGAAACAGTTATCTTTCAGTACGCAAATAACATGATATATACACATTTTTTCTTTTTAATAAATAAATCTCTCTCTCTTTTTTTTTTTTTAATTTTTAAAATTTATCCTCCATTTTATAATTAAGTCTATCTCATTCGTTACTCTTTCTCTTTTTAAATACCTTTTGTTGAATTTTTTTTTATACCCTTTTTTTATAATCAAAACACTTATTGTTTATCCTTGTTATTCTTTAAAATCATAATTTTACATTCTTAATATCATTATTTTTTAATAAGAGATATAACTCTTTATTATTAATCAATTCAACAATAATGATAATAATAATAGTGATAATAATGGTGACATTATTGCTACCACGATCATCATCATTGTTATAGTTATTATTATCACTATTATCATAACGACGATGATTGTGGAAGTGACAATGACTATAATTATGTGGTGGTAGCGGTTGTGATGTTGGGTGATAATAATGTTGATAATTGAGAGAGAAGATAATGATAATAATTTTGTAAGAAAGTATCTACAATTGAATTTTATTTTCATTCACTAACTATTTTCTATAATATATAGGTTATGATTTACTCATCTTATCTTTTATTCCTTCCATTTTTTTTTATTTGACGTTTAAGGTTTATGCACATGAATTAAGAAAATGATTGATATTTTAGTCTCAAAGTATTTATTATTTATTTTTCTATTATACCTTTTAGGTGGTTGGAGAAGAAATAAGTACATTGGAAATGAATAAATACATTGTTGAGTAAACATACATTAATTATCAAGGATAAAAATGAAAAATAAATTTAATAAGTCATTAATTTTAGAAAAGTAACAATAAAAAAGAATAAAAAAATAGTGTTAAAACGACTATAAAAAAAAATAGGAGTATAATAAAACAAGCTCTCATTAGATATCTTTCATCTTTCTACACACACATATATATATATCAAATTTCAACAATCAAAGTGTTAAATTAAAATTTTTTAATGTACTGATCAAGTCTACAAAATTTTAAAAATTAACTATTTTATGCTTTATTTTATTAATTCAAATTGACAAATATAAAAATATTTTATATGTTGATTCAAATTTATATATCGAATATCATTTAATTTTCAATTTTTTTAAAAAAATTTATGGATTTAGTATATCCATCAAAATTTGTTAATTCAATGGATATGTTATTGAAATTTGATGTAGAAGATGAGTTATTGAATAAAATAAGTCAACCAAAATTTTCTCTTAGAGTAAGGGATTTGTTTACTCTGGGAATAAGTCTACCTAAACTTACTTCGTTCAATAACTCATATTTTACATCAAATCTCAACGATCCAACAGTTGAATTTAAAGTTTTTAATGCATAGATAAAGTCTGCAAAAAATTTTAAAAAATTTAAAAATCATTTGATACTTCATTTTATTAATTTAAATTGACTGATAATCATAAAATTATTTTATACATTAATTTGAATTAATAAGACGAAATATTAAATGATTTTTAATTTTTTTTAAATTTTCATATTTAATTTATGCATTAACAACTTTCAATTCGACAATTGGATTATTGAAATTTGATATAAAACATGAATTATTGAACAGAGTAAATTTAGATATACTTACTCCTTGAGTAAATGCATCTCTCCTCTCTCTCTCTATATATATAATTTTTAATAATTTGCTTTTCAGGAGGTGCTTATATAAATACCTACTACTTACAGGTTGCTTAATAAGCACTTGTTCCAATGGAGAAATCTTTTTATGTATTGTGCTTAATAAGAAAAAAAATAAGTGAAATAAAGACCTCCGTTGTATACACAATAATTTATTTCTTTTTATCATTGTAACATTTTAACATGAATAATACGACATGAGAATCATTTTTATATAAGGATTTTCAAGAAAGAATTCTTAGCAATAAAATCTTATTTTAATATTTTATAAAATATTTTTAAATAAAAAATATAAAATAGTGAAGCTCATTACAAAATTCACTTAAAGTAAATTAAGAATTTGTTGGAATACAAATAAAGTCTCACATTATTTAAATAAGAAGATGAACATGAATTTATATACACACAAGTACTTTTTTATTGATTAGAGTTTTTTAGACGATGTCTAAAAATAAAAACAAGAGAGGAAGGCTTTTAATAAACTTTTTTAGCTTGCCTCAAATTTTTAGAAAGATATAAATGAGAAATGAAATAAAGTAAAACTCCTTTTTATTTAATTTTAATTTCCTTAAGTAATCCCTCTTCATTTAATTTTAGAGAGAGAAAAAAATAATGAAACTTTCAAATAGAATATATTGCACAATTACTATAACAAATTGTTAAAAATAAAATCTAAAATGTTAAATTTATTGGTATCATTTGCTTTTTAATTATGAATTTATAACAAAATATATAAAGCAGAAACACTTTTTTAGTGTTTATTTTTGAAAAGTCAATTATATCTATTTTATATTTAATTTTTTATTTTTTAGTCCATTAATGTATATGTTAAAATTAAAATCGAAAAAGGTGTATATATGTTTAAAAACAACTGGACATTCATTTTTTTACTAAAAAAAACTAATCATCTATTTAAAAATAATTATCCATCTTTTTTTAGAGTTACAAGTTGCTTTTTTCTTTATTAGTTTAGAATAATATTTCAGGTTTGCATAATAATTCACATAAATAAATTAAACAAGATTAAAAAAAAAATTAAGAAGCAAGTAATTAGTACATAGGGATAGGAGTGTAAGCGATTACATATAACTTGCAAATCCGAACTAATTTCAAATTGGTGGAGTAAGTTTTGATCTTTTTTTTAATGTTTGAGTCAAATATAACCTAATTTGATCAAAATTAAATATTGTATAAAATTGAATAACAAGTTTTTATGTTTGAATTAGTGTTTAGATAATTTATTACTCAAAATAATATTCTATATCACTTTTACTCAAGAACAAATTTTATATTTTTAAATTATAACATTGTAATAATACAATATATTAATTTTAAATTTTATTTTATATTAATATTAGTTGTTTAAGTTAATAATAAATTAATAAATTTATTTTAAAATTTAATTTATATCATTATTTATTAATTAATAATATTACATTTATAATAAAAGATTAAATAATTTATATCTATTATGAAATAATTAAATTTTAAAGTATTAATGATATTGACTTGATTGATTTAACTAAATTTAATTCATTTATCATTAAATTAAGTAAAATAATAAAATAATGTACAAATCTTATAATCTAACTTGTTGAATTTTGATCAAATTAGGTACAAATTTATTCAAACTAGACTAAGAGCATCTACAATGGGAGTTGCTTATAAGCAACTCCCAACCACTTTAAATGGGTCTCACTATGCCATGTCACTCATAAGCAACTCATACTATATTTTTACAACTTTTGCTCCAATGGAAATTGCTTATAAGCACCTCAACTTTTTTACAACTCATATTACACTTTTTGACACCTCAATTTTTTTACAACTCATATTTCAATAATAAAAAAAATTACATAATAAAAAATATAAAAAATTTTAATAATAAAAAGAAATTACATAATAAAAAAATACAAAAAATTACAATAATAAAATAAATTTATTAATAAAAAGAAATACCAAAAATTACAATAATAAAAAAAATTACACAATAAAACTAGTCTAATTTACATAAATTAAAATTACAATAATATTTAATCTCCTAATTTGGGCCTAATAAAATTACAAGTCAATTCATGATCTTTGAGCTGCTTCTCAGTCATTCCAGATGTGTCCTTCATGAGAATTTCATACATTGCACTAATGTTAGCTGCTTCCTTCACTTCAGTCAATTTCTTTACTGCAGCACTTCTTTATTACATTTATAACTTGTTGATTGTATATGTACACCTTACCTAATATTGACAATTAATACCTAACATTGTTTGTGTATGAAATTATATCATTAAAAAAATATTTATTTTATGTATATTTACAATTACAGTGAAGTATTAATATCATGATTATTAAAAAATATTAAATGAACTATTAAAATTAGTCTAATAAAAAGAATTGGAATAATAAGTATTCACTCTTAAGTTTAAACTCTAATATTGAAATGGTATTGTAATTCTAATAGATAAAAAGAATTATTTTGAGTAATTAATTATTAATTTATTAGAAATTAAATTAATGTAAATTTTACACTTCTTTATGAATTAATTATACCCGAAAAAAAAAAGCTCAACAAAATCATCTATCTTATATATATAATCTAAAAAAAATGCTATTCTAAATAAGTGAATTTGTTTGTGCATTTTTTTAAGCACGAGTTTGGGACTATATTCGTTTTTTTGCGGTGAGCATTGACGCACGCGTCAATAGGCAAGAAAGAGTGCCCTCGCCGCATGCGGAGGGGTTATGGGTCGCACGCGGGGTTCTGGCGCTCGCGGTGGTTGCGGTGGTTCTGGTTGTCGTTCTGGTCACGCGGTGGTCGCTGGCTGCCGTTCTGGTCATGCGCGGAAGGTGTTGGAAGGTGTTGGAGGAGACGAAAATGAGCTAAGCACGTTCTTTTCAATTTTTTTTATTTTCTTAAATTTGAACCATTTTCCAGGTAGATGCATTTTAACCAATCAGATTTTTCTCCTCAATGCTAAGAAACGTACCTTGTACAAGCAACACTAAATTTTTTTTAAGTAATTGAAGTGTCATGTAGGATCACTCCAATGAGAGTTTCCTATAAGAAGTGTTGCTTAACAATAAACAACCCACTAAATACCTCCTATTATGAAATAATTAAATTTTAAAGTATTAATGATATTAACTTGATTAATTTAACTAAATTTAATTTATTTATCATTAAATTAAGTTAAATAATAAAATAATGTACAAATTTTATAATCTAACTTGTTAAATTTTAATCAAATTAGGTACAAATTTATTCAAACTAGACTAATGCAACTCGCTCACATGCATAGGAGTTCAAAATCAATCAAATCAACTGAAACCAAAAATCATAAACCATCCAAAAAAAATCAAAACCTACTAAAAGACTACAAATTAAAGATTCAGTTTTGTACGATACTACATGGTTTGATTGGATTTTTGAATTGAAATATAAAATAGCTTTAAACTGAATCAAACTTTACTTATTTGTAAATATAAATTTTAAAAAAATGCACAAAAATATATAAAATTGACACATAACACAAAATATATTTTATAAAATTAAAAGTCATTAAAAGATATTTTTTCTCCAAATATATATTATAATGTTTAAAAAAAATGCTTTATAAAATTGTAAATTATTAAATTAAATTTTAAAAGTAAAAATTATAAATTATTTATAACATTAATGAATTAATGTTTTAAGTGACAGATTATATATGAAAAAATTATTTAATATAATAATAAAAATTATATTAAATAAATATTTTTAATAAAATAATAAAATTAAAATCGATGTTCAATATATTAAATAACTAAAATATTTTAAAATTTATATATTTTTTAGTTTTATATTCGATCTTAAAGAAATAAGATAATTTTAAATATTTTTAATTAATTAGTAAATAATATATTTTAAAAATCACAAAATCAAATCAAATCAAATAATAAAATATTTAGCTAGTTTAATTTGACTTAAATTTTGTAATTCGTTTAATTTAGTTCAATTTGAATTTTATAATTCTTCAATTCAAACTAAATTGAACCGCCTTTAATTTTTTTATATAGTTAAGATTTTATTTTATTTTTTATAAAAATCGAACATTGCATTGTGATCATCCCGATTAGTATAGGTTAATAACAATTAAAAAAATCATAGTTATATCCTCATTTTAAAAAAAATCATAATAAATGTTTCTCAAATTATTATTTTTTCTCTCCCACACGATTAGTATAGGTTAATAACAATTAAAAAAATCATAGTTATATCCTCATTTTAAAAAAAATCATAATAAATGTTTCTCAAATTATTTTTTTTTCTCTCCCAGTTGTATGTGATTTAAAACTAAGTTTAAGAACACGTTTGCATTTTTTGCTATTGTCTTAAGATGGACTAATTTATTTAGTGTAAGCTGGAATTACACAAACCAGTTGTGTCTAAGCAAAAAAACAGATGCAATAATCCAATTACATTTCAGACTACATTCTCTTTTTTTTGTTACATCACATTTAAGACTCCTTGCACACAAATATCACAAACCAGAAAAATTAACGATTACAACCCAAACAGTAGGATCTTCCTTAAAATTTAAGGTACATACGATATTATGTAGACACACACCAGAATCTTAGTTTTAGACACACCAGACACAATATTCTTCTACAAAGCAAAACAAATGATTTAATTATATATGTGGGTTTTCAACCAGAGATTTGCACGGTCTTAACATCAGGTTTCTTAACCTCTTCCTTGGGAACGGTAACAGTGAGAACCCCATTTTCCATAGAAGCCTTAACTTGATCCACTTTAGCATTTTCTGGCAGTCTGAACTTCCTGAAGAACTTACCAGTGCTACGCTCCACGCGATGCCACTTATCGTTGTTATCTTCTTTCTCAACGTTCCTCTCTCCACTTATCTGAAGAATGTTGTCATCTTCAATCTCTACCTTCACTTGCTCCTTCTTCAGACCTGGAATATCAGCCTTGAACACGTGTGCTTCTGGGGTCTCTTTCCAATCCACTCGAGTGTTCACAAACGCAGAATTTTCAGCAGAAAGTGAAGAGGGGAAAGAAAAATCCTTGAAAGGGTCCCATACGTCAAGAGAGGAGAAAGGGTCGAATACGTTGCTCCTTCGACCACCGAAGACACTTGGGATCAGTGACATCTTCTCTTCCTTACTTAGCTTAAGTTTGGAACGCTTTAGAATGATGTGTGATATGTTGGCAAGTGATGCTTTTCGTGTTTGTTGTTGTCTCAAATCTGAACGGACACACCAGGTATTTATATGAAATCATGGGTCGATCTCGCATGTTCCAGAAAAATATTATGCTTAATGATTGGAATTTGGCTCTGTGATTTTTTTTTTCTTCAGAAAAGTCGAAAACCTTCTGGACCCGTCTACACGAGCACGACCTAGTAGATTCTAGATATCATTGTATGAAGAAACTCCTATATCTTTTTCATCATTAATTGGATTATGGGCCAAAAAAGTTATCAATTGGACCACAGTTTTGAAGCCCGAATAATTTCAGTGGAGCTGAAAGGAATGGAGAAATACCTTTATGGACCAAGAGAAAAGAAAAAACAGATATCTTTTATCTCCTTTGATTGTCATACAATATGTCACTGATATTTTCATTAATATGACTCAAGATTTTGTCCAAGCAGAAATTCTTGTACTCAATGTATCTGATGACTATTCAGCTAATTTATCTACTTAGTATCTTGTGTTAGAACCTAAAGAACAGAATGGAAATGTGAACACATTTTTGTCAAGTTGGCTAGAAAGTGTGAATAAATTAGGGTTTATTATCTAACCTGTATAGTGCTGAATTTTGATCGGATTCGGTTAGATCTGACATAAATACTAAAAAAGTTCAATTCAAATTTATTGGATTGATTTAAATTAGTTCAGATTCACGAGTTACTTATACTCATTTACATCCCTAATCGAAGCGATCCACTAGGTTGCCTACTAATGAAGGGTTGAAAACTTTTTTTTTTTAAATTTAACAAATTAATTTAATTTTAAGACAGCTGACAGTTTCTTACGAAAAGCTTTAATAATCAAGATTGCATATATGTTCCCAATAAATAGTCAATACTAGAAAGTAATGTGAATCCACGGAACACAACATACTCGATTTAAAAAAAGTTGTGATGCACGTAATACAAGTGACGTGTAACTTCCTTCCATTAAATTAAGGCATTATTCTACAATGAGTACAACATAGCTACATGTTAGTTTAGTCACTAAAAGTTCCATTTTGGCGAAAACCTACATGATACATAGCTACATGATAGCTAACATTTTATCTTTCCTAACAGCCACAGAGTACAACAAAAATGTACAGCTAAAGCATTATATACATGTGTTTCCAGTAGCTCACCCTACTCCTACGTTTACTCCCATCCAAGGGCTCCATTAGTGTTTAAGCAATACTCTTCTAGTCTTCATAATGAGCTCAATGCAACTAACCTAGAATATACAAAAAGTGAGTCCGCAAGCATGGAGGCAAACCATCTGAACTAGGGGGCTCATGAATTGTCCTGAATGAGCTCAAGTTCCCTAGTGACACCACATCTATCTTCACTTGATCTCTACCAGCACAACCTAACCATGTGACATGGAATTTCAGATTTATTGCAAATATTAAGAAGTCATCCAGCTATTAATTCAAGCATGCCAAAAAGTTGAACAATGTTGACTGGAAACCATAAAAGGATAAATTTGATGAAAAAAAGAAAATATATACCGTGATGTTTGCCACAACCCACATATCACGAGTGACTATTAAAGAGGTGAATCAGGTGATACTCAATTTGTGGTTTCGAAATACTTTGCAAGAATCTTCGTACAAGAAAGAATAATTACTCTCATGTTTAATTCAAAACTTCACATAGCACTCTAGCGAATTCTAATTGCCTATTCAAATTGCTAAAAAAAACATGAGTAAATCAGTGACACTCACGATTGCCCACATCAACAGAATTCTCCTCGTTTTATGAAAAGCCAAGTTTTTGTTTCGTTGATGGCCACTACAAATGCCACTACTATGCCGTGGAACAACAATATTTACCTTAAATACGTCTTGATTTCTGCGGTGGAGGGTATCCTGGCATCCCCATTTGGTCTTTTCTTCTCAACTGTTCAAAAGGAAAACAGGAATATCACATCTACTGATCTACCTTAGAGAAAGGACAAAAAAGCTAATTCCCTGCCTTTTTCCCAATAAATACTAAACCTGTTGTTGTGGGACACCTCGTTGCATTGGGATGCCACCGGGATTCATACCCCCACCCATCCCTGCCTGAGATGTGAGATTATAAGCTTGCATTGCCTGATGAGGTATTCTCTGCATGCTACCAACATTCATTGGCCGAGGGACAGATCTATTCGATACATGACCACCAGGCATGCTGCCAGAAACTGCAGCTCCAGACGAAACCTAACTCAAAATTAAGTAATACATTTAAAAGCATGAAGTTGAAAAATGTTTATGCATGCATATGCTTGTGCACATGCAAGTATGTAAATACAAAACCAAAATTTATCAACGACTTTGTATGGGCATTTTATTTTTTTTAGCGGGGGCGCAGAAAGGCACTTAAATTTCCGAAAGTAAGCAGAATATCCATTAAGAGAAACCACTCAGTATAACAGGTTAACTAAGTCCTATAACATAACAAAATCATTGAACATTAACAATTATTAACTATATTTTCTGTGCAAAAACTCCTTTGAAGTTATATAAAATGGTCAAAAGACATGGGTTAGCCAAAGTAATTCCATCTATCCTTTATGTGAATAACACAACTGCTATATCGAATAACACATGGACAGTTGCTAAACTACTGAGGAGTATTACCTGTAGAATATATAAATGTTTTCCACATAAAGATGGTCAAGGACAAAGTTTAATCATATCCTTAGCTCAGATATGCCCTACTCAACGAAAATTCTAAATCTATTTGACTTTACAATATTAAGAGGGGGTTAATGATAAATTAAGTCTATGATTTCGGCTTAGAATGATATAGTTTCAATAGGATTTTATATCTTTGCATACCGGCTGTGAAGATTGCATGTTGGTTGTGCCTTCAAAATCTGTTGTTGTATCCACTGGACGTGTGGGATAATTCACAAATGTCTCTCCAGGTTGGCAGGGTACAAATGCACTGAGCATTGATTTCACAAACATCTAATTAAATACAATAAACGACTGCCAAAAACATGCTTAATGAAGACCACTACTTTCTTTTTATATATAGAACCCAAAAAGAACTATTTGACTATTGTTTATCTATAAACCTTCCAAACAATTTTTTAAATCAATGGAAAATAACCAATAGTTAAAGGAAAATGTTTTATCCAATCAAAACATAAGGAAAAAACCAAGCCAAAATAGAAAAAGGCCTTACTTCCGCCCAGGTACTGGTTCAATTTTGAAATACCTGGCAAACAAATCATAAGGATGCTTAAGAGAGAACACAACTGAAATATACAAAGAAATAATTATATAAACAATAAAGATAGACACATATATATTATAAAAATTAAGGTGTCTTTCCATCAAAAGTCACAGCGCACAGCCCCAACATAAAGAAATTTCAATTTGAAAGCAACAACCAATTTTAAGCTTTCTCAACCATACATCTAAGTCATATTGATGAAGTAAAACTGCATCAACTTCAAATCACAATTACCACCAAAATCAGTGATCCAGCAATGTTTGGCAAGATCTCACAACTTGGTATGTATGACAAAATGAAGTAGGCAAGTCAGTGTCACTAGCTATTATGAAACAATCAGTAGACTACCTCTATGAACACATGGCATGAAATATATCGAATACAACAATAAGATGGCAAGTTGGCAACCACATCATATAGTAAACCATCATAAGTATGATGTATCAAGAAAATAAAACCAACATGGAAAAAGTGTGGAATGTTGTCAAGATTTCAATAGACAGAACAACAAACCATTAACCAAAGAAATGTAAAATCATACTTTTTCATCACTAGGTATGCAGATTTCATGAAAGAACAAAGGAGAATAAAAGGAGTCTTACTCGTGCTCCAAAGCTTGGGCCGCTGTTATGCGCTTTCGTGGATCATATCTGCTCACAAATACACAAGCCAATAACCATTTAATGACCATTGATGAATGTGGTTTGTTATTTCAAACCATAACCGTTTTTCCATAACAGGTTTTGGTTTGATAAAAACCAGTTATAATTCTTAAAAAAACAGGGACAATAGGTAATGATGATGAATTTTGCAATAGTAAGTAACAATAATCACAAACCCATCCTTCACATGTTACCACTGGACTAGGAAACAAAATATTGTGACTTATTCAACCACCCATAGCAATATTAGAGAGGAAATATCACCACAAATCACAAGTATACAAGAGGGTACCACTCCACCCTGTGTTCAACTTAGCATCATATAAATGTTAAAAAGAAAAAATATGGTATCAATTTGTATGGGCATGGCAAAATCTCTCAGAAGCTTGGAAAGAAAAACTTACTCAAGCATCTTTGACAGGAGGTCAAATGCTGGACTTTTTGGAGATAGGTGTACAACACTATAGAGGCTAGTGTTGTCACTGTTTGCAAATAGCAGCAGAACAGATCCATTAATATAATGAAAAGAAAAATATTAGTTTCAAAGAAGAACAGGCAAGGAAAGGAAAAAAAACAAAGGACTAACACACAATAGTAATAGGTTTATCCTGCATATATTTGTATAAACACGTTAATAATGATCTTACTATTTGTGTGCTTGTATATGTTGTGTATCTTGCTGCCAATGGGGAAGATTTGCTAAGGAAGGCCACTTTTCTAATGTGGGATGGCCTGGCACAGTAACAATGTCCACTGATGTAGGTCTGGAATATCATCAAGAGAATGAACACCCCCCCGTAGGGAGAAAGAAAAATTGTAAGCAAATAAATTACCTAAAACCTTGAATATCTTGTCAAGTTGGTCAAGCTGCAAGTGGAACAACCGAACAAGGATTATTTTAAAACCAAAAAATGACAAGGCAATACTAATATAGAGGCTACATCTATAACATTAATCAAATGCAGAATCAGAAAGCTGTAAGTTATAGTATCAACTATCAAGTACCTGAAAGGGATTTGGTGTTGCTTTGACTTCTGCACCTTGAAATAGAGGCTTTAAGGTCAGCAACTCAGCAAAAATGCATCCCACAGCCCACATGTCTAAATGTCTATTTAAGGAAACATAACTGGACCAATTTCAGAATCAGACCATACATTACAGACACATTTATTTATTTTACTATACATGGCAGATAAGCCCATCTTTGGATTATGTGTACCACACTCCCAACATCCATGTAGGTTGATTCAAATTTTCAAAATTCAGTTACACCATGTCAACCTTTCTTGTAGATCCTTGATACTTTGACATCTCAGATTCATAGAAAGTCATAACTTATCCAAGAAACAACCTTAAGCCAAATTAGCAATAGCAGCGAAAGTACCAAGAATATCATCAAATATCAGTATATAGGTTAAAAGACTTGGAAAATACCTAAGATATTGACAAATACACACAATCATAACCACAAGTTAACTGTAATATTTTTTTTTTACTGGCACACTGGTTCAATTATTTGACTGGAAAATATTACAAATATATATATATATATATATAACTTAAATTAAAGGATACCAACAGCACTGGTATAATGTTTTGCTCCAAGAAGCAACTCAGGAGCACGATACCAAATAGTTACAACAACCTGCATGTTAGTATATTATAAATTAAAGATTGAACCATCAAACATGAAGAACTAAAATGTGATACAAGTGCACAGCTAACTGAAGGTTAATGATGATAACAACTAACATGAGCAGAATAAAAAAAAAAAAAAAGGTTGCCAGCAGGCTTGACAGTTCAGTGCACTAAACTCAAAATGAACAACTCAATACGCTCCTACAGCCAGTATTATATGATTACCCAGATTTTGTCTTCTTAAATATTAACATATTTGTGAGAATAATTGCTCAAATATGCAGATGATAGATACAATACAGGTGGATAACAATTAAAAAAGTTCTCATACCCCATTATCAGATAATGGCTTCAAAGGTGCTTGATATATCCTTGCAAGTCCAAAGTCAGCAATTTTAACAACTCCATGTTCCTCCCCTTCACCCATAACCTGTTTATAGAAAGTTCGTTAAAGAAACAAGCACACTAATCAAAAGTGGACAAATAAATTTGAATCCAATTATAGCAGTTTAATAACTAATCATATAGTGAAAAATCCTACCAATATATTTGATGGCTTTAAGTCCCGATGTATTATCCAATTACTACAGGAAAAAATATAATATAATATAATAAGTCAACATATAAACAGAAAAAGAAAAGAAAAGGAACCAACATCAGTTTCAAAACAAAAAAGACTCACCTGTGTAGATAGTTTAGTCCATTGAGTAACTGCCAGAGTAACGATTTAACAGTATACTGGTTAATGGATTGGTTTACTTTGTCCCTATGATGTCTTATTATTTCCTGCCATTCAAGATTGCAACATTACACCCAAATAATTAGAACAAGCAATCCGTTGCTACCTATATATGTCTCTTCCTAAAGAAAATTCACAACATTTTACGAGACACAGAATCAAAATTTTTACAATAGCATAAAGTCCATTTCAAAGATGCAACACCACAAACAACAACAACAACCAAAAGTTTATCTCTCTAGGTGGGAATCTCAAAAGGCAACGTTAAACAAAATCCCCTTAAAAATTCAGTTATCAGAAAGTAAACAGTTTCTCGGGAAACATTCTGATGAACTACAAAAGAAAACAACTTCAACTTGAACTAAAGTGACTAATAGCTTGTCTAGATACAAGCTTAGAAGTACTTTTTAGAGCTTCTCTACTGGAAAATATTTTTTATTTTCAGCGGAGAAACTCCAATAAAACGCTTCTAGTTTGTATCCAATCACACGCCATGCGAATAGTTTCACGATCATATATACTCACGTAGAGGTCATGTTCCGCGTAATCAAAAGCTAGATAAAGAGACATGTCCACATGATTGATGTGAACATTCACAAGCTTCACCACATTCTCGTGCGTTATCTCCCTCAGTAACTGCAGCACAAAACGAAATTCACTCAAAACCAATCCAAACCACCAAACCGTGTAATTCAACTTTTAAAAAAAGGCCTCCGCTGGCGCAAGGCTTCCAAACACTAAAAACGACGGAGAACAAACAAAAGAAACCGCAATTTATTCGGAAATTCGAAATTAAAAAATTCCGCCAATCTAAGCTCGTTCGCTTCCGAATTTGAGATGTAAACACCATGATTTCACGGATGGCGGTGGGAGAGACACCGTCGCCGTCTTTGGATTGCTTGAATTTTTTGATAGCGATGGATTTTCCGCGATTGGTAGAAGACTTGATGCGAGCGAGGAAGACGAGACCGTAGGTGCCTTCGCCAATCTTTCCGATCAGATCGTACTGTTGCAGCCACTCCGGCTTGTTGCTGTTCGACCGGTTGCTTCCACCGCCGTCTCCCATCGTTCTATGCTGTGCGTTTCGAGCACGATCTCGGTCTAAACCTTAAGGGCCTGTTTGGACGCAACATTTCGACAAGTAAAGTGCTTTTTTCTAATACTAACTTTGTTGCTTAACTCGCTTTTCAGATCCTATTGTGCATGCCAAATTTGGGAACGGCACCAATTTTTTTAAATATTGTCTCACAATTTTTTAACCATATAAATATGAAAATTTGTCTTTTCACTTTTTTAATGTATGAAATTCAAAAGTAATAAGACCATTACTTTAAAATAAAAATGGATTGAATTAAATTCAATTTTTATCCAAATACATATATAATTATGGAGATACAAAATTTGTTAAAAAAATTAAAATATAATAAATATAAATAATGACATAAAATAATAATTTAACATAATTATTTAAATATAAAATATAAAAATAAAAATAATTTATTAGATTTTATGAATTATAAACACACTTATGATTAAATTATAAAAATATAAAAATAAATAATTCAATTATAATTTTTATTTAAAGAACTAATGATATATTGAATCATATTTATTTGTAAACCAGAAGTTATAAATACAATAATACAATAATTATAACAAAATGGAGCAAGTACATTTCTATCAGTATGTCACGCAACCTAACTTGTTATTTGTTAGCATAAGGAAGGAGTGAAGGACAAGTTGTTTCAGCTTTCTTCTATTGTCCAAATTTCTTGGAGTAATAAGCAAACTTTTGTTGTTCTGTCAGTTTGTCTTGTCTATTTCCATATTAAAATAATTAAAGTATGAGAAATCATTATAAACTAATGTATCAAACGAATTGAATCTCAGCTGCCAACATAAGAAGTGATACTAAATGGCAGAAACTTAAATTAATTCTAATAGTGTTCCTCTAAAATTTGGGAAAAAGATGGCAATATAGTCACCCCACAGCAAAGAAGGTTGTAAATTGCATATATGAAATAGTGGTTCTAGTACCCAAAAGATAAAATCGTAGCATACACATGAAGGGAGGAAAAATGTCCCTACATAAAACTACTTCCACATGAAAACTTTTTGTTCTAGAAGATGTTATAGAAAATAATTAAAAACTAGATCATAATAATATGACTTGTTAAAATAAGTTATCTGTACTAAAGATTAAAAAAAGCAAATTACACCTCAAAACAAAAGGGGGTGCTTGGGATTATGGAGGTTAACAGAATGTTCAATAAAAAATAATTACACTTTTTTACATCAATTGTAATTTTAGTTTATATAGAAACTATTTCCCATTTCACATAGAAGAATTTATATTGGTCATAGAACCAATGTAAAATCTTTATTTTAATGATGTTAACTGTCCTTGCTGCATTAATATTATTTTATATTGATACTTGTATTTTTTTTCTTCTTAATTTAAAAGCTGTTTTAAGTTATAAATGATATTTTTTTTTTTATATATTTTGTAATTTGTAATTGCATTTGTCATGTTATTAGGTTATGAGAATTGGAACAAAGAAGGAAAATGAAAAGTTCTTAAAATTAATTTATCTATTTTTATATTTATTATTAATTAAAAATATATGTTATGTTTATCTTTAAGATTTTTTTTAGATTTTTGTTTGTATTAGTTCATCTCTATTAAGAAAAATATAAGTTTTAAGAAAGGTTATGCTAATTTACTATGTTTTTAATATAAATCAAAAAATTATATCATGTAGTGAACAATAAGGTACATAAGAATAAATTTTAAATTTTAAAGTAAATTAAAGTTTACAAGAGTTAAAATATATTAAAATAATAAGATATAATTTAGATAATGAAATCATTAAAAAAACTAGTATTAATCTCACCACATTGATTCTATAAATAAAGATATATATATATATATATATATATATATATATATTCCACAAGTCAGATGATTATTATATATAAATAAATTAAATTATATATAAATAAATATTATTGTACTGTTTGACTCTCTAACCAACTAATAGGTTGATTTGAGACTTTTTATGTCCTTCACGCTCAAGTCTGAAGGACTATGTACCTTCTAGATTTTCAATTGAGTGAACTAACCAAATAAATGTTCTATGTCCCATTAACAATTAAGTATGAAGGATTTAGGGTTTAAGGTTTAGGGTCATATATCTTCCAATTTCTCATTCTACCAAACAAGCTGAATTTAAGATTATTCACAAGTTTACTACTAAGTTGATTTCCTAAGATTACTGAATAAATCTTTGAAATATACAATGATTTTATTTCATATAACGAGCCTATAAATTGGAATAATTATATATTTTGATATATAACTTATATTAATTTAAAATTTATATTAATAAATTTTTAAATATATAAATTATATTTTATATTTGTTAAATAATTCATATTGTAATACAAGGTTATTTTTAATTATTTATAATTTATTTTAAAATTGTTAAATTTAATTTAGAAATGTATATGATAAATACAAATTAAAATAGATAACAAATTAAAAAAAGACTTCTAAAAACCGTTGATTGAAGTAAAGTGCCTAAAAGAGGCTCTGTTGAAAAATAAGCTTATAATTATTTTTTTAGTAAATAATTACTTTAGATATTAAAAAGTCCAACACATCACATTTGTTTATGAAGTATGAAAATTTGATGAGAAAAAAGGGAAAGATGATAGAAGGTTAGTATGGGTTAGTTGGGAAAAGGTGTGTTGTTCTAAGCTAGCAGGAGGTTCATAATAAAAAACTTGGATATATTCAGCAAAGCTCTCTTGAGGAAATAGAAGTAAAGGATGTTGAATGAACAAAATAACATGATTAGGGTCTTGAAAGCAGAATATGGTGAATGGAAGACTGGAGGTAAAAATTTTTAAGAAGGGGTTAGTTTGGTGTTGGGGAGGGTGTCTAGGAATGATGACTACGAGAATTGGTTTGAAAAGAAAATAGAATGAAAAATTTGGATGAGAAAGATATGAAGTTTTGGGAGGATTGGGTACAAGGGAAAAATTAAGTTCAAAATTCACTTAGATTATATGAGATCTCAAAACAACAAGATTGCAAAGTAAGAGAGATTGAAAAAAAGTTATGGTAGGTTTGGCAATGGGGCTTTAAATGGAGGAGCAACCGGATTTTTTTTTTTTAGGTTCGTTCCTGGAGTATCCACTGCCGACAGCAGTGACTAATCTCCTCGTTACGTTGGAGGCACCTCAAAAGGTGGGATAGCTGGCCCCAAGATTTAACGCGGCTGCATACACAAGACAGGATTCGAATCTCTGACCTTGCTTAAGCGTGGATCAACCCTTACCGCTGAACCACACGCTTGAGGTTGGAACAACCAGATTGAGTGAGAGAAATAGTTGTTGTAAGAATTTATGCAAAGAAATAAATTCAATAAAGTAAAAAAAAGATAACACATTGTTATATATTTGAAAAGGGAACAACATCAGTGTATACTCAGTAAAAGATACATATATTTGGTTACATGGATAGGAGAGTTTTAGGGAAACATCATTTTACAGATAATTTTGGGAATATTTATATCTTCAAATGTATCAACCTTTGTTTGGAAGATGTCACTTGATAGAATATAGAAGAATAAATCTAAAGAAAATAAATAGTGCTGGATATATAACAAAGATAATTCATGTATTTTTTGTAAGGGGGAAACTGTAAACCACCAAATGTTCTCATGTTTGTTCTCTTCATATGCATGGAAATAATGCTACTAGTGGCTTGCAGTTCAAGTGGTAATGTTTATTGACATCATGAGTCCCTTACAACATAGTTTTGATCTATCTGGAAAGAAAAAAAAAAGAGGTTTGGGGAACAATATGATTTATTGTAGTCTAGAGACTCTAGATTATATGGTTGGACAAAAATAATATAATTATTAAAGACAAACTTATAAATGTGGAGCATATTTTCAACCTAATGAAATTCAGATATTTTTAATGATTAAATGTAAAAGTGATATTTTTCTTTTCATTGTATAAATGGTTAATAAATCTTATGATTTTACTTTTTTATTGATAAAAATGAAAATTTTAAATAAGTTCATGAGATTTTTAATTGTTTCATTTAAATCTCTAAATTTATTCATTTACTGCTATTTTTTTTTATCCTTAAATATATATAAATATTACCACTTAATTAACACTTTTTTCCTTAAATTTTTTGACTGATATTTGTTTAGAATTTTTAGTTTTAATGACTAATGACAAAAAAAAATATTTTTTTGGCACTAAAATTGTAGATTATTTCAAGTTTAGAAATTTTCAATTATTTCAAGTTTCAAAATTTGTTTTTATTTAATATTTTACTATTTGTATTAGATTAAATCGATTTATTACCATTCTATCTTATTTCTTGATATGCATTAGGCTGGTCGCACTTCATCTTGTCATGAACTGTGTTAGACATGAAAATTTCCCTCTACATGACTGGTTTGGTGCACCTACTGAAAGAAAGAAAGGAAAAAATAAAAATTAATGAACTGAATCTTGAGGTAGAGTAATTTATTTTCCTTATCCGAAAAAAGGGCTTGCATGGGTATATATTCTTACCAAAACCACTTGGTACTAACAATATCTTCCTGATAAGTTGTCTTGGTAAAATCTAAAATAATAGTGTAGAAGTATATGAGGATTCTGACAAGAAAACAAAAGTAAATTCTCTGCAAAATAAGATCAAGACATGTACTACATGACCAACTGTCACTTGGGACAAAGCCATTACACCCAGCAAGCAACAATATCCAATTTACTAATACCACGGCCCTACAGTAAGTCGAACTAATTCATGCTATGTCTGTAGTACATTTAATCGCATTAACTATAAAAAATAAATCACTCAAGCAAGGTCTCAATCCGAACAATGGAGATAAAAAAATAGATAGATAGAAAAATGTGGGTAGATCTTAGAAGAGGTTTCACTAAAATAACTAGTCAGACTTTTTATATAGATTAATTATCAATAATATTGATAGATATTTAGTATTAATAATATATGAATAAAATATTAAAAAAATAATTTTAGAAAAATTAAGACTAATGACAGACATTCTAACAGCAAAAATTCATTACTACAACAAAATTTATTATTAGTGACAATTATTTAACGGCAATAAATTGATTGTCTCTATTTCATTATTTAATAAAAATATTAATGACTAATATATAATGGTCACTAAAAATATATTTACATTACACCAAAATTTATTATTAATGACAATTATTTATTAGTGAAAACTTAGGTCCCACATCGACTAGAAATAAGATAATCGAAGAGTATATAAGTAAATGATAACTCTCATTTTATGAGTTTGTTTTATAGGGTTGAGTTGGACCTATAACTTATTATTCTAAGTTGATATCAAATTACTCACCATTACTAAACTCAATAGTGCTAATTAAAAATTATGAATCATTTCTTAAACATTTAGTGACAATAGCAAAAGATATTAAATGCCACAAAAACTTTTACATTTTTGCTGACCATTATAAGGGTTTTTACCAGCATATAGAATAATTGTCGTTAAATATTTTAGCGACACTGTATACAATGATTAATGAGAAAATGCCGGCAAAAGATTTTGTAACAACTTTTATTGCCATTAAAAATCATATTAAATGTCACTAAAATCTTATTTTGTTGTAGTGGAAAAATACATGAAAACAACAAATTAAGGTTTATTGAAGAACAAGCAAACAAGGTTTTACACTATTAAAAAATAAATAAATTTAAGTATACATATACTTCATTGATATATGGAGCTTTTAAATAATGATCAAAAATAAATTTTAAAAAATTTAAATTTAAAATAGACAATATCATGTTAATGTAAAATTATATGTAAATATCCTAGTAAACAATAACATATCATACTTCTCTTAACAATATATATATATATATATATATATATATATATATATATATATATATATATTAACAAACAAATAAAAAAAAAAACACTCTTATTAGTGAGATAATTTTATAAGATTGAGTTAAGTGAAATTTTACTCTCTAATATACATTATTAAAAAGTTTAATTATGTTTCTCTTTTTTCCCCCTTTTCTTTTCTCTTAATTATAAAATTTGCTTTACAATGTGCAAATAACATTTCTCTAATCTATCTACACAAGCAGACTTTTATAAAAAAATAAAAAAAAAAAACATTGGTAGCTATGAAGCTTTTGAGCCCAGGGATGTTCCAGAAGTCAAAACAAGTCTTGTCTTGTTCATTTAGTGTTAGACTCTCGACAAATGTATCAATTGTATAGTAAATGAATAGAAGCTTAAGTATTGAATCCATATATATTTACACTATAATTAATTAATTTAATTCAATATTAATTAGGGAAAAATGACAATTCTATTTAAAGAATGCACTAAAGATTAAAAAATATATATATATTTTTAAGTTTCTTGAATAATAAAGAGATTGAAAAGATAATTAATAATTTATAATAAAAGATGTCAAAGTTGATTTCACTAGCCTTCCTCACACATATCATTCTTAATTATTATCTAATTTTAGTAATTATTAAGTTAATTCAAAAAAATATTTTAATCTTAATTTTTTAAGTGAGAAATTTTAAGTAGTTTAAGAAAAATTTCAATTTTCTGATAAAGTTTATTAAGCAACCTGCATTAAGATTAAAGGTTTAAAGTGTTGATTAATAAGACTTATCATATTCCTAGTGATAAGCTTTAATAGTATTATTTTTCAAATCATATTTTCAAAAAGGCTTCTCAACCTCAATTAAATTTATGCGATCATGCATTGAGTAATCAAGTCAAAATAAGACTTTTTAAATGTGTGTTTTTTTTTTCCAATTTAACTTGTGATGTTCACTCATTCATAACAACTAATTGACTCGCTTAAACAAGTAAGATGACTTATCATTATTATATTAGCTTGTTAAAAGCGTTCAAATGACTCATTTGAACGAACTCTTTATAGTATTTCAAGAGTGTCTTTTGAGTTGATTTGTTCAAAGTGCTCATATGACTCATTTCAAGAAAACATGAAGTCACTTAGGGTGCACTTCCCTCTCACTCTGAATCAGTACTCATGTTAAACATCTTTGAGATTAGTTCCTTCCTAAGTGTATCTCAAAATTAGCAAAAAGAAAAACTATAAAAATACCTAAAACTAAAAAATAATTCTACTAATAAATGGAATAAAAATAAAATACCAATTTTTGACAAAAATAAGACTAAAACATAAGATATGTTAAATAGTTGTCTAAATTTAAAAAAAAAATAGACATATTTGATAATTAATTATCAATTAGGATATATGGATAATTTTTTTAAAAGCACTTATAAGATTAAAAAATTATTAAAAAAATAATTCTTTTATAAGTTAAAATTTGTCTATACTTATATAAAAAAATAATTTTTTTTTAGAGAGAAGTCATTTTTTTCTTCTTCTATTTTTCTCTTATAGATACTTTCAACAAATTTGTGTAAACAGATATTTGCTTGGTCTTTCGTGAATATAATTATAATCGCAAATTAGGTTTTGTCACTTTATTAGTTCCTTCACCCCTTCATCTTTTCTGGTGTAGTCTTCCTCATTGGTCGCTAACATCAAGTAATCATTCAAGAAAAAACCTCACTAAATAGTAAATAGACAAAAGCAACCCCAAGCGTGTGGTTCAGCGGTATGATCCACGCTTAAGTAAGGTCAGGGGTTCGAATCATGCCTTGTGTATGCAGCCGCGTTAAATCTTGGGGCCAGCTATCCCATCCTTTGAGGTGCCTCCAACCTAGCGAGGAGATTAATCACTGTTGTCGGCGGTGGATACTCCAGGGACGAACAAAAAAAAAATAGACAAAAGCCTAAAAAAAAAATAGACAAAAGCCTAAAATTGGGTAGAGAACATTATCACCCCTTGGGTGGCAGAAGAGAATCAATAGACATCGAAAACGATACATGTCAAGTGTAACTAACACCCCCAACAAAAAATACCAAATTCACAACATGATCATGGGGTCCTATACTAAGGAGGTCATGAAAATCATGATGATCTAAAAGCAGATACATACATATATACCAAGGACTTTGTGGTTGCAATAGTATGGATCATGTCAACACCTAATTCTTCTAGGTTTGGTTTATGCAAATCAGTAAGTTGTAATTTGTAGGTATATATGAATATGATAGTATATGAAAGTTTCACTGAAATCAGGAAAAGGAGGTGGACGTGGAAATAACTTCAACAAAATATATATATATATATATATATATATATATATATATATATATATATATATATATAATTTGTTTGAATATAAGTTAAAAGTATTTTTAAAACTTCTCTATTAATTTTTTTATTATAAAAAACTCTAAAAAATACTTAACTTATATTTATTTTTAAACATAATTATAGTAGATTTTAGAGTGTCTATTCTTTCTCAATGGGGGTAACATCGCTTTTCGATAAGCAAGAGACGCAAATAAAGAGATGTTCCTTGGTTGAGACTCAGGCTCATTGTAAATAATAACGTTCTTTTTAAATCTTATATCAGAAATATTTTCCTCAACATACCACCACGATTCTGTCAAAAAATGTATTTAATATTTTTAATTAATACTTATTTAAGGAAAATACGATATTGAACAACTTATATTTTTCCTGTGTTTTGTGGTAGGTATTTGTAGGGCCCGCTAGTCCACCTGTTCCTCCACCATAGTATGATATTATCCGCTTTGGGCCCAAGCCCGCACGGTTTTAAGCCCGCACGGTTTTGTTTTTGGGCTCCTTCCCAAAAGGCCTCAAACTATGTGGAATGGTGGACACTTATAAACTAGCCAATGTTCCTTCATTTTACCGATGTGGGACTTGGGATGAATCCCAACAGTATTATTTTGAGTTATATCTAATTTTGATCTCTTTCTTTTATATTTGCTAGAATTTCTCTTATTACATGCGACTTTTTCTGCGAATTTTTCATAAAAATTTGCAGGAAACGTTGTTCTTGCAAATTTTTCTGTGAAATTTTATCTGCAGGTAATACCTTCGTGAATAATATTTTTTTGCGAATTTTAAAATTCGCAGGAAATTTTCCTGCGAAATTTCTTGTGAAAAAAATTCGTAAGAAAGTTTCCTGCGATTTTTTCGCAAGAAATTTTGCAGGAATATTTTTTACGAAAAAAATTAAATAAATTACTATAAATTTATCAATAATTTTTTAATTTTCAAATGCTCATAATGAATTCATCCGAAACATTTGTTTCCATGCCTCTAACATGTGATACATAATCTTTTAAATTCTAAGATTGTAGATTATAAGCGTAACACTCAACCATATAAATCAACTTGTAAAATAAGTGTTGCCCCAACTTATATACTCTTTAATTGTTTTACTTTCACTCGATGTGAGACTTGAAATTTTTTTAAAATATTAAACTTATAAATTTAAATATTTATTTTTTTATTTTTCCTGCGGATTAAAATTTGCAAGAAAATTCGCAGGAAAAGTTACCTGCAAATTTTTTCTACCATTTAGTAATCAATACTTGTGAGTTTATTTTTTCAAGAAAATCTGCAAGAAACAAAATAAAATTCTTACAATATTTTTTGTAAATTTTTATCATAGAAAAAAATTCTATGATTATTAAAATTGTAGCAAAATTTGTAAGAAATATCTAAATTATTTTTTGCAAATAAATTTGCAAAAAAATTCTTCGAATATTTTTTTACTTTAATAAGCTGCATGTGATCAATATCTTCCATAGTACACTATAAATCTATAATTACGAATGCCTTGTTGACAAAACAATTTTAGTTGAACACTCTATAATTATATATGCGTGGTTGACTAGGCAATTTTAGCTGTATAATTAAATGCAAATTCTGACTAAATTTAACGAGACAATTATAGGAGGAAAAGTCGTCATAATTTAACAATTTTATTACATCTTTCTTGTATATACACCTTTCATAATAACATGCATGTTGCAAGTTTTTAATGCCCCTTCAGTTTATAACAACAATGCCATTGAAAGGGAATAAAATAATATGCTTGCTTAAATCTCATCCATCTCAACCTACCTACTATTTTGTACCTACTTGATCATCATTGAAGTATTTTTATACAGACAACACACAAGGCCGTAGCTGAAAAAGAAAAATGGTAGCACTTTTATTAACAAAACTCAATAATGGTTTGCTTTTCTTTTACACTATGATACTGCTAGTAGTTGAATCATAATATACAACTACTCACTCCCACGAAAACCATGGCATGTCATAATCATGAAAGTTGTTTGAACTTTTCTCACGTATCTGCAAAACTTACTGGTCTTTCACTCTTTCATGCAAACTCAAAGGAATGAAAGCTTAGTTTGTAGCAAGAGAAATAGTACAAAGACAAGGTCATGTGAGGCAGCGTTTTCAGTGGACCACTATAAATGTTGAAACAACTCGGATAGTAAATTGCATTAACTTTGGTGGTGCGTGTTACGATGAAAAATAATAAAATAAACAGATAGTAACAGAAGGAACCTCGTAATCATACAGAATGGAGTGCCAGAAGCAGGCTCTACCGAATTAGCAACATTCAACCTGCACACTCCACCCAGCTACAAGATACAGAATCCTTTTACTAGACACAAATAATACTGTTCTTTAAATAGATCAAAACAAGATAAAGCAGCAGCTCATTAACTCCCGCTGTAATTTGTATTTATTATAGATTATAATCTTTTACCCTAGAAGCATTCATAATAATAATAAAAATTAAATTTTACTTTTTCTTTCTCATGTATTACAGTTTTATGAATTTTATCATTAAAATTTTAAAATTGCATATTTTATCACAAATTTTAAAATGTCTTACACTTTGTTATCTTGTTAGTTGGTCATTTGACATTATTAATTAATTACTGACATGACACGATAATTACTAATGTGATATTTTGATCATGACTTTATATATTATGTTACATTTATATATCAAATTAATCGTTAATGTGATTTATAATTGTCAAAATGTCACATTATAAGTTAACATGATAATATCATTCACAATAGGTTTATCTTAAAGATGTATTTTATTATTTTCTTTGGATTTCACATTATATCAAATTTTATTAATTTATAAACAACTCACTAAACCCCAAGCGTGTGGTTCAGCGGTAGAGGTTGATCCACGTTTAAGCAAGGTCAGGGGTTCGAATCCTGCCTTGTGTATGCAGCCGCGTTAAATCTTGGGGCCAACTATCCCACCCTTTGAGGTGTCTCCAACGTAGCGAGGAGATTAGTCACTGCTGTCGGCCCTGGATACTCCAGGAACGAACCTAAAAAAAAAATAACTCACTACACTTTTATTCTAATAGTAAAATTTTAAGCAACTCAAAAGATTTCACATCTTTATAATTTTTGTTTTTATGTTTACCAAGATTGAAATAACTTTTTATTATAAATAACTGCTAACAATGGAAATAGGCCAACCTTAAATAGAAGTTAATGGTTTAGCCTTTTTAAAGTCTAACATGATCTGACATCTTTAATAAAAATATCATGTTTAGATTTTTAAAAAAAATTATTTATTTAAAAATATTAAGCTTAAGTTTATAAAAAAAAATTATTAGACCTGATAGACTAACCTATTTAATTATATAATATAATATAAAATTAATATTTATATATTATTAATAATATTAATAAATAAATAATTATATTAGTATTAAACTGACTATATTAAATAATTGACATTTTTTTAAATTACTAAATTATTCTATAGTTAAACCATTAATTTGAATGAGTATTATCATAGCTATTTTAATTTTTAAAAATAAGAATTGATTATTGAAAGTATGTCAAATGAGATAATTTAAATAATTGTTTTTTTTAATAAAATTAACCTCTTTCATCATAACACGTGCATGAGTGTACATGTATATAAGTTGTCCTTTAACACAAAATAATGTCATTTATTCTCTCTTTGTGACATTGTATATATACTCGACACTCTGAAATCATCTCATATAAAATAAGTATTTTTTCAATTTATAAATTATTATCATAATTATTTAATTTATTAAAATATGAGTAAGTTATTTAGAATATACCAAATTAAAAATAGAAAATATTTTAAATATTTTTTATATGATTTTTTTTATTATAGACTTATAGACTTATGACATATGTGTGAGTGTATACCAACATATGTGGTACACACAAATTGTTTCTTTAATATAAAATGATTCATTTTTTCCCCTCTTTGGAACATTGTATATATTTAAATTTTAAAATTTTAATAATATTGAGTAAAGTATATTTTATTACGTAAAATAAAAAATAATTTGTAATGACATATTTAAAAATAAATTTGTTAATTTTTAAAAAATTAAAATTTATTGATCTAATTAACATTATTAATATAAAATATATTTTTAAATATGTTAATAGGTCAGGTCAGATTTTAAAAAGATCAGACTATGCCTATAAAAAAAAGTCTATAATAAATAATATGTTAGGCCTAAATTTTGATTTTGTAAAATAAACATAATCTATATATTCAAAGTCTCATTTGACCTAACCTTTTCTCATCCTAATAACCATGTGACACCTATATTCTCTTTGATGTGAAAAAAAGTTAAAATATAATTGTTGAAATTTAAAATATGTGGATGTTCTAAAAAAATGTAAAATTATGAAAATTAAGTAAAAATGTACAACTTAAAAATTTGGTGAAAAAATTCATGAAATACCGGACAAAAGTGCAGCTAGGCTTAAAAACAAATTAGTTTAATTATATTTGGACCTTCTTGATTGGTAAAATTTTTCTTAATTCTTTTTCACGAATTTAATAATTGCTGACACGTCACTTTTTTACACTGTCATTTCAATTCTTCAACACATTCATGATGTGGTACACTTGTGTATTGTCGGGATAGTGTTTCTGTTATATACAATTAAAATAATGGAAGGATAAAATTCTCAAAAATAATAAAATTACTAAATTGAAGTAGAGAACCAAGAGTAGAATTAGCCCATGAAAATTCTAGCTGTGGAAGTCAATCTGACCTTGTAATGTGTAAATAAGGAAAAAAGGGGTTAGATTGGTATTTCCGTATAATTCAGGTGGAAATTTTCCAAAGTGTGCTTTTCATGCAAAAGTAGTTGAGTTTTTCATACCAATTCTCAAAGGGAAACCAAAATTGTCATGAGGGGGTGTTTTACACTTTTACTATCATTAATTCTACCATTTTCACGCAAACCACTTGGGTTACTAGTTTTCATACCAGATTCTATCCATCAACGTGACAGTTAAGAATGCATGGTTAAAAGCACATTGAACTACTATCTCATTCCTCTAGCAATCTCCGCCAAAGTTTTCCTATAATTAGTTACCAACTGCTATTCTTCTGACATCTTACTCTCTCTTTTCTTTCTGTCCAACACCAAATATCACTCTTTCTTTGCTAATGGAGTTCTTGAAACGAAAGGGTGTGGTTTACACCCCCGTCAAGGATGTGGACTTAGGCCCCTATAGCACTGAATTCTACCTCCAAGCCAATGTCAAAGGTTCACCATGCATTGTCTTTTTTTTTCTTTCTTTTCTAGCTTCTTGATGTCTTATTCTTTTGAGAGTAGAGTATCACTGTATCAGATGTTTAGAACCGGTCTGCATGTGATGCGTTTTGACTTTTAAGTTTTAACAATGACATATATTTCTTTTTTTGAGCTTTTAATGTCCTTGATTTCTTAAGTTGAGTTTTTGATATGAAGTCTTAATCATGATGGATGAAAGTCATGCACATCCACAAAATGCTGATGTCTTTTCCATCACAGCTCCACGCATGACTGGTCTTTTGGTCAAGATTTTCACCTTTTTGTTGGAGTTTCCAATACTTGGAACCTTGCTACTGTTCATATTGAAGGGAAACAATCTTATTCACCGGGTATGATCCTGTTCCATGTCTCCATGATATTCCATTTCATGAAGTTCTGTTCCAGTAAAGATTGAATTCCATACCCTCTTTTTAAACTTTTGAGTCTAATTTATATTATATATATATATTCTCTAGAACATCTGTAAGAAAGTGTTTTTCTTTTATTTCCATTTTCCACAGCTTATCACAAATGCAGAGTTCGAGGAATCGCCTCTCTTTGTTCCCTTGCATGATTTTGAAGGTTTGAGAGAGCATATGGACTTGAAATTTGATTGCAAAATTTTGGCCTTGGTTGCCTTAAGAGAAAGTGGATCATGATTTCTGTTTATTCTTTCAGACATTGAAGAAAAAGAAGTCAAATGCTTAGATTCTTCTTTATCTCCACCGGAAAAAGTTCATCTTGCACTAGATTGCTTGCCTAAAACTTCAGAAGAAACACTTGATGATGGAACCAATTCTCCATTCTGTCGCTGGACAATAATGGATTATGCTAAAGCTTACTGCTCAGGAGACATAACACCAATCATGGTATTTTCATCTTTTAATATTCTTTTGTCTTGTTGCCATCATGTCATTACTGTGTTCACTCAATCAACACTTTGCATGCATGAAGTTCACTCAAGTCCTTTACATTTCTAATGGTTTTGACTTATGAATTTTGGTGTACTAATCCGTTCATTAACTTCCATGTTCACAGGTTGCAGAACGATTTATTGCTGCTATTGATGAATCCACAAAACCCGCACTCCAAATGGGATTCTTTATTCACTATAGTGCTGATGATATACTAAGGCAAGCAACTGAATCAACTCTTCGTTATCAAAGAGGTAATTCACAGCAACTCAAGTTTCAATTCAATATCAGAAGACTGTTGGGGGCATTTTTTTACTTGTTTGAAGGGATATTTATATCTAGAGAAGAGAGTTATAACTTGTTATTTTTATAAGGTTATTTTATACATAATTTCACAATGGTGAGATATTGTCCGCTTTGGATCTAAGTTTTCACGGTTTTACTTTTATTTATATCATTGGAATATGTGTACCTTTTTTTTCCTTGTTGGTCAACGAATTCAAAGAAGAGAGGGTTATTTCACACACAACTCCACAATGGTAGGATTATAACTTGACACAACTCCACAACGATAGGATTATAACTTGGTTATTTTTATATAGGATTATTTCACACACAAGTCCATAATAGTGAGATTTTGTCTGCTTCGAATCTAAGCTCTCGATTTTATTTTTGGTTATCACCCAAAAAATTACATAGTTATTGGAGTATGTCTATGTTTTATAAATTATTATTTCTTCTCTTGTTTTATTGATGTGAAATCTTATTTGTATCCTAACAAAGACTTTCTTCGGTCTTTAAATGATTTCATATGATAGGGTGGTTATTATTGAAATATATAATTATGAATACTCATGCTTTCTGCATCCAGAAGTAAGATGAATGCTACTTAGTACTTACCTTTTCCCTGCCCCACTTCTGCTTACACCCCTGCTAATGGTACAAATCTCGTGAATACTATATTCTAATATTGGAGGCCAGGAAATAATAATTTAACAATTGAAGTAGTAAAGAAATCTAATAACTGTGACACTTATTCTTTATGGTTTATCCTAAATTATGTTCAGATACTCATTTGATGCAATACTATTTTGCAGGGGAACCTATCTCCGTGCTAGATGGAGTTCCTGTTGCTATCAAGGATGAGATAGATTGTTTGCCATATCCAACAACAGGTAGTGTAAAGTGTCACTCTTCTCTCCGAGGTGTCTTCTATTCAAATGATTAAGCTGCTGATTTCATGATTCACTTAAGCTTCTAAAAATGCTGTCCTCAAGGAGGTACAACATGGCTGCACAAAGAAAGGCCTTGTCAAGATGACGCCTGCTGCGTTAAGCGTCTAAGATTATGCGGCGCCATACTTGTTGGGAAAACCAATATGCATGAACTTGGGTCTGGAACCAGTGGAATAAATCCACATTATGGGTAAGAGCATCATTTGTTATAATACATATTATGTTACATCTTTGGTATACTGTCTTCAGAATTAAGTATCAATGAATGTACATTGAACTAGTTGGTGACAAGGGAAAATTGTTTATTTATTTGTAGGCCAGCTAGAAACCCGTATGATACAAATAAGATTGCAGGAGGCTCTTCTAGTGGATCTGCTTCTCTGGTGTCTGCTGGACTGTGTCCTGTTGCCCTTGGTGTTGATGGGGGAGGTATTTGATTTATATCTGTACATGAAAGACCAGACAAATCAGCATTCATTATTGCTTAGTTGCATTGAACATGTATATGAATTTTCTAGGTAAATCTATTTCAGTAGTGCATGAATACTAAGAGTAAACACAATAGAAAAGTTGGTGAATTACTATGATGTTTGCTCATCTATTCAGGATCTGTAAGAATGCCAGCAGCTCTTTGTGGTGTTGTTGGTCTAAAACCAACTTTTGAACGTATACCTCATGATGGGTAGGTATTCCTTTTTGTTTAAACATGTTTAAATACTTGGAGGTTGTAATGACTTAGGAGAATGATCTTCATTCTTCTACTACATCCAGAGTTCTTCCCCTAAACTGGACAGTTGGGATGGTTGGAATACTAGCAGGCACTGTGGAGGATGCATTGATTGCGTTAGTACTCTTTGCAATGATATTCTTTCTTCAAGGAAGTTTTAAGATAGGTTTTACAGCATTTACTTTTTCACTGTTTACAGTTATGCAGCTATCAGTGGAGAAATTCCATATTTTCATACCTTCAGTGTACTGGTAAGATCTTGTTTTCAAATTAATGGATCTGATCGTTGATCAGCCTTCTCATGTTTCAAATATCAATATGATTAGATTTACACGTTAAAGTTTTACATACCAAGTTTAACCTTTTATCTAGTATCTTTGAATTTCTAATGTTATAGTGATAATGTCTTAGAATTTGTAATGTTAATGTGCAATACTTTAGACCAAGATAAATCTTCCACGGCTGAGCTTGACAAAGTCCATATCTGGCATCAAGTTAGCAAAATACGGGAAGGTTAGACACGTGTTGTCAGCTATAAATATAGCGTTATCTTCCTCAATATTGAAAAAATAGGTTGTTCTAACATCATGTTGTTTAACCACTACTTCCTTCAATTAGTGGTTTGATGATTGCAGTGATGATGTCAGAATATGCTGTACCAAAACTTTGAACAAGCTTCAGGATCAATACAATTGGAAGGTACTGCAAAATATAAAAATGCTAATAAATGGTGACTACTAAAGAAAGAAAATCATCCAAGCACCTCAAATAAAATTACCAAACCCATCATTGAAAAACAGCACAAAACAACTTGCTAGCTTGCTAACTTTTTTTGTTTTCATTTTCTTATTTTATTAACACAAGATCGTAGATGTGACCATACCAGAGATAGAAGCAATGCGGCTGGCACATTATACAACAATAGGATCTGAGTGTTCCACTGCGCTTGATTCTTTTAAAGAAAAGTATGCCATCTTATAAACTCTTTGCTCCTTATTGCCCTCTAGATTGAGGAGTACGGTTGCTGACATCACCAAATTATTACCAAAGGAATTTTGCAGAATTAGGATGGGACGTAAGGGTAGCACAAAGCATCTATGGTGCTTTTAGCGGCTTGGAGTATCTTAAAGCTCAAAGAATTAGGTAAGATGTGAAAAAATGAGGCCAATAAATTATGGTAATAAAAGTTAACTTGTTAGAGTAAAGCCACAATGTACTCAGCAAACACAACATCTTGATCTTGTTAATTGTAGACATGATTCCTCTCTGTACTCAATATTGTTTATGTAATCAAATTGTTATCTCTCTAGCATGTGCATCATAAATTGACACATTTGACACACTACTACTACTTGGTCAACTTGGGTAGCAATGTAGCATCTCCCAAAAGTGTTGTGAGAAAATTTACTAATAGAACTGGTTTTGGAGATAATAGGAATTTGTGGAATCTTTTTCCTATAGTACTAATAGTAGTGTTTTTTTAATGACATTTTGTTGAAAAATGAACAGGAATCGCCAATTGCAATTTCACAAGAAAATATTTGTTGAGGCAGATGTCATTGTCTCACCAACGACAGGGTTTGTCCTGTTTTCTCAAACTTCACACAACGGTTTCTTTTGATGAGTACTAACTAGCTTTACACTTCGGTAACACATTTATGATATTTATGAATTTCAACAGTGTGACTGCATATCCCATTCAAGATGATGCCCTGAAGACTGGTGAACTTGACTACGTGAATGGAGGTATAGTATAGATGAAATTCATTTGATTAGGAACATTAATAGTGTGTTTGGATGGAGAATTTAAATGGAGTAATTCATTTATTTAAATAATTTCAAATTCTTTGAGGTGAAATACCTTGGACGAAGAATTTATAAGGAATTTGAAATTCAAGCATTTGTGAAATTCCTTGAAATAGTAGAATTTCAAATTCTCCCAAAAAAGTAAGAATTTGAAATTCTTCATATTTTTTTTTCTTATTTCACTTATATATTTTATCTTATCTCTTATTTCTTCAAGTTTTTAATTATTGAATATTCAAAAATATTTTTAAAATTATTAAATATTATCTAATATTAATTTTAAAAATTATTATAAATATTTAAAAATTAGCTAATATTTATTTTTATAAAATTTAATTTAAAAAAATCAACATATAAATATATTTTTAAAATCAATTTTACCATGGTGGAATCAAATTATCATATCCAACCCAACAATTTAAAATTTGAGAAATTTAAATTGACTTATCCAAACAAAATATTTTAAGAATGATAATATACATTATTAAAAAGTTTAATTATGTTTCTCTTTTTTCCCCCTTTTCTTTTCTCTTAATTATAAAATTTGCTTTACAATGTGCAAATAACATTTCTCTAATCTATCTACACAAGCAGACTTTTATAAAAAAATAAAAAAAAAAACATTGGTAGCTATGAAGCTTTTGAGCCCAGGGATGTTCCAGAAGTCAAAACAAGTCTTGTCTTGTTCATTTAGTGTTAGACTCTCGACAAATGTATCAATTGTATAGTAAATGAATAGAAGCTTAAGTATTGAATCCATATATATTTACACTATAATTAATTAATTTAATTCAATATTAATTAGGGAAAAATGACAATTCTATTTAAAGAATGCACTAAAGATTAAAAAATATATATATATTTTTAAGTTTCTTGAATAATAAAGAGATTGAAAAGATAATTAATAATTTATAATAAAAGATGTCAAAGTTGATTTCACTAGCCTTCCTCACACATATCATTCTTAATTATTATCTAATTTTAGTAATTATTAAGTTAATTCAAAAAAATATTTTAATCTTAATTTTTTAAGTGAGAAATTTTAAGTAGTTTAAGAAAAATTTCAATTTTCTGATAAAGTTTATTAAGCAACCTGCATTAAGATTAAAGGTTTAAAGTGTTGATTAATAAGACTTATCATATTCCTAGTGATAAGCTTTAATAGTATTATTTTTCAAATCATATTTTCAAAAAGGCTTCTCAACCTCAATTAAATTTATGCGATCATGCATTGAGTAATCAAGTCAAAATAAGACTTTTTAAATGTGTGTTTTTTTTTTCCAATTTAACTTGTGATGTTCACTCATTCATAACAACTAATTGACTCGCTTAAACAAGTAAGATGACTTATCATTATTATATTAGCTTGTTAAAAGCGTTCAAATGACTCATTTGAACGAACTCTTTATAGTATTTCAAGAGTGTCTTTTGAGTTGATTTGTTCAAAGTGCTCATATGACTCATTTCAAGAAAACATGAAGTCACTTAGGGTGCACTTCCCTCTCACTCTGAATCAGTACTCATGTTAAACATCTTTGAGATTAGTTCCTTCCTAAGTGTATCTCAAAATTAGCAAAAAGAAAAACTATAAAAATACCTAAAACTAAAAAATAATTCTACTAATAAATGGAATAAAAATAAAATACCAATTTTTGACAAAAATAAGACTAAAACATAAGATATGTTAAATAGTTGTCTAAATTTAAAAAAAAAATAGACATATTTGATAATTAATTATCAATTAGGATATATGGATAATTTTTTTAAAAGCACTTATAAGATTAAAAAATTATTAAAAAAATAATTCTTTTATAAGTTAAAATTTGTCTATACTTATATAAAAAAATAATTTTTTTTTAGAGAGAAGTCATTTTTTTCTTCTTCTATTTTTCTCTTATAGATACTTTCAACAAATTTGTGTAAACAGATATTTGCTTGGTCTTTCGTGAATATAATTATAATCGCAAATTAGGTTTTGTCACTTTATTAGTTCCTTCACCCCTTCATCTTTTCTGGTGTAGTCTTCCTCATTGGTCGCTAACATCAAGTAATCATTCAAGAAAAAACCTCACTAAATAGTAAATAGACAAAAGCAACCCCAAGCGTGTGGTTCAGCGGTATGATCCACGCTTAAGTAAGGTCAGGGGTTCGAATCATGCCTTGTGTATGCAGCCGCGTTAAATCTTGGGGCCAGCTATCCCATCCTTTGAGGTGCCTCCAACCTAGCGAGGAGATTAATCACTGTTGTCGGCGGTGGATACTCCAGGGACGAACAAAAAAAAAATAGACAAAAGCCTAAAAAAAAAATAGACAAAAGCCTAAAATTGGGTAGAGAACATTATCACCCCTTGGGTGGCAGAAGAGAATCAATAGACATCGAAAACGATACATGTCAAGTGTAACTAACACCCCCAACAAAAAATACCAAATTCACAACATGATCATGGGGTCCTATACTAAGGAGGTCATGAAAATCATGATGATCTAAAAGCAGATACATACATATATACCAAGGACTTTGTGGTTGCAATAGTATGGATCATGTCAACACCTAATTCTTCTAGGTTTGGTTTATGCAAATCAGTAAGTTGTAATTTGTAGGTATATATGAATATGATAGTATATGAAAGTTTCACTGAAATCAGGAAAAGGAGGTGGACGTGGAAATAACTTCAACAAAATATATATATATATATATATATATATATATATATATATATATATATATAATTTGTTTGAATATAAGTTAAAAGTATTTTTAAAACTTCTCTATTAATTTTTTTATTATAAAAAACTCTAAAAAATACTTAACTTATATTTATTTTTAAACATAATTATAGTAGATTTTAGAGTGTCTATTCTTTCTCAATGGGGGTAACATCGCTTTTCGATAAGCAAGAGACGCAAATAAAGAGATGTTCCTTGGTTGAGACTCAGGCTCATTGTAAATAATAACGTTCTTTTTAAATCTTATATCAGAAATATTTTCCTCAACATACCACCACGATTCTGTCAAAAAATGTATTTAATATTTTTAATTAATACTTATTTAAGGAAAATACGATATTGAACAACTTATATTTTTCCTGTGTTTTGTGGTAGGTATTTGTAGGGCCCGCTAGTCCACCTGTTCCTCCACCATAGTATGATATTATCCGCTTTGGGCCCAAGCCCGCACGGTTTTAAGCCCGCACGGTTTTGTTTTTGGGCTCCTTCCCAAAAGGCCTCAAACTATGTGGAATGGTGGACACTTATAAACTAGCCAATGTTCCTTCATTTTACCGATGTGGGACTTGGGATGAATCCCAACAGTATTATTTTGAGTTATATCTAATTTTGATCTCTTTCTTTTATATTTGCTAGAATTTCTCTTATTACATGCGACTTTTTCTGCGAATTTTTCATAAAAATTTGCAGGAAACGTTGTTCTTGCAAATTTTTCTGTGAAATTTTATCTGCAGGTAATACCTTCGTGAATAATATTTTTTTGCGAATTTTAAAATTCGCAGGAAATTTTCCTGCGAAATTTCTTGTGAAAAAAATTCGTAAGAAAGTTTCCTGCGATTTTTTCGCAAGAAATTTTGCAGGAATATTTTTTACGAAAAAAATTAAATAAATTACTATAAATTTATCAATAATTTTTTAATTTTCAAATGCTCATAATGAATTCATCCGAAACATTTGTTTCCATGCCTCTAACATGTGATACATAATCTTTTAAATTCTAAGATTGTAGATTATAAGCGTAACACTCAACCATATAAATCAACTTGTAAAATAAGTGTTGCCCCAACTTATATACTCTTTAATTGTTTTACTTTCACTCGATGTGAGACTTGAAATTTTTTTAAAATATTAAACTTATAAATTTAAATATTTATTTTTTTATTTTTCCTGCGGATTAAAATTTGCAAGAAAATTCGCAGGAAAAGTTACCTGCAAATTTTTTCTACCATTTAGTAATCAATACTTGTGAGTTTATTTTTTCAAGAAAATCTGCAAGAAACAAAATAAAATTCTTACAATATTTTTTGTAAATTTTTATCATAGAAAAAAATTCTATGATTATTAAAATTGTAGCAAAATTTGTAAGAAATATCTAAATTATTTTTTGCAAATAAATTTGCAAAAAAATTCTTCGAATATTTTTTTACTTTAATAAGCTGCATGTGATCAATATCTTCCATAGTACACTATAAATCTATAATTACGAATGCCTTGTTGACAAAACAATTTTAGTTGAACACTCTATAATTATATATGCGTGGTTGACTAGGCAATTTTAGCTGTATAATTAAATGCAAATTCTGACTAAATTTAACGAGACAATTATAGGAGGAAAAGTCGTCATAATTTAACAATTTTATTACATCTTTCTTGTATATACACCTTTCATAATAACATGCATGTTGCAAGTTTTTAATGCCCCTTCAGTTTATAACAACAATGCCATTGAAAGGGAATAAAATAATATGCTTGCTTAAATCTCATCCATCTCAACCTACCTACTATTTTGTACCTACTTGATCATCATTGAAGTATTTTTATACAGACAACACACAAGGCCGTAGCTGAAAAAGAAAAATGGTAGCACTTTTATTAACAAAACTCAATAATGGTTTGCTTTTCTTTTACACTATGATACTGCTAGTAGTTGAATCATAATATACAACTACTCACTCCCACGAAAACCATGGCATGTCATAATCATGAAAGTTGTTTGAACTTTTCTCACGTATCTGCAAAACTTACTGGTCTTTCACTCTTTCATGCAAACTCAAAGGAATGAAAGCTTAGTTTGTAGCAAGAGAAATAGTACAAAGACAAGGTCATGTGAGGCAGCGTTTTCAGTGGACCACTATAAATGTTGAAACAACTCGGATAGTAAATTGCATTAACTTTGGTGGTGCGTGTTACGATGAAAAATAATAAAATAAACAGATAGTAACAGAAGGAACCTCGTAATCATACAGAATGGAGTGCCAGAAGCAGGCTCTACCGAATTAGCAACATTCAACCTGCACACTCCACCCAGCTACAAGATACAGAATCCTTTTACTAGACACAAATAATACTGTTCTTTAAATAGATCAAAACAAGATAAAGCAGCAGCTCATTAACTCCCGCTGTAATTTGTATTTATTATAGATTATAATCTTTTACCCTAGAAGCATTCATAATAATAATAAAAATTAAATTTTACTTTTTCTTTCTCATGTATTACAGTTTTATGAATTTTATCATTAAAATTTTAAAATTGCATATTTTATCACAAATTTTAAAATGTCTTACACTTTGTTATCTTGTTAGTTGGTCATTTGACATTATTAATTAATTACTGACATGACACGATAATTACTAATGTGATATTTTGATCATGACTTTATATATTATGTTACATTTATATATCAAATTAATCGTTAATGTGATTTATAATTGTCAAAATGTCACATTATAAGTTAACATGATAATATCATTCACAATAGGTTTATCTTAAAGATGTATTTTATTATTTTCTTTGGATTTCACATTATATCAAATTTTATTAATTTATAAACAACTCACTAAACCCCAAGCGTGTGGAACCCCAAGCGTGTGGTTCAGCGGTAGAGGTTGATCCACGTTTAAGCAAGGTCAGGGGTTCGAATCCTGCCTTGTGTATGCAGCCGCGTTAAATCTTGGGGCCAACTATCCCACCCTTTGAGGTGTCTCCAACGTAGCGAGGAGATTAGTCACTGCTGTCGGCCCTGGATACTCCAGGAACGAACCTAAAAAAAAAATAACTCACTACACTTTTATTCTAATAGTAAAATTTTAAGCAACTCAAAAGATTTCACATCTTTATAATTTTTGTTTTTATGTTTACCAAGATTGAAATAACTTTTTATTATAAATAACTGCTAACAATGGAAATAGGCCAACCTTAAATAGAAGTTAATGGTTTAGCCTTTTTAAAGTCTAACATGATCTGACATCTTTAATAAAAATATCATGTTTAGATTTTTAAAAAAAATTATTTATTTAAAAATATTAAGCTTAAGTTTATAAAAAAAAATTATTAGACCTGATAGACTAACCTATTTAATTATATAATATAATATAAAATTAATATTTATATATTATTAATAATATTAATAAATAAATAATTATATTAGTATTAAACTGACTATATTAAATAATTGACATTTTTTTAAATTACTAAATTATTCTATAGTTAAACCATTAATTTGAATGAGTATTATCATAGCTATTTTAATTTTTAAAAATAAGAATTGATTATTGAAAGTATGTCAAATGAGATAATTTAAATAATTGTTTTTTTTAATAAAATTAACCTCTTTCATCATAACACGTGCATGAGTGTACATGTATATAAGTTGTCCTTTAACACAAAATAATGTCATTTATTCTCTCTTTGTGACATTGTATATATACTCGACACTCTGAAATCATCTCATATAAAATAAGTATTTTTTCAATTTATAAATTATTATCATAATTATTTAATTTATTAAAATATGAGTAAGTTATTTAGAATATACCAAATTAAAAATAGAAAATATTTTAAATATTTTTTATATGATTTTTTTTATTATAGACTTATAGACTTATGACATATGTGTGAGTGTATACCAACATATGTGGTACACACAAATTGTTTCTTTAATATAAAATGATTCATTTTTTCCCCTCTTTGGAACATTGTATATATTTAAATTTTAAAATTTTAATAATATTGAGTAAAGTATATTTTATTACGTAAAATAAAAAATAATTTGTAATGACATATTTAAAAATAAATTTGTTAATTTTTAAAAAATTAAAATTTATTGATCTAATTAACATTATTAATATAAAATATATTTTTAAATATGTTAATAGGTCAGGTCAGATTTTAAAAAGATCAGACTATGCCTATAAAAAAAAGTCTATAATAAATAATATGTTAGGCCTAAATTTTGATTTTGTAAAATAAACATAATCTATATATTCAAAGTCTCATTTGACCTAACCTTTTCTCATCCTAATAACCATGTGACACCTATATTCTCTTTGATGTGAAAAAAAGTTAAAATATAATTGTTGAAATTTAAAATATGTGGATGTTCTAAAAAAATGTAAAATTATGAAAATTAAGTAAAAATGTACAACTTAAAAATTTGGTGAAAAAATTCATGAAATACCGGACAAAAGTGCAGCTAGGCTTAAAAACAAATTAGTTTAATTATATTTGGACCTTCTTGATTGGTAAAATTTTTCTTAATTCTTTTTCACGAATTTAATAATTGCTGACACGTCACTTTTTTACACTGTCATTTCAATTCTTCAACACATTCATGATGTGGTACACTTGTGTATTGTCGGGATAGTGTTTCTGTTATATACAATTAAAATAATGGAAGGATAAAATTCTCAAAAATAATAAAATTACTAAATTGAAGTAGAGAACCAAGAGTAGAATTAGCCCATGAAAATTCTAGCTGTGGAAGTCAATCTGACCTTGTAATGTGTAAATAAGGAAAAAAGGGGTTAGATTGGTATTTCCGTATAATTCAGGTGGAAATTTTCCAAAGTGTGCTTTTCATGCAAAAGTAGTTGAGTTTTTCATACCAATTCTCAAAGGGAAACCAAAATTGTCATGAGGGGGTGTTTTACACTTTTACTATCATTAATTCTACCATTTTCACGCAAACCACTTGGGTTACTAGTTTTCATACCAGATTCTATCCATCAACGTGACAGTTAAGAATGCATGGTTAAAAGCACATTGAACTACTATCTCATTCCTCTAGCAATCTCCGCCAAAGTTTTCCTATAATTAGTTACCAACTGCTATTCTTCTGACATCTTACTCTCTCTTTTCTTTCTGTCCAACACCAAATATCACTCTTTCTTTGCTAATGGAGTTCTTGAAACGAAAGGGTGTGGTTTACACCCCCGTCAAGGATGTGGACTTAGGCCCCTATAGCACTGAATTCTACCTCCAAGCCAATGTCAAAGGTTCACCATGCATTGTCTTTTTTTTTCTTTCTTTTCTAGCTTCTTGATGTCTTATTCTTTTGAGAGTAGAGTATCACTGTATCAGATGTTTAGAACCGGTCTGCATGTGATGCGTTTTGACTTTTAAGTTTTAACAATGACATATATTTCTTTTTTTGAGCTTTTAATGTCCTTGATTTCTTAAGTTGAGTTTTTGATATGAAGTCTTAATCATGATGGATGAAAGTCATGCACATCCACAAAATGCTGATGTCTTTTCCATCACAGCTCCACGCATGACTGGTCTTTTGGTCAAGATTTTCACCTTTTTGTTGGAGTTTCCAATACTTGGAACCTTGCTACTGTTCATATTGAAGGGAAACAATCTTATTCACCGGGTATGATCCTGTTCCATGTCTCCATGATATTCCATTTCATGAAGTTCTGTTCCAGTAAAGATTGAATTCCATACCCTCTTTTTAAACTTTTGAGTCTAATTTATATTATATATATATATTCTCTAGAACATCTGTAAGAAAGTGTTTTTCTTTTATTTCCATTTTCCACAGCTTATCACAAATGCAGAGTTCGAGGAATCGCCTCTCTTTGTTCCCTTGCATGATTTTGAAGGTTTGAGAGAGCATATGGACTTGAAATTTGATTGCAAAATTTTGGCCTTGGTTGCCTTAAGAGAAAGTGGATCATGATTTCTGTTTATTCTTTCAGACATTGAAGAAAAAGAAGTCAAATGCTTAGATTCTTCTTTATCTCCACCGGAAAAAGTTCATCTTGCACTAGATTGCTTGCCTAAAACTTCAGAAGAAACACTTGATGATGGAACCAATTCTCCATTCTGTCGCTGGACAATAATGGATTATGCTAAAGCTTACTGCTCAGGAGACATAACACCAATCATGGTATTTTCATCTTTTAATATTCTTTTGTCTTGTTGCCATCATGTCATTACTGTGTTCACTCAATCAACACTTTGCATGCATGAAGTTCACTCAAGTCCTTTACATTTCTAATGGTTTTGACTTATGAATTTTGGTGTACTAATCCGTTCATTAACTTCCATGTTCACAGGTTGCAGAACGATTTATTGCTGCTATTGATGAATCCACAAAACCCGCACTCCAAATGGGATTCTTTATTCACTATAGTGCTGATGATATACTAAGGCAAGCAACTGAATCAACTCTTCGTTATCAAAGAGGTAATTCACAGCAACTCAAGTTTCAATTCAATATCAGAAGACTGTTGGGGGCATTTTTTTACTTGTTTGAAGGGATATTTATATCTAGAGAAGAGAGTTATAACTTGTTATTTTTATAAGGTTATTTTATACATAATTTCACAATGGTGAGATATTGTCCGCTTTGGATCTAAGTTTTCACGGTTTTACTTTTATTTATATCATTGGAATATGTGTACCTTTTTTTTCCTTGTTGGTCAACGAATTCAAAGAAGAGAGGGTTATTTCACACACAACTCCACAATGGTAGGATTATAACTTGACACAACTCCACAACGATAGGATTATAACTTGGTTATTTTTATATAGGATTATTTCACACACAAGTCCATAATAGTGAGATTTTGTCTGCTTCGAATCTAAGCTCTCGATTTTATTTTTGGTTATCACCCAAAAAATTACATAGTTATTGGAGTATGTCTATGTTTTATAAATTATTATTTCTTCTCTTGTTTTATTGATGTGAAATCTTATTTGTATCCTAACAAAGACTTTCTTCGGTCTTTAAATGATTTCATATGATAGGGTGGTTATTATTGAAATATATAATTATGAATACTCATGCTTTCTGCATCCAGAAGTAAGATGAATGCTACTTAGTACTTACCTTTTCCCTGCCCCACTTCTGCTTACACCCCTGCTAATGGTACAAATCTCGTGAATACTATATTCTAATATTGGAGGCCAGGAAATAATAATTTAACAATTGAAGTAGTAAAGAAATCTAATAACTGTGACACTTATTCTTTATGGTTTATCCTAAATTATGTTCAGATACTCATTTGATGCAATACTATTTTGCAGGGGAACCTATCTCCGTGCTAGATGGAGTTCCTGTTGCTATCAAGGATGAGATAGATTGTTTGCCATATCCAACAACAGGTAGTGTAAAGTGTCACTCTTCTCTCCGAGGTGTCTTCTATTCAAATGATTAAGCTGCTGATTTCATGATTCACTTAAGCTTCTAAAAATGCTGTCCTCAAGGAGGTACAACATGGCTGCACAAAGAAAGGCCTTGTCAAGATGACGCCTGCTGCGTTAAGCGTCTAAGATTATGCGGCGCCATACTTGTTGGGAAAACCAATATGCATGAACTTGGGTCTGGAACCAGTGGAATAAATCCACATTATGGGTAAGAGCATCATTTGTTATAATACATATTATGTTACATCTTTGGTATACTGTCTTCAGAATTAAGTATCAATGAATGTACATTGAACTAGTTGGTGACAAGGGAAAATTGTTTATTTATTTGTAGGCCAGCTAGAAACCCGTATGATACAAATAAGATTGCAGGAGGCTCTTCTAGTGGATCTGCTTCTCTGGTGTCTGCTGGACTGTGTCCTGTTGCCCTTGGTGTTGATGGGGGAGGTATTTGATTTATATCTGTACATGAAAGACCAGACAAATCAGCATTCATTATTGCTTAGTTGCATTGAACATGTATATGAATTTTCTAGGTAAATCTATTTCAGTAGTGCATGAATACTAAGAGTAAACACAATAGAAAAGTTGGTGAATTACTATGATGTTTGCTCATCTATTCAGGATCTGTAAGAATGCCAGCAGCTCTTTGTGGTGTTGTTGGTCTAAAACCAACTTTTGAACGTATACCTCATGATGGGTAGGTATTCCTTTTTGTTTAAACATGTTTAAATACTTGGAGGTTGTAATGACTTAGGAGAATGATCTTCATTCTTCTACTACATCCAGAGTTCTTCCCCTAAACTGGACAGTTGGGATGGTTGGAATACTAGCAGGCACTGTGGAGGATGCATTGATTGCGTTAGTACTCTTTGCAATGATATTCTTTCTTCAAGGAAGTTTTAAGATAGGTTTTACAGCATTTACTTTTTCACTGTTTACAGTTATGCAGCTATCAGTGGAGAAATTCCATATTTTCATACCTTCAGTGTACTGGTAAGATCTTGTTTTCAAATTAATGGATCTGATCGTTGATCAGCCTTCTCATGTTTCAAATATCAATATGATTAGATTTACACGTTAAAGTTTTACATACCAAGTTTAACCTTTTATCTAGTATCTTTGAATTTCTAATGTTATAGTGATAATGTCTTAGAATTTGTAATGTTAATGTGCAATACTTTAGACCAAGATAAATCTTCCACGGCTGAGCTTGACAAAGTCCATATCTGGCATCAAGTTAGCAAAATACGGGAAGGTTAGACACGTGTTGTCAGCTATAAATATAGCGTTATCTTCCTCAATATTGAAAAAATAGGTTGTTCTAACATCATGTTGTTTAACCACTACTTCCTTCAATTAGTGGTTTGATGATTGCAGTGATGATGTCAGAATATGCTGTACCAAAACTTTGAACAAGCTTCAGGATCAATACAATTGGAAGGTACTGCAAAATATAAAAATGCTAATAAATGGTGACTACTAAAGAAAGAAAATCATCCAAGCACCTCAAATAAAATTACCAAACCCATCATTGAAAAACAGCACAAAACAACTTGCTAGCTTGCTAACTTTTTTTGTTTTCATTTTCTTATTTTATTAACACAAGATCGTAGATGTGACCATACCAGAGATAGAAGCAATGCGGCTGGCACATTATACAACAATAGGATCTGAGTGTTCCACTGCGCTTGATTCTTTTAAAGAAAAGTATGCCATCTTATAAACTCTTTGCTCCTTATTGCCCTCTAGATTGAGGAGTACGGTTGCTGACATCACCAAATTATTACCAAAGGAATTTTGCAGAATTAGGATGGGACGTAAGGGTAGCACAAAGCATCTATGGTGCTTTTAGCGGCTTGGAGTATCTTAAAGCTCAAAGAATTAGGTAAGATGTGAAAAAATGAGGCCAATAAATTATGGTAATAAAAGTTAACTTGTTAGAGTAAAGCCACAATGTACTCAGCAAACACAACATCTTGATCTTGTTAATTGTAGACATGATTCCTCTCTGTACTCAATATTGTTTATGTAATCAAATTGTTATCTCTCTAGCATGTGCATCATAAATTGACACATTTGACACACTACTACTACTTGGTCAACTTGGGTAGCAATGTAGCATCTCCCAAAAGTGTTGTGAGAAAGTTTACTAATAGAACTGGTTTTGGAGATAATAGGAATTTGTGGAATCTTTTTCCTATAGTACTAATAGTAGTGTTTTTTTAATGACATTTTGTTGAAAAATGAACAGGAATCGCCAATTGCAATTTCACAAGAAAATATTTGTTGAGGCAGATGTCATTGTCTCACCAACGACAGGGTTTGTCCTGTTTTCTCAAACTTCACACAACGGTTTCTTTTGATGAGTACTAACTAGCTTTACACTTCGGTAACACATTTATGATATTTATGAATTTCAACAGTGTGACTGCATATCCCATTCAAGATGATGCCCTGAAGACTGGTGAACTTGACTACGTGAATGGAGGTATAGTATAGATGAAATTCATTTGATTAGGAACATTAATAGTGTGTTTGGATGGAGAATTTAAATGGAGTAATTCATTTATTTAAATAATTTCAAATTCTTTGAGGTGAAATACCTTGGACGAAGAATTTATAAGGAATTTGAAATTCAAGCATTTGTGAAATTCCTTGAAATAGTAGAATTTCAAATTCTCCCAAAAAAGTAAGAATTTGAAATTCTTCATATTTTTTTTTCTTATTTCACTTATATATTTTATCTTATCTCTTATTTCTTCAAGTTTTTAATTATTGAATATTCAAAAATATTTTTAAAATTATTAAATATTATCTAATATTAATTTTAAAAATTATTATAAATATTTAAAAATTAGCTAATATTTATTTTTATAAAATTTAATTTAAAAAAATCAACATATAAATATATTTTTAAAATCAATTTTACCATGGTGGAATCAAATTATCATATCCAACCCAACAATTTAAAATTTGAGAAATTTAAATTGACTTATCCAAACAAAATATTTTAAGAATGATAGAAATTGAAATCAAAGTAATTCAAATACCAAGAATTTAAAATTTCTTGAATTTGTAAAATTCCTCATCCAAACATACCATAAGTTATTTTGAAGTTTTTGGTAGCATTAATAATAGCAAGCACCGACATGCCTAGCAAAATCTGAATATTTTGCCACCATTTTCAGCTGCACTTGTTCGTTACTCCATAGCAGGAAACTTTCTGGGACTTCCAGCTGTTACTGTTCCGGTATATATTTTTCTTTGGAAAATATTAGCAATACTTCTTTCACACTCTTTATTGTTTGTTGAAATTTTTTGAGAATCACAACATTTAATGTGTCCCAACACTAAATCAAGCAAGACTCATTATTTTTTAACTCTAAAGAGAGTGTTAATAACATTGTGGCTCTAATTGTTTAAGTTCTTTTCTTACAAAAGTGTTTTTTTAAATAAAATAATTAATGTGTTTGTTTAATTTTCTTTTAGAATAAACAATTTTCTGCTTTTTAAAGAAACAATTTCTATCTACTTCTTAAATAATTATTTTTTTAAAAGTATTTATTTAAAATTTTTTTTTTAACTTTAAAAAAAGGACTCTATATTTTTTTTCTTTAAGTTAGTTACATCATATGTTATTTTATGAGAATTTTAGATGCTACTTGTATGCTAATGCTATCTATGTGTGTGTTTTGTACCTAATAGGTTGGATTCGATAGATTGGGTTTGCCTATTGGGCTTCAGTTTATTGGAAGGCCTTGGTCTGAAGCTACACTGATCCATTTGGCATTTGCAATGCAGGTTAGTTTGGTTTCAAACAATATTTTCTGTTTTTTTTTTTATTATTATTTTTACTTTTAATTTGTGTAATCGTGATCATAATGTGGTATTATTTTGATATCAGGGTATATGCATGTCAGAGTACAGAAAACCCAAAGTTTACTATGATCTGCTGAGAAGGAAGAATAGTAGCAATAGCATGTCGTTTGAAGCTAATTAGTCTTGTCGCATCTTTTCCTTTTCCTTTTCATTTCTGTTGGTGGATTTCATGTACTAGTATGATTTAATACATTAGAGTGATCATGAATTTTTTTGAAAAATTTTAATTAAACTTCTTAACCAAAAAATTATAATGATATATTTAATTTATTTATTAAAAATTTTATAATTTAGTAAAGTTAGTTTATTATGGCTTGAAATCACTGGAAAATAATAATTTGTGATATATATTTTAAAAATCTATTTACAACCTTTTAGTTTGAAAATTTAATTAAAAAATTTAGAGAATACTTATGTATTAAATAATATTACTATTACTACAAAACTTGATGCCAGCAAATTTAAGTTTGTGCCGCATCGAGAACTGTTGTTGCGGCACAATATTGTACTTACAAAATTCTATTTCTGATTTGTATCTTCCTTAATCTCATATTTTGACAAGGCAAGTAAAGTTAATTGTTTCGAATGGAGTATTATTAATTTTCAATTAATTACTAAGTAAATAATAATGTTTAATTTAAAATTTTCTTACATGTTATTAGTTTCATATCAGTGTCCAATAGTCTTAGAGATATCATTTTCTTTTTATTATTTTACTCATCTAATTTGAAAATTTTATATATTTTTCAAATTTTATATCTGTTTTTACTCTTTATAACTTTGACCAAATCAGTACATATCTTTTAAAAAAAATAAACATATCTCTATAACCAAAAAATCAGGCATTAAATTAGTAAGTTTGAAATATGACGCCCGTGTTAAAAGATATTCAATGAACAATTTAATGCTGAAATTTAATATTGAAAATACTTCAATGTTATTTATTCAATGACTACAAGGATAAGAAGTGTACTTAATGTTGTTCTTTCATTTTACATAAAAAAATATGTAAAGAAAAAAATTAAATTAATTTTTTAAACATCCACACACATGTATTCTCAGCAGCTTTTCTAAGATAAAATAAAATGAAGCAAAAAATGTTTTAAACAACTTTTAAACTTAAATTAAACAAAAACTGCTATTCACTATTAGCATTAACATTCCATGCTCACCGTATGAATCTCAGTAGTGCGTTCTAAAACATTACTGTCACTGTAAGATTTACATTAAATTAAAAAAATAGGAAAAATGGCATGATTTTCCACCATTAAGTGCATCAGTTTAGTAATATATTTCAAAAATCCCTTTATTAATAAATAATTTGTAAAAGTACTATCAATCAGTCTTTCAAAAAGTTATCACACTCCACTGGACTTATATATCTTTATTGTGATAATCTATTTTTATAAATATTACTGTAGATTGATGTGATATTTACTAGATTTGAAATTGTTCCAGATTTATGTATATAGTATAGATAAGAAAGTTTGGATTTATACACGTTAAATAATTATAAACCACGTTTACAAAGTTATTTATTTCTCCACCTTATCTATCTTTTAGTGGCCTCTTGTTCTGCTTACACTCTTGCTTCGTGGGTTGAACCTACCAAAACTATTTCGGGCTTTTTCATGGGTAATAGATGGATTTAGTGTAACTGATGATGATTCAGAATCTCCTTTGGACAAACTCAAATCATCACTATGTAACTTCTTCAGCTGCACACCACCATTTTGGGAGCCTGGTGTAACTTCACAAGTTAACTCCACAGGGCTCTCTGAATCATGTATTAAGTCTTCCAATGTTGCAAGGGACTTCAACTGCAGTCCTAGAGACTCGATGGTTTTCCGGCACTCAGCAAATTTATTAGCAGCCAATGCTAGTTCCTTCTCCTGCATTGAAACTTGTCAAGCTTTTTTTATGAAAAACTCGAGTATAATATTGTTAATGCAAAATATTAAGCTTCACTTGTATTTAGCAACTTAGTTTGTGTTTGGTTTGTAGCTATCACAACATGACACTTCAGCTGAAAAGCTTGTGTTTTGTTGCTGAGTCAAACGGAAGTTTAAACATTTCGAATGTAAAATCGAACACTATTAATCATTAAGAATGTGTTTGGACATAAGTTTAAAATAGTTTTTTGAAAGTTTTTTTTATCGGAAAGAGATTTTTTTTTTCATCAGAGCAACTTTCTGAAACTCTTTTAAGCCTTTATCTAAACAAACTATAAATACAATTCCGAAAAACCTGTAATTTGAGCCTCCCACACGTGTTAATATTTAAACTAAAATTGAGCTTTAAGCATCATGCACTTGACAATATTCATCATAGAAAAAGATAGAGATTATTAGCCAGTCAAGGTAAGCAATATAGAATACATTAGAGAAGGCTTAAATTATGGAGTTCCCATTGTGTGTTGCAAAACTGACCTGCTTCATCTCACTATTAACACTTTCTCCGGGCATAATCTCAGTGTTTTGCTGGAGTTGAGTTTCATGGTTCATTCTCAAGAGCTCATCCTCCAACTTCCCACACCTGGCCAAATTCTCAGCAGAGAAAGCTCGCTCTTTCTCGATCTCTTCCTCTAATGAGTAAATTTTTGAAACCAATTCTTCAGCTTCAGTTTGAGCAACTCTGAGTTTTGACTCAGCTATCTCTTTCTTTTTATGAGTTGCTTTGAGTTCTTCAAATACTTCTTCATTTGATTTGTTTGCAAGAACTAACTTAGTTTGAAGCTCTGCTACCTCCAACTCCATTTCCGTCACCCTACTCAGTGATGCTTCAAGCTGCTTTTGGCACTTGGTTAGATCCATCTCTAGCTCATGTTTATCAGCCTCCATTTTCTCTAGTTTCTTTTCCAATGCAGCATTCTTTTGAACCATAGCTTCCACTTCAGCATTCCTTGTGCCATGGCCAACATTAAGTTGGTCAGATGCAGTACCTACCACAGGAAAACCGCTTACACTTTCGGTATCTGGCAATGCAGCAAGCCTTTCCATTTCAAGAAAATCATCCATCAGATTGATCTCAGTTGAAAAGACTATAGAGTTTTTTTCAGCAGTGTTTTCACTCTTAACTTGATCAAGTTCTGAGATTAAAGTTGATGACCATGAGTCATAGTGGCTTGGCTCGCTTTCATTCTCATCCCAGCCTCCTAATTTCCGCATATCACTTTCAACTACCAGTTGCCTCTCTCCAATATCTGACATGCTATCAGTAAAAGACTCTACATAAACTGAAGAAGCAGTCAAAGACCTATGATCATTAGCAGAGAATGTTTTGCGAGTCATAGCTTTCAGTCTACGGCACTCGGATTCAAGCTTAGTCACCTTTTTTATACTCTCCAAATGTTGCTTGCTTGCTGTTTCAGCAGCTTGAGTACTCAAATCCCTCTCAATGGTTCTCAATTCTAGTTCCTCGAGTCGAGATTGTAGCTCAATTTTAAGATTGGAATTCTCTTTCTCCAAATCTTCAAGCCTCTGGTGAAGATCGGAACGAGCTGATACACCACAAGAGTTACCAACAACAGCTTCATGAATATTTTGATCTTGTTCTTCTTTAGCTTGTCGAAGCTCCCTCATACATTCCTTGAGTGCCCCATTAAGATGACTAACTTGGTTTTCAAGAACTGAGTTTTTCTGTTTTGAAGCGGCAAGTTGTTGTTTTAAAATCAACACTTCATTTTCAGCCTTCTCCCAGCCTAATTAAAAAACATATAAAAGTAGCTTAGTTCATTAATTAATGAAGTTTCTTAGTCTAAAAGAAAACATGTCATTCAAACAATTTGAATTAAACTTCCCAATAGTCCCCCTAGAGCATAAGTCATGGATTCCCTAGATATGAATCATGGACAATTAGATCAAGCACATTTTTTGTATTTCCCTTTACCATGTTAGGATAATTTTAGATATCCATTTTTCATAAACCATAACAAGACCGGCACTTGAGCAAACACAATCGATTGCAACTACTCAATGCCTCAATAGATTTCTTGTTTAGATAAATTTGTTTGTCAAATCAAAAGTTATTGGTATGCAAGATAGTCAAACAACATATATACCTGAGACAGCTTCTTCGGCAACCTTAGCATGCTGCTTTACCAATTCTTCTTTTGCACTAGAGTTTAAGAGAGCAATAGATAACTTTTCTGTTAGAGTCTTCACATCAGTAGCTTCTTCATCATTTGGTGCAGCCTCACACGTGACTTCTGGAGATGGAGTAGTTTCGGTAGGGTATACCTTTACAGCATAGTAAGAACATCATATTCATCAAGTCCATCCCCGGACTTAATAATTCGAACAAACAGATATCTCATACTTAAAAAAAAAGAAGAAGACAGAATCAATGGTCTGTAAGCTTTAGAAACTTATATTCATGTGAAATTTGCAGACCAAACAATTTTAAGCCTTCCTAGAAACTTCAAATCATCTGAAGCAACAGACTAGTAGAAATTGAAAAATTAGCTTGGTTTGGACAAGGTTACATTCTTGGTCAAGAATTCCTCAATTTCATTTTAACTTCCCTATTTTTATCTCCCTCAATAAAGATTACAACACTCACTTCCAAAAATGGCTACTATCCTGAGAACTCAGTACACCACAAATACACAAAGAGAGATACTATTTAGGTAGATGGAAACAAATATAACATGCAAAACACAATTTAAGAATGTATGCAACTAAAAAGGTGCTAGTACCTGATCATCAGAGAATCTTTCTAAATGAGATGACATTGAACCAGAACTCTCAGTTTCACCTGGACTTTGCTCAGAAGACTTCCTGCGCCATAGCCAACTCCTCCTGTCCATCCACAATTTAGCCAAAGCTGCACCTTCTTATTCCCTCACACAACACCATGAACACCATTTCCCAAAACCCTTTAGCCTGAACAGAGTTGGATCTGGGGCTGTCAGTGGAAGGAATAAGAGGAAGAAGGGAAGGGTGGCAAATTGTTCTTTAAGCAAAACCCAGAATTATAAAGAAGAATATGAGAGCCAGGTGTTTAACCTTAAGAAGTAACTTGCAAAGAAAACAGAAAAGTAGTTACGACAGAGTGCTTTGCTTAGAATTCACTTTCCACTCCCATCTACCTCGATTTTAACATTTACACATCAAAGGGGTCACTGGTCAAAGATAGAAAAGATGGAAATAAAAAGAAAAAAAATATTTTTTCTAAAGGCAAAAAAATTATTTTTTCTAAAGGCTAACCTATGGCTATCTATTATTCTATTCCTTTACACACAAAACTCAAAGAGTCTGAGGGTTAGGCACCTACCATGACTCCCCAATTTCACGCCATGAGGAAGGCCTATATACTGTATGAATTCAATTCAAATTGTGAATCAAGAGAGAGAAGAAGACAGGGTAGTTAATAGAATGAAGAGAGATGAATGTCAGCGAAAGTGCAGGGAAATCATAAGAGATATAATTGAACGACTTTGTCTGTCATAGAAAGAGATATTGGAAAAAGGGGACAGAGGGAAGGAGGGACCATGTGGTGACAGAAAATCAGGATAAGACTAAGAGTGTATGAAAGGGGTCTCAAAAGTCCACTACAAATCTCTAGTTTTAATCATCAATGTACAACATACTCCATAAATAGTTAAATTCTTTAAGTAAGTTTGATTCTCTAGCCATACATACATATATATAAAGAAATTGTTACAAGAAACAAAATTAACTATAATAATTTTTAAGTCTCGAAAAAAAAATTAATCTCTCATATTTACAGATGTTCCAATCTCTATCCATACATGCATAGAAAACTTTGTTGTAAAAAGACAAAATTCACTCTCTACATTGCACGTGCTGGGTAAGATATCTTTGTCTGGGTTCATTAAAACCAACAGAGTTTTTCCCGCTTTTTGCTCCTGCGATACACTACAGCAGTTGAAATTGTTGTTCCTTTTGTCTTGTCGTTGGTGTTATTATTTCTGCTCAGTTTGGTACTACTGCTTTTACTGCGCTGCCTTTTTGTTCTTGCCTCATTCCGTTACTGTAATGCAAATTAGTGAAGTATAGTACCTTGGGACTACGTAACACTGTTTGATAGTCTAAAATAGGATAGAAATGAGAGGAAGAAAGTCAAAATGAGAAATAAGTATGAGAATTTGACATGTAAGAAATGAGGGAAATAAAAAATAAAAAAATGTAAGGGGGCGTAGGGGATTAAAATTTTAAAGAACTTTCCAGGATTTTTATGATTTTTAAAATATTGTAAGATTTCGCAAGACTTTCAATCAGAATTTTGATGGATTCTACGAGACTTTGTGAGCTTGGTAGAATTTTGTAGATTTTTTACATATGACAAGAGTTCAAGATTTTTTTTTTTATACATTTAAATTTAAAAAGAGTCAAAGACAAAAATAATAATAATAAATAATAATGTCTAGATAATAATAATAATAATAATTTTTCGTACTATCATGTCTTTCTAAATAGCATTTACCCACATATTTATAACTATAAGTCTCACACCTTTTTATTTCAAGTTTAAATGAGTAAAAAAATTTGTTCTACAAAAAATGTATTCAAATAAGTAAGGTATTTCATCGATTAAAATAGTCATTTTTCACTAAGTGTTATTTCTTTTTGTTATGAGTCCACATTCGAATAAGCCAGGAATACATTTGCTTATAATTTTATTACACTTGATTAAAATTTTAATTTATTTAATTAAAATAAAAATAATTATTAAAAAATTAAAATATTTTTAATTCCTTTCTTAATTTTCTTATTTATTTTCTCGTTTCTATTTTTATATACTTTATTTCTCACTTTTTATTTTTATTTTTATTTTTTACTTATTTTTACTCTATTTTTTCATTTTTATTTGTTTATTTCTTCTCTCTTTTTATATATCTTATTTCTCACTTATTTTTTTTTTCACCTTATCAACATAGATAATATTATCTTTTACATATTTTTCTTAAATTAAACAACCTAAATTCTATTTTATTTTCTATCTATTTTCATTTACTTATTTCTCTTTTTTTTTTTTTGTTTTCTCTCGTCGCAAACAAATCCATTGTTAATGTCGTTAGTTACAATCAAATGAAAAGAATCACATTATATTATTTAAAAAAATTAAAAAAACTAAATTCAACCTTTTAACAAAAGGAGACCAAATTTAATAAATTAAATAAAATGAGTAACCAAAATAGTAATTTAGCAAATTTATTAGTTTTTAATAAATTTAATTAATAAAAAATATATTTGAAGTGTTTCAAAAAAGTACATTAATATTTAATCCATGCATATAAGTAAAAAGCTCATTAGGAGAAGAGAATTTTTCAATCAAATTTGGAATACAGATTAATTATCAACAAAATTACAACTTCCATTAATAAGATGATGAGGTAAGTGTAATGATGTTTCCTATTTAGTATTTCTACAACATATACTCGTTTGTTATTAACTTTCTCCCTTTTTTTTTCACATTTTTACGGTATTTACTCCTTTGTAGTTAACTTTCTTCATTTGGTAACTTCTTTTTTATTATTTTTAACTCAAAAAATGTCTAAACCAGGAGGAAAAGAATACACGAGTGTTATATTTAAAGCAAACGAGTATGTACTTCAAGAAGATTGAAAGAAATTCCTTATCTCCATCTAACCCTGTCTTATGTCAATAAATGATTTGTTTAAGTAAATATAAATTTGATTCTTTTTAAACAAACCGTGATGGATTGGAAAGCTACAGAAAATGAATGGCAACTTTGGATATTTCTTATAATCAATTATAACGTCAATATCATGGTAAAGTAAATTGAAAGGCTGAAACAACTTATTGTTGTTTTTGCCCTTCAACTTAATTTTATAATTAATTTTGGTGACATATGATCAAAATATACATAGAAGTTTCAAAGTTCAAAATCAAGTACTAATGAGGAAAAGGTACCTAAACGGGTACTTCAACCCTAAACTATTGGGGAAATGATTTGTACTTAAAACAAAAATCTGTTGAGCATCTCCACAAGTGAAATCTGTCAACGGCAAAATGTTTAAGCGCATTAAAACAGCACGAGCAAGCAATTTGAATTGAAGCATTTTCAAGCACCAGATTATTTAAGGCAACAAGCTTATTTGAGCACAAACAAATCACACAAAAGAAGCAACAAAATCATTTAAGCACAAACAAATCACACAAATGAAGCAACAAAATCAGACTCTAAAGTATGAATATGAAACCAAATTGTGTCTCATTCAATTGATAATAATAATAAAAAATTATATGCATAATATTCTGCCTAAAGATCTAAAACTAATTTTGTAGCCGATATTTTAAATATTTACTAGAGATATTATAAGAGCTAAACATGCTATTCCTAATTACATGAATATATGATTGAGATACAAATAATATGTTCCTAAGATAGAGTTGTTATCTCAATACTCTCCCTCAAATTGGAGCATAAAGATTCTGAATGTCCAACTTGCAAAGAAAGAACTGAAATTGTTGCTTCTTGAGGGCCTTGGTAAGAATATTTGCTAATTGTAGGTTGGTACGAACATGAAAGGTAGCAATATTGCTCGCTCGAATCTAATCTCGAACAAAATGACAATCAATCTCAATATATTTTATGCGTTCATGAAAAACAGGATTCGCAACAATGTGGAGAGTTGTTTGACCATCAAAAAGTAGACACATGGGTGAGCTCACAACTAGTAGTGCCCATAGAGTAGTATTCAACCTCAACATAGGATTGAGAAATGGTCAATTGCTTCTTAGTCTTCCAAGAAACAGGGGGAAACACCCAACTTAATAAAGTAGTCGCTAAGAGAAAGACAAATTTAAGAACAAGTGGCCAAATCTGAATCACAGTAAGTAATAAGAAGTAGAGCACTATTTTTAGAAAGCAAAAGACCTCGCCCAAGATTGCCTTTTAAATAATTAAGAACCCATAGAGAAGCATTCTAATGGGCTTCTTTGGGACTTTGCATAAGCTAGGCTAGAATGTGAACAACATAGTAGAGTTTCAGACTTGTGATGGTGAGGTAAATCAAGCAACCAACTAGTCATCTGTAACAATCCGAATGAGCAAAATTGAGACCTATAGCAAGGGTTAATTGTTGATTTTGTTCCGTGGGAAACTCACAAATATTGAACCAAGCATACCAACTTCAGAAATGATATGAAATGCATATTTACAATGAGAAAGAAATAAACCATCAAGTCTACGTGCAATCTCGATACCAAGAAAATAATTCAAAACTCCCAAATCTTTCATGTGAAAATAAGTGCTAAGATAAGCTTTGACATTAGTAATTACTGCAAAATCATTCCCGACAATAATCAAATCATTAGGAGAAGTAGTAGCATTCACTTCCAACTCTGTAGAATCACTTCCCCTTACTTCCAAAGACCTAGTAGCTAACCCGTCAGTCCCACTAGATGATAAAGTCATATTATGTGTTGGCTCAACAATTTTAACAGAAGGCATCACAATTGGTGAGATAGATGACAAAGGTGTGAAGTACAATGATGAAGTAGGGGTAACACAATCCACGTCATAAATGGCAAGATGAACAAAATTGGTAGAGGTAGAAATAGAAATAGGAGGATGACTATAAGGAAAGTGATTCTCACAGAACACAACATCTCGAGAATTAAAAAATTCTTTAGTATCAATATCATATAATCTCCATCATTTTTTTCCATGAGGGTACCCAATAAAAATGCACTTTTGACAAAAAAAACGTGTTGCTATCACGAGGAATCTTGGAAGTAAAGCAAAGGCACTTAAAGATTTTAATGTGATCATAAAGTTGGGGTTGTAACAAAGAATGATGTTGTATAGGGTTTTGCCTTGGAAAATCAAAGTAGGAGTATAATTAATCAGATAATCAATCATAAAATACATTCACCCAAAACTCCATAGGCAAGTTAGCTTGAAACTAGAGAGCATGAGCTGCATTAATTAAGTATATGTCAGGATGAGTAAAATTGGTAGAGGTGGAAATATAAGCAGAAGGATGACTATAGAAAAAGTGATTCTCATAAAACACAACACCCTGAGATTTAAAAAATTCCCTAGTATCAATATCATATAATCTTCATCTTTTTTTCATGAGGGTACACAATAAAAATGCACTTTCGACTTTGAACAACAAACTTGTTGCGATCATAAGGAATCTTGGAAGCAAAGCAGAGGCACCCAAAGATTTTAATGTGATCATGTTTGGGGTTGTGACCAAAAATGATGTGGTATGGGGTTTTGCCTTGGAGAACTAAAGTAGGAGTAAAATTAATAAGATAACCATAAGTAAGAATACATTCACCCCAAAACTCAATAGACAAGTTAGCTTGAAACTGGAGAGCACGAGCTATATTAAGTATATGTCAATGTTTTAGTTTGACTTGCCTATTTTGTTAGAGGTACCAAACACAAGATGTTTCAAACATGATACCATTTGTAGCAAAATAATCTCCTAAGGATGTAAATTCAGTCTTATTTTCATTTAAAATACATTTCACCTTCTCAATAAATTGAGTTTGAACCATTGCACAATATTTCTTAACAAGATTGACAACCTCTAAGTAAATCCAAACCCCTCTAGAGTAGTCATCAATAATAGTTTAGAAATAAGAGGCACCACAAGAAGAAGGAACACTATATGGACTCCATACATCACAATGAATCAACTCAAATAATTCAATTGCCTTGCTAGAACTAAGAGGACAAGATGCACGAGTTTGCTTAGCTTTAAAACAAATATCACGATATTCATCTTTATTTCTATGACTATCATTACTACTAATACCAAGAAAAGACTAACTATTTGGGAAGAAGGATGTTCAAGACGTCGATGCCACATCTGATAAGAGTTTACATCAATTATATGACATTCAAGCTTTGAGTGTCATCAAGCGAGGCCAATATACCTCATCCCTTTCTTCACCCACTTCAATCACCATCATCATAGTGTGGTCCTATATCATACAAAGTTTGTCAGTTAATATGACTACACAATTTAAATATTTGATTAGTTGAGAAAAATAAATTAAGTTGTAAGTTAACCAAGGAATATATAAAACATGTTTAATTGTCATATTGACACAAGAGTTATTGTCCCTTTTTGGACAGCATTGGTATGGGTCCCATTAGGCAACACAATAAGAGGAGGAAAAGTATCTAAAACATCCATGAGCAACTTTTTGTCTCCAATCATGTGATAAGATGCCCTATATCCAATCCAATATCAAAGAAAAAGACTTGTCAAATTTTCATTTGAGGTAGAATTATTATTTAAAGATTTGGCATATTTAAGATGGTACTCCATTGGTCATTTGTCAAAGCAGGTTCAACAACACTTTTGTCTTGGGATGTTAAGATAGGCGAATCAGAGGAGGAGGGTGCTACAAATTGGGCATCATTAGCAACACCCTTTGCTAAGGCCATGTCTAGTATTCCACTATTATAGGTACCCAAAATTTTTGAAGCAATAAGCAACCTCATGTCCTTGCCTCCCATAATTTATGCAAATATCTTTCTTAGAACGTCCTCTAGCTCCACCATGGAGAGAAGAACCACCACATATAGCGAATGCAATAGCCTTAGTTCGTGCTTCACGCCCCTTCGTCATGGTCTTATTATGTCATTCTTCTTGCAGCACCAAAGAATACACTTTGTTCAATAAAGGAGGTGGATCCTGATGATCAAAAGGGTGCAAATAGCATGGTGAGAAAGAAAGATGTTTCTTTCCATTCTCGTTGTCACCATTCCCGTCTTTTTTAGCCATGGTATTTTGTTTGATAAGAGCAAGAAAAAAATTATCAAAGTATCTTGTAAGATTTATTTTCATACTCTGATACCATAAAGAATGAATATGAAACAAATTGTGTCTCATTCATGTTGATACTAAGAAGATTCTATACACCATATTCTGTTTAAAGATTCGAAACTAATTTTGTAACTGATATTCTAAATATTTACAAGAGATATTATAGGAGTTAAACATATTCCTAATTACATGAATATATGATTGAGATATAGATGATATGTTGCTAAGATACAATTGTTAATTATCCTAATAGACTCATTGGTAAACCAATCAAAGGTATTTTTGTAAGATTCCTTGGCCACCGACACTCTTGCATCTATTCTAGGATGAAGACATCGTGATGTATCGATTAAAACGATACGCATCTTCCTTCCTATCCAAATAGAAACTAAAAATTTGTCACCCATATGAAATGAATGTATAGTTAGACAAGTGGTGGCATATCATTTTGTGCTTCATTTGAGCTCTTCTTGGACTTGTGCTTTGATTTCTTCTCCCTCTTCTTGCCTATGAAAACCAAGCCACAAAACTTATTATATTCTTTTTTTAGAGTCAAAACTTATTATATAAAACAAAATTTTCTTTATAAAACATTTTTTTTTTTTAATTTTGGGGTGATGTGAAGAACCAACAAGTAATTCTATGAGGGTTAAGGAAGTACTCATCAGGAGAGCTAAGGCCCCAACAAGAAGTCAGTTTTCGATCAATATGATTAAATACCTTCTTAATTAGAAGGACATTAAAATTTTCTAACTAGCATTTGCATAGATAACAAAGGCCACAATGGTCCAAGTAAAACAAAAGAAAACCACGGTTCCAACTAATACAAAATGTTGATTTGGAATTCCGTGTCAGTTGTTCAGTTTAATGACAAAAATGAGAATGGTAATCAATTACCAAGAATCAATTGCATTCATTGATTCAAAAAGCTCAAACATTGTATGTATGGAATTCTGACGGGAAAGATTGCTCCTAAGATAACAGCAATTTAGTGTCGGTGTAAAAGAGTGAATGTCTAAACAAATACATTAACATGGATCAAACAATATGCTACAACATCATAAAAGAAATTATTTTAGGGATGTATTTGAAAATTCCAAAAAATTTTAGGGACCAATAGAGTAATTACTACTTATCATGATAAGGTAATAACAACAAAAGGGAAAAAAAGAATAGGGAGAAGGGTCAATAAACTATCACAAAGAAACATGTATAGCAATAATAAGTACCTATCAAAGTCGATGACTTTATGGAGTGCATTTGAGTGACGCAAAGCAGCCGAGGCCGACTACATCAAAACCCAGGCAAGTTATTCTAAATTTTGAAACAAACAACTAAAATTTTAAAAAATAATAGTTAATCAGTTTGCGTGAAGAAATTATTGGTTGACAGCTCTTTCTGAAATTTGGTTCATTTATTTTCACTAGCCTAGTTTACGACTTGTGACATGGATTACTTATTTTTTACTGATAATTAATTAGAAAAGGTCCGAGCTTTTGATTTAAATCCTTGGTAAAGGCAAGGCAAAACAAGGAACTTTTTGGTTGCTGCTTGTAACAAAAAATTTCTAGCACAAGGGACTTTTGATATTTACAGTGTACTATGAGAATACCTAACCAGAAGGAAACAGAAGTGGTGCATCTGTAAGCATCATTTTATCAACTTTCAATTTTGCTCTATATATCTTGCAAAGTCTATACATCAGGAGAAAATTTATCTTAAGACGAAAAGTTATATGAACATCATTAACTCAGTGAAAATGTCCAGGTAAAGATGATGCATAAAAAAAAAATTTATACCCAAGGAAGAACAATGGTTAAACTGAAAAAAAAATTGTACCATAGAAGAGAATATAGGAAAAATCATTACACACAGAGAGATTGCCCCCGATACCTTATATTTTTATGAGGGGCAATCCTTTACTAATTTGTTCTCAATATTTTGCCAAATGCCAAGTATTCCATTGAATTGAAATATAAATTCAAAAATAAATATATTTATATTCAAAGTGTGACAAATGGATCGATATCATCTACGGTCTAGAAAGAAACTTAAGGTTGTGCAGTTTCAAATGGAATGATTTAAATTTATTATGTTTATAGAAAAATGAATTAATAACCACTAATTGTCACAAAAATTGGGGTGGGGTGATGTTACCAGATACACAGCCTACACATAAAATAATGAGCCAAAAGAATTTCAGTTGAAGTTGGACAATAGGATTAGTACCTTGAGCATTTGAAATTGATCATCACCAGCATTGCAGTTGGAGAATTCCTGTTGATTGTCACAATTTTCAGCATAAAATAAAATCATTAAAAATACATTGTTGATACCAGCCAAGTCATACAACTACTAAGCCAAAAGAAAGAGAAATCATGATATTTATTTTGAGATGCCAAAAATAATTTTAAAAAATTTAAATATTTAAAAAATTCCACTCATAAACAAACCTCCATATCATTTATGAAACCCTCAACCGATTGATAAGGTGCATAAACAATAAGATCTAATTCCAAACTCTGCAAAACAAGGGTTTCATGCCATATAGATGAACGAAAATAGGAAATAACAAATAGATGACTTAGATATTTTAGGCCTATCCATACCAAATAAACTATCATCTCATTATTGAGAATCATTTGATGATCCTAAAAAACCACATTACCAAGCTGCTCAACTAACTAGATAATTTTCTCCTATCTTACAAGCACCATATATATGCAGGCCAACCTGTGAAAAAGTTCAATCTAACATATTGAGAAGCTAATAAGTAAACAAAAACTTGAAAAACAAATAAATAAAGAGTTAATCACCTATACATTATCAATGTAAAGTTTTTTTACACTGGCAGTCAATCAGAGCCGTTAATAGTGTCTTTTCATCTGCTCATTTAATTAAATTAAAATAAAAAAGACACTATTAACAGCTCTAATTGACTGCCAGTGTAAAAAACTTTACATTGACAGTGTATAGGTGATTAACTCGTAAATAAATCATACAAATCCAACACTGACTTTGATGAAGTTATGACAGCTAAACAGGTAATCAATCAAACCAAATATCATAAAAAATTAGTAACGAGTTCAAAAGGATAAAAAGATTAATCGAAAGAGAAAATTGATGACTAATTCACATCTTGCAACCAGACACTACAACAAAATTTAGTATTACCGACAATTATTTAATGAAAATAAATTAATTGTCTTTATTTTATTATTTAATAAAAATATTAATGACTATTATATAATAGCCACTAAAAATGTATTTACATCACATCAAAATTTACTATTAGCGACAATTATTTGTTAGAAAAAACTTAAGTGAATGATAACTCTCATCTTACAAGTATGTTTTATAAGGTTGAGTTAGGCCTACAACTTACTATTTTAAGTTGGTATTTAGGAGATAAGATAATTAAAAAAATTAAAGAATACATATTTAGAAGATAACCTTCATCTTTTAAGTCTCACATCAATTAGAAATAAGGTAACTAAAGAGTATTTATACTCATCTTACAAGTCCTACATCGACTAGAAATAAGATAATTAAAGAGTATTATAATTTTTTTCTTAAACTTTTAGCGATAATTTTAAATGCCAGTAACAAATAACACAAAAAGTTATACATTTTTCCCGACCATTATGAGGGTCTTTACCAGCATATAGAATAATTGTCGGTAAATATTTTAGCGACACTGAATACAATAGCTAATATGTGAAATGCCAGTAAAAGATTTTGTAAAGATTTTTATTGCCACTAAAAATTATATTAAATGCCACTAAAAATCTATTTTATTGTAGTGAGAGCACCAGGTGTAGTCATCCTAGCTAATTTCAACATCTTCAGATAAATTAAGTGGTGAATTAACCATAATGATCAATGAGTTTCAATTCCGACTTAATGTTGCCAAAAATACAAGTGTGCTACATCCTTAGTTTAGAGGCCCACATTAGACTGAAGCAAATTTTACATTATATGTATTAGTTGATGTTCCATCACCGACCATTGCAGATAGAATCTTTTAAAAAAGACAATGGTTGTTGCCTATATATCATAAACTACTTTAAAAGATTAAAAATAGAAAATAGTGTTGCCCTAATCATCTCATTAGCATAGACTGATTTACAATTACATTTAAAATATCTGGAGCAGAGCTTGGATTTCAGGATCTTTTCAGATAACTTTAAATTTTTACAAACTACTCATATCTTCTCTTCATAAAATACATTTACACATTCCTCTTCTTTAATACTGAGAGGTTTTTTCTGAGAATGCTTTTCAGCTGACATCAGATACTACCCTTATGAAAGTAGAAAATAGAAAGTCACACAAACAAACAAGGGGAACAAAAATTTAATGAAATACTTTGAAAACAATTGAAAGATTATGAAACAACAATGCTATCTACGTATTTGATGGGGGTTGGGGGAGGGTCAAATTTAAAGAAATAACATTACCACTCTCCCCTACAGTCATTTGGTCACGATATGACAACGACCATCGACACCTACTTCGATTAGAGTTGCTCCACACTTTATTAAAAAAAACTAATAGTCATGAGCAGACAGATATTAAACATTCAATTGATACTATAAAATATTATGGAAGCATTTGGAAGATCTATTGAGGAGTTCACTTAAGCTTTTATGAAAATAGATTATAAGTCTCATAGGTTATTTTCAGCTAATATATTTATTAGTGTAGCTTATCAAAATAAACTCTTTTCAACTTTAATTTATTCCAACAAGTTTCATTTCAAATTTATGGCATAACCTCTCACATGATAAGAGCTTTTCGAATAAGCTCTCACTATGAAAATTACCCAAACACGCTAAAGAATTAAGGGAAAAGAAGAAGGGCACATAGTTTACAAAAATATGCAACTACAAATACGTAAAGGCTTATTGTCCTAAAGCTTGCTGGTTAAAACTCTTATTATTTTACCTTCTTTAGAATTTGTTTGGCTCTCTTATTAGAAACTCTATTTCTCAACCTATAGCAGAAACACAATAAATTGTACACATAAGACAATATATGGAATATGCCTCATGGGAAGACAATTGATTTCCAATTCAATAACCGTAACCAAGCCATAGGAAAAGAGGGTCGAAAGCTTGCTAGCTTTCTTGGCATTATAGCTAGAAACCCAAAATTAACACCTTTAAACATAGATGATTGGAGAAGTTTTGATCAAGATCAAAAAAAGAAATTGGTGGAGCTTGTGAGGGTATGAAATAACTATTCTCATTAGTTTTTAATATAATTTTATTTTATTTTATTTTTTGCTTGTTTTACATAACCTTGTAACTACTTGTGTGTTATTTATGTAGAGGAAATTCTCAATCCCCGCACGTGGTGAAGATTTTGTAAAAAAATCACTAGGGAAGAAATGGAAAAATTACAAATGTGAACTAAGGTGTATGTACATGACAAGGTATAAGACTAGAGATGCCTTGATAAAAAGTAGACCAACTCGTATACCAAGGGACCAATGGACTGGTCTTGTCTCTTATTGGCTTTCTGATAAAGGAAAGGTAACAACTTTAGAAAAGACCAACACATAGTTTATTTTTCTCTTTATTTTTTTATAAATATATTATATGATGTTATTGTGTGTTTTGATAACAGAAGCGTAGCCAAGCAAATAGAAATAATAGGACAAAGCAAAAGATGCCTCACATCATATAATATATTTATAAAAAAATAAAGAGACATACCTTAACATTGTTAACAGAGAGTGGCAAGAATAAAATAAACAGGTGCTGTGAATGAAACTTTGCTTACATTTCTTCTTCTTCGTGAATGTTCCTGCCATATGCTTGCTTTTCATTTTGACTACAACCTGTTGTCATTTTGTATTGATTAGATAGTCCAAATAAACTATTTAGTGGAGATAGTGACAAAACCAGTTTTGACTCTCTCTGATCTATAAAGTGATTTCAGAGAGTTAATAGTTGATACTCTGTCAATGTATATAAAAGTGGTTTTACATACATAACATTATTGCCACAATACCATTTCTGATTTCTCACCGGGCTCCCACCACTGTGGTAATATGGGGAGGATCAGATAAATCAGCCTTGCCACATGAGCTGAGAGGCTATTTGGGCAGCCATCTTTACAAAATATATTTCATTAAATCATATTAAGAAACTTACAAATAACATGCAACTCATACTTAGTTTCTATTTGTTTCTTTTAATTATAATTTTAAAGCTGCTAAGGCATTATTTTCTAGATAATTATAATGTATCCAATATTTTCCTTTTCCAAAATTAGTAAAATTTTCTGATCAGCTATGCTCTCGCATCTAGCTTAGAAATTATTGGAGTCCATGCCTATAATTTGTTAATGGATATATAGCACCTACCTGCTTCCAGTGAAGAGCTCCTGTTATTAACAATGAAAATAGCACGGTTACTGAATTTTTGTAACCCTGTCCTGTTCCTTTGTTAACAACTTTGTGTTTTGTCAAAGTAAATAGCTGAAATCCCTATCCTGTTCTAATAGACAATGTGATGGGGACTCTCTCATTGGCACAGGTTAACTGCATAAGTAATATAATATGGAATTTGAACTTTGAAATATCTCTAATCTATCTGCACATATACTGTTCTAATAGACCAACACATAGTTTATATTTCTCTTTATTTTTTTATAAATATATTATATGATGTTATTGTGTGTTTTAATAACAGAAGCGTAGCCAAGCAAATAGAAATAATAGGACAAAGCAAAAGATGCCTCACACTGGAGGATCCAAAAGCATTGGAACCTTAATGGCCGAAAAGGTATTTGTGGATAATTTACAAATTATAATATTGTTATATTTGTCTTGAGAATTTATTTGACATCAACTTAATCCTATTAGGCCATAGATGGGATGGAGCCTACAAGGGCAGAAATCTTTATATTATCTCATAAGAAACGTAAAGATGGAAGACCATTGGATGAAGTGTCTGCAAAAATAGTGGTTAGATTTTTTAAGCAATTTTTATACTTGTTATATTATATATTCCATTTGAATTATTTTGAATATTTTTATATTGATTGTGAGTATACAATAACTTCAAACTTGCTTACATAGGATGTGATGCAAGAAAAATTGAACAATGGTGAAACATCTAATGAAAAACCTATTGGTAGTGTTGCTTGGGAAGGAGATGTGTATTCCCAAGTATTGGGAGCTGAAAGAAGTGGCTATGTTCGTGGCTTAGGGCTTGGTCCAACACCTTCTTTGTTGTGGGGTTCTAAATCTTCCATAGGAAGTACTTTTGTTGATAATATATCTAATGAGGTAGAACAAAGATTAGAGCAAGAGGTGAGGATGTTAAAGGAGATAAAGGAAAAACATGATGAAGAAATGAATTTGATGAAACAAAATCAAGATAAGTTACTTTCAGAACTATCTTTCATTAGAAAATTCATGTATAAACATTTTCCAATGGAGCTATCTATGCCTCAAAAGTTCAATGGAAGCTCATTTGGACAGGTATAATTCAAATGCTTTTAAACAATTTTTTTTTTCAAATTTTGATTGCAAAAAATTTTATTTTCTTATGTCTTAATTAGGTCTTTGGTACTAATATTGGCCAGGAAAAAGCACCAGAAATGCCACATATGCCCTTTGGTACTCATGGTAATTTGTTACTGCTTTTTGTTTATTGTTTCAATCTTGTCTAAATGTTTCTATCAGGGCAATAGAATATTCCTGTGCTAGAATTGATTAAAACAAGGGAACTTTTTCCAGCCTACACTCCCTATATTTTGTTTGTATGTTATATGTCTTTCCAAAATACAATGCTCCTTTATTGTAATTTATAAAAGAGAAAGATTTTTTTTTACTTTCTACCTTTTTTAGAAGAGGCTAGGTCTTTATCTAGATGATATATCCATCCACATTTTCGTTTCCCAAATAAACCCTTATTACACATTTATGTGACATTTGATATCCTGGTTGAATTTTTTTCTATTCTATAGCTTACACATTTGTCTTTTTGGATTTGTAGAATCACAATTACCTACAAAATCTACTGCAATTGTGAAAATAGGTTTGACCCATGTCTTCTTGTTTTACACATGCTATTTTTTCTTAAAGAGGTTTAAGTTACTTTTGTAATTTCTTAACCTTTTTGTTTGGATTTGTAGAATCACAATCAACTAAAATTCCAATTGTTATAGTGGAAACAGGTTTTAAAAAAATCTTGTTGCTTCTCTTTTGAGTATTTAATTTTTTTTTGTATAGTAATTTGATTTATTATAATATGTAGAGGTTAACAAAAATAATATGGTTCAAGCTGATGACCTCACTTCCTTGCTCAAGCTTACTAGAAAAGATAATGATGAAGCTATTCGCATACTATCAGCAAAGGCAATTGCCAATTTATCCATGAATGGTGATTATTTTTTAGACATTGTATTATTTAATTTCATTTCACAGTTTTTCCTTTAAATTTTTACTAGTGTGAAAACAATTAAAAAGCAACTTGTCTGGTGTTGTCTTGATCCAGAAATTTGGCCTCTTCTTCCTCTTTTATTTCAGTATGTTTGATTTTAAATTTTATTTTAATTTGTCCCAGGTTCTTGGCCAATCTGATCTAAAAATGGATGTTGAAGTCCCTGTTGATTGAAACTACCTGCAGTTTTCCCTGTTCTCTTGAAAGATAGAAATTGCATAGTTCAACTTTCTTTCCCACCATGCAGATTTCTAGTTGTTTGTTGCATGTTTTTGCACCTTGCTATTTTGCTTAGATGTCACTCTAGATATCTTTTTGGTTGTGTTATATTTTCAGCCGTAAGCAATTGTCTCTTCAGCACAAAAATAGCTTGGTGAAGTTTGTTACTGTGTTGGAACATTACCAATGAGGATAATGCTTTTGGTAAACTGAAATTAATGAGGGGATTGCTATTGGAACTCCAAATTTCTATTTAAACTCCAACTTTTTAGAAATTGTTTTTTGATAATAAAAAAAAAAGATTTAGACACTCACTACGCTAATTGGACTAAAAGATTTAGAAATTAATGAGGGGATCCAAATTGCTTTTCAGCCGATTAGTTTTAGACTAAAAATAATTTTATTTAATTGAATTTAATTAATTGAGTATCAATACGCTATCAAAATAAATTATTTTATCTAATAAAATTCAATTGTATTTCTATACAATTTTTTTTTACATATATAAGAATCTATTATTCAATAAAATTACTTTTAGTGACCATTAAAATTGTCACTAGAATTGTCATTAAAATTTTTTATTTTTCCCGGCCATTTAAAAGGTCTTTACCAGCACTCACTTTAAATGTCACTAATAGTTTTACCGACCCCAAATACAACGGCCATAATCTAATTGTTGATAAAGATATTAATGGCCATTTGTATGGTCACTAAATAACATAAAAATTGCCACAAAAAATCATTTTTGGTGTTGTGAGAAGGGCACATAGTTTACAAAAATATGCAACTACAAATACGTAAAGGCTTATCGTCCTAAAGCTTGTTGGTTAAAACTCTTATTATTTTACCTTCTTTAGAATTTGTTTGGCTCTCTTATTAGAAACTCTATTTCTCAACCTAAAACAGAAACACAATAAATTGTACACATAAGACAATATAAAATAGAATTTCCTATTTTTTTCACAATAAATTGTGTACACTTAAGACAACATAAAATAGAATTTCCTTTTTTTTTTTCCTTAAAGCCCCTCTTATTCAGAAAAATTAGACCAGCCTCAGTTGGGGGAGAACAAATGTAACTATGAATCTTGATTTTAAATGAATAGCAAAAAAGATAGAATGAAAACAAGTACCAACTGTTGAGAAGAGAAAATCCAATTTGTTCGGTGGATAGAGGTCATAAAATTAATCAACCATAGCAAATCATTTATTCATATATATATTTTATTTGGTTTAGATTCAAAACAAGTTGGAGATTAAGCAGGAGACTCGAAGGATTGAAATGTAAGAAGCGAATTCAGAGAAAGACGAAATGCAAATCGAGTTGACATACAATATAATATTAAGCCAACGAAACCCCAAATCCCCTATTCAGACATTAACTAGGAAGCACCACAACGTACGTACAAAACTCAAGTGAGAATGTTAGGATAGTGTTAATAGCGTGAGTGCATGGAAGATACATCATACATCCATGCAAAGTGCAAACTCCTGTTCTATTTGTCTGTGTGTTAGTGGGCCTACTCGGCTAAATGAAAAATGTGAAGTTCGGCCTAATTGGGTAGTCCGCAGGTTGTGGTTAAAACATTGTTGTGTAAATTGTAATTTTGGCCCTATATATCCTTTTATTTTATAATAGATATATTTAGCCTTTTATTTTAAAATTTTGATACTAATTAAGGATTCGTCATTTTCTTATATTTATCAACGTAATATATATGAATAAAAATTAAAAAAATAATATATAATTTTTTTTAATATGTATTTTTATAAATTATTGATATTTATTTTATTAATAAAAATATTATTTATTTATTTATATTTTTTTATCTAAATATCATAAATATTACATCACTTCTATATGACAATAATAACAATCATATAGATAAGGTGGTGATGGATGTTCGACAACAATAGTAATAAATGATATTGTAATAATTATCTTTTATTTTATTTTATTGTTTTTTACATAAATTTGATATGCAATCATCTTACTTTTATCATAGTTTAGTATCTTTATTTGTGCATTTTCGTTAATTTTGTAAGTAGTTAAGTTTATCCTGCTTTTAATATTTTTAGTCTAATTTATGGTGTTTTGATGTATGAACATCTTCAAGGTAGCTTGGGCTCAAAGAGTGATCAAGAAGTGTTAAAGTTGGCCAAATGGTTGAGTGGCCATCATTACTTAACCTTAATTACATGACAATTATATATTGGAATAAGTCAGATTAGACTAAATTTTAAATATATAAACTAAGTTTATTTTGTAAAATTAAAGTTTAAGTCTGACCTATTATTTATTATAAACTTTCTTTTTATAGATTTAGTCTATCTTTTTTAAAGTATGACCTAACCTATTAGTCTATTTAAAAATTTATTTAAATTATTAATGTTAATTAGGCCAATAAACTTAATTTTTAAAAATTAACTAAATTATTTTTAAAATATAGTTTACTCGGTATTTTTAAATTTTAAATTTTAAAATAATTATAAGAGAAATATTGAATCATTTTCTATTCAAGGAACAATTCATGTGTAACCATGTATGTTGATGTATACTCATGTACAAGTCGTAAGCTTATAAATCTACAATAAAAAATAATTGTATAAAAAATATTTTAGTCTAAATGTGATCTTTTTATTAAAAATATAAAATGAAACTAGACTTTAAAGAGGTCAGGTCATAAATCTTTTATTTAAGGTATGACCTATTCTCATCCCTAACAATAATACTCTTATTTTTTTAGTCTCATGCAACGAGTAGTTTAGGCGTTGAACAATTTTGAACGATCCATTATCCCATTTTTGTCGAACATGTATAGTCAAGTATCCTAGTCTTTTGTCTAGCGATTTTGTTTCCTTTTATGGAACTTTTTGTAAGGTTGTTGTTGTTAGGGGAAAAAGGAAGTTTTTGTATTTTTTTGGAGTTCTTAGACAACAATACATTATTTTATTGCTTTAGAGCTAGTTCCTTCATCTTGGTCCATTTTTCTCCATTTTCTCATGCCCATTGTTGGTTGCTTATGGAAATAAGTAGCTAAACTCTTTATTGTTGGGATTAGATATAACTAACTCGTTTTCATGTATTTATTGTGATTAATATATTTATCTTTGTGCTTCAATGTTAGTATTATTACTTTTATGTTTAATATTTGTTGTGATTTGATTCATACCTTGTTTTGATATTTTGCTTGTTATTCGAAAATGTTCTCTTAACCTTGAACTACAGTAATATACACCTAGTGATCCTTATTATTTTAGGAATGAATATGGATTATTAGTCATCATTGTGGTTTGTGAACTTAATGCAAATTATTTTCATTAAATTTGTAAGGGATTAACATTTGGTAAGGTACTTAGTTATTTATTATAAGGTTTTAGGGTTAAGAAATCATTTATAAACTAATGTTGATTTTGAAGTCCAAAGAGAGTATTAAAGTTTTATGAAAAAAGAATGACTCATAATGAAGTTTAATCCCAACATCACATATCAACCATTTCATAATTCTATTTCACCAATATTCTTACCTTTAAAGCATCAAAATATCGTTTGTTAATATTTACTTTGTACGTTCTTAAATCAAATATATCAACTCAAACATCCAATTTGTTTTAAGTGTTCATGTAACGATGAATTTGTAAATTAATTGCCAAGTATTGTGCAATTCCTCATGGGATTGACACTGTCCTCAACGATTTGGAACACTTTTCAAATAGTCAAATAGCAGTGGTAGTGTTGGGTGCCAATAGTATAGGTTAGGGTGATGTTGACACAATATCATACTAGTGAGTATTTTTGTGTTTGGGACAAAAAGTTGTCCCATAATTTATTGTGTAACAAAAAATTAGTTTTTTTTTTTTATCTTGTCTCTCTATATTTTTTTTTGTCCTATCTTATAACTCTTTTATAAATCAAATGTGAAACAATTATATTTGTTTTTTTCAATACTATATTTTTTTTAATGAATCCAACATATTTGATAAGTACAAATATGTTATTTGACTTTTTTTTAGTTCTCTTTTACATTCACAACCATAACCCTAGTTCCCTCTAATAGCTTTCTAACACTATGCATGTGACAATACATTTGCTTATGAAGTTGAGGTAATAAGTTAGTTGTCTCATATTAATTTATTGTGTAACAAAAAATTAAATCTTTATTCAATGTTTCTTTATCTTTTTAGTTCTATTCCATGACTCTTTTGAAAATTAAATATAAAATAATTATATTTATTTTATCTTATACTATAATTTTCTTTAATGAATCAAACATATTTGATAAGTACAAATATGCTATTTCATGTTTTTAATCTTTTTTTTACATTCACAACCATAACCTTAGTTCCCTCTTATAACTTTCTACTACTATGCATGAGACAACACATTTACTTATGAAGTTGAGGTAATAAATTAGTCTAAACTTTTTTTTTTTTTGTGAAAAAACATTATAAAATTATATATATATATATATATATATATATATATATATATATATATATATATAACAAACAATGGAATAAGATTATTATATAATTCTATATCAAAAAACTAGCAAATTAAAGTTGAAAATAAATAAATGGCTAAATTGTACTTTTAGTTCTTGTATCAATCTCAATTTTGATTTTTATTATTATTTTAAAACAGAAAAATTCAGTCTCTCTAATTTAAAAAAATATGGAATTTTGGTTCTTTCTTCAAATTGACATCTTCTAATCATTAAATTTTAATGTTTATTCATATTTAAATGATGTGACATTTAATAACATGACATTTATAAAAAATTATAAAAATATTAAAATAAATTTTTTATTAATAAAATAAATATCAATAACTCTTAAAAATAGATACAAACAAAGATATTTTGTATGTTATTTTTTAATTTTTATCTACATATACTACGTTACTAAATATCATGTCACTTAAATGGTAACAGATCATCAAATAATGTTAAAAGTTAACGATTAACGAACATTAAATTAGCGATAAGAACAAAATTTTGCATTTTTAAAATAATGAGAATTTATATTTTTATTTTAAAATAGAGGGACCAAAATTGTAAATCGATAAAAATAAATAAACTAAAAATATAATTTAGCTTAACTAAATTATCTTGAAATCACTTAAAAAGATGGTTTGTTTCCATTATTATTAGTCAAAGCTAAATAAGATCAACAAAATTATCATGTACGTATTTTATTTTTGTATTAATTAATGTTAATTAAATATTTCCTTTATAGAGATAATAGATTTAGAGTGTGTTTAATTATGACAAACACCAAAATTATTAGACACTTTTATAATTTATATATTATTTCAAGAAAAATACACAATACAAATTAAATAAACTAATATTAAATTTACTATAATATTATTTTTAATATTAATTATAATAACAAGTTTTTATTATAATATTATTAATAACGATAATTGTTATAATTACAATATTAATAACAAAGATAATAATAATAAGCGGAAAGGTGATGCAATGATGACAATGGACGTAAGGCAAAGACATATTACCAATTATGATAAGTAATAATTTTTTAAAATCGTATGGATGCTAAAATTTCATCAGGCAAAGCCGAAAGTACGAGAAAATAAAATACTGATTTATATGTTTTCTTGTCTCTTACTACCAGTCAAAAGAAGTTTTTTTTTTTTGTCTCAAATGCCTTCATGTAATTTCAAAGAGCATGTAACATATATTATTTTTTTTTTCTTTTAAAACGGTGATTTGTTGCGTTGGTGATGATGATACACATTTTAAATTGTATAACTTTTGATGGTGATGACACACATGAGGTCTTGATTGGCTGGAATTTGACTATAAAATTGGCTTTAAATTAAAAATTCGAACTATAAATAAATTCATTCTAATTCATCCCACAGACTGATACCCACAATTTTTACCTTTAATATATTTTTTATTCTGATATTTGCCCAAAAGTTTTCATTAATGGTATAAATAGAAGTTACATTCCACACTACTCAATCTTTAGCATATTAAATTATCAATGGTCTTTTTTTAAGAATGTGTAATCAATACAAAATTTGTTTATAACACTAATTAACACAAGCAGTAATTATTATTATTTATTTAAAATACTTGTTTTGGAAAATAAATTTTTCTAACGAACTAGACTTTTTTATTTGATAAAAAAATGATTAATTACCTTTTTTTTATTATATATAATTTCATTAAAAATTAGAAGTGGAAGAGAAAATGTGATTTAAATAGTAGATAAAAACAAAAGCATTTGAACCTCTAAAAAATGAAAAGAATTTGAACCTCTGAGTGGTGGGAAAAGTACAAGAGGAAATGGATTGGATCTTAATTTGGAGATGACGAAAGGAAGAGGGCCCCACAGAACCCTAAGTTGTGTCGTGTGTGTCGTGAATCGTGATTTGACATGAAGAGGAGAGAGAGACACACAGAAATATTAGAGGATCATAAAATTTGCCAATTCTCACAAATTAAGCGCCAAATCTCATTCAGGATGAGCACCTCCACCGCCGCCAAGAAAACCAAACGCCTCCACAAAAAGTCCATCTCCGCCCCCAACGGAACCATTCAGCCACCGTACGCACCTTCTTCTCATGCATTAATTATTTCAACTTTTTCATTCATTCATTCATTTATTTATTATTGTTGTTGTTATTTTCGTTAGCGATGATGGCGGAGAAAGGACGGTTAGGAAGCTGCGGTTGTCCAAGGCTCTCACCATCCCCGACGGCACCACCGTTTACGACGCCTGCAGGCGCATGGCGGCTCGCCGAATCGACGCCGTTTTGCTCACTGATTCCAATGCTCTGCTTTCCGGAATTCTCACTGACAAGGTCAGTGTGTGTCTCTGCGTGCTTCGCGCCTTGCGTCGAATCTTTCGTGTCGTTTCACGCTTTTCTGTGTCGTTTTCAGGACGTTGCTACTAGAGTCGTCGCCGAGGGGCTCAGGCCGGAGGAGACCACGGTGTCCAAAGTAATGACGCGGAATCCCACTTTTGTGACGTCGGATACGCTCGCTCTTGATGCGGTTCAGAAGATGCTCCAGGGTTGGTTTCTAATTACGTATTATGAATTCATGCGTTTCGAAGAGCTTTTACGATGCATGGTCGTTTTTGTTACGTATACTTGCATATTGTGTGGAGCCCTGTGTCTCTAAACACGTCAAGTGCGTTTTAAGTTATCTGTGTTTGGAGGAAAGCACTTTTAGTTCCACAACTAGATATGGGAATAAAAGTAGTAAAGGAAACACTATTCCCTCGGTACTTTTTTTTCATATTTTAAAATTCAAATCAAAAGTGTTCGATTCTTATTATAATAGCTGATTTCATACTATCAACTAAATTAATTAACTTTCTTAATGACAAATGACGTACTATCTTGGAGTCTTAGAGTTGGGTCATAACTTTATTGCCTTGTAATAACAACTACTATTTGGCTACTTCGATTTAGAAAGTCATTAATTGATATTTGTATGTTTGTCGTTCCTTCCTCTCACCATGCGATTCCTCAATTTTCTTGGCACTGAATTTGTGGCTTTAACTTTGTTGGTGGTTCTCTTGCTTCGTGTTGTGGTTGTTGAGTTTACTAGTTGCACTATATTGAAAAACATGAAATTTTTTTCGATTTTTGACTGTGATTTGCTTTCTCCTCTGTTACCATCCTTCAGCTCATCATCTGAACCAAAAAAAAAAGTGGTTGGCGACAAAATTTAGGATCTAGTAATTACAGGCACAAATTTATTATTATTATTTGTTTTGTGGGGTGGGGAGTTTCCTGCAATCATGGCTGTCGTGTGTTTTATGGCTTTCATTCCGTTTTATTTTTATGCTCTTTAGGTTTTCTTCTTCTTTACGATAGAATTGGGTAAATGATTTTCTTTGTGCATACAACTTTTTTAGTCTGGAAAGTAATTCATTAAGTGAGAGATATGATTTGACTTTTTCAACTGATAGGTAAATTCAGACACCTCCCTGTTGTGGAAAATGGAGAAGTCATTGCCATGCTGGATATCACCAGATGTCTTTATGATGCCATATCAAGGGTGGAGAAAGCTACTCAACAGGGGAGTGCTGTTGCTGCAGCAGTTGAGGGAGTGGAACTCCAGCAGGCTAGTAATGTATCTGGTTGGTTAACAGATTTCCTTTTACATACATTTTTTTATGAGGCTTCCTGCTTGTACATGAACTCATGAATTGCTTATACTTGCATGTGGTACATCTGTTTAATATTTATAACTGTCATGAACTTGTAAGTTTTATTTATTTATTTATTTTAAATACGGAATCAATCCTTTTGGCTTACTCTTAAACTGACTTGGCTGTTAAACTTAATTTAAAGCATTGTTATATTTGTGGCAGAAAATAATTCTCAAAGGAACTGGCATACAAAAAAAAAGTTTGGAAAAATTATCAAACAATTGCTTTGGCTTGCTGTTTTCTTTCATTTTTCTTTTTATGAGGTCCAAACTTCACTCTCTTATTTTACAGTAAATATATTTTGTTTTTTTGAAATGTTCAAAGAGTGGTCAATGTGATAACCTATTCATTTATCACTTGTGTGGTTATTTGTTACTAAAAGAAAATATAATATAATTTTCACCCAAGAAACTATTTTTGCCAGGAATTCCTATACCTCAATGACATACATTAGAGGTTAATTTGTAAGGTCTTCTCTCTGTGAAGTTTAAGGAAAGTGGGTAATGGAGGACCATATGCTATTAAGAGAAAGACATTACCTTTGCAAATTCTGCTGCCTATATCTCTGCCTTCTCACAATAATATTTGGAAGTGTTGAAATTGCCATATTTTCTCTTCATATTGTAATGATGATAATTCAGTTTCAATTGTCAATGTTTTTGTCAGCTCCAATTACTTTCATTGAAACATTGAGGGAGCGCATGTTCAAACCTTCCCTGTCAACCATAGTCGGTGAAAATACAAAGTAATTTCACATTATATTTTCTTGTGTTTTAATGTGTTGCAAAGCGACCCTTTTATAATCAGATATAATAGTTTTACAACATTCTGTAGCTTTATGTGTTTCTAGGGTTGCTATTGCATCAGTATCAGATTCTGTCTATGTAGCTGCAAAAAAGATGCGGGAGTTGTATGTAAGTTCAGCTGTGATTGTGACGGACAACAAGATTCAGGGGATACTCACGTAAAATCTTTTTCCTGATGCTTTATTCTCTTCTCTTAGAAATCTACGGTAGCAAATAACATACGTGCCTGCATGTTTTTTAGATAAGCAATCTCCTTGAATGATACATATGAAATGGACATTGGACAATTTTTATTTTATGCACAATATGTTGTCCTGTAAATCTGTTCTGCAGTTCAAAAGACATCCTTATGCGCGTGGTGGCTCAAAATCTCTCCCCAGACTCGGCTCTTACAGAAAAGGTTGTTATGATTTTATTTTCTGAAGTAACCATACTTGAGTGGAGAGTGGTTTATTCTGAGTCTGAGATGTCTTTTCTTCTTTTGGCTGGCGCTTATTTTTGCTAGGTATTCACAATTAATTTGATTTGTTTTTTATTCTTCCCTTCATTACTTATTTTTTATTAGGTGATGACTCCAAACCCAGAATGTGCATCTCTAGAGACAACAGTTCTTGATGCGCTGCATATGATGCACAATGGGAAGTTTTTACATCTTCCTGTGGTGGACAGAGGTTAGTTTTGCTTTCTTAATTTCCCATGCACTTTCTTACATAGTTTTGCTGACTTTTATTTATTATGCACTTGCAGATGGAAATGTTATTGCTTGTCCGGATGTTTTGCAGATAACTCATGCTGCAATTTCTCTGGTAAATGTCATGTTTGAGACACATAAAATCCACGATAGAAGAAGCTATTTTTATTGGATATTTTGAAGTAGAAAATGTTCCAGTTATCCAGTGTGTGGCGTGTCTGGATTTTGTGTCTGTTTTTCTGGTGATAGCTGGGTATTGCAATAGGTTACCCATAATCGAGCATCAGTTTCTGTTTTTGTGCATTTAACTTTCAAGATTTTTCTTTACCCATAATCGATACATCTTTCCCTAGCTGTTATTTGATATTTGCAATATTTTAGATTCTAACTCAATTTTTTTTTTTCATAATTAAAAATTTAAATGTCTACGTTTACATCCATTATAGACTGTGTTGTTTTGGCGCACATCCAATTTGATCGAAGGAATTAAAGTGTTGTGATGTAAAGTATCTGTGCCTCTTGGACTTGATGAAATTAATGCATTGATAATTTCTGTCTATATTTGAAGGATTGCGATATTTGTTCACGATTTGGCTATTTCCCCAAATTATCAAAACTTGATGCCTTGGGTAGTCTCAGATCCAATGAACCAGAGTATCACTTACTCTTCCCCTTTCCCACTGCATCATGATAATGATTTTTATAGCTGTTGGGCGTTCACTCGTGTTACATGAAAAAGATGTATAATCTTAAATATTATGAATTAAGAATTATACACATTTGGCACTATTATACGGATGCTAGTGTCCTGTTTCTAAGTTGTGCACTTTGTAGGTTGAAAGTAGCTCTGGAACATCTAATGATGCGACAAACACAGTTATGCAAAAATTTTGGGACTCAGCTTTTGCTCTAGAGCCTCCCGAAGATTGTGACACCCATAGGTACCTTGGTGATATCTACTTTGTTTTCAATATATGTTGTTTTTGTTCTGTAAATAAGTATATATGTCTGATTGCAGTGAAGCTTCTGGACTGCTAACTTTGGACGGGGCAGATACCACGAAGTCTACATATCAATCTGTAGGTTTTGGAAATTCATTTGCTTTTAAATTTGAGGATCCCAATGGTCGTGTCCATCGATTCTACTGTGGTGAGTGACATCTTGGGGAAAGCTTTGCAGTAACTTAAATATATGATTCTACATATTTTTTCTGTCGCTGTGGACATCCTGTGCATAAACCTGGATTAACTATTTTTAGAAAAGCTTGCTAGTATATGATGCTGTCTTTTTTGTAGGTGCTGAAAATCAAGAGGAGCTTCTATCTGCTGTCATACAAATAATTGGTGATGTTAATGGTGGAGAACGCCCTACAATGCTGGTATGCTTTATTCTAGATTCTAGTTTAGTTTTGTCTACCTTTTGGTTATACTATATGCACATATTATGATACTGGCTCTTCTCTTCCAGTATAAGGACGATGATGGTGATAAAATTATTATCGCGACTGATAACGATCTTGCGGCTGCTGTCAGCTATGCTAGGTCTGCAGGACTGAAGGTGAGGTTGTCTTTTATTGATTTTTTCATTTGATGCCTTTGATGTGTGCATTGAATTAAGCGTCTTTGTATTTCAGGCTTTAAAATTGGATTTGGAATTTGCCAATTCAACGACACCAACAAAATCACCAGCTGGTTCGGAAAGTATACAGAAAACGAGTGTATTGTCTCTCCGTTGTGGTATTTTTGCAGGTGTTGTTGTTCTAACGAGCATTGGCGTATTGGTATACTTAAAGCGCTCTAAACAGTAATGTTTGCCAGCTTGAAAACAAAACATTCTATAATCTTAGAGTCTCGTGGTTAATGACGGACACGGAATAGGTTGATGGTGTGGAGGTTCTCTAGTCACTGATGTAATTAGAACCAAAGATTTAGTCCTGGCATACAATGCTCTGATCCTCAAATTCTTCTCTATTTATTAAGGTACCTGTAATTCCTTATATATAGACTTTTTCCATGAAGCATTTAGTCATTTATCTTATTTTTAAGATGAGTAAATGTTGAAATTTTTAAAATTGTATATTGTTCTCAATTTAGTTTTTAATTTTAATGAAATTTTAAAGTCTCAAAAAATGATAATTTGTCTTTTGTTAAATTAGTTATTTTTTTTTAATGGAAATGTTTATGTAACACGATACTATTACGAGACATATACATAGTTAACATGTGACATATATGTAGAATAATATGTATAATGTATTGTGTGGGTGTGTTACGTGTGGGTGTGTTACGTGGAACATATGTATTATAATATATGACTATAATAATATTATTTTAATATTTAAAATTGTAAAACAATGTTATTTTAGCCTTTTAAATTGTAACAATGTCATTTTAATTCTTAAAATTATAATTTAATCAGTTTAATTTTTAAAAATTATTATAATTTTATTTTAATCAAATAGTTATGATTTGGATATTTACACAATAAAATAGATAATTAAATTAATATTATAAATATGATGATAATAAATATATTCAAATCATAATAAAATTCTATCTAAGATATAAATTAAATTCCAATTCTTGATTAAGTAACAGAAGTAAAATATGTTTTTATCAATTAAATTATAATATTAAAATTAAATATTTAAAACATATTGTTTTATAGTTTAATTTTTTTTCACTGTAATAAAAATCATTTGATTAGTCTTTAAAGATAAATGAGATACTAATTTTGAGATCTCTAAAAACCTCATCACTTATGCTTTCATTGAATAACGAGAGAAGTATAAAAGAGAAAAATAAAAATAAAGAGAGAATGAAAAATAAAATGAATTAGTATTTTTTTTAAAGTGTTTGGACTAAAAGAAGAGAGAAGTAGAAGAAAGAAAAAAGAAAAAAAAGTATATGTACTTTCAAATTTCATAATTTTTCTAAGCTTTTTACAAAATATCTCTATCTATGAAGACATTTATTCTATTACTATAGATCCCACTAGCATTTTCTCTTGTTTCTTAATTTTCTCCTTTTCCAAATAATTTAAAAAATTATTTTCTCTTATACTTCTTTTTTCTTGTAGTTTTCTCTTTGCAAAATCTATCAAAAATAAAATGAGTTAAGCAATTTATAAACCTTCTTTATTTTTTAATCTACTAAGACATTTTTTTCTTGATAAAATTGTCATAGCTCATCCAACATTTCAGTAGTCTTATTAATAGTTAGACACAATAATTAAAACTTGAAACTAATGAGTATATTGGATTAGAATTTCAAAAGATAATGTTAGCATAAAAAAGTTATGTGAATTTTGATGGATTTTAAAAGAATTTATAAGAATGTCATGATTTTTAAGATTTTTTTAAAAGATTTTTAAAACTTGAATTTTAATCAAGACTTTGTGAAGCATGATTTACAAATACTAAATATCCTCTCAATCACATTTTTTTAAGGATGTGATGTATGACATAAATTGAAAACTTCAATTTTATTTTGAGACTTAATATATATTTCAAAATTTTATATTTCAATATTAAATTTTATTAAAAATAAACGGTTAAATTTTCATAATTTAAAAAATTTTAACAATAGATAATATTTAATAATATAAAATTTTAAATATTTAATAATTAAAAAAACAAATATTAATAAATTATACATCAATTGATAGATAAAAAAAATAAGAGGAGAAGATGAAGAGATAAATGAGAGAAATGAATAAAAGAGAAAGAGAAGAAAGAGAGAGAGAGAGAGAAAAAGAAACAAAAAAGACAAGCGAAAAAAAAAGAGTACGAGACAAAGAAGAAGAAAAATAGATAAATGAGAGAGATAAATAAAAAGAAAAAGAGAAAATGAGATAGAGAAGAAAAGAAAAGAGAGAAGCAAGAATGAAGGAGAAAAAAAAATATGAGAGAGAAGAAACAAAGGCAAGAAAAAAGACTTAAGAAAAAGAAAAAAGAAAGAGAAAAAATAGAAATAGAAAAAAATGTCATGTGAAAGTGAAATTGTTTGATGAGTAAATTACATATAAATTATACTAAAAAATCTCACAAAATTTCAGTATTCAAAGTAATGTATTGAAATTTCTATATTTTTTAATATTAACAAAAAAAATTAAGTAAAAAAAGTTTTAATTGAATACTCCTAAATTTTGACAAACTCCTTAAAAAATCCTAATTATTTTAATTGAATATCACCAAATTTTGATAAACTCTTAAAAAAATCTTAATTATTTTAATTGAATATTACATAATCTTTTATATTAAAAAACTTTTTTATAATAAAAAATATTTTTAAAATCATTGAAATTTTAATTTAATACACCCGTAATTTGAATTGTATTTTCAAAATTAAAAGAATAATAATTAGCATAAATAACTAAAAGAAAAGAAAAAATAAACCAATAAAAAGTGAAATTACTTTTACCTAGCTTTTAGCACGACTTATCTTGCATCACATCTCTAATTTTCTTTTTATAACTACGTGATTGCAAGCAATTTTGTTAATATTTAATATTTAAAAATTTTGACTAATTGAATTTTCTCTATCAATCACGAAAAGATGTACGATTTTTAATTGTTTCTTTCACACAAAATATCATATAATTCAGGGCAGATTACGGGGAAATAAAAAAAGAAACAAAGAAAGATAAATCGTGAGATTGAGATAAAAAAAAAATTAAAAGTAGGGAAATTAAAAAAGAGTTAATTATACATACATTGTCGGTGTAAAACTTTTTACATAACAATAAATCATATCTTTTAAATTATTTTATTTTATTTTTATTTCATTAAATGAGTAACTGACATAACATTATTAAAAAATTAAAAAATATGATTAGTTGTTAGTGTAAAAAAAATTTACACAAGCGTGTATAGAATAAAGAATAAAAGGAGGAAGAAAAAAAAAAAAAGCACAGGAGAAAAAACATCGAACGAGGAGAAAGACGGTTGCAGGTTACAGGTGCATTATCAGGTAAGTTCAAACTCTCCCTTTCTCATACAATGTCATGTTCCTTTTTGTTGCTGCCTATGACATGCTTGTTTTCATAGTTCATGTCTTCCAAGTACACGTGAATGTGCTCTGTTCTATATATTTCTTGCGTGAAAAGCAAAGTAAAAAAAAAAAGAAAAAAGAAAAAGAAATATGAAGAAACAGATAGTCACCAATCTCCATACGTGATTTTGATTTTGGGTCTCTCCAAAACTCATAAAAATTTGAACTTGATCATGGAGGAGGGTGAAAGAGTGATGCCTTTCCAGGGTTAATGTTTCTTCTACGCTCTTCTTTTCCACTGTAAAATTTTCTTTTTGCGAGGGATCATATTCAACTTGTGGGGTGAAGGAGTGAATGAAAAACAAAACTAGATTTTTGTTTTTGTTTTCATCGTTCCCAAAATAGAATGTGTTATTGTTTAAAAAACAAGGAAAAAGATCAGTGGATACCACCAATCTCTAGTTAACACCTAAAAAGGGAAAGAGATAGAAGTGTAGATATAATCATATAATAGATTATATAATGTGGTAGGAAGATAGATAGAGAAATAAGTGTTTGTGGTATCTATGATAAAGTGTCCATTATCCACTTATCATCATCCTTAGAAGAATATAGGTTTAGCTACCCTTTTTATTGTACAGTTTTATGAAATTTACCTTTTGATTCTTATAGTTAAAAACGTTTCATTTAAGTTCTTATACATGCTATTTTTGTTTCCTTTTAGCTCTTGCCGTCCCTTGCTGTATGGATTGAAATGTAAAGATTATACAACTAGAGGGGTCTAAAAGGTATTTAATCCAAAAATATATATACTGAAAATGAAAACAAAGAAGATTATCTAACATCCACTCAATGTTCCTTAGTTTTGTAACTCTTTACTTGCAGCCGTAAATCTTGATTATAAAAATTATGGAGGAATGGAGAAAAAAATATGGTGATACTGGCAATGGCAACATCTTCATCCGGTCTAACAGTCAGGACAATCACAATGTCTTTCCACATGTTGTGCAAACTAGAAGCAGAAGTAGTTTCTTGAACAGAAATTCTAGAGCAAAACAAGTTGTTGATCATGATCGAATTGGTAAAGGAAAACAGCTTAACCACACTTCTGGTGCTGCCCATTGTAAAGCTGAGATTACAGTCAGTGAAGTGGAAACTGCCCTTGCTTATTTGCGTACTAAGAAGGACTCAGACTCTAACTTATTCTACGAAACAAAGATTGTTGAAGGTCGTTTAGCATCTCTTTTTGTGGCAGACTCTGTTGCTCAGTTGGATTATGCCTGCTTTGGAGATGTGATGGCAGTCTGTAGGATGAATTCATACAAGATGCACTTTGTCATATTGGCTGGCCTCAATCATCATCATCAAACATGTATATTTGGATGTGCTTTACTTCATGATGAGACTGTCGAGGCATACTCATGGTTGTTCCAAACATTACTTCATGTGATGCAGGGTTGCATGCCCAAATCTGTTGTCACTGATGGTCATGAATCTGTGTGTAAAGCTATCAAGCATGCGTTGCCACGATCACGACACCGGCTATGTGCATGGCATCTTGAGAATGATGCACATTCCATTGTTGATGACCCCTCTTTCATATCTGACTTCAAAGTGTGCATGTTGGAGGCTCTTTCGCTTGATGATTTCGAGGTTAAGTGGAAAGTGATGGTTGGCAAGTATAAGTTGTTTGAAAACTCATGGATCCATAGCATGTATGAGAAACGCCATATGTGGGCAGATGCTTACTTTAAGGGACATTTCTGTGCTGGGTTGAAAAGCACAAGATTATGTGAAAGCATTTATGAATGTTTGAGTAGGTTTGCACAACATAAACTGAAACTGTGTCAATTTATTGATCTATTTGATAAGGCAGTTCTTAAACTCCGGTGGAATGAGGGGAAGGTTGAATATGATGCTACTAGTGAGTCGTTTGCTCTCTCAACTCGTGTGAAAATTGAGAAACATGCTGCCGAGGTGTTTACAAGGGAATCTTATAGAATGTTTCTTTCAGAGATGTGGTTGGAGACACATTTGTTTGTGTTAAACAAACATGATGGTTCAAACATTCGGAAATACAGATTGGGAAGCTCTAAGCATCATAGCTTAGCATGTGATATTATGTTCAAGCCTAGTGGTCCAAGTATTAAATGCTCATGCTTGAAGTTTGAGACAACAGGGTTTCCTTGCTGTCACGCTATTCATATAATCAAATGTGAGCAATTAGAAAAAATTCCCCGAGATCTCATACACCCAAGATGGACAAAATCAGCAAAGTCCACTGCACAATTTTGGCAGGGTTTCTTGCCTCCAGTGTCTAATGATGTTGTGACAAGAATGATGCGTTATGGTAATTTGATGTCACATTGTTTAGTACTAAGTTACTTGGGGTCAAAATCAGACCAGATATTTAACCTTGTACACAATAGATTGCAAAAGTTAATGCATGAAATAAAGGAGTTATCATTTTCCCCTCATGCAAGCAATAGTGGGGCACTTGGTATACCTACTAAGGTGAAAGATGGTGGACCTGTCTCAAGAAGTGAAAGATCCAAAAGTGATGATGATCATTCCAGAAATGTGGAACAGATCAAACACAAGTATCCTAAACTCATCAGTGCTGGAATTAGTGTGGCAGACAAATGTCCCATAGTTATGCAAGCCACCTTGTGTAATTCATCTGATAAGGCCTAAGGGTAGGGACATTGTTACCAACTCTCATGTATCTCAGTGACAAGTTGATGTTGAGAGGTGCATCAATCAAACAGATGATAGCTCAACAATTGATAATGGATCTAATACTGTCAATACCTATTAGCAGGGCTAATTCAACATATAAATTTTTTCCTTTTCTGTCTCTGTTTCTAAAAAAAACTGTCATTAAGAAGATATTTACTTGTACCTTATTGCATTTTGGCTCCTTTGATGAGACAGTTTGGGCTATGAATTTTGCCTTTCCATGGTGGTGTGTACATTCCGAACCATGATATTGCTAGACATCGATATTGGCAATTGTTGATGTGGTGGGCCTTAGGATCTTTTTAAGTTCTATGACGTTACTTTTCTCCGCACAGGTACATGAATAATTTATCGTTATTTTTTGGTCACAAAGGTTCACTTGATCGAGACCGAATTAGGATAATCATTTTTTGGAATAAAGATCAGTGTGGTGACTTGCTTAACAACGTCTACAATTTCAGAGAAAAAAAATGACTACTTGCTTGTGGTTCTTGAATAAATCTGTAATCAGCCAAAATTTCGAGTTAAATGAACCTTACATCAATTTATCAATTTTTTGAACAATGTTTGATATCTCGAACCAAATGATAAATTTAAATGTTTTTGGTTTCTATAATATTGGTTGGTTTAGATTTAGATTCTAGGCTCCGCTTTGAGTTTCAAATATTTGAAATTCAAATTTGGACAACTATGATTATTAGTTAGCTTGAGTACAAGTTAATTCAATTATGATATACTTAATTGTAGTTACTTAACTTGCATCATAGACTAACCAAACTTATATATAGATGATTCTTTATACATATTCGTTACTTTTGAGATTATATGAGCGAAAATTGAGTTTTTCTCTCAACTTTAAAGAGTCAACTCTTTCTCTCTTAGAATGCAATTCCATGAACAATTCTTATGAATGAACTTTTTCTTGTGGTGAGTCACATTTTAGGCTTATTTCTCTCTTTGAGAGTGATGCCAATCCATTCCTTTCCATCTCTATTTTTGTGTTCTTCATTTGAGCACCTCATGAATGAAGGATCTTGGGATAGGAAAATTTGAATATAAGACAATCACTCTTTGAAGCTTCTTCCATCACCTTAGATCACTAGTAAGCATTTTCAAAAAACAAAAAATATTAACATCTTTTCTAACACTATTAATAGACGTTTGGTACATAAAATGTTTTAACAATTTCAGAAATCTTAAATTGGAAATCTTAGTTTCTCATGTTTGGTAGTTATTAAAAAAAATTTCTAGGAGATATACTTTATCAAAAATCATTTTTATCTCACTTTCTCATAAAAAAATTCTTATAAAAGGTTAGAAATCCAAATTTTCTAAGTTAGAAAAAAGTTTTATGTATATAAAAGCACCACAGTATCCTTTTTAAAACAAAATATATAGTTAGAATTTATCTTCTTCTAAAACATTCATCTTCTCAAATATTTTATTATTCATTTTCAAATTCTAGAAAGAATAACAACATTGTGTATTTTCTCACAAGTTCCATGTAAATCTTTCTCTTTCCCTCGATCTCTTATTCTTATATCTATGTGTGATGTGAATATTTGTTCATTGTACCTAATAATAAAAATCAAATAATTATATAATTTTCATAAGATATGATATTTTTATAATTATTTAAAATTTATAAATTATAAAATTACGCTACTAATTTCTTATTATGATTTTTAGCTTCTAAATTTAACAAATTATTTAAGCAAAATAACATTATATATGTTCTTTATTGTTTTCTAATTTACTTATATTTTAATTTTAATTGTTAATTTAATTTTTTTTCTTACTATGATAAATCATGAAAACTATATTTTACACTTTGATTTAGAGTGTATTTTGCATATAGTTTAATCATGTGTAAATTGTTAATTTGTTATTTTAAGTTAAATATAATTTTTTATGTTAGATTATCACACAATCACACCATATAAGAAGGAAAAACTCAATTTTTGTAAAAAAAATATTTATATGCTAGGAAAAATAATATTATAACTAAACATGAAAATTTTTATTTCTCAAAAAATCTATATATAAATATTTTCAAAAATATTTATGAGTAATCAAACGAATTTTAATCATTTCTAAGAATTATGATTCTTGAATTTGTAATTCTTAAAAACCATGATTTTCAAACATAAAAAAACTTCTTTCCTATCAAATACCTCTCATATTTTTACTATTGACCAAAAATTATTAAGAATCCCAACTTTTGAGAAGTTTCACTTCTAAACGAAGACTCGTTAAATAGAGAAATAAACTTCACTAAAATTTGTTAATAATTATCAATAAGTTTTGATCAATAATTAAAAAAAATGTAAGTGCTAATAACATTCCTCGTTTATATAAATCATTATAATAAAAAAAATATTCTATTGATAGCATTATCCAAAGGTTATTATGCCACCAAGAGTAGACTCAAAAATATTTTTATTTTTAAATTAATCTTTTAAAGAAAAGTACAAAACAATTACCAAATTCATTTATCAATATACATTACCACTTCAGTCCTTTATGAGGTTAATTGTAATAGCATTTTGAATATTTAAGGAATTATTAAAAAAAAAATCTTTCTAGCCATTATAGAACACGTGGTGATTGGGTAATCATTTAAGAGGACTAATATAGAAAGTTAATTTAATACTAATGAAGCATAAATGAATAATCATTTTTTACCACATAAAAAATCAAATACTTAAGCACTAAGTACAAAATTAATTAATATGTATTACAAATGAAGCCACTAACAATCGAATAGCTTCTGTCAACAACAATCGCCATCATTAGCAAAAACAGGCACCACCTGCTAATGACTGAGGTAAATTATAGACAACAGTACACCTACTCGTCGCCAAAACATTAAAGGAGAAAAAGAAAAAGAAAGACAGCTTCGGAATCTAATCAAGAACGAGCAAGGTAGGAGTCAGGCCACAGTGCTATATGAAGTAGCCATCACAAACCATTAGTGGTTTCTACAAATACTTTCGTGCAAGGGCTCTGACTTTAGTATCAAAGTGTGATGACGTGATCCGAGAGCCAGGCAGGTACAAGGGATTAAGAAGAGTCTGCAATTTCTCCAACATATAATTAAAGTTACTTATCTCTTACCAGTACAATAATTCATAATCCATAAAATGAAGTTTACAAACAGATTTAACATAAGATTCTGCATGTTATCTTCACAAACATATTAAGAGGACAATTAACAACTTCAACTTCTTTTCCTGATAGGAGTGTCCCCAATCATATCCTCACACAACAAAAAGTAGTAGTTGAGACTCGGAAACTCCAACTACCAAAAAGTAACCATTAGGAACTTATTTTGTATTCTGCATTTTCATAGGAAGATTAACGTATTCCAGAATAGTTAGGATGGAATTCGGCAAACTTCAGTAGAACTTTAAAATGCAAGTTTGTCATTCTGGTCGTTAATAATGTACCGGCTATCTACTAGGCAATTTAGCATGCCTTGATAATTACAGGAAAATGCAGAAAGTGGTTAATTCAACATTGATAAGACCAGAAAAAAAATTTATTTCAACAGCTATTGATATTTGTATAGTCGGCAAAGCATAGTTCAAGGAACGGATAAACATGAACTTTCTCATAATTCCATTTCAAGAGATGCGTCCTATTGCAGAATAAGAAAAGGCCACGTGTGAAATTAACTGAGTAAAGGCTACATATGAAACATGTAATAGGGTGTACAGAAAAAAGCATATTACCTTTATGTAAAGCTCATGCACCTCTTGGAAGAAACTTTTAATGCCATCATCATTACGAGAGTCATGTAGCAACATAAATCTGGTATGTATGACAAGTCAAGGAAAATAACACAAAAAAAGTGCTTGTAAGCTTTAAAGTTCTCCATTCTTGGCTCTTTCAATTTGTTCCCCTGCCAGTGACGGGCAAGGGAGTTATGAGCAGGGTACAATTAAAGAAGCAAGCTCAATTGATTGATCCTCAAAGATGGGTACTCAGTCATTTACTTGGACAAAACAATATTAAACAGAAAAGGTGAACATAACAAAAAGAGCAACACAATTTTTATCTCAACTATAAAATAATCCAGTATATAAAGGATATGACCAGCTGTAACATACACTGATACCACGAGTTCATTAAACCTGTCTACTGATTTCAAGTACCTGCATGGAGAATGTTAAGGAACATGTTGAGAAAAAGAACATAACATCGAGAAAAAGCACAAAAGAGGATGATAATGCCAAAGTTTCACATTTTGAACTAGGATTTGTATCAACTGAAATGTAACTCACATAGCACTAGTAGTCCATGCAAGGTCCTGAACAATATCAAGAGCAGCATGGAGGATAAATTGATGCAGCTGAGCAGCATCCTCCCTCTGTCAAAAGGTAGCATGGAATTGCAAAAGGATGTAAATTTTTAATGAAGAAAACAAGAACCCCTTGCTTTCAAAAAGCCACACAAGACAAGGTGACGCACGAGATTCAAATATGCATTTACATTAATCAGGCAAACAATTGACAACACAAATCTAATTCTTCCATAACATTTTTCAGACACTAAACAGCCTAAAAATCACATAACTTAAATTGATGCATGAGTGGTCAATCCACCTAAATAATAATAAATAAAAATAAAAAACATCTAGCAAGAAGCAAGTTAAAAAGAAAAAGAAAATATTTGCAAAAACTAAACAAAATAAATAAAGAGAATCATACTTTAGCAGCTACTCCAACCTCAGCTTCATATATAGGAATGTCATTTCTGCTAACAATGATGAAACAGGCAGTGGTTGCCATTATCAAGATCCTGCACCTACAAAACGCAAAAGAGGATACAAATATATTACTATTTTGCTTATGCTTATTATAATAATCAAAATCACAAAGAAAAATAAAACACAAATGGATCTAAACTTGAAGAGAGCATAAATGGAAATCAGACCCTCTACGGCAGTTGGATGAGATAAGGGAACAAGAAATCATATCATGTTGTCTAATATTGTCAATATCCTTAGATTTCAAAAGGAAACAGTAATTTTGATCTTGTGTTGCATGGTTGAATACACTAATTATGCATTATTGGATTTGGATATAAAATGGCATGGCTACTGAATTGAACTCTGAGGAGTTTTAAAGATTTCAAGGAATTTGAATAGCTGAAATTTGAATTGCTTTCAATTAAATTTCCTTATTTTCTAGATGCTCCGTTTGGATAAAGCAATTCAAATTTCTTAAATTTCTAATTCTTCAGTTAATTGTTTGAACTTTGAAATATTTTTGGTATAGTTTTAACAGGCTACTGCAACACTGTAAGGGGTGGAACAAATATCAAATGTCCAAGTTTAAGAGTATATGGTACTGAATTAGCCTTACCTGGGGAGAATCTGATTCATTCAGTTAAGAAAAGTTAATAATGATGACTCACGCCCAAAATCAGTTCTCTTCATTCACTTATCTCATTTTACATTTTCTGTCTGTCTGTGCATGGACTGAAACCACACTTGAATGCTCCTCTAAAAAAAACATCATCACAAGACTCGTACCACTCCCTTTTATGTCTGCTCAACCTTTTTCCTTTTTGTCTCTTCCTCTCCTCTTTACTGTATCTTTCTCTCTATCCCTCTATTTATACATTCCCTTTCCTCTGTTAAGAAATTCATCAAAGAGAGAAAGAAATGTCCCCAGCAGGTTCGTCAAAACCCTACCACAGAACAACTCATGATTTTGGAGGAACTGTACAGGATTGTGATTAGAACTCATAGTGCCTCTCAAATTCAGCAGATAAAAACCCACCTTTCTTAAACTTAAACTTGCTTGCACTAAAAGCAAAATCCAAGTGGCTAACAGCCAACTACAGTAGTATCTTTCCATTGTCACGCCACCTTTCGATAATGTCCAAACAATATACTAGCAGCAAAGGATTGCTCACTAAACATTCCATCTAATTTCAAGTTAATCACTTTGAATCCTCAAAAAATCCCAGTCCTTCCTTCATTCCCACTCCAAGGATCACTCTTCCAACCTAAACCCTAAACATCTTGAACACCTCACTGATTCCGCAGTGAATAAAACACAAGAGATGGTGATGACCAAGTGATTATTGGAATGAGCTACATAGGATCTCCTCAAGAGGCTTATTCTCAAGAATTGACGTAATTCCAATGAATCAGAAAGTTTACCCTCAATTGATGGAACTCAGAAGGACAGAGGAGGCCGGTTCCCCCCTTGTTCTACTTTTCTTTTGCTTAAGCATTACTATTTGCTACTCTCTTTTTTTTTTAATATATGAGAACTTACAACAACTCAGGCAACCTCCTCAACCAACTAAGCTAGATCCTCTAGATGCTTAAGCCTTACTACTACATAGTTATTACTAGTATCCCAATTGTCCCACCAATTCTGCTTGTTTTTTCTTCTCAATATATTGTTACTGACTAAATAAGTGATTGCACTCACCAAATATATTGGATTCTAATCCGATAGCCAACCACATCTCCCTTTACCCAAAATTTGTTTCACTCGGATCTGAAATGGTATTCAGAAGTATTTCTGATAATTCCTAGTTAACAGAAATTGAACAAGTGAAATGAAAATCGAAACACGAATTGAAGAAAATCAATGAAATTAAAAAAACACAAATTAAAGCGAGAAATCCCAGATCTGAAAGAGATGAAATGTACAGTGATGAGAGAGCGATAGAGTCGAACCAGCGGAGGAGTGAGTGAAGGGCTCCGAACAGAGCGAGCGAGCAGAACGTAGAGAGAGGGGCGTAGTTCGAAGGAAAACAGAGAAATTTAAATTCTTTATTTTTTAAAAGAAATTTAAATTTGGTGTAAAAAAACTTTAAATTCTATTATTTCAGTTAATTATATTATAATTTATATATTAAAGTACTTTTTATTATAATTTTTCATTATATTAATAAATATATATATATTCCATTCAAATAAATTATTTTAGTATACATTTTAAATTCATTAGAAGACGGTGATGGAATTTTATATATATTGAAGTACTGATTCATTTTAAAAATTGGCATTTTTCAATACGTGTTTTTTTTTATACATATCAACATGTGATTTTAATCACATGGATCTATTAATTATGTCTTTGATAATTTAAATAATAAAATTTTTAGAAAAATGTTTAAATTATAGAATTTAAACACGTCAGTTTGCGAACGTTACAGGAATATAATTTTTTTATAAAAAAAATATTCAAAGAGAACCTGTTACACATTATTTACAAGAATAGCATGGTTCACTGTTCAAGCTCAGAATTGGAGAACTGAATTCTGAGCTTGTCCGTCGCTAGCGTCGTCGATTTTGACTGCTAGAATTCGGTTCCCAGAAAATCGAATTTTGAGCAGCGTTATATATATATATATATATATTATTTTTTGCGTTTTGAATTTATGTCATGTGTTAATTTTGTATCTAGAAAGATCCGTTCTGAAACCAGAACGGCCCGTTCTGCTTCCACTCGACATGTGTTAAATCTGCATCTGGAATGACCTGTTTCATTTCAGATGCAAAATTAACACATAACAAGTGGAAGCAGAACGAACCGTTTTGATTTTAGAACGTGTTGTTCCAAATGCGAAATTAACGCATGACATAAACCCAAAATGCAAAAAAAAAAAAAAAAAAAAAAAAATATATATATATATATATATATATATATATATATATATAAAACGTTGCTCAGAATTCGGTTCTCTGAAAATCGAATTCTGAACGGTGAACCGTGCTACTCTTGTAAATAATGTGTAAAAGATTCTCTTTGGGTAATTTTTTTTAAAAAAATTATATTTGTGTAAAAAATTCTCATTTTGCAAAATTAACTTCTTTTTTATGTTTTCTTTATATTGTAACTATATTTCGGCCCAATTTTGTTTTAGTTTTAATTAATAATACTAAATTTTTTATTTTCATTACAAATAACATATATATATATATATATATATATATATTGGAAATTTAAGAGTTTTTTTAAAATTAAACTGTATTTTTTTCGTTTTCGATTTTTTTCAATTTACAATTTCAGTATCTTAATTTAATATAAAAAATATGTTGATGAATAAACTTTAATATGAACTTATGATCTATCATTAGATAAATAATAGAATATTTAGTGATATGATAATAATTAGAGATGAAGTGTGAATTTGGGATCTAGGCATAAAATACAATCACTTTTGAAATAGATTATCAAAAAGTGTCTCTTAACATCCAAAAAAATTAACAAAGATTAAGTTAAATTTGGGTCAATCATACATAAATCCCTCAAGAGCTTTTGAATTTTATGTTAGACTACATGAATTTAATTAATTTTTCTTTTATAAAAATAAGAAAAATTATATATATGATTATATAATAAAATTAAACCTAGATCGTCGTACTTTTATTTTTCAATTTCTTTTTCTTAAAATACTAAATTAACTCTAATGATTACATGAGTTTAATTTAGTTCTCGTTGTATATTTCAACAAATTATAAATAAAATGCATTAATTTAGTTGTGACAAAAAAATATACGTGCTTATTTAAATGTTTATAATTATTTCATTTATATTTTAGTTAGTTGAACATGTTTGAATTGTTATACTCTCTTACTATTGATTTCTATTCCTATTATTTAAATTGCACTTCAGTATAATCGTGAAAGTTTGTGACTTAATCTACATAAGATTAGATAAGTTATAAATAGAACTTACAAGATATTATATATAGGAAAAACTTAAACTTCATAATCTTGAATTGACTCATTTCAATATCTCTTCATCTTGTCATTTTTTTTTTTTTTTTTACATTCCTTTTAAAATTAGCCAGGAAGATTCAAGAATTTCGCACATGTACTGATATTAGTACATGTTAAATTTAAATAAAATTTATTATGAAATCATTTAAAAAGAATAATAAATATTTTATTATTAATATTGAATACGCTATTATCAAATTAAAATTAAATTAAATTGATAAAAAATTTAAAATTGAGAAGATAATTATTGAAATAAATTATTTGATTCAACTACATCAATCTTATCAATAACAGTGAAATTAAGACACTTCACGTCTCTATATATTTTGGATAGAAAAAGATAGTATTTCTATGCAAAAAGAAAAGTGATCCATAATTATTCATTATGAAGAATAAAACAAAAAAAAAAAACTAATTAAAAGAAATTGCTATATAATTAATGAAATTTTGATACTTAAAAAATATAAGCAATTTAAATTTCTTGATAAAATAAAAAGGACAAAAAATCCATATAAAAATAGAACCCAAAGTAAATATCCAAAAAGATATTCCTTTTATATCATGGTATAGATAATGTGTCAAAAGTTAAAAATAAATTTAGGATCGAAAAATATAATTCTTTTATAATTTAGTTTAAATGATATGATTTTTTTAAGGTAATGAGGAAGATATCTTTAATTTGATAGAGCATATTAAGATTTAAAATTTAAATCAAATTAAAATTGAAATTAAATTTAAGTAATAGTATTTAAAATGAATAATAATTATAAAAAATAAGATATAATTAAATATTGAATATAAGAAAAGTCATATTATGAAGAAATAAATGACTTCAAAAAATATTTTCACTTAAAAATGCTCTCATTTAATAGAAAGAGCTTGTCTTTATAATATTAGGTTGAATTAATTTAATAACTACTAAAACACCAAGAAGAACAAGAAGAAGAAAAAATGGAATACTTGAGATTGTGGTGCATTGTAATTGGCCTAAGTTTTAAGAGTGAGGTATGCCTGGGATGTAAATGTTGGTGGTATCATGCTCCACCAAGCCTTCTTTCTCCTCCCCCACCTTCATACTTTCGGAAATAGAGAAAGATGACATGAAACAAATGCTTCAAAAGATGACGTGAAACAAATGCTCCACAGGTAAGGAGAAGGTGAATGGCGTGGTGAAAAATCATTGAACTGAACTATAAGCACAGATTTAAATCAAAACCCTTCCTCTTTTACTCAAACCAATTTATGTCCATCTGTTTTAGTTTTGTAAGCCACTTTTGCGTGTCTTGAGAAATACATGGTGTCTTCATCTCACTATCTATATGATCACTCCTCTTTTCCTTACCAAGGTTCTCCTGTCTGCTCCTTTTTCTTACCTTGAGTGACAGAAGGCGAGAAACTTCATGTAATCCACCCCACTTTTCCAATGCACGCGCAATATCATACCTCCCTGAGGGAAATTCCATTGCTACTAAGTTAAAAATGATTGTCACTGATTCACTGGTATTAGTTTGGTGAGACTGATGTTGTGTATTTTAATAAACTTCTCCAGAAATACTTTAGGAGATAAAAATAAGAAGGAAAAACAAGATAAGTTTCTCCATAAACTATGCATAAGTTAATTTGTAAACGCTCTCTCATATTAACTTTTCCAAAAACATATTTTTAACTTATGCATGAGTTAGTTTTAACTTATGAAGAAATTTATTTTATTTTATTTTTTCTATTTTTTCCTCTTAGAAGTACTTCTGAAGAAGTATATCCAAGTTGACCTTTAGCATACTTTCTTTCATAGACTTGAAAGAAAGCTATAGTTTATTGCAGCAATAAAATCAAAGTTGAGAACAAGAATATCTAAACCTACCTGCACGTTCAAATGACTTTCTACTGGGCATAAATGAAGGGTCTATTCCCCAGCTCCTTTGAAACCGACTTATCTGCGTGAAGAAATGAATTCCATTACGATCTAAGGTGCAAGTAATGTCATTTATATAACAAATTTCTTACATTGCAGACTTCATAAATGACAACATTTATTATTTAAGCATTAGCCTCTCTCCACAAGATAAACAAGAGTGCTAACCGCTAAGAGTAAGTGGTATAAAGTGAAGAAGGAAATGGAAGTATTTAAGATAGGAAGGAATTTGAGTGCTAAGTGGTACCTCTTCCTGCAAATTTTCAAGATTGTCCCAGTAACCCTTTGGTTTGCGGTGTTTGTAAGCCAAAGAAAGGTTCAATATTATTGCGATCTTTCTGAATCCACCCATGCGAGTTATAGCCTTCTCAATATCCACTCTTCCATGTAAACGAAGTTGCTTCCTCATTGGCATAAATCCTTCCTGTCCATGTTCTGCAATGAATTTCAGGAGTTCAGATTTTAGTACTTCAATATTCCTCTGTAATCCTGGCACTTTAGGTCTTTGCTGAGATGAACATTGAACATTGCAATTAGGAACTTCCTTAGCTAAACCATAGTTTTCGTCTTTCTGAAAGACAGATGAAACAGTTTGTTGCCCTGAATTGGTATTCTCCTCGCAAACTTCTGAAGATTTTGATACATTCTGGTTCTCAATATAGTCTCTTATTGCAGACAAGTTTGATGGGAGATCTTCATAAATGACCTGAAATGACATTGTGCAAAAAACTCAACATTGCAGGATTCAAATAGTGAGTAGATTGAAAGGTCACATTTACCTTCAAGATATTGTATCTTTTTTTATTATTTTTTATTGATGGACATGGTCCACATAATATTTCATTGGTGTTAGATACAATCCTTCAAAAGATTACATCTAGCACCATTGAAAGTAAAAAGATTAAAAAAATGAAAAGACACATGGATAGAAGAATGTAACTGGCTTTCACTTAGGCAGAACATTATAACTGTATTTTTAGTCAGATGAGCTCCTTTCCAGTGTCAATCCAAAGGTTCATATGTGGACTACATAGCGAGGGTGTTAAACTGTTGGAAAAGAATCTAGGGAAGTTTTAAAAGCAATCTAAAATTATATAGATGAATGAATTAATAGACAAACCTCCTCCATGATGGCTTCAGAAAGGAAAGTGTCTTTGCACATTTTTGACTCCACAGAGTACTTTAGAAGTGTGTGATGATTTCCTAGCTGTTCAAAAATCCATTTTCCCCGGAATGAATCAAAGTCCCCTTCAATTTGTTCAAAACTGATCTCCTGTTCTAAATATTCACTCAAGTCCAACACAACACGAGCATGAAGCACCATATAAAGAAGGCCCTTACACCCTTCCTGCATGTTGATTAAACCACATAATTTATAGATAAGAATGTAGGTCATGTTTAAGCTTGTATCAGTGTTAGTGCTAAGGGATACAAGTGTGTATAAGTGACAGCAGATAATGATAGTAGCACTAGCTGTTAAGAAACAATTTAGGATATAAACAGCTATGTTGTTCTCTTTTTAAGACTACTTCACTAACATTGTCCCATACCTGAAGAATGCGGACTTTATTGTTATCTCGTGATAAAACCTTACTGATTGCTAAATTTGGAACTACCCTGCAACAAATATTGTTATCTGTCAAAAATCTCTCACCACATGCTCTAGTACATCTAGTGTAAAGAAGCAGCATAAGTGACTTACTCAGGAAGAGTTTCATAGGCTGTTAAAATATTCCATACTTCACGAACAGGAGCTTTAACAGTTATGCTTGCAACAACACAACGATGAACACCTCCATTTTCCTTCATATCAAAATCACTTTATTAGTATGGCCATAGAGACAGCTCATTGTCTGAATCAAGGTCAACTCATAATAATTAGTATAGATAATTTACCAGAAGTCCGTCAAATCTGCGGAGATGAACTTCATCCACCATGCGAGGTCTGTCAAGCCTACAAACTTTTCCAAACACACCCCAGTTGCTGCTCACGTCACTGGAAGATGGGAGCATGGAACCAGACACTGAACCAAAAATTTCTTTTTTGTTTTCTGCAGGTGGCAACGTAACACTTTCACACAAAGCACCATTTATCTTTTCAACAGATGACCCGTTAATGGCTATATAAGTTTTGTGCAATTGATTTTCTGACAGTGGAAGTTTCTGATATCCCATAAAATTCCTTTCAGCTCTGTAAGCCAAAGCTCGGAGGTTCACAGGAAGATCAGATCGGATAATCCTTTCCAAAAAAATGGCGGGGAAATTGAATCTTGGTATCACATTAACTTCATAAGATAAAATAGCAGTTGATGACCTGCATAAACCAGAATTGGTGTAAACTATAGAAATGTAAATGGCAATGTGTGTAATGTCAATAAGAACAATCCATGTTAATGAAAAATGAAGATACTTGCCCCCATAGAAACCCACTTCAATTGACATTAAACATATGGGTGAAATAATTAAGGATGGCAAAGCTTAACTGTTTTGCAGGTTGCATTATTACTGCATTTGGAAAATTAGCCAATTTATTCTTCATTCTGTCACATAAAATGTTTGAAGATGTCACATAGTATACTTCAACGCATTTTTTTTGAAAGCCCTACAAAAGAGCACCACCACAACAACAACTTTATTCCAGTAGGTGAGGTTAGCTACATGAATCACACGATATCATTGGACTTGGTCAAAACCCAAATATTTTGATATTATTCACCGAGAGATCCATTTTAATAATTTCCTCTAAATTCTTTCTTGGCCTCCCTCTACCTCTTTTTAGTTTTCACATGACTAAAACCCATGCAATCTACTTTCATCACCTGTGACTATCATTGAAAACTTATAAGTTATAAATATAGTTCTCCCACCCCCACTTTAATATCTTGATCTGTAACAGAAACTTTTCCTTCCTCGTTCTTATTGTTAATACATTTTACTTGGTCAAATTCTCTTGATTTCCTTTCCCATTTTTTTTGGCAAACATTCATATTCACCATTTTGGCTCAAGATCTTGGTAAGACTCTTCAAAAGTTTTGGATCGTGCTTCACTCACAACTTTCCTTCTCTCATTTCTAGCCTTCCAACACTTTGCCTAATTTTCAATGTTATTGCACCATGTAAGGCCTTTCAACACTCTTTTTCGTTTCTTACCTTTTCTTACACACTTTCATTCCATCATCAAGATTCCACATCTCTCAGTCCATTCACCGGCTTAGCAACCTTTCTAATTTGTAGACATCTCATCCCAAATGAGTTTAGCACTACCTTATAGCTCCCAATCCAATTACTTTTTTCTAATAATTTCTTCTTAGAATTCAATTGTTTACTAACCTTAAGTTGCAACCACTTGATTTTTGGATTTGTAACTTGTCGGGCTTTCTGTTTATGACTCTTAAAATGAGCATCAATAACCAAGACCTTATGTTGTATAGTTTAGTAACTAGAAAGTTTCCCTTTGGAGAGCCATACAAAAGAAGAACATACTCAAAACATATTGATATGGTGTTATATTCAAATTACCCCAACTTCATTGTGTATGGCATTCCAGCAAATTTTAACATATTAAATGGTAACAAACAGAAAGATGATGAAGGCCTAACAAAAATGAAGCCTTTTCATTAATCAGAACCAGAACTTCTACAGAGAGTAACTTTGAGTTTGAAAGTTTAAGATTGATGACATACTAAACCCTAAACCCTAAAGATATGGTATTATATTCAAATTACCCCAACTTCATTGTGAATGGCATTCCAGCAAATTTTAACGTAGTAAATGGTAACAAACAGAAAGATGATGAAGGCCTAACAAAAATGAAGCCTTTTCATTAATCAGAACCAGAACTTCTACAGAGAGTAACTTTGAGTTTGAAGGTTTAATACTGATGACATACTAAACCCTAAACCCTAAAGATATGATTTTATATTCAAATTACCCCAACTTCATTGTGTATGGCATTCCAGCAAAGTTTAACGTAGTAAATGGTAACAAACTGAAAGATGATGAAGGCCTAACAAAAATGAAGCCTTTCCATTAATCAGAACCAGAACTTTTACAGAGAGTAACTTTGATTTTGAAGGTTTAATACACATACTAAACCCTAAACCCTAAAGATATGGTATTATATTCAAATTACCCCAACTTCATTGTGTATGGCCTTCCAGCAAATTTTAACGTAGTAAATGGTAACAAACAGAAAGATGATGAAGGCCTAACAAAAATGAAGCCTTTTCATTAATCAGAACCAGAACTTCTACAGAGAGTAACTTTGAGTTTGAAGGTTTAATACTGATGACATACTAAACCCTAAACCCTAAAGATATGGTATTATATTCAAATTACCCCAACTTCATTGTGTATCGCATTCCAGCAAAGTTTAACATAGTAAATGGTAACAAACAGAAAGATGATGAAGGCCTAACAAAAATGAAGCCTTTTCATTAATCAGAACCAGAACATCTACAGAGAGTAACTTTGAGTTTGAAGGTTTAATATTGATGACATACTAAACCCTAAACCCTAAAGATATGGTATTATATTCAAATTACCCCAACTTCATTGTGTATGGCATTCCAGCAAATTTTAACGTAGTAAATGGTAACAAACAGAAAGATGATGAAGGCCTAACAATAATGAAGCCTTTTCATTAATCAGAACCAGAACTTCTACAGAGAGTAACTTTGAGTTTGAAGGTTTAATACTGATGACATACTAAACCCTAAACCCTAAAGATATGATTTTATATTCAAATTACCCCAACTTCATTGTGTATGGCATTCCAGCAAAGTTTAACGTAGTAAATGGTAACAAACTGAAAGATGATGAAGGCCTAACAAAAATGAAGCCTTTCCATTAATCAGAACCAGAACTTTTACAGAGAGTAACTTTGATTTTGAAGGTTTAATACACATACTAAACCCTAAACCCTAAAGATATGGTATTATATTCAAATTACCCCAACTTCATTGTGTATGGCCTTCCAGCAAATTTTAACGTAGTAAATGGTAACAAACAGAAAGATGATGAAGGCCTAACAAAAATGAAGCCTTTTCATTAATCAGAACCAGAACTTCTACAGAGAGTAACTTTGAGTTTGAAGGTTTAATACTGATGACATACTAAACCCTAAACCCTAAAGATATGGTATTATATTCAAATTACCCCAACTTCATTGTGTATCGCATTCCAGCAAAGTTTAACATAGTAAATGGTAACAAACAGAAAGATGATGAAGGCCTAACAAAAATGAAGCCTTTTCATTAATCAGAACCAGAACATCTACAGAGAGTAACTTTGAGTTTGAAGGTTTAATATTGATGACATACTAAACCCTAAACCCTAAAGATATGGTATTATATTCAAATTACCCCAACTTCATTGTGTATGGCATTCCAGCAAATTTTAACGTAGTAAATGGTAACAAACAGAAAGATGATGAAGGCCTAACAATAATGAAGCCTTTTCATTAATCAGAACCAGAACTTCTACAGAGAGTAACTTTGATTTTGAAGGTTTAATACACATACTAAACCCTAAACCCTAAAGATATGGTATTATATTCAAATTACCCCAACTTCATTGTGTATGGCCTTCCAGCAAATTTTAACGTAGTAAATGGTAACAAACAGAAAGATGATGAAGGCCTAACAAAAATGAAGCCTTTTCATTAATCAGAACCAGAACTTCTACAGAGAGTAACTTTGAGTTTGAAGGTTTAATACTGATGACATACTAAACCCTAAACCCTAAAGATATGGTATTATATTCAAATTACCCCAACTTCATTGTGTATCGCATTCCAGCAAAGTTTAACATAGTAAATGGTAACAAACAGAAAGATGATGAAGGCCTAACAAAAATGAAGCCTTTTCATTAATCAGAACCAGAACATCTACAGAGAGTAACTTTGAGTTTGAAGGTTTAATATTGATGACATACTAAACCCTAAACCCTAAAGATATGGTATTATATTCAAATTACCCCAACTTCATTGTGTATGGCATTCCAACAAATTTTAACGTAGTAAATGGTAACAAACAGAAAGATGATGAAGGCCTAACAATAATGAAGCCTTTTCATTAATCAGAACCAGAACTTCTACAGAGAGTAACTTTGAGTTTGATGGTTTAAGATTGATGACATACTAAATATACACAGACACATCTTTAAATTGATGCAAATTGCTTTGCAAATAATGGATTCGAGAAATAGATTCTACCTTGTTCCAGATTTTACGGACCATTTGCCATCAAACTTCTTAAAGTCCCCATCAACCATGGAAAAGTGAAGTTCTCGATCCCATGCCTGAAGAATTAACAAGAAAAATGTAGCAGTATTAATACAACAAATATTTCACTTCTCTCTTCTGGACTTGTCTATATTGACGGACTAATCCATTAACTCAAACTAGCACAACCATTGTTAATGAAAACTTAATTTTTCTTCACATATAATCTTGTATAAGCCATAAGGATCATGGGGCAAATTGCACAAGAAAACATGGGTTGGTTTTAGAATAATGGATTTAAGCCTAACTCAACCCTACAAAACCGGCTTGTAAGGTGAGGGTTGTTTTCCACTTATATACTATTCAATTGCCTAATCTCTAGTCGATGTGGGACTTGGGTTTTTCCCAATACACCCCCTCACGTCCAGCACTATTGGGCTTAGTACGTGGATAAATGGTAGGTGACCCTTTTTTTAATGATATAGGATTGACGGGACTTGAATACACCCTCTCATGCCCATGGAGTATGTATCAATGAATGGTAGGTGACCCATTTTTTTTTTTAAGAATCTAAGATAGCTCTGATACCATCTTAGAATAGTGGATTAAGCCTAACTCAACCCTATAAAATCAGCTTGTAAGGTGAGGGTTGTTTTTCACTTATATACTAAGTAATTGTCTAATTTCTAGTCGATGTGAGACTTGGATTTTTCCCAATAGTTGGAGCACGAAAGATTAAGGGTTTATTCTCTTCTCACTTTTTGTTTTTAAAAATTGTTTTCTAAAACAATTTCTCACTGTTTAGCAATCACTTTCTCATTCAAAATCTTCAAGTTTCAGAAATCATTTGTTTGAAAAACTAAAAATAGCTAGAAGATGTTTCCTCGTCTTCTTTTGTTTCCATCTAGTTCAACGTCTCCCTCAATTTCACACTCTGCTCTACTAGTTGTCTCAGCAACCTTGTTTACTTGCATTTTGAAAACTTAAAAAGTTTTTGAAAAGAAAAATCGGGCACACCCCAAAGTTTAAATTCCGTTCCAATCAAGTAGGGCTAGTGGCTGGCTACAGTGCCCATTTCATATGTGTTAAAAGATGCTTACTGAATTGATGACTTCTCGAAGATCCAACACAACACGAGCTTCTATATGCCAATACATTGCCCTTTGGAATCCCCTTTGCTCTAACCATATCCTCCCTGGGTATGGACAAGGAATTCGCCCACTGACAACAAAAAAGGTTCATTTAATCACCACCAATACAAAGTAGAAGCACTATTCCATTTTTTGTACCCGATTCTATAAGTTACTCTGGATACACTTTTATGAGAGAAATTAAAAAAAAAAATTAAAATAAACTTATCAGTAAGGTAGTTAATTTATACATGAATTAAAAATAAGATTTTGAAAAGCTAATAGACGATAACTTCTATAACTTGGCTTATAAAGAAGCTTTTTTCTTCTTATTTTTCTACTCTAGAAGTAATTCTGCAAAAGTTTACTCAAACAAACCAATGAATAACAATTAACAGCATTAGCATTACCTCCAAACAAGATTTGGGATGAAATCAGCGAGACGCTCATAATCGGTGAGAGCATTCCAAACGGATTCAGTGTCAGCATCGACGGTAATTTGCGCGTTGATTCGGCGTTCCCTCCACGATATCACTTGGACCTCACAATGCACCTCGCGCTCACCCTCCTCCTCTTTCCGTTCAAAGCTTCCATCTTTGGCGCCGTAGCAGTTGAAGCGGCACGTGGGCTTCAAGGGGGTGCTAGTGGTCGAGGAAAGTGCGGCAGCGATGCCCCGAGAGTGGAGTGTGAGAGAGAGAAACCTTGTGGTGGCTGGTTTGGACAGAAAGCGCAGAGGGTGAGGTCCAACGTTGGTGGGGGTGGAGGAGGCGATCATGACTCACGGGACTGACCACACTATTGGGTGGTTTCGTTATACATGGGAGCGATGTTTGTTGGCGACAGTTGAAGATACCTGCGTCGTAGCCACCAGTTATGTTTCTGTCGTTTAGTCGTGAATTTGTGGTTGCAAAAATATACACGGTGGTAGTGATGTTTTGGTCATTTCCTTTGATTTTTTTATCCATGATGTGGAGTTGGAAAACATGTAGGACCATGGCTACTTCACTCACTAGCTACTTAAAAATCATTTTAGACAACAGTCAGATTCAAATAATCTTTGATTTTTCTCTTCATAATTATCTTCAAAATGCTCATTCTTTTTCTTTTGGTTTAATTGTCACTCAAGTCTCACAATTTTGTGAACTTTGTCAATTTGTCGTTTACCTCTCACTTTTAGTGCCTCTTAAGTATATGGTTACTGGTTAGTGCCTCTTAAGCTTGAATGAGGATTTTAAAACATAAAAATGCCTAAAGTAACAAATAGCGGAAATACATTGAAAACACGCAACGAGCAAATTAAATTCTAGGCACGAATGATGTGAAATGCAACACATCATTTACCGTTGTTGGATTCGGTAAACTGTATACAACAAAAATCAAACATGAAATTTTTTACCGAATAAATTGTCTCTGTGACATGTGAGCGAGGTTCTCTAAACATTACGTTAACCTTTAGGCTGAGTATAGTCAAACCAACATGTTTATAACTTTTCATTATAAGCTTATTTATAGAGATCAGAGAGCTTGAGCCAAACAATTTTCAAAACAGGCTTTTATAAAATTAAGCCACTTATTTCTTTAGAATCGGAAGATAAGTTGCTTTTGAAAGAGTTGTCTACAGGAACTTTAACATTTTGTATTTTTATTTTTCTTCGATCTACATATGCAACCAACATCACATCTTTCCTTCTTTTTGAATATGAGCAGGAATATGGGCACTTTTATGTGCTATCTACCTTCTATTTATTTATTTTTACTACTCTTAATTTCTATGATATTTTTTATTTTTATTTTGTTGCTCAAATATCTCATTTTGCAAATAGGAAAACTTCGACTACTATCAAAAAATTTATTTGGATTATGCATACGGATGAGGATTCAACTGATAAAAAGAATTTGTCTCAAATAAAATATATAATTTATAAATAATTGGTAAATGATTGTAATGATTATTTAGGACTAAATTTTAATTATTTTTCTACTAAATAGCTTTCAGTTAAGAAGCTTTTAAGTTAAAAGAAATAAAATTATTAAACAACTACTACTTTTATTTTTAAACTTATTTTGAGTTTTAAATTTAGAGTGGTTTTTAAGTCAAGAAAAAAAAATCAAACATAATTTTAATTAGTTGTTAATAGATGCAAAATTTTGTGTTGGAAGTCTCATTATCTATTGGTGGAGAGAAATCTTCATTTGATTTTATAAGATTAAGTTAAACTCTTATCCATTTTTTAAAAATGATACCAAAGCATAATGAGGTTTATATCCTAATGATTATCAATTGTTAGTGGGTTGAGTTAGGTTATTTACTATAAGACCATTATTAAACTATCTATAGATATTCAATCTTACAAATTTCATGCTCGAGTTCTTGATATGAAGGAATATGTTGGAGATTACATATTATATAGAAATAAAGTCATAATTGTGTATATAAATGAATAACAATTATCATATTGAATTTGTAAAATTGAATTAAATTGTTATTCAATTTCTTAAAACTTTAGTATTCTTACCATTACATTCAGTATTGACTAAGGTCGGATTAGTGAAAAATTAGAATAAAATGCAGAATATTATAAGTTTAAATGCTATTGTGGTCGTTGTAAATTTGTATAAAAAAAAAAAAAAAAAAAAACTGTGAATGACTCATTCATCTAACTTTTACAAAATAGACTGGTAGAGAGGTGTGCATTGCATGTTCATTTTACTTCATTAATCTGACTTGTTTGTACGAGATTTTTTTTTCTTTTAGTGAACGCCACTCATTTGCATGACTTTGATTAACTTTGGGCTACGCAACCGTAACTGAGAGCAAACTTGAGTGTGCAAAAAAGCCCAATGTTTAGGGTCCGTTAAGGAGTATTAAACTCATATTTTTGTTAAGAAGTCCTGTAATGTAAGTGAACCACTAAATGTAATATAACAATATCAATAATAATGTATTATCTCATTAAAAGAGACATCACTAAATAACTTTTTTTTTGTAATTAGAATTATATTTCTATGCATAACTCGACTAATTATTAATTATCTTTAAACAATTCCATGAATTATTTATCACTAAAAAGTTTTTTTTGCTTTTAACATAGTAGTGACTTAACTTTTTTTAATGTATAAAAATCTGTCTAATTAGATTTTTTATTAAAAAAAAAAAAAAAAAAGATAGCCGTCTATACGAAATATCAACCACAGGTATACCCATTTCTTACATTTGGAGGCTTTTCAATGATAGAGACTCAAAAGATGCAGCCCACAAGAAACTGGTAGCTACTAAGCTTTGATCTCAAACCAGGAAGATATCTTACGGATCATGTGTAGTCAACTAAACTGAAAGAAGAAAAAATCCAAGATCTTCCATGTCTTCGGCACCTTGTACCTACCAATTTTATATATAGCACTTCGTTCTATTATCCTCTTATTATCTCTTTATCATATATAAAAAATGATACTCTTTGTCCAAATACAATTATGTTATATAAATAAGGACAAAACTTACTATAGAATAATTTAAACGTTGTTGGTGTTATTCATTAATTAATTAGAATTTGACTTTTATCTTAACGATAAAATAGTTGCAAGTTTTGGGTGTGGCATGCATCATGTTTAGGGCATGGTAGATAAAATAGAGTGGCGTGAAATATTAATTGTGAATGGCACGAACAGCTTGTAAGTTAGTGTGAGAAAGAGGAAGGTGGTATTGAACGTTAGACAAGAGGTGGAACTAACGGTACATAGGGAAACACAGATGAGATTGATAGGATGGGATGCATACAAACGGGGCCCATCACTTCATCAATCCTATAATGCATTATGCATTATGCAGTATGCATTATGCAGTATGCATGCCTACACATTCAAACTCAGTTCACATACTTGCCTCTCAAGTAATCTCACTGCCCCTTTCCCATGAACCTTTTCTCTCTGTCTCTTTCAGAATCTTCATATATCCTAGTACGTAGACCATGCTCATTTCAAATGAACTTTATAATTACACTTGTGCTGCTAGTCTCATACTAGTATTAAAATTATAAATAAAGGTCTTTATTCAAGGATAAATTTAGCTATTTAAGTAATTAATAAAGCTTTAATTCTAATTACATAATATATCATCAAATACTCTATACTTAAGTTTTCTCACTGTTTTACTTTAATTAGTGAGAATATTATTGCATAAACACAGTTCAACGCATGGATATGCCCATTAGAATATGGGCCTCTCTAGTTTGTACGTACCTTGTAGTAATTAAGAATGTTTCATCGTCAAAAAAAATATATGAAAAAAGTTATTACATATAATGCCATATAAAAAAATGTTACTACATACAATAAATGTAGAAATAAATCTATTTAATATATTTTTACATATAATTTTAATATTAATTTTGAATGAGATTTAATAATATATATTATCTATTATTATAATCTATATCTATATTTTTTTAATAATTACGAAAATATAAATATAGATAAAAAATATTTTAATAATAAATGTTGTATCATTATAAAGTATATATTATAAAATAATTTTTTAGGTGGTAGAAAGAGAATTTACTGATGAATAAAAAAAAGTAGAGTTTTATAGATAAATACTATTAGTGCAAAAGCTTTTTTTTTTAGTCATTAAGGAAAAAAATTTATTAATAAGACCGCTCTTTATGCTGTTAAGGAAAAAATCAGAGTGGAGACATGAAGGTTGGTAAGTACTTATATGTGTGAGCATTAGTTAAAAAATTGGAAATGATAAACTATTAATATTATTAATCTGTTTTTATCATATATCTTTATTTTATTTTATTAAGGATGTTAGATACAAATGTTAATATTTTTTTTTAAAATGTAATAATGACACGTCGAAATTCATGATAAAGTATATAAATAATAATTTTTATATTTTCATTTTTTAATTATCATTTCTAAGACTAAGAAAGTGAGTTCCTAGACTAATATATAAGCATAAAAAATCAGGCGAGGTAATAAAATATAATGAAAATAGTGCAATGACACACTTAATTAAATTTCTTTGTTCCAATATTAGTTAAGAATTATAATTAAACTTGACTTCTCTTATATTTTATATCTTTTTATATAGATTTACGGAATAAAGTAAATTATTTTTAATTTCACAGAAAACTCCTCAAAAAAAGTTGATACTTAATTCTAGTCTTATATGTGATTGTACTTTGTCCTAATCAACTTTTCATTATAAAAAAAATATCAAATTTTAAATAAATTTATTCTATTTAATAATATAATCTTTAAATTAAACATTCCTTATTTAATTAAGAATATCATTTTCAATGACTATTTTTTATTTCAAATTTTAATAAAGGTCTATTTGAAAAAGAAATTTACATTTAAATAAAAAAGGTAATAAAATGCTTAAACATTTGATAAGAAAAATGCCTATTAATTAAATAGAGTTATAATTGAGAAGAAAAATATATTAATTAGAATTTAAAATTCTAAAAAGACAACTATTTGAAAACAATGACTAAAGATTTGAGACAAAAGGAAGTAATCTCCATTCCAAATCTTTAGTCATTTTAGTCTTTTGTTTTCCACAAAAATTGATGTTTTAAAACTGCCAACTCTAATTAATATTTTTTTCTCGATTATACTCTCATTTAATATTCTCGTGGTTCTTTATTATAAGTAAAAAATATATTTTATACATATTAAAGAAATTATCCGTATTAAATTTTACTAATTCTATTAATTAGATGTTTGAGAAAATGTTTAATCCTAGGTGGAGAGTGGTGAGATGAAAGTGTGATGAAATTAAAAAGGGTTGCAGTTGTTTACCCTCTTTAAAGTTGTGGATGCAACGTTCCCCGGGTAGCTATGTTTCATTTCCCAAGACAAGTCAGATAGTCGTCATTTACTACTCACTCTTCTCTATTTACTATTACCACTATTACTATGATGAAGGAGCAACCTCATTTTTCTGATCCCAGCTTTCCCAAAGATGGTTTCTGATTTTTCAACAACTTTAAAAGCCCCATAAATACGTTACACTAAAACACACATCTCACACTCACACACCCACACTCTCTTTCTATCTTTTCCACGTTTACTTTGCAATTGCATATTACTATATACTATATCTGCCTCGTCATCATAATGAAACATTCATGTATATATCTATCTATCTCTTCTCTAGAAAGAGTCACACGCAGAGAATCCATAGCTAGCTTCTCTTGTTTCTTTCTCACTACTTCTCGTTAACTGTTCCAGCACATCAACAAGGGAATCATCTCCCCCCATCTCACCCTCACCAACGTAGAACGCCTTTATTAATACTCATGCCATGCCTGCATGCCCTGCCATTTCACTACACAACAAATCTAATAAATTCAACAGTTACGTTTCAAAGCCTACCACCACATATTTCAACAACTCTCTACCACGTTTCTTCTTATACATTTCTTTAATTAGATCACAGAATTGTTGAATTAAAAGTGAGAACCTATTAAATTTTTAATTGACAACAAAGAGTCTGTACGTTAGACTGAAAATTAATTAACTCAATTGATTAAATCATATGTATGTTCGAGATCACTATGTTAGTCACATTTGTCTGATGTCAATGATGTATAATAATAATAATTTAATTTTCATGCATCCTTAATATAAATATTTTTAGATGTTAATTAAAAATTATTTTAAAATAATTATTATAAGAGCTCAGAAAATTTTCAATACAAGTTCCTATATAATAGAATTTTATTCAAGGTCACCCTTGAAAGAATAACTGAAATTTGTTACAAAAATTATATTTGATGGGACATAATAAAACCAACTAGAAGTGAATTAAAAACTTTCGTTAGCTGTCCTAACAAACTTGCATACATGGTAGTAATATACATATAGAGTACATGTGGTTGAATTTAATTATAAAAAATATATATATTTAAGAGTGAATGAAAGTTACCCTCTAGGTTTTTTTACTGCAATGAAATTTACTTGGTGACTGTTGATTTACCTGTAGTACAAATTTGATTCAGATTCATGAAAATGATGCCCTTTTTTCCCCAGTAAATCGAGAGGTTCCCTTCCCTATAATTTTCACTCACCAGTCTGAAACCGGGTTAATTCAAAAAAAGCTGAAAGGACTTCAGAGGAGGGAGGGATGTTGTAGTTTGAAACCCTAGAAAGACCTAGAGACAGAGCTGGCCAAGAGTACTGCAGATAAAGCAAGGAAGAAAGAATTTCACATCTGATAGGTTTCCACTGTACATGCTTTCACCTTTCTTGTCCATGAGAAATGAACATTCGGCCCGGGACTGATTAGCCATATTATAAATAATAATACTATATTCTTCTTCACATTCTCTCATCTGTCAAATGCTAATCTTATATTAATATTGCAGAAAACTAGAGAGACTTGGACTTGGCGTTGGTGACGCTGAAGCATGCATGTCTCATATATGTCTATATCACCTTTATATCTCTCTCAGATCCAGAGAGAAGGGCCAGATTCAATAGTACGGGGTAGTAGAGATAGAGATGTTAATTCCTTCATGACTCATGAGTGAGTTATGTGTAAACTGAGTTTTTTTTTTTTTTTTTCCTTCTATTTTTCTTATTCAAAAGAGAAAAAAAAACAAATCAAATGATTCAACTATGTCAAAAAACTAAAATACATAGGAACTCACTTTTAATTAGTCTATATACCTTTCAAGCTTGAAACTTGGAAGAAACCTTAATAAATAAGGTCACTCGCTGGTGTAATGGGAACAAGGCTAGAAAATAAAAGGGTAAACCAGAAAGTATATATCTTCATAAGAAATTATAACAAACATTTTATACAAGTAACCTTACAGATGGAAATTCGGTAATCTTGTTAGAGTTGTTAACTGTAAATCAAAGAGCCTTCCTTCTTCTGTCGTATCTGGTAACAAGATGGAAAACTAGAAAGCAGCATATATATAGTTGAGGATCTTCATATAGAAATGAAAATTAAGTATATGTACTAGCTAATTACAATAAGTGAAGAAGCTAGCGAAAGAAAAAGCCTTACGAATCCCATGAAGATGAGGATCTTCATAAACAAATGCAAATTAATAGCTGTAGTGAGAAGCAAATGTTGGCTGGGGGGAATGAAGCCTGGTCCGAGAATCATTAATTCACCCTGGAAACTGAAACACTTGATGTATATATATTTCCATGACCTCGAGCCAGACAACATTCCTCTCAACCGAACCTTTGCAGACAAGATAATGCAACAGCACGTTTTGTTTGAAGTTGGCAGTTGGCACTTAGAAATCCATTGAAAACTTTAGTTTTGAGGGGAATGAAGCCTGGTCCGAAGCCTTATAGTTGTTCTTGCAAGTGAGAACCTCCTTAGTGAAAAGCCTCGAGCCAGCCAACATTCCCCTCAACACAACTAATTAACCATCTCAACGTTACTCTGAAAACCCTAACAAGCTCATAGGTTGTTATATATAGGGCAAGGAAGAGAGAGAGATGAGTGAGTGAGAAGTCACACTACACTAATGGGGGCATTTTAGTTAGGCATTCAGATGTTTTTTTGTCCAAAATTAGCTTGAGCAAAAGGGCATTTAAAATTAACTGCTATGGTCAAAGATGAAATTCACAAACAAAAGTTGATTAATTTAGTTGGCCAGACAAGAGCACAAAAGATCTGACTAAGACTGAGATTGAGGAGAGGGCCCTCCGTCCCTACTATTTGTAATTATGTGGTAATAATAAAAGAAAAAGTATGCATAATGCAGAGTGCAACTCCAAAAGTGTTTGCTTTCCTATGCGAGTGACCTGGTGATGCCGGTGAACCAACCGACCTGTTACCTGCTACCGCCAGTCAAACACACAGAAGAAGACAAAAGGGGTAGCTTTAATGCGATTCTTTCATCATTACCTTATTATTTTTAGCCTTTTCCAAGCCCTACTTTCAAACTCTCCTGTACCATCGCATACCCGCACGGCCACACCACAATCAATCCACACTCCCTCCACATCCAACTTCCAACTTCCAACATTCAATTTTCAGATTAATTATCTCTACATTTTTTTCATACTCTTCACCTCTTCTATAATACCTTTTTATGACATCGGTAGCTTGTTAATCGGTGTCGTATATTGCTTAATTATTACATCTGTTAGGTTGTTAATTAATATAGAAAGGGATATATTACATTGGTTAATCAATAATTGATGTAGTATATATGTTAGAACATGTAAATGAGAAAATTATAATCTATTAATGAAATTCAACATCAAGTTATCAACAAATAATAAATTAAAATAAGAGTGTAATAAATCTTGAGTTGAGACGCCATCCTTAATAAGGGAGAGAACATGTAACTACAAAAGATTAAAAATAGTAATAGAATAAAATTCTATTAAATGTTTGTAAATTGAAATATTATACGTTGATAATGTATATAAAATATTATTTTTATAATTAATGGTTATATATGTATTTTATTCTTTAAAATACAGCCTTCTCATTTTAAAGTAGTTGATTTATAAATATGATTATATATATATATATATATATATATATATATATATATATATATATATATATGTAATGATAGAGAGAGGAGGAGATAAACTTGTTTAAAAAATAAATCTACTTAAACTTATTTTACTCAATAATTTATATTTTACATTAAATGTTAACGATTTAATTATAAAATTAAAATTTTTAATACATAGATCAAATTTCTAAATTTTTAAAAATTTTAAAAATTATTTAATACTCTGTTTCATTAATTCAAATCATAACATATAAAATGTTATAACTTAATTATTGACAAGTTGTTGTGTGGTGTGCCACAACTTGGAGCATTTGGAATCTTAGAAACCAATGTACATTTAAGGAGGGTTAGTTTCATTAAAATAAATAAATAAATAAATAAATAAATAAATAAAAGCTTGTTGAAAGAAATTATGTTTTCCTCAGGGCCCTGGTTACAAAGTTTGCAGAGAAATTTCAATTATTCAATGGTGTTCCAATCAGAGTTTGTGTATTCTCAGAAGAAATATATAACTGACTTGGGTTTGAGGGAGAATGAGAGTTTGGTTTATTGTTAACCAAAACAATAATGTACATGGTTGTGAATTCTTTCATGTGAAGAGCATAACACAATATAGAGGAACATCCCCTTAGATAAGTTCGAGGGTACATTTTAATTTCCTTCAGTGGAAGGTTTTTTTGTTCCCCGTAAACCTTTGTTCCTAATCTGGTTAGGTAATAGTTTGTTCTTATCTTAACACATATTACATATAACTATGACACATATCATCTATGTGTTTTGAATTGTTGTATATATTGATATGCAAAAGGTACTTTGTGTTCCTGTGAATTATTTTTATAAATAATAAATAATAAACATTATATAATAGTGGATAGTTATTAAAAGTATTATGGGGTGAAATTTATAAAAAAAAAATATATATAAATTATAATTTATAAAGGATAGTTATAAGAGTTAAATTGTCTAAAAATGTAGACACCAAATAGGACAATCCCCTTTATTAATAACTAGTCGGGTCGAAATACTTCGTGTCTCTATATTTTATTTAATAAAAATGTTTAAAAATTATCAATATTCATTAGATCAACTAGTCTTGTGTTTGATCCTTAAATTTTAAGATTTTGAATTTTAGTCTTGTGTTTGTAAATTGTTGATAGAGTAATGATATCATTAATTATAATGATAAAAGTAGTTTTATTAATTTAAAATTATTTGATACTGCATTTATATATATCAATATCAACATAATATATATATATATATATATATATATATATATAAATATAATAAAATATAAATATTTTGATTATCTTTTTATAGTCGTTCAATTTCAACAAAAAAATTGACATATATATTCAAGGGAATATAAGTTATAATTTAATAGTTGAATCAACAAAATTTATTTCTCATATAAAGTTACTGAATAATGTAAGAATTATAAAAGTTGCACACACACACACACACATATATATAGGAGAGATCAAATGACTATAAGAGTAATTCTTGATAAAATTAATTCATTTAATAACTCATGGTGCATGTTGAATTTTAATAATTAAATCATTAAGTCAAAAGTTCTTCATATATAAATCAAATCTCTATATGTGTGCTCTTCATTTTGTTAATTCAAATTGACAAATAGTCATAAAAATGTTTTCTACATTGATTTTAATCTTTATAACGAAGTATTATATAATTTTTGAATTTTATTAAGAACTTTTAATTTAATAATTTGATCGTTAAAATTCAACTAATATCATGAATTATTGAGTAGAGTAACTTTATCTAGAGTTACTCTTATATATATTATAAGTAAAGCTAATAATATGAACTAAATTAACCAATTTTTTAACCCCAAGCGTGTGGTTCAGCGGTAGGGGTTGATCCACGCTTAAACAAGGTCAGGGGTTCGAATTCTGCCTTGTGTATGCAGTCGCGTTAAATCTTGGGGCCAGCTATCTCACCCTTTGAGGTGCCTCCAACGTAGCGAGGAGATTAGTCACTGCTGTCGCCGGTGGATACTCCAGGAACAAACCAAAAAAAAAAAAAAAATTAACCAATTTTTTTAATTTTGATATGTAAGTAAATCTTATAAAAAGGATCATTATTGAGTTATGTTCCAGTATGCCTAAAAGTCTCACGTCACTTAGGAGTTGAGGTTAAGGATAGTTTATAAACACCCTCCCTCCTTAACCCATCGAGGTGTTTTTTAAAAGACAAAATCATGATGCTCTAACGAGTGCCAAAGCGGATAATATCTCGAATGTGGTGACCCTATTGATGAAAGCTACACTACTATAAAATGTCATTTTCTTACAAAAAAAATTGCAATAATAATTTTACAAAAAAAATTGCAAATTTATTTACGAAAAATAATTTACATAAATTTTTTACAAATTTTTTTATGCAAAATAATCCACAATTTTTTTTTATACAAATTTTGCTACAATTTTAATGATCAGAAAAAAAAAATTTCATGGTAAAAATTTGTAAAAAATGTTGTAAGAATTTTATCTTGTTTCTTGTGAATTTTCTTGTAAAAATAAATTCGCAAGTAATGTTTACTAATTGGTAGAAAAATTTCGCAGGTAACTTTTCTTGCAAATTTTTCTACTAATTTTAATCCGCAAGAAAAAAAAAATATATATATATAAATTTATAAGTTTAAGAATTAAAAGATTTTCCTCAAGTCCCACATCGATCAGAAATAAAACAATTAAAAAGTATATAAGTTAGAGCAACATTCACCTTACAACTTGATTTTCTATGATTGAGTGTTAGACCTATAATTTACATGCTTCAGATGAATTCATTGTAAGCATTTGAAAGTTGAAGAATTATTAATAAATATTTTACAAAAATTACCTCTGAATAATAATTTCTTTGATTTTATTTTCTTGCAGAAAAATTCGCAAGAAATTTCATAGGGAACTTTTGCAGGAAATTTTTTTGCAAATTTTAAAATCCGCAAAAACATATTATCCACGAAGGTATCACCTAGAGATAAAATTTCGTAGAAAAATTTGTAGGAACAACATTTTCTATAAAATTTTATGAAAAAATCGTAGGAAAAGTCGCATATAATATCATAAATTCTAGTAGTGGGACTTACATAAGAATATTTTGGCGCTAGAAGGAGGGCCTAGGCCACTCTTGTCCCTTAACATCGACTAGGGGGCTTGTTTCGGTATGCCTAAAAGTCTCACATCACTTAGGAGTCGAGGCTAATGGTAGTTTATAAACATTTTCCCTCCTTAACTCACCGAGACACCTTTTAAAGAACAAAACCGTGACGACTCAACGAGTGTCAAAGCAGACAATACCTCAGATGCGATGACTCTAACGATGACAATAAACTTACAGTAGGGTTAAAATTTAACTTATATCATAAATTATTGAATGAAATGATTTTATTTAGAGTTATTTTTGGAATCATTTGATCCCTCCTTTTATATATATATATATATATATATATATATATATAAGTAAATATAATAATATGAACTAAATTAATTAATTTTTTAATTTTAATGTGTACGTCTTATAAAAAGGATCGAAAGAATTATGTAACTTCTCTTGTATTTCATGTATCTATTCCAATGTTAAAAAATTAGGATCACTCTTAAACCAAAAAGATTTTTGGTATCTAGTTTCATTATGAGTAACTCGCATAATTTATATAAAATATCTTATATGTAATATTATTGTTATAATATTATTCATAACATAGTTAAAAAAATGATATCTTTTTACTGAACTAGCATATTATTTATCTTAAAATATTTGGAAGAAATATTAAAAGGGAAAAGAAATTAAGTAAAGTATAAGAACGCTTCTAACATGAAGCAGGTTTTTCAACTTATTTAAAATTACAAAATAGTCCTTATATAATATGTGGAGGCACTGTGGAGGCGCGATGGCGGCAGAGACACGATGGCAGCAGAGGTGTCGTCTCCTTCTACGGTGGTGGTAGTGAAGGCATGATCTCCTTCGTGCGGTAGTAGCGGAGGCGCGACCTCCTTCGCATAGTGGTAGCTTGAGGCGCGGGCTCCTTCAAGCGATGGCAGCGAAAGCGCGACTTCGTTTGCGCGGTGGTAGCAGAGGCCCAGCCTCCTTTGCACGGTGGCAACACGAAGGCGCAGGCTCCTTCACGCGGTGGCAGCAGAAGCGCGACTTCGTTCACGCGGTGGCAGCAAAGGCGGGGCCTCCTTCACACGATGGTAGCGAAAGCTCGATTTCGTTCACGCGGTGCAGCGAAGGCACGACCTCCTTCTTCGCGCGATGGCAGCGGAGGCGCGGGCTCCTCCTCCTCGACACCACCGACCTCATGTCCCTCCTTTGCCGCTACCTCCCCCTCCCGTCGTCAGCGACGTTCAACTCTCCCAAGGCCTCTCCTAAACCCTAAACCTCGCCACCTCCAAATCTGTCCCTCCCCACCCTTGGCTCGCTCTTGACGGCCTCGCCGTCGTCGCCTTCCTCGTCCTCACCACCTGCCGGCAGCCAAGATAGTAACCCTAAATAGAGACTAATCTGCAAATACAAAAATTTTCATAAACAAATTATAAGTAACTAATCTGAACCGTTAATTATTTTATTATTAAATTTAACAATTAAAAATAATATTTTATTGATGTACTACTTTTCATGCTGATTCATGTTAGAATTTTTTAAAGTATAATTGATTTAAAAAAAATTATGACTACAATTAATAAAAGTAGAAATAAGTTTGGTCTCATCATCCGTAGACTACGGTGTTTGAATGCTGTTTGATAAGTTCCAACGCAAGCTGACAACTTAATTTCGTAAAAGACTTTTTGTATCAAACGAGGCTCAAACAACAAAATGAACCTTTTTTTTAGGATGAAATGACCCATTCTTTTACGTACTAGTTATTCCAATCAAGTTAATTAGGAAAAAAGGTAGGGGATAACGTGCTCCCCTTCAAAATTCAAAAGTGGTACTATCACAGGCCATTGATGATAAACCGTTAATAATAATAATAATAATAATAAATCAATAAATAAGATAATAGATTTGTAATTTTAGACGTTCTTTGTAAAATTAACTTATAACTAGTTATCAACTAAGTGGTGGGACTTTTGTGATATATACAAAGTCTTAATTCGAATTTCGGTGATATTATTCTAATTTTGATAGATAAAAAAAATTGTAAATAATTAAAATTTAACAATTATTGTTTGTTTCAATTTGGTTGTGATTTTATAGTAGCATTAATTTTTTTTTTATATTATATCCTTAACCAACCATTATTAATGCATCTTTTAATTATTAATGGAGAATAATTTTTTTAAGGATATTAATTGAGAGGTTACATGATTTAATTTTTTAAAAAAATATTCATTTTGATTCACGTTTTAGCAATTATTGTTTGCTTCAATTTGATTGTCTTTTTATAGTAACATTAAATTTGTTATTCTTATTATACCCTTGAATGTTATAAATGCATTCTTTAATTATTGGTGGGTGAATGATTTTTTTAAGAATATTAATTACGAAATTACATGATTTAATTTATGAAATTAGACATATTAATTGTATTTCTTAATTTCTAAAAGCTTAAACTGCAAACAAAATAAAACAAATGAGCACTATAACTTAGCTGAAAGCTTATAAATTAAGAATTAAAAAATTAGAAAATTATAAACTTATCGATTGAATTAAAAGTATTTGATAAAATTAATTCATAAGTTAATTGATCAATCTAAAATAATATATTTATTTATTAAATAATGAATATGAAAATATAACATATAAAATAAATAGTTTCCAAAATAAAAAGAGTACGAGGATAAAAAAATAACAAAAAAAAAGTTATAATTTACTCCAACTAACTTAGGAAAATAAGTTATAAATTTCTAAAATAAACTTGCATATCAAATAAGTTTATTTTGATCAAATTTTATAAGTTAATCAAAGAAACTTATACACATTTCAAATTTCTTTTCAAACACACTTTTTATTGAAGAAAAAAAAAACTTAAAGCGACCTTGTTGGATTTGTACGTAGATTTTGTTGATGGGTGGCCTAACATTTGCATTGATTGGTAGAGCATGGAGTGTCTAAATTGGGCAATCCATTATTGCTATTAGTAAACAAGAAATGGAGTATAATGCATTTTTCATCCCCTCAAGCACTTAATTGTGAATACGTTCAATTTGAACCGTATTTTTGGTACTAGCTGATCATGAATGCTACACTTCTACACTTCCCCAGAAATCTACCCGGGAAAAAAAACGTATTCAGATTACAATAGACTTTTTAAGTTATGACGATTTGTCTTAATCTCATATATCAACTGTTTTTTCTTTTTTATAAATTACTCCTTTCAAAGTTAATTTCAAAATTAATTTGATTTAACTAGTCCAAAAAAATCTTTCTCGACCATCTCAATCCACTCTTGTTTTATCTTTATCTATGTATTTGAGTTTTTTAATTACTTATTTATGTCAATTTATCTTTTTCATAACTAATGTTGTTCATATTAGTTGATTGAACATGACGTGTGAATGATGTGTGAGTGTTATAATCTTTTTATATAGCAAACCATTGTAGATGGCAATTGTTGCTTGGAATGGCAACTGCAGATTCAGATAATTTCTTGCCTCCTTTGTGTTTGTGTACATGCCAATTGCAACCCGCATCTTTGGGATAGACCCCTTCACACCGCAAATTTTAACCACTTGTTTGTTGTTTCTTTGCTTGCACACACTTGATTTTCACTTTTCACATTTCATTTTCACATTTTAAACTAAATATTCCTTTTCATTTTATTTCTCTTTTTCTTATTTTCCATTCATTATATTTTACACTCATTTTTTCCTTGCAAAAAATACGAGTAATTAGTCCGACTAGAATTGTTTTTATTTTTCTTAAGTAAGATTTTAACTCTCATGTTTGAATCTTGGGGGTGAAAAATCATAATTAGAAGAGGAGATTCTATTAAAGATGGTTAGTAAGATTTTTTGATGAAGATTAATTTAAACATAATTGATAAATGATTCATACTATTTAGATGTGTGGGATTGTCTCTAGAGAATTATAGTTGTTATTGTTAGAATAGTGGATTTAAGCCTAATGGTGGATGATCCTTTTTAATGATCTAGGATTGGCGAGACTTGGGTTTTTCCCAATACACTCCCTCATGCCTATAGCGCATGCATCAATGGTGGGTGACCCTATTAAAGATGATCTAAATGGCTCTGATACCATCTTAGAATAGTGGATTTAAGCCTTACTCAACCCTACTTATAAGGTGAGGGTTGCTCTCCACTTATATACTATTCAATTGCCTAATCTCTAGTTAATGTGGGACTTGGATTTTTCCAATAGTTATCTTAGTCTATAACATTCAGTAACTGTAACCTAACCTTTCTTAAACCTAGACTGTCCCTATATATTATATATGTGCTTGGAATTAGAATCTCTGACTTCTGGCATTGATCTCGCTCACAACATTGCACCTTAATTGCCATTAATACACCTTTGCGAATTCCAGTATTTTTATGAACATTGTTGAGGACATATTTTTGATATAATTATCACACAATCCCGTAAATTGCAACATCTTCGTAGCAATGTTGTAGAGTGTCCTCTTAAATGTTGAGACACAATGTGGATCGTGGAATTTTTAACTAATTCTTATTAGGCCAGTAGTGTGATGATCCAAACATTACACAATCCCAAACTCAAGTGCATACAAATCAAGTCTTGCATTGTTAAAATAAAATATATATTTTTTTTACAAAATATACATATACTCTATTGATTGAAAAACTTTTTAAATAAATAAAAAAATGGTAAACATTTACATTCAAAACAAATAATATCTTATCAATATAAAAAATGTATAAAATAACTTAATAAAAATAATATGATATAAGTCTCGTGATAAATATATTCCTATCCACAAACCGAAATAAACCCCTCCAAATAATATGATTAAATGAGGAAAATTTGTGATTGAGAAGTGTGTTGGGTAGAAAACGTGAGAAAAAGAAAAGGAAAAGGAAGCGTTGAAAGTTAAGGTCAAAGGGGCATTGCATTGCATCGGAGAGGAACAGAACAGAAACAGTGATGTTTGTGTCAGCGGAAGAACCCAACAAACGAGGAGCACGAATTCAGGTTACCCTTACCAATGCCCACGCAACATCACATCATCTATACCCTCTTCATAATCTTATCATTATTTTAATTCATTTAATCCCTTCAATTTTAGTATCAATGTAGTTTCAACACAATAAAACTAATCAAAAGTTTAAATAATATTAAATCATTTTAATACGATTTTTGTTATGTTATTATTATTTTAACAAGTCTTGCATTTTTTTTATTAGTTATGTCTCCTGATAAATGAAAATAATATATTTCTTTTCAGTTAAACAAATATTAAACATCAACACATTTTCACAAATACTTTCTCTCTTTCCTTTCCAGTAATGTTATTAAATGGGCTTCGAAATTTGTATAATTTGGGGCTGAAAGTGGTTAGTCCATATAATCCGATTTATAATTTAACTAAGTTATGAAAATTCAAGCTAAAATATTAAATTAATCTACTTCCCTATTTCAGTTGGAAAATTATTGACCAGCTATGTGGGCTGATTTATAATAAGTTGGGCCAGCCCATTAACTATTTTTATATAATTATTTAAACTCATTTATATTTAATTAAATTTTGTATTTTTTTTGGCACATAATTATTTGTATAATTTATATTGATTTAAATTTACATGTTAAGGAACAACAATAAGGTTAAAAAACACAAGGCTGGCCTAAGGTGAAGTAGTAATTAAAGTCTTCCATTTAGGTCTTTAAAAATGATTTTACCTATTAATAATTTTTTTAATATATATATATATATATATAAATATTTGATAAATAAAAAAATTATTATGAATATTTTTGTTAATAAAAAATCTCATTTTATAATTTGACTCCTTTAAAATGAATAGTTAACCAGAAAATTAATAATTTAAATTGTATAAGATATTGCGTCATTTTTTTAAATAAGATACTTACACATGCATAATAACTTAATAATTATTATATTTAACTATAATTTCCAACCAATGACAATAATTTCTCACTTTTTTATCCATCCAAATTTGACATGATACCAAGAAATTTATAACAATCCAAGTATCATGTTTAACAATTGAGATATACCCCCTCAGCGAGTAATTTTTTTAATTTAATTTATAAAATAAATTCCTCATCTTAAAATATAATGCTGTTATTTCTCTTATAATTTTACTTATCTATTTTACTATGTGCTTAAAATAATAAGTACTGAATACAAAAATTTAATATCTTTGTTATGAACTTAAAAAGTTATTTATCATTAGAATTAATTATATAAAAAAATAGATTAATCATATTATAAACAGTTTCGAGATAGATAAAATGGATTTATTTAATCAATTGAAAAATAAGTGTTTAATAAGTAATTTGAAATGCTAAAAATCAGAAAGATAATTCTAAAATAAAATTATAACAACCCCAGTAAAATATTTTTACTATTTTAAAAAAACTCATCTTCAAGTTTTCTTTTAATCTACGTTAAACATAACATGATTTTATTTAAAGAAATTTTTTACTCCCTCCATTTTTTATTCATAGTCGTTTAAGATTTTGTACGGGAATTAAGAAAATGATTGAAATTTTAGTTTTCAAAAATATTTATTACTTGTTTTCCTATTTTACCCTCTATTTTTTTATAAGTATTTCATTGGAAACATGTTATCCTTTTAAATGCAACATTAACTTCACATAAGTGGTTAGAGAAAAAATAAGTAGATATTAGAAATAAATAGACACATTGTTCAGTAAACATACATTAATTATCAAGGGTAAAAAAGAGAAAAAAATTAATAAGTCATTGATTTTAGTAAAATGACAATGAAAAAAAAAATGACAAATTCTGACAAAACGACTATGAATAAAAAACGGAGGGAGTAAAACACATCATATGTGAATTAGTAACATTTTTTATTTACTAATTCTTTCGGGACACAAAGATTACTAAAGTAAATATTATCTTTTATAGTCAGAAATTAAATATAAAAATATAAGAGTAATAATGTTAAAATGTAAGGATTAAGATCCTTTAAAGTGAACTCACCATCCCAGAGAATAAATTAAATTTATATCTACCATTTAATTATTTAATGATGTAACATAGTACAAATTTGATTATTATTATTGATTTAGTTGGATTATATGTTGTGGTGATTTTATGTTCTGTTTGGTGTTTCATGTTGGAAATCTTTTATGTTTTAGGTGGGTTGAGCGATTTTGTGATTCTAATAAGTGTAGAAATCACCATCGTGTTAGGGGCACTTTCATGGTGTTGAACGTAGGTCAAATTAGAGACTTTTTTACTCTGATCATGTTGGGTGTGGGATTGGTGATGTCGGATGTGAGGAGAGAGAAATGTCTTTGACTTGGTGATATCAAACCCTAGTGGAAAGAGCATCAGACGTGATCGAGACAGAGACTCTCTAGCTAGACGATGTCAAACGCCAGTTCAATGAAAACAAACATGAGTTTGACAAAAACTCTACCGAAAATAAGGTCGGTTGTGGAGTTTGGTCATGTCAAATGTGAGAGCAACAAAAGCTTTCTACCTCATCCATACCGGGTGCAAGTAGATTAGCGTTAGGTGTGGACGAACCCGAGAGTTCTTTGCCTCAATGATAATGGGCATGGATTGCCTATTTAAAATGTGTTGTTTTGGCTAAGTGTTGGATATGGTATATCATTTATTTAGACATTGATGTATATAGTTTATTAAACCATTGGAGTATATCATAAGTTGTATGTTATACTGTGTTGAGTAGTCGTGTTGAGGATGCTTAAGGCATTAAGTTGTATTTAGTTGATTGACTTAGGACTAGATACGAGATTTTTTAAAAGTTGGATATCCTAATGTGAGGATATTGTTGTGGTACTCTACGAGTCCAATATTGAAAATCTTTCTTGAATAGTTGATTCTTGAAATGGATAGTTAAGTCTCCTCTAAGACTTTAGTTGATGCGATATGTGGACCAAGTTAAGGCGTACTAACTATAAGCGACTATAATATAGTATAAAGTTTAGGTCGAACTATATTGATTATAAAATGATCAATGTTGATCCATATATGGGTAAGACTGAGACATACATGTATAAAGTGACTAAACTAGAGTAAGGTATATTTATGTATGACATACAGAAATTTAGATAAAATCCAATTTAGCTTAATCGAAAAGATTTCAAGCTATTGATTTGGTAAGGTCAAGTCACTTAAACTACTCACTTGTGTTGTTAGAAATCTCCTAGTTGAAATGCGTAATGACATATATAGTTGATTTGTTATGTATATGTGACCGAGTTGTTGTTTTATGTGATGCATATGTTATGATATAGTGTTGTTTAAGTGGAATAATAAGTTGTACAAGTGATGTGTTGACTTTTATGTCATTCATATGCTATGTTGAATAATGATGAGTTGCATTGTTGTGTTTTTAGTCGAGTATCATGCTGTATTGTGTTGGTAAGTGGTAGGATTATGCTATGTTGAAGCATGTTAAGTTGTTTATGTTGATTATTTTGAATATTAGCTTACCCTTACATGTTTACATATGATTGGACTGTGATGATCATACTTGGTATGAGAGTAAAATATGAATATGTTACATGTAGAGTTCTTTTAAGGCTATGCTAATGATGGCAGTATTGATCTTTTTGGAGCTACCTCAAGGTAGCTGGATTGGTTGTAAATAGTGAGTTTAACTAACTACTAGGATTATTTAGTATTTGAATTATATATATATATATATATATATATATATATATATATATATATACTTATATAGATTTTTATTTCTCTAATTATTGTCAAAATTCTCACACATATATATTACATTATCTATTTCTTGATATAACTTGCATAATAATTCTAGGTAATTAGTTGTGAGCATATATTTCTCCATTATTAGTAGTTGAACTATTAAGTGTAATGATCTGACAAGTTGTTACCAAACAATTTAGATTAATTTATATTTGAGTTTTTCAAAATTTAAAATACAAAAAAATCATAAAAAAAAAATATTTTTAGTCAAAAGTAAATAATGTGTAAAATCTACCCCCCCCCCCCTTTTTTTTAAGAATTTTGATTCTTCTAAATATTTTTGGTCAAAAGTAAATAATATATAATTACAATTATTGTTGTCACTACCATCATTGCCACTAGGTGCACTAAACACTCTTTTAAAATACATGATGTATGTTCACAAAAAATGTCAATGGTTTCACAAATCTCATAAGAGACACCTACCTCTTTAGGTTATGTTCTCGATCACTGTCACAACCTAGCATAATCCATCTCATCCATACGAATCATTTCAAAACAAATCATAATATAACCACTTAAAATAGGATTGTCACTTAATGACCTAAGTTATTAAAAACAATGAATGCTCTTTAGAGTTCAACATGTAAATTTCTCTCTATAACATTTGCTTAGCAAAGATAGAGCTTGCTTAGTGATGACACTCTATTGAGCCACTAGACCATCACGTTTAACATGTCTCTATAAGGAAATTTGTGCCAACAAAATAGAAAGCTACCTAAACTCTTTATAATTCTCTCGCTTAGTGATAAATCTCCTTGCTTAGAGCTTGGTCGCATATTCCACTTATGCAAAATTTGTATCAAAATTTGTCTTCTCACTATGTTTGATTTTTGTCTCACTTTTATCATGTCTTACAAATTTATGAATTCAAAGCCTTAATCAAAGGTTTTAACTTAATCATAATTCAATTATGTGTTTTATTAGATTCCATACACATTCGTACCCAAATTTTACTTGGGCTAAAACCCACACCATCAACACATTCAATTTTCAATTACAATAAGGGCAAACACATGGAATAACAAATTCTCATCCAAACATTCATCAGCTATCATCACAAATATATAAACCCTAATTATCAAAGGCATCTAACACAATAATCAATCTAAATAAGGATTATAGGAATAATAAAAATTTCTACATACATGCCTAATTAAAAAATTAAATAAAGCTTTTAAATATTTATAATATATCCAAAAGACATGTAAGTAAAATCTATAATGTCTAGGACTAATCTTTCTATCCACAACCCTTATTATATCTATGACTGAGATTAGGAGTAGATAAATGGATCCAGATCCTTGGTTGGTCTGCGAACCTCACAGATAAGAAACCTTTTTTTCTTCTTCAAATTCTTGTAATTTTTTTTTTAATTTTTTAGCTCAATCTGTGAATTCTACAGACTTAACGGATTTAATGTGTGGGTTAACCTACGAATTTCACTAATTAGTATTTCACATATTAAGGCTTTTAATATTTGGTTTTGTGGTTGAACTTTTAAATTATTATGACATTAAAACTATATTAGTTGATTTGCATTTTTCATTTGGATTATTTTTTAAGATATTTTGATATAAAAAGATTTTTTCTTCTAATTTTATGCATTTTTTATTTTTAAAATTATTTTTTAAACTCACAAATTAGTCTAATTATCTGTAGATTTTGGAAGGTCAGATTTATTCTTAAAAAATATCTTTTATTTCATAGACCAGACTTGTACATCCATATAAGACATATATTTTACAGATAAGACCTTAAATGCGTCAAATCATTTATATACACATCTCTAAATTAGACAATTTACCTTTTTTTTACTAGAATAAACAAATTTCAATATAATAATGCAAATCAAAACAATAACACATTAGCACATACAAAATAAATTGAACCGAATTAAAATTAAAAAAACCATTTATATAAATTGAAAATCAGTTTAAGTGACTTGAAATAAATTACTTTTTATTTCGTTAAACTCAATTAAACTCGAAAAGTTTAAACTCAAATACGATTTAAATTAAACTATTTTGATGGTAAAAATAAAGTTTATAGTATTGAATTGAACCAAAACAATCTTTAAATGAGATGAATCAATCCAACTCTTTATTGTAAATGATCATGATACAATTTTTCACATTCAAATGAAATAAGGCAACTCTTCATTTAAATGAATTATGAATGTTTGAATAGGACAAGTGGGATTCAGCTTCCAATTGCGGCGGGAGTACTAATTTATCAATTTGAAGTTTGTCGGAAGATCTGTTGTCCCTGTTAAGTTTACGTAAACTATTTGCAGCACTATGCTTGCAAATATACTTTCCTTATCCAAAAAGAATTTCTAGCATTTGATTTTTGTTAAAATTATTTCACCTGCATAGTACTATTTGTTATCGTTACTGTTCCTAAGTCTGCTTGCTCTGGTCTCTTGTTCAAATAGAATCTTCAAAAAAAAAGATATATTTTTTTTCTAGAATATTTAATACAACCAACCATCTAGCCAGGACATGAACAAGAACAATGAACGAATTATAGATTTAAAAAAAATAAAATGAAGTGAAAAATAATAAAGTGAATTGGAGTAAAAGGAGGGAGGGCCACGTGATGCCATTGAATGCGAGGCGTGCAGAGGGGACAAGGGCACGTGAACATGGGGGTTTGTGAAAGTGGGGGACTCTGCGTAGGGACCATCCTTTCAATTATGGGATCATCATGTTGCTCATCACTTCTAAATAGTAAATAGTAATACTCCGCCGATATATTTTGCGCATTTCCCGGGTCCCAACACTTATCTATTCTCATTCTTTCCCAACCCACTCTCAATTTTTCATTTTAAAAATAATATGCATCTTCACCTTCACATACCATATAATTACCATATTCACACACACAAAATATAATTAACATTTTAAACCTTAAGACTAAAATATTGACATGTTATTGCTTTTGAAACGGTCAATTCTCGAGCCATAAACACCACTGGAAAGCTATGTCCTAATGTATTTGACTTGTTAGCGCAGACATTTATTACCATCTACTGTATCAATGGAATCCAAAGATGTTTTAAGCTTCGCCGAAAATTCAAAAGAAGCTGAGATTGCATTTTGAACATAAAAATCTTATTTGAAGCTTTAATTTTTTTTGTTAAATATCAAATAATAGTTTATTGCTCACGAGTCCAAACAAAACTGAAATACAGGGCCGCGGCAATGATAGATGTTCAAGAACTGGTTAAAAAGAAAAACATTGATGGGGATAGTACTAGTATCAAGTCTTATTCGTATATAAAATAAAGTGGACCAAGACGTTTGACTTGGTCTTGCAATATTGATTGTTCACTCCATCTTGCTAGTCAAGCCATAAAGATTAACTGTTTGAAAATTAGTATCTCATCGCCGTACCTTGTTTTTGGGATTTCCCATATGCATGGATAATTGGATATAATGCCTTCAGTGGTGGATTGCAAAACCATACATCAGCGAGAATCTCTAAAAACATACAAATAAAAGTGTCTTCAATTATGATGCTGCAACAGCATCTATCGCTACATATGGTGAAAATTATTTAGGCTCATAAATGCATCTCCAACTTTTCTCCATAAACAGGGCAAATGACACAAGCATTTACCTCTGACCTCTGTTTCTGTACTAAGTAGTATAAACTCGACTAACAAAAAATAAAAATAAAAATCCTTGTAACAAATTTTTTCCTTATCCCTGCTGCTTTCATTCCCTTGCATTATTTATTTGAAGCAGCGCTTTCTTCACACATGTACTGTACATCTGGGTAGTTTTATCCGTGTGTATGTATATTCCTGAGAAAAGAATGGTATAATACAACAGGTGGATAATATATATGCTTCACTTATGGCATGTTGCAACTTCATGGATCCTCTTGGAATTAGAAGATATGCATATTTCGCTAATATGGTGATGTATATATATAAGGTAGATGGGAAGATGAATCACATTCTGAATCTTCTTGACGAATTACCGGTAATGATGAATTATTGGAGCAGCCAACCTAGGCATATTCAAGTATAGCACCAGTATGATTGAACCCACATGAAACTTGCAATGCTTTCACGTCTTCTCCAAAGCAAACTCTTGTAGGATTTATATAGTCCACATCACTTCCATGGCCCTAAGTGAAGACATAAACTTTATTTTTAGAAGTGAATGACAGACAATTGAGCACTTGGCAAAATTAAAGGCAAAAAACTAATCAATTATTTAAGATATGCACCCTAATGACTTATCAGATCGCACATTCTCTAAAGGTAATATAAAGTGTTCCATTAGAAAGCTAGTGTCTGTGTGTAAAATTTTATATACATATGGAAGTCATGATTAATTGTGCAATTTCTCGTTAGGTTCTCTTTTGTTGTCTGTGTCATAGAATCTGGCATCCGGACCAGTGTGTGTGTATAAATGTGTAAGCTGCTCTTGAAACATTTTTAATAATACTAGGATTTATAAATTATTTGAGAAGTAGAAGTATACCAATTGTCCACTCGAAGAATGTCCAACTTCAGAGAAAGTCCCATTGGAACCTCCCCAGCCCCACGTGAAGACTCTTCCTTCTGAAAGTCAATGAAAATTTCCAGGATAAATGACACTATCACAGAAATAAAATCCTTTTCTTGTGCAATTACAAGTACAATACAGCATAAAAATTTAAATAATCTTAGAATAAAAATTTATCAAAGAAAACCGAAAAAATCCATGCCATAACTTGAACAATGCAAATAGGAGTTATGTATTTCATTAAGGGTTTGGTAGATAAACTTTTTCATAAGCATTTCTCGGAGAGAACAGTATAAAAGGGAAAAAAAATCTCCATAATCTAAAACTAGTTCATGCAAAAGTCAAAATAGTTTTTTTTTTTTAAAAATTAACATGAGAGAACTTCTATAAATTAATTTATGCAAAAACTAATTTTAGCTTATAAAAAAACTTATTTCCTTCTTTTTTTTTTTCTTCCTAAAAGTGTTTCTAAAGAAATTTATTCAAACAAATCCTAAATCTCCGTAGAAAGCTTGGAACACTGCAGAAATCTATAAAGGTTATGCCAATTTACATGCAGGGAAATGCACTTTTTGATCATTAAAAGAAAAACCAAGTATACCACAAATAGATACTGGAAACAAGAAAAATAATCAAGTTTCTCCAGGAGGCAGGAAACTTCATTCAGAAAGTTTCTAACCACATTATTTAGCTACAAACGACATGCTTGTTCTTATTAATTCCAGAGTACCAGACTATCTGTTAATTCCTTCATTATTCTTGTAACTGAAATTTTCTTTTTCCATTATGACAAGGGGTTCCAAGGTTTTGCCCAGTAGTCCAGTCTCCATGCCAGTCTTGGTGCATATTTGGATGGATTCACTTTTTTGGGATCAAAATAACTTGCAATCAAAATATTATTGCAATTTCTTTTCTTTGTAAAAACAAGAGATTTTCCCACATAATTAAGCAAATCCAGACATGCTATGAGTCTGCTTTCCTATGTCCTGCTTCAGACTTCATAGATTTTTTAGGGTCAGAATAACATGCTATTCATGAATCACATGTTAGATGAGTTCGTGCATCACCACTTAAATGCAGTTAGTTTTCATTGGAATTAGTAGTTAGGAAGTATCACCCATTTACTCTTTGCTTAGGAAATAGTCCCCACTCCCTGCCTTAGTCTATTAAGAAATTAAGAATATATATATGCACACACAAACACATACAGAAAGAGAGAGAGATGCTCTCTCCCTCTAAAATAAACATTCACTTCCCACACTAGGTATGAACTAGACACAGCAAGGTGAGTAACAAACTTCCTCATCATTTGAATCAACATCTATTGTTAAGTTAACAACATGCTTACCATCAAGAGTGTAATCCTCACATCTCTAAGGAAATTTCTTTCAATGAGCAATTTATTTGGACATGTTGGATTTGGATATACTCCTGAACCCACCTGACCCAACTAAAGCTTAAAAAAGCTGGCTTGAGTCAAGTATCCATGTTAAATCCAGTAGAACATCCCCAATTCTGCTAAGTTATGGTTGGAACTCAGGTTGATAAAAGTTAAACCTGTCCAAACTGATCAACCTCAAACTCCCTCTTCTTCCCACCCTTTTTTCAGCTTATTATTACTTAATGGATTGGCTGGATTGGTTCAACTTAAGATGAGCATAAAGTTTTACAGAAAACAAAGTGTTGTGATCACCTCTAACATTTGGTCACTACTTGCTGTAAAGCACATTGCTTTTAAAAAGGGTTCCTCCAATAGATATGTAAAGGGATTGGGTAGCTTTGCTTCATTGATACTTACATTTTTTTTTGTGTCTTGATGAAATTATTCCTTTCTTTTTTTGATACATGGGAAAGCTTAGAAGAGACAAGAAAATGAAATAAGGTCGTAAAAGAATTACACCCATCGTGTCCAATTATTCCTTTATAATAAAAGAAAGCTACCTTTACATCAACATGACAAGAAAAAATTACTTAACGGCAATTTTTTTTTCTTTCTAGTCTATTCATGAGAAGAACTTACCAGAAATGGCTGCAGTATGCTTCCAACCACAAGAAACATGGCTAACAGACGACTTCAAGAATGGCCCTTGAACCTTTTGAGGTAGATGAATGACATCTGAGGATCTAGATAAAAATAATTTGAAGAATGAAAACACCAGCATGCAGAGACAAAAAAAAATGTAAATGTCAAAAATCAAAATGACCAAGAAGTCTTTAAGTATGAAAGGATACCCAATACCAAGGCAGCCATTTTCATTTGAACCCCAAGTATAAAGCTCACCAGAATCTATAGAAAAACAATAGAGTGAAACAGTAAACAAATGATCACAAACAAATCAACACATGGTTAAGTTCTGAAACTGATGAATTACTTGTCAAGACACACGTGTGGTAGCCACCACAAGCAACTTCTTTTGAGTATGGAAGTTCACCAATCAAGGATGGTTTTGTTGCATTGCTCATTTCCTTTAAACGCTGAATATTTTGATTGAAAAAAATATTAGGCATTACAAGCAGTGAACAATGAGTGGGAAAAAAAAATAATCACTTGTGATTGAACATACCAATTTGTCAATCCCTCTTTCACCGAATATAAAAACAGAACCATTTTCTGCAACATTTACATCAAGATATAGGAAAAAAAATTCCCAATGCATAGTACAACCAGACATGAAATGAGAAAAAAAGAAAAATAAAAGATTTAATTAGATTCAAGTACCATCAGTACAAGCTGAATTTAGCAACCCAGCAGCTACATATTTTACCTAAACAAATTCAAGAATGAAGCCAAAACAATAAAGATTATAGTTAAAAGTTTGAAGCAATATAACTCTTAAATTAGAAGCAAGAAGGCCATCCATTTAACATCACACCTTGATTCCTTCAAGATCCTTTATAAGCCTTGGGGTATACTCACTGCATGATATTACAAAGTTTATCAATACAGATATACATAAACTGAATAGTATGGTAAATACTACATGGAGTCCTGGTTTAAACAGCTCTGTTTGGATAATTAGACTCTCTCCAGTATCAAATATAGACACCATGTTTGCATAGTTAATTTTTTCTTAAAGATTTACAATTTTGAAATTCTACAGACATGTTTCAAGAGCAAAAGGTCTTCTTCAATATATTCTAAGTGAAACATCTTTGTACAGGACTATAATTGGTTTAAAGCTACATGCATTTCTGTCCTCTTTTCTTAATCATTCAGTTAAAAAATCAAGTACAAGAAAATAAACAAATTGGCTTATGAATGTACCAAGTATATTAAATTGCAAAGAAAAAAGTCAATGATAAAAAAGAATAAGCAAAGACAAAAATAAAATAAACTTCTTTTAAAATTTTCACTATATTTAATTTGGATTGAGCTCTATATAAGCTAAATTATCTGTTAGAATCTATTTTGTAAATTAGCGTCTATCAGTTAATATTATACCATTTTATTGTATCTTTTCCTTGTCAGCCAATCTATGTATAGGTTACCCCCTATTCACACATTCAGAGGAGGTCTTTTATGACAACCTGATGGCAATCATCATAGGCATCCCTATGAACAATATTCTCAACAACATTTTTTTTCCAAAATGAAGAATGGTTTTGCTGCACAGCATTAGTGATAAATTTTAGGTGTAGCCTTTTCCTAGCTCTCAAATCTTCTTGACTGAGTGCAGGCTAGTAGAAAGTGTGAAAAAATGGCTGTTCTATCAAGGAGAGTAAAAACTAAAAATGAAAAGGATGTGAATTGGAGATTTTTATAGCAAGTTCTAAATATACATTCCATTAAAAAAAGGATGGAAAATATCATAAGGCTGTTATGTGTTAGCAGAACAAAATACAAAGGAGGTGAAGTGCTAAATTTTATACCACAGCAACAAAGTGTTTTTGAGCCAAATCACACGGGATAAATTGCAATTTACCCAAACATAATAGAAAACAGAGCACAGATAAATTAAGGAGGGTTAAAATTGCAAAAGAAAAGAATGGCAGAACCTGTAACTTTTGAAGAATCCTAGGATGTTTGACTCATGACCATGACCAAGTCTACCAGACACTCCCATTCCCCAACTAAAGGCTTCTCCTCCATCTAGAAAAGATAGAAACAACACTTGAGAAGATATTATGAACATTTATGTACAATTTACAGTCATGCTTGCTATAATGATCTCAATAAAAATAGTAGGATCAAACTCATAGGATTATTAAGATGTAATATATCATGCTTTTGGTAGACATAAGAAAATAATATAAAGAGAACATATATTTTCAAACTCCATCTCATCATAAAATTACATATCCCCATAAACAGAATTCTTTCTGCCAGAGGTGTGCATCTTGATGAAATTTGTTGGGACCATACTGAGAATGGATGGTCTCCAAATTGCAAAAAATCTGGGACACGGAAATTCAAATATCAAAAAAACAAATCATTGTACGATTCCTAGTTACTAGACAGCAATCTCACTTTACATTCAAGTCATATGTAAAACCAAAACTAAATAATGAATTCATCTTAAAATACTAAAATGTAGGGGGGAAAAACAGATAAATTAATCTCAGCAACTAAGACAATATAAATTAATGATTGTTCATCTATTGCGCACCACTAATAGCCACCGAGTGCTCTGAACCCAGAGCTGCCATTTTAATGTTGATTCCATCCAGGTATTCCACTTTAGTTGGCAAAGGAACTATGTTTGGAGCCCCTACAATTCAGCAAAAAGGTGTTATTTATAAAGTAGCTGTGCTACCAGTCAACCTTTTTCTTTGAGCAGATTTATCATCACTAACTATTAAGAGTATCCAGTTTTTAAAAAGTATACATAATATGACCAGGCTCAGAAAAACAAAAGAAAAAACTCTTTAGGTCCATTAAATGTTAACACAAGGTTTAGTTCATACTTTTTCCGAGTCCAAGCTGCCCACTTGCATTCTTTCCCCACATGTATAGTTCTCCATCCACTACAACAGAGACGGAGAGGAGACAATGTTTAAAAATAGGAAGGTAAAGAATATGCAGAAATTCACAGGGTAAAACAACTTAGGCTGTTAAACATTCATTTGGAGGTAAAAAGAATCCCTCCAATAACAAATACAAGTTATTGAGGATCAAGCCTTGTAAGTTGTTACTATTGGTATGGTTGGCATTAGAATGTAAAATTAAAGACCTGTTATCGCACAAGAATGATTATAACCAGCAGAGATCTGCACAATTTTCTTCTCTCCAAGAACACGAACTGGCTCCTGAAATATCCCAAAACAAGGCTTACAAGTAAATTCTTCTTCTTCCTTCTTATCCCCAGAGGGAAATACATTTGTCAACTACTACTACTGAGATAATTTGACTAGAAAAAAAAAAGATACAATACAGGTAAAAAGGCAAAGAATTCATACCACCGAGTAGTGTTTACTCTCTGATATACCAAGCTGTCCAAAATCATTAAGTCCAGTAGCATAAACGCATCCATCGTCTGCGAAAGGAGGACAATTTGTGAGCTCCTCCTCGGACAATAAGGAGACTCTTCAATAGTCATGTCATCAGACTCATCAGCAATTTTAAACACTTCCACATTGTGGGAACCAATCCAATAGCACAGTGAAAACTGAAAGCTGATACTAAGATGAACCAGCATCTAGGAAGAAGGAAGTTAAAGACCTTCCAATTCCTAAAAAAAAAAATCCCACTGACATGAACTACAAAAAAGACTCTAACAATATCTGCGCATATATAAATATAATCGACAAACAAGGAAAAAAAAAAACTCTGGCAATTGATACATGATTAACCATTTGAATAAAAAAATGGAGGAATAGTGAGTTTGATAAAGTGGAATGAAAAGTGAACCTGTTAAGAAGAGGGTGTGAGCACCGCCACAAGCAATGGCTTTAAGGGTATGGTTGCGGAAGGCAGGGCAAACGGCGGGTTTCCATTGCGAATCCAAGTTGCCGAGACCCAATCTGCCGTAATCGCCGTTTCCCCAGAGCGCGGCGAACCTCTTCCCCGGCGCGGACGAGAGCGATCGCGTGAAAAACCCTAAAGGCGAAGCGCGGAGGGGGAGTCTGGAGAAGCTTCGACGCCACATGAAGCGAATGGATTATGGATTTAGTTAAATTAGATGAATGTATTGGAGAGGAAGAGAGAGAGCAAAGAGAAATATCTCATGCCTCACGCTTCACGCTTCACGCTTCACGCTGCTGCAACGTCTGTGCTATGCTATGCTCTTCTGCTTATGGCGGTTATGTGCTGAGACACCAAATGCCATGTCGATTAAAGGAGCTTCTAAATTAAGATTGAAAAAATTTGCACTCAAATTTTTACTCTCTCTCCTTTTTTTTCACTAGAATGTGTATTTTTTATTGAACTTAATTTTCAACTGATATTCAAATATATATACTAATTTATAATGATATATTCCATTTTATATTAATAATTCAGTTTTTACGAGTATCTTAATCTCATAAAGATTTATAATAATAGATTCTAGGTTAAATACCTATTTTGGTCTCTTACAATTTTTTTTGTTTTAATTTAGTTCTACTTTAATTTTTGGTCTCAATTTGGTCCTCAATAACTTAAATTAGTGCAATTTGGGACTTCCGTCCAAATGATTTAGACGGAGTTAACTGTTGGTCACGTGACATCTACGTGGATGTGCACATGGACGCCCAAATTCCAGAAAAAAAAACCTGAAACCAGAACGGCTCGTTCTGAAACCAGAACGAAGTTAACTGTTCTGCTTTTAGAACGGGTCGTTCTGCTTTTAGAACGGGCCGTTCTACTTTTAGAACGGGCCGTTCTGCTTTTAGAACGACCGTTCTGCTTTTAGAACGGCCTGTTCCAGAACGCCATGCATTTTATTATATTTTTTTTGTTATATCTATATTAATAAATATATAATAAATAAAAAATACAATAAATTAATATTTAGTTATGAATAAAACTAAAAAAAAAATCAAATAAGATAAGACCTTCCAAAATATTTCTTTGATTTGAATTTATCCAGTTCAAAATCTTGACTAAAATGTCGCAATGTATTTCAAAAATTGAAAATAAAATTCAGGGTTTAGGGGTACCTCCTCAAAAATAGGTTGTTATTGTTGGGGTACATCGTCAATGACTTCAAGGAAAAATACTATTTCGTTTTATCCTTGACTGTATAGTGTCAATTTGGTAGTAAGTGATTCACTCCAGTTTGACTAAATGAAATAAAACTTGTTACCATTGTCCTTAGTGATACACTGCATCATCTTTAATGATATATTGTATAACCCAAATGTTTAGCAATTGAAGTTATTAATCCTCATTAACAATATTACCAAATCTAGTGTTTGAAATGCTTTGTATTTTGGTTTTGTTTGTGCACGAAATTTTGGACCAGAACGGCGTTCTGAAACTAGAACGGCCCGTTCTGGTTACACTGTTGGTGTGTTAATTTTGGACCTGGAACGGCCCGTTCCAGGTGCAAATTTTACACACCAATAGTGTAACCAGAACGGGCCGTTCTAGTTTCAAAACGGACCGTTCTGGTTCCATGTGTATTCAAGTATTTTTTGATCTACCTACGTGGCATCTACGTGGCATCCACCTGGCATCCACGTAGCTACCAGTTAACTCCGTTTAAATCATTTAGACGGAAGTCCCAAATTGGAACGATTTTAAATTATTGGGGACCAAATTGAGACCTAAAATTAAAGTGAGACTAAATTGAAACAAAAAAATATTGTAAGGGACCAAAAGAGGTATTTAACCTAGATTCTACCTTGGTCTTTATATTATTTGAACCATTATACTGTCTTATTTTAAAAAAATTAAAAAATAATTTTTTTTATCAAATTTAAAAACTTAAAACTAATTAATCATAATATCAATTAAATCAATATATTTTAATTATTTAAATTTTATTTTTATTTTATTTTTAATAGAAGCACAAAATACCTCGATCCTACTAATAAATTATAAAATAAAATATCATATTTTTAAAATTTTAACCTTTCTGTTGCAAGAACTTAATTTTTGTGATTTATATAAAAAACTTAGTACTTCGTGTCTCTATATGTATTTTTTGTTTTATATATATATATATATATATATATATATAGTTAATCATTTATACACTGTTAATGTAAAGTTTTTTACACTAACAATCATCATATCTTTTAAATTATTTTATTTTATTATTATTTCGTTAAATAAGCAACTGACATGACACTATTAAAAGATATGATTGATTGTCAGTATAAAAACATTGTATAGGTGATTAACTTATATATATATATATATATATATATGTGTGTGTGTGTGTATTTCTATTATTTTTGGTAATGCTATAATTTAATTCTTTTACAATTATAATACTTTAAATATATCAAAAATATTTTACACTACATAATTATAATTACTTGATATTACATAAGTATTACTTGGTATTGCATTCTCAAGTGTCTTAATATTAAAAAAAATAATTAGAATTGATTTCAAATAAGAAAATGTGTTACAATTATATTTTTGTATCTATTAAATTTGCACATATAATATTTTAAATTAATCATATTATTATATTACCTTTCTACCTTTTGAGACAATAACTCTTTTTTACTGTTTTTGAAAGTTGAGTTTTATTTGTTATTATTATAGAACTTCATTCAGTAGAACATATTTTAAAAGGATGAACATAACAAAGAAATTTAAAATTAAAGTATAACCAAGAACACAATATGAAGATGTCAGATTAAAACTAGGTCAATTGTTATAAGGGAATACTCATTTCAAATATTTCATAACTTTTCAAAGTAACTCTTCTAAAAAAATATAAGTGATATTATTAAAAATGAATATAATAAAAAATAACAATAAATAAATAAACATGTTAACAGTTACATGTCTGTCAAAAATACATGTCAAAAAAATGATACATCTTGTACACAAAATAGAATGTTATCCAACAGAAAATTAAAATGAAGAGAAATTATATTTTAGCTGATCATATATTACATCCGATTGCCTAATTAAAATAAGAAACACCGGACCATCATGCAAACTATCATAACGAGGGCATGTGTTAGAAAGATTAATTTTCCCAATTTCAACTATTTTTCAAGAAAAAACTATTTGAAAAATAAGTTGAACGTATGGACAACTTAAATTTGTAAATAACTTTTTTTTCTAAAAAAAATATTTTAAAAGCTGAAAATTTAAAACTTATGATTATTTCTATTTTTTTCTCCTTTTAAGCTGATTTACTACAAAAAAAAAAAAAACTGATTTTCTTGATGCATCCAAACAAAATTAAATATCTTGAAATCTTTTTTTAACAAAACAAAATTTCATTCCGAGTATAATCAATTATAACAATAATCGATTATTCACATAATCGATTATTAAAATAACCGGTTTTCCTCAACACACTCTTAGTTGTCATTGCATTTCTGGCCTCTAATCTCTAGTCTATAAAATATCCACGATGGAAGAAATTAGGACTTTATAATCGTTTTCTATATCAAAACAGTTTCAGGCTTCCAGCCTTCATAAAACAGATGCTAGTCAAAAGCTACAGCAGCATGCACAGCTGCTTTCTGACAGTCGGGCAGAGTGAAATCAGAGCAATAGAAGGGGGATTTTCTGCTCTGGCTATAACATTTCTCAAGTTACAAAGGAAAATGCATTTTCCATTCTAAACTACATAAAAATCAGGGAGGTTTTGGTTCAAAGACAATACGGGGAAGGCAGAGAAGAGAATTGGCTCAAGACTTCGCTAATCTTATTTTAATTTAATTCGACAAATACATATATCACGAAAAACAACCCCTTTAGGGTCCAAATGGATTATTCCTATTATTGTAGAAGGCACGCTGTGTATATGGATTACGGCCTACTTGGGGAAGGTGTGAATGAATTGATGGAAGATAAGGATTTGAAGCGACTGATTTTTGATGAATTGCAAAACCTTGGGAACTTTGGGATGCAATAAGATGTGATGGAATGGAAGGATTATAAGATCGTTCAAAAGCTACTGGATGTAAGGAAAAATGAGGAGTTGTCCCTGGGTTGTGATTGTGATTCACCTTAATATTTGTACTAGAAATAGCATGAGGAGGTCGGTAGGAAACTGGGGCAGCCAAAGAAACAAGCGAATTACGCGGAGTTTCACTAAGAGATTGCTGAACCCAACCCCCTCTAAGGGGCTCTGTTCCTTGCAAGGCTGAAACTATTTTCTTTTCATTACGTATCCGAACTTTTTTTTCCTCTAAATGCTCCTCTAAACGCCTCTTTTTTGGTGGATGAGGATTTTGCAAAATAGGGAGGTTATTCTTATTTTCACCAATGTGGCTAGTAACCCCAACTTCCAGAGTAGAAGCAGTATTTTTCCCAAACAAAACATCCATCAAATTATTTCCCTGGCTTTGGCCATTTAGAAACTGCGTAAGGAAATCAAGAGATTTATGGATACATCTGTAGATCGTCTTTACCGCATTTCTTCCAACTGCTCTAGCAACATTTTGGGACCGATCTATGAAATCTTCAACCTGTTCAATAACATATCATCAACATAAATTGAATAATATAGGTTAATATCCAACTAAAATAGGGGTTGATGGAAATGAATCTAATTACACTTATTGGGTAAGAGCGTTTCCATGATTTTAAAATCCACGACCCTTCATATAAGCTGGCACAAAATCCTTTCTCCCAAAGTTTTTCAACTGATGCTAGCTGCAGTAGGAATGAAATTAAATTACTAAACGATCATGCTTCCACGAATTGAATTGAAATACAGATTTCACACTATTATATACCTTAAACAAACAAAAGATTAAATTTGAGATCATCAACCAAGGTTATCATGCCATTAATAAAAGTAATGCCAGTTGGAAAAGGACAACAAGAGAAGCTCTCTCTCAAGGAGTCTTGCTCTGCTGGATTTGCGAGAGAAGCTCTCAGTGAAAGGATCAGAGCTATAGGGAGATGTATGAGGTGAAGGCCACCAAGAAAAGGCTGAAAGAGTGTGTGGAATGGAGGCAAAGGTAAAAGCTCTTAGAATGAATTAGCGAGCATCAAAATTGTGCTGGCAGTAATGCAAACCAAGGCAGATAAAAATCAAGAAGATGGTGATGCTCATATTGACTTGAGAAGAGAGTACAGACAAAGGTGTGGATAACAGTGAAAAGGGGAAACAATTGGAAACACGAAAAAAATTGACAAAGAATCTTCCACCAAAGCAACAGCCATTGATGTTGGGCTTGAAGAAATTGCAAGAAGACACATTGGAGGAATTTCATCGGTCAATGAAGAAGGTCAAGCAACCATTTGATGGCTGGATTATGCAGGCAGAATTGTATTTTCAAGTACATGATAGACATCCTGAGGTGCAAATGAATTTGGCACAGATAGCGTGGAGACCTACAATCCATTTCCTTAAATTGCTGTCTAATGACAATAGGGAGCAGCTCAAGGTGGAATTAGTCAAAGTGTCAAACACTATGAAGTAGCTGATATGAGCAGTTAGCAGCCCTTCATAAATGGGCCAGTGTCAGAGTGTATATCCAGGAGTTTGAGAGGTTGACAGCCTAGGTGAAAAGGTACCTAACAACCAAAACTTTGGGCCTTTCCTCCATGGGTTGAAGGGAAAAAACCAGGGGGCAGGTTTGAATTCTGAGAACCTTGGGGCCTCTATTGCGACCTCGCCTCACGGGTATGGTCAAGGAGGTGAAAAAGGAACTCCAGGTAAGGGAAGGAAGTTCAAACAGGTTTAATGGTTGGAGAAGCATTGGAGCCATAAGCGCATATGGATTGAGTTCCAATATCCAATCTGAGTCAGTTGGGATACAACCTAGGACCCAAATGGGTCTATGTTCATAGGGGAAAGGAAGTAGGCCTAGGATATGGAAATAATCAGCAAAAGGAGGGTCTTATTGGCTCAATGTGAAATCAGGCCTAAGCTCAGGGAAAAAAAAGGACAGGAGAGAAAGGACTTAATCATTTGTCGAATCATGAGCTTATTGAAAGAAAACAAAATCCCCCACCTCTCGCTCTCACTCTCACTGGTTCATCTCTCTTATTGAAAGGAGATGGTTTATGTTTGCTGTTGAGCACCAGTCATCTTAGATTCTCGTTGAAGACTTGGAAGTTGTGGTAGATTTGGGATATTTGGCATGTTACTGTGATAATCAATAAGGAAATGTTCACAAATCGTAGCTGAAGCAAATGATATTCTTAGAATTTAGAATTCTAAGATCCTCCAACCAAACATACCACTAATATATTCAAAAGTTATTTTCCAAATATGAAGCTAAGATATTCTGGAGCAAAAAACAAAGATATGCTAGGATATTCCAAATACTCTGAAATACTCAAATAAGAACCAAAATTTATACACAATTAAGGGGGTTAAAATACTCAATATTAGTAACAAAATGCATCCCACGCCAAAAATCTTGTCAGAAATTTAACAGTAGAATAAACACAAAAACAAAAGATGGTGAAGACAAACCAGAGGATTAATGATCAAATGTTAGGGATCAAACAAAACTTTTCTTAAATGACAGCATGACAATCACCAGCAATGAACATCAAAAAATTACTATCCTAATCAACATTAACTGATGTTGTATGTCTGATCTTATGTTTAATACTTAAGATTATAGGGTTAGATGGAAAACAAGGGAAACCAAATCTTTGAATATCATCATAACTGTAACTAACCTTTTTATTCTAAACGGTAGACTATGAAACCAAGGTTGTCAAATTACAATTCAAATAATGAATCATAAATCATATCGGATCACAACATTAAGAGACAATGAAAAATAGCTGGTAATACATCTTATAAAGTGCTCAATGTAATAATTTTAAGCTACGAAATGACAAAATAACTTAAGCATAAGCCTGACAACAAAATCATAATTGAGTATGTGAAGCCTCTATTTCAAAATAGTGAAAAGCAATGGAACAGCCAAATAAAGACTTGGAAAAAATAATAGTATATTGATTGTTCTTGATACATTCTCTAACCTCCCTATTAAAGCACAAAGGCTAGGCCTAAATAGGGAAACAAGGAAACAAAGAAAGAATAACAGAAAATAAATACAAAGATATCATGTGATATCTATACCCCAAAAAATATCCCCCAATATCTTTCTCTAATTACAACATAAAGTCCATAGAATGAAGTGGGTGGCAATGTGAAAATCCTATTTCAAAAGAATGAAAATATAGCATAAAATAATCGAACAAGGTAAGAGAAAAACAATGAATTGTGCCGTTTGTAATGGTTATACGGAATCACAATAGTTCATCCATGTCTTGTGAGATTCAAAGCAATTTGCAATTCATCACATGATACAAATTGATGGCTAGACAAATCTATCAAATCACGCAATCCAAATTAGGAATTGTAAGATTCTAATAACTATGACGAAACAACCCGCATGACCTTTTACTTTGGGTGCAGAACTAGTGAATGCTATTTATATAAGGAGACAGGTAATAACAAAACATAATTCTCCATAGACAGAAAATCATAGAAATTACCTTGACTAAAAGAGTAATGAAAAGCATAGCCAACGACTCTTTGTTCTGTTTCCCGTAGTTTAAATAAGTTTTAACAACCTTAGCAACAGACGCAGGATCATCTCCCTCTGGAACACACATTTTAGACACAAAAGTTAGTAAAAGACAAGGTAACAAAACTTCATAACCCAATTAGTTCCTTTCCTTCCTAAATCAAAACACTTAACATTGGCTCCTCAAAAGTAAAGATCTTGCAAGGTAGCAAGACGTCTACCGCAAGCATTACGTACATTGGTATATATAAATACATGTTACTTAGCTGTTACAATTATTCACAATTTTAGACTTTTGTGTTTACATGTCTTATCCTCTAGCAGTTTAAAAATAGTACTACATCAAAGCATAATTGAGACTCAGCACGCAATCAATTAACCAAAACATGTTAAAACAACAACAAAAGAAAAATACATGAGAATCCTGTCCCAACTCACTTACGGGTAAAACAAATACAAGCATTCATCATGTGAAATTCTTAGTGTTTAGAAAAACTTAAGATGTTAGTAATTTTAAGGGGGTGTATTGGTTTAAGATTTCATAGGATTTTAAAAGACTTTTTTAAGTAAAAAAGTCCATTGATATTTAATCAAGATTTTATATCACTTAAAAATAATTCAGTGGTATTCAATATAGATTTTCAAGATTTTTTAAAGAGTCCATTAAAATCCATTGATATTCATTTGAGACTTTTTACAACTTAGAAACAATCCATTCGTATTCAAAAATATAAGGATTTTAAAAGATTGTAGTATTAGACGGATTTTGAAGGACTTTTTAGTAGTATCTATAAATACCAAATTCATAAAACAATCACATCCAAACTCACTAGATTTTGGAGGATTGTTTGAAGTAACTTTTCAAGTGCTTCAAGGATTTCCAAGTGAGTTTTTCATCTCTTTATTTTTTCTATGCTCTTATCTTCTCCATTTTTTTCTCTATTAATAATACTGCATTATTGCTCATATATAATATTGTACTACTGTTCCCATTCCATTTTCCTATTTGGTGAAATTCCAATATGTAAATGACAGTGTCATTGACTTGTTCTATTTTTTTCTCCATTCTCTTTAATTGACTTGCTTTTATTTTCCTCTATTTAGTTGAGTTTGTTCCTCAGATATATAACAAAGAAAATACTTGAAATTTCAACTTTTACGTAATAATCTTTTTATAATACGTGTCAAGAAAAGGGAAAGGTGAAAACTAAAATTGATATCACGATCTCTACAATCAACTATAGATCTTCAAGATCTTGTAATCAATTTAGATTTATTAGAACAATATATATATATATATATATATATATATATATATATATATATATAAGATGAATTTGAGTTAGGGATTTTGTGAGTATTATGAGATGAGAATAGATCTTAGTTGGGGGAAGAACCCTCTCAGCACAAAAACAACGATCTCTCTTCCTCCCTTGAGTTTGTTACTATTATCCTTCCTCCTTTTATGACTCAACAATTATTTTATTTCTTTTTTTACTGTGAATTTTATTTTTTAATTTTTATATTGTGAAATTAGGATTTTTTTATATTCTTAAAAGGAAATTAACATAAGACATTGTGGTATCTTAGAATTTAATACTAAAAATATTTCTTCGCGAGTTAATAATTGAAAGCAATTAAAATTTAAAACAATTTGTCTTTGACTCTTTAAATTTGAATATATGAAAAAAAAATCCTAAACTTTTATCGTATGGCAAAATTCCATAAAATTCTGCAAAATCTACAAAGTCTCGTAGAATCCATTAAAATCATGATTTAAAAGTCTTGTATAATCCATTAAAATCCTAATTTAAAGTCTTGCAGAATCCTACAAAGTCTTAAAAGTCATGAAAATCCTACAAAGTCTTTTAAAATTCATAAGACTTTTTTCAACTAAAAAAGTCATTTAAAATCTTAATCCAATACACCCCCCTTAGTAGGCGAGATTTATACTAGGTGTAGGACAAGGGCTTGTTTATATGGACAAGGATCATTCTAAAATAATTGGATAGACATGCAGATTGGGCGAGAAGCAAGTGATAGAAGATCCACAACACCTTTCTGTGTTCTAATTGGTGAAAACTTGATCTCATGCAAAAGTAAGAAGCAGACTATGGTGACAAGATCAAGTACAGCAAGTCAAGTCAAGTATTGAGCTATGGTTAATACAACTTCTCAACTCTTATGGTTGAAGGACTTGCTCCGAGAGTTGAAGATTTGTAGATTGGGAGTTTGGGACCATGGAACTTGCTTGTGATAATCAATCTGCATTATTATATTTTTTCCTCAGACCCTATCTTTCATGACAGGACTAAGCATATAGAAGTTGATTATCACTTCTTTAGAGAGAAGATCCTCTCTAGCATCATCAGGACTACTTATGTGAGTTCTAAGGACAACCTACTGATATGCTGACTAAATTCTTATGAACTCCTTATATAGTTTACATCTATAACAAGCTAGACGCATCTAACATATATGTTCCAACTTAAGAGGGAGTGTTGATTAAAATTATTTCCTTATAATTAGTCCTGAACTCTTGATTATTAGCATATTTATTGTGTATCTTTTCCTTAACTCTGCCTATGTTTTCAGTCGGTCCTAGCCCAAGATAAGGAAGAGGGTGGTGCTAGTGGTAGAACTAGTATCAAAAAGGAAGAACCGAAACAGGAACTGGATTTTGTTGAAGAATTGAAAAAGAATAGACAGGTTTTGAGCAAAGAAATATAAAAAACAGAATAAATTCTGCTGCCTGCAGGTAAATCCAATCTGTAAGGCACTTTCCCTATCTTTGGTAAAATCTGGTAGGGTCTGTAAAAACACAGGCTCAACTTCTTGTTGGTTTTCTTAGAAAGAGATTGCTTGCGATAGGGCTGCAACATCAAATTGTACCTCCCTTCAGGGTTGGTTAGCATGTTTCCTCCATAGTTGTCAATCTTGGACAGCGGAGCGAAATGGTCAATCCCAAAAGTGGGATAGCAGATAACAGGGTGATTGCTATTCTAATATTATATAATTATATTAAATAATTAATAATATATATATATATATAATCTCAAAAAAAGATAAACAAGTCAAAATTCATGCATTAATCATTTGGATGGGAGATGGTTTTGCTGACCACTAAAAGACAAAACTGCACAAGTAAAAAAAACTGAAGAATTAACAAAAATTTGTTGCTACCAGCAATAAAGAAAATACAAAAGAGTAAAAGGAAGGAGAAAAATAACAAAAGTGAACTGAAAAAGGAAAGATAAAAACAGAAAAGGAGAGACTCGTCAGAGCTGCAGCAAGAGTACACAGGAGAAGAGAGGAAGAGAAAGTTAGGGCACACATGCACAAGGTCCATGCACAATAAGAGAAAAAGAAGAAAAAAAATCTAATGGTAAATAATATTCCATATTCCCATAAGCTTTGGTTTTTAATTGTGTCGACTAGTGTTGTGGGATTCATGTAGTCGACCTCACCTAGTTAAACACATGTTGACTCTCATTAATGTGGATCTCAATGGAATGTACGAGGCTTTAGTGTCTTAAAACACCAGATCAGGGAAAGACTTGATGGTGAAAGCAAAATGGATACAAAAATAAACACAACGGTGATGCAAATACGAAGTTTTGTTTTATTTATATATAAAGGAAGTTTTGAAATTTATTTATCATCACAGCAAGTTTGAGCGGGGTATCAACATCATGCATAATTTTAAAAACCGGATTGGTCATCAAAACGGTTAAAGTACTGGGTCAGTGGGTTAGAGGTTGAATTGATAGGTCACTAATTGAACCGCATGACCCAGTTTTTATTAATTTTTCTAAAATAATATTCATATTAAATATATTTTATACTTATAAATTTCAATAAATTCATATCCTATCTTAAATTTTAATTTTAATTTTATTTAAAATTATCTTTATTTTTATTTTGTATAAAAAAATACAAAAAAATTATTTTAAATTTGTTTTTGGTTGAACCAGTTTGACCCACCGGTTCACTGGTTGAACCAGAAAATTGACTGGTTCACTCCGGTTTGAAACGGGTCGAATACATAACCGATCCAACTCAGGATTAGGACCAACTGGACCATCGATTCCCGATTCAACCAGTCCGACCGGCCGGTCCGATCCGGTTTTAAAACACTGCATCCATGTCCCTGTCCTAGCCTTGACTTTGACAATTTGAAAAACACCATCCCCTACCATAGTCGAAGCAGGTTTTTCCTATCAAAGTCAAGCGGGTTCGAGTGGGTACCCATGGGCATGGGTTTGTTTGTCATGCCTAATAAATGGGTGTTGCAAATTAGTATCTAACAAACAATTTATCAAAAAATACACTGATTCAACATCCCAAAATCATAAACACGGCCTAGTAAAACTAAAGGATTACAATAAGATTTGACTCAAAGATGACTCAAAAATTTATTGGCAACAAAAACATTACCTTTGAGTAAAATAGAGAAGGGGGGCAATATAGGAGGATTGCGAGTCTGCATTAAAAACAAGAGAAAAAACAAAGAATTAAATTACCTGAATAGGAAAAAAAATAACCTAGGCATCACTAAAATGCTATTTGGGAAATATAGTCAATTTATCAATCAAAATCCCAACTGAAAATATCCAGTCAATTTTTATCCAAGCAATAGTTGCTCTTAACATGTAAAATTTTAACATTCCCAATATATGTTTAAATTCCATATATCAGGAAAAAAGGAAAAGTAGTTTGGGATAGTGTTAGGAGCGGAGCCCAATATAGAGAAATGGGAAATTTAGAAACAAAGGAAATGGAGAATTTTATTGCTCGACTAAGAATAAGAAAAGAATTCTAATTCAAGGGTTTCTCTTTCACACATGGTTCCCCTTTATTGAATATTACCAACTTTTTTATTTTCTGAATGAATCTTATCCTTCTTATTTCCACTATTTATCTAACTGATGTCCCCATGAACTAACTAATTCCTCTAACTATTATTGAAAGGTAATTATACACTTAAGTTAAATAAATAAAAAATAGAGGGGGATTTTGTATTATTTTATTGTACAAGGACATAAAAAAAATACTGGCATAGATCGTGTAAGTCAAAGTTATCAATCATTAATAATACTTCTCATATAATTCAGTTCTAAGATAATCCCCTTGACAAAAACATTTCCCTACAAATTAAATATAATTGACATCCATTTTGTCTATCTGTTAGGATAAAGAGAGAGAGGAAGTGAGAATAATAATTAGTTAGTCAATTAGTTAGAGGGGGTTTTTGTGATAAATAAGTAGTGGTGATAATGCGATCAAATCTTTTTTCAAACACATTCTCACCATTGCTCTAACATCAAATATTTGAATAAAGATAGTGGTGAAAGAATCCCATGATGAACAAGAATCTTTTTGGCCCCAAATGTGGAACCAATGGACTGCAACTCCCTCCATAATGACAAACACAAGTTGAAGCTTCTCAATAAGAGCAATTTGTTAAAACCTCAAAATTTAACTGCTCTTGCAATCCAGCCAATTGGGTCATGCCCTTCAAAGATGGGTAATTCAACCTTCGTGACAGCTTTGCAACTTCCATCACTATTCTCAGAAAATCTATCCACCGCTGCCCTACGTCTTGTTTCTTCTAACTAGATTGGGTGCTCTGTTCCATCATCCTCACAAACGTTGTCAACTGCATCCTACTCAATTCCTTGCATTTGCATCCATCTCGCAATCAACTTCTTGACATCCCCTATGTGAGTGAGGTTCTTGTTGGAGAACTCAAATTCTTAGAATGTGGGTTATGGATCTAACTCAATCCTACAAAATTGACTTGTAAGGTGAGAGTTGTCCCCCACTTATATATTCTTTAATTATTTTATCTCTAGTCGATATAAGACTTGAATTTTTCCCAATTCACCCTCTCACGTCCAATACTATTGAGCTTGGTAAATGGATAAATGGTGGGTGACCCTTTTTAATAATCTATGATAGGCAGAATTTGGATTTTTTCCAATACACCCAACACTATTGGACTTGCTGCGTGTATCAATGGTGAGTGATCCTTTTAGAGTGAATCTAGATAGGCTCTCATACCATCTTAAAATGTGGGTTATGAGTCTAACTCAACCTACAAAATCGGCTTGTAAGGTGAGAGTTGTCTCCCACTTATATATTCTTTAATTGTTGTATCTCATATTGATTTGGGGCTTGAACTTTTTCCAATACATCGCCTCACATCCAGCACTATTGGGTTTGATGCGTATATCAATGGTGGGTGGTCCATTTAGAGGGAATCTAAATAGCTTTGATACCATCTTAGAATGTGAGTTATGGATCTAACTCAACCTTACAAAACTAACTTGTAAGGTAAGGGTTATATATTCTTTAATTGTCTTATCTATAGTTAATGTGGGACTTGGGTTTTTCCCAATACACATCAACTAAAGATGAAGCAATAATAGTGTATATAAGTGGGGAACAATCTTCACTTTACAAGTCGGATTTGTAAAGTTGAGTTAAACTTTAATCCACTTTCTTAAGATGTATTGTAAGATAAGGATTGATTTTCACTTATATACGCTATTATAGCCTCATCTCTAGTCATTGTGGGATCTCCAATAGTTCTCCTTCAATTGCACAAGTTGGGTTGTATGTTGCGATGACAACTTCTTGAGAAAATCCACCGAAGACCCCAAATGTCATCCATTCTCGCCACCATAGATTGTTCATAGTGGCTCTCACTTAAAAAAAGCAGCCGGTCACACCAATTGGTAGGTCCTTAAAGGTTGAAAGGGAATATAGAGAGATAAAGAAGAAGGAAAGAAAAAGAAATCAAAGAAATAACAGATGGTAATTTCTCTGCCAAGGGGAGAGTTCCCTTTCCAATTGTGAAACAATTTATAACAACGTAACTAAAGAATGTCTTATTCATGAGTGTAACATTACTTATATACTCCACTTACTAACCAACTACTAACTATTATAACCTATCCCACATACCCACTGTTTTCTCTGCCACATATTCCTCTTCCTTCTTATACTTTCAATTCTGGAACCTCTTGGTTATTAACAGATTCATTATGCATTGTTAGAATTTGGGAATTTAACAAGTGCTTAACTGTGAAAGGATAAACCCTTTTTGAAGAGGAAACACTTGGAGGAGAGTACTATTTCCTTTGGTTTGTTCTTCTACAATCAGGAAATAGAATCTTTCATTACCATTCTCTAGTTTCATATCTGGGTTCCTAACAGTATCAAAGCTCAAGGAAAAAAATTCCACAACCAAATCCAATTCTATTGTAAGATGATGTGTACACCAACAAAATATTTAAAATGTTTAATACCTGCAAATGAAAAGCTACGAATGATACAATAGATAAGGAACTCAAAGTTGAATCTTTGGGAGAGTTGATATCATGTGCTTTTGCCCAGGATTTCATCTACAATAGCCAGAAATTACATAAGCATGAAAACTACTTTAAACAAATAATTAATTATAAAAGAAGCATCCTAGACAGTTGGCTTCACACATAAACCAGAGAGTAAACCAAGTGCACTATTAATGAGCCTATCAGCAAAGAAATAAATGGGGAAAATCAGATTTTAATGATATGAATGAAACCCAATAAAAACTAAGGGTCAATTCTGGTAGCTTTCTGATAAATCTATTTAAACAATTAATCCAAACAATATGCCATGCATTCCATATTCTTCTAAGGCACATCCTTGGGAGGTTCACATCAGATATGAAAAATCGTATTGCAGATGGCCACACACAAGGCTTATCAAGTGTTATTGTTGAATTATTAACTAAAAAGAATCCTTCATTTACCTTGTGGCTGTGGATGTGATAATTTATCAAAATTTTGTGATCGCAAGCAATTTTCCATTCTCCACATTTGTTTACATTTTAAATGAAAACATTAACCCAAGTAAAGGCAAATCTGAGCAGTAGTATGCAACCTAGGCTTGAATATTAAAATAAAACATGCATCATGATACATAAATTCTTTAAAATGACATTAAACGAACAAAAAGTACTTCTACTAACCAGGAAACTTAGCTTCCGAAATCTTTCATCTATGGCAGAAATTGCATGGATAATGCGGGATTTAGCAATGCCATCCCTATTATCAACTGATAAATCACATTCAATGCCCGTTCCACTATCAGTAACTTTTATAATTGGTACCCTGGCAGTCCAGATTGGCTGTAAACCAGTAACATGTCCTTGTCCTGCAATACATAATCATTGGCATTATATATCTAATGTGATCAACAAAACTGTAGATTCATAAAATATCAACATGCCTTGATCATTTTCATTGAGATCATAATAAAGATGGTGAAAACAAATATTTTCTAACTCAAGTCCTTTATATAAATTAAAATAAAACCAACCATTCTGTTGTAATGAACATTATATACTCAGGTCAATACTATAAAGTAATAGCCCAAGCCTAAGGTTTAAAAATAGTAGAAACAATGCCTAGTCAAGGACATGGAGAGACATAGAGGACCAAAGGTTTATAATAGGAGGAAGGGAGCTGTACAGGTGGCAAGTTAATTTTTCAGAGATAATGGCAGAAGATTTGTTAGTCATGTGACCAGTAGCTGTTAAGGTGGGTTTGTTGCGGGATGGGGTGGCAATATTTTTCTGATGAGAGTAGTGTGAACACTGGGTCTGAGAGTATTTTTCTCAATTCGAGCTCTAAGCTTTGGGAATCACTGTCAAAATCCTTCTTGGACAAATAAAATAATACTGCTAATAGTGTTGTGTTCTTGTTCTCTTGCAACTATTTTCTGTGATTCACTGTTTGTATTTTAAATTTAAAATTTGATTTTCCATCATAAATAATAATTTATTTCCCCATGTCACGAGATAAAAGTAAATCATATACCCACCAGGAAAAACATGTATTGCAGCGTTCAGCACTTAGTAGTTAATAGGACAAAAGCTTGGTTGTTGTTGTATCTCCAGTGTTTAGCACATTAAATTTGATAATTCAGGTATTCAATTCATACCAAGATGAAGATTAATTATGCCCTAGTTTATGGTAACCACATAAAAAGTTATCAACACATTGTCATACAGTATTGTTAAATTACAGCTATGGTACTATGGTATGATGGGCTTCAAGCAAAATTCCATTTTATGGTTATAGTACTGAAGTTTTATCATGGATGCCTATAGCAGCCACTTTTGTCATAGCAATTATGGTGGTGGAAGTAGATATGGTGGAAAATTGGCAGTTACTCCACTTTTATGCGGGGAGAAAAAAAAAAAGAAGTAATAGTTTCTTTCTGACTGCTCATAGACCATTCAACATGCATCAAACAAATTGTAAACACAAGTCCGAACATGCTCTCATCTTCTGCAAACTCAAATCCAACAGTGGAATAAGAACCATTTGACCAAACATTTCCACTTTCTCCAGCAAAGGAGTCTGCTCTGGTGAATAATGCTTTTGCTTTTCTCAGGTAAACTCTGTCTAAATCCCTTTTTCTTTGTTCCCTTCTCTTCCCCAAATTTTTCCTACTCACTTTTCTTTTCCTTTCTGTCTATTTTTCTATATTCTCTGAGATTCTACCTAATCTTCTAATTTGAGTCTCTCTCACTTCCTATGCTTTCCATGTTTCTCTCTATTCCTCTCAGTTCCGTGATTTTCACTTTTCTGTGTTTGTAATAATCACAAGTTAAAACCTACAAATACAATCATCACAAATACAGACTTCAAGGGCTGCTGCTGATGGATATCAGACATGGGCAGAAAATGAAAGACAAGCAGAGAATAGTAGTTCAAACTTCAAACAGATCACCCATTTGAAGAGTTTACTCCAGGCGTGGGCAGTTATTTGTTAGGAGCATCGAAGTTATTATGTTAGTAACTTTCATAATGTAGAGTGCAATAACTGCCCCGGGATTATAGTAATTATTATTATAACAGTTATTTTCAGAATGTAGACTGCAACATATGACAGTTTTTAGGATGTATTTTAATATAGAAGTTAGCAAGTAGGGAGGCAAATTTTCATGCATGTAATATTCTGAAGTTTTCAGCATAAAGTCTCTTGTAACTTGTAAGACATTTTGTACAAGATTTATGCTCTGGATGAGTCTTGGTGCAGTATTTACTAGATAAAATCAACATTATAATTGTGTAGTTCTATCAGCTGATTGGATCCAACATGGAAATATTACCAGTATACATGTTACACGTATACATAAGTTTTTTAATATAGCTGCCTGCCATGCTTCTACTATAGTCTACAAGGCCATCCACCATATTTTTAAGGCAAAACTCTGGCCTCCCGCCATCTATCGTTGATAACATTGTTGTCAAATATATATATACATATATATATACATATATATATATATATTACATCTAAATCTTGCCACTTTCATATATTTATTATCTTAAAGAAGCTGCTGGCTTTTCTCAAATAATTTCATCTGCTAACAACATTGAGCCTCTAAGATATATTTGAGACTCCAATATATAACTAACATTCTATACTAACAAGCGATACTGGCCTTGCCACTATCCGATAATGGTTTGGTATACAATACAAGCCACGTGATTCATTTTCCAAACTCAAAGATTAGAATGAGACCAAAAAAAAATGATTTTTGGTGAAAAGAAACTTACTTTCAATTAACAGTAATTTCCTATTAAACTTGTGAAGTGTTGAAATCTTCTTCTTCCGAGAAACTTCACTTGAATCGTTGAAAGTGATAGATAAGTCAAGATCACTTTTTTTGTCAAACATATCCATTACAAATGAACCATACTCTTCCACAACAGGGGAGCCATCACTATTGCCTAATAAAAAAGATTAAACAAAAAAAAACTGTTTAAACAGAATAAGCTAAGATATGAACTGAAATTGAAACAAAGTGACCAACAACAAAAGAACACGAGATAAGTGATTCTACACTAGAAGAGATAAAAGTTCTAAAGGGTCATTTTAGTTTTGAAACACGGCTATTTTCATTTTCTTATTTTTGGGAAATGGGATTGATAAAATACAATTATATTTTAATTATCTGTTACAGAAAAATAATTGGTAATATGTGAAATAATTAATGTGCAAGAAACATCAATTTAACAATTCTTTGACATTGTTGAATATTGAACTCCAATGCAAAACATGCTTCTTTACCAAAAGAGATGTGGTTTCAAGGGCTTGTGAGTTTGCAAAATACCTCACTCTAGCACTGCTATAGTGCCACAAAAGGCTGCTACTGCATCCACAATGCCATTAATTGGAAACAAATCACTATGGAAACTTTAGAGCAGCCAATGGAAATTACACACTGCTATGCAGCTACAGAACGCTATTGATAACTATGTCGACAACAAGTATAAGAATTGGAAATAGAAAATCATGTGAGCTATGTTGCTAACTTTCATTCTTTTCATTGCAATTGCTCAGTATAATTTTTTTCCAGGAAGAATGGAACAAAAGATTACCATATATTTCTTTTGTAATCGTATTGAAGATGCGAACCAAATCTCTTCTATTGTGATAATCAATTGGTTTTGGACACTGACTAATGAAGGTATCACATAAGAGTCTGTCTAGATCAATGACATTTTCTGGAGTGAACCTAATCATCGGTAATATCTTTGACTCGAGCTTTTCTGCTATCTTCATAAGGTCTGGCATAGCAGATAAAGAATTAAGTCACTGCTTCAACAATTAATGCAGTATTTGTCCATATATTTGAAACACAAATAACAAACACGGTTAGGGGAATGAAGCATCCCAAAAAAGTAAGTTCTTCGATCCTTGTTTCTCACTAAAATCAACAAGGAGGGAAAACGAAAGGAAAAAAATTAAATGATTCTTAATCTTACTGAACTAAAGTCTTTTCTATCAATGGTAAAAGGAAACAGAATTGTAGAAAACATTCTTTGTGCATGCACAATGGTATGACCAAGCCCAAAATCAAGGGATGCTTGCTAGTGTCATTTTAAAAGTAAAAGGAAGAATTGTATTGACCATTTGGTTGAAGAAAACATTTTCTATCTTCATTTGTAATTACAAAAATGCCACCTTATTTTCAATTCGTTTTCTGTTTTCAAAAGTTTGTATACGAAACAGTAAAAAGAATAATATGGGCTCATTTCCTTGTGTTTTCATTTCCTATTTTCATCTTCTGTTTTCACTTTTTAATTACAAAATTGTTACCTTGTCTTTAATTAGTTTCCGGTTTTTAAATATTTGTGCAGGAAACAGAGAGAAAAAAAAAGTTGCCTTCATTGTTTCTTGTACAAATATTTGAAAACAGGAAATACATTGAAAACAAGGTGCAGCTTTATAATTAAAAAGTGAAAACAGAAAATAAAACATAAGTAAATGCCCCTAAAAAGTTGATTTTACTGTTTCCTGTACAAACTTATGAAAACAGGAAACAAAATGCAAACAAGGTGTCCTTTGTATAATTGTAAGTGAAACCACAGAGAACAAAAAACGTTTTCTCAAACTAAATGGCCCCTAAAAGCGTCGTTTATGATAAATATTCTCTCATTTGATAATCTTTTAAAATAATAAAATGAAATGATAGATTCACATAAATTTAACATACTACCCTTTTGTTTATTCTTATAAACATTATATACGCTATTAATTTAAAAAAAAAAATCCTATTTCCCTTTTCTCTCCAATACCCACCTTCCAAACAGATACAAGGTGTGCTTGAATTGGCATTAAAGCCAATCCTTTGTGAATGTAGCTTTCGGTTACGTGTGTATTGGAAGTGAGATTTAAGTAAAACAAACACACACACAGAAATTAATGCAATTGGTACCACCACTGACAATACATCCCTCCTATGAAGCTGAGATACTTCAAAAATGGAAAAGTATCAGCGTCATACCCATGTCGGATACCAAATACTCTTCAGATACTTCTAGATATGTATCTGAAAAGTATTCAATCTTTTTATTTATTTTTTAACCTTTTTTTCTTAGATACTTCCTAGATACTTCTAGATATGTATCTGAAAAGTATCCTTAAGCTTTTTGTATAGTTATTTTTTTTTATGTTGTGTAAGGAATTGGAGTACAGACTTCTTTATTCATTCTTTGAAGAAAAACAAAAATGGATCCAAAAGGGTAAAAGATTTGGTTTATGTGCATTTCAAGCTTCAACTTTTGTCTATGAAAAATGAAGGGCATAAAAAGGAGAGACTAGGTTGTGGAACATTGATAGAATATACATCATCCACTTGATGATGGTGTTAGACTTCTTTAATTGGCAAAGTTGTCTTTTAATGAACCAAACTTTGAAACTATGTTTTTCTTCTAGATGATGGTAATAGGGGGGAAGAGAATGATAAAATAAGCAAGAAACCCACAGATGTGTCCAAATCGTATTCAGGACAATTCTTTATTTGGGACATTGCTTTTTCTATAAAATTTTATTAACATATCTAGGACGTATCATATCCTAAATTTTGAAAAAATTGTTGTATCCCGGTATCTGTGTCATATCGTACCTGTGTCATACTAAGTATCTAGGCTTCATAGCATCCCTCCTCACACCCTCTTCTCACTTCATAACCCAAAGCATAACTGGCGGGAATATAACACATCGCATTGCATACTGTTCCCAGACCTATTGGTGTAAACCATAGTTCTCCCAAAGAACAAAACTACTTAAAATGAAGGAATTACAATTATTACTACCCCTTCAATGTTTCAATTCCCTAATGGGTACCTAACATTGTTTTAAATTGTCAAGCAACTGCAGCTAAAACCATAACAATAACCATCAATTGCATGCAATTCTACTGTTTCACTAATTCAAAAAAAAAAAACCATCACTACCCTTCCCATTCCTGATTCCTGAACCTCAAAGCCTATGCACATCCGAAGTCTAATCTAATCTAATCACTTTTAACTCAAACAATGTCGGCGAGTATATAGTGCTTCAAGACACAAGAACAAAGAATTTGCAGAATTGAAGTTAAATTGCTCACCGGTGTCGCCCGACTCCATTATTGCCTGGAAACCTGGCAATTAAAAAAAACAGACACCGTTTCAGCATGAAACATGGCAAAATAAGTGGTTACCTGTGCATAGAGGAAGGGATAAAAAAAACGTGAGGTTATGCGAAATTGAGACGAATGGGGAAGAGAATACTTACCAAGAGAGGAAGCGGCGTGCAGAGAGAGCAGAAGACGAGGCTTTGGTGAAAACGATATTCCTGTTTTACTGTTGGATTCGCATTCGTTGACCTTTTTCCCTTCAAAATTCCAAGAGCTTGAAAAAAAAATCATTTATTCATTTATTTAAGTAGGACACTCGGTGGATGATTTAATGGGTTGTTATTTACATGGCCCAAATACTTCTGTTTATCCATTTGTTTTTTTTCTTTCGAAAAAAAATTATTAGATCTTTTCACTTAACGCCATCAAAATATCTATGTCCTAATGGATTGGGCTTTTTCTGGTTTTGTAACTTTACTATAAATTAGTTTCCAGAATTTGTTTTTGTCATTGGTAAGTGTTTCAGAATTTATTTTTCGAAACGTGATCAATTATATGATTACAGTTGTAGAATATATAAGCAGGTGATAAATTTTTTCAGATGCAATTTTATCTATTACTATATGAGGATTTAATGATTTCATCATGTTATTTCAGTTGGTTATATCACAAATTTGATCATGCTATTTCAGTTAGTTATATCACAAATTTTTCAGTTGCAATTTTAATTATAATCTTTCAAGTATTATAATTATATTATTTTAGCCCTTTAATTATTGTAATTATATAATTTTTAACTTATTAAATTTATATATTATAATTTTTATTCATGTATTAAATAATACATATTAATTATCACTTAAATTATTAATATATATATATATATATATAATTTAAATAAGTAATGAATTGTATAATTACGATATTTAAGAAACTAAAATATATAATTATAGTATTTTATGAACTAAAATTATTTAATTACAAAATTATTTAATTAAAAATTGAGAAATCAAAATTGTATAAATATAAGACTTGATGAATTAAAATTGTTCGATTAAAATTTAAAAAATTAAAATTGCATAATTATTATACTTGAAAAAATAAAAACGTATTTAAGTCAAAATATTATTTAAAATTATCATATAATCCATTAAAAAATGACATTTAGAAAAGTGATTTTTAAAATGAAAAATTAATAAAAGAATTAAAATTATGTTTATTTTATTAAAAAAAAGGTTAAATACTTATTTTGGTCCCTTATAATTTTTTTTTGTTTCAATGTAGTCCCGCTTTTATTTTTTGTCTCAATTTGGTCCCAAACTAATTAACTGGTTTCAATTTGGTCCCTAATAAATTAATTGGTTTCAATGTGAGACTTCCGTCCAAATTTCTTTAACAGAGTTAACTCTTGGCCACGTGGATGCATAGGTGGATGCCACGTAGATGAAATTTTTTTTGAAAACACCTGGAACCAGAATGGCCCGTTCTGAAACCAGAACGGGCCGTTCTGGATGCGCTTTTGGTGTGTTAATTTTGTATCGGAAACGGGTCGTTCCAAATGCAAAATTTACACACCAAGAGTACACCAGAACGGCCCGTTCTGAAATCAGAACGGCCCGTTCCAAAATTGATAATAGAATATTATTTATTAATTTTATTAAAAAATGTAATAATTTTGAAAATATTTTTTTATGGTAAAAATTTTAAAATTACTTATTTTTATAAAATATAATTGCCTTATAAATAGAGTAATAACTTTTTCTTTTTCTCTTTCTATCTGAAGAAATATCTAAGTGTCACTTTATAATTTTTTGTAACTTATTTAAAATTAGAGGAATAAAATGATAAAAATTAATAGGATAAACATAATAAAATTATTAATTTATTTTCTTTTAGTATCCTCTAAATTTTTACATTCATTTAAAATAAAAATATTTTATATGTTAATTTGAATTAATTTAACGAAATATTATACGATTTTTAATTTTTTAAAATTTTTTATAAATTTGATCTATACATGAAATTTTTTTTAATTTAACAATTAAATTCTTAAAAATTTGATATAGAACATTAATTATTAAATAGAATAAATCTATCAAGACTTACTATTGAAGTAAGTAAATTTTTTCTTCATTAAAAATGAAAATAATTTTACCACAAAATAAAAAACAATTAAACAATAAAATAAAATATAAAAAAAAAATATTAATATATTTATTATATTAGATATAACAGCATAATTAAAATATAATTAATAATGTCATTTTATCATTTACTGTATAGTGTCATTTCATTGACAATATAGTGTCATTTCATCCTTTACTGTATAGTGTCAATTTGGTAGTAAGTGGTTCATCCTTTAGTCATACATTGCATTGTCCTTAATAATACATTGTATAGCCTAACTGTTTAGCAATTGAAGTTATGAATTTCCATTGACAATATTACCAAATTTAGTGTTTGAAATGCTTTGTACCTTGGGTCTTTTTCCTTCCATGATTCACAATCGTGAACTATAATCATTGATCGTTTATGTTTAGTAGTCTGGAACCAGAACGGCCCGTTCTGAAACCAGAACGGGTCGTTCTGGTTGCACTTTTAGTGTGTTAATTTTGCATCTGGAACGGGCCGTTCCGGATGCAAAATTAGCACACCAAAAGTGCAACCAGAACGACCCGTTCTAGTTTCAGAACGGGCCGTTCTGGTTCCAGGTGTTTTCAAAAAATTGTCATCCACGTGGCATCTACGTGGCATCCACCTATGCATCCACGTGACATCCACATGGCATCCACCCATGCAACAGTTAACTCCGTTAAAGAAATTTGGACGGAAGTCTCACATTGAAACCAATTAATTTATTAGGGACTAAATTGAAACCAATTAATTAGTTTGGGACCAAATTGAGACAAAAAATAAAAGTGGGACTACATTAAAACAAAAAAAGATTATAAGGGATCAAAATAAGTATTTAGTCAAAAAAAAAATAATTTTCTGATGAAAAGAAAAACAAATTACCTAGTATCGGTGGATAACATTATTAAATATATAGGACTATACATGTCATGCTCAAAATATATGATAAATGTTATTACCCATCACATAATCACTATAACTAGAGTTCTATCTATCACCATAGGACTATACATGTCATGTTCAAAATATAGTCTTAAAGTTTGAGTTTGAATTTTCATTTAATGGGTTGCAATAACATATGGAATAACGATAGACCCTAGAATTTTATTGTAGCAATATTTGTTTGGGTATTTTAATACAAACCCAAGAATTAACAATTTTTCATTATGTAGGACATTGGTGCAATAGGAAGGTTGATGTAGTGATAATCATTTTTCTTATAATTGTCATGTTACTCTTCATAAAGCATTTTTAATGTATTTTGTGTTGAAAATTTAAAGCTCTAAAACAGATAACAATCTCTGTATGAGAGTTCAAAAGCACTCTTATTCAATAATGAAAATAGTAGCTTTATACCAACTTTAATAGGAATGAAATCTAAAACAGATAACAACTATATTTACATTACCTTAAGAGGTGGTGAATCTGATAAGGAATAGAAGTTAAACTAACTAGCAACTAACATGACCTTAATGTGATAAGTTTTTTTGATTAGTTGGTCAAAAAATCTCAGTTCCACAAGGAGATGTATATCCATTTGAGAACCAAGTAGAACCTCACTCTCCTAGTATGCTAATAAATTTGTCATGCCAAAGCAATTCAAAGGTCATATGTGATTTCAAACTAAAAAATCTTGATACTAGGAAAACACAAGATTTAGGATGATTTCAAACTTATTAAACCTTTGTTGTATGCTTTCTTATTATATTTTTATTCTAATAATTTGATTAGTATTTTACTATTTATTTAAAAAAATCTAAGTCAATAATGAGAAATTTATGTAATTTTTTGACTTAGTGTTGTTATATTTTATAAAATACTGACACATTTACAAAATATCATATCAACATGTTTGACATGACATTTGTGAGATAACTTGATACATCAACAAAATATCGTGTTAGTGTATTTGACACATTTCTGACACGATACTTATGAGACATGTGTTTAACATATTTACATCGTTTTATAATTAAAGGTTTTTATTTTTTTTAGTTTCGACACCTCTTCAATACAACCTTAACACCCATTTGACATGATTTAAATATGTTTAATAGAGTGAATTGAGTTTTATTTTTAACTAAATATTTATATAATATTTCTATCATAAAAAAATTAACTTATTTATAAATATTACAAGATTTATAATTTTTTTAATCTGAAATTTATTTTCATAAGAATCATTCGATATTATAACTTTTGAGAGATATAAAAATTGCAAAGTTTATATGTACATCCCGTGTACCACTTTTTGAATGTTAATCTGTGTGAGAGTTGGTGCTTCTAGTTGTATTGCAATGTGATGCTGACTCTTTATCTGGAGAAAGATTTGATTGTTTCAATGTTCCCATAAAAATTCTTACCAATAGTAACAAAGGTGATTGTTGACTGTGTTCATAGTCAACGCCAAAGGGTTGGACGACGAGTGGTTATTTCAACCTTCAACTATTCAAACAGTTCTGTCGAAAGTAATTTATTTTCCTTCTTCTTATGTCCCGGGATTCCATAACTCACACATAGTTCGTCTTCGACTGTTTTTGATTCAATTAGCATAGTATTCTCCTTCTTTTTTCTTTTTCTTTTTAACTAATATTTAATACTTTTTATAATATTTTTCAATGAAGCGGCAATATTTGTCCAACCCCTCGTATTTAAGGTTGTATTGAGAGAAGTCTTGCTCGACACTAATAATAAATATTGCATCTCCTGTATGGTGAATTTTAATATAGTTTTTTTTTTATATATTAATTGTTGATTTAATACTTTTGAATATAATATAATATAAATTCACTAATAAATCGTTGAATTTTGTGATAATTATTCTAATGAGCAGTATAAAAAAAAATAAAAAATAAAAACGAAGTGTTGCACAGCTAGACAGAGGTAGAGTTAAAAGTGGGAGATTATATATAGAGAAGATCCGTTGCAGCGGTTAGGAGTTAGGACTTCGGAGTTGTGAATGTTCCAAAAAGCAACGCCAGTTGCAGTGCCCTTTAATTATCACTCACATGCGCTGGCTCACACTACCCTATACTCTATTCTCTATTGTTCCATTAGCACAAATTAATCACTTTGAATATGACACAACACAACACACGTAAGAAATAGAAAAAGATGAATTGGAAAGGAAGTATATATATGTTCAATTTTGATGATGATGTAGAGTACATGAGAAGAAGGGCATGTCCTAAAAAGTAAAAAAGATAATCTGTTGTTAGCAGGAGTGGAAGTGGAGAGCGAGAGGGTGGGTGTGGTGGTGTGGGTGGGGAGAGGACTCTTTGTGGATTCGCCAGCGGAGGTGGAGGAAGTCGTCGACGGAGCAAGGGAGCTTGAGGGGGCCGTCGGTGTGGTAGCCGTAAACGTCGTAGGCTTTGTCGAGAAGGCGCTTGAAGAGAGGGTGGTAGAGGTAGGAGATGGGGATCACGAATCTCCGAGAGGAGGATGGGGACCCTCCTTCTTCTTCTTCTTCTTCTTCTTCGTCTTCTAAACCCATCACTTGAACCGCCAGAAACCCCTTCTTCACCTTCATCTTCTTCTCTTCCTGCTGCATGCTCAAGACTCAAGACTCAAGACTCAAGAGAGAGAGAGAGTGTGTGTGTGGTTGAAAGAGGGGGAGAGTCTATGGATATATATAGCGATTGGAGGGGTAATAACAAGTTAGGAAATAGGAATAAGAAGGTCAATGAGGGAATAAATAAACAGCTCTTGGAGTAAGATGGGGACAAAGTGTGTGAGTGTGAGGTACACTCAGTGGATACCACTCCACTGCCTTCCTTTTCACTAACCTTACCTGCCTACCCTATCACTATCTTATATCTAATTACTCTTTCATTATTAATAACTATTCTCTCTAAATTTTAGATTCTAAACTCTTTCAAATATTTAACAACCATCAAATTAATAAGTAGGTATCTTTCTTTAATTTGAATTTTTTTGCATTAATAAAAGTTAGGGTTCGATTCTCAATTATCTAATTAAGTGACATAAGTTTCTTGATCATCGTCATTCACGTCAATTCAAATTAATATTTAATCTATTATTATATAATTATTTTTTTTACCAAACACTTAAATGATCATCTCAACTATTATTTTCAATTATTAGTGATACTATGAAAGTGCATAATGATTCTTAATTATTTTTTTTTGTACATTCTTAGAATAAATGTTCTTTATATATCTTAAAATGATTATTATGGGATTAAGAGTGTTTACCATAATTACTAGATAATCAAATTTCTTGAGTAAATTGATAAGGATTTGATTTTCTAATTTTATGTGTATACAAAAGACTTTGTTAACATGAATAAAACTCATATCATCAATCATTTTATCTTGAAAGAAAATAGTTTTTATTATATATATCTATCAATTAAGGGATATCTTTAGTGCAAATAAAATTTATAAATTATATTGTGTGGGACTTTTGCTTTAGAAAAAAACAAGAATTTATAACATATATAACCTATAACACATATAAAAGCGTCTAATTTAGTGGATACAATTTTTTGACAAGTTTATTTTTATAATAAATTTCAAACTACTCTTTCCTATTATCTCTCTTTTACTATTTTTTATTTAAGTTATTTTCTTTTTTACTTTTTGTAAATTATTAACTAATCAATAATTACTTATTTTTTTATATAATAAAGGCACTACGTGTCTCTCTTCCATTAATTTATACCTATATATAAAAGTAATTTCTTGTTCTTATGTATACAATTTTTTAACCGTTTTACCCTTAATTTTTTAAATAATAAAAAAATAATTTTGAAATTAATTATTTTTATAAATCCAAGAACTTGAAGTTCTAAGATTAGGTATATCACCTTTAAATAAATATAAAAATACAAATATTTGAATTCCACTAATAACAAATAAATATTATTCAATTATATTTAAATTTTCAAAATTAGAGATGTCAAGGCACTTTATGCTTTTAATAGTTATAGACAAACAGAATATTAAAAAATTACATGTAATTATTTATATAGGATATAAGAGTTTTTTTTTATTTATATTTAACGAGTATAATGGTCTACTAAAAGATAGAAATTAAAAATAGTTACATATTCCGATATCCCTTTATAATAGGTATAAATTTAATAAATAGGTTTGATATCATTTGAAAAAAGATTCCTCATCAAGAGTGGTTACACAAGACACATTTTTCAACGAAGAGAAGTTACTTAACCTTGGTGTTCAAAAGAAACTTTCTCATTGAGAGTGGTTATCCAAGATGGATCTTTTGGCCAAGAGTAATTACTGGATCTTCCAGTGTGTCTGAGAGGGCTACAAGATTTGATTTTCCTTTTCTAGTCGTCTACATTTGTCCATCATTTCAACATATATCTTTGAATAACTTCCAACTCTTGAAGTAGAAGCTTTTTCCAAACACCAAGCTAGGTCGAGTAACCGCTCTCGACCTAAACATTCTTGGATAATTACTTTTGTTAAGGAAATATCTGAACGCGAAGACTTGGTATCCACTCTTGGTCATATATAAATCCTTCTCGAGAAATGCCCTTTTGGCTACATTACTCAACAACAAAAAAATCGGAGAAACCAATTGAAGAAACTATACACTTTGTTCACATGGCACTATAGGCCAAAAGTACAAATAAGCATTACTGAGCTAAGCATATAGAGGAGTAAAAATTAATTGTGGGGGTCTGCTGCCTCTTGCTCTCCTTCCTAGTCAATTTTAGTGGTAATCTTTAGTGCCTTTGACTATTAAGCTTCTTCCTCCCTATGAGTTTCAGGCTTATGAACTAAGCAAGCAGAAAGGCTACACATACACAAAATGTTCGACACTAATTACCTAATTACAGTTACCTCTTAGTTTTTACAAAATCTAAGTTTTCTGCAATTGTGAGAGTTTATGCTTTTATTCTTAGATAAAGAATTAATCTTATCAATACAATTTGTGGCGATTAAAATCTTATGATTTATCACTTTCCTTCTCAACTATTTTTAGAGTGTGATGTCTATACCCTTCACTGAAAAAATTAAAATCTATTGCCTAAATTTGCACCTTTAATTCACTTTTATATTTGTATTACAAACTGTTAATGCAGTAAAACTTTTCATTTAGTTTTTACTGCTATAATTAATTATGGTTGCTTGTATTAGTGGGTAAAGTTCTGCAGTAATTATGTTTACTTAGTGCAGTAGATAATATCTTGTTAGGTTTCTGATTTTAGGCAAATCTACACACTTAATGATGATGGGAACATGTGTTTTACTGACAGCATTTATGGGCTCTATGTATGGCTGTCATTTTTCATGTATTTGCCTTATATATGAATGAAAAACAAACAGAATAGTATGGTTGTTCAGCAAATACGAAATTGCTCTGTTCCCTAACCTTTCCTCTTCTCTGTTTTATGGTTTGTATGGTTTTTTATGTTTTATGCTTCCGCTGCCCATTGCTTGTCTTAACAGTGGTATCGAGAGCATTGTTCTTATAGGCTGTGGGTCTGAAAAAAATTGAGAGGAGAGATTAAACACTTGTGAGTGAGTGATAAAATGGCTTCGGGGAATAATGGTGTATTTGTTGTTCCTCAATTTTCTGGGGAAAACTATCACATATGGATTGTCAAAATGAGATCATGTTTGAAGTCTTTTGGCTTATGGGAGTATGTAGATCAAGATAAGGAAGTTCCACCATTGAGGGCTAATCCTACAATAGCTCAAATGAAGCAACATGAGGAGGAGACTTTGAAGAAGGAAAAAGCTGTCTCATGTTTACATTCAGCTTTGACAGATGATGTTTTTACAAGCATTATGCATTTGGAAACAACAAAACAAATATGGGACGAGTTGAAAGAAAGGTATGCCGGTGATGAACGGGTGAGATCCATCAAACTATTGACTCTTAAAAGAGAGTTTGAAATGCTGAAAATGAAGGAAAGTGAATCAGTCAAGGAGTACACTTCAAAGCTGTCTCACTTGGTGAACCAAATGAGATTGTATGGAGAGGTGGTCCATGACCACAAGGTAGTCGAAAAAATGTTGATCAGTCTACCCGTAAAATTTGAAGCCAAAGTTGCTGCCATTGAAGATTCATGTGATCTTAAGAAACTAACCATTTCCGAAATGGTCAGTAAATTGCAAGCTCATGAGCAAAGATTCTCCATGAGAATGGATGATGTAACTGAAGGTGCATTTCAAGCAAGACACAAGGGAAAGCAAGCTGGTCAGAAAAATCAAAAGAAGCAAAATTATAAAGCAGTTGGTGACCAAAAGGGGAAAACGAAGATGGATGGGAGTAGTGAATCTGCAGCAAACAATCATTTTCCTCCTTGTTCTACATGCAAAAGAACAAATCACTTGTCAAAAGATTGTTGGTATAAGGGGAAGCCTCAAATCCAATGTAACATTTGCAAGAAGTGGGGACATAGAGAAAGGTACTGCAGATCCAGGCAGAACCAATCTCAACCACAACATGCACATCAAGTTAACTTCACCGATCAGCAACTCCAAGATGAAGAACACTTGTTTATGGCTGCTCAAACAAGTAGTTCAGGTTCAAATGATGTATGGTATGTTGATAGTGGGTGCACAAACCACATGGCGAGGGACTCAAGTCTTTTTACTACTTTGGATAGGGCTGTCCAAACCAAAGTTAAGCTTGGAAATGGAGATATTGTACAAGCTGAAGGAAGAGGTACAGTTTCTGTTCACACTAGCAAAGGTCCTAAATTTATTCATGATGTTTTATTTATTCCTGATTTGGATCAGAATTTGCTAAGTGTTGCTCAACTAATGAAGAGAGGATATTCTCTTTCATTTAAAAACAATGGTTGTATCATATTGGATTCAAATGATTCTGAAGTTATTAAGGTTGAAATGTGTGATAATAGCTTTCCAATCAGTTTGAATCAAGTGAATGAATCAGCTCTTGTTTCCAAACATGATGATTCTGTTTTATGGCACAAAAGATATGGTCACTTTAATATGGGTGCTTTGAAATTTTTGCAAACTCATGATATGGTGAGAGACATGCCTATGATGGGTATTATTGATGATTTATGTGATGCTTGTCAATTGGGAAAAATGCATAGAAATTATTTTTCATCAACAAATGTCACACGAGCAAAGGAAAAATTAGAGCTTATTCACACTGATTTGTGTGGTCCAATGAGTGTTCCTTCTCTTAGCCAAAGCAAATATTTTCTTCTGTTTATTGATGATTTGACAAGAATGACATGGGTGTATTTTTTATCAAGCAAAGCTCAAACTTTTGATGTCTTTAAAAAGTTTAGAGCCATGGTGGAGTCTCAAAGTGGCTGCAAAATTAAAATGTTGAGATCCGACAATGGGAAGGAGTATACATCTAATGAGTTTAATGCATTTTGTGAAGATATGGGCATTGTTCATCAATTGACAGTAAGTTATACTCCTGAACAAAATGGAGTTTCTGAGAGAAAAAATAGAACAGTTATGGAGATGGCAAGATGTTTAATTGCTGAAAAGAAATTGCCAAAATGTTTTTGGGCTGAAGCTGTTTATACAGCCGTGTATCTTTTGAATAGGCTGCCAACAAGAGCTGTTCAAGAGAAAACACCAATTGAAGCTTGGAATGGAGTGAAGCCCACTGCCAAACACCTGAAGATTTTTGGATCTATTTGTTATACTCATGTTGCAGCAGCAAAAAGATCCAAATTAGATGACAAAGCTGAAATGGGGATTTTCTTAGGCTATGCTGCAAACTCCAAAGGTTACCGGGTGTACAATATGAGGTCAAAACAGATTGTGATCAGCAGGGATATTCAAATTGATGAGAATGCATACTGGAATTGGGAAAATAATGAAGTTCAAAGGAGCACAAAAACAGAACAGTTGACAACCAATTTTGACCAGGAGCAAGCTGCAAATGAGAATAAAAGTCAGATTGCTGAATCTGATTCTCCTGTGCTAAAATCCAAGTCTTTGGCTGAAATTTATGAAAAATGCAATTTTGTTGTAAGTGAGCCTTCTTGTTTTGAAGAGGCTTCAATGCATGAAGAATGGAAAGATGCAATGAAGGAGGAGCTGGCCATGATTAACAAAAATGGCACTTGGGAACTTACTTCAAAGCCCAAGGACAAACATGTGATTGGCGTCAAATGGGTTTATAGAACAAAATTAAATCCGGATGGTTCCATCCACAAGCACAAAGCAAGGCTTGTTGTGAAGGGGTATTCTCAAATGGCTGGAGTCGATTATGGTGATACATTTGCGCCGGTTGCTAGGCATGAAACAATTAGATTAATTGTTGCATTAGCGGCTCAATATGGATGGAAAATCTTTCACTTGGATGTTAAATCTGCTTTTTTAAATGGAGTATTGCAAGAAGAAATATATGTTGAACAGCCTGATGGTTTTATTGTTGCAGGTCATGAAGAAAAAGTTTATAGGCTTCATAAAGCCTTGTATGGGCTGAAACAAGCTCCAAGAGCTTGGTACAGCAGAATTGATTCTCATTTTCTGCAAAATGATTTCAGGAGGAGCCAAAATGAGCCTACTCTTTATGTGAAAGATTGTGGCAATGGAAAGAAAATTGTGGTTTCTCTGTATGTTGATGATTTGTTAATTACAGGTGATGATGTTGATGAAATTGAAGAATTTAAAAACAGCATGTTGCAGTTTTTTGAAATGACAGATCTTGGAATGATGAGGTATTTTTTGGGGATGGAAGTGCATCAGTTTGATGATGGAATTTTTCTTTCACAGAAAAAGTATGCAAATGACTTGCTGAAAAAATTCAAACTGGAGAATTGTAATCCTGTTTCAACTCCACTTGCTGTCAACGAAAAGCTCTCCAAGGCTGATGGTGATGCAAAGGCAGATGTGACTCAATATAGAAGTTTGGTTGGTAGTCTTCTTTATTTGACTGCAACTAGACCAGATTTGATGTTCTGCAGTAGTTTACTTTCAAGGTTCATGCATTCACCAAGTTTAACACACTTTGGTGTAGGCAAAAGAGTGTTGAGATACTTGAAAGGTACTGCTGACTTTGGCATTTGGTATAGCAAAAGTGATGGAAAGGTTGAAGGTTTTGTTGATAGTGATTGGGCTGGATCTATTGATGACTCTAAGAGCACAACATGATATGTTTTTTCACTTGGTAGTGGAGTATTTTCATGGAACTCTAAGAAGCAAGATGTGGTTGCTCAATCCTCTGCCGAGGCTGAATATGTAGCTGCAGCAGCAGCCTCAAATCAAGCTATATGGGTCAGGAAAGTCTTGACAGATTTGAGTCATGTGCAAATGGAACCTACTGTGCTATGGTGTGATAACAAGTCAGCCATTTCAATTGCTAAAAATCCAATTCAACATGGAAGAACCAAGCATATCAATGTCAAATTTCATGCTATAAGGGAAGCTGAGAAGAATGGAGATGTTCAGTTGATGTATTGCAGGTCCGAGGAGCAATTGGCAGACATACTCACTAAGGCCCTTCCAAGTGCTAAGTTTAATGAGCTAAGAAGCAAGTTGGGAGTCCTTAAGAAAAGTTTTAAGGAGGAGTGTTAATGCAGTAAAACTTTTCATTTAGTTTTTACTGCTATAATTAATTATGGTTGCTTGTATTAGTGGGTAAAGTTCTGCAGTAATTATGTTTACTTAGTGCAGTAGATAATATCTTGTTAGGTTTCTGATTTTAGGCAAATCTACACACTTAATGATGATGGGAACATGTGTTTTACTGACAGCATTTATGGGCTCTATGTATGGCTGTCATTTTTCATGTATTTGCCTTATATATGAATGAAAAACAAACAGAATAGTATGGTTGTTCAGCAAATACGAAATTGCTCTGTTCCCTAACCTTTCCTCTTCTCTGTTTTATGGTTTGTATGGTTTTTTATGTTTTATGCTTCCGCTGCCCATTGCTTGTCTTAACACAAACGATTAAGAAAATAGAATAAACATAATTTTAAAAAATTGTACAAATTCTATTAATAAATTTATTATTGTAAATAAAATTAACTAAATTTCTTAATTCTTATGAACCACATGAAAGAAACCCAGAAGCTCATATGGAACAAAGACTATTATTAGAAGAGAATTTTGCTTTTGTTGTTTGAATGTCATTTATTTTCCTAAATCTAGATGTATCCAAGTGTAGGATCGGGATCATCAGACCTTTTTGTTTTGTGTTTTTTATTTTTATTTTTATGTTGAATGTAAGTCAAAATAATCAATTTACTAAAATTTAGCAGTAAATTTTGTTTCCTTTATTTATCTTCTTCAGCTTGCACCAATCGTTCTCACTTACTATTCTACCCGTCACGGCCAAAAACCAAAATGAATGTGGTGCGTGACAAAGTTATTAGGACCCTACGTATATACGATCATATCGCAGTATAATAGCTTTTCATCTTTTGCACTTTTTAATTATTGTGATTACCTTATTAATTTCATCACAACCTATAGTAATTTGGTCCTGGTTATTGGTTATGCTCCCTGTCTCTAACTTTCACTTTCACTTTCTCTTTTTCAACAAATGAGAATGACTACATTATCTTTGTTTCCCTTTGATAGGTTTTAAAAGTTCTAGTTGTGGTACTCTGACGTGTTTAATGGGGATCAAGACAAAGCTTAATCATAAGAAGACAAGAGGTTAATGTCATAGTGCACATAATTAGGAATTCCAAACCTATATCAATGTTTTAAAAATAAAACAACAACATAGGAGAAATATTTGGACTATAATTTAATAATCTTAACCAATAAAATCTATAATTGATGCATGATTAAACTGAATAATGTCTATAATTTAATAATCTCTAAACTAAAATTAACTTGTATCATTAATTTTAGTGTTTTCTTTATGGTAATGTTTTTATTAATATTTCCCTTAGCTTCCCACTATCCTCGGAGATTCCATGTTTATTTTAGACTTCATAATGTGCATTTAAATTTAATTATTAAAAATATATTTTAAAATTAAATTAAAAATGCAAGTCAACACCCAATACTTTTATTTTTCTTAATTTAAATTATATTTGGGAATTGTATATGCCGGATAAATATATTTGAAAACATTTATTTATGAAGAAAAAAAGAAATTGATGGTTGAGCAGATGATAAAGGCCGTCCCACTAACGTTAACCCCCAAAAAGATAAAAAGTTGTAGCACTAAACATGATGACAGAGCACTTCACTGTCACGGTCAACGTAGTCAAATATAGTCTTCTTGAATATTTATCATAATCTGTACAGTACGGATGTCCGGCACTTTCTCTCTCCATATTTTATTATTATTATTATTTAAATATGAGTGGTGTAAATAATTTATAAGTTACGTATACATGTGTATTTTTATTTCGTCAATTCATTGAGTTTGGCTCAAGAATTCTAATAATAGAGTGGAACATGTATGTGTTTTATTATTCTTTTTCATTATTTTTTTATTTTATATTATTTTTTTTATTTAATGAGTATGGATATTGTATATTTATCTTTGTATTTATCAAGTATTAGATATATTTGTATTTGTTTCATATTTATTTAAAAATTAATTAAATATTTTTTATATATATAAAATATTAAAAAATAATTTTTTTAATATAAAATAACAATTATAAATTTATATTAATTAAAATTTATCTAATATAAATTAAAAATAGATAAAAATTAAATACATATTAAGTAAATTTTATAAAAAAAATAAATTAAGTATCTAAAAAATTAAAATAAATACATTTGTAAGTATGAAATAAGTATATCTTTGTTCTGCATTTGATTTAATAAATATAATATGAGGAATGATTCTTTTACTCTAATAGTAAGTTTACTTAAACTTATTTTGTTCAATAACTCATTTTTTACATCAAATTTCAAGGATCTAACCGTTCAATTTAAAAGTTATTAATGCATAGATTAAATTTGTAAATTTTTAAAAAATTTGAAAATCATTTGATACTCCCTTTCATTAATTTGAATCAATGTATAAATTAATTTTATGATTATCCGTCAATTTGAATTAATGAAATGCAGTATCAAATTCTTTTCAAATTTTTTAAAAATTTGCAGATTTGATTTATGCATTAAGAACTTTATATTGAACGGTTGGATCGGTAAAATTTGATGTAAAACATGAATTATTGAACGGAGTAAGTCTAGGTAGACTTATTCCTAAAATAAAAAATCCCTTCTCATATAATGTTATTTATATTTATCTTCAATCAAACTATTTTTTTTATTAAAATTGAAACAAGTTTAAATATTATTTATATATTCAAATTTAATTCGTCATTTGTAATTTAATTGATATTTCTGAATGATAGATTTAAATCAAATATCATCAAATTAACGTGGATGAATGTTACATCATACAATTACAATCAACAAATTTTTACAATAAATCCCATTAAGAAATGTGCCATTTTTTATTTTAACCAAAGATAGATCACAAGCTCAGAACCACACCTTGAATTGGATCACCCAAAATGACAAAACCATTGGTGAGGATGAAATAAAATAAAATAAAATACTCATCAACTTCTTTATCCTAATATCAATCACAAAATCCCCACTTTATCATTGTTGTATCAGGTGACAAAGTGAGTTGGAGAGGGACTCAGAGAGGGACATAGTGATGTCAAAGGAGAAGATGCAGTGATGGAGATAAAAGAAAAAGATAAATTCAACATTATTGTATTATAAATTTATAATAAATTTATCAATTTTATAATGATTATTTTTAAAATTATAATAACAATATTAATTGACAATATAATTTTTTTTACATTACAATATATGAAAATTTTAATTACACAACAAAATGTCCACTGAATAAAAAGCGAGTTAAAAAAAGTGGTCCTACATTTTTCATCAAGAAAAAAAATATACATGTGACATTTTTCTTAATTACAAAATTGAGTTCAACTTAAAAAAATATATATCATGTACCAAATTAATAAAGAAGAGGATTATAATAATATTGATATAACTTTTATTAAATATTATATTACTAAATAATTTTATATTAAATATAAATTTTATAAATTCAATTGTTAAATTGAAAGTTTATGTAACTTTATATTAAATTTTGTTAAAATTAAACAATAAAAATGTTCATATTTTAATATATTTTAAAATATAGTAAAATATGAATATTTTAATCACTTTTAAATTATTGTTCAATTTTAATAATATTTGATATAAAATATAAATTGATATGAATTTTCAATCTAACTATTAAATTTATAAAATTTATATTTAATATAAAATTATTAAATAATATAATACTTAGTAGAAAAAAACAAAAAAAAGAAAAAAAAAAACAAAAGTGTTAAAAGTCCGAACAAAAGTCAGGTACAAATTGCACGGATCGACACTTATTTTTATATACATGATGCATGCGCATATGTACTACAAATTCAAGGAAGAAATTATTGAAATGAATGTCAATTTGTAAAAATATAAAGAATATAATTTAATGCATTATTAGGTCATGATTTTTTTTTAATTTTTAAGTAAGTCCTTAAATTAAAATAAAATTATAACTAAATTTTTTAATTTCTATGATTTTTATAATTAATTTTCTAGAGTTAATTTATAGTGGTTCAAATCTGGCTGAAAAATAATAACTTGTAAAAGTTTTACTAATTTTAATGAAATAATTGTAAAAAAAATATTAAAAATATAAATGCCTAATTATTATTTATAAGTGTGTAGATGTAGTTAAAATTCTAAAATAATTAATTGCGAGACTTACAAATATATCTAAGATGATATATTTTTTAGTGCTCATATTTTGTTAATCATTTTACTTTTTCATTTTTAAAATACTTTTTCAAAATTTTCACATTTTAGATAAATATTTAAAATTAATCTTAAATTTTTTTTATTGTTAATCAATTTATATATATTTAACTTTAATTATTTTTATTTTTAAATAAAATACATAAAAGTATCAAATGTCTTTTGGTGTCAGTTAAAAGATAAAAAAAATTATATAATTACAAATTGTAAATCTAAAACTTCTATTTGTAAAACTACTTGAAATTTTATTCGTACAGCTTCTAATTAATAATGATTAATCATCCCTTCAAATAACTAAATGATTAGAAATAATGGAACTTTATTTTGCTTAGCATAACATGCGGATTAAGTCATTTAAATATAATAATTGTGTATATTTAATAGTTTAATAGATCATGAGAATCAACATTGATGAAAAAGTGTGTACGAATGTTCGAGATTTTCAATCTTGCTTGATTTGCTGGAATATATTGGTAAGAAAATAAAAAGCAATATGAGTCATTTTCGAAGACACACTTAATGAGGTTGTGGTCGTCCTTGTGCAACGCAGGTGGATGTAGTGAGGAAGATATGCTTTGTACGATTTTTGCCGTTTCATACTTCGATTCATCTTCTATTCACGAATATCTTTGCGCACTTCTTAAAATATATTATAAAATAATATTGATAGGTATATAAAATAATATAAATATATAAAACAGTTTTATTCATATATATTTAGTTATTTATAAAGTTATTCTTTCTAATATGCAGTAAAATGTATTAATCTAACTAGTCTTCAGGTTAAAAAGTTCATACCGAATTAATCAATTTTTATTAAAACTTTAAAATTATGTGATACTTCAATAAATAAAGTTAATTTACCTAATTTATAGTATAGTTTTTTAAAATATAAATAAAAATTGATCGACTATAAGATTATATAATTCTAAATATTTAATTTATTTAAAATCAGTGTGTATAATCGTTCAATTAATATTGAAATATCCAACAATTAAATTAATAAAACTAATATATATATATATATAAAGTTATTAAATAAAATATAAATTAAAGAGATTTAGATGAAAAAAAAGGAAAAGGAAATACTTTTTTCTTCCTATTTTGTTAGAGATTAAAAATTAAGAAAAAAAATATAATTATATTTAAATCACTTTTTTAGAACCATTAGGTTAGTCTAATGATAAAAATTTAAATAATATGAATTATGGTATTATCATTCTAATTATGATAAATAAATAAAATTATTATTATTATTTTCAAACAAAATTTCTTTTTCTACTATTTATGACGAGTTATTAAAAGGACTTAGCGTGTTTTTTCCTTTTCTCAGCTTTCTATTTGAAAAAAAAGAGAGACACGAGACAATTTTAGAAGAATATGCTAAACTTATATATTAAATAAACTATTTAAACTTAATTTAAAAGTCTCATGATTTTATGTGATAAAGGTGTATTAAATAAGTATTTAATTAAATTATTTATGCATATGCATTTAAGTGAGTATTTAGTTTTTCTTTCTTCTAAAATCATAATACAAAATATTCACTATTATGAACAATGACTAATTTACGTTTGTTATTTTGTATTTTTTATGTCTGAAAAAAGTCTGACGTCAATGCGGGGACATAAATTTACGTCGGGTGTTTTAGCTAATGTAAAATCATGTCGGGCATTCTCCATGTCCAATGTAACATGGTTGACAAACAAACAAAAAAAATAACCTCAATCTGTGAACATGTCCAAAAAATACCCAAATGCTTCAATCCAATCGGAGAGATAGGTGCCAGAATAAAAAATGGGTCTTACTGCCACATACCATGAATGGAAAATGCCCAAAGGTCTAGCACTGTTGTTGCCAGAAACCACTGGAGAATAAAACAATGTCAAAACACTCGTGTGCAGGAATAAAACTTTTTTACACAGAAAGATCAACACATGCATGAAAGCACTAACCTCAATACATGAAAACGCCTAAATGCTTTAACCCAATCGGAGAGATAGGTTCAGAATCAAAAATGGGTCTCGCTGCCGCTGTTGTCGCCACTCACCGTGACCAAAAAACGCCCAAAGGTCTCATACTACCGTCGCCGGAAATTGTTGGAGAGGAAAACAATGTAAAAACATTTGCGCGCACGAAGAAGACGAAGGTGCTGGGGAGAATAAAATAACTCTTTTACGTCGGGCCAAAAGGGATTCGGCGTAAAAATTAAAATCTATGTCGGATTGTACTTCATATCCGACGTAGATTTTAATTTTCATGTCAGATCAAAGGGGGTCTGACGTAAAAATGTTTGAATTAATTTCAAAAATGTCATCACGTATTTTTACATTGGATATTTTTATGACTGACAAGAAAACGCTGACATAAAAGACTGATTTTTCACTAGTGTAACAAAAAATTATGAGGACATATAAAACCCGATTTCTCTCTTAATATAATTTATTTTATATCCATTATAAAGATTCAAACCCTGAACAACTGCTGTTAGTAAGTGAGTATTTAGTATCATAAAAAAAATCTTGTTACCAATTATTTTAAGAAAAAAGATGTTTAATTTTCTTATTTTTAATGTGATTTAAGTTAATTTTGATGGAATATTTTTTTAAAATCCTCAAAAAGAAAATGATAAAAATAACTAATTTTTTTATATTAAATTAAATTAAGCATTATTTAAAATTATTCAAACTGTAGAAATAATGACATTTAGGTGTCATTTTTTAATTAAATATTATATATATTTTTTTAGTTTAATGGCTACGTTGTAAAAAGACATAGACTTCAAACATCTAGATATTCTATGAAGTTTTTATATCATTTACTTTTACTTCTTTTATGCCTAAAGTCCATCCAAACAAATTATAGGGATTGAAATCAATTTTCAATGCTTAAAATATATGCACCATTTCTATTGAAATTATACAATCATATATATTTTCAATTCAATCAAATATTTACATAATCATTCTCGATATAAAATTGTGACTGAAAATATGTTTTCTTTAAATAAATGGTTCGACTAGTGGAAAAGTATTATGTTTCCTAATTACATATAAAAAATTACATCGTAAACTAATTATAAATTATTTCAATTTTTTTAAGGTAATTATACACTACACTTAGAGAAATTAAAATGATATTTAACAACAAAATATTAGATATGTGGAACAATGACATGTTTTAAAATAATGTCAACTATACTACATTACATTTTACATTGTTAACATCTAAATTGGTTATTTAGTTGATATAAAATACTTTTTTAAACAGATGTAAAAGATCTTATACTCTACTAGTGGCATGGCATTGTTACTCAGATAAGATTAACTCTTCCTACCCATAGTATATAGTTTAGGACCAGACAAAAGTGATTTGGGCATGACGAATGTTGGACCATGTTTTCTGAAAGTCGTCAAGCATATATATATATATTTTTACCAAAATGGTCGACTTCGTACTCTTCCATCGTTTGGTACTTGTGAGTTTGTGAAAGAGAATGAGGAAATGGCGAGGTCCTAATCACACATGCATTTATATACAGACCCTTTATGTGGCTTGTGACGAGAGGAAAGTGTGAGTGTGAGAGGACCAACTAGCTAGGTCTAGGGTTGGATACTTGCATCGACACCTTATTTCTTACTACTCTTGTCCTATCTAATTATGCTTCAGATTCCTCATGAACCATGACGTGACACTGTAGCATCTAGTTGGATTTCGACACAACCAAAACTTTCGGTTTCTCCACTTTACCAAAATTCGATCAATATTTATATTCTCCAATTTAGCATGCGAACTACGAGTTATTGGAAGGGGGGCTTTCAATTTTATAACATGCATTGCTATAGTTGTAAACGTGTGTAGAAGAAGTTGGTTTCAAAATCAATTTTGGTAACAACATAAAATTTCCATACATAAACTTCAGAATCAACACTCTTAAAGATAATTATTTTGCTTTTATTTTTTCCTTGAGTGATTACTTTGTATCTTCAAATATAACCCTAAATCCTAAGAGAAAATGATTACTCTAAAATTGAGTAAAAAATGAACCTTGGGTGTGTCTTTAAATTCATATAGTACTTTTCAGACCATCAAAGGAAAACACATTTATCAAAACAAACTTTGACTTTTTTATGGGTAAAATTTTACATTGCAAATTAATTTGAATAATTTTTATCAAAGTTGAGTTTGGACTATTTATTTTTATTATAAACAACTTGAAGTTAATTCAAAGTAGAATTAAGACTCATAGAATAAAATTGTTTAACTTGTTAATAAAATTTGTTATAAAAAATTCAACGGCAAACACCTTATTTGTTATGGTCTAAACTTGATCAAGTCTTAAGTGGTTGACATTCATAGTTCTATTGATGTTTAGTTTGTTATGATCATTGATCATAATAAAAAAATATTATCTCTCATGACAGATTGATGGAAGTGCTTGAGGAGGTGATTGATGTTCCTCTCCAAGCTCAACCTTCAAGTCCCAATCTAGCTCTTGAGGTTTTCAATGGTGACTTTGATGAGGTAAACACAAACTCCAAAGCTTGTAAAAGCAACTTGAGGAGGTTCGGTTTCTTCCTTGAAAAGGAAGAAACTTGAGGAACCAAAGAACAAAGGAGGAATTCCTTTGTTGAGAAGCTTAGGGGAGGAGCTTCTTCTCTACGGTTTTGGACACTTGAGGGAGAGAATTTTAGTATAAATTCTGATTTCATATACTCAAAATTGTGGGAAAATGAGAGGTTTACAAATTTATAGAAGTAGATAACTTATGGAGCAAGCTAACCTTAACCATGGTTTAAGTGAACCATGGTTCGGTTGCTTGACCGTCTAACCTAGTTTAGGAGGCTTGTGAAGCAAGTTGCTATCTTAGCTTGCTTGGGAAGCAAGCTAAGTTAGAAGCTTGGAGCACAAGCTTCCCAAAGCTTCAAGGAAGAAGAGAAGCAATTCGGCCAAGACTTGAGCTAGGCGGCCTTAGGCTAGTTTGGCTCCTTTTAATCCGTTCAAAAATGTTTAATTTGGTTTAGTTAGGTTCATCCAAAAATGATGAAACCTAGCTAAATCAAATCCTTGAAAAATTAAGAGCAAAACAAGTCTAATATGTAAAATTTTGCCTAGGTTCAATTCTGGCTCAATTACTAGTCACACCCTCAAGCATTGCTAATTGCCACCTCACTTCTACTACTAAAAAAAAAAAAAAAGAGTAACCTTCAATACAAGGTTAAATGGAGTCAAAGTCTCCAAATAACCTATTCTAGAAACAATATACAATGGTCTATAAAAATGAAATAAAGTGTCTCATAAATACTAAGGCAAAATAAACATATACATATAATTACTATATTTACAAACATATAAAAAAGTCTTCAAAATCATCTCATTCCTCTTAGTTTCTTTAAAGTATCACTTCTTGAATTTCTTGGCTTTGACATATTTCCATCACACATTCACAGTATGATAATCTACGATCATGAGATGTATGACTACTAATTAGCCCCTGTCGTTATTCACCTTATTTTATACAGAATACTTAAAATTTCGGAGGTACCATGCTCCCTTTCTCTATATAAATTTCGTTCCTGTTTGGGTAATAAAAAGAACTTAAACATTGTAGTTAAGACATGCGTTCAATATTTTCGGCAGCATAGTTCCATCAGAATATAGTTACCTAAATTTGATTCACCGGAACTTTACCCTATACCACACCAAATCGAATATTTTATATTTAAGTATAATTTTAATAGATACAAAATCAAAGTTAGCACCAAAAATTAGTGATTTCAGGTACTAATGAGATGAAAATTAAAAAAATCTCAGTTTAGAGATACCAAAACCAATAATTTTATATTTGAAAATAAAAAACTTATTTTATAGAAATCAAAAATTTATTTAGTTCAATATTTTACCACCTTAATTATGTACTAATGGAGAAGAAACATTACATGTTTCTAGTATTTAAAAATAAATAAAAGAGATAATAAAATGAATGATTAGTTAGAAATTTATGAAAAGTAAAAAAAAAATAAAAAAAAAGTAGGAGAAATTAGTTTGTATATTTGTATACAAGAAAAAGAAATTCATCACCTTTATGTATTATTGTAAATAAAAAAATACATTAAAATATAATAAAAAAATACTTAATCAGCTTAATTTTTAATGACTAAAGTTAATTTATTAGCGAGACAAAATCATAGTTTTAAACTCTATTGTCATATATTAATTTTTTATATTAAAAAACTAGGACAAAAATAAATAAATAAAACATTAACCTTGATCTTGAAGATATATAGGTAATATTTCTTGAAATCAATAAATTCAAACTTCGTCGGTCATATAGGTACCTTTACAAACTATCAAAAAAATATAGGTACCTTTACATGATTTCATCTCAATTATCATTACTTATCTCTTCTTGCACGCTCTGCTATTGTATTTATTTTATTTGAGATTAATCATTGCACATGATCTGATGAAATCATCAATCCACATATGTTCTTTATTGTCTCATATTAATATTTAAATTATTTATAAATTAATTCTATTTAATGTAAAATTTAAAAAGTTTTATTAAATTTGATTTTTTAATCTAAAATAATTCAAACTAATTCAAATCAAATTGAATTTATTTATATGTTATATAACAATGTTATTTTAGAAATAACTTTTAATAAAAATAAATATTTGCAGAAATAATACGAACATGTATAAAAAAAATTATTTATAAACATTATTAACATAATATTTCACAATTGACAATTAAAAAATAATTTACATTTATTAAATATAACTTTTATCAGTTAAATGTTATTTTAATACTCATCAAATCGTTTCTATTCCATGCTAGTCTTACAACACACGTGTAATTTAAGAGAGTATCAACTAATTATGAAAATTAATTTGATAGACATCTAAAGGTAGTTAAATACTAAAGATTAAGTGTGTATTTATATTAGATTCAATTTTTTAATAAATTTGATTTCATGTTAAAAGTCAAAATAACAAATCATTATTTTTACTTTTAAAATTGTTACCTTGACTTTGAAGATTAAAATTGATAATGATAACTGTATATCAAATTATATTTTTTAATAATTTTTTTTATTGATCGATCAGTGAATATTAAGAGATTTACTATAATTTTTCATTTATCCAATTTAACTAAGTGAGCTAGATTCACTTGTTAGTTTCATTTCACATCGGTTGCTTTTTGGAAAATTCAATCATAAATTTGTTAAACATTTTTGTAATTTAGAAACTTCCTATTGGGAAAAACGCAAATCCCACATCTACTAGAGATTAGGTAATTGAATAGTATATAAGTGGAAAGCAACCCTCACCTTACAAGCCGGTTTTGTAGAGTTGAGTTAGGCTTAATCCACTATTCTAACATGGTATCAGAGCCATTTTGATCCACTTTAAAAATGGGCCCCACCATTGATGCATGCCTCATAGGCATGAGGGGGTGTATTGGGAAAAACCCAAGTCCCGCCAATCCTAGATCATTAAAAAGGGCCACCCACCATTTATCCACGTACCAAGCTCAATAGTGCTGGACGTGAGGGGGTGTATTGGGAAAAACTCAAGTCTCACATCTACTAGAGATTAGACAATTAAATAGTATATAAGTGGAAAGCAACCCTCACCTTACAAACCGGTTTTGTAGGGTTGAGTTAGGCTTAATCCACTATTCTAACACTCCCATTTCTTTTTCCAAAAAGCCTTAAAAGACGTGATGTTTATGTTTCATTTCATGCGTCCTCTTAAATTACACGTGTTGTGTTATGGTTGACATAGATATGTATGCGGAAACAACTGAAATAGACCAAGATTCAAGTTCAATTTGAATTCCCTTTCTCGCATGACTAGGCACTCTTTTTATGTTCCTCTCCAACTCCACATCCTTCACTTGCACACACACAAAAAAAAAAGGGAAAAAGTCGGTAACTAGGGAAAATGATGAGTCACATCAAAAGGTCGAATTTAAGGAGAATGGATGTTCCAAGATAAACCTTCCCGACTTAAGCTCCAATGCATAGCATGTGGCATGACTTTTAAGAGGGCTAATTATTCAGTTAGTGACAATGTCTTTCACTTACACGCAAGTCAAAAAGCTCGATTTGATGTGCTTTAAAGTATATGTAGCTCAATCATCAAACTATATGCTTAAGATTTTTTTATTTTTTAAAAAAATATTTATGTGCTTGCCAAATTCATCTCACCGTTGGTAAGGGATTTTGTGGAAGTATATTATATGTATACGTGGTGGGTTTGTGTATTAATTTTGGGAACATGGTCCATTAATTCCATATATCCCGTGTGATGGATTAGTCGTTTTTGAAGAGTCATAGGTAAGATTTAGTTTCACAGACAGCACTCCAAATGGCGAAATGCCAGCAATGCAATGAATCTAACAAACATGTTGCGGAAAGTAAATAGTAAAAGCCACACCGCCTCACTCTTGTCTCTCTCCGTTTCTTTTTATTTTATTTTTTTTTTTATTTTTAAACCAAGCCTGCTTAATTTGTCTTCTGTAATTTTTTTTTTAATTTATGGATACGGTACATTAAATATTTTAAAGTTGACAATCAAAAATTAATTTATATTTATAAGTATGATTATCACTATCTAAGCATTATTTTTTTATTAATAATTATATATATAAATTATTTTATTTCAACTTTATTTTAAAAAAATTATATAAAAATGATTATGAGAAAATCTTTTTAAATATGTAATTTTTATTGTGCTACCCACTTTAATTAGGCCGATATGATTACTTTCAGCTTATTCATGTTACTTCGATCAAGCTGAGCTAACCCCTTCTAGCTTGTTTACGTTGGGCCTCTCGTTCAATTATCACGCAGTAAAATCCTAAGTAGTCAATCCTTAATAGCTAGTAAAATATCTAAGTATGAGTATTTTTATAAGTGTTGTTTTACTGCACGTTGTGATCACCTAATCAAATATCTTCATTTATCTATGTGTTACCCACCTCAGTTAAGTCGAGCTAATTACCTTTGACTCGTCCATGTTGCCTCAGCTAGGCCGACCTGACCCCTTCCAACTTGTCTAGGCTAGGCCTCTTGCCCAATCCTCACACAATAAAACCTTAAGCAGTTAATTCCTAATCATAAATATCATACTACGACATGTGATCACTTAAGATAAATTTATTCATTTATCTGAAACAATATCTTCCCTAATCAATAACAATATCTATACGTAATCATAGTGAGATATCTCCAAGATATCACCCAAGACTATCTCTAAATCTAGAGACAACATCAATTATATATATGAGACACCGGATATCATTCTACCTTAACCTAATTCTTAACCTAAAGTTTCCTTAAATTTGAGCTTTAAAGTGTCTTTGTAGGTGTCTAGAAGCACTTGCAAGATTTTGATAAGAACACTTATAAAATAATTTCAATGTAAAATAAAGTTGAATAGTCGTGAGGAGCATGTTATTGAGAGGTGGAAGCAGAAACTCAATACATATATGTAAGAATGCTTTAATATAATTTTTTTTTAATATTATCTTCGTTATTATATGAAATATATTATAAATCACAAATTTTGTTAGAATTTATCAATTATCACTAAATTCTAGAAAAACTCATTAAACTTTAACAAAATTTATGATTTTTAACAAATTTTAATTTATAATAATGTTAGAAAGAAATTCATTAACATTTATCGTCCAAATAATGACCATTCCATGTCAAAATATTGGACTTATCTAAAGTTACAAGTGTTGAAGGAAGTCAACACAACTATGCATTTGTAAACAACATCACACCTTGCTAATAAGCAAGGACAAATATAGAGGGGACAGGTATGAATTTTATTAATTATTTTATATTTTAGTGTAAAACTATTTGAAAAATATATTTAAATGAAAGCAAATTATGAAAAACTTTTGATAAATACATGATGAGCAATATTGTGAAATTTTTATAGACTTTTATGACTTATAAATTTTAACTAAAGCACTAGATTATTTAAAGTTAAATATTTAAATAATTATTAAACAAGAAAGAAAAGATTCACCCCACACGCTCTTTAATAAGTTTCTGGATTTGTCCATGTTCATAAGTGAAATAGTCGTATTTCTGCATCAAAACAAATATCAATGTTCATTATAGCCTTTGAAACCGATATATATTAGGAAATACAACTAACATGTATATAAACCACAAACATTACAATGGCAAGTAATATATATTGTTATTATGGTGGAATTCCTAGTGACTTAAGCATTAAAATACCTTTTTCAGGTGTGTATCATTTTTCACGATGGTTCAACCTCATCGAATTAGCTGACTCATACCTTGATTCACTAGAAACAAGTCAAAGTCTACATTTATTAAGGGTGTAATTCAAAGCCAATTAGTCTATTTCGGACACTACAATACTTCATCTTGAACACAATATTATTTTTATTGGACAGAACAACTTTATTAGATGACAAAATAATAAAAAAAAAAACTTATTGCAAGATGAGAAGTGTTAATTAATGATAAACTTTTAACACTTTTTTTTTACTAGCTAGTTCAAATTTATAGAAAACACATAGTTATGAGTAAGATCGGTTAAAAAAAAGAGTGATATTAACATATTTTTTTTCTATTCTTAATATATAAATTTTACTTAATAATATTTCATAAAAAATGTTTTAAAATATTTTATTAATATTTCTCTCGGCCGGAGATATGTATCAATTAAGCTCCTCCCTTGTTAGATAAATTATGTTAAAAATAATAAATAGATTGAAGAATTCATTTAGATTATACATTGATAAACTTTTTATAACTACTTTTAAGAGAAAAAGTAAAATAAAATAAAATAAATTGAGCATCTCCTTCATGCTATATGCACCTCAACTTTTAGAGAAGTTAGATGATAGTGCTTTACAAAATAAAAAAGTTCAATCCGTTTCATTATTTTTTTTCCTCTCTTATAAGTGTGCTTGAAAAAGTTTATATAAACAAGAATTTAGAAAAATTTATGAAAAGAAAATAAATACAATTTATTTAGACTAATATCTTATAAATATTATTCATTTTCTGTTATGAAAATGGTTGGAAGCAATTTTACCCTATTAAATAACTAAACAAACAAAAAGTTCATTTATTATTTTTCATTTTTTCAATTTAGTAAAACAATTTTGACTAATATAACCTAACACAAGTAAGATTTTAGTTAGAGTTATCACCCTAACATAACCTAATTAATATGACTAAAATACAAGTTGAGCTTGTAGTAGGAGTTATTACCCTAATATAACATATTTCAAACCAATTTATGAAGAGTAGAGTTTTAGACCAGCTTTGGGAGGTGAAAATTGCGAATGATATTAGTCAAAATAGTTAGACGGGATCCTATTTTACTTCGAGTATCCAATAAGAAAATATATCTGGATTTTTATATTTAAGTCAACAACAAGACACTAAGCATGATGTTTTGGAATAATAGAAGTTTTTTATATTTACGAATCATAATTTTTTTAAGAATCGTGATTTTTAATCTTGATTGAAATGTGTTTAGTTAATCATAATTTTTTAGAATATTTATATATGTCAATAAAGAATTAAAAATGCTTACCACGTTAACTTAGTAAATAAATATAATTAATATTTTATCATAGTATTTTTTTTTCTTTTAACTTGAGAATATTAAATTCTTCCACGTTCATGAAAATAATTTGTGAAAATATATATTAAAAACATTTATAGGAAATAACACTTATAAAAAAAATGATATTTTTAAATAATAAATTAAACATGAGAAATAAACATCTGAAAAATTAAAAATTTTGGGTATATGAAACTCTCCCTTAAGTAAATGAGAATAAGAACCCAGTAAATAACTACATATGTTATAATTTTGAAACTACAAAAACAATAAAACATGAAATTTACATCTTTTTGTTAAAAAAAAATTATAAAGTGTTAGAATAGTGGATTGAAGCCTAACTCAACTCTACAAAACTGGCTACTATTCAATTGCCTAATCTCTAGTCAATGTGGGACTTGGGTTTTTCCCAATACACCTCCTGCTTGGTACGTGGATAAATTGTGGGTGACCCTTTTCAGTGATCTAGGATTGGCAGGACTTGGGTTTTTCCCAATACACCCGGCCTATTTTTAAAGTGGATCTAAATGGCTGTGATACCATGTTAGAATAGTGGATTGAAGCCTAACTCAACCCTACAAAACCGGCTTATAAGGTGAGAGTTGCTTTCCACTTATATACTATTCAATTGCCTAATCTCTAGTCGATGTGGGACTTGAGTTTTTTCCAATATAAAGTTCCGACCTTTTCTACATTTTCTACTTTTTTTTTGTTATTCTTTTTGAATCAAAATAATAAATATGAGTAAAACAAGGTTGTGTTTGACTCAATTTGAAATAACATGAACTTATATCTAGGTGTCAATTTGAAATACCGAAGTAGACTCGTATATAAAATTTGTATTTTTAAATTTTAATTAAATATAAAACTATATAACTCAATCACTATTACTTTTAAATATTTTTTTTTTCAAAAATTTTAACATATAATGATAATCTTTTTGGAACAATCTATATTATACGAAATTAATTTGATCATCTTATTTAACTTACTTATAATTAAATTTATTTGGTTCGTAAAAGATTTATCTTAATGATGAATTCAATCAAAAAGTTTGATCACTACAATTCGGCCTTTACTTTGTTTTCAACCAAAACTAACCTATCCCATGAAGATTCTTTCTAACAATGAAGATTAATCAAGTAATCACTAATCAATAATTGATTATCAATATACATAACATCCAACTTGGATATATACAAGTCATGCAAGGACTTCTTGCAAGCATGCACAAGTGGGGGTGCATGTATCTATCCCAAATTAAGCAACTTCTTTTGTTTTCTGAAACCAATGAAGTAAGTTGATACGAGAAGATTTGAAAGCCTTTAATTATAAAAAGTAACAAGGTAGGAGATACGGGACCATACATTAGATCCGATGATTGCTTTAGCGTCCTCTTGCAATGATGTTTGCGAAATTGAAGAGGAATGAGTGATCATCGTTCATTGGCCGGCCGGTCGTGGCGCACTCTTTCCAACAATCAAGAATGTTTCTAGATTGGTTAGTACCATTTCTTTAAATTCTTCCTCACTCACCCATATCTAGTATCTAATTCCCAAAAACAAATTCATTTACTAAAATTAGTCGAGCATTCTTCCAATAACTCTTTCTACCATTTTCTTTCAATATTGATATTTCTTTTTTAATTTGTACAAACTATTAAGATATTACGTAACTAAATAATTATAGTAACATGCTTAAAAAATATAATTATCTATCAAATATATATATATATATATATATATATATATATATATATATAAATTCTCTTACATAAATGTATATATTTAGGAAATAGTTATATTTAAAAGTTTTTTTTCCAGTAAATTAGTAAAAAAATAATGATTGTTTTATTTGATAAAATGATCTAAATAAATACTTAATCTTACAAAATATGTGTGCTGCAAATGCATATTATTATAAAGATAGTAATGAAAAGTGAAAAAAGAATAGTAGTTCTACAAAATTTTGAAGCATGTTATCGGTCTAATAATTTAATAAAGGGTTGAATAAATTTTTAATCAGTCAACCTATTTTGTGATCTTATATTACATGTTGACTTGTTTTGTTGGGGGCAAATTGACTTTTTTTATAATTATTTTATTTGTATTTATAAAAATAAAAAATTGACCAAATAAATCCGATAAGTTTTGTGTTTAAAAATTAGTGGCCTAGTCTATCTTGTTAATCTATTTGTCTATGCCAATTTGGCACAATGGCTTTTTGGCAACATTTTTCAAGGCCTCCCAAGTCTTATTGGTTAATCAATATGAGCTAAATTAGTCTAATTCATTTTTAGACATCCGTTTTTTTAAGCCTAACACAATCTAGCTCAATCCGTTAAGTTTAGTCATTTTTTATACCTTCACATTTCACAAATTATCTTAATGATGAAAATGATGGATAACAAAGGGTTTGTGTTTATGGGGTAGTGACATTTTTAGGAGATTTGGGATTAGTGCAAAAATATTAGGATTAAGATGTTTGATTATGGATACATCTTCAAATTGTTTGTCATTCCAAAAATAAGAGATAGGTATATAGAGAAAAGGGGAGAAGTAGGAGAAGATAGAGAAAAAGGGCAATATGATGGGGTCTCATAAGTGGAAATCACACTCAACAACAACTCCCAATGAAATATGTGTGATATTAATAAAAAGGAGAAAAATATTAGTAATTGATTTAAAATTTAATACATGATAGTGAGACTCATATTCTATACTCTCACCACATTCATTGTTTATTTTTTTTCATCAAAATTACAATGACAGAGTCTTTGTTTGAACCTAAGATCATATTTAACTACCGCAACCTTTGCACTATTGCCCCAAACTATATGATCTATTTATTGGAAACAAAAACTTTTACCCACAATAATGATGAGAAATACAATAAAACAATATTATAAAAGAAATAAAAAATGATTACACAAATTTATTTAACGTGATTCAGTCTCTATGCCTACTTTCGTAAGGATGTTCATTATTTATCTCAAATATATATATATATATATATATATCCTAAAAATCCTTCCCACAAATTTTGTAGATGAAACTTGAAAATCCTTTTTTCACAAGTTTTATGGGTGAAACTTAAAAAATCTTTCTCTCACAAATTTTTTGGCGAAACTTAGAAATCCTCCTTCATATGACCTCCTTTTTCATTTAAGGCAGTGACCCCCTCTATAGGTCGGGTAACTCTTTTCTTCTCAAGAATTTCTATTTATTAACCTTACATCCTAATCTTAAAAAAGGAAACAAATATCTAAAATAAATACAATATATTTCAATTCTAAACAATAACCTAAAAGAATCAATATCTTTTTAAATCTAAATAATATCTCAGGGATTTGAATTTGGAAATTTGAATTGTTTTACCAACAATTTCCCCCTCAATTAAAATTTTAAAATTTGATTTTCTTATCGTTATAGATGATTGTCACAATCATTTTCAATCATAATTCTACTCAACGGTATTTCTTGCCTCTATTTTTTGGGTATTGGAATCATCATATGTCAATCTTCAATATCTAGTGATAGGTCACCAGGCTTCACAAATCATGAGCTTTGATACCATTGTTGGCAACAAAAGATCTCCTTTCCTTTTACGTAAAATAATGATGACAAACACATAATAACAACACCATAAAAGAAATAGAAAAAGATCATACAAATTTATTTAACGTGATACAATCTGTCGTATCTACGTCTACAAGTATGTTCATTATTTATCTCAAATGTATTACATATATATCTTGAAAATTCTCCTTTTAAGTTTGTGGGTAAAAAAAAGTAATTTCTCACAAGTTTTATGGATGAAACTTGAAAATCTTTTTCTCACAAGTTTTATGGGTGAAACTTAAAAACTCTTACTTATAGGTTTTCTGACGAAACTTGGACACCCTTCTTCATGTGACATTTTCTCTCATTTAAGACAGTGACCCCCTCTACAAATTGAGTAATTCTTCTCATCTCAAGAGTTATTATTCATTGATCTTACATCCTAATCTTAAAAGAAGAAACAAATATTTAAAATAAATATAATATATTTTAATTTTAAATAATATCTTAAAAGAATCAATATATTTTAAAACTTAAATAATATTTCAAATATTTAAATTTAAAATTTTGAATTATTTTTTCACTATATGTGACAATTTCGTGTTATATATCAACTCAAGATTTATCTTTTTTCGTAAAACTTTGAAAAAGGTACTTTTGGGACATCAATGGACAAAAAATGGAGAAAAAAATAAAGTTATATATCTCACATTAGTGTGAAAAATGTAATAATTAGTTTATCATATTAAAAATGATTTACTTTTATTATATTTTATTTTTATAAAAAAAATAAGTAGAAAAAAAAAATCACTGTATACAGATGAATATCGAGGGAGGGTAGAACTCGTTATGAAACTGAAAAAAAACATCATAACGATCTCTCCTCCGTTTGCAGGTAGGATGGTTTGATGTAGCATGGAGGTGATGTTCGATGCCAACCAGACCATGGTTTGGAAAGGTAGTACGAGAATTTTAGCTTGTGACCACTTTTTTTTTTGACAAGACATCTCTCACTTTGAATTTAGAATCTGCATCTGCAAACAATAATACCTACCTCATTTTCGTCCACCAATTCTTTTGAACTGCGTACTCATCTCTGGCGAATTTTTAGTGTTGAAATTTGCATTTTTTTAAAAATAAAAAATCAACATAAAGTTATAAATGGTAAATTTATGGTAACATAACGTTATAAAAGTTATTTTTACGGGCCACTCTTACATGACATGACAACTCAGCCCTCTAACCTGACTCAGAGTCCAACTTGATTTTAACATATTTGTAATTTTGTATTTTGTATTTTGAATTTATATAATATATTTTCAGGTAATTATCTTATTTCGTCTTAATTAGTTTGGCATCTTATATTCTCTTAAAAAATATAAATTTTAAAATAATTTGTGTATTAATAACTTTTTAATTCAACAAATATATTTTTTAATTTATATAACATGATATATATTATATTATAATTGTATTGTTTATTTTAAAATACATTATAAAGTTAGTCTCAATTTAGTTTTTATGTATTGAATTAATATTTTAAAATATTTTTTTAATAAAAAATTTAGTAGTATTTAATTAAAACTTTTTTTAATATAAAAAAGTCATGTGATATTTAATCAAGATAATCAAGATTTTCTAAGAGTTCGTCAAAATATGATGATATGCTATCAAGATAATTAAGATTTTTTTTGAAAATTCATCAAGTAGTATTCAATTAATTTTTTTACTTAAAAACATCTATTTGTATTCAAAATATAGATATCTCAATGAATTATTTTGAATAATGAATTTTGTGAGTTTTTTTTCTCCCCGTAATTTACATGTAATTCTCTCATGCAAAATCTCGTAGATTTTACATGACTTTTTTTTTTTTTTTTTTTTTTCTCTTTGGTCATTCTTATTTTTGTTTATTTTTTTCTTCTCTATCTCATTTTCTTCTCTCTTTTTATTTATTTATCTCTTTTTCTTCATCTCATTTTCTTTTTCTTCTTTTTTTTTTTCTCTCCTTCTCCTCTCTTGTCTTTATTGCTTCTCTTCCTATTTCTCTATCTTTCTCTTTTTTTTTCTATCTTTTTTTTCTTCTTCTATTAATTGATGTATAATTTATCAATATTTACTTTTTTAATTATTAAATATTTAAAATGATTTTTTATTATTGAATATTATTGTTGCTAAAATTTTAAAATTATTAAAATTTAATTATTTATTTTTAATAAAATTTAATATTGAAATATAAACTTTTGAAATATATATTAAAAATACTTTATAGGTCATGGTAATGACCTTCAAAATGAAAATAAAGTTTTCAATTTCTGCGATGCATCCTAAAGAAATGTGATTAGAAGAATATTTAATATTTTCAAATCATGTTTCACAATTTTTGTCAGTGTCTCTGTTTCTATTTAAGACACAAACTGAACTTGTATTAGCGTATTGCACTACATAACTTTCTTTATAAAAAAAATATTGTTTTGGTGAATTTCCAATTAAATTAATGGATGAATCTTCATTTTTAATGCTATCAGTTAATGAAGACCATAGTTTTGAACATATTGTTCATACTCAAGGGTATGAAAGAAAATATGTCAAATCATGGAAGACTAGTATAACTTTAGATATGTGAAGTAATGTTAGTGAAAAGAACATTAAAGTCAATTATTTATCAAAAGATGAAAAACTGTTTTGGTTTTACTTATTATTATTGTTTATATTAATTTTTTTATTAGATCGTATAATATTGCAGATCCATATTTTCTTATGAAATCCATAAAATTCTTTAAACTCTTATAATATAAATTCATTAGAATCCATTAAAATTTGAATTATAAAGTCTTAATTAAAATTCAAGTTTTAAAACTCATTTAAAAAAAATCATAAAAATTATGATATTCCTACAAAAAAATTTAACATTTATTAAAACAAAAAAAAAATTATACTAAAATTATCTTTCGAAATCTCAATTCAATACATCCTATAATATATTCTTTAATCATGTATAATGTTAATATTGATATTATATTAAAAAGTTAAATTGATATATTTTTATCCTATATATTCGGTCTTCATTAGGTGGAGTTAAGTTCAAATAAATGGTCAAATAAAATTATCAGATTATAAAAGAATAAAAATAAACTGTCTCAATGATCAGTTACAAGCTCATTATTCAAAAAACTAGTATGAATTAGGATTTCTTTTATTCATCGTGCAATTTTTTTTATAGAGATATTAGAACTTGAATGTATATTTGAAGTTGTATTAATTTGTGATAATTTACTTTAATATTCTAATATTTTTAATTAAGTTGAAAAACAATCTAATCCAAATTATTTAAAATAAATTATATCATATTATTAGCATCGTCGATATTTGGGATGATATATTTCTTCAGCTAAGTTAATATAATTGTTCCTGCTGAGAACACTCCTTCTCTCCTCCTTCTTGATTAGTCTCTAAGTTTCACATGTTGGCTGAGTCCTGTCTCCGAATGGTGGGGAGGGTACCTGCAAAGGTACTCTGATGCTCAAGTGAGTATTCGGTATAGAGCAATAAAGGCTATTGTATTAAATAATCATACATGTTCCATCAGTCCCATCAATACCATATTTATAGTGATGTTCTTGGGCCTGGTGGGCTTTCTGGATTATTGGGCTAGTGCACAAGGTTTTGCACATTGATTATAGCTGACGTGGATGTGTTTAATGTAATTAATATCTGCTTTCCTTTTTCTCATGGAAATTCATTACAGTTGAATACCCATTTTGATGGAGGACCATCCTCGAAGACACATGTGGGCCCCATCACTAGGTCCATGGCTAGGAGAGTTGAAGAGGAGGAGGGAGTTCACACACCAAGGGACACTCTCCTCATGATCATAGAGTATTAGTGCTCTCCTAAGCCTCATTAATTTAGGATTTATTTTATTTTCCATTTTTACCCTTGTATTTTGGGGTATTTTAGTCATAGGATTTATTTTCTTTGTATTTCCCATTTTACCCTTGTATTATGGGGTGCCTTAGATGATTAGGGTTTTAATTTTGGGCTAGGGTGTTACATGAGGAGGTGATGCATTTTTTGGTGAGCATTAGACCTATTTTTGGTGTTAGAAAGGCTTAGGCCCAAGTGGAGGGCAAAGGTTGCATGGACTTATCATGCACCTAGAAATAGCCAATCTAACCCCTTAGATTCCATCCTTGGCCACCAAGTAGCATCTAGGGTTCATTTGGCATTTCCTTTGGAGTGCATTTGCCTTGTGAATTTCGGCCATGCATTGCTCCAAATGCAACCCTAGATGCCTCCCCTCCTATAAATACCCAACACTCCACCACTTGTAAATACTTTGGAATATATGAATTTGAGTGAGCCTTTTTGTGCCTCAAATCTTCTCCTTAGTCACTAGGTTAACTTTGGCTAACCTTCTCCTGTCTCCACCCTTGGAGAGTGAGAACCCTAGAGTGGCCTCCATTTACCTTTGGAGTTAGCCAACCTTGTGAGCATCAAACACCTTAACCCTAAACACTTCCGCCAACCATCTATACCTCACGCCTATCTTCCTTTCCCATCAAAGTCATCCTTTTTCTCTACCCTTTGGTGAGCCTAGATCCATGGCAAGGTCTTCCCTTTCATACTCTACTTCAACCATGGAAGGAGGAATCCATCAAGTGGTATCAAGAGCCAAGGTTCATCAAGGGTAAAATCTAGTCCTTCTTGTCTTCTTGTGTGTCTTTTCTATTCGGTCATTTCTCTTCTCATTGTTTTCTTTGTGTGGCCGAATAGTTTTTGGGTTCACACCTTGTTCCTTGTGAGCCTTCCTTGCCATTTTAGGTTTCCATTATTAGGTGTTGCCATGCTTTTCATTTTCTTGAGTCTCACATGAACATGAAGAACATGCTATGAACATGCTTTTAATTTTTGAATCCACCTAAAGTTTTGTCATTTGTTGTTTCCTATATTTTGTCTACATAAATTCCATGTATGTGCCAAACACTTTGCATGAAACACATGAACAAAATATGCCATATTGCATTACATAGTGGGCGTGACATATAGCTTTCTTTTTAGGAGTCATTCATGCATGCTACCTAGTCCTAGCATGTTCTATGTGATTTTTGATTTCCATGTGTAAACATTTCCTTGCACATGCATAACCGCCCACTCTCCTTGCATTTTCACTTGATTTGGTCATCTTTCTATGCCTAAAGAAACCCTAAAAGAATCTAAGAGGTGTGCTGAAAAATTTTGTGCAAACAACTTGTACTAGATAGTACAAGTCATTTTCCACTCAAAAGATACCCTAAACACCTCTAAAATCACGCCACTTGTCTTCATCTCTTCTCCTAAAATTTGACCTAATTTTCACCACCCACAAGTGCAAAACCTAAGCAACAATGGGCTGAACATTAAAGAAAAGAAATTGGACCCAAGAAGCCTAAAAGAAATTGACGTGAAAAATAGAACAAAAGAAGAAAAAGTATAAAAAAAAATTGGACCAAAAAGGACTTGTTGCTAGACTTGTGGACTTGGACCATTACATAAGCATTTGGAGTTGGACTTGTGACATTTTTGGACCATTGTTGAGACCTTAATATTGGCTGGACCGAATCACTAAAAGACTTAATCAAGTGATAAACACTAATCCACTCTAGTGCCTTTCTAGGATTAATCTTTTGTGTGCTTCCTTTTTTTGATTGAGTCTTAATTTTTAGTTTGTCTTTCTTTGGCCTCTTTTGTTTTGTCTCCATCAATTCTCCTTGAGTTTAGCCTTCGTAATTGTGCTTTTTCAGTTTTATTTCTTGGACTCTTGCTCTTTGGGTTGGTTTCACTTTACTTGTAGGTGAAGAACTTCTCTAGCAAACTATCACACCCTTTGGTGGATTTGAGTGGAGGAGTGAACCGAATCCAAACCTAGTCTTTGGAGGGATTTCACTACACTAAAAGGAGTGATCAAACACTTGGAGAGGACTAACAAGTTTGCTCTTTGTGAAGGAACCCAAGTGGAGGAGTTTGAAGACTTAGACTTGTGTTTTTCATATTTTTGCTTATTTTTTCTTCTTCTCGGCCTAGTGTGTTTTTGGGCCTTAGTTTCATTCTTTTTTGTTTGTAATTTGGCCATTCTTAAACCTCTTCATTTTGGTTTAGCTTCGTGTAGTTTGAAGGTGATTTGAAAACCTTCACCTAGGACCTCGACTAGAATATGTTTTAAGTGCTTTCCTTTTGCATGTTTTATAGTTTTGGTAGTATAATTGCTTAGGCTTTTATCTTTGTCTCCAAATCCGTTTAGAAGGCTTGCTTTTGCCTACTAGGGGTAACGTGCACACACACACTTTATTATTGTGCCAAATTGTTTTGTAAGAAAAGTAGAAAAGGCTTAGTGATTTTTACTTGATAGGTGTAGACCCCTAAAATTGTCCGGGTCGGAAATAAGACTCGAAGACTCTCGAAGATCAAAGGAAAGTCAGCCAAAGGGACTCTTAGAAGACCGTGGGATGACAATCTGTAGGTTTAGAGGTCTTAGAGTAGCAAAAAATAAGAAAGTGGAGGGAATGAAGCCCAATACGGCCTCCCAAAAGTTCAGTACGGCCATATTGAACATTTTAAACTACAATACGGCCGCACTGAACTCAATACGGCCGTATTGAAGTTTCTGAACTTCAATACGGCTGCACTGAACTCAATACGGCTGCACTGAACTTCAATACGGCTGCACTGAACTCAATACGGCCGTATTGAGGTTTTTTGAACTTCAATACGGCCGTACTGAATTCAATACGTCCGTATTGTAGTTCAAAACTTCAATACGGACCGTATTGACCCCCAGAGGCCGTATTGCGCCTCATCCCTATAAATATGACGTCAATTGGACGTCATTCTACACTTTTACACTGAGTTTTAACCCTCTTCTTGAGTATTCTGGGTTTTTTTGAGCAGTGCTCTGCCTAGAAATCACTCGGAGAGTTGATCCGACAAAGTTCTCGAGTTCTGAGCTTTTTGCTTGAGTCTCGAACTGAGTCGAAGGGAAATCCTCCGGATTTCCATAGTTAAAATTTTCTAGGAGGGAGCGAGCGGGCTTGTAGAGCGAGGGAACGCCAAAAAGCTTCCCAGTGTTACTTGAATATAAAAGCACGCTTCAAAGGTTTCTTCTTAAGTCCTTCCTTTTACTGCTTTATGTGTGTATATTTAACTGTCATCATGTAGATAGTTAAGTTATAATTGTTTAGAATAAATAGGGGTAATTTAGTAATTTCGCACTATTATAATCTGTCATAGGGAACCCGAAAGGGGCGCTGTGGGGTGCTAACACCTTCCCCACGCGTAACCGACTCCCTTACTCGACTCTGGTTGTCATGGCCGAAGTCGATTTTTGAATCGATTGCCTTAAACTTCTTTTTCCAATGTTTTGAGTAAAACATTGGTGGCGACTCCATGAACCCTTCCTTTTTATGAAAACCGCTAATCCATGGAGGGTCCCGCTTGGGATTAACATGGATTGGTGAGCCTTTTAATAAAATTGCTCGTTTGACAAGGTCTCAGTTTGAGAATAAGTCATTCTAGCAATCCATATTTTTAAAACAAATAAAAGAGTCCAACCATCCTTCGCGAATGCCGAAAGCCCGTTTCGGGCCGGTGGCGACAGATGGCGACTCCACTGGGGAAGCCTCGAGAGTCAGTCCCATTTAGTGACAGATTATTTTTAACAAATAATAGTTAAAATTACTTTATTACCCCTTGCTTGTATGATAACATGCTTTATTTATTTGGCTTTAATAACTGTTGTTTGTTTAATTTTCTGCAATTGTTTGAAATATAAATTGCACACAAACCTTTGCACACAACAGTTCCCTCTATACCCGGGGGCATGAGTGGTAAACCATAGGGAGTGGATGTTAGTACGGCCGGTTGTCGAATGGGTCTATAGGTGCCCGTAGACCGTTGTCGGAAAACATCACTCAAGGTGATAACCATGAACTCGAGTCCGACAGTGCGTTGGAGCTTTCCATCGACTTACGACGAGAGGAATTGGGTCCCTATAATGGGGGCACCTTGGGGGCCTCAGACCGGTGAGAACAGTTAGGACCACCTTGAATATGCACCTTTCTGCAGGAAACCCCTACCTCGTGATTCGCTCGTGACTGTTCGCGGATGAGTGAATTGTTTGTGTAAATGCTTATGTGCAATTGTTTGTGCATTAATAAATAACCTCGTGATAAGGTCTAAAGAATAATCCCCATGCATGAAAAAACCATGACATGAGAGGAAAGACCATGTGTGAAAATATAATAAAAGTGAGGAGCATGTGCATCATTACCAATAAGATATCATGCATCCTCATAAACCATGCATTCTAGGTTCACCAATACCTCTTGACATGAGTAAAAGAGACCCATAATTATCGAGATTCTCCGTTGGGGAGGGATCATAAGTCAAGGAGGGTGGTAACACTCCGTTTTAAAAAGGCAGCGCCTTAAAAATGGAGGGTTATCAAGCTCATGTCAAGAGCGTATTCATCCCATAAATAAACTAATTAAAACATTCATTTTAGAAAGTGGCTGGTCATCTCTCTGTCCTCACACGCGCGCAGAAAATCAAGAAGATGGAAGCGCTGGAGGACCAAAATAAGAAGCTTACAGCCGAGCTCTCACAGCTCAAAGAACAAATGGCGCAAATGATGGAACTCATGCGTCATCATAATGTACATGGGTCTCACCACAGTGACCATGAGTCCCATCATCATGAGGAGGAGGAGCACGAGGAAGAACCTCCACGAGCTGTACCCCTTGGGGCGGGGATCATGATTAAAGAGCCCGAGGTTTCAAAGGAACAATTCCATGCTCTTGAGGATCGGCTAAGAGTTATGGAGGGGCATGATTTTGACATCAAAGATGCCGCCGACATGTGCTTGGTGAGGGACATCCAATTCCCTCCCAAATTTAAAGTGCCAGATTTCCCAAAATATGTGGGATCGACTTGCCCTAAGAGTCATCTCACCATGTACTGTCGCAAAATGGCTGCATATGCCACAAATGAAAAGCTCTTAATTCATTGCTTTCAAGAGAGCTTGGCTGAAACCGCACTCAATTGGTATATGCAGCTAGATGGAAATCTAGTACATACATGGAGGCAGTTGGCCGACGCCTTTCTCAAGCGCTATAAATACAACATCGACCTAACACCCGATAGGTCAGATCTTCAAGCCTTGAGTAAGAAAAGTGATGAATCTTTCAAGGCGTACGCCCAACGATGGAGAGAGTTGGCGGCACAGATAGAGCCCCCGCTGTCGGATAAGGAGACGGTGTCCTTATTCATCAACTCGTTGACTGGTCCCTATTACGATAAAATGATAGGGAACACAACGACACTCTTCTCGGACATCATCACCATTGGGGAGAGAGTGGAACAAGGACTTAAAAGTGGGAAGCTGGCTAAGCCTTCCCAATCATATGAAGCTAAGAAGGCCTTCGGGAAGAAGAAGGAGGGAGGAGTCAACGCCATAACCATTTCTTCATCTTCTTCCACTTCGAAGTCAGGAAAGTCGCAGTATAACCCTGTGAGGAAGCTTGATAAACTTCCGACCACATATAGCGACCTCCTGCCGAAGTTAGTGGAAGCTCATCTTCTAGCTTACATTCCACCAAGGAAGATGGATCCACCTTATCCCGAGTGGTACAAACCACAAGATAAATGCCTATACCATTCGGGGGCACCAGGACATTCAACGGAGAACTGTAAGGCTCTCAAATACAAGGTCCAAGACCTCATTGATGCTGGGTGGGTCACCTTTGATTCGACAGCACCCGACGTGAGCAAGAATCCTCTACCAAAGCAGGAGTAGAGAATGACAAGCCACAATAGGGCCCCTCCATATTTTTCTTTTCTTTTAGGGACTCGTGATCAGTACCCGAGATCATGAGAACCTTTTCATGTAAATAAGGGTCTTTGTACAAATTTTAATACATATCAATAAAGAGGCATTTTTCGCACATTATTCTCTCATTTGTTCTTTTCTCTCTTTCTCTCATTAATATTAATAAATTCTAAACCTAAACAGAACCAATAAAACAATTATGTCTGTGATTGTTCGCTCCGACCGGGATCCGAAAGTTGAGGATGAATGGGTTGAGTTGGACAGTGATGAGGAGACCATTTCTCCGGACTTGCAAAGACTGCTAGATCAAGAGGCTCGTCTACTCCAACCGCATCAAGAAAAATTGGAGACCGTGAATTTGGGGCAAGGCCAAGAAATAAAAGAGGTCAATATTGGAACCCATATCAGTGATGAAATAAGGGAGCAATTGATCCAGTTGTTAAAGGAATACAAAGATGTATTTGCATGGTCGTACCATGATATGCCCGGTTTGGACTCTAATATCGTCGAGCACAAATTACCACTGAAAGAAGGGTTTCGACCCGTCAAACAAAAGCTCCGACGAGTCAAGCCCGAATGGTCTTTAAAGATCAAGGAGGAGGTAGAAAAACAATTAGACGCGGGGTTCCTGATTGTATCCCAGTATCCCGAATGGCTGGCTAACATAGTACCGGTCATTAAAAAGAATGGAAAGGTTAGAGTTTGTGTTGATTACAGGGATCTTAATCGTGCTAGTCCAAAGGACGATTTTCCCTTACCACATATCGATACATTGGTGGATCATACAGCCACAAACACACTCTATTCCTTCATGGATGGGTACTCTGGGTACAACCAAATCAAGATGAATGTGGAAGACCGCGAGAAGACTTCCTTCATTACACCTTGGGGTACTTTTTGCTACAGGGTAATGCCTTTTGGACTCAAGAATGCGGGTGCCACCTATCAACGAGCGATGGTGACGTTATTCCACGATATGATCCACAAAGAAATTGAAGTATATGTGGATGACATGATCGCAAAGTCAAAAGATGAGATGGACCATGTCCAATATTTGAGAAAATTATTCAATCGGCTTCGCAAGTACCAGCTTAAGCTAAATCCGGCTAAGTGTACTTTCGGAGTTCGGTCAGGTAAACTTCTCGGGTTCATTGTCAGTGAAAAAGGCATAGAGGTGGACCCTGATAAAGTAAAGGCAATAATGGAAATGCCTCCTCCTAAAACCAAGAAAGAAATAAGAGGATTCCTCGGCAGGGTGAACTACGTTGCAAGGTTCATCGCACAGTTGACTGACACGTGCAAACCGATATTCAGGCTGTTGCGCAAAAATCATTCTGAATCGTGGGATGAGATTTGTTGTAGACCCCTAAAATTGTCCGGGTCGGAAATAAGACTCGAAGACTCTCGAAGATCAAAGGAAAGTCAGCCAAAGGGACTCTTAGAAGACTGTGGGATGACAATCTGTAGGTTTAGAGGTCTTAGAGTAGCAAAAAATAAGAAAGTGGAGGGAATGAAGCCCAATACGGCCTCTCAAAGGTTCAGTACGGCCGTATTGAACATTTTAAACTACAATACGGCCGCACTGAACTCAATACGGCCGTATTGAAGTTTCTGAACTTCAATACGGCTGCACTGAACTCAATACGGCTGCACTGAACTTCAATACGGCTGCACTGAACTTCAATACGGCCGTATTGAGGTTTTTGAACTTCAATACGGCCGTATTGAATTCAATACGGCCGCATTGTAGTTCAAAACTTCAATACGGACCGTATTGACCCCCAGAGGCCGTATTGCGCCTCATCCCTATAAATATGGCGTCATTTCAACGTCATTCCACACTTTCACACTGAGTTTTAACCCTCTTCTTGAGTATTCTGGGTTTTTTGAGCAGTGCTCTGCCTAGAAATCACTCGGAGAGTTGATCCGACGAAGTTCTTGAGTCACGAGCCATTTGCTTGAGTCTCGAACCTAGTCGAAGGGAAATCCTCCGGATTTCCATAGTTAAAATTTTATAGGAGGGAGCGAGCGGTCTTGTAGAGGGAGGGAACGCCAAAACGCTTCCCAATTTCTGTCAAGATATATAAGAAAGCACGCTTCAAAGGTTTATCTCTTTAAAGTCCCTTCTTTTACCGCTTTCTGTGTGTACATATTTAAACTGTCATCATGTAGATAGTTAATTTATAATTGCTTAGAATAAATAGGGGTAATTTAGTAATTTTGCACTATTATTTTTAAATAATCTGTCATAGGGAACCCGAAAGGGGCTCTGTGGGGTGCTAACACCTTCCCCACGCGTAACCGACTCCCTTACCCGACTCTGGTTGTAATGGTCGAAGTCGATTTTTGAATCGATTGCCTTAAACCTCTTTTTCCAATGTTTTAAGTAAAACATTGGTGGCGACTCCATGAACCCTTCCTTTTTATGAAAACCGCTAATCCATGGAGGGTCCCGCTTGGGATTAACATGGATTGGTGAGCCTTTTAATAAAATTGCTCGTTTGACGAGGTCTCAGTTTGAGAATAAGTCATTCTAGCAATCCATATTTTTAAACAAATAAAAGAGTCCAACCATCCTTCGCGAATGCCGAAAGCCCGTTTCGGGCCGGTGGCGACAGATGGCGACTTCACTGGGGAAGCTTCGAGAGTCAGTCCCATTTAGTGACAGATTATTTTTAACAAATAATAGTTAAAATTACTTTATTACCCCTCACTTGTATGATAACATGCTTTATTTATTTGGCTTTAATAACTGTTGTTTGTTTAATTTTCCGCAATTGTTTGAAATAAAAACTGCACACAAACCTTTGCACACAACAGTTCCCTCTATACCCGGGGGCATGAGTGGTAATCCATAGGGAGTGGATGTTAGTACGGCCGGTTGTCGAATGGGTCTATAGGTGCCCGTAGACCGTTGTCGGAAAGCATCACTCAAGGTGATAACCATGAACTCGAGTCCGACAGTGCGTTGGAGCTTTCCATCGGCTTACGACGAGAGGAATTGGGTCCCTATAATGGGGGCACCTTGGGGGCCTCAGACCGGTGAGAACAGTTAGAACCACCTTGAATATGCACTTTTCTGCAGGATACCCCTACCTCGTGATTCGCTTGTGACTGTTCGTGGATGAGTGAATTGTTTGTGTAAATGCTTATGTGCAATTGTTTGTGCATTAATAAATAACCTCGTGATAAGGTCTAAGAATAAATCCCCATGCATGAAAAATGCCATGACATGAGGGAAAAGACCATGTGTGAAAATATAATAAAAAGCGAGGAGCATGTACATCATTGCCAATAAGACCTCATGCATCCTCATCAATTATTCATTTTAGGATCACCAATACCCTCTCGATGTGAGTAAAAGGGACCCATGACTATTGAGATTCTCCGTTGGGGAGAGATCATAGGCTAGGGAGGGTGATAAACCTTCATCTTAAAAAGGCAGCGCCTTAAAGAAGGAGTCTTATCAAGCTCACATCGAGAGTGTATTCATACCATGAATAAACTAATTAGAATAAAACATTCATCTTAGAAAGTGGCTGGTCATCTCTCTGTCCTCACACGCGCGCAGAAAATCAAGAAAATGGAAGCATTGGAGGAGCAAAATAAGAAGCTCACAACCGAGCTTTCGCAGCTCAAAGAACAAATGGCGCAAATGATGGAGCTCATGCGTCATCATAATGTACATGGGTCTCACCACAGTGACCATGAGTCCCATCATCATGAGGAGGAGGAGCACGAGGAAGAACCTCCACGAGCTGTACCCCTTGGGGCGGGGATCATGATTAAAGAGCCCGAAGTTTCAAAGGAACAATTCCACGCCCTAGAGGATCGGCTAAGGGCTATGGAGGGGCATGACTTCGATATTAAAGATGCCGCCGACATGTGTTTAGTGAGGGACATCCAATTCCCTCCTAAATTTAAAGTGCCGGATTTCCCAAAGTACGTGGGATCGACTTGCCCTAAAAGTCATCTCACCATGTACTGTCGCAAAATGGCTGCATATGCCACAAATGAAAAGCTCTTGATCCATTGCTTCCAAGAGAGCTTAGCCGATACTGCGCTCAATTGGTATATGCAGCTAGATGGAAATCTAGTACATACATGGAGGCAGTTGGCCGACGCCTTTCTCAAGCGCTATAAATACAACATCGACCTAACACCCGATAGGTCAGATCTTCAAGCCTTGAGTAAGAAAAATGATGAATCTTTCAAGGCGTACGCCCAACGATGGAGGGAGTTGGCGGCACAGATAGAGCCCCCGCTGTCGGATAAGGAGACGGTGTCCTTATTCATCAACTCGTTGACTGGTCCCTATTACGATAAAATGATAGGGAACACAACGACACTCTTCTCGGACATCATCACCATTGGGGAGAGAGTGGAACAAGGACTCAAAAGTGGGAAGCTGGCTAAGCCTTCCCAATCATATGAAGCTAAGAAGACCTTCGGGAAGAAGAAAGAGGGAGGAGTCAATGCTATAACCATACCCTCGACTACTTTCACTTCGAAGTCGGGAAGATCGCAATTCACCCCTGTGAAGAAGTTTGATAAACTTCCGACCACTTATAGCGATCTCCTGCCGAAGCTAGTAGAAGCCAAACTTCTAGCTCATGTTCCACCAAGGAAGATCGACCCACCTTACCCCGATTGGTACAAGCCACAAGACAAATGTTTATACCATTCGGGGGCACCAGGGCATTCAACAGAGAACTGCCTAGCTCTCAAACACAAGGTCCAAAGCCTTATTGATGCTGGGTGGGTCACTTTCGATTCGACAGCGCCCGACGTGAGCAAGAACCCTCTGCCAAAGCAGGAGTAGAGAGAAGGGCAAGCCACGATAGGGCCCCTCCTTAATTTTCTTTTTGGGACTCATGATCAGTACCCGAGATCATGAGGACCTTTCATATAAATAAGGGTTTTGTACATTTTACATATATCAATAAAGAGGCATTTTTCACATATTACTCTCTCTTTTGTTCTTTTCTCTCTTTCCCCATTAACATTAATAATTCTAAACCTAAACAGAACCAATAAAATAATTATGTCTGTAATTGTTCGCTCTGACCGGGATCCGAAAGTTGAGGATAAATGGGTTGAGTTGGACAGTGATGAGGAGACCATTTCTCCGGATCTGCAAAGATTGCTAGATCAAGAAGCTCGTCAAGAGAAATTAGAGACTGTGAATTTGGGGCATGGCCGAGAGATATAAGAGGTCAACATTGGGACCCATATCAGTGATGAAATAAGGACACATGTTTCCGCTATGATTATAATAAAATCATTCTTCATTGCTTCTTTTCTTGCTTATAATAAAATTCTAAACCACATTATTTTTAACCCTGTTTGAATAAACATGAATGAGGTTAAAATCATCTTAATAATAATAAACCCGCATCATTTTTTATGTGGAAGTGTGTGTGACAACTTGGAGCACCTTCCCTTGGCCTCGACAAGTGCCATCATGGATAAAAATAAATCCTTTAAAATAAAAGAAGCTCGGCAGAAAACTCAAAAAGGGGACTGCGCAAAAATAAGAGCAAAAGACCCGCTAGGAATCCCACGAAAGGGTGACCTAGGCAAAAGTTAGGGTTACAAAAATAAACAAAAACAAAGGTCTGCTAAAACGCCACAAAAGGGTGTTTTAGGCAAAAAATAAGGACAATCAAAAAACAAAAGAAATCCATGATGGTCATGGTACCATGAACCGAATTCAAAAAGAAAGGTTCAAGGGAAGTTATCTAAAGTTGTCAAATCACAACGTCAATAACAAGATTTGATTAACTTCATGAATGTTTAAACAAACACGCCTAAACACTTAAGCCTACCATTGGCCATCCATTCTTACAAAAACCATTTTTGAAAAATAAATCCCCTCTAAAACACAAACTTCAGAACAAAAATATCTTTCCTTTCTTTTCTCTCTTGTCCCGAAAGATTTTAGAATAATCTAGTGGAAGCATGGAGAAATAAATCATCACTGAAAATGGATCTAATCTGAATAATAAAATGGGGGAAGAACTGTGCCAAGAATTCAAGATCCAACACCATAACTCTTCCCCATATCGGCCGAAGATGAATGGGGCAGTCGAGGCAACCAATAAGAACATCAAGAAAATAGTGCAAAAGATGGTTGTCTCATTTAAAGACTGGCACAAGATGTTACCCTTCGCTCCTCATGGCTATAGGACTTCAGTACATACATCTACAGGAGCTACTCCATTCTCCCTCGTTTATGGGATGGAGGCAGTTCTACCCATCGAAGTCGAGATACCTTCTCTAAGGGTAATCATGGAAACAAAACTTTCCGAGGTAAAATGGGTTCAAAGCCGATACGACCAGTTGAACCTTATCAAAAAGAAACGGCTGAACGCCATATGCCATGGTCAAGCCTATCAGAGGAAGATCAAAAAAGGCTTTTGACAAGAAAGTCCACCCTCGAGTCTACCATGAGGGAGAGTTGGTAATGAAGAAATTGCTACCAACTCAAAAGGACAAAATCGGAAAGTATGCCCCAAATCACGGAGGACCATACGTGGAAAAACGAGCCTTCTCAGGAGGAGCATTGATCCTCACAGACATGGATGGAAAAGAACTTCGATACCCAGTCAACGCTGACGAGGTAAAGAAGTACTATGCTTGAAGACGTTGCTTGCATAAGCCCGCTAGGATGAAAACCCGAAAAAGGGCATCCTAGGCAAAAGTTAGGGCAAAACCAAAAGCCCGCCAGTACAAGGGTACTAGGCAAAACAAAGGCAAAATTATCCCCGCTAGGATACGTCCTAGGCAAAAGTTAGGGGCAAAAGAATAAGATGTAAAAGCAAAGCAAGCAACGGTCACTTGAATCGAAAACCGAAAGGCGGTTCAAGTGATTATCTTCTAGAAGCAAGCGTCTTGCAGCATCTACGCTCCTGGCTCAGGCATCTCACCCGAAGCAATTAGGGGAATGTAAAGAGCAACAATTACAGATATAATTGTTAAGCCCAATGTATATAGCCTACCCTGGCCAGCCATTCTTCAGAAATTCCTTCTGTATATCTTTCTGTAAAAACACTTGTGAATATCAATAAAATATCTATTCATTTTCTCTTCTCTCTTGACCATGTGATTATGCCTCTAAAATTGGTATTTCTAAAAAATTGTATGAAATTCCTTAATAATCGGTCAATAAAGAAAATTGGAGGGGTTCCTATAAAATCCATAATCTCCTGCATAAAAGGCTCACAAAAATATTCCCTCACGTCGATGACAGAAATTCCTCCAAGAAAAGGGGGATAGGGAGAGCCATTCATTTTTCTAAAAACATTAAATAATAAAACTTGCATTTGTGCATCACACACATTAGTTGCACATTCAAAGACCTTATCATGAGGCAATTGCATAAAATAGAAGATAGGAAAAATTGCTTGTGTATGGCAGCGGTCAACAGAAAAAGCCGCAAATCAACAGAAAAGGCAAAAATACAGAAAAAGCCAAAAAAATGACAAAAAAGGCAAAAAATACAGAAAAAGCCAAAAACGACAAAAAAGGCAAAAGATTTAGAAAATCGATCACCTCGTACAGAATAACTGAGCCTGGAGAGGCTTGCCGAAACAATACTCATGCAGAATAACTGAGCCTGGAGAGGCTTGCCGAAACAATACTCCCACAGAATAACTGAGCCTGGAGAGGCTTGCCGAAATAATACTCCCACAGAATAATTGAGCCTGGAGAGGCTTGCTGAAAAAATACTCCCACAAAATAATTAAGCCTGGAGAGGCTTGCCGAAATAATACTCTCCAAAAGACGTCTCAGCTCGCATTCTCGGGCTGAACAAAAAACAATACTCATGCAGAATAACTGAGCCTGGAGAGGCTTGCCGAAACAATACTCCTACAGAATAACTGAGCCTGGAGAGGCTTGCCGAAATAATACTCTCTCAGAATAACTGAGCCTGGAGAGGCTCGCCGAAATAATACTCCCCAGAGATATCTCAGCTTCCACTCACGGGCCAAATTCCCCAGTGAAAGCTATCAAAGCGAGATCAGCAAAATTCCCCAACGGAAGCATGATCCAAACAAAATATCCAAGTCAAAGGACTTAGACTTCCTCAGTGGAAGATAGCTTTCCAACTCAAACGAAGAGTGAAGCTAAGCCTGAAGAGGCTTTCTAAATAATACTCTGGGATACATAAGAACTTCAAATCCCCAGTCGCCTACACAGAGGCATTCCTACAAAAAGCAAAAATCCAAAAGATCAATAACAATTCCCCAAGCGGAATCTGGCTTTTCAGCCAAACATCAAGCGTCAAGATGATCTGCCTAACAGAAGAGGCTAATCACAATCAATGACAAAATCCCCCAGCGGATAATAGCCTACACAGAGGCGACAAAAATCAAAAAAAACCCAAAAGAGATACCCGAATAAGGATAACCGGGATACTCCACAACGTCGAAAGGACGACAGCCAAACATAAGGCATCGCTCAACTCAGAGAGAGAGCATCTGTGTCTACACCTCAAGGAGTCAGAAATTCTCCATGGGTACCAACTAAGCAATGCAAGTTGGGGCACAAAAACCTATGAATGACTGCACATCCCCTAGACGGATCCCTGCGTTATCCAGCCCTCAGTGGCATCAAAATCAAAAACAACTGTCAAAGCAGCATAGTGGACTGTGGAGACAAAAAATCATCTCAGATCCCTGGAGAGGGTAAACTCGCATTGCCGAAGTGATCAGAAGACACGGACGCAGACCCTGGAGAGGGCAAACTCAGTTGCCTAGGTCGTCAGAGACAAAGCAAAGTCTGGAGAGACGGTACTCAAAGAAAGTCTGGAGAGACGGTACTCAAAGAAAGTCTGGAGAGACGGTACTCAAACAAAGTCTGGAGAGACGGTACTCAAACAAAGTCTGGAGAGACGATACTCAAAGTCTGGAGAGACGGTACTCAAAGAAAGTCTGGAGAGACGGTACTCAAAGAAAGTCTGGAGAGACGGTACTCAAAGAAAGTCTGGAGAGACGATACTCAAAGTCTGGAGAGACGATACTCAAAGTCTGGAGAGACGGTACTCAAAGTCTGGAGAGACGGTACTCAAAGTCTGGAGAGACGGTACTCAAACAAAGTCTGGAGAGACGGTACTCAAACAAAGTCTGGAGAGACCGTACTCAAACAAAGTCTGGAGAGACAGTACTCAAAGAAAGTCTGGAGAGACGGTACTCAAAGAAAGTCTGGAGAGACGGTACTCAAGGTCTGGAGAGACAGTACTCAAAGTCTGGAGAGACGGTACTCAAGGTCTGGAGAGACAGTACTCAACCATCAGCGTCGTCAGAGGCACGTTGGTGTTCAACTTCCAGCTCGGGCATCGAGTGAAGTTGACCCTGGAGAGGGTAAACTTAGCTACCGAGGTTGTCAGAAGCGCCGAGGTATGCAACAACCTGGAGAGGCTACTCAACAATTTTCCACCGGAAGACGCTACAAGTCAGAAGGTTGGCACATCACCCGGACAATTGGGTCAACTCCTTTACTTGTCAGCCGGTACACCAAAAGGCCGTCCGACTAAGTAAAGGGGGGGCAGCTGTAGACCCCTAAAATTGTCCGGGTCGGAAATAAGACTCGAAGACTCTCGAAGATCAAAGGAAAGTCAGCCAAAGGGACTCTTAGAAGACTGTGGGATGACAATCTGTAGGTTTAGAGGTCTTAGAGTAGCAAAAAATAAGAAAGTGGAGGGAATGAAGCCCAATACGGCCTCTCAAAGGTTCAGTACGGCCGTATTGAACATTTTAAACTACAATACGGCCGCACTGAACTCAATACGGCCGTATTGAAGTTTCTGAACTTCAATACGGCTGCACTGAACTCAATACGGCTGCACTGAACTTCAATACGGCTGCACTGAACTTCAATACGGCCGTATTGAGGTTTTTGAACTTCAATACGGCCGTATTGAATTCAATACGGCCGTATTGTAGTTCAAAACTTCAATACGGACCGTATTGACCCCCAGAGGCCGTATTGCGCCTCATCCCTATAAATATGGCGTCATTTCAACGTCATTCCACACTTTCACACTGAGTTTTAACCCTCTTCTTGAGTATTCTGGGTTTTTTTGAGCAGTGCTCTGCCTAGAAATCACTCGGAGAGTTGATCCGACGAAGTTCTTGAGTCACGAGCCATTTGCTTGAGTCTCGAACCTAGTCGAAGGGAAATCCTCCGGATTTCCATAGTTAAAATTTTATAGGAGGGAGCGAGCGGTCTTGTAGAGGGAGGGAACGCCAAAACGCTTCCCAATTTCTGTCAAGATATATAAGAAAGCACGCTTCAAAGGTTTATCTCTTTAAAGTCCCTTCTTTTACCGCTTTCTGTGTGTACATATTTAAACTGTCATCATGTAGATAGTTAATTTATAATTGCTTAGAATAAATAGGGGTAATTTAGTAATTTTGCACTATTATTTTTAAATAATCTGTCATAGGGAACCCGAAAGGGGCGCTGTGGGGTGCTAACACCTTCCCCACGCGTAACCGACTCCCTTACCCGACTCTGGTTGTAATGGCCGAAGTCGATTTTTGAATCGATTGCCTTAAACCTCTTTTTCCAATGTTTTAAGTAAAACATTGGTGGCGACTCCATGAACCCTTCCTTTTTATGAAAACCGCTAATCCATGGAGGGTCCCGCTTGGGATTAACATGGATTGGTGAGCCTTTTAATAAAATTGCTCGTTTGACGAGGTCTCAGTTTGAGAATAAGTCATTCTAGAAATCCATATTTTTAAACAAATAAAAGAGTCCAACCATCCTTCGCGAATGCCGAAAGCCCGTTTCGGGCCGGTGGCGACAATTGTCAACAAGCTTTTGATAAGATCAAACAGTGCTTGGCCAATCCACCAGTATTGGTGCCGCCTGTCGGGGGAAGACCATTGATCCTCTATCTAACTGTGCTCGATGAGTCCATGGGAGTTGTGCTAGGACAACAGGACGAAACTGGAAAGAAAGAACGAGCCATCTACTACTTGAGCAAGAAATTTCTCGATTATGAAACCCGCTACACGCCATTAGAAAAGACATGCTGCGCGTTAGCGTGGGCAACACAACGGCTCAGGCAGTATATGATAAGGCATACTACTTGGTTGGTTTCCAAAATGGATCCAATCAAGTACGTGTTCGACAAACCAATAATCACTGGGAAGATTGCCCGATGGCAAGTACAGTTATCAGAATTTGACATAATACATGTCACACAAAAGGCCATCAAGGGCAGCACCCTAGCTGATTACCTAGCACATGGGCCGACCAACGACTACCAATCCCTTCAGGATGATTTCCCCGATGAGCATATAATGCATCTACAACATGAAGAGCTTAAAGATGATGCATGGACCATGTATTTTGATGGAGCCTCCAACATGCTTGGACGAGGGATTGGCACAGTGCTAATCTCTCCACAAGGAAAACACATTCCCATAACGGCAAGACTCAACTTCGATTGTACAAACAATATGGCAGAATACGAGGCTTGCGCGTTGGGAATCCAAGCAGCCATCAACAATGGTATCCTAAAGCTCAAAGTGTTTGGTGATTCGGCCCTAGTCATCTACCAATTACGAGGTGAATGGGAAGTCCGAAATCCCAAATTGATACCATATGTTGAGCACATCAAAGATTTGACACAACTCTTCCAAAGTGTCGTCTTTGAATACATTCCAAGGGAGGAAAATCAGTTTGCCGACGCTCTTGCTACACTATCATCAATGTTCGCCTTGGATAATGAGCATGAAATGCCCATCATCAATATCCGGAGACATGATAAGCAAGCGTTTTGCCTTCTGATAGATGAAGTAGTTGATGATCATCCATGGTTCCATGACATCAAGCAATATTTGACAAAAGGGGAATATCCTGATATGGCCAGTGATAATGATAAGAAGCATATCCGAAGAAGGGCCATGGGATTTTTGCTAGTCGGCGAAACCCTCTACAAGAAAAATTATGACTCGGTCTTGTTGAGATGTGTAGACCAAGTCGAAGCTCAAAACATGATTAAAGAAGTTCATGAGGGGGTTTTCGGTACCCACATTCCCGGGCCCGCAATGGCTAAAAAGATCCTCAGGGCGGGATATTATTGGTCGACCATGGAAAAGGATTGTTACCAATATGTGCGAAAATGCCATAAATGTCAAGCATACGCCGACAATATTCATATCCCACCAACCCCACTCAACGTATTGGCTTCGCCTTGGCCATTCTCAATGTGGGGCATGGATGTTATTGGACCCATTGAGCCGAAAGCATCCAACGGGCACAGATTCATTCTTGTGGCCATTGACTATTTCACCAAATGGGTAGAAGCGGCATCGTATGCTCATGTGACCCGAAAGGTGGTAACATCCTTCATCAAAAAGAATATGATATGCAGATACGGTATTCCTGATAAGATCATCACTGATAATGGATCCAATTTGAATAACAAAATGGTGGGAGAACTGTGCCAAGAATTCAAGATCCAACACCACAACTCTTCCCCATATCGGCCAAAGATGAATGGGGCAGTCGAGGCAGCCAATAAAAACATCAAGAAAATAGTGCAAAAGATGGTTGTCTCATTTAAAGATTGGCACGAGATGTTACCCTTCGCTCTCCATGGTTATAGGACTTCCGTACGCACATCTACCGGAGCTACTCCATTCTCCCTTGTCTATGGGATGGAGGCAGTTCTACCCGTCGAAGTCGAAATACCCTCTCTGAGGGTAATCATGGAAGCAAAACTGATGGAATCATGCCTAGAAAGGCAAGAGGTGACATATTGAAGGAGCCAAGAGGAGTTGGCTAGATATGAAGGTTTGGGCCAGTCAGGGCCCAATGGGCCTGATGGGCCTGGGAAGGCCCAAGTTGAACTTTTCATGGGCCATATTTTGTTATAGCTATTTTCATATGTTTTGTATACATCATGTTAGTATAGGTATCATATATTTTGGTCTTGTATTTTGGACCACATAGAGTAGCATTTTAGGTTTTAGGCTTGTTGGGCCTAGTTTTGGGCTTCATGGGCCTTTGGGCTTTTGGTACCCAATATTGGGCTCATTTTCATTCTTGTAATTTTTTCTTTCCATTGTATTTGTTTGACCATTGTATTTAGGTCATTAGATTAGGAATATACAAGAATTACTTAAATAGGTAAAATAGGTTAAACTAGGTTTAATTTGGAAGTCATTTAAGTTACATTTGAGTCACATGTTTAGCACCATGGGTGGCTGAACATGTGCCACTCAAATTAACCCTAAATAACTCTCAAATCAAACCTAAATGCATCTAGGCACCTAAATTTTCGGACTAGCACATGGGAGCCAAAATTTGAATTCAAATTTCAAGTTTGAATTCAAATTTTGGGCGCCACATGTAGCCTTGGATTTAGGCGCCCAAAGTTGCACACTTGGAACCCTACTTAAGTGATTCTTCCACTCTTTGTATTCACTTTTGAGAATAATGAAATTTGAGAGCTTATTCAGCCAAATTTCGTTCAAGAGTCACCATGAGAGAAAGCTTCACCTTAGGAACCCTTCTAGGATTTCCTCCTCTTTGAAGTGAGCTTTCCCTTGCACCTTAAGCTTGGATGCTTCCATCCAAGGCTTAAGCCTTCTTCCTATCCGAGAATCTCCTCCATCTAGTGTTCATCACGTTGGTTTCTATTTCCTTGAAGAAGATCCATGCATAAGGAGAGCTAAGGAGAAGAACATTCATCACTCCTCCTTACCATTTCCATCATTTTTGGTATCAAGAGCAAGGTTCTTCAAGGAGATAAGTGCTTCATCTTTTTGTGTCCGAATTTGTGTTCAATATGTTCTTCTTGTCTTGTTTAAGTTTCGTTGTGGATCTATATGTTTTGAATCCTCTTGTGTTCCATAGATCCATTGGTTGATTGTTTTTGAGTTTCTTTCACAATCAACATGAATTAGGACCTTTTTGCTTGTGCTTATATTTTGTTTTCTTTGAGTCTCTCCATTCTTGTATGTGTCCGTGATTGGACCTCATGCATTGCATTTAGATTTTTGGTTTTTAATCTTGTTTTGTCTTAGAGTTTGTGTGTAGTCCTTATATGTCATAAAATTCCTTGAATAGCATGTTGATCTAATTTTTGTTTTGAGTTCATTGTTCATTAATTTTGCTCTCGGTCATTGTTCATATGTGCCTACCTATATGTGCTTTTTCTTTTACCTTATTGTGTTCATGATTTGCTATTAGTCCTAGCAAGTTTCCTTAGAGTTAGGTTTCCATTGTGTTCTTAAAGTTTTCAAATCACTTTCCATTGAAAAAATCTTACAAAAACATTTATGATTCAAAATTTCAAGTACTTCTAGTGCATTATCTTTGGATTCAAGTTTTTAAAAAAAATATATATACATTAAGGCTGGAAAAACAGAGTTAAAACAGAGCCTAAAGTGTTCAAAAGATCAAAAGAAAAGAGTTCATAAAGAAGCCAAATCAAAACCTAAAGATTAGTGCACTAGTTTCTCAAGTTTACTTGAATTTTGACCTAATTTTTGGCTAACTTGTAGTCTCGGTTTCTATAGCTTGGAATCATAGAAAAATTTGAAACAAAAGGCAAATATACTCTCTAGACTCTTAACTTGAAACTGGAAAAAGAAATAATAAAAAAAAAATAGAGAAAGCAAATTAAAAGGAAAAAGCCGAGAGGTGTACATTGGTGAAAAACCTACTTGATTCCTTGTTATTGTTTTGACTACTATTTTTGCTATACTTATCCAATTGCTTTCAAATTTTTTTTGTTTTGTTCATCTACTCTAGTACCTATCTAGGAACATTACTAACTGAGTGCTAGCTTTATTTGGAGTCTTATTTTCCAGTTTTACTTGTTGAACCTCTTTGAGTCTTGTCATATATACATATTACTCTTAACTTTTGGTATAAGCTTTTCAAATTGTGCTTCTATTGCTTGTCTAGTTTTCTTTCAATAATTTCCCTGTGCTGGAAGTGGCCTCAAATCCTTGCTCAAGGATCAAGCATTGCTCAACAAAGAGTAGGAAAAGTTTGGACACTAAGACCTAAAAATTTGACCTAAATTAGTGACCAAAACTTTTCCTAAACTTCCTTCACTTGAGTGACCATTCCTTTCACCTTGTGAGGCAGCCACCATTAACCTCTTTTGTTGTGATTCTTTGCAGGTCCAGGAGCATCAAATTTGAAGGATTAGTGGCGGATTAAGACACTTAAACAAGTGTTAGAAAAGTTGAACACAAAAACCGTCACTAATTGGTCACCAAAACCGCCATTTATTGCTTTCTAGGCTAGTTTAAATTTTGCAATCTCACTTGTATTTTAAAATCAATTTGTAAAGCTTGGAGGGAGTATTAAGAAGCTGGTCAGGTATATCTAACTCCTTGTTAGCATTCTCACGTGTAGTACTAGTGGAAGTGGCTTGAAAATTTCATATGTTTCAAGCTTCCACCTAGGGCAAACCGACTAGTTGATTTATCCTTGCTTCCTTCAAGTGTTTGAACTTTAATTGTGTTTACTTAGTTGCTTAAATTCGTCTAGACTTGTGTAGATTTACTTGCTCACGTTTAGTTTAGTCTCAAAAACAAACAAATTGTGAAAAAGCATTCAAAAAATTTTGTGAAAATTTTTGGGAATCAAAGATACCACAAAGGAGTTTAGTGATTTCCACTTGAAAAGGCTTGGTTATTAAGTGGCTCTTAGTAGCTCACCTCCCTTGATAGTGCAATTTGTACACTTAGACTTCCAAGTGCTATTTTTGTTCCTAGAAAAGTCCAAAAATATTTTCTTTTTGCATAGCATATATAAAAAAAAATCTTTTGTTTAATCATGAGAAAATATTTCTCAAGTGGTAGTGAATTAAGCTCTCCAAAAGGTTTTTCACATTCTAGTCAAAGGCTTAAATCACTAACACCTTGGACAAAGCAAGAAGCTTTAAAAAAAGAAAAAGAAAAACTTGAAAAAAAAGCACAAATTGCAATTTTAGAGAAAGAAATTCACATTATTAAACAAAAGAGAGAAAAACTTTTAGCAAAAGAAAAATTGAGAAAAACAAGAGAAAAAGAAAGAAAAAAGGCATTGCTCTTAGGGAAGAGTAAGGAGGAAAATAATTCCTCTAAAGGACTTGTGAGTGAAGAGAGTTGTTCTACCACTAAAAATCATTTAGAAAATACTCTCTTCATAAATAAAGACCTTAACTCTTACTCTAATCTTACCACTAGTCATGAAGTAGAGATTCAAGAACAAATCATTCTAAAAAAAAATGAATCTCAACTTCAAGATGTAGTGAAGAAGGAGTGGACTACATTTAGTTCTACTTCTTGTGCTACTTCCTTGGAGGTGCCCAAGGAAGATAGCCTTCCTCTCTTTAGGAATCCTTCTACCATAATTGTTCTAATAAAGCACCCAAATTTTGGAATATATTGTTTGATAGATACATCTTGTCATATTTCATATTCTATTTTTGATCTTATGGGAAGTTCATCTTTATTTGAACTTATTTTGCACCCTTCCCTACAAGACAAAAATAGTTTATATGAGTTTTCAAGATTTTTCAAGACATTTTATCTACCAAACAATATGATTCAAAATTGTTTAGGACGTTTTCTAGTATTCTTTTCTTTATATTTTAGGAAAAGCCTAGGCTACCATTTAAGGTATTTTAGGCAAGATATTGTAGTGTTTAAAAATCATTCTTTTCATTGTCTTAGTCATAGTGTTATTACATTCTTAGGTTTTACTTCTAGGTTATGCTTAGGAGAGGAGCCTATTTCTACTTTTAGGGAGTCTAATTTTGATAGTTTATTTTTTCTTAGGCTAGATATAAGGACTCCTCTTAGGATCCATAATCCATTTTCTCATCATAAACATGTCACCTCTTATACATGGTTTGTTGTGTATGTAGGTGATGTTTCTTATTCCATGCATCCTCGTGATTTGAGGACAAATCCTTTTCAAGAGGGAGGGGATGATGGAATCATGCCTAGAAAGGCAAGAGGTGACATATTGAAGGAGCCAAGAGGAGTTGGCTAGATATGAAGGTTTGGGCCAGTCAGGGCCCAATGGGCCTGATGGGCCTGGGAAGGCCCAAGTTGAACTTTTCATGGGCCATATTTTGTTATAGCTATTTTCATATGTTTTGTATACATCATGTTAGTATAGGTATCATATATTTTGGTCTTGTATTTTGGACCACATAGAGTAGCATTTTAGGTTTTAGGCTTGTTGGGCCTAGTTTTGGGCTTCATGGGCCTTTGGGCTTTTGGTACCCAATATTGGGCTCATTTTCATTCTTGTAATTTTTTCTTTCCATTGTATTTGTTTGACCATTGTATTTAGGTCATTAGATTAGGAATATACAAGAATTACTTAAATAGGTAAAATAGGTTAAACTAGGTTTAATTTGGAAGTCATTTAAGTTACATTTGAGTCACATGTTTAGCACCATGGGTGGCTGAACATGTGCCACTCAAATTAACCCTAAATAACTCTCAAATCAAACCTAAATGCATCTAGGCACCTAAATTTTCGGACTAGCACATGGGAGCCAAAATTTGAATTCAAATTTCAAGTTTGAATTCAAATTTTGGGCGCCACATGTAGCCTTGGATTTAGGCGCCCAAAGTTGCACACTTGGAACCCTACTTAAGTGATTCTTCCACTCTTTGTATTCACTTTTGAGAATAATGAAATTTGAGAGCTTATTCAGCCAAATTTCGTTCAAGAGTCACCATGAGAGAAAGCTTCACCTTAGGAACCCTTCTAGGATTTCCTCCTCTTTGAAGTGAGCTTTCCCTTGCACCTTAAGCTTGGATGCTTCCATCCAAGGCTTAAGCCTTCTTCCTATCCGAGAATCTCCTCCATCTAGTGTTCATCACGTTGGTTTCTATTTCCTTGAAGAAGATCCATGCATAAGGAGAGCTAAGGAGAAGAACATTCATCACTCCTCCTTACCATTTCCATCAAAAACTTTCCGAAGCAGAATGGGTTCAAAGCCGGTATGACCAGTTAAACCTTATTGAAGAAAAACGGCTGAACGCCATATGCCATGGTCAAGCCTATCAGAGAAAGATCAAAAAGGCTTTTGACAAGAAAGTCCACCCTCGAGTCTATCATGAGGGAGAACTGGTAATGAAGAAGTTGCTACCAGCTCAAAAGGACAAAATCGGAAAGTGGGCCCCAAATTACGAAGGACCATATGTGGTGAGGCGAGCCTTCTCAGGAGGAGCACTGATCCTCACGGACATGGATGGAGAAGAACTTCGATACCCAGTCAACGCTGACGTGGTAAAGAAGTACTACGCTTGAAGACGTTGCTTGCACAGGCCCGCTAGGATGAAAACCCGAAAAGGGCGTCCTAGGCAAAAGTTAGGGCAAAATAAAAAGCCCGCCAGTACAAGGGTACTAGGCAAAACAAAGGCAAAATCACCCCCGCTAGGATACGTCCTAGGCAAAAGTTAGGGGCAAAAGAATAAGACATAAAAATAAAGCAAGCAACGATCACTTGAATCGAAAACCGAAAGGCGATTCATGTGATTATCTTCTAGAAGCAAGCGTCTTGCAGTGTCTACACTCCTGACTCAGGCATATCACCCGAAACAACTAGGAGAACGTACGGAGCAACAATTACAGATATAATTGTTAAGCCCAATGTAAATAGCCTACCCAGGCCAGCCATTCTTCAGAAATTTCCTTCTGTATATCTTTCTGTAAAAACACTTGTGAATATTAATAAAATATCTATTCATTTCTTTTCTCTCTTGACCATGTGATTATGCCTCTAAATTGGTATTTCTAAAAAATTGTATGAAATTCCTTAATAATCGGTCAATAAAAGAAAATGGGAGGGGTTCCTATAAAATCCGTAATCTCCTGCGTAAAAAGGCTCACAAAAATATTCCCTCACGTCAATGACAGAAGTTCCTCCAAGAAGAGGAGGATAGGGAGAGCCATTCATTTTTTCTGAAAATATTAACAAAATAATAAAACTTACATTCCGTGCATCACACACATATTAGTTGCATATTCAAAGACCTTATCATAAGGTAATTGCATAAAATAAAAATTGCTTGTGTATGACAACAGCCAACAAAAAAGGCAAAAACACATAAGGCAAAATACAGAAAATCCAACAAATTATACAGAATAATTGAGCCTGGAGAGGCTTGCTGAAATAATACTCCCACAGAATAATTAAGCCTGGAGAGGCTTGCCGAAATAATACTCTCCAAAAGACGTTTCAGCTCGCATTCTCGGGCTGAACAAAAAACCAATTCATCATACAGAATAATTGAGCCTGGAGAGGCTTGCCGAAATAATACTCCCACAGAATAACTGAGCCTGGAGAGGCTTGCCGAAATAATACTCCCCAGAGATATTTTAGCTTTCACCCTTGGACCAAATTTCCCAGTGAAAGCTATCAAGGCCAGATCATCGAAATTCCCCAACGGAAGCATGATCCAAACAAAATATCCAAGTCAAAGGACTTAAACTTCTTTAGTGGAAGATAGCTTTCCAACTCAAACAAAGAGTGAAGCTAAGCCTGAAGAGGCTTTCTAAATAATACTCTGGGATACATAAGATCCCCAAATCCCCAGTCGCCTACTCAAGAGGCACCCTTACAAAAGGAGAAAAATAAAAAAATAAATATTCCCCAAGCGGAATTCGGCATCTAGCCAAACCACTAAACATCAAGATGATTTGCCTAACAGAAGAAGTCAATCAAAAATCAACATCCAGAATCCCCAGCGGATAACAGCCTACACAGAGGCAGCAAAAATCAGAAAATCCAAAAGAGTCACCTGAATAAGGATAACCGGGATACTCCACAACGTCGAAAGGACGACAGCCAATCATAAGGCACCGCTCACATCAGAAAGAGCATCTTTGTGTCTGCACCCCCAAGGAATCAGAAATTCCCCAATGGGCACCAACTACGCAATGGAAAGTTGGGACGCAAGAACCTATGAGTAACTGCACATCCCCTAGACGGATCCCTGCGTTATCCAGCCCTCAGTGGCACAAAAATCAAAAAACAATCGTCGAAACAGCATCGTGGACTGTGGAGACAAAATCATCACAAATCCCTGGAGAGGGCAAACTCATGCTACCCAGATGTCCAGAGCACCGAGGTATGCACAGAGCCTGGAGAGGCAATACTTAGCTACCCAGATGTCCAGAGCACCGAGGTATGCATAAGCCTGGAGAGGCAATACTCAGCTACCCCGAGGTTGTCAGGAACACGGAGGTATGCAACTACCCCGAGGTTGTCAAGAACACGGAGGTATAGCCTGGAGAGGCGGTACTCAGCTACCCCGAGGTTGTCAAGAACACGGAGGTATCCAACTACCCCTTCCTTTTTATGAAAACCGCTAATCCATGGAGGGTCCCGCTTGGGATTAACATGGATTGGTGAGCCTTTTAATAAAATTGCTCGTTTGACAAGGTCTCAGTTTGAGAATAAGTCATTCTAGCAATCCATATTTTTAAAACAAATAAAAGAGTCCAACCATCCTTCGCGAATGCCGAAAGCCCGTTTCGGGCCGGTGGCGACAATAGGGCTTGGTTATTAAGTGATTCTTTGTAGTCCACCTCCCCTTGAAAGTTCACTTTGTACACTTAGGCCTTTTCCTACCTATCTTGCACCTTGAAAACCTTTTTTTGTGAAAACCTTTTTATCACTCACTCTTTGTGAAAACCATTTCAAACCCTTTTTGAAAACAACTTTGTGAAAACCTTTTTGGATCAAAGATGAGTGATCATTCTAGTGTCCATGGTCATAATTCTCGTAGTACTAGGTCTGGTGTTAGGGATGAACTTAGGGAATTGAAAGAGTACCTAAGAAAAAAAGAAGAGGAAAATATAAAAAGAGAGGAAGAATTGAGAAGAAAAGAAAAAGAGTTTGAAAGAAATAATGAAGAAATAAAAAGATTGCTTGAAAGACTAGTTGTGGGAGGAGAGGCTAGTGGTTCAAAACCAAGAGTCACTTCTCCTCAACCCTCAAGAGGAAAGGGGCATATGTATGCAAGTGTTCATGAGGAGGAAGGGCATCACACCCAACCTCTAAGTGATACCTTCATTAGTAGCCATCACAATGATGGTTACTAAAGACCCCCAAGGCATCATAGACATAGGGAGTCTTCCAATAGGGAACCCCACATCCCTCTTCCCCCATTCCATGGCAAAGACAATGTGGAAACTTATTTGGATTGGGAAATGAAAGTAGAACAACTATTTTCTTGCCATGGAGTGAGTGAAGAGAGAAAGGTTTCTTTGGCAACTCTTAGCTTCCAAGGTCATGCCATGTATTGGTGGACCTCCTTAGAAAAAGAAAGAAGAATAAACCATGAGCCTCCAATTCAATATTGGAATGAGCTCCGTAGTGCCTTGAGAAGGAGGCATATTCCTCCATACTATGACCGTGAGCTTATGGATAAGCTACAAAGATTGAAACAAGGGTCATCTAGTGTGGAAGAATATAGGCAATCTATGGAGTTACTCATGATGAGGGCTGGGATAAGGGAAGAAGAGAGGACCACCATCTCAAGATTCCAAAGTGGTCTTAACCTTGAAATAAGGGACAAAGTTGAGCTCTTACCATATAGAGATTTGAATGAGCTTGTTCAACTTTGTTCTAGAGTGGAGCACCAACTTAAAAGAAAAACTTTTAGAAAAGACTCCACTCCATCTTATTCCAAGAGTTTTAAGAAGGAGGGCCCCTCTTCCAATCCTTTTCCTAAAGAAAAACAAAAAGAAACCTCTCAAAAGACATCTTCCAAAGACACTAAGACAAGTGACATCAAGTGCTTTAAGTGCCTTGGTCGAGGGCACATTGCCTCTCAATGCCCAACAAAGAAAATCATGATTTTAAAGGGCCAAGACCACTATAGTAGCCTTGATGAAACTTCTTCTTCTTCTTCAAGTGATGAAGAAGAAAACTTAGAGTCCGAGGAAGAAATTTACCCTTGTGAAGGAGACTTGTTAATGGTTAGAAGGCTTCTTGGAAACCAATCTAGTAACCTAGACCAATCCCAAAGAGAGAACTTGTTTCATACAAGGTGCAAAGTTTTAGAAAACACTTGTTCTCTCATTGTGGATAGTGGATCTAGTTGCAATTGTTGTAGCACTAGATTAGTGGATAAGCTACCCTTAACTACTATACCTCACCCAAAACCTTACAAATTACAATGGATCAATGAAGAGGGAGGTATTGTAGTTAATCAACAAGTAAATATACCTATCTCCATTGGCAAATACCAAGATGAAGTTTTATGTGATATAGTGCCATTGGATGTTCGTCATATTTTACTTGGAAGGCCTTGGCAATTTGACAAAAAAACTATTCATGATGGCCTAACCAACAAAATAAGTTTTCATCACTTAGGTAAAAGGATTGTGTTGTGTCCTCTATCACCCTCTCAAGTGTGTGAGGACCAACTCAAAATGAAGGAAAAAAGAGAGGGAGAAGAAAAAAAAAGTAGAAAACCAAAGAAAGAAAAAAAAGACCTTTCCCTTAAAAATAAAGAAGGGGAAGAAGAGGTACCAAGTTTAGAGGCAAGTGTCCCCTCTAAAGAAGTTGTTCATAAAAGTGTTTTATCCCTTAAAAATGATATCAAAAACACACTTTTGATTGAACAACCTTTGTACCTTCTCTATTTCAAAGAGGCACTTGCTGCCACTAGTCATGAGCTTGAGTCTCTACCTCTTGAGGTTCAAAAACTTTTAAAAGAGTTTGATGATCTATTTCCTCAAGAAGTTCCAAGTGGACTTCCACCTTTAAGAGGAATAGAACATCAAATAGACCTCATACCGGGTTCTAGTCTTCCTAATAGGCCCGCCTATAGGACTAACCCACAAGAAACCAAAGAGATAGAAGCTCAAGTTGATGACTTGTTGAAGAAGGGTTGGGTTCAAAAAAGCCTTAGCCCTTGTGCCGTCCCCGTTCTCTTGGTGCCTAAGAAAGATGGCAAATGGAGGATGTGCACTGATTGTAGAGCCATCAATAACATAACAATAAAATATAGGCACCCAATCCCTAGGCTAGATGATATGTTAGATGAATTACATGCGGCCATCATCTTTTCCAAAATTGACCTTAAAAGTGGTTATCACCAAATTCGAATCAAAGAAGGTGATGAATGGAAAACCGCTTTTAAGACCAAATTTGGTTTATATGAGTGGTTAGTGATGCCTTTTGGCCTCACTAATGCCCCTAGTACTTTGATGCGCCTAATGAATCATATTCTTAGGGATTGCATAGGAAAATTTGTGGTTGTCTACTTTGATGACATCCTTGTGTATAGTAAGACCTTAGATGAACATCTTGGACATCTAAGGCAAGTCCTAATAATTCTTAGAGTCAACCACCTCTATGCCAACCTTGAAAAATGTACTTTTTGTCAAGAGCAAGTTAAATTTTTGGGCTTCATTGTTGGCAAAGAGGGAGTACAAGTTGACTCCGAGAAAATAAAGGCTATCCAAGAATGGCCCACCCCAAAAAGTGTTGGAGAAGTTAGAAGTTTTCATGGCTTAGCTATCTTCTATAGAAGGTTTGTAAAAGACTTCTCCACACTTGCATCCCCTCTTAACGAGCTTGTTAAGAAGGATGTGCCCTTCCTTTGGGGTGAAGCCCAAGAAAAAGCATTTAAAAACCTAAAAGAGAAACTCACCAATGCACCCATTCTAGCTCTACCAAATTTTGATCAAACCTTTGAGCTAGAATGTGATGCATCCGGTTTGGGCATAGGTGTTGTGTTACTTCAAGGAGGTCACCCCATTGCTTACTTTAGTGAAAAACTTCATGGGGCCACCTTGAATTATCCCACCTATGACAAGGAACTCTATGCCCTCCTAAGAGCTCTCCAAGTTTGGGAGCACTACTTGGTGACTAAAGAATTTGTTATTCACACCGACCATGAGTCACTCAAGTATCTTAGAGGGCAAGGGAAGTTGAATAAAAGGCATGCAAAGTGGGTGGAATATCTTGAACAATTCCCCTACATCATCAAATATAAGAAGGGAAAGAGCAATGTGGTAGCCGATGCTCTTTCAAGGAGGCACACCTTGCTCTCCACCTTAGGAACACAAATACTTGGCTTTGATGATGTAAAGGAATTGTATGAGCTTGATTTAGACTTCCAAGCCACTTATGCCAAATGTCTCCAAAAGCCTTTTGATGGATTCTATCTTCTTGAGGGGTATCTTTTTAGAATGGGCAAACTTTGCATACCCCAAGGATCCATTAGAAAAATTTTGGTCAAAGAGAGTCATGAAGGGGGTCTCATGGGCCATTTTGGGGTTGATAAAACCCTAAGTTTCTTGAAAGCCAAATTTTATTGGCCCCACATGAGAATAGATGTCCAAAGGCATTGCTCCAAATGCATTACTTGTTTAAAAGCTAAATCAAGAGTAATGCCTCATGGACTCTATACCCCCCTTCCTATAGCTAGCTCCCCTTGGGTAGATATTAGCATAGACTTTGTGCTTGGGCTTCCAAGGACTCAAAGGGGATTTGACTCCATCTTTGTGGTAGTGGACCGTTTTAGCAAAATGGCTCATTTTATACCATGCCACAAAGTGGATGATGCTAGCTATATAGCTAAACTTTTCTTTAGGGAAGTGGTCCGTTTGCATGGTCTACCCAAAACAATTGTGTCTGATAGGGATGCTAAGTTCCTTAGTCATTTTTGGAAAGTTTTATGGGAAAAACTAAGAACTAAGCTCCTCTATTCTACTACTTGTCATCCTCAAACCGATGGCCAAACCGAAGTAGTAAATAGATCTCTATCCACTTTGTTGAGGGTACTCCTCAAAGGAAATAAGAAAACTTGGGATGATTGTCTTCCCCATTTAGAATTTGCATACAATAGAGTAGTCCATAAGACTACTAATCTTTCCCCCTTTGAAGTTGTCTATGGCTTTAACCTAATCACTCCTCTTGATCTTTTACCCCTCCCTAATACCCCTTCCTTGTTTCACAAAGAAGGAGTATCTAGGGCGGATTTCATTAAAAATTACCATGAAAAGATCAAGAGTCAAATTGAGCAACAAACTCAAAAATATGCCAAATACAACAACAAAGGAAGAAAGAAACTTACTTTTGAAGTTGGGGATTGGGTTTGGCTTCATTTGAGGAAGGATAGATTTCCTACTCAAAGGATGTCAAAACTAAACCCCAGGGGAGATGGACCATTCCAAGTCCTTCACAAAATAAACGACAATGCATATAAATTAGACCTTCCTTCTGATTATGGCACTAGCTCATCTTTTAATGTTTGTGATCTCACACCATTTTTAGGAGCTGAGGATTTGGATGAAGAAACTAATCTGAGGACAGATGCTTCTCAAGAAGGAGGGGATGATGGAGGACCATCCTTGAAGACACATGTGGGCCCCATCATTAGGTCCATGGCTAGGAGAGTTGAAGAGGAGGAGGGAGTTCACACACCAAGGGACACTCTCCTCATGATCATAGAGTATTAGTGCTCTCCTAAGCCTCATTAATTTAGGATTTATTTTATTTTCCATTTTTACCCTTGTATTTTGGGGTATTTTAGTCATAGGATTTATTTTCTTTGTATTTCTCATTTTACCCTTGTATTATGGGGTGCCTTAGATGATTAGAGTTTTAATTTTGGGCTAGGGTGTTACATGAGGAGGTGACGCATTTTTTGGTGAGCATTGGACCTATTTTTGGTGTTAGAAAGGTTTAGGCCCAAGTGGAGGGCAAAGGTTGCATGGACTTATCATGCACCTAGAAATAGCCAATTTAACCCCTTAGATTCCATCCTTGGCCACCAAGTAGCATCTAGGGTTCATTTGGCATTTCATTTGGAGTTCATTTGCCTTGTGAATTTCGGCCATGCATTGCTCCAAATGCAACCCTAGATGCCTCCCCTCCTATAAATACCCAACACTCCACCACTTGTAAATACTTTGGAATATATGAATTTGAGTGAGCCTTTTTGTGCCTCAAATCTTCTCCTTAGTCACTAGGTTAACTTTGGCTAACCTTCTCCTATCTCCACCCTTGGAGAGTGAGAACCCTAGAGTGACCTCCATTTACCTTTGGAGTGAGCTAACCTTGTGAGCATCAAACACCTTAACCCTAAACACTTCCGCCAACCATCTATACCTCACGCCTATCTTCCTTTCCCATCAAAGTCATCCTTTTTCTCTACCCTTTGGTGAGCCTAGATCAAGGGCAAGGTCTTCCCTTTCATACTCTACTTCAACCATGGAAGGAGGAAGCCATCACATTTGGTATGTTCATCGACTGAGGGGGTATTCGTCATGTTCATTGGTCGAAGGGGTGTTCGGCCTGTTCATTGGCTGAAGGGGAATTCGGCATGTTCATTGACCAACGGGGTGTTCGGCCTGTTTATTGGCTGAAGGGGAATTCGGCATGTTCATTGACCGACGGGGTGTTCGGCCTGTTTGTTGGCCGAAGGGGTATTCGACCTTTCCCTTGGTCGAATGGGTGTTCGGCCTGTTCATTAGCTTGATGAGTACTCGGCCTGAGGGGTACTCGGCCTATTTATTGGCCTGATGGATACTCGGCCTGAGGGGGTACTCGGCCTAAAGGGGTGCTCGACCTAAGGGGTTACTCGGCCTAAGGGGGGTACTCGACCTAAGGGGGGTACTCAGCCTATTCATTGGCCTGATGGGTACTCGGCCTAAGGGGGTACTCAACCCATTCACTGACCTGATGGGTACTCGGCCTGAGGGGGATACTCGGCCTAATGGTGTACTCGGCCTAAAGGGGTGCTCGGCCTAAGGAGGTGCTCGGCCTGAGGGGGTACTTGGCCTAAAAGGGTGCTCGACCTAAGGGGGGTACTCGGCCTATTCATTGCCCTGATGGGTACTCGGCCTGAGGGGGTACTCAGCCCATTCATTGGCCTGATGGGTACTCGACTTGAGGGGGTGCTCGGCCTAATGGTATACTCGGCCTAAACGGGTGCTCGGCCTAAGGGGTACTCGACCTGAGAGGGTACTCGGCCTAAGGGGGTACTTACCCTAAAGGAGGGTACTTGCGTATGTTTTGCATTTTTGGGTACATCTCGGTCTTTTCCAAGGTCGAAAGGGTGTGTTTAGTGTTGACTTTGACCGGGTGGTTTGTAGTCCCAGTACACTAATGAAAAACAAAAATGCTAAATTCTTCATATTCAAATTCCGAAACGTCCTCCAGTTAAATATTTTAAAAAGTTAAATATGAAGGTTGACCAACATGAATCTTTTGTGTTTGAGAAAAATTTGGGATGATTGTTTCGGAGAGTATAACATTACTGGTTATTACCTGACTTCAAATGAAATGGCATAAGTTTATTAAAAAAAAAAAAAAAAAACCTTAAGTTTGGCTTCTTGACCTGCCTTATAACTTGATAGTTTGTGTCTAATTTTTTTTTACTTAATTAAAATGGAAAGTTGCAAATAAAATTAAAAACCTTTGTTTCACCGAAACAAATAAATAAACCTCCAATTCATTTTTTAAATCATCTCATTTTCTGTCCCTGGATATCTAGAATTGTAGATATTTTGGAGTTGCGTACAAAAATAGTGAAAGCAGCATGCTTCATAGGCAGAATCATAGGACTCTCTTTCTGTGTCTGGTATTGGAATATAAAGATAATTAAGGATAGGAGTGCCATGGTCAACGTGTAATTGTTGGATCATAATCTTTCCAGATGGTTGGTTAGGACTTGAGATGAAGCATTGAAAGAAACTAATATTGTGGTGTTCATGTTATTGACCTTCAAAAGTCTACGGGTAAGAGTACTATTTTAGCATGCACAAGAAAAGTCAGTACGATTCGGCATAGGAAGGTACAGTGAATGAAATTGAAGGGAATCGTCCCTAATCTACTTTTTACAAAAGAAATTTTTGTGATGCAATGTCCTAAGCCATTGGAACCACTGGATGTGACCGACCTTCGTACCACCACACTCCACCAGTTACCACCTCGTACGACTTAGTATCCTTTTTTTTTTTTTATGTACTTTCTCACTTGACTTTTTTTGTTGATAGATATTTTATTTGTGATCCATCTTATTTTTCGATATCATAAATAAAATAGTCAAAAAATAAAGTATGTATGGTTGCTGTAACAATTTCTTAAACAATAGTAGAGCACATAAAAGCAACAATGTGGAAGATATATTTGGACCAAAGAGACGAAAGAGAGAAAAAAAAATATATAAGTATGACAAGTAATATAATGTGATAGAAAAAAAAAAAAAAAGATAAAATAGATTGCACGTGTCGGTGAGGTGTTTAACATTTTGAGTTGTCTAAAAATTATCACTCTTTTTTTTATATATATTATTTATATTTATACCAATAGCAACAAAGTTAGAATCTATAACTCTATACAAACTATTCTAATGTTATCAATGTATGTTAATCTTGGTAGATTCCACATGCACATCTTATTTATATAATAATAAAAATGAGAGAGAAGAGATATATCTATCGTCACTTAAACAAACTTCACACTAACGTCAAGTAGAATTTATCTATTTGGTTAAATATCTCTTTTGGTCCCTTATAATATTTTTTTTTATTTCAATTTAGTTTCACTTTAATTTTAAGTCTCAATTTGGTCCTCAATAATTTAAATCGTTCCAATTTGGGACTTCCGTCTAAATGATTTAAACGGAGTTAACTGTTGACCACGTGGATGTCAGGTGGATGCCACGTAGATGCCACATAGGTGGATAAAAAAAGTACTTGAATATACCTGGAACCAGAACGACCCGTTCCGAAACCAGATCGAACGGCCCGTTTTGGTTACACTATTGGTGTGTAAAATTTGCACCTGGAATGGGCCGTTCTAGGTCCAAAATTAACACACCAACAGTGTAACTAGAACGGGCCGTTCTGGTCCAGAATTTCGTGCACAAAAAACCAAAATACAAAGCATTTCAAACACTAGATTTGATAATATTGTTAATGAGGATTAATAACTTCAATTGCTAAACATTTGGGCTATACAGTATATCATTAAGGATGATGTAGTGTATCACCAAGCACAATGGTAACAAGTTTTATTTCATTGTTAGTCAAACTAGAGTGAGCCACTTACTACCAAATTGACACTATACAGTCAAGGATAAAATGAAACAGTGTTTTTCCTTGAAGTCATTGACGATGTACCCCATCAATAACAACCTGTTCTTGAGGAGGTACCCCTAAACCCTGAATTTTATTTTCAATTTTTGAAATACATTGCGACATTTTAGTCAAGATTTTAAACTGGATAAATTCAAATCAAAGAAATATTTTGGAAAGTCTTATCTTATTTGATTTTTTTTTAGTTTTATTCATGAATGAATATTGATTTATTGTATTTTTTATTTATTATATATTTATTAATATAGATATAACAAAAAAAATACAATAAAAAGCATGGCGTTCTGGAACGGGCCGTTCTGAATTCAGAACGCCCCGTTCTAAAAGCAGCACGGCCCGTTCTAAAAGCAGAACGACCCGTTCTAGTTTGAGAACAGCCCGTTCTGGTTTCAGAACGGGCCGTTCTGGTTTCAGGTTTTTTTCCAAAATTTTGGCGTCCACGTGCGCATACTTGGCATCCACGTAGATGCCACGTGGTCAACAGTTAACTCCGTCTAAATCATTTGGACGGAAGCCCCAAATTGCACTAATTTAAGTTATTGGGGACTAAATTAAGACCAAAAATTAAAATGAGACTAAATTGAAACAAAAAAACATTGTAAGAGACCAAAAAAGGTATTTAACTTATCTATTTTGACATATCATCAAACTTTATTAAAATTAAAAATTGAAAAATTTAACCAAAAAAAAAAAAAGAATTAATCTATGTCTCTTCGTCTTTGATCAAGTCCTGAGTGTTTGTTTAACACCTTTGTGTTTCTCTCTCACAGCTTAATTTTATAGTTATCTTATATCAATTTGGTTCATTTATATGGCAATAATGTACAAATTGCAAGTAACTCAACCTCAATGGAAGTAATTTTTAAGGTGAGGGGTCCAAGAAGAACTCATCTGGAGTTAAAAATATCATTAAAATAAATATAAAATTATATTTGTGTTCTTACATAGTATGTCACATCATATTTTTAAGAATAAAAATTAAAATTAAAAAATTTAATAATTAATAGTTGTCAATTTGACAAGGGATGAAAATTACATATAAAAACTAAATATTTTTATTCTAAGATAGAAACATAAAAATTACGGTTCGACAAAAATTAAAAGATTAAAAATATAATTTAACTAAATAAATAAATATTGAGATCGAATTTTTTTTTTGTATATTATGAATCTGATTATTTATTTTAATAATATATCTTGTGATTATTCTTAACCACGTATGATTAAGAATTATTTGGGCCCCTCATTTTAGAATTCACCTATCTGCTGATATGCAGAGATTATAACAACCACTACTTGTGTCTACATGTAAAGCATGGAATAAGAAGGTACTAGTACTTGTGGTAATTTGTTAGCAACAAAATACAATGATGCTAAGCAGAATTAGGAATGCCAACGGCGGTTCCACGCGACTTTTGTTTTTCTTGTCTCCATCCAATAAGTTGGAGTTTGAAGAGATGAGTTTAAATTTAAAAATTCATCTTTATTTCTATCAACTTTTATTAGATTCGACCAAAATGCATAGGATTCATTACATTATTTTTTAGAATTTTGGTTTACTTATATATTTTAAAAAATTAAATTATAAGTTAATAATTATATTATAATATAAATAATATATAAAAATAATAAATAACAAAGCACTTGTAAATAAAAATTTTAAATATTATATTATATTTTTAATTAAACATATAATTTTAAGTTTGTTACTTAGTTATTGTTATAATTTAAATTATATAATTACTAGCAAGAAAAAGACACTTCATATTTATATTGTATTAAAGAAAAAATAAATAAATAAAAAAGAAAAAAAATGAGAAATTACTCATAAAAAAAGATAGTTATTAATAAATAAATAAAAAATAAAATGGTCTATGTAAAAATGGATACTAAAAGTAGTTATTGAAAGTAGTATCTTCTTTATACATATTAGTATAGATTAAAATATTTAATTTGTATTTTAGTATATTATAAAAATTAAAAACTATATATATATGTGTGTGTTTTTTTTGCCATAAAAAAACATAATGGGATGAGATGAGCGTTACATGAATCCAAATCCAATTTTTTAAGTTGGAGAAAACTCGTATCCAAGACTGCATTTAATTAAAGTGGATTTTTTTCATTAAAATTAAGTCAAAATCAAAGAAATATCTGTGAGTGTAAATTTAGTTGTAGAATATTGATGCAACCCTAAGAAAAGATATCACATTTATGGTGGCATAAAAGATGAGAATAGTAGGATGGCATGTTAGAGCACCCACCCTCTTCTACGTCAATGCTTAAACATAAAACTTTATCTTTACCCAAAGAAAAAAATCTTTAATTCATTTAGACTTCATCTATTCAAGTGTTTGCAAGCATATTATTCATAAGAGAAATTACAAGTGTTAAGAAAAAAGTGGAGAGACTTGGAGCAATTAATGATTTTATTTTTAATTTTTAAAATTTGATTTAAACTTTTAATGGGTATGATGACCGATTGACCGTAAAAAGATTATATATACCAGTGGGGAAATGCCTCCATTATTTTTTAAAAAATATTTTTGATTAGTTAGATATTTACATAAAGCAGAAAAAATATATAAAAATAAAAAATAGTAGAAAAGAGATAATAGGAGGGTTTAAAAAGAAAGTTGTTATAAGAAGAAAATCGCTTAAAGAATTGTATACACCAAATCATATTACTGTCTATATGTATATATTAAAATAATTTTGTTCCAAAAAATAAAAAGATATATTTTCACCTCACTACTCGATAAGTAAAAATCAAACATAAAATTTACCCTCCTCCCCCTCCCTCCTCTTTATTGTGATTCTCTTTCTCTAAAATTTCATTCATTGTCTCTAAAAATTTGGAGGAAGTTTATCTTTGTTACCAACAAATTCATATTATTATGCATATAATAACTAATTTATTGTAGTGAAATATTCACATATCATGGGACTCTGATGCTAAAACCCATAATTCTTTATCTTACTTAATTGACTAGTTATTTTTATACAAGTCAAATAGACTAACTCCTTAAAATACAAGATGATCAATAATTTGAGATGTACACAATTAAAAAATCAGTCGGCTCACGAGTGAGAAAGATACACAATCTTGTAGTCTTGAGCTTTTAAGAAACTAAAACGTAATTTAATAGACAAGCCATCCATAATATAGGAGGGTACAAAATTCTTCAATCTCAAATCCTTATGAAGGCCAAGAGACTATAAAGTAACTTGTTTTGATATGGAGATCGTACAAAGAACAATATAGTGTATAATTAATTTAGTAGGTCGATTGATCCACAACTTATCTCACCATGAACTAAAACGTCTAAAAATTTTCTTATCTCAAGTATTCATAAAATAAAAATCTCAAATATCTTGATAGAAAATAATTTGAAAGTTTTAGGAACGTAAAAACAAAATGATACTAAGATCAAATTTTCTTCACAAAATAAGTGATTGGTAAAAAAATAAAAAGGAGATCAAATTTCATGTTATTCAAGCTAAAGGAATAAAAAATGTGTTTCTTTCTCTGTTGTATAATGGGCCAACATTATATTTTATGGGCTTACAGGACAAGATACAGGACCAATTGGATATTGATTTTAAAAAAGGATAACACTTGAAAATACACTTTTTTAAAATCAAGATACAGGACCAAAAAATTGAAAATGAATGAAACCACAACAGAACACAAGAAGCAACAAATTATGATGGCAGAAAGGAAGAAAATTGGAAGAGAAATGTAGGTGAGAGTGAGCACGAGAAGAAAGGCACAAAAGAAGGCTGACATCGGCATGACCAAGTTAGGGAGGGCTTGCCAGCTCCAGAATTGCGAATCAGAGGTTGTCGGAGTTGGGCAAAGAAATCAGACAAGGTATGTTTGAGGAAGAAGAAAGTGAGTTCCAGGGAAAAAAAAAAGTGCGTGAATTGGATTCATTTTTAGTTCCAATCTAATTCAATGTAATCTACATAAATCGAAATTGGAAAATTGAAAAACTAAAAATTAAAAAAATTAATTTTCTTTAATTGAATGTATCAACTTTTAGTTCTAATTAGAAAATCAATCCAACTATTGTCTTCTTTTTTTTATTGGTATTATATATTAGTAAATAATATATTGACTATTAAATGTTTAAAATAAATCTATTGATTTACTAATTCTTTTTTAAGTGAGTGATTTTTAACAAGAGATTGGATTGAATGATTTTTTTTTTTTCAAAATCAATTCAATCCAATCGACAAACACTCTTATCTAAAATCATATTGTACAATAATTTAGTGATAATGGTGTAGTAAATTGTTGTAAAAAGTTATTTTTATATTTAGTTTTTGAGTAGCCATGACATTGAAATGAAGTATTTATCATTGGAAACAACAACCAATCTTTGTTAAAGACCATAACATACATAAAGTGAACATGTTTTTCTGAACATACACTGATGTAGCTTATGAAAATAAGGTAATTTTAACTCGATAACCTTTTTGCTTTTGTCATTTTCATTCGTACTAATTTATTTGAAAGTTATTTTTTATCTTAAATAATTAAGAAAAATTTATGTATTTTACATTTATTAGATAACTTAGCTAGTAACTATTACTAATAAACAATTTCATTTCATTCAACTGGCTTAAAGATTTTACATTTTAGCTCTTGATTTACATGTTTTAGTTAACTGTTAGTTTTATTGAATACATGTTAAGTAATCAAGTCTTACCATAAACATGGTTTAATTATTCTTTTAATCCTTATAGTTTTATAAACTTTACATTCTTGTTTTACTTTTAACAATATTTCATTTTAATTTTTATACATACTATTTTTGTTCCATTTTAAGTCCTAATTGTCTATTCCTATAAGAACAAAAAGATAAAGTTCAAAAGCATTAGCAACACATTTTCTCGTGTACTCTTTTAAATAATTCTCTCTAATTGGTTAATTTTATTGAAAACCCAAAATTCGATGGATCTTATACCCTATTTAATAACTCTCTTTCTTCATTTTGTAGTTTTCAATAAATTTTATCCAATAAAAATGAATATGTTAAAATGAGTGTGTTAAATATAGAGTATATTAAAAGGAAAAAAAAATATGTATAAAGACTAAAATAAAATATTTTTAATCACAAAAATAAAAAATAAATTCAAAATTCATGAAATTAGGTGAACCTCAAGAGTAATGAAACCCAAGACCATTCTTCGAAATTTTGAGGCCATTAATGATAGGTGGATTTGTGTATGTTGGGGAGTAGTACTGTTTTGTAATTTGTAGGCTGCTTTTTGAGCAGCATGTCATGAACATAATAATAAGAGCCTATTATTGTCCGTAATGGGTAAGTAATGTTGAGACTTGAGATATAAAATTCAAATAATAGGTAAACCACTGCTTTCACCTTTATCTGACTAAGGAAAAAAGAACATTTTTAATTTAAAGGTAGGAGAGGAGTTGAACAACCGAACCATTCTATCTTACACTGCCAAATAAAATTCACAGTAATAACGTATCCGGCAACGATCCACGCAATGCAAAACTATACGTTAACTTTTCTACCGTTCGAATTGGACAGAATAAAAATGTTCATGTTATTGTAACAACTAAGAAATTCAATCATAACAATACGAGTTGGGCAAGAGAATATTAAACAAACAAAGCAAAACACAAACACTATTAATCACTGAATATCTGACACACGCACGCTCACAATTGATCACACGAAGTAGGAACGAAGGAAATGGTTTCTTTCTGGAGATCATGGTTGACCAAAATGTTCTGCTGTTGAACATTCCCGAATATGGACATGCCACTGGAAGAACCCATGGCAAGGCACGCCACTCCCAAATTGGAGTCACCAATCATGTAATTCTCAGCAGGAAGCTGCAAATCCCCACCCTTGAAGTGAAAAATCACTTGTGGAACCTCCACTTGTGATGTCCCTGATGTCACAGAAAAACAAACATCAAGGCCAGTTGAGCCAGACTTGTCCAAAGGAAGCTTCGTTTGTGAAATGAACTCCTTCTTGAGTGCATCAAAAGCCTTGGTTTCTAAGTATGTGATTGTGGTGCCAGAGTCTATGATCACACCACCACTCCCATCATCCCCCAGTTCAAAAGTGGACTTCTCAATGTCCAATAGGGTCTCCCCCACAGTGATTCCTTCAAGGGAAAGATAGTAAAAAGAGGGTTGCAAAGGGTTCTTGAGAAGAGGCGTTGTCACTTCTTTTGCACCTTTCGCATGCTCCAAAGACCCCAACAAGAGAACACTTTTCTTCGTGTCATCTATAGGGGTCAAACAATAGGAAAATCTAGGTTCATTGAGTTGAGAAACCAAAGACAAAGGACCACGTCCTAGACCAACCAACCCCGAGGCTTGTTCAAATCCATCACCTTCATTATCCTCTCCACAACCAAAAGCAATGTTGTGAACCTCGTTCTCACCAAAGGTGAATGTCTCGGTGGCCAAAACTCCTTGTGTGGTTGAATAGTCACCGTATGAATACACATACTCACACCCATCACTGCATGACGAGGAAGGCAAAGCACTACACAAGGTGTTCCCGCATGAAACCTTGGAGAAAGAAGAGGATTTTCTAGGGTCAAAGATTGGTGTTGGTTGCTTGTAACACTGTGTGCAAGGCTTGCACTGTGTCCAAATGAGGTCACTTCCAGTGTCCAAAACCGCAGGGTAAGACTCTGGTGGGGTTCCAATGGCTAACTCCATCAAGTACTCTCCGTTTCCTGCATGAATGGGGGCTTCTAATGATTCGTCTGGTGTTGGTGTTGGTGTTGGTGTTGGTGTTGATGTTGCTGCCAACACCATTGCGTTCAGCCTCTGAAGCCTACCCTTGCCACGTTTGATCCCGTGTTGGACACGTTCTAGTTTGGTTAGGTTTTTCCCTGAGTCCACGTGGCGAAGCATGACTCGGAAGCCATTTGAACTAGGGTGATGGTGGTGGTGTAGGGTTTTTCTTGAAGTGGAGGAGGTTGGATGAAGGAGGAGAGCCACCACTAGGAGTGTCACCAATGTGACAAGTGATGATCGGTGTGGAACTTTAGCCATGTGCATGAGGGTGCACAATGTGGGAGAGAGTTATGTGTATAAGAAGGACTAAGCCAGGTTTGATGATATATAGAGAAATTGGTGATTTGATTTTTGTAACGTTCCCTTCGAATGTGGTGGAGAGGATAAAGGGAGGAAGAGAAGTTTGTTTCGTCGTGTGTTTGATGATGAATGGAGGTTGAGATATCAGCAACAAGTAAACCGAGTCTTGCGTTGTGGTTGGTAAAGATGTTATTTGTGGGACGTATCTAAGGCAACATTGTCGTGACAAAAGCCAAGAGTCTCTAACACGTACGGTTAAGAGTTCTTGGAGTTAAGGGTAAGGGAGAGAGGGTGGCTTAGCTTTGGGAATCATCTATTTGTATATATTTTGGACTACTCTTTTTCATTGGAGCAATTATGAATGGCGATTATTACTATCGATGTAGATCATGAATTGGGTGAACCACATAATTCGTATAAATCATTAAACCCGTATATATAGAAGTGGTATAGATTATAAAATGAGCAAGTATGAATATTATTATATTTTTTGTGTATACCACACCTTTTATTTCTCCTTTTAGAGCCCCCTATTATTCCTAATTCATTATTTTTCAGTTGGGTTTCGTCCACAATTGGTTTGGATAGGTTGGGTGGACAAACTGGTTTACTAATTGCTCCAAAGAGTGGAAACTGAGCTTTGTTTCAATTCCACGCATCCGAGGGGAGAAAAAGGTAGGTTGATGATCCTTTTTAGTTAGGTGAGAAGGCCCTAGAGACAAAGATATTATGCCAATTACATATTAATCCCTTCTAACTTCCAACTTTATATAACTTGCAACATTTGATATTCTTCACGGCTCAATACACGAGTTTACTTAAGATACATAACTACATATATGAACATATACCGTATTTATATTGTGTACAGTTTTCATTCAATGTAGAGTATTTAAACAATATAGGACTGCTAAACTTTGATTAGTCACTAAATAGTGGTGGTATTTGATCTAATGATCTTCAACATGTGATTCTTTATTATGGGAGTGTCATTTTTTATGTATCATTTTTAAGCACAAAAATATAGTTTTGGAATTCAAAAAATAAAATATTGTAGTCGAAACTGGAAACCAAATGATCATTGGACCTAATAATTTGGCTTGAAAGCGTGACTTGTTTTGCTCCCAGCAGAATTAATGCAGCATGCAGAATCAAAACCATTTGTTAACGATAATGTAATAGCTAAACTCCCCCGAACAGCTCAAAATACGTAATTGATGTGACTTTGAATTTTCAACACTACTTGACTACAACAACAACAAAAAAATTCTAGGAAGAAAAATTCTATAAAGTCTATTATTAATTTTTTTTGGGGAAGGAGGAAGGATGACAAAAAAAAAATCCATACATATAGATAACAGTGGGTAAAACCCACTATATGCATGTATTGAAAATGAATAATAATTAAATCGCTTAATAATAAGGTAGATGTGGATAGTAAAGTATTTGTAGATACATATACTTTGAAATGAAAAAAAAAATTTATATATATATAAAGTAATTCAATCTATTTATTTTTATTATGAATATATCTCATAATTATTTATTTTTATTAAAAAATGTTACAAAATTATTTTTTAATATAAATACATATTTTATAATTTATTTTTATTTTTATTTTTTTAATGCTACATTAGACAAATATTTATCAGTATAAAATATTTATTAGTAAAACCCACTATCCTAACCCACACACCACCCTTCCCATTGCTATCATGGGGGAGGGGGTATTAGTTTAATTTAGTTGACGAGGATCTTTAGGACTCCCTAAAGTCAAGGCACAAAGAATACTTATAATTACATATATTACTTATTACTAAGTTACCAATCAGATCCATATTAGGGATATAACAATGAGATGGAGTAGACACAGTTGGTACTTAGTAATCCTTTATTACTAACACTGTATCACACAGTATCTATTAAGTATTTACGAGTATTAATAGATCTTTTTTTATAAAAATTAAACCAAAACATAAAATAAAAAAACATATTTCTATACTATAAAAATTAACATATTTATTTTATATATAATTAATTAATGATATTTAAGTAATTACAATGTACAACTACATATAAATACGAGTACTCATTTCCACTCATTAATAAGCAACACTATCAAATTAAACCGTTTATTTACAATCCATTTCAAATTTTATTTACGAATATGTATGGATATTTTTTTTTCCGTCATATCTAATCCTTGTGTTGTATGGAATCAACCTCAACTTATCACTTTTGTTTACTTAAAATACATTTTGCACAGTTCATAAAAACTCAATTTTCACATTTTTCAATAAAAAGTATATTTCAATTATATTAAATTAATCTTTCAAATTAATTCTATCAGAATATACATTCCACCAAACTTTAAGAGAAACGAATCCTTAAAATACCAATATACTTGTTTATATAATACAAATGTTGATCTCCTAAATAACACAAACCGCGTTACATATTAGTTTTGCCATTTTAAGTTAGCAGGCATGTCCATTTGATTAGAAATGACATGATCCAGTGATAGGTTTAGGAAGATGACCTACATTAACCCAAAACAATAAATAAAAGGAGGCTGATCCAAAGTCATATTTGACCTTTTCCCTTTGAGTAAAGCTACGTCTTACTCAATTCTAGCATGATGTGAATGTGAATGTGAATGGGAACATGATTATGATTTCGGTGTTGCGTGCCATCTCTGATTCAACCTGCAACACTACACTAGCCTCTACAACGTGCTTCAATTTGTGCTCTGGTCAATTCATGTGTACATAAACCACATTGGTGGGGTACAATTATTTTGCCTCTATAATAATTGGTTAATTTCATACTTTGTTTGAGTATAAAATAGACTTCCATTATTTGAAGATATATGAGTCTCTCAATGATCGAGTCAACGAGATACATATGAAATGATTTTAATGTTATGCAACATATCGTTACCACACTAATAATTCATTCATTTAATTGCTTCTAAACCACTCATTTTACTGCTTTTCGATCCTTTACCGTTGCATATGTTTTGTGTCCTTCTGTAGGAGAGATTCTTGTGTAAACTGTTCCACATGATCTTGTTACATATTTTCCTTATTTAACATGGTTTTCTTTTATTACAAGAAAATAATTAAAATTTAATAAAGGGTAAAATATAGTTTGATTGTTTTCAGCACTCATAGAGCCTGTGAAGATGGTTAACCCAACTTATTTGACCCTATATAACCCATGTGGGTCAAGGCTAAAAATGTACATATAGAGTTAAAATATCTACACATAAAAAAAGTCCACATGATTTTATTTATTTATATCACATGTATCTTCTGTAGAAGAAAAACTTTTTGAACAAGATACAATATTAATAATTATAGGCAACAATTTTGAATATTTAATATATTGTATATCTAAGCTTCAAATTAAAGATTACTGATTAAGTTAGTAAAATTTTACACATGTTAATTTATTCACATGTTTCGTGATAATCTAGAAGAATATATGGATTTGGATCAATTATAATTTCTATACAATCAAGACATTCTTTTACTTGAAATATTTCTAAATTTAATGTTAATTATAAAATTTTTGAAAATTAATAAAAAAAATCTATTATAGAATATTTAATTAAAAAATTAAAATATACTTTTTTGGTTTTGATTGATTACTTGCAGCAAATTAATTTTTTTAGTTAGATATTAAAAAAAATCCTTACAAATAAAGAAAGATAGTTTGAGACATATTGGTCAAATTAAAGCTAATGTGGTCATGATAAAAAATTGTTTGGCAATTGATTATTAACTTTGATATGTAATTTTTTAATTAATTAATATATAATATAAAGTAAATTACCATGACGTTTATTGAAATTAAGTAATATTAGACTTTACATTTTTTACTCTTACATTAACTCTAATCATTTTTATAATTATGTTATTAATATAAAATATTTATCAACTTCATGATGAATTTCCATCAACAAATTTAATTGATTTTCCCCTCCCATCAACTTCTTAATAGTTGGGAAAAAAAATATTACAATGCAACTCATCGTGGAAGTTTTCATTAGTGTAAAAAAAAAAAAAAAAAACCTATAATTGAATAGAGTCGGAAGCCCTCTCTAGAGGACCATTAAAAATTTAAAATTCAATTTATGCTTTTAAAATAGTATTTATCACAAACTCTGTAAAATAATTTGACATTATTAATTAATCAGATATTATTAGTAAAACTTTTTATTTATGTTATATAAAAATCAACGACATATCATAAATAGTAATTCATCACTAAATGAGAATGTAAAATTACAGAGTACATTATCTATTAACAGCCAGCCAAAACTAAAGTTACAGTTAGACTTAGCTTTCAGTTGTGAGATAATATCCTGTTTGTAGTGGTAACATAACAGTGACAGCCAATCTATGACAGCGGCAACAACTATGGAGTCGATTGTTTTTACAGTTACAAAATATCTACCTAGCATCCTTTTAGAACATCACAAATTCACCTGATTAAACTATAAGAAATCAATTATTATTAAAGATATGTTTTATAAACTTCTACTACATTTTTAAGAGAGAAAAAAATAAGAAAAATTAAAATAATTTGTGCATAAACTATATTTAAATTATGTATAAGTTAAAAAAGTTAAACTAAAAACTAATAAAAATAAACTTTTATAAATTAGTTTATGTATATATTTATTTTAACTTATAATTTTTTTTTTCCATTTTTCTTCCTAAAAATACTTCTGAAAAAAATTATTTAAACATGTCTTGAGACTAAAACGAGTAGTTATTAGTGCATAACAACTATGATCAGAAGCACATTCAAATTAGAGTTTAAATTTAATGGACTTAGAGGCGTTTTTACCCTACATCATCCCTTTTATATCGACACATAAAAAATAAAACGTAAATTCTAAAAATTCAAAAAAAAAAAAAAAACTCATGATATAATTATTTTAATGAAGATAAAGAAGACTATCTTTATAGTCCTCCATACAAGCACCAATTAAAACTTACACATGCTCAAGTCCTGCAATACGACCTATAATTATTATTTAGTTTAAATATAAATTTTCGGTAAAATATCATTTTTTTTCCTTGTAAAATCCTTTTTTTTAAATGGTCGAGTATTTTAAATAATTTTAGTCCTTAAAATGCAACCATTTTAATTTCAATTTCTATAATATTTTGTTCATTTTTAATCGGTACTTGGGAAAGGAATTGGTAAAGACAAAAAATAAATTATTCACGTATTACAAATATAAAAATGAAAAAATGAGTATATTATGAGCACTAAAAAAATAATTTTATAAAAAATATTATTTAAAAAAAATAATTTTATAAAAAATAAAACAAAAAAAGTACATTTAAGCATGAATACTGCCTTCTGACTGAAGTTCTAAACCAGTGACGCAGGAACTAAACAGGTAGTCATTTCGTCATGTAAAGCAAATAAACCTCAACATCATAGTAATTTACTTGAAGAGAACATTACATTTTCAATTTTCTTAGATCTTTCAAAAGAGTATGTTGCAACCTCCATTATAGGAGTATCAAATCTTCCATTCAAGATCCTGGTTCCACACAAGGGTACAAATTGATATCACAAACCATAAGACTTAGGCCTAGATTTGTTCTTACCCAAAGAATTAATTCGATTCGCATGTTCTTCTTCCTCCTCCAGCTTCTTTCTCCGAGCAGCCTCTTCTTTCTGTCTCTGAATCATTTCTAGTTCCCTCTGCCGTTCCTCCTCCTTTCTTTGCAGCTCTAGAGCTTCTCTTCTCTGAGATTCTTCCACTCTCCTTTTATTCTCTTCAAGCATCTTATCCAGCTCTTCTCTTTCTTTACGAGCTTGTTCCTTCAGGATGACAACAACACATCACAATCTTCAAGTGAAGACTTTAATAACATAAATGATAGAGAGGAGATCGGGAAAAAGCAAAAGGAACCCAATTAAGATTTTCTTTTACCCTAGAGATCATAAATAAAAAAGTAGTATGCATATTTTTAGATACAAGTCACGAATAACACATTTTGTCAGGATTTAAGCGAGACCCGTGGAGTGATAAGGTAGTCAGAGTGGTCTGGGGAGAGGGGCATAGGATTGGAGTGATAAAGATGGTGTGGGTTTGAATTCCTTCACTAACATAACAATTAACTATTAACATTTGTCAATCAAAGAAAAAAAAAGGGAGAGACATATTCAACACTGTTACCTGATGATTAATAGTGCTAATTAGTGAAGATACCAACACTGTTACCTTTAAGCAAAGTACAAATCATAAACCAGATCTGGAAATTGAATTACATATCCAAGAACCTTATAATAATATCATTAATATTTTATACACTGGCACGGCTAACTTATTTTAGGATCCTGGGTTCTGGCAGGGTGACACCTTGCTTACCAGACAAACTATGATTAAAAGGTATCCAAAACAACAGCTTAGTTAATCCACACCAGATTTATCGATTTTGAAAATATGACACAATGTTAATGACTTGAAACCCTCTTCAATGTTACACTATAATTTATTCAGAGAATGATACATAGCTTGCCATGATTTTTCCAACAGAGATTAGAGAAAAACAGAGACAAAATATCCCAGTTAGAATACTTACTTCTTTCCTTCTAGCTTCAGTAAGAGCATCTTCCTTTTCTTTTCCAAGTTGAGCTTCAACTTCATCAAACAATTTATTCACTCCCTCTGCTACACGCCTTTCTATTTCTATCCTGACTTCCTCTGAGTTCAGCTTCTCCTCAACATTTTTCCGAATTGCTTCTTCCAGTCTTCTTGCAGTCTCTTCTTCTAATAGTTTCAATTCTTCCTCATGTTGACGCTTGCTACCCAATGCAAACATTGAAGTCGAACAACGTAAGTCATTGATGAAAAAAGGAAGATGCACAAGCAACCAAGCAAATTATATTAATTTCTATACCCAGAAAAATAGATAAAATCATAAAATTAACGCTTCACTTTCAAATTTGTTTATTATGTTCCTAACCAGTTCACCCATTTGACACGGAAAATGTGAGCTTATTATGCTTACAAGGCATACCTCTAACAAGTTTCTGATCCATAACAAATGAAGTTTCTAGAGCAAGAGGAGATAATGGAGGCAGCCATTGTTCATCATATTTAACAAGTTGAACTTCCTTCAGAAAATCCAGTAGAGAAGAATGAAATTAACCTGTTGCATTTTCAAAGGAATCACTTATCTTCAGCAAAGGTGGGAATTAATTCAGAAGCATCTAGCTAGGCACCTAATCTTCAAACCACCAACGGGTCTACAACTTTCGTAACAAGTTAATTCTAGTACCAAAATCCTCGTATTCTTAAAGAGGATAATCCTAGCAATGAGAAGTATTAGCTTAGTTTTTAACTCTTCCATAGATGAGTAGTATCCACGACTTTGAATTATCTAATAACCACTCTATAACAAATTCCTTATTTCTTCTTTTTTCCCTTTGAAATATCATTGAGAGGGTAAATAAGTGAGCAATGTTTTAAAGGCGAGATATCATGTGTATAGAATAATAATGATGCAGTGAGAATCCAACTTAAAAGACTAATCCATTAGGTGAGAGAATTTCAAGACTTAAGTACCATAATGAATTTCATATTCTACTCAATGCGAGACTCCTAACATTAGTGTAAAGTAGCTTTACACAATTAACTTATCACAATTCATCACATATAATAAGTTTATAAACTTTTACAATAATTATTTTAAAAGTCCTACAAAATATAATTTTTGATAGATTGATTGAGTAAAAAATTTTACAGTGTCAGTGCATTATCATTAAACCCATATCATTTTTAAGGAAAATTGTACTCACATCTCTTGATGTATGTTTCAATAACGCAAACCTCTCCTCTAGTTTTTAAAAATCATTCACCTCCCTTAAAATAACATCATTAGTTAAAGTGATAGAAAGAGAAAAAATAAACGTCAATTCATATTCTGTCTATCATATACACATCTATTTTTTGTTTTTGAATTACATATAATACTTTGTCTTTATAAAATTTTCATTGTTCTTCAATTTTGAAAATAATAATTTGTCAGCTCAGTCTTTGAAAATCGTATATTTTTTAAATCACAACACACATGATATTTAGGATATAATTTGAGAGTTAAAATTGAGTAAGATATCAAGTCTCATTCAATTGTTGACACTTGCATAAATAATTTGTTCTCTCTTAATAATACACAAATGGTGTTATCTTACCTAAATGGTTGTATGTGTCACGTAGATAAATAAATCCAAAAGGTTAGTGTTCCCTTAAAAATTAGAGGAAATATGTGTCATTTAAAAAGAATTCAAGGAAGGTCACCGGCAATCTTTCCTTACTTTTATTATTATTCATATCATATCAAACAATACATTTTTTTAGGACATGTTTGAATAAACCGCATAAATATTTAGAAGAGCAGAAAATAAAAAAGAAAAAGAAAATTATTATCTTCATAAAGTAAAATTAATTTATGCACAAATTAAAAAAGAATTTTTTTTTGGGGATTTTAGTTCATAGAAGAAAAAAAAACTTATTTTGCTATATATTTTTTTTCATATTTTCTTTTCCATAAGTATTTTTAGAAAATATCATCAAACAAACCTTTACCACGATAACAAAAAAAGTGGAAAATAAGTGTAGCAAGCAGATGTTACGTTAGTAATAATTCCAACTTGGAGGAGTGGCGAACTGATTATACGTTACGAGAAATAAATATGAAATTCAGTTAACGAAAATTGTTCTAGTTGAGATCGATAATACGAATCAAATAAATTAAGACGGGAAATAAAAGCGTTATGGTTAGATACCTTTTGTTATGATCTTTTTTAGGCTTGGGAGTGGGGCTACGCGAAGGAGAGGGGGAGGAAGAGGTTTTGTGCCTTCGGCGGCGCTTGTGCGAAGGAGAGCGGCGTCTGAAAGGAGAGAGAAAGAGAGTTAAGAGTGATTGAGGTAAAAGATGAAAGAGAAGAGAGTGATGAAATGAATACCTTGACGTTGAGGTTCGAGAGTGGCGATGAGAAACGGGGGAAGGAGAGTGTCTTCTTCTGCGCGAAGGAGAGCGTGAACGTGACACGCTGCGACCCATATTTCGATTCTCAAACTCAAAAACCCTACTCGCTGTTCACCTCTTTGCTCATACTCACCAATTTTCCTCTTTATTTATTATGTCTTTCACTGCCAACCAAGTCTCTAATGTTTTTTTTTTTTTTAATAATTTAAATAAGATTTTTAAAATATAAAATAAATATATGAACACGTTAATCAATGAATTTTTTACTCAAATAATATATTTTTTAAAAAAAATTTACCTAAATAGTAATTGTGCAAATTTATTTTCCTAACTAGCACCATTTACTGTTTGCATATTTTTTATTTTTTATTTTTGTTTTAGGTCCAGGTAATTTGGGAATTTTGCATCTGGAACGGCCCATTCTGCAACCAAAATGGCCCGTTCTGCATGCATTCTCGTTGTGTTTTTTTTTTTTTTGCATATGGAATGGTCCGTTCTTAAACCAGAACGGGCTATTCTAGAGTTAAGTTTTTTAACATAACCTCAATGTTGGAACGACTCGTTCTAAACTAGGAATTTTAGCCCTTTTTAGTAGTTTGGAATGGGTCGTTCTGCTTTTAGAACGGCCCGTTCTGGCCAATTCTATGCACTATGCCTTTTTTTATTAATGTAATATGAATTTTAATGTTTAGCTTATAAACTATTATAATTATACATTATTTGGACATGTTTTCGTAGTGTGAGGTTATCCAAATTTTTCATTATTAGCCACAGTTTGACTCGTATAAGTTTCGAATCTATTAAGATAAGGTCTCATTATTATCATCTCGTGTTTTTAAGTTTAAGACAATATAGTTTCATACTTCAAAGGTATTTCCTTTAAATCTAGCTTCAAACTTAGCATTGTAGCGAACACAATTTACCCTTTCAACACAAACACAACATAGTTTCAAAGAGTAACATCAAGTAATTAAATTTATTGAATATTAACATTATAAATATAACTAAATAAATTTATTAAAACTCATTACAACAATAAAATCAATGGTGACGGGAACTAAATCCATGACTAGTATTTGGACATGTCTTCCTAGTGTGACCAGAAGTATGACAATAGGGACAATTTTTTACACGATTATGTTGTTCTCTAAGATCCATCTCTATTCTAATCTTGCTGGACTTTGGCCGACCCTTGGAAGTCCTCTTGAGTTCTGGATTTGGCCACATAGTTGGACCAATGTAAGTAGGCCAATAATCTTCATGTCGGAGCTCTCCAAACTATCATTCGTATACCTTTGCAACTTGTTGTAAAGTAAATATAGGAGATATCTAGGTTTGATGGTTGTGATGTGCATGTAAGCATGAAGCGAGTACATGCAAGCAAGGGATATGAACTTTCTGGAACTTGCCACAATCATACCACATTTCATCTAGCCTTACTGTAAGTTGATTGGAGGACTTTCAAATGGTCAAAGCAAGAGAATGGCTTTTCCATCCCATACATAAGCCTCCAGATCGACCCGTACTAGGAAGAGTGAAGAAATTATCGAAGCCCAGCCTCTTAAGACACTTGAACGCTTTGTCGTCAAAGCTGCGTCTTTCCACTAAAGCTACTATCGCCGGATGAATATTAGAGCAGACACTCTTCAAATAGCGATCAAAACTCGGCCCACAAAGACCACGTACATTCCAAATAAGCAAGGAATCCATAAAAGAAAAGGGGGGAAGAGATAGAAAGGCACGTGAAAGACATTACTCTAGGGCCAGAGTAGAGTAAATCTCCTAGCGGGTCGAACTTTTCTCGGATGCTACGTTTCTTCCACTAAAAATCTAGTGCTTGATCTGTCAAAGGTGATAACTCTATGAGTATTTGCCTTGGACTGTGCATCTTGAATAGTTTTACTTGCAATTTCTGAGTAGACATGTCCAGCATTAATCATTGCATCCACTTCCCTGCCTCTTTGAACGAAAAACTTGTTGTAATGAGTGTATGTGGTCATTACCATGGAACAAATTGGCAAATTTCTTGTTTTCTTCAATACAGAATTAATAGACTCAGCTAGGTTTGTTGTCATGTGTCCCTAACGTCGTCCATTGTCCCATGCTAGTATCCATTTTTTCCTAGGAATGTTGTCTAACCATTGGGCTGCTTCAGCATTAATATCTCTTATTATGTTGTAATAGTAAAAGAATCTAGGTTCAGTCATCCCATAGGCTGAAAAAAAACAATTAAATAATGAAAACTAATTATTAAATATTTAAAAAAAAGTAATGATAAAATTATCCATGTTGACGACATCCTTCTTCAATGCTGCATTTTTGAATCGTCGCATGAATTTTTGTGCAATGTGTCGAATACAATAGACATAGACAAAATTATTTTCTGTCCAACCACTTCCATTTCTTGAGTATGCACTTCGAATAGCCTCATGACGATCAGAAATTAGGCACAACCCGTCTTGCAGTGTTACATACCGCCTTAAGTTCTTAAAAAAAAAAACCATGCATGGCTAGTTTCACCTTCAGCAACAACAAATGCAATAGGATTTATGTTGTTGCGACTATCTTGCGCAACTGCGACCAATAACGTACCTTTGTATTTGCCGTATAAAAAGGTTCCATCAACTTTAACAATTGATTTGCAGAAGGAAAAACCATCAATGCATGATTTAAAGGTCCAAAATAACCTTTTAAATATAACATTTCCCTCTTCCAATAAGCCATCTTGGTAAGCCGGTTGCGTATTAAATTTCCAAATAAAGCCTGGAACATACATTTGCATTGCTTGTAACATACCTGGTAACTTGTTGTACAACTCCTCCCAGTTTCCAAAGATGTTTTCAATGGCATGTTGCTTGGCCAGCCATCGCTTTTTGTAACTAATTGTATAACTCATGGTCAACTTGATGTGGGCTATGATGGTTGAAATGGGTGTAGATGGATTAGCCTCAATAATTTCATGAATGGTTTGAGAAATCATTTGTGATCCCAATTTATTATGATCTTGGGAGATGAGTGAAGAAACACATGTGTGAGGGCCTTTAAGGATCATGATTTCCCAATGTTGTTCTCTAGTGCGCAATATAGCACGACATCTCCATGCACAATCGTGGTGAACGCATTCCACGAGAAGCCTAGTAGTGTTTGAGTGCTTAACCTTGTAAGTACAATGGTTGACAATGTGAAATTTGTTAATGGCATCTTGCACTTGTTCTTTTGTTTGGAAGCGTTGGCCAACAAAGAGTGTTCCAGGTGGATACACAACCATTTCACGTTCCAACAGATGGCTATACTCAGTGTCTTGTTGTTGAATTTCATTGGGAAAGTCTAAAAAGTGTGGAGGTAGGTTGTATATGGCTACTAGTTCTAGTGGTGGATTATTTGGAACTGGAAGGATTTCTTCTTCATCATCATCTTGATGTTCAAAAAGGATTTCGTCTTCATCCTCGCTAAAAGGATCAAAGACATTTTCTGTTGGGAGACCAACAAGAAGATGATCTTCAATGTTGGTTTGAATATTGGGTTGAGAGGCAAAAGTTGTAGCTTGGTCAAATGGCTGAGAAGGTATTTGATCAAGGTCCATGACTGGACCAGTTAGAAGCTGTGTGTATGACTCAACGTCGTGGTTGGAGGGATTATATAAGAAGGGTGGGTTAGTGTTTTGATAACTTTGATAAATTTGGTATGGTGAAAGTGAAGGTGAAATTTGTGGTGAAAGTGAAGGTATTTATAATGGAAGGTTCTGACACCTAGAATGGGTCGTTCCAAAACCAGAACGGCTCGTTCCAAACTTCTAAAAAAGCCTAAAACCCTAGTTTAGAATGCCCCGTTCTGGGTGTCAGAACGACCCGTTCTGAATTTAGAACGGATCATTTCAGATGCAAAATTAACGCATGTTCAAGCAGAATGGGTCGTTCCAAGACGCAAAAAAAATATAAAAAAAATAAGTGAATAGTAAATGGTGCTAGTTAGGGAAATAAATTTGCAAAGTTTCTATTTGGGTAAAAAAATTTTAAAAATGTATTATTTGAGTAAAAAATTCTATAACATGCATATATAATTGTAAAGCAATTATATAAATATATATGATATAGATTGAGTAATCCAGAAAAGTAAATTATACAATCTAAGTTGTTGGTCAAATAACTCCTATAGAATAACTATCAAAAGTGACATCAAAAAGAGATATCAACTCCATGATCCGCCAAATGGCCTCCTCTGTCCATCACCTTAAACCTATCACTACTATACTTTTATACCACATATAATTATTACAGTCCAACCACATAGAAACATGCAAGGATAAACTAGAGTTTAAAAAAATCAACATATACAATAATAGAATTATGAGCAATAAAGTACATCATCACATCTCATAATTAACAACATCAACACCACAACTCATTTAACACTAATATCATAAACAACTCAATCCATAACAACAAAAATGTCAACATGAGCATCACTACATTAACAACTCATATTTTCAACACAACAACACACGGTGATCTTTTTGGGCTTGTTAGATTAACAATAAATTTTGATATCAATCCATAACATAGCTTGGTTTCTCGGAAGTCATTACTTAAATTAAAAAGTTTAGTATTACTACTAGGGTATAACAACTTGGATATGAACCTATCAGAACATTAACTAGTTTAACTAAACCTCCTATGGGATTAGCCTACCGGCTAACCTCCAAATACTATGCCCCTCTATTTGTCAATTAAGGACTAAGTCCTCGACTTTGTACTGTATTCAAGTTGATTAGATAATCAATATAGCTCAACTTTGTTCCTATACTATGGTTGCTTTACACATGTATGTCTTGACCTTGTCCACACATGGTAGCAATTGAGGTTCTAGAGGAGTCTCAACTATTTTCTTCAAGGCTCAACTTTTCAAGAAGGATTTCCCAACAAATTGGACTCTTGAAACATCACAACACAATATCCTCGTAGTGGGATATGCAACTTTTAAAACAACTTTTTTTTTAGTCTTAAGTTGATCAATACAACTTTCAACACCATGCCTTAAGCATTATCAACTTCACCATCTCAAAAACATACAACATAATGCAAGCATATTCGACATAAATACTCAACTAAACAACATACAACTCAACTCAACTTTCAACTAGTCATCATCTATAAACATCATCCTAGATCAATATATATAACATGAACAACATTTATCAACTTACAACATTCAATAGATTCATCTATTATACTCATGTTCACCATTTGTGAAGTTAAATAATAAGTTTTTTTTATCAAACAACCAATGCCCAATGCCACTCACCTAGCGTCTAGTGCCATTGAGACTAGGAACTCTTTGCCTTACCAATGTCCAACATTACACAACTCACACCCGACGTGGATGAGGTAGAGACCTTGCACTTGGCTTGACAAAGTCCTACATTTGACCTTATTTCATAGAGTCTCTATCTAACTCACACTCGACATCACCATATTGGTGCCCAATGTTGTTTAAGCATAGAGTTCTAGCTTGGCAACACAAGGCACCACTCCACCAGGGGTCCAACATTACCAAGTCGAAGACTTTCTAGTGCTTTTATGTCTAACATCATTCAAACCATGGTCGATGTCATTTAAACTTGAGACAAGCCTTTTCTTCTCATGTCCAATGTCATTAATCTTGCATTTAGTGTGAATCAAGACATAGGCCTTTGATTGGAACTACACTCGACACCATGAAGGCGCGTCCGGCACAACGTGAGTTCTACATTTATGCAAATCACAATTTTAGCTCAATCCTCATTAAACTCAACCAAAACCAAACATGCAACAAAAGATATTGTTCTTACTTATCACAAGCATTTCATTTTCAACAAGAAATTCAAGATGTAACCATAAAATCATCACAACTCATCAAATTCACCTTCATAAACCCAAAACCCTAAGGAGTGTTTGGATGAGGAATATTAGAAATTCAAGGAATTTGAAATTTTTGACATTTAAATTACTTTGATTTTAATTTTCATCATTTTTGAAATATTTTGTTTCAATAAGTTAATTTAAATTTCTTAAATTTTAAATTCTTAGTTTGGATATGATAATTTGATTTCATCATAGTAAAATTAATTTTAAAAATATATTCATATGTTGAGATTTTTAAATTAAATTTTATAAAAATAAGTATTATCCATATTTAAATATTTAATAATTTTAAAAATTAATATTAGATAATATTTAATAATTTAAAAATACTTTTGAATATTCAATAATTAAAGTACAAAGAGATAAGATAAAATATATAAGTGGAATAACAAAAAAAAATGAGGAATTTCAAATTTTTACTTTTTTTTAAGAATTTGAAATTCTACTATTTTAAGAAATTTCACAAATGCTTAGATTTTAAATTATTTATAAATTATTCATCAAAATAAAATATTTTACTTCAAAGAATTTGAAATTCTTCAAACAAATGAATTACTCCATTTAAATTCTCCATCCAAACAAACTCTAAGTTTAACTACTCCCATCAAAACGACGCAGCTTCATGTGAGTGCAACTATTTAACATCTCAAACATAAAAATCAATCCACTAACAACCTAATAATTTAACAAATTCGAGAATCTAGTTTTCCTTACCTCGAAATTGAAGCAATTCAGGGGAGGAAAAGAAGAAAACTTCGAACAATTCAACACACAACTCCGAATGGATCAACAACTTGATTCAAAGTTCCTATTGACTTGAATTATAAATAAATAAAAACTTAGGTAAAATTTTGAGAAGAAATTCACCTCACTAGGGAAGGTTTAGAGAAGAAAGAGACTCACGAATTAGAACACTTCTTTCTAGAATTCTGAAGAACAAAACTTATGAAACTTAATTATAAACAAAAATCTCATATACCTTTTTCTCCAAGGTCAAATTAGACCTTTACCAAAGAAACTCCCAAAACTGCCTAAACTCATAAGAAATCATTGGATCCTAAAGTCCTTCAACACAAAACAACATTCTACACAACATAAAATTAATTAAAATTAACTACAACTTTTCAAAACTCATAGTGTTACATTCATTAACAGTTAAATTTTAAAGTTGTTGTGTCACCTGTCACAACTTAGGTGATGTAACATTTAGTGACATAATATTTAAAAATGAAAAAAATACAAAGTATTTTCATTTATAATTATTTTAATGACTGATTAGTATTTATTTTATTATTATTAAACCTTATTTATATTTATATTTTTCATTTTTAAATATTATATCACCACATGTTATGACACTTAAGTAGTAACAACTCATGAGTTAACACTAAAATTTAAGGATTAACATGTTAAAATCAATTTTTTTATTGTTAAATTTAAGGCAATAAATAACTCTAATTTAAAATAATGAGATTGCAATTGCAAATAAATAAAAATAGCGGAGAAAAGTACAATTTAAATTAGTTTTTTTTTTTTGATTGCTCATCAGACTCATATTTATGCAATTTTTATCTCTTTTTATTTTAATTTCAAACATCAAATTGGTTCAATTATTTTATGTAGATGAATATAATGAAATGAATTTCATGTCTTAAATGCCTTAAAAAGATATTTAAATTTCATCAAAAAAAAAAAAAATAGTTAGCCTACATGCGTACATTGCCGGTTGTCGGGTTCTGTGACTCTAATCCTGTAGAGCGTAGAGTGTCGATTAAGGCAGAAAACTTGCGTCATTTTCTCATTTGTCATTCTCCATCGACAGACAACAGGAGCTGAGGTCTGCGTCTCTCCCACAGGTTAGCCTCACATGCATGCTTCCTCTTCAACACTTCTTTTTATGTGTCATGTTGAAATGAAAACCATTTTCTTCCCCATTCATCTTCTCTTTTCTTTTACATGCATCAAATCAAACACAAACACACCCTTCTCAAATGTTTACAATCCACCACCAAAAAATATTTTCTTTTGCACAAGATACTTGCTGCTAATAACTCTTCCATCATTATCATTCTGCTTCTCTTTCAAAAGGAATAAATAAAAATTTATCATCATAAATTAACCCCAAATAAATAAATAAAAAATGAACTTTTTGTTTTTGGTAATAAGAAGAAATATAGTATAATTCTGAACATAAGTTAAACTAAACATGCAAACCAAAATCTGGTAGATAATGATATTAAGAGAGATTGAGTTATCGCCATTAATTGAGGCAACGTTGTTCTTCACTTCAGAACCAACTGTGCCACGGAATGGTACCCACTCCATCGAAGCACAAGGCATTGGCATTGAAGAAGCTATCAAGAAGCAGAACATGGGACTGTGAATCTGAAATATACAGTCACTTGCAAAAGAAGAAAAGGGTCCTCAAAAGTGGAACTGAAAAGTTCAACTACTTCAATACCCTATTGCAGGACTTCGTTGTAAATGATCCAAAAGGTGACCCCGAATTGGTGCAATTCATGGATGGTTTATATAACATTGTTCACTCTGAGACGCTTCATCTTCAGGACCCTAGCATAGACAACAATGCTGAAGAAAACACAGATGGTGATGATGATGAAGTTGTGATGATTGATCCAGATTGTAAGTATTTCTGGGATCATTTTAGTCCTCATGGAAACTCTTACGTACTTGATATTCCTGAGGATGGTGTCTTTGTAAAGTATGAGCCTGAATTATCAACTCCTAAGAGTACTACTGCTATATGCACAATGGATAATACAAATCATGTTTCAAATGAAGACGTCAATGTGTGCTTAGACACAGAATTGCATGTGAATCCTGGTGCAAACTATAAGAGGCATAATGTTCTTAGCAGTGGTGTGAAGCGTAGGGGTAGGAAGCCAAAAGGTGCAAAACTCTCTGCTGCTATGAATGTTAATGTTAAGAGTAGTGATGTGACTTCAAAGGTAGAGAAACATGCATGTAACTTGAAGGGTAGGCGCAGGAATCTGAGACTGAAAATGCGTTCTATGAAAACTGATGCCCCATCTAGCTTGCCTAAAGATAGTGATGATGAAACACAAGATATAATCGTGCAAAGCCAGATCGTATGTTTCTAAAATTAAAAGTTCTTTTTGCTTATATTCAATACTGTTCATTTAGTTTTTGTTAGCTATATATTATGTGTTGCTTCCCTGTTGAAGGTGGAACATTTTTGGCATGAACACAATGAGGACATTGCAAGGACACTTTTTAAAGAAAAACTCATGGAAGAACTTAAGGTGCCTTACTGTGAGGAAGAGCACCAGAGGCTTTTAAATGAAATTACTGTTCGAAAGCGAGTCCAACACCATAGAGACCTGCGTGGGCGAATCAAAATCTATGAGAAAGATCATCTTGGAATGTCTTTTCTTGATTATAGTCCTGGTGAGTAAGATGTGGCCTTCTCTTTCATTTTGCACTTGCTGTGTTTGCATGTTGGAGTTCATGTGCTTGTCTGTGCTTACCCAGTTGGGATAGAAAGTTGCTTTTGTATAGACTATTAAATGTTACGGGTTTAACTTTTATACACTGACAATCAATTAGGAATCATCTTAAATATGACATTTAATGTAATTATTACAAAAGTCAGCAATCTTAGTATCTTACCATACATTACACTGTTAGTGCATTCTAATTTATTCTAAATGCTATTTTTGAAGAATACTAGTAACTACTATGAGAAGTATAAGATTTTATACATGTGCTTGTTTTGCAGATCTTGCAGAGAAGATAGAAAAGGCTAATGGTGATCATCCCAGAGTTCTGAATCTCCTGCGTGGATTCTTCTATTGGTTGAAAGTAAGTATCTTATGATATTTCAGCATCTCAATACATGTTATTTTATACAGCCTTTCATGCACTGCTCAATATGTTATCCTGAAAATATTTAACCTTAAAGACATTTCCAGATGTTTGTGTTGAGAAATATGGCAAGAGCTATAAAGAATTGAGTAAAAGTAGATAGGGTAACTAATCCCTCGTGTATCTAACTAATCTCCAACTAACCACACGTGTTAATAGTTGGGTATGTGATTTGAAGGATTTTGATTTTCTTCTGGTTGCTAGGCCTCAGTTGCCTCATTTTGTAGTTCTCAATTAATTTTCTAGATAAGTCAGCATATAATGGGATAGTCAAATAACTCGAACAGTTACCTCATTGTGTAGTTAGTTCTCTTTGTGACTATATGCATCCTTTTACTATGTAAAATAGTCATCATATTGAGAATATATGCTTTTATATCTTGGTCCACATTAGCCCCATTTTGCAACGCTACGAGGGAAGGTCCGTATCCTTCTGTGTTACAACTCACCTAGATCTTGATTTTCATTTATCTTTTATTAGTCCATAAAACTGGCACCGCTATCTAAAACTATCAATTTTGTGTGTGTGAATTGTATCATAGAATCGAAGTAAGCTTTACAATATTTACATTGCGGTATTACTTTGAATGAAGACTTGAGATATTAGAGGCTTGTAGTGTCTCTTTCTGATTTATACGTTGTGTGCTGGCAGAATTTATCACATGAAGGGGCATTCATGCCGTGGAAAGATGAATCTTGTTTGGATATGCTGCCACTACAATTGGAAGGATAGTTATTGACAAGTTTGGCACAGAAAAATGAATCATTCCATTGATGATAGAGTATGTTACATAACAATAGTAGGTACTATATCCTAACACCCCTCAAGCTGGAGTGTGTGGAAAGCACTCCCAGCTTGGCCATGAAAGTGGGGAAATGATAAAGGATCCAAAGGTTTAGTGAAAAAATCTGCAAACTTAATGGAAGATGAGAGTGCTAGTAGTAATAGGTGAAATAGCTGAGCTTGTAGTTTCTCTACCTAGCAATGTGGCAATATCAATAATATGTACATGCTTCGTTATTTTGTGGAAAGCTTGGGTTTCATGCAATGTCTGGCTTGGTTTGGTTTGGTATTAGGAACATGGAGACCATGCACAAATGTGTCAATTACAAATATGTCAATTCACAAGTGGTTGATAATACTGCAAAGTATTATACCTCTAAGGAGGATCAAGAGACAACTATTTGTTTCTTAAAAACGTCATGAAATTAGTGATGAAACCAAGAAAGATACATCGCGATTTAATTTTTGAAAATTATTTAAAATGTTAAACATTCAGAATTTCTGATTTTAATATTTTGTATCCAAATACAATAAAAGTAATAAAAACATATGAAAAAATAAAGATAAAAATCTTTATAATAGGCAAATATTGAAAAAGCAATTTCAGTGGATTTTGACAGATATTTATGGTCGGTCTAGAGCCAAAAAATTAAAACACCATGTGGCTGCTGGGATTCGAGCCCAGGTCTCCACGGCCACAACGTGGAATTCTTACCACTAAACTACAGCCACTAGGATGGCACCTGACATTAAAGTTTACTATTTATACTATATTTCGAACTAAACTCTTCAATTTGTCAGACATTTAAGTTAATAAAACCACATCAAGACATGCGAGTTGAACGCTGAACCCCTTATATATTTTAACTATATATATATATATACTATGTTTAAATATATAAATTATATATAAAATTTGTGTAATAGATATTTTTAAATATGTAAATTATATTTTAGATTTATAATAAAGATATTGTAATACAAAATTATTTTTATTAATAATTTATTTTAAAATGATAATATTTAGTTTATAAATAATTATAATAAATAAAAGTTGAAATAGATAAACAAAAATTAAAAGAATTCTTACAAATCGTTTGATCGAAAAATTTTTTAAAAAACATTTTAGTATAAGATAACAATTGATGTTTAATATATAGAGTTGATATAAGAAATTATTCTAGAAAGTGTTTTTTTTAGTAATAAAAACTGTTTTTACTTTGCATAATTTTGTTTGTTAAATTTAGGTATATCTTTTGACAAGAGATTGTAACAAATATATAAATACTTAAATCTTTTTATTAATGAAAATATTAAAAAAAAATTCACTTAGAAAAACAATTTCATTTAATATTTTTTTATCCTCCTTAATCTAAGCACTATATTTTTTTTAATGTATAAAAATTTAGAATAGATCAAAGTACGATTCTTAAAATTAGAGTCAATCATCAACCTTATTAAATTTTTTTTAATGAAATTACAAATTACATATTTCATCCCGTTCAAATTCGCATAAAAGAATATATATATATAAAGTCGAATTCAATATCGCGTCATTCTTGCAGGCAACCTATGCACCATATACCATTCGGATAGAAAAATCATTTAATGAATAAAATAAAACCATTTTTCTGCAATACACCTCAAATAGACAGTCGTAAAATTGCAGTCAGAATATCCAACTAAACTTTTGTCATGAATCACGTCAAACAATTTAAGTCCGAGTAGCTTTGTTTAGGTTCAGAACCTTAATGGTGTCCGAGCAAAGATGACACCAATAGTAGAATATTATAGATATCATATCCATATCCAATCAGTAAGTTCCTTTAATGAAATAATTAAAATTACATTGATCAATATACATAGATTTTTCATTGTTCAGGTGAATCAAAAGGGGGAAGGGGGGATGGAACCCAAAAAATAAATTGGGGACAGGAATACAAGGGGACTCAAAGATACAACAACCCCGGCATTTTACACGATAGCAGTCAATCTTTAATTTCATATGATACCCATGAACAAAACCCCAGAGAAAAGAAAGCGCTGTCTCGTCTCTGCCTGCACAATGCGATGATTTTCTTTTGAATTTGCTGAATCAAATAGATGGGGTCAGAGCCAAACCCTATACACTGCTACATTTCTGTTGCTTAATGTAAATAAGCCTGCTAAATTTCCATTTCTTAGAGTAAATCTGAAGAGATCTGACAATGAGAAAAATATAGCAATTGACAGATCTAACTTCTTGTTCCAACTGTCCAAGATTTATGTATCACTTGAAATGGTCTTGCCGGATAACTGTAATTAAATTGAAGGGTGGACCATCTTCCTCCTTCTGTTTCCAAGGTTCGCCATTGCCTTGAAAATACCAGGATACTTTTGGAGACAAGGGACTATATAAATCTGCACGTGTAGAATAATTAGGCACTATCCCCTAGTTTGTTCAGAAGGGAGGGGAAAAAATATATGCATTTATGAAAAGAGCATTAGTCTCTCATCTTAAACACAACCAGAATATAGCAAACAAATTCCAATCTCAGCCAAAACATATCAAAGTTACGTTAACAAATCTTAGTCTGTCAATGTTATCTATGTGCCCTCAACCCAAACATTTTCGGGTTTAACTTTCCTCTTTGAATGTGCCCTTATTTTCTAACAGAACTTGTTTTGCCATTGCATGGGTATATATCATTTATGCAAACTACAATTTTAATCTCCAGGTTCTTTATACAGGGATAAAAAAAACTATCTGTATCTAAGTTAAGAAAGTGCATTATAGGATGAAAAGAAGTCTTCAATTGGAAAATAATGGATTTAGGTGTATATAAAAGAATTAACTCTAATAAACATCAGAACCACAGTATACTTCTATCCCAGAAACTGTAAGGCTTTTAGCTCATTTTATGAACTCATCATTAATCTGACAGTGCCTATATTATAATAGTAATTTCCATCAAAGAATAAAACACCAGAGATCCATCAAGTAAATTCAAACTCAAGTGTTTAGCTTTGAGCAGGATGCGTGAATTATTGTAAACCTTCTTAGTTTTTAGTACCATATTCTATTTTCATGAATAAAAAAAGAAAACTAAATCATGTTAAGCAGGAAAAAGCAAATATTGCTACTATTATTAGGACTTGACTTAAAATACACTTATCAGACAAAATTCACGATGTTCAATTTTTGAAAATTAAATACCATATTAAGAACAATCCATATAAAAGTATTCAACAAAGAAATATCCATTAGGCAGTACTATTTTTAATATGATCTCAAAGCCTATTTAGTCTTGACATTGGACCACCTGGCACCTGCAAATATCCAGTCTTGGGCACAAGGTAATGTGTGTTCCACATCATCCTGAGTTGCACTTGAGTTAGACTCGGTTCATTTCTAATATTTCCTTTTTCTTGCTTTATTATTAGATTGTCTTTTTGGCCTCTCTTTGGTGCTCCCCTCAAGGTAGTTTCTTTCAAGGGAATTTTCCATAACATGCAAAATTTTCTATTGTCAAATATGTCAGGCCTTTACCACAATTTTTCATCAATTACCAGCATCTAGGTAAATAAATGACTATCTAGAAATCTGTCTACATTTATATAATTCCTTCCCCATTAAATTCAAACCCTGTTACCATTGTTGTACATGGGACCAGAGCAAAATCACCAAGATGACTTGTTCAATTGTATGATTGGTCGGCTTCTTTGTGTTTTAGACCCACCAACTCAAAAGTCAGACTGTGCAACTCGGATAGGGGGAAAAATTATGGGTTTTTTTCAACTAATCTCTCTTCTCTCTCATCTGTACTCACCTGACATTCTTCGACATCCTTTATTCAAACTCATCTGAACACTAGCAGCTTGTTTTTTGAGTTCTTTGTTCTTTTACATTAACTCATTGACTCCCATAGGAGCATTCTTTGTTTAGACATTAGTGCGCCTGATTGGAGGGACTGCTTAAACTGATGTAAGCCTAAGTCATTCCTAAACCATATAATAATTTTGTAATATATAATTTTATCCCAAATGCAATCATTGTACTGAAAATTCCTATCATATTAACCATATCATATCTACATTTCAAATTAATTCAAAACTATGTGATACCTCATTGGTATGCATCAAATTTAATGCGAGACATACTTTTAAAAGAACCATTTTGATTATTTTATTGTTATTGTTCAATTTTTAATTTTTTATACGATTTGACACACATAATTAAGGTAATATTTAGTTACAATTTACCATTAGACCGATAAAAATCACATTTATTATAAAATTATTTATGATATGTGAACGCATTATAATTATGACAGTATAAATCAATCCCTTCTCCCCCACACTCTTTCTGTCTCTACACACAAGGAGTAACTAAGGCAAAAACACTTATTGTGAGAAATAAGAATAATATATATTGACCATTAGATCTTATTAGAATGGTTAAGATTAAAAGATAAATGCACACCATGACATTTTTAAGTGGTCATGTAACTATTAATTAACTTTTAATCTTAATTATCCATGTTCTCAAATGAGAACTGTTTTTGTTACACACAATTTTGTATGTTAGGTAAGATCCCTGCTATGGTCCCATAATTTACGTGTTCCCCTCCCTTCCCAATTCTAAATAAGACCTCGTTTGCGACAACCTTGCTTGTTAGTCTTAAAAATTATATGAAAAAGCAATATCGCTTATTCCATGGTTATGGCTACTCGTATAATTTAGAATTGAGCAAGTTAACAAGAAAATATGAGCAATTTTCTCGCATTATCTAAAATGCAAAAGGTATAGTCTTTGGTGTAAACTGTAAACAGGCTATATTACAGGTCAAGCTATCCAATACTGATAAAGTTTTTTATTGCAGCTCAACAAAGGCACATATAATGAGGACCTTATATCAACAGAGGGCTCCTCAACAAAGAGGCTGATTCATTACCTGTATTGACTGGAGGATCTGGCTCTCTTGTACTATGTAATACAGTTGTTCCAGATAAAACAGTAATGAAACCACATAGCTCAGATGCAATACTGCTTACACTTTGACCAGAATAGTCCTAAACAATAAAAGCAGAAGAGCCAGGATTACAACAGAGTTGACCACTTAATCATAAAGATGTCTTTTCGGATGCATTTTTTAATTTGTTTCAGTAAAATACCAACCTTAAACATGATTGCACTAGCTAATATTGTAAAAGATGTGAACAAGGCATAGTAGATCGGAGAAACAACTGCTGTGTTAAAAGTATCTAATGCCTGCAGTCATGCCATGAGTTGGTCAGAACAGAAGCCTAGTTTGAAGACCAACTAGCAAGAAAATGATGAAACTAAAAGGAATGGAAAGAACAATCTTGTAAATAGGAATCGGACTTTAAGATTATTAGTTCTGGTGGCTCAGGTCAAGCATTACATGGATGTTATTTGGACTAGATGCTAGCATCTTTTGAACTTCTAGATCAGCTCAAGGCCTACAAATCATTTCTTTAATTGATATGATGATACGCAATTACTTTAGATGAAAACTTCAAAACAGACATGTTGATAATAGGCAGCAATGAAAGAAGAAAAAAAGTTGCCACAAAATCTACAAAATGCTCCCTCGTATGAAATACAAACAGAATGACATCAGAATAGCCAACACAGAATACCTATATCATTTCCTCAAAGGAGAATATAAACTCAGGCTCCAACTTTTTACCAAATACCAAACATTATTAAGTTCAGATAAAAGTTAACAGTGATACAGACCATATTAAGATAATTTAACTGAGTCACGATGCATGAAATAGCGACCATTGTAAAAATCCATGTCTGAAACTGAACAAACTGGTCTGCACCCTCAAGTGTAAGTCTTATAGCAATGCCAATCGCCTTTATGCTCATGACCTGAGAAACAGGATATTCTATCAGAAGCACAAAACCAAAGGCGACCTTGGGTATTGAGTTGTCAACTATAAGTACTTCAAAGATGAACTAGGTAGGAAGAGTCGCTTACAGTCAAGGATCCAATTATGGAGCATATTCCAATATAAACTAAAATATTAGTCTGGCCATAGCGAGGAGCACAATACACAATCAAAAAGACCGCTACAGCGATAGCTGAGGCCGTGTACAACAGGAATGCTGGATGCCAGAACACAAAGCAATAACATCATGCATATATAAAAAAAAAATCCAGCAAATATGTATAAAACACACAATCCGCATTTTCAGCCACATTTCATGTACAAACAATAAAACCTCAGCAAGCAACACAATAGCATACCCGGTTGAACAGCCATCTGCCATATTTCCTGTACAGAACTAAGACTCTTTTCTTGAGGTGCATGGAGCACAATCACAGTGGATCCCACAATGCACAAAAGACACCCGAGCATGCCCATTTTCTGCAGCTTCTCGTTCAACATGAAATGCGCCAAGACAGCACTAGCCATTCCCAGAGTCACAAAACAGCAAAATTAATCAAAATATTAAAATAATATAAAAAATTGAAGAAAAAAAAATCCGCAAGCGTTTAATTTTATTTTACCTAACAATAATACTCAAAGCACCAAGCGGCGTGACAAGCACCGCGGGGGCGTAAACGTACGCCACAAAATTCGCTATCTCTCCAACAATCACTGTAATTAAAAAAAAAAAAAACGAGGCCCAATATCAAAAGATAAAAGAAAGTGAAATAAATAAAAAAGGTTAGTTATATTTTTAGTCACGATTTTGGTTCTATAGTATATTATAATTGGTCCTCATGTTTTCTCTCATTTACGATCCAAGTCTTTTCATCCCTATTCCACCCAATATTAAGCACTATTGTGTGATGTCATGTGATGACCATGCATATTAGTTAATTATGCTAGATATTGGAAGAAAGGATGGTAAAAAATTGGAGAGAGTAAATCGGTACAATTGAAACGTGAAAGAGCAAACTTGCACAATTATGATAATTGAGTAACTAAAAATGCAATTAAAGGTGAATAGAAAAAGTTAGGTACTGACTGGTAACCATTCCGAGCCACCAGAGAGGTTGTAGCAGGTAACCGTAGCCTCCACCACCTGCGACGAGGAATTAGGCATAGCAATGGGAATAAGGAGTGAGGGAGAAGAGAGAGAGAGAGAGAGGTAACTGGCAGAAGAGCCGTTGAGAGTGGCGCGTTGGAGGCCTTTCTTCTTGATGATGAAGCTGGAGCCGATGAAGGCGCTGGAGGTGAGGGCCAAGATGAAGCCGATCAAATTGCTTGAGTACATGGTTAATGGTTTTTCAACGCAGATAGTGAAGTGGTTTTGGAACCCTAGGGGACATGAATGAATGAACAAGAACGAAGGAGGCTGAAGCTGAAAGTGATTCTATTCTGCGTTTTGGCGGGGCTCCCTCTGTTATTGTACTGTCTGCTTTAGTCAATGAGGTGGAATTGACGGGTGGTTTTAGTTTTGGTCGCATTTGGAGGGAGACCCAGAGAGAGAGAGAGGTGGAGAAAAAGTGTGAATATGAAATCATAATATTATATGAATTAATCATGGATATAACGTTATTACAAAGTTTTTTACACTAACAATTAATTATTTTTTAAAATTATTTATTTTATTAAATAAGCAACTGATATGGTATTATTAAAAAATATGATTGATTGTCAGTGTAAAGTTTTTTAAATTGACAATTAATTATATTTTTTAATTGTGTCATGTCACTGTTAAAAGTAAGGGGGGTGTATTGGATTAGGATTTTAAAGAACTTTTTTAGTTAAAAAAAATCCTGCGGATTTTAAAAGACTTTGCAGGATTTTCATGACTTTTAAGATTTTGCAAGATTCTACAAGACTTAAAATCAGGATTTTAATTGATTCTGCAATACTTTTAAATTAGGATTTTAATGGATTCTGTGGGATTTTGTGGAGTTTTGACATTTGATAAGATTTAAAAAAAATTATACATTCAAATTTAAAAAGAGTCAAAGATAAAAATAATAAATAAAAAAAATAATGTCTAGATAAATAATAATAATAATTCTCTATAATATTCTATCCTCTTTTTATAACATCCACTATCAATTGTAACAATTCATCGGAATCATCCTTAATCCAAGCTTCATAGTTTTCTTTCTCTTTTCATTTTTCTTTATTATTTCCTTGTGAATCTCCCATTTGAATTACTAAAACAATATATGTTAAAAAATAGTTATATAAATAATTACGGATAATAGACAAAATCAATAAAATTATAGTATTATTTTTAGAAGCACACCAACATACAAGATCGAATATATTTTTGCTATCCAAATGGATCAAATACCTCAGTTATTATAAAAAAAATGTAAAAACGAAAATATAGAAACATAAGATAATTTTTTATATAAAAAAATTAGTATATTCGATACTGAAAAAATATTTAGATATATAATTTTTTTTATATAAACAGAAGTATTTAGATATAGAGAATATATATATATATGATAATTTTTAACGATATTTATAAATATAAATTATTCTAACAAATATTTTAACAATATTTTCTTTTTTAAAAAATAAGTTAATGAAGGCATAAATCCTAAACCCTAAAAAATTAGATATTGCAATGTCTTATGTTAATTTTCTTTTTTTAAAATATAAAAAATCTTAATTTCATAATATAAAAATAAAAAAGAAAAATTCATAGTAAAAAAAATAAAATAATTGTTAAGTCATAAAAGGAGGAAGGATAAGAGTAACAAATTCAAGGGAAAGAGAGAATTCGCAATTTTTATGCTAAGAGGGTTCTTCCCCCTACTAAGATCCATTTTTATCTCATTCTACTCACAAAAACCCTAACAAATTCATCTTTTGTATATATATATATATATATATATATATATATATTGTTGAGATTATGATATCAATTTCATCTTTCACCTTTTTCTTTTCTTAACGTGTGTCATAAAAAAAATTACCACTTAAAAGTTAAAATTTCAAGTATTTTTTTGTGTTATATAAAGGAACAAATTCAACTACATAGAATAAAATAAAGTAAGTCAATTAAAGAGAACGAACAGAAAAATAAAACAAGTCAATGACACTATCATTTACATATTAGAGTTTCACAAAATAGGAGAATGGTATGAGAATAGTATTATATATGAGCAATGAACAATAGTGTAGTATTATTAGTAGAGAAAAAATGGAGAAGACAGGAGCATAGAAAAAAAAAGATGAAAAACTCACTTGAAAATTCTTAAAACACTTGAAAAATCATTTCAAACAATCCTTCAAAATCCGATGGGTTTGGATGGGATTGTTTTATGAATCTGGTATTTATAGATAACACTAGAAAGTCTTTCAAAATCCCTCTCACACAACAATCCTTTAAAATCCTTAAATTTTTGAATACCAATGGATTGTTTTTAAGTTGTAAAAAATCTCAAATGAATACCAATGGATTTTAATGGACTCTTTAAAAAATCCTAAAAATCCAGATTGAATACCACTGTATTGTTTTTAAGTGACATAAAATCCTGATTGAATACCAATGGACTTTTTTACTCAAAAAAAGTCTTTTAAAATCCTACGAAATCCTAAACCAATACACCCCCCTAAATGTATTTATAGTGACATAGCACAATTAAAAGATATAATTAATTGTCTGTGTAAAAAAAACTTTACATTAACAGTGTATAGGTGATTAACTCATTATAATTTTTTATCTATAGCAAGAGTTAATCATCTATACACTATTGATATAAAGTTTTTTTACACTAACAACCAATCATATTTTTTAATAGTGTCATGTCAATTACTTATTTAATGAATAAAAATAAAATAAAATAATTTAAAAGATATAATTAATTGTCAATGTAAAAACTTTACCGGCAGTGTATAAATAATTAACTTCTATAACAATACACTTTGTATTCTAATTTTTTTCACCATGTATATTTAAAGATAAAAATAAAATGTATAACTGTTCACTATTTTGTATTCTAATTTTTTTTATCAATACATTAGCGCCGATATATTAAGTAGGATAGAATGAGTTTGTTTAAACTTCTTTTTTTTAAAGCTTTTTTTGTAAATAAAAAAATATTTTTATTTTTTATATCTTTGTCTAATTTTTCTACTTTCTTTCATAAATAACTCTTATCTTCCTTAATTAAAGGTACTTGTTTTGATTTTTTTAAAAAAATTAATAAACAAACCCAAAATCTCACGACGATTAAGAAAAAGGTAATAGAATAATTGTTTAGCAATGAGTTTTACAAAACAAATGGAATATGTGTACTTAAGTAATTGCTTGTAACAAATTTTGACAGCAAATCTAAGGCAAACAATTTAATTAACACAAATAACAATACATCAATGCAAATAATATATATATATATATATATATATATATATATATATATATATATATATATATATATATATATATATGTGTGTGTGGAAAAAGAAACATCGGGTGTCTTTTAGTATTTATTTATATAAAGGACTAAATTATACTTTTGATATTTTATTTTATTTTTATTTATTTTGATTTTTTATCTTTTAAAAATGTTTGTTTCATCATTTATCTTTTAAATTTGGTGTTAATTTAGTCTTTTTGATTTTTTTTAGAGTATTTAAGATTTGAAACTTATTTCATAAGATTCATTTATATAAAAAAAAAATTAATGCAATTGAAGTTTAAATCAAATGTATTATAAACATCGTGAATATCAAATTTAAAAATATATATACATATATAATCTCATTATTTTCTAATTGTTCATAAGATATATTTTCACTTTGAGTATAACCTTTTTTTATTCAAACATCAACTACATTTCATAATTTTTATATAGATAAATCTAATGTTACAAGTTTCATATTTTGAATTTAAAAATTGATCTAAAATCATTTCACAAAATTCAAAATAATCATTATTTTAAAAACACCAAATTGATTCAAATATAAAAGATAAAGAACCAAAATATATATTTTAATAGATAAAAAATCAAGATGAATATAAAAAATAAGATAAAAGACCAACAATCTAAGTTAGCTTAAATAGATTAAACAAAAAATAGTGGAGTGAATGGTTAACTATTCATGAAAATAATGGTAGTTACTAAAAAAATTATTGATATTTTATTTTTCCTAATAATTGAAGGATATAAAGGTTTAATAAATGTGAAGTTAAAAAATGATTATTAATGGGAATATCCCTTTATATATTAGTATTTTTTTAATAAACACAAGGTATAATGATTCAGCAAATGTGGAAAGTAACATCCTTTTATACATTAGTATTTATAGAAATATAGATAAAGACAAATTCAAAATATTCACCCTAAACATATACAAGTGAATTGTAAAATTGAAATAAAACAAAATTAACATCAATAAAATGGGACGAAATATTTACTTGTATGTTAAGAGCAATGAAACAACAAATAGAGAAAATAAAGTAAGAATGCAAAAATAAAAAGAAAAATATAGAGATGATAGGTTGAAACAAGTTAAAAAGATTAATATAGGAGACATAAAGTGAGTGAATCATAAGGTATGTCAATGAATCATAAAAGGTCCATAAGAGAGTAACTAACAAATCTCACATGCATCAAATTATGGGATGCATTATGTTCAGAACGTGGAGGAAAAGAAAACATTGTGCATATAAAGAGAAAGAAAGAAGAAAAATAAAAGTCATGCAAAATATGGTAAATAAAATGTAGTATTAATTACCTCAGACGTAGAATTATGCTTGTCATGAAACATCACCATATACTAAATGTGATTTTTGATATAAATGGGATGTTGCAAATTTAAGTGACACAATTTTAAGTTTCACATAGAATGTGTCTTGCCATGATGGTTGCTCTACTAACACAATCAATTAATCAATATAAGAGAGTGAATCACAAGGCATGTCACAGGTCATACAAAGTCCCTAAGTGAGTGATCATAAACAAATTGTGCATGCAGCGGAATATGGGATACATCATGCCACAAACGTGGGAAAGGAAAATGATGTGCATGCATAAAAAAGAGATAGAAAACAAGTCAACTCAAATATGCTACAGAAAATGTAACATCTACCTTAGACAAGTATAACTATGCTTGTCACGAAACACCATCGTATACTAAATGTGATATTTTATTTTATATTAATTGGATGCTGCAAATTTAAGTGTCACATAGAGATAGAGTTGTGTGAACCTCGTGTAGTTCAGCGGTAGGAGTTGATCCATGTTTAAGTAAGGTCAGGAGTTTGAATCCTGTCTTGTGTATATAGCCGCGTTAACTCTTGGAGTCAGCTATCCCACCCTTTGAAGTGTCTTCAACGTATGAGGAAATTAGTCACTACTATCAGCGATGGATACTCTAAGGACGAACCAAAAAAAAAAATAGAGATGTGTCTTGGACAGCTAGTTGCTCTACCAACACAAAGAATTATTCAAAATAACCGAAATCACAAAAATTTTTTTATTTGGATCAATTCTATTTTGGTTATGGTGTGTAAAACTGAACTAAACTAAATTAAATATTTCTCTTATTTATCAAATTCAATGTTGTCTTTGCGCTCCTCTCCACCCTTATATTTGGAGATTTTACATTTTCAAATATTATTGTATATATTATTAAGAATATACTTTATAACACTTTTTTTAACTTTTTTATTAGTTAAATTTTGTTAAAAATTATATAATTGAAAATAAAAAAGTGTCACATTTTTTACCTAATAATGAGTTTTAATAATGATTTTATAGTTTCTAGCTAATTAATTTCAACTGATTATAAAAAGTGTGGTTAAGATAAATACGTTAAATAATGTGTTGTGAGCACTCATCTTTAAAAAGTGTCCTGTTACTTATTTGTTTTTTAACGTAAAGAAATTGGTTCTTTTAATTCTCTTAATAATGTCTGTAAGAAGAAGAAAAAAATGGTTTTGTATTTCTCTTTCTTTGCAGATGATGTGTTTATCTATTACAAAGTAAAAAATTTCACACGCAACTTATCTCTTCGACATTAAAAGAACTTTGCCTCAGATTGATTACTTTTTTTTAGTCAAATTATGGGACAAGTATATTTTTGTTTCAACCTTGATAGTTTGTTGATAGAATTTATTTTAATTTGAACGAGACCTAATTAAGAATCAATAACATGTTAATAAGACTGTTTCAACCGATAATGAATTAGGGTGAGTTGGGGTTGGATTTATTTTTGTCAAAGAAAATTTGATATTTTGACTAGATTATTTTTTAAATTTTAAATTTGATTAGATTATTATCCAAAAATATATGAAATAAGATCGAGTCAATCAAACTTTACATTAAGTTAATTTTAACATTATATTTGGTTAAGTTATAAATTAAAAGAAATGTATAATTTAAATTAGAGTATATTTTATAATATATATTAAATAAATAATTTTATTATAAATAAAATATTATTTTATAAAAAATATTGATGATTAAATAATTTTTATTTTTAATACATAATAATTCAATAAAATCAATAATTTTTAAGATAATATTATATATTAAATAGGGTTTGACGATCCGAAATATGATCTGAATTTGTCCTAAAAATATGATAAGTTCAATTTCAAAGCTCAAACATGTCCAAATCAACACTAGGGACTAGTAAACTTGATTAGGTCATACTCACTCCTATGATATATAAATTTTAATATTATATACATAATCGGTAATCATAATAATAAAAAGAGTAAATTATTTACTCTCTCCTGAAAGATAAGAGTATTATAATGTTATCTCCTCTTGTGTTAAAATTAAAAGTGTTCATGGTACAATTTAATTTGATTTTGACCTTAAAAATTATCTAAATCAAACAATAAAATTAAATGTAATTTGATTTGATTTAAATTTAATGAATTATGAAATGCAAACTAAATCAAACTAATTTCTTATGGTTTTGTTTAGTTTAGATTTTTGCGGTTTTTTAAATTTTGTATTTAAAATTCAACTAAAAATGTATAATACTATATTATTTATTTAAGATCACACATCAAAATTAAACTAAAAGTATACTAAAATATTTTGACCACTTAATATATATTTAACAACAATACTTAATTTAGTTAAAACATTTCTTTAATATAATTTTAATTATCATATTAAATATTTTTTCTCATACATACACATATATATATATATATAGATACTTTTGAGTAACTTACAAACTTATAAAATATATATTACGTGTCAATTTTGTACACCTAATAATATAGTCCTGTATCCAAATCTTGTTGCTATCATCATAATTCTAATGGATAAAAAAAATAACTTGTAGCTTTTTATTTATAAACTATATTTTTAGTCACAAATTTGTCAAACCTCATATATATATATATATATATTAATACAAAATTCACTTTAAGTCTCTTAACTATTATTTCTCAATATGTTAGTTATTGAATTTAGTCTCTTAACAATTACAATAATTTTATTTTCAACAACAAGTATAATTGTTAAATGATGTGATAATCACAGAGTTTACAATGTAATAGAGTTGTTGAAGTGAGACAACTTGATTAATCATATGTTCGCAAAAAATTGAGATATTAATCAAATCTAACTTGATTTTTAATGAGTCAAAAAATAGCCAATTTGACTCAACTCATCACAAATTATTAGGTTAAACAAGTTAATTTATTTAAAATAAAATATAAAAAATAGAATCAAACATTAATTTTATTTTTTTTTGCGATACAATATTATAATAGTTAAACAATTGAATGTGCTTGTTTAATTTGTGTACTTGGCATTAATTTGTGTACTTGGTTTGAAGGCCACAAGAAATATTGTTGTGGCATCACTTTCTTGCCATTATAGCTATATCTTGGAAAAAAGTAAGGAGAATAGTGTTTATTCCAAAAAAAATATTGTAATAAAGAAAAATTATTTTTTTATTGAAAATAAATATAAAAAGACTTTTTTTCTACACAAAGACGTGTATTCTTTATGCATAGTATTTTTTATAGAGCAAAATAATTTGTAGGAGGAAGACTAAGATGGAACAGTTTAACGTTTCTTTAATAATTGAAATTATGAATTAAGGTAAACATAATTCAAAGATCGTGATTTTGGTACTTGAATTTTGATTCATAGGTTCGATGGTTTATGTTTTTGTTTATCCTGGCTGGTTTTGTTTACCGTGAGATATTGGTTTTATGTTAAGACCATGTTTTAGTAAATTATTGATTTTGTGTTTTAGATTATAATTTAACATGTTGCTGATTTTGTTTTATTATAATTTAGTGAGTTATTGATTTGTTCAATAATTAATAGACTAAAATTATCAAAAAACTATTGAATAACAAAAAAACTTTTTTATGAAAAGATGAAGAACTAAAACCAATAAATAAATTTGGAAGAAGTAAAAATGAATTTCGTAGAAAAAAGATTAAAATTGTAATTTTAAAAAAAGTTGCACATAAATGCATGTTATTGATCGAAGACTTGACAGCTTACATAACTACAATGTTAGTAGTGCAAAATGCGAGATAAACAAATGTAAAAAAAAAAAATTAAACGACAAAAACTGGTTAAACTTTTATTTAGAGACTAGAAATAAAATTCAAAAAAGTTTTTAAACTGAAAACATATTTAATATAAAAAATTATAAAAATATTAAATTTTGATTTTTAAATTTTATTGAAATTAATTGATGATTAAGTCTTAATATTTATTGACATTTAAGTGATAAAATATGATATTTAAAGTTGATAAAATTAAAAAAATAATTATTTAAATAAATTTTATTAATAAAATAAATATCAATTACTCCTAAAAGATTTTTTTATATATTATTTTTAAAATTTTATTTTTACATGCTACATCATTAAATATCAACATTTTTTAAGTGGTGACAATTAAATAAATAATATTAATTAATGATTAATGAATATAAAATTAGATAATAAAATTAGAATTTCATATTTTTAACAGTAGAAAATTAAATATTTTTATTTTAAAATAAAAAAATCATAATTATATGTAGAGAAAAATAAATAAAGAAAATAAAAGTGAGATTTATCCTTAAAATATTTACATAATATTGTTTTATTTTTGTATTTTATTTTACCGTGAGAAGCAAACTAGAGCAAAACTGATTGGTTGACCAAACTGAATGAAACTTCAATTTTCTAACACAAAACACCGACCTATGAACCGAAAATAGGGATTTATGCCCACAGAATGGTATTAAATTGCAAGTTAAGGCCTAGCCTGTAGGCTACGCATGGTTGGACCGAACCCATAATAGTCAACCCATTATCCCTTGCTACAAGTAACCTATTAAAGAATTAAACAACTAGTAAGAATTTTTTTAACATATTAAAATATTAGAATTACTTACATATATGATTTTTTCTTTATCATTCGGATTCGAATTTAGCAAGAAAAAACCCTTAAAAATAAAAAGAAAATGTGTTTTAAAAAATAACATTACCGTTTATGTTTTTTTCTTACACAGTTGACACGTGACAAGTCTCTTGTGTCTTCTTCTAATTTTCTTTCCTTACTAGTAATCTTCCCTATACTTCTTGGCTCACTTACTGCCACCAACTAATTCCAATGACCAAAACCCTCGTCGCGATCTCACTACGAACTCCTATTGCCACTACTGCAACCACCACATGGCGGGGCCTTCCGATTCAAAGGTTGAATTCCTGGCGTGGCTCTCTCAAGTGATGAGAGGTCTCTGCTCGCGTTCCGACGAGGATGACCGAGTCTTCGTCAACGCCGACGCCGCTCATACCAAGCCTACCACCAACCACTCTGCCGTCGCGCCGCAGAGAATGGAGAGGAACGTTCCGGACCCTTCTAGGACCTACGGCGGACCTTCTGCCGCGGTGGAGGAACACTTTTACGATGGAATCCCGTTCTACGTCGAGGACTCTTCGTCTAACAAGTCTAGGTCAAAGGTCAAACCGTTTCTCTATTGTGGATATACTTAACTGCGAGATGATTTGTCTATCGGTTTTGTGTCAACGTCGCAGTATCGGAGACTGAACCGTTGTTGATGATTTTGATAGGCGAGGCGAGAAATTCATGGATCGCGACGTGTTTGAACTAGTGAAGATGCGATTTGAGTAGATAGTATTTGTAACTCTGGTGATAACTTATGGTGTGTGTATAGTTGGAAATGAGGTTTTGTAATTAGGATTTAGGGTTAGTTTGTTTGCAATTTTAGGATTTTGTTGTTTATCTTGTTTATGTACTTGAGGCTTTAAGATTAGGTTGTTTGTGCTAGTGAGGATAATTGTCCAAGGTGTTTGGATGCCAACAGGATTTATTTTGGATATAAATCAAGCCATAGGATTCTCGCTAAATAGTTTAAGCTTTTAGGAGAATTGGAGCCTGTTTAGATTAACTTCTTCAGAAACACTTCTAAGAGAGAAAAATAGAAAGGAAAAATGAAATAAGTTTCTCCCAAGTTAAAATTAGCTTAAGCATAAGCTAGTTTATTAAAGCTTTCTCATATTGGCTTCTCTAAAATCTTATTTTTAACTTATGCATGAGTTAGTTATAGTTTATAGAGAGTCTTTTCTTCTTCTTAATTTTGTATTATAAAAATACTTATGGAGAAACTTATCCAAATGGATCTTGGTCCCTGATTTGGTGTCAAAGCTTCAAATGATTAATTGGTTAGGTGCCATTCTACATTACAGTGATGAATTGTTGCACCACAAGATAAAATGGGCTTGTGCATTGTCTATGCATCTAATCTGAGGGTTTTTTTAGGCGAGGGGGCATGTATTAAACCATTCATTTGCTTCTGTGTAGATAGAATAATGTTGGGGAAAAATGAAAATGTATTCTGAGCTCTTCCATTTCAGGTCTCAGAGGTGAGTTTACGCTTGGGCAGAGCTGGATTTGGGAAGGCAGTAGAGGTTTTGGACACCCTTGGGAGCAGCATGACAAATTTAAATGCTAGCAGTGGGTTTGTTTCTGGAGCTGCGATAAAGGGGAATGAAATTTCTATCTTAGCATTTGAGGTTGCTAACACAATTGTCAAAGGTTTTAATCTTCTGCAATCTCTTTCCCCAAAAAGTATTAGGCATTTAAAAGAAGAGGTACTTCTTTCTCCTGCTGTGCAAGATTTAGTATCAAAGGACATGGATGAACTTCTGAGGATTGTGGCAGCAGACAAGAGGTAAATATTGGATTAAATCAAATTACTAATCATGACTTTTGTACCATGAATAAACTAACTATTTTATTGTTTTGCATTACCATGACTCTTAAATTAAAATGTTAACTGTATATAATTTTGGATTATGTTGTCAGGCAGGAATTGAAAGTTTTTTCTGATGAGGTGATTCGTTTTGGAAATCGTTCAAAGAATCCTCAATGGCACAACTTAGACCGTTACTTTGAGAAGTAATATAAATTGTACTCACTCAATTCATCTAACCTTTCATTCATCTCCAAAAAAATATTTAGCCTTTCTTATATTTATTCTGAACTGTATTTTCACTGTAAATTTTAGGGTTAGCAGAGAATTAAATGCTCAAAGACTGTCAAGAGATGAGGCAGAATCAATAATGCAACAATTGATGACTTTGGTTCAGTTTACAGCTGTGAGTGTATTCCTTGTGTTACTAAAGAAAATGCTTAGTGTTGCTCAAGGACTGATAGTAACTTTTGAAGCTGAAAATATAAGAAATTAAAAAAAAGAATTCTTTATGAAAGTATCTGCAATTTTAGAATAATTAAGTTTATAAATGATTGCTCATTAATCCACTCTTTTAATATTGTTAAAAATGTTGAGTTTCTGAGAAAGTGAAAGAATCTTGTAACTGAACAACTTAATTTCATTATTAATCAATCGTTATTCATTACAATGAGATGAGTTATCTATTTATAAATGATATGACAGCGCTAACCAGGGATTAGCAGACTTTACAGTGAACTAACGAATGGCCAACTACCCATAGCAGAATGGAACTAATACAAAACTGAAATACTATATTTCCATCATATCTGACACTAATAAACCAGTTGAGTGAGTGATTGCCCCTAAATAGATATGATGGAATTTTTCAGTTATGATGGAAATATAATATATCGCACCTTTTGTTGCATCCACTCATTTGCTGCTATTTTGCAGTTACTTAAGATTCTCTATTATCTTTCCTTTGCTGCAACCAAGTGCTCCATGCATTTTCTTTTTATTCAATGTAGTAATTTTTTATGTCGAAAGAAATTGAAAATCAATTTCTGTGGCTACAGGAATTGTACCATGAATTACATGCTTTGGATAGATTTGAACAAGATATTCAGCAGAAATGTGAGGAGGATGATCAAAGAGGTATTCATGGAATATTTTTACCCATGAGCTGTGGCATAATATGCATCTTTTGTTTGTAACCAGCAATTTTTAACCCTAAATCTGAAGCTCTTAAAGGAGTTATAATTTAAAGTGAAGATTAATTTTGGTATTTAGATGGTGATAAATGTTTGGAACGTTTGGACAGAGTTTGCGTTAATCATGTAATTGGTTGAGATGTTTAAAAAGATATATGCTAGCATCAACAACTCTTTCATCAATGACTCTGAAATGAGTACATGATCTAGAATAACTAGCTATCTATATTTGCTTTTGTTGAATCCTTTTCCCCCTCCTTTTTGCTATTCTGTTCTGAATGCCTTCTGCATCTGCCATTGGGTCTCATTGAAAATCATCCCTGTTAAATTGTAACACTTTACAGTCAGATGACATCATGACAGTTGCCAAAACACCTACTTTTGTTTTTGCTAACATTTGTTTTAATATTTTTTGGAGCCAGAACTACATACTATTGTTGACAATGCATTCTAAATGCCTAAATGGTTGTTTACTGTATTACACATTTTTGAAGAAAAAGTCACTTTGGTTCAATAGTTTGACCTTGCAATATATTGAGCAATATTTGTTTATGTAGTCTCTTATAGATATGCTTTTGACCTTCAGTATCTCTCTTCATCATGTAGGTGATAGCCTTGCATTCTTGAAGGCAGAAATTAAAAGTCAAAAGAAGCAAATTAGACATCTAAAGAAAAAATCACTCTGGTCTAGAAGTTTAGAGGAGGTAACTTCAGGCTGCTTCTCTGCACAATGTGTTTATCTTGTCTGTCAGTACCCTCCTCCTTGTTTGTTGTATCCTCTTTTAGACTGTCATTGTATATTTGTATCCAATCAATGTATAATGCTAAAGTAGTGTAGAGAAATAATTTTTATAAATAGATGATATATCTGATTTCATGTTGTGCATATCATAAATGGAGAACTGAGTAAAGTTTAATATAATTCATAATCTAATGGGTTACAGGTTATGGAGGAACTTGTAGACATTGTCCATTTTTTGCATTTGGAGATTAGCAATGCCTTTGGCAATGCAGGTTTGTTCCCACTAAAGGCCATTAGATTATGGTTGCTTCACTTGATTTGTTTTGCTGTCCTACTGCCACTTAATGTATTAAGTATTAATTATCAGTTCTTATCAATGTGATGATTTAGTTAACCCAAGTGTTAGCCTCTGCAAATATCCGCTATGTTAGCCTTATTTTGTGGTAATTCTTATTTTAAATTAGAAACGGAGAAAAAGGTGGATGTGTTTCTTTTCTTTTGGAGGGGGGAGGGGGAGGGGGAGGGGTGCGCCACTGTATTTATGTTCTCAATTTATTATCAAATTGCTGTTAAAACCAGTTTGAAATGAAATCTATATTCTACATATCTGTAATGTTGTTTATCCATGGGCACCTGCAGATGGCCACAAACCATTAATTGGACACATGAGCAATCGACAAAGATTGGGCCATGCAGGCCTCGCTTTGCATTATGCAAATATAGTGCTTCAAATTGATACTCTTGTGAGTTAATCTTTATTGTATTTACTTCATTCCATCTCTGTTCAATTTTTGTGCCTTACCATGAACCTGGTGAAAGTTAATAGAGTTTCTAGAGTTGCTTCTCTTCTTGCCTTTAAGTATTGAATTTCTTCTGTTACTTCTCTGTGACTTCCCTTCTATTACTTTCAGATTTGATGTAATTAGATGTTTGGATTACTCTGTATCTTTTTATCATTAATTAATATTAAGAGGGAAACTCAACTATGAATCAATTGTAAAGTAAACTAAGCATTTAACTTTTATAAATTTTGCTCCCATTGACATCAAATGGCGCAATTTTGGTAGAAAATTCCATGTACTTTCTAGTTTCTATTTTCTAATACCAATTGTGATAAGAACCTTGGGAGTACCCCACAACAAAAGCTAGTTGTTGTAGATGGATAGTCCAATGTGGCAGACCTACATTATAATGAGGGTGGACATATGCACCCCCTCATTTTAATTATATTATTACTGTATGTTTAAAAATATTGTATTTTGCAGTCTCTAGTTTTATATATTGAACTTACTGATTATTGTTTTTGACATTTATATTTTGTTCTTTGTATATGTGATGATGATTATTAATTTTTATTTTTTAAAAAAAATTGCCCCCACTAACCTAGGGTCTTGGATCCGCCAGGCCTTATAAACCTCACACTAGTAGAATCCCATACTTCCAATATGGGACTCAACTCCCAAACCTTACATTTGGATTCTAACAAATTGCCTTTCAGGTTGTTACACCATCTGTGACCTAGATTTAAAAGTTGATGAGTATACTTGTTTAAAGTGAAAATAGGAAGATATTCAACATTTAAAGATTTATAACATTTTCTAATAAAATAATATTCTCTACTCTGTGGGTTGTGACACAGTGACAGTGAATTTAATACCAAGGTGCCTATGTATTTGGTGATCATGTTTGTGATCTAAATAGACTAGGGGGTGAATTATTGGTGTTTTTTTTATTTTTTTATTTTTGAAGTTCTGAACCTGCTATGTAGCTGTTTTAGACTTTTGTGAAGGTTCTTATACCAAGTGCTTATCAGTTATCAATTGATTTCATGTGTTGAGTCGACCTAAACAACCCCAACAACCAGCTTTGATACCAATTGATAAGCACCTAAGCAGGGAACCCTCTCTTGAAAGCCGCTGTTAAGAACTTAAGATGAGAGAACCAAAAACTTAAATACTCCACTGAACATCCCATACTACTCAATGTGGGACTTGCACCCCATAATACCTTTTCCTATCAGATCCTATATATTAATTTGTTGACAATGCTCAACCTGGGTGCATGAATTGGGCATGTCATCAACAAATTGAAATGCACATGTTAGGTCTGCACTTATTTGTTCATGAATTTGTTTGGTACAGACAGTTTGCTCACAACTAACCAGGGGTGACAAATGAATAGAATGAATAATTTTTTAGATGGATCATAATGGATCAGATATACATAATTCATTAATCCATTTAGGTCCATTAAAAATTCACATAAAAATCCAATCCATTTAAAACAAAAAAATCCATCCATTAACAATTTTTTCATGGATGGATATCCAATTCAACCATAAAAGTAATGTTTTAAAAATTCAATATTTTTTATTTTTGAAATATTTTATTTCTCTCTTTTTTCTTTTTAAGTCATAACATTCTTATATAATTTCTAAAATTCACAAGATTTTTTTTTTATGTCAAAAAAATCTTTTAAAATCTTAATCCAATAAATATCTCATATTGTAATCGAATAGATTTTGAAAAAGTAGTAATTGAGTTATTAACCATCCATAAAATTAAATGAGTGGATTGGATTCTATCCATTATTTATATTTCTTGTAATGGATGGATTGGATGAATTTACTTGGGGATAGATCGGATGGATGATGCATAAATGGATTCACTTGTTACTCCTACAACTAACATATTAGGAGGTTGGGCATCTTTATATTTATTTCATTAGCATTATTCTTTGATCTGGTTGTACATTTAACATTTATGTTTGACTATATGATAATTGGTATATGATTTCATGGGTTGGGTAGTCCTGACCAACCTGAGCTAAAATTGCTGGATTGGGTTTGGTTGATTAGTTGGATCAATTTGAAAATTGATGCATTTGAAGTAATAATTGGGTCAAGTATCATGTTTGGAAAATTCTCACCCAACCTGACCATATTCAAATATAAAATACTTAAAATGTAATTACGCTCAATCTTCAATTTCATTTATTTAATCTTTTTTTCATCTAACTTTTGAGACTAGATCTCTATTTTCCTTCATTTTTTATTTTACTTTTTTAGTTTCATTTCCCTATTTTGTGTATTTCTTTCCATTCTTTAAAAAGTATTTAACCTGATGACCCAAATCTGGACCAACCCAATCATGATCAGGTTTGGGTTGAGCCACACACATTTAACAAACTTGACCTGGCCATTATCATTCAGTTTGGATTCAAGATTTCCCCCAAAACCTGACCCATGTTTACTCTTAACGTTGGTCCCCTTTGTACTTTTTCCTTGATTTAATAAGGTGTAGTTATATACACTTATTCATAGTTCAAATTGTCTTGCTAAGTTAGTGCATTGAATAACTTTGTACTGAGACTGATGTTGGCACTTTCAGGTAGCTAGATCCTCTATGCCTCCTGCAAATACTAAGGATGCATTATATCAAAGCTTGCCTCCTAATATAAAATTAGCTTTGCGCTCCAAATTGCCATCCCTTCGTGTTGTCGAAGAGGTATGATTACCTGCTGATACTTTTTCTATTATTACCACTTTGTTAAAAAACCACAGAAAAAAATAAGTAAAAAGTTTAGTATAGAGATAGAGAAGCTTTAGATTGAAACACACTTCCTCTAGTCCACAACAGACAAGGGAAGAATATACTAACTATATAGTTGTTAATCAGCAACTCCTTAACCAACCTCCTCAATCAGTCAATCCTCATTTAATGACATTAATTTTGTTAAGCTATGCTTTTTTCACCCATATGACATGCCTTCATCCTCTCCTAGATGGTTAACTCACTGCATAACATCTTAATTATTTAGCATGCTGAGGGAAATGGTCAATACCCTTTTCACCCTTTTAAGAATAAGTTTTCTTCTACTTAAAGCTTTCCACTTTCAATCAAGATGAAAATCTCCTTAGTTTTTTTTGCTCTTTCCTCATGGTTGCTGTCTGAATCTTGCAGCTAACTATAGCAGATATCACAGATGAGATGGAGAAAACATTACATTGGTTGGCCCCCATGGCCACTAACACATCCAAGTAAGATATGTGGCTTTTTGTCATCTAGTTCCTATTACCCATGTGAAAAGCTTTCTTTTATAATCAGTATATTTACTTTATATAAGCTAACTCTAGTCCTTATTGGCCTTTTCTTTTGTTTGTTTCAAAATTGGTTCAGAGCTCATCATGGCTTTGGTTGGGTAGGGGAGTGGGCAAACACAGGGTAAGTAGCAAGCCTCTGCTGCTCTATTTTGAAATCGAAATTTGTATGTTTTTCCTTTCTGTATTTTCCTTGTTTTTAATCCATTCCCATTTTAAATACTTGCTTGGTTTTTGAAGGTCTGAGGTAAACAGGAAGAGTGGTGTAATGCAGATTGAGACATTCCACCATGCAGACAAAGACAAAGTGGAATATTATATTCTTGAACTTCTCTTGTGGCTTCATCGCATGGTGATCAGAAGTAAGGCTGTTAGTGATGCTAGCAAAGTAAGGTCTGCCATCAAGTCCCCTGTTGGCGCTGCCTTGCAAAAGACAAATAAGCAGTCTATAAATGCAGCAACATTATCATTATTAACAATCGACGAGCAAAACATGCTGCAGGATGTAAAAAACAAAATATCAGCTAGACGGATAAGTAAAAGCTTGGACTTTGACAGTGCGAATATTAGATTCAGGGAGAACTGTAGATTGACCAAGAGTAGAAGTCATTCATCAAGTAAAAGCAAGGAAATGTCTTTTAATAGGATTTTGTCTAAGCTTCCAGTGATTGATTTTGATATTGACAAAGAAAGAGCATTGAACGTGATCGACAGACTGGATGGGGTGAGATAATTTGCAAGGTTGCATTGCATGTTTGCCTTTGAAATGAATGGAAAAGAGCAATAATACAGATGGACATAGGAGTGGGTTTTCTTTCTATGCATATATATGCCACATTCTTGTTGCAAGCGTTGAATGGCGTATTTTTGCGGCACCTTTGGTACTTTGGACATTGAAGCTCCATGTGATGTAGATATCATCTTTATATGACAGGCACCAAGGTAAGTGCTGTTGGGACGATAGGCCTTCATGCTTGTTTCAATGTGACTGCAAAGCCCACTTAATATGGGAGCGGACTGGTTCATTGTCGAGTGTATATATTGTGAGGTAATGAGGATATAGCGCCCATCATTTTGCACAGCTTTTCCTTTTGTGGGTTTGGCTACCCATGCTCACTACTGAATCTAGATTTTGTCGTTATGATTTTTCCACATCTTTTTTACATCAACTTTACTCTTTTTTATCTCTTACATCGCGCTATATGTTACATCTCAATTATAGCATTATAGCAGTAATAATAGTTATAATAATAATATAAGTTAGTAGGATAATTATGCATCTTATAGGATAATGGCTACATTCTACTTCCTTTTATATCTGTAATTTTGAATTATTGAATTGATAGGATAATATAAAGGACAAAATTTAGATGCGGTTTTTATTGATATTTTTGGTATTATTATTATTTAATTAGAATTGTTGTTTCACCTTGGAGCATTTACAATGGTAGCTTACAAAATAACTCTCTTAGGGAAGTAATGTTTCTTTTTAGTCTGAGGCCGTTAGAAGCAATTGAATTGGAGTGTTTTTGGGCAAAGGTTGTTTTAGCTAGCAACGTGCAAGTCAACCAACAAATATTAAAAAATATATTTTTTATTTTATCGTTGTAAATGTAATGGTTACTTTTTTTGTTTTGTTTTTTCATTTGTATATAAATAAATATTTTTCTAAAGAAAAATTGTACAACTAAACATCTTAAATTTTTCTCACTCTAAAATTTATTTTCAACTTCTTTTCATTATATAATTCAAACCAAAATCCATGGTTTAACAAAAGTAGTTATTAATAATTTTATTATTTTTTTATTGTACCAACAAATTATTTAAATAATGATAAAATAAAAAATTTGTTATTTTTTTTTAAAATAATTAATTTATAAATAAACAAATTATTATAAATTAATAAATATGTTTATAATAAAATATAATGATGTAAGCTTTTTGGTGGAATCTATTGGAAGTATCCAAAGAGAGTTGTTTCATTGTAAAGATGAAGTGCTTGAAGGTATTTGTATGGAAAAGAATAAAAATGAGTGATGTATATAAGGAAGTTTCATTGGAAGCACCCAAATAAAGTTGTTCTATTGTGGATGTTCTTAAAAATCTATACAAACATTTAATGTAACTATTATTAGGATGATTTTCAATTCTAATTAATAAAAAATATCAAAATTATATATGAAATCATATCTAAGTTTTGTAATAATACCAAATCTTTGAAACTGTATCCAAGTTTTGTAATATTTTTTTAGGGTAAATAGTATCAATGTACGGAACTATATATAAGTTTCATAATAATATGAACTAATATGATAATATATTGTCTTGTTAAATAATATTAAAATAAGACAATTGTTTGTAGTAAGAACTTGAGTGGAATGATACATAAATGATGTGAGACCTACGATTCACAAAAGTGAGGGGGTTTGTGCGAAAATGAGATTAGCATTCGCGTGGGGTATGATTGGTTTAACTTTTAATGTCTTGGATCAATTTCATTAAGTTCAAGATGATAAGAATTACATTTACTTCTTGCATGGCTAATGATAGAATTGGTTTTGAGATGTTTAAAATCACATTTACTTGAAATTATTGGTGATTTCTCTATTAAACAAAATTAGTTGGGGTTTAATATGTTCACGTTTTAAAAAAATTATTCACTTAAAATCAATTTGAATAATAAGTTTTTAAACATCATTTAATATAAAAATTAAGTTTATATTCTTTATCATTCAAATGAAAATGACATTATTTTTGTCTCAAAATTAACAATATAAATTTAAATTGATTCCAAATCAGTGATATTAACGCATATTCGAATACACATCGATTATTATTTTACTTACATTTATTTAAAACCAGTTATATAAATTTACTAGTGAATTATATCAACACATATTTAAAATCCATGATCAATTAAGTTGTACCCCTCTCCCTGTTAACTGTCTTAGCTCCTTCTCCTTGTGAGTGAAATAGCAAAGAGACAAACAAGAAAGAATGAAATAAGAATGATAGACATCATGAATAGAGAAAATATATTAAAAAAGTTATATCGCTTGGTAAATAAAAATGAGGGAACTTTTCTCCACTTGTTTAGATGAATGCAAAAGGAAAATAAATACAGGAATTATTTAAAAATACAATTATAATATTTTTTTATGCCAAAATTATAATAGTTAAAAAGAAAAACATTTTTAACATAATATTTTAATTAACACTAGTTTGAAAAAAATACTTTGTCTCCACTTAAATACCGTAGTCTTTAATGAGACAATATGCAGTTATGTATACTAAAAGATTTATGTAACTAACCTTTGTTTTTTAACAGTTTTTTATTTTTATTTAAAAGGTGAAATTGTCAAAAATAATGTGATGTTTGGAAATAGGAAATCACTTTATACAAGTATATGTAATATTATTTATTTTCATTTTTATAATTTTATAGTATAGTAATATATATATATATATATATATATATATATAATAAAATTAAAAAGAGAAAAGAGAGATAATTTCCCTTTCCTTCTAATTTCAGAAAAGACATACTTTGTCATGAGTTCTGCAGACAATAAAATAACTTGTTTCTTCTCTATTTTTGCCACAGTGCAGCCTAGCATAAATGGCTTTCTGTAACAATATTTGATAATAGGAAATTACAGTACGACCTTATAGTTGATAATGGGAAATTAGTCCACTGAGCTCTAGCCATTCCCTAACAATTAACATAGTGAAACGTTAGTTTCTAATGACTTTTGCTTCTCCAAGTAACAGACAAGCTTCAATTCCATACTGTTCCATTCCATCCTACCGGTCGAATACACATTAAGAATTCTGCTTCCAATTCCATATTTGATGGGATAAATAAACACATTGACCAGTAATTATTAGGTCCACGCTCCACTGTAGACTTCTGTTTTGATGCTCAAAATTATGTTTTGAAGCCTTTGTTTTGTCCCGATCACACCCCAATTATTATGTTCTTTCTTCCCTGGATTGTGTTACAACACTTTCCAACACTTCTCTTGCCACCAACTCACTCGGTACGTATCGAGATTCAATTCTAATTTTGGTCTCTGCGTTCAACTTGTTTTTCTGTTTAATCCCTGTAGAAAAAATCTTAGAAGACTATGATTAGAATAAAGAAACATGCCATAATTGTAGGGAAGAATTTTATAACTAAACCTGTTATCGGCCAATTCACCACAATGAATAAGGTGTTGAGCTGCAACTCTCTTAGGTGTAGGAGATGGCAGGGGGTTCAAATTCAAAGAAGCCTATCAATAGAGGCACCGATTCCACAAACACACAGGAAAGGAATAAACAGACGCAAGTGCAAGAACATGCTACACTCCAGGACGGACATTTCCACGATGTAATCCCATACTTTGTCGATGATTGCTCTCTGCCCAAGTCTAGGTCAAAGGTTGGTTTGTTTTCAATTTTGATCTCAAATCATTTCACTAACCCAATATCTAATCTGTAATATAACTCTAACTAGCCTGTTATTATGATTGGGTTTAAGATTTATTTATTAAATTATCAGTAAGTAGTATTTTTAGAATTGTGTCATTTATCTTATATGTATTTTTATTTGTTATCCATGTTTACGTATGAGAAAAATGAGAATGCCATAATGGGTTGATGCAAGTAGTTTTGGATTTACAATTAACTCTTGTCCTCTCCATGGATGTGGGATTGATTCCTCTAAAGCTACTAAAATCCTGCTTGGTGGGCAACCTTATTAAGGAAAATCCCCTAACACCTAGGGGCTAATTAAGTATATGCAACCGGTAAAACTGTTTACAATTTAGGCCTGCACAGTAATCTTCTTGGTAGGTCTTTGTTGGCATCCCTAAAATGTCAATGGCACCCTACCCTGATAGCATTGGAGTACTTTCCTATTCTACAACTTTTACAGCAAAAAGACAACAAAAATATCTACTAAGCTCTTCTGTTTCATTTCAGGTCTCAGAGGTGAGTTTATGCTTCGGTAGAGCTGGTACTAATCGATTTGAGAAGAAAGTATATATTTTGGAAACTCTTGGGAGTAGCATGACAAATTTAAATACTAGTGGTGGATTTGTTTCTGGAGCTGCGATAAAGGGGAATCAAATTTCTATCTTAGCATTTGAGGTTGCGAACACAATTGTCAAAGGTTTTAATCTACAGCAATCTCTTTCCTCAGAAAGTATTAGGCATTTAAAAGAAGAGGTGCTTCTTTCAGAGGCTGTACAAGAGTTAGTATCAGAGGATATGGATGAACTTCTTAGGATTGTTGCAGCAGACAAGAGGTAAATATTGGATTAAATCAAATTACTAAGCATGACTTTTGTACCCTGAATAAGCTAACTATTTTATTTTTTTGCATTACCATGACTCTGAAATTAAAATGTTAACTGTATTTGATTTTGGATTATGTTGTCAGGCAGGAATTGAAAGTTTTTTCTGATGAGGTGGTTCGGTTTGGAAATCGTTCAAAGAATCCTCAATGGCACAACTTAGACCGTTATTTTGAGAAGTAATATAAATTGTACTCTTTCAGAAATATATTTAGCCTTTCTTAAATTTATTCTGAGCTGTATTTTTCATTGTAAATTTTAGGATTAGCAGAGAATTAAATGCTCCAAGACTGTCAAGAGATGAGGCAGAATCAATCATGCAACAATTGATGACTTTGGTTCAGTTTTCAGTTGTGAGTGTATTCCCTGTGTCACTAAAGAAAATGCTGAGTGTTGCTCAGAGGACTGATAATAACTTTGAAAGCTGAAAATATAAGGAAATTATAAAAAAAGAAAGAATTATTGGTAAAAGTATTTGCAATAATTAACTCAAATGGTTAATTAAGTTTATAAATGATTACTAATTAACCAGTCTTTCAATATTGTTAACCACTTGAGTGAATGATTGTCCCCAAATAGGAAATACTTCATGCAATAATTACATTATTGTATTACATTTAATTGCATAGATTTTTCTTTCTTTCCACTACTTTCTCTCTGTCCTACTTAATACCTTATATATGTATCATAATTCGTACTCAAAGATAAATGGGGAGTTTCTGAATTCATCTACTTTAGCTCCATCATAACCTGTTTGATACATACATTTAACTATTTATTCTGGTTCTGATTTCCGTTATCACCCTAGAATAAAACTTCCAATCATATAAATTTGGCATTGATTATGTGCAAAATTTCATGATGAAATCTTTTTTGAAATGGAGCCAATATGATGGTTTGATATACCTTCTTGGTTAGATTTAATCTTTATTGATTTGCAAGTACGATGGCTTGTTATTGAAGGAATAACCTATTTTAAGTAATTATGGAAATTTTGTATACTTGATTACAAATTGGTAGTTTTATTAAATTACCTAATGTATAGAGTGTCTCATTGCACCTTTTGTTGCACCTGCTCATTTTCTCCCATTTTGCAGTTACTTTATCTTCAAGGTTTTCTATTATCTGCCTTTGGCTGCAACCAAGTGCTCCATTATTTTATTTTTATTCAACTTAGTAATTTTTTAATGTGGGATTTATTCTGAAAGAAATTGGGAAATATATTTTTTTTGTGGGTGCAGGAAATGTACCATGAATTGAATGCTTTGGATACATTTGAACAAGATTTTCAGCGCAAGTCTGAGGAGGATCAAAGAGGTAATTGTGGAATATTACCCATGGACCATGTCATAATATGCATCTTTTGTTTGTAACTAGCAATTTTGAACCTTAAATCCGAAGCTTTAAAGAGTTATAGTTTAAAGTGAAGATATATTTGGTATTATTATTATTAGTATTATTATTTTCAAATAGAACACACATTTGATGATAAATGTGTTAAACCTTAGGACAAGATTTAAGGTCTATATGATTGTTTTCTATATTAACACTTCAGAAGAAAAAGTCACTCTAACTCAGAAGTTTGATCTTGCAGTATAATGAACAATATTTGTTTTTGTAGTCTTTGATAGATATATACTTGTGACCTTCAGTATCTCTCTTCATCATACAGGTGATAACCTTGCGTTGTTAAGGGTGGAAATTAAAAGTCAAAGGAAGTACATTAGACATTTAAAGAAAAAATCACTCTGGTATAGAAGTTTAGATGAGGTAACTTCAGATTGCTCCTCTGCACGATGTGTTTATCTTTACCCTCACACAGTCTCCCCCTGTTTATTTAATCCTCATTTAGACTATCATTGTATCTGACCCATGTATAATGCCATTTGTTGAAAATCAGAATACTATTTTGATTTATTGTAATATAGCGGTTTATATGCATGTAATATCTGATTTAGGAGAAACAAAATATCCTCTAATTATATGTATTTATTGTAATAAGCCTATATAAACAAGTATCTAAGGTGTATTCAAACTCTATGGTTTCAGCCTATCATGCCTATTTTATCTCTGTTAACATGGTATTAAGAGTTTGATAGATTAAGAGAAAAAGAGTTTTGTCAAAATATATTTTAGGAAGTTTTAGATATTATTCCTACTATATTTTAATTCTGTACATTTGTTGTATCTTGCTATTATTACTACAATAACAATCCCACAATTAGAGGGATTTGTTCCCTAGAATAGGCTGTCCTTATTTCCTAAAATAGGCAACAGACTCATGTGTATATATATCTTTGTATCTCATGATTAAAATAATAAGATATTGTTTTCTAAATTTAAGATGGTTTCAGAGCTCCTTATCCTTGGGAGCCTCTGACTGTGATTTGATTGCAGCCTTCATTGTTGCACAACCCTAGAATTCCATCGCATCCGTCATTGCTACGCAACCCTAGAATTCCATCGCAGCCTTCATTGCTGCACAACCCTATAATTCCATTGCAGCCTTCATTACTGTGTGATCCCAAACACTCATCACAGCTTCTATTGCTGTGTGCTTCCCTACTGCTCCTGAATCGATCTGCTTTTCTGTGCCTTAATTGCACATATTTGTAATGGCTGAAATGGAAAATGGGGACAAGTTCCAGAATACGGTTGAGCTGCAAAATGTCCATTGAGCCTATCGATTGAATGAAAAAAATTCTCTCAAATGGTCTCAACTCATTAAGACCATCTTGAAAGGGATAGGAAAGGTCAGCCATCTAACTGATGATGCCCCTGCTGAAGAAGATGCCAAATTCAAGTCATGGGATGAAGAAGACTCCATGATTATGGCATGGCTATGGAACTCAATGGTTCCAGAAATTAGCGATACCTGCATGTTCCTTAATTCTGCGAAGGCAATATGGATTGCAGTAGAGCAAACCTACTCTAAGGCAAAGGATGCTGCCTAGATTTATGAGGTGAAGGTAAAAACTATGGTAGCCAAACAGGGCACTAAAACTATCACTGAATATGCTAATCAACTCAAATCATTATGGATGGAATTGGATCATTACAGGGTTATAAAGGCCAAGTGTTCTGAGGATTCAGCAATTCTAAGGGATTACATTGAACAAGACCGGGTGTATGACTTCTTGGTAGGCCTAAACCAAGAATATCATCAAGTCAGGATCCAAATATTGGGAAAGGAGAAGGTTCCTGGACTCAATGAAGTAGTAGCAATTGTTCGGAGTGAAGAGAGTAGAAGAAGCCTAATGCTAGAGACCCCAATTGTGGATAGTTCAGCTATGATTGTTGAAGGAGCAACAACCATGGTTGTGGAACAAAAGAAAGTAGGCCTTCTTCCAAATCTAGAGAAGAAAAATGAAGGAGTATGGTGCACCTATTGCAACAAGTCACGCCACACAAGGGACAAATGTTGGAGGTTGCATGGAAAACCTCAAAGCAAAGATTGGGGACACAAAGGAGGCCCTCCAAGGAGAGGGGGGCAAGCTCATGTTGCTGCTGGTCCTGAAAGTCAAGGAGGATCCGTCCAACTCAACCATGAGGAGTTAGAGAGAGTAAGATCCTTTCTTAGTAAATTGAAGAAACCCATAGGTACATGTTCGTTGACATACTCTGGTAAGTTCCCATTTTCTTGTGGATTTAATGTCTTAAATACACCCTTTACCCATTATTGGATTCTAGACTCTGGAGCCACAGACCATATGACACCACTCCCTAAACACTTTTCCACATATTCTCCATGTCCCAGTAACAAGAAAATTTTCACAGCTGATGGAACCCTTATAATTGTAGCTGGACAAGGAGATGTCCAAATAACCCCAACCATAATACTAAAAAATGTTCTTCATGTCCCTAAATTGTCCACAAATCTGATATCTATCCAAAAACTTACAGAGGACCTCTTATGTAATGTGATATTTTATAGCAACTCTTGTATATTGCAGGACAAGAAATCAGGGAGGACGATTGGACATGCTAGAGAATGGAATGGCCTTTACTACATGGAAGATCTGAATCTGCCCATTGAGAGTCTCTCTCTGATATCTGAGTCTGTCATAACCAACAAAGAAAAAGATTAGTTGATTCATTTTCGTTTGGGACATCCTTCATTTTGGGTCATAAAGTTACTGTTCCCTTCCTAGTTTAAAAATTTAAATCTGGAGAGTCTTCATTGTGAGGTGTGTGAGCATGCCAAACACAAGTGTGTACCTTTTCCTATTAGCAATAAAATAAGCACTTCTTCATTTTATCTTGTTCATACGGATGTGTTGGGGCCCCTCTAATGTCCCTAATATCTCAGGGGCTAAATGGTTTATAACCTTTATAGATGATTGTACAAGGGTAACGTGGCTTTTCCTTCTTAAACACAAATATGAGGTTAGCTCTGTTTTCCTACAATATGTTTCAGTGATTAAAAATCAATTTGGGATTAATATCAAGAAACTTAGGTCTAATAATGCCAAAGATTACTTCAATCATACCCTAAATTCTTTATGCCAAAAGGAAGGGATAACTCATGAATTCTCATGTGTACACACACCCCAACAAAATGGGATTGCAGAAAGGAAAAATGGGCACTTACTAGACCAAACTAGAGCACTCATGTTTCAAAATAATGTTCCAAAATTTTTTTGGGGGGAAGCCATACTCACTGCCACTTAATTAATTAATAGACTACCCTCTACAGTTTTATCCTCAAAAGCCCCATGGAAGTCCTAAACTCATTCTACCCACATATAGCCCATACAAATAACCTTCAACCTAGAATATTTGGGTGTGTCTCCTTTGTGCATGTTCACAGTAATGGAAGGGGAAACTTGACCCAAGAGGAATAAAATGTGTTTTCTTGGGGTACTTAGCCACAGAAAAAGGATATAAGTGTTTTCATCCTCCATCCCAAAAATTCTGTGTCAAGGGATGTTACTTTCAATGAGCGAATAAGCTACTTTAGCCAGCCTCATCTTCAGGGGGAGAATTTAAGAGAGGAAGATGAGCCTTTCATACTACCAAATCTGTCCTTTGGACCAGAAATTGGAAAAAATACTGTTGGACCAGAAATTCAAAAGAATACTACCATTATATGTGAAGCTGAAGCTGAAGAGGAACAAGTAAAGGTGAATCAAATTCCTACACCTGCAGGACCAACAACTGATGCAGGAACAACAATTAGACCACATGATGATACAAAATTTGGGAAAAATATAGTGTAAACACGAAGAGGAAAGGCCATTCCAAGATTTTCTCATGTCCAAGAATCCAACCCTATATCATTACATGAGGTAAATCCTTTTGATCCTATAAATTCTAATTCTACTAATTGTGATGGATTTCCTTCTAAAAAACCAGCTGCACATGTGGACCATAACTTGGACCTCCCAATTGCCCTTAGAAAAGGAACCAGAACCTGCACCAAACAACAACCTTACCCCTTGACAAATTATCTATCATTTGAAAAATTCTCACCTACCCATAAAACCTTTCTCACAAGCCTAAACACCACAACTACTCCTTCTTCTGTATCTGAGGCATTAATCGACAAAAAATGGAAACAAGCCATGGAATTGGAGATGGAAGCATTGGAGAAAAACAATACTTGGAAGCTAGTCACCCTACCACCTGGAAAAAAACCGGTTGGGTGCAAGTGGGTTTATACAGTGAAATACCGGGCTGATGGGACGATTGAGAGGTATAAGGTGAGGTTGGTGGCCAAAGGGTTCACTCAAACATATGGAGTGGATTACTTGGAGACTTTTGCACCAGTTGCCAAAATGAACACGGGCAGAGTAATTTTGTCATTGGCAGCAAACCACGATTGAGACTTGCAACAATTTGATGTAAAAAATGCATTCCTACATGGGGATCTTGAAGAAGAAATATACATGGAGGTACCACCCGGGTATACAAGGCAGATTGAGGCCAACACAGTTTGCAAGCTAAAAAAGACATTATACAGGTTGAAACAATCACCTAGAGCATGGTTTGGGAGATTCAACAAAGTCATGAAAAGCCTTAAATACAAACAGAGCCAAGGGGACCACACTTTATTTATCAAGCATTCTGATTTAGGGGGACTAACAGTACTATTGGTCTATGTGGATGATATCATTGTCACTGAGAATGATAAAAAGGAACAACAAAGGTTGAGTCAATGCCTTGCCAAGGAATTCGAAATCAAGACCTTAGGAAAGCTAAAATATTTTTTGGGGATTGAAGTAGCCCATTCCAAGAAAGGGATCTTCATATCTCAACAAAAATATATTACTGACTTGCTAAAGGAAACAGGTAAGACAGCTTGTAAACCAACAAGTACACCAGTTGACCCAAATATAAAGTTGGGAAGTGCGGAGGAGGATGTTGCTGTGGATAAAGAAATGTACCAAAGACTTGTGGGAAGACTCATTTACCTATCTCACACTAGGCCAGAGATTGCCTTTGTTGTGAGCCTAGTCGGCCAATTTATGCACCAACCAAAGGAAGCACATTTATAAGCTGCCCTTAGAATTGTCCAGTATTTAAAAGGGACTCCAGGAAGAGGAATTTTGTTCAAAAGAAACAAGAATGTTAGTCTTGAGGCATATATGGATGCTAATTATGTAAGTTCAGTTGTGGATAGGAGGTCAATTACTGGATATTGCACCTTCCTTGGTGGAAACCTAGTAACTTGGAAGAGCAAAAAACAAAGTGTGGTAGCTAGATCTAGTGCTGCAGCAGAATTTCGAGCAATGGCCCAAGGAATATGCGAACTTTTATGGCTGAAGATTATATTGGAAGAGTTAAGGATAAAGTGGGATGAGCCTATGAGGTTATATTGTGACAATAAATCTGCAATTAGTATAGCCCACAATCCGATATAGCATGATAGAACTAAACATATTGAGGTGGACAGACATTTTATTCAAGAAAAGCTTGATAGTGGCTTGATTTGCACCCCATATGTGTCCACTCAAGGTCAACTTGTAGACATACTCACCAAGGGGCTGAACAACAGTAACTTTGAAAGAATTATATCCAAGCTGGGAATGGAGAACACTTATTCACTAGCTTGAGGGGGAGTGTCAAAATATATTTTAGGAAGTTTTAGATATTATTCCTACTGTATTTTAATTCTGTATATTTGTTGTATCTTGCTATTATTACTACAATAACAATCCCACAATTAGAGGGATTTGTTCCCTAGAATAGGCTGTCCTTATTTCCTAAAATAGGCAACAGACTCATATGTATATATATTTGATGTATCTCATGATTAAAATAATAAGATATTATTTCTTCTAAATTTAAGAAGTTTAATAGAGGCAACCCTAGAATTGTGCTTACTTGGTGGACCCATTATCCCTGGTTACAAATTTTTTTGGCGAACCGAACCCCATTTTCTGCCACTCTTTACTGCTTTTGTCACCCGTTTTCTGGCGAACCCTCTAGTCTTCACCACCCCCACTGCTTCTTCGATGACATTTTTGGTTGGAGGCACCACCATCAAGTGTGCCATGCACCAATTTACCGAGGTTGGAGAAATCACCTTGATTAATTGCTCAAGGGGAGTTGTCTACCATGATGTTTAGACCTGAAGATGTGTCTTCTTGGGCAATTTGAAGTACTATGTACTGGAGATGTTGATCTACTCAAGCATTCATTACAAGGAGAAGGACAGGATCTATTAAGTTATGGCCGGAATAAACAATGATCATATTATAAATCAAGTACTTGGGAAGGACCTATCCTTGCTTAATGAGACAATGGTTGTATTTCAGGCAGAAGCAACTCATACAGGAGTAATGCTACAATTTCACCCAACTGAAAGTTCTATCTTGGTTGGCTGTTGCATATACCAAGGTGAAGGAGGTTCGACAAGGGAAATTCACTTAACCTTGGAATAGAGTAGGAGGGATGGATATGCCTAAGTCATAAATACTAGGATATATCCCTAATTACCATAATTTCATAAAGATGACCATAATTATCTTCTTTACATTAACAATTCATAATCTACTGGTTTACAGGTTGTGGAGAAGCTTGTAGACTTTGTCCATTTTTTGCATTTGGAGATAAACAATGCCTTTGGTAGAGCAGGTTTGTACCCACTAAAGGCCACTAGATCTTACTTGCTTCACTTGTTTTGTAATGCTGTTTTAGTGTCACTTAATGTAATAAGTAATAACTATTGGTTCTTATCAATGTGATGACTTGGTTAACACAGGTGATAGCCACTGCTAATCTTGGCTATGTTAGCCTTATTTTTTAGTAATTATTATTTTAAATTAGAGATTGGGGGGGGGGGGGGGGGGAAGGGGTGATGTGGAGTGGAGTGGAGTCACTATGTGTTTATATTCTCACCAAATTACTGTTGAAATCAGTTTGAAATGATTTTGTATAATGTTTATCCATGGGCACCTGCAGACTGCCACAAACCATTAGCTGGAAACTTGAGCAATTGCCAGAGATTGGGCCCTGCAGGCCTTGCTTTGCATTATGCAAATATAGTGCTTCAAATTGATACTCTTGTGAGTTAATCTTCTTTGTATTTATTTCATTCCTCTCTGCTCTGTTGTTGTGCCTTACTTTCAACCAGGTGAAAATTGAGTTTCTAGAGTTGCTTCTCTTCTTGTGTTGAAGTATTGAATTTCTTTTGTGCTACTTCTCTGTAACTTCCTTTCTATTATTTTCAGATTCGATGTAATTAGGTATTTAGATTAGACTGTAAATTTATTTAATTTTATCATTAATATTAGGAGGGAAACTCAATCATGAATCAACTGTAAAGCCAAAGCCAATCATTCAACTTCCATAAATTTGGCTACCATTGACATCAGATAGTGCAATTTCTGTAGAAAACTCAATGTGCTTTCAAGTTTCTAACACTAATTTGCCTATCAGGTTACTACACCATCTGTGACCTGGACTTGAAAGTGGATGATCCTTCTTTTTTAAAGTGAAAATTGGATGATCCTCAAAATTTATAGATATATCATTTTCCAAGGGAATAATATTCCTCTAATCTGGGTGTGACAGTGCACTCAATGTCATGGTGTCAGTGTCTTGGTTAATCATGTTTGTAATGTAAATTGTTGGTGTTACCTACTAGATAATTCTTCTAGTCCTTTGTTATGACTTGTGATTTAGAAAGACATGTTCTCTAGAACTGTTACTGTAATCTGGAATATTTAGCATGATGTCAGTCAAATAGGGTTTAAGGATTAGGTTTCAGGGTTTAGAAAAACCTGCCGTTTTCTAGGTTACTATGTTATCAATTTGCATCGCTGCCTTCTACAAGTACTTAATGAATGGAAAAGTAATTTATTTTGCCTTCTTTTTTCCATGCTTCTACAGACCCAAATACGTAAATCATAATGTAGCATGCCTGAAAAAATATCGAAGTTTTATTCAATTTTTTGATTTCAAGTCAACCATTTCCTGGTTTTAGTTGAAACTTCCAATTTATCAAAACATCAAACAACCTTTAATTTTCTTTTGATGGATTGAGTTGTTCCGCATCAAGTTCTCATTTCACATTCTAGTCACTGCGTAACATAACCTGATCTAAATTGTAACCAACATTAGTCTTATAAAATAATTTAGGTGATACAAATATATATGCATCAGAAAAATAACTAACTGTTTGATGCATTCATGATCTCTCATTCATCAAGTGTTATCCTATATATTAATCTCTTGATAATGATCAAAATGGGTTCATGAACTGGAATGCCATTAACAAGTTAAAATACACTTGCTAGGTTCACACCTAGTGCCATCAAGTGTCTGGTGCAGACAGTATGCTCACAAGTCACAACTAAATATTAGGGAGTTGGGCATCTTTATATTTAGTTTATGACTTTTATGCTTTGATCAAGGTGTGCATTTATGCTTGATTATATGATAATTGGGATATGATTTATTCACTGCTAATTCCCTTTGTAGTGTAGTTATATATACTAATTCATAGTTCAAATTTATGTCTTACTAAGCTAATGCATCAAATAACATTGAACTGAGCACCGTGTTTACACTTTCAGGTAGCCGGGACTACAATTGCAAATACAAAGGATGCATTATATCAAAGTTTGCCTCCTAAGATAAAATTAGCTCTGCGTTCCAAATTACCATCCCTCCGTGTTGTAGAAGAGGTATACCTGCTGATACTTTCCATTTTTACCAATTTGTTAAAAAATCACAGAAGAATAACTGGAAAGTTTAGAAAAGCCCACAACAGACGAGGGAAAAATATTCCAACTATATAGCTGCAAATCAGTAACTCCTCGATCATTCTCCTCGTTGACATCATGTAGTCACCGTCGTACTCAATCCTCATTTTATGCCCTTAATTTTATTGACCAATGCTTCCTTCACTCATAGTACTTGCCTAGATTGTTTACTTACTGCATAACATTATAAATATTTAGAATGCTGAGGAAAATGCTTGACAACTTTTGAAGAATAAATTTTCTCTACTTTCTGCTTTCCACTTTCAATCAAAGATGAAAATCTCCTTATATTATTTCCTTGTTTTTTTTGGTTTTTTTTTTTCTCGTTTCTCATGGTTTCTGTCAGAATCTTGCAGTTAACTGTACCAGTTATCAAATATTGGATGGAGAAATTATTACATATTTTGGTTCCCATGGCCACTAATACATCCAAGTAAAATATCTGGCCATTGTCAACTAGCTCCTTACTACCTATGTGAAAAGCTTTCTTCAACCATCAGTATATTTACCTTCTATATAACTAACTCTATTCGTTGTTGGCTTTTCTTTTGGTGGTTTTACAATTCAGAGCACATCATAGATTTGGTTGGGTAGGGGAGTGGGCAAACACAGGGTAAGTAGCAACCCTCTAGTGCTCTATTTTGAATTAGAAGTTTGTACCTTTTTCCTTTTTGTATTCTGTGCTTTTAATCATTTTTTATTTTAAATACTTGCTTGGTTCTTGAAGCTATGAGGTAAACAGAAAGAGTGATATAATGCGGATTGAGACATTCCAGCATGCAGACAAAGAAAAAGTGGAATATTATATTCTTGAACTTCTCCTATGGCTTCATCGCTTGGCCATCAGAAGTAAGGCTGACAGTGATGCTGGCTAAGTAAGGTGTGCCATCAGGTCCCCTTTTTGAGCTACTTTTTGTAGAAGACAATGAAGCACTCTACAAATGCAGTATTACCATTTGAGATGATAGAATTGAATTTGTTCTCCTTATTCAAGTGGCTAGTACATCTAAAATTTCTAATTTTATACAGGGAGATTAAAAAGGAAAAAGAATCAATCCTAATAAAGGAAATGATTGCTTAATTAGTTCCCTAACTAAATCTTTTGATTTCAGGGATCAGGGGTTGTCGGTAAATTTTCCTAATAATTGTATTTGTAGCAAATATTCTTCTAATAATTATATTTGCAAAATATATTTACATATTTATAGTATAACACTCCCCCTAACTAAAGAATAAATGTTGGATAAATAATTCTTAGCCATGATATTTAAATGTAATTTCCCCCCTAAATGTTGGATATGAGGGATTGACCAAATAATAAATTTAATTTAGCCAACAGAATCTATATAGGACTATGAATTTTGTCAATCTTTTTTATACTTTCAATATGTTTTTCGGTTCCTGCAAATATTGTTCTCTTTTGTTTTAGTTCTTGTAAATTATTTTTATCATTTTAAAATTTTAAACATTTTCTTAATTAACGTTCTTTTTTAATCCTTATCATTAATTATAGTTAGTTTAATGTTAAAATAATTAAAAGTATAAAATATTGATAAAGATAATTAAGATAATAAATAATATTTTAAATTAAATTAATTGAATCATGTTTACGTGTAATTAAGTAATGTATTTATGGTTTTATGTGTGTTAGACTTCACATAGGCCTTACCTTTGGTCCAACAACACTCGAAGTTGTGTCCAAGAGTGATAATTAACTAAATCAATTCAAAAATAATTTAAAATTTGATTTGACAGTTAATTTGTTAAATTTTCATGAATTAAATGATTTGAATTTGAGCTAAAAATTGAATTTAATAATAAATAAATCAAATTTAAATTACGTATAAATATATAATTTATATAATTATTATTTTATTTAATTTTTGCTTATTAAAATTTGTAAAAAAATTTAAAACTTAATTATAAGTTAATAATAATGAAAGAATTGAATACTTTAGAATTATATATATTTTTAAATTATATCTTATAATCTTACAAAATTAATAAGATATGTTATGTTTTATTTTTTAAAAAATTAAATAATTATTTTACCTAAAACTTATTATTAAATTAAATTTTGAAATGTACAAAAATAAAAAAATTTGACTATTAGTTCAAGTAATTTATACTAATGAACTATAAAATTGAACCGGACTATTAATAAATTTGAAATCAAATTCAAACAGAAAAATAAAATTCATCTCAAATTTGAATTAAATTATAAATTAAACTAAATATTATCCAATTCAACTAAATAATTCCTCGATCCGATTTATTTTCACTCCTTTTTGCATGATAAATTTGTAACTATTATTTATAGCATTAACATCTAGGAATTTTTTTTTTAAGATAAGGAAACATTATAAAAATGGTCGCAATGAAGATTAAACCTAGGTCCTCATATTTTTAACTATCCCACCTCAACCACTAAGCTAACCCTAGTGGTTCATCAACGTCTAGGAGCTTGCATGTATATTTGTCTATTTTTTATGTCTATATTTTTCAGTACAATTCATAATCACATTCACTGGTCATTTATTAGGCCTACATATAATTTCGATGCTCAAAATTTCAATTTCGGAGCATTTCTTTTGTCTCAATCAATTCCACACGTAATTCTTATTTTTCGCAACGCGAATTATCTTAACACCACTCACTCCCTAGTTTTCATTAATACTATTACACTTGCTCTGTTTATAATGATAGTAAGTTTAACATTTGAAAAGTGTTTTTTTTTTAAATGAATAAGCTTCTCACTTTTTAATTTAATTTTAATTGTTTTTTATAAATTATTTAATTATCACAATTAAAAATAGTGTATTGATTGAGAAGTTTTAATTTGTGTGTAAAATTTTTAAATGATAGTCATTGTGAAACAAAAAAGGTAAACATTAACGATAAAAAGACACTCAAACTTGTGGAAATTAAAAATGCTCATAGAGTATACCAAAGTTTTATGTTAGAACTTTGTCATCATTGTAATTTATGAATAAAAAGAACATATTGGATAAATAGTAATTTTGTTTAAATTAATTAAATAAAATTATCCTACACTAAAAGAAAAAATGTATAGTTATCACGATAAATGAACAGTAAAATTGTCTTAAAATAATCTTTCAAGTTTATATATTCTTATTGATAATTTTACTCTCAACAATTGCTTTTTTTTTTAGTACAAGAACTAAAATAATCTTTCAAGTTTCCACTAATAAGGAAGTTATATATATATTTTTAGATAAAATGTCATACATAAAAATCAAAATGTGTTTTTATTTTTATTTTTTATGCAAGATAAAAGTGAAGTATAACTTTTATTCAATAAACGACAAGAACTGAATGCGAAATGATTGTCCATTCATGCACCAAAATCAAACACGTTATTGACCATGGCAATCAATATAAGGTGTTTAGCTCCATCACTCTTATGCGAGGAAGATGATGGAAGGGAGTACAAATTCAAAGGAACCTATCGATAAGGGCACAGTGTAATAGTATGAGTTTTTAGTAATAATTGTTGTTTTATTTAATTGAAGTATGTATTGTAGTGATTTGTTGTTTATTTGTTAAGAAACTCTTTAGAAAATTTTAATGAGTTTTAGTCATTTAAAAGTTTCTTTGAATAGATGTCAAGTTGGATTGGTAAGGAAATGTATATAAGATTTTTTTTAAGATTGAATTTCATAAGTTCATTTCTTAAAGAAACTTAGAAAGATAATCTAGATAGAGGAGCTTTAGAACCATAAGTGATCCTATTTCCTTCTGATTCCACGACCGATCTTTGATCCCTTTCCCAAAACTGTTGAAGTTGTAATGTTGAGATTCTAGCTTAGAGGTCTTAATTAGGAGTTTCAAAGTGTCATACAGAGCTTCCTAGAGGAGCTCATTTTCTTCTCCCTTCTTCTATGATTCTTGTGGATTTAGAGGTAAAGGGAGTTATAATTTGGTTCCTTGTTGATTGATGAAGTTAAGTGTTATTGGATTTCATTAAATTCATAACTGTATAATTGAATACTGAGGTGGAATCAGGGACAGATTCATTCACACAATTATGGGGGCAGTGGCCCCCACTAAAATTTTACAGTTTTTATTTATATATATATATATATACTTTTTATAATATATATATATATATATATATATTATATTTTAATTTATTATAAAAAAAATTGTTAAGTAATGACATACATCTTATAAAGATATGATACATATTATTAAAAACTATTTTTGCATATACTATAAATATAATATATATGTTGATATATTATTAAAAAAAATATAAATATAGACTATGGTGACACTTTTATATGTGATTATAAGTAACATTTTTTTGCAATGATTGTTTTTATATCTAATATATTAAAATATTAATATTTCATTTATATTTTATTCTATCCTGTAATTTTTTTCACTGACTGAAAAATTTATTACTTCTTTATTTATTAAAGATGTCATAATTTAGTTTACAAATATAGGTTATTTTTTAATTTTTATTTTAGTTTTAGTTTTTGACCCTTTTAATCTTGTATATGTATATTATGTGTTAGTGGGAGAGGATCCAAATTAAGAGGAATGAGAGTAATTGTAACACAAAGTTTTTATTTATTTATTTTTACTTAAACATATTTAATAAAAAATAAATTTACTCTTATAAAAAAAAAAATAGGTGTTGTTCTCATAAAATATTTTTGTTTTAAATGAATGTAGAAATTTAGAAGAGATACAAAAGAAAATAAATAGTAATTATATTATCTTTATCTCAATAATTTATATCATTTTATTCCTCTAAAATTAAATAAGTCATTAAAAATTACAACATCACACTTAAATATAATATCTGACAGAAAAAAGAAGAAAAATTGTCACTCTATTTATGAGAAAATTTTAATTTATAAAAAATAAGTATATTAAATTTTTTATCACAAAAATATACTTTTAAAAAAATTATTATATTTTTAATAAAAATATTATAAAATATTTTATTACCCCCACTTAACAATTTTTCTAGATCCGTCATTGGGTGAAATTGCTGTACGGTGAGTTTTGGTGTTTTGAAGCATGTTGAGGTGAATTTGGTAATTAATGTCAATTTTTTGTTGCATGTTGTTATTTTGGTGAGAATTTAGTTGTTTATGATACTTATGAATGTTTTAGTACATTACATGCATAGATTCTTCTGAGTTTTAGGTGGTTTGGGTCTATTTCATGATTTTGTCAAGTGTTTCACCATCATGCCAAGCGTAACTTCAATGCACCAGACATGACATAGGCTAGGGGCTCTTCGTCTCACTAATGTTAGACACATGATTGGTAGTATCGAGCATGAGTAAGAGGAGAACTCTCTAACTTAGTCACATCGAACGTGGGTTAAATGGCACCAAACATGAATACCTTTGGAGCTCTCTAATTTGGTGACATCAAGCTCTAGTTTAGTGGCATCAAGCGTGATCAAGCAGAACTCTTTGCCTAGACGATGTCGAGTAGGGATGGCAACGGGGCGGGGCGGTACGGGTTTCATGATACTCGTCCCCGTCCCCGCAAGTTAAACTCATCCCCATCCCCGTCCCCATACCCGTCGGGTATAGATTTTCATCCACATCCCCGTCCCTGTCGGGTATCGGGTATACCCGTACCCGTACCCGTCAATTTTTTTATTTTTTATTTTTTGTAAAAAAAATGATATTTTTAAATTATTTTTTATTATATTATAATTATAATTAGGTTATTTCTTTATCTCATATTATAATAAATAATTACACATAAAAAAATATTAAATTTTTTTAATATAATTAAATTGAAAGTAAATATTAAATTAAAAATGAGAACGGGGACAGGTACGGGTACGGGTACGGGGCGGGTAAGTACATACTTGTACCTGTACCCGATTTAATATATCGGGTTTTACCCGTACTCGTACCCGGTCAAACCGGGTATTCCCCGTCAAAGTCGGGATGAGTTCGGGTATTACCCGCGGGTACGGGTATATTTGCCATCCCTAATGTCGAGCATTAGATTAGTGACGTTGGACGTGAGTTAGACAAAGACTTTCTACCTAAAATGAAGGTGTGGGTTTTAGCCACGCTAGGCATGATTGTCATAAAGGCTCTTTGCCTCATCCACACTAGGCACAAGTAGATTGGCGTTAGGCATGGGCGAGTTAGAGACTCTCTACCTCAATGATGTCGAACGCACGAAGAATGATGTCGGACTTGGGTTGCCTAATGGAAATATGTTGTTTATCTGACTAAGTGTTGAATATGGCATGTGTAATTTGAGTTAATTACATATTGTATGTTGATATATGTTGCTAGTTCTTTATACGTTGATATGAGATAATGTACATTGATGATTAAATTATTAAAATGTTGATTCATATGAGGGACAAGTCGAGCCATATGTCTACAAAGTGACCAAATTGAGTAAGGTATGAGGTTGGGGACTAAAATCCCTAAGTAGTAGAAGGAGTGTAGTATTTGGAGGGTAGTTAACGGGCTAATCTCATAAAAAACTTACTTATGCATGCTAATGTCATGGTATACTCACACTCAAGTTATCATACTCTTACAAGAATAATAAACTATCTTTATTTAAGTGGGGAAATCCAAGAAATCATGTGTGAATTTTTATCCAAATTGACTATTGATCTAGTAGGTATAAAAAGATCATTGTTGTTTTGTTTGGTAAGGTCAAACCACTTAGACACTTCACCTTGTTGTAAGAGATCTCTTATTGTGTTGTGTTGTTCATATGCTTTGTTGAATGATTGATGAGTTGCTTTATTGTTGAATGATAAGTTGAGGTGTTGTTGTTGTGTTGTTATAGTTAAAAACCATGAGGAGTTTTGTTGTGCGGTTGATGTGTTTATGTTGGTAGTATAGTCGCATTTTACTTATATACTTGATATGTGATTTCTTTTGAATGCTAGCTTACTCTTACATGTTTCCTTGTGATTAGATTGTAATGATCATATTTATGAGAGTAGAGTAATGATAGCCTGAATGTGGATTTGTTTTTAGGTCATGCTATATGATGCTGGTGTGACCTTTTGGGCTACTATGATGTAATTAGTTTAGTTGTATTGTTTGACTAACACCTTGGAGTTATTATTTTAGTACTATATTATTGTACATATTTATATACTTGTGCAATTATTATATTGCTTTAGTCGTAAAAACTTTAACACATGTATATTATTGTGCATGTATCCAGATATTATTTACATATTAATCCTATGTGATTAGATATTTATTTCCACTAAGTTGTAAAGTGTGGCAATCTAGCAGGTTATTACATTGATTACACAAACACACATAAAATAATGGAAGAAAATCTACCATTGTAAGTGCAAGAACTTGCTACATGCAAGCTCGGCCAGTGAAATCACAAGTGTAGGTATTGACCATGGTTCCTAAGTTGGAATCTCATGTTTTGGTCCTCTAAACTTTTCCCCAGATGCTTATAAGAAAACAAAATAAGAAGATAAAATGAATTGATTTTTTTCTCATAAATTGAAATTAACTCATACATTTTAGCTTTTTAAAAAGATAAATGTGAAGATTTTTATAGAAATTAATTATATAAGTTAGTTTTAAGTTCTAATATGGTGGAGAAATTTAATTTATCTTATCTTCTTATTTTCTTTATTTATAAGTGTTTGTGGGCAAATTTCTCCACAAGTCTAAGTAATGATAGGCGACTATTATCCCAAAGTTTAGTTGGTTTTTAATTTTGATCTCAAATCATTTCACTATCCTAATCTCTAATCTATAAGATAACTCTAACTAGCATGCTAAATATAATTGATTTAGGGTTTATTTATTTGAAATTAATAGATTTAGAATTTTCATTATCTTATCCATATATTCGTATTTATTATCGTAGATTATGTATGTATGATGAGTTTTAAGATAATAGTCTTGCTTTCAAAGGTTGTGCGAGATTTACTAGTTAGATGGATGAACTTCTTTGAATTGTTACTACAGAAAAGAGGTAAGTATTGAACTAAAGTAATGTTTGGGTAAGCTTCTCTATAAACACTTTTAAGAGGAAAAAATATGAAGGAAAAATGAAATAAACATTTTAATAAACTAAAACTAACAGCTTATGCAATTATTCATAATCTAATTTATAGAGATTTTCTTTTAATAACTTCTTTAAAAATTAATTTTTAACTCATTCATAAATTAGTTTTAACTTATAAAAAAAACTTATTTTAATTTTTCTTCTTATCTATTTTCCTTGAAGTACTTATAAGAGAAGCTTGATTAAACATATCCTAATTTGAATTACTTAAAGAGTGACTTCTACCTCATGAATAAGTAAACACTCTTTTGATTTGCACTGACTATAAAATTAAAATGTAACATTATATGATTTTGGATTATGTCCTGAAGAAGGAATTGAAAGTTTTTTATGATGAGGTGATTCAATTCAAAAATAGTTTAAAGGATCATTGCTAGCATAACTTAGATTGTATTTGTATATTCGTTTGCGTGCATTCCAAAGCATCAAAATGGAAAGGAAAAAAGAAACACGCGTCTTGATGGATTAAAATCAACCTACGTTTGTCTACTGTAAACGAAAAACAAACACACTTACACCGCTACAAGCCATTGTACAAGTGTAAATAAGAGTGCTAGGTATGATATACATAAATATGATTTTTTTTTTCAAAAAATAATTAAAATATTGTTAGTCCTTAATCTCTTATATAGCTATTGAAAAAACGCATTGGTAACTATAAATTAAATAAAAATACTAGCTATTTCTTCATTATCTAATGGCAAAAGTTCATAAACAATTTAAAGATAAGACAACTAAATTCAATCTCAATATGCTCAAGACTTTATTGATATTATAAAAGTGTAAGTAGATCAAGACCAACTATAAAATTGTCCTAACCTAATTACATTTCAAAAAATTGAGTTGTTGGATTAAACATATTTTAGTTAATTCAATTAAGATTAGATTAAGTAACAAATTAATGACTTTCAAATCGATTAACCTAATCCAACCAACCTATAATTAATAATAATAATAATAATAATAATAATAATAAATACTAATTATATATTTGATTGAGATATGTATTAATCATATAATTTATATTAATATTGATCATATAATTTATATTTTATTTTTTTCAAAATTTTAAAATATATAAACATTTTAATAGACTTATTAAAAAAAAAACACTCAAACATGACTCGGTCTAACTCAATTATATTGGATTATATCTTGGAATAGACCAAATTTAACTCGACTAAATCCAATTTAAACTATGTGCATCCGATATCCGGTATAGGTATGGCGAAATATGTTTGTCCTTTATCGTTTAGAGGTTGGTAAACTCCTACATTACAGAGAGTAACACTATCAAAGATATGTTTGAATAAGTTTTTTTAAAAACATTTTCAGAAGAAAAAAAAAGAAAAAAATTACAATAAAATTTTCTATAAACTAAAACCTATTCATAAATTAAAATTAATATTTTAGAGAAGTTAAAAAGAATTTTTTATACATTAATTTATGTATAAATTAATTTTGACTTATAAAAAAATTATTTCAATTTTTTTTTCCCATTTTTTTTTTTCCATTTTGACGTGAAAAAGTTTCCAAGCTGTTTCCAAAGCGTTCAAAACACGCAAAGTAACCCAAAGAAAAAAATGCATCTCGAGAATTTCAATGTCTCCAAAAATGGTTTTATAGCAAACTAACATATTTGCTATAAAGATATTTTGGGGAGCATTAGAAAACCGGATCCTCTGATAGGTCCCAATAATTTGTGAATATATTTGCAATTTAGAACTAGCAGAGTCAATAGTGCAACTCGTAAGTGATCTTATCAATGATCCAAAATCTTGTATGCAACTAAGAATCATAGATAACAACATTTGAACAATTATATCAAACAAAAAAATATTAGGTCCAATATTTTCTTAATATATTTACAATTTCAGATCATGTTGCAACTTACACGAAAGCAAAAATCATATTACCTCCTTTTCAAGTTTCAAAACTGCCATGAAAGCTTCTTGGGGCACATCAACTTTACCAATAGACTTCATCCTTTTCTTTCCTTCAGCCTGGATGGAGATAGACGATAATACTATTATTTAAAAGCTAAGGTAGAAACCGGAATTAAAACATCAATTGCATATAATTTCAAGTTTCCACTATGCAAATAATGAAATAATAACCATTTCCCTAACGCAAAATTATATTGAAGCTGAAGTGAGAGCACACATCTACTGATATATTCATTTCACGATACTCTATGGCATGGTTATAAATAGCAGTCGTAGTTGAAGTTTCATTGTGATCCTTAAACATTGCGGAGAATGCGACTGATGCAACCTCAATTGTGGTTGCAGGGATTGGAAAACCTTTACATAGCCGCCCAATTATAGTTGTAGACCGCAATTTAAAATCAATCTCTATGGATATACATAACCTGACAACAATTTTGATAACCTTGTAATAATAATAATTAGAGTTAATCATCCATACACTGTCAGTGTAAAATTTTTTACACTGACAACCAATCATATCTTTTAAATTATTTTATTTTACTTTTATTTAATTAAATGAGCAAATGACATGACACTATTAAGAGATATGATTGGTTGCTAGTGTAAAAAAATTTTACACTGACAGTATATAGGTGATTATCTCTAATAATTATTATATAGAGTGGGAATCAAGTTACTCTAAAAGTAACTTTATCAAGAAATATTTCACTTAATTACTCACAATATATTAAATCTTAATGATCGAACCGTTAAATTAAAAATTGTTATTGAAAAGATAGTCTACATAAATTCAAATTAACACATTCATAAATACATATTATATGTTATTTTGAAATTGTGTAACAAAATATTAAATAATTTTTAAACTATATAAAAATTTGTAAAATTAATTTGTTATTTTGTAAACTTTTAGTTTAACAATTAAATTATTGAAATTTAATATATAACGTGAGTTATTAAATGGACGACGTGCATGTTTGATTCAGCATATATGATCCACATTTAAACAAAAATCACATAAAAAATTGATTCAAAAGCAACTAATTGTCACTTCCATGTTCAACCAAAATTGACATAAATCCAAACATGCATTATCTCTATCAAGAATTATTCCTAGAGTAATTTAATCTCCACCTTTATATATATATATATATATATTGAATTTATATTGGATCATACCTGTTTCTTAAGCAATTTCTTTTTTCTTGAAATGTCCCCACCTAGAAGATCAAAGAGAAAAATTGCAAAGAAGCAATCCGAGCAATCAGACAAGAGAAAGGAAAAATAAAGTTTAAAGGTGGAGGTTATATAAAATAAAATATCGTTCTTAGTTTCTATTTTACAAATATCTACATAAGAAGGAAATTAAATTTTTTATATGGAGAGCCACACGGACAGGAAATCCTAAAATATGGGGGCAAAACCGAAGACGTTAAAGATTTAAGACAGAATACCAACCAGAAAACTATTGAAGCATTCTGATGAAAATAATGGTTTAAATATTTTTAAGCAAGTTTATGCAAGCCCCTCCCTCAAAGGTTTCCCATTTGTCTCACCGTAGCATTTGGCTAGTACGTCCTTCCTTATTGCAGATATCGCTTCACTAGCAATCACTTTTGATGCTATGCACGCCTAGAATAGAGACCATGCATATGATATCGTGGTTAGTTTAATGACTTTTAACAAAATTAAATTAATTCTACGTAATTGTGTCAGAGGAGGAGAAAGAGAAAACCATCAAATCATCTAAAGCAGATAAACTACGGAGAAAAAGACTATATATTTACATACTAGCATTAAAAGAGTACACGATCCTTACTTGAATTGGTACTTTAAACATTTGTCGCGGTATGAGCTCCTTCAACTTTAGAGTCAAAGCCCTTCCCACAGAATATGCCTGAAAATAAAGCCTCTGTTGACTTTCTGATAATTTATTAACATCAAAATTAAAGAGTATAATCACTAGTCTATACGAAGCATATCTTATGCAGACAAGAGTTTCTGTGAAACATAGTTTCCTTAGAAATAGAAGCTAAGTGCTGATAACCCTGCTCGAGTCTTCAAAAAACTGAGGAATATTGAACCAAATGAGCAGAAGAGACAATTTTTTAAATATTGAGAATATTATCTTGTAATATACTAATATTTCTTTACTTCGAGTTCTACAATAAGTGGCAAAAAACATTTGATGCCAGTGCAAGGGAGTAAAAACAGTAGGATGGTAGTGTTAGTAAAATAGGAGTTAGCAGTGACATGGGGGAGATTAAGTGGACAGCAAGGATTGTAGTTTTTCTTTTTTATATATACATATATTTTAGTTTAAATAGTTAAATAAACCATTTTGTTTTGAATCAAAGCTTTAGTTTTTTTTATCTTTTGTCTAGGACCACTGAATTGAAGGGAGGATACAATAAAAAAGTATGAGAATAATGTTAAGATGAATGGAGATATTAGTATTGAGAAAATAACACCTATTGACGAGAAGATGACCAAAAAAATCAGTAAATGTGGTTTGGATATGTGCAAAGAAAGCCACTGGACGCACCGATCAAGAAAAAAAATCAGTTTTTAGCCTATGAAGAGGGATAAAGGGAGAATAAGAAGGACATTGGAACTTAGAAGAAATTATTAAAGAGATCTCATGGTAAGTAATATTTTGATAATTTTGATTTTAACCGAGCCAATGATATTATATGATCCATATAAACAATCTCACATTGTGGGATAATGCTATAGTTGTTATTGTCAAGGACCACCAGTATCCAAATACCACATAGGGCATCCCAACCAATATGGTCGATTGGGTAAGGTCACTATAGACAACAAAACTCTTTCTATGTTATATGATTTTGACTGCTATGCGCATTTACTTTTTTTTATTACTGCAATCCAATGAAAAGAGGGAAAAATTGCAAAACAATCTCCCAAAAAAAATGTTGCATATACAGAAAATTGGAGGGAGGGTGTCCCTTGTACCCAGTAGTAGCCAAGATAACTGAGTTGTTGCAATTCCTGGTGCAAAAGCAGGCACAACATCCATGAAGCCAAATGTTTCACAAGATTTCTATAGCAGCCCGTGATAGTTTGTGCAATTAATAATTGTGATATTTAACGACAATAGTAAAAGCTTAAGTACACAAAATAATACTGGGTGAGTTCTTGAGATTACTTAAAATAAATCTCTTTCTTGTGTTAGAGGATATCATGTTCAACTTTTGATGGAAAGGGTTCAACTAAAAATGGGGATTTTCAAGCAAATGGCAATGTCAGGTCATAGTCCAAAAATGTGGTTTTTAATTAGGTACATTAAAATGTTTCTATAACTAAAAACAATCTTTTTTTTGTCTTTTTCTATAGCAACTCTCTTTTATTATTTTCATTGAATAAAATAAGAATTGCAGGTCTGACCTACTATTCAGACTACTGACTGTTAAAATTTATCGCCCATTCCTCTTCTGTTCAAAAGCCTGCAAAAGTATAATTTGGTAGACTTGGATAGTACTACAGAATTGTATTCTATTTCAATGCCTGAGCAGTTGCATATAAACAATTGCGATCAGTTAAAGAATGCTTTACCAGACCTTTTCTTTCAGAAAAAAGAAAGCAGATAAAATAAATACATTCAATTATGGTTTCCCCAAACCAGTATGATTCCTTTAACATATGACACAAAATTTACCCATGGGTAAATATGTATTTATTTCCAACCATGTATAGACCAAAATAAAGGATAAAATTAATAACATACCTTATCATTGTGCACAATTGTAGCCAATGGCTCCACACAATCACCATTTATACGTATATCAAGTTTAATTAAATTGCTTTCTACGTACCTGAAAATTAATTAACAGAAAGCATTAGAACATTTGGAGAATCCTTGAAAAGATAACCTTCTCAGTCCATACTTAATAATATGATTTTATTTATTAAAAGGTAAGGATAACTTTAAAATTATAGATACAAGTATTACGTGCTTCAATTACTTTTTTTAAAAAAGGCCATCCTCTTCTGGCGCAGAGATCAAGGTATATGAAATAATATACTGTACGATTATGAGACATGCTATGACTGTGCATGATTTACAGGATGATAAACCGCCAATTTGGGTGAACTTCTCAGAAGAAAATAAAAAAAATGAATTAATGAGCTAAAATGAATTAAGTACGTGTTTGTTTTCACGTTTTAAACGTGAAAAATCACGTTTAACGTAGAAGCTACAACGTGTAGCTTCACGTTAAACGTGATTTTTCACGTTTAAAACATGAAAGCAAACACGCTGTAAACTTCTCATATAAATGTGTTGATTGGATTATTTTGGAGATTATAATTTGTTTCCATAATAATTAAGGAAAAAAACTGTTAATAATCTTGTTCTGTCTTATCTGATAACATTAGTGAAAAACATAATCTTAGGTTATTTCTATTACATAGGGAAAAAAAAAACTCAAATAAGCAAGATTTTAGAGATTATGATAAAAAGCTAATAGATTATTTTTCTATTTAACTTTTGTTTTCTCATTTTATCCCTAACAGTTAATTAATTTAAATACAAAAGAAAACAAGTATAAATAATTTCATATCGCTTTTGTAATTTTACTAAAAAAATTACTACTTTAGACAATCCAAACAAAATAGATCATCTAAAAATCACTTTGCACCTAATAACATATCCAAACATGACATTTATTTGACGTAATTGACTGTAATAATAATGAAGTATATATATCTATAATTAATTATTGAAATAATCTCTACAAAAATCTAATTCACACAAATATTAAGTTAAAATTAACTTATGCAACTCAACTTTTTCATAAACTCTCTCATCTAACTTATCCACAGGAAGCTATTAACTTGAGCGAGCCCAGAATTCTTGCCTTAAAAAAGTCCTAATGGTACGTTTATACAACTGTAAAGCTCCCATGAGCTAGAAGCTAATCCAAAATGGGGCAATGTATGCATTAATTTACAATCCCTAAACAATAAATAGGTTGTCTTATTTATTTATTAAAACAACCCTGATTATACTACATAATTAGGGATATTTACAATAATCAACAGTACCTTGTAAGCCAACAGAATCCCGGGTGAATATTATCAATAAACTAAGCTCTAAGAGACATTTACCCGACAAAGGTATACTCCATACTAGCATAACCCTTACTTCTTGACTTTAACTGATCAAAGAAATCGCCAACCATCTACAAAATTGACATTCAAAATGATTCAAATACTTGAAAATCAAACCTAGACAAACAGAAGCACGAGATTTTAGGGTCATTTGGCAAGAACTAATGAAAGAGATTACCTCTGCTAGTGGTAATTCATAGGTGATTGATGCCCTATTTTCAGCGATAAATTTCATTTCTTTGAATTGCCCTCTTCTTTCTTGTGCTAGTTCCATAAGCGGACCAATGTAGTCCTTTGGTGTAAGCATCTCAATCTGTACACAACTATACATTAATTCCAAATAAAAGACAATAAAAAGACACAGAACTTCTGAATTAAAATGTTTAGACCTAACTGCTTCAACTCTTGGACAAGGTGAATTAACAGCAAAAAGTGCAAGAAGTAACCTTGACAAATGGCTCCTCAATTGATTTCCTTTTTCCAGGCTCCGGAAGTAAAGATGGATTCGAGCATTCGACCTTCAAGGATTTTGTGATTCAGACAAAATGATGGCGTTAATATTACATTTGTTTAAAAAATAGAGGAAATTCAATTTTAATGAATAGTTCACCAAAATATAGTATTACATAGAAAGGGAGCTTAGGAATCAGAAGAAATTACAGTATCACCATTTACACAGTTTACTCTGTACACAACACTTGGAGCAGTTGTTATCAAGCTCAAATTGTATTCTCTCTCAAGTCTCTCCTGTAATGTAAAGAACTTGTGAGATAAGATCAGGTTTCCAAAGTTGATCAGAATGTCAAATCATATTTCTGGGAATTATACCATATAAGAATATTATAGCATTTCCTATGAAAGTGAAAGAATAGATGCTTCAACAAATTCAAACCTGAACAATTTCCATATGAAGAAGACCCAGAAATCCACACCTAAAGCCAAATCCCATAGCACTTGAGGTCTCAGGTTCAAACTGTAAACAGAAAAGAAAAATCAAATCTTTTAATAATTAATCACTAACCCTACCATTGTCAGCTTGACTGTAAGAAAATTGGATATTTAAGAGAATAAAAATTGTTTGGTGTCAAAAGAAATTATGTATGCAAATTTCACAAGGCAACATGGCATAGTTTAAATAAACTTTATGACTAGCAGATTCACGAATGCTTCACTCATGAAAAAAAAACTAATTCGAAAGTGCAATTGAATCAACTCCTATATATTAAATGCAAATATCTATCTTGTATGAGAATGTCTTTAAAGACTATTCTTAGACAGGAGCATTTTTAGAGATTTTTATAATTTCTTATGTAATTCAAATTTTCATTTATCATATTTATTTATGAATTAAATTTTAATATCTTTAAATAAATGATCAATAATTAAAAATAATCTTTTGCTATGATATAAAATTTATTTTAAATCTAAAATATAATTTATATGTTTAAAAATATTTATTTATACAAATTTTAAATGTAATTTATATATTCAAATATAATTTTTTTTTGTATATAATTTATTATAAACTTTAGTTATATAAAATAAACATTTAGCTTGTGAAATGCATAGACTAAAATACTAGTAATTCAATAAACATCAAACAGTTTAAAGAGAAATTGAATTGATTAAGGGCTATTATAACTAAAACAAGAAAAACTAATTGAATAGCAAATTAAAACAACGGATGATAGCATATATAGAGAAAAGCAAATAATGTTCCTTTGTTGAAAGACTAGAAACAAAAAGTGTTGAGATATGACTAATATTTTGTCTTAGGATGTGAATTTTGACTTAACTTAATTCTACAAAAACGACTAATAAAGTGAGAGTTACACCAACTTATATACTTATATACTTTATTTTGTCCTCATCTCTAGTCAATATAGGATTTTTGGATTTTTCCAAATTAGGAAAATAATTTGTATTACAGCCTATTTTTTAGGATATGTGCTGTATAGGATAATAACTTAATCTTTTCCTTATCTTATTTTAGATTTAGCTTATATTTTCCTTATCTTTAGCATTCTTTGTATAATTATATCTACATACCCCTTTTCCGGTAATTAATAAAGCAGGAAACAGTTTTTCATATCGTTTTCACTGTTCTCAAGTTATCTCAGGTAAATATGCATTATTTTTCAGCATATCAGTATAACCTTCAGTGCAGCATCATTGAGTTGTAGCTTCTCAAGTGCATCACGCAGATCAGGAAATCTGACAACGGAATGATAATAAGGAAATGATTAATTCAAGATGCACTCAAGAGTAACAATATAATTCTTTTGCTCAAGAAAGAAAGAAGAGAGTAAACAAGATATTAATACTGGTCAGCATCAACAGGAAACAGGCCACAAAACACCATAGGAGTGGCTTCCTCGTATCCAGAGAGTGAATTATCAGCCTTTCTTCCATAGTGAGTAATAGTGTCACCCACTCTAGCATCAGCTACTGTTCTTATTGATGCAGATAGATAACCCACCTATTAAAGCACCGCACAAGATATCAATGTTCAGATTGAATAAAAAATGTTTATTTATCTTACCTTAGAGAATAAAGATGTAAAGAATATAACAATGAACGGAGTTGTAATGCCAGCAAAAATATGCACCGACACAGACTCAGGAGAAACAATACACCGTACACTAGTGCCATGCATTATGTCTTGTCATATTTATTATGTCACATTTTTTTAAGTCCTTTATCTTGTATTTGTTTATATGCTTCATAATCTGTGTACATAGGATAAGCAATATGAAATAAATCAATCAGGTAATTAAATCATTCAGGAGTATTACTTTACCTCACCAGCATACAATTCTTCAACTTGTAGTTGATTGGGAGACAAAACTCCAATTTCATCAGCAAAATAGTCCTGTAATTTTATAATCAGGCAGAGAATATTAGTAGTCACCATAATAACCGAGGACTTTCCAATGGTAGCTAGACCTTGTTTGAATTTATTTGTATGCATATGAAGATTTAATGAATGCTGAATGGAATTATGAATAGGCAACTATACTGACAGTTCGTCACCACCAAATTAAATCTTGGCAAAAATAAGGGATCAAAAAATATGAAAGGTACTGTACCTTCCCACTTGCCATAAAATAAACTCTGTCACCTTTCTTTATAGTCCCATCTACAACTCGAAAGTACACAATAACACCTCTATATGGATCATAGTAGCTGCATTTAAAGAAATAATAAATATGAGTGCCTGAAGGATAAATACCACTTGTAAAAGAATATTAACTGACACAAAATTGTAAGAGGGTGCCATACATACTACAGGAATTGTATAGCATCTAGATGCGTAAAGTAAAGGTCTCTGACCCTAAACCCTAAACCCTAAACCCCACTAAGCTAAGTATACAACAACATGTGGCAAAAGAATTACCTAAAGTATAGAGAATCCTAGGACATGGAAATTAGATCCTTGAACTTTACAATAAGTCTACCAACTATCAAGTCTCAGTTGAAGTGTCCATGTTATCATTTTTAGGTTGTAGGGACCTTTTTCATGGTATCAATGTCATCTAAATCTTAAATGATAATCCATGTGAATCCAAAGCATATTGCCAACATATATCATCAAATGGATTAATCAGACAACAGTTGGAAAAAAAAAAATACCTATCAAATATTAAAGCCCTCAGTGGTCTTTTAGATGTATCTTCAGGTGGAGGAATTCTTGAAACGATTGCATTGAGGATATCAATTATACCTATTCCTTCCTACAGACGAAAGTAACTATTGTTATATAATGTAAAATCATAAACCAGGCAAAAAACAGGAAACAAAAGAAAAAAAACAAACCTTTGCAGAGCAGAGAATCGCATTGCTACAATCTAGACCTACAATCTACACATGAAGTCAATTCAACTTAAAAATTTACTTATGAATATCATAATCATGATTCAAGAATTAATCAATAAATAAACCAGAAAAGCTCATCTAAGTTAACATGTTCACAAATTTTATATCCCCTGATGTGTAATCTATAACCAGTCCAGTTATTAGTGAGACTTTAGAATGTTAAGCCAATAAAAGAACAAATTAATTTTATGGTACCAAAAAGTTAGGCAGAGTTCTCAAGCTGCAGTTCTTTGGCGTGTTTGGTTGGAAAGAAATGCTAGAATTCTGAGGCTTCAACTGAGTTCAAATGGGATTGAGTAGTTTTATGGCTTCTTTGTGGTGTCTCCTCATGGGCATTTTAAGGAGGGCATAGATTGGTATACTGTGTTTCATGTTTGCCTTTTATTTTCCCTTGTCTTTTGTTTGTATCGTCTTTAGTCCTTGAGGATTTCTTATCTTGTTTTGGTATCTTCCTTTTCTATCTTATTAAATTCCTTTCTTATAAAAAAGGAATAAATTATAGTGTCATAGGAGAACTGAGAAGGATCCTAGACTATCTCCCAGTCAAGCTGAAAAATTAAGAATAAGAGAATGATGACATTGAGGGTCTAAGTTGAAGTTGACAAACAAACCTCTTCAATCTCCTTGATAACACGATCTGGTTCTGCACCTGGGAGATCTATTTTGTTCAAAACCTGTTTCAGAATATCTAGTGTTACTAAACATGCACACATGCAACACATTTGGACATATTACCTCATAACTTTATAAGTGATGAAAAAACAGACAGAAAGCAAACTATTCACAATTTGAAAAGGGCGAGTCCCATGCCACAACTTTGTGCCCAAAAAATAACACAACTGCTTAGGGAGTATGAATATGTGGCAGTAGTGAAGCCTTTTTCCCAAAAAAATATATTCGAGTTTATTAATTGAAAAATAGCACCAATAAAGAATAATGAGTATCAGTAAACTAAAATATTAATTAAAAGTAGAATACTATAATGGAATACTTACAGGTATAATTTCTAGGTTGTTCTCCAAAGCCAAATACACATTAGCTAGTGTTTGTGCTTCAACCCCCTGTGATTTAAAAACAATATTTTGTGAAAGCAGAAACCAGAATTGCTAAAGAAGATCACCCTCACATGATAAAGGCCACAAAATCAGAAAGGAAAGAGAAACATAAAAGCATAGAGATTCACCTGAGAAGCATCTACTACAAGAAGAGCACCCTCACATGCAGCAAGTGACCGAGAAACCTGACCACAGATGAATAATCACAATCATATTATTAAGAGTATGTTTGGATAAATTTCTCCATAGGTATTTTTAAAAGAAAAATGAAATATTTTTCTCTATAAGCTAAAATTAGCTTATCCACAAGTTTTTGTATAAATCCTCTCATATTAACTTCTCCAAAAACTTATTTTAAACTTGTGCATAAGCTAGATTAACTTATGAAGAAACTAATTTTTTTTTTCTTTCTATTTTCTTCTGCTAAAAGTGTTTACATAGAAGTTTATCAAAACATACTTGTTAAAAGAAAGGTAAAGTGCACAACTACATAAATCTACATTACATTACATACACATACCTCGTAGGAGAAGTCGACATGCCCCGGAGTATCTATTAGATTCAAGCAATAAGGTTTGTTTTCAAACACATAACGCATTCGAGCTGCCTGCCATGATCAAAATTAGCTAAATGCTTTCTCAAATATTTAAAATTCGAAAAATAAATCAGTTAAAAATAAGATTAAGATAATAAGGAATAAAAAAAAGGTGGAACCTGAAGCTTAATAGTGATTCCTCTTTCCCTCTCCAAATCCATGTTATCGAGAAACTGATCCTTCATCTCTCGCTGCTGCACCGTGCCAGTAACCTGAAGCAACTTATCCGCCAACGTGGATTTTCCGTGGTCGATATGCGCAATGATGCTGAAGTTTCTTATATTACGCACCGGCACCTGAAACCAAAACCGAACCGATTCAAACCGAATTAGCGTGTATTGTAGCTTCGAACGAGGGCAATTTAGTGAATATACCTTAGAGAGACGATCCTCGCCGGCTCTGGCGGCGGATTCGAGGTCGGCGCTCGCGACCTGACACGCGACGCCGCGGCGAAACGTGGAGGCATTTGGAAAGACGGAACAGAAGCAGCGTTTGGATGAGTAGAATCTGGTGGTGCTTCTTCTCGTTCTGCTTCGTTGAGTGTGGAAGAACGCGCGTTGGTGTTGGTGTTGGTGTCGTTGTTGCAGTTGAGTTTTAACGGATAAGAATAGAGACGCGCCACAAATTTCTGCGGCCATTGAAATTGTGACTCTATTGCACCGTTGCCAAAATGAAACATGAGGCTTTCAACTTATTTTTGTGAATGTGCGCGCGATGGGACCCGCTTAATTCATATTGGGTTGGGCTGGGCTCGATCTGTTTTGAACAAAGCTGTTAATCTGGGCTCGGTCCAAAATGTATGGGCCAATACGACCCGATTTTGCCTGACCGAACCGGGATATTTCTTTGAGGACAGTTCTATTTGCACTTTTATCTTTTCCTTTTGGAACTCCTATCATATTTAATATATATTGGATAATATTATATATTATTCCCAGAAATTAATTTTCAACATGTATTATTGGATAAACTTTTTATTTTATTAGTTCCTGAAATATACTAAACTAAGCATTTTAACATGTGAAATGCATAGTATAAATGTTTATTTTAAATAACTAAAATTTATAATAAGTAAATACTTCTGAATGTATAAATTGTAGCATAATTAAAACTTGTAATAAATTACATATAATATTAAAATATAAAGTTAAATAAAAATATGAAAGGAAAAAAAAGTTTAAATAGAAATATTCTTTCTTCCCACCATTTTTTTACATGTCACGTGTGATTGTTTTGTTCGATTAGTCCTAACCCTAAGTTGGGGTCTTTAGTGCATGTTTAGAGAGAAAATTATTGTACCTTGATGAAGGACTCCACAAGGATACAAATGATTACACATGTGTGGTCTTTATTGTGTGTGGGACTCGAGCATCACTCTAAAGTGGAAATGAATTCCCTCCAAGAGCATGTCACATTCGTTTGCACCAACTTATTTTGTACCTTTTTTTTCATCTTATGTGATGTGATTAAGTGAAAGGCAGGTTAATAACTTGTGAGATATTAGCTTTTCTTTTATCTCACCTTTGTTCTCCAAAAACAGTTATAATCTCTTTTATGAAATACTAACTTAAACCACAGGAATTTAAATGCATTCAAAAAAAATTGAGGTTGAGAATTGAATTTTTTAGATGCATCCAAAAGTGTTAAAAATAAATTAGATTAAAAAATGCCACATTATAAGTACAGCACAGGCATAGATAGGGTAGAGAAGCAAATCGAGTATAAGGAGGTTATTGTTAAAGCTACTATTTTTTGTATCCACGTGATTGTTTTATTTGAAAACTTGATTACAGGAAATATCAAACTTTTATCTAAAATTTGTCATTTCCTAAAGACACGTGATAGCACTATGAAGACCGTCTTGATCTGGGCATCATCGTAATTCACGAGTTTTTTGGGAATAATTAATAACACGTCACATGAAATTAAACTAAATATTACAAAATCATCACATTTTTTGTTTAAATATTTCATAATCAAGTGAAGAAATTTTTTTATTTAGAGAATAAAAATAAAATGATTAAATAATTAGTATTTAATAAATTCATGATGTTTATCCCATGCTCAAGTTTAATGAAAACAAATAAAGTATTAAAATAAATTTCTTCAAATTTTATTATATCCAGTATATTGTAAATCATTCAAACATTTTTAACTGATGGTAATGGACATTGTAAAATGTAAATGATATTTTTATATTTGTATATATTTTTTCTTGATAGATATGAAAAAAAATATTTGGAATAATTTGAAGTTAGATTGTTATTAAAAGAAATCTGACTTTAATAAGTTAAAATAGGTTAACTTAATTTTCAATTTATTTCAATAAGATTCATAACTAAATTTATGACATGAATCTCATCTGCTAAATTTTATTTAATAAATACCTAAGACATTTATTCTTCTACACTTTAAATAGACAACTAGGTAATCATGAGACTTGATCACAACTTTGATACACTCAAATTTGATATAATTTGTATGAAATTTAAAATTTATTATAGATTTGAACCCTATAATTTATTATAGATAATTATTAGGGTCGACTTAGTAGTAGAAATTTAAATAAAATATATAATATCTTAAATGTAAATTTTAGTATTCTCATAATAATTTTAATGAAAAAAAATTATTATAGGTGGTAACAAAGTTAAGTCACCCTTACGCTCATAGTCAACTGCCAAAAAAGCAAAGGTTGTCTTTTTTGGGGTTTTCGAAAACGAGTTAGAACTTATAAATTTTGACCTACCTTATTTTACGGTGGGCAGAAATAATAAAAAATAAAAATAACTAAAAAAAATACATATCTTTATAACGTGAATAAAAATATAAATTAAAAAATAATAAATTTTAAAATTATCTAACAGTATAAAATAATAATGGACTTTACTTATAGCTAATTTTTTTAAGAGATCCGATTAATCATTTTTAATAAAATTTCCTTTTCTTAATCACATTTCATTCGTTTATAAGATTAGACTTGGAATCCAATTTTAATTGGAACAATCTTTGAAAACATATAATTAAATAACAAAAATTTAAAAACAATCGAACCGACATCAACCTACTTTCCCCTACCACAACTCACGAATTACATAGGACAGATAATATGGGTCGGAGGGTGTTAGCATGTGCAATCCTACTTGTATAAAACCACAACCTTGTCCCTCGAGTTAAATCTATTTTACGTACCATTCAATTTTATTTTTCCTCTCTTCTATTAAGGACAAGTTTGGTTTCAGGAAAAAATATGGGTTATTAATTTAGTTTGTTTTTAATATTTTAAAAAAAATAAAAAAATAAAAACAGTGAAATCTGAATGTCATGTTACGTTAGAAAGATAGTTCCATTATCTATCTCCATGTTACTGCGCCTTCACGCTTGTGTAGTGTCTAGGAGCATCCATGTCGGTGTGAGTAAATGTGCCTACCAAGTCCCAACTTATTCCTCTGTGTTGTCAATTGCATCCTGTGCCTTGTGCAGTTTCTGTTTTCACCATCACAAAGGAGGGAATTTAATTCGCTTCTTTGCCAATTCCATATTTCAATCATAGCAGATTTTATTTCATTTTTCTTATTCATTTCACGTGTTTCTAAATGAATCAGATCCACTGGTAGTGTTTCTATCTCTGTCACTACTCACACTAGTGGGTGTGCTCATCATTGTTCCACAATTTTTAAAAAAATTATAAAAATGGTTATGCTGAAAATTAGTTTGATAACTAGTGTGTTAAAACTTGTGCAATAAATTGATGATTTTAAAATGCTCGAAAGTCAATAATAATAATAATTATTATTATTTTGAGTTTGTAAAAACTTCACTTAGTTAATTCTTGTATAACTTTTAAAGTAATTATTATGAAATTAAATAAATTTATCATACATGACAATACATGATTGGATGATAATTTATTTAAAATGGAGAGTTTACTTTTAAAATGCTCTCCAGCCAACTAAAATCCAATCCAAAATCTCATAATGATTGTAAATTTTTCGTCAAGATGAGCTATTTGACAGAGTAAAAATGGGTAAATACCTTCTAAATTATTTTGATGCTCAAGTTAGTAGAGATTCTATAAGAGTAATGACATGTAATAAATGTTTAATTGTTACCGTGACAATAGCTGTATTTATAGGAGTACGAAATTGATCTGATTACTTAACACAAAGACTAAGATATCTCATGGACAATAATAATTCATCTTGTTGTAGCAACAAAGTAACTTTAATCTCGAACAAAGTATGATATATTGTTCACAAATGTATATTAAGATTCATGTCCTTGAGTATTTACTCTCCTCAACGCTTTCAACTTAATTGATCCGTTGTTTGGGCCAAAATGAACTTTTACATGAATTGATTGTGAAGTTAATTCGAATCGAATAACAATCTAAAAAACTTTCATACTATATTCTAATTAAATTATAATATAAAACATGAAACTAGTCTATATGAAATATTAAAAACAAAATCTTGGTAATGTCCTAATTTAGGAAGGACATTGAATACCATCTATATGACACTTGGATGGAAAAAGCAAGAAATGGAAAAAGTATACAGGAAAAAAGAAAAGACATTGATAAACTATTTGATATGAATATAATGGATTAGTTTATGGAGCAAATTTATGGGTCCCCTAGCCAAGGTAAAGTTTAGTTTGCAGAAGAAATAAAATTATTATATTCCATGCAGGAGACACCATCACTCCAATCTCCAACTACAAAACTAGCCCTGCCAGTGCCAGATTCAGGATCAAAGCTGCGCAGGATTGCCCAACAGTTCAATACTTAAATTAAATAGCCCACTTTTTTGTCCTTTTGTTTTTCATTTCTACCCAAGTCAAGGTGAAGAGGCTTCTCTTCTCGATTTCATTTTATTCTCTCGGGTCATAGAAATTATTTGAATATAATTTTAAGTAAAAATTCATATATTTAATTACATAATAAAGAGTTGATCAATATTGATTGAGTTTAAATAGATTTAATTAATTTTTATGTTGGATAAAAAAATTCATGCAAAAGCTTGCAACTAATTTTATTTTTAGAATAAAAACATTTAAACATAAATCACTTCACTTTAAAATTACTTTCAATAAAAAATTAATTTACAAAATCAACAGAATTCAGAAACAATCATGCAAAGGCGTAGCAACGTACAGGGTCAAGTTTCATTATTTTTCTCTTACTATTGAAATACCGGGGCACAACATGCATGGATAGCCATCACTCTCAAATACCAAACAGATTCACATTACGTGCCCAAACTTATTGCTTTGTCGAGTTGTTTGCTTCTTGGTATTGTTCAAAAGAAGCAAAAAGGACACACCCTTGTATTATTGTTATTCTGCTTTTTCAAACTTCGTTTATAGAGTGACAAAGAAAGAACATGAACCAAGGAAACACCCAACTCTTTCTTTCTTGTGCTTTTCTCTTCTTTTTATGCCTTATTCACTGCAAAAGTGAAAACACCCATTTGAATGGAGAGAGAGACTGAGACAGAGGGGTCCTCTGTGGAACTTTTCTTTCTTGCTCAACAGGCAAACCATCTCTTTTTGATCTCGCCAACCAAAAATGTATGTTCATTCAATTCAATTCCATTATCCATCTTTGACTGTCTCTGTACAGTTATTTCACCCCCCCACCCTGGTCAAATATGAATCCCTCCATATGCATACATACCCATTTTTCTATTCCCTATACCCTTCTCTCCAACACCACAACCACAACAAAAGTCATCAAAAAATAATATCTCATCACATGCCCTACGACGCATTAGATGTACAACTATTGTCACAATCTCTCTTCCCTCAATATAAAATAAAAAAGCATCCCCTGCCGTGTTTGTCCAGATCATCCACCAGTTTTCACCGTTCATTCCATTTGCAATGGCTATGAGAAAAATTTAGCCATCAACCAAAGCCTCCTTTCCGAGACTTGTATTTAATTTTAAAACCAACATCTTTGTTCAAACTTTATATCACCAACGTTTGCAGCAGCATTCACTGACATATCCTGATGTCAAGGTGTCACCAAGCCAAAGTTGGTCCCGTTTCAATTCCAATTGTCTCTCTCCAAGTATTATTATATCTATCATTTGTCCTCCACAAAGATTCTGTGTATGAAATCCCTAAACCTTTTGGAATATAGCTTGGGATCAACGGCTGAGATGGAGGAGGGATCCACTTGCAGTGACTTGTATGCATGCTCTAGCTTTTTACTAATATCGTAATCTTGGAGAATGTCAATTATACCAAAGTAGAGGATTACATCAGAGACCTCCCCACCACTCTCTGAAGGGGTAGAATTGCTACTTCCAGTACCAGTGTGCTGATCCAATCCAGCTTTACACATTCTCTCAGCTCTGCCAGGCATGTTTGCTCCCAGTCGAATTAGAGGTCCCCTGGAATATTTGTGGATAAATTAGAACTCAAATCAAATATTTACATGATTAGGAAATAAACCAACCATCAGGAAGATAGTCCAAAAATTAGTTTATAACTTTTACATTATTTTAGTTGATAAGGAAAATTGTAGTTATTAGTTTCCTCATCTGACTAGACTATCTTAAAAGGGGAAAGCCTGTAACTAAAGTTTAGAAACTAAAAAATGTGTAAATTATTAATTAATAAACGATGACAATAATTATAAGATGCTTCGAGTCCTAGCAACTACCACTGTATTATCAATATCGCAGTCAAGACTCAACTAAAAATTAGCTTTGGAAAGAAGGTTTTGCCCTTCTCAGAAAAATCAAATGACCCCACCAGTATTTGTTTTCAATAAAACTGCCTCCAATTTTGCCATGATAACTCAAGTCATTTGCGGTCCAACAGAATCGTATTCCAAAAAGGAGAAAACTAGCAAGTCACCCACTCCTAAATCTCAAACGGAGGGCTAGAGAATGACAAATATAATGCTCACTAATTTGCCATTGCTTTATTTCTACATGACTTGTGGCCATATGGCTGCTCTTAGCTATTTGCATGCGTATGGGCCATTGACAATTTAAGACAGGAGCATTTTGCTTCTGTTTGTTTTATAAATGGGTCCAGACAGACCAAGGCTCAAGAACATGGCACATGTATGCAAATAAATCATAGAAGTGAAAGTTATGGCTACCAATGGGTGCAAGTGTCAAGAGATCAATAATAAAAGGTATATCCCCACTAAACCACCTGATCATAAAATATAGCAACTTAGAATGGTCCATCATTACCCGAATCCAAATTCCCTCAATTGACTTGATTTCTTCAAGAATCGGAATTCACATAACAGCTCAAGCTGATAATAGAACTGCACAAAGATATCTAAAATCCCCAACATTGTCCTTTTTTGAAAATATAAATGAATATTTAAAGGGGGACAATCAATTTCTGTTCATTTCCATAACTTCATAGCAATTTATTCATCATGTTGAAACAACAAAAACGGTCAGATACTGTGGATAAAGAGTAAAGGGCATACCGACCAATGGGTGGTATCCACTTCATATCCTGTATGTCATCATTTTGCAAGTCTCTCTTGCCTGCCAAACCCAAAATCCCACAGGATTTTTTTTTATCTCTCTGGATCCAATCAATTAATTCAAATGAAAGGAAACACAGAACTAGGAGGAAGTAAGAAGACATATACCTGAACACAACTCGTTTGGTGAACTCTTTCCGTCATCAACTGAGCTATCATCACGAAAATGAAGGCCAATCAAAAAACTGTAATCCATTATTCCCTCTGCTTCCAGGAATTCACAGTCTCTATCAAGTTGCCTGAGCAGAAATCATTACAAAAGGCCAACTCTTAGAACATCACAGCAAAATGGTCAAAGTAAAAGCAATATGTAATTTAGCAGCACAAACTGTACCATTTAAGCTCCTGAAACCAAGACTGTTCCAGGCGGAAGACAAAACAAAGATCAAGGTCTTTAAGAGTGGTAGTCTCGTCAATCTGCTCCCGGGGTTTATCAGTTGTGCGACCATGAGAAGAACCTTTGAGGTCAAACCGCTTATGGATCCGATACTCCGAACAAAACACATTGCCCATCACAATAAATCGAGTCTGTTTTTTCATAGCATTATTTACGAGCAATTCATACACAGCATCACCAGTTGGCAGCAAAATTTAAATTTAGAAAGTTCATTCATATATACATAGAAACATACCTTCTGACCTCCAATAGGTTTGACACAATGAACTCCCAGAAATTTCGTCACCAGGGAATTCTTGTACTGACAAACATGTTGATAGTAACTTGGAAGCATCCTGATGAGCACCTGACATGGCCTCCAACTAATTATTGAACACCCTCAGAAAAAAAAAAAAAGAAGGACGGTGGCCAAGAAGTGAAAGTGAGACCTCACCTTACTAAATATAGGTCTACAGCTTTCTCATCAAAATTAATGCATCTTAAAGTCTAGTAGAGACTATCGACTAACCTTGACCTCAGACTTCTTCAAGGTCTTGATAATGAACCGGTCATCTTGAGTGAGGTAAAAGAAGCTTCCACTTTTACCCGGAGAAGACATCTCCCTCAGTGTGTCATCGCCGCAAATAGCAAGCATGTAATCCGCAGGATCTATCCCAAACAATTCCCTTAGATGTCTAAACAAACAAATACCCCTAGTTAGTATATAGTATACACAGTATACACAACCAATCAAAATAAGAAAGTATTGAATATTGAGGAACTGTATCTCCAGAAGCACTTCTATGTGAAAAAAAAAAAAAAAAACTGCCAAAAGCTTTTTCTTTATGTTAAAATTAATTTATGTATAAGCTAAAAAATAGATCAAAAAACTTCTACAAAATAACTAATACATAAACTAATTTTAGCTTATAGAAAAGTTTATTATATTTTTTCTCTTAAAAATGCTTCTCTCATTTCATATGGATACCTGAACACCATGGGACAGTAATCTTTCCACCTGAAGTCCACTGACTGATGTGGCGGTGTAAACTTAGAACCCTCCGGTGGGAATCTCGTCCAGAATTTCTCCTTGGGATCGAAATCCCCAGGCCTAAGCTCTGTCAAAACCGAAGCATGCTTCCCAACAGTGTACCTAAACAAATCAAAGTTAGCAATGCGATCACCAATAAACCTTAAATCAAAGATCTTAGTATTCGATTCCCACAAGTAAAAAAGAAAAACGTAGCAATGTAGATAACATAAGATATAACAATAACATGAAGATACACACCTAATACCCAGTTGAAGATTAAGCATCAAATCATAATTCTTATGCCCCTTGGAAACAGCATGACCAGGCTTCTTCTTAGCATCCCCATCAACAGAGCCACAAGGACTCTTGTTGAAGCGCACATCATCAGTCTCACTCTCACACCCTCCGCCACCGCAAAACACAGAAGCTTCAACAATGTCGCAAGTAATATCCCCAGCCTCACCATCAAGCTCCCAAATACAAATCCTGGGAAAACTCACAGTGACACTCTTGTTAGAAGCATCATCCACCGACACTCTTTTCTCGATGACAAACTCCTTCCCCCAATTCCCATTGGAAACGCTCCCATCGCGCCACGTGAACGTTCCCTTGCCCTTGGGAACCCCGTTCTCCCAAAACCCTTGGTAACGGTTCCCGTTCCTCCACACCAGCACGCCCTTACCAGATATACAACCATTCCTCCACTCACCAAAATACTCATTACCGTTCCTCCACGTGTACCTTCCTTCCCCCTCTTGCAAATTGCACTTCCACCAACCTTCGTAAACGTCGCCGTTCGCGTAGCGCTTCTGGCCGAAGCCCTCCTTCCGGTCGGAGAGCCAGGCGCCGTGGTAGGTGTCGCCGTTGGCGCCGACGAAGGTGCCGTGGCCGTGCATCTTGCCGGCGGCGAAGTCGCCCTCGTAGGTGGCGCCGGAGGGCCAGGAGAAGCGGCCCTTGCCGGAGGCCTTGCCGCGGCGCCACTCCCCCTCGTACATGCAGCCGTCGGACCAGAGGTACTTGCCGGCGCCGTGCGGGGCGTTGGCGCAGAGGGTGCCGCAGTAGAGGTCGCCGTTGGGGAGGGAGCGCTCCACCGCGCCCGGAGACACGCGGCGCGGGGGGCGGCGGCAGGGCGGCGGCGGAGCGTCCTTGTCGTCGGAGAGAGTGCGCAGCGTGTCTTGCATTCTTCGTGCGTTGGTTGGTTTACATGTTTCGAAAGCCGTTGGGATTGGGTAACGGTAATAAGGCTTTGTAAATTGTAATGGAAGAGAAGTAAGAGTGCTTTGGGAAAAGAGAATAAAAAACAGAGAGAGAGAGAGAGAGAGAAACTAGTTATGGTTATGATTATGGTTATGGTTATGGTTAGGGATCCAAATGTGAATGCATAATGAGATGTTAATCAATGGTATGTTCTTTATTTACCTACTATTGCTATGGTTTTATTTGCTTTTACGGTAAGACGCTGGCTTTTTTTTTTTTTTTTTTTTCTAGGTACAACAGACATTTTCTTCATTTCCATGAAGTCAAAACTCCAGAGCCCAAGAGGTCCAATTTAAGATGCATTGTCAAAGTCAAGGACGGAGCCAAGGGGGGACCTACGGGTGCCACGGTCCCCCAACAATTTTAATTTTTTTTTATATACATATATATTACTATATGGCACCCCCTATTTTTAATATAAACTCATATTTTTAATATAAACTCATATGTATATTACTATATGGCACCCCCTATATGGCACCCCCAGTATTGAAATCCTGGCTCCGTCCCTGGTCAAAGTCGTCTTTAATGTAATATTATTAGCAAAATTAAAAAAAATTGTTCAGCTTTAATATTAATTGTTGAATTAGAAATAGTTGGCGTCACGTTTAATCCCACCCACCCATACATTGTTTATGAAATATGGTGATCGCGTGATGGGATGGATGGTGCTCGGTTCAACTTTGATCTTTGCCTTAGTGAATGTGATCAACAAAAATCATTTCAGATATCAAATTTCAAGAAACAAAATCAACGTTGTGTATATTTAAATAATTTTTTTCAGAAGTATTTGCAATATTTAGATATAAATAAAGTGTTACGTTATTAGAAAGGAAGAAAAAAATATGAGCTTATAAATGGTATAAGATTTTTTCAAGTGAACCAAGAATGAAATACGAAACTACGTTTCGTGACTTTGCGTCACACTATGAACCCTATATGCAACATTTACTATGGGATGAACAAAAAGTGTGATTGTGCAGCAGTGTATCACACGAAAATGCATGCACGATTCGTAACTTTACGCGTTCAATGACTCCGAATTTAAGATCGACGTGTTCGTAAATGGTAAATCATAAATCATTTGATTTTTCATGCATGTTAGGAGCAATTTTTCTTTGCCATAAAATGTTGTGGTCAACAATTTGCGGGTGCAAAAATTGCTCCTAATTCAAGCTCAATGCAAGAGTTTGACCTCGAATTTTAAATGCGTTTTTAATACAACAAATCACAATTCAGTTGACCTTCTATTTCTGAACTTGCAATCTGCAAGAGCCAAATGACCTCTAATAGAAATATATTCAATAAAAATAGCTATATACTTGTTTCCAACAAATTTTTTAATTAATTATGTGTATGTTTAGATGCTCATTAGAAGAGTTTTAAAATACTTTTATTTTTAAAGTAATAATTTTTTGTTTCTTCATTTTGTACCTGCAATTTGGAAATGTGTATAGAGAAAAAGGAAAAGGTAGTGTGTTACATGACGTTGGTTTCATTTGAATGTGTGATCATTGTCGGCTGAAAAATTAAAATAAAACATGTCTCATGCTTCCATATTTTGTGGCAATGATTTCTGGGCCACAACACAAGGTGTCCTCAATTTCAAGAAACCAAATTATCAACCAAACAAGAAGGAATATACATTGTCATTTTACTTTGTAAACCCCAAAAAATTAAAATAATAGTATCAAATAAGCACTTTTTTACTTAATCAATCACTTGGATCGGAAGAGGGGACAGTTGACATAACTATTGATTAACATGTCTTCTTAAAAGTATTCAACAATTGTTTCACTTTTTATCCCGAAACTGATTATTCAATAATACTTTATGTTATATTTATAAACAAATACTTTTAATATTTAAATAATTAAAATGTATTTCGAATGGTACTTTTTACAGCACATTAAACTTATAACTATACTAAATCCCTTTCAAATAATCCAAATGCTGCCCTCCCATCATATTGTTCTATCGTCCACAAAATTTTAATTTGCACAAAAACACAAGAGAATAATTAATTCTTTGTAGATGTATGTAAAAGTAAATAAATTTGTGAGATTAAAACTAAAGTGGAAGCCAATAGGAATTTATGCACACCACCATTTTGTATGGTGAGTCATGTAAATTTTCATTATATTTTATATTAATCATCCGATATGGTTAGACTCTACAATAATCATCTTCTCAACTTAATTTGAAGCTTAGCATCAATAAATAAATAATAGTTCCAATTTTATTTGACAAGTTATATTATTCATATAACATTTATTTTTCTCAATCTCTCTCTTTCAAATTACATATCATATCTCATTTTTTTTCCTATCTCTCATGTTTGTAAAAAAAATATTGTATAATTTTGTTGTACAAATATGACTTCTCTTTTTTAAAGTTAATTTCTCTAAAGTAAAAATATTTTGTTTTAAGAGAAAAAGTGTAATAATAATTATTAATTAAAAAATAAATGATATATATTATAATTAATTTTAAATTTTATTATATATGTATTCAATTTTATAGTTGTAAGTACATTTTATTCTTTACTGTGCACTCTTTTCATTTTAGAGGATTTGAATCTCTTTTTTAATAATAGCACTTTTCTTTTATAGTTAGAGAAGAAGAAAATTACTTATTTATTTAAAGTCATAGTATATTTATATTATGGCATCTCTCTTATTTTTGTTATATATTTATAGGTTTTAATATTAATTTTTAAAAATATTTGAACATTCTTAACTTGATTCTTAATTATATTCAAAAACTTCATTCTAAAGTAATCTATATATAGTATATTAAATTCATCCGTGTGAATTCATGATTTATTTTTTCCTTTCATTTTTTTTTTGAGGAATTTTCCATCTTTTCATTTATTGTAATATTTGATTGTAATTATAATTATATTATTCATACAATAATTTTTAATAATATGTTTTTTAATTACATTAATCATATTATTACACGTATGTGTGCTCATGTGATGCTTATCCAAAAAAAAAATGTGTGCTCATAATCTCTCTAATAAAAATTAGTCACTACTTTTGATAATCAATATTTTGTGTTATTATCATAATTAAAAGAAAATCATATTATTACACTTTTTTTTTGCTTAATTGCGTTTTTTATCTCTCAAGTATTGTAATTGTGCAATTTTAATCCTCAAAGTTTTAATTGGGTAATTTTAGTCCCTAAAAGATTGTAATTGTGCGATTTTGGTCTTTCAATATTTAATTGAACAATTTTAATCCTTTAAATATCCTAATTATGCAATTTTAGTCTCTCTTATTAAAAATTTAATAATTTTAATATATATATATATATACAATATTTTAAAATTATACAATTATTTATCTATTAAAGTTAACGCATATTATAATTTTCTTCAATACATCAAATTATATATATTTCTTATTAATAAATAAATAAAATTTATATATTATTATTTTTATAATATTACTGATAAATTATTATCAATAATATTATTAGTATATTCATAGATAAACTAATAGTTTGATAAATATAATTTATTATATTAATATACTTTTACAAAAATATAAGTATATTAATTATAAATATACATATCTTTTGTTATATATTTATATTTTTGTAAAATTATATTAATATATACCAAGTCATATTTATCAAATTATTAGTTTATCTATAAATATACTAAAAATATTATTGATATTAATTTATCAATAATATTAAAATACTAATAATATATATTTTATTTATTTAGTAATAATAAATATATATCATTTGATATATTAACAAAAATTATAATATACATTAACTTGAATAGAAAATAATTGTATAATTTTAAAACATTGTATATATATATATTAAAATTATTAAACTTTTATTAATGGAGAGACTAAAATCACACAATTATGATATTTGAGGGATTAAAATTATTCAATTAAAAATTAAAGGACTATAATCACATAATTACAATTTTTTAGGGATTAAAATTACCCAATTAAAACTTTGGAAATCAAAATTACACAATTGCAATACTTGAGAGATTAAAAACGCAATTGAGCCTTTCTTTTTTCTTATTATCTCTCTCCTCTCTTTATTATACAAATTCTTAATATAGATTACGTACTAGGATTAATATAGTGATTGAAAAAAAAATTATATAAAAGTAAGATGATTTAAATTTGATCCTCGTTATATTATTATAATTTTTTATGAATAAAAAATTCAAATTATTGGATAAAGAAATTATATAAACACGATTTCTATTGTAGTTATCATTGTACGTTAAATGATGAGTTGTTGTAGAACATTAGTTACATATTATTGTCATCCATGTATGATTAATTAACTGTTATACAGATATTGAATATTTAAAAGTAAATTGAAAATTATAGCAAAACTGAAATTATGATTTTCTAGTTTTGTGTATAGCTCAATTGTTAGAAGTTACCCATAATTATTGTATGCTCATCAGAAAAGGGAAAAAACACGTTTTAAATAATAAACATACAGTTTGTAGAGTTTTGTGAGAATCTTTACGATATTTTTACCACCTAATTTTCCAGATCTGTCTATATCTTGCTGTGTATTTTTCTAATTTCTCCTGAAGGCCATGGGTCTATTTAGAGACATGGTTAAAATTTCGAGAAATTTTATAATACTCATTTTATTTGAGATGATACTGGTACAATTTTTTATATTTTATATTTTTAATAATTTATTTAAATAATATTTATGATATTTTATTCTTTTAATTTTTAAATTATTTACTCATTTTATTTTTATTTTATATATTCTAATTTATTTGTAATAATATTATTATATATTTAAATAATTTAATTTTAATAATTTTTTAAGTATATTTTTATCTTTTCAGTTAAATTTTTGAATTTTTATATTGTAATTTTAATAATTTTTTTATTTCTACTATTTATTAAATTTTTTTTATTTTTTTAATATTTTATAATATTATTGAAATCTTATAATTTTAATCTTTATAATTTTATCTTACTTTTTATTTTATAAGTATAATTTGAATTATTCATTTTATAATTAAATTAATTTTTTTAAATTTTTTATGAATTTACATAGAAAAATATATTGAAATCCTCGATCTTCGAGGGTAGTGTAGCAACTCCCTAAATAAACATGAACAACTGATGTGATGAAGATTCGAACCATAGTTTATCACTTTGTGCAAACTAATCTCCTCGTTAAACCTACCTTTCATTAATAATGTACAGAGTATTTTGTGAAAGATTAAAATATATATTTTCTGTTTTTTACTTTACAAGTGTTTACATTTCACGATCAAGAGAATGGACTAGACTAGAATAGATGATAGCACGTTACAAAACAAGAAATCAGGAAGATATAGTAGACTAGTTGTAGCTTTGTTGCCCCCACTGTTTTAACTTGTTATTTGTCCTCACACCACAATCATGTGAAAATTCCATTCTCTTTCTCCTTCATACGCTCTCATCTACAACAATCTCGAGAATCACGGGCATAGCCGCGTAATCTCTTGGCAGCTATCAAAATCGGATTTGATAACAAAATTTAAAACAACTCACGATTCACAACATGTTTAGAAACCATTTTGAATGACATGACGTGAAATTTTAGAAGTAACTATGTTTAGATTTGGCGTTAATTTTAGAAAATGACTTGAAAAATTAAAGAATGTACATCCAAAACGTATTTTAAAATACGCACTCAACCAACTGAATTAGATTTCTTAATTTTTTTCAGCTGCTACACAAAGACCACTCTTCTCTATTGTTTCTTAATATTTGTCAAGAAAAGCCCCACAACTAACACGTATCCACGGAATAAAAATTAAAATGGTAAATACAAACAAGATTCCAGTCAATCGAGTTTTCTCATGCGCATCATCTTCTTGTTTCTTGTGCTGGACTCATTTACTAAATCTAATTAGACATAAGCAAAACATTGGTAAACTTGTTGCACCAAATTGGAACAAACGTGCAAAAACAGTTAAATATGTTCAATGGATCATCAGAATAAACATAAAAAAAGGGTGCATGTTCATTTAATGAGTTATCCTCCTTTACCACATTGTAGAATGTATAACATTTAAATGATTAGTATACCAACTATGACTTTCATACAAAGCTCCACTCCATCCTAAACCCAACTTTGAAACGAGCATCTGACAGCTTGAAAAGTTGCTGTTGTTGCCAGTTGGATTGGGAAATGGTAAGAAGACTGTGTTCTGTACATACCTATACACAACAGGCATTTATCAAGCATATCTGTTGACTGCTGAAAAAAGTGAAGATCATAAATATGGTTATGAATACTATATATGTTATGATCAAGGGGATGTGGTGGTAGGGGGAGTAAGTAGGTAGGGATCTCAGGTAAAAGAGATGAGAATTTATGGAGTTGGGTTAAAATCAGTATCGGTTGAGAATTGACCAAAAATGTCAGGACAAGATTCCCAGTTCCCTTTTTCCCTGGTCTCCCAGTACCCGCCAGCATAACGGTAGGTATTGCTGCCTTTTTCCTTAGCAAACCAACTTGCTTTCCATCCCTTCTCTTGCATCTTCCGTGCCTACAATTATGGTCGGTTAATGAACAAAACCATTTTAACTATCATAAAGATTGTTTAGACATACGCTTAGAGGAGTTTTTGAGAATTTCAAAATTGAAAGTAAAGAGTTTTTTCGAATAAAAGAAATTTTAAAAACTCTCTTAAACTTGTATCCAAAGTTTGGGACCAATAAAATTTCAGATGCAACAATTGTACCTGGCGCTGTCTTTGTTCCAGCCGTAACTTCTCAGAGTTGGCCATTTCATGCTGTCCATTCTCCAAACACCTTTGATCAGGTCTTAACCTTGAATCTGTCGGTGGCAATTTCTCCTGTTTGTGAACACAAAATGTCAGTACTAAGTACTAACCAACCACATAGGATTTAGTACTTGTTTGAGTGAGCTTAGCAATATTAATTTTGAGCAAAACTAATTCTGCAAAATTGATTTTGAAGTGAAAATATCATTAGAAGCAAGTTAGCACTAAAATACATTATAAAATTTTTATTCAATGCAAAAGTTACTTAGTCCGTGTTTGGTATTCCATAATGATCCATGTTTCCTCAAATTTTCACGTTTAAAATACCAAATTGATGGAGTGTGTGTTTGGATTGGCGTTTTAATCTACGTTTCTAAATAAAATCACGTCAATTTATGGAGAAGAAAGTAATATCTACTTCTCATTTTCACGTTTTTTACGCGATTCAAATCCTCTGACGCGGAACCAAACACGCAGGGAGAAGCAAGTATTTGTTGCTTCCAATTGATCCACATCCAACTCAAACTGACACAGAACTAAACGTAGCCTTAAAGTTAATTCAATTCAAAATCAATTCTGCAATTCATAATGAATTCTTCAATATGAAACTAATAGCGTGTTAGATTTGGTGATAGAAAACTATGGTGGATATAGAATTACAGTGAGTTCACCACAAAAACAACTATTTGTTGCTTCCAAAAATCACGTTAACTGGTATTTCAAATGTGAGTATAGATGATTGAATGTAAAACCAAACACTCACTCTCAGGGTTATGTGAAAGGTGGGTTTAACAAAAATCCCATTTGAGTCAACACTCACCTTTAGTCCAGGTGTGAGTTCATTTAGTGTCATAGCAAATTGTGTGAGGTTATATCTTGTCTGGTGCTCCGGTGCAGGGTTCCGTTTCCACAGAAGATGTGGTTTTGAAGACGGATTGGATCCTTTTCCTTTCCCAGAATTCCCTCCAATTACGTAATGCAAACTCTCATCCCACTTCCCAAATAGAGTTGCCACTGTTTTACCTTTCTTATCTTCCACTACGCCGTTAACCTGCAGCGGAACTTAAATTACAGAGCAGAAGTTACATAATATGTGTATGGACTATACTCAACACAAAAAAAATATGTGACGCCTATTGTAATCTTATATATCGGCAGTCAATGAGAAAAGTAAAATTGGCATCCATTATCAAACTAAAACTGACATGAATTCATTTGATTCAACAACATAGAAGAAATGCTGAAGAAACTAACATAGGCTTCATGTGAAGACTGAAGTAATAAAAAACGAATAGTGGCATGGATAGAAGTTGAATGAAATTAAAATTACTTGCCAAGGTTAACTGTCTGATGCAATAATCATCGACAACAAACAGTGAATGGAGTGTATATACCAATTTCTCGCGTTATATTTCTATAAATAAACGGTTAAACTTAAATAAATACCCAAGATTGAAATAAAAAATCATGCACGTTTTTATCTTTTTTGTACTTTTAGGATTTGCCATCTCAATACATACTTTACTTTTCACTCATGTCCTTTTCTTCTCCACTACAATTGCTAAAGAAAATTTATTCCGGAGGAAGAGCTATTCAGTGTTATCAATTAAATGGTTCCTGTAAAATCCCCCAAATATTATATAGTCTCTTCCCCCAAATATTATATAGTCTCTTCGTCAAACTCTAGAGATTCCTCATCGTCAAGACAACTAAGGAAATCCTGGAACCGGAACGCAACAAGATGAAGAGGAGGAGAACAAGAAAGTATAGTTTGGCCATTACTGACTAGTAACTAGCTACAATAAATGAATCAATTGGTTTCATATGAAGCAAACACCATAATATAATTCTCAAATCTGAACCACTAGATCAACTTAGTGATTAGTTCAAAAAAAAAAAAGGTCAACCTAATGATGAAGGATATGAATATATAAATTACATGAGATCCTATTTTCTATCATCAATGTCACTATTGTACACAAAAAATAATATTATTCTCTAACATAGAATGCATTTTTTGAAGAAAAAAAAAAGTCACAAGTGGCACCCATCACGGTGCGAAAAAATGTAAACCATTTTGATGACCTATACATCACCTAATAAAGGAACCCAAAAAACTCCTAATAATAATAATAATAATAATAATAATAATAATAATAATAAGATATGAGAAAGGGCACCTGGTGAGGGTTTCTATCAATGATCGACTGCTCCTTGAATTTGATCTTACATAAATGCTCACGGTTACCGTCCACCCTCATTGTACCATAATGGTCACAGTAGAGTTTCCCTAAAATGAGGTTGTAAATGGAAGTGGTTACCTGATGATAAAATATGTATTAGCTAATTAGAGTGTATGTTGGAAGAGATTGACAAGTGCTACTAACGTAAAGCAAAACTATACCTTGCTCCAACGGAAGACTTCCCCGTCATCAAATTCTACAGTCAATATACCAATAGGATCAAGCTGGATTGAACGACCCCAAAATTTACTTTTTAAATTGCTGTCACCCCAAAATTTCCAGCCACTGCCCTCACAATGGCATGCAACAATCATGGGGTGATGACTGACCTATTTCAAGATGAATAGCGTAAGTATTTTTCTATCAAACCGCTAGCACTTTACGCAAGAAAAAATAATGTCAAATTGTTGACATGCATGTCGTCTATGGCTTACAGAGGATTCAAAATGAATGGGTTGGAATCATGTAAATGCAAACAGCAGCCCCAAATGTTATTGTTAGGAAGAAAAAAAAATGGCAAGTGGGAGAGTATAGTATAAAATGAGCCATTACTGTGACGGGGAGAAGTGGGATAGTGGGAGAAGTAGATGGTTGTAATTTGTAAACCGTGAGGGTGTAAGGAGAGTGAGATTTCATGACAACTTTGTTTATTGTTAGTAACATAAATTTGTAGAAAGGGACAAAAAGTAAAAAGAAGAATCGATTTGAAAAGTGCAAATTAAGGAATGGTAATAAGCACAGTAAGGATTAGCTAATTTGAAAACAAAATAATTATACCCATATTAAAAAGGATAAAAAAAATATATCTAAATTCATTTTTGTGTAAACTATAATTTTAATACTTACATTCTTGTACGATGTATACTTGTATAATTGACATGAATTGTATCCGACATAAATTGATAAAATTACCTATGTTTAATTTAAAAATAAAAGATGTTCTCTTTTTAATGTTTTCTTTTACGTACTAATAAAACAAGAATGCTATTTTAATAACAAAATTAACTATGAAAGTTTGACAAAGATTAACATAAATCAAAAGTACAACATTTAAAATCATCAATTTATAAATATTTAAAGATATTTTAAAATCTACAAAATGTGAGTGTGTGCATGTACATGCAAGTATGTAACATATGTCGAGTCTTATAAATTTAGGGGTGTTCAAATTGCTAAATTGAACTAAACTAGAAGAAAACTAAACTGAACTATAATAAATAATTTATCAAACTAAATTGAACTAAAATAAATATTGACTAAACTAAACTAAATTATTATCTAGTTTAGTGTATTATAGTTCTAGGAGTTTGAACTAAACTATAATATTAGCTAAATTAAACTATTATTAACTATAAACTAAATTGAACTACATTAAAAAAAAATTAAAATCAACATTTTTAAATTGAGCTACCAAATCAATGATATTAATTATGAATTAAATTTAAAATAGTTTGAAATGTAAAACAAGTATAACATTGATAAAAGTCCACATGATAGATCTTTCATTCATATTTTTTGAAAATCAATCAAATCTTATTAATTTTCAATCAATTTACTGATCTTATTATTAAATAAAAAGTTTAAAAATAATATCTAAATATTACATGTAACTATTTTTTTAAGTTAATATGTTCTTTACAAAATAATATGACTTTTAAAAAATATTATAAAAATGTATATCGTTACTTTTATAATATTGTAAACTCAATCGTTAAACTCAATTAATTAATATTATAATTTTTTTATTAAAATAATAATATTTTTTAGCATCAAAAATAAAATTATTTGGATAATAAAGAGATAAGTTTGTACATACTTATATATAATACATTTTTTTAAATTTTTTATAATAATTATATTAAAAATATTGAAAGAGTAATAATTATGAAAGGTATATAAATTTTTATTCAATTAATAAATGAAAATTAATTTTTTTTAATCCTGTAAATTAATAAATAAAAAATATGTAGTTGTGCACAATAACACTAAACCACTAGTATATTGACTCAAAAGTGGACAATAAGCAAAATTAAAAAATTACGAAAAAGACATTAATAATAAGATTTCAGTTTTACTAATAATTTGGTCTAACAAACTATTCTTTTAAAAAATAGTTTTAGATTTATAAACCTGAACATAAAATTCATTTCAGTTCAATTTTTATAAAAAATAATTCAATTTTTTTCTATTTTAATCCAATTTAGTTATTTATTAATTTAGTTCTAATTAATTATTTAAAACATTTTCTAATTATAACTTTTTTTTAATAATTAAAGTGCACTAAACTACTTTTTATAATAATTTAGTTTTTAAAAATAAACTTAAAATATAGTTTAATTTAGTTTTTATAAAAATTAGTTTAATTTTTTATAATCTAGTTTAGTTTAATTTTTACAATAATTTAATTTAATATAATTTTTTGAACACCTCTACTTATAATAGCTAGATCCATACTACTATGGAAAATCATTGTATATACTCTCCATTTTTAAGTTGTAAGACAGAAAGAAAAAAAAAAGTGATAAATAATATGGTACGAACTAGAAAAACATAGGTTACAAAATGCGGTGAAATTATGAATATCATTGTTATATATCTATACTTTATTTTAGTAAAAGAAATCAAAACCCAAATATATTTGGTGGATAAAAAAAGTATTCACTGCAGATAATATTAGAGTTCAAGTCTACTTTTCATCCTGAACAAATAATAATGCGACATTTTTCATGAACAGAATGATATTGGTATAGAATTGTACCTTCTCAGAGATAAAGCGAATTCCTTTGTCTGGATAATCTGCTTCATATGTCTCACCCAACAGTGGATTAAATGGTTTGCAACTTCTACCATTGGTGCTAGCATACCCAGAAACTGCAAATGCTGCCACATGTAGCATCCTCATTAGACTGTTACCCTGCACATAATAAGTAGCATGGAGGTGAGGCATCTCTTCCAAAAACTCCAATATACATACATAACAAGATTTAGCATATATGATTAATTAAAGTTAAACTAACCATTTTACCCCATTCATATGCTTGGTCTAGAAGATAAGAGTACTCTAGATCTTCAAAACATTTCTGCAACGAGGAGATAGGCTCGTTAAAGTAAACAGGGAGACAGACTTTCGTAAGATCCTTCCCGATGTTGTCTTTTATGATTGACCATAGGCTGACGCTACTCTCTTTCTCAACAGGGTCAGGCAACTTCTTTCGTCTCTTGACTTCAGGATAGTTAAATCCAACAGACCCAATCGCTGATTTTTCATGGCCTATCCCATTTGGATTAGTCTCCTCACATTCTGAATCATGGCAGGATCTGGGATGGTCAGAACTTGTTGAAAGAATGTCACATGTATCAAAGAATGCGTCCTCTTCATCGTCAGAGTTATCAAGCCTATCGGGCCCATCAGAAGAATCACCGTCACTTCCTGTCAGAGGTACACACAAAGTCGCAGGTCATCGCAAAAGGAAAAGAAGCGACCCTAAACGTAAATTTATAAACCACACATATGTTTTATTGGTACGTGGCTTTTTAAATAATGATCCATACAAAATGTGTAATTTCAAAATTAAGCAACAAAATTCACAAAAATGAAGAAAAAAAATACGTACTATAATTCATGGGCAAAAGAAATGTGAAAGGTGAGATGAAAAACTAAGCCTGATGAACTTGCACACGTACCACTGTACTTTTCTTGCGTTGATTGATAGGGATCTGCTTCATCACCATCCTTTGAATGCCTTTGGTCTTCAACGAGTGCATTCTCCAACTCAACCTTCTCTGCCTATACACAGCAGAAGGAAGCAAGTAATTAGTTATATAAAAATTAAGGAATGAAGTACGGAAGTGTAGTTAAGTAAAGTACCTACCTCTAGATGGCGCAATGTGTCCATGAGTAGCAACTGCTTCTGCTTGAGAGCGACAATGTGTTTGTGCAACTGGGAGAATTCGGTTTGCATGATTTCCTCACATTCCTTAATAGCAGCCTCGCTGACACCCTCGAGTAAGAGACGGTCTTTCAACCTCTCGGTGGAGATGATGACGGAGGCGACGGGTGACATGATCTCAGCGTTGGGCAAGCGAGGATACATGTCCTTCACCGCCATTATTGCCTCCACCCACGTCGCTCTATCTTCCCTGCTCTCCGCCCTCAAATGCAGCCTCTTCTTTGTTCCCGTACACACCGAGAACCTCCTCTCATCTGACTTGTTCTCCCGCACTGAACAAACCTACCAAAACACAATTCCCATGCAAATATATAAATTCATCAACTTCTATTAACAAAAAAAATAAACTAAGAAATAACAATATTATTTTCTTTTTCATTTAATTAAAATTATATTTTCACTATTTTTGTTTTGTTTATTCTTATATCAAGTTTTAAGGGAGAACGGTTTAGAAAATTAAATTATTTTTTAAATTGGATTAGTATGTAAAATTAAATAATATAAACAATTTTTTAAATTAGTTTCTTTGTTCTTTATACCGAGAACCCGAGGGAGTGAGCTAAAAGAAAAAGTAAATAAATAAAGATATTCAACAAAACATTAATTAGATTTATTTTTAGTCCTCACAATTTCATTTTATTTTCTGTTCAACCTTTGAATATAATTCAATTGATCTTTAAAATGTCTCTTTCAAATTAATTGACCTTTAATCAATTACCACAATAATTTTAATCAATTTAGTGATAATTATGAAAAATGCCTCATTGCATAAATATTCGCTACAACAACTATAATTAACATTGTTAGAGAAAAAAAATATAAAGACTAATTTATTATTTAATAAAAGCCCTATAAAAGATCAAAATAAAAATTTTAAAATTTTAAAAAAATAAAAAACAAAAAATATGAAGGATAAAAATTATTATTTTTTATATTATTTTCTGATTAATGAAAAAATAAATTATATATTAAAAAATAAAATAATTTTACACTGTTTTTTAATTACAAACTAATAAAATTACATAATAAGTCTGTCTATATTTATATAATAATTATTTTAAAAATTATATCAACTATAATTTTTAATTGATTATCTTATTTTAATTATGTATAATCATTAAACTCAATTAAGAATAAATTAACAAAAAATTGTATAAAAAGCAGCATATATATTAGGGGTGGGTAGACGGACCTGGGTCCGCGGACCGGTCCGTAAATCCACGGATTCCGCGGATAACGGTCCCGTTTTTTTCAAATCTGTATGACTATGTCTAATTTTTGAGCCCGACCCTGAAGTCCGCGGACTTAGCGGATTTAATCTGCGGGCTCGCGGGTTAGTCCGCGTACTTCACTAATTAATATTTTTAAATATTATAATTTTAATATTAAGTTGTGTATTTAATTTTTTAAATTATTATGACATTAAAATTATATTTAGTTGGTAGGTATTTGTTATTTGAATTACTTTTATGACATTTTGATACTTTTATTATTGAAAGTTTGGTACTATTATTTAAGTATTTGTAATTATTTTTATTTTAATATTTTAATATTTAGTATTTTAAACCATTTTAACTATTGATAAATTTTAGTATAATAAAATTTAGCTTATAAATAAAAAATATTTTTTCTTCTAATTTTATGTATTTTTATTTTTTTAAAAATTATTTTTTTGAACCATTATTTAGGCCCGCGGACCGTCCGTTATCCGCGAATTTTGGCGGGCTGGATACGGACTTAAAAAATAAGTCCATTTATTTTACGGACCGGACTTTTCCGGCCCGTATAAAACGCGGGTTTTACGGACCGGGCCTTAAACGGGCCAGACCGGTCTGTATACCCGCCCCTAATATATATATATATATAAATCCAACAAGAAGACACAGAAATTAGTACAGAAGTAGTTTAAGCAAAGATAAATTAGGTTTAATTAGTAATAGATCTTAAGAAAAGAAGAAGAATTGATGAATATGGTTGGCATTTGATTTGAATAAAAGAGTAACGTAACGTAACGTAACGTAACGTGAATTAACGTGTGTTGAGACATTTATGAATGGTGGTCAAAGTTTAGGATACGCAATTAAAGAGGGAGAGAGAGAGAGGAGGAGGAAATAACCATGAGGTGGATTTCGCTGACGGGCTTGCGGTTGCGGGAGGGGCTGTGGCGGTGGCTGTTGATGCGGCGGAGGGACTCCTCGCCGATGACCTTGGAGGCGGACTCCACGTCGCGGTTGAGGACGAGCTTGTCGGGGCCGTGGATCTTGAAGTAGGAGAGCACGCCGTCGTTCAGGACGAACCAGCGGGGGCGCCACCCGCGCCCGTAGTTCACCCACTTGTGGAGGATGCCGGAGATGCCGTTGCCCACGATGTCGTTCAGCATCACATCGCCGCCTGGGCGGGCGTAGCGCGCGGAGGCGGAGCGCTGGACGGCGCGGGCGGAGGAGCAGGGGCGGGCGTGGCCGCAGCTGGAGAGGGAGCGGAAGCGGAAGGCGGGGGGCGCGGCGGGGGGCGGCGTGGGGTGGGTGTCGGAGGAGGAGGAGCCCTGGCGGGGGATTCGGGCGTTGCCGGGTTTGGAGCGGAAGGAATTCATGGCATAGGAATAGGATTTGTGAGAATTGAGAATGAAAGTGATTCAACAATTTGGAATGAAGAGCGTGTGTGTGTGTGTCTTGTTACATTACAGGGGCACCGTTCTTAGCGGCCACACCATGCAAGGGTGGCTCGTAGTGAAAATCGCCAAATCCTTTTTTTCTTTTTCTTTTTTCTTACCCAAAACAATATTCATATATCTTTCATAACTCTTTTTAATTGCCTCATCACTTTCTTCTTTCTTTTCTCTCACTCTATTACCTTTCTACAATATTTCTTTATTTGTTAAAAAAACATCTTTTATGTTTTATATTCATGTATATTTGTTTGTAGATACTCGATATGGGCGATTATAGCCTAAGTTAATCAATTGACATGTGATGTTATAACTGTATCACTTTTTATTAATAAATATGTATTAATTTTAAATGATACTTCCTTTGAATATATATATATATATATATATATATATATATATATATATATAAATAAGTAAAAAAACCAATTTAACTTAAATTAAAAAATAGTTAAATATATTTAATTTTTATAATTTTATATAAATATATACTAAATTTATTAAAATATCCTTAATTACACTTACTCTAGATACTAATTTCATCTATTGCCTTAGGTGTATTTTTGGATTTACATATAAATAAATTTCAACCAAATCAACTATATTTAATGTTCTAAATCCAAAAATACCTTTAAGGAAATAAATGAAAGCATTATTTATCAATGTTTTTAAAATTTTGAAACGTGTAGACAATAGTTCAAGGTTTAATTATGTTTAAATTGCGATCAAACTAATATTAATAAAATAATAATTATTATAACTATTAATATCAAAATAATGTTAAATAAATATAATATCATAGTCTTATAATACTAAAAAAAAATAGAACAAAGCATTATTTATAAGTCCTTAACATTTAATGTATGTAAAATTTTAATTAAACTAAATATAATATAATATTTAAATTTAGATTTTAATAAAATATAATAATTTCCATTAATAATAACAAGTTTACATTTAAAATAAAAAATATATCAAATCAATATAAATTATAAAAATAAAGATATTAAAAATTACAAATTAACATAAATGATAAAATTATATGTATAAGACAAGTGTTGAAATCACGTTATTTTAAATTATAAATTTTTTATTAAATATTTTAAATTAAATTAAAAAAAAATAAATAGACTCATTTTGACCAATTATAGATCGATTTTAAATTTTATATATATATAACTTATAATTTTTTTAAAATTTTATTTTTAGTCTTCAAATATATTTTATAACATCGAAATTTTTGTTCATAAAGAAGAATATTTAAGATTAAATCCAAATAAAATATGTTTAAAGACAAAAAATAAAAATAAAAAATTATAAAATTAATATATATATATATATATTTTTTTTTCATGCTCAAGACTTGTCTAGTTATCCGGTCAACAAAACCATGATAGAGGGTGTGTCGTCCTCATGAAGTCCTACATGCACACAGATAAAAAAAAATACAAGGAGTGAGAAGAGTTTCTATTACATTTAAATTTTATCTAAAAATAAATATATTATCGATTATCTTGTCGACACATTTCTAAAAAGATGTTATATAACTAATATTATTGTAATTAATAATGTATGAAGAGTTTCTATGGTACAAGGCTCTCTAAATTTGATGCATGCTTTTGTGGCTACAAATGAGCAGTTAGGAAATAATGTTCTGTTATCAGTAGTTTTAATTAATCAACATGAGCATCCACTATTAATTAATATGATTTAATATTAATTAATATAAATAGGGCATGATTTCTGACGAAATTTCCGACGGAATAGTTCCGTCAGAAATTTTCGACAGAATATTTCCGTCGGAAATTTTCGACGGATCAAAATCCGCCGGAAATTTCCGTCAAAAAATTTTATTTTTCCGACGGATTCAAATTCGTCGGAAATTATCCGTCAGAAATTACTGTTTTTCTTGTAGTGCAAGAGGAACTAGATTTTGGTCTAGTTATAATTACTTGACACTTACACAATATGGATCCATACTTTCTCATTTCAAAAGTATTTGAGATCGAGTATATACATTTCGACCTATAAATGATATGATTTCATGCCTTAGATAAATCTCAATATATCAATGAGATATTTTTTTTTCCTATTTAAATTTGGGATGTGATTTTATACTAATTTTGAAATGTTGGAGTAGTTGTCAAGATTGTCAAGTTGGTTAAGTGGAGATTTCAATGTGCAAAGTGTTACCTCGATCCCTAGCTTTCTCAACCTTTCGACTCCTTACCTTTGAGGTATTCTCGCTAGTATATGACCTCTTGCATTTCATCTCTCAGCAGTGTAAGGTCATATCTCTAATATTATTGAAATATCTCATTATAGAATTTTATTGGTCTTAATCACCCTTAGCACCAATACATAATAACTTACAATTCTAAAGATGTCTTATATGGTACATTATTAAAGCAATAACTCATTAACGTATAATTGTAAAATAACTCATTAACATGTAATTGTAAAATAACTCATTATAGTAGAAATTAAGAGTATATATATCAATGAATATAATGAATTAACATAATAACAAAATACTTTACAAATAATTGAAATAACATTACTTAAAATTTATGTACTTAAGAATTTATTAGGAAATTAACCTTTTTGATTATCGTGAAGCAACCAGCTAGATTATAGTAAACTTTAAAATAGGAAATAATATTTTAAACACTTAATTATTTGTATTAGTAAAAAGGTACATGAAATTAGTTTATAGAATGGTAAGTTTTGTACTTAGCAAAAATCCATAAAAATTATGAAAATTCATACAAATCCATATGTTTCTAGAGAACTTTTGAGGGAGTTATTTTTATAAAACTAAAATTTTGAAGTCTATAACCTTATCAAAATAATTAAGTTTTTTTTATACTAATATTTAGCACATGTAATGAGGTTTCTAGAAAGGTAAAAATCACAACTTAAATCTTACTAGATAATTTACAGTAATTTTTTTAATATAATGTTCATACTTTTCCAGATATATCTAGAAACTCCAGGTTCATTTTCTAGGAATTTTTTTTTTAAATAATAAATCAAATTGAGAAATTACAATATTTATATATGGATGAAAAGCTTATCAAGTTTAGTCTTCAAGTATATAAAAATAGCTTTAAAAATCATTCAAAGTTGATACAATAAATTTATACAACACATTCAAAGTTGATACAATAAATTTATACAACTCATATAGTTCATCTTGGATCTTTAGAACTCTAACATAATATTATAGAGTCATTATATCTTCCTTGTTTTAAAACTTTTTTGAGTGATTTCAAATTATAAATTGAAACCTTTTGAGTTAGTTTATGATAAAAACTGGTTTAGGATTATTTGGATGAGTAAGCGAGAGTTATGATTTTTTTATTTTGTCCTGTTCAAAAGAGCCCTAGACTGACAAGTTTTTAGATAAAGTCTATTGGTTTTTGGAAATATATAAAACAACCTTTAAAAATTATAGAATTTTTTTTTACTAAATATCCCCTTAATTTAGAGAATTTCCCCCTAAGAATTTAACAAAATAACATCTAGGTTAATTCTCACAATTTTAATAATACAAAAAAGTATCATAACTCATAGTGGAATAATAATAATAATAATAATAAAATATACGAATATTAATAAATAAAAAAATGAGTATACAAGAGATGAATCCTAACTCTCCCCTAATCTTGGGTGAGTAGAAAAGAATAACAAAACAATGAAAAAACTTTTTGGTATCTTAAAATGAATCTATGAAGATAGAAGATATGATTAATGGTACGGTGAAATGATGTTGGAAGGTTATCATAGTGTTGTTTAGAAGTGTAAAAGAAATAGTTGGGTATTTATAGAGTTTTAATTAGGATAGGATAACCTTGTAGTGTCATTATTAATTAGTTTTTTTTTTTAAATTAATTGAACACGTGTTTAACATAAAGAAGAAGAAATTGGGATGCATGAAGGGGTAGGAAGGGTAGAAAAATCATTTCCCTCTTTTTTTTTTTTTCTTTTTTTTTTTTTATCTTTGTTCGAAGACTTTTTTTGTATTGATACTAATTAAAGATTGTTTCAGTACATAATTTTTTTTAATCGACTTCAATTTTTATTAAAATTTTGTGGGATAGTTATTTAAATATAAAAAATTAAGCTTTATAATTTAAAATTAATTTTGATAATATTTTTTGAATTTCTACTAATTATTTTAACATTTTAGAGTTAAAAAATTATATTTATTTCATTTTAAGTCAATACATACCCAATTTTTTTATAAAGCTATATTTTTATATATTTCATCTAAAAATAAATTGACGTTGCTATTTTTACAAGATTTGAAAGCAGAACTGATACGGATTAGCCTTAGCAAATAAATAGGGACATTTTGGTCATTTTGTAAAGAAGATTTTGAATATTCAAGATTTTTTTTAAAAAAAATATATTTTAATATATATGACATGATTGGAAGTTCATAAAATCATTTTATGAAAAAAAATTTCATGTTAACCCTTATAATATAGAGTAACAGGGACAAAAATCATTATTTTTATAATTTTTTGAGTTTCAAGTCAGAATAATTACTAAAAATTATAATTAAGTAGAACTAAATTTTTTTTATCGCAATGGTATATATCATAATTTTAAGATTTTTTTTTATAGAATTTTTAATATAAAATATGGAAATAAAAGATAAATAAACGTTCTAAAAATTGGAGCGTTACATTATTACTGTATTAATTTATTTTTTAAAATATTTTTAAATAATATAATTATTGACTTATTTAAGTTATATAAATTATGAATTTCATTAATGTATCCAACAACATATATTTACGATTGCTAAATAAAAAAAATATTAAAATGTATTATTAGTATTATTAATATTTTTTAAAAATTAATGTTAATAATATTATTGAATATTTATATTAAAAAATATTTAGTTTATTGGCTAACTTATACTATAAGCTTATAATATATTTTGATTTTAATGCAATTAGTATTTAGAATAATTTCATAAAATTCTTGAAATATTATTTATAAAATATATTTTACATTTAAAAATCAAATTATTCTTAATAACTTAAGAGTATTAACACTCAAAACTGGTCTATAACTCAAAGATTATGTTCCCAGTGAAACTTGACATGCTATATTTAGATCTTGTCCTCGAAGAGAGAATCAAGAGAAGGACATGATTGCATGGAATGACACGTGGGTGGGGTTTTCACTTTAAGAAGTGTTTATGAGGTTATCAGATCTAAGGAAAATGCAGTCTCAGAACCAGTCTTTAAAGACCTTTGGAGATGGAAAGGTCCCAAGAGAATCCATGTTTTTCTTTGGCCATAGTGGCTCATGAGAGCTTAACTACTAATGTTTGGAGAGCCAATAGAGGTTTGACTGAGGATGGTACGTGCCAAATACGTTTGAGCCATATGCATATATAGTATGCCACTCATGTTCTACAGACTACAGGACTGTTCTTTTGCAAAAGAAGTCTGGAGATTAATCATAGGGGTAATCATAGAAGCAACTTTTACTAAAATGGTCTCTCATGCACAATGACTTTGTAGTAATACTATTTCTTATTCATCTAATCATTGGCCCAATTGGAATCTCTGATTTCCTATTACTTTATTCATTATGGTATAGAAGGAATAAATTTATATTCCATCAAGCTGTCGATCTCCCGCCCCAAGTGGTTGCTAAGGTTAATGCAAGAGTTTGTACCATTCTAGAAGTTTTGTCACTCAATTATGGGTTCCAGATCATAAAACAAATATTTTAATATCCAGTGGATGGCTCCCCTCGCCAAGTTTTTAAAACTGAATTTGTGATGGGGTTGTCACAAAAAATAAACGAATATTCTATTATCTATAGGGCCAACTCCCAGTAGAAACAGACTCGGTTATTGTAGTTTCCATATTCAATAACAAATGCAATAGGTTCCAACCTAATTCTGGGTTGATCCAACAGATGAATTCATAGATGATTTTATTACGAATTGGTTCTTGCAAACACATTCAGAGAGGCTAAACAAGTGGCTGATAATTTTGCCAAGCATGTTCTCAACATGATGAATTCATAAATGATGTAGAAATATAGATATATGAAAGATAATTAATATTAAGAAGAATTTTTATTATTAAGAAAATAATAAAATTATGAAGAGAAATTTTTAACAAATTCTTTACCTCCGATAATGTTCTCTAAGTGTACTAGAAAGGTCCTGCCGACCATGTGGAGTGGCACGTGACTCCTTATCGGCCACTGCGACGGCAAAGACGAGACGACTTAGACAAGTTGCTCACGCACCCGCCTTGGCCATCTCGGTCATCGACATGATCGAAGCATAGCCTGTTAGTTCGATACAACTCTCGGCCATGGCAGTGGTCGTGATAACGAACCTACGAGACTATCAAAGGCTTGGTCAAGATAGCGCATCTTGCTGATTTCCCCTAACAATGCATCGGCTCGACAAGAGGCCGAGACCCAGAGGCAAACCCGGTCTTACAATGCCTCGGCTCAGCAAAAGGTCGAGACCTAGAGGCGAACCCGGTCTTACACCCCTTAGCTCGGCCAACGGCCGATAAGCCATAGTGGTTAAGACGATAATCATGACTAATGAGGACAAACACGTGATTAAGGCATAATTAGCCGATTAGCACCGTATTACCTAATTTGGTAAGCGTTAGAAGAGGCCCATTACGTTCAGGGCCCATCACAAGTAGTATAAATAGGTCACATAAAACGAGGTATGTCACTGTTCATTTATTACCCTCGAGAATCGTGTTTGTCCTGACTTGAGCGTCGGAGTGCCTTTTGCAGGTACCTCCCACCTCTGAAGCATCTGCCCGGAGCTCTCGTTCGGCCCTCTAGTTACCAGAAGATTACGAGTGTGCCCCTTAGACAAGTATATTTTGGCACCCACCGTGGGGACGAATCGAAAACTTTAAGAAGACAAACTGAGCACCATGACACAAAATATCTTTATCACTAGAAGAACCAGCTTCAACCAAGGCACAATCAGGACAATTTTCAGATTTTCCATTTAAAATAATAGAAAATAAATTCAACTCTGTAAGTCAAAATTTCATCTGTTGTTGCCAACATAACAAATTTTCACCAGTAAATTTTTCTAGCTTACTACTCAAAGAATTTAAAATATCTATTGCAGACATGTTGATATTGAACAAGAAAAGAAAATTTTTCTCTCTAAGATTGTTAGAAAAATAAATTTAATAGAGCACAATAAAAATAAATATTTAGATTTATCAATAAAATCAATATCAACAACACAATGAATATTATAAAGTTAAAACAGAGCAATCAGTAACAACTAATTAAACACAAAGAGCAAATTAGAATATTAAATAATGGGTTTAGAGTAGCTTGAGTTAAAGCACGCAGAGCGTTATCCTTAGAGAGAAAACGCCCCCACTGCACTGGTAATTTAGAGTCTTAAAGTGCGCTCCTCTCCCAAGATACGTCAACCTGTAAGACCGTTCGAGTGCAGCGAAAGATCCCCGAACCAAAGAACACCGCTCCAAAATTATAATTTTATAGTAGAAATAATATTGAGGGAGAGAAAATATGAACTTGCTGTGTGTTTTCTGATTTTTTCATACCATTTCTCAGGTATATAAATATATATATATATATATATATGAGAAATTCTATAGTACCCATCTTATTTGAGAGGGTACCGGTACAGTTTTTTATATTTTATATTTTTAATAATTTATTTAAATAATATTTATAATATTTTATTCTTTCAATTTTTAAATCATTTAGTTATTTTATTTTTATTTTATATATTTTAATTTATTTGTAATAATATTATTATACATTTAAATAGTTTAATTTTAATAATTTTAATAATTTTTTAATTATATTTTTATCTTTTCACTTAAAATTTTTGAATTTCTATATTTTAATTTTAATAATTTTTTAAGTATATTTTTTGTCTATTTGTCTTAAATTTTTGAATTTCTATATTATAATTTTAATAATTTTTTATTTTTACTATTTTTTATTTTTTAATGTTTTATAATATTATTGAAATCTTATAATTTTAATTTCTATAATTTTATCTTACTTTTTATTTTATAAGTATAATTTAAATTATTCATTTTATAATTAAATTAATTTTTTTAAAATCTTTTATGAGTTTATAAAAATGTATTGAAACCCCTCGATCTTTGAGGGTACCGAAGCAACTCCATGTATATATATATATAGGCACACTATGCACCTTTTTTCCCATCAACAGTACGTGCTACGACTTTTTGCAAAACTTTCAGAAAAACTGCATGTACGTATTGTGCACATGCTAATTAATTGGAAAAGAAACCGTGGGTCTTGGATAAGGGCACGTACAAGCCAAAACGGTTTTGGTTTTCGGAACGTTATAAAAAACAAAAGGATTAATCATATTAAATATTTAATTTAAATTTTAAATTATAAAATAATTTCTCAATAATCTCCCACTAATTTAAAATTTAAATATAGAAAAAAAGAATGATATATAAATATATATATATATATATATAAATATATATATATATATATATATATATATAAACTTAAACATTTTAATGGAGCATGATATATTATATTTTCAGTACAAGGAACCTTCCGGGTTTGAGCCTTATACCTAGTGCATATGAACTTCCATTTGAGAGAATATGGAGACATAATTGTCTTGAGCCATATCCCTTTGACCAAATTTTAGAACATAACACGTATAATAAAGGTGTTCATTTGAGTTCTAATCAGTGGAGCGCATTACGGTCTTGCGCATGTATCTTGTTTCGTGAGTGTCATTTAGAGATTGTCCATATCTCACAGTAGCGGCCCCACCACCACACTCACTAGGTGAACCCTTCCAAGGGTGGTCTGTGACACCCACCCCTACAACAATTGTCATTGGGTCCATTAAGAGGTATTTTTAATTTTAACACTAAATATAAATATTTGAATACCTCAACCTTATTACTGTCACAGTTTACTTTAGAGTACACCTCGCCATAGGAATGGAACATGCAATAATTTTGCAATTTATAATGGTGTACTTAGTAGGGGTGGGCAAATTAAACTGCACTAAACTGAATTGTTAAAGACTATATTAAACTGAAAAGTAGTTCAATTAAACTGAACTGAACTGAAAATTAGATTACACAAACTGAACTGAACTGTTTTTTATTCTATTAAATTGTACTGTACTGAACTATACTGAACTATACTGAACTATAATATAAATTAAACTGAACTGCTCTGCACCTTAATCTATTTTTGAACTGCACTATTTTCGAACTGAACTATTTATGAACTGCTTCTAAACTGTGCCGACCTGTTTATGAACTATATCAAAATCTGATTATTCAGCTGCCTTGTTGCCCTTGTACGTGTTTATCAATTGCGTTTGTACATCATGAGAAACTGGTAAATGTTCCTTATATTCCATAGTGAATTCGCCTTTGCCCTGCAGTTATTAAGGAACCACAGACCCAATGGCCCAACTCAATTTTTCCATATATTTTCTCCTAAACTGTAGCAAGCCATCGGCATGAATCATGAATGTCATTTTCTAAGGGCCAAGAGGTATGTGATATTTTCAACTAGCATTAGTCTTTAACGTAACTAAAAAACTCCAAGAGCTAGTTCACCAAATCAATCAAGGAAAACATATAACTCTGAGAAATCGAAGACTCTAGCTACATCTAGACTTTGATCGTATTTTATTGATCAAAGGTTTCTGCATAGTTTGCATAGACAGAACATTTTTATTCCTTTAACCGTGGTAATTTAAAAACTAAGGCCATCAATTTTCAACGTACGGTTTATATTTTTTATATATAAAAAGGAATAAAGTTGTGTATATTTAATTGAATCCGAAGACAGAGACCCGTGTGAGTTAGGGATTCCGGATTCGCGTACGAGAGCCAAGTGTCGTGCCCGAGCCTGCGTGCTTTTATTTTTTTAATTGTAGTTATTTATAGTTAACCAAACTGTAACTTAAATAAGTTCAGTTTTTTAAAACTGAATTAAAAAATAGTTTAATTCAGTTTTATTTTAAATAGTTTTAGTTTTTTAGTTTAAAATAATTCAGTTATTTAATAGTTTTAGTTAAGTTTAGTTAATTTTACCCAGCCCTAGTACTTAGTTAACAAACAATTTCGTTATTACCCATTGAACTCCATTTATGGGATCGCCATTTATGTGGAGATGGGTGTCCATTTTTGCAACTAGTTGATGGAGTTTAGTCCCATTCCCCTCGACGATTCAAGTACTTGTTGACGCGTCAACCTTTTTGTGAGTGGATCCGCAAGATTATTTTCAGACCTGATAAAATCAACAGAAATAACACCATGAGTTATCAAATTTCTAATAGATTTATATCTTATTCTCAAGTGCCTTCTTTTTTCATTAAAGTTTTTGCTAGTAACTTTAGCAATGACAACTTGACTATCACAATGCATTGAGATTGGAGGTATAGGCTTATTTAATAATGGCAAGTCATATAATAAATTTTTAAGAAATTCAGCCTCACTACTAGCAGTATCTAAGGCAATTATTTCAGCTTCCATAGTAGAACGAGAAATAATAGTTTGTTTTGCAGATTTCCAAGCTACTGCACCTCCAGCTAAAGTAAAGACATAACCACTAGTAGATTTAGTTCCATCAGAGTCAAAAATCCAATTTGCATCACAAAAACCTTCAATAACAGCAAGATAACATGCATAGTGAATGTCATAATTAACAGTTCCTTTGAGATATCTAAATAACCTTTCTAGAGCAAGCCAATGTGAATGATCAGAATTATGAGTATATCTTCCTAACCTACCAACAACATACGGTCTTGAGAAATTAGACAAATGCAACAAGGAACCAATAATTTGAGAATATTTAAGAGGAGAGACATTTTCACCAATATTTTTCTTCAATTTAATACTAGGATCAAATGGGGTAGAAACTGGTTTCACATTAAAATAATTAAACTTTTTTAATATTTTTTCAATATAATGTGATTGTGTCAAAACAATATCATTTTGATTCTTAATCAACTTAATACCTAAAATAACATCAACAAGACCAAGATCCTTCATTTCAAAATTATTAGACAAGAAAGACTTCACATCATTTATAACATGTAGATTACTACCAAAGATTAAAATATCATCCACATAGAGACATAAAATAACACATGAATTATCATCAAATTGTTTCACATAAACACATTTATCACTATTGTTAAACTGAAATCCATATTAAGAAACAACTTGATCAAATTTATCATGCCATTGTTTGGGAGCCTGTTTTAAACCATACAAGGATTTAACAAGCTTGCAAACTTTATTTTCCATTCCAGGTTCTATAAAACCTTCAGGTTGATTCATGTAAATTTCTTCTTCCAAATCACCATTTAAGAAGGCAGTTTTTACATCCATTTGATGAATTTCCAAATTAAAAACACATGCAAGTGCAATTAAAACTCTAATAGTAGTAACTTTAGAAATAGGAGAGTATGTATCAAAGAAATCTACACCTTCTACTTGTTTATAACCAATAACAACAAGTCTTGCCTTAAACTTATCTATGGAGCCATCTGTTTTTAATTTTTTCCGAAAAACCCATTTACAACCTATACTCTTGCAACCAGGAGGAAGGTCAGTCAAAAACCAAGTTTTATTGATTTTAAAAAAATCTATTTCATCATTAATAGTTTCTTTCCAAAAAGGTGCATCAACAGATCACATAGCTTCACTATAAGTTTTAGGATCATCTTCAAGTAAAAAAGAATAAAATTCAGGACCAAAATCTTTAGCTTTTTCTAATTTTTTTACTAATTATAGGTTCAAAATCCTTGTTAACAGTGCTACTAGAAGGTAAAACAGAGCTAGAAGTATCATAAATAGGTTTAGAAAATTTATTTTTCAAAGGAAAAATATTTTCAAAGAAAACAGCATCTCTAGATTCTATAATAATATTATTAGAAATTTCAGAAACTTCAGATTTAATAACTAAAAATCTATAAGTAGTACTATGTAAAGAATATCCTAGAAAAACACAATCAACCGTCTTAGGACCAATTTTTCTTTTCTTATTAATAGAAATATTCACCTTTGCAAGACACTCCCACACTTTGAGATATTTCAAATTTGGTTTTCTATTTTTCCAAAGTTCATAAGGGGTTTTATCATAATTTTTATAAGGAATTCTATTCAAAATGTGACATGCAGTAAACAAAGCTTCCCCCCACAAATTATCAGGCAAACCAGAACTTATAAGCATAGTGTTTATCATGTCTAATAAAGTACGATTTTTTCTTTCAACAATTCCATTAGATTGAGGAGCATAGCGAGGAGTGACTTCATGAATTATGCCATGTGTTTCAAAAAATTCACCCATTTCATTGGAAGAATATTCCTCTCCTCTATCAGAACAAAGAATTTTAATACTCATTTCTAATTGATTTTCAACTTCTGCTTTATAAACCTTGAATTTTTCAAATAACTCACTTTTATGAATAATCAAGTATACATAGCAATATTTAGAGAAGTCATCAATGAAGGTAATAAAGTATTTCTTTCCACCACAAGTAATAACACCATTACTATCACATATATCACTATGGATGAGTTCAAGCACACAAGTTTCCTTTTGGACAGAATTTTGAAAAGATTTTCTAGGTTGTTTGGCTTGAACGCAAACTTCACATTTTTGTTTCAGTTCATTAAAAGATTTAGGAATAAGATCAAGTGTCATCATTCTTTTAATAGAATTCAAGTTAACATGTCCAAGTCTACCATGCCAAGTGTCACAACATTCAACATTTGAAATAGAAGATGAAGAAATGCTAGAATTTTTATTAATAAAGGAAGACATGATACTAAGTTTAAATAAACCATCACAAATATATCCTTTCCCAACAAAAGAACCATGTCGAGAAATTACAACTTTATTGGATTCAAAAACAACTTTAAAACCTTGTTGAACTAACAAAGCAACACTAATCAAATTTTTTCTAATTTCAGAAACATGAAAAACTTCATCTAAAACAAGACAATTTCCAGAGGATAATTCTAATTCTACTCGGCCTAGACCAATGACGCGCGCTAGGCTCCCATTCCCTATGCTTACAGTACGTGTGCCACATTCCTGATATGAAAATAATTTTTTATCAGCACACACATGAACATTAGCTCCAGAGTCAATCCACCAATCATTTGAGTTATAAATAAAATTTAACTCTAGGCTAGTGACATGATACCTGTTAGATGGGGAATCCGAGCTAGCATTAGCGGTAATAACATTAGCTTGAGGCTGAGACAAAGATTTGGGATCAGATGTAATGTCTTTTGGTTGACGACGACGATGAAAACAATCTTTAGCAAAATGATTGTTTCTTCCACAAACAAAGCAAAAGGACTCATTTCCTTGAATTTTACTCTTTGGTTTGTAGTTGTTATTAAAAGCTTTGTTTTTATTTTTAGAGAAATGAGAGCTTTGACCAAATTTATTATTATTGGAAAAACTAGATTTTTTGAAATTTTTTTGTTTAGGCTTATTAGCGTTTTCCACTAAATGAGCCTTAGCCTGAAAAGGGATTTTATTAGAAACCTTTTGTGAAATACGATGTTTATCTTCAATTCGCAAGGTAACCAATAGATCAGATAAAGTGAAATGATCGGGTTTATGTTTAAGGCTTCTTGCAAATTCAGACCAAGAAGGAGGCAACTTAGAAATTAACAAACTAACAAGCATTATGTCAGGCAAAGTAATTTCTTTCATTTTCATATCATAAATAATATTTTCAAATTCATGAACTTGGTCAGAGAAAGGTTTTCCATCTTTCATTTGAAAATAAATCATTCTTTCACAAGAGTATTTTCTTAAACCCTTTTCAGCAGAACCATACTTTAGTTCATGAGCGTCCCATAACTCCAAAGCAGTTTTTGTATGACAAAATATTTTATAAATATTATCAGATAGAGCACTCAAAATACGACCATGACACAAAATATCTTTATCACTAGAAGAACCAGCTTCAACCAAGGCACAATCAGGACAATTTTCAGATTTTCCATTTAAAATAACAGAAAATAAATTCAACTCTGTAAGCCAAAATTTCATCTATTGTTGCCAACATAAAAAATTTTCACCAGTAAATTTTTCTGGCTTACTACTCAAAGAATTTAAAATATCCATTGCAGACATGTTGATATTGAACAAGAAAAGAAATCTTTTCTCTCTAAGATTGTTAGAAAAATAAATTTAATAGAGCACAATAAAAATAAATATTTAGATTTATCAATAAAACCAATATCAACAACACAAGAATATTATAAAATTAAAATAGAGCAATCAGTAACAACTAATTAAACACAAAGAGCAAATTAGAATATTAAATAATGAGTTTAGAGTAGCCTGAGTTGAAGCACGCAGAGCGCTATCCTTAGAGAGAAAACGCCCCCACTGCACTGGTAATTTAGAGTCTTAAAGTGTGCTCCTCTCCCAAGATACCTCAACCTGTTAGACCGTTCGAGTGCAGCAAAAGATCCCCGAACCAAAGAACACCGCTCCAAAATTATAATTTTGTAGTAGAAATAATATTGAAGGAGAGAAAATATGAACTTGCTGTGTGTTTTCTGATTTTTTCATACCATTTCTCACGTATATAAATATATATATATATATATATATATAGAGGCACACTATGCACCTTTTTTACCATCAACAGTACGTGCTACGACTTTTTGCAAAACTTTCGGAAAAACTACATGTACGTACTGTGCACATGCTAATTAATTGGAAAAGAAACTGTGGGTCTTGGATAAGGGCACGTATAAGCCAAAACGGTTTTGGTTTTCGGAACGTTATAAAAAACAAAAGGATTAATCATATTAAATATTTAATTTAAATTTTAAATTATAAAATAATTTCTCAACACCTCCCACCTCTGAAGCATCTGCCCAAAGCTCTCGTTCGGCCCTCTAGTTACCAGAAGATTACGAGTGTGCCCCTTAGACAAGTATATTTTGGCACCCACCGGGGGGCCGAATCGAAAACTTTAAGAAGACAAACTGAGCACTATGGCAAAGACAAGAAAGACAAACACTGAAGACCACCGATCCGAAGAGGAGCACCAATCTGAGGAAGACCATGTCGAAGTGGTCGATGAGGCGAACCTCTCGGAGATGGTGCGACAGTTAAAAGAGGAGATGGTAGCCATGAGGCAACAGAGAGAAAAAGATGCCCGGGAAATGGCCGCCTTGAAGGAAGAAAATGATGCCCTCAGGAATCAAGACCCCACATGGAAACCCTCCCAGCCGAACCGAACGCACACCTAGGGGTCATTCCACTCACTCAGACATCACACCTCCCTCCCTCATCCCTCCGTCGTTGTCCCGGGAAATCACACCTCCCTCCCTTGTCAGGCTTTCTTTTTCCAGCCTTGGGCCGAGAGGTGTGGGAGCCTTTTCCTTTACCCTTTCCGGCCGACCCGACATTCCCACCCTGGGGAGAAGGAACCTGGTTCTCACCGGGTTGGCCCTCCAACCACCACCTCGCCCGTCGCAGGATTAGCCACTCGGCTCTTGATCAGATTGCGAATATCAAGGTCGTCACTTCCGCAGCTGGTCATGATACCTGCAGACCATTAGTCAAAATCAATGATAACACAGTAATTTAAACAAGTGAGAAAATTACTACACTGATCAGGTCATCAGTTATGTCAGACAACTCGAATAGCCGAACCAAGGGTCGGCACGACATAGGCTGAGGTAGTTTCTCGAGAAAGTTGAGGTCAGCTCGCTTCTCTAGGGACATCTGGGACCTTGACACTACATCGTACTTTTGCGGTGCTCGAGTCCAATACAAGGGGAACAACGGTTTCCCCTCGGCATAAAAAAAGTACTTATTCCCCGTGCTCGGCCAAATCATCACCTTTATAAATCCTACTTTGAACTTCTTGTAGGAGGTGGTGTAAGGCTGCAATAAACAGTTGGCCCTCCAAAACAAAGAGAGCCACTTGGCCTTCTTCGTCGCCCGAGATGAGTAGTAGTAAAGAAAGAGAAGGGGCATCAGTCTAATGTCGAGGGCCAAACACAGCCGTCGGAGTCCTTGCATGGCCGGCCAACTGTTGGGATGAAGTAGGGTCGGCGCCACATTAATAAGTTGAAGGATACCCACAAAAAACTCGTCGAAAGGAAGAGTCACCTTCAAGTCTCGAAACAAGTAATCATATACGTAAAAGTATTGATATTTATAGTTTCCTTGACTCAGATAGACGAAGTCAGGATTCGGCCCCCCATCACTCTAGGAAGGCTGAAAGAAGATCGGGGAGGGCTTTTCTTCCTCTGGAAAAGTTAGGAACTTCTTGGTAGAGACGAACAACGCTAAACCCTAAACCCTAAACCCTAAAAAACCCACCACACGCTTATTTATAGTGTTTTCTAAGACGGAATCCCAAACGACGCATCCCTACGAACCGTTGGATCAACTTAATCCAACGGTCCACAAAAAGCAACCCTTTGCGTCTCTTCGTCATTAATGCCCAAAGGTTACAACTCCCAACAGTTATAACTCTTCATACTGACACCCAACCGCCACGAATTAAATGCCACGTCTACCCTTTACGTCACTTCGCTCCTCAAGGCTAGGGGGCTTGTGTATTAGAAGGATCTTACCGACCACGTGGAGCGGCACGTGACTCCCTATCGGCCACCGCGACGGCAAAGACGAGATGATTGAGACAAGTTGCTCATGCACCCTCCTCGGCCATCTCAGTCGCTGACATGACCGAATCATAGCCTGTTAGTTCGATACAGCTCTCGACCATGGCAGTGGTCGTGATAACGAACCTACGAGACCATTAAAGGTTTGGTCAAGATAGCACATCTTGCTGATTCCCCCTAACAATGCCTCGGCTCGGCAAGAGGCCGAGACCCAGAGGCAAACCCGGTCTTACAACGCCTCGGCTCAGCAAAAGGCCGAGACCTAGAGGCGAACCTGGTCTTATACCCCTCGACTCGGCCAACGGCCGATAAGCCAGAGTGGTTAAGATGATAATCATGACTAACGAGGACAAACACGTGATTAAGGCATAATCAGCCGATTAACACCGTATTACCTAATTTGGTAAGCGTCAGAAGAGGCCCACTACATTCAGGGCCCATCACAAGTAGTATAAATAGGTCACTAAAACGAGGTATGTCATTGTTCATTTATTACCATCGAGAATTGTGCACTTGAGCATCGGAGTGCCTTTTGCAAGTACCTCCCCCCTTTGAAGCATCCGCCTAGAGCTCTCGTTCGGTCCTCCAGTTGCCAGAAGATTACGAGTGTGCCCTTAAACATGTACACTAAGGATTAAATTTTATTGTTTTGACTATTCACTTAAATGAATTGTTACAATTTTATGCATTTATTTATATTAGAATATAAGTAATATAAGTCTTTTATCATGAATGAATAATATTATCTAAATCATTAATTTGATGAATGGTTGATAACTATTAACTATATATGGAATCATTTCAAGTCATACGTGATAAATCTCCATATTGACTTAAATTCCATATGTTATATAGCTTTTATCGTTCATATGTATTGTTCCATCTATTAGAAACACTTTTCAACACTACTCAGTTCTAATGTCAAGTGACATTTGTAACTATTGTTTGGACTCTACTAATAGAAGAGCTTTTGTCATCATGTCTACTAGATTATTAGAAGTAGCAATTTTCACTACCAATACATCACCTCGTGTTGTGACATTACAAATGAAATGCATCCTAACATCAATATGCTTTGTCCTCTTATAATACATTTAGTTCCTTGTTAAATGAATTATATTTTAATTACCACTAAACATCGTAACGTCTTTTTGACTTATGTCAAGATCACCAACAATACTTTTAAGCCATGAGGTTTCCTTCACCATTTTTGTAGCTTTCATATACTCTATTTGTGGTTGACAAGATAATAATAGATTGTAGATTCACATGTCAATAGGGATGACAAATATACCCGTACCCACGGGTAATACTCGAACTCGTCCCGATTTTGACGGAGAATACCCGGTTTGACTGGGTACGGGTAAAACCCGATACTCTAAATCGGGTACGGGTACGTGTATGTACTTACCCGCCCCGTACCCGTCCCCGTTTCCATTTTTAATTTAATATCCACTTTCAATTTAATTATATTAAATAATTTTAATATTTTTTTATGTGTAATTATTTATTATAATATGAGATAGAGAAATAACTTAATTATAATTATAATATAATAAAAAAATTTAAAATATCATATTTTTTTATAAAAAAAAAAAAAAAATTGACGGGTACGGTACGGGTACGAGTATACTCGATACCCGACGCGGACGAAGATGAGGATGAAAATTACATATCCGACGGGTACGGGTACGGGGACGGGGATGGGTTTAACTCGCGGGGACGGGGACGGGTATCATGAAACCCATACATGACCCGCCCCGTTGCCATCCATACATGCCAACTAATAGCAGTGCTACTAAGTGTGAAAATATAATCAGTTAAGGATCTCGTATGATCAATATCACCAACATAATCTGAACCACAAAATCCAATAACATGTTTATCATTTGTTCCTCTTCCAAACACTAAACCTACATCCATTGAACCCTTTAAGTATTTGAGAATCCACTTCACAGTTTGCCAATGAACCTTTCCTAGAATAGCCAATAACAACTAACACTCACTCACTTAATAAATAATTATAATAAATAAAAATTAAATTAGATAAAAAATTAAAATATTTTAAAATCCTCTCATGATAGAAAAGTTTTAAAAAATATTATTGCACAAGATAATATTCACATTTAATATATAAAAGTTAATTACAAATATAAAACAATCAAATAATACTAGAGATGTTCATCGATTCAGGTCAACCCACAAAACCTTATGATCCAAATCAATCCAATTAAAATTGTTTAGATGTTTTCCTTATTTGATTGGATCTAAACCAAACTAATTGAAATTTTTATTGATTGATTTAAAAATTAGATTCACACTTTTAATATCCAAACCAACTAGAATGAAATCAATTATTTATATATTATTATTTTTATTAGTTAATATAGTAAATATCGAGTGTCATTTTGAAATATTTCTTTATATTTCAATTTAAAATTCAAGGACTCACTAATAAACCTTTATAATTCAAAATTTTCAATACTTTTTAGTTAATTTTCTTTCTATGATTATAAATGAAATAATATGATTTAATTAATTATTTATATTATTTATTTTATGATTTATATTATTATTTAGTTAGCACGAGGGAATGACGCTCAAATATATAATTTACGGTCTTTTATGATAACATTATTTATATTTTAAACAAAAGTTTTGTTTATTTTTATTTTTAATAAAATTTATTGGATATCCAATGATTTAAACTAAACTCAACTCTTTAAATATTGGATTGATTTGAATTAAGCAATTTTCTTTTGAAATTTAAATAATAAAAGTTAATTGAAAATCGAGTTAACCCGTCTCAGTAACACTCACAAATAATACTCATTATTTATATTTTATTATGACACAAGCATACATGACCATTTATACTTTTTTAATATTTAATCATCTATCATATAGTGTGTGTTTCATAAAGAGAAAAGAAATAAGTTAAAAATAAAATAAATAAAAACAAAAGTGAGTAAAAATACATAAGAAATAAAATAAAAATTTGGTTGTTTGATTAAAGAGAAATAAGTAATATATATATATATATATTATTCCTCACATATTTTTCACTTATTTATCTTCAATCAAATAATAAATTTGTATTATATTTCTTATATATCTTTTAATTTTTTCCTTTTTTATTTCTTCTTAACCAAACAAGTGCATTTATTGCCCTCTTCACCCTATTTCTTGCCTTTTTTTCTATAATTAAACATCCTCACTTATTTTTATCTGTCCACCTTATTTCTAACCTATTTTTCCTTAACTAAAGAAGGGAATAAAGTGTAAAAAAAATAAAATAATAATTGTACTACTAATAAATGTTTGGGCGAGGGAGAGGCTATAAGAGACTTTCTCGTTCATAAGTGTTTTCTCGCTCCGAAACTCGGAATATTCGAAAACTGAAGACCCTTCTTCTTCATCTTCATTCTTCCTCTGCTCCCAACGTTCTCTGTAAGATCATCGCTTTCTCGCTCTCTTCCTAACTCCTTTCTCTTTCTCTCACTTCATATACTACTTCATCCTATTTTTCCTCAAACTCAACCTCTGTTACTATTTCCTTCTGCCAGGAATCGATGTTTTTTTGCCGTGTTCATTCATTCTCACCGTTTTTTTTTCCCACTCTTTTCCGTTAACGGTGATGCTACTTCTTCCTTTCCTCCATTGTTTGTTAGCTTTTTTTTTTTACTCGACCCTGTCGTAGCGACGTCGTTTGCGTGTTTCAATACCCCAAGTTCATTTGTTTGAAACCACGAGAAGGACACATTCTAGGGTTTCCATTTTTTCAGTCTTCGGGACCCTACAATGCTGGCCGTTTCGGTTTTCAATGTATCTGCATTTATTGAAATTAAATAAATAAATAAGATAGTTTGTAGACTGGGACTGTGTAACTGACTTTAATCGTTTTATTTTAGCCTAGTAAAAGTGGAAGGTTTTTGTATGATTTTTTCTCTCTTATGTAATAGCATAAATACTCTTGTGGGTTCCTTAATTTGGAAGATGACCTCTTATTTGGGAAGTTTGCGAAAGTAAGAAAATATCAAAAATAAGTCCTAAAAGTGCAAATTGACAATCCTTTTTAAGGGGCAAAATGATTTTGATTAGTTAAGTAATTTATTTGAATTTCTTAGAGACAGGGATGTGTGTGAAAATTCTCATCAGTATGAGCGATCAAAATGACTGTTCATTCTAAATAATGTGCAACCTTGGCCTCTAAGGTTTTTTATTAGTAGCTACCAGCTAGGTAGGTTCCAATAATGTTGCAAGTGGTTTTTGTTTTTCGTTTTATTGTAACTTGTATATAACTAAAAGAGTTATGTTGTGCTGAATTCTCAATGCAGGGGTTCTCTAATTGATACCAATGCCGCTTCTGAGGAGAAAGCCTTTTTCCGTAGCTGAGCCACCTGATGATTTGGAGCCACATGAGTCTGTTTATCAAATTCGATTTACAAAGGAAATATTTCGAGATTATAAGTATCTTTTTTTGTTCATCATTTTATTTTAACTTTTTAAATTTTACCTGCTTCTCTTTATTGCTTGGAATTAACCAAGAGCAGATAGTGATTTTGAGCTGAAATAGGTTGAATAGTATAATGTATTTCTGTACTTTTGCATTTTTGACCTCTTTAATGGCTGGTATTCCTTAACATGAGCTAGTGATTATTTGAACTGTTTGAATCAATACCGTAAGAGGGTTTGGATGTGCAAAGTAACTGGAAAAACATGCTTGACTTATGAAGAGGCTCTGGTGTCAGAGAAATGTGCTACTGAGAAAGTTCAACAGATTCCACAAGAATTAATGGCACCTGCTCTAAGGATTATTCAGTACAGTAAGTACTATATAATTTCAAGATGATGAAGTTTGTGTTGATAAATGAAGTATCTGGTTTTTGTTTTTCTTTATCTCTTATATATTATGATTATTCCCTTTTGTTCTGCAGGGATAATTTTAAATTTCTATTATTTTTGGCATTTGTTGAATTTAAAATTATATGGTTTCATAAAACTGTCTTTCAATTTGCTGACTTTATATGTATTAGTAATTGTTAAAAGCTTAATTTATAAAATTATAAACGTCTTTGTCAGAAAGTAAAATGTTTGTGTGCAGATGCAAATTTAATGGGATGTGCACGTCAAACCCAGCATTAGGGGTGGTGACTATAAGTTGGGATGTTTCTTAATTGGTCGAACATAATGCGAATCTTGCTATCCAGAATGATATTTCAAAGGAATGTTTCGTTTGTTGTCTGGGAGTGGTTTTTTAGTGTCTACCAAATGTTTTAAATTAAGTGTTCATTTTTCAACACAGGAAGTAGCCTATCAATTTGCAACTAAACAGTTCAATGCATGTATTACTTGATGCTGTTTATTCTATAACATATGATATCCTAAGCCTCATGGTGGCTTTCTCCTATGTTGGTTAGGTTGAAGAAGAGTTAGCTTTGGTTAACTAATTGGTATAATAGATTTCTCTTCTGCTAAAACAAGCAATGCAAAATATGGTTTTAGTTTGCTTGTATATATCCAGTAGGATCACCAACATTTTGTTTTGGTAGACTAAAGTTTAGGGGAGGAGAGCTTGCCTCATTTGATGGTCATGACATACCACAGGACTCAGAGAGTGCTTAAAATGGTAGCTAATAGTTATAGATGAGCTACTAATGAAGGGTTACCATACGTATATATATGTTTGCATCCTGACATCTGGTGACTTTGAGGCAATTAACAAACTTATGTTTTGATGAATTTTCCTCTTCAGATTGCTTAGATCGTGAACCATCAATTTGTGTGTCGTCCTTTTGGTCATACAGTGGTTTACACTTTACATCAAATGAGGGAGTTTGTAAAATTTATCTTATTTATTATTATGAATGATTATGAAATGTTTTTGTTTCCATTAGAGAAAGTTTTAGAATAATGTACTTTGTTCTTGATTATCTTCCTTGTATGATGTATTTGTTAATCCATTATATTCAATTAATAGTTCTGGCAGCATTTGCATAGTTTCACTTTAGCAGTTGACAAATGTCATAACTTTTCTGGAGTTAAACTTCCTAAATTAAGTGCTTGGTGAACTGTTAAAGAAAAGAACTTGAGAATGTTTGTGACAAATTTGAAACTTTAAAAGCCATGCTTGTTTAAGAATAGCTATGAAAATGTTTTTGGGACGTATATCAGTTGTTGGATTGTTCTGTTACCCTATTACCGATTTAAATGACTAAATGCTTGTACTATTTTTAATTATGCACTCCTAAGTGGTCTTTTGTTGCTGCAGGCATGCTCCCTTTGAAGGATCTGGCTGATTCTATTGCTGAAAAGTTGCAGGAGCAGTTGTTTGTGGGTGCTCAATTGTATGGAAAAAAGAATGACAACGTATGTCCATGCAAAATATTGAAAGTGATGCAGGAAGATGTTGAGAATGTCCACTATGTGGTAGATTGGCTTGATAAAAACAATAATATTATTGAAAGAGCAGAAGTCAGCTCTCGAGATTTGATACAAAAGAAGCCACCTTTTAGCAGAAATATTTTGAAGTCTTTTATTCGCGAATCTACCTATCGAAATGCTCCTTGGGTTTTATGTGATAAGCTGGCAAAGAAACATGGAATCTCAACTGACATTCCAGAGGAGTTAAGAGGAAAGGTTTTCTTCAATAATGAGCTTGTGGTCTGCACCAAAAAAAGAAAAGCTGAGGTAGGTAGAAACAGAAAGGTGGTAGCTACTTTTTGTCTTCTATAAAAACAAAGATAAAAGAAAGAAAGAATACAAGAACATTCATATCTTAATTTATAGATATATCCTTTTAATTGGTGTTATTTAAATTTATGATTTTTATTGTTTCAGAGCTATTATGTTCAGGAAGAGTCAATCAAATATCCAATTGATGATCTATTAGTGAGGCCTAGTCCAGATGATCCTGTTTTCAGTAGTCGTCCTTCTCCATCAAGAGACTTCAATGTTCCAACTTATTGTGTAGGGGATCTCTTAATGGTTTGGGACTTTTTTATGTCTTTTGGTAAATTGTTACGTTTGTGGCCATACACTCTAAAAGATTTTGAAAATGCAATCAGCCACAAGGATAGCAATGTAGTTCTCCTAGTGGAATCTCATGCAGTACTCTTTCGTGTTCTCATCAAAGGTGATGATGAATACTCTGCAGCTGTACAGGAAAAAGTACAGAAGAAGGTTAGAGTCCATTAATTATATTATTTTTGCTATTGTTGTAATGGATAAAGATAGTTGGTCTCAATTAAATCCTTTTTCTTGTAATCAATCATGTGTTGTCTTTTTTTGACTTATCATGCAATTTTATTTTCAGATTACAATGATTAATTGGAAAGACTACTTATGCGATTTTCTAGAAATGATCAATATTCCCAAGCTGCGGCAGTATGAAGCAACCATTAAACGAGGACATTATGGTTATGTTGATGTCAATGGTAAACTAGAAATCTTTCGTGAATTAGTCAATCGAGCCCTTGAAACTGCTATTGTAAGGGAAAAACTCGATGAGTTTATTGAACAAAGGCAGGTACTGGGGGCTAATAAAAGGGAAGAAGCAATTAAAGTTGCAGGGAAGAGAAGAAAAGAAATGGAGCGGTTGAAAGTTGATTCTCAAAGCAACTGCGGTGAGAATGGGCGTCATGTTGACCATGATGCAAGTGTGTCACCAAATAATAATCACAAAATACAGAATGGTGACATTGGAAATAATAGAAATGGAGAGATAAAATCATCTATGCAAAAAGATGCATTGGAAAGGTTGGATTTGGATGCTGTATCTGCATGCTTTTATATTTATCTATAAGTCGCATTTTTCACTTTTTGGGGGTTGTTGCATTTAAATTTTTTATTTTAAATATATTAACAGTGGGATCAAGAATTCCAACCTTGCTTCAAAAAGAACAGCTAAAATGTTTGATTCAGAGCTGAATGGATCCACAGAAATTGGAAAAATAACCAGAAAGGAATCAAAGAAACAACCAAAGGGTGATAAGGATCAATCAGACAAAAGTAAAGAACATAGGGTGCAAATTGCCTCCCTTATTCAACTGTTTTCTGTTACTTTTGTTGAAGTTCTTATTGTATTAAAGTTATTTATTTCAGAGAGAATATTTTGATCGGGAGATGGAGAAATGGTGTATTCGTGCAAGTCCCTTAGGCAAGGACAGACATTATAATAGGTATTGGTGGTTTCACCTTGATGGGAGGATATTTGTTGAAAGTCTTGACTCCAAGGAGTGGGGATACTACAGTAGCAAGGAAGAGGTACTCGTACCGTAGCATGCTATTTATGCATTTTCCACAATTATAATTTTCTAATTTTAAGTCGCCATGCTTGAATAGCTTGATGCATTGATGAGTTCACTAAATTGCAAAGGCGAGAGGGAAAGGGCATTGCAAAACCAACTGGAAAAATATTATAGTAGAATATGGTGAGTCAGATTTGCTTCCGTTGATATTCATAGAATACATATATGGCTTCTCCCCCTCCTTGATTTCATTTCAGACAATGCTTGAGATAATTTCTACTTTCTAGTATGACATTAATTTTAAATTAGGATATTTCTAGTAAGGTATTTTTAGTATTATTTAAAATAATTTTTTTAACAAATAATTTGCATTATGACATTAATTTCTATTTTCATTTTGGCCAACTTTTAAATTAGGTACGTGTATATTTTTAAAATTTTGAAGAAAAAAAATGACCATCGAAAGCTATGTTCACTTTTTAAATAATTGAGATTAAGATATTATTTTTTTATCAACATTTCCCTCTTGACTTGTGAGGTTCTTTCCTTTTTTGTTGTATGTTTATAGCTCAGGACTGCAGAAAAGTTCAAAAGTTTTGATGCATAGGATTACCTTAGATGACTCTGTGGCCCGAAGGTCTAGTCGTGTTCGGGCTCCACCTAGGGAACATCCTGCCAAAGCTTTCCTCAGATATGTCAATAAGTGGAAAGAAGGAGTAAGTGATTTAAGGTGGTCTGACTTTTAGTAAAATTCTTCAAACTGATGAAACTTGTAGGTTTTGAGGGACTTGGTTCTTTTTTATTCATTTTGTGGATGCATTGGGGGCAGGGGATGCGTTTAAGGGACTTGGAGAGAATAGAGATTGTTTTTCAATCCATTTTGGAAGACGGACAAGCATTTGCATATGCTTGCTTTTGAAATTTTATACACAACATTTTGTAGGTGAATTATAAGGTGAGGGACAAAAAGTCGCTCGCCCATGTAGTGTTGTTTTAACTGTTACATATATTATTAAAATAAATAGATGACTAAGATTGAATTATACTTCTGTATTTCATGACTGTCTATTTATTTTTAATAATATATTTAAATATTAACAGCTGAAGGGCTTTTTAAACCTTCACCTTATAATTCACCTACTGTATGATAGTAGAAACTAGTATTATATGTTGCTCGATCTAGTCATTTTTCATTCGTATGTTAAGTAGACGGGCAGGCTCATGCCATTTTGTGATTATTTGAATGAAGTTGATTGACTTTAGAATTGCTTGTATCTTGCCCACAAAAAGCTTAAATTGTGTTGAGTTTATAGAGTTTACTTAGATATAAATTTAGAATAATTTTTTTTAGAGTTTTTTTATCGAAAAAAAACCCTCTATTTTTATTAAAGAAACTCTAAACTTTCTAAATTTGTAATCAAATTTGCTCTGAGTCTACTTTTGCGCTGGCATTATCGTTGATATGATGGATGTGAACGCACAACCTTTTTTTAGAAAGTAATTCATGCTGTGACAGTAAAGAGATATGATTATTATGCCATTTTTTTTACACAACTACCTTTGAAAGTTGTACAACAATGGTTTTTGATTGGTTGTTGGGTGTAAAGTGTCAACTAATAAAAAATAAAAGATTTAGTCAAAACAAAAAATAAAAATAAAAAATTCAGTTTCCAAAAAAATATAATATAAATTAAGGACAAATTTGATTTGTAATTGAATGATACTGTAATTTTACATGACTCACACTATTTACTCTTCTTATTAGGCGTAATAAATATGACATTATTTATCAAAATAAAGAAGACACTATGTACATCAAACCGTAATGGATTCTTGACATTTGGGTTTGACGTAATGGATTCTTGACATTTGGGTTTGACTATTAGAATCTTGACATTTGGGTTTGACTGTTAGCGATAAAAATCGAGATCACGATTTAAGCAATGATATATACACTTTATATTATATTTAAGCAATGATATATACACCTTACATTCATAGTATGCGTATGTTGAAATATTAGGGTTGATTTAGCGGTGAGAGTTAAAATTGAATGTTCTTAATTTTGAGTTTGAATTTTATTATTATTATTATAATTTTTATGAATAAAAAAATAATACTTCTATTATACTTAGTTTTTTTTAAAATATTCTTAATATTTTTCTTTTAAATTATTGACTTTACGATCTTTTCTTTCCCTTATTTTCATCATTTATTTTCTTTAAGTATTCACTCCTTTCACCACTTTCTATTTTCATCCTCCTTCTCCTTTACTATTTCAAATAGTATATATTTTTTTTATATTTCAAATAGTATTTTTTGAAAATATATTAAAACACATATCTGACAAGTACTTTTTATAATTATAAAAATATTATTTTAAATTATTTTTAAATACTAAAATTAATGTTACAAAAATTATATGCAAGTGAAAGAGTGTGCTAGAATCTTAAATTTCTATATTTTTGAAGAAAATTTATAATTATAAAATTTTAGTTTGTTTTAAAATTCTAAAAAATGGGGGAAGGGAGTGCGTGTGAAAGGGGTAAGTACTTGAAAAACAAATTTGAATGTTAGAGACAAGGAGGCAAAATAAGATGTGTGTGAAAAAGGGTGAGTATTTGAAAGAAATAGTTGAGCGTTGGATGCAAGAGAGCAAAAAGGGGTGCATGTGAAGAAGTGGGGGTGAGTGGTTGGGAAAAAAAAAAACCTTGAAGACAAGGGGTTCATAAAATTGAGAATTTTGGTCTATGATAAATTTTTTCGTACTTGAAAATTATAAATTTTGAAAATCATATTTAGTTGATCATAAATATTTCTATTAATGTTTTTAAAGTGAATTATTATTATATTAAATAAGTAAATAAATGTAACATTATATTTTTATCGCATTAAAATTTATTTAATTAGAAGTTAGTTTCACACCTCCATATAAGAATAATTTTGTGAATAATATATAAAAAACCATTTTCAAGAAACAATAATTTTTAAGAATATTATTTTTTAAATAATAAATAAAAGAGAAAAAATTAACATTCTCAATATTAAATTTTCAAAAATATTTATTTATTTTTTACCAAACGTTCCACAAAAATATTTTGAAGAAAAAAATGTATATAATCGAGGTGTATGATTAATATAAAGATGTGTATATATAACGAGAGACATCAAATTATTCTCTCATCTTCGTTAGTGAGAGAAATTCACCCGTTATAATATTTCGCTATGGTATGGGGACGATTAGAGTCAAACGTGACAGTTGGATATATAATATAATAAATAAATGTAGTTAGTATCTTATCTTTGTTTGATATGGAACCTGCTTAACAGTTTGTTGGGTATATTATGATTATTTGCAAATTAATCTCCTCATAAAAGATACTAATCCAAAGAATAGAGTGATTGTCTAAAACTCTTGTGTGATATTGTGCCACGGGGCTTGGAGATTTCTGTTTCGAAAATTTTAATCCCAACAAAACCTAAAAACGAACTCTTCCAAATAATGTCTGTTGTGTCAAAACTGTGTAAGATATGTATCTATATTAGATATTACATGAATTAATATTTTTAATTGTAATTTTTTTATATAATTTTATACATTTTATATATTTATGTTAGTGCCAGTTAGAATATCACACCAATTATAGTTTTTATTATATTTATGATGACTATTGACTGACTAATGTTCATATCTATCACTGATGTAATCTAGTAATGTTTTTTAGACATTAAAAATTTACAAACATTCACGTAACACTTTTTATTTCTCTTATTCATGTTATTAATTATATTTATCATTTACGTTTTTATCCGTTCACACGTATCTGTGCTTCCTAGTGATTTGTCGTGAGTAAGACATGTTATAACGGAGAGTAGTTGAGTTCTTTACTCCGTTTCATGTTGCAATCTAAACATTCTTTTTTTTTTTTTTTTTTTTCATTCTTAGGAGGCATTTGAGTTTCTTTTATTGTCACTCACATGAGATATGTTTGCGGCAAAAATGTTGATTGGCAAATACTGTGTGTTAGCAATCATGAAAAGAATTTGTTATCTTGCTTCATTCATCCAGCACACCAGTTCTCAAGTATTAGTGTAATATATATACAATACATTGGGCAGTCACTAACCATGGTTAAAATTAACTGATTTAATCACAGACTAACTAATGAGAAAAATCTCATTATTCTTAATACCCCTCTTCAAGGTGGGTCGTGTATGTTGGAAAGACCCAACTTGGAGATAGCATGCTGAAAAGCCTTTGGATATAGGGACTTAGTGAATGCATCTGCTAGCTGATTTGCTGAAAGAACATGAATGAGGTGCAACAATCCTTCCTGAAGTTTGATTCGAATGATATGACAATCAACTTCAATATGTTTGGTCCTCTCATGAAAATTGGGATTTTTGGCAATTTGAATGGCAGATTGGCTGTCAGAAAATACAGAGAATGGAGTTGGAATTTGAACAAAGAGACAGTTAGACAAAAATTTCAACCATTGAAGTTCACATGTAAGAGTAGCCAATGCCCTATACTCAACTTCTGAAGATGATCTTGAAACAATTGATTGTTTCTTGGACTTCCATGACATTAGAGATTTGCCAAGGAAAACACAGTACCCTGTGACTGATTTGTGAGTAGTACCACAAGTAGCCCAACCTGAATCTGCAAAAGCCTGAATTTTGAGAGGATTGGCAGAGGGATAGAGCAGACCAAGGCCTCGTGCTCCCTTGAGGTATCTAACAATCCTCAAAGCGGCTTGCATATGTGGTTCTCTAGGCTAAGAGACAAATTGACTCAGTTGTTGGACTGAAAAACTAATATTTGGCCTTGTGTTGGTAAGGTAAAGCAGCCTACCAATTAATCTTCTGAAGCTGGTTGGATCAAGCAAAAGTGAACCTTCATCTACATGTAGTTTCATAGAAGGATCTGCAAGTGTAGGTGCAGATTTGGAGCCAAGTAATCCAGATTCATCAATAAGTTCCAAGCAATATTTTCTCTGGTTTAAAATAAGCCCATTCTTAGATCTAGTCACTTCAAGTCCTAAGAAGAATTTCAGAGGGCCAAGGTCTTTGATTTGGAATTTCTAATGGAGATGCTGCTTAACAGATTGAATTTCTAAAAAATTGTTGCCACTTAAGACAACGTCATCAACGTATACAAGCAAAATTGTGATTGAAGCACCCTGTTTCTTGATAAATAATGAATGATCAGCTGGGCTTTGTTCATACCCAAGATGAAGCAGCTCAGAAATTAATTTCTGATTCCAATTCCTACTGGCTTGTTTCAAGCCATACAACGATTTTTCCAATTTGCAAACGAGCTTTGAATTAGGTAGCTGTAGTCCTTGAGGGGGTCTCATATAAACCTCTTCTTCTAAATTTTCATGTAGAAAGGCATTGTCTACATCTAATTGATGAAGGAACCAATTATGAGTGGAAGCTAAAGCCAATAGAAACCTTACAGTTGTGAGTTTAGCAACTGGTGAAAAAGTCTCAAAATAGTCGATGCCTTCAGTTTGAGTGAAACCCTTGGCCACTAGTCGAGCTTTATATCTATTAACAGAGCCATCTGCCTTGTGTTTGACCCTATAAACCCATTTACAGCCAATTAACTTCTTGTCAGGAGGAAGTGAAACCAAAGACCAGGTCTTGTTTCTAGTCAAAGCATCAAGTTCAGTCATCATGGCTTGCTTCCAGCAGTCTTGGGAGATGGCTTCTTTGTAACTTGAGGGCTCAACATGTGCAGAGATAGAATGGCAAAAAGCAGTGTGGTTAGAAGATCATTTATTATATGACATGTATAAATGCAATGGATAAAGAGAAGTGGAATTAGAAATAGAATTGGAAGGAATAACATTGTAGCAGTGATATTGATCTAAGTAGCTAGGCCTAGACTTTTGTCTCATAGAAACTCTCTGTTACATAGGCAGGACGTGTATTTCTTCTGCTGGAGATTTTTCATTGGAAATGTTAGCATCAGTTGGTTCTAAAACATGAGTTGTATCAGCTTGAACATTCACAATGGGATTGTAAAGTTCATAGTGTGCAAAATCATTGATAGATTCAGTGAGCATGGCACTTGAACTAGGTGAAGAATTATGAAAAACAGGATATGGAAATACTGATTCATGAAAAACAACATTCCTAGAAATAAAAAAAGATCTAGAATGTAAGTTGTAGAGAATATAACCTTTAGTACCAGATTTGCAACCAAGAAATATGCATTTAGAAGCTCGGGGAACCAACTTCATTCGACCAGCAGTGAGGGTTGATGCATAAGCAAGGAAACCAAAGACCTTTAAGTCATGTAAATCTGGTTTGTGATTGTGAACCATTTCAAAGGCAAACTTTTGTTTGAGATACTTAGTGGGAAGTCTATTTACAATATGAACTGCATGTTTTATAGCATAAGACCAAAAAATTTTGGGAATTTGAGATTGGAAAAGTAATGTCCTACAAACATTCATCAAGTGTTGATGTTTCCTCTCAACAATCCCATTTTGTTGAGGGGTTTCAACACAGATGGTCTCATGAAGGATTCCTTTGGAGTTGTAAAATTCAACAAGAATGAATTCCTTACCGTTATCAGATTTTAAATGTTTAAGCTTGCAATTATGTTGATTTTCAATAAGAATGAAAAGGTTTTGTAATAGAGTTTTGACTTCCTGTTTTGTTTTAAGTAAATGTATCCAAGTGAAACGACTAAAATTAAAAATATTTGTAACCTTCAATGGATGAAATAGCAAGAGGTCCCCAAATGTCCACATGAATGAGTTCAAAAAAGAATTGTGATCTGCTAGTGCTATCAGGAAATGGTAACCTTTTTTGTTTAGCAAAAGAGCATACATCACATATTTGTACTAAAGGAAATTTTATTTCAGTATATTGGGAAGACAAAATTTGAAGTACTTTATTAGAGGGATGGCCTAATTTGGCATGCCATACAGATTTAGAATCAGAAAAACTAGTAGTAAGAGAAGATGCTAAAACATTGGTACAATTATTTGTTTCAACAGAAGAAATAGAGGAATTATTATGTTGTAAGAGTTGAAACAAGCCAGATTGTTCCTTAGCTGCTCCAATCTTCTTGAAGGTATGTTTCTGCACAATTGCACAATTACATTCATAAAAAATGACAATGCAATTAAGAGTAGTTATACGTTTGGGGATGGAAATTAGGTGAATAGAGAAATCAGGAACATATAATGTGTTATAAAGAGTAAGGTTTCCAAGTTGAATAGTGCCAGAATAATGAGCAAGAACAGATTGGTTATTAGGTAATCTAATTGAAATAGGTTTTATAGGATTCAAGAAAGTAAAATGTGATTTAGAATGACAAATATGTTCAGTGGCACCACTATCAAGAATCTAGGAGGATTGATATAGGTTGATACCTGGGGTGGTCAGAGAACATATGTGAGCACTATTAATAGAAGTGGAGGAATCCTGGTCCTGGGACTGTTGAAGCAATGCCAATAATGCTTGATATTGATCTTTGGAAAAACTAAAATTATTTTGAGGCTTGATATCATCTTGAGCAGAAGTGTTAGAAGTAGTAGGAGAAATAGTGTCTACCACATTCACAGAAGGCTTGGAAGTGGTGGATGTGTTCTTGCCATCAGTTCTATATCCAGGTGGAAAGCCATAGATTTGGAAGCACGTGTCTAAGGTGTGGTTGGTCTTTTTGCATTTGGTGCAAAATCTGGTGAATCTAGCAGTACTGTTGCCTTTGCCGGAACGACCACCGCCACGATTATTAGAAAATACACCTCGACTGGAAGAATTGTTGCGAGTAGAATTATCATTAAACGCAGCAAGATTTGAAGATTCTTGGGGAACTTGAGGAAGTTGACCTCCAAATTTACGTTCTTGTTGAAGAACCAAAGGAAAAGTGCGAGTGAGGCCAGGCATGGGTTCCATAAGCATTACCTAAGAACGAACTTGAGAAAATTCATCATTAAGGCCTCGTAGGAATTTGATCACACAATCATCATCACGTTCTTTTTGAATCTTTGAAAGAATGCCACAAGAACATGCAATAGAACAAGAACAAGCCAAAATCGTGCGATACATGAATAGTTCCTTCCAAAGTATGCGCAATCGAGTGTAGTATTGTGAAACGGTGAGATCACCTTATCTACAATTCTGCAATTCTTCTTGCAGATCAGCAATACGAAATTTATCGCCATGGGAAAAACGATCACAAAGATTGCGTCAGATTTCTGAAGCAGAATCAATCCACATAACGGATTGACGAATAGAAGGAGTCATTGAACGTGCAAGCCATGACATCACCATCTTGTTGCAGCGACGCCATGCTTTAAGAAGAGGATCGGAGGAAGCTGGACATGGAAGAGTTCCAAGGACGAACTGATCCTTGTTTTTGGTTTCAAGAGCCACTAGCATGTCATGCTTCCATTGTTGAAAGTTGTTATCGGAAAGTAAAGGTGTGACAAGAACTAAAGCAGGATTTTCTCCTGGATGAAGAAAAAGAGGGTTTGCCAGATTGACAAGATGATCGGAAGTAGCGGTTTTAGCGGAATCCGCCATGGTTGATCAAAGAAAAATCTCAATAAAGCAAAGAGCAATGCGGAAGCAGAGGATCGTCACAGTGATGATACCATGTTAGCAAGTGTAATTATTGAGAGAGTCGTGAAAAGAAATTTTTATCTTGTTTCATTCATCCAACGCACACCAGTTCTCAAGTATTAGTGCAATATATATACAATACATTGGGCAGTCACTAACCATGATTAAAGTTAACTGATTTAATAACAGACTAACTAATGAGAAAAATCTCATTATTCCTAATACTGTGTGGATCTACTCCCGAGTAACAGTACACTCATTTGTAACATTACTGTCTAACAAAACATTCGAAATGGAACCATGGGTCTAGCACATGCACAGGCAACCTCAAGTGAAGTGAAGACAACGACATTATCTCACCTGCATTCTGCAAGCTCTTTTCAAGAGACTTTTTTTGGGGATGCTAAAATATTCTCTTTTCTTTAAGGTTATCAAAAACGAGGATGCTACAATATTCTTAAGCAAAGTATTAATTGCACTATTTTTTTTTCCATCTTTAATTAGCGGAGAATTTTTATGCTCTATAGCTGTAATCACTTGTAGGATTTTAAACGAAATACAATTGGAGACTGTACAAGACTTGAGTCGCACATCGGAAGTTAAAGATTCTAGTATGGATTTTATAAGACCTTAAGCTGCCGTTACAATAGCTAGCTTTTGGTTATCAAGACACAAGTAGGTTCATTGTATTTCAAAGAAAAAAAAAGTCTGTTGCTGACAATGGCCACAAAGCTTTTTATGACGGCATCACACAATTCATTTGTTTTATCATGTGTGATATGATACTACTTCTAATGCACCTATGTTAGGTAGATGCGGTGGAAGAAATTGAATGTTTTTGATCCAGGACTTTTTAACACAAAACCAAACACACATTTATAGGGAGTAAGCTGCATGGGCGTAGAATATAGCCACAAAAGAGTATTTATAGGAATATAGATATACTTTATTTCATTCTTGACTGGACCTACAATTCTTCCATATTTGAGATCATGGAATGCTTTGGAAATCTAATAAAAGGCACGACTAAGATTGAATACACCTTGTTTTCTGTCGATTCAATTACAATTGGAAGATTTTCTCTAGCACTTCCACCATATCAGCAATCCATTTACTATTGGAAGATCCTGTTCCACTGTGCCTTATTTATGCCAGTAACTTACAAGTTACATCTGCTAAAAGTAACGGTGTAAAAGATCTTCATTTTCAATAATGTGAAGAGAACTCTTTATGTTCTTGTTTTAATTTATATATATATATATATATATATATATATATATATATATATATAAGAGAAATTATCTATTTATTTTAAGAGTAAGTCTACATTAAATTTTACCAGTTGAATTTAAAATTTTTAATACATAGATCAAATTTGCAATTTTTTTAAAAATTTGAAGACCATTTAATACTTCAATGCGAGTTATTTTTTAATTTGCATGATAAAGTATAATTTACTCAATATTATTGAAATTAAAATTTTGAAATATATACAATGTTACAAAGAGGAGAATAAATGAATTATTTTATGTTAAAGGGACAATTGACATACACTAACGCATAAGTCGTAAGCTTATAAATCTATAATAAAAAAAGATAATTATATAAAAGAATATTTTAAATATTTCTTATATCAAATTTGATTTATTCTAAATAATTGACTCATAAAATAATAAACTAAAATAGTTATGATAATAATTTATAAATTAAAAAGATACTCATTGTACATGAGGTGATCTCATAAATACTTGGTGTTTCATTTGGGATAACTTTTGTCTGACTTTCTTGGGCGAGATCCTTATCTCTGCTATGTTTGGTGATATATCTCTGTCGATGGGTGAGGTACCTATAAAAGAGACTCTGATACTTAAGTTAGTATCTGATGACGAAGATGTCCCTTATTTATAATGCACATACCATTTTAGATATGAGGTCATCTTATCTGTAGGTGTTACGATCTTCGTGGTATAGACATCGTAACCGTACCTTATATTCGTTGACTAGGTTTTTAGGTGACATGGCTTTACTTGACTGATGTGGTGTATCGGTGTTGCCACCATGTCATCCAACTCATAGTGTCAATGTCTTCTATTCTTGACCGAGCTCATTAACTTGATCGGGTTGGTACACTAGGTATATATATAATGTCACAAAAAATGAATATATGAAATTATTTTATATTAAATAGACAATTTATGTTTATTGACAATAAACATGATGAAAGAGATAATTTTAATCAAATTATATATATATATATATTGATTTTTTCTTATATTATATAAATAAATAAATAAATTGATTTAATAGATTTTTTTATAAATCTAAATTCAACCTTTTCAAATAAATATATTTTTTAAAAAAATTAAATTTTACATTTTTATTAAATAGTTGATATCAGAATCACCTCATAAATTCTTGCTCAAGTTCTCACCTATTTCGCCTATTTAAAATGTTGACATATATGGATAGATTAACTTTAATTTTTGGTACATATAAATTAGAGATATTTTGGGTTATTCTAGATAACCAGTTACCGAACAAGTTGAAAGGATGCTTGGGTTTAAAGGCGTTGCTAACGTGGTGGTGCGTTAGCGGATATAGAATAAGAAAACTTTTTTATTCTATTAATAAAAGAGAACTATTTTTTTTTTTATTTTGTTGGGATTGATCATGCAATTAAGTGACACCTGGACCAACAAGGACCAGAATCTTGGTCCAGCCAAGCCAACCATAATCATGTCTTCTGTCTTTTGCCCCCAATCACCAACCCTCCACCCTTTCCTATTTTGTTAATCAATTATACAGATAACAGATATAATAAATAATTCATAAAAATTAATCATTTATTTTTTAAAAATAAATTTAAGATAAATAAATATTATAGCAACTAGTAAGAAAAAAAATGTGTCTTTGTGGGAATGTAAGTTTTTTTTTTTTGTTTTTTAAGTTAAATAATAGTTACTCTTTTATAATTATCAACTAATGAGGTTTATAATAGGCTTAAATATGTTTTTAGTCCCTCAAATTTAAGATAAATTTGTTTTTGGTCCCTCAAATTTAAAACTGTTGTTTTTAGTCTCTGTAATTTTTAAAAATCTTATTTTAGTCTCTTTTGTCATCAATAACATATTTAAAAATGGCTAATTAAGACAGTTATGCAATATCAACCGAATTTAATGTGATATTTTCACTAATAGCAACACTAATAGGTAAATTTTATGCAATAATGTTTGATAAATTTCTTAACAAAATTTGAATATAAAGACTAAAATAAGATTTTTTTGAAATTACAAGAACTAAAATTAACAATTTTAAATTTGAGGGACCAAAAACGTATTTACCCTAAATTTGAGGGACTAAAAATATATTTAAGTCTTTATAATATTTATGCACTTTACTCAATCAACTAAGTTAGATCTCTTAATAATACAAATTATTAGTTTACCTTATTTTTTTAATAAAATTTGACTTAACATATAATTTTTTCTTTTATATTTTTGTGAATTTCACACATGTGAACACAAGACACACAATAAAGTATTTTAAACACTTAATTGTGCATCTATATGAATTTTTTTTTTTTCAATTCTAAGATAATAAAAACAGTCTCATATTTATTAGTTTTAAATATAAGTAAATTTCATTCTATTTATTATTTAATGTTATAATCTCCAAAATATTTTTTCATTTAATTGAAATTGTATTTTTATATTTCTCTTTTATTTTTTATATTAAGTTTTAAAAAATGATAGTTTAAGAAAATAAATTATTATTTTTAGATGAAATTGATAAAATTAAATTATATAAATAATTTTTCTTAATTAGTGTAAATTAGTGTTTTTTTTTCTTATATTTGTAACTGGAAATAATGTTTTGTAAAAGAAAATATATATCGATGGCTTTGTAAAAGAATATTTTGATTTATGGATAAATAAAAAAATCAGTGTTACGATCAGAAGAATATGAATACTTTTCTGATTAGGATTTTTTTTATAAAATTTTCTGATTAGGTGTGAAATTTGTACTGCGTAACTATAATAAAATAATGAAAATTATTTTAATTATACATATACAAAACCTTACCACTCAATGGCTTTAACTCATGTAATTGCCAAATGCTTTTAACACATTCATTTCAAATGTAATATTTTATTTTGAAATTTCTCGTTTCCTTTTTTATTTCAATTAAATACCAAAAACTATGATAATGAAAAAAAATATTCTTAAAATATATTTATCTATGATACTAACATATATACTTTTATAATACTATCAAACATAAATTATTTAGAATTTAAATTTTGATCTTATAAAATATAAACATTTTGATCCATGATTGTAAGACTTGTCTTATAATGTGAGGATTAATTTAATACTTTTATGTTTGATTTTTGTTTATATTAAAATATATTTAACTAACAAGAATTACATTTTTTTAGATGTAAATTAATTTTTATTGTGAATTTTAAAATATTAGATAAATCATATTTATGAAGAAAAAAAATTGATTTTTTTAATCCATAAAACAACAATTAATCGATTACATAAAAAGTATCATACTTTAATGGCATACTTTCCCTCTATTCTAGTTGCTTAACGAGAAAAACAATTAAACACTTTCAATAAATATGCTCTTATTGGAGATTAACATTTCATCTCTCAAATATTAAGTTTAATTTATTAAATCATAAAAAAAAAATCGATAAAGAGAGAAAAGAAAAATGATAGCAAGAAAATGTAAATCATGTTCCAGTTTGTAAAAGGGTGATGTTATATCATCTTATAAATTTACAAATACATCATTCATGTGAATTTAGACTCCCTTAAATATATTTTTGTATGTGGAAAACAAATGTAATTAAGTGAAAGTCTTTGTTAAAAATAATCAACTAAATTTTTTTAATAAAAATCAATTATCAACAAAATAATAAATATTTTTTTAATCTATAAAAATTATAATAACATTGACATAATTAGAATTTAGAATCTTACACGTATTATTCTAACTCCACAAAATTTATAACATGGTAAACCCAAATATAATTATAAGGATGATGTTATATTCTAATAATTTTCTTAATATTTTTAAATAATAAATAAGCATATTTAATGTTGTCAAAACTTAAAACATTTAATACTTTACCTATTTAATAAATAATAAAAAATCGTAATATTTTCAATTTTATTTTTTCTATTTAATGTGGTAGAGACATAAACATTTGGTTCTGATGGTATCTGGAACAATGTTGTCTTTTTGTTTTTTTGTTTTCCTAAAATAAGATGACACGTGTGAATTGAAGAAGAAAGAAGCATGAAGAAAAAGGAAGAGCATATGTTGAGGATAGCAAATGCAGACATTCATTGGGAAAAGAAGCTTTTGCTTTTGGACAGACAGACAGCCCTCATGGCGGTGCCGTCTCTTCAAAGAAGTAAACCGTAACAGCCAACCTTAGATTCTTTTTCAATTCCTATAATTTTTTTTATATTATTTTTCTTTATTTAATTTTTCCCATAATAATAATAATAATAATAATAATAAGAAGGTAGTAACAACTATGCACTGTACGCAAAACCCCTTCTTATATACATTTACCTTTTTCTCTGCAACTCAGCAATTTGTCCACAACCTTAAAATACTTAGTCCCCACTTGCGAATTTCACAATCATCATATTCCGAAAAAGGTTAAAGTTAAGAAAAAGAGAAAAAGCAAGAGAATTGGCACTTGATCTTCGCTGAAATGAAATGCTGAAGCTCTTTAGGGCCTATCAGTTTTTCTTTGCCTTCTTTCTCGTCATCTCTATCTTTGTATCCGTCTTCAGAGGTGGTAACTCTCGCACCCCATAAGATCGAACTCGCCAAAGTTTTCATTTTTCAAAGGTTTTTTACTCTTCTTCAATTCTAATTATGCCTTTTGGAGTTGTGGGTTTTGTTGGTGGGTCTTAATTCAGATCTGAGAGCAATTGCAATTGTGATTTAGTTAGATGTTGAAGCAGTTCGTGTTTTTTCAGCTTAATTATGATACCCATTATGTTTATCCTTGCTTATGATGAGAGAAAGTAGGGAGCATTGTGTAGTTATTTTGACTTCAAGGTTCACTGTCTCATGCCAGCATGTTCTGTTTTTTCCCCCTTCTGGGGTACAATTTCCCCCCCTTAGGTTAATTAGTACTCATTTAGCTTCTGATCATACAGATTGTGATTTTGGCTTATTTTGCTTCAATTCAATTTCTTTGTAATGACATTGAAATTGAGTCTTGTATTCTGAATTTTTGGCTTTGATTTCTCTGTTGCAGGGTAGTTCATATCATACTGTGACATGATGACATTTTTCATTTTGGACTGAGGTCAATTTACTGGAAGGTGATTTGATATTCTTACAAATTATGAGTGTCGTGATAACAGATTTTTGTATATTGTTTTTCAATCACCATCCATTTTACTGCAGATATTATATATGGGTTAACAGTCTGATGTGATATGATATGAAACCCCAATTTTTGCTTTACACTTGTTTAAAGACTAGTTGTTAACTAAAACTATGTGTGATACTGGTTTCTCAAAAATCTAAAGAGATACTCTACATTCTATAATGCTGTTCATACAATGACAACAACAACCAAGTTTTTCCCCACTGGATGAAGTCGGCTACATGGATCAAATAATGCTATAATGTTCTATTGTAAATTATATCTGCAGACAAATCATTGTCCTCCAAATTCTTCTTAATGGTTTCAACTATAGTTTTCTTGGTCTCCCCTCATGCTTCATAAAGGGAAAAAGTTGGTTGTCAATTGGATCTTCAATTGTTATTATTTATTATGTATTATTATCCTTTTTTTTGTCCTTATATTCGTAATTGTATGTCCCGAATCATTATTTTACCATATCCTTTTGTCGGAAAACCCACCAAAAGGCTTTGTTTGTTTCTCTCTATCAAAAGCTGGAAAACCGCTGAATTTAATTTAGTTGATATTAATTCTGTTGTCTGTTTGCTTCTGCTTCCGAAATATCTTTAACGTTTTATATGCTATTTAATTTTTAGATAGTTATCTCAAAAAAGATGGCAGCTGAGCTAGTCAATGTTGCGACAAGCGAGAAACTAGCTGAAACTGATTGGACAAAAAATATTGAAATCTGTGAGTTAGTTGCTCACGATAAAAGGTACCACAAAGCTTTCGTCTCCTTATTTGGTGTTGTTTCTTTCTTATTGAACAATGTCCTTATGCTTTGGGAAATGAATAGTTGATGCCAATAGTATGATTGTACTGCATGAAACTAAACTCATTTGATTTAGTTCATACATAACATTTTTATGTTTCAGATTTTGGCCATGGAACTTTGTAAATGTGCATTTCTTTTTATTTCCTTACTTTGGAATTGAACCCAGGATCTTTACCATTGACACTTGATTTATGCCAAGAAGATAATTGTGCTTATTATTGGAAGATAATCCTTATGAATGATCATTTTTCTTTGGTCTTGCAATTCAAATTATGTTCTTCACAGTTCTTGTTTGCCACTATCCCTGGCTTGGCTTTCTTCACTTGATTATATGAACATAGATGAATGTGTCAGATTGTCAGGATAATCCAGACAGTGTTGCTGTTTTTAACTATCATATCTTTTGAATATGCAGGCAAGCTAGAGATGCTGTTAAAGCTATAAAAAAGAAACTAGGAAGCAAACACCCCAATACTCAACTTTATGCTGTCATGGTGAGTATAATGATTTTATTATGAATTTAGTTTTTCATAATTTTTCATGTGAATTTCTGAAAGTTTTACCAATTCTGAAGAACTTATATAAAGACAGTTTGAAACCACAGTTTTCACTGTATCTGATACAGAGAAGCTTGATTATTTGACTTTCTTGTAATATTTACATTTCTTGCTTTCCTGATCTGTAGTGTTCTACTAAGTCATCTTTGATCTATTGTTTTTCTAGTTGCTGGAAATGTTGATGAACAATATTGGAGAGCATATTCATGAGCAAGTGATTGATACTGGAATTATTCCTATTCTAGTAAAAATTGTGAAGAAAAAGGTGAGTTTTCTCCACAAAGACTTTTCTTATTTAGCATTGTTAGTTTCTTAACTCACTTTTTTATTCTCTCTTGTTCTTTGGTTGCAGTCTGATTTGCCTGTGAGGGAGCGGATATTTCTCCTACTAGATGCCACACAAACATCCCTTGGTGGTGCATCTGGAAAGTTTCCACAGTATTATAATGCATATTATGATTTGGTGGTAGGTACAAATTTGTGACAAATCCCCTGGGACATTCTTATGGTTTGATCTGAGTTCATTTGATTACTAATAGGCTAGCAGTCATTTTTCAATAAGCAGAAATTGAAATTTAAAATTGGATTGCTTACTGGAAGGAGTATTTTTATGTTCATATTTGAACTGCATATATGGTGCTAAGTGCTTAGGGTAATTAATGACGGTCAAGTTATATGGTAGCTTCTAATATAGGTTTAGAGTGAATTTGTGAGGGTTAAAAGAAAAAGGAACTCTGTGCAACAGTGATATGCCCAAAGGGTCACAAGAGTACATGTTGGGCTTGTGGGTCGGGTTCAACCCAATGGGCCATGCCCAATGGCTTAAGTAGGGAAGGGCCTGCATCTGATGCAGGGTTACTTTTCCTGTTAGAGGGATGGAATGGTATGCCTAAAGGGTTGTGAGGGTGCATGTTAAGTCTATGAATCAAGTTCAACCCTGTGGTTCATGCCCATCCCCATAGCTTAAATAAGGAAGGTTCACATCTAATACAAACTGTTATATGTCAAGAGTTGTGCCTCAACTAACAATTTGGCATGGTGGTAAGCACTCTCGGTCATATCATTTGGTATCCAAGCAAAATCTAATTTGAATTCTAGGTTCAACATGTTTCCAATTATCTCAAAGCTAGAGGGTGAACTTTGATCAAGCTTAAAGTCAAGAGTTGCTAATAAAATTCTCTTTATTCGTCACCTAAATTATAGAAATCTATTATTTTCCTAGTCCCTTTGTGCATAATAATAATACAAGTGGTTGTTACGAAAAGAAAAAGGAAGGAAAAATAGTTGTTGGGGAATATATTTGTTTTTCCAATATTAGTCATTATATGCCCTCTGAATGCCACTAGTAAAGCTTAAGTCATGACATTGGATTTGTACATTTTACAGAGTGCTGGAGTGCAGTTTCCTCAAAGCGATCAGGTGGTCCAATCAAATCATCCTAGTTCACAACCTAGTAGGACTAGTAATGTACCAAACAGGGAGCAGGCCGCACCTAGACATGAAGTGGTCGCTCAGCAAGCAGACTCCCAGACTGTCCCTGAATCTAGGTGACTATTTGCTTTTAAGTTTTAGTGTACTCGTGATTGACAGGATCTTTAGAAATTCTTTTCTGGATAACACTATTCAAAATCATTTATCATGGTAAGATGATAGTTTCAAAATCTATTTTTGGGGTGACTTTTTTTCTTAATCTTTTTTTTTTTGATAAAGTCATTCTGAAAATATTTGTTCAAATCTTCATTTTCATCTACTTATATTTTGCAGCATTATTCAAAAGGCTAGCAATGCATTAGAAGTACTAAAAGAGGTCCTTGATGCTGTTGATGCTCAAAATCCTCAGGTGACTACTGCGAGTCTGTTGTAGAATCTGTAAATAATTACATTCTAACTTTTGCTTTATAAATGTTTTCTTTTCTAGGGAGCAAGGGATGAATTCACCCTTGATCTTGTAGAACAATGTTCCTTTCAAAAGCAAAGGGTTATGCATCTTGTTATGGCTTCTAGGTAAGGCTACTTCAAATTTCTCTTTACTTAAATTTTTCTGTACAATTTCCTTCTTTATCCTTTGTGGACCTGAGATGGTTCAGAGGATGGATGTAAATGCCTTTGCTTCTAGTCTGTTGGTAGCTCTAAGAATTTTCCTTTGATACTCGTCTTATGCAAATTAGCAAGCCCCCAAAACAAAACTATGTTGGATTATTTAATAATATATACAGTAGAGTTTTGGTGTTAATCTGTTAGACACGCAATATGATACACATTCAAGGAGGCCAAGGCCGGAAAAATGGATACAGCAGCTGATAGTTAGATAGAATCTAATTAACTTAAATCCAATTCTGATACAATTAGATAGGGTCTGTTCAGATTTGCTTCTGTTATTTAGTCTCACTCATTCCTTTATTCAGTTTTTTTTTTTTTTTTTTTAGATTGGATTTATTTCTGTTAAGATTTAGTTTCCTTGTTTGGTGTTTGCCTCTTCCATAAAAGAGGGTGAATTCAAGTATTGGATAACAAGAACTATTTGAGTATTTGAAACTTGAGATTCACTGGTCTCTTAAAGCACCAGCAGCGTGGTATGATCCTTGTAGCTTCTACCATGATCCCAAGAAAAGCATAAATTTTGGTTGTGTTGCTTTTTGTTTTCTAAGATGAATTGAAAGCTATGGGAAAACCACAAAGATTCACTCATGATAAGAACATTTCAAGTATTTTGAACAAACAAGTTAACAAAGGGTTATTCAGAAATCAGTAGTTGAACACATTCAACAAGTTGAGTAATTAATTATTCCTAATCTGGATTTACTTTCAGAATGAAATCTTCTCTTGTAATTTTCCCTAATATTAATGTATTTGCAGTTTTGCACATGTACAACATGACAATGCATCTATTTATTATTATATGGTTAATTTTTTCCTTAAACTGGTTTTGCATTGGTCTTTTGCAGAGATGAAAGGATAGTTTCTCGAGCAATTGAATTGAATGAGCAACTTCAGAAAGTTCTTGCAAGACATGATGACCTTCTTGCTGGCAGAGCTACAACAACTGCCCCTCGATTTGATCACGAAGAAGCTGAGGAGGAAGAGGAGCCTGAACAGTTAGTTCGAAGGTGACTCGCCTGTTCTTGTAATTCAATTTATTTCCTTTCTTGTAATGAAGGATAACTGAATTTTCAATAATATTTCATCTTTCTATGACTAATGCCTGCAGATTGCGCAAGGGAAAGGCCTGTGCAAGGCCTGAAGATGAGGAGACTGAAACCACCGACATTCATCGCATGGGTTTGCTTGGAGAGAGGCTCAATCGTCCACTGATACGACCGCTCTCGTTAGAGCCGCCATCTCGAGAAGCCGATACTCGATCTCCACCTGTTGTGGTGCCACCGCCACGACCGAAGCAGAATGGGGAGGTTCCTCATGTAGCAATTCCACCACCACCTGCAAAGCACATGGAGAGGGAGAGGTTTTTTCAGGAAAACAAGGATGGTTCTAATTTGTCCGGCCACATGAGAGGCCTATCCTTGCATAGTCGTAATGGCAGCAGCTCTCACAGTGGAAGCTTTGATTTTAGTGACTGATCTCTTGTCAAACAGAACAGGACCTATTTTAGCTTTTCTTTTTCATTTTTGTCTAAATTTGGAGTTGGTATTATTCAAGTTGTGAGGGGGTGGTGATTTATCATTTAGTCTTGATGAGTATGGAGATGGGAGCAAAAAAAGGAAACCACATCTGCTTAAGTTTATAAATTACTTGTAATTATATTCTGTGAGATCATATGCCATGGCCTGAGGCTTGTAAGTTTCAGGTGCGAGTTTTATAACTGATAATGTTTTTTTCTTCCCCTAATTTCTAGAACCTACATATTTTCTTTGTACTCTAACCATTTTAAAACTTTAAAACACAACTTTTACTTGTTTGTGCGAGTCTCTGTTTTTTTAATAAATCATGCCACTTTCAGTTTCACAACGAAATCGAAATAGGTGTATGTAAATCATCACATTTGAATCAATAGTAGTCCAGTAGAAACCGTAACTCTTTCCTTATAAAAAATATAGAGCTTTCTGAAAATTGTAATTAAGTTATCAATTTATCATTGCAGTTTGCGAGGCACAAGCCTAGAGTTGACTCAAATAAGGCCATATCCGTTTTTCCAAAAAGGTTTTTGTTGACGAAATTACAAAATTTGCAGCAAAAAACTGTCGAATAAAAGTATGTTGCCTGACATATCTGAATAAGTACTTTTGTGGTTGCCGATTGGCATTCCTAGGACGGGCACACACAAATTGAACAAGAATTTTTGCATCTTTTATGAAATTCCTCTTTTTTACTGAAAATTATTGGCGTGAGAAATTTTATAGCTTAACCTTAAAATGGTCTGATTTGGTAAAAGAGAATTATACTTCCTATAATTAAAAAAGAAAAAAGAAAGAAAAAAAACTTTATAGTTTTTGACCAACACTATAATAAAATTGCCAGCATCTCCTTATGTTCATACTCCACATAGAACTTGCTATTGTCTTAAGTGCTCTTCAGCTACAACAGCCTAGTAGCTTTCCAACTCACGCAAACCAATCAACGAAGCTTTCAAGTTTAAATGTATACAAAAACATTCTGTGTTGTTTACATGTTCTCTCCATTTTCCATCCACAAATACTGTGCTTAAGCTGCATTTCACAACTCCTGATTGCATGCCTTGGATTTGAGCAGCATATGATGCTAACATTATGCATATACAAGAAAAACTAAATGGATTTTATATTTATACACTATCAAGTCTTTTACACTGATCTAGTCATGCATTAATACATTGTAAAATCAGCATGACTATGGTAATAAAACTACTTGAAAACTTTATGCGTTAAGAACATGATTTGATTGTAGTATAAAAAGGCCATATACTGACAAATGGTCAAAACTGAACTCAACTAAAATCCTGTTATAGAGGGCATATGGTGATGATTCATTCACATTAGTGATGGCCATATTCCCAACTGGTGCAGAAGACCCTTATCTGCAGTGACTTCATAAAACAAAAGAAGAAGCACAGCCAGCATAGCTACTCTTCCATTCCATGTTTCAGCACTTTTTGTCCAACCCCATTCCCACACTATAACTGGTGGTGGCAACTCCCTGCGTTGTGAATCATATGCTGCCAATAACTCTTCTACACTGCCAAGCGGAACCAGAGACTGCCAAAAAGCCCAAACTTTCAATTAGATTACAGAGTAGATCATCAACGAATCTGTATAAAGGTTGTTAGAGATTTCACATCCACTAGTGATAAGGTCAAAGTAATATATATATATAAGTGGATGAAAATCCTAACCCATATTCTACCTGAAGTGACTGAAAAGTAAATGTCTGTTTCAATCACAATCCAAAAGAATACTGAATGAAATATTTAAACCTAGAATATAATAGTAATAAATAAAAATGATAACAAGTGTCTTATCTTATTCGGCTAGATCGGTTACATACATCATAGAACACCATTTGGTTCAGTTAAAAACCAAATACGCGGGAATCAGGATATTATTCACCATGAGAACCTTTTTAATAATATCCTCCAGTGTTCTTTTTAATCTTCCTTTACCTATTTTTACTGAACTAAAAGCTACGTGACCTACTCTCCTCACTGGTGCCTCCAGTAGCATTTACCCCTTTTCAAAAACCATGCCCATTTCCATCTAGAATATGAAAATATAAATTTATATAGGAATTAAAAAAAGTACCTGTCGAGCTTCAAGGTTTGATGAAGCTGCCATGGCACCAACATACGGGAGACTCTCAATAACAGCATCTGCCAAATCAGAAATGAAGGTAGGTTCGCATCCTAGAGCAGGAACACGGCCCCACTTTTCTATACCAGATTCTAGAGCCAATTCTTTGTATTCAACATCAATTTCTTCTAGAGTTTCAATATGCTCACTGACAAAACTGTGAATTAAGTACAAGTTAACAATGTGCACATGGAGAGAGATCAAGAAAGGAGGTGGAGATGATAGAAACAGATTGAGTAAGTAAAACTAGTACATTTACCTGATTGGAACAGCCAACAGACTTTTCACTCCCTTTTTTCCAAGTTCAACTATGGTCTCATCTGTATAGGGTCTTAACCATTCCACCGGTCCAACTCTACTCTGTAACATGAATTATAGTCAACTGTTAGAAATTCAGAAAAAGAAATGTCTAAAAGCAGTGTCCAGTTTTGGGGTACCAAGAGATGGTAGGTTTGAAGACAGATTAACTAATTGTGAAAATTTCCTCCCAAAGAGCTTTCTTTATGTTGGTGAACTTCATGAACTATATAGAATATTATTGCCTAGTGGATCACTAAATTGAGAGAATTTCAAATATGATATCATTGAGGAGTTTATACTAGCATTTTAATACAATATATATATATATATATATATAAGAGTTCTTAAAATCAGAACTCATTGAGAATCAATTACTGAAAAGACAAAAAGTAGTTACCTGATAAGCAAGGGTGTAGCTATTATTTATCTTTCTTGTCTCAAGTTCTTCCATGATCAAATCCACACATTCCTCCATCTCAGCCTTGTATGGATCACCAGCCTCTTCCACATAAGCAAGAGGCACCCCATGTGCACTAAAGAATATCATGACCTGCAAACAAAGAAACAAGTATCTCTTCTATTGGACTCAAGAAATAAACACACTGGTTTCTGAATAAAGGACAAAACATTGATGTAGTACCTTATGTGCTTTTAGTGTTTTTTTTTTTATTTATCAAAATTGAAAATTTACCTCAATAATCTATGCTGATTTTCATTGCGAATTTTTATTTGCAAATTACTAAGGTAAAACTCTAATTTTGATTAGGAGAACACTAAAAGTATATAATGAACTGTGTCTAAGTTGACCCTGAATAAAATATAGAAATAATCTGGTTTTTAGGGTAGATTTGAGTACAGCATTAATAAACGTATGGCCATAGGGTTTCCCCTTAACAAAGAGTTTCCTTCAAAACACCAGAAATAACAATGTGACACCTTAATTGTCTTTAACAAGTCTGTAACATAACTTATCTATCACTGTAACTGACACATCATAACTTATAACTCCTAATCCGAAATTAAAATAAAAATGCCTAATAACTTCCTAATACAGAACCATAACAGCTTAAATCAGATTTTGCCCTATCAAACTCCATTTCAGGAAATATACTTCTCAGCAGTGCGGCAGTGCTAAACAAAGATAAAAAGCAATAACTAGAATTCTTGACAGAGCAATTTCAATAAAAAAATATAGTACAATGACACTTCATAATCTCCCAAATAGCTTAAAGTTTAATGATGTACCTCCTCAGGACAGTCAAAACTCTTCAGCTCTTTTTCAATTAAATTTGCCATGGCCTTTATGTATCCTTCACGTTGATACCATGAAGGTATTACCGTATGTTGCATGTTGACTAAATACTCATCCTCACTGAAGAACCAATAGCAATTTACAATATAACAGTGTTAGACAGTTTATATTTTTTAAGTATAATAAATGAGATAATATTTTTATAATAATCACCGGAATATACTCTCCAGTAGACGTAGGCTAGAGCCACTGGTTGATATTGAAAATTGTGGATAAAGAGGAAGAACAACAAGCTTTGTAATTCCATCCCTTTTAATCTACACATTGTATTGTAAGGATGAATTAATTATAATTAGGTTTGCAATAAATCACAAAAAGATAAATGATAAATACAGTTGTAAAAGTTAAACTTTCGACCTCTGAATTATAGTATTCGTGAATTTTTTTTCTCATGATAATACAATTTCTTTCCTCGAGATTTTTTCAGAATATTACTGACATGTTTTGTTTTCATACATGCATTACTGCTTTAAACCAAATAGACAAATAGTAGTTCCTTTCTCTTATGACTTTGATATATTATATCATTAAGGTGTGAATCAATTCAAAGGAAGAAGATTCAAAAGTATAACCTGTTAATTGTTATATTGCATAACTTTGAATTTATAACACAGCAATCTTCAACAGTCGCAACAAGTACAAATTTTATACCTTTAGAATGACAATAATTTCAAAGGACCAGAGTTCAATATTTTTCCAATAAGCGCGTAAATGTGTGCTCTCACTAGGTAGAGTACAGTATAAACTATAAGGAGACTACAAAATATTTCAAGCTATGTACTGACAATCTTAAAATAAGTTTAGAACTTAGATATAAGTGTTATTGGCCAAGAAATATTTTCGCACGGATAGATGGCAGTGGCTACATGCAAACTGCCCAATAATGCATATCAAAGACAATGTAACAAAGATAAAAAGCAATATAACTGCCAAGTACATATTTTGAAATTTTGCAAGCTTTTAGAATGTGAAGTTTGAAAGTACATTCAGGTCATCGGACAATAACAGGGAAGAGAATACATTTAAACTCTATTTTAGTTAACGTTATGAACTACCTGTTCAATAGCTTCTTCAGTGAATGGATGCCAGTAACGCATGCCCACATATACTTTAGCTGGGACATTCTTTGCCCAAAGAGATTTCTTCAATTCTTCAGCCTGTGCAGGAGTTCATTAGATGAACTAGGACTACTAGGACAATAATAGAGTCAAACAAAAACACCTATTTAATGGAATGAATATGTTCTGTATAAGCAAAAAATTCAAAATTGCTATTTATAAAGATTTTAATATCATAAGCCCAAAATATGACATAAGTTGATTGTAAAATCTCAATGGTTGAAATAGTTGGACAAATATCAAGGAAAAGGTGACAATATAACATTGCACAAGCTACTGTCTTAGATTCCCCGCAGGAAAAAAACTGCACTAATATTTAACCACATCAAAATAGTTATACACTTGAAGCTGACTTCTTGAAACTTTTTCACAATTTTTTACCTATACCTTTGTGTTATTCTTTAACTTTGAAAAATCTAAATTTGAGAAAATTCACAAGAGACAAATTCCATATCTCTGGTACAAATACAAAACTCAGAAGTCAGAACAACCCACTCATTTACATAATGAGTTCAATTTCCGAAAGCTGAAATTTGAAATACCTTATACTTATTCACATATTTGATTGTAAAATGTTATAATGGAAATGAAGAAATTTAACAGGAAGTGTCATGCCTGTGCATCAGTCATCCGTCTGAGAGGAGAGCCACCACCAATTGAAGCATAGCCTTCTTTGCTCTTTGGCGCCCTTGCAACAGATACAAATTGGGCTAATGGTTTTTGAAGAAAACTAAATATCCTTGGCAACCGTATTATATCCTGTGTGATAGTACATAAAATATATTGTATATCAAACAATAATGAATTGATAGGTTTTGGTTAATCAGAAACTAAATGTATAGAAGGATATTGCATGACAGGTCAAATCCAAAGTGTATAAAACCTAGTGTGTTACCGGGTCAGCAAAAAGGTTAAACAAAAAAGGCTGCACATCTTCTAGAGTCTCTGGACCTCCAAGGTTTAACAGTAACACTGCAATCTTATCATCACCAATAAGAGTGGTATCAGAAACATCTTGAGCTGTTGGAGTTGCTAAAGATCCTACTGAGAACAACTGTTTCTTGAGTGATTGGTTTGGAGAACATCTGATTGATGTGTAACTTTTCAAGGGATTAGTGTTAAAAGATGCCTCCACATGAGCTCCAAAGCAGCTGTACTTCTTTTGCAAGGTAGAGGTTGTCTGTGGCAACAACCTATGAAAATTAAAATAAATAAAAAAATCATACACTTTGGGAAATTTTATTAATCTCGACATTTAGTAATAAAATATTTGACCCTAAGAAGGCACAATTTTGTATGAGGTGTCAGGTGTGTTGACCACACTCAAGTTTAGAAGGCACAGAAAAGTTGCACATTTAATTACGTTTATTTACTATTAATTACTCCTGAAACAAAATGAATCATTTTTACACATATAATTAACTAAGTATAAATAAATTCTTGGCACTATTAACCATTTGAGAAGCAAAGTTATTAGATATTTCAATAACCCCTTAATGCAATTAATCACATACTGGTAATTGGAAATTATATACAGTTACATTAATTTACTCTTGCCCAAATATAAAACAAAAAGTTAACAATATGTATACAAATATGGACACCGGGTTTAGAAATCCCGGATATACAATACTCATTTTCCAATATCCAAAAGCACAAAAGAGTGAGAATCATGGTAAATGGAACACTTACAGAGGACACTTGAGGTTGCTAGAAGCATGAGTGAGGCATGGAGGAGGACGAAGCATATAGGAGGAGGAGGAAGAAGAAGACGCTGATGAAGGGGTGTGAATTGGAGAGTTCATAGCTTAATAATAGTGATAAATCAACAGTGCCACCAATGTATGCTTGAAGCCTTTAGCAACAAAAACGAGGCTTGAAGGGAAAGTCCAATGCTATGAATAAGAAATACCCAGAAATCAATTTAGAAAAAAGATGATAACTTGACTTAACTCCGTTAATTTGGAGGAGAAGGAGATAGAACTAGGGCTAGGGTAGTTAGGTAAGATTCGAGAGAAGAGAAGTAGCTATTAACACTTATTTTCTTTTTCACTGGTTTAGAGGTAGAGGGAGGAATCAATGTTGACTGTTATTGTATTCGTATTCGTATTCGTATCCGTATCGTATTCGTATATAGTGGTCTTGAAGTTAAGGCTGAGGTTGAGACTGAGACATGACATGATAGGGATGAGGGAGGGGCAGGTGAGAGGGTCAAATGAATTCCGACCACTTCTTTTTCGTTTTCGTTCATCTAACTTCAACTTTAGTTATTTACTATTTTACTTTTTAAGCAAAATGTATTTTATATATAAACAAAAATTCTCAGATCATATTATACATGTCAACCGCAACTGACGATTTATAAAATGCCACGTTGATTGCGTCACAGAATCAGATTGTGAAATATAATTTTAAATGTTCCTGGTATTTTTTTTATTTTTTTACAAAACTTAGATGTGGATACTTTAAATGCTCGTGTTATTCACGAATCAGACTTAGAAATTTATTTTAATAATATAAATTTGTTTTTAATACAAACTTCAAGAATATATATATATATATAACTAGAGTTTAACTCAATAGTTAAACAAGGTATATCAATTAGAAATGATAAATAAATCTGTATACGTGAGTAATATCTGAATCTGTTTCAATTTTGATGGGGAATACTTAATTTGATCAGGTATAGGTAAAATCCGAAATATTAAATCAGAGACGGATATACACTTATCCACCCCATCATCGTCGTCGTTCCCATCCTCGATTTAATACTCGTCCCTTATTTGATTGTTTTAAAGAATTTTAATATTTAATTATATGTGATTGTTTATTATGATGTGAAATATTTGTGATTGTTTAATTATTAAGAAGTTTTGATTAAAATATGAGATAGACAAAAAACTCAATTACAATTATAATATAATAGAAAGATAAGTTAAAAATATTATGTGTGTTTTTTTTTTTTAAAAACTTAATTAATTTTTGACAAGTACGGGTAAAAATATACTCGATATCCTATAGAAACATAAATAAAACAAAAATTACATACACAAGGAGAGACAAGTATCATGAAACCTGTCCCGTCGTCCCATTCCCATGCCTAATATAAATGTTGTAAACCACATTATATCAAATTTGATTTCAATAAATAAATAAAAAATGTTAGTCTAAAAATATATGTCCATTGTCCATTAGCTAACATTGCTTGTACTTGTAGAGTTGATTTGGTGTGTATCTATCGGAAGAGGATCCCCTTCATTTCTTTTATTTTCATTTTTTATATATTTTTTAAACTTTTGAAAATAAATAAAATAAAAATTAGATACACTATAGAATAATTGTGTCTATTCATCATTTACCCTCGTAGATACATAGCAAAGCTCGCATCTCAATTTATTTTCATGAATATTCCCCTTCTGCATGCGTGATCAAGTCGTTAACCGCAAGTCAAGGAGAGAATGAAGCCCACAAATTAAAATTAATTAAAAGAGTTATTTGTTAGAACATATCGGTAGTGATTATTTATTTATGAGTTAATCACTTATAAACTATCAGTGTAAAGTTTTTTTATACTGGCAACCAATCATATCTTTTAATAGTGTCATGTCAGTTATTTATTTAATGAAATAATAATAAAATAAACAACTTTAAAAGATATGATTGATTATCAGTGTAAAAAACTTTACACTAACAATGTATGCATGATTAATTCTTTATTTATTTTTATAAAGAGGATACAATTTTTTTCACCAGATACTCTTATGTCAATATGAGTAAAATAGTATATTTAGTTGCAATAAATATTAAAAAAAATATTAATGATAATAGTCCTTCAACAAGCTCCAGTCTAAAGAGAAAAACATTAATGATAATAGTCCTAAGACAAAAAAAAAAAAAAAAAAAAAAAAAAATATATATATATATATATATATAAATAAATGTGTATGTGAAATACAAATTTTAAGTTAAATTAACCCCACCATTCTCTGCAGCTTGATAGAACATGACATATCGACAAATATTCTTCCAAATACAAGTATCTCAATATGATTTATCATTAATGCAGTCTACGAAATAATAATTTCTTTAATTATCTTTGAGCATAAAAATAGATAGGAAGTGATTTGAATAGAAAAATCAATATGTATTTTTTTTATCTACTTATATTTTTCTTTTCCATATAAATTAGTTCTGTTTATAGACCATCTTATGCTTTTTGTTATATAATACAATTTTTCAAAAGACAAATCCCATAAATTACAGTGAATAGAAATAATAGATTCCCCTGTTTAAACTTTTTTTTCTTATAAAAGCGTGATTTTTAAATAAAATAAACATTTTTTTATGTATTTGTTTAAATAAACAGTTTTCTATTTTTTTTAATAAGACAACTTTATCTACTTCTTAAATAATTATTTTTTTAAAAAAGTATTTAAAAACATTTATTTTAAGTTTAAATAAGCGAACCCAATATTCAAAAAAAAAACACTCATTCTTTTGTGAAAGTCTACCCACTTTTATTATAATAAAAAAATACAATATTTCATACTTTTATATATATATATATATATAAACATGTTTTAATAAAAAGAAACAACCTTATTCCCTACTTATATATTTTCGTGAATAGGCAAGTAATTTGATAAATAAATTATAAAAAAAAACTTTCTTTGTTAAATATTATCAAGCCAAATATAATTGCAAATATATTAGTTGCTTATTTATTTGAAGATATCAACCATGCATGCATGAGAAACTGCATAGTCACACTCGTATTTGCTTTTCCCCCCATATTACGTTACTCTTGGTGCGTAAGAATACTTGGCATCTTCACTAAAGAATCTCTATTCTCTACGCACCAAGAAATGCATCTCACCTCAGATATCATAATCTTTTCCCAGCTCCAACTTCTTCATTGAATTGAGCGTGGTAGTCGAAGAACTGAAGATACTGTTCATTAAGATGAGACCTTCTAACAAATGCTTCTCTTCCTTCACTTATTGGTTTTCTCACTTTGTGGTTCTTTTGTTCATAACTTCACTAGTTTTTGTTTCTTGCCGTAGTCTTCTCTCTCCAAATTTCTCTTCATCTCATTTTTCTTGGAGTTGGAGAGGAAAACCAACTTCCTCTTTGGATACAGAAAAGAAAAGAGCTTCAATATTACATGATGATGAAGCTCCATCTCCTACTGCATTTGCTTCAGATCTTTATGGTTCTCGAGAATTCAACGAGGTATATATATATCTACCTATTTCAACAACTTGTTAGAAGTCACCAAGTCTTGGTTTCATTTAACTTTTTAATTCCTTTTATTATAGGGTACGTACTTTATCATCCTTTTTTCTTTTTGTGGGGTTTCTTTTCTTTTTCTTGGTATGTCTTTTGGGTGATGAAAAGCTTGACACCAAGTTTAAGCATAAAGGGAACCTTAGAGCTCACAAGTACAGCAAGTTGAGAAGAATTGAAGCAACATTGGCTAAAGCAAGGTATTCCATCAGAGAAGCTAGCAAAATTCGAAATTTGACATCAACCTTCCATGATCCAGACTATGTTCCTCGAGGTCCAATTTACAGAAACGCCAATGCCTTCCATAGGTACATGATTAATATTTTTTTGGTCTAATTCATGCATGATTATATGACCTTATCATGCAGAGATTTTATTCTTTTTAGTGAGTGAGTTATTGCATGACAACACCACCTTGTATTTAAATTGTTACACGTTCTTGAACATTAAGAAAAGTGGAAATTATGGCTATAAAGAATTCGAAATTGAACATCATAAAAGTTGACCTGATCATTTCACTCTACTATAGTTTCTATTAATTGTATAGTAATTTGTTCACAGGAGTTACCTAGAGATGGAAAGGCTGTTCAAGATTTTTGTGTATGAAGAAGGGGAGCCACCGATGTTCCACGATGGTCCAAGCAAAGATATATATGCCAGTGAGGGAAGAATCATACATGAAATGGAAAAGGGGAGGTACTATCGTACCTATGATCCAGATGAAGCTTTTGTGTATTATCTTCCCTTCAGTGTGGTTATGATAGTTGAACATGTGTACGACCGTGGCTCCAATTATAATGTAGATCCGATTGGCCTTGTTGTGAAAGACTACATACATATTGTATCTCATAAACATTCCTTCTGGAATCGATCGATGGGCCATGATCATTTCATGCTCTCTTGCCACGATTGGGTAAGTAATAAGCTCTCTCCCTCTCTTTGGTAAAAGGGAATTGAATTCCCTACTTTTGGGACAAAATTTATATCAAGTTATTTAATTTTGGTGGTTAAGTTGTCAAATTAAACAATCATGAACAAATCACCCGACACATCTATAAAACTCTAAATCAACGTATCTAACATATTTAGAACATGATATTTGTCAGACATGCATCCAGCACTCCTTTACCGTGTTACAATTAAAAATTATTATTTATTTGGTTCGAACACTTCTAAGATAAAGCCTTAATTCCTTTCCAACATGATATAGACGTAAGTCAATACCAATTTTTAGTTAAATACTTATCTAACACTTCTATTATAAATAAAAAATTAAAAATCAACTTATTTATAAATATTAGAAGGCTTGTAACATTTGTTTATATGTTGTGAGAGGTTCATTTTTAAGAATTATATTTTAGACATTAACTGTGTCAGTGTCCAAATCGATGCTTCATGGCGTGTAATTTTTAAATGCTAAATAACATTTACTAAGAATAAATTGCAGTATTATAAAAATGTATTCATGTATCATTGTTTCGAAAATTTTAATAGTAAAGGTATAAGAAAGTTAATATAAGGATATCTAATGTACATTTGAATTAGTTCATTTTAAAATATTTAAAGGAAAGCATTTTTTTTCACAAAAAAACCGAGCCAACACACATTAATTTCAACTTTGTGGCCTTCAATATTATGGATGTGACAGAAATTTTGCTGAGTTGCTACCCTTTATCTATTAATACTATTTGGGTACTGGACAGGGTCCATTAGCATCTAGTTTCGTAGATCGCTTGTTCAACAATGCCATTAGGGTTCTTTGCAATGCAAATACATCTGAAGGATTCAAGCCAGCAAAGGATGTGTCGTTTCCTGAGATGAATCTTAAGACAGGGGAAGTCACAGGCCTAGTTGGAGGGTATCCTACATCTCAAAGGACTATCCTTGCTTTCTTTGCAGGTCACTTGCATGGCTATATAAGATACCTACTCTTAGATAGTTGGAAAAACAAAGACCAAGATGTGCAAGTCTATGAGGAACTTCCTCAGGGAATCTCTTACCACACCAAGCTTAGAAGCAGCAAGTTCTGCCTATGTCCAAGTGGTTATGAAGTAGCTAGTCCCAGAATAGTGGAAGCAATATTTGCAGAATGTGTACCAGTACTGATATCTGATAACTATGTTCCACCCTTTAGTGATGTTTTGAATTGGAGTTCATTTTCAGTTCAAGTGGATGTGAAGGACATTCCCAACATCAAAAAGATACTCATGGGCATTTCAGAAAGGCAGTACTTGAAGATGCAAAGGAGAGTGAAACAAGTGCAAAGGCATTTTGTGCCTAATGAACCCCCAAAGAGGTATGATATGTTCCATATGACTATCCATTCTATTTGGCTCAGGAGGTTGAATATCCATATTCGAGATCAGTAATATCAATTGAACCAGACACATTGTATAGCATGTACAGCATCAAGAGGTTGCTCATATGTACTGAAGTGATTATTAATGACCAATACAATTAGCAGATTTTGTACATTTAGAAAATTGTTTGCTCTTTTGTTTGTTTAAAGTAAAACCCTTGAATGTAGAGATTGACTAGTAGTGATTACGTATAAGTAATAACAGATGCATCATTATAAATATGATCCATTGCTTGACCTGAATTTTTGAGAAAGAGATTGTAGTAACTTGCAAGTACTTTTTCTCATTCTGATTTTTTTAAGTGTGGCCCTGCTTCATTCTCAAAACGAAGTGAGAAATTTTAGACATCATTACATGGCTGAGATTATTGTTCATTGAACTCTTACCATCTATTTCATATAAAAAGCATCCGAATAAAACTTACTTGGAGATAGCATGGAAAGGTAATTTAGATTTTAGCACGTAATCAGACAATTATTGTTCTCATGTCGATTTAGAATGAAATCAGACAACTATTATTCTCATACATAGCGACGATTGTGATACACCACGTACTATATTACAAGAACAGAGCCATAATTATATAATACACGTAAACAGGTGACTTCATACATAAAAAAAGGGTGACTTCTAAAAAGTACAATATTTTAACAAAGTACACAAGAATTTGAGTGCCTTAACTAATTTGGAATTCGCCACTTGCATGAACCTCTTTGACCCTCTTATCATACTCATCTTCTTCATCCTCCTCTTCCTCCACCTCTTCATCCAAATCTTCTTCACCTTCCCAGCCAAAACCTTTGACAGGCCTAGATACTGGAGGTGGATTTCTTGCCTCTCCCACAATTTTCATTATCTCGTCCACACTTTGAAGTTGAAAGTTTGGGCTGTCTCTCTGGTAATAAATAGCTTGAGCGGATTCAGTTAGCTCCCTTGGAAGATTCTTTAAAAACCATGGATGATTCTTAATTTCCTTAATAGTAATTCTCTGTAAAATATACAGAAAATGGTCCAGCAGTTAGCTCTGCATGAAAAGAAGTACAAGGGAGAGAAAAGAAGACCAAAATCGTGTTCTTGCTGATAAGATACACAGAAAAGTCAAAAAGTAAGAAATGGGACACTCCAATCATACTAATCCACTAAAAACAAATTGATCAGATGATGAAGATAAAATAAAGGCTGGGTGTAAATTTCCTCTTTAGATATAGCTTTCATTTCAATCAACAATAAGGTTTATTTTAGCAAAAAGTTTCTTTTGAATATTTTCTGTTCATTAGCAAAATGGTTTACAAGTAAACATAATACTTACAAATATATAACCAAATTTCAAGGAAGCGTAACCAAATTAGTTCCTTAAGCATCAGAACTTACCCTCAATGGATTTGCAACAAATATACGGGAGATGAGATGTCTACAATCTTGAGATATGTGAACATAATCAGGGATTTTGTATTGAACGGCCATTATACGCTGTAGAATAGGACAAAAAATTAGGTTAAGAATGATGTGAAAATAACATAAACATTATGCAAATCATATTGAAAGGGAGGAAACATATTACATACCTGAATTGTTTTCCTAAAATTCCTAGGGTCATCCTGGTCCTCAAACGGATATGCTCCAACCAGCATGACATAAAGTGTCACCCCACATGACCATACATCAGCCAACTAAAACAATATTTAAAACAAAAAAAAATTATAGAATCATTAATGGACTGGTTTAAAAGTGAGTATGTAAAATAATCAAAACATACTTCGTTACAAGTAGCATATCAGAAGAACAAAGCAACAAAACTAGGGATGAGTAATCGTTTAGTTATAACACAAATCCCATTAGACAATCCCCTCAACACATACACAAAAAAGCAAAGTTTCCAGTGACATGCAGCAGGCTATAAGGGTGAAGTGTTAAGATCCAACACATAAATAAATCAGAAGCAAGGAACTTTAAAAAACCAATTCAATGTGCAGCTAATATAGCACCTTTCCGTCGTACTCTCGCCTAGAAAGAACTTCCGGAGCTATATAAGCCGGTGTTCCAACAGTTGATTTTGGTCGCGAATGCAGCAAAGATGACTACATCACAAACGATAAACATTCAGCACATGTTTGGATGCGTGTTCGGGATCCATATCTAAGACAGAATCATGTCAATTTTGATAGAAAAATAAATAACTAATAGTTGCTTCTGCAGATCCACGTCAAGTGGCATCAGATTTGTTACCAGACACACACTCGATGATACTAATTCCAATACCTTGGAATAACCAAAGTCACAAATTTTTAACCGAGGTGCAGGACTTCCATCTAGAAGGGTATTTTCAAGCTTCAAATCTCTGTGGCATATTTGCTGCAAAATAAAAGTAAAAGCATAAGTTCCCACCAAGTAAATTTCTGTAAGTGCCATGATTTTACATGAATATGAGCCTGAGCATACCATGGTATGACAGAAATGGACACCGGAGATAAGCTGCTGAAAGAAATATCTGGCCTGAGCAAGTGAACAACATTACAACCAAAGGAAAAAAGTGAGAAGAAATAACACTGAAACAAAACCAGTGGAGAAAAATGTCATAGTATGTGAAGGTATTAACCTCATCTTCACTGAACCTGCCAGCACTGCATATCCTCTCAAAGAGCTCTCCTCCTGCTGCATACTCCATCACTATTGCCAAATGCGTGGGAGTCAAAACCACCTGCAAAATCAACATCGCATTGAAAGAAAAGCAAATAATTCACTACAGTGCAGTGCTCAACACAAAGTGGTCCAACAGGTTAAATAAAAGAAGAAAATTAAATTCCTCGCCTCCTTGTAACGAATTATATTGGGATGCCGGAGGGACCTGTGGTTCATAATCTCCCTTGCCACATTCTCATCAATCTGAAAATTGAAGTAGAAGAAAAAAATGTCAAAATTGAGCCTTTGATTTATTTCCTTTAAGAAGAATAATATTAAATCATGACCATACAGTAGATGCATTGAGAGTATAAAGATACCATCCAATCATAAACCACTATGCATAGTGTTAGTAAGTTTAACTAACTTAAAAGTCATATATAACAGTGATTTTTGATGTCACACAGAATTAAACTCATAAATCATCAAGTCTTTGTTGAGTTCTGCTTCAAGTGGTACCTTCTTTGTAAGTGCTTAATAATAAAAACATAAAAGGGGTTGTGAAAAATGAAAAATTGATGGAATGATTGTAGAAAAGGAGAAACCTTGTGGCCACGCTCGATGTATTTCATGGCTACGAGCTCCTTGGTGAGCTTGTTCCTCATAAGCCTAGCGACCCCAAAATTGCCAGCTCCCAAATCCTTAACGGCCTCGTACTTATCCATAATGGGAGTATAGAATCACAACACCATTCTATGTGATCAAAGGGTTATAAAAAGAGAATTGTAAGTAGCGTTGGAACTTGGTTATTTATGGTTATATTTGTCAGTTGCTGTGTTACTTTATCCATTAATCATGGAATCATTGAGCAGAGAGTGTGTGTTGGTTGCTGTTGGATCTTTAAAAACGGCGTTTCGGTTGGGGGTAATAAACAAGCTTTCCATCATTCACTACCCTTAGCCTCCAACATCTTCACAGACTCCTTTGTCTCTGGGTCCCATCAAGACCAAATTAATTTTAATCAAATTATTTGTTTAAATTTAAGTGGTAATTGTCAAAAGGAGAACACACAAGAATTTAAATATTATTATTTGTTATTATTCTTTTTTTAAGTATTTCGTCCACAGTGTGAAAACTCATCTCACTAGATACTCTCACAAATATTTCAGAGATTAGTCTTTGCTATCCAGTGAGCTTGTGACAAGATAAATTTTTTCTTAAAATATTTAATTTGTTTCTACGGGTAATTTCTCAGAACACTCACTCTTACGACTAACAACCTAACAACATCTTTGACTATGAGCTGTTTAAATAGGTTGTTTCCTATGAATTTTCGGGTCCTATAATACTAAAAATGTCTTAGAATGGCCCCACTATATAATTTACTCTCTCATATAGGATAGTAATTTGAGAGACTCTCCCGTAACATTACATTTTGGAAAGTTTTGGAACTTTTTCTACGTGGCATAATTATAATGGTTAAGTAAGCCAAGTCACTTAAATGAATAGCAAACTTTTAAAAATTGTAAAATAGTCCTAGGTGTTAGGTAAATTCTTGGATGGACCACTTATACAAGTAATGTATTATACACCCTATCACACAAGATTAAAGTTTCTAAATTTTTTATTTAAATAATTATTTTATAAAAAAAAATTACCCAAAAACACATGTTCCAATGTACTGACACAACAACTATTAACGTTTGGAACGGGCCGTTCTGAAATAAGAACGGCCCGTTCCAGATGAAATAATAACACATGAAGAATGGATCAGAACGGGCAATTCCGGATGAAAAAATAACACATGACGAATGAATCAGAACGGCCCGTTCTGGTTTAACTAGTCATGTGTTATTTTTGAACCTGGAACGGGTCGTTCCAGATTCAAAAAAATACATGACCAGTTAAACTAGAACGGGTCGTTCTGATTTCGGAATGGGCCGTTCTGGCCAGATAGGTCAACGTATGGAACAATAAACGTGAACACACATAAATGGGTCATCCAATGCAAGGCTCATTGTTTCACACACAAGAATACATGGAATGGTACATGGCCAATTCCATCTATTTTTTATCTATGTTACGACTATTATCACAAATTAACATAAATCCTAAACCCTAAACCCTAAACACATTTTACTGTGTATTTCTTAATTGATGAAGCATTGACAAGTAGATACATCTAGATAAGTAGATACTTCTTGACCATCTTTCTCATATATTTGGTAGTATAGGAGTTTATATTGTGTTTGGTCTTGTATTATGAGCCTTAGTATAAGACTTTTTGGGTTTTAAGTTTATTGGTGATAAGTGTCTAATTAAGCTTGATTTAACAACCATTTGAGACACTTATCTAGCACATTTTGTGTACATATCAACATTATTTTGATCTATATATGCTTAGAATCAAAGAGGTATTTTGATTGTGCAAGTACATGGAATGATGAAGCTTTTGATCCATTTTGGTGTGCATTTTGTAGGTTTTGGAACCTGGAGAAGACTGGCTCAGCCATTCTAAAGCGCCCAGCGGATTAGCTTGTGCTGGAGAAGGAGTGCTCTCTGCCTCAAATCCGCTCAGCCACTCAAATCCGCTCAGCGGATTTCATCCAGGAACAAGGGGTGCTCTCTGCCTCTAAAGCGCTCAGCGGATCTAAGGCGCTCAGCCATTGAGATTTCTTCAGGGTGAAGAATTCCCAATCCGCTCAGCCGTTCCAAGGCGCTGAGCGGATTTATCTTTTTAGTGTTACCCTGTTTTCATATATATTAAAAGGAGGAGAGAGAAAAGGGGGAAGGAGGCTGCACGAAAGAAAAGAAACAGAGGGGGGAGAGAAACAGAGTGCTCTGGAGCTCGTGGGAACGCGAATCTTCAAGGGATCTTCTTCTTCTTCTACCTCTCAACCTGGGTTTTGGTGATTTCTTGTAATATGGAGAGCTAATCTCCAGGGTTGGGATAGATGTAATCATCAAACTCCTATGTATTCTCTTTGATTCATATATATATATCATCCATTACTTGATGTTAGTGATTTCTTCCTGTTCTTAATGCTTTGATAAACTGATCACTTATTCATGCTTTTGGGGTTTGGGATTCGGTCGGAAGACGTTTTGCAAGCCTAGACTTGGAACGAATCACCTATTAGTTTTGAGATCCAGGAATGGTCTTGAGATTAATAGTTATTTCAAGTTCTAGTTCTTAACGCGGGATGTTTAACTAAATGAAGTGAGGGATCATTCATTAAGTTAGATATCTTAGAATTTCTTATGCCAAGGGATTGGGTTGGAATGAATTTAGTGAACTTAATGACAATGGGTAATGGAACTTTTGAAAAGAATCAATAGGAATGCATAGGAGGGAGATTGATGAAGTCAAATCCCAACTGTTTCTTATATCTGTTTTTCTTCAAATCAACTTACCTTGTGGTTTCCTTTTAAATTTGGAAAATCATCCATAAAAACCTGAACATGTGCAATTATTCCAGTTTTCACATTATAAGTATCCATTAATATCATAGAAATCTGAGTTATCTCACAAGTCCCTGAGGTTCGACAACCTTTTATTTATACTACAGAGACTTGGGTGCGCTTGCCTATTAAAAATCCGAACAAGTTTCTTGGCGCCGTTGCCGGGGACTTGTGTCAAGATAGTTGTGATTTCTATTGTATTAGTTGGATCTTATTGTATATATTTCTTAGCTTTTATTGTGTGAATATATTCTTTACCTGTTGTTCTAACTTTTCTGTTTAAGTTAGTCTTTGTATGCGAGGAAAGATTCCTGCTGAGCAGTTGCTATTTGATCCAGAAATTGAGAAAACAGCCAGGAAAAATAATAGTAGAAGAAGGCGACAAAGGAAGCTTGAACAGGAGAGACAGGAACAGGAGGGTACTTCCACTTCAGTTGCAGCTCAACACTCTATTTCTGAATCAATGGCTGAGGAAGGACAGGGTGGTGGTGACAGACCTCATCATCAACCAAGGAGACTCTTAGGAGAATACAATCATCAGTTGGGACCTAGGCATTTCTCCAGTATAGCTAGACCAACCAAGGGAGTGGAGATGAAGCCAGCATTATTATCTCTCATCACTGCCAATCAATTTGCAGGAATGGACCATGAAGATCCCTACACACATCTGTCTACTTTCTATGAGCTTATTGGTACTATGGGTGTACCTGGAGAAGATGAAGAAGCAGTTTATTTGCGATTGTTTCCTTTCTCTTTGACAGGTAAAGCCAAGACATGGTTGCAGGCCCATCCGAATCAGAGCTTAACCAGATGGGAGGATGTAGAAAGGAAGTTTTTTGCAAGATTCTTCCCTCCTTCCAGATATATAAGTGCCAAATCAGCAATTGCAACATTCTCTCAAGGTGCTGATGAGCCTTTGTGTGAAGCTTGGGAGAGATATAAATCCTTGCTGAGGAAATGCCCGAATCATGGGTTTGATGATGTGGCACAACTTAATATGTTCTGTAATGGGTTAAGACCACAGACAAAGATGTTATTGGATGCTTCTGCAGGTGGTTCAATGATGATGAAGGATTCTGAGGAAGCAATTACCATTATTGATGCTTTAGCAGCCAGTGACTACCAAGCTCATCATGATAGGAGCCAGCCTTCAAAAAGGGGAATTCTGGAATTGGATACCCAAAATGCAATCCTGGCCCAGAATAAGCTTCTTTCTCAGCAAATGGAAGAGATAAAGAAGCAGATGTCCAAACTGCAAGTAGGGTCATCTTCACGCTCTCAGCAGGTAATGAGATGTGATTTTTGTGCAGGTGATCATCCAAATGGGCATTGCTCTGTCTCTGAATCAGAACAGGAGGAGGAAGTTAATTACATGAGCAATCCAGGAAGGCAAGGGAATTTCTCTGGTAATTATAATCAGAATCAAGGCTGGAGGAGTAATCAGAATCAGTATTCTGGGTGGAAACAAGAAGCAGGGCCTTCACAAAGGCAGCCCCCACAAAAGCCATATCAAAATCAGTCTTCTTATCAGCCTGATAGGTTGTCAAAAATGGAGGAGGCTCTTACACAATTTATGCAGGTTTCCACAACTAATCAGAAGAACACTGAAGTGTCTATCAGAAATCTGGAGGTTCAAGTAGGGCAGCTAGCCAAGCAGTTGGCAGATCAACAAAATAAAAATTTTTCCGCCAATACACAGGTCAATCCGAAGGAGCAGTGTCAGTCAATTACAACAAGGAGAGGCACTGTGATAGGTAAGGGGATTGGTGACAGTTTGAGAGACAGTAGTGTTGGGGAAGAAGAGAAAAAGAGTGTAGTTGAGTTAGAAAGTGAGAAAGAGGTGGAGTTGAATAAAGAGGAAGAAAAAAAAGAAAATAATAAAAAAAAGAGTGAAAAAAATGAGAGGAGAGATGGAGATGTGAGGGAGGAGAGAAAGAAGAAAGGGAAAGAAGTCATTAGGCCTCCTCCAGTGAAGAATCTACCTTACCCACATGCTCCGTCAAAGAAAGACAAGGAACGCCAGTTTGCAAGGTTCCTTGATATAATCAAGAGGTTACAGATCAACATACCTTTTGCAGAGGCCTTGGAATAGATGCCATCTTATGCAAGATTTATGAAAGATCTTTTGACAAAGAAGAGAAAGTTGAGTGAAGATGGAACAGTGGAGTTAGAGGCAGGTTGCAGTGCTATAATTCAGAAGTCACTTCCACAAAAGTCTAGAGATCCAGGGAGTTTTACTCTGCCAGTCACTATTGGAAATGTTTCTGTGGGGAAGGCATTGTTGGACTTAGGAGCTAGTATCAATCTGATGCCTTTGTCAATGCTACAGAGGATAGGTGAGGTGGAGGTGAGACCTACTAGAATGACTCTGCAGTTGGCTGACAGGTCCATCAAGTATCCTCATGGTGTTGTTGAAGACCTCTTAGTAAAAGTTGATAAGTTTTGGTTCCCAGTAGATTTTGTTGTCATGGATATGGAGGAAGATTCTGAGGTTCCTCTTATTTTGGGACGACCATTCATGAAGACAGCCAAAGTTATTATTGATGTTGATGATGGGAAACTCAAGGTTAGAGTTCAGGATGATGAAGTGAACTTTGATGTCTTTGAGGCCATGAAGCATCCAAGTGATAAGGCAGGTTGTTTCAGAGTGGATGTGATTGATGAGCTGTGTTTGTTAGCTCAAAGAAATTTCTCAGTAGCTACACCATTGGAGAAGGCATTGATGAGTGTGGTCAGTGAAATTAATGATGAAGAAGAAAGAGAAATTCAGAAATGTCTGGAGGAGTTAGACAAAGCCAAGGAGGTTTCTACTAATCCTGCAAGTGTACAAGAGTTAAACAAAGGGGACAAGTCTCAACCTCAGCAGCTAGAATTGAAGCAATTGCCAAGCCATCTCAAATATGTGTTTTTAGAGGCAAATGGTGGAAAACCAGTTATAATTAGCAATTCTTTATCTTCGGAGGAGGAAAGGAAGTTAGTTGAGGTTTTAAAAGCGAATGAAGGGGCTATTGGATGGACATTGTCTGATCTTAAAGGTATTAGTCCTTCATACTGCATGCACAGAATCTTGATGGAACAGGATTATAGACCTGTAGCACAACCTCAAAGGCGCCTCAATCCAACAATGAAGGAGGTTGTCAGAAAGGAAGTGATTAAGTTACTTGAAGCTGGAATGATTTACCCTATTTCTGACAGTGCATGGGTTAGTCCTGTTCAGGTGGTACCTAAGAAGGGAGGCATGACGGTGGTGATGAATGACAGGAACGAATTAATTCCTACAAGGACAGTCACTGGTTGGCGGATGTGTATTGATTATCGGAAGCTGAACCAGGCCACAAGGAAGGATCACTTTCCATTGCCCTTCATGGACCAGATGCTAGAGAGGTTGGCGGGTCAGGCTTTCTATTGCTTCTTGGACGGTTATTCTGGGTATAATCAGATAGCAGTTGACCCGAAGGACTAGGAAAAGACAGCATTCACATGTCCTTTTGGCGTTTTTGCATATAGAAAGATGCCATTTGGATTATGTAACGCACCAGCCACGTTTCAGAGGTGCATGTTGGCCATATTCTCTGATCTTGTTGAAAAATGTATTGAGATTTTCATGGATGATTTCTCAGTGTTTGGATCATCATTTGATTCATGTTTGGAGAATCTCAACATGGTACTGAGGAGGTGCGTAGAAACAAATCTGGTTCTTAATTGGGAGAAGTGTCATTTTATGGTGACTGAAGGAATAGTGCTTGGCCACAAAGTTTCTGAGAAAGGTATTGAGGTGGATCCAGCTAAGGTTGAGGTCATTTCTAAGCTTCCTCCACCATCAAATGTGAAAGGAATTAGAAGTTTTCTTGGACATGCTGGATTTTATAGGCGGTTCATCAAAGATTTCTCAAAGATCGCTAAACCGCTCAGCAATCTCCTTGTGAAGGATGTTAAGTTTAAATTTGATGATAATTGCTTGTCTGCCTTTTCACTCTTAAAGCAAAAGTTGTGTTCAGCACCCATAATTACTAGCCCAGATTGGAATTTTGATTTTGAGTTAATGTGTGATGCTAGTGATTATGCAGTGGGTGCTGTGCTGGGTCAAAGAAAAAACAAAATTTTTCATGTCATACACTATGCAAGTAAAGTTTTAAATGAGACTCAAATGAATTATGCAACCACAGAGAAAGAGTTACTTGCAATAGTATATGCACTTGAGAAATTTCGTTCTTATTTGATTGGTTCAAAAATTACTATATTCACTGACCATGCAGCTATTAAGTATTTGCTAACTAAATCTGATTCCAAGCCCAGGTTGATAAGATGGATTTTGTTGTTACAGGAATTTGATTTAGAGATAAAGGATAAGAAAGGCTGTGAGAATCACATCGCAGATCACCTATCAAGATTAGAAAATGAAGAGGTGACCATACTAGAGAGTGCTATCCATGAAGAATTTCCAGATGAAAAGTTATTCTCTGTGCAGGAAAGACCTTGGTTTGCTGATATGGCAAATTTTAAAGCAGCCGGGGTCATTCCAGAAGATCTTAATTGGCAACAGAGAAAGAAATTCTTCAAGGATTCCACTTACTATGTATGGGATGATCCTTATTTATTTAAGATTGGTGCTGATGGTTTGTTGAGAAGATGTGTTTCAGGTGCAGAGATCAGGGATATTTTGTGGCACTGCCACAATTCACCTTATGGAGGTCATTACAATGGAGATCGCACAGCAGCAAAGATTCTTCAGTCTGGATTTTACTGGCCTTCTATCTTTAAGGATTCTCATGAACACTGCAAGAATTGTGATAAGTGTCAGAGAACTGGAGGAATTTCCAAGAGACATGAATTACCATTGCAGAATATCCTTGAAGTTGAGGTTTTTGACTGCTGGGGAATTGACTTTGTAGGACCCCTTCCATCATCTTATTCCAATGAGTACATTCTGGTTGCTGTGGATTATGTTTCCAAGTGGGTGGAAGCTGTAGCGACTCAGAAAGCTGATGCACGAACGGTGATCAAGTTTTTGAAAAAGAACATCTTTACCAGATTTGGAACACCGAGAGTGCTCATAAGTGATGGTGGTTCTCATTTCTGCAACACACAGTTGAAGAAGTTGTTAGAGCACTATGGTGTGAGGCACAAAGTAGCTACACCTTACCATCCTCAGACAAATGGACAGGCAAAGGTTTCCAATAGGGAGTTAAAGAGGATCTTAGAAAAAACTGTAGCCAGCTCAAGGAAGGATTGGGCTGTGAAATTGGATGATACATTGTGGGCCTACAGGACAGCATACAAGACTCCAATTGGACTATCTCCATTCCAGCTTGTGTATGGGAAGGCCTGCCATCTACCAGTTGAGTTGGAACATAAGGCCTATTGGGCCTTGAAAACTTTGAATTTTGATTTGAAGGCCTCAGGTGAAAAAAGGAAGCTCCAGCTACATGAGCTTGAAGAAATGAGGTTACAAGCATATGAATCTTCCCGGATTTATAAGAACAAAGTCAAGTCTTACCATGACAGGAAGATTGTCCAGAGAAATTTCCAACCAGGCCAACAGGTGTTATTGTTCAATTCCAGGTTGAGATTATTCCCTGGAAAGCTCAAATCCAAATGGTCAGGCCCCTTTGTGATCAAATCAGTCAAACCATATGGGGCAGTGGAGTTGGAAGAGCCAAATTCTGGAAGGTCTTGGATGGTGAATGGTCAGAGAATTAAGCCATACTTGGGTGGTGAGGTTGAGAAACTCATCACAGTTGCTCATTTAAATGATCCATGACTTGAAGGAGTGTCAAGCTAATGACAATAAAGAAGCGCTTTCTGGGAGGCAACCCAGTGAATATGTTTTGATTTTGGCTTTGATTATTCACTTTTTGCATGTTGATTTGATTTTATGTTAGTACTTAGGAGTAAGTAGGATTTAAAACTTAGTAACTTGCTTGTATGCTTGTTTGATATCATACATTCTCCCTTGATGTTTGATGTTTGTTTGCTACAAAATTATGTAGAAGAAGAATTTTAGGAATCCTGGATCAACACTTAGTTAAATTTAGAAACCAGAATTTCTGATCCAGGACTCAGTGGCTCAGCCACTCAGAGGCGCTCAGCCCCTTATATCAGTAAGTAAACCAGATGAGTCCCTGGAGGACAGGCGCTCAGCGCCTTGGAGTGGCTCAACGCCTTAGATTTGAATTGGCCTCTGGAGGTAAAGCGCTCAGCGCTTGGAAGGCGCTCAGCGCCTGGAAATGAGAAAAAAAAACCTGGAGCTCTCTGGAGCCAAATGGCTCAGCGGATTTTAGGCGCTCAGCGCCTTGGGGAAGATGAGCTCTCTGGAGCTAAACAGCTCAGCGCTTCCCAAGCGCTGAGCGGATGAGTGTCGGGCATGGGCCTTACTTAAAAGGTATTAAAACATAAAACCCAATGGCCCAAGGAGTAAGAACTGCCTATTCCCATTCTTCCACTTCTACATCCCACTACTTGTAACTGCTCTTGGCACGCGTTCTTATTATTCCCCTTCACGCATTTGCTCTCTAATTTTTTCGATTTTGTGGTTGATTTTCCTGTGTACAACGAGACTACTCTGGTTCAAGGTATGTCCACTCTCACCCCTCTATGGGCAATAGCCCTCAGCTTTGATAGGTTTAGGGTTTGATTCTTGTTCTGCTCTCACCATTTTGGGGTTAAATTTTGTTATCCCAGTGGTCTCGTTCAACAATACATGTTTGGGGTTAAAGTTTGTGTTAGGGTTCACATCCTGTGTATAGTTGTGTGGCTGTTTGATAATTGTACAATGCATGCTCTAGGATTTCAAATTCTGCTGCTTTTCCTTGATTGTCTTTCAAAAATTTGAAGTTGAGAAAAGTTTTCATGAACTAGGGTTCTCAAGCAACCCAGAAAATTCCAGATTTTTTCAAATACAGAGAACCCTAATTTTTCAAACCTGGAGTAAGGCGCTCAGCGCTTTTGAGGCGCTGAGCGGATTAGGGGCAGAAACCCAGTGCTCAAGGCGCTCAGCGCTTTCAAAGCGCTGAGCAGAAAGAGGTCAGAAACACATCCTTTTCAAAGGCGCTCAGCGATTTTGAGGCGCTGAGCGGATGGACAACAGAGAGTCATAGTTCCTTGTGTTAAATGAATTATTTAACTTTTACCTAACACTTGTGGTTTGCCATTGTTTTTAAATGAATTGCAGATGGGAAAATCGAGACCCACTCATGAGATCCCAGCTAGTAAGAAGAGGAAGGAGGCTGCTTCTTCAAATCCTCCTCCACATGAGTCTGAAACTGAGGAACCTACTCAGTCAACTGTGGCTTCAATCCGTCTGGATAGAAGCAGATTCATGACCAAAACTAAGCAGCAGCGATATACTGAGTTGGAGCCCCGCCAAATAGTTGCTGAAAGACGGGTGGAGTTGGAAGCTGGAGAATATATGGAATTTCAAAGAGAACTGACTCACAGGAAATGGAATAAACTGGCTACTCCTGAGAAGAAATATAATGAAGAGATTATCAAGGAGTTTTATGCCAATGCTCTCCCACTTCAGAGGACTGATAAGAACAGAACTAGCTGGGTTAGAGGAGCCGTGGTCAGTTATTCTAGAGATGCCATTCAGCAATATTTGAGCACTCGTGATGTTATGGGAGGTGATGGTTTGGATGAATATGGCCGGTTGAAGAAGGCCCGAGCTTTTAATGCTGATAAAATGGCCAAAGTGTTGTGTCTACCGGGCTGTACATATACAGTGGGAATCACAGGTAACCCTGTTTCATTCTTATGGAAGAACCTGACTACCATTGCACGTATCTGGCAAAATTTTTTATACTGCAATGTGTACTGCATCACCCACATATCTGATTTGAACATGCCCAGAGCCACACTTCTTTACTCCATTTTGCAAAAGACTGAGATAGATATAGCCACTGTTATTTCAGATGAAATACATAAGATTGTGCTATCCTCTTCTTCTTCAACAGGTGTTTCTAAACCTTTGGGTTTTCCAGGTTTAATTATTGGTTTATGTTTAGTTAATGGTTCTCGTCTGCCTGGTAATTTAAATAAATCTCTTAGACCTCCCATCAATGCTGCATATATTAAAATTCATTGTAAAAGTGAGCCGCACGGTGATGCCTCTCAACCTAGGCCTCCAAGGCAATGGCAAGGATCTTCTTCCTCCCAATTACCTGGCCAAGAGTTCATGGTTGCCCATTTTCACCATATAGAGCAGCAAAATTTGGCTAATCATCTGGCGTTGATGTCTCTCAACACAAGCATGTATCATGCTCATCAACAACAGTTTCATGGAGGACCTCCCTTTCAGTGGCCATCTCCAGAGACTTTCCAGCAACAATTCTATTGGCCTGGGGACAGTCCTAACTTTGAAGGAGGAGAGGAGGAGCAGCATGAAGGAGAAGGTGGAGCTGAGGATGATGAAGGAGAAGGTGGAGTTGAAAGAGAAGAAGAAGGGGAAGACCATGATGAGGAGGACACTTGAGGGTTCTTTAGCACTTTAATTTGTTATTTTGCAATAGCTTTAGTAGTTGTTCATTTACTTTCAGTACTTTAAGTTGCAGTTATTTTGGGTACAGTAGTTGCTTAGACTTTAATTTCTTGTCTTTGGTTTAATTACTCTTTTGTGGTTCTTCAGTTGGTTGGTAAGTACTTTTTGGGACAACAGTATAAGTATGGTTGCTTTGTTTTACCTTAATTGCACGTTTCAATTACTTAAGCTCATACTTGTCTATTAATATATATATATAAAAAAAAAAAACAAAAAAAAAAAAACACACACACACACAAAATTCTTTTTGGGAACTTAACTGAAAAATTTTTCTGGATGAAGCAATTTCATGATTCAAGCTTTCAATGAGCAGTGTTTTCTGATCTGGAAATTTACATTGTTGCACAAGTGGTTGTACATGGTTGATTTTAATTGTGTGCCTCAAGTTTGTTCAAGTGAAGTTGAAACGAGTCTTAAGTTGTTGATGTCTAGGGCACTTAACCAAGCCGTGTGAGTGAGTGAGCCAAACAGTTGAAATCTAATCTCTGAGAGTCATCACTGGTTCATGCGGTCAGTTTTGTTTGAGTCTCCCATGAGTTGTAGTTAAGCTAGCCTGGAATGCATTAAGGCAATTGTTTTACTTAGCCAGGAACCAAATAGTCAACCCTTGAATTATATTTGATCTTTAATCAGCAAATGTGAGCCTAAACAGAACCCCTAAGCTTAAGAAGAAAAACCATGATTGTCCCTAGCCTTTTTGGTAAGAGACATTCTCATGAAACAAGTGGGATTTGAACCAAGTTGGGGGTAGCTTGCATGAAGAAATCATTGGTTGGAGCTGAGTTGTACAGGCAAAGTTTGTTTCTTGGGTGAATCAATTACTTGATGTTAAAAAAAAAAAAAAAAAAAAAAAAAAAAAAAAAAAAGAGATAAAAATTTCAAGAGTTAATTTTATGCTCAAAGTTCCTTGTTACCAGTTCATCAAATTGTAAATAGTCTAAAAGGGAAGGAACTAACAAACTTAATCAAAAGAGGGATGAAACAAAAAAAAAGAGTCAAGAGAGTTTAAACTAGTGCAGGAATTTGGAATTAACCCATATGAGTGAGAATGTCTCTTGTCAAACAGGCCTTCAGATTCCCAAAGAAAAACCAAATCTCTGATAGCCAGGCCACACTACAACCCTCTTAAGTCCTTAGTGATCCATGTGTAGTCTTAACAATAGATTTGTGGGAGACGAATAACAAAACAGACTTAGCATGTTTTAGTGCATAAAATGAGAGAAACACTCACCCTTCACAATATATCATTGAGAGATACACTTTGGTGAGGAATTTTAGTGCTCTTGACTGAAAACAATGGAAGATGAGTGAATATTGCCCTTGAGTGTGCTTGAGGTTTATAATTTTTGTTATCATGTGGGCACCATTTGTTGTAGCATGTACTCACTGGATTTGTAAACAAGTTTTCATTGGACTCTTTGAAATCATGTAAGTGCATTAAAATATATTTTTTGGGTGAAACTTTTAGTGATTCACCGGATAGAGATAAGTTAGTCATATTATACTCTCAATTAAGACCTTTTGTTTGAGGACAAACAAATTTCCAAGTTGGGGGTAGCTTGATAAGTGTCTAATTAAGCTTGATTTAACAACCATTTGAGACACTTATCTAGCACATTTTGTGTACATATCAACATTATTTTGATCTATATATGCTTAGAATCAAAGAGGTATTTTGATTGTGCAAGTACATGGAATGATGAAGCTTTTGATCCATTTTGGTGTGCATTTTGTAGGTTTTGGAACCTGGAGAAGACTGGCTCAGCCATTCTAAAGCGCCCAGCGGATTAGCTTGTGCTGGAGAAGGAGTGCTCTCTGCCTCAAATCCGCTCAGCCACTCAAATCCGCTCAGCGGATTTCATCCAGGAACAAGGGGTGCTCTCTGCCTCTAAAGCGCTCAGCGGATCTAAGGCGCTCAGCCATTGAGATTTCTTCAGGGTGAAGAATTCCCAATCCGCTCAGCCGTTCCAAGGCGCTGAGCGGATTTATCTTTTTAGTGTTACCCTGTTTTCATATATATTAAAAGGAGGAGAGAGAAAAGGGGGAAGGAGGCTGCACGAAAGAAAAGAAACAGAGGGGGGAGAGAAACAGAGTGCTCTGGAGCTCGTGGGAACGCGAATCTTCAAGGGATCTTCTTCTTCTTCTACCTCTCAACCTGGGTTTTGGTGATTTCTTGTAATATGGAGAGCTAATCTCCAGGGTTGGGATAGATGTAATCATCAAACTCCTATGTATTCTCTTTGATTCATATATATATATCATCCATTACTTGATGTTAGTGATTTCTTCCTGTTCTTAATGCTTTGATAAACTGATCACTTATCCATGCTTTTGGGGTTTGGGATTCGGTCGGAAGACGTTTTGCAAGCCTAGACTTGGAACGAATCACCTATTAGTTTTGAGATCCAGGAATGGTCTTGAGATTAATAGTTATTTCAAGTTCTAGTTCTTAACGCGGGATGTTTAACTAAATGAAGTGAGGGATCATTCATTAAGTTAGATATCTTAGAATTTCTTATGCCAAGGGATTGGGTTGGAATGAATTTAGTGAACTTAATGACAATGGGTAATGGAACTTTTGAAAAGAATCAATAGGAATGCATAGGAGGGAGATTGATGAAGTCAAATCCCAACTGTTTCTTATATCTGTTTTTCTTCAAATCAACTTACCTTGTGGTTTCCTTTTAAATTTGGAAAATCATCCATAAAAACCTGAACATGTGCAATTATTCCAGTTTTCACATTATAAGTATCCATTAATATCATAGAAATCTGAGTTATCTCACAAGTCCCTGAGGTTCGACAACCTTTTATTTATACTACAGAGACTTGGGTGCGCTTGCCTATTAAAAATCCGAACAATTGGGCCTAGTTTTGGGCTTCATGGGCTTTTGATTGCTTCAGAGCTTAGCGAGCCCAATGGATTTGGAGGGCCTAGGGTTCTCTTTACTTGGGCTTTACATGGATGACCACCTTTCTCATAAATTTAGTAGTATAGGAGTTTATATTGTTTGGTCTTGTATTATGGGCCTTAGTATAAGACTTTTTGGGTTTTAAGCTTATTGGGCCTAATTTTGGGCTTCATGGGCCTTTGGGCTTTTGATTGCTTCAGAGCTTAGTGAGCCCAATAGGTTTGGTGGGCCTAGAGTTCTCTTTACTTGGGCATTACATGGATGACCACCTTTCTCATATATTTGGTAGTATAGGAGTTTATATTGTTTGATCTTGTATTATGGGCCTTAGTACAAGACTTTTTGGGTTTTAAGCTTATTGGGCCTAATTTTGGGCTTCATGGGCCTTTGGCTTTTGATTGCTTCAGAGCTTAGTGAGTCCAATGGGTTTGGTGGGCCTAGAGTTCTCTTTACTTGGGCATTACATGGATGACCACCTTTCTCATATATTTGGTAGTATAGGAGTTTATATTGTTTAGTCTTGTATTATGGGCTTTAGTATAAGACTTTTTGGGTTTTAAGTTTATTGGGCCTAATTTTGGGCTTCATGGGCCTTTGGGCTTTTGATTGCTTCAGAGCTTAGTGAGCCCAATAGGTTTGGTGGGCCTAGGGTTCTCTTTACTTGGACTTTACATGGATGACCACCTTTCTCATATATTTGGTAGTATAAGAGTTTATATTGTTTGGTCTTGTATTATGAGCCTTAGTATAAGACTTTTTGGGTTTTAAGCTTATTAGGCCTAGTTTTGGGCTTCATTCATAGGATGTTTGATGTCATTGAGGAAAATGTCGAGATGTAAGTATAAGACTTTTTGGGTTTTAAGCTTATTGGGCCTAACTTTGGGCTTCATGGGCCTTTGGACTTTTGATTGCTTCAAAGCTTACTGAGCCAATGAGTTTGGTGGGCCTAGGGTTCTCTTTACTTAGACTTTACATGGATGACCACCTTTCTCATATATTTGGTAGTATAGGAGTTTATATTGTTTGGTCTTGTATTATGGGCCTTAGTATAAGACTTTTTGGATTTTAAGCTTATTGGGCCTAATTTTGGGCTTCATGGGCCTTTGTGCTTTTGATTGCTTTAGAGCTTAGTGAACCCAATGGGTTTGGTGGGCCTAGGGTTCTCTTTACTTGGGCTTTACATGGATGACCACCTTTCTCATATATTTGGTAGTATAGGAGTTTATATTGTTTGGCCTTGTATTATGGGCCTTAGTATAAGACTTATTGGATTTTAAGCTTATTGGGCCTAATTTTGGGCTGCATGGGCCTTTGTGCTTTTGATTGCTTTAGAGCTTAGTGAGCCCAATAGGTTTGATAGGCCTAGGGTTCTCTTTACTTAGACTTTACATGGATGATCACCTTTCTCATATATTTGGTAGTATAGGAGTTTATATTGTTTAGTCTTGTATTATGGGCCTTAGTATAAGACTTTTTGGGTTTTAAGCTTATTAGGCCTAGTTTTAGACTTCATTCATAGGATGCTTCATGTCATTGAGAAAAATGTCGAGATGTAAGTATAAGACTTTTTGGATTTTAAGCTTATTGGGTCTAACTTTGGGCTTCATGGGCCTTTGGGCTTTTGATTGCTTCAGAGCTTAGTGAGTCCAATGGGTTTGGTGGGTGTAACGACCCGGCAGGCCACTACACTCACAATCACAGCACACCGGAAACACTAGACAGAATAGAACGAGTATATAAATATAGGATCTAGAATATAAATATATACAAATGTCCTAATCCGACTAGAGTTAGGGCGTACAATACAAAAATTACATCAAAGCCACTATGCCAAGTGATTGAGACAAACAAAACATCAAAAGAACTTAGCTCCACCTGTCAGCTACAGATTCACCACTGCCCACCACCTATCCCTGCTCTGCTCCCATACATGTATGATCATCACAGTCCAACCACATGGAAAACAAAAAGGGTAAGCTAGCATAAAAAGAAACCACATAAAAGAAGATTTAAGTAACAAGAACAACTATAATTTATCAACACTTCATCAATATGTACCCCGTCAATCCTTACAATATAATTATCCATACTCATACAATGCGTCGTCACGCATATCAACTCGGAGATCTCCTACAACAACTCAGCCTTTCGGCCTACAACAACTCAGCCATTATGGCCTACAGCAACTCATCCAACAATCAACACAACTTTTCTACATTCAACACAATACAACTTTTAACAACACAATTAATTATAGATCAACATTATCAACAGTATTATCTACAAATCCTCACATCATATCCAACAATTTCAACTCACCTCATCATAAAACAACCTTCTACAGCATATAGTGAATTGTCATATTCGCGCCCGACGCACTCGTGGTTGCGCCCAGCGCGGCACAACCAGAGAGCACCAGGGACCAACACGCTCGACGCAATACATATTGCGCCCGTCGTGAGGAAAGGCAGAGACCTCACAGGATCTCACATGCCCGGCGTACGAACTCGCACCCAGCGCAGGGTAGGCAGAGACTTTCTCCAAGTCTCACGCTCGGCCCAATATATATTGCGCCTAGCGCCACCTCTAGCAGAGACTCCTATGGAGTCTCCACGCCCGGCAAGACAAAGCCAAGCCCGGCGCCACACCAGAACCTCAAAACTTGAGTCATACACTGATATCGCGCTCAGCGCGGTTCCACCACGCCCAGCGAGGGCCATCCAGAGACTCATGTCCTCAAGCCCGCCCGGCGCATTCACCATTGCGCCCAGCGTGCTTGCCTAAATGGAGTCTCTAATGGTCACGCGCCCGGCGCGAAGAACTACGCCCGACGTGATATCCAGCCGCAACCCTCAAACTTTCGAAAATCTCATCAAAACCTGCAAAATAACCAAGAAATCCCACATGCAATCGGCCCAAAGTACTGCATTTCCATCAAGCATCACGAAAAACCTCTCATTTCCAACATGCAACCATAGAATCAAGAAAACCCAAATTTTTTTGAAATGAAACCCCAAACTCCCTAAAAATCCATTTTTTTTTTGCAATCACCACCCAGAATCAACAACCATCAATCAGAAATTGAGTTTCAAGAACTTGTTTGCAACCAAAATCCACAAGAACTAGCTTCCCTTACCTCGGGCAAAGATTCTGAGCTTTGGGACACCGAAAAGAGAGGAAATGGAGAAGAAAGCGAGATGACTTCGGTTCAGCTAGCTCCACCTACTCTATGATCAGCACCTTCCACTACAAGTCCACCACAAGGAATCAGGAATTTGAAAGGAATGGGGAGAAAAGAGAGCAAGAGTAGAGAGTCAGGGTTCGGGGGGAAAAGTAAAGGAAGAATAAAAGGAAAGTGGGTCTTACAGTGGGCCTATGGTTCTCTTTACTTGGACTTTACATAGATGACCACTTTTCTCATATATTTGGTAGTATAGGAGTTTATATTGTTTGGTCTTGTATTATGGGCCTTAGTATAAGACTTTTTGGGTTTTAAGCTTATTGGGCCTAATTTTGGGCTTCATGGGCCTTTGGACTTTTGATTGCTTCAGAGCTTAGTGAACCCAATGGGTTTGGTGGGCCTAGGGTTCTCTTTACTTGGGCTTTACATGGATGACCACCTTTCTCATATATTTGATAGTATAAGAGTTTATATTGTTTGGTCTTGTATAATGAGTCTTAGTATAAAATTTTTTGGGTTTTAAGTTTATTAGGCCTAGTTTTGGGCTTCATTCATAGGATGTTTGATGTCATTGAGGAAAATGTCGAGATGTAAAACTAAAACTAACAAATTTTTTGCAATGATTTAAATGAGAAAAAATTATATTTATAGTAGAAAATTTTGTTTGGTGTTATTTTCTAATTAGAATTAGAAATTTATACATATAATTAATGTAAACCTCTAATTCTAATAGAAAAACATTATCAATTGAAAAACTATACTTAAATTTTAAATGTAATTTAGTAGAATGAAAAAAAAATATTATTTTGTTTAAAAAAAGTTTTTATAACAAATATGTAGTTAGAACGACCCGTTCCGATTTTAGAACGGCCCGTTCTGGTTTAATTGGTAATGTGTTATTTCTGAATCTGGAACGGGCTGTTCTGAACGTGAAGTCATGTGTTGTTTTTTCATCTGGAATGACCCGTTCTGATTTCAGAACAGGCCGTTCTGAACGTGAAAACGGAAGAGTGGAAGTTGCGTAAATAGATTTTTTTTGGGTAAATTATTTTTTTTTAAAATTATTTTAATAAAAAATTTGAAAACTTAGTGTGTATAATAAACTATTAGATTAGATGCATCTAATGGTAAAGATTCATGGTGCATGATGCACCTCTTGGACTTCACCTTGAAAAAAAGGGAGACTTAATAGCAAAATTTTATAACTTCAAATTTAACTTGACATGGCACACTTAAATGACATGTATATAAATTATTGGTCCACGTATAAAAGGTAGCAAAACCCTTCCAAAAACGAGGGTGCGGTAGAATTAGTTTAGTAATTTTTTATCGTATCACTTCGCTCCCCTTAATACATTCAATTATTTCTTTGTAATGAAAAATAAGTTTTTATTGCTTAGAATTATCTCTGTCTAATATTTTTTTTTTGGTGAAAATTAACCTTTGTATAATGTTCTCCATGAACTTGAGCTCCAAATTCTTTTGACATAACTATGTGGCATGCTAGAGCCGAGAAATGCCACTTCTTACCACATGATTATGGGCGTTTAACATGAATGCTAATAAAGTAGTACTTGAAAATGAGCCGTATCTTACTATTTTTTAATTTGGACAAAAATTGATGATTCGGCTTTATCTAGAACATCATGGCATGGTGCCCCATTACTTCAGAAATCTTTGGAAGCCAAACCCATACATGAGTTTTACTTGCGAGGACTCTATTTGGAGGTTTTGACAGACATATAAAGGATCGATGCATTGCATGGTGTGTTCGTCTAAAAAATATTTCAATATTTCATGTGATATAGATATATAGATTGAAGGGGTTAAAAAGGAGAAAAGATGCAACTACTGTAAATTGAAAGGCATTGGACTGAGAGCAACATAAATCGGAAGTCTAAAGTTTTGTCCAATAGGTTGTGGCCGACATGGTAGCACCGTGGTCATATTGTGATTGTCTCATTATCTTTTTGGTCAAAAAAACAACATGGTACATCTATCTATCTAGTAATAGTAAGAGTTTAAGTTAGGATTATTGGGAATTGAATGCGCATTAAATTATTGGCTATCAAATTCAAAATGTCAAACGTATTCCTGACGGCAGGCAGGGCATGTGAGTCACGTACCACCTGTCCAGTGCAGTGTCCACACCACACCCATCTCACTCAATCCTTGACCCTTATTATGTTTTTGGTTACATGGAGAAAAATATGCAAGAGAAAACCAACAACGTATTCTTCAATATATTAATTTTTATTGATTAAAAACTATAAAATTAAAAAAAAAACAATTAAATAGAATATGAGAGTCTCACACTTTGTATTTTTTAATATATTTTAACTAATTAGAGAATGTGTTTAAGAAAAGTGTATTGTTGTCATTTTAAATACGAAATAAGATGAAGGGAAATAAAAAAGATATATAAATACTAAAAAGAGAAATAAGTGAGTAAAAATAAGTAAGAGATTGAATTAAAATGAAAATTAGTATGTTTGATTTAAGAGAAATATGTGAAAAATAAAAGAGAAATAATATTATAAAATTATTTAGTTTGAATGAAACAGAAAAAATAGATTATAATATAAATAACTTTACTAGTTTATCCTTCTACGATTAGTTATGCGTGATGTTCCCGTAATATTTTTTGAATCAATTGAGTTTAGTCAACAATCAATTGAGAGAGAATTTTTAGTAGAAATTTATTCTAAGAATTGAATACAAATGTTTTTTTTAGTAAGACTTGAAATTTCCCATAATCATGTGATCTTTTGTTATTCAAACTAATAATCTATTAGTTTTTAACTCCAGAGTATGAGAAAAGCTAAAATCACGATTTGTATGTGTTCAAGACTTTAATAAATGTAAAAATAACTTAAAATACTTGAATTTTGAGAAGAAAAAATAGAATGGGAGATTTTACAAAATTAAAATAATAAAAAGTTCGAAGAAAATAGTTTATTTTGTGGAGCCAGCCCAGCAAATGGTACAATCTTGTAGTATAGATAAATCCGTTTGTTGAAAATAATATACCCCATGAACCACGTATTAAAGTTATCCACACTAGTCTCTTTTCGAGCTTATTTCTGAAATAATTTTGTTATCTAAGAGGTTTACTTTTCTTTATCAACTTATTTTCTGGGCAACAATTTTGGTTGAATTGTTTTTATCAGAATTTACAAGTATTTTAATGACGAGATGATGTTTTAACTATTCATATTAAAAGATATTTATAAACACACTCGGACTTTCAAATTATAGGAATTTAAGTTAAAAATAAGATTATGATAAAATGATATCTCATGTCTTATATATAGATGATTGATCTTATTTTTAGATTTTGAAATAATATTATATGATATCTTAAAGATGTATTATGATAATGTGTGGAGATATTATTATTCAATAGTAGAAATATTATTCATAATAAATGAAGATATTTCGTTAAGTGATATATTCATGTCAAAATATTCTAATAGTCATTGTGAGGTAATTACTTATAATTTCACTTTGTGATGATAAACTAGAAGTTCATTGTAAGCAAATAAAAGAAGATCAACTCGACCTAATCAAACTTAATTAATGGTACATAAACTTTTCTTTTTCTTTTCAAGGTTGTATTTTTCAATGTCAAAAATTCTCTGTGAAATTTTTTTTAGTTACCAAGTTGACAACTTTCAAAATAATAATAATAAGATTACTAAATAGTTTGAGACTTTGGAAAAAAAAATATAGGAGAAAAGGCTTACTTTTTTTAAAACATAAAAGGATTGAGTTTTAATGACAATTTTACTATAAACAAGTTGAAACTTCTTTTCTAACATCATTTGATAAATTTTCTTTAACAAAAATCACCATAAATAGGGTAAACCAGTGAACACAAGTAATGAAATACAGTTAAGAGTTGAGTAAAATTTTATCACTTTCCTCAAATTAAATTATAAGTTACAACTTAATATTTTTATTATTATTGGAATTATAATTTGAATTAAAGACCTCATGTATATTATTTTAACTTTCACCACTAGTTTGATTATAATATTAGTGACTCAATTATAACTTAATATAATTGTTTAATTTTAATACTCTAAATTAAATCTTTGTTGATCTCCTAACTAATATAAAATTACCTTGGTTAATAAAACTCTAATCCCCACCATTAGATCAAATCTAGCAATTCAATTACAACTTAATATACATACTTTAAGTTAACTCTTTGTTAATTTCCTATGCATACTAGTATTTGTATTTTAGAAAGTACTTTATGAAAGTGTTTTATTTTACATAATTTCAAAAAAGAAATTGTAACAATAAGTTTAACGTTTTGAAAAGTACTTTTTGAAAGTACTTAAAAAAATACAATTTCAAAAGTATGTAAAAAAAACAATTTCAAAAAATACTTTCCAAAATATTAATTTTATTATTTTAAAAAGTACTTTTTAAAATATCAAAATTAATATTCTAAGAAGTATATTTTGAAGTCCTAAATTTAATGTTAAGGTCTGAAAGTATGAAAGGGAAGGAAATATTAGAAGAAAAAAATGCACATATAACTGGACACCTTTAACATTGTAAAGAAAGTTACACGTGCTTACATCATCATCATCATGCACCAATTTTATGGCTTGGGTGTATATAAAAACTGAAATAGGGAGTGAAGAGAATAATGTGAAAATTGAAAGAATTAAAACTATATATTGGATAAGGTATAAAAAAAAAAAGGAAAACAAGATGATTCATGTGACAATCGAAAGGAATAGAGAAAAAAATGTGCGAAAAAGTGAAAAAAAAAAAAGTAATAAATTGAATATTGAATGTGTAAAATTATAAATTAAATAAAAAAAAGATTAATGATATTTTAGAATTTTTTGTAAAAAAAAAAAAAAGTGATATTTATATCATGAACCTTAAGTGTTAACCCAACTTAACTTTCACACTATTAGACATGGGTTCATCTTAATAAATAAAGAGTCGGGCCCATTATACTTGGGCTGGATATTTGAGTTGGGCTCATCATAACAAAAAAAACTCGAATTTATATTTTAGTATTTTCAGGCCAGTTGGCACGCATAAGAGGACACCATTACAAAAAGTTGATGAAAATCGAAAAAGAAAACAAGTTCACTGCAAATGAAGTATTAAATATGGTTTTAGTTGTTAAATTTGTTATTCATTTTTATTTTTAGCTTTTGAATAATAAAAAATTAGTTTAGGATTTAGAAAAAAAAATCAATAAAAGTTAAAAGACTAAAAACATATAATTAAAAAAAAAATCCAAGACTAGTGCTGAATTCATAAAATAAAGTTGAACATTCTAAAATTAGTATTTAATTTTTGTCATAATAAGGGTGGATCCTCGGTTTAAACAGAATCCAGTGAATAATATTTATAAAAAATAATAAAGGATAATGATCATACATAGCAGATAGCAGAAGTTATTAGTAATGATTGTTAACATAACTGTTAGAATTAGAAGGCACAACAGAAGTGGTTGTGTTTGCACATGTTTTTAGAAGACATTACAGCTTACAGGTGAGGTGGGGCAAGAGAAAAGCTTGAAGGCTTCAACGGCTTGGCTGCAACTGAAAGCAACCCAAGCTACAGCTAACGTATCCAAGGCAAATGTGAATGGGTTATGGGACCGTTGCCTTCGTTCCAATCCAATTCTCCCTTGTTGGGCCGCTAGTAGGCCCACCTTCACTGGAATAACACCGTTACATCCGCCCCTCCTAGCTGGCACTCTTTGCTCCTTCTCTATAACATTACCCCCTCTCTTCACTTCACTTCACACTTCACACTTCACACTTCACATCACATTCTCTCTTTCTTTTCTATTTTTGTTTTCTTCACACCAAAGAATTTGTCACTGTTAACCATGGCCATGGCCGAGGAACTTCAACAGACAAACATATCTCAAGACCAAGTGCTGCCAGTGGTCCCTCACGTGGCACCTGCTGACAAACCAGACACCAACGTTCTTGTCCCCGAGGACAAAAACACACAACACAAACAAGAAGAAAAAGAAGCCTCGCTGGAGAAGGAGAAGGAGAAGAAGAATGCTGCTGAAACCGAAACCGAAACCGAAACCGAAAACGAGGTTTCCAAACCGGACGAGGCCATTCCGGAATCCGGCTCGTTCAAGGAAGAAAGCACCATCGTCTCCGACCTACCGGAATCCGAGAAGAAGGCTCTGCAGGAACTCAAGCACCTCGTTCAAGAAGCGCTCAGCAAACACGATTTCTCCGCAGCGGAGAAAGAAGGTGAGAGCGTGACGGCGGTGGCGGAGGAGAGTGCCGAAGAGGTTTCGATTTGGGGAGTGCCTCTGGTTGCGGACGAGAGGAGCGACGTGATTCTGCTCAAGTTTCTGCGCGCGAGGGACTTCAAGGTGAAGGAGGCGATGGCGATGATAAAGAGCACGATTCGGTGGAGGAAGGAGTTCGGGATGGAGGAGCTTTTGTTGGAGGAGTTGGGTGACGACGATTTGGCCAAAGCGGTTTACATGCATGGCTTTGACAAGGAGGGGCACCCCGTGTGTTACAATGTGTATGGTGAGTTTCAGGACAAGGAGCTTTACAAGAAGACCTTCTCCGATGAGGAGAAGAGGGTTAGGTTTCTGAGGTGGAGGATTCAGTTCCTGGAGAAGAGTATCAGGAAGCTGGATTTTGCACCTGGTGGGATATGCACCATTGTTCAGCTCAATGATCTTAAGAATTCTCCTGGACCTGCTAAGTGGGAGCTTAGACAGGCTACCAAACAGGCCCTGCAATTGCTTCAGGATAATTATCCTGAGTTTGTAGCCAAACAGGTACTATACTATTACTATGCTAATGCCATCCTAAATTCAATCCATCTTTTAAATATGCGGTTGGAAGGGGAGGTTTGGTGAGGTTCTTGAGGAAGATTAGTAATTGGTCAAACAGATAGAAAATAAGAGACTACGTTAAAGATTATTAATCAGTAAGGATACTTAATTAATACCATAAGATGGGCCAAAGGATCCATAATCCTTAAGACAATAGAGCCTTGACATTGTGCTCCAAATTGCTTTTAATATATTGATTCAATCATAAATTATTTGTTTACCTTCAATTTCCAACACTAGTATTGGCAATTTCAATGTGTAATTGTCTATTGTAATTTCTTGATGTGAATTCTTTTTTTTGTTTTGTTGGTGTAGCTGTTTATCAATGTACCGTGGTGGTACTTGGCAGTGAACAGGATGATAAGCCCTTTTCTTACTCAGAGAACCAAAAGCAAGTTTGTCTTTGCTGGGCCTTCCAAATCGGCTGAGACTCTTTTGAGGTGAACACACGATACACTCAATTTTTTTTTTTTTTTTTTTTTTTTTTTGTAATGAGTTGCTTAATTTGTTCTATGGATATTTTAGATACATTGCTGCGGAGCAACTTCCGGTTAAATATGGTGGACTAAGCAAAGATGGGGAATTTGGAATTTCCGATGCTGTTACAGAAATTACAGTGAAGCCAGCAGCAAAACATACCGTGGAGTTTCCGGTTACTGAGGTGGGTTTCGTTTTCCTTTGTGTTTTTTTGTCGGAATTGACTGGTTTCAATTCAGGGGGAATCCAATGAATGCGACATTGGAATGCGGAATTTTCCTAGGATTCCTCTCTTCTCAAGAATTTAATATTACGTTGCTGCCTACTATTTCTCATGTTTCATGCGACAAATTAGGCAGACCCATGCCCCGAGATGAGACTTGTCTCGGGGGCAATACACCATAAATTAGTATGTAAGTAAGAAAAATAAAATAAAGATGGAAAGACTATACTCCAATTGGAAACATAATTGACCTAATTTATTTCAGTTCTAAATATAGCCAAGAGTCAAAATCCTTTTCCGCTGCTAATTCAGTTGATGTTTTCTATCATCTAGGCTATAGAAAACAATAACTCTGATGCTTACTAAGGTTGAATACATATTTTTTTAAAAAGATTAGAAGATTGAATTGAATATTTTAAAAATAGTGAGATCAAATTAAATATTTTAAATTATTTAATCTGATCATCTAATTTTTAAATGATGTTCAATATTGTTATTTCTTCAAATTTTATTAACATTATTAATGTCAATTGGACAAAAAGATAATATAAAATATTTTTAAAAAAATTAGAGGATCAAATTAAATCATTTAAAAATAATGGAACTTAATTGAATTTTAAAAATAAATAAAAGAATTAAAAATATATTTAAACTTAAATTAATAAGTGATCTTGAATACAAATAAGAAAAAGATTTTGTTTAACAAAATTGTATATTATTTTTTATTATTTATTTCTTTTCGTCATATTATTTATTATATTTATTAATGATGGTGAGAGATAGACACATTAAATTGTACAAATTGATATCTATATGTGTATCATTACTCTTTCAAATATTGTAGCTCATTAAAACCGGTGAGAAAGTTCATATTAAATAAGAGGATCCTGCATCCAACAATTTTGTTAAACTCAAAGAAGACAACGAAGAAGTCCTAGATAAAAAAAATTCAACAGTCTATCCTATCATTAATCTATAGCTAATGATTTTCATTTCATTTATTTATGGAGTTAAATAGTTAAGCACTTAAGCTCAAGCTCAACCCAATAAGTCAAGGGATTAAATTAGTAAATGAAAACCTTGTGTAGTTCAAGTGGTTAGATTAGTAATTGAATGCTACTCTAAAGCTATTCCATTGTTGAGCAGTTGCCTTGATAACCTTTTGTAATGCATTGAAATTTTGATCATGCAGAGTTGCCTACTCTCTTGGGAGCTCAGAGTAATAGGGTGGGATGTAAGCTATGGTGCAGAGTTTGTGCCAACTTCAGAGGGAAGCTATACTGTGATAATCCAGAAGGCTAGAAAGGTTGCTTCATCAGAAGAACCAGTGCTTTGCAGCAATTATAAAATTGGTGAACCTGGGAAAGTGGTTCTCACCATTGACAATCAAAGCTCTAAGAAGAAAAAACTCTTGTACCGTTTGAAGGTCAAGCCTTCCTCTTCTGAATGAGCAGTATCTACATTGATTCCTTCATTAAGTTCTTGCATTCATCACTTCTACCACCCAAGATGTTCAAAGCTTCTTCAAAGATGGACTTTGCTGCTCTTCATAAGAATGGGAAAGTTTTAATGTTGATCGTGATCATGTGTTTCAATCATATATACCTTTTTTTGCTGCGTTTCTTTAATTATTTATTATTGTTATTGTTATCATTGTTGGAGGGGATCTTTTGATTTTTGAATTCTTCATATTCATATATGGAGGACATAATTGCTCTATTTATTTATCTGTATAAATTTCATGTAAATTTTGGTGGGGCCTTTTTCTCTATATGCTTGTCTTTTTGTCTGTACCCAAGCTTAAAAATATGTTAATTTGATCTGTCATGATTCGTGTTCTCAGCACTTTATAGAAAATATCTATCATGGGTCTGGGCTTCTAGAATATGTCGCACTCTAGTGTAGACTTTAGATCAGCTTTGTTATTTGCCATCTTTAAGCCTTGGATTTTCTCTGCCGTTGTTGGATTTCAATCAGATGCACAAAGGTAACTTCCATAGTTAATGTGTGTCTTGGTTTACATTTTTTCACCAGAAAAAAAAAATAAACTCACTATTTCCAGGATACAAGCGATTCAAACAAATACGATTTTGAAATTTGAAGACTTAGGATTACTTTTAAGATCAACACAATTACACAAGTTTTATCTTTTAAGACATGGGTCCTGTCCATTGTGAACCGGTAGTTTCTTATTGTTAGTTATGTCAACACGAGAGATTTGAGAATATTATTGTTAGTTATGTCAACAACTTACTTAAAGTTTACTAACAAGAATGACATGGTTGATAAATTATATATATTCTTATTTCTTAAGCTCGTGAATAAAACATATTAATCAAAAGAGGTCAATTCATTAAGTTAGTCTTAGTATCTTAAAAGATTAATTCTTAATGTTCGATCGACAATATTTTGGTTTAAAAAAAAATACAAGTTGCTTAGAGTTTTTTATTATATTAGATAAAGTATTTGATATTTTTCTAATTGCTTAAAAATATTTGAATTTAAATGCTTCCAAAAGAAAAGAAAAAAAACATCCCTATAATTAAAATTATAATTTTCCATAACCAGGAATGCTGTATTTAGATTATAGTAATTGTTTTGTTAGGTCAGCAAATTGTGGTCCTTGGTCCTCTTGAGTATTATTTATTTGAATGCAATGTGTCTGCCATAGCAGAAGACATTCGGGGTCCATATAATATAACATATTCAATGTACAGTGTCCGCTTTTACTTTTTATTTTTTCACCGAATTTCATCATAAAACCCACTCATTATTATATCTTTGTATCCGTTTAAATATGTTTTTGTTTTTATGTGGCTGTTCTGTTTCCCTTTGTTTTTTCATACACCCTTTTTGAGTCTTTTAAGGCATGAAGAACAGGACGAGGAAGATCATCATTTAGACCAGCAATTATATTGAAGTGTTTCTTTATTTAGGTGAATCAATGCATAAACCTGATACTTTAACATAAGAAAATAAACAATAATAATCGGACTAAAAGGGCTGATTTGTTTAGACAATTAGAAAATTGGATGATTTATAGCTTCAGATAACTTAAAAAGCAGTGGATTCGTCGTTGTACTCACTTCAATTGATATTACACAGAACATGAATCAAGTGTGAGTTTATTTATTTATTTTTTTAAAGAGAACATTATTTAAAAAAAAAAAAGATAAATTTTCTTATTTTAAATTCATTAATTGTAAACTTTCACTCGACAGACTAGATAAATAAATAAAAACTTGGTTGAATTGGTAAAATAACTAATTTAGTTACTAAAAATAAAATAAAAAATCAACAAAGTCGATGTATAATAATGAAATAAATTTTGTTATCTGAACGAATAAAATTTAATTATTTTATCTGAATAATTTTAAGAATGAAAATGAGAGAATTTTCACTACCTAAGGGCTAAGACCATTTAATAATAATTAGTAATTTAGTCTTTGAAGTGTCTAGGATATATATTTAGGATATATAATTGAAATTTATAATTAACTATATAAATAAATATTGTATTTAAATATATAGATTATATTATATAATACTTAAATTTTATATAAATAAATATTTTTAACATATAATTGAATTTAATATTTATAATAAATAATTTATATTGTGACAATAATATTTTAATTATTTTATAGAAAAACATTTTTAATCAATAATAATATATTAATAATATTAAATTTTAATTTGAAATAAATATGATAATTATGAATCTAATAAATAAGAATTTAAGAAAATTCCAACAAATTCTCTGAAAAACGGTTAAAAATGATTTTGTTAAATAATTTTTTTAATAAATGTTTTTATGAGAGATAATTTTTCACATATATATATATAAAGAGAGAGAAATAAGATTTTCACTTACTCTAAATCTAAACTCATGTTTTATATTTACTCATGTTTTTATAATTTTAGTATAATTACTTTACTCGATAATTCATATTTTATGTCAAATTTTAATTATTTAATTATTAAATTAAAAGTTCATAATACATCAATCAAGTCTATAAATTTTTAAAATATTTAAAAATCATGTGATGTTTCATTATACTTTCATTTGAATTATATAAGGAAATATATGATTTTTAAATTTTTTAAAAATAGAATAAATAAAATTCAAATGATATAATTTGAATTTCAAACAATTGTAAAGTCCAAAAAAATTTAATTTGTTAATTCAAATTCAATATGGCAATGTTATTAATTAATGAAGTAAAATTGTATTTTTAATTGAACACAACATTAAAAGCATGAAAAGTATTACACGTAATCATCAATATATATGTCTGTATGCAAAGAGTTGAGTTTGATCTTGAGCAGAAACAATTTTTAGTCAGACTTACTTATCTCTAGATTAAAGTAGAAGAGTCTAAGATAAAATCTTAAAATACTAGTGCGACAAAAAAAATTGAACTCATTTTTAAGTATGATTTACGATGTTTTATCTTATTAATGAAAAAATAACAATTAAAATAAAATATTTCATTTCAAGTTTTTAATAAAATTCATTATTAACAAAGTACATTTTATATAAAATCAATATATTTCGTATCTCTATATTTTATTTAAAAATTTACTATATAAATAGAATAGATTAACAAATTTACATTACTAGACTTCTCTAAATTTTGTCACATGTTATAGTTTGGACTCATTAAGTCTTTTTATTAATACTTGATTTTTTTTAATTTAAAAAATAAAATATGATTGGAATCCTAACTCAATACTATAATAAAAAATAGAATATGATTCTGAATAATTCATACAATTCAATTCTAACTTCATATTTCACATGCAACAATTTATCAACAAGAACTCAACAATATCAACTTTGTGAGTTCAACAACTCATAATCCCAACTCTTAAACTCAACTTTAAAAAGTACAATTTCTCAACATAAAAGTTACTAATGGATGAATCAACAATATATACAACATAAATCAACTTCAAGGAATTAAATAACAAGTTTCTCTTACCACAATCAACTTTTTACAAGTTAGAAATCAAGAAAAAGAGGAGGAACAACAAAAGCTCCCTAAGATTCACTTTTTCCTTCTGATTCGAGCTCCATAAAACTTGAACGTACTTGGAAAACTTGATCTCAATTTTAGAGAAAAATATAGACACTTCCAGAGGGATCCAATGTAGAAAAAGATATTTCCAATCCCATATATTCTCTCTCTAACTTTTCTCTAAAATATTTAAAAATAAAACTTATGAATTTTTTGTTTCTAAAATCTCTACTTCTTCCCTTTTTTTATCTAACTTGACCTCAACTTAAACGACATACAAAAATTCAAAAATCATAAATTCCTTAACCATTAACTAAAAACACAACTAGTAACATATGACATCATAAAACACAAATTCGTCTAACAAGCATATATATAAAAATGCAGTGTTACAACTATATCCCAATTAAATCCACATGATTAAGTTCTTTAAAATAGATATAGTAAAATAAATCTACTTTTATATTGTAAAAATATTATAATATTATATGGTGAGACTTTTTAATTTGTATAATCTGATTTTCATTTCTATTATTTTTAATTAGATGTTTTAAATATATTTTTTATTTTTAAACCTGTATTGGATCCTTTTTTTTTTTTTTACTTTATCAATTTATTATTTATTTTATAATGATCCAATGGATCATACCATTTGGGTATAACTCATGATATCACATAAAAAAATAAGTTGAATATTCTATATTTTTATACATAAATGCGTGTATATATATATAGAAAGAGAGAATAATCTATTTATTTTGAAAGTAAGTCTACTTACACTTATTTTACTCAATAATTAATGTTTGATAACAAATTTCAATTATCCAACCATTAAATTAAATATTCATAATATATAGATTAAATTTATAAATTTTTAAAAATTTATAAATTTTTTAATAGTCTATTTCATTAATTCAAATTAATATATAAAATATTTTTATAATTAACCATTAATTCAAATAAATGAAACAAAATAAATAATTTTCAAATTTTTTAAAAATTTACAAACTTAATATATATAGAATTTTTTAATTCAATAATTAAATTATTAAAATTTTAATATAAAATATAAATTATTAAATAAAATAAATTTAAATAAATTTATTTTTAAAATAAGTGAATCTCTCCTAAAACCTAACTTACTAATCGATCCAAACCAATCCATCTTAATGGATTTGAGTTTTATACTTAATCCATATTCTATACCCACATAGATATCCAAAGTCCGGATTTTGTATGATATGGACTTTTAAGCGGAAACCTACGAATCCACAATCCAAATTGAAAGGTCCTATCATGAGACTTGCCGCTCCGCATGCAAACTTGTATGTAATTAATGTTTCAGATTTCAAATTTTATTGGAAAATGCTAAATTCTAAATTCACAGTTTTCCTTGCATTTTCACGTGATCTTTCAGATTTATTGTTTTTAATATTAATATTTCTATTAAAATTCTTTTAGTCCCTTTAAACAATATTCCGAGGATACTCGTCACTAATTTCCTAATAATAAGTATTACGATAAAAAAAAAAATTTCTGGGGTAAAAAGATACACATAATATTAAATACATTATCAGAAAGATGAGAAGGGAAAGTGAGTAGAAAGTGAGGTTGTTTGGATTAAGGGAAAGTGAGTGGAAAGTGTAGAGAAAGTTTGTGAAAGTTTGTGAATGAATTGATTGATGTGATAGATAAAAATAAATTTTTTAATTAATAATTGTGAAAGATGACTATTTTGCCCTTAGGTTAAAAAAAAGTTTATAATTATTATAATTAAAAGATAAATATATAAATTTTAACTAAAAAATTATAAAAAATTAATTTAAAAATAAATTAATTTAAATATTTGCTTTAATATTCAAATACGTCTATGTGATGTAATACGTTATTTTTAATATTCAAATACGTCTATGTGATGTAATACTTTAGTTTGGCACTGAATTACCTTAAAGTACGGATAAAACCGATTATTGTTTAAGATATAAGGATGAACATTGCTGTCTGATGGCTGAACTAACATTTCTCCCTCCAACATAATGACCGCATTCAACACATTATGAAAGTGTCGACTAACGGTTTCCCCAGATCGATGGAAAAAAAATGAAACACTTCGATTTTTAACGTTGTGTCCGATAATATGGAGGAATTTAGCCACTTGTTCTTCCACTGTTGATCGTAAGGCATCTTTGACCAATCCAGTTGCCCTTACTCGTTCATATAAGTTAATGAATGTCGCAGGTCCCATGCGAATAATGTCACGACATTGTTCGGTGTGAATAAGGTATGACATCAACTCATTCCTACGACGTTCTTTTTGAGAAATGAAGTCCCTAATGTTACTTGTGGGACAACGTATGGTACACAACATATTTAACCCAAAAGCTACGAGACAAAGGATTGTCATTGCTCCTACTTGGGTTCGCATTTGTATTTGACTTTGTATTTGTGTAATTAAATTTAAGTCCAAATCATTATCCGTTTCTTCATTGTCTAAACTAACAACATCGATATTTTCGCGTGCCATCTGAATATTTTTCAAAATAACAAATTTATTATTCTAATCAAATTTGATTAAAAATGAAAATATAAACCCTAAAAATACATAACCGAACTTTAATATATATCAAAGTGAGAACATAAAAATATTAATATTTATTATTATTATTTAATTTATATATATATATATATTAAATAAATATTTAATTTATATATATATATTAAATATTAAATATTTATCTGAAATCACCTAGTATTAGGAGTTAAGATAATATACTCAAAATCTTAGGTTTAAATTAATTTGAATTAAATTAAATTGTAATAATAATTGCTATTTTATCTTATATAGTTTTGTTAAAATGTTACTCCTTTCATTTTTTTATTGTTAATTTTTTTAATTATATATCATTTTGAAAGTTCAAGAGAATAATAATTGTTATAATTATCCTCATATCTCATCTATTTTTAATTAATTCACACATTAACAATTAAAATGCATTTATTATAAAATAAAAATGAGAGGAAAATAATAAGAAACATTAAAGTCGTTTATGAAAAATGGAAAAATTTAATATGCATTTATTGCATAATAAAAATAAAACGAAACATAATAAGAAACATTAAAAGTCATTTTATGGAAAACGACAAAATTTAATATGTATCTTAGTTTGTTTATAAATGAATACTATTAAAAAGAATCAAACGACTTGTAATTAGTATATTTTTTATTGGGCAATTATATTTATTTTAATGTAAGAAATTATCCACTCTCAAATATAAAATTGGTATAACCATTTTCCATCCACATTTACCAAAACTTGTGGTGATGAATTAGCCATTACATAAAAGGATAACCAACGGCAATCAATCATCTCAACCTAACCTCTCAGCCAAAACTCCAACTTTTCTATCAAGTATCATATTATTATAAAAAAAATTAAAAAAACTACACTCAGTTAAAAATAATTTTATACCATAATTTTAAAATATAACTATATATTTAATTATGTATGTTTTTATAATATAATTTATACATTAAAATATTTATTTATTATAAATTCAATTATTTAGAATAAACATTTTATCACATGTAATATGCACATTTACTTTTGGAATATAAATAAGAAGGAAAAAAAGGTCTGCGTTTAAGATGTATGATACATTAGTTATAAAAAAATAAAAATAAAAATATAAAAAAAAACGGTGTAATACGTTCGATGATTAAATAGAATGCAAAACTAAATATGCTAGCCTATTCAATACTGGCATATGCTGACAATGGTAAATAGCAAAAGCTATTTTCAACACTGGTATCTTATGTCTTATTCGGAAAAATTCTTTGCTCAAATTAAAGACCCCACCAAGTCGGGGCTGACATCATGTATTGGAAGCAGCTAAGAAGAACAACTATGATGGAGGAAGAATATAATAAAGACAGAGTAGCAAAATAACCGAAAATGGAGAAGGATAATCGATTATGCTTGGTGACATAATCGATTATGGCCTTGCATAATCGATTATGCTTCACCCATAATCGATTATACAAGGCCATAATCGATTATGTGGCCAACCATAATCGATTATCCTTCTTCGCATATACCAAATGGAATGAAACTTACTTCAATGGAGGAGCTCATTCCACACAATCACTCATCAACACGAACCAGCCACTCACCAACACGAACCAGCCACACACCAGCCACGCACAAGCCCGTTGAGAACGTCAAGCAGCAACACGCACAGCCCGTGGAGAAATCTGTGAAGACAAACCTCACGTCAAGCAGCAACACGCACAGCCCGTGGAGAAATCTGTGAAGACAAACCTCCTTTTAATATTATTTCAAACGCGGTGTGCCCACTCAACGACAAACCTCCTTCAGTAATGCAGTCAACAATAGCAGAGATTCCTGAGTCACAGTATGCATGCATGACACAACGATACAGGAAGGTTCGTAACAAAGATTCCTCTGCTACATGGCACAGTATGCATGCATGTACAGGGGCATTTTTTGTTTTTCACAAATCTTACGTGTCTTTCACCTCCTTTCTTCCCTCTCGTGCGAGGACAAGAACAGTGCTTCTCCTCCCTTTTCTTCGCCTTTCCTTCGTCGCAAATTACCGGAAACAAACGCCAACTTTCCTCGCCTTTCGTTGCTTGTAAACAGTACATCACCCGAAACAAACACTACCTTAAATTTTCCTTCTATTTGAAAAACAGTGAAAGCATTGAGATGATAATACTATACTAAATCACATTCATTTTTATAGATGCAGTGCCCTATAATAAATGACATTCATTTTTATGATAATTTGTTGTAAGCATACTAATAAAAAAATTTACAACATATTTTATTCTATTAAATATTTTTATACATTTATTTCATTTCAATTTATTTATAAGTGGCCTTTAGCAAAACAAATGTTTTTATCAATTTCACACAAGTGATATAAATAAAACTATTATGTTTAACTAATAAAGTCGAGACAGTTTATATTTTTATATTTTAAATATATTTAAAAATTATTAGTATTTGTTGAATTGATTAGTGTTGTACGTAATTCTTAAACTTTAAAGTCTTAAATTTGAGTGTTAAATTTATAAGAATAATTAATTTTTAATATTATTTTTTGTTATTTAAAAAATTGAAAGATAAAATAATTTAAAAATTATGTATATGAAAATAGGAAATTATTTTTATATATAAATATAAATATAAGAGAATATAAATAAGATAAAAGTGAGTTTGAAAAGGGTTTGAACTAGTCGTGATTTAAAACGACTATAAATTTAAACTTTTTAACTATATTATTAGTATAAGACATTTATTAATAATTAATGATTAATCTCTATTAGAAAATTTAGTTGATCATCTTTAGTGAAGTGTTTTCTGTCAATTACATTTTTTTTCATTTATAAAATTTAAAATTGACATTTTATTTAAGAGGATCAATTCTAGTACTAATAGATCAACTAATTGTTGGTGTGTTATAAAAACAATTTAAAAATGGTTTTGAAAACCAGTTTTTTTAAGTATAAACAATCCTTTTAGGTTTAAAATGATGTTTGGCTTAAAATTGGTTTCAAACCAAAAAACGGTTTTAAAATTTCAAATTGGTTAAAAAATATTCAAATGGTGTTCTTATTAAAATATGGATATGCTTCGTGATTAGCTTTTTGTTGGGAGCTGCGTTTCCATCTTAGATGAAGTGACATTCAGTTGACCTCTTGTGCATGCTATTGCCTTAGAAAGTAAATGGTTTTGCTAATATATAAGAAAAATTTTAAAAAAATCACTCATTTAATTTAATTTGATTAATTTGTACAAAAGATATTATAGTAATTTAATTTAATGTTAAATGAAAATAAAATATTTTCTCTCTCTTATTAATATTATTCTCTAAGTCGTTTATATTTTTTTATTTGTTCAAAGAGGGGAGACATTATAAGAGATGAGAGAAAAATGAGTTAAAGAAAGAATTTAATAGGTGAAAGATAAATAAGTTAGAAAAAAAATTTAATAAAAAAGAGAAGTGGGTTGGAGAAGGAATTTAATAAAAAATAAAAACAACTTAGAGAATGAAGTTAATAAAAGAGAAAAAATATTTTATTTTCATTTAAAATTAAATTAAATTACTATAATATCCTTTATATAAATTAACCAAATCAAAATAAATAAGTGATTTTTTTGTCCTAAAATTTTGGTGTAAGTTGCTAAGATACTCTAACTAAAAAATAAGTGAAAGTATATTAGTATTCCTCGTATATATATATATATATATTAATATTATATTTATATATTGTTATATTATTAATTATAATAAAATTAAAAAAATTGAGTAAAAAATAGAAAATTTCTATTTTTTATTTAATAAAAAAATTATTTTATAATTTTATATATAAAAATAATAATTTGTCACCTCCAAAAACTTTAATGCAAGTTCTGCCACTGACTGGCAACACATAATTTTAGAAGTGGCCGAACATCAATGCTTTGTATGGGTGGCATGCCATCTCAACATTTTTATTTCTCACAGCTCTTACATATCCATTATTGGACATAAATACCTTCGCATCAGCAACCTTTGTTATATATTTACATGGAAGATTATGAGAAATCTCAAAAAGACCCAAGAACTATAATTCAAGTTCTAAGATGTCAATGTCAAAGGAGAGGAATTGCAGATCACTGTCAAGTTATAAATTTATTATAAAATAAATAATTTTTCCGGTTAAAAGTTAAAACTGACTATAGCAGGTAAATTTAGTGCCTCATGCATGTAACATCAACTTAGGTACATGTTTTATAATTGTGTATCACGTTGAAATATCAATTAACCTAATTTTAGGTACATATATATGTATATATATACATCATCGTAAAGCTTAACGTTAATCAGGATAACCTCAGAACCCTGATTGCGCGAGTTGCAGGTTGCACGTGAAACTGTCTTGAATCGTAAATGCTTCTTCCCACTGGCACCCACCATTCATTCACTAAACACAAAGTGACAAAAAACTGTGTCTCATCTCAGATAAATTGCATGCATTCTGCTCAGTGCTCACTGAATATCTCACGTGACACTCAGTGAGCTAGTGGTTTCAATCTTTACCCCGTCACGGACCACTCAGACACGTTATGCACGCGCTTCCATTAAGCCCCTCAGTTCATTCACTATATATATAACAACATCACCTGCACTTTCTCCATTGCACACACTTACATTAATAGAGAGAAGCTTTTATATATGGTCGTCAACATGTTCAGGAAATCACTAGGCTTCTTCTTCTTGCTCCTTCTCCTTGTCTTTGCCTCTCGTAAGATTTCATCCCTTGCCATCTTATGTATAACAAAGTAAATAAAATTATAGAATTCGCCTAATAACGATTGATAATATATATGATCATATGCATACAAGATAAATTTGGTGAAATTGCATGCAACTTTTATGCATTTTAATATTTATAGCAACTTTTCTCACAAGAGACACAGTTTCATTTTTCCAAATAATTAAGAGGTTAATATTATATAATAGTAAAAATAGCAGGAAATTTTGGACAAATTTAACAATGACATCAAAAGGTGTAGTATAATTTGGAGTATGTTTAAGTGCTTTTAAAAGTTTATCGGGTATTTCTTTTAAAAGCGCTTCTAATTCAAACAATATGTTGTTAATTTATATAATATCAGTTGTTTTTATTGCGTGTTTGATGAATATTATGCAGAGGTGGTGGTGCAGACTGAGGGAAGATTGTGTGAGTCACAGAGCCACGGGTTCAAAGGTGCATGCACAAGTGACCACAACTGTGCTCTGGTTTGCAGGAACGAAGGTTTCTCCGGCGGCAACTGCAAAGGGTTCCGCCGCCGCTGCTTTTGCACCAAGATTTGTTGAGATATGATCAAACCACCGCTGCATGCATGTTGCCGTGGAAATAACAATAAATCACATGTCAAGTAAATTGTACTCTTTATCCATTTGGAAGCTACCACAACCAACTCATGTAGCTTATGCATTTGCTTACGTGTCAACTGTTCGGGTTAAATTATATTTATAATTAATGCATGCACTTTAATTAAGTACCCATGTTTGGTCAAATATTTGAGTATTGAGACGGAAAAATTATACCTCCTTCCATTTTTTTTAAATTTTTTATTTATAATAAAAAACTACTAAATCGATCCTAAATTCCTAATTTCTAATCCGTATACAATCTGATGAGCCAAAAAAGAAAAAAAAAAACGTTAACGATATTGATTAATATAGGCATTACAAGAATATGATATCATATCGACAAACATCCTATAATAATATTAATACGTATTATTAAAAATTATTTTAATTTATATAATAAATATAATATATATATATATATATATATATTATACTTATAATGATAAAAAAAAATTATGTCACCTTATAACATAAGGAGGTTCACAAGATTCAAACATCAATGAAAAGAAAATATACACATTTCTCAAAATGGCATAAAAAGACCAAGCAAGATAGTATCTTGATAATGAATGCACTATTCAGGCCTAAATGAAAAGGAACAACCTATCTATCATTCTTACAAGATTGTCATTAGGAAAATTGACAACTATCGAGCACTTCTATGACATCCATACTCATCTTCTCTATTTATAGTTGCACTTAAAATACGTAAAGGGAAAGTGTAACCTACCACAATTATAACAATTAACTAGAGTTCAGATATTGAACCAACAAAACTAAAATACAAGGTGAATCTCCTTAACTTAGAAATAATTGAAGTGAAATGTACTTGAGAGTTAAATTTTACTAGAGAATCTTTTATTCCATTCTACCTTATCTAGTGATATAAAGAGGAGTATGGCGAGAAATATACCGATCATAATTTTCTTAGTTATTATAATCATATATTTTTGTAAATTAAATGATAAAAAAATATTGACGATAATTTAAAGAAAACAATCAATATTGTGTTATTTCGTGACATCTATCCACATGAGAAAAACTTATTTTATAATACATACTATAATATTATAAAATCGATTTAATTATCATATATTATCAATATAAAAAAAAATTATATTATTAAATAATCAAAAGTTACCGCTGATATAATTTTAAAAACAATTATTATAAAAGTTAATAAATTTATCATATACAATAATTTGTGATTGAATTATCTACGGTACATAAAAATTTTCTCTAATAATATAATATAGATTGGATCCACAGCGCTTCACAATCAATTAATTTAATAATTTTTCCTAAAAAAATATATCATATTCACAAAAGTAGGAATAGAAATGAGACAAGGTAGATAGTAGACCCCATCATCTATTCCATTATTGTGATTGCATATATCCATTATTTTTATATATTTGCAAGTATACAACGATATTTGTAAATATTTATTAAAATATAAATTTTTAAAATGAGAAATAAAATAAAATTAAAAACAACTAATTATTTATATTAAAAAATAATTTTGTAAGATATATTTATACTAAAATAAATAATTATGACATACATATTTATAATAAGAGAGCAAATTATTTATCTATAGTTAAAATATTTAATTATATTTTTAATCCTCCAAAATTAAGTATATATTTTTTGTTGAAATTTAAAACTTGTATTTAATCCTGAAAATATATAAAAAGAAATTATTATTTTAATTCATCAAATTTAAAAAAAATTTATTTTGAAAAAATATTTTTATACTAAAAGTGATAAATTAAATTATATAAATACTTCCTAAACCCAAAAATATTTTTTTTTTTTGAAATTTTGAGAGATTAGATTATATAAATACACTCTAGACGCTAAATCTTACAGCAATATTTTTTGTAATTATAAGGATTAAAAAGATAAGTTTTAAATTTGAGTGACTAAAATAATAATTTTTTTTATATTTTATTAATTAAAATACAAATTTTAAATTTAGATAAATAAAAAATATATATACTTCGAATTTAGAAGATTAAAAATACTTTTAATAGTTTGAAAGTAGAAACATTCACAAATACAATTATTTTACTATATATCCTATTATTCATTTACAGTCTACTAATAACCGGTCTTACTCGTGAGTATTGCAGGTAGAATTTTTATGTTTTTTCATCCCTAACTTGAGCATGGTGCTTGCAATTAGCTCCTAAACTCAGAAACACATTTTGAGACAAATTATAAACTTAATTCTGATCTTCATCACCGTCACAAGCACTCTTTTCCAGCTTTGCTATTCTTGTGTTCTGAATCTTTTTGTCGATAACAACACTCTATTAGCGGTTACCTCAATACGTGCCCCTTTTGATCATCCCACGTCCTTCCCTAAGTATTCAAATCACCGACCATTTTCTGCCACACATATGGACACTCAGGTCGGTCTCTCCTTTCACGTGAACAGATTCCTTAACCAAGATTTGGCTCCTGTCACTACAAAATACAATACATCACAATTCTAAATTAATTAAAGAGGAATGTTTTTATATTTTAATAACTAATTTATTATACATTTTTTAAATTATTAAGGAAACACTCATATTTTATTTTAACTTTAATTCTTATTTTAAATTAATAACTTTAGTTTCACTTTTTAAAAGTAAAATCTCACTTTTAGGTAGAATAATTTATAACGTGTGTGAATAAGATTTCAAAGCAAAAATCACCTCAAAGATACAAGCCATTTCTATTCAAAGAACAATGCTAATAAATTTATAAACTTTTTAAAATTAATTAATCGTGTTATAAAAATATAGTTATATAAAAAAAGAGTTAATCACCTATACATTATTAATGTAAAGTTTTTTTATACTGACAATTAATTATATCTTTTAGTTGTGTCATATCATTATAAACACATTTATTTTTATTAGTGACATGACATAATTAAAAAATATAATTAGTTAATAGTATAAAAAAAAATTTACACTAAAAGTGTATAGGTGATTAACTCATAAAAAAAATGTGGATAACCGCGTAACCGATGTAGCAAACTTACGTTTAAGTCTTGTACTCACCGTTTACTCCATTGTTAGCTAGCTATAAATAGATAGGAGTAGGTACCCCGTTTGTTTATATTCACTATTAATTGAAGGGTATATAGTGATCGAGGTGAGGGTGATAATATAAGTAGCTATGGACAAGGCACGATTTGGGCTTTTCTTCGTATTGTTGATTCTCCTTGCTTCTCGTAAGCCTCTTCTATGCATGGAATCAGACTATATATTACATGTGTACTTACGTAAGTAACCAAGTCTGTTTAATTAATTAAAGTGTGTTAATAATAATGCAGAGATGGTGGTAGAAACGGAGGGAAGGCACTGCGAATCAAAGAGCCATCGTTTTAAAGGGATGTGTCTAAGCGATCACAACTGCGGTTCCGTTTGCCATGTTGAAGGCTTCACAGGTGGCAAATGTCATGGATTCCGTAGACGCTGTTTCTGCACTAAGCACTGTTAGTTTAGTTGCTGCTCCATGCAATTTTCCTACCTCTTTCATGCACCTTTATGTTTCTGAGTTTAGGAAATAATAAATACCACTTTACCACTCCTATTTCTCTAGGTTCGGTTTGGTTGCTTTTAGCTACCTAGCTTCTGTTTCAGTTTGGTTTTCCACTTTAGGTTTGCAATTTCTATTGTTGTATGTTCTGATTTCGTGTTCTATTTCCCATCAAAAGTAGTGAAACTACACCTTCTTCGTTTCCTCATCATCCTCCTTTTTACTATTATCAAAAATATTAGCAATATATTTCTTTTCTAACACACTCTACACAATTTGTTATAAATCTAGTTTCAAATGAGAATTTAATCCAATAGATTAACATTAGGCACATGCTCTTCAAACATTATAACAATAATCTATTTAATAAAGAATCTAACTGATCGTATAAAAATCTTTCGACCTAACAATAATACTGAAATAATATCAGTATTGTAAGTGGGATTAGCCTCTTATCTAATACCTTATATAATACCTTGTAACTTGCCCAAAAAAACAAGTTACTGAAATTTTCTTATAATTTTGTAGATTTTTTAAAAAAATAATTAAAAATAAAGAGTATATTAAAAAGAAAAAGTGTATTAAGAAAAGGTATTACTTATGGGTGTTACCAACACTCTACTCTACATTCTTTTTTATATAAAAAATATGGTTGAAATTTTTAATAAAGGGGTGCAGTGGTAATTTTCTAGAAAAGTGTAAGCATGTTCAAAAAATGATGGGATTGGGTCCTCTAGTAATAATTAAATGGGCCTAGATGTATAAATGTTGCGAAAGCCCGAGTGGGAGTTTGTTGGGTTTTATGTTTCGAGGCCCAATGTAATGTCACGATAAAAAAAAATAATAATAATAAATAAATAAAAACCTCAAAGCATTTAGCACTTTATGAATGTTAGCCAGGTCAACTTCTGGAAGTTGACCAAAATCAAAACATATAGCCGATAGGAGAACTTCAAATATTGTTTTTTAATGTAATTGATTGCATGACCCAACTTTGTTAGGTAAGATAAGTCATGGACAACAAAAGTTTTAGTTAGTCTTCATGTTCTCATCTCAATAGTTTCTTGCTTGCCGTTAAGGGTTTGAACTTTGACTCTGGGGCCATCTATAGTGATAGACTATTTATTTGCTTATGCCATGTTTCCGCAAACAACTATAGCCATGTTATGCATTCACATGAGACAAAAAAAAAACATTATAAGTCAAATTTTAACCTCAATATATATCACCCCCGCGACAAACCCTAGTCATCGTTTACTAAACGTGGCGTGAAGGGAGTTGAAGATTTTACTACCTTTGGGAATAAATCTTACCTTTTCTTTGTGTAACAATCTTCAACATCAAATTACACAAGATGTAACTAGAGTCCACCACATAGTAGTGGAGGGATCGAAGTGTAGAGAGTCTGAGGTTTAAGGTTTAAATCATGTCACAATTTTTGTAATTCTAACAAAAACAATTATTTATAATATCGTGTAATTATTTCCCTACAACAAATCAATTTTCACCATCAAATCATGTAGATGCAAATTCAAAAAATAATCATTATGAAATTAATGATTTTCATTAATAACAAAAAGGTTTCCATACCTAATTATATACAGCGCAGCACATCATGCATATAAAGTGCATGTTAACTAAACTTTTAATTCGGGGGAGAAGGAATCGGATTCTGCATATCTAGTTCCCTGGTTAAAAAGATTTTACGAAGATATATGAATATAAAAATATATCCCTGGAAATTGAATTGGCATTGGCATGTTGGAATTAGGCACTTGATTGAGAGACAATAAAAGCTCAATTTATGAATTCATGGGTTGGTTTGTCAACGTGGAAGAAAGCGTCAACAAATCATGATTCCCTTTTAATCATTTTAGAATTATGGAATATATGCGCAACATGCCGTTGAAGAATTGCAAATTATATTGGTCCTTCACTTTTTCGGGTGTTCCTAATCTAATCCTCAAGTGGGGCCACATCACAAAATCTCTCAGCGGTGACAAATTAATAGACTCTTGGTCACAGTCAAAATACTCCAAGATAAGAATAATACCAATTCCATAAATCAATAAATCATTAGTTTTAATTAGTGATATTGAATCGATTTTCTTATGTTAAGCTTCGAATTCAAATCTTTTGAATAAAAAAATATCATTAAAAATATGGGTTAGGTTTTTAATAGAAATTAATTTGGAACTAATAATAATATATAAAAGGAAATGAAGTTGAAAAGCATGAGTGTACTAAGTGTGGTGGCATGAGAGGAGAAAAGAAATGAATGGCCCAACTCATTCCAATAGATGAGGTGGGAGAGCCATGTGGGGAAGGAGGTGGGTCACCAACCTCACAGATTCTTCCCCTTATTTTAAGAGTAATATTTTTATTCTAGTGCTTCTAGAAGCAACAAAAAACTAAGGTAGGAAGGTGAGGCTTACCAACCATGTCCATAAAAAATTAAAATTTGACATGGCCGGCTCAAAATGGCATAACTGTGTTGGATGGAAAAGGAGGTTGGTTGAACTTTGAAAATGACTAATATTTCTCAAGATACCCATCATTAGCAATATTATAACTAAATAAAAAGATCAAGTAATCTTGTGACCTCATACTACCACACCCATATGTATCATCTTGTTTTCACGGAACTTTAACTCACAACACACTCCACCACACATGAACGAGATATGCTAATGGGACCACTTCAAGGAAAATCAATTTTATTTCTTGCACTATAGCTAACACTCTATACTTACATATGTGTATTTACCTTTAATTAACATTAACAAAAATAACGTAAATTTTATTAAATCCTATCTAATTACTCAAAGTTCTTTTTTAAGTATCACTAGGACTTTTAACTCTCTCCTACTAATTGACCCATTTAGAAATAAAATGGTACTTTTAGTGTCGATTTTATTTTTGAGTTAAAGATTAAATCCTAATCTTTAAATAAACAATCCAAGTGTCAAACTTCTTATACTAATAACATCGGTCAAAGTATATTAATCTTATATATATTTTGTTGTAAAGAAATGAAAAATTATAGAAAGAAAAGATGATCATGTTGTCTGGATAGGAAATTAGAACTTTTTATTTGTCTTATTATAGGTATTCCCTGACCTATTGAATCAGAGACTAATCTCGTTTGTGGTATTAATATTATTGTTGATTTAAAAGATTTTCACTCACAACAAGGATCAAACACAAGATTCTTCACTAAATTAATCATTCCCATAACATAGAGTGTCTAACCACTAATCTGGTCAATCAATAGTAATAAAGTAAGTTTTATTAACTAAGTCTTATATGATGATATAAAGCATATTGTTTTTTCCTACTCTAATTAAGAGCTTTAATTTTCTCCGCTCAATCAATTCATTTTAGAGATAAAGTGATATATTCATATGCAATTTTATTTCTAAATTGAGAACTAAATTTTAATCTTTAATTAGGAAACAAAAGTACGGAACTAATTTGATTAAAATCATGAATCAAATCATATTAATTTTGAATATATTTTAGAGGAAAAAAGAAAAGACCGAGTTGTTGTTTGGGTAGGAAATTAGAAGTTAATGAACCAAATTGTTAAGCATAGGAGAAGTTTAGTATTTTACTGTTTATATTTAATAGAATTGGTTAGTGGGTGAAAGAAAGGGATACTATTGATGAGCACTAGTGATCTCAATTCTCAACCATGGATGGTAGGAGACGTTAGTAATTAACTCACATCGAACTTGAATTGACAAGAGTAAGTGGAGTCAGTTGAGAGTAGAGACATGCTTCTAGAATCCTTTATGAGAAAATAATAAAAACAAGTAGTTAGAAAACAGTGGAAGGGCATAAACTATAAAAACTTGGGGGAAACAAATAAGAGTGGGTTTTGGTTTTGGTTTTGGTTTTGTACTGAACAAAAAGTTTGGTGTGCATTGCGTGATTTTAAACTTCTCAAAATGCTTTTGCTGTGGTAGGTCTTCATAGCCTTTATTTTGTCGTTTCGTATCATTTATTATTTTATTGTTTCTTTTAACTGCGGCTTCGTTTATTACCACTTAGTCCTTCCATTTTCCATATTTTATTTTATGTGCGATCTTTCGGGATGAGGTCAAGTTCAAAATTATTTCCCGATTATTGCTGCTTTAACAGATTAATTAACGATAGTCAAACACTAAAAAAACAATTTAGCAAACACAGGAAATTTGAGTTTTTCTATTTTAAATTATAACAAACTAATTGTTGAGCACCAGTGTAATACACACATACACATGTCTCCTCATTGATAAGATATTGTCTACTTTGGATATAATCTTCATAGTTTTGTTTTTAGATACTACCCAAAAAATCTTTCTACTAATGGAGACAATTATGTGTATATAAACCCATATATATCCTCTTGTTTGAATGATGTAAAACTTTGTTTGCATCCCAATACTAATTTTAACACGTGCATTAATATATACTATTCATTTTGTATAACTAAAGTTTTTATATTTCTTAATGGAGACAACTTTTTAGATTTAATAAAAATATCAAATTAAATTTTAAGAAAACATATTATAAAAAAAAAAGGCAAAGAATTTTATGCCAAACACAACAAAAAAAAGCTTGTTGGATTTATTCCTGTCCCTGATTCCTTTCTACTGTAATATAGCTCTTGTTCTTCGTTTTAGTTCTTCCTTAGTTGGGAAATTATGGTGTTTAATTGATATTTTATTATCTCGTCGTGAAAACTTTCAGCAAGCCATTGTTCTCATGTTTGCAAGTCATTGATTATATAAAAGTTTGATGATTAAGTTCCAAAAAAATATATATATAAAACTCTTAATAATTCATGTATAATTATATTTAGTTTTAAAAAAATACACAATTTTAATCTATACGTTAATTTATGCTACTAGAACTCGTGATTCTTAATTACTTTTAATTTACTACTTTAATCACTAAATTATTTACCTTATTTAATTTATGATAAGTATTATATTATATATAATATTACTGTATAAGATAATTATATTTTTAAAATACCTTTATTATATGTCACCTTTTTATTTTGGTCCTAATATTTTTTTTAAAATGGTGCTTTTAAAAGTTCTCTTCGATATTCTAATATACTTATTTAGCTTAAATATGTTTTTAGTCCCTTAAATTTAAAATAAATTTATTTTTGATCTTTCAAATTTAAATAGTTATTTTTAGTCCCTATAATTTTTAAAAATCATGTTTTAGTCTCTCAGATCACCAATCATATATCTAAAAGTGACAAATTAAAACGATCGTTCAATATCAATTGGATTTAATGTAATGTTTTCACTAACAGAGATATCAATAGGCAGATTTTATGCAATAATATTTAATAAATTTCTTAACAAAATTTGAATATAAGGATTAAAATAATTTTTTTTGAAATTATAGAGATTCAAAATAATAATTTTAAATTTGAGGAACAAAAACAAATTTATCCTAAATTTAAAAGATTAAAAATATATTTAAGCCTCCTTATTTATTCATATTTGTTTTTAGAATATGTAAATAATTTGCTTTGAATCTTTATATCTTTTTTTTCAAAGAGACCAAATCAAAATGAATAGGATATATATTATAGCAACCAAAACGGAAAAGTAAATATATTAAAAGGTCTAAAACAAAAATAACAAAGACTGGAATCATTTTAGAAATAATAATTTTACAAAGATTGAAGACAAATATATATTACAAGAACAAAAGGAAAATTTAAATTTGTAAATATTATTGTTTTAAATGATTTTGTCTTTAATTAAAAAAAAGTGTGTCATGTATAAAATAAAAAAATAAGGTATGTGATTTCTGAAGCGCACAAACGCATAATCAAGTCTCTCATCATCGCTTTTTTTTTGGGGAAATAACGAGTGTAATTGAGTTAGAGATAAAATATTCTTTAGACCAAACACTACCTAAATGAAAAGCCAAAAATTGTTTTTCGTTGACTTCCACGGAACATCACCTAAATCTACATGATCCAAAACTAAAATTCTTTTCCGTTGATTGGTGAACAATAAAAACAACTTGATATATATGTATGCAGGACTCTTGTGATGTGTATATTAGGTATTTAATTAATTACTAATTTTTCCGATAAACATTTGATCACTCTGTCTTCTGCACCGGAAATGCTGATGTTGATTGTTGCATATGTGGGGCATTTTCTCCTTAAATCGTGGTAATTGTAACTTGCAAGTAACCTAATTAGGAAATATTGGAATAAGAAAACTTGGTATTTCTACGTACACAGCTTCTGATCACGATAGCTGCCTGCTTAATAACATTACTTCAAAAGAGACTATTGAATGCTAATCACTATCTACGCTTTTCATTTTTTAAATTAATAATTACATACTAGTGACATAATTAAATATCGTATATACATAATCAAATATTATATGCCATATTCAAATATGACTATGTGAATTACACTGTGATATTCGAATAATCATATGTGATATTTGAATATGACTATGCAAATTACACTATAACATAGTTAAAGCCTAAAATGCAACTCTTGTGAATAAGAAAGAGAAGTGAGAATGGGTATTTTTGTCAACCTAAATTTTAAGCATTACTTCTCCCACAAATCCTGCCTCTTTATAGGGATAATTTTTGAGGGAAGCCCACACTCTAAATGATCATCATAACTGTACAGTATTTCACACTACCAATCATGCGTATTTATTTTAATTCCTTGTACTTCTTTTCCTCCACCTAAAATCTGGACTATTTCCCATGCATCCAATGCAATGTAAAAGTAGAATTTTAATTAAATAAAAATATTTTTAAAACAATATTATGAAATAATATATAAAAAATTAAGATTTGCATATTCACTTAAATTTTAGTCCAAAGAAAGTTACCATATATATATATAATTTGTAGTGATTTGCGGCGAAAGGAAAATAATAAAATAATATAAAATAAGGACATTCTTTTTTGTTTTTTCTTACGAGATTACATGTACTTTTTACTATAAAATTTTATTTGTATCGAATATAACCGATGTGGCACGACATGTGGCTCACCACGTGTCAGTCATTTTAGCACCCGAAACGGCTGAGACAATGTATGGCGATCGGTCACAATTGTCTTGGATATATCGGTCATCGATATGGCCAAAATTACAAGATCTATGCATCCAAGATCCTCGGCCTCAACCATGCTAGCAGCCGAAACAGATTGATTCCAATTGATGAGAGTGAATTGGTCCGACTAATAGTCGAGACCCAAAAGCTCACTAACCCCAATTGATGGGAATGTATTGGCCTGGCTAGTGGCCAAGGCACAAAAGTACAATCTCGTTCGATACACATGCCCAGGTTCATCGGATGACTCACACCTCTCGACCTGGTCAATGGTTGAGAGGGCCAATACCATACTTGGAACAATAATTATGATCAACAAGGACTGACACGAGATTAAGGAGGTAATCAGTCATTAAACATTGTATTATCTAATTTGGCAAAACACAGAGGAGGCCCACCACACATAGGACCCATTTATGTTAATATAAATAATCTACATCTTGAGGTAAAGTCACTGTTTATTTATTACTATCGATATTTGTGTTTGTCTAGACTTGAGCGTCAGAGTGCCTTTTGCAAGTACCTCCCCCACCGGAATATTCGATCGAAGCTCTTATTCGACCTTCAGACTACGTGAAGATTACTAGTGTGCCCTTAGACAATTACAATATAATTTTTATTATTAAATAAAATTCATTATTATTCCTTTCATCTTATTTTTAAAAATTAAGTTAATTTAGTTAGAAACATTAAACTTATATATTTTCCTTTCGAAAATTTTCTAACTTTAGATATTCTTATTTTTTATCAAATATTTTGATTGACTTTATTACTTCAATTGGAATGCATTCCATCTACCAGTTATTAAACTGAGAGAGAGATTAGTTGTAAATAAGAGAGTTACACACAAAAAAAATAGGTATTGGTCGTAATTTTAAAAGTTGTAATAAATTAGAATTAATGAAATAAAAAAAATATACTCTATTCCCTTAAAGTATTTAATGCGATAAGATGTAGAAGTAGAAGATTTAAAGCGAGGAGAAATGAAGTTAGGAGAATTGAGACGTAGAGTGTATGTAAATATGAAAGAAAGAAAGAAAAGAAAAGGTAGGGGAGTAAGGGGAGTTATAGTGTAGGAAGTAGGAAGAGGAAGTGAGAAGAGGCGAAAGTGGGAATAGATGAAGGAAAAGGGGTAAAGATGGAAATAAGAAAAGAAGAGGGACATGAAAAGCAGAGCTACCTACCAAATCCAGCACTAACTTAATTGTAACCACTCGTCTTTCTCACCAACTCGGTCAAATACTCTCTCTCTCGCATTACTCCTCTCAGAAAAAGAAGGTCCCCGAGTCAATTGCACCTCCTCTTGTTCTCCACCACCTCCCATTTATATTCCCTTTTCCCACCAATTACTTTTCCCACACCACTCTCTCTCTCTCTCTCTCTCTCTCTCTCTTCACCCTCACCACTCACCAACCATGGGTAGATCCCCCTGTTGCGAGAAGGAACACACCAACAAAGGAGCTTGGACCAAGGAAGAAGACCAACGCCTCATCAACTACATCAAACTCCACGGCGAAGGTTGTTGGAGATCCCTCCCCAAAGCTGCTGGTAATAATGCAACCAATCTTAATCATTTATTCATATATTCATATATTCATATATTCTTATATTCTTATATTCTATTCTCCTTGATCAGGCTTGCTCAGATGCGGCAAGAGTTGCAGACTCAGATGGATTAATTACCTCAGACCTGATCTCAAGAGAGGCAACTTCACTGAAGACGAAGATGAACTCATCATAAACCTCCACAGCTTACTCGGAAACAAGTATCTCTCCTATTATATCTTTATTTTTACTCTCCATTTTATACATAACATATACCTTTTTTTCATCTTCCTAAAAATCTTTCTTTTTTTTCTCAGATGGTCTCTCATAGCTGCAAGGTTGCCTGGGAGAACCGATAACGAAATCAAAAACTATTGGAACACTCACATCAAGAGAAAACTCTATAGCCGTGGAATCGACCCACAAACCCATCGCCCACTTAACGCTTCAGCATCTCCGGCAGCCACCGCCGCCGTTGTTCCGGTGGTAACGGTCACCTCAAGCAACAACAAAAACGACCAAGACAGCAGCAGCAGCAACAACAACAACAACAATAACAACGGTTTTCAGTTGGTGAGTAGCGGTTACGTTAACGCAAAGATTGGAAGCGATTTGGTTGGGGAAGATTCGAATAGTAGCAGCGGGGTTACCACGGAAGAAGCCTTGCCTCATCATCAACTCAACTTGGACCTTTCCATTGGGCTTCCCTCTCAACCCCACGTGAACACGGAAAAGTTGAAACAACAAATGCAAACACAACCACATGAGCATGATCAAAAGCCGCATGTTTTGTACCAGTGGTATGGGAACATTACTGGCCAAGGTGTGTGCCTGTGTTACAGTCTAGGGCTACAAAGCAACCAAGCTTGTTATTGCAAAGCCATGGGTGCTGCTGCTGCTGCTGCTGTTACTGCTGCTACCACTACCACTGCGGTTACTACAACTGCCACCGAGGATAATCTATATAGACTTTACAGACCCATGAATATTTAGAGCTTCTAATATGTCATCTTATTGTGACTTAATTTGCTTTCTTAATTAACATCATCATCATGGATATAGTTGTAGAATCCCAAAATTTTGAGAAAATTTTGTCTCCAATTTTTTTGTTTCTTTTCATTTTGCTCTTATAGCCTTTTTATTTATTATGATGTTGAGTTTAATTTTTAAATTAACATCAAGTAAATACAATTTTCTTCCCTTAACTTTTCTATTGGAGATTTGGTTGAATGTGAATTAACGCCTCGTGAAAACTGGGTATTATAATTGTGCTTTTCTTTGCCCACACTCTAATAAATGTTTAATAACATCAAAGTTAAAATTAATGTTGTTTCAATTCTTCTAATTTTAGAAAGTTTGTTAATATGTATAGAGAAAAAAATAAACAATCTATGCCCGAACAAATTAAAGGAATTTTATATTCATTTCGTCATCCAATAACAAATTAATATGTATTGAGAGTTTTTTTTTTAATAAATTTCTTAAAATTATATTAAGGATGATTTTTAATCGGTTGATAACAAATTTATATATAAATGCATAAAAATTAAATTTGTACATATATATAAGGGAAAAAAATATAGACAACATTAAAATTTCTTCCGCACAATATTTCAAAAATTGTTTTCATAAAATAATATTAAACCTGAAAATATCAGGTCGATTCTTTATATCTTAAAACAGATTTTATAATAATGATTGAAGAAGAAAATTGATTTATTTGTAATACTAAGTTGTACTATGATGAATCTCAACTAATTATTGAGCTACATATGAATTATAACATTCAAATGGCCTATTTAAGTTATCTTAATTAATAGTAGCATCTAACAATGTGTAATATGATGAAGTGCTCTCTTCACTTGGATTGGGTAATCCGTGATTCATCTGTGAGTGAGAAAGAGGCACTTGATCGTAGCTAGTTATTGGGCAAATTTTGAATATTCCTGGCGTCCTGGGTGGGTCAGTAATGAGTTGTTAGACATTAACTATGTTTGGTATGTTACAGTATATAAGTTTGAGATATGATCTAATAAACTGATGAGTGGCAGGGACAGTGGTGAAGAGATAGAGCGAAAAAGCCAAACCAAACCCAATTCATTCATTCATGTTATAGCTAGCGTTTAGGTAGGAGACAGCTTTTGAATGCATACCTACCATTTACTGTCACCAGAACAAGACAATTATGGGAAAACTGGACTATGCTTCACAAAGTTACTTTCACATTGATTGATACATATACAATGCAACAAGGTGATTTGTTGAAGCCCAGTACTTTACTATTTATGTGAGTAGCTGGCATATATGGCCACCTTCTCTATTCCCCTTATTGCTGTACGCGATGTTTATTTTTGTATTTACGTACGTACTGTAAACTAATACTACAAATAGCGTTAACTTGCATTCAAATTCAATAATGTTGCGGACACCAGTTATTAATTTCAACATTCTTTTTTCCTTATATATAAAATAAGACCTATCTTAGCATTTCAAAAATTATCCGCTCAATTAATTACTGCTTAAACTGAGTTTAAAACTAAAGGTTATACGTACGTATGGGGTATGCTTTGGCCAAAAATATATGTGCAAATAAGATTAGACTGAATTATCACTATTTTTTCTAATATTAGTTAACTTCTTTACAAACATTTGAAGACAATTCTCACAGCATAAACCAACTAGATAATACGACCAAGTTAAACCAAAGTTCATATTTTAATCTTAAGTGAGTTGGAAATTTCATTGAATAATGATAGTATAAGTAGTATGATCAAATTCAAAAAGTGGTGTATATAATTCTCACCTTACAACTAATTGTGAGGGATTTCCAACACATGTTTCACTAATGTTTTTAGCCACTTAATGTTTTCTCTTTTTTTTTTTAAGTTCTAATTATAATTTGTCTTTATTAGAAAAAAAATATTTATGTAGTTATTGTCATTTTTGTAAGACCTTTGTTTTTTTTTAAAAAAAATTTGTCTCATTATATTTGATGTACTAATTAAAATGTATTGTGGTGAACACACTGCACACCTTTGTATTCATATAGAGGGGAAAAATGTTAGTGACACATTTTTTAAATATATTTTCCTATTATATGTGTAGTCTTGAATCTTATTTAATGATTTTTCTTTATTATTTTTCAGGAAAGGAGATTATAAATACAGTATGTAATTGGGATCATAATGGGAAACGGAATCTCTCAACTAGGATTTTTACTTTGATTCTCTCGGATGAAAAATTTCACCTTTTTTTTATGGGGTCATATTGTGAGGAAATTAAAACCCGGTAAGAATGCGTAATATTACCGAATTTGGATTGAAATGTAAATTTCCTTAAAAAGTATTGATATACAAATCAAAGATTTTTGGTCTTTGACACTAAGGAATTTTTTGAAAAAATCCGTATATATTTAGAAGATGAACGTTACTTGTGACTCATTTCGAACTATATATAATTTTAAGCAGTTACTTGTGTTCATGACCCGGCTGTATTTGTTACTAAGTAATCAAAATTTGAGGATTTGGTTTCATTTTTCCGTAACAGAAGAAAATATTTGTAGGTAGACTTGGAAAACAACCAGTCTAATTAATGTTGCAATAATGTTACTAGACAGAACTTGAACGATGCTCAATTTATAAATGTGGTCAACGTATGAATGTTCGACCGAAACAAAATCAAAGTTGAAGTCCTCCTACTTAGCTAATTGATTTTAAAAAAAAAAAACTTTAAAAAACTAGCCAACGAAAAAATACAGAGTTCTTTAATATAAATTAGGTTTTGAAGTTTCCTGTCTTCTAGAAACGAAATTATTATAGATTATAGATGCAGGATATTAATCCAAATTTGATCATTCAACAACGCAAGTAACATATACAAAAGAGGTGAGTAGTTAAAGAAAGAAGACTCGAATTAAATTTCCCACAAATAATTATTCAGCAGTTTTTTTGTTTTTCTTATTTGAAAGGGAATTACTAAACAAACACGGTACAATGAGAAACAGTTGATATCACAAATTAAAGTCGATGGATGCATCGCACTTATCGTGAAAAACAAGGTTAGACTTTTAACATTTTTTAATGAAAAATTATAGTTAGACTATGCCGCGGCTATTTGATTATAATTAGCAATGATATTCTAATTAATGACATTGCATAATATTAATGAATGTATTGGATTGAAATTTTGGACCGATATTGAATTCAAATAACCTACAACGCTACTACGCTAGTTGCGAGGGACGTGGCCCACGGCACGTGGAGTACTTTCTGAGAAGGAAAAGGAAAAAAAATCACATTGTTTGAGGTGTATATATACTTGCAGAGAAGAAAGATGATAAGATATTAAAATGTTAATAAATGCAGTACATAACGTGATGAAAAAAAATGAAAAAATATATTGAAAGTTGAAAGAGAAAATAAAAATGAAGGTGAATATTATTTTTATAAATGGAATAATAAAAAAAGTGTAGAGAATAGAGATAGATAGGGAGGACGGTGTTTGGTGGAGAGTGGGGCCCACAGCACAAAGGTAGGAACAGAAGAGGAACCGAACATTGAGCGGTTTGAGTAGGTAGATGTTGGTGACGTCAGCTTCGATACCTACCCTTTTGTCTTTCTCATGAATTCTCCTCCACTTCTTTTTCTTTTTAAATCTCACATGCTAAATATTTATCATATATAATTATATAATAAAATTATACATGTCAATAAATATTATATTTAACTATATGAGTTGTATTTAAACTTTTCTAAATTGATATTTTCAAATATATAAATTATATTTTTAATTTAAAATAAATTATTTATATTATAGTATAAATAATTTAATTATTAATAATTTATTTCATAAATGTTAAAATTTTAATTTATAAATAAAATAAAATAAAAATTTAAATTAGTTAAAATTTAAAATAATTTTTAAAAATCTTTCCGTCAAAAAATAACTCTTAAATTATGTTGATATATTTTTGGATTAGTTTATTTTGAATTTTAAATTAAAAAATAAGTATGCACCTATGTTATAAAATAATTCTAGTACTTTATCTTCTATGAAAATAATGCACGCAACTCAAATAATTATACTATATATTATCATTTCGAATTTATTTAGATAATTTTTCATAAATGCTTTAAAAAGAAGAAAAACTAATTTTTAATAAATTAAAATTAATTTTTTAGACAAATTAATATTAAAAACTTTTATGGATTAAATTATGTATAAAGTAATTTTAACTTATAAAAATTTTATTTTATTTTTTCTTGTTCACTTTTATCTCATATAAAATGTTTATGAAAAAATCTTATTCAAAAAAACTCCATGGTGATAAATTATGACATATGCATGATGATTTGTTGTTTTTACATAATTATCTTAAAAATAATATTACCGATAATTTTTAATTAATTGGCTATAAAAATGTATGGTCATTTAATGTACATAACTACTTTTAAGTATGTGATTTATTTCTGTTGTAAAAAAAAAGTATCTGATTTATTTCTTAAAGTAATTAACTCAAAAGTGTTTTTTATTATATTATTAGTATCAAATATTTATTAATTTTATTAATAATCAATTATTATAAAGAAAATTGATTGATCATTGTTAATATCATTCTTATTTTGACAAAAAAAATTATTTATAGTATTTCAAAAATATCTTTTAATTTTATAAAAAAAATAATCTCTTTCAAAACTTTCACTACATTAAAATTATTCTTTTCAGTGTCATATTTTTATCAAATCTCACTTGAAATCACAAGATTTGAAGATGGCATGTAAAATAAAAAGGGTTGAAGATGAATCACGTATCAGTCTTATTTAATAAACTCTATTCATCATAATTTATTAATAATAACATGAGGGTCTTACTCTGATTTGTTGGTAACCAAACACATGTTTAGGATTCTATTGTCCATCTGAATATTTTAAGGAAGGATTATTTTAATATGTGAAATTGTGGGAGAGGAACAGTCAAAGCATAGGTAGCTAGCGACAGCATTATTAAAAGTAAAATTGAATTTAAAGTGTATAAAATATAGTTAATGAATGATATATAATTAATGATAGAGGGATGCCACGTCAGTAATTGGTGTTCTGGAAGGTTTGGGTAAAAAAAGAAAAGTCGCACGTTGCTTCTCGCTTGCTGGTACCTAATTCTTTCGTTTTCATCTCCAATCTCCATGTGACTCTCCAACATTTCCACGCTACCATAATCTCTCTCTCTCTCTACGATTATTGTGGTTTGGTTCGGTCTAAACTTTAATATTTGGTACCTATTCCTCATTGTTTATTACTCATTTGGACGTAAGAGATTATCTACAAATATATACCTTCGTAATCTCACGTTAATTAATCACGAGTTGGGGTGTTAGCCACGTAGGCAAAAAGAGTATTTTGTTGCTAATGATGTGTTTTCATGGAGTACGCTTCCTTGAATGGAATGCACATCATAATTTTTTTTCCCTCTATGTATAACTAGAATACAAAGTTCAAATATTATAATTCCCTCTTAAAAAATTATTTTAGAAATTTTTAATTTCTAAAATATTATTTAAATTTATAAAATTTATGGATTTATTTTGGTATCTTTTAGAGATTGAAATTAGGGTTTAAGGCTTTATAAATTTAAATAATATCTAAAATATTATAAATTCTTAAAATAATTCCTTAAATTTTTACTTACTTGATTTATTTTAAATTTAAATTATTTTTTCAACGCTTTTTAACTTATGAAAAAACATGAAATATTTTTATTTTTTTAAATATGAATCAATAGTTGTGTGCTTTTAATATAAAAATAAAAATGTAAAAAGTATTACCAGCATGCTATGTTTTTTTTACCATGTGCAAGCCACATAAAATAAAATATTACAAGCCACATAAAAAAAAAAAACATGTATTTTTTTATCAAACATTTTTTTTGTAAATATGAATGAAATAATGTGTGCCTTTAATGTAATTAATATGTTTATATTATTTCGTTATAATAAGTATTATTTGAAGTTTCAACACATGTTAGCATTTTCAAAGAATTTAGAAAACTATCGTCGTATATTCATTTTCTCTTTCATCTCACTCTTTTTCTTCTTCTTTTTTTCCTATCTCTCTCTTTTTTTTCATCACATCACCTATTACTTCCAATACTTTATCTCTACTCTCTTTTTTTCACTCTTTTCCGTTAGATAGAGTATTTTGACATTTTAAAATTTTCAACCCAATTAAGTTATTCTCCTATGTTGTTAAATTAAATATTTTTTCCTGTTATTTTTCTTGTACCATATCTTCATTTTTTACCCAAATAATCTTTACAAATTGAAAGAGTTAAATTCTTTTAAAAAAAATTCATCTCAAATCTCACTAACAAAAGCATCAAAATTTTACCCAATTAAAATAAAAATATCTCACTTTTCCTTTTTTATATTCTAATTTCACACCCTGAAATTAAATTTATCTTTTTTCTAAATTTTAAAATTTTCATATGTCAAACTTATCATAAAATCTCTAACATTTGAATATAAAATGACATATTTGAGAGTTTTAGATAGAAATAGAGAGGAACCAAATTTTCTTCAATTTAAACACAAATTAACTTCACTGGTTGTGGTTCTAAGAAAAAATTGAGCGATTAAAATCACGCATAATTCAAACTAAAAAGACCAAGAAGCAGGTTAAGTAAATATCTTTATATTAGAACATTTATTATGTATTGTACTTATATTTTTAAGCTTATGTAAAATTAAAAATATGAATATATAAAAAAAAATTATTGTCATTATTGAATAGCGATATATAAAATGACTAACTTTTTGTTTTCTATACATATATAGTAAAATGATAGCATTAAGAAATAAGAAAATAAATATCATTGTTGATTACCACGAAGATTCAATTCTATTTGTAGTTTAGATAGATAGAGAGACAAAATAATGATAATAAAAAAATAGCGTCAAAACAATTTTTAAAGATAGAAATATTATTTTTAGAGTATTAATGAAGATTTGATATGAAAAATAAATTTTAAAGTAAATAATATTAATAATTTGAACCATTATAAAAATAAATATATAAAAACTTCCATTTGTATGGCCTATAATTTTAACCATTTATGTAATACTCATTAATTAAAAACTTACTTTCATCTTATCTATCTCTATAAAAACTATTTCTTATAAAATAATTTTTAACATATAAAAATTCTAGCAGTTAGACAGAAAGTAAATATTATTGTCTCATATATTCCACATTTCCAAGCAAGAGTTGAGAAAAGTGGATTTTCTTTAGTTGTAGATACACAATCCTAGCTAGTTCTATTATTGGTGTGTAAATGAACCTACTATATAATTTAAATCCACATGAGTCATTGATCCATAAAATTCCCTCATAGTTCAACACCTGTTCTCACACTTGGCTTAGTGAGAATTTTTATACATTTTTTAAATAAACACAATGAATATAATATGTGTTACACTTGATAATAAACTTTTGAAAGGAACGAGAGAATCAGATACTTTCAAGTTGCGAGAATTGAAGACCAACCCTTTTCAATTTTTTATTGCTGAATTGTGTCTTATTTTATTCGCAAGGAATATACAGCTTTGTTATATAGTTGATAGTTTATTTGCTACACATAGGATAATATCATAAACTACACTACTCATGTGCAATAAATCGATTAACTATCGCCTAAATAACGTCAAGTATATAATAAATTAACTTATATCTTTCATTCATTAGTTACTCATAAAAAAATATATCATTCATTTATAAGTGATTGATACAATTTATTATCAACATAATCCTGTTTAATTTATTAATAAATAAAAAAGTTAAAATTATAATTTTAAAACATCTTACATCATAACAATTTTATTAGACATTAATATTTTTTAATTAATCGAAATTTAATCTTCATCTTAGACATAAAATTAATGACGGATTCAAAAATTTTAAGTAGTAAAAAATAATATTCATATATAAATTTATAATAAATATATAATTTCATATTTTTTAGAATAGAAATATATATTTTAATTATTCTCTACAAGATTTCATATTCTAAAAATATTGAATGATTTTCTTATTTTTAACATCTTTAAATTTATTTTTCTTTATATAAGTAATAAAGTCATCATTTGACCATTCATTTCTTATATTAAAACTATTTATTTTTAAAAATTATCATATGAGTTTAAATAAACTATCATTTTTTGACTAAGCTTACTTGACTATAATTAACATAACACATGCATGCACACACGAGTTTGCTAATTTACAACTATTTAATTTTTTTTAAAAGGAGTGAGTTAACAAGTTACATCCAGAAGCATTTTAAAAAATATTATGGTTATAACTTGCTAATATATTTATTTTAACAAAGAAAATGATGTATGTTAACAAATTTCACATACATTTGATAATTTACATCCATTTATTTTTAAGAAAAAATAAGTTAGCAAGTTACACTCAAATACATTTAAAAAATATATATATTTCAAAAATAATATAATTTTTTTTACAACATAAAACACAAAAGATAATGAGGTACATAATTTTTAACATAATAAGCAATATATTTTATTATAATATGAATATAAAAACAATTGACATAAAAATTTTAGTGGAGATATTTGCTCCCACTTCTACTAAGGTAGATCCATCCTAGCATAAAATTGTAATTAGAGAACTCTAATCCTTCGACATGATTTATAATTTAGTTAGATTACTCGGATACAACATTAGTTTTCTAATTTAAGTATTTACATTGTTGATTTCTCTTAGTTAATAAATAAATATTTACATACTATAATAAATAAAACTATCATAAAAATAATGTTTAAAAGATATAAAATCTTTAGTTATATACACAATGTTTAAATTTAAATTATTTATGATTTACAATAATGAACTACAATGTTATTAAATTAAGGCAAATGTTATATACATAATACATCTCTTGTTACTAACTCTATTTTTAATTTAAAAAAATCCTTTAATTCATTTATTTTCTAAAATTATTATTTATTAAATTAAAAGACGATTTTAGATTTCTTAGAATATAGGTAGACCCCAAAATTGAGTCTCTATTTATGTAGTCACAAATAGCATGACAAAACATTAATTTTGAGTTTTCAAATGACATTTGTAATAGTATACACAGGAAGAGGATTCAAACAATTATCGATATAATTTTTATCAATTATTACATTGTTCAATAATTTTTTATTAAATATATATTTTTTTAAACTTACTATTAGTTTGGAAGTTCGTTACTCTTAAATTATATATACAAAATTTTGTATTAATGTAAGATAATTTGATATTTCATTCTTATATAATAAAATTAATGTAATATACATTTCAAAATATACTAAATTATGAACATTTTATGATTATTTTTAAATTATTATTTAATTTTAACAAGATTTAATATATAGATACAATATAATATGAAATTATAATTAAGTGATTGGATCAACAAAATTTATATTTAATATAAAATTATTAAATGATGTAATAATTAATAAAAATTATATCTTAAATCGTTGAAGGATAAATTAGATATTTTCATACTTGTTGGACTATAGACTTTGAATTAAAAAGACTTGGTCCAAGTCTCACCAAGTTTAAGATGTGGGTTTGGGTTAAGTTTAGACATTTATACTGTGATCTGAACTAAAAGACTACTCTTTTTCTTTTACGAAATTGAACAGGGCTAGAAACTAAATTAAACCGGGCTCGCTTGAATATTGGGTAATGTGACTTGTTTTGTCACCTTTGTGTAGGATTTAAAGTAATGGCAAAATAAGAAACACTTATTTTTGTTCATGAAAAGCTAACAATTAATAAACATAATTTAATGAGAAATAAAAAAAAAATATAGAATTGGGTATTCATTGGAACTCTAGTTATAAAAAAAAAAAAAGTTAAGATCAATAAATGATGATCAGATTATGATTATATTTCTTATATATTTTCTTTTTACATGTGATTTATGGTCATATACATAATTTATTCTTGACACGTTTAAGGATGATTGTTATATCTTTGGTAAAATACTAAATTATTTAAATAATTAAATATTAAGTCAATTTTCATTTTCTTGAAGACCTGTAGAATATTTGACAAAATTCACAATTTTTTTTACTAATTAGGCTAAATTTCAGTGATAATTTGATATTTGTTGTAAAAAGATCAAAAGTTAAAGTCAAAAATATATATTTTTTAAATATAATGGTTTTGTTGGGGGTACATATGCTATATTTCCCCGAATAACATCTTTTTTTCAACACACTTTTATATTATTTTTGGACTTCAAAATTGTTCCGGCCAAGGGGTGGACTAGGGTTTTTTCCTAGGTCGTGCCTCAAAGCCAGAGCATTCAAAAGTGTGTTCTGCCGTCTCAATTCTAGGGTTTCAGGCTTTATGGTGCGTTGTTCGTGGGCCTCTTAGACCCCGAGGATCAAGGGATTTCCCTAACCGTTCTTATCACGATGATGCGAGATCAACGGGAACGAGCTTAGTCGGGGTCCGACCGACAGGGTCTATACCGAAAATCCAACGAGATAAGTGCCGAGTGGTTCCCTAGTAGGCAAGAGGAATCGAGCTCGCTAAGCCTAATCGGGCTATGACCGAATAGGCTTTTACTGAACCCTACATCGGGTTAATACCGAGTAGGAAATCATGGTCACCTTATTTCCGAGTGCCCATAAGGAGAGAGGTTTTAGGGCCTGGTTGCCAAGTCGGGTAATTTCCGAGTATAGGGCTGTTGACGTCCTATCACCGTTAAGGAGATCAGATCGGCCCCCGACCGAGACGGTACACTTGCCTTCCAGCCTTGAGCCTGTGAGGCGTGAAGGCTAAACCGAGTGTACATCTTAACGGCATCGAACATAGGCCGAGAATATGTATCGGTCTACGACCGAGACGGTACACTTGCCTTCCAGCCTTGAGCATGTGAGGCGTGAAGGCTAAACCGAGTGTACATCTTAACGGCATCGGACATAGGCCGAGAATATGTATCGGTCTACGACCGAGACGGTACACTTGCCTTCCAGCCTTGAGCCTGTAAGGCGATAAGGCTAAACCAAGTATACATCTTAACGGCATCGGACATAGGCCGAGAATATGTATCGGTCTACGACCGAGACGGTACACTTACCTTCCAGCCCTGAGCCTATAAGGCGAAAGGGCTTAAGGCCTGGCAACTTGGTTGTGTATTTGCCGAGTGGAAAACCAGGTCGGATGGCGACCTGGGCGGTATACTGCGATACCCCAACTCATCACGTGAGACCGCAATTTCCCAAAACCTGAAAGGGGGTGTCCCTTCACCTTACTCGAGAAAGGACATGTATTTATTGCAAAATCGGCGTTGCAGGGGTGCGAATAATGACTGTGCCACGTGGCCAAACGTGTTGCTAAAGTTAATGGTATGCACCCCCCCCTTTTTTTTTGTCCCTTGGGTTAAGGGTTGCAACGTTCCACACGCGCTGCGACCCTTGGGTTTTCCAACTCCACGCGCGACCTTTGGACTCTTATAATACACGCGCTGCGACCCTTGGGTTTCCCAACTCCACGCGCGACCTTTGGACTCTTATAAATAGGGGTAGCCTTCCTCTTTTGTAATTCCTTTGCCTTTCTTTCTACCTGCGTTCTCTTCTCCGGTGAGGACCTCTGCTCCATTTGAGAACTACGGTGGTGCGCGGTGGTGTACGGCGTGTTGGTGACATTTGTTGAGTGAGAAAGGGTCGTTTTTGTGTCTTTAGGTACGCCTATCTAATCCCCTTTTGGCCTTTCTTGATTATAGAGGACCTTTTAGTTCCCCCTTGTAGTTCAAGTTTGTTTATACCATGGAGGCTATAAGTTATGGAGACGCGTATAAGTGGGTTAAGGATGATGTGCTTCGTTGCTCATCTCTAATGAATTCGTGGGCTGAAATGGACAGTTTTTGTAGGGAGCATGTGGTATGTATTGAGGGTGATAATGTGCTTGTTTGTGAGCCTTGTGTGGATGGGGAGCCTGTGTGTATTAGGGGTGATGGCATTGAGCATTTTACGTTTTGCTATGCGACTCTAATTTCTAAGCTTAGGGTTAGGTGGCCACTTTCCGATTTCCAAAAAGGGGTCCTGAGCGCCTTGAATGTGGCACCTACTCAATTACACCCTAATAGTTGGGCGTTCATCCGAGCTTTTGAGGTTTTGTGTGGGGGTCTCGGGCTAATCCCGACTGTAGAAAAGTTTTTTTATTTTTTTGAAAGTCGTATCAATAAACGCAGTGGTTGGGTGTCCGTCCATGGGGTATCGGGTCGGGGAATTTTAACACTTTTTCAGTCGTCCTATAAGGACTTCAAGAAATCCTATTTCCGAGTTCGTTGTACACCTGGCAACGAGGGCTTACTTAAAGGGTATCCCTTGTATTGGAACGAGAAAACTAAGCCATGTGGTGGGTTAAGTCCTGACAAGGTTCCTGAGAAGGACCAAGAGGATGTTAGGAAACTTGAGGAATTGAAAACGATTTTCAACACCGCCAAACTCTTAGATTTAGAAAGTAGGCCCCATGAATTGAGAATATATATAGGTAATCGGTTTCTCGCCGATCGCCCCTTTTGTACCTTATTGTTTCTTTGTGATGCTTTATTTTTCGTTATAACATAATGTTTACTTGGTCATCGTGCAGATAGGATGGCGAGTATGAGCAATCGGGAATTGGCCAAGCTCTGGAAACAGCAGCAAGCTTCCCAAGTTGCCAGGGTCGGGGAATCGGCGACCGAGAAGGTTGTGGAGACTGAAAAACCTGTGACTGCGGCGAGGGGTGTGGGCGAATCCTCACACAAGCGTCGGCGCGAGGGCGAGAAGTCCGTCTCGGTGGTGAACTTGGAGACAGTGGTAGCCACCGAGATTGATAAGGGTGATACCGAGGTCCAATCCGTTGAAAGGACTATTAGTGCTTGCCTCGGCGAAAATTGGGATCCAGTGGATCATGGTCACGAGCGTAGTGGCGTGGCCTCTTTCTGGGATGAAAAGTTTAATCACAGCGCCCATATTCGCGGAACGGATCTGCTTGAGGGAGACCGCGGCGACTTAGAAAAGATGAGTGCTTTCTCAATTGCAAAGGGAATTGAGTCCCTAACCAACCGTCTTTCGGTTCTCTCCTCGTCAATGAAGACAAAATTCGGGGGCTAGTGAGGGACTCCAAGGTGCAGGGAAAAAAACTCTCTTCTTTGGAGGACAACTTGAGTAAAAGCAGGGCCGACTTCAAGTGGATATCCAACGAACGAGACAAACTGCTGGAAGGTCGTCGTGCTTTTGAGGAAGAGAAGAAAGCTTGGGCTGCCGAGAAAGTGGTGTTGGAGAAAGAGTTGGACGAGGCGCGCCTGTCTCGGGATAAGTCGGCTGATGCTGCTAGCGTCTTCGAGAGTGATTTGTCCATGATGAAAATTGAAGTGGAGAAGCTTCAGAACGACCTTCAAGCGGCCAAGATGGACTCTCTGAAGAAGTTCGTTGAAGGTTTCGATGCCGCCACAAGTCAAGTGAAGTTTCTCCATGCTGACATAGACCTTAGTGGGCTCGGCTACTTCAAGGAAATTGTGGATGGGGAACTAATGGATCCCCCAGAAGATGATTGAACCTGCTTTACGTTAGCCCTTTTTCGTGGAAACTTATGCGTGCCTCTAATATTCTAGGTTTTCTTTGTATTGAATTTTGATGTTTTGGATGTGTGATACTTTTTCTTGTGTCTTAACGACTATAAAATGTTCTAAGTTAGGCCAATATGACTTCGTTCAAATTCCGAGTGCTTTAGTGGTATGTAAAATGTTCTAAGTTAAAGATAATCTTCTTGGACTAAGATGAGTCGCTTAAACTCCGAATCTAACCAAATGGGAAATTTCTAAATTAACTATCCATAGTTTGCAAACAAATCCCCTCGATTCCGACTTCTGAAATGACGCTAAGAAACTTGTTTATGCTGGTGAGTGGAACTTTGGTTCGAGTAATTACCCTTTGGTAGGAGCTCAAACTCGGACAGGAATATTTATAAGTTAACAAGGAACATTCATACAGATCTTCGGCCAAAAACCGAGTTTAAAGTTGCAATGAAGAAATTGCTAAGTTAAAAAATTGAACTCGATGAATAAAGCGACTGCTTCAATACGGGGTCAGATAGGTAGATAAATAATTGAACTCGATGAATGATCGCCCAACAGCCGAATCAATAACTGGAAAATTATTTCCGCTGGATTTAACCATTTAATCGCCCATTTGCCGATTTGAAAAAGTCTTGACACGTTTGCGTTGAGTGATCGCCCAAAAGCCGAATCAAGAACTGGAAAATACTTTCGTTGGATTTAACCACATAATGGCCCAGTTGCCGATTTGGAAAAGCCTTAACACGTTTGCGTTGAGTGATCGCCTAAATTCCGAATTGAAATGATTAACTAGAAGTTTTTGTTAAAATAAGGGATAGGAATCGCCCACATTCCGAGTTAAAAATGAAATAATTTGGTTCCCTAATTAGGGGAGATATTCTGAGACAATGTGCTCTTTGGAGAGGAACTCGGATTCTGACCTCTATGGTATAGGACAACACACTTGCCTTCCAGCCCTAAGCCTGTAAGGCGTAGGGGCTTTCATTGTCTTGAGCTCGAACCCAGGTTCGATTTTGGTCGAGACTTATCGGGGAGCGAGGTGAGGTCGGCCATTCCTCAACCTGGACGGCATAATATCATTAATAAAAATGTTCCGTTATATCATTTTATATTTATTTACTAACTTATTAGATAACCTAAACGAATTTGGGCGATGTTCTGAGTTCAAAATTGAACGAGAAAAAATTTCTAAGTAAAAATTTTCCAAGCATACTTAGCAAAATTCCGAGTTCGAGATTGAACTAGAAAATTTCTGAGTTAAATAAACATTTTCCAAGCCTATTCGGCAAAATTCCAAGTTCAATAGGGTGGAAAATTTTTTAAAAAGTGATGTGACCTTAATCTGTCAAATTCCGATCCTTACGATAATTATAAAATTTCTCCCAGGGTGTATACTCGCGTAAACAATCTGCCAAGGGCCGAGATCCATCTTATCCAAGTGCAACATATACAATCGGATTCTGATTACGGTCTCCAAGAAATCACTACGATTCATTACGATTCTAAGTTCACAATGATGGTTTTTGAATTAAGTATTGCCTTAATGTCTAGTAAGAATGATAAATATACATAAAGTCTTCCATGTTTAAAACCAAAGTCATGAGTTCATAAATTCCGATTTGTGAAGATAACTAAACAAATTCCTAAGTCAAATATTTTAAACTTCAAATATTTAATAGGACAATCGTCTAGGTCAAATATATAAACTTCAATAGGGCAATCGCCTAAATTCCGACTCCTATAAAGAGTGGATGATTTTTCTAACTTAAAAAGAAATTTTTCCAAAGCTAAACGTAATCTTTACAAAGATAGTCGGCCAAGTACCGAGTCGTACAGACATGGAAAATTTCCGAGCTGCGAATTCTCACGAAGTAAGTCGGTCGAACTCCGAGTTTGTTTATCCATAAAAATTTAAAAATGGCTTTCTTTACGTAGTCTATATGGTAAAATACTGAATCGTGAAAAGAAGTGAAAAATCTCCGTAACCAGTTATATGTGGTTGGTCGGATAAATTCCTATCATTAAGATGGCGAGATTCGTCTTCGAGTTTTTTTATACTTGCGCCAGTCGAATTTTTACCGATCAGTGACAAGTTCTTCGAGTTTTTTATACTTGCGCCAGTCGGATTTTTACCGATCAGTGACAAGTTCTTCGATTTTTTATACTTGCGCCAGTCGGATTTTTACCGATCAGTGACAATTTCTTCGATTTTTTATACTTGCGCCAGTCGGATTTTTACCGATCAGTGACAAGTTTTTCGAGTTTTTTATACTTGCGCCAGTCGGATTTTTACCGATCAGTGACAAGTTCTTCGATTTTTTATACTTGCGCCAGTCGGATTTTTACCGATCAGTGACAAGTTTTTCGATTTTTTATACTTGCGCCAGTCGGATTTTTACCGATCAGTGACAAGTTCTTCGATTTTTTATACTTGCGCCAGTCGAATTTTTACCGATCAGTGACAAGTTTTTCGATTTTTTATACTTGCGCCAGTCGGATTTTTACCGATCAGTGACAAGTTTTTCAATTTTTTATACTTGCGCCAGTCAGATTTTTACCGATCAGTGACAAGTTTTTCGATTTTTTATACTTGCGCCAGTCGGATTTTTACCGATCAGTGACAAGTTCTTCGATTTTTTATACTTGCGCCAGTCGGATTTTTACCGATCAGTGACAAGTTCTTCGAGTTTTTATACTTGCACCAGTCGGATTTTTACCGATCAGTGACAAGTTCTACTATTTTTTATACTTGCGCCAGTCGGATTTTTACCGATCAATGACAAGTTCTTCGATTTTTTATACTCGCCCAGCCGGACTTTCGCCGACAATCACGAGTTTTGAGAGTTGTTTATACTCGCCCAGCCGGACTTTCGCCGACAATCACGAGTTTCTTCGAGTTATTTATACTCGCCCAGCCGGACTTTTGCCGACAATCACGAGTTTTATCTTCAAAATAGCAAATGTTAAAAGTCATGAAAATTATGAATGAGAAGACATTTATTAAGGATTGAGATGTGGTGCCTCGTTAAAAACCTTCTCAGCAAAAACCCCTCACATTTTTACAGGGACAAAATACTGAGTTAGGAAAAGAGTGCACCTAATACAAAGAGATCAGCTATAATAAAAACGTAAATTCGCCGCGTTCCACGTCCTCGGTATTATTCCTCCGTCCAAGGTCCTCAGTCGGTACGCTCCTTTGCCGACAACATCATCAACTTTGTAAGGACCGACCCACTTGGCTGACAGCTTGTTCCTCATTTGCGCCGCCTGAGCGCGCTTCAAAACGAGATCTCCCACCACAAACTCTCTCGGAACAACCTTCGTGTTGTACTTAAAAGCTGCTCTTCTATGGGCTGCCACTTGATTTTTCCTTGCTTTTTCTCTTGTCTCAGCAATCAGGTACAAATCAACTCGCCTTCCCTGGTCGGATTCTTCTTCCGAAAAAGCCGTAGTACGTATCGAAGGTTCCGCAACTTCAATCGGTATCATGGCGTCCGTCCCGTACACTAAGTTGAAAGGGGTATCCTGGGTCGAGGAATGCACTGTTGTGTGGTACGACCATAGTACCCGGGGAAGCTCCTCCGCCCAAGAAGCGCCTGAGTCTTGGACACGCTTTTTTGGCCCTGCTAGAATTATCTTGTTAGCCGACTCCGCCTGACCATTAGATTGGGGATGCTCAACAGAGGTGAACGTCATTCGGATTCCAATCCCCCGGCAGAACTCGCGGACTTTCGAACTTGCAAATTGCGTTCCGTTATCCGATACCAGCACTTGAGGAACACCGTATCTGCATACAACATTTTTCCATAAGAACGTCTTTACCTTCTCTGCTGAAATGGTCGCTACCGGCTCCGCTTCGATCCACTTGCTGAAATAGTCCACGGCCACTATCAAGAATTTTAACTGTCTCACGGCTATCGGGAACGGACCGAGGATGTCGATGCCCCATTTGTTGAATGGCCAGGGAGACAGAATTGAGTGAAGTCGTTTAGCCGGGGAGTGACGCAAGGTTGCGTGCCTTTGACATCCATCACATTTCTGAACCCAGTTGACGTAGTCATTTCTCAGACTCGACCAGAAGTAGCCTGCCCTCGCCACTTTGTACACCAATGCTCGTCCTCCAATGTGACTCCCACACATTCCACCATGTATCTCGTCCATCACCCGTTGTGCTTGCGACATCAAACACTTTAACAGGGGAGAGCTGAATCCTCTTCGGTACAGTCTTTCATTAATGACCACGAACCTGGCCGACTCCCTCTGTATCAGCGAAGCCTCTCTCTTGTCCTCTGGCAATTCTCCCCGAGTTAGGTATGCAATGTACGGTCCCATCCACGAATCGAGCTCTTCTTGGACGAAAAGAACACTCCCCTGAGGCTCAGTAATACTGGGTTGTGCTAAGGTTTCCTGGATGACCGATCGAGTGGCTCCCGGCTTCTTCGTGCTAGCCAACTTGGAAAGGAGATCGGCTCTCGAGTTCCGCTCTCGCGGAACGTGGTTAAGCGTGAACTCTCGAAAATTCTCCGATAGAAACTTAACTTTTTCCAGGTACTTAGCCAGTTGAGGGTCCTTCGCTTGGAAAGTGTCTGCTACTTGCCCCGTGATCAATTGAGAGTCGCTTCGTGCTGACAAACTTGTCGCCCCCATTTCCTTTGCCAATGCCATACCAGCCAACAATGCCTCATACTCGGCCTGATTGTTACTTGCTCGGAATTCAAAACGCAGCGACTGCTCCAACAAAATTCCTCCCGGTCCTTCCAAGACGATTCCTGCTCCACTTCCCCCGAGATTTGATGCCCCATCTACTGACAAGATCCACTGCATTTCTCCGACCTCTCCCTCATCGGCGGGCGCGGTCAGCTCCATCACAAAATCGGCTAGCGCTTGAGCTTTGATTGCTCCTCTCGGCTCATATTTAATTGAATGCTCCGATAGTTCTATAGACCACTTCATCATTCTTCCCGCTAGGTCTGGCTTCTGTAGCACTTGTCTAATCGGATGGTCCGTACGCACAATCACTTCATAGCTCTGGAAGTACTGCCTTAGCTTCCGCGCAGTCACCAATATCGCAAGTGTCAATTTCTCAATCTTTTGATACCTCGTTTCTGCTCCTTGTAGGACTCGACTCACGAAGTATACCGGTACCTGGGTGCCTTCCTGCTCTTGGACCAACACTGCACTGACTGCTCGGTCGGATGCCGATATGTAAACCAACAAGGGAAGATTCAGTTTCGGCTTCGTCAGTATCGGCGGCGATGCTAGCGACCTTTTGAGTTCTAAGAAGGCTTCCTCACATTCGTTTGCCCAGACGAATCGCCTTTAACACTTCAACCAATTTCTCGGCATCCTCCTGACTGAGGGATGTACCAACCTTCACCTTCTTTCCCTCCATCAACGTCACCTCCTTAATGTCTTCCGCAGGGGCTGGTCGGCGATCAAAATGGCTCACTCTGGGGTCTAGGTCGATGGAGTGGACCTCCTGCTCCACCTGTGCCGTATACAATCGTCTTCGTGCCTTCAAACTGTCGCCATTGCATTTCCGAGCCACCTCCTGGTCCACTCGGAGAGTGCCCACAGTACCATTCGGCAACGGATACTTCACCTTCAGGTGGGAAGTAGACACCACCGCTCCTAGCTTGTTCAGGGTCGGCCTGCCGATCAATATACTATAGGATGACTGCGCGTTGACCACCAGATACCGAACAACCACCGTCTTCATCTGAGCGCCCTGGCCAAAGGTTGTTTCCAGATCGGCATATCCCCTTGCAATGACCTGGTCTCCTGCAAAACCAACTAAAGTTCCTGCATAAGGGATTAGTCGTTCGTTAGGTATCTTCATCCCCTCGAAAGTTTCCCAAAATAAAATGTCAGCGGAGCTTCCCTGGTCAATCAATACACGCTTCACGTTGTACCCCATGACGATTGCCGATACGACGACGGGGTCGTCCTCATGAGGGGCCACTCCCTCATAATCTGAGTCCGAGAACGAAATCACTGGCTGAGTAGGTCGCCGGAACTCCGATAAGGTGAGCACTGACCGAGTGTACCTTTTTCGTGCAGAAGAGGTAATTCCCCCACCCGCGAAGCCCCCCGCTACGGTGTTGAAATCCCCATGGATTGGTTGCTGATGGGCTTCCGACGGTTTTGCTGGCACGCCTCCGGGAGAAGTTCTCTCTTTACGCCTATCCCTCCCGGCGTCATCTTGCGTACCCCTGGGTCGCCTATCCGACGAGCTTCCCTCCTGTTTTTTCGCTACGAACTCCTTCAGTCGTCCCTCCTTGATCAACCGCTCTATCTGCCTTCCCAGAACGAAACAATTTTCAGTTGTGTGCCCGTGAGTCCTGTGAAACTCACACCACGCGGTTTTGAAAGGGCCCAACTGACGCTCCGTCACCGCTGGGAACTCAAACAGCGAGGCACTATTAACATTGTGGAGTATCTGTCTCCTGGGAACAGTGAGTGGAGTGAACTTCTCTTCTTCATCGCCCCGCATCCACTCGCCTCTTGACCGACCACCATGATCGGCCTGTCGGTAATTGCCCTCCTTCGCACTGTACCGGTCGCGCCGCTTATTCCAGTCTGACCGAGGTCGGAGATGTTTGTTTCCCTCTTTATTGCTGCCTCCTGCTTCTCGGTTCTCAGCCGCCCTTTTAACAATCTGGTTTTCCTCCGTCTTGATGTGGCTCAAAGCAAAAGCCCTTACCTCCGACATCGTTTGACAGTTCGCTCTTTCGAGTGCAATGTCGAAAGCCCCAGACCTCAGACCTTTCTGGAATGCGATAACCGCCATCTTCTCGTCTAATGATGCTATCCTCAAAGCGACCTCATTAAATCTTTGCAGGAAATCTTTCAGAGATTCCTCGCGTTGCTGTTTGAGGTCGAACAAATCCGATGTGATCGGCGGCTTCTTTTTGTTAGCAGCGAATTGCGCCATGAAGAGCCGGCTGAAAACATCAAAATCGGTGATCGCCCTATCCGGGAGACCGCTAAACCAGTCGAGCGCCGCCTTCTTGAGAGTGCCCATGAACAACTTGCAACGGACTTCCATGCTCCCTCGACAGATTAACATTTGAGCCCGAAAGTCTGTCAAGTGCTGACTGGGATCTTGCGTTCCATCGAAAGGCTCGATCTGCGGTATCCGATGATCCCTAGGGATCATCTCGGCCTCTATGGCCTCCGAAAATGGTAGAAAGTCCCTAGGGACCGCCAACATGACGTCCTCCTCAACAGTCCTAGTACTGGCCGCTACTCTGGCCTACAGCTCGTCGGCTCTTCTCCTTATCTCCTCATTTTCGCGTTGAATGGCCTCCTCTCTCTCCCTGGATCGTGCATTGTCCTCCCTTAAACCATTGATCATGGCCATCATCTCCTCCATGGTAGGGGGTTGCGAGTTGTTGTTGTTGTTGCCGCCTCTCGCCATGGTAAAGTGTAGGTTTTTTCGTAAGACTCGGGGCGTAGGAAGAGTTTCACCGTAGCCCCACGGTGGGCGCCAAAATGTTCCGGCCAAGGGGTGGACTAGGGTTTTTCCTAGGTCGTGCCTCAAAGCCAGAGCATTCAAAAGTGTGTTCTGTCGTCTCAATTCTAGGGTTTCAGGCTTTATGGTGCGTTGTTCGTGGGCCTCTTAGACCCCGAGGATCAAGAGATTTCCCTAACCGTTCTTATCACGATGATGCGAGATCAACGGGAACGAGCTTAGTCGGGGTCCGACCGACAGGGTCTATACCGAAAATCCAACGAGATAAGTGCCGAGTGGTTCCCTAGTAGGCAAGAGGAATCGAGCTCGCTAAGCCTAATCGGGCTATGACCGAATAGGCTTTTACTGAACCCTACATCGGGTTAATACCGAGTAGGAAATCATGGTCACCTTATTTCCGAGTGCCCATAAGGCGAGAGGTTTTAGGGCCTGGTTGCCAAGTCGGGTAATTTCCGAGTATAGGGCTGTTGATGTCCTATCACCGTTAAGGAGATCAGATCGGCCCCCGACCGAGACGGTACAAAAATCAACTTCAATTATATAAGCTTACTTAATTTTAATTCGTTTAGACCCAATTTTTCTTACTTAATCTTGATTAAAAAAAAAGTTTATGTATTGGTATATAACCTATATAAGTGCTAACTTTTTTTTGACAAATATATCAATATGTTTAAGTATTTACAAATAAATAGAGTATCATTGTCTTAAAGATTTGTATAATACTTAATAAATAATGTATTTTTTTTTACTTATATAAAATCTTAGTCCGTTAATTTATCAACTAAGAAATAAGTTTTTAAATAAATCTTTAATTCCATTAAAAAGTATTTATTTTTGAAATAGAAAATCGATAAGATGGCTATTAAAATCCACCATTATAAGATTATCCATAAGAAAGTAAGTTCATGCTTGTAAAAAAAATTGTAAGATTTTCCATAAGATTATCTTTCGTTATGATCATCATTTTTTTTAATACACAGATATGAAAGGTCTCAGTGGGTCAAAAAGCCTACTAAGTCAGATCCCGTGGGCCATGATGCGTTGACAACAGTGGCAAATTCAACATCATCGGTTAATGGATAGGAACATTTTTTTTAATGAATCTTGTTCATTATTAACTGAAAAAATATAATTGAGTCTGGTTCTAGTAAACTTTAAACTCATAAAGGTTTCTACCCTTAAAAAATTTTGAATTTCATTCTAAATTTTAAAAGATATCTCTAAATCAGGGTTGCCTTACTTTTATAATTTATTTTGGTTATATAACTAAATATAATATCTTTAATATACTTTCATACCAATAAACCATTTTTATAACTTTTATATCAATAAACCATTTTTATTAAATAAAATTGATTAAAATGATCTTTTAATCTTATAATTGCACTTGTTTTTTATTTTTTAGTTTTATACTTGTAATTTTTTAATTATTTTAGTTTTTATTGTTGATTTTTTTTGTGATATCAATTTTGTATTGACGTGGTAGAGATTTTTAATTTTGTGAGACAAAAAAATTGTCTCAACAATGATCTTTTCAGATGGGGATACAAAAGGGACACAAAATATTAAAAGAATAATTTCAGCAAAATAAATTTAACATCACACATAAAGTTGAATTAATATATTTGTTATATCTATATAAATATATAAAGGGGATATCTTTTTCAGTAACCACCTTGGTCTCTAATTTTTTTTATCATTATACCCTTTTATTTTAAAAAATTAAAAAAAAAATTTTAATCAAATTTAAGATTGAAACTAATAAATCTATATTAATACTAATATATAAAGGGGATACCACTTTCAATAACTACTTTGATTTCTATTTTTACATGTACCATTTTATCATTTATTTTTCAATAATTACTTTTTTTATGAGTAACTTCTCATTTTTTTTCCTTATTATATTTTTTTTAATACAATGCAAATACGAAATACATTTTTCCTGCTAGTCAACATAAAGGAGGTAACGTTACAAAAAATTAACGAGAAGATCAAAAGGATAAAAACCTGCGAGTATAAGAATTAATATACAAAGGTCTTTTTTTCACTAATACATATAATTTTAATAAAAATTAAATATTTATTTTTATTAAAAATGACATATTTTCTTGTATATATTTTTTTTACTTAAATATGTTTTTAGTCACCGTAATATATACATATTATAATTTTAATATTTATAATAAAATGTTAATTTGGTCCTTATAAAACTATATTTTATAATTTTTTATTCTCTGGCATTATTTATTGATGATGTGAAAAATATCTATAAAAAAAATTAATGATTAAAATCATAAAATATGGTATATAGGAATCTTATCAAAATTTACATTTTATATCAACGAAAAAATTGAAAAATAATATTTTATAGAGACCAAAACAAACTCAAAAAATTATAACTTAAAAACATAAAATAAATATATTGTAGGAACTATAAACATAGTTAATTCATGTTTCCTCCTCTCCTAATTCCCCCCTTCCCCACTCAGTGTTGGTCCAAACAATAGGAATTTAAAAAAAAAAGTAGAAGAACAAAAAAAAAATTTAAACGGTAAAGATTAAAAGATAAAATAATGGAAATGTATTGAATTAAGATTTTAATAAATTTTAAAAAAACCTTTTTATTATAAAAAAAAAGTATTATGATGTTTAAGTAATATTTTTTTAATATAAAAAAGTAATGTAGTTGTGAAAATCAAGATTTTTTTAATAGTCCATTAAAATACAGTGATATTCAATTAAGACGATAAATTTTTCTTTTAGGAGTTTGTTAAAATTTAGTGATATTCAATTAAAACTTTTTTTTTACTTAAAAAAAGACTATTGGTGTTAAAAAAAAATATTGAGATTTCAATAGATTATTTTAAATACTTGATTTTGTGAGACTTTTTAGTATACTTTACATGTAATTTACCCATCAAACAATGTCATCATCGCACATTTTTTTAGCCTTTTATTTTTTTCTTTCTTTCTTTTTTTCTCAAGTCATTCTTGTTTCTCTCTCCTTTTTTTCTTTGTCTCATTTTGTCATTTTCTTTTTATTCACTTCTTTCATTTATCTCTTTTTTCCTTAGTCTCATTTTTTTTCCTCTCATTCTCTATTGCCTTTCTTGTTTCTTTTTCTCTTTCGCTATCTTTTTCTTATCTATCTCTTTTCATCTCTCTCATTATCACTTCTTATCTTTCAATCCTTTTTTTTTATCTATAAATTAAAATATAATTGATCAATATTTAGTTTTTTAAAAAAAAATTAAATATTAAAATTTATTTTTGTAATATTAAATATTATCTATTGTTAAAAAAATTTAATTATTTAAATGTTTTCTTTTAATAAAATTTAATATTGAAATATAAAATTTTGAAATGTATATTAAAAGAACTTTGTAGGTCATGATAATGACCCAATGAAGCTTTCAATTTATGGCATGCATCCTTTACAAATGTGATTAAGAGGATATATAGTATTTTTAAATCATGTTTCACAATTTTTAAGTTAGAGTCTCTATTTCTATTTAAAACACAAACTGAACTTATATAAATATGTAATATTACATAACTTGTTTTTACAAATAATGTTATTCTGATGAATTTTCAATTAAATTAGTGGATGAATGTTCGTCTTCAATGCTATTAGTTAATGAAAGGTCAAAAACTATAATTTTAAACATAGTATTAATACTTAAGTGCATGAAAGAGAATATGTTAGTACACAAGGACTAATATAACTTTAAACATGTAAATAAATGTTAGTTAGAAAAATATTAAAGTCAATCATTTGTCAAAAAATAGAAATAATTATTTTTTTAAAAATAGAAAAATTATATTAGTTTTACTTTTTTTAATTAAATCTTGTAATATTACAAATCTATGTTTCTTATGAAGTCCATAAAATCCTTTAAAATTTTATAATATAAATTCATCAAAATCCACTAAAATCTATTAAATTTTAAATTACAAAGTGTTGATTAAAATCTTAAAAGTTAACATTCCCACAAAAAAATTTAAAATTCATTAAAATTTACTGAAGTTTTTATACTAAAATTGTGTTTCAAAATCCTAATCCAATACAATTTCTTAAGTAATATTATATAAATCAAAAAAATATTTTAATCAATAAAATTTATATTAACATTGTTTAATATAATGTTAGTATATGAAGGTATTGAAGATAGAAATTGGCGTGTGCGGGTAAACACAGTGTCGAACACATGAAAACTCCATTCTTTTGTGGTTGCCTGGTTGGAAAGGAACATGGTTTGGGATCAAAAACGCCCAACGCTTTGTTTCTTTTGCTCTACACATAAAAAACGCTCCTTTTTTTGTCTAAATTAGTTCACACGTAAAATGTCATGACTAGCCTACGTATATTTTCTTTTCCATTTCCAACAAAAAAAAAAACACTTAGGACCAAGTGTTCTATTTATATTGTTGTTAATGCGACAAAATAATTCATTTCCAAAAATAGTTTTTTAAAAATATAATTTTTTTAATTTATTTAAGTTGGTCAAAATTCATCAGATGACAACCTTTTGGCGGATATATTCTTATTTCATTTCAAGATCCATTCTTCCCATTTTTGAAGTTGAGGTCATCAAAATGTCTCCCTCAACGCATTATAAAAGAAAAAAGATCATCAAAGACAAATGGTATTATTATATATTACCATATACAATTTTCTTCTCACACAAGTCATAACCTCCCAACAGTTGCCATGTTAGCAAAGATGATATTAACATTAAGAGAACGTTGTATATTTTGCATTTAGTACATATTCCTTTGCAGCTTTAAATGTACCAAAATATAGTACATAGACAATTCTTTTTTGGAATATACTGAAGTTCATAACAACCTGAACATTTCATCACAACATTGATCAAAACGAAAAAGCTAAAACCTTGTGTGTACAAATGCACCAGCTTTAACCTCTCTATTTGTCAAATCCAATGGATGCAATATACAGCCAATTTTTGTAACAGGCATGAATTTTGTAATGAGATTTCAACAGACAAAAAACCAGTAAACACTCCAACATATACGTTGCCGAAGAAGATACCAAAATAATAACACTAAGAACCTAAAGTCCTAAAATAAAATGCATTTGAATTCCTCAATTCCAATTTACAAAAGAAGCACCAAAACCTGGCCCTCCAAGCATCAAATTAAGGGACAGAAGCTCTTGAAGACTCAGCAGCATCCTCTAATCTTAATGTTATGGGAACTTCTTCAATCATTTTACCTTTATCTGCTGAGCCTTCCACAGCCTTGTTCAACCTTTTCAACCATATATCATAGTCAACAGGGTATGGAGTTCCACAAAGGCTATCCACATAATCAGCAAATGCTTTCAATAGAGCAGAAACCTGACCAATACGTTGCTGGATCAAACGCTTTGCCCAGCTTCTCTCTCGCCATTGTAATGCAGACTCAATAGAATCTTGTAGAGACATGGTTCCTCCACAAATGAAATAGAGGATATAGACAACGTTTTCAGCATCAGAAGAGGGACACAGCTTCCCATGCTGAAGTGCATGAGATGATGAGAACTGCAAGTTTATAGCAGGGCTGTCTCTATCTTCCAACACGGCACGCCCCCAAGATATGGGGACATACATATTAGCTTGGTTTCTAAGACCTTGTTTTCCAACTACACGTATTATGTTCTCTGGACAAATATCACCATGCTGAACATTAGCCATGGCTGCACTTCTTAGAGCAGCTAGACAGTCTCGGCACAAGCGCGTTGCTTCGTCAGCAGAAAATGACCCTTCATTGGCAATTACAGATGATAGTGGCTCCCCTATAGGAGATGTCACCAGTATTGGAGTTCCACACCAAGGGTGATCACACCTTCCCCCAGGGCTCTCTTTCTTGCAGGGTCCAGAATGTAAAATCCTACCAGAGGCAACAATTTCAGGTAAGTATTTGCTTAAGATTCCCTGGTTCCTCAAAATGTTTAGAACTTTTGTTTGGCGTTGCACCTGGTACCAGAGGCTCATATCCTCCAAGGAAGGCTCAAGTCTAGATGGATGAGCACCTACATATAAAGTCAATAACTCTGAGGGATGATCAGGAGAAACTGCACTGTAGAGATAATAGTACCCTCCTACTAGAGAATCATGAATTTGGAAACTCTTCTGTCCTTGCTGTGGATCATCCAAGACCAATATGTCACCACACTTGAGCTTCAGCCGTGATGCTCGGTTATTTGAAAATAATTCATTTTGATCAAGCTCAACAATCTCCCCTGCTTGATGTTCAGTTGTCCCATAATAAGGAACCAGTGCATTTTCAGTCTCAATGATGCAGCATTCTGTTCTGCGCTTCTGAAGGCGAAGGCTATGATCTGAAATCAATGAGGCTACTGATTTTCGCGGAGGTCCATTCCATTGTGCAATGGAGTAGAAAGTTGCCAATAGTATTTGTAGAGTTCCTATGTCCCCCCAGTTAGGATTTCCTAATCGGTTCCATATTGGTTCCACTGGGGTAACACAAATTTCAGTGTAAGTTTTGATCCATTCAGCCACTGATAGATATGGATCGCTTGAATTCAATAAATCAAGTTTGCCAAGGTCACCGCTGAACTTCATCACTGCTCCACATTTAGAATCTAGAACTAGAAGGAAAACTGAGTCACTGTTGACAGAACTAATCTTGCTCAAACTCCGTGAAACAAGAACATGGAAACCATAAAAGAGAGCTTCACAAATAGTGCTGGCAGATATTCCTAAATCCTTGTCCAAGAATACTTCTGGCTTGAATAAGGCAAACTCTACCATATGATCCCATCTAAATTTTGAATCAGTGGCAGTTTTTGATAATAAAGCTAAACCACGCATTTCCCTCAGCCTGCCCCTTGATATAGCCTTTTCAACACTAATGAACTTTGAACCAATATGAGAGGGGCAAGAGACACATAATGGCAGTGGTCCACTTTTATGCCAAAATGTACGCCAGAGTCCAATGATAATGGCATGAAGGTAATCTTCTGCAGCCAAATATTGGTCTTCTATAAGCTCATCAGAAACATCAGAGAAGATTGGCATACGAACTAGTTGCTGAAATGGAACCCCCTCTAATGCCAAATCAAGTTTACACAATTCATCAGTTGTGAAGGGAGAACGAAAACTTTGCATTCCATCTGTTGAATCACCATTTAGATTCTCCAGCACCCACTCCTCAAGATATTGAGTGAATAACTCCAAGTCAACCAGTTTCCTTCCATATTCCTTGAGCCCCTTTAAGACTCTTCTGGAAATAGGAAGAAACTTGCTCAATCCTGAGGTCCCAGAGACAGTACTAGCAGAAATTACTGCAATATAGCAATCATGTTATACTCATGTAAAATAGTAAAAACTGAATATTAGCAATTATTGGGGTGGGGGTGGAGGGGGGGACTACATTTACTTGGTAAAGCTACTTCTAAGCACTGAAGCACGAAAACATAATAAATGATAAAAGGAAAAAGCTTACAAAGCAGAACCAAACCAGAAAATATATCACATGCCTCCAGCAAGTATTTGAATGATACTATCATTAGAGATGCATTTACAGTGTAAAAACACTTAGCTAATAGCAATATATGTATTTGCGGGTATGTACTTAACTACTTATTGCCAAGCTTGTGTTTCATCAAAATTTTCTTTCCATACACGTTTGTTAATAGTCTTCAACCATACACTGTTATTTCATTGAAGTTTACAACTACTTGGTGTATGTTTGGGAAAGTGTTTTAAATAACGTAACTGATCTTTCTCGCTTTCCAATGCTAAAAAGTAGAAGTAAGGAGATACTTGCTTTAAGTTTAACGTGCGTTTTTTTGGGTTTCAACATCAACCCAAACACACTATAGACATCATTATCCCTCATAGTTTCTTAAACACGAATAGGTCACTGAGCCAACATTATAAAATCAGTGTGAGAAGGGTATAGCATTGGAAAGATAGAAAATACCCCCAATTCAAGACAGAGATTAAAGAAAGAAAGAAAGAGATTAATACAAACCAGAGTTAGATTTCCTGAAACTTCCATCCAGACTTTTTCCTGGAGATAAATCCGATCCATTTTGTAGAAAACCTGTTTTGCATAATTTATACGGTTAAGCATCAGATAAATCTTTATATCCACTGACCAAATAAATAATTCAGCATTGCCATAAAAGCAAATCTTTATTTATAAATACTATTAGCCTTCTTCAGTGTCCCAAATTCCAATTGCATTAAAAACAGAAACTGCATTTGAGAACACTTCTGTTTAGTACTAATCCTTCAACTCTTGAGGCATTAGATTGATGAATTCTTTTCTCTGATACAACTTACAACTACAAGGAACAAAGTACACATACACAAAAATAGAATAATAAATTTTATTCCTCAAGACTCATTTTCTCTTCAAATATAAACACTGTATATTTTCTTTTTCCTTTTTTCTTGTTGGTTTCAATTATCCCCTTTCCCAACTAAATTCTTTTCCATTAATTTTATACAAAAGAGTGTTATCTTCAACAACAAAGTGGAAACAAGCAGGTGAAGTTGTAGGGGAAAGCAATATTGCACCAATAATTGCAGAACAATAACTATTTCATGTTATTTGAATTTATGAACTGTTTTGTCAGTGGAATTTATGAACTGTTCTTTTTCAGCAATAGTTTTTAATTCTTAATCTTTTGAATTGATTTTGATTTGCTCAAATGGTATTGATTTGGCTTTTACCAAAAACAAAAAGTAGTATTATTTTGGCAGTTGATACTTGTATAATTTTTTCTGTGAAAATGATCCCTTATACTCACTATTTTATTACTTGACAAGTTGACTTGACTGGTATACTTGATTGAAGAAAAGGTCCTAATTTTTCTTCACTCCCCATCACCCCTATTAATAAATACATTTAGCCAATAAAAAATGAACTGACCCTACAAATATTCAGTAGTAAAGCTTACAATATATAAAGTGACTTAAAAAGATAGTAGAAAAAAAGCTTTAACTCCTGCAGCAACTAGTGATTGACAGTGCTGCAATCACAGTGTTCAGTAGATGGAAAAATAAGGGATGCACGGCTATATGAGTTAATTTTATCCCAACTTACTGACATTGTTTTCACAAGCCCGATCACAGTTACCGTGGCTTAAGCACGCATAACACAATCTTTATCCATCATTGTATAAAAATAAATGCGGAAATTCCATTGATTGGAAGCCAATTTTTACAGTGTGAGACACCAAAGTTACTTTTTAATCCTTCTGTTTTCTTGCCGTATTTAGTCTACATTTTGTTATTGTCATCTTTCTTTTTTAGTTGGTTCACAATTCACATACATCTCAAGGTACAAAGTATTCATCACACAAGAACTTTATTGTAAAAATAAAAAAAAGGACAAAAGAGTAAAACCTCCACATTGCTATCACTAGAATGAAAAGCAAGGAAGTTGCTGTCATATTCACACCAATATTAATTCTAGAGAATAGAAGACAAATGAATCGTTCAAGTAAAAAAACATATCAGATAAGTCATACAAAACCACCCAAGAGCCTGCTTCCAAATTAATTTGATCTCACTACAAAGCCAACAAAGAAGGAAAAAGGGACCTTTTTTTTTCTTGTCACACTGAACTAGATTATTCTCGTTTGCGGTACTGTGAATGCTGCTAGTCCGATGAATTTACACACACAGCATCATCGAACACAAGTTTCTCACTAAGTAGATCATCCTCACAATATGTGAGTGGGTAACTAGCCTAGACCAACCCATTGGATTAGGGAAAAGGGACCTAGACCTATAGTCAGAAACTAATTTTTTTTCATGCGTAAAAAGTGAATTTTGTTTTCCCCAACAAAGTCTTTCCCATACTACAAAATCGAACCCCCTATAAATGGAACCCACCTATCTACCAACAATTGTGCTATACCTTATTGATAAACTGATAAATATGTTCACATGTTTTTATATAGTAATTGACCCATGTCAACATAAACAAACCCCATTGAGCAAAACAAAACACAACACATTCTCAACAAAAATTCAAAAACCAATTCGAAAGCGGAACTCACCTAATTGCATCGCGACCCAAAAGCTGAAAACTTTCACGGACAATACTCCAATATCCCCCGAGAGCTCGAAGCCCACATTGCTCAACCGAGGAGAGGCAATGGCTGAGGAGGGTGACAGGCAATGACAATGCAGCCAAAAGAGAAACAACAACAACAACAACAACAACATGGGACGACATCCAACAACGTGGTAGATCTCAAAGCATTATCAGAGGAAAACGACAAAGGTGACATCTTGTTCTAAAAGCTGAAACAACACAACAGCTTATGTTTCTCTTCTCTTGTGGGGAAGGGAAAGTTTACTTTTTGGTGCTGTGGTTGTGGTTACAAGTTGGGAACATGAAGCACTGTTGCGGATTCAGACATTGTAGGAGACAGCAACAATAACAGGAAGAAGAAAAGTATAAAACATTGAGCATTAGCGTTGGCAACGACAGGATGTGAAGCTATAAATAAAAAAAGCTGCGGAAAACCCAATGACCTTGTCTCCAACCCATAGGCCATAGCTCTTTCTTGGCAGTTGGTCCCATCGATAATGATGTCTCACAATTTCTCTCCTCCACTTTCCTATCCCCAAGCGCGTCACTTCCAAACCCCTTTTACATTCTAACGAAATATGAAAATAATTACCTCGCACTTTGCACACACTTTCAATTTTACCTTTTTTTAATGATTATGTTAAGTTTAATTACATTTTTTTAGTTTCTATTCTTTATTTTTGTCTCTAAAAATTATTATTTTAAGTTTAGTTACTTACAAATTATTGATTCAAGTGATACTAACTTATCCTTTTAAATAAGGTCTTTTATTTTAATATTGTGTATAAAGAAAAAAAATGATTAAAAAGAAAATTTTCACTAAAAGATGATCAATCTGATTTTTTAATGGAGATTAATCGTCAATAAAATCATCAAGTTTATATCTAAATTAGAAAAAAATTTAAGTCTCACCAAAATTTATAATTTTAATAAATCTCAATCAGTTGTAAGTGAAATATTAAAAAGATAGTACTTAAAATAATATTTCGAACATGAAAAATTATAAAAAAAAATTCTTAAACACTCATTTATTATTATTTTCTCTATTACTGGATGAAAATGAAAAATCTTATTATTAGATTAAGACAGACTCGTTAAATAAACTATAAGACTATAAAATTTAACATTTTAAAATTTTTTTATTCAATATCAAATAGCGTAAGAGTGATTAAACATTAATATTTCTCTTTTACTAACATTTCTCAAATTTACTTAAATCGTTGTATCTACCAAGTTTCTTATTTATAATTTATCCTTTTAATATAGTTTCATTCATTCATAGTAAAAATATATTATTTAAATGTTTTTTTTATCATAACAACATTAATTACCCACAAGCATTCTAGTTAAGTTGATGCAATTATAGTATTTTTTAAGCCAATTAATTCAAATATTTTTGTATTCTTTTAACTAGTAGCCTAGTAGTATGCATTTATTCACTACTATTTCGTATTCAATTTGTCACAAATATTAATTCAATTAAACTAAATATTATATAGAATTAAAATGGAGAGATCCAAATAGATAAAATAGTGAGTATAGCAAAATTAGAGAGATCCAATTAGCACAACCGAAGCTCCAAAATGGAATAAAAAAAAACTTTGAAATTTAAAAAATAATGAAGAAGAAAAATCTCACAATAGCAAATAGATAATGAAGCCATTATTTTATCTTCGTGATAAGGAATCTTTATGTATTTTATCCTAGTAATATTTCCTTTTCTACATCAAGAGATTTGTAAGGAATAAAAAAAAAAAGTCAATGGCACAGTAACCCTTAGTTTAAGCCAATCTAAGAGACACTACATATTTTTAATATCTATTGATTTTGAAAAACAAGTTCCCTCTAAAACATTTAGCTTATAATCAATGTATGATTTTCTAATATGATGGGGATTTTCTGAAGTAGTACTATACGTAATGTATTGAGAAAAGAGAAGTCCACATGAATATTGAATAGTAAGGAATTTGTGAAATCCAGTTAACACCTTTTGTCTATTACTTTAGAGTTTAGACCATAACAAGAAGTACAAAGAAGTGAAGGAAAAATGGAAGTGTATCACAGTGTCTCCCTTGGAGCGTGAGTGTTGATCATAATTTGCTGTCATGTTATCCCTACGCTTTTCCATGAATTTTATAATGACCCTCTTGGTTGGCCGGTTAGTTAATTTTCTGCTGCATTTCTCAATGGGGCCATGCCTCCCTTGCTTTCCTTGAGCCATCTAAGTAGAACCAAGTTTTTGGTGGGTGAGGATATAATACACACACAAATGCAAATGATTGTCAGTGAAATTAGACTCCATTTTTTAAAAATACAATAAAGAATAATATTAAAAATAGTTAGATCAAATTTTTTGACAAAAATAATAATGGTAAAATTCATGAATATTTTGTACTAACAACAAGTATTATTAAAAATAAAAATACACTTGGCTGTTTTTGTTTAATTCAAGTGTTTGGGTAAGTGAGAATTGGAATCTCCTTGATTAAGAACAGGTCCAAAAGCTAATTATATTTGTGTGCATGTGTACAGATATTTGGGTTTGGATGCATATAAAGTAATTATCACCGAATGTGCATTGAGTGATATTCATTACTATTATTGCACGTTGGCATTATATTGTCTCACCCTTGAAGCAATCTACAATGATTTTATTTTATGTTTCGAGAATAATGATAATTTATTTTAATAAGCAAACTATGCAATATTCTAGAATAAAAATAATGTTAGAGGAAGACAGTCAACGAAGTCACCATACAATTAGAGTGTCGGACACTTGGGCCTTATTGAGCTAGCACGTGAAAAAAAAAGTGATGAACCTAAAATTGGGCTGGTATAAAATTAAAGGGTCATGATATATATACCTCTTTTTTATATAAGTATATTTTTTAAAAACAAATAATTAAATTTTAAAAATATTTTTTAATTTTTTAATTTTACACTTTTAATATTTAATTTAATATTTTTTTCTTTTTTTAATAATTTTTTTTCTTCAGTTTTTACATATATCTTTTTATCTTTCTTCCACTCTCACATATTTCGGTAGATAATTTTATTTTTTTTAGTTTTATATTACTTTCTTTCCTCTCCTCTTTCAGTTTTATCACTACTATCTTCTTCTTTCCTTTTTTTAGTTTTTACACGCACCCGGAACGTATAACTAGTTTTCAACAACAATATAGTCACATATGGTTTTCTCAATAGTGTCGAAAATGTTGAATCAAATGTGCATTTTTTTTCTTAAAGCACTTCCCTCATTTATACGTCTTAAAAACACATCAAATAATTTTAATGTTATAGAAAATACTTTTTTGAATGGTAACCAAGAACATTTTTCAAAATTGGATTTTTAACATGTTTTTAGAAAGTACTTTCTATAACAGTAAATTTATCATTTTAAAAAATATTTTTTGGAATTATGTAAAACAACATACTTCTATAAAGTACTTTTCGAAATATTAATTTTATTATTACAGAAAGTATTTTTCAAAAACATTAATTTTACATAATTTCAAAAAGTTATTTTTGAAATAGTAAATTTACATACTTTTCGAAAGGTTTTTTTACATAATTCTGGAAAGTGTTTTCTATAAATGTGTTATTTTACATACTTTCGAAAAGTACTTTCCAAAACAGCAAATTAGTTTTATGGAAAATATTTTCCAAAAATATGTAAAAAACACAATTCTAAAAAGTTTCTATAACACTAATTTCATTATCCGAAAAAGTATTTTAAAATAGTGAAATTAGTATTTCAAAATGTCTTTTTGATGACACTAAATTTAATGTTAAGGTTTTTGGATGTGCAAAGGGAGATGAAAGGTTGGAAGAAAAAATGTGCGTCTAGTTCAGCATAAACTATTGAGGAAACCAAACGTACTTATAATATTGTCGCATACCAATTCTATAATCTAGGTGCATGTGAAAAAGTGAAAGAGATGAGGAGAGAAGAAAAGAATATAAAAATTGATAGAACTAAAACTATCTATTTAAATAAGTGGGGAATTGGAGGAAGACAAAATGATACATATAAAAACTGAAGAAAAAAGATATATAAGAAAAGAGGAGTGTGAAAAAGAAGGGAAAAAGTAGCAAATTGCAAGTTGGAAGTGTAAAATAAAAAAAAATTAAGAAATAAAAAATTATGGATAGCTTAGGATTTTTTTTTAAAAATTAAAGAAAGTATACTTGTAAAAAGAAAATTGTATATATCATGAGTCAAGATTAAATTACGAGCTTGTTTACGTGGATTATACCTGTTGAGAACAAAAAATCTTTTTTTTATGCACAATAATGATGAGAAACACATTAAAACAGTGTCATAAAATAAATAAGAAAAGTCCATACAAATTTATTTAATGTGGTTCAACCCCTCATGTCTATGTCCACGAGGATGTTCATTATTTATCTCAAAATGTGTTACATATATCTTGAAAATCCTCCCTTCAAGTTTTGTGGGTTAAACTTAAGAATCTCTTCCTCATATGTTTTGTGGGTGGGTGAAACTTGGAAACCCCTCCCTCATAAGTTTTTTGGCAAACCTTGAAAATCATCATTTACAAGTTTTCTAGAGAAACTTAAAAACTCTCTTTCATATGACCTCCTCTTTCATTTAAGACGGTGACCCTCTCTACAGGTCGGATAATTATTCTCATCTCAAGAGTCTCTATTTATTGACCTTACATTGTAATCTTAAAAGAGGAAACAAATCTCTAAAACAAATACAATATATTTCAATTTTAAATAATATCCTAAAAGAATCAATACCTTTTAAAATTTAAATACTATCTTAGAGATTTGAATTTAAAAATTTGAATTGTTTTCCCAACAATATCACACACCCAAATAATCTCCAAATTATAAAAATAATATTATAATAACAATATTATATAAAAATAATAATAAGAAAGTGGTTTGATAAAAGAGTCTGAAATTAAGAAAGGGTTTTAAAGATTTAAAATTAAAAAAATATATATATAATAAATGACACTCATTTTTATAAAGAATTACATTAGGTGGACAATTAATGTGACCCCAAATGATATTGGACTCCTTTGGTTTAAACTATGAGAGAAAAAAGGAAGGAATTTTAATGAAAGGGGTGACACAAAAGGGAAAAATAGAGGAGGAGAGGGGTTAACAATTTTGTTTGGTTGAGAAAATGAAAGATTTTTTTTCTTTGTTTACAAGGAGAGAAGATATATTTTAAAATTTATTTTACTTTTATATCCCTACAATTTTAAATTTAATAATATATGTAAATATATTTTAGACATTTTGATCTATTTGTTTAAACTTGAAATAAGTGTTTTTATACAAGTGCTTTTAAAAAACAAATAGGAATTGGTGAAAAACATTTTTTCTTTCTTTTGGGAAGGAAAACTTACGTAGGTTTTTCAATTCTCAAAAGAATCCTTCAATACATAAGTTCTAACTCTTTCTAACATTTTTTAAACTTGTTATAATATTCTGTATTTGGAGTAGGTTTAAGAGTTATTTTGTTGAAAAGAGAGCACCCTGATACTTTTCTAAAGATAACTTTTTGTAATGTCACTTTCAATTACCTCATGAATAATAGAGAATTTCATGTTTTCTTCTATGCTTTCCAATTTTAGGGACATCATTTTTTCCTTAGAAGCTTCGTAGTTATAATGACCCTAAGTCACTTTATTATTTAGGAAGGCAAAAAAAATTAATCATGGATAATTTAGTTTTTAAAAGCCTGCGTGACCATATAGGATAACCAAGGCAAATATTTTTAGATGTTAGTGAAAAACCTTATTTAAAGAAGAAAAAAAACATGGTTTGGATTTAAAAGGACCCTGAGAAAATAAAAAAATTAAGGATAAGCCCATCCCACACATAAAGAGGATAATATAAGCTAGGTCTCTTTGATCATCAAGAAAACAACACTTTTAATGCCTGTAATTTACTTTCTTTTGCAATTATTGAAGAAGAATAAAAAGCTTGTGATTCAAGACAAATCCTCTCAAAGAGGGAAAGAATGATGAAATCACGCTTAGTAAACAAGTCCCAGAGGAACCAAAAGGAGTGAGTTAGGTTTTAAGGAAGAAGACTCAATTTCTTGTTGAGTTTTGGGACACTTCTAATAGTTAACTTTATCTTATTACTATTTGTTTTTATTTGTAAAATTTGTATTAATTTTAACCTTGTATTTTTTGGTCAAATAGTGTATGAATTTTTTTCATAGTAATTTTTTCAAGGATGTAATTAGCATTTTAGAGGGGTGCATCTAGTGTTCAAATATGTGTTCAATAGGTTTTGTTTAGCCCATGTGAAAGTGAAAAGCATATATGCTTCAAAATTAATGTCCACTTGTAGTGGTCCACTTGCTTTCATGGTTCACACAACTCCAACAAGTCACATATTTTACATACTAGTCATATTTTTAGCACCTTGTCATGTGACATGCTCTCTTAATCCTTTTAGAATTAAAATATTGACATTTAATCATACCTTATGCACCTTGTCGTGTGACATGTTCTCATTGACTCTTTTAGATCTATGATAATGAAAAATTCAAGAGAAAAATAGAAGTTTCAAAATGTAACTAAAGTTAATTGATTTTAGTACAAATTAACTTAACCATAGCTACATGTAATAGTGGTTATCTTAACTTGCATAACAAGCTACCGAAATCAATATATACATATCTTTTACATGTAATTCACCACTTTCGATATGAATGAAAACTATACTTTTAAAATTTTGTCTTCAGAAGTCTTAATTCTCTCCTTTGAAAACCTTTTCCTTACGTGGAAGAATTATTTAATAAAAGTTATTAAGGAAAATATTTTTAAAAAGAATAGGAGAAATGAACAAATTGTGTGCACATGTAATTATGAAGAGAATGGGAGAAAAAATGTATATTATAATAGTGATATATGTTGTGCTCAAAAACATCAAATATAAATGAAGAAGTTATTAGTGAAGAAGTTATTGCGGTGAATCTAACTTAGATTAAACTTATTATATTATAAACCATTTATCTCATTTTTGCATTTTCTCTTTTTACAAACTATTGTGCACTCTTAGTATCTATAACTTCCAATTTTGAATTTATTCCTCAAAAAAGTCTTTTCCATTTTTAACAAAAATTAACGGAGATAATGATTTCAAAGTTATCGATGATAAAAAATGGAATAATATTTTATAATAAGTAAATAAAAAAATTACATCTAATAAGTATTATGAGTAGAACTATCAATTTAAATAAACTACATCCATTATTTTAAATAACTTTTGATTTAAACTAATTTAACATCAAACTGTGATTCTTCTTGCCTAACCAACTGACAATAGATCGTGCATGGGTTGAACCACAAACCAATCATTTAATTAATTTTTAGAAAAATATTTAAATAATAACTATATACTTTTAAAAAGTGACTACATAAATTAAAAACAACTTTATATTATATATATAATTTGATTTTTTTAAATCAATACTTATTCATTTAAAAAAGTTATATGCAATTTGGATATATTTTTATTATTTAAATATAATTTATATAATTTTTTATACATATTAAATACAAAACATATATTATAATAACGTTTACTTATTTGTTATGATGGGAGACTAATTTAACATCGGACAATATTAAATTTTATTTTATCTTACTTTCCATATATTATCAAATGAGTCATAAGTTTACTCAGCTACTTTTATTTTATTTTTTCTAAAGAAAGAATATTCAGTTGCTTTTACTTTACCTATTTTTATTCCAGTTTTCTTTTTTTTTTGTCTGCTGGGTGTCTAGTAAGTAGGCTTTTCCTAATCCCCATTATCTATTTTTTTAAAAAAAATAAACTACAAACTTAATTAAAAAAATATTTTATAATAATTAATTAACATGTAAATGTTTCATATCATCATTAAATATTTAAATCATAAACCGGTGTGTTGGTTGGCAATAATAACTTAATAATTTTCTAACCATTGAATTTAAATCTGATTTCTGATAACAAAGGGTGAAAAGGGTTAAGCAATGAGGCTTCAGCGGTGAGGGAAGAGTAGTGATCAAATATACCAAAGTGAGAAGGGTCGCTCGCTGACGCCTGACGGAGACCAAATCGTTGCGAGTGGCGAGGCGTTCAACCTTTTCGCCAGATCTGAGATTCCAAACCCAAACCGAAACGCTTCTTTCGCAGCCACAAACCCTAACCCTTGCGGCGGCGATTCAATGTCGAGTTTCCACGTCGGCGGCAAGGTGGTGGACCGAGTCGATTTGCTGCGGAAGAAGCACTGGACGTGGCGCCTCGACGTTTGGCCCTTCGCTATTGCGTATGGCGCGTGGGCTTCCGCGATTCTTCCCAGCCTCGACTTCGTCGATGCCGCGATTGTTTTCGGCGCGCTCGTTGCGCTTCACATCCTCGTTTGGCTCTTTACCGGTTGGTCCGTTGATTTCAAATGTTTCGCCCATTATAGCAAGGTCAATTGATTTGTGTGAATTCATAATACGTTATTAGTAAATGTGTATGTGTGTGTGTGGAGAGTTTTAGTGATTTTATTTTGTTTTGTCTCCAGGTTAGGAATATTGAGCAGGCTGATTCGTGCAAGATAACTCCGGCTAAGTTCTCCGGTTCTAAAGAAGTTGTGCCGCTTCATTCTCGGAAAAGTGTAAGTGTATGATGTGTTTGGACTTTGGAATGATCGAAATGAAGTGCGGTTGAGTTTTTATGCACTTTCTTTAATGTTGAATTTATGCGTGAAAAGACTAGATGAGTGTAAGGGAAGATGGTTAGAGTATAGAGCTTGGTAAAATGCAAATTGGAAGAAAGTGTGCTAGTGTCTTGGGTTACTAATCCTCAAAGTACAACATATCTTGATATGGCATAAGGGCGAGTTGAAGAAAGTGGATTGACAATCAAGTATGGTTGGTCTAGGTTGGCAAAGTGTGAGTCTCTTATGAAAGCAAACGCATTGTGTAATATGATGGGCTTGTTCGAGTCTACTGTCTATTTCTCCTGTTCTCTCACGAGGATTTTGTTTTTCTTTAATGGGGGATATGCATTAATGGCTACCAAATAATGGTCATTGGAAGTTAGATAGTAGTATCTATGTTCTTGAATTATAACTTTTGTATTGTCTGTGATGCATTAATATTTTGTAGAGAATTCTGGTGAACTGATTCACTTAGATCCTTGCTTATATGTTTTACTTTGATTTTGGGAGTGAGTGGTGGAGTTTGTGCATGGGATATATAAGGAAAATTATCAATTCTGGTGAGGTAGTAGATTATTGGGTGAACTAACCAAGCCTCTTGGCCTAATGATTGTAAGGCCTGTCCTGAGACATGGGGAGTTAAGCTGGTCCTCCCATGTTCGATTTCCATCTGGAGGTTTGGCAAATGGAGCCACACCTCGCGAGTGTATAATAGTCATTAGTTGTTAACTTTGGGACACTATATGGACCATATCCATCAATATTTTTTTTATATGGAGAACCCCATTAGAAGGGGTTTGATATATTCTGTAGTACTTAGCTGGATTAATACAAATTATAATTTTCCATAGATTTTGAAGCATTCTTCATATGCCAATTTAGAGGTTTTGAGCAAAGTTGTCAAACTCGAAATTTTGGAGCTTTCATAGACTTGTAAACTCTTAAAGGTACAATATTAAAAAACATATTAATGACATATACGCTTCACATAATACTCTTTAACACACCAATAATTCATTCAACTCCATAATAAAGCAAAGTAACAAACTACAATAATAAAATATTATAGTTCATTAGTACTAAATAAGATTAAATTACATAAATGATAAAATTATACATAAATTCTTAGAGACCTAAGTTCCTAAAGTGAAAACATTTCAAAAAAGAGTTGATTTCTTCAAATTATTTGAATCATAGTAAACCACTAACATTTTGGGGTCAATTGGGGCGGGTGGGGCAAAATTACAGATTTCAAACTTGCTTCTTGACTTGAGAGTTTATATGAGTTTATCTTGAAAAGAGTTTGACATAGAGTTAACTTGTTTTCTCTACCTAAAATCATAAACTTGCAAGAGTTTAGGTCGTTTGTTTAAACTTTTTTTTTTTATAAAAGCGCTTTTTTTTTTCAAATAAAATAAGCACTTTTTTTACGTTTTGATGTGTTTTTTCAAACTTTTTTAAAAATAAGCAGTTTCTATTTTTTTAAGAAGCAACTCTTAATTTATGCATTAACTAGGTGCCTATGGTTTGGAAAGGAAAGCCAAAATTTTCAAGAGTAGTTTTTTGTTGCTACCTTGGATGGATAAAGTGATCTCCTTAACAATTTGTGATGCTGAGATAGTAATAGATTAGATAACGCTGGGAGTTGTTATTTAAAATCTACTGTTAGTTAGTTATAATCATAGTAGTCAATAGCGGCCGGAGCGGCTGCTATCGCGGCGCTCCGGAGCGGAGCGGCCTCACCCCGCAATCTGGCTGCTGGAGCGGAGCGGATTTGTGTAGCGGCTGGAGCGGCCGCGTCGGAGGCGGAGCGGAGCGGCCCAAATCGCGGAATCGCGGCGCGATTTCAGACTTACCCTTCATTAAGGGTAAGTCGGTCTTTTCAATGGGGTTTTTTTGCCCTAATCCTCCCTTTCCCTCTCGCGATTTCAGACTCATCCAAACCAAACCCTTCCTTTCGTCTCTCCCTTTCTTCTTCTCTGGCTATCGTGCGTGCAGCGTGCAGCTCCGACGAACTCCGGCTCCAACGCACCTCCATCGCCGACGCGCCTCCAGCTCCGACGCAGCTCGGACTCCGATGCGCCTCCAGGTCCGACGCAGCTCCGACGTGGCCGCAAGCTCCGACGCGCGTTTGTCTTCTATTCTCCTTCTATTCTCCTTCGAGGATGCCTTTTATGCAACATGCAACATATTTTTTTTTAATTATTTATTAAATTATTTCAACTGATTTTTTTTAATTTCTGATTTAATTTAATTGAACAAATTTTATTTTTAAATTCTGATTAAATTTAATTCAACAAATTTTATTTTTAAATTCTGATTAAATTTAATTCAGCAAAATTAATTTTTAATTTCTAATTAAATTTAATTCAGAAAAATTTATTTTTAATTTCTGATTAAATTTAATTCAGAAAATTTTATTTTTAATTTCTGATTAAATTTAATTCAGCAAATTTTATTTTTAATTTCTGATTAAATTTAATTCAGAAAATTTTACTTTTAATTTCAGAAAATTCTATTTCTATTTCAGCAGCATGAATTTAGAGTTATTTTTTTGTTTTTTTAGCTTTTATATATATATTATTAATTATTTAATATATATAAATTAATATTTAAATAACGGTTATCCCGCTCCGCGTCATCCCGCTATCCCAGTTTTAGGGTCGGCCGCTCCGCGCCGCTATCCGGGATTGACTACTATGGTTATAATCAGTAGTTAGCTAGCCCGAGGCAATTAGCTCATATGTAATGTATTCACAAGAGGAAAGGAAGGACATCTTATCATTTTGAGCAAGGATTGGGACTTTGCAATGTTGTCAAGATCATGAGCTAGATTGTAAACTTTGCATGATATTATGATGCTGCATCCAACATCCCTGTCCTGAGCTAGATTTTACATGAAATTACTCTTGGGTGAGATTGAAGCGAGATTGCAGCAAGATCACTGGATTGAGCAAGCTTCTTGATCTTGCAAATGGAGTTCTCTAGGTCAGGTTGCATGACCTGTTACACCAAAACCCAATTTCTTAACCCTAATTGTGTTTTTCTGATTTCATCTAAGTCACATAATCTCTTTGCCCTCTCCAACCTCTCTTGCTTCAATCAAACCCCTAATCTCAGTCTTTGCTGTTCTTGACTTCGACTTGGGGTTCTACCCATAATAGTTAATAGCGGGCGGAGCGGCCGCTATCGTGGTGCTCTGGAGCGGAGCGGCCTGACCCCGCAATCTTGCTGCTGTCGCGTGGCAGATGTGTGTCGTGGCCGTGTCGGTGGCGGAGCGGAGCGGCGAAAAATCGCGGCGCGATTTCGACATACCCTTCATTAAGGGTAAGTCTGTCTTTTCAATAGGGCTTTTTTTGCCCTAATGGTCCCCTCTCCCTCTCGCGGAACTACTTGGTTTCTCAGTTCTCGCACTCCCTCTCCTCTCTCTCTCTCTCGGATGATTGTTTCTTCTCTCTCGAGGACGATCGTGGACGCCAGTCCTCCAGTTCCGCGACGGACTCCAGCTCCGACGTGCCGCCCTCCGCTCATCGTCTGTCTTCTGTTAATATGTCTTCTCTCTTTTTAGTTTATGCAACAGAATTTTATTTTTAATTTTTTATTAAATTTAATTCAGAAAATTTTATTTTTAATTTCTGATTAAATTTAATTTAGCAAATTTTATTTTTATATTATGTTTTGTTTGAGTACTATGAACTTTTAATTATTAAAAATGTTTAATGCATGAATTTAGAGTTATTTTTTGCTTTGTTTAGCTTTTATATATATATTATTAATTATTTAATATATATAAATTAATATTAAAATAGAGGTTATCCCGCTCCGCGTCATCCCGCTATCCCATTTTTAGGGTCGACCGCTCCGCTCCGCTATCCGGGATTGACTACTATGGTTCTGCCTTCCATCTTGCAGTTTGCTCACAACCTTTTCTCTTAGTTGCACATCTCTGTTTTGTTCTCTATCAAGAGAGGTTTTTGCCTCATTTGGTGCTCTATTTTTCTGTTCTCATCAAACCATGACTATAAACTCTATTCTTTTTTAGCCATGACCTTTCTTTATTTCTTTTTTCTATTCCCTAAATCTCACTAGTTGGGTTGTTTTTGGCTTTTATTCGAGCTATCTTCTCTACTGTGTCTTTTAGTATATTCTTTGGTTTTTATGTTAAATTTGCTTTCTGTTATTTTTATAAAATATAGAATAGTCTGAGATGTTAATAATATTTTACTTTTTAACTGAATTTTAGTAACATTATTATAATTTGAAAGCTATTTGATACTTTGTTTCATCAATTGAAATTGACGGATAATCATAATAATATTTTATACGTTAATTTGAATTAGTAAAACGGATTATCAAATAATTTTGAAATTTTTTAAAATTTTGCAAAATTGATCTATGCATTAATAATTATTAATTCAACGGTTAGATCGTTAAAATTTAATTTAGAGCATGAACTATTGAATGGAGTAGGTCTAAGTAGACTTAGTTTTAGAGTAAGTGGATCCCTTTCTTTCTGTCTCTTTGTCTCTCTCTCTCTCTCTCTCTATATATATATATATATATATATATGTTGGTAGGATCTTACCAACCTTGTTATGATCCTATATTTTACAATCTTGCAACGCTCCTCATGATCCTAATTAAGATCTCTATCAGTCTATCTTGACAATATTGGGCCTTTGTGCTGGGAAGGTGCAGTTTCTTGAAGTTCTGCATGTTTGCAGTTGTATTAAGGGGGATTTTCCCCCATTCTTTGTAATAAAATATAAGATTTCTATCTACTGGCATCGCATCTCCCTAATCGAGGAAATGGTTAATGGTTGGGACAAGAATCCTTCAAGAATTGTGACAATGGAGAGAAGAAAGGCAATTTCTGATGGATGCTTACATAAGGAGCATGTAGGTGGCAGTGCGAGATATTGTGCAAGGTTCATGAGCTGCAGTAAGAATAGTGTGTTGCTGTGTCCATAGGGCTGATGATGGGCACAAAGCAATGTTATCTACTGTGGACCACAGAAAATGGCAAAATGCCAATAATCTGCTATATCATATAGTGGACAGCGTCATGGGCAAATAGCAAAAATCACATAGTGGTTGAAATATATTATAAATATCAATTATATATGTACAGAAAACTAAGTTTTTTGCAAATAAATAAAATGCATAATATTAACTCAGTTCAATTGGCTGGAGACTCATCAAAAATGACAAGAGGATGCAGGATGCATGCTGCAACCAGGACACCCATAGTTACAATTGCAGATCCAAGGGATTCTGCAACTCAATAGTGCTATAGTGGTTATTTAACAACAGTGGCGCAAAGGCAAGAATGAAGGCCTTCGTGAGAGCAGAATCAATGATCAGTGGATAAATATGGAGTAACCCATTTTTGCAGGAGATGATGCTTATGGCTGGGTAACTTGATTGAAAGGTATTTCTGATTGAGGGGTATTCAATAAGAGGAGTGCATGATGTTTTCAAATGCAGTTATTGGGCATTTTTAGCTATGCATGGTGTAGAAATTTAAATAAATATTACTGGGTCTGAAGCAATTCGAGACTTTGTAGGACCATTTTTTGTCATAAAGTAGGATTACCTTTGGAAATCTTGCTAAGGGGGCTCAAGGCGGAGATGAGAGTGGAACTAAAAGATGTGCTGCTCTGTCCTTGTCTGGGAATGGAGCTTTGTCCAAATGATGGAATTGGCCCAGACGTCTGTAGAATTACAGAGGCACTATCACTATTTGATGGCCAGAAATTTCCCAGACAATAGAGCATTGGTGATTGTGTTTTGACCCAAAAGGGGTTGAGGCTATTTTGTAGTTGCAGTGGTGAAGTTGGCTTTGTCAACATGCTGTAAACTGCTGGAATCCCAGTAGGACTTAATTCAGTATTGATACATAGATAGATAACCCCATTAGTTAGTTAGTTACAGTCAGTTGTTAGTTTGTTATAGTCAGTATTTTCGTAGCCTGAAGTAGTTAGAAAGGGTAAGATACCACATGTATAAATATATAAGAAAGGAGAGGAGACAACAGAGATCTTGTCAATTTTATAGAGAACTGAGATTTTTGGGTTCGGAGTGCAAACCCTCGATGTTCTGCAACATTGCAGTTGAATTTAAGGGGAATTTCCCCCTTTTTCATTCTAATACTATACCAGGATTCTATTGGATGACAACAATTTGAAGGGCTTTTTTAATTAAATTTGGATTATATTTTACCACTGGCAACTATGCTAATTTGATGTGTATATTATTGACTTATTGTTTAGTGATTTTATATTTTATGGTTTTTTTAGGATGATGGCTTTTCAGGTTGGAAAAGAAAAATAGAGACATGTCTATACATATAATCTTTTCTTAATTTTGTTTGAAATTTAATGTATAATTTGTTCTTGTGTTCTTGTTTGTTAATGCATATTGTGCATGAATTCATAGTTGTGATGCCTTTTATATTTCCAATAAATTAATAGATTAAAGTAAACTGCACTGTGAATATGCAATTTTCTATATATGCTTGCTAATCTGCTTACTATTGTCAATTGTTTGGTTTGTGGATCCAGCTGCCTCTTTGTTTACAATGTTGTTTACTTGTTTTCTGCTCTTACAGTTTGTGTTTCATGAGCAATTTTATTTCTCTTTGTTCCTCTGTTATAGGCTCTTCCTTTGGTTGTTTATCATGGTTAAGTGCTTGCTTGTGCAGTCTGCAGGTTCTTCACCAGCGGTGGATTTGGAAGAGAACTACTTTGATTTTAGAAAACAATGTTTTGTCTATTCAAAGGAGAAGGGGACTTTTTGCAAGCTTTCCTACCCTACCAAAGAAACATTTGGATATTATCTCAAGTGTAGTGGCCATGGCTCTGAAGCTAAAGTTGTTGCTGCTACTGAGAAATGGGGGCGGAATGTGTGGGTTTCCTTTTTCTATGACCATTTTTATTATTTTTCACATGCATTTACTTCCCTTCAGAACACAATCTCTTGTGGTGTATTATAAATATGTGGGCTAAATTGCACTTTTAATCTCTTTATTTTCATCAATCCGCAATTTTAGTCTCTATTTTAAAATAGAGACATTTAGTCCCTCTAATTTAAAAAATACGGAATTTTAGTTTTTCCATCAAATTGACACCTATTAATTGTTAAGTTTTAATGTTTATTCATACTTAAGTGATGTGTCATTTAGTAATATGACATTTGGAGATAAAAGAACTATAAAAAAAATCATGCAAATAAGATTTATGAATAAACTAAATACTAAGCACTTGTTAAAATATATAAAAACCAAGCTTTTATTGTATGTTATTTTTTAGTTTTTATCTGTTCATGTTACGTCACTATATATCACGTTACTTAAGTGGTGATACATCATTGAACAATGTCAAAATTTAATAATTAACAAATATTTAATAGATGGTAGGACCAAAATTTAAAGACATGTATCTTCTCATTTGATCTATGTATGAGCATTATATTGTTTTAGTTTTGCTCTTTAATGTTCTGTGTGTTGATCTTCTAGATTTGATTACCCTCAGCCAACATTTCAAAAATTGATGAAAGAACACTGCATGGAGCCTTTTTTTGTATTTCAGGTATTCTTTCTTTAATAATTTTTAATTCTCATTTTTTTTTCTTTATTCCTCATGTGAACTCTTGTTCTTGCTTATATTATGATCAGGTTTTCTGTGTGGGTCTCTGGTGTTTGGATGAATATTGGTATTACAGTTTGTTCACTCTATTTATGCTGTTTATGTTTGAGTCAACCATGGCAAAAAGTCGGTTAAAAACTCTAACCGAGTTAAGACGTGTTAGAGTGGATAGTCAGATCGTAATGGTACATCGCTGTGGCAAGTATGTTATCTCATACTTAATAATTAGTTAGCCAATGTTTGGGGTTTAAAGGAGTAAAATTTTAACACTTACATGTAAATTGTTTGTATTATAGGTGGGTAAAACTTTCTGGTACAGACCTTTTGCCAGGGGATGTTGTATCCATAGGTCGCTCTTCTGGTCAGAATGGGGAGGAGAAGTCTGTACCAGCAGACATGCTTCTGTTGGCTGGAAGTGTGATTGTGAATGAAGCTATTCTCACAGGCGAGTCTACTCCTCAATGGAAGGTGTTACTCTTTTCTGGACTACTCACTAATATACTTGTCTGTTCACTGATGGATAAATGATATACTTAAAAATATAGATTGCTTTTGGTTGGGGTTATATTTTCCTAAACTTCCGTGTAGATAATTCTGTGTCTGATTGCCAAAATTGCGTCATTATTTATCTGCTGTTTTGGACACTGTTGGCAGTAATTACTTCTTGAGTACCTCAGCATACTTCTATGCTGGTTTTATGCCTTGGATATCTAAAACTAGTGATATTGGATTTCACCCAAGAAGCTGAGCAACTTGTTCAGACAGATTACTGACATGATGAAATAGTTGTGCCACACTATGCTTTGCCTCCTGTCGTTCTGTATTTACTATATATGCATACGGTATTGACAATTGAGTATACTATGTTTTATATAGAACATTTAATACTGACTTCAGTTTGTTCTTTTCAAAATTTTAAATGTTTATGCATGTTCTTGTTTACATGTTTATGTAATTATGTATCTGATCATATGAATTCATTATATTGTATTTGGCCCCTTCTTTCACATGAAAAATAAATAAGATTGAGATAGGATATCTTTAATCTTATGGTTGGCTGGTATATCTAAATACATATCTGATAAGCCTATTGAGACTGTAGCTTTTATTATGCATGTTCTCTTGCATGAAGCTTATTTAGATATGACCATTCTTTTAGATTTCAATCGCGGGTAGGGGCATGGAGGAGAAACTGTCGGCAAGGCGAGATAAAAACCATGTTTTATTTGGCGGAACTAAAATATTGCAGCACACTCCAGATAAGGTTATTTCAGGCTGAGAAATTATATATTTTTGTCTGATGTTGAGCTAGTGTTTGTGCTTATCTTTTTTGTTTTTAAAAATTTTGTTGGAGTCAGAGTTTTCCTCTTAAAACACCTGATGGCGGCTGCTTGGCTGTTGTCCTGAGAACGGGTTTTGAAACAAGTCAAGGAAAGTTGATGCGGACAATTTTATTCTCTACAGAAAGGGTAAAGTGATTAGACCTTACTGAGCCTGAGTTTGTGATTTCAGTGTCATTTTGATGATTTTCCCTGGTTTCTGAATTGACATATTATAGGTGACGGCTAATAGCTGGGAAAGTGGATTGTTCATATTATTCTTGGTTGTATTTGCTCTTATTGCTGCTGGTTATGTGCTTATTAAGGTAATGTTTCCCTACAGATGCTTGGTGAACATTGCTATGGTTTGGTCTTAATGGTAAATTTTTACATGGCTTGGTAATTTGTTTATTATTGCAGGGGCTAGAAGATCCCACAAGGAGCAAGTATAAACTTATATTAAGTTGTTCCCTTATTGTTACTTCTGTGATACCTCCTGAGTTACCTATGGAATTATCAATTGCTGTTAATACTTCTCTAATTGCACTGGCACGACGTGGAATCTTTTGCACAGAACCTTTTCGAATACCATTTGCTGGAAAAGTATGTGGAGGCCTGCCACTATGTTTCTACTCTTGTACATCCTTTACTATGTTAGATATATAGATCATATGACATTGGTTTTTATTCAACTTCTTGTACATACCTTGCCCTACAGGTTGATATATGTTGTTTTGACAAGACAGGGACACTTACATCTGATGACATGGTATGCCCTTATCAGACCATTGTGTTGATTTATCATTTTAGACCATAGATTGTGGCATAACTTTTTAGTTCCCACATTATAGGAATTTTCTGGAGTTGTTGGGTTGAATGGAACTACAGATTTGGAATCTGATGCAAGTAGAGTGCCTGTGCGAACAGTAGAAATCCTGGCTTCTTGCCATGCATTGGTATTTGTTGAGAATAAGCTGGTATGCCTCTCCACTGGTGATTAAATTCAGTCTTAGTTTTTAGAGCTTGTTATAGTGTTGAATAATGAAAACAGATCCTCTCCAGTGAAAAAAAACAAAGCTTGACACGGTCAAGTGTTGTGATCTCACCATTTATTATTTTAAACCTCAACTTTAAAAAGAAATATATTAAAAATTCATGCAATGGTAAAGCCAAAGTCAATACAGAGCATTCATTCCCATGTTGAACAGACTGAATTAATATGCCACAGTTCAAAAATTTTCTTCAAATCATATTTTATTCCTCCTAAGATCTTTTATTTTCTATGTTGTAGCATATGGAATGTAGAATTTAGTAAAGAAACTTGATGAGTATTAAATTTTAAGATCATGGCTGCCCGACCCTAAGCATTCATTTGTGAAAGAATAAGAGAGGGTTTGTGGAAAGTTGATACAAAGAATAAAAGAATACCCAGTGAGCATTTTTTGGAACAGTTTCTGAAAACCTAGTTTGTCCCTAAACATATCATGTTTTCCTTTTTATTTGATTGATATCAGGCTAATTACTTATGATATACTGTTAGAAATTATCTTATTGATGTCATGCCAAATGCTGAGATCAATTCTGTAGATGATAGATTTCGAATCAAAATAAAACTTTTCTGTTTCTATACTTGGGAAAGGAATCTCTCTTACCTTTTTTTCCACAGTTCTGTTACTCCAAATCCTACTTTTTCTAGGTTATAAATATCATTCTTGCTTTCTACCTGATAACTATCAAGCTTCAACAATAGGCCTTCATGATTCTGGCTTTAGAGCTAGAAGGAATTTGTGTGTTTGCTCCTTTTGTATTTGCTATTTTTGTTGATACACTATTCTTATTAATAAGCTTTCTACTTTTCCCAGGTTGGTGATCCTCTTGAGAAGGCTGCACTCAAGGGGATTGACTGGAGTTATAAATCTGATGACAAGGCTCTTCCTAAAAAGTAAGTGTATACTCCATGCACTCAAGGAAATATAAAAGCAAAAAGCATGGGATTTTTCTAGAAATGTTATCATATTTATTGTCTGATGTTTGTGGTTTCAATTCTTCTGTGTTCTTGATCAATATGTCCTTGTCTTGTTTGTATTACAGCCCTCTGTCATCTTTTGATTTATCCTGATATGTTATCAAATTTCAGGGGAAATGGCAATCCTGTTCAAATTGTTCACCGGTATCATTTTGCATCTCACTTAAAACGAATGGCAGTTGTTGTTCGCATCCAGGAGGAATTTTTTGCCTTTGTAAAGGTTTGTGGTTTGCTGGTTGTCCCTTTTAGATATATACATGCTTGTTACCCAAATTGGTCCTTCCTGATTTAAGTTGTTTTTTAAGCTTAGTTACTTTGACTTAACAGTTAATGAAGCCATGACTTGAGGATTTAGACTGCCAAAGTATAATGTAATCTTTTGGGGGTTATGAAATGGTCAATAATACAAGTCGGAGATGGGGAGAAGGAAAATTGATTGGTAAAATAGCCATGTGGGTTAACTAATCATCAAAGAATGTGATGCTAAAATATTTTACTTTGTTAACTTCAAATAATTATTGTAATGATCAATAACCTCTGGAAAGCTGATTGTTTTATTTTTGAATGTGTTGAATACCATCCCAATTCTTTAAGAGCCTTTTTTGAATTTCTCTCTGTTAAGTGTTGGTTCTTCTGATTGGTTTTCTTTCCAATTTTAAGGCATGGGTTTCATGTATTAAGAGGGGCTGTATTTTGTTATAGGCGAGGGCTAATTTTGACCATCCATGTAAGGCTAAATGTTGAAATTAGCTTTTCTTGAACTCTCACTTGATAAGCTCCCTGTATATAAATGTGTGTATTATATATGACAGCTTGCATTATATAATTTATGCAATTTTATTATAAAAGGATTGCTGCTTCTCTATTTGTCAATCTTTTATTCCCTTGAAATGTATCCGGAAATTAATTGAAAAAAAAAATCCATAGAATACAATTCCATACTATAAAATAAAAAGAATTATCTTTAAAAATTTATAAAATGAAGATTGTATTGAGCATGTTACCATTGGTTGTCTTTCACTTTTGATTGAATTATATGTTAAATGTTTAAGATGTCCCACATTGACTAGGAATATGAATAAAATACTTCGTATATGACTTGGTTAATCCTCCTACCTTAAGCTAGCTTTTGAGAGTGAGTTTGATCCAATCTGTTTCTAATTAATGTGTTGGCAGTTTTTATATATTTCACATTTAAAGTGTGTACTCTAGTTTGTTAATACAAAAATTTCATTTGTATAATTGTTCTCATGTTGTACTCGTACAAAAAACAAAAAAGCATACAAGCACTTGTTACAGCAAGTGTTGATTAGATCAGGTCTTGGCAAATAGTAATTCATTATTTTCATTTTTAGGTACTGGGATTTGGCAGTTGATTCTATTAGTGTAGGCTGATCCTTGCACTTTTGTCATTTTCCAAGTGCTTTCAAGTATATTATGTTCTGTGATAAAGTGTATGTGAATGGTTTTGGTTCTACTTTAAGGCTTGCATCTTTTGTTATAAAAAACCTTTTAAACAGTAGTAACTAGTGAGTTATTTCTATTTTCCTTTATTGATTACTACCTCTCAGAATTTTTTTATGACCTTTTATTTCAGGGTGCCCCAGAAGTTATACAAGATAGGCTCATTGATATACCACCATCATATGTTGAGACCTATAAAAAATACACACGTCAAGGGTCTCGTGTTCTTGCTTTGGCTTACAAGTCTCTTGCGGACATGACAGTAAGAATATTATGGGTTTACCATTGTTTCATGAACCTTTCTCCACAGTATTTTCAATCATGCACGGGATAAATAGAATAATTGTTGAAGTTTCATGTCTTGTCATTTTAGTTATTCATAGTGGTTAAACTTTGTTGATTAGAGAACATGTTCAATGTGTTTCTATTTTGGCTTTAATTTCAAATGACACCTAATTTTGTATAGTCTGACATTCAAATTAATTTTCCCTTCTCTGGTATTTCAACAAATTTGGATCCTAACTTTGAGTGTAATTGAGAGACTGAGTACTGCATATTCTCCCTCTTCTCTTTTGATGAATGCTTTATTTCCTTCCTCCTTTACCATTTGTTGCTTCATCAATTACTTTCAACATTCTTGATTATTGTTTGTTATGCTTGAAGGTCAGTGAAGCTAGAAGCATGGATAGGGATATAGTGGAGAGTGGACTTACTTTTGCTGGTTTTGTGGTAATCAATCAACTTTCTCATATAATCTGAGTTAATTCTAGACATTTTTCCTCTTCATTGATGCTAAAAGTTGCTACGGTACTATTTACAGGTATTTAATTGTCCCATAAGATCAGATTCAGCCACTATTTTATCTGAATTAAAAGAATCCTCACATGACTTGGTAAGTGTGGCATTCAAATTAGCTTCTCTTGCAAGAAAACAAAGTACTTTTCTTATTGCAAAAGGATTCTCAGATTTAAAAACTCCAGCCTCAAGGGAAAATGAGCTGAAAATAATTTCTTGTATTCTACTTTGGGAGCTAAAGTTTGGCTTATGTCCAAGAGTACTTTTTGAAGTTTTGTTGAAAATTTGCTATTTTGTTTCATGATATTTTAATATCACAATATGTATATGTTCAAGCACTTTGGAGCCGAGTATAGTGGGAGTGTAGATCCATGTGGTCAGCTTTTCTTAATGGGAATAAGGCTTGTTAAGCATGAGCGGAAGATAAATGTCATAAAATTATTCCATCCACTATGCATGGCCATTTAGTATTGGATAAGAATCGTATGATTAGGAATTAGATCATTAGTGGGAAGGTTGGAGTCAAGATAGTTACAATCATGTATTATATCATAGGATCATGTGCTTTTGCAATTTTTACTTGTTGCCACTAATATGATCACTCTATGATTTAGTGAGATTGTCTGAAATCAACGGGATTGATTGTCTTATTGGTGGGATTGCATGACCCTATCATGCTGTCCTAGTCCTTTATTTCTGAAGAATAAAACTTTCTCCTGAAATCTTTAAAACCTCAGGTCCTACAAATTCATTTGTCATTCATTCAACTCTTCCCTACTACCTGTTAACGCATTTTGAGCTTTGATCTGTGGGTAAGTGGGTTCTGAGTTTCAATATTGTAGTTGCTACTGTTTGTGGCTTGTGGTTGAGAAAGAGAGGGTGTGTGGTGGTTTGTTCCTTGTTTGCTGTTTCTGATTTTATCTGTATCTGATCCATTGAGGAACAGTAGTAATTGAACTCCGTCAAAAGAATATATGGCCACACAATAATTTTCCTACTGATCAATTTTTTGGGATATCTTTGGGTTAATGTGCCTCCTTTTTTTATGACTGAATGTTTGACATGCAATGTCTAACCCTTGCGTATTCTATGGATTCATGTAAATTGTTAACCATCTTGCTGACCCAGTGCTTTGGGGTGGATATGTGGGTTAGGGTGGGGGCTGATCCTTACTTAAATTGCAAGTTGTAACTGAGTAACATCTTTCACTTTATTGATAGGTGATGATTACTGGTGACCAAGCTTTGACAGCTTGCCATGTTGCTAGCCAAGTTCATATTATATCAAAACCTACATTAATCCTTGGCCGAGCACGAAATGGTGATGGATATAATTGGGTGTCCCCTGATGAGACTGAAAACATTCGCTACAGGTAGTTTCAACTTCTTTATTTGGTTGCACTATCTTATATTTGCACTTGATTTTTGTTATATTTATCTTTAGACAAGTAGCTGTTGAAAGTAAGATTTCTTTATTTGTTTTCTTAGTGCTTTTTATTATGTTCTCTGACAAAGGTACTTGTTATGCAAAATTGTTAAGATATTTTTACTCCCCAATGCTTCCAAGTTACAAACTCCAGACTCTTTTCTGCATTCATTTTTAAATTTTTAGACTGGTGATAGTGAAGTTTGGTTTCAGTGAGAACGAGGTTGAGTCTTTATCAGAGACTCATGATCTCTGTGTTGGAGGTGATTGCATTGAAATGTTGCAACAGACATCAGCTCATCTTCGAGTCATTCCTCATGTGAAGGTTAAGATCTATGCTAATTAGCTAAATATTAGAACTGAGCTTTTGGTACTGCCTTCATCAATGACAGCTTTTCTCTCAGGTTTTTGCTAGAGTTGCTCCTGAGCAAAAAGAACTTATCATGACCACTTTCAAAACAGTGGGACGGTTAACTTTGATGTGTGGGGATGGAACCAATGATGTTGGAGCTTTGAAGCAGGTAATGTGTGTTGGTAATGATCAATAGATTGTATTTTTGTTTCCTGACTATTAAACTTGTCATTCATCAGTAAAAAAAATCAATCTTTCAATCTGTTTACAAATTACAACCTTCATACCCCCCAAAATCCATTTAGGGAACCTTACTAATACAGTTATTTAGTCACATTTTGAATGTGAGTTGTCAAAACAGGTCACTAGGCTCACCTGGCCTGGCCTGCCACCAGTTGAGCTCAAAGGTGAGCCAACTCAACTCAACCCTAATATGTAACAATAATAAAGTGCAAATACAGAAAAAATAATACTAGTGGGTTGGGGTATGAGTAGTCTTTTGTCTCTGAAAAATCAGAAAAATGCAATTTCAAAATTAAGTATATAGAAAACTATTTGTGGCTCACCATGATTTGGCCTGGTGCCCTGATCTAACTTGCAGGATGGTTGGGCTTGGTGAAAATAATCTGGGTGTATATGGGTTGAACTCATTTGGGTTGAACTGGCTTGACTTTTGGGTTGGAACCTTGATAAGTCCTCTTGGATTATAAGATGATCAATTGGCAATAGTTTTAATTATGTAGCCATGCTATTTCAGTCTCCATACTAAATAAAAATGACATATTTGAATCTGGTATTTTGTAATCACTGGTATTAATCTGTGATGCTATTAGTCTTTTCTCATAAATTGGCATTAATTTGGAGGTAGTCAGTATATTGCATGTATCTTTTACCAAATAATAATAAAGGCAGTAGGACTCGAGGCTAACTTCTTTGGTTTAGGCCCATGTAGGAATTGCTCTTCTGAATGCATTGCCTCCAACTCAAAGTGGAAACTCCTCTTCAGATTCGTCTAAGGAAGAAGGTTCAAAATCTGTCAAACAAAAGAAATCTAAGCCTGCACTTGACACATCTGGAAAGACTGCTGGAGAAGGCACTTCAAAAGCTAAAGTTGCTTCAAAATCAGATTCCACTAGCCACTCATCTGGTAACCGTCATCAGGCAGCTGTTGAGATGCAACGACAGAAGCTTAAGAAGATGATTGATGATCTTAACGAGGAAGGAGATGGTCGTGCACCCATTGTCAAGCTTGGTGATGCCTCGATGGCATCTCCATTCACTGCTAAGCATGCGTCTGTTTCTCCTACCACTGACATAATCCGTCAAGGTCGGAGTACGCTAGTAACAACCCTCCAGATGTTTAAAATTCTGGGCCTCAACTGTCTCGCTACTGCATATGTGTTGAGTGTTATGTATTTGGATGGTGTCAAGCTAGGTGACATACAAGCCACAATAAGTGGTGTCTTCACCGCTGCATTTTTCCTCTTCATCTCACATGCACGCCCACTTCCTACTCTTTCTGCTGAACGTCCTCACCCCAACATCTTCTGTGCTTATGTTTTCCTTTCCCTCTTGGGACAATTTTCTATTCACCTGTTATTCCTGATTTCATCTGTCAAAGAAGCTGAAAAATACATGCCAGATGAATGCATTGAACCTGATGCAGATTTTCATCCCAACCTGGTGAATACTGTTTCTTATATGGTGAGCATGATGCTTCAGGTGGCTACATTTGCTGTGAACTATATGGGCCATCCCTTCAATCAGAGTATTTCTGAAAACAAGCCGTTCCGGTATGCACTTGTTGCTGCTGTCATTTTCTTTACTGTGATTACATCTGATCTCTTCAGGGACTTGAATGACTGGTTGAAGTTGGTGCCATTGCCAGTGGGATTAAGGGATAAACTGTTAATTTGGGCGTTTCTAATGTTTTTGGTTTGCTATTCGTGGGAGAGACTTTTGAGGTGGGCCTTCCCTGGTAAGATCCCAGCTTGGAAGAAGAGACAAAGGCTTGCGGTGTCTAATTTAGAAAAGAAGAAACAGGTCTAAGTAGTTGAATAGATGTGATGAAGAAAAAAACTGGCGATGGCAATGATGACTAGGTCAGAGACTGGCTTGTGAACCAAATAGCAGAGATACAACATGTCATGATGAATTTTGTTATAGGTTCTTTATTATCTTTCTAGTTTTTTTCCCAATGACGGATAGAGAATTTACCCGATGTCAAATTATTTTTGGGAGAAAGGTATGAATTTTAGAACACGTGCCTTCCCATTATCCGAGTTGTTTTTGTTAGCACAGGGGTTTTTAATTACACAAATTTTACGATTCATTATACTCGATCTCTCTGCTCGTAAACTAAGTAAAATAGAAGCTGCTTTACATTAGGGTGATTGATACATTACATGAAAGCTGCATAAACTTTGTCTGTGATATGAACATTAGTTTTTTGGGTCGGATGTTTCAACATAGAATCGGATCGGTCCTGATTTTGTTAATTACTTTTACCACTATTCAATGTTTGTAGAAAATGTATATCGTTTAAAAGAATGATGATTACTGTTTACTTATTAAATAATTATACGAATACTAATTAATAGAAGTGCCATGTGGAATGCGAATTTGGGTGGAGAACTAACGAGAAGTGATATAAACTACTTTACACGTTGACAACATTTTGATTCATAGAAGGGGGCCTGAACCCTACTTAATTATTTTGTGATTAACATATGCTTGTTCGGGAGTGAAAAAGTGATTGTCTACTTAACTTGGAGTTTGGAAAATGAGTCAAGGAACACAAGCTCCAGTTTCCACTGGAGAAAGCATAACTCAACTGTAGAGGCTAGTACATGACATAAACTCCCATTTTTCCTTGATCTTGCCGTGTTATAAATAAAGTTAATCATCTATACATTGTCAGAGTAATTTTTTTTTTACAGATTAACTCTTATAAATATAATCTATGAATGTTATTTTATTCCATCTCTATGATCATCTTTGAAGGATAGAGGACAATTTTAATAGCTAGTACATTATATACTTGTTCAAGATAGATGGTTTAATTAAATACTAATTTAAAAAAAAATTCTTGCAAGGTATGTCATAAGCACTAATAATCGGTCATTTAAATAAAAATAAAAAAATCCAACACTCTTAATTTCTTTTTACATTTGAATTGTTATTTTATTTTAAATGAAAATTAATTTAAATCTTTTATTTTGTTTTTGATGGGATCTATAATAATATTTTATTTTTAGCTGAATTTTAAAGTGAAGAATAAAAAAGTCTCTCGTATGTGTATGGTTAAAAATAACAATTAGATATATTATTAAGAAAAACTAATGACTGAAATTAAATAATTTTTCTGCACCATGTATTTATTTTAATAATATATCTGACAGATATTTTTAACTTTACATGGGTGAGGGACGTTAAAATTTACCATGTATTTTTTTGTTCTAGCCCCTACGTTTTGAAATTTGAATGCTAAGAATAATGTAAAATTTGTTCTTGGTGACCTAATACTTTAGGTGTCAGACAATTCTCTGTTGGTAGTGGAGTGCCTAGTAGCCCATTGTTCAAATGTATGAGCACTCACTCAAAAGATAGTGAAAAGTCGCACTAAGTCTATATGAACCTTTCTTAAGTTTCAGGAAAAAAAAAAAAAAAGGTTAAAACATCTTTAAAATGTCATAAACACTATTTTTAAAATTGGGTCAGAGTGAATATTCGAATTGGGAATCAGCTCAATAATGTGAAAAATTGGTAAAATGAATAATGCTATATATAATAATAATAAAATAAATAAATTTGATGACTTCTTCTGACAGGAAATATATTTAATGATTTAAAAACAAAAAAAATTATTATATAAATTAAGAAAATTAGTAAAAGATGTTCCTTTTTTTCGGCATAGACCAAATATATCTTCATTTAGAGGAAAAGTCGAGTGGAATCATTATAATCAGCAAAGTTTTTCCTCCAAATATTTAGTACACAATTGCATAGATTTGAATTTGAAATCATTAACAATCTTGTACTGATTGATGTAAGTGCTTGTTGATAAAAAAAAAATGTTGGATTTAAAACGTGTAAAAACATCCGTAATACTTATCATAAAAAATAGGATCATTACCATTCAATAAATGTGTAAAACGCTTAAAAACTTGAGACGTGGGATTCAATTGATAAGATATATAATACAAAATATGTTTCAACAATCAACACTAATCCAACATGTCATTTGAAGTAATGTTTTTATCTTTTTAATGTGTAAGAAATATGGCGTGTCTTTCTAGACAATTTTTATATTGGTGATATTTTAATATAAGTCATTAATTTTTATTTTATTATTCTAATATCTTGAACTTAAATTTGTTAATTAAAATTTAATAATAAAGCACAATTTCAACATTTCAATGTATAGTAACTTATTCAATCACTACATTGCTATATTGTATGAAAAATAATCAATACTAAAATAATTATTTTTTTATAAGAACATTAAAGATTACTCTTTAACCAAATGTATGATTTATCTCAATCATTTTATAAAAAAATAATTATGAGTCATACTATTTTTGTTAAATTTAATCTCTTGTACTCAATTGTTTTTTGTTTGAATTCAAAGCAACTATTTTTTCTATAACTTATGAGTAATAAAAATTCTCAAATAATCTACAACAATATTTCTGTATTTAATTTACTAAAAAATAAATTAAATAGTATATTAAAAATTATTATCTAAGAATTTAAATTAAAAATATTTTTAAAAAAATATATAAAAATATTAAGAGTTTGAACAAGGGCCCATGACAATTGCCTTAGTAGTTGGCTATATACTAGTCAGGGTCCTCGGCAACAAACATTCTTTTGATCTTAAGTTACAAATTTTAATGTTTTTAATTTTTATAAAGTAACAAATTTTAATTTTAAAAAAACTTGATGACTATCACAAATCAACTAATATGGGTTGTTCTAATTAACTAGAGACCTTGAGTTTGAGTCATAGTTATGTATCTGTGTTAAATTTTTAGAGGAAGAATTTTATCTATCATAATAATCTTATATGTCGTGAATAAGATTGTCTTCATTAAAAAAAAATGATGACTTTAGTTCTCAAATTTCATTTATTAAGAGTGTAAGAAGGTATGGGTAACCTGCGAATCCAAACTGACTGAAATCAACTCAATGAGTTCAGATCAGATTTTTTTAGTGTTTGACTCAGACTCAATCCAACTTAATCAAAATTTGGTAGTATACGGGTTGGGTAATGAGTTTTGTGTTTTCAACCTGTTAGTGACCCGACCCAACCCGATAATAATAATGATAATGATAATAATAATAATAATAATAATAATAATAATAATAATAATAATAATAATAATAATAGTGTTTGAATGATTATTTGCTCAAAATGATACTTACTATCACTCTTACTTAGTAACAAGTTTTGTGTTTTAGGTTGATAATATTGTAACAATATAATATATTTATTTTAAATTTTATTTTGTATTAATTAATGTTGGCTTTTTGAGTTGATAATAATGTAACAAATTAATAAATTTATTCTAAAATTTAATTTGTATCATTGTTTGTTTTATAGGTTTATAATAACATGGAATTTGCAACAATGTATCAAATAATTTACATCTATTTTAAAATATTTAAATTTTCACAATAAATAAATAAATATAATTATGTTGACCCGAGTAACTCAACCCAATTCAGTTGTGATTGGGTTGGGTTGGATTGAGTTTTTAAAAAAAATTGTACAAATTTAATCCATGAAATTTTGATTGGGCAAGTGACGAATTTATCTAAACCCGATTTAACCCAACCCGCTTACACTTCTATCATTTATTATATAAAATAATCCATGTTATCATTTAATGATGACGTGATATATTCTTTTTATATATAATTATAATGACGATAATAAAATTTAAATTCAAGACTTTATTATATTATTTCAATTTTTTATTAGACCAATTCTAATAATTTAACGATGATACGATAAGAATTTAAATATGTTACAATCACTATTATTTTGACGTGACATGTTTTGTATATATACATATTAATCCAATGAATTATAATAAAGACAAATTTTAAAATTTATAAGAATTAAGATGAATATTTTTTAATTATTAAAATTAAAATTACCCATATTTGCAAAATGAATAAATATGTTTAAATTATCCATATACTTTGTTATTGCAATTATAGTATTTTCTCGTGATAAAAAAATAAAGACGATATCGAACATATATGAGAGTTTATCATGTTCCTTAAGTACGAAATTAAAAGTTTAATTCTTAAATCGACATGTATTTTAAGAGCATGGGAACTTCCAAACAAACATCATCAATAAATATCTTTTATAAGCTCAAATTCTATATAAAAAAAATTAGTTTATTTATAAGTTAAAATTAAATAGAATCTAAATAAGTATCGATACTTCTAACGTATTTAGAAACTTGTTAAGAAAATTTTGCGACTAAGATCATATAGAAACTATAATTATTAACTTCAGAAAATTATATATGAAACATGAAAAATGTCCGAAACATGAAACCAAACTTGTTATTCTAAGAGTTAATCTCTACTATGCTGTAGATCCTGTGGACAAAAAAAAAGTATAAATAGATAACCCATGGTCCGAAACATTGCAAAAGATAGAGATCGTTAGTTGAAGTGATTTATCATTTGTATTTCTTAATCAAAGATTAAGATTCGATCTTCACTTAGATAAGGAATCGAGATTGAATATATGTACCATTTTATCTTTGGAAGGATCGATTCGGAAAAGAGTTATACTTTTTTATTAAAAAAAAATTACAAAAGAACTTACTACAGCTTTTATATCTCAAGCCTGGAATTTATGAAGCTTCGAAAGGTTGATTCATCACATGGAAGGACTATGCCTCTTGAGTAACTATATCCGTACTCCTCTGCGGATTTCTTCAACAACTGCTGAAAAATAGGGTTCTTCAAGTAAGACAGTGGTAACGTAAATCTTCTTAGTTCCTCTCCCACATAAACAACAAATTGCCCCTTTCCTGCTTTTTTCATCCCTTCTTCACCATCACACTTTCCCATTTTTGCAAACATGTAACAAATAAGAATAACGGAATGAATACAAATTAATATGCTATTATGGTTGCAATATAATACTCACATATTGTGCCTTTATATAGAAAGGGGTGTCTTTGACTTTTGCATGAGGAAAACAGTGGCTATCTGAAATTGGAAGCCAGAAGGGGTATGAATGTTATTAATTTTGCACTGTATATTATGTTATCTCACATGCATGGGTTAGGTTGAGGTGCACTGAATGAAGTTTAGTTATGAATATGGGAGCAATAGTTGTAAATATTACCTAGACATCACTAATTCTCACGTGTGTTATTATCTCAACAAGCGTCAATGGTTCATTAATTTATATATTCTGATAAAGCCCTTCAAATTTAACTTGAGAAAAATATATACAGATTAGGAAGCTAGTATAGTAAATTGGATCTAGCAGTGAATATGGAAGCAATTTTTTTACAGTAATTTGAACTTTGGTTCTCTTGAAGTATTATCTCAAGTAGGACTAATGTTAACACTATAGATCTGAGGTGAAATAGTAAAAATACTCATTTATATATAAATCTTAACACTATATGGAAGCAATATTTTTTACATTTGAACTTTGTGCAAATTATTCAATATCAATCAAGTAAACATGAGAAAAAGTAAATAAATAAATAAAAGAGAATCTAATTTGAAGGTGATTATAAAGATAAATTAATAGAAAAATGTGTGTGCACTAAAAAGATGCATCCCATTTATTAATAATATAGATATATTCTCATTTATTTAAAAAAAAAAATATATAAGAACAGTAAAAGTAAGACTAAATTGAAAATTAATCGGATCCCAATCGCTGCTTTAGATTAAGATTGAATTGGAATCTAGTCTTGTTTTTTTCGTTTGGACGGTGATTAAAAAAACTAATGTAATTGGATAAAATAATTGGAAAACCGAAAAATAACTACACCACACAACACAATTGATTGCTTAGAAAAATGGAAAATTGAAAGTACTTTATTTTTAACAAAATTTAGATCTGGACAAAATACAACTTAATATAAAATGAGAATCAACCACTATATAAAAACTGAGGTTACTAAAAAAAATTAGTAATATTTGCTTTTTAGTTTATTAACCTTTTTTAATTAAAAAATAAATTTTGTATATTAATTGATTTTGGCCATTCCACCTGAAATTCAGAAATTCTCCAACATGCAAATTACATAAAAATAGTTTCAGTTACAACATGCAATCACTTAAAATCCATATATCATTACAACTTCTTTCAAACACTTATAACACTCAAAAACCCATTCTCATGGTACTCCTTCCTTCTCATCATAACAATCAACAACAATGAACTAAAACAACACATTATCAACATGCAATTCCATGAAAATCAGCACAAACTTTCCTTACCTCACAGAGAATCAATCCACACGAGGAGAAGGGGAAAAAAGATGACTCTATACACCATTCGCTTGAAATCTCAACCTCGGGAGCTTGGATTTTCACTACCACTAACTTGAATCAATTGAGAGAGGGAGAAAAAGAAAGGGTTCTTAGTGAGAATGAGAAAGAAAGAACAAAGAATGATGAGAGAAAATCCCTCTCTAACTTCTCTATGATTTTAGAAAACTTTCATTATGAGGTTCATAATTGGAAAAACTCTCTTTTGTACCTTTTTGAGCTAATTCTTCTTGTCTCTGATCCAACCCTCCAGAGATCAACTTGCTCTCAAGGTATCTCGATCTCAGAACTTTCAACAATGTATGTCAATAAAACAATAAGGATTATGAAATTGATAATGTTACACACATTCTTTCTAATTTTTATAAAAATCACTCACTTCCCTGAGAATAATATCATTACCTAAAGTAAGAAAAGGAGAAAAAATAAAAGTCAATTCATATTTTTTCAACCATATACACATCAATCCTTTATTTCTAAATTATGCACAATTTTTTGTTTTCTTTGTAAACATTTTCATTATGCATAATTTTCTTTGTAAATCCTAATTAAAACTTGAACTATTAATATCACTACCATTATCATTACTACTACTACCACTACTACTATATCACCATTACTACTACTATTGCTATTATTATTATTATTATTATTACTATTACTATTACTATTACTGTTATTATTACTACTATTACTATTGCTACTATTAAATAAAATAAAATAAAATAAAATTTCGTTACCTTTTTTATTTACTTTTTGGTTGTTTTTTTATTTATTTAAAAAATTTTGATAAAAATAAATAACTAATAATTTTTTTTATTCTTTCTAAATAAAAAATAAAAAAATGGTGTTATAGGTAATATCGACAAAAAAAAAAAAGAAATACAAGTCATTATGTATAGCAACTTAAAAAAAACTCTACATATAACACCATTTTATAATTTTAAAATAATCTCATTTACATTATTTATTTTAAAAAGTTACCCACAATATTAAAAAGTCACATTTTTAACTAGTTGTCTAGCGCTTGTTTACATATATAAATCTCCTTTTCATTGGCCTGAAATATATGGGAGAAAAAATTCTCTTAAAACCTAACTTTTATTTATTTATTAATTTTCATGTTAAATCAAAATAATTAGGGATGATGTTATTTAGTGAGAAAAACTTATTTAGTCAGGACTCGAATATAAGAATATATATATATATATATTAGACTTAAATATAAACCAATCTTAATTAATCTTATTTTTTCATGACTAAAAAATTAATTAATTTTACCTTATTTACATTACCAAGAAAAAGCTACGTTACTATCTTTCATTTACCTTATTTAATAATATTATTTACAAAATACAATATATTTTTTTTTATATAATTGAGATTATATTTTTTTTTTATATAATTGAGATTATATTTTTTTTTATATAATTGAGATTATATTTTTTTATATAATTGAGATTATATTTTTTAATAATTTTTAATTAAATTAAATAATATTAACCAATTTTCTTGATTTGTGTGCAAGTTAATTAATTTTATTATAACTGGGTTCCAGTTCCGATAAATATTTAAAGTTATTTTTTTCTCTAAAATGACGCTTCTACAATTGTCCTTAAATAATGAACCTTAACTCTATAGTTTCATTCCAAAAAAAAAAAAAAAAATTGGACCACTTGGGTTCTGTTCATGTAATCTTTCTACTTTTGAAATTTTTTAAATCAAAAATCTACATATCTAATATTATATCTTAATAGATAACGAGTTAATGGTAATCAATTAAAAGGAGATGTGACTGACTGATACGTTGTAGTTTAGTTGATATTTAAGAAGGATGTATTAGTAAAAAAATTGGATTTAAAATCGAAGTTTTAAGGTTAGTTAAAAGGTAATTGATCTTAAAAGTAATGTGGTGATAATTTTGTAAATAATATAAACATTTTTAAGATCGGTTAAATTTTAACCGATCTTAAAAGTACTTTTAAGATCGGTTATTTTATGACCGATTTTAAAAGTGCTACTTTTAAAATCGGTTATTTAATAACTGATTTTGTATACTACATACAAAATCGGTTCTTAGATAACCGATTTTAAAAGTATCGTCAGAAACCTTTTATCTTTCCCTCCATTCTCATTCTCTTTGATTTTTTTATCCATTTCTTTTTTTTACTCTCTCGTGCTCTCATCTAAAGTCTCTAACTTTTCATTTTCTTTGCAAGACTACTATATCAAGGTAACATTCTCATGTTCTTCTCGTGTCTCTACTTTCGTTGTTGGTTTATTCTGGCTACTTTCATTGTTGATTTATTCTGGTAAATTTTGAATTTAGGGTTCTGTAATGAGAACGGCCCGTTCTGAAAAGAGAACGGCACGTTCTACAATGAGAACGATCCATTCTGGATAGGTTTTAACTCATGACAAACTATGCTGGAAGGGCTCGTTCCAAACGACAGTTTTAGGTCTTTTTAATAACTTGGAACGGCTCGTTCCAGTTTTATTTTTTTCGGAACCAAGACTTTCTAAATCGGTTATAAAACAACCGATCTTAAAAGTTAACTTTTAAAATCGGTTAAATATATAATCGATTTTAAAAGTCTAACTTTTAAAATTGGTTTGAGAACTGATTTTAAAAGCTTTTTTTCCACTAATGATGTTTGTTTAATTTCCTTGTATAAATAATTGTTTGCATCTTTAATTTTTATTCTTTTTATTGCATATTTTCCTTTTTTATTGAACTTGTTAAGTCATTGATGTTTTTATGTGTACAAGTGTTATAGTGGTTGATTTTTTAAGCAAGAGGGATTAAAATAGTAACAACTCAAATTCTCGGCATGAGATGAAGGCGATGATAGTGTCACCGTAAATCTTGAATAAAGTTATGCATTTTTCATGAAGACACAGTTTAAAATTCTACATCTTGATTCTTGACCGTCATATTTGTCACGCACATGATAAATGTTGCACGCTCTTATTTTATGTTTTTTAATTTCAACAAGCTTGAGACCATTTCAATTTTTAGGTTTAAATACATCTTTTCGGTCATCGGAAGTTGATATAAATGATATAAGATTTGTCAAAATTTGTGTTTTCCATGACATGAGTTTGATATCCCTTGCGACCATAAAATCCTACTTTAGTAGGTATATTTACTCAAAGAGATCAATTAATACCATACTTAAAATTTCTCTAATGGTTCTCTATTAACTCTCATTTTGACAGAAAATTTTAATTTAAATTAGACACTACTAAGCTTCGACTAACTACTGAATGGATAATGGTGCTTGATATGAGGATCTCTAACATATCATTAGCTCCTTGTTTAATAGTCATGAATGTGTCATCTCCTATCTATCATTTTTTATTATAAAAAAATAGACCTTTTTCAAGATTATTTTGAGAAGTCACCAACTAGGGGAAACCCTAGGAGGGGTGACAACTTTAGGCAAAAGATTCAAGACAATGTTTTCTCTTCTCTTTTTCTTCTACCCTGATTTTGAATGCTTCTCTTCTCCTCTCCCTTTTATTTTGGGATTGGACCTTAGCCTTTGAGAACCTTTTTGTTTAATTGAATTATTTCCTAGTTTATTTAACTTATTCCCTTGATCGTAATTCTTAGTACTTTTATATATGTGAAGCGTTGAAAATCATTTTTTCATAACTTTTGATATTTAAGGAAGAACTAAAAGGTAAGCCTAAATATTGGAACCTTAAGAACTAAACTTAGGTTTTAAATCACGAAAGTAAGTTTAATCCTTTGAGGATCAAATGAATTAACATAGAATGCAATGTGTTTAATTGAACATAACTATCATGATAACATGAGTTAATTCAATTAGATACAAGGCGGTGATTAATGATGGTATCTACGCAGATTTTCCACTTCATAAATTTCTCTGGTCTAGTTGTGTACCTTATAAAGTATCAGGTTTTGCTTGAAAAGCCTTGCTGAATAAGGTACCAAGTAAATGTAACTTAATTAAGCGGAAGGTTCTTAATATTTCTGTTAGTGGATGTGCTTGATGTGGCGAAGATTTGGAGAATACTTCTCACCTATTATTCGGATGTTATTATGCCTATTCTGTATGGTTATCTATTTGTGCTTGGTTTGGTGTTTCAACAGTTTTACACAACTCCTGTCATGAAAATTTTACTCATTTTATTGGATTTCCTAGATGCAGTGGTAGAGATAGGATGAGGTGGTTTGTGGTTTGGTTAGCCACAATTTGGTCTCGGTGGCTTGCTAGAAATAATGTCATTTTTAAAGACAAGGTGGTGGTAATTACGGATTTAGTGGAATAATCAAACTACGTAGCTAGAACTGGATTAAGACCAAAGATAAGTCATTTTTTTACCCATTCTCAGCGTGGTTTTCTTCTCTTGGTGTTTGCCTTAACTTCTGGAATAATGATTCTTTCTGATTCTGTACACACCATGGTGTTAGTTTTGTATCTGATTTTCTGATTACTGAACTTGTTTGATTATTAGATAACATTTTATAGTCCTAGTTTTGTAATGGTGGTAGACATTACAATCTGGTGATTACTTTTTGTATGGACTACGTTGAATTTTGTTTAAATGACTTTGTATTTTGTAATGGGTTGGGATACCCCTTATACTCCCCTTAATTTATTTTGCTTATAAAAAAAAATTAAAAAAAAAAATCAATTAGATACACCACCTCGTATCTTAAAAGAGAACATCTTGGATTAATTCACCTTCAAAGAAGTTTTAGTAAAACATTAAATGAGATGATAACACAAGTAATTGTACAAACCTAATTCTGAAATTTCTTCTAAATATTAACTAAATCAATTCGTTATCTTATTCGGATTTTATCCTTTTTTAACTATCTGTAATTCCTTATTTAAATTATATTTTCATCTATCAATTACAAAACTTTCCTTTTATTTTTTTTTATTAATTAACAATTACGCAAATCAGAACATAGTCTGTGAATCAATATTTTATTATTTGACAACATCTGTGTACTTGCGGATTTTATCACTTACTATACAATCAACTGCCAATATATAAAAATCTTTTATAAATGTAAAATAAAGGAATAAAATGTAATTACATTAGTTATGGTGCTCTGGTAAAAAGGGTTGACATCAATAAAACCTATTTATGAAAATTTAAGAATACAACAAAATCTTCATATATAACTACAAGTAGAAATATCCAAAGTTTAACATTCAGCGAAAAATAAAAGTATCCAAAATTTACATAACAGGTTTAGGTGTTGATTGCTTGTTGTCTGACTAGTGGTTAAACCTAGTTGGAAGAGTGAAAATAAGTCTGTTTAATGGAGTCTATGGTCTAACTTGTATAAGTTAATTTATTGTCTAATGGAGCCTATGATCTAACTTACATCAAGTGTAGATCAAGTTAAATTGTTTGAGAAATTAACACAAGTATTAAATTCTATTTAAAAAGATCAGGCTTTCTGCAATTTTAAAAACTTACTAAGCATACTATGTTGACCTATTTAAATAGAATAAAATTCTCTTATTATTATTATAGTTATTGTATGAAATTTGTTATAATATATTAAAAATCATGCATTTATTTATCTTTATAAACATATGTTAACTTATATAAAAGTTAAAAGCTTATAAATTTATGTGGTATTTGAAGACCTAATAATAAAAATATGTTTTTAATAAGTCATAATAGAACTTAAAAATATGACAAAACATATTATATATCATATCAGACCTTCTTTTTAATATGAATATCATATTAGACCTTAAAAATGTGTATTTTTTATAATTATTTTTACTCTTTTATTGAATGTTAAATTAAGGATTGAACACGAGATGAGTTAGGACAAATTTATCCATAACTTTACCTGATATAAAAAATTGATTAAGTTATTCATTTAAACTTGACCTAATCAAGATCTAAAATACATTAGATAAGATAAAATTAACATGATGTTTTAATCCAATGTATAAATATTAACATATATATACTCAAATTATAAAATAAAAAAGAAACAAAACTTAAATTAAGATATATTTTACAATAAATAATATCACTACAAATATAATACAATGTTATAGAAAATACTATTTATTAAAAAAATATTATTAGTACATAAGTATTTAAAGAATTTATATACTTTAAAATAATTAAGGACGAGTTGAGATGTGCCCTAAAACAAAACTTAAATCCCTTCTAAAAATTATATTAGATTTAATTTTAATACTTGAATTAATTACAATACATCAATTAAATTTGTGGATAAGTTAAATCTATAGACGAATCAAATATTGTTCACTCCTAATTAAATTATTATAAAATATTTTCTTAAACAAATTTGTAAATCATGTCAAATTGGTAGTGTACGCTAAAGAAACACAAGAAGAAAAAAAGCGAACAAAGACTACATTCCGCAATATAATCCTCTCAAACCTACTCTACATAGGTTCCATCGACGTTTAATATCATACAAACATCCTCAACTGAATGCTAATTAGATGCTATTCACTTATGTAATTGGGTTTGGTACCTTTGTAATCCATATTTTATCTATATATCTTTGTCTTCACAATGGGAAAATTATAAATATTTACTTAGAATTTTTGTATTTCTTTCCTTATATATATATATATATATATATTGAATTTATTTACTCCAATTGGTCACTTGTCAAATATTTTGTTACATTTACTATCATTTTTTAACTATCCGTTTCATTTTTCTTTTCTCTGATAGTACTTTACGCTCTATTCAGCTAGATATTTTTATCTCGTCTCATATTTCATTTTTTTTCCTTCATGATAATAGTTATTATTAAATTTTATTTTTTAAAATAGATTTGTTCCACTCAGGATCCCATATCTGTTACCGAAAAAGTTGTTCTTAAGGTCTTTTTGGGGGTGGTTGTGCTTAAAAGGAAGAAATTAAAGATAAAGTAAAGTCTTCAAAGATTTGTGATGATTATCTTTATCATGAAATTTTTGATGACTCAAAAAGAAGAGAACACAATTATTGTAAAAATTTATTTATTTTTTTAAAATTTTGTATTTAATTATTGTATCATGTTTTGTGAGTAAGAGAAAATAATTATAAACATTCAACTTTAACTTTATGTTATAACTTGAAATTTAAGAATGATTTGTTGTAAAGAATATTTGGTTGTTGAAATTTAGAGAAACTTTGTCATTCCAAGAATATTTGTGTAGAGTGACTTGTAAAAGAATACTTATATATTTGCAAAGATAGTGTAATTTGATCATGTTGATTAAGGACCGGACATTTTCAGTGATTAGTATAAAAACACTTTATGTTCTTTATTCTTGCCTATTATCTCTTCACTTGCATTTCTTAAGGTTTAAGATACTGCTTCATTGTTTCAAAAAAAGTGTTGAGTTTTTGATTGATACTATTCACCCCCTTCTAATGTCTTTATTTTCTCTACAATTTTTTTTTTTATCTCAAGTGAGTTAACACTTATTATAGAATATGTTAAAAATGATCAACTTTGTAGATCCCAACCTTTCTATGTAGGGTGTAATCATACTCGACATAGAAAAAACTTGTTATGACGGGTGAAACAACACCTAACATAAAAGGTGTTTTAAAATTTTAGAAAATGTAATTCGTATTTTTCAACTTCAAACTCTTGTTTTTTATTTTATTACTACTCTTTTTTCTTCATTCTCCTCGTTCTCATGCATCAGGTAAATTATTTTCCTCTTTTGCTTTCATTTTTCTTTTTGCAGTTTTTGTCTGTAGTTTTGTCACCTTTCCATTTTCTTTTTCTATAATAGTGTGTTGGTTTGGAATCAAACATGGTGATGAAAATGGCAAATACAAAACACAATGACAACGAGAGGAAAAGAATATAGTGGCAGAATGTGAAGAGATATGACAACGAGAGTGAAAAAACATTATAATAAAATGCAAAGAGATGTGACAAGAGTGAAAGATCACAACGATGAAACACAAAAAAATGCAACAAGAGAGAAAGAATACAATAATGAAATATGAATGCGACAAATGGAAAAGATCACGACATAAAAATAATTGTTAAGCTAAAGAATAAGACTTTTTATATCGATAATCGGTACAATTTTATATATCACTAAAATTTATGATTGATCTAAAATCAATATAATTTTTTTTATATGTCATTAAAAGTTCCACGCACATAATAATCTATTGAAATTTTCTTTTGAGGGATTTTGGTGATTAATAGTCAACTTGAAACTTTAATCACATATATCTTCAGTATTATGATAAACTTGAAACATTAATCATATATATTTTCAGTATTATGATCAATTTTCAAAGTGAATGAGATTATTGATTTCTTTTTAAAATGGTGATGAAAAATAGAAAACAATATATTCAACGATATATGTACTTTAAAAATTAGCTTGAATTTACCTATAGCAACCACAACAATTGAAATGTTTCTCTACAATGAGTTTTGTCAATGAAATGCAAAATCACGTAAGAGATTGATGATTGTTTGGCTATATTTATAGCGATATATATTTTTATTATTTATATATGTATAGAATTGATAATTAAAAAAATCACATTATTTTCAAAATATGTAAATGGGTAAAGGAGAATTATAATTTATAGAAATTTAGATATTTTAGATTTTTTTTTCCGCGAGATTATATATTTTATAAAAATAATTATAATAAATTTTCTTTTTAAAAATATTATAAATTACCTTTTTGTCCCGACTAAAAAAAGAATATGTATCCGCCACTATTTGGTAACCAAATTCGAGTGAGAGATCCATCAGAATGTGAGAAAGGTCCTTCAAGGGGAATTTATTTACAAATTGCAAGACTACAGATTTTTTTTTTTTTTTTGAGAGAGTTGCAAGACTAAAGATATTCCATGAATAATAAGTTAATTACATGCCATTAATTTGTTTGATGCACTGGCAGCACTGCACGCGTGGGTGTTTTAAAATTAAATAACTAGGATAACTTGCTATGACTTAATTATATTAAAATATAGTTAAAGTTAAAATTGATATTTAATATATTAATGAATTTTAAAATTCACTCTTATATATTAAATATGAATAATTATTTTATGTGATAGTGTTTTTAGAAACTTTTATTTAATAAATATTTTTAGACATTTTTTTCACTAAGAAGATTTAATTTTAAATATTCTTTTAATTTATTATATATTTTAATTTATATTTATAATACTTATTTTTAAATTAAATTTTAATATTTTAAAACAAATAATTATTAAAATAATTTTATATTGCTATATAAATTATTCATCATAAAACTAAAATATAATTTATTTGCTTAAAAAGACATTTATACAAATTTTGTTTTAGCAAACTACTCCATGTGATAAGATAATTGTGAAATAATTGCGGTAGAATGTTGACATTATATTGAGAAATATATAATTGGTGTAGAATGCTGACTTATTAAACTGAAAGGTAAATGCTATTTAAAAATCCCAAAATTCTGGTCACACAACTCTACACACGTGTGTTAACTTTTAAATGGAACTAAGGTCAATAAAATCTGCAGTGAGCTCATGAACATGCATTTGGAATGTATTCAACGTGGCCTATTTGTTTGCTTCACCGGCTGTTAACACGGTGATTGTCATAGGTTGGTGGTGCCAACCCTAGATTTGATTTGACATGCATCACTCTACAGTACTTTACATATATATATATATATATATATATATATATATATATATATATATATATATTAATTAATCATTTTAAATAAATTCTTTAAATATATTTTTGTGTTGGATTATTTATTTGTAGAGTAACTTTAAGTAACTACATTGGAATTGTTCTCTTACTCATTGATTCGAGTAGGATGTCGAGTTAACTTTAACTGACATAAGTAATTAAATTAGAATTGCTCTTACCCAATGATTCATATTTCAATCAACAAATCGTAATTACTTTAATTACTTTTTTTTTTTAATTTCTATATTCCCTCTTAGAAATAAAATAAAATAAAATAAAAATCATGATAAAATATTCTCCTTTTATACCAATATCATCCCTATCTTTTTGCCATTATCTTCCTCACAAACCATAATGTAAGTAGTAGTTTTTTCTTGTTGTATTTGTTAACTTTTATGACCAAAATTATAGGTATACCAATAATATTAATAAAAATCGGGATACTTTTATGGTCATTTTATAACCTAACTCATTAATTCACTAATTAAACCTATCATATTAATTAAACACAACTTGGTAGGAGATTATGATACTATACAACCCTCTAACCTCAAGCTAGCTAGAAAGGCAAAAAGGTTAGACTATAATTGTTTCTTTTACCCAAGTCAGTCATGACCTAAGAGGGCACTTGGTCCCTCCAACCTCAAGATTGAAAATTAAAGAGGCTAAACTAAAAAAACTTCTTTAACCTAGGTTGGTCAACAACTTAGGAGGATGCACATACCCTTTAGTCTTGAGCTTGAAAGGGGAATTCAACCTAGTACAAGTCTCATGGATCATGCACAAATCAAGAAATTGAGTCAAAGTCAATCTTGCACATTTAGACATAGGTTTAATTGTGTGGAAAGTCTATCTAATGTAAGTCTTAAGGATTATGCATAGATCGGGAAATTGAGTCAAAGTCAATCATATGCATTCAGGCATAAGTTAGGAAATTGTGTAAAAGTTAACTCTATGCAAGTCTCATTGATCATAGGAATCAAGTTTAAGTCAATCCTATACATTCAAGCATAGGTTGTGAGATTGTGTCGAAACCTAGTGCAAGTCTCATGAATCATGAACAAGTCAGAAAATCGAGTTGAAGCTAATCTTGTGCATTCATTCTTAGATTGATAAATCATATGAAAGCTACCCTACGCAAATCCCATGGATCATGCATAGGTCGTGAACCATTGTGTTTGTCTGTAAAAACTTTATATTAGACAAGATTACAAACTATTGACAAATAAAATTATAATTCAAAAAAATTAAAACAAATAAATAAAAGAAGTAGAAAATATAATTGATAAATTATAGTAAACCATGTAAGTTTCATCTAATACTATTATATGGTCACTATAAAAAATGCTGATAAATTTGTAGGTGTTAAACATTTTTTTATTCATAGGAATTATAGTGACATAAATAAGGTTTGAATCTAACACAGTGTGTGTACTATCTCAACCACTTCATCACTAGTTCGACTCTAATAATTATATAAGGATTAAACAATATTTCTCTTAAAGTCGTAATACACACACACATATATATATATATATATAAAGAGTAAATGATTTAGTTCTTTTGTTGTATTCACAAATATAAAATACATGTCTCTTAATACACTTTTTTCTATTAGTTAAAATTTATTAAAAATTACAAAATTATGAGAGTCATTAAATATGATGCGTGACTCACTAACTTTTATGTTTCTGATCAATTTCAATTAATTAAAAAAAAGTACATTAAAAAATGTTAGATAGTGTGTTCTTGACATTTTTTTTAAATTAAAAATTGTATTTTTCAAATAAGTAACGAACGTTTAAATTTGACGTTATTATGTTCGTAGCTTGAAGTAATAAAATTGTTAATCTAATTTCTATAAAATGATCCACCTAATTTTTATAGTAAAATATATAATTTCATTCCTGAATGGAAACATTTACAGTGGATATTAAGTATATAAACATATTCGTCAATGTGTTATATTCGTTAATGTATCATCATAATGGTTGTCCAAACCTGCAATATTGTTTTGAATTTGCATCTTGACGTAAGTTCGTCTATAAACAAGAAATAGGGACGTCAAGAAGAACTTCGCCATGCATCACGATTGATGGGTGTCAAAATGTTTGAGTTGGCAAAGAAAAAGTTCTATTGCCATGACATTTAATGAGTAATTTGTCTCTATGTATATAATTGTACTTCTTTTATACTAATATCATCCCCAATATTTTTTGTCATTATCTCTTCATGGTCCATAATCTAAGAAGCAGTTTTATCCTAGATCTATCTATTAACTTTTATATTATCTATTAACTTTTATATTTACAAGATTTTAAGATACGAAATATATAGTCATTGTAAATAGTAACTAAAATTATAACAAATAAAGAATATAGATAAAATGTGAATGCTTTTATATGTGGTCATTTATAATATAACTTGACAATAATCGACTAGATATATCAAATCGGTTAAACACAACTCGATCGAAGACCTAAAATAGTACACCACTCTCCATTTTGGAGCCAAAAAAATTATACTAAAATTAATTCTTTAACCCAAGTTGGTAAGCAATCTAGGTGGATATATATTCGCATTACAAAGTTATCATAACTTTGCTTCTTAATCATTAATTTAAATTTGTTGGTGTATAGAAGGAAAGAATAACAAACAAGTAAGCAATGAAGGACAAAAAGAAGAGAAAAAAATAATAGTTGAAAGCAGATTATTTTAACAAATTTGTATAAAAAATCAATATATTTATTATTATTTTTAATCTATATAAAAATATTAAATTACAGGCATTTTGATAAAATTACAAATAGAACAATAGGTTATTCATCTTTAATCATTTAATACTAAATAAATTACCTAGTAAGTTCTTTAATTTCTCAATAATAATGTATAATATAACACCCCTCGGATTTGATGTTCCAACGATTCCATTATATGACACTTAATACAACAATACTTTACACAATTTTTTGTTGGTCAGAATGACTTTTCAACGTGTTTTACCTTCATTCATACACTTTCTTGAAAACTTTCTAGGAGGTCATTTGTCCTTAAATTGTGTCCCAAGCCAAGCACATTTAACAATAAAATTCTTAAGTGATGAACTATAAAAAAATAAATACATCTTACTAGTATAAAAAATACAAATCAATTTTTTTAAGTCATCTACAACTATACAAATCTCTGGATCCCTTTCATTCTAATGTATCTAAGTTGTTACAAGGGATCACCCATCAATGGTGATCCCTCAAACCACATAAAAAATGTGACACCCCTTTACCCCAAAAGTTTAAATACAAAAAATTAATAAATGAAAAATAAAGTAAAATTAATAATAAAACTTTTATTGTCAAAACATAGTAAAATGGTTCACAAATTTTTATCAATCACTTTATTACACAAATAAACATATAAAATATTGTTTGAATCAAAATAAAACATAACCTCCCAATTATTAATGTTCCAATAAAATATAAATGAAAAGATTCAACAAATCATCAATTCCTAAAATTAAAACTCTATCCCAATGTAACATTATAGAGCAAAACCCCTCTTTATGTCTCTCATTCATCAAATACATCTTCTTGTTCGTGCTTTAATATTGTAAGTGACATTTAACCCAAACACAAACATACAAATACAAGGAGTGAGAATACATTTCATTTATAAACAACATATACAAGACATAAAGGTAGACACACACATTATAATATCAATTATATCTCACACGTCTCCAATCAATCTTAATATAACAATAATAACAATTGATATATCTTCATCCATCATTCACTATTGTTCAATCACAAAATATAACATAATCAAGATCTAAGACTTGTGTAATGCATGTTCCTAACTCTATATGCATGTGATATTAATCTCCTCATCATCATTAAGAATACATAATAGCCTAGGAGTAATAGAATGAGACCATCCCATTGAATAGTGTTGGGATCACCCATCAATAGTGATCCTCTAAACTACTTCAACTAGGGAATGTTTATTAGTGTCATCAAAGTGTTAGACCATGGTAATCTCCTATTTTTGTTAGGAGTTTCTCCATCATAACACCTTTCGAAGCACAAGTAGATATGTTGTGATTAGGGATGGAAATAGGTTAGGCCTATAGCTTGACCTCTTTAAAGTTTAGTCTAACCTAACTTATTTAATAAAAGATCAAGTTTAGGCTTTTAAAAAAAAATTTATATAAAAAGGTCAGGTTTAAACTTATAGAAAAACTTGTTAAGCTTGATAGGTCAACCTATTTATTTATATAATATAATAATATATATTATTAAAAATATAAATAAACAAATAAATTTATAAAAAAAATTATCAATATTTAAAATATTTTTTATACAATTTTTTTTCATTATAAGCTAGACTTAAACTTTAATCATGCATAAAAAATCCAATCTATATATTCAAAGTTTAACCTAGCCTATTTTCATCCCTACCTATGATATCTCACCTATATAAACTCACATTATCCTACGAAACAAAGTCTAAATGCATAGACTCAATAAGTCAACTCTCGAGTGTCAATCTGTAACATCATCACAATCGCTCAACAACATCTCAACATAATTCTTCATACATCATCATGGGTATAACATAACAAAATACACCAATTAATTTATACATCATTATTCATTAATTCCTCCTATTAGTATTCAATCTTAACCCCTCCTCACAACCCCATATTTTGTAGATAATCAATCAGGTAAAGCATTTTAAGAGGAAAAAAGGTGTGGTACTTGACAAGATTGGAATCAAGCCCGACATAGAGAGATTAGGGTATCTCTACTAAACTTACAGTCGATGTGGTGAGGTTTGAGACCTTTTTGTCTCAGTCTCGTTCCATGTGGTCTAGGTCACACCCAACATCACCAAGCTCTTAAAAATCGATGTTAAATGGCGCTAAGCGCAACTACACCCAATGTTGAGAGGCTTGGGTGTGACCATCTTCACACCCAAGTAGGTTATACATTAAATAAGGGTTCATGACATGACCTCTTTAAAGTCTGACTTGACCTAAACTGTTTAATAAAAATGTCAAGTTTAGACTTTTTAAAAAATCTATTTATATAAAAAAGTTAAGCTTACGCTTATAAAAAAATCTATTAGACTTTATAGGTCAGTTTATTTATTTATATAATATAATAAAAAAAATTAATATATATATATATATTATAAAAATATAAATAAACAAAAATAAAATAAAATAAAATAAAATAAAAATAAAATAAAATAAAAATAAATTATCAATACTTAAAAAATATTTTTTATACAATTGTTTTTTTTATTATAGGTTTATAGATTTACTATATGTGCATGAGTGTACATCAACATACATGGTTACACATAAATTGTCCCTTCAACAGAAAATGATTCAATTTTTCTTTTATATTTTTTTTAAAATTAAAATTTTAATAATATTGAGTAAACTATATTTTAAAAATAATATTGTTATTTTTTTAAAATTAAGTTTATTGGCCTTATTAATATTAATAATTTAAATAGGTTTTTAAATAGACTAATAGGTCAGACTAAACTTTAAAAATGTTGGGTCAGACTTATAAAAATCCCCTATGATAGATAATAGGTCATACTTAGTCTTTAATTTTGTAGAATAGACCTAATTTATATATTCAAAGTCTAGCCAATTCCCATCCCTATGCCCGGCACAGTTGTAGATTGTGCAGTTCGACAAATTGCAATTTACACAACTCTTCTTCCTCCATAACACACTCACACATATAATACTTCTATGCATAATCCAAATCAATCAATTGATTGAACCAAAATCAAAAGGCATCATTATAACATCAAATCGTCAGGATTCATTCAATTTAACTTAATTCTTCCAATTCATATACAACAACCCTAACCTTCAAATGTACAAACTCATCATTCAAGTGGATAGAATAAAACATCATACCAAATTCATCATGAGAGTATTATCAAAATCACAAAGGTATTCATACACACACCGCAACTTAAACATACAACCCATGAAGCTTAGAGATTGTCCATCTACCCTTGTCCCTCATATATGCCTGAGAAATCTATAATCTCACTTCCCCCTACTTGGAATGATGATTCACTACAAAAAAAAGTCAATTTAGCCACCGAAATTAGTGACCGATTTTTTTCCGTCACTAATAGCGACATAATTAGCGACCAAATCTAATTTAGTTGCAAATTTTATTTAGCGACCGAATTAGCGACCGATTTTTTTAGTGGCCAATAAACGGTCGCTAAATTAGTCGCTAAAATAATAATTATTGGTTAAAATAGCGACGGAACGGTTTCGGTCGCTAAAAGAATAAAATATTATTATTTATAATAATTTTAGCGACCAAATTATAAATCGGTGGCTAAAAAATAAAAAAAATATATTATTTATAATAATTTTAGCGACCAAATTAAAATCGGTCACTAAAAAAATAAAAAAAATATTATTATTTATAATAACTTTAGCGACCGATTTTAATTTGGTCGCTAAATTATTATAAATAATAATATTTTTTTATTTTTTAGCGACCGATTTGAATTTGGTCGCTAAAATAATAAAAAAATAATTATTTTTAATACATTTAGCGACCAAATTCAAATCGGTCGCTAAAAAATAAAAATATATTATTATTTATAATAACTTTAGCGACCGATTTTAGTTTGGACGCTAAATTATTTTAAATAATAATATTTTTTTATTTTTTTAGCGACCGATTTGAATTTGGTCGCTAAAATAATAATAAAAATATTATTTATAATAATTTTAGCGACCAAATTAAAATCGGTCGCTAAAAAAATAAAAAAAATATTATGATTTATAATAACTTTAGCGACCGATTTTAATTTGGTCGCTAAAATTATTATAAATAATAATATTTTTTATTTTTTTAGCGACCAAATTAAAATCGATCGCTAAAAAAATAAAAAATATTATTATTTAAAATAACTTTAGCGACCAAATTAAAATCAGTCGCTAAAAAAATAAAAAAAAAATTATTATTTATAATAATTTTAGCGACCAAATTCAAATCAGTCGCTAAAAAAATAAAAAAAAAATTATTATTTATAATAATTTTAGCGACCAAATTCAATTCGGTCGCTAAATAGAAATTTTTTAAAAAATTCAAAAATATTTTTCTTTTAATTGAAAACAAATATAAAAATATATAATATTATTTTTATTATGATAAAAATATTAATGATAAGAAATAAAAATCATTATCCTCCCAAAAAAATTATTTTTTTAAAATAATAAAAAATATATAATTTAAAATGGACAATTAATATATCATGATGTATTAAAAAGTGAGAAACATAATGCTATAAAAGAAAATTAAATAATAATCTTTTTAATTGAATATTTTTTTAAAAAAAATTAGACTAATTTAAATAATAGTTTATCTAGAAAATTTATTTATTTTTCTATTGAGAAATTTATTTCTCTTTTATCATGCTTAATGTTTTATTATATTATTAGATAATATGAAAATACATAATTTATTGTTCTTTCCAATTTTGTTAAGGTAAATAAACTTCTTTTCATTAAATCTTATTTTATTTTAATTATTATTTTTAAAATTGACTTAAACATCTAGTTCAATTGATTTAAACATGCTAGTTCGATCAAATTAAAAATAATTGGCTTATATAAGGATTAATAAAAATTTATCAAACAAATCTAAAATTGATAAAATATAATTAATGTTCCATTAGTTTAATAAATAAAAATTATAAAATAAAAAATGTATATATAAATATATAAACTAATAACACATGAGATCAATTATTTAGAATACGTTATACTCGATCAAATTAAAAATAATTGGCTTATATAAGGATTAATAAAAATTTATCAAACAAATCTAAAATTGATAAAATATAATTAATGTTCCATTAGTTTAATAAATAAAAATTATAAAATAAAAAATGTATATATAAAAATATAAACTAATAACACATGAGATCAATTATTTAGAATACGTTATACCATCTATTTTCAATTATGCTCGTACTACTTTGAGGTAGATATTGCTTCTTTAAGGAGACATGATTTTATTATTATATATGAATATGATCCCACCATGAGAAACTGATTCAACAACAGCCATATTTTGAAATATTTTTATTTTATTTAATGATAAAATAATTTTTAATATAAAAATATATATTTAAAATATATCTAATATACATATATATATATATATATATATATATATTAAAATTATATTAATTAAATATGTATATAATAGTTTATCTTAAAAATCAATTCATTCAGATATTATAAAATATTTTATTTTAAACATTAATTAAATAATACCTTGCTACTTATAATTTATTTAAATATTTATAAATGAACATTACATCAAATTCCATTGATTATTTTAATCCTTCTCTTTAATTTTATTATATATAAAAATTATTTACTTAATATATTTTGAAATTATTTTCTTGAATCTTATTTTATTTCAATTATTATTTTAAAAGTTAGATTTAATCATTCAATTCAATTAATATAATCATGTTAGTTTCATTGTTTAAAAGCAATTGATTTATACAAAAATTAGTAAGAATTTGTGAAACAATTAAAAAATGAAATATTTTTTAGTAATTTAAAAAAATTATTATCTTTTGATTTTAATTTACTCGAAGATGTTCATAGTATTTAACTTATGATATATACACCTCCTTTTTATTACAATAACATCTCCTTTGTTTAAAAAGGCTAAAATTACTGACAGTAGAGCTCGAATCCACACACATACTTACGTGGAGAAAATCTTAAGTCTTCCCCATAACTAATTGGACAAACCACCTACTTGTTATTTTTTATTAGTTTTTAATACATCACAATGCGCTTCCTTACTTTTTTCTCTATCAAACAGAATATATGACCGTTTTGACGAAGTTTTTTTTATTCGCACATTTATTTTAAAGTTTCATGTTGAAATAAAATCCCAACACAGATTAACATATTTTATTATCTTTTCATTTTAATTTATTCAAAAATCTTGGGAATATTTAAGTTAACATCATTAAAAAACACCATTATAAGATTTTAAAATTTATTTTTAATATAATTATTTATAAAAAATACTTTTAACCATCATATTCACCAAAAATATATTTTTAATTAAAATATATTTTAAAAATCTAGTATCAGAATATTTATTATAATTTAGTTATAATTTTTATAATCTTTTGATTTAATATTGGATTTCTTTTGATTATAAAAACATAGTAAATAAAATCTAAAATATGTATCAATTTATTTGATACAAATATTTAATTAATTTTAAGATATAATAAATTTAATATCAAAATATTTATTATGATTTTAGTTATAATTTTTATAATCTTTTGATTTAATATTGGATTTCTTTTGATTATAATATTTTAAAGCATTTTATTTGAAACATAAGTTAACATATTTTATTATCTTTTCATTTTAAATTATTTTAAAATAATTATAATATTTAATTATCATTCACTTACTTTATTAAAAAATGATAAAATATAATTAATTTTTAATTAATTTAATAAAATAAAAACTTTAAAATATATATCTAAAATCTATAACAATTTTTTAAATACAAATATTTAATTAATTTTAATATTTACTAAATTTAATATCATAATATTTATTATGATTTTAGTTATAATTTTTATTATCTTTTGATTTAATATTGGATTACTATACATAATTATTTATTCCCTTTAAACATACAAATAGGTAAAAAGAAAAATACTTAATTTTGTTTTACTAAAATATAGGCAAATCTAATTAAATAAACTTTATTTGATTCTTTTAATAAAAAAAACTCTATTTACTCTATTTCAAATAAATATGATTAAGAATATTTGATATAAAATCTAAAATTTATACACTTCATTAATTTTCTTAATTTTTAAAATTTGTATTCTCTGCGCGCTAACACAGTGCCTTTAGCGCCCACTCAACACTTTTCCCTTTCTCTCGTCTTCAACCAAACTCGTCTTTTCCCCAAATCTCCAATCTTCCACCCTCCGCAAACCCTTGGTGTGTTTGGATGAGGAATTTATATAGGGTAATTCATTTATTTGAAGAATTTCAAATTCCTTGAGATGAAATGTTTTGTTTGGATGAGGAATTTACAAAGAATTTGAAATTCAAGCATTTGTGAAATTCCTTAAAATAGTAGAATTTCAAATTCTCCCAAAAATGGAAGAATTTGAAATTCCTTATATTTGTTTTTCTTATTTCACTTATATATTTTATCTTATCTCTTCATTTTTTTAATTATTTTGGATATTCAAAAATATTTTTAAAATTGTTAAACATTATCTAATATTAATTTTTAAAATTATTAAATATTTAAAAATGGATTAATATTTTTTTTATAAAATTTAATTTAAAAATTTCAACATATAAATATATTTTTAAAATCAATTTTACTATAATGGAATAAAATTATCATATTTAACCTAACAATTTAAAATTTAAGAAATTTAAATTGACTCATCCAAACAAAATATTTTAAGAATGATAATACCAAGAATTTAAAATTCCTTGAATTTGTAAAATTTCTTATCCAAACACACTAACCCTCGACCCTCCCTTCTCCAACCCTTCCGGTGATTTCGTCAAATCAATGGCCAAAGGCACCTATTCCAACTAGTTCGTCTTGCTCTCTAGGGTTCACTGCAGCCTCAAGCATGAGTTCTCCTTCGCCATGAAGGCCCAGTCTGAGATCTGCGCCGCCTTCTTGGGCCGGACGCGAGCCACCAAGAACCGTCCCGACCAGCCGCTCCAGCCCGCCTCGGCCCGCAAGCGCTCCAGGAAGGTCGAGGAACCCAAACCCCCCGAGGACTTGGTTTTCCAGCAACAAAGTGCCGCCGCCAGTGGTGTGGATGGTGGTGGAGATGAACGACAACAAAGTCCCGTTCACGGCATCTCCCTCAAGCTCCAGGAGGAGGAGCGCGAGCACCGCATGGACTTTGTTCCCGAGGTTTCTGCCATCAACACCGACCACATCGAGGTCGACAAGGAGACCCTTGACATGCTCCACTTCCTGGAAATCAATGACCTTTCCAACATCACCCAGGTTGACCCTTTCCCTGTTCAGCAGACCTTCCCCTTCACCCAGGTTTATCCAAACAGACCCATATTCTAGTTTTATGTTTTGAAATCCTGATACAATTGCTGTTTATCTCTATTTTGACTTAATGCACCATGTGAAAATGTAGAACATGCTACTTTGCTCAGATTTTAATGATGATTCAGAGCAGTCAGGTGATTATTAGTTTCCTACCTTCTATTTGCATTATAATCTGTCATAAGCTTTGTTATATTTACAGAGAGGATATAACTTCTAACTTTAGAAAGATTATATTAGTCTTGATTTATTTTTTATGAAAGCTTCATTCTGCTATCTCTGGCTGTGTTCTAATTATTGAACTGTGTTCTAGGAGAAAGAATAAATTTCCAATACCGAGAAGAAATCTTTCTACTTACAGAAGCAAGTTTTCTGTGCATTGCATGGGTATTTTTAAATAAAAATAAATTAAAGAGAATAGAGTATGTCTTTATTATTAATAGTGAATAATTTATTATATTTAATAGTGAAAATTAAAGAGATATGATTTTTATGATTTTTATCATTGATTTATTGAGTTGGGTATTAGGTAAGGTCAGTAAGTTTTTTAGATAAGTTTAGCCTCCAAAAGTTTACTTCAACCTTGAGTTTGACAAACTTGATTACGGTTTTATCATTGTAATGGCCTGAAATTTGATTGCTTTTCTTTAGATTTTTACATTTACTTTTCAAAGTTCATTTACATTTACGAGTATATGATTTATTTTCATTTTATCATTTAATTTCAATTTGCATTTTTAAGTTTCACTTTCGATTACAACAAACAGTTTATTGTACCAATTTTTGTCAATTACTGTTGTCAATTTGACATGTAATTCAATTATATCAAAATTAAATTGAATAAATGCTTTGTTAACAAGTATTTATATTTATTCAAAACAACAGAACAGAGTTAAGTCTACAATTGAAAATGACTACTCAATAATCAAATCAATATTCTTATTTGTGAATCTATAGTCATGGTCAAAATATTGAATTAAGTTTTGGACTCATACTCGTATGACTCACACAAGTCTTCGAACAAATGTTAATGTGAACACTTGAACTCCTTGCACTCATTGGTAAGTCTCCCACTGGCATGCACGTTTTGCTTTTTGAAAAAATTAAAAAAAGTTTATTTTATTTTTGTCTTTGCTTATTCTTTTTTATCATTGACTTTTTTCTTTGCAATTTAATATACTTGGTACAATCATAAGCCAATTTGTTTATTTTCTTGTACTTGATTTTTTAACTGAATGATTAAGAAAAGAGGACAGAAATGCATGTAGCTTTAAACCAATTATAGTCCTGTACAAAGATGTTTCACTTAGAATATATTGAAGAAGACCTTTTACTCTTGAAACATGTCTGTAGAATTTTAAAATTGTAAATATTTAAGAATAAATTAACTATGCAAACATGGTTCAGTTGTGCACTTTAATCATTGCATTACTTCTAGGTAGTATTTTTCTCCATTACCTGTTAATTTTGAGCCGATGTTGCTGCAATTAGATGCATACTATAGCTGATATCTTCACCTCTTGATTTATGTCATGTACAAAAAGAAATCATATTAATTTTTGTATTTGTAATAAGTTGTAATAAGCACCCAAGCATTTGGGGAACCTTCTCTTGATAGCTACCTTTCAAGGTGGGAGAGACCAAGCCACTTAAGTACTCCATGGAACATCCCATATTACTAAGTAAGTTCTTCTGAAGTTCATGGCTTTATTTTCTCACACCACAACATCTTTAGTTTCTATTCAAATTTGACTTTAACTTTTTAAAGTGCGTTTCTGTGTTTGTTTGTTTGTCTTCGTCTTCCTTTAAGGTTATTGTTTTTGAGAAATGAAAATTTTCTTTTCAGCATGTGTGTTTCATTGGGAAGAATACTTGAGAAAAACATTTTTGAAGTTTGATAATGAAAAAGGCTAGTCACTTGTCATCACTTTGTTTGTTTTTTTTTGTACATTTTAAAATAGTTATAAATAATCAAATTTCCTGCTCAAGAGCACAGAGATTGATCAAGCTCAAGTCTTTTTGGGATTTGAGTGGAGGGTAAGTGTTTAAATTCGTTTCATTTTACTTATAGACTCATTTTTATTGCATGTAATTTAGTCTAAACTTCATTACCCTTTTCCAGCTTTGTAATGGAGTTAACAGATTGAGATTCATTTGATCCTGAGTATCGTTTCTTTTTTGTTTCAAATAAATTTTGGAATTTGATCATGCTCTTGTGAATCTGTGATTTTGAATTTTGTTGTATCTTTGCGTTGTTCCAGGAAAAAGTGTTGCTAAAATGCCTGAAAAACTTGACACTGATGATTGGCGCGTAGAGCGTGGCGTAAGTTTCAGGGATCCGTAGGAAAAGGAATTTGTTTATACGGGTTGAACTCAGGGAGGATGATGGTGATATTCGTAGGCAGCCATTGGAGGATGATGGTGATATTCATGGCCCAAGCTATACTTCCTTCTTATTTGTCTTGGGTGACTCAATCTTAATTTGATAATTTTCCCTTTGGTTATATTTAAATATTTATTTTATTAATTAATGATAGCTCTTGGTTTATTGCTTTGCATAGTGAAACCAAAATGTATTGATTGCCATAGAAATCTTAATTACAATTTTAATGACCATGGTATTGATGCAAGCTGGGAACTAAAATTTTACATCTGATGAAAATATTTACTTGTTTTTGTACTTGCGTGGCATGCTGATTTTAATGACCATGCTGATTTTTGTACTAGCTATTCGTTTTGGATTCATTTGGTTCTATGTTTAATTACTCATTTTGTTACCAAGTTGTTTTAAGCGTTGAGTGCTCATGTAACGCTTAAGGTCATATATGTCCATGTATTTGTATATGATTGGTGGCAGTTATCCTTTATATTGAAATAAATCTGGATGAATGTGTTGGGTTTTGACTTGCATTTTAGAATTAGTTATTGTTAAATTGATTATGTTTCATGCTTTGCTTTCATATGAGGCTATATTTGAAATCAGATATTCAATCATGCTGGAGATGAAAATTAAGGCTATTAGTTTAGTCATCTATGAGAGGATATATATAGAAGAGTGGGTTTCCCATTAAAATTGGAAGAATCTGTAACTTGACAAACCAAGACTTATCAATATTGTTTTTGATGCAGTAAAGCACCATCTTTTTATATGTTAAAATATTGTGGTTTGTATACTTGTCCTTTTTATTTTTCTTTTAAATTCAAGAGTGCATCTTGCATACTAGAGAATTATTTCTTTTAATGGTTTGCAATTTAGTTTATGTTTATCTTTGTTTGGAGTAAAATATGGATCAATTTTTTTTTGTAGCAAAGGAACTTGTTTTATTTTTTATTTTGGTATGAGTGTTATTATTTCATTGTTAAACAGGTTCAAAATAAAAATGAAAATAAAATATATAGTGTTTAAGGTATAAAATTAGCGATCATGTCTAAAAATAAAGTAAGTCTAGCGAAAAAAAAAATCAGTTTTTGTTTATTTTTTTAAAAATAAAATTATGTTTAGCGACCGATTTAGCGACCGAAAAAAAATTAATTTTTTATTATAATAAAATTTAGCGACCGATTTAGCGACCGAATTGAAAATTATTTTTAAAATAATAAAATTTAGCGACCGATTTAGCAACCGAATCAGAAATTATTTTTTTAAAAAAATAAAAAAAAACATACACTTAGTGACCGATTTAGCGACCAAAATGAAAATTATTTTTTTAAAATAATAAAATTTAGCGACCGACTTAGCGACGGAAAGGAAAATAATTATTTAAAAATTTAAAAATAAATAACACATTTAGCGACTGATTTAGCGACCTTTTTTTCGGTCGCTAATTTGGTCCCCATATACTACTGCGACCATAATCGTAGTCACCAATTAGCGACCGAAATTTTCGGTCGCTAATTAGCGACCACCAGTATTTCGGTCGCTAAACAACTTTGCGACCAGGGTTTTTGCAACTACTTCAAATCGGTCGCTAATTCGGTCGCTAAAGTAAATAGCGACCGATTTAAGTAATTTAGCGACCGATTTTTGTGGTCGCTAAAATCCTTTTTTTTTGTAGTGATTCTTGCGAAACAATATTCCTTCAATAGATTTTATTGCTAATATGTGCTCCTATGATAGTCTACTCTAAGTCTCCTATGAGTGCTTTAGGTTTTTCATAATGAATGCACATGACCTAACCCTTTTTTTTTTTTTTTTTGAAGGGAACAAAACTAATTAATTTCTTTCATAATAAGAGGAGTAATACATGGTGGAATAAAATCAAAAGTGTGGGGACTAGCGTATGATCTTGCTGCCCTTGCTAGGGAATGAGCAACATGATTTGCTTGTCTCCTAATAAACCTAACCGAGAGGTTTTTATGAGAGGCTAAGATAGATCGTCCTTTTTGGATCAGAAGACCATATTCAGATAAGAGTTGATTAGATCCATGTAGGTCATCAACCACTGTTTTACAATCAAGTTCAACTTGGACGTTCTCATAAGAAGAGTTTGTGAGCCAAGACATAGCCTCAATACAAGCTATAGCTTCTGCTTCATGTGGAGGTGAGAGTCCATGATACCATCCCGTGGTTGCTGCTTTGAACCTTCCATGGTTATCTCGAAGGCAAAAAACGAAGCTATAACTGTTTGTGTCTTTGAAAATTGCAGCATCAGTGTTGCACTTCATGAAACCTGGTTGTGGCTTGACCCAGTAGTTAGGTTCAGCAACCCGTGGTGATGGGGCTAGGTTAGTTGTTCTTGCGGCTAGCCATTCTTCCAGACGTTGTCTTGCGAGGAAAATGGATACTCCTATAGGGTTGGAAACATCATTCCAGAGCTTATCATTTCTTCTACGCCAGATGCACCATAGTAGTGCTAATAGTTTCGTTGCTTCCTTTGTATCCAAATGATTTAGGAGCTGAAAAATGGTGTCTGTGGTGCCTTCACCCTGATCTACAATATTTTTTATCTTATCCCACATACCCGAAGATGTCCATATGTCTTTTGCAGATGCACATGTGAAGAATACGTGCCACTCATTCTCTAGTTCTGAGTTGCACGAGACACAAAGCGTGGTGCATGGCACATGCTTACGTTGCAAATTTATCCTTGTAGGTAAACATCCACGTAGTAAGCGCCATAGAAAGATCTTCATCGTATGAGGGGCTTTCAGGTTCCATAATAACTTCCAGTTGCCTGTAATTCTTAGGTCGACGTTTGAGATGGTGTGCTCCATAAGATGATAATAGGTTGATTTCATTGTATATATGCCTTTCCTATTTAGTGTCCAAGTGACCATGTCTGGCTTGTTTAGGTGAGGGAGAGGCATAGTTTGAATGGCTTGTAGGTCTTGCTAGTGAAAGAGAGCAGATAAAGTTGGCAGATCCCAGCGTCCAGTGGAGAAATCAATAAGGTCTTTTACCATGAGAGATTCACTCCTTGTGGGTGTGTGTGAGGAGATGTAAGGATTTCCTAACCGGCGCAGCCATGGATCTTTCCAAACATTAATGCGAGTACCATTCCCAACACACCAACGGATTCCTTTCTTGACTATTACCTGTGAAGCAAAGATGCTACGCCATATGTAGCTTGGGTTGTGGCCTAAACGGCCCCCCAAAAAATCCCCTTGAGGGAAGTATCTGGATTTGAAGACTCTTGTAAAGATAGCATCGGACCTAACCCCTTTTCTATTTTCCCTTTTTTAATTAGTCTTTGAGTTGAGCCTAAAGTTCATACCAAAATCTTCTTATTAGCTCTCCCCATTTTACTTTTAATAATAAAATATTTCTCTTGTATTTTCTAATTATTCTAATTTAATTATTATCATTTTTTTAAAACTAGGATGTTACATATATAAGTAGGGAACAATCTTCACCTTATAAGTTAGTTTTATAAGGTTAAGTTAGATTCTATCCACTTTCTTAAGATAGTCAACACATATCAAAGCCTATAATAACGAATGTTGTTGGGATTATCAGGCTACTTGCTATTAGACCACTTATAAATGTCCTTAGCATGAGAAAATGTATTGGAGATCTTACATCAATTAAGAATAAAATTACAATAATGTATATAAATAAAGAACAATCATCATTTTATAAGTTAATTTTATAAGATTAAGTTAAACATCATTTTAATAAAATGATTTAAAGTCTAACTCAACTTTACAATTTCAACTTATAAAATAAATATTATTTTTTACATATATATTATTATAACTTTATTCTTAGTTGATGATTTCTAACATTAGCTAAAATATTTGATTTTCTAGTAAGATTTTAAGGGATTGTCATAAATTGTAATAATTTGAATGCAATAGGGATCAAATATTTGGTCAAACTTATAGTTATTATTTTCCCCTTTTTAAAATTGTATTTCATAACAATTAAACTCAACTTCTCTCCTACGACATGAGTGTGTTGTCAAGACTCAAGAGTCACATTTATATAAACAACGTTGATTATTAGTTTACCAAAGATTACTTTTCTAAAACCCATACTTTGACTCGGTTTCCAAGAGAAAGCAGTACGTACTATGCGAGGTGGTAAAAACTCCAAACGAAATGCACGCCATTGCTGAAGAGTGAAGACCACCAAGAGAAAGAGGCCAAAAAGTGGGACCCAACCAAGATTCTGATTGAAAATTTTTATTTTTATTTTATTATCAGCTATTAATGATTTCAGGGTTTTGGCTGTTAGGGTTTAGCTTCGGAATTTATGAGAGAGAAAGTAAAATAAAAAGGTAAAAACACAGAAAAAGAATTCGTTTTTTACCAACGTTATTTGGAGGTCCAAGCACGGGTTTGGGGTTTCATTTCATTTGGTCGCACAGTGTTGTCGGCCACTCTCTCTCTCTCTCCTCTTTTTGGCGCCGATTGGTACTCTTCCCTTTCCGATTTCTTTTTTTCTTTCTCTGTTAACTTTTCGCACTTACGATTCTTAGGTTTTTCGTTGTGGTTCTTCTGAATTGGAGATTTGGGTTTTAGGGGTTCTTCTGAATTGGAGATTTGGGTTTTCGGTTGCCCTAATATTGTCGCATTGTATGTGAATCGGACGAGTTTTGCCAACATTTTTTGGGGGTTTTATGGGATTTTGCGTTCTCAGATTTGCTTATGATGACGGTGTGTTTTGGTGAGAGATTAAACGTTTAGTTGTTCGGGTTGGGTTTCACTGACCTGTTTACTGTTTGATTTGTATTGTTAGGGTTATTGGGAGACGGTGGTAAGAGTGAGAGATTCTGATTGTAGGGTTTGTAAACTGTGTTTTGCCTATTGATGTGTAATGTAACTGTTAAATAAGCTGTTTTCGGTACTCTTAATTCGTGAGTGGCCAATGTTCTAAAGTGGGATTTTCTTTTTAAATAGAACTTTTCTGGGTGGTTTTGCTTAACGTTATGAATTATGAGCTATGGGGTGTGTTTGTGTTCCCCACTTTCTTCATTATGATGAACTTTGATTGTGAACATGGCTTGCATTGGTTGTTCAAGGATCATTGTGGGTTCTGTTTACATTGTGGGCGATTTAATGGCTGTTTTACGAGAAGGATCTTGAGGTGAAATTGCTTTGATTTTTGTGGCCTGATCTAAATAAATTTTTGAAAATTAATATTTCGCAAAAGGCTAAATGGTTGGATGTTTTGTGGTACAGTACAGTCCATGTTAGGTGTTGGTTACATACACCAAAAGCAAGCTAAGTTCATCTTGTTGTTGTGTTTTTCAGTGAAAGTATCATCATGGCGTGTAGGAATTGCTTTCTGTGGCTTACTGCGTTTGGATTTAATATGAAATAGCAGATTAATGGTGTATGATTTTGTTTATACTCTGTTTTTTTGGACTTGTAAATCATGATGGCATGTTGCACTATGATGGGTTCATATCATGTAGAATATTTGGATTAAATGAATCTTTGTCATCTAAAGGATTGCCGACCAAGTTTTTTTTTGTTAATTCGTTATGTGTTTCTAATGCGGATGATTGCACTCAAGATTCATGTGTTTCTTTTGGAGTTTACAGAAATTGTGAGGACCAACAGACCACTTGAGATAGTTTAACTTAGTTGCAGGGGATGGAACCGTGGGGTGTTCATCATCGAGTGGTGTTCATTGGTCAGCACGAGGAAGATGGAACTCCTTCTGACACTTCTAGAGGAGAGGAATCAAATGATGAGGAAGAAACCGTCGTTAAAATTGAACCTGTCTCTGTGCCAGAAATTAAGAAAAGGAAGCGCCTTAGCCTTAGTCAGCTTAAGGAGGTGAAAGAGGAGTCATGTGAGAAGCAAAGCAGTAGCAAGCTTAAGAAAAAGAAGCATGAAAGCAGGGATAGATGGTCCGCTGATAGGTAAAGCAAATATGTGATATTCTTCTTGTTATCTTCCTTATTTCTACCATATTTATTCATGATGTAATCAATTATATAATGTAGGTATAAGTTGGCTGAGCAAAACATGTGGGAGGTGCTAAAGGCTGAAGGGGCAACATTTGAAAACCCAATAACCCGACCTGCACTGAGATTGGCTGCCCGCAAACACATTGGTGATACTGGACTTTTAGACCACTTACTTAAGCATATTGATGGTAAAGTGGCTCCTGGAGGTACCGACCGATTCCGAAGATGGTTCAACACCAATGGAATCATGGAGTATTGGTTGGAGAGTGCTGAGTTGGAAAAGGTGCGCCAGGAGGCAGGGGTGCGGGATCCCTATTGGTTACCTGATTCTTCTGGCGAATTGAAACAGCTTAAAATAGAATTGGCGCAAATGAAGAAGTATTGAACTTGGAGACTGAATATCAAGTTAATTTTGTATGATTTCTATTTTATTTTCTTTAATGATTTTACTTGTATAGCAGAGATATGCAGGAACTCATTGGCAAGAAGGAAGAGAAAAATGATATTAATTCAATGGAGGTGAATGTTGTATAATTTGTTAATAATTTGTTAATTGAATGGTTTGCTGTCTTTTACAGCACTTCATGATGTTTCGTGTTGAGTTGCTATGGCAGGAAACACACAAGGATTTTGTGAAGTGGAAAGCTATGACTGACCATCGCCTTACTGAAATCATGACTTCTTTGAAGGGTGTGCAGGTATCCAAAGAAGTAAATTGCCATCATTTTCTCATCCTTCTAAGACTTCATGGGATTTCATGTTATTGGATTTTTTTCTATTAAGTTGATTTATTTGTTCACTTTTGTGATCTCTGGCTCACTTAAGTTTTTTATCCCTATGAAAAGGGGTAAAGGGATATCAAGAAGGACATTGGAAGAAATTATTTAAAGGAATCTCATCTTGAATAATATTCATGATAATTTATTTTTTTAACCAAGTCCATTGGCATCATATAATTCTCGGAGCTGACCTCATCCAGTGAGACAAGGCTATTGTTGAGAGTGATGCTGACAATGTGGTCTCTGGCTTACTGTAGTTTTATATATTGACAGGGAAAGTATGGTGAATTGGTGATTTGGAAAACTAAAGTTGAGCAACAACTTGTGGAAATAACTAGTAAATTGAATGATCTTCAAGCATCAAGGGAGTGCACCACTTTAAGTCCTCCTTCAGAAAGGTGGAAGGATTGGATAGAAAGCACCAACCTAGACAATATTCAGGAAGATGCATTTGCAACTTGGATTGGGAATCCAGAGCTACTTAATGTTCCAGAAGAGATTGTACTTGAAGAGCCCAGCACTGCCATACCTACACAACCATCCAATGAAGAGCTGACTAACAAGAAGAGGTAAGATCTATGAAGTCAATTTCATTACCCCCCTTCCCCCATTTCTTTCTCCCGCCCCTGTTACCTCCTTTGAGGGGTAAAAACCAGGAAGGGAAAAATAGTTATTTTTTTTTCTTTCTAGAATTCCTCATTTTTCCCCTCAAAATAATAGCGATGTGCTGGAGTTGGTGCAACCTGTTAAACAAGAAGATCAACCTAATGTGACCCCTGATTCTTCTACAACTGTTAATTCAAAGTCAGACCTTGACAACTCATTGATTATGTTTCAGGTGATGTTGACAGTGTGTACATACCACTTGTAACAATTTTACAAGTTTTATTTATTTTATGTATTCAATATTTACAATGTTTTGTTACAGGAAATGTTTGTGGATTTATACAAATGGAAAGAAAAAATGGAGCAGCAGCTGATGGAGGTATCAAATACTGTATATGGTATGTTGGCAATGAAGTAGGCATCACTTCAGAGTATCGAGCCTAGGATAGGATTATAACCACCCTTTCGTTCATATGTTTTTCTTCGTTACTCTTAAAACTGGGTAGAGTTTAGATATTGTACAGCATTAACAATCTGATCCTGAAAATCTATGCCAACCACTAAGTTCACAGAAGAGGTTGAGTCTCATCCTGGTGGATGAGCTGCAAATTGTTGATATATTTGACTGGCCTTTTACATTATACTTGGTTATGACTTAAGTAAGGTAGGTATTCAGTGGGACTGAAATTGGTTGTTTTATCGACTTGTTGGGTAATATTATGAGTTACTATAGTATAGGTCATTAGGTAGGCTTTACCCGTATTAGCTTGAGCTATAATGTTAGAACTTGTACTTAACCTATATGGGAATTAGTTGCCATATTTATATATAGAATTTCTACAATATCGTTCAACATATATTGTGGATGTCTTAACATTGTTAATTTCAAAATATACTGTGTTATGCCCTTGTCAAGAACCACAGCAAACCTAATAATCGCCAAAATAGTTGTAGAAAGTGGAACAGTAAGGAAAGAATATGCAAATTAGCTCAAAGCTTTCGCACCAGAATTAATCTAAGCTTTTGAAAGAAAAAGGGAAAGGCAGTGTGCATCTACGCCGACAAGGGCCCCAATATTTGCAGCTTTCGCTGCTTGAGATTCCACGACTAGTGCCGAATTTGAGTGGGGTTTGGGCCAAAAGTCACACGATTGGAAAGCCAAGAAAACTTGGTGCGTCTTTGGGACAATACTTACGTCCTAAAAAACTTATTTCTAAGTAAAGAAAAAATTGTTTGTAAAAAGGCGTATAAGGTAAAATGATCAAAACGATAATAACTTTTTTATGATAACAAGTTATTGGCTTAATTGTATCGTATTGTGTGCTTTCAAATTTTTACTTTGTTGTATTATTAGTTGAAGATGTGTCTATTTTAAAAAATAAAATAAGAATAAGACAATGTAACGGGTGATTGCAAAGAGAAAAATTAATTACAACTATTAAAAAAAGTCATTTGTTGATAACTATAAGGATAAAATAGTTCTAAAAAGTATGTATACTAAAAAGAAATATTTTTATTATTAGTGCACATTATTATTATTAGTTATATTAAAGTCTAGTTAGATCTTATCTATTTTAATGTACTTTGAATTGTATCTATTTTATTATGCGGTATTTATATTAATATATTGGATTATCTAATATATGAGTGATTATATATGAGTATTAATACAAATTTAAAATGATTGAAAAAATAAATATTTGGTGGCAAAATTTGTAACAAAGTGGTAATTTGAAGGATACAGAGCAATTAAGTCTAGTATTTCCATCAACATTTTATACTTTAATGGAATATTGATAGGACTATAATTCGTAATATACCAAAATTAGGAGGTAAAATGGATATGAATTAGTTGAGGCAGAATTTATGACAAAATTAATGTTTTAGAGCATAAAATACAATTAAGTTTTTCAATTCTTTACGATTTTTTTTTTTTTTGTGAATCAAAGATATTCTCCAATCAATAGTCATGAGTTAATTCTTTTTTAGATATAGAAATCATTGAAATACATTTTATGTCTCCCAATAAAATAGAGAATTGAACTTCTATTGTGACACTTAAGGAATTCGGCAGTCTATTAACTTAGTTGAATCTCGTTGGTATGATCATTTGTTTTTAAATACAAGATTGATTATTATTATAAATAGCATCATATCCTTTTCTATAATTTTACTATAAAAAAGTTTTTTTTTTGTTACCTAAACAAAATATAGTTTTAGTATTAATGTTTTTTCTCTTAACATATCTAAACATATATTTTATATGCTTTCTTTAGTCATAATGTACACCCTTTAAAAATTACTTTTTTTAGGACTTGAAAGTCTAAAACATAAATAAATTATAGACTGGGGAGAGTAATTGATTATAAATATGTAATGGATTATGGAAATAATCCTAACATTTAAAGGGTTTAATGTAGAAACCACTTGTTACATGTTTAAAAAGTCATTTTGCATGTCGAAGAAAACTGTTGACTTATCTTAAGTCACTTTGAATTGATAAAATCACTCACAAATATTATTCAGGAAATAAGTGCATTTTTGGTGACAAAATAATTTGAAAAAGTGCTTAATTTCAAATAATTAAAATTTAGTTAAGTCACGTAGTTCCATGAAAACGATACACAATTACAAAAGGAGTGGGGAGGGGGTCAAGACAAAAATTTGCACTTTCATCAGAAAATATTTAATAAGAAATACACTCAACATATGATACAAGGCACGTCCTGTAATTGCAATCAGCTATATTCAATATTTGCCACATTCAGAAAGCAACCTCTTGACGTTCCCTGTTGATAAAAATCAGGAAACTACATGCCTTTGCAGGTTCCAATGAACTGACACCAGCTCAAACCTTTAGGTTAGAACTTGCAAGATAAATAGAATAATAACTTCAACAAGATTGTAGCTAGGCATTCAGTTCGATTGGAGTTTAACTTTAACTTCATCATAGCAAGCCTGAAGATCCCTGAACTCTTCTGTATCGGAGAAGCTCTGAGCCTGAGCATACAAGTAACAAATTCTACAAAATTTCAACGGATGGCCAATGCAAGCTAACAAAATAGATTTAATATGAGTGAAGTAAGCAAAGAATGCAATGTTTCTTGAATTTTTCAACTCTCAAACAAACTTTACAATAAGGTATCTTGCCTGTCTGATGACATTCTTCAAGTGCATCTCAGCCGTAGACAATTGTTTAATACTACCAGTAGATGAAAATATTTCCACGTACACCTGGCAAAGTTCCAAAGTTGCTTTTGCAAACTTTTTGAACCGATCTCGGTCCTTCCATGTATCAGATCCCTGAGGGAATACAATCGCAAAATAATAAAATGAAAACCACATCCGTGAATTGGATATGAAAATTATCATTAGGACAACACTTGTGTAAGGGGTTTCAAAGAGCTAGCAAGTAGATCATAAATCAAGAGATCGAAGATAATTGAATTAAATTTATAGGGGAAGAGATCATTGCTCTTGAAAATCTAAAGATAAAAACGTTGCTGCGTCCACAATTTTGTTAAGACTTTACTACAGAAAACTTCACATCAACAAACAAGAAGACTGCATAGTTGTAGCAATGTAACTGCACAGACCTTGGATAAGGAACATAGATTTACAAGTCTTGTTCTTTTAGAGTATCAACACAATCAAATTAACAACATTCTATATAATTATATTTCTCAAATGTCAAAAACAAGATGAAAGAAACACGGTATGGTGCAACAGAAAGTTATATATAGTACTTTTAAGAAGAAAAAAGAAGATATATCTAAGATGGCATGGACCGTGTGAGACATACCTGGAGTGACCTAACTTGCTTTAAGAGGGCTTCAGAACACATCATGAGATCATCATTCATTCTGTGCCATTTGGCATATAAGCCCCAGATATCAGGTCCACATCCACTCCCATTTTTAACTATCTGTATCAAAGTATTAAATATTAACCTTTATTTAACTTGCAGAGCAAACAATATTGCAGTGCACTTAAAGTCTGTCACTGGCAGTCTGACAGAGTTTGATGCTATTTACAAATAAGCACAGAAACCACCTTAGCTACATTACCCGTGGATGGGGATCGAATGGGAATTGGTCATCAATCACTTTGTTAAATAAAAGGGATCTACAAAAACAGAATCTTGATAGAATTGTGTACCTGTTGTAAAACTTTTCCAAGTAAAAACAATAATTGTTCAGTTTCACGCGATCTTGCTGCAACAGATCCTCCAGATACTTGCTCTTGATATTCTAATCCAGAACCAACAATGCAGAATTTATCTGTTTTAGGTTCATTATCAGTTATCAAAGATGGCACATTACTTGTTGAAAGCCGCTTTTCCACCTCCCTTGTGATTCTTTCCAATAACTCCATATCTACTCTCTTATTATTGGTTATGTCCAAAATCATCTGGACACCTTCCAGTGCCTAAAAGAATTTATCAAACAAAATGATCAACAAAAAACCAAAAGTCATGCCCGCAGTATAATTATTTCTTAGAACACCACATTTAAACTAAAAAGGCCTTCAAATTTATTTGCTTCCCGTTATATATCATCTTCAACTTTCAACATTATGGGGATCTTTGGAAGAGTTTCCACACAGCTTATTTGATCTCATATATGCACTTCCTCTGAAAATTAAAGTTGTTCGGCAAAGCTTGTGAAAGTGACTTATGAAAGCAAAAACTTATTTTTTAAGCTAAAAAAAACTCATAAAAGGATCATAAGCAATTTTAATAAGCTCGGACTATCAAAATATGTTCATTGAATTAAAGAGGTTAATTAAGCCCCTTGTATCATGTTTGTATGATCCATATGAATCAAGTCATTATTGAAAATGGCAATTAAACTGAAAAAATTAGAACTGAGACTAAATATTTGTAATATTTCTTTAAAAAAAGAAATTTCAAGTGCGAAGTTTGAAATGAAAGCATCGGTGTTATCTTTAACAAGGCTACATAAAATGACTTTATTTCAATTTAATTTGAATAAGTTGAGTTTCTGTAAATTCAGCTAGGGATCTCCACATGCCAAATATTTTGATCACTTAAATTCGTTTTTGCTATGTAGTAGGTATTAAAGAAACAACAATACATCATTTCACAGATGGAACTTGTTTTCTGCAATAAGTTGAAATTTTAAACAGGACTAGGTATTTAAAGTCCACTCTCTACAGGTCTGCGATAGTAAACAAATTCAGTTACAGATAACTAAAGATTAAATACAAACCCAACATCACTCAACTTTCAGCACTAACAATTGACCACCACCCTATAATTATAGATAGAATATAATCAACTACCACTTTTCTTAATAAAATTCCATTTTTCTAAAAAATACAAAAAACTATAAATTATTTTTAAAAAAAATTTTCAGGTCATTTTGTTAAAAATTGAATATAAAAAATCTCTCTCTCTCTCTCACTCACTCACTCTTTCTCTTTCTTTTATGTAAAGGAGTTGAGAATCTTTGTTACATAGCTTTTATCTCTTTTGTTGTTTTGTTTTGTTTGTTGTTTAGGAGAATTCATCTATTTTCATTTCCCTTTGTAATTTAATTATCTCAATAAACTTCTGTTTTACTTAAATAAAAAAATAAAGGTTATTTTTAAAAAAATCAAGTGATTTTGTTAAAAATGAAGAAAAAAACTTATATTTTTTTTTAACATTTTAAAAGTCTTTTTTCTTTTTTATACTTTTGTGACAATCTGATAGGATTTCATAAGACTTACAAAAGAATACTTTTCGACAATATTGAAATCACTTTTTTTTAGCTAAAACAAATAACCATCTAGGAAATCTTTTTGTTTTTTTGATTAGAAGGTATAACTCATAGTAGTCAATCCCGGATAGCGGAGCGGAGCGGTCGACCCTAAAAATGGGATAGCGGGATGACGCGGAGCGAGATAACCTCTATTTTAATATTAATTTATATATATTAAATAATTAATAATATATATATAAAAGCTAAAAAAACAAAAAATAACTCTAAATTCATGCATTAAACATTTTTAATAATTAAAAATTCATAGTACTCAAACAATACATAATATAAAAATAAAATTTGCTAAATTAAATTTAATCAGAAATTAAAAATAAAATTTGCTGAATTAAATTTAATAAAAAATTAAAAATAAAATTATGTTGCATAAACTAAAAAGAGAGAAGACATATTAACAGAAGACAGACGATGAGTGGAGGGAGGCACGTCGGGGCTGGAGTTTGTTGCGGAATTGGAAGACTGCGCGTCCACGATCGTCCTCGAGAGAGAAGAAACAATCGTCCGAGAGAGAGAGGAGAGGGAGTGCGAGAACTGAGAAACCAAGTGGTTCCGGGAGAGGGGAGCATTAGGGCAAAAAAAGCCCTATTGAAAAGACAGACTTACCCTTAATGAAGGGTATGTTGAAATCGCGCCGCGATTTTTCGCCGCTCTGCTCCGCCACCGACATGGCCACGACACACATCCGCCACGCGACAGCAGCAAGATGGCGGGGTCAGGCTGCTCCGCTCCAGAGCGCCGCGATAGCAGCCGCTCCGCCCGCTATTAACTACTATGGTATAACTGCCCCTCACCAATCAATTCTTATAGGAGTAAAGTGGTACTTTCAATTGTGACTCTAGGATATCTACTAATGTGTTGAATGGAATAAATTTATCAAACCATTTCATTAGAGGTTCTGCTTCATGCATTTTAAAATAATCCAAACAAGGAAGTTAATGCATTCCATCCTTTCCATCAATTTCAAACATACCCTAAGGAAGATTGCATACAGAACAAAGCATGCAGGTTAGAGAATAGACTGCACAAAAAACATCTTTCTACCTTCGGTCTATTACTTCAAATCATATCGAAGACCCATATGTATCATAGACTTGTTTTGACCAACAAAGAGAGAAACTGAGAACAGCAGATACCTGACTGATATTGCCAATGTCAACAGCAACATGGCTGTAGTTCTCCCATAGTTGCCAGCTGTTTCGTCTGTTACCATATATCATTGTATTACTATTTATTCTAAGAGGGTTAAATTTGCAATGTTTATGAACCAATAATATATATGCTGTATGCATGTATGCATTTGTGCATGCATGCATATGCCCATATTTATGACACAAAGGAAGTATAATAAAAAGCATAAATATGAAAACTTGAATTCCAAGGCTTCTTCAAATGATTATGTATCAATACATTGTTGTATGTATGTGAGCATTTATGCATGTAAGCATACATATGCCCATATTTATGATGCAAAGGAAGTTTAATGAAAGGGATACTAAACTTGAATTTCAAGGCTTCTTTAAATGCAATGAAGGACTCCTTGCTCTTTTTCTTGATCATATGCCTGCATGTCAGGTAAGACATATAATAAGTAAAAGCTAGAACCAAAATTTAATAACTCACGGCTGATTTTCATTATTGTTATTAATTATTATGAACCAGATACCACTTTATTAATTGTTCTCACAACAGTAATACCAACGTAAAATAAGGTAGAGGTTTCAGCATGAATAATTATAATGTCAAACTCTGAGTGAAGGCAATTCCAATCCAGTTTATACAGAGGTATGAAGATACTTCTGTGGGCCTAAGGAGACACCCCAAGGGTTAAGCAGCAAATACTACTAGCTGGAGGTCTCAAATTAAAACCTATCAAGGAATGGACTGGGTGAAATTTAAGGGAAGGGGATGACTTTATCCGTACTAAGTAGCCTGAGTGCAGATGGAACTAAATGTTTGAGGATTCGAAAGAAAAAGTTTGTACAATGAAACAAACTACGCTATTTCCTATAGTTGAGTACAAGAATAAAAACTCCATACAAGCAAGCAATGTTATTCCAAGCTTCCCCATTTTCAGGATCAAGTTGAACAGCACGAGTAAACGCATCCAGAGCCTTTTCTATGTCACGTGCCTGTAAAATTTTCCCACTTAGCTTGACAATCTAAAGAAAGCAAAAATGAGAAAAATAAAGCAAAGAACAAGTCAACATTAGCTATTGTAAAAGATGGGCATTGGTGGTAATTTAGTGCCCATCCACAGACAAACCAATCAGGTGATGCCATACATAAACTGCATACTCATTTGTACACAGCTGCACAAGTGGTAATATGATATCTATGCAAAACTGAAGTGACTTCCAGAAATTAACTATCTGAACAAGGGCTGTGCACAGTTCAGTTTTTAAAAAAACCAAGCCACTTTATAAAAATGGATTGTTTCGCCTTTTACTTTTGGACAGGTCATTTTTTAAAAAATGGTTCCATTCGGGTTAAAGCTGTTACATTACATTCGTATCTAATCAACTATTAGTTGTCCTAAACTTAACACATTCACCAACCTGTTGAATTCACCAAATATGAACTAAAATTAATATATTGCTACCACATTAACAGAGCAATAGTCGCTTCCATTACGGGTATTCAGACTTTCCCTAAAGGGTGAATTTGTACCTTTTATCTTGATAAAATAATTGTACATTTTATTGCAAATCTAACTGTGCAAAAGCAAATAAAATATAACCAAGCTTGGTGGAGATCACACAATTACCTTCAACGCAGCAGCCCCAAGTGCAAACCAACCATCTGGATACAAAGAGTTCAATGACATTGCAGACTCCCTGAATTTGATGAACAAAAAATTACTATATTTAACATATTCCAAATAATATTACAATCAAAACTACAAAAGTTATATATACATTAATGACAAATATAATGATGATAAAAGTGAAATGCTTCGGGTATCAGGACAAATCACCTACCACAAAATTTTAGACGTCTCATAGTCTCCTCTATTGTATGCACTGCGAGCCAGAGAACACTGTCAAACAGAGAAAAACAAATCAATTAAGAAAGAAAATGTAAATTTAAATTTTTGTAAAATGATAGAAGTAAATATGTAGAGAACAAACATGCACTACAAACATGAACATGTACACAGGCACACCTTTGCTCTAGCAGACCTATTGTTTGAAACTTCCAGAGCTTTTTCATAGCATGCATCATTAGCAGTAGTATCACCCAGGGAGCACCTAGAAAAATTTTAGCATGAGTGAAAAAGACTATGCAAAATAATTTTCTATAATATTGTTATTTCAGTTTTTACATTGGATATACTGTAAGTTAGCATGACAGCCATCATGATTGGTTCTTGAGCAATTATTAAGTAAATGGAAAATAAAAAATAGCATGATAACTAGAATTATCCTTGGTGAAAATTCTGGCTTAAAAAAAAGACAGGGTACTTGAGAAATTTTCAAAAAACTATAGGTGGTCAGTCATCTTCCACTAGAATACCTAAGATTCTGTCACAAATAAATGGGTCAAACATCAGTGTTTAATCCAAATTATTGATTGAAGATACTTAACCCATACTATCATTGATATAAATCATTATTCTAATATCCAACCCAATAAATCCATATTCTTAAATCAATTAGCATCATATTGTATGAGAGATGACAGAGCAAGCAATGATAGGCCTTTAAGTCGTGATTTTCTTCTAGAAAGACACATTCAACATTTTATATGCTCTTGGTAGGTCTTTAGTGATTCTGACATCATTCAAAAGGTTAGCTTTTTTCAAAATGGTTGATAATTGATGCAAAAAGACGGATTTAGTGGGAACCATACTTTACATAATATCAATGCTTATGTTCCTATCAGTTTTGGTTATGGCAGTCATTTCAATCCTCAAGCATATTTGACTGGATCAGAATGCCTGTATTTCTAAGTTTGTTCCTTTGCCTATAAACTTGGTACATATGATAGGATTACATTTGTAGCTTCTCTTTGGTGTTCTTATTACAATATAAGATAATTATCGATTCTGAAAGGCAGCAGAGACTAGGAGCCTTAGTACGGGATTTTCCTATCTCATGTTTTATTTTGTTTATCTTTGGGAAAATCATGGTTTTCCCCTCAGTTTTACTCTGCTACCTTGTAGTTTAAAAATGACACTTGGCTACTTTGTCCTTTAATTAGTTAACTTGCAAGTTCTGTCAATATTATTCATTACTATCATAAATTCAACTTTGATTTGATATACATTATGTATGTGAAATACTGTACATAAAAGTTACCTCCTTTATAACAACCATTAACATTTTATGAAAAATTAACATGTGTGATTCAATTTTTTTGAGTAGATGTTTATACGCCCTAAATGTGCTCCAAATGTTTGCCTGATTTTGAAATACTATAGATGTGGTTTTGTGTAAAATAGTTATATATGTTTATAGTATAACAAGGTTTCTATGCCTACATAGCATAGCAGGCTTGAAATTATAAAGTAACAAGAGGAACTATATAATGTAGGGAAGCTGTCTTCACGGTCATGATGCATAATATAGATAGAAAAAACCACACAAGGGAATGTACTAATTTAGCAAGGTAATGGACTACTGGAAATCAATTTGAGATTAGGAATATATCAAACCATTTGTATATTTGGGGGATAAAATCCTGTTATCCTTTACTACATTTGTCTCTCCATTTTCGCAAAGAATGTTATCCTGTAACCCTTTACATCATTTCCCCTAACATTCTTTGCTAAAATGATAAATGCAGTAAGAGAATAAAATTTTCAAAAATATATCCTCCTAGAAGAATCAGATAAAACATAAAGGAACAATAATGTGTTAGATATTTTGATAGAAAAATAATAAATGCTAAAAGATTTGGATGGCCTATCCCCATGTTTATTATACCCCTAAACATACTCTGCAAGAAATCATCAACAAGTGACAGCCTACATCAACTTAAGAATGGATTGTAAATATGATATAGTACTTGTTGGAGAAATGGTCAAATTCAAAAGTAATCACAATCCAATTTTAAGAAAGCAAAAATAAGCAAGCTAAGTAACATACCATAACCTGGGATCATTTGGTCTTTCTGAAAGACGTTTCCTGATAAGTTCAACAGCAGTTGCTTTCTTCTCCAATAGACTGTTTTCCAAGTCAAATATCAAATGAATATCATAGCCAATGAAAAATGAATAATGAGAGGGAAAAAATCATTTGGTTTATTCATTTCAGTTTCTATTATACCTGTAGCAATATATAAGATTATCCCATAATTCTAAATCTTCAAACTCCTTCACTGCCTCTCCTATCAAACCACATCGCACCAAAAGTAACCCATATTCCCTGAAATTGGTAGAAAAAGAAATAAGGAAGTTAAAGAGTCATCTGATTTTTATGAAGCAACAATACAAAAAGGCTTACAAAGCAAATTTTTTTACTTTCTTAATGCAGGAATACTAGGCATAAAAACAGCATAACTGAAAGCAATTCTTTCTGCTATTGCTGGAGAAGATTCATAAATATGTTTAACCTGCAAAAAATGTAGTATAACTTTATCAGGTACAACTAAACAAATCAAAACAACTCATAGCTGAGTATTCTTCTGCATGTCGCTATTATATTTTTGTTGATGCTATGCTACCTTTCTCAAGGATATGTCACATTTTACTAAGCAGGTTGAACCAGACATTATCGATTGTAATTAATTTTGATATCTTATGTATGCTGAGTGCAATTTACTCATGATATTTCACATACCACCAAAGTCCTTAAACTCTTCAAGAAGTCAAAAGATGAGTGTGATCCAAATTCAAATTTCAGTTGACATAAACCATAATAAATAAAAAAATGATTAAAACAAGTTGATAGCTTGTTCTCTTTATTTTGTGTGAAAAGCTTAATGTATATATTTTAGTCAAAAGAATATATAACAAACTTTCATTGCAATGGACATACAGGAAAAGGAAGAGTCAAACAATACACTTGTATAATTCCCAAGTTAATATGCTAACTAAAATACAAGAATACCAAATTATCCATCATCAGTAAGGCGCGCTCCTTAGTTCGGCTCCGAGATGACTCCCATCGGATACGTAAAACATCGCATAAGCACCGTATCTAAAGCAGGAAAGTGAAAAATATAAAATGCAGATAATGGTTTACAAACTAAACAAATATAAACTGTAGATTTTTGTTTACTTACAGTGAAGTATAACATATGCTGGGAATCAATTGCCTCAATGTAAGGTGCCATATCCCATCCTGAAACAGAGTCACAAGCCAGCAATTGAGTGAACTATTAGCTGGCTCATAGCCATTTTAGTTTTTCCTCTTTTAAAGAAAATAAGTGGATTTTAAAATACGATAATAAATGTAATTAGCTCTGAGTAAAAGGAGGGGGACAAAGGAAAATAGACCCCTCAGTGTTTTTGAACAAATTTAGAAACATAAATTGAAATACAATTGCACAGTTACAACAGTAACCTAGGAGAACAGTAGTTGAATCACAGTAAACCATAATTCCCAGTTTCCACACATTTCTTTTCCACTTCTTCAAGCTTGGCTGTACACTATAAATAGAATACTAGACCACTTAATCCCATAGCAGAGGTAGTTTCAAAATAAGGAGATTAGAAAAGATATTTAAATGTAAGTATGCACATGCTAGACATAATATCATGCATGAATGAATAAATTCAGGCAACTTACGTTGCAATTCATCATGTCGGGAGCTCTTCTCAATTAAAAGGCAATATGCCAGAATTACAGCTTGCTGTGATGCTGTCAAACTGGGAGAAACATGGGCACCATTTTCCATGCCTTGTGACCTAGTTTTAGAGTCATCATTTTCTAATAACTTCGGTATTCTAAGTATATCAGAGGTTTCACGCTGATGCAAATTCCAGTTATCTTCACCACTCTTGGAATCACATGTTTGGATACCAGCACCTGTTAAGGGGCAGTTATCCACATTGGATGAACTTGTGTTCGTAACAAGTACCATCTGTGCCTTTGGTTCTGCCTATGTCCAAAAACTACATATTAAAAGATAAGTTTCATGAAACATGTTATGAATCATGCAGTTCACAATGTTTACCTGATGTACAGTACGGAAACCAAGTGCACCAGTTACTGAAAGCTGAAGCCCAGCTGCCATCTCAGCTGACTCAAAATGCATCCTGTTACGATATGGTACTTCATCATAAAAGATACCACAGGAGAATCAATAGTAACATACTATTTCAACATATAGATAGTATTCTTCAGAAATACCTCGCAGCATACTTTAGAGCCATTTGGCTTCAGTTTTTATTTTATTTTATTTTATTTCCTGTTATCATTTTAATTAAAAAAATGTCACCTTATTTTCATCCAATTCCTTGTTATCCAAAATTCGTGCAGCAAATAATGAAAACAACTTTTTATTGTTTTCACTGTTTCATATACAAACTATTGAAAACAGGAAATAAAGCTAAAAACAAGGTGGAAATTTTGTAATAAAAAGTGAAACAAGAAAATGAAATCAAAAAACATTTTCTCAACACCAAACCTTCCTTATTTTCTAACATCACAAAATGCTTAGTTATTTAGAAACGTTCAAATCAGTCATTAAAAACCTAAATTACATCTTTTGACCATTTTATACAATGCTTCAAAAGACAAAAAACAAAAACAAAAAACACTCAGACAGACAGAAAGACATAAACGAGGATGGGAAACAAATTTTAAAGCATACTATCACACAATTCATGGTTCACTGTTCATATCAACTAACCTGCAAGAGTCAACTCGTCCGTATGCATATTCCATAATGCCAGCTTCTAAATGAAGCATGGATACAATCGCCAAGCTCTCCCCATCGCGTAAATCATCCTCCCAGTAACTCCGAACTAGCTCCGAAGTGCCGAATTGCTGCAAAGCTTCGCCCATATAGACATGCAAGAGATCACACAAGGACGAAGATCGCTCATCCAAAACTCTCTGCTGAAGAAGCAAAACCCTCGCAAGCCACCACGAAAGGCTTCCAATCTCAACCGACAAATCCTTCATCCGCATAAGCAACATCTTTGCAAAAACTACATACTAAAAACAAACACGTAACAAGTTAGTAACATGATTCGATTCTAGTCGAGTTGTTAGGCGTTGAATGCATGACAAGTACCTGAAGATTCGAGAACTTTCCAAGCAAATCAGAACCAGCGGACATAACCTGATTTCGCGCCCAATTGTCCCATTCATCGCTTCCATCCAAACACAGAGGACACCCCGGTAGCTCTGCACCTTTCAAAGGCCTATAGCAGCAATGGTTTCATTTTATAATTAAAATAAAAAAGAAAATAAAAAACTAAAGAGAGAGTCGTATTAAAAAAAAATTACCCGGTGAAGTTAGATTGAGTGAACCCTAGAAATGCGGCGACGGCGACGCACAAGACGACCACAGCTCTGCGACGCTGTTCCGCCGCGTCGGAGGCGGCGTCTCTGACGAAGGACTCGGCGCGGTCGACCAACTCGGAGTAGAGGCGGTCGGCGGCGTCGAGCGGCGGCGAGTCATGGCCAGCGAGTTGGAAGACGAGGGCGGAGGAGTGTTCGGAGGTTAGCGCTTGGACGTAGTTGCCGCTCTCGATGGAGTTCAAGAGGTCGTTGATGCGGCCATCCAACGGTTCGTGTTCGCGGCGGGGATTCAACGGCTGCGACGGACTGAGGGTGCAGCGAATGAGGCGTAGCTCGTAGCCGCGAATGGCGACCAGCTCGGGTTCAATGGTACACATGCTCTGTAACTGTTCCAACCACGCTTTGCTTGCGCTGATTCAGGGTTTAGGGTTTTGAATTATTTTATATTTATATTTTCACAAATTTCAGAATTGTTGAGGAAAAAAAAATTATGAAAGTTTTCAACATCTGAAGAAGAATTCCACTGTATTTATATTTTTTTATATAGACACCCATGTTGTTGAACATGCAGCGCAAAAAAAGTTTAAATACCAGGATTTATATTAGTTAGTATATTAGTATATTATTCTAACATATCAAAGAGAAGGAAAAAAAAGACAGACAGACTCACTTACCATATTTAACTTATTATCAAATCTTCATATATGTTAAGATCATTAATTTTATAATATTTTTTATTTGTAATATATTAAAATTAGCATTTTATCAATATATATAATGCTTGTACAACACACACAAATTACATTGATATTTGAAAGAAAAAGAAATGAAAAATACCAGGTCTATATATAAAAATAAATAAATAAATAACAAACACCATTTAAAACAATTAGCTATAAAATGTTATAGTTATAAACTCGTAAGCAAATTACTATGAATTCCAGGCTAGAAAATAGAAAAATAAAAGCTATAATTTAAGTAAGTATATGATTAAGTAAAAAAATGTTATAATATAATATTTTTATGAAATCTATAATAATATATATATATATATTTATTTATATTGTTGGGATGCAAGCAAAGTCCCACATCGTTCAAATAATAGGATGAACATGAGTTTATATACACACAGTTGTCTTCATTAGTTGAGAAATTTTTTAGGTGATGTCCAAAAATAAAACCGTGAGGGCTTGGGTCCAAAACGGACAATATCTCACCGATATATGTATATGTGTGGTAATCCTATGTGCATATATAATTAATCATTGATTTCAACCATTGGAAAAATTATAAGTAATAACAACGATGTGTATGCATGTGTGAGCTGCTGAGGTCACCTTAGAAAAAATTTTACTAGATGCATTTATATCATGTGAAAATAATGTATGTGTATATATTGAGACATGAACCAACATGTATTTTTATTTGTAAATTATCATCTAATTAATATTGTTTTCTTTATCAAATACTAAATTGATAGTGTTAAAAAATAATTTAAGCAAAATTTGATTTAATATGTTATAAATAAATTAGCAAACTATGTTTAAACATTCTTCTTTTTAACAAACTCAAACTTTCAGCTAAAATCATCTATATATGTGAATTGAGCTTCAACAGTCTATTTTTCGTTTACAAATAAACATCAAGTGCTCGATTTATTTTATATCCCTAGTTATATGACATGCTCGTGACAAAATAACATTTAATTATAAGATATGGTAAAGTGTGTACATGAAGAGATAATCTATTGCATATGTCTTACCTTAGTTTAAACAACAAATAACAAAGTGAAAGATAATTCCTCTCAATCTAACAACTAAAGTTTTTCACAGTGTTGTCTTATAAATTGGTCTAATAAGGTAGTCTTAGTTTTTTAAGTCAGTAGGGACTCCTTATTTAAACATCAAGTGAAAATTAAACTTATAATAGACTCACTCATATCACAAATTCAAATAATTAATATCTATAAATTAAGATACCATAATTAATAGTATAAAGTCAATCAAGTAATTAAATAATATTAATGGACAAACTTCAACATAAGTCTCACTTCTATGACTAAAATCACACACTTTTGATGAGTGTTTTCTTTTAATACTTTTGAAACATGTTATAACATTATGTGATTTAGTTAAAAAATCATGATATTATTTTAAGTACATAAAGAAAGTAAAAGTGTTGGTACACAGGCGTTGAATGTCCAACAATTAAAATTAGTACGTACATAAATAATAATAATAATAATAATAATAATAATAATATATTATTATTATTATTATTATTATTATTATTTATAAAGGTTTATCCAGTAATTTCCATAAGATTTGAATGTGAATCAGAAATTTATTTCAAGTTATCTTACAATGTTTTTTTTAGAATACAGAATATATATATATATATATATATATATATATATATATTATGTTTGTTATAAGATAACAAATTTTATTTCTAAGTATATAATACTTTTGGAATGAAATAACTTTATATTTGCTTGTTTTTATTCCTAATACTTTGTTTGAGAGAATGGAGGAATTTAAGGGGATAAGAGAATATGTGAAAATTGATTTGATAAAAAATAAAGTGAAATATGTAATTATTTAATATATAATAATTAGGTGAAAAATAAAGAGAAATTAGTAATTTAAAATTATATTTTTATTGTATTCACTATTTAACCATTATTTAGTAGAATGAGACAAAAAGAATATATATATATATATATATATATATATATAAATTTATCTTTTTCTTAAATTCTTGACAAATCTCCTCTCTTTAGGATGTAATTTTTTTTCTCTATGGGACACGTTTTTATTTATTTTCAAATTCTCACAAATCACTCCTCCCAAACAACATAACTTTTTTCAATTTTTTATAAATCATCCTCTAAAATTTAAGTCATACCCCTACACACACTCTAAGATAGAAGATTAGTAGGTTAATTTCCTTTTTTTTAATTCATTTTAACTTCCTTCTTATTCACTTTCATAAAAAAAAATGTCATCACAATCTAAAGAAGTTGATAATCTCATGATAAGAGAACCAATAAATGACACCCTAACTATAAAAGTCATAAGATAGTAAAAAAAAATTAGGATAAAATTGATAACTTAAAAGTAAGTGTCTTTTAAAATTCAAACAATTGAATAAGTAATGAAGTAAATTTAAAATGCATCAAATGCTCTAAACCCTAAACATGTTAGAAGTTTTGACAAGGGATATGAGTAGGTTACTTGGATTATTTAATGAGCACAAAGAAAACTATGAGTATAAAATATGAGTCAAATATCGAAGCGAGTTATGATAATTATGTTAAAATTTTTGTAAAAAATTAAAACACTGTATTATTGTGAACGAATGAAAATGTCATAAAGGATTATAATATATTATTGGGAAATCAACTATTTAATATATCAATAGATTTTTTCTTTTGAAATTTTTGATTAAATTATTAAATAACTTTTTTTTGTAAGTAAATCTTTAAATTTTTTTATGGTTTTTAATGTCATTTTAATATTTAATTTTATAAAAAAAAGTTCATACACATATTGTGTAACGACCCGACTGGTCACTACACATACAGTACAGCACACCAGAATACTACACAGAAACGAACAAGTATATACATATAGGATCTATAATATATATATATATATACAAGGTTCAAATCCGTCTAGAATTAGAGTGTACAAAATACATCCAGCAAATGCTAACTAAGTAGCTAAATACATCAAAAGAATAAAACTTCATCTGCCAGCTGCAGACCTTTCTCAGCAAAACACCAACCTAACCCTGCCTTGCTCCCATACATAGTATGATCATTGCAGTCCAAACCACATGGAAACAACAAAGGGTAAGCTAGTGAAAAGAATCAACATACATATATAAATATATGAATAGTAAATAGCTACAGCTATCAGCACATCAATCAGCTTACAAAATCAGCTTAAAATACCACAGCATTCAGCAATAACAGCACCGACATAGCGGCTATAACAGCACCACAATAGTGGCTAATAACAGCACCGACATAGCGGCTATAACAGCACCACAATAGTGGCTAATAACAGCACCGGCATAGCGGCTATAACAGCACCACAATAATGGCTAATAATAGCACCGGCATAGCGGCTATAACAGCACCACAATAGTGGCTAATAACAGTACCGGCATAGCAGCTATAACAGCACCACAATAGTGGCTAATAACAGTACCGGCATAGCGGCTATAACAGCACCACAATAGTGGCTAATAACAGCACCGGCATAGCGGCTATAACAGCACCACAATAGTGGCTAATAACAGCACCGACATAGCGGCTATAACAGCACCACAATAGTGACTAATAACAACACACATCTCAGTACAGCACAACAATATCAGCATCAAATACAGCTTAACATCATAATGCAGCATAAACATCTCACAACACATCTCATCATCAACAGCTTAAGTCAGCATATAACTCAGCTCGGCTCAACAACAAAATTTAGCATTAGCATCATATAGCACAGCTCAGCGTTACATCATTAACAGTATAAACAACATATGGCACAACTCAGCTTAACAGCAATAACAACTCAAACATTATTAACAGCGTGATCAACAACTTTACAACATACAACATATTCAACACATAATACAACTCACCCATCTTGTTTACAACTCATCTATCATGCCAAATTACCCACCCAAACAACACCAATCAACCTAAGCCCCTAAAACAGCTTTCAACTTAACCAAATCACTAATTGTGAAATGACAACCTTCACATAAAATAGTGTATCAGGAGTTATACTACTCCTACCATACTCATCCTTATCTCATATGAAATATAAAAAGATTTCCTACAACTCTCATGAAGACACCAAGTCTTAATTCCTTCATCTACCTTGTTAAAAACTCTAAAAACCGCAACAACTATAAGCAATGCTGGCAGCTTGACCTCTCTTCACTAAAACAGCCCTATCTGGAGTTCTAAAACTCCTTTTTGGGTGATTCCAGCGCCATTGGAAAGCTAACATCAAAGGCTACAACTTTCATGAAGACTATAAAGTCAAATTCTGAAAGAAAAATGCACGCCCGGCGCATTAAAATCACGCCCGCGCAATTCTCAACCAGAGACCTATAGAGGTCTATTGCGCCCGGCGAAATAATGCTGCGCCCGGCGCAGTATCAGTAACAAAAACATAAAATTCACGTCTGATAGTGCGCCCGGCGTGGTTCTCCCCACGCCCGACGTGATTCACCCAGGGATTCCCCCATTTCAAATCATGCCCGGCACGAAGAACTGCGCCCGACGCAATTTCAAAGAGTAACCTTCACCACTTCGAAAATTTCACCCAAAACATGCAAAAATCAACATCCCAAACACATGCAAACCCAGCAAAGTGTCCCATTTTCAACCAACAGCTCAAATATCATGCCTTTTTACACATGCAACATCAAACAAGGAAAATCCCTGAATTTTCATCAAAACCCCGGAAACCCCGAAAACCCGTTTTCATCAAATCTCAGCCATCAATCCGCAACAATCAACCATCATGTGAGTTTCTAGCTCACTAAAGAAACAACCGGCAAGAAAATCCTAGCTTCCCTTACCTCGGTGAAGAGAAATCTAAGTTCCGGTACAGCGGGAAGAGAGAAATGGAAGAAGGGGAAAAAGAAAGCTCTGCTCTTCAGCAAGCTCCACGAGAACAGCACCACCTTGATGTTTCCAACTCAACTTAAGGAGAAGAAATCAACAACAAGGATCAAGAGCTTGAAAGAAAAGGAAACTGAGGGGAGAAGAGATATGAGCAAAGAGAGGGAGAAAGGCTGCGGGTATGAGGGGTCTCACATATTGATGTATTAAACCAAATCAATATAATAAATTTATCACTTTTACTTAATTTATGAATAACCAAAATTTTAAATAAATTAACTTAATTACTTATTATATTTTAATATGATAATTTTCTTACTAAACTTTTGATACAAAATATAAACAATATTTATAAATAAATAAATAAACGCTGGTAGACAAATTAAACCAAATATACACATAATAAGAATCCAACAACTCATGTTTCACGTACTCATAAAAGTAATAAAAAAACATAAATTTATGTGGATTGCCACACACAATATGATAAGAAAAAGCAGCAAAAAATTATGAAAAACAAGAGAGATAAAAAAGGTGAAAAAATATTCAAATGAGCTGTTGGAGAAAAAAAAAACTTATTATTTTATATATAATTTCGATAAATCATAATAAGTCAATATTATAATGAAATAAAAAAATTACATAAAATTTTATTTAATACGATTTAATCCTTATGTTATGGTTATAAAGATGTTTATTATCTTAAAATGTATTATATATATATATATATATATATATATATATATATATTCTTGAAAATTTATCCTTTTAAGTCCTATGAATGAAACTTAAAAATCATTTTTTCGTAAGTTTTATAGATGAAATTTGAAAATCTTTCTATCATAAATTTTATGGACGAGTTTTTTTTGAAAAATTTGACAAAATCTCCTCTCTATTTCATGTAAGGTTGTGACTCCCTTTTCAAGTTAATTGATTATTCTCACCTTAAGAATTTCTATTTCAACTCAACATTCCAATGATTTTTTTTAAAGTAAGTACAATATATTTAATTCTAAACAATATTTTAAAGATAAAAATTATATTTTAAGAATAAATTCTTAAAAATTTGAAATTAAAAATTTAAAAACATGAACAAATAAGTCACGCAAATAGGTCTAGAGATCTAAAATAATATTTTAATTTATGTAATACATATATATATATATATATATATATTTACTATATATAATCAAAATTTATAATAAATTATATATATATACATTATGTATAAATATATAAATTATATTTAAAATATCATACATAAATATATTTTAAAAAATAAATTATACTTTAATTTATAATAAATAACTTGTATCATAATATTTTTTTATTGATAATTATTTTAAAATATTAATATTTGATTTATAATTAAGCATAATAAAAAAAAACTTAAATTACGTAAAAAAATTTTTTTTTACAAAATCTCTTGTTAATTTTTTAAAAAATTGTACAAAATAAAAATTTATATTTAATATTTAATATTTAATATATAGAAACTGATGAATAGAAATCAACAAAAAGATGAAAAACAAATCATCATAAGACATCCAAATAAATAAAAAAAAAAACTGATACAAGATTAATAAAAAGTTATTTGAAAACATATTTTAAAAAAAGACATGTGTAAAAAAATAAAAAAGGGGGATTAAATAAAAATTATAATACTTTTAGGGACAAAAATTCCATGGTTTTTTTTTTCATAACAGGCAGTAAATAATTTAAAATACACCGACGTCAACTCAGACTTTCGTTTTCTTTCGGGGGAGACACGTGGCCACTATGCCATTTCTTTTCTTTCGGTGTCATATTGCACACCAAACAAATAAAGGCACATGTCATGTGTTTGTTTGGAGTATTCTCCTTTTTTTTTTCATTAGTCTTTTTAAATTCTTCTATTATTTTTGTCAATAATTATAAAATGTATATAAAAAGAAAATTGTGTAAGAATAAATTCATCTTAATAGTAACAATTTTTTTTAGTACATATCTTAATCGCAACAATTTACTATAGACTTTACTCTTAAAATGTATTAATTCGAAAGAAAAAAAGTTATAATAGAAGCCACATTTAGGAGTTTAATTCGAACCCTGTCCTTGTGGACGGGTGTTATGGCATTTTCACACAAAAATAATATCATATTATTAAATATTATACATACAATTAATTAAAATTTTAAAAATACATTAAAATAACAATAAAACAATAAAATTTGCGGCAAAATTATGTTAATATTATTTAAAAAATTTCATCAATTTTGTTTATGGACACACTTTATGAAAAATTTCTTCTTTATACAGATCTTACATACCAAGAAAATTCACATTTCAATTTTAAGTGAGTTTTACAAAAAGCATTATACAGTGGTGGTGGGTCTATTATTCCAAAAAAAGAATATTGATCAATCAGTTAGAGATTTATGAAAATTAAAAACAATATAAATTAAATAAAAAATAATAAAGGAGAGTGGTTTGACAATTATAAAAATAAAAAATGTTTAAATTAAAGATTGTGTATACCAAATTAGGTTTTGGTTTATATATGATATAGATTAAATATTTATGTATGTTAAAATGATGTTTCTCATCACGAGATGTCCTTCGCTATTTTTTTTCTCTCATAAATGTTTTGACATCTATGTTCAATATTTAAAAGTCTACCCGTCATTCTTAGATTAATAAAACAATTATCCTGTAATGGTAAGAATACAAGTTCAGCCACCTCTTACAGTGTACGAGAAAATTGAAAATTTTATTTTAATAATTTGTTATATATAATTAATTATTCTTACAATTGATTATAATAATGATTTAACCTCAAGCGTGTGGTTCAACGGTAGAGGTTGATCCATGCTTAAGCAAGGTTAGGAGTTCAAATCCTACCTTGTGTATGCAGCCACGTTAAATCTTGAGACTAACTATCCCACTCTTTGAGATGCCTCCCTCGTAGCGGCGACGGATACTCCAGAGACGAATCCAAAAAAAATTATAAAAATGATTTTAAAATATTTAATTTGCTTTCTTTATAAAAAAAACAGCACTAGAAAATTAATTTTAGAAGAAAAAATATTAAAAAAATAATCATAAATTTCACATTTTCAGATTATAAAACAATTTTTTGCAAAGAAATTTTTTTTTTTATAACTTTTAACTATTATCTCAAATATATAACTTGTTTTACAAGCATTTGTTTTTACTAAAAAAAAAGGCAGTTAAAATCTACCAAAAGTAATTTTTGGAACAAACTCTCAATTGACTTTTTCTATAAAAAAAAAGTATAGTTACATATAAACGGGACATCTTAAATAACAATTCACTCCTTCGAACTCAATAATTACTTAATTGCAAAACAAAGGTTGAATAATTACTCTATTCTAACATTATAAAGTACTTTTACATTTCCAATTGGTAAAAAATTATCATTTACATGTTCTTTGCTTATTTATTATAAAAATTAATATGCTTATTACACACACTAATTTGTGATTAAATGATAAGTAAATTACTATATAGTCCCTTTTCTCTAAAAAAAACCTAAAACTTAAATAGTAAAATGAGTCCAACAAAATAAGCACACGAAATTCCGGTGTACCAAACTCCCAATTCACCCATCAACTCAAAACTTCCATTTACACTAAACCGTCAAACTACACAAACAGCAAAATTCAATAAATCAAACAAAAAGTTAATGCAAGAGAAATAAAGAAAGTAACAACACCAACACTATTAATGATATAGTATTTGGTAACATTCCTTTATTAGTAACCCCCATTCGCACTGTCATCAAGTCCACACAATGTCAGAAAGAAATTAAAGTGTTCAACGGTGTTACATAGGCACACCAAAAAAAAAAAGAAAAAAAAAAAAAGAAAAAGAGATACAAGAGCGATTTGATTAATTGATTTGGCCCGAAACCGTAGCAGTAGTGTATAAAAACGGTAGCGTAGCGTGTCTTAAGAGTTAAGACTTAAAAGTCGTAACACTAGAACTACAACTACAAGTTGTTTTTACCGGGTCTTCTTTCTTCCTAAAAATCTTAACTCAACTCTGACTCAGTCTCTCTCTCTCTCGGACACAGTTAGCAATGTCGAAGCCCAACAGCGGCCCGCCCACAGCGGCCCCGAAGCCCGCGTGGGTCCTCCCGTACCGGACTGACAATCTTCGGGAGGTGTACACGCTGGGCCGGAAGCTGGGCCAGGGGCAATTCGGGACGACGTTCCTGTGCACGCATAACGCGACGGGCCGGGCCTTCGCCTGCAAGTCAATCCCGAAGCGGAAGCTCCTGTGCAAGGAGGACTACGACGACGTTTGGAGGGAGATTCAGATAATGCACCACCTCTCCGAGCACCCTAACGTGGTGAGGATCCACGGCACCTACGAGGACGTCTCTTCCGTGCACCTCGTCATGGAGCTCTGCGAGGGCGGCGAGTTGTTCGATAGGATCGTTCAGAAGGGCCATTACAGTGAGAGACAGGCCGCGAAGCTGATTAAGACCATTGTTGAGGTCGTTGAGGCTTGTCATTCGCTTGGCGTCATGCATAGGGACCTTAAGCCTGAGAACTTTCTCTTTGATACTATTGAGGAAGACGCTAAGCTTAAGACCACCGATTTTGGTCTCTCCGTCTTTTACAAGCCAGGTTAGGTCGCTTTCGCTTGCTTTGCGTTTGGATCAGACTCGAATTGATTGCGCTTTTTCTGATTCATTCATGATTACATGGATTTGATCTCGGGAAATTGGTTTTGGTTGTGGTTGTTTGTGTTATTTGTTGGAGATCCCACTTTCACTAGTGAGATGGTCACTCTACTTTGTAACATGGTATCGTAGCTTGTTCCAGCGATTATTAATTGTTGTTGGGCTTTTCACTCGCTATTGGGCCATTATCTGACTATCCGCTTGCAAATTTCATGTTCAGGATATCTGACCTTTGCCTCTGAGTGGCGTGTTAGAAATACTACATCCACCAGTGAGATGATCATGATAGTCGACTTTTGTAATATTATTTATTTGTGGATGTGGTGAAATTTTGAGAGATGTATCATGTATGTGCTACTGATTGTTCTGTGTGGTTTGTGGCATGTGTTGGAAAGTTACGCATCTTATGTATCTGTTGGAATTTTAAGATGGAATCTGACAGTTGAGTGTGGAACCTAAAAGAGTATATACTTGACTTGACTGTACTTTTTTTGATAGTTGAATTCTTCTTTCTGCCCCTGGATTTCTGGTCACATTTAAGGATGAATGTGAATTTATTAAATTTGAGAAGGAAATGAGATAGTGTGCGATAACGATGTTGTGTTGCTCTGGTTTTAACACGATTTGAACTAATTCTTTGCTATTTGTTGATCTTGCCTTGAGTGGTGCTGAGGTATTCTTTTTTAATTTTTGATCTGGATCTTTTCCAGCTTGGTGCTGGTTTGAACCTTTTATGTACTTTTTATAAGCCTGAAACAGAATTGATCTTTGGAATGCATAACGGTAGCTAATTCTAGCTTGCTGTTTTGTAAGTGCTTTTATATAATAAATATTACTATCTATAGATTTGAGGAGTTGCATTTTAACATATTACTACTGTTATTGCAAAACTTGCTCGAGACTACCATTAAATGATAATAAAATCAATCAGATTTATTATTCTTTTATGTGAAAGCAGCAATTGTTGGTTTGAGTGGTAAGATTCATCTTTGTGTTAGAAGAGGAAGGATCAAATTCTAGATACCATATTAGAAATGGTCTGGGCCTAAGTTAATAAAAATGAAGGGGGTGGTCAACTGGAATAAGAGTAGTGAGTGACCTACTTCTGTCCTCTGTAAGTTGTCTAAACTATACATATGGACTTTTGACATTCTTACTGCTAGAAATTTAAAGTCATTAAAATGGCTATATGTGTGCCTTTGGGCTTAATTTGGAACCTTTATATCAGCATTTTAATAGTTTCTTTAGGCCATACTGTATTTTAGTATTTTTTGCATGGCAACCTTTTTGTTTTGGTGACTGTAAATTATGAATGTTCAAAATTAAATATGAAGCTTTGCAGTCTAGTCTTTTAGTTGCAGTTTGGATTTTCCACCGTCCTTTATTTTAGTCATTACCAGCTCAAATGGAATCCCTTCCATGATATGTATTCTTAACACAACACAATGATGTGCTTTTCAGGTGAAACCTTTTGTGATGTTGTTGGAAGCCCATACTATGTTGCACCAGAGGTCTTGCGTAAGCATTATGGACCTGAATCAGACGTGTGGAGTGCTGGTGTTATTTTGTACATCTTATTAAGTGGGGTGCCACCATTTTGGGCTGGTATCTATATGTCACTTATTTCTACTATAATTATCAATTGTTGACACATTATTGTTTTCTTCATGTAATCCTTCATCACTGCTGATACTTTTCTGCAAATTTTGCCATCTCCAGAAACTGAGCAGGGGATTTTCCGACAGATTTTGCTAGGAAGACTTGATTTCCAGTCTGAGCCATGGCCTAGCATTTCAGACAGTGCCAAGGATCTAATTAGAAAAATGCTTGATCGGAATCCAAAAACAAGGCTTACAGCTCACAAAGTACTCTGTGAGTCTATTTAACTTTTATATCGAGCGAGCAACTATCATGATTTGTATTTGTATGAATATTTGCACAATTATTGGAAAGGGGTTCAAAGCTGTGGCACTTATGTGGTTTTCTGTGTCAGGCCATCCATGGATTGTTGATGACAACATTGCGCCAGATAAACCTCTTGATTCTGCGGTTTTATCACGCTTGAAGCAGTTCTCTGCAATGAATAAACTTAAAAAGATGGCTTTGCGTGTAAGGCTTATGTAAACCTTTTTACTTAGGCTCAATGATTTATTTGCACTGACCACGAAAGAGCAATTTAATTTCTTATGAATACCCTGTTTTGTCTTCTTTTAAAATGAATAGGTTAATTAATTATATGCATTTTATTGTGGAATTTTGGCTAAACTGATAGCTAACTGTTGCTTCCTGATCAACTAGAAAGCCTTTATGAGTTTTATGTACATTCATAAAAAGGTTTCTTGATTCAAGAAGTTAATATAATGCATGACAGGATATTTATTTCTTTCAACAATATGATGCCAGGGCTCCTTAATTTATTTAAAGTTTTATGCGCAAGAAACCTGGTATTCTTACATGGCTGTAGGCACATGAGCTTTTTTTATGCCTGCTGGAATGCAAGGCATCAGATTCCCATAAAGGATCACTGTTCTACTTCCACCCTGAAGTTACAATAATGTGATATTCATTGTGTTTATGTTTTTCATATATAATGGACTCCGATTGCACTTAAGCAACTCAGGTGTTCCACTGGACCAAATGTTTTTTGAACATTTATCTCCACAGGATCATTACAAAATTTGTAGTGACTTTTTCTTTCTTTTTTTTTTTTTTTTGGTTTGATACATCAGTTGGTTCTTAAACTTTTTGAAAATTTTTAATTAGGTCCCTAAACTTAAAAAAATGTTTAGTTGAGCCCTTGGTCTTTTTATATTTTTCTGTAATTGAGTCCTTGCAATTAATTTGTGGCCCTTTCAAATAAGGGTGTAAGTGGGTATAGGTTACTTGCCAGTCCAAACTGACCGATCCAATGACTCCTGTTGGGTCTTTTTCTGGGATTTGGGCCTTACCCAATTTGATTAAAACCTGACACTATATGGCTTGGGTAATAGGTTGTGTTTTTTTATGGGTGACCCAACCTGATCCAGTCATATAATAATAATAATTGTTGAGCATCACTAACACTGACTTGATGATGATGATGATTATTATTATTATTATTATAATAATACAAGTTAGTGATAACATTACAGTGATACAACATATTTGTTTTAAATTTATTTTGTATTGATGCTGGTTGTTTGGATTGATAGCAACATAATGAATCAACAAATTTATTTTCAAATTTAGTTTGTACGATTGTTTGCTTTATGAATTGATAACATTGCATTTGTAGTAAAATATCAAATGATTTAAATCTATTTTAAAATATTAAATTTTTTATAAAAAAGCTAAATTTTAGTATGTTGACCGGATTGACCTAACCTAATTCAACCCATTAGTATTTGGATTGGATTTCGCAATAAAAAATGCACAATTCGATCTAATCCAACCCAATCTGCTTACACTCCTAGTTTCAAACTGTTACAAAAGTAATAATTAGTGATGGTTTTACTAACTCTAAGGGCATAATTACAAAAAATTGTGAAAGATCAATGACCCAATTATATATTTTTTTAGTTTAGGGGCTTAATTAAAAAATTTCAAAAAGTTTAGGGATATAGTGACGTGTTAAACCTTTTTTTGTTTTTTTTAAGTAAATATGATTAGTGACTTCTCATAGATATGTTGTTTTGTTGTAAAAAAATGCATCAGAACCAGGAAGAGCTATATGGTTGAAGTGGATCAACCATGTGTCCTAATGCTTTTCTCATCAGCTGTCATCAGTTCAATGAATTTCATTGATATGAAGATTGATTTTTTACTTTTATATTGATTCTTCTTAATGCTTGCTGAATGCGCTTTTATATGGACACAAACCCCGAATACAGATGCTATTGAATTACTGTTAGTTTTGGTGTAATGAACTCCATCATCCTGTATGAGTTTTGGATATGGACCTAAGGCAGCTTCAACCAGACATTCTTTTATTGTTTTCTATGCATTAAACTTAAAATCGGAAGATGAGGCTTGCAGGATTTCATTTTTAGAAGGAACTTGAACATTGTTTTACAATTAACATGATTATTATCTAAAAATACTTCTTTACCTCTGTTTTTTTAGTGATTTTTATTTTTATTTTTTTTTATCAATGCTAATTTTCTATGATAAGCTTCAATTGAATCGACATAAGTTAGCAACATTGAATTAAGGTCCCTTTCTTTACAGCCTTGGCCTGCACTTCACCATAATTATGATTCTTAGTTTTTGAGTATTAGAGTTTTTCAGCTTCACCTTATCATTGTTTGTTTTTGGAACTCTATAAGAACCTATTGTCTTGACTGGGAAGTTGAAAGTGATCCATTTTTTAGTCTTCTGTATGTCAAATCCTAATACTGCAACATTACAATTTTGTATACTTTACTCCCAGGTTATTGCTGAGAGGCTCTCTGAAGAAGAAATTGGTGGTCTGAAAGAGTTATTCATGATGATTGATGCAGATAACAGTGGAACTATAACATTTGATGAGCTAAAAGAAGGCTTAAAGCGAGTAGGATCTGAACTAATGGAATCTGAAATCAAGGATCTTATGGATGCAGTAAGATAACTTGTTTATGTTTTAGCAATACTACATTTTTCATTATCCGTGCTGCTTTGTCTTCAACTTTTAATCTATTGAACAAGATTTATAATCTTGCTGTTGCATGTTACAGGCAGATATTGATAATAGTGGGACAATCGACTATGGTGAATTCATTGCTGCTACAGTCCACTTAAATAAGCTGGAGAGAGAGGAAAATCTGGTATCAGCTTTCTCCTATTTTGACAAAGATGGGAGTGGTTACATAACCATTGATGAGATACAACAAGCTTGTAAGGAGTTTGGTTTGGAAGATGTCCATATTGATGAAATTGTCAAGGAAATTGATCAAGACAATGTAAGTACTCTCTTGTTTTGACTATATGCCAGCATTGGCATATGATTTGTCTTTCATAGAACTATAGTGTACCATAGTTGCCAACTTGTTCATTGGGATTAATGGAAGATTTGTGGTGCAGGATGGACAGATAGATTATGGGGAATTTGCTGCCATGATGAGAAAGGGCAACGGAGGGATCGGCAGGCGAACCATGAGGAGCACGCTCAATTTCAGAGATGCTCTGGGAATTATTGGCCATGGGTCTGATTAAGTTATATTGTAACCTTAAATAACTATTTGGTGATAAAATTTTGAACGGTGAAAACTTTGGTAACTTAAGACATCATGAGTAGCCTGACCAAAAAACTTGGATTTTGAATAGACCCATCGTTCAAAAATGACCTTAAGTATCTGGTGATGCATTGCATGCAGCGAACCACAACATGAATTGCCAGCTTCAAACATATGTATAGTTTATAAAAGCAAAAGAATCGGACAACTTTTTATTTAATTTATTTTTTGACTTTTTCACACAGGCGAAATTGTGTTTTATTTATTTATTATTATTTTTTTATCTCCAACTCATTTTTATCTATTTTTCTCACTTTTATGAGTAAAAATACATATTAAAAGGATAATTTAACTTGAATATTATTAAGTATTAATTATCATGTTATATTTACTTTTTTTTACACCATTGTTTTATTTACTTAAAATCATGTTATAATTAACATTATAATTTTAATTGTTAATGGATATGTATTTAATAATTAGATTAAAATTGTAGATTTCATAATGTTAGTGAACTACAATTATGGATTTAAAAATTAAGGATCAGATATTATAGTGGATTAAAATTGTAATTTGGCTTATAAAATAAGACTTGAGAAGTAAATTATGTTAATTACTGGTTTGTATACTTATGCAATCAATCGGAATTTTGTTTTTATTAAAATAATTTTTTTTATATAATACACATTGAAGTATATAATTAATATGTATAAATGTACAATTAAGCAATTGTTTTTGGTAAATTACAATTAAGCAAAATGTGTAAGTGTGCAAAATTAAGCAATTGAATTGAGTGTAGAAACTAAAAGTAATTAATGAAAAATTCAATTATATAAATTTTATTTAATTGTTAGGTAAATTACATTAAAAATTTAACAAAGAGGAAAATTAATAAATAGTAAGTAAAGTTGCAACAATAGGTATCAAATTTTATAATATTTTAATTTTAATTATTAAATTTAATAAATACAATACTTTTAATATTATTTAAATAAATTTATTTATTTGTATATTTTTAAAAGCACTACATTAATATCATTAAGTGCAATATAATATCTATATAATAAATATCATTAATGTGAACAATTGAATTCTTTATTGACCAACAAGGTCCAACACTTATAGATAGTTAAGTTTAGAGCTGTCAAAACGAATCACTCGACCTAACCCACCATGGATTTCCATTTGGTGGCCCAACTCAACCCATTTATTAGTGAGCTAAACAAAATCGAACCTGGCCCGGCCCATCACGGGTTGGTGGGTTAAACGAGTTGGCTCACCTAGGGTGGTGCGAGACTACAAGGTACCCTAGGGTGGTGCGTGGCGCAGGCGATGGTGCAAGGACAACAGTGGTGGGTGGCCCCCAAACGATGCACGCAGTGCGAGGTGGCCCAAGGGGTGACGCACACAGTGGTGCATGGCGCGAGGTGGTTTGCAACATGAGCTATGGTGCGGTGGCCTAAGATAGTGCATGTCTCGCCGTGCCTTAGGTGTGAGCATGAGTGTTAAGTCAAATGAAGCAATTCCCAGCAAGGTTTTGAATGAGACAAATATAATACATGTTGTTATTTCTAACAAGTATATTAGTGCTTCAGAAAAACATAAATACAGGCAAGATGAAGAACAAAACATGTGCCACTTCCTACACCAGAACCAAGATAAAGGGTAAAAGTTTCAAGCATCAGATGGAAAGGTCAAACGAAGCCAAGCCTAGCACAAGAATGAAAATGATCAAGCTTCAGACGATATAGGCCAAAGACAGAACTTCTTTAAGTACAAGACGAAGATTAGTCAAAGCAAAGCACATCAAGAGGATCAGACAAGCAAGTCAAATGATCGATAGAATAAGACATGAGCGCCAGACGATGATAAATCAAATATCAGACGAAGGTGTGTCAAGGACAACCTAGAGCGCAACATAAGAACTCAAATAAAGGTTGGTCAAAGATCATAAGAAAGTCAATTAAATATCAGACGAAGGACAACATAAACTGAAAAGTATTCTAGACGGAAACAAAGTTTGTCCATCTACAATGTTGACCAGTCCAAAGAAAGTTAAAACATTAATGACAAATGCTCAGACGAAGATCAAGACTTGAGATGCACATGGACTATCAGACGCAAACGAAGACTGCCAAGCAAGCATTTGAAGAATTAAGTCTCAAGGGACAATTCAAGCATCGTCTACAATCATACAAAAGCTCTCAACATGATCGCGCGATGAAAGGAATAAAAGAAAAAGAAGAAGTACAAGCGCAAAAGTAAAAGCATGCATGTGTCAGAAAAAGTACATCACTTTTTCAGATAAAGACAATGCCTCTACAGCTACGCGATCGGAAAAGGACAAAAAGTTCCTAGGTCTCAGCTAAAGTCAGACACTGCTACTAACAAAACGAAGAAGACTTCACGCAATGTTTATAAACAGGAAGCAACATTTAATGCAAGATCTTGTGCATTAAATGAAAGATCGAACTAGTCATGAACGACTACATCCTGCTTCAACGGACATTTGCAATGGGCAAATTTTACAAGACTATATATATGTCATGAATTCAAACCTGGAAAGGTTGACGAAGAGTGATATCAAGCCCATGAAACAATGGAATCAGAGACAGAGCTTATAGAGTCAAATGTACCATAATGTATTTATCTTTGTAGACTAAGGAGTTCTAAGTGTAACTTAGGAACATGCACCTTAGTGAGTGTAGCAAATATTTGTATCCTCTCTGTGAGAGTAAACCACACACTCAAAAACAAACTATCTATCATTTGTAAAGCCTGAAGAGGCTAGGAAAAGAATACTTGTGTAAGCCTGGAGAGGCTTGTCAAAGAATACTCACTGCGAGCTTGAAGAAGATAAACAAAGAATATTAGAGCTAATGAGTGAAGTTAGCCAACCAGGAGTGGTTGATAATACTCGGGACCAGGAGTGGTTGATAATACTCGGGACCAGGAGTGGTTGATAATACTCGGGACCAGGAGTGGTTGAGAATACTCACTGAGAATACTATAGCTAATGAGTGAAGTTAGCCAACTAGGAGTGGTTGAGAATACTCGGGACCAGGAGTGGTCGAGAATACTCACTGAGAGCTTGAAGAGACTGAACAAAGAATACTAGTGTTAATGAGTGAAGTTAGCCAACTAGGAGTGGTTGATAATACTCGGGGACCAGAAGTGGTCGAGAATACTCACTGCGAGCCTGAAGAGGCTGAATAAAGAATATTAACGCTGACGAGTGAAGTTGGCGGGCTAGAAGTGGTCGATAATACTCGACAAACTAGAAGTGGTGATAATACTTGTACTTAATTGAAAATCTAGTGAAACCCTTCAATTGAAGAAGACTGGACATAGCTCAGTTTGAGCGAACCAGTATAAAAATCTTTGCACTATTTTTCTATGTTTCAGACGCAATTTCGTTTTGTCAATATATCATACTAAAAATTTCGTCCCATGCTTATTGTTCACTACAACTATCTTCAGACGAAAAATACAGTTGTTTAATTTATTATCTTATGAATCAGTTTTCGTTTAAGAAACATTTTTCTTGTGCAGACGATAAACTCTCAGACGTAAAAATCTTTTGTTGAACCAATCCTGCACAATTTCTATTAAGCATTCAAAATAGTATTTTTATTGGATGAAAAAGAGTCTCTTTGCGAAAATATTTTTAAAATTCGTTTGTTCACACACATATTCAACCCCTCATTCTATGTGTTTTCATCTAACTTCAATAAGGCGTGACCACGTGAGCAATGGCGTGGTGCGGTGAGTGAGCGTGAGAGGGTGGCTGGTGGTGGTTGGTGAGGCCGTGAGCATGAGGGTGGCTCTGGCTAGTGGGTGAAGGGCTAGCTGCGCTGAGGTGGGTGAGGGGTTGGCTACGTTGCGGTGAGGCATGAGGGGTTATGAAATTCAGAAGTTGAAAGTTGACACCCTATTTCATCTGTAACCTATTTAAACATTGGATTAAAACCTAAAAGTGAAAATTGAAAACTGTAAAGGATGAAAAACAGACTCTATCTTATGTTGGGCTCACCGTGGCTCAATAATTGTTGCATTTTTTTTAATCACGGTTGGTGAGCCAACCTAGCTCACCACGGATTCAACTCGAGTGAGTCGAGTTGTTAGTGATTTGGGTTCAAAATTGCCTCGTACTGAAATTTTTAATTTTTTTTTCAACCCAATCTGACTCGAACTCGTGGTGGGTCGGGTTGGCTCACCTACCATAGCCCACTTTGACCGTTCTAGTTAAGTTATTTAATGTGAGCAATTGAATTTTTTTATTGACCAACAAGATCTAAACACTTGATAGGTAGTTAAGTTACTTATTGTAAACAATTAAATTCTTTATTGACCAACAAGATCTAAACACTTGATAGGTAGTTAAGTTACTTATTGTAAACAATTGAATTCTTTATTGACGAACAAGATCTAAACACAATGATAGATAGTAAAAAGTTCTTTAACTACAGAGTACAATTACTTGTGACTTGTGAGTATGAGGAAGATTAAACAGAGTTTGATTCCCCAGCAATACGTACTTGGAAGATTTTGTTAAGAAAAATGAAACCCACTTAAACAAGTTTATTATTAGTTAAATTATTATCAAGTTTAACCACAATTGTAAAGTTTAGGCTTCGATCAGCTATTGATTATAACTATAAGTATATGATGTAAGATATTCCTCTGTTACTTCAGAGAGAATTGAGCTAAAATAGAAGCGTTGATAAGACCAAACAAAAAAGAGTCCTCTCAATTCATGTTCTTGGAGCATATTTAGATGCAAATTTAAAAGTATTTTTGAGAGTTTTTTTTTTACTGAAAACTACTCTTTATTTTTAATAAAGAAACTTTCAAAAACACATAATTTTTATCGAAACAGACTCTTAGTATAAGTGATGCTAGCCTCTGATCTTTTAATCAAAGTATCGAGTTCAAACCACCAAAAATCAATATAACAACACTAATAATCCATCATTAGATGACCGTTTAAACAAGCAATATTTTCTATATGCCAAATATACCTATAATTATAGCATTGAAAAGGCAGATAACAACCTGGAAGAACACATGGCCTTGTCATTCAACAATGAGGAGCATCCCGTATACAACAATAAGAACTTGTACAGAGTATTCAAGGTAACATCCCACATGTAGTATCTGCGGGACATATTGGAAACTTAATCAGTAGTGATACTTGTTTGGGTCTATTTGCCGGATACAAAGGCTACAGCCAACATTGAACCGTTTTATTTCAGTGCATATTTTGCCTTTTCACAATTTACTGGAAGGGGGGAGAAATTTGGTATGACGCCCTAGTGCAAAAACTTTGCCACTTTTTTTCTTTCTGAACTCCACGCTTATAACAGCAATAGACTTCCCTACACGCAGAGCCCTCGCCTCAATCTCAATCTCCTCCTAACATAACAATAGAGAAATATTATTGCAGTGATATCTTGCATGAAACACAAAATCCAATCTATGAAATCACTAAAAGAACTTCCTACATTCCACTCCTCAAATTACTAGTTAGATATCACTATCAGATCGTCATTAATACCGAACATACATATACATAATTAAAGAAAGGTGGCTAATAAATCCAAAACTTGAGTAACAGCAAATTTGGTCTAAAACTCTATATTTTAGCATCAAAATCTGAAAAATTAAAAATCAAGTTCCTTTTCCCCTACCCTTATTACTAAACTAAAGTCTTCTTCACATGGAACTCCCAATTTTTTCTCTACAATATACCCAATTATTCAATACAGCTCGTGAAGAGCAATAGAGAAACCCAACCCCATAATCATGATTCACCCATCAAGTAAACAGATCATCCTATAAAGCCAAAAAAACAAATCATTCGCATCACAAATCACAAACACTGAAGAAGGAAAAAAAAAAAAAAAGGGGTTAGAAAGTGAAATACATCGGCATAGGCAGCATCCAAGTAGGAAACATTGATCTCGACGGAGACCCCCGTGTTGGGAGCAGAATACCCAACGGTGGGAATCGCAGCCGAGCCCACCACATCCACCAGCGCAGCGGTGGCGCCGCCGTGTAACGAATTCCCGGCATTCTATAAAAACAGAAAATGAAAAGGAAAGAGAAAATTAAAAAAAGAAAAAGAAAAAGAAATAGCAGTGAGTGTGCGTACGAGTAAACGTTGAGGAATCTTCATAGAGCAAACGATGCGACCGGGTTCGATGAGATCGACTTGAAGGGAGTTCATAACTAAGGGTTCGAGAAACCTGGGTGGCAAGTCATCGATGAGCGATGCTGTTACTCCACCTTTCTCTAAGTACCTCTTCACTGCTTCCAATTCCATTTTCTCAATAACTTTCTGCGCCAACTACCAATCTTCTTATATAGCCCTATCTCCTTTTTTTCCTCTCTTCTTTGCTTTTCATGCTTCAACCTTTCGCTTTCGCTCCTTATTTTTAACAAAAACGATCATTGTACTTCTGTTAACACTCGATTCTTATATTAATTGTATGTTTTAATTTAGTTTTATTTTTATTTTTTGTTTTAATTTGGTTCTAAATTAATTAATTAGTTTTAATTTAGTCCCAAATTAATTAATTGGTTTCAATGTAGGATTTCCGTCCAAATTATTTAAACGGAGTTAACTTTTGGATGTCACGTAAATGCATACGTAGATGCGACGTGGATGCCACTTGGATGACAAGTTTATTGAAAACACCTGGACCCAGAATGACCCGTTCTGAAACCGGAACGGGACGTTCTGGTTGCACTTTTGGTGTGTTAATTTTACAACTGAAACATGCCGTTCCAGATGCAAAAATTAACACACCACTAGTGCAGCAGAACTGGACGTTCTGAAACCAGAACGGGCCGTTCTGGTTTCAGAACGGACCGTTCTGGATTCAGAAGGCCCGTACCAAAACTGAGAATATAATATTCTTGACTCAATTGTGTTTTTGATCGCTCAAGTATTATAATTATGCAATTTTGATCCTAAGGTTTTAATTAAGTAATTTCAATCTTTAAAAGATTACAGTTATGTAATTTTAGTCTCACAATTTTTAATTGAACAATTTTAATATCTCAAATATCATAATTGTGCAATTTTAATCTTTCTCATTAAAAATTTAATAATTTTAAAATTTTAATATATATATATAATGTTTTAAAATTATATAATTGTTTGCTTATTTAAATTAACGTATATTATAATTTTTTTAATATATCAATGATATATATTTTTTAATATTATTATTAGTATTTTAATATTACTGATAAATTAATATTAATAATATTTTTATTATATTTATAAATAAACTAATAATTTGATAAATATAAATTAATATATATTAATATACTTTTACAAAAAATATAAATATATAAGATACAATTGTCTTATGGTAAAAATTTTAAAATTACTTGTTTTTATAAAATACAATTGTCTTATAAATAGAGTAATAATTTTTTCTTTTTCTCTTTCTGTTTGAAGAAATATTTAAGTATCACTTTATAAATTTTTGCAACTTATTTAAAATTAGAGGAATAAAATGATAAAAATTAATAAGATAAATATAATAAAATAAAATATAAAAAAATATTAATATATTTATTTTATTAGATATAACAACATAATTAAAATATAATTAATAATATATATTTTTATAAAATTATTAATATTTTATACATAAAAAAAGGATGAAACCGAAACGGCCCGTTCTGGTTTCAGAACGGGCCGTTCTGGGTCCATGTGTTTTCAAAAAAATTGTCGGCCACGTGGCATCCACGTATGCATCTACGTGGCATCCACGTGGTCAAAAGTTAACCTCGTTTAAATAATTCGGACGGAAGTCCCACATTGAAACCAATTAATTAATCTGGGACTAAATTGAAACCAATTAATTAATTTGGGACCAAATTGAAACAAAAAATAAAAGTGGGACTAAATTGAAACAAACAATTAATATAAGGAACCAAAATAGGGTTTTTGCCTTCTCTTAATAATAAACTAGTAGAAAAAAGGCATTTCGTGCCTGCATTGTATTAAAAAAAAGAAAAAAAAAAGAAAAAAAAAAGAGAAATTACTCATAAAAAAGGTAGTTGTTAAAAAATAAACAAATAATAAAATGGTTCATATAAAAGTAAAAACCAAAAATAATTATTGATATAGTATATATTAGTATATATTCATTAGTTTCAAATTTTTAAATTTGATTAAAAAATATTTTTTAATTTTTTAAAATAAAAAAGGTATAATGGTCCAAAAAAATAGAGACCAAGGTGGTTACTCAAAAGGGTATCCCTTTATATATTGTAACAGCCCAATTTTCACTAGGCCTTGGGCCCAATTCGTTGCCCGGAACGGGCCGTTTCAAAAGTGAAACGGGACGTTCTGGAATAAAGAATTTGCCTAAAAACGTAGTTGAGAACGGGCCGTTCTGGTTTGGAGAACGGGACGTTCTGAAACTGGAACAGGCCGTTCTGCTGGGATTGAGAACGAGACGTTCTGGTTTTAGAATGGGCCGTTTCAGTTGAGAAATTTACGTAGGTTTGAAGGGCTCAGAACGGGCCGTTCTGCTTTTAGAACGGGTCGCAGTGGTAGGTGAGCCAGAATTCCTATAAATAGGGGCCTTCACTTCTCATTTTTCACACACCTCTCATTCTCATTCTTTCTTCTCTTCTGTTCTCTCTTCTTTCCCTCTCCTTCTTTCTGAAGACCAAGAGGAATCTAGAGGAGGAGGTTCTACCCTAGTTTTAGTTCCGGTCCCTGTTAAAGGAAAAAGAGGAGGAGGTTCTGCCCTAGTTCCTATTTATCCAGATACGGGGGAAAAAGAGATTATTTATATGTAGAGTTACATGAGGGAATTGGCTAGAGGAAGAGTCCTTAGGGTTATGAGTAATTTATAATTATTTCTGTTTGGAGAATTAATTGTCTTATGTGATTCTGTATCTTTAAGACTACGAATATATGATTTATTTGTAAAAATGATGCTCTAGAAGAAAGAACGAAATTATAGAAAAGTGTTTGTAAGTTAGGTTGTGAAAAATTGGATGATTTCTGTTTGAGGAATTGATGATCCCATTAGATTTTGTATATGTTGAGGATTATAAATATGCTAATAATTTGTAAGAATGATGATCTGAGAGAGAACGAAATTGTAGAAAAGTGCCTGTGAGCTAGGTTTTGGAACAATTGGGGATTTTACTATTTATGTTAAAATTATATTAAATTGATAATTCTATTGTTTATTATATTAATTTATGAATGTTATTGTTATATTATTTAATAAAAATTGATGATCTAGATGTGAATTGCTTGAGGGATGTGTAAACTCTTATTTTGTTAGACTTATCTGTTGAGTATGTGATATGGAATTGTGTATGTGATATGAAATCGTGATATGAAATGAGATGTTGTATGGACATGATTAAGAATGTGATTGCGATGTGTTTCCTCACACTAATGACTAGGGATGGCACGACTCCTGGGTAAGTGGTGCTACAGGGAGGGCGTGACCCTAGCATGGTGTGGGATGAGTAAGACAGTTAACACACACCACTTATGTCGATTATGGCAGCCCTGGCATAGGGTTAATTGCAAGAGACTGTATGGATTGTAATGTGATTGTGGTTCCTCACACTCATGCTTCAGGGACGAGCGTACTCCTGAATGATCAGGGATGATACGAACCCTGGGTAGGTGATGCTTCAGGGACGAGCGTACTCCGGGATGATCAGGGATGATACGAACCCTAGTATGATGTGGGTTGAGTGAGGCAATTAACCCGTATCACTTGTGTCAGATGTGGCGAGGTCTTGGCATAATGTTAATTGTAAGATTGACTTGAATTATGGATGTGGAAATGATATTGTTAATCGTAAAATTGTGTGGATGGTGATTGATTGATAAATTATGATACATGCTTATATATATGAATTATGATGAGATTTCATTATGATGTGGTTGTATGTACTTTGCATATAAATATTTTCTTTTCTCACCGTATAAATTGTGGATGTTTTAGGTGAGGAAGATCCGGCTACGAGCAGAATGCCAACAGTTGAATTGTGGGTATGCTCTGATATTGTGACATCGGGGCAGAGAATTTTTAGGACATAGATTTTATATGGATTTGGAATTGTAAATATGATTTTGAAAAAAATTTGTAAATTTTCAAGTTTTATTTTCAATTATTATGTTGGTTATTGATAAATGAATATGAAGGTTTTATGTGAACCCTTTTACCAACGTTAAAATTTTTATTCTTTAGTTTATTTATATGATTAATATTTATATATGTGTTGGGGTAGTAAGGGTGTCACATATATTAATATAGATATACCTTTTCCTTTTTTTAATTCTTTTTACTAAATTGCATTTTTATATCTCTATAAAATTATGTATTTTTTTAAATAATTTTTAATCAATGAAAAGAAGTGTTTTTTAAAAGAGGTGACTGAAAATGAATTGCTAACATTTTTCAAAAGTATTTAGTTCATTGTTTAGTCTTCTAGTTTTTTATTTTATAATTTTAATCTATTATTTTTTTACAATTTTAACTTCTTAAATATTCATTCATTAATCGTTAAAATTGTAATATTGATCATAATATATCATTAAGATGATCATAACAATTAATGATTAATAATATTTAAATTAAATTACTTTTTTACTTATTTTATTTTCATCTTTTTTTTATTATTTTTTATTTATGCGAATTGAATACGTGTTAAAAAAGTTTATAACATTCATACACCTTACTCAATAAAGTAAGTTAGACCTCTTGAATATTTCATTTTTATCTTATTTTATCACTTTTAAGATATTAAAAATGAAAATATAATACTACAAGTAAATTTTATCCTATTAAATACTCTTAATTCAAATTTTATTACAAAAAAACTCTTTGTTTTAAGTCATTACAATATTAAATGCAAGCACTTATAACTCAATGAATAAGGAAAACAAACTCTAATGTGAAAATCTATTTACAAAAAATTACTTGGCCAAAATCATTTGCAAAAATCTCTAAAGAGTTCATCAAGTTCTTAGAAAGTGTAATATCTACTCTTCAAAGAGAGTCATTTTGTAATACACAATTGATCATTGGATCTGTGAAGGAGAAAAAGTTTTTCTCCTTGTTGATTTTTGAATCTCCACACAAGGAAAGAGAGTTCAGAGGTGTTGGAGGATTCAAGTCTTGTAAGGTTTACAAGAATAGTAAAAATCTCAAGTGGGAGACTTGAGGACTAGACGTAGACAAGATTGACCGAACCAGTATAAAATTGAGTTTGCAATTTTTCTTTCCCTACACTTTTAATACTTGATATTTAATTGTGTTGAAGTAGTATATACATCATTCAATCTTTATATATAAATTTATCTAAGGAATTGAAGTTGTAAGAAAGTAATTTAGAAAAAGATTTTATAAGAAGAAAATTTGGAAAACTTAATTCATCCTCTCTCTTAAGTTAATTGAGGCTAAGTAATTAACATTTAAGATTTTTTCATTGATTAAAAAAACTACTTTAAAATAATAATATTTATTAAGAGTCAATTTTATTAAGAGTATCAAATACCAGAAAAGTCATTCAATTTGAGATTCTAGACAATAAGAACAAAAAAGAAACTTAACTAACTGTTTCCCCCTTACCGAACATAATTTTTTATCCTTTAACCACTAAGTTCATGACAAAAGTTAGTCAAACCATTTTCCATAGTAAACTAGCACCGCAAATTATTGGAATTCAAATTTAAACCGAACATTCCTCCAGTTCCAGTGTCGTGATTTTGTACTTGCAACCAAAATAAAATAATTAATTTGTCTTACAAACTTAAGTTCAATGAATTCTAGAATCATTTACTCTACAAAATATATGCCTTCGTAGGTTCATCAATCACCACCGCTCTGATCAGATTCCTAACTGCTTGGACCAGCTTCATTATGATTATTACAGCAATCGTGAGGGTGTTCATCTTCATCGCTATCATCTTCATCAAAGGGCTTCTGTTTATGGAAAATACAACACTTTTTGGAACTCTTCTTCTGCATAAACTCATTGTCTACAGTGCCCTCTTTCCAACTGACCTTCTTCTTCTTGCGATTGAGGGGGAGGAAAAGGACTTCCGGTTGCTGTTGTTCTTGCTGAGATGAAGAGGATGATGGCTCAGTGTTCTCTATAGTTATTGTGGTGGTACCAGTGATAGAAGGAGAAGACAACGCTGTTGGCCTGGTAGCGTTTGTGCGTCTGTCCATGGCTGTTCTACAATTCAAGATATTGGAGAGACAAATATAGCCGGTTTATTGGATCTTGATTGTGTAATTCTTCAGGTTGCTCTGTTCCTGTTTTACTTCCCTTCAATCCGATTTCAACTAAAAAATATGAATCAATGTTAATGAATAATAACAAATATTTGGTTTGACAAACTTATATGATGCTCAAGTATGTCGTGTTTTGTATTATCATAAAAGCCTAATTATTATATTCCAACAGCATTTATAGATACTCTAAACGATGTTTTTTATAAAAAGAAAAAATCTTGAGGGGATGCAAGGAAAGGGCTGAAGATGCAAAAGCAGTTTCTGAATGTAAATAGGAATCTAATAGTCTAATAACATGCAAAACAGAGTACAATAAGTACCTAAAAACATGAAAGAAAGATATTAAGCAACAATCATAACTGAACAAGCACAAACATCTACTACTACATGAAAGCAAAATAGGAACATAAAGCATTATTATTCAGATACACCAACTAGAAACTCGATACGATAACTGTAGGGAGTATGCCAAAAAAAAAAAAAGTAAAGGAGCAACTTTATATCCATCCAAATTCCAAGGGAACTCTGTACGCACATCCAACTTTTATCCATAAATACTTTTTGGATACGGAAAGGCATCTAACCACAGGACAGATTCCATTCAACTCCTTATCTAATAAGATAATTATTCATGAATTAAAGAATGATCACCTATGACTCGGAGAGAGTGACTACCTCGTATCCAAGGAGATGGTTCATCAATCAAGTTCAATTAAAAAGAAGGCATCTTATTCAAACACAAGAATACAACTATGGGTTACCCCCAAAAATATCATTGCAAGGAAGTTGATGCTCAGACATACAAGGGACCCCAAAAGAAGAAGAAAAATATTTTCAAGAGTTGCAAATACCAAGGGTTTAATTTTAACATTTATACAGAAGAAACATCATTTACTTGCAGTACCAATATCTAGCTAGCGCTCCTAAGTTTCAAGTAAAGAACTACACGGTGGTGGTTGTTACCAACTTACCATATAACAGGCCTATATAAGCTATTAAGATACCCAAAACAAAACATATTCATAGCTTGAACTCAGTCCCCAAAAGACAAGAACTCCCAAATCCCCTAAGACATGACCCAAAAAGAATAAAAGTTCAGTCTACATATCACAGGATAGTCCAGTCCAGATTCACATTTTAGGCCAAATGCAAGTAAAATCTTCTGCAAAAAACTAAAACAAACATATTCACCAAGTAAATAAATTATTATTGAGCCAAAAATTATCATATGTAGCAATGAAACCAAATTAGCTCTCAAAAACTGAATCCTGATAAACTCATGGAAGTAGCTTTCTACTTTGTTTGAGAAACAACATAGTTGATGGATAAAAGATCAAAATTCCCAATTCCTGAAATAATAATCATCTTCACACCTTGGGACAGCAAAAGCACATAAATTCTGCCAATAAAAATATCAAAACAAACAAGCATCAAAAGGGAAAACAACAATCTCACAGAACGCCAAGAATCTTGTTAAAGCACACCCAAATCATGTCATATACAACAATACCGCAGAATCCATTCAACTAGATAAATCCAAGGAGAAAGCACTGTAAACCGGGAGTCATATCCTAACCTAATTAACATTTTTTCCCAAGACATTCAATCAATATAGTTAATCCAAACATGAAAGGGGAATAAAAAGCACATAAGAAAATCTAAAACAGAGCCCTCTTATTTACACAAACCACATAGTTCACAAACAGAAATAATTAAAAACAAACTAAAAAACACTATTCCCATCTTTATATTCCATCATAAGTGAATCAAGGACGCCCAAAAAAAAATGATTCATGTAACAATTGAACAAAACAGGATGCATGTAGAGATTACACAAGTCGAGTATCCATTGCTGTATGCAGGAGTATTCCAGAACGATTTTGGGCATTCACGTTGAAATTTTAAGGAACAGACACCATCATGAGCGTATTATAGAATATAAACAAATCATTCAAACCTTGTTAGAAGGAATCAAATCAGAATCAGAGATCCGTAGCCTGGTTTATTGTTCTGTCCTCGGAGCTACGTTTTGTAACAGAATCAACGACTTTGATTTGTCCCTGCACTTAATGAAACAGATGGAAAAATGATTAGAAGAATTGGAAAACGAAGAGAATGAGAATCGCAGCAGAAAAAGGAGAAAATGAGAACCTGGTTGAGTTGCGATTAGGGTTTTAATTTGGGAGAGAATGGGAAGAACAATATGAGGCAAAGTGAGATTAGTTAGTAGTTACAATACATTTGATGAGGTTCTGTTCATTTCGTTAATTCTTAATTGCATATCACTCCAACTTAGAAAATATCGTATCAAATTAAAAGTATGGAAAAATAAATACAAATGAGAAAACAATAGAATCGCATATTACGGGAATGGGCGTAAGTGTGTACGGAAAGTTTCAATATTCGAAGCGATCTAAATTCATTCAATGAGTATAGACTGAATTTTTTTTAGTGTTTCTATTAATTTTTTAAAATTTGTTACAACGCAAATTTTGTATTTTTAATTTGTTATCCAATTTAATATATCAATAATAATAATGTTTCAACGATGATTTGTTTAAGTTAATATTTATTTTTATTCTTACTTGTTTTAAATTTATAGTATTATAATAATATAATATATTTATTTTAAATTTTATTTTATATTATAAATATTGACTTTTTGAGTTGATTTGTATCACTGTTTCTTTTATAAGTTGATAACATTATATTTAAAGTAATGTATCACATATTTGTATATATTTTAAAATATTTAAATTTTTATAATAAATAAATAAATTTAATTATATTGATCTCATTAACTCAATCTAATTCAATCCGCTGGTGATTGGGTTGGTTAAGTTTAAAAGAAAATTGCACAAATTCAACTCAACTCAACCTGTTAAATTTTAATTAGATCAGGTAACAGATCTGCTCAAATTCAATCCAACCCGACCCGATTATACACCTATCGGAGATACTAATCGATGGTAATGAATTGGAAATCTATTATCTATCTACCTTTTTTATTATCTATTACTTCCTTCGTGTGTTTTTTTGTTAGACGTTTAAGGTTTATGTACAAGAATTAAAAAAATGATTGATATTTTAGTTTTTTAAAATATTTATTACTTATTTTCCTGTTATACTTTTTAGATGATTAGAGAACAAATAGATACATTAAAAATGAATAAACATATTATTTAGTAAACACACATTAATTATTAACGATAAAAATGAAAAAAAAATTAATAAGTCATTAACTTTAAAAAAGTGACAATGAAAAAAGAACAAAAAATAATAATACCAAAACGATTATGAATAAAAATCGGAGGGAATATTTATTATAGAAAGATTATGTTACGTATATGAGATTATTATATTCATTCTTTTATCACTTAAATCTATTAATTTATTTTTCTTTTAAAAGGTTTCATTTTATTTTTTATTTATTAATTCATTAAAATATATTATTATATTTAATTATAGTAATTTTTTTTTAGTTCGTCCCTGGAGTATCCATCGTCGATAACAGTGACTAATCTCTTCACTACGTTGGAAGCACCTCAAAGGGTGGGATAACTGGCCCCAAGATTTAATGGGGCTGCTTACACAAGACAAGATTCGAACCATTGACCTTACTTAAGTATGGATTAAGCAAGTAATTAAAATGATTATAACAATGATATATTTTAAGTAAATTAATCTATTAAATGATGAGAGAATATTTTGAGATTATGGTAATTAATTTATTAAATTATATTTTAGAAAGCATTTTATGATGATGATAATCTTTTATTTGTTATCATGATTTTATATTTTTCTCTGTAAATAAAAACAACAATAATAAAAAAAAAATTAAACTTACAATCATGTTTTATATTTATTATTATTCCTTTATAATAATTTATATAAATACGTGGCATCACCATATTAATTATTTTTTTATATGTAAGTTATTTTTTTAATTCATAAAATAAATAAATAAATGTAGTAATAAAGGTGTTTAAAAAGTATATGTTTTGATTTAAATTAATTTTGATCATATATATATATATATATATATATATATACACATTAAGGTAATTAAGATTATTTAAAATTGATATTCATATTATTTTGAATTAATTAGAATAATTAAGAACAATATATATTTTCTTCTTCTTTTAGTTTTTTTTTCTTCAACCATCCATTGTAAAATTTTTTTTCAATGTTTTAAGTTGGTTCTTTTGCAAAGAGTGAGAGTGTGATAGGTATTTTTTTTTTTAAAGACAAAGAATGTGATAGGTATTATAAAGGTATAAGAGTTTTAAAAAAAATTAAAATTAAAATTGGCCAGACTAGTTGTTGTTTGTAGATTTTTTGTCTTGACAGTCAAAAAAAATAAAGATCACAGGCATGTATATTTACATAAGATTGAGCATCTAAGATTTATTGATTTTGTTTGTACATGTATATGATAACAGTTGATAACAATTGTCAAATGACAACGTTTTTAGCGCTCCACACTTTGCAAATTGTTTTTACTCTAGCTTAGACATCTAAACTTTGCCTCATACTTAAATTTATTTTCAAAATCTCTCATATCCCAATTTCATTAATACTTTATTAAACTCAAATTCAGGGCCTCTATCATATTTATTTTAATCAATTGAATAACCATCAATTTTAATGCTTCAAAAAATTATGAGTGACAATAACACCATTAAAAATAAAATCAGAAATGAATAAACCAAATAGGACGTCCCTTCTTAACTTTTCATTTTACTTTAAGTACATAATCATGTAAGTATTTAAATAAATATGCACGAAATTATAACTATTTATATATTGGGGCTTAACTAATGAGTAAAACTTATATAGTAAAATGGTCTAAACACTTACGGTTGAATAGTTGATGATATACTCATGACCAACTTGAAGGCAACAATATAAATTAAACATTTTAAAATGTGTTATTTTAGATATTGTTCAAAGATGAAGAAAGCTAATAATTTGATTAATTTTTTTTAAATAGAGAGAAAAAGTTTGACCAAGAAATTAATATAACTTATTGATAATATATATATATATATATATATATATATATATATATATATATATATATATATATATATATATTGTAATTGTGTTTTTAGTCTTATAGAATTAGAATTGTATAACTTTTGATTTTTAAGGTTTTAATTGAGTAATTTTAATTTATCAAAAATTATAATTGTGTGATTTTAATCTCTTAAATTTTAAATAGTTTTAATTTTTCAAATATCACAATTATACAATTTTAATCTATCAAGTATCATAATTATATAACTTTTGATACATTTAAGTTTCATATATTATAATTTTCATTCATCTATTAAATAATTAAATTTATTATTACTAAAATATGTAATTTAAATAGATAAAAATTTGTATAATTGTGATACTTGAGAGTAGGGATAAAAATTCACTCACAAATATCCGTAGATAAAATTCACTACAAGTAAAAAATGAATATTATAAATGAATACTCATAGGTAGTGTGTACGAGTATTTTCTATACTCGCATGTTAACAAGATGGGTATAAGTATGTATTTGTACTAGTGAATACTTGCTAATATTCAATTATATAATTAATTATAAATTTGTTTAAACTTATAGGAATGGAGTACTTTAAAATTAGTTTTTAAATTGAAGAATTTTGATAAATGAAATTGTGTATAATATTTGAATAATTTAAGTTTTAAATTTTAAACTATTATTTTTAAATAAATTATTAGAATAAATAAAAAAAATTATTAAGATGTTTTTTTAAAATAAATACCCAAAAATACCTGCGAATATTGAAAAAATACACGAGTACCTACTTAATAAATATCAACACAGATATGAAGATGGGTAAGGACAGATATTTATCTAACGAGATAGGTAGCGAGCTTTTACTATTTGTACTCATCCTGCGTTGTTGATATCCCTACTTGAGAGACTAAAATTACAAAAATTTGATATTTAAGAGATTAAAATTGCTTAATTAAAAATTAAAGAAGTAAAATTACACAATTGTAATACTTGAAAGACTAAAATCACAGTTTACTATATTTCAAAGACAAAAAGACTTAGTTAAGTTGAAATATATCTTAAGAGTTATTTTTTTTAATTTGTAATTTTCAAATATCATACTTCTACTGAATATCATATTATTTAAATGAGTTATTGTTAAGATTTACCAATTAATAGAACAAAAGAAGAAGGCCTCGCAGCCTCAGCCAGTTTCTGCTGATCCTTACGTGTTCTTACACTCTCCTGCACCAGTGTCTCATTCTCTATTCCAGACACCATCCATCTCATGGTCTAGACCTGAAAGACCACATTACAACATACCTACTGCCTCTGCAAATTGGCAATGGCAAAGGACAGAATCCAGTTCAAGGAAAGTTTCCAAATCAACAGAAGACGCTCTCAAGTCTTCTCATTCAACCCCAACTTCATCTCCAAAAAGGCATGATTCAGGAAAGGGTCATTATTTTCAAGATTTCCAAGATCCTTATTCTCAGATGCCCATCAACCAACACTTTGAATCTGTCAGAAAGGATAAACAACCTGCCATTTCAGAATCATCTGAAAGCTCCAAATCAGATGATAATTCTCTCACAGATTCATCTGATGAAGATTCTCTTACCTCAGCTTCATCAGAAGCTCATTTGACAGATCTCTCTGTATTAATGGCATCATCCACTGGACCAGATCCTATCTATGAATCACCTGACGAAAGTCCCAGGCAGAGACCTAGAAATGGGGTCGCCAAACCAACTAGTGGACCTTGGTTCACTCTTGATGATGTTGAACCAAGCCAATGGAGATCCCGACTGATTGAATTTGGTGTTTGGCTAGACACCAAATTCATGAAAGGAGATGCTGAACCCTACAAGATCATTGAAGAATTTGGTTGCAGAATGACTGGAATCCTAAAAGAATGGTATGCCAATTTAGGACCAGTTCGCCAGAACACATTCCATGACCTTGGAAACACTGCTGCAGTCCTTGGCGCAATCCATGAAGAATTCATAGGAGATGGAGTGCTCACAGACAGAAAAATAAGACAAGAATTCTTCGAGATGAAATCCTGCTCATTAAAAATGAAGGATCTGGATAAACATTATCTAAGGATGGTTAAAAGATTCTACCTTCTCAATGGTCTCAATAATCCAAGCTTGAAAAGCACTTATGTAAGTTCACTTCCGGCAGAGATCCAGCCAGAACTCGCCAGAATGGCTGTCGCCGTTAACAAAGACTTTACAGCCTTAACAATGGGTCGGATGACCCAAGAAGCTGTAGATAAGCTCTGCCGCCAGCATGAGTACTTCTCAAACATGCTAAGAGATAAGGGGAAGTACGCTAGAGCTTGTAGAAAACCCTTCTTGGAGATAAAATGCAAAGATAAAGACAGATGCCACTGCTCAAAGAAGAAATTCAAAGGCAAAAAATTCAAATCTCACTTCAAGAAGAGGAAGCATAAAAAGCCTTATAGGTTTTTTAGGAAGAAAGAAACTCGGGGAAGAAACCCAGGCCAAAGATGTTACATTTGTGGCAAAACAGGACACTTTGCTAAGTCCTGTCCAAACAAAGCTCATAAATCCATAAAGATGATTACATTGTTACACCTGGATGACCGAGATGAAGTAGAATCTCTCTACTCAGAACAAAGTTTCGCAGATGAAGACACTGTGTTTGCCCTACAAGAATCTTTCTCAGATGATTCTGGTAGTGATACAGATGACTCTAGCCAAGAGGAAGAACCAGTCCCAGTCTTCGCCGTTGATCAAATTGATAATATCACAACTGTTGCTCCTCCACATCCCAATGTGGAGATTGAGATACTACCATCCAAATATGAGAAGCCTATCAAGGTAATAGGTTTCCTTGACACCGGAGCACAGAAGACTATGATGAATCCAGAAATCTTGTCACCTCATTTCTGGAAAAAGGAGACCACATACTTCATAGCCGCTGATGGAAAAACCTTTAAAACAGAGGTCATTTCCCAAGCACCGGTAGGTATCCGACTCTTTAAAGACTATTTGGTCCAAAGTCATTGGAAGTAAATTACCCAACAAAGACCTTCTAATAGGAATGGATGTTTTCAGTTTAGCACACAAATTATTCATCCATCCTACTGGACTCAAATTCAAAAGAGAATTCAAGCCTTTCGTGCTAACCAACAAGCTATATTCTCTCTCATAAGCTCCACCTGAGTTAGAAGAAATCAAGATAAAGTTGAAATCTTTATGTTCTGACAGTCATGAGGATTTCACTCATCCAAATCCACTCTGGAAAAATTCTGATTTCTTTATACAACTACCATTCAAGCTAAATGAAGATGTAAATCCTACAAAAGCAACCCATCCAGGCATGTCTCCATCTGATCTTAAGCTAGCTAGACAAGAATGCCAAGAATTGCTCAGACAAGGTCTCATAGAGCATACAGAATCAAACTGGTCATGCCAAGCTTTCTATGTAGAAAAAAGATCAGAAAGACTCAGAGGAAAAAAGATATTAGTCATTGACTACAAACCCCTCAATCATTTCTTGAAGGATGATAAGTTTCCTCTTCCTAAGACATCTTCTTTGCCTATCTTGCTAAAAGAATCCAACATCTTCTCCAAATTTGATCTCAAATCTGGATTTTGGCAGTTAGGAATTGAACCCAGCGAAAGACAAAAGACAGCTTTTTGCATCCCCAATGCACAGTACCAGTGAACTGTCTTACCTTTCGGCTTGAAGGTAGCACCTTGATTATTCCAAAGACCTATGACAAAGATATTCGAACCTCTCCTAGACAATGTTATCATCTACATCGATGATATCCTCTTGTTTTCCAAAGATATGGAGAGCCACAAGAAGCTTTTGAACAAATTTTTTGAAAGAGCAAATCTGCATGGAATCATGTTCTCAGAAAAGAAGATACAGTTAGCCCAACAGGAAATTGATTTTTTGGGTATGAAGTTTTCTCAGGGGACTTATCAGCCTCAACCCCATATTGCCAAAGAATTATTCGACTTTCTTGAAGAAAATTTAATTGTCAAGTAGATTCAACAATTTCTGGGAATTCTAAATTACATTCGGGATTTTATTCCCAAAGTTGCTAGATATATCAGTCCTCTCTCAAAGATGCTGAAAAAAGACTCCCCTCCATGGGGACCAGAACAAACACAAGATGTCCAAGAGATAAAAAAGATTGCTCAGATCCTCCTGCATTAAAAATCCCAGGAAATGGAAAGAGAATCATCCAGACTGATGCAAGTGATCATTACTGGGGCGTAGTCTTCATCGAAGAAATGGAAGGAAAGAAATTCTATTGTGGATATGCTAGTGGACAATTCAAAGAAGCAGAAAAGCATTATTACACCACCTACAAAGAAGCACTGGCAGTAAAAAATGGTATCAAGAAGTTTGATTTCCACTTGCGAGGACTTCATTTTGAAGTTCAAATGGATAATTCTTCATTTCCAAAGATCCTAGACTTCAAGAACAAATTGCCACCTGAACCTCAGATCTTGAGGTTGAAAGATTGGTTTTCCAGGTATGATTTCACTATTAAACACATTAAAGGAAAACACAACCTCATCCCTGACTTCCTTTCAAGGCCTCAAAAACTTGTTTTTATTATATCTTCTTCCCATAGCTTTCCATTGATCTTCATGGTAAAACCTTTACCTAATATAGCAAAAACTAGAAAGCTATATCCTCCTGGTCTTGATCCAAAAAGTCCTGAAGAAATCATCCAATTTGCAAAAGCACATTATTATTATTATCTTCATGAGACTTTAAGATATAAAATAGTTCCTCCAACCATGTTTGATCCTACAGAAGAACATCCCATAATTTTTGAATTATTATGTGAAATTGGGTGGGATCTGTGTGAACCAACTCTTTGGGTTATATGGTGTAAAACAGTCCAACATCCAATCCCAATTGCCTTAAGAACACAGTCAGCCTATGATATTCTGATAAATCCAGATAAGGATAATTATTTGTTCTGGACTTTATTAGAATGGTTCTCGCCTCTCCCATGGTGGAGACGTGAGTTAAAAAGGATCCTCAATTTTCAAAGAAACCAAAAGGGAAAGACTAGGGAACAATGTGAGTCCTTAACCTCCATTGCCATCATCAGTCGCCCTTATTTTCAGAAACTTACAGGACAACTCTGGTCCAAAAATAAAGCTTATTTTTGGGGAACCTTTGAGACATATCCTCCAGATCAAAGTTACAGGACACAGTTGATCAACCATCTCAAAGAAACAAGGATCCACTAGAGGAGCCAAGATGAAGCCAGTTCATCACACAGTCGTCTAATCCCTTCTCAGACAAGCCAACAAGGTATCAACGCTTTCATGAGCAGAACTGAATACTACGTTCCTGATGAACAGTTTCAGACAGCTAATGATCTAGGAAAAAACGACGAGGACCTCTACTATGCTGATTTGATGATGAACAGCTGTTCTGATTCAGACACCTCAGATCCAAATCTCTCTCCTAGTCACGAACCTATCATCAAAGGGAAATAATAATGGGAATCTACTTTATGAGCTGGCTGACACTCGTTGTATAATAAGTGTACGTTAGTTTGTATTTTATGTGAGTCATGACCATGTAGGCCCCCTGTTTTTATTCGTTCTTATCGTCTTACATCCCATGATGGTCCTTTTCTATGCTTATCTTTTAATTAGCCAATGAGAATTGGCCCATGTGTAAAAAATGTCAATCACTTGAGAGCTCCTCCGAGTCTATATAAAGAGGCATCCTCTCAGTTTGTAATCAAGTTGAGTTCGAAATAAAATCTCTTGTGTTTCTTTACTCATGGATTTCTAAATCACTTCTCTTTCTCTCTCTCGAAAGCTCTTGATACTATGATAGTATTATGATCTCAGTATTATGCTTGAAGCAAGTATGCTCTGTACTCGCCTCTCTAAGAGGATCTTGTACAACAGAACGCTATGAAACCTTGATCCAATATTTCTGGTCCTTAGGACTTATGATAAACTTGCCTGATATAAGACAGAGGCTGAAAAAAGTAGGCGAGGGATAAAATAAAGTAAGCAAATTCTTATATGAAAGTAACTGAATTATAAATCTCTAAGGCTCCTGGCCATAGTAGATATTAATTTGATGACAAAATTAAAATTCTATATTTTAAAAATTAGATACTAAATATCTCTATTTTAAAATAAAAAAACTAAACTTATAGATTAACAAAAATAAATATTGATCAAAATACAATTTAACATTTCAACTACCAAGTAAAATCTTCGAGACATAGACCGATAAAAATCTTGCTCACTTCCCCTTGTTTTTGCTTTACTTGATCATAACCACCTTATATATTTGATAGTTAGATAATCAATAGTTATTACCTTTCACTTTTATATCTTATTTGTTCATGTAATTATCTACATGAAATGATATTTTTTTTTTACACATATATACTTCTTTACCCTTAAACTGTTTTAAAAAATAAACTTAAAATATATTTTTAGTCCTTTAAAATTAAGATAAATTTATTTTTAAACCTTCTAATTTATAACTATTATTTTTAAATATAATTTTTAAAAATATTATTTTAATCTCTTAATTAACTAATAATATATCTAAAAATGATATTAAAATAATTATATCTCATTAAATAAAATATTTTCACTAACAGAAACAATAATAAGTAAATTTTATACAAAAGTATTTGACAAATTCTTTAATAAAATTTAAATATAAAGATTAAAATATAATTTTTTAAAATTATAAAAACTAAAAACACTAATTTTAAATTCAAAACATTAAAAAAAATTTACTTTAAATTTATAAAATTAAAAACATATTTAAACATTAAAAAAAATATTGCCCTACAATCTCACTTCTTAGACATGCACTAGCCACCTAATTCCCCTTTCAAAAAAATATATTGCCCTTAAATTCCCTATAAAGAAGAATGTCATAAATGTTAAAAGAACAAGAATTTGTATGCAATTTCACAAAAACTTCGGGTTGTTACAGATATTTAAGATGCAATTCTCTCATTTCAACTAAATTTTATTCGGTAAAGACTACTATGAAGAACAATACTCTCACTGAGTTGGAAGAGTACATTGTGCATAAGATTACAACACGTTTTGGATACTATCAAATACTAGCTTGTACTTATAAATCTGCACACCAGCTAGTGCAACGGTAAACATTGATTTGCTTAATATTAAAAAAAATATATTCAACACAAATTACAAAAAAAAATCAAAATCAAGGATAAATTAGTTAAAAATACATTAAAGAGTGGAAACGGGTCATCTATCACAAAAATAAAGGAGATATATTTGAGAATAAATAAAAACTACAGAAGGGTAAATAAAAAGCTGTAAGACCATTACAGTCAACCATGAAGGTCTTAGTAGTTAGATACCCTCCATCCTGCAGGCAAAACTAATTTCTTTCAACAAAAATCTAATTGCAAATATGTAACAAAAGGGGTGGAAAAAGAAATTAATCCCCACTGAATTCTACAGTATTAAGTATCTACTGTAAAATTTTCTGAAATTTTTTAGAGAAAACCACATCAATTAGTTTTCTTCTCTTCTTCCTTTGCGGCATCTGTCACTGCTGAAGCAGAATCCACAACCTGGTCATCCTCACCCCCAAAACCAAATTCGTTTACACGTTTCTTGTCCACTGGATAAATCCACCTCTGGTACAAATATATGATAAAGATAAGATCTGCAAGGCAGGGAGGGATAAAAGAAGTTAAGACAATGACAAAGGTGATTTAATGAACTGATACTTGCAAAGTGCCTAATCCTCTGAGAAAATTCAATGTTACGTTTACATGGCTTAAACAATAAATCAAAATTGGAATACTGCTTCATAAATTAGCCCATTCAAATTTGTCGAATTATGGAATAAAGGACTGGATTCAAGAATGATGATCCTTTTATCTAAATGGCAGCATGAAGGTTCGTGAATGCAAGGCAATCTCAGAAAACATTATAACATAAAATGCAAGTTCATTTCATTCCCTTCTCTAAAAATTAAAACTATCAGCTTCAAAATCGCAATGGAGAAGGAACACCTTTCTTCGGGGAAATCCTTCACGGAGTAACAAAGTTTAACCATCATCTTGCTAACACACAACCATGAAGTTCAAATTTCACTTAATTGGCTCTCAGGTAAGCTGGGATTCAAACTCTCCTTATACTATAAATACAAGAGACAAATCTTCCACTATCAAGCATTCAAATGCCATGGGCTTTGTAAGCCTAGTTGCACCCAGCTTCCTAATCCTTGGGAAGAAATACCAGATTTTATCCAGTTATTCTACAAACAACCTTTCCACCTCTAATCATCAGGTCTTAGACATATTTTGTTAAAACAAATCAACATTTCATGCACCACAAACATATTAATCTTAAAACAAGGCTATCCTTGGTATTTAAAACAGTTACACAGAATAGCGGGTGGTAATGATCCCAATCTTACCATCACGGAAGACAGAAAGCCGATGCAATGTTGGCATTTTTATGACAAATGCAAAAAGGTCATCAATTATGGTGTTGAGAAACTTGTATGTCATTTGCCTCCAAGGTAGATGAGCAACAGATTTGAGCTTGTAGTTGATGAACAGTTGAGGGCACATCATAATAAAGCCTGCAACAGTTTCCCAGTATAATAAGTACAAAGTTTACAAAACTTAAAAGGTTAATGATCATGATAATCGGCATTGAAAATGGTTAAATACTTTGTTACGAAAGTTTTTTCTTTCCCACAAGACAAAAATGATGGTAGAAAGAGGCAAGTAAGAACTAAGAAGATGATTTTTTTCAACAAGGGAAAAGTAAAAGTGCTGGCAAGAAAAATAGCAGTGTGTTCCCCATAGGTGAATTTCATGTTTGTTCTATTTCAGCCAAAATACAGCATAATAGTAAGAAGAATCTTTTTTAATTTATTTTTTAGGAAGACAAATAACCATGCTTACAGCAAGATAAGGTTTAACTCATACAAATGAAAAAATACTCATTCAGTTACAAGTCTCTGCTACCCCAGCAGCACTTGGGACTAACAACTATGGGAAAAAAGGATCACCTCAATTCAGGACATTCTTGCTAGGGAAGCATAAACAACAATTTCAGGCAATTAAAGGCATGCCAAATTTATCAAAGTCAAAGCACTTCGGTTTAATTTAATCAATTTAGATAGCTGTGATCATAAATGGTAGTATCAACTAAAACATAATCATAGCACAACCAAATTAGAAGAGTGCTTACCAAACATGTATACACAACTTGTGAGCGAAGACAGAATCCAAGAATACCAGCTCTTGTGACGCTCATACATCAGCGAGTAAACAGAAAAGCCAGCAACAAGGAGAAATAGAACATAGAATAAATACTTCATTGCAATATCATCATACTCCTTTGTTTTATTCCGTACATATGACTCTCGATCTCGGAGCTTTAACATAGGTATCCTCCCTGACCTATCAATCTGGGAAAAAATAAATCACAGATTGCAGATATCAAATATTAAAAATTAAAGAGAATCAGAATTTGTAGTAGACAAAGCTGGGATGTAAATGCAACATGTATGCCCCCTCCCTCACTCAAGAAGTGTCAAAACAGTAAAAAGGAAGGTCCAAACAACATATTCCATGTATACATATACGTTATCTGTTTATACAGTATTTGTAAACATGAAAAATCTTCACACATGTTCTACATATGCAAACAGTACTTAGTATGCGAGTTTGCAATGTCAGCAACAGCAATTATTATCTCAAGAACATGCTATTTTTTATACTAAAAATTTCATAAAGCACATCTATCAAATATGTTAACATATACATATTAAAAAAAAAACTAGAAGATCACAAAAAATACCTCTATGCGCATGGCTTTTCCAATTTTCCAGAACTCAATAACACAACCAATTCCAGAACTTGCAAGAATCATCCAAGAGGTGTCATTGTCAAGCAGATAAAGGAAGATAATAAGCTGACAAATAAAGCTCACAACAACAGTCTTTGCAGAGAGTCCTTCCATAGATTTATTTTTGTTCCAAAATTGGATGTCTGGATAGAAAGAAAATAATTAGATGATAACTTGTGTCTCTAACCAAATCCATATGTATTTCCTTATTAGAGGTGCTTTCTTAAAAGACTACTTGTACAATTCACTTACCATTCTTGAAAGCCAAGAAGTCAAAGACTGAATGAAGAAGAGAAACAACCATGGTAATTGCCAAGAGGTAAGGATTTCCTTCCAAGAATACCCTCTGATATAATTATCAAAATCAAATAGTTAGGCAACTAGAGAAACAAGGCACTTTATCAATTCATAAGGAGAGAGACAGATGCACAACAGGGGACTTTCTTATATTTTGGAATTCCATTTAAAAAAAATCTAAGAGCATTAATATAAATTATATAAATAAGCAGTGCTTTATGGTTCAAATGCAAAGCTGGTAAAAGACAAATCCAATAAAAGGGCATGATAGAGATGAGCCTTGTGAGTTGAAATATTGCACAAGCAAAGGGTTGCTGAAGGGAACACAAACAAAACACATTGCAAGAAAATAATGGAAGACAATTCATCTATTTTCACCATACAGCTTAAACTATTGGGATTGTTAGCACATTACATCATTAAGGGAGATAAATATCCTATATGGCCAAGTACATTAGAATTGGACACATACCAGCCTCATTCTTCTAATTAAAAAAGTTAAATTCTATCACAAGGTAAGTGGGCTTATGCATTATCCACACTTCAAGCCTAAAGGCTCGTGTGAAGGGATGTGTTAAGAGAAATACATAAACCACCATTGAAGATTAATATCTCACTTTTTCAGAGATGAATGCATATCATTTATAGAGTCAAAGATTGATTCCAGAGCGTGGCAATTTACAATGCATGGGAACCACCATTTTGGAGGAACCCAACAACTCCATCCATTTTTTTATTTTATTTAAAAAATGTAATCACTATTCCCAACATTATAAGTACCGAAAGATAGGTGTACCTTGAATAGAATACTATGAAATTTGTTTTAACTTACAACACTGAGATGCCATAAAATAACAGAAGAAAAGGCAAAACTCAGAACATAAAGTAATAAAGGACAATGATCAAGGATGAGATGGTTCGAGAATTATCAATATTCAAGCAAGACGTGGCTTTAAATAACATATTGCTCAAATACGAAAGGACAAAATATTTGATGATTTCCAAAGCCAGATTTTGTTTTAAATATCAATCCAGGGTACTAGGATCTCATACATCCGCATATAGAAAATAAAACAAACAAATTGCTGTCATATATAGATACAATCCAACAGCTGAGAAGTTCTCAAAATAATTTCATTGTATGTTGAAGTCATGTATATAAATCCAAAATAATTGTTTGTTTCTCAAAAGTTTTTCAGAAAATTGGAAAAATAAGCAACTATTTTTTCTGAATAAGCAGAACCAAACACACATTTAGACTTTGAGGATCAAAAGCATAGAAATGGCTTTTATGATAAGCATAATCCACTCTATAACAAGTTTGAGGGTAAAGACATATCCTTGACAATGTGGGCATTCTGCTGACCAAAATACACTTTAAGGATTCTTGCTACGTGAAAAGTATGGTGATGTGCAACTGCAAGACTTCATTTCATTTGCTATAGCTCAATAGTGGATGCTACAACACAAGATTTACTACTAGGAAACGAAGGGTCAAAATCATAGTAAATCAGAGGTAAGCACACCAGGATTTTGTACAAGCACCAAATACCATATTTATTAAAATGTCTCCCAACACATAAAAAAGAGCTATTTTCATCAAGATTTTATTTAAATGTAATATTCAATTAAGAAGTACTTCAGCAATCGAACATGACACAGCCACTTATTACAACCAAACAGGAAAAAATATAATGGTTTAAGAACTAAATAACATGATATCACAACTGGAAGATGTCAAGTTCATGGAGAAGGATGCAGTGAAAGAAAAGAAAAAAAAGCTAAAAACAAGGCCTCAGAGTTCAAATGAACCATAATTCAACAAAGTACTCAACATGCATGTTCCATCAAATAAGTTCAGTCTATGCTATAAATAAAAAATTATGTAGAATTGAGACAATTTTCTAAAACTACAAACCTTGAGTTCATCGGCCTCGCCTTCAAGCATGCTTCCATAATTACGGTGAATCTGGAAGGACTGGTCGATCTGCATGAATAACTGCCACTTTGTCATACTAATGGGACCAACTTCCAGGTTAAGTGATAATTCAGTTATTGTCTCGTTCAAAGGTATCAACTTATCCCTGAGTAGCCAGAACTCGTTGAAAAATACAATTGGATAGTAGTTCCCAGTAAAAGGATCAATGTTCAAGGCTGGGCACCCCAAGTTAAGGAAACTTGGACATATCATATAATCAGCTAACTTGCATGAATACACTTGTTACTCAGTGTCAATTTGAAATTCAAAAAATAAGAGACATTACTGAAAGTGAAATGACCCAAAAAATATTCAATTGCATAAGGCACTGCCATCTATATAAGTTCTCCATTATTCTACATTAAACTATTAATCTTGCATAATATGACCATATTATGTTTAATAAGCGTACAAAAGGGACTCCGTGCCTCCATGAATTATTTTTATAAATAATAAATAATAAAAATTATATAATAGTAGGTGGTTATTAAAAATACAAAGGTTGTTATGAAGTGAGAAAAGTTTAAAAAGTGAAATCTATGTGAATGAGTTAGAAGGAGTTACAAAAGGGTAAAATGGTCCAAAAATGTATACATGAAAAAGGCCTATCGCCTTTATTATTGTTATAGATTATAGATGATAGACATGACATCCAGAAGCCAATGCCAAGAAAGGGGAGAATAATAAATAATAAAAAGGAAATAATAATAGCAAACAACATAAATGACAAGGATACAGGGAGCAATATTTGGTGCTACGCCTGATTTTGGGTACCTGAAAACAGGAAAAGTATATTATAAAAATAAGCACTGCCAAAAATAAATATACATCAATTAACTACCTCTGCTAAAGGCAAATTAAGAAGTAGAATTTATAGGTTTAATTGTACATAATCCAAGAAACATACTGAGTGAAATCAGCAACCAAGTTTATCGTTATGTTTGGTTTCCAATATGAAACCCACTCCACAGGACCATCATCCTTAGAATCATCATCATCTCCAGTTTCATCAACCACCTAACGCAACCAAAAGAGAACAATATTGAGACCAACATGAAAACAGTAAGTAAAATCATGAAGTAAAGCATAGAACACTAACCAATTGAAAAACTGACATTATTGATACAGACACTACTAAAATATATGGATTGGTGCAAGTAATTCCATGTAAACATACCGAGCCAAATCTTAAGGAACAGATCTAGGGGCACAGCACTTCTGGACCAATAAGATATAGCATTTACGGAATTAGATTTTAACCACAAGTTATTGTTAGAACTTCTAAACACTGGTTTCAACTATGGACTTAAGGATAGCAAACTATATGCTCCTTCAAAAGGCTCAATGAAGAGGGAGGAAAAGACAGATGAATTCCCATGTTAAATAGTTTCTATCACTTTGTGCTGCATAGATATAAATGACATTCCACACTTTTCCCCTCCCCCAATATTTTAAAAGTTTCAAAATTAATTTATGTCTCTGTAGGTACATCCATGTCATAGTTAAGCAGGAGTTTATAAACAAAAAAAAATTAAAAACACAAATTTATGTTTTACTATAAAATATTATAAGTTTACTACGGGTCTACGGCTTTACAAGGTAAGATGGGATACCATATTTATAAAGGTATCTAGACATTAAACATAATATAATATGATAGTTTTAATGTTTCAAAACTCACCATAATAAACATCCTTAACTCGAGCCAAAGTACCATCATAACAATTTTGCATAAAGCTAATTATAAAAATATGAGAGCAAATAACAAACCTTGGATGTCACTTGAGCCTCACTAGAATCTGGTGAACTTCCCAACAGACTTTTCTTTTTATCTGCTTTTGACTTGGGCAAGTGTGTCACAACAGCTGAGACCAATAAAAACAAAGACATCTCATAAATAACTTTCTTTCAAATATTTAAAGTGCCTAAAATATCAAAAAGTTAAAAGTCATACGATGTGTCCTTCCGAATGCTGCCTGAGGCTGGTATTCCGGATCGCTTGGGTCAGGTGAAAAGCCAGAGTGTGCAAAGAAAACATGAGCATATAGACTCCCATTGTGCTTCAAAGACTGAAAAAAGAATAAGCAACCAAAAAGTCCAGTGTTATGGGAACTAATTTTAAATTTTCTTCAAGAACCAATTTAAATAAATCACACAGAGCTAGCACTAGCATTTTCAGTCAGTCATACCTCAGATGGATGATACTTCAAAGTAAGAGTCCTGGTACTCTCAGGTCCCCAAACAGCATACGGAATATTGGTTTCATGCCATACAAGAGAACTTTCACTACCAAAATCATTAAACTTCTCGTGCTCAGAAAGATAAAGCCACATATCCTGAACAAAATAGCATCCCAAAAGGAACTTCAATTAGCACAAAAACAAAAGGCAACGCAACACCAACTAGGAAATCATTTGTAGGACATGCTAGTAAGAAAATTTTGATAAAGACATGCTAGGAACACGCTATTTTGAACACATTATTTATTATTCGCTGACATTCATTAGATATCACGAAATTTATCAGAAGAGAAGTGTTGCAAACTCTCGCCTTCTGATAAACTGACTGCTCTTACGCCAAAAAAAAAAAAGTTTTTTCAGTACAAGTTGATTATTTTGAGACTTCCGATATTGAACAAAGCTAACATCATAACTACAAAACTCTTCACACCACGCGACGAGGTAATCTCATTAAATCACAAATCGTGACCTAAAAGTATCGTCGAAATAATATAAACAAGTAACCTAGGCTCAAAAGTAAATCGAAGTGACCAGAGAAGTGGATTAAGATAAATAAGAATAATAAAAAAGAAATCGAAGTGAGATCATGCGATTGAAGTTGAGTTAGCAGAGGCGAAAGTGTGTACCATAGGCTGTGCTTTGTGGAAGAGATTGGAGATGAGAGCGGAAGGTTCGGTAGGTTTTTTGGGGGAAAAGAATTTGGAAGCGAAGTACCAGAAAACGACCATGCGAATGATTCCGGTGAGGCCAAACCCTCCTTGCTGCTGTTGCTGCCTCCCTTGCGGTGCCCCACCGCCTTCAACTGCTGCCGCAGGCGGCGCCATCTTCGGCGGAGAAGGATAGAGAGAGAGAGAGAAAGAGAGAAGAGAAAAATCAGTGATGGAATCGAAGATTTGAAAACGAATACTACTACGAGTGAGAGACGGTGTATACGATATTAGTAAAGGGAAAAAGAAAATAAAACGAATTATTTTAGAACTCGGTGGCCACGCAATCTTCTCCACCCCTACTTTATGCAATTTACAGTTACACTAAACCACCTTAGCTTAATTATTTTTTAAAACTTTCCATGCATAATATTTCTTAATTATAAATTTTTAAATAAAAAAAAACGTTTTATGAGTTTTATTATAATTCTTAAAATAATCGAGTGAAATATTGATGAGCCGAAATTTAAAATAAAATATTTGAAAAGATACCTTAGTGTTTATTATCATATTTGTGCCAATTTAAAAGTGAATATTGGATCATAAGGCCCAAACAGAGTTGTCTTTAACGCAGTTAATCACGTATTAGAGAAGCAACTCTTTCTGGCTTTCCCTTAAATTTTTATTTGGACGTGAAAAACTTCATAACGTGTGTGATAAATGATAATGCGAAAGCAACACGCACTATATTATATTATATATATACTAGAGTATGTTTGAATATATAATCGGAAATTTAAGCTGTTTCTTTTATTAAAGAAAAAAGGTTATCTGTAAAGTAAGTTGAGTGTTTGAGATAATATCCAAAGTTTAACCTGTCGACAAAAATGAGATAAGTTTTTTTTTTTTATAATAAATTTAAAATTAGTATTTTTTCTTTCATAAAGTGTGTAATGATGCGAAAGCTACACGCAATATAGTGGTTTTTTGACCTAAGTAAATTAAAAAAAATTAAAAATACACGAAATAAATTAAAAAAAAAAAAACTAATTACCGAAATAGGTGATTTTGGACAAGTCAGCACACACGTGGCACTGAAAACGCCTGGGGGTGGGCGTTTTTTAGAAAACGCCTCCCCCCCAGGCGCCATGTAAGCTGATGTGGCACGGTCAAAAGAAAACGCTGGGGGGAGGCGTGTTGTACACGTGGCAGAAGATTGTTGATGGCGCCTCCCCCCAGGCGCCATGTAAGCTGTGGCACGGTCAAAAGAAAACGCTGGGGGGGAGGCGTGTTGTACACGTGGCAGAAGATTGTTGATGGCGCCCCACCTCCAGGCGCCAAGTGTGCTGATGTGGCACACACTGAAAGCGCCTCCCCCCAGGCGTTTTGCCATGTGTGGGTGAGAAAACGCCCTCCCCTGGGCGCCTTGTACACACATCAGTACAGATTTACAAAAACGCCTGAGGGCCAGGCGCTATCAAATTAGTTAAATGTATTGGGTTGCACAAGATTCATTTGTTCGGTTTGTGGTCCAACGTATTTTTTATTTGGTGGTCCAGGTGCTTCAAGTAAGTAAGAGTTTTTAAATATTTGTAAATTTAAATTTTAAATTTTATATGTTCTATGTATGTATCATTGTTAGGTTTGTATAGTAGAGTGGTATAAAATTTAAAAGATAATTTTTTTTTTAGTTTGAAGTTGAAAACGAGAATGAAACACCTAGAACGGGCCGTTCTGAGAAAGCACGTATTCAGAACGGGCCGTTCCTGTTTTTAAAGAATGGTTGGTAAGATTTGGTTTGGAACGACCCGTTCTCTTTTTAGAACAGGGCGTTCTGAATGAAAAATTTACCTGTGATTAGTTCCCTCAGAACGGGCCGTTATGAATTCAGAACCGGCCGTTCTGAAATCAGAACGGGCCGTTGTGAATTCAGAACGGCCCGTTCTGGGTTAACAGAACAAACACATTTGTTACGATGAGAACGGCCCGTTCTGGAATTAGAACGGGCCGTTCCAGTGGCCCAATTAAAATTTTTTTAAATGAAAAAGTTATTTAATTTGATTTTTATAATTGAATATATGTATTTATTGCAATGTTAAAAGTTGTGATATTATACTGAATATTTGAAATTTAAAAATTTGAGACACAATATGAATGAAATATTTAATTTGATTTGTATTTGATTAGGAATGTCTCGTAGAGGTATTGATTACGTACCTGATAGTGATGAAGAAGTAGACATTGTTCCATCAAATGAAGTATGGACAAATGAACAATTTTTGGCGTCAATGAGAAGTGCAATGGCAGCAAGACAGGCTGAAGAGGCTCGAGAACAGGAGCCATTGTCTCCGTTGTCACCCCCTACACCAAAACTTGGGGATGATGACGAAGAGACATCGAGTACACGTGACATTGGCCGTGTTATTCCTGGACCAGCTGGTTTGGTCCAAGCTACAATGAGGAACAGGGAAGCTGAAAATCCGTTGCCAACACAAGAGTTTTTGGCTGATCTTAATGGACCTGCGATGTTGGTGTTCAACTCTAACCCGTGGCGCTATGCTATGCATTATGTGAAATCTAGAGGTTTGTTTAGCATATTAAGTTTGATGTGTGTAAATTTAATGATGCAAATAATGTTAACTATAATTTGTATTTTTTTAACAATAGGTCTACCTGAAGTGACTCCATTGATTAATATCGACCACAATTTACAAAGAGTCCCAACAGTTGTTGCTTTTGTGGAGTCTATGACCCCAACTGGACAGGGAAATTATACTATTAATTTAAAGGTATGGTTAGTGAATTTGTTATACATTAAAAGAAAATGTTTTGTAATTAATTGTAAATATTTATTTCAGGACCCAACTGCAGCGATTGGTGCAAGCTTACATTACAAAGTTAAGCAACACCGACAATATGGGGAAGACATTGTTGTGGGGTGTGTGTTAATTCTGAAACAGGTAAAATTTGTTGTATAAAATGAAATTATATGTTATTTATGTGTTGAATTGAATTTGTTTGTTTTTTGTTTAGGTTGTCGTGTTTTCCCCTAGGCGTTTCCGTGATCCTTACTTCCTCAATATAACTAAAAATAATATAAAACGGGTGAGTAGTATTAGTTAAATAAAATTTATTTTGTAAGTAATATTGTTTAACAAATGTATGTTAAAATTTTTTCAGGTTATTCCGAAGAATATCTGATTTGATGACAAAAAGTATTTGTAATTTAGTTTTAGGTTTATTGTTAATTCAAATGGTTGTAATGTAAATTTTATTGTGAATTGTAATATTTAAATTTGGATAATATTGTTATTAAATATTCGTGAAAAAAAATTATTTATTAAATATTTATTGTGCACTTTAGTTATATGTATTTGTTGTTGTTGTTTTATAATTTTGTAATGAAAAAAAAATTGTTAAATTATGCACTTCATATTATTTTATTATTTTAGTTAGGGTCCATCTGCCTATAAATATAAGTGTGTGTGTGTGTGTTTTATGTTCAGACACTTTCTCTTCAACTTAAGATAGAAATATTGTAGTAGTGAGTTCGAAGAATGGGTTCAACAACAGTGTTTGCTCTTGTGTTTCAAAATGTTCAGATATTTCAAACTCAGTACGGTCTTGATTATGCCATACAAATGCCATCTAGTGAGAGAGTTATCAAACTTAACGAAGACATGACACTTGTTGATTTGTTGAATGAGGTACATAGGAGGTTGATCAAAGGGGATAGCAAACGCATAAGTCAAGTTCATTATCGTTGTCCAGTTAGATATGAAGATGGAGGAAAGCAATATACTCCATGTAGACCCCTAAAATTGTCCGGGTAGGAAATAAAGCTTGAAGACTCTTGAAGACTGAAGGAAAGTCAGCCAGAAGGACTCATGGAAGGCCCTAGGAGGATTCTCTGTAGGTCTAGAGGTCTTGTAATAGCTCAAAATAAAGAAGTGGAGGGAATGAAGCCCAATACGGCCTCCCAAAAGTTCAGTACGGCCATATTGAACATTTTAAACTACAATACGGCCGCACTGAACTCAATACGGCCGTATTGAAGTTTCTGAACTTCAATACGGCTGCACTGAACTCAATACGGCCGTATTGAGGTTTTTTGAACTTCAATACGGCCGTACTGAATTCAATACGGCCGTATTGTAGTTCAAAACTTCAATACGGACCGTATTGACTCCAGGGCCCGTATTGCGCCTGTTCCCTATAAATAAGACGTCATTTGGACGTCATTTGACACTTTGACACTGAGTTTTAACCCTCTTCTTGAGTATTCTGGGTTTTTTTGAGCAGTGCTATGCCTAGAAATCACTCGGAGAGTTGATCCGACAAAGTTCTCGAGTTCTGAGCTTTTTGCTTGAGTCTCGAACTGAGTCGAAGGGAAATCCTCCGGATTTCCATAGTCAAAATTTTCTAGGAGGGAGCGAGCGGGCTTGTAGAGCGAGGGAACGCCAAAAAGCTTCCCAGTTTTACTTGAATATAAAAGCACGCTTCAAAGGTTTCTTCTTAAGTCCTTCCTTTTACTGCTTTCTGTGTGTATATTTAACTGTCATCATGTAGATAGTTAAGTTATAATTGTTTAGAATAAATAGGGGTAATTTAGTAATTTCGCACTATTATTTTTAGAAATAATCTGTCATAGGGAACCCGAAAGGGGCGCTGTGGGGTGCTAACACCTTCCCCACGCGTAACCGACTCTGGTTGTCATGGCCGAAGTCGATTTTTGAATCGATTGCCTTAAACTTCTTTTTCCAATGTTTTGAGTAAAACATTGGTGGCGACTCCATGAACCCTTCCTTTTTATGAAAACCGCTAATCCATGGAGGGTCCCGCTTGGGATTAACATGGATTGGTGAGCCTTTTAATAAAATTGCTCGTTTGACAAGGTCTCAGTTTGAGAATAAGTCATTCTAGCAATCCATATTTTTAAACAAATAAAAGAGTCCAACCATCCTTCGCGAATGCCGAAAGCCCGTTTCGGGCCGGTGGCGACACTCCATATCCTTTAACCTGTGATGAAGATGTGGCATTCATGTTTCACAAATTTGCAGAAGACCCGAATGAATTACTACTGAATTTGTTTGTTACTTTAGAAGATCTTGAGCCTCCACAATTGCAGATGTGGAACATGGTCAATTCATTTGAAAGACAACTAAACTTCATGTAGGTTACCGTATAAGTGTGGAGTCAATGTTTTCTTGTTTGTATCGTTGTTTATTTTGTAAACAGTCAGTGTTTACTTTGTTAACTTCATGTTATTGTTGTCATTGTTGTTAAACAATAGTTAAGTATTTGTTGAAGTTTAAAAGTATTGTCTTAATTTGAATGTAGTAGTAAAGTGTTGAAGTATTAATAATATTTACGTTTGTGATTAACAAATGTGATAATATATTGGTTACAATGAAAAATAAAATTTGAAAATGTAAAGTATAAAGTAGGTTAAACGAATTTCCCTGATTGCAATGACAGAATCGATGGTGTAGATCATCTCAAATTTAAATCGATCAGTGTTCATTGGTCAGATTTGTTGTCTCCTAGTAACAGGGGAAACGAACGGCCCTGATCACACCGACAGAATCAACGGTGTAGAACATGTATTTTTAAAATCTATCACTGTTCATGGGTCAAATGTGTTGTCTCGTAGTAGCAGGGGAAACGGACGACCCTGATCGCACCGACAGAATCAACGGTGTAGATCATCTCGAATTTAAATTCGTCACTGTTCATAGGTCAGATGTGTTGTCTCCTAGTAACAGGGAAACGAACGGCCCTGATCGCACCGACAGAATCAAAGGTCTAGATCATGTATTTTTTAAATCTGTAACTATTCATGGGTGAGATGTGTTGTCTCCTAGTAGCAGGGGAAACGGACGACCTTGATCGCACCGACAGAATCAACGGTGTAGATCATCTCGAAATTAAATATGTCACTGTTCATGGGTCAAATGTGTTGTCTCCTAGTAGCAAGGGAAACGAACGGCCCTGATCGCACCGACAGAATCAACGGTCTAGATCGTGTATTTTTTAAATCTGTAACTGTTCATGGGTCAGATGTGTTGTCTCCTAGTAGTAGGGGAAAAGGACGGCCCTGATTGCACCGACAGATTAAATGGTGTAGATCATATCGATTTTAAATCCGTCACTGTTCATGGGTCAGATGTGTTGTCTCCTAGTAGCATGGGAAACGAACGACCCTGATCGCACCGACAGAATGAACGGTGTAGATCATGTATTTTTTAAATCTGTCACTGTTCATGGGTCAGAACGAACGGCCCTTACATCCTCTCTTTTTAAACAGTCAAAATAGTCTCTATACTTCACAATTTTTTCTTTTGTTTCCTCTCTAGGTTTATGCAAGCCATAATTCCACCTGTTATAAAAACAAAAAAACCATTAAATCTTCAATTTCCAAATTAATTCTAAATATATTTATTCTAAAATCGATCACAAGTAATATAGTTACTAACCTTGCCCCTAGAGGAACATGAAATGTAGATAAAGGTGGATGAGGTGGTGCAATAAATGGAAACCGATACCATGCCCATAATTGCAATAAAATACCTGACCCAGCAATTTCCTTGTGATCATAATTCGTCGCCACACACAACTCCCTGTACATATTTGCCAGGACGCATGACCCCCAACTCATTTGACCACAAACATCTAGGTCTTCGAGGAAACTCAGGTATCTGAGGGATACAAACGAGTTAGAGTGATCGGTTAATAAATATCCCCCGATCATACGTAAAATGAACGCTCTAGTATAGCGTTCCAACTGTTCCTGGCTATGTATATGCTTAGAAACATCCGAAAAGTGCTGGTCAATCCACCTCATCCTCAATCTACCCCCAACAAGCATTGCCTCAGGGGGTGTCATACCAAGAAGGCGCTGCACAAGAGCTCCCCAATCCATACTTGCGTATCCAGTAATGGGTGCCCCAGAGATCTTCAACCCAAGTAAAATTGCAACATCCTCCAACGTGATAGTACACTCGCCGAAGGACATGTGAAACGTGTGGGTCTCTGGTCTCCATCGCTCAACTAACGCAAATATTAAATGGTTATCCACAGGAAAGTAACTAATCTGCGCCATCCCCATAAAACCAGCCCTCTGTAAAAGATCCTGAACAGCAGCTGGAATGTCACCACCACGCAACTCTGATTGTTTTGCACTCCTAACCTTCAGAACCCTATCCTCAGCTCCATTCCATATATGCTCAGATATATGGAATGGCTGAAGCCTTAATAATGAATCATCCATAGGTCCTGCATGAATAATCTGTCTAGACATCCTGATATAATTCAACAAACAAACAAATTAAATAAACTCAAACAACAATTTATTTCTAAATTTTAGAAATACCTAAATACCTAATTTAAACCCTCATAATAATTCAACATTTTGAATTGAAAGCATTCATTACTGCAATGAGAACGGGCCGTTCTGGTTTCAGAACGGGCCATTTTCATTGCACAAAAAGTGTATAAATTTGGGTTTCGGAATGGCCCGTTCCGAAAGCAAAACGGGCCGTTCTGAACCCTTCCATACTTCACTAAATGAAACAACGAGAACGGCCCCACAACGGCCCGTTCTGAAAGTAGAACGGGCCGTTCTGAAAGTAGAACGGGCCGTTCTGAAAGTAGAACGGGCCGTTTTGATTTCACAACAGCTCGTTCCACATCCAAAATAACACCCATTTACTTTATCCAGAATGGCCCGTTCCAAAAACAGAATGGGCCGTTCCACACCCACAAACCAGTGACGAATATCCCTCAACATTTTCTATTTAAATTTTTCTCTTACTTTAAAATTATTAAAATTCAAAACATACCTGATAACACCATGTAAATATACTTTTGTGGGCAAAAATCACTGGTAACACACTCGTATTCTCAAAGCGTCGGGACCTCAAGCGTTTTTCCACAAAAATAATCCTCTCCCAGCACCACCCAGCAACACCATTTAAACACAAAAAGAGGGAAGGAGGTACAGATGGCGCCTAGCGGGGAGGCGCCTTCAGTGTACACAAATGGCGCCTTGGGGGGAGGCGCCTTCAGTGTGTGCCACATCAGCACACTTGGCGCCTGGGGGTGGGGCGCCTTCAACGAAATTCTGCCACGTGTACAACACGCCTCCCCCCAGCGTTTTCTATTCACCGTGCCACGTCAGCATACATGGCGCCTGGGGTGGAGGCGTCTTCTAAAAAACGCCCACCCCCCAGGCATTTTCAATGCCACGTTGGCGCCTACGTGTCCAAAACTACCTATTTTGGTAATTACTTTTTTTTTTTAATTTTTTTCGTGTATTTTTTTTTTTTTTATTTAGATGGGTCAAAAAAGTCCAATATAGTATATACTTTAGAGCATGTTTGAACATATTAAAATCGGAAATTTAAGCTGTTTCTTAATTAAAAAAAAAAGTTATTTGTGAAGTAAATTGAGTGTTCGGAAATGAGATAAGTTATTTTTACACATTTAAAGTCAGCATTTTACTTCTGCAATACAGAAAATAATTATTTATTTTATACGGCTATATTTATAATAAATAAATATTATTGTAGATTTGTGAAATAATTTAAATTATGACATAAAATTATTTTTAAATATTATTAATATTTTTTAAAATATATTGAAATACATATAAAATAACATATTTAAGAGTTAAAAGTTAAAATATTAAAATAGATATGAAAATAATATATTTAAAAGAGGTAATAAGTTAAAAAATATTGAAATAAATATGAAGTTAATAAAAAAAAAAGATAATAAGATGAAAATAATAAAAATAAATATGAGAATAACATATTCTGAGAGATAGAAAGTAAATTTTTTTTTATATATTTAAGATAAAAATAAAAAAAATCCAGAAAGATTATATATATATATATATATATATATATATATATATATATAAATGAGACAAAATTCATTAATACCAAATATAAGTTTAAAAATTTATACTATATTCTATATTTTTAATAATATTTTGTATAATATAAATTTAATCAATCAAATCATTTAATTGTAATAATATTATATTTGACTACTACTTATTAAATAATAAATCATTATTTGATATAAAAAATAGATATAATTTATTTTTAACTATTAATAAACTTAGGAGAGAGATAATATATTAAGAGATGAACCGTTACTCTCTTAAAATTATCGATAGTTAAAAATAAAATATATTTATATTTTTCATATCAAATGAATAATATTTTTATTTAATTAGTAGTAATTAAATATTAAAAAAATATTTTTACTTTTAAATTTAAATATTATTCTTCTCTATCAATTTTTTATGTTTACTTTAATTTTTTAACTTTTTATCTCTTGAATATATCATTTTATATTTTTTCAATATTTTTTTTGGTAATGTTTTTCAATATTTTTTAACGTTTATCTCTTTACATATATCATTTTCATATTTATTTTAATATTTTAAAAATTAATCATTAAAATAATTATATCAAAATACAAATTATTTATTATAAACTTAAAATATAATTTATTTATTCAAAACTGTTTATTATTTACAAATTTTAATTATAATATAAAATATACATATATATAATTAAAATTATTTTTTATTATAAGTTTTAGTTATACTAGTAAAAAAAATATCTTGAGCCTTATTAAAACATAAATATATATAAAAAAAAAGTGAACAATTAATATTAATGAAATGGGTAGTTATCATTTTGTATACACATTTTTTTCTATTTTATCTTTAATGATACATTAGTAAGAAAATATTGAAATATGATATATATATATATATATATATATATAATATATATATATAAAGAAAAAAAATATAGATTTTTCATTTTCACTTTTTATTAATCAATTTTATTGCTTAATATTATAGTTATTTTTTTAATTATCTTACCTATTTAATCTCAAAAATAACTTTAACTTACATTTTAGTTTCCACTTACTAATATTCTAACATCGTAAACTAACCATGATTTTTTAACCATAATAACAAGTGGATGCTTTTTTGTCTTAGCATTCTCTATTTATATTTTTAGTTATTTATCATTATATTCTATTTGAGTTATTTTATATTTTATTTTTTTATTTAAATAAAATATATAGAGATATGAAGTGTCTCAACCTATTAATTAGAGTATAAATATCTTAAACAAAAGTAGGTACCAAAATCCAATACTCCTTTTATATATTGTTATAAATTATAGATAAGATAAATATTTCTTATGTGCAATACACAAGATAAAATACTAGTCATAAAAATTAGTAGAGTCGAAGAATTTCATATCTGTATGTATTTTATTTAAATAAAAATTTAAATGTAAAATGTGAGAAAAAAAAATAAATTTAAAATAAAAGAGGTGGTGAGTCATACACATATTGCACCAATTAACTATGATTTTATTTAATTGAGAGTTTCGGTTATTAAAAGAGAGGATGTACAAAATGAAAAATAAAAGTAAAATTAAAAATATTTAAAACTAATATAAATAAATAAATTAATAGGTAAATGTATCTTAAAAAAATCAAAAAATTATATTTCTTTTATATATTGCATAGATAAATCAATTTTCACGATTATGGTAAACAAACCCTCGTGCCTGTTCGCGGGTGGTTTTTTCGTTTTTAGTTTTGAAATTTTTAAAAACTAAACTTAGCTTTAGTTTTGATGTTTGAGTTTCAATTTATTTCTGTTTTTTGTTTTAAAATTTTATTTGCAAAATAAAGATTGATAATAATAAAATTTTACTAAAATATAATTATTATGTTACATGAGTTGCATATCATAATTATTGAGTTTAATATATATATATATATATATATATATATATATATATATATATATATATATATATATAATATTGTCATTTTGACAGGTATCTGCCAAACTCACGTTGCTTTGTTATATTGTTCTCATATGATTCTTCAACTTGTAATTCAACAATTATTTTTCAATATATGATATAAAATGACCTTTTAAAACTTCTAAAACAATTTTCAACCACATTACCTAATGAAAAATGCATATAATTAAATAAGTTTCTTGAATCTTGAAGTATTTGATGGCCTTTATAATCATGTAAGTGGTAACATTTTTCATGACATGCTTGAATAATTTCTAAAAATATTTTATTCATCGTACTTTATAATTGGTCATTATAAATCTAAACTACTTATTAAAAGAGTAACAACACATTAAGTTGTTAGTTGATTTAATTTTTCTTCTAAAATTTTTGGTGAATCAATAATCTATTATAAAATATTTACCTTCACATAAATAGGAAAAATGATTATTTGAGTTTTGAATAGTTTCTAAAAATATTTTTGAGTTATTTCTTGCAATTAGCCATTACAAATCTAAACTACTTGTTAGGAAAATAACAACACATTACATTGTTAGTTGGTTTAATTTCTCTTCTATGATACAAAATTTACTTATCTTTTGGAATGCATGTGTGAAACATGTGTATCATCAAAAGCTCCTATGCAATCCTTGAACAACAAAGGGTAAGATATAAAAAAAAACAATCATTTATGATTACAATATACCAACATTTTAACACAAAGGATAAAGAACAATAGTAATAAAATTTATATCTTGAATTTAATTGCATTTCTTAAGTAACTTCACCAACAAAACACATGGATAATAAAATCCTTGGAAAAAAAATATAAGCAAAAGAACATACTAATCCTCGGGAGTTCTCTCTTTCTTCTTTTTTTTTTCCCCTTACTTTTGAGAAGCTATCAAGGTAAGGAAAGTTTGTTGTTTGGTTTTTTAAGTTGTAAATTGTTGTTGTTTAGCCCATTGGTGATCTATATGGTAAGATTAAATAGTGATTGTTTAAGTTGAGAAGGTGGGATTTTGAGTGAAGGAAACTTAAGATTCAAAAATGTTAATTGTGTTATATACTCGTTGCATGGTGAAATTGAGGTTTGATGTGAATCCTCTTGATAGTTAGGATTCTGAGTAAGGACCTCTAGGAAATTGTAGTTGACAAATATAAGACATTCAAAATTAAGGTTCAGAGTTGTATGCCAACTTTTGCGCTTAAATGAAATTCATCAAGGTGCAAAATTTTAATCACAAATCAACGCTCATACATGAAGAATTGAACAGAAATATGCGTGAATAAAAAAAACAAAAAATAAAAAGGAAATGGTAGAGGCGTCATACTTCCAAGGATGGAAGATAAGCCCTGAGTTATACACACAAATGAATGAAGGACCTTTAATTAAACTCAATTATTGGTAGGATAAACACCTAGGAGAATGAACTCACAAGTTTTTTTTTTAAAAAAAAATGATATTATGATTGTCTCATGTGTTAGGCGTTGCCTATATAGCCCTTCCACCTTTCAAAATGGTTACAAATGAAACTCCTAATTAAACCAAATAATTATCACTTAAAATAAAAGTTGTAATTGCCCAGGATTTTAAAAAATCAGCCAACTATTTGTACTAAGTTGGCTGCCCCTTTTTTGGAAAAGAAAAGTAACACCTAAAAATGAATTGTAATTGGCATAACAACTTAGCCAATATTTATGTAATCTGACCGCCCACCATTCAGCCAAGTAACACTAAAAAAAATGAGTTCAATTTATTCCAAACTACTTTTCCATTAAGGTCAAGTAACCTCTCTCTAATCATGAGGTAATTGTTCAACTTAAGCACCAATTCTTCAAGGTTTGGTTCTTTTTGAATAAGGGTTGTCAATACTTGTTGCATAGCTTCCTTAGCTCTCCTTGTCCTTGCCCTTGTCATAGGTCCTCCAAGTCCTTAAATTCCTCAAGCTCCTTTGCTCATGGTCATGTCCTCATCAAGGATGGATTTTTGTTTTTTAAGATGTTGAGAATGAGTTTGATGGTTTGATTGTGCTAGAAAAAGTATATGTTGGTTGCATTTGTTAAGAGAAGGTCAACTTCCATGGTGGAATTTCGCATTCTCACCCAACAAGATTTCATGTTTACATAGCGTGCATGCATAATTGATCATCATTCTAAATTCTTGCCCAAGAGTGGGATTGTCATCCAATGAGAAAATGAATCTTGGATGACTTTTTAGAGCTTGCCCAACGAGTCAAAGCACATTTGACAAAAGATCCATAAAGAGTTCTTCTCGCTCAATGAGCTATAGTTGCTTGGTGAGAGAACCCATGTGGGGTTTAACTCACTCAACAAGTTGTGGCTGCCCAACATGATGCTCCTCAGTGGGTTAAGCTCACCCAACGAAGGGACCTAGATCAAACTTTCTTTGATGAGTGAGACTTCATTCACCCAACAAGATTTCTCTATTTTATTGATGTCTTTTGAAGTTGGTTTTTGATGAGATGTTGATACTTTAAGTTGATTATTACATGTTTTAAGTAATACATGTTAATTTTTTTTGTATATTATGATGATGTATGATGTGTATAAAGATATATATGTTGCTTAGGTTGAAAGTTATATGTTGAATGATGATAAGTTATTTTGTATGTTTGTATTGCATATTTTAAGTTGAAAGTTACATAAAAATTAGAGGAGAGAAAAGTTATTTTAGAAATAAAAATATTCCATTATGTAGATATAAGTTGTTGTACTTTATGAGCCTAGTATTGAAACCCTTCAGTATGAAAGTTGCTCTCTAAGTGAGAAGTTGTTTTAAAAGTTGTTTCCTCTAAATTTTTAAATTAAAACAATATGGAGTACATACTAAGCTATACTAGTTATCAATGCTCACCAAGTAAGGTGTAAAATTGAGAGCCAAAATCTCTAATTGAATGTTGGAAGGGTGTTTTTTATTCTTGCCAAAGTAAAATCGTTTCTGTGGTAGGGTTAGTCGAGAGGCACTCCCCATGAGATTAAACCTTTAGTTAAAGGGAGTGTAATATCCAATTTCGTGTGTATTCTGTGATAACTAGTTTGAAAATGCATGGCACCTCATAGGATGTAATGTCGTTCAATAGTGCTAGGTACACATTAATTCCTTGAGATAATATTGATAGTTTGAAAAATCTTATTTTTGCAACACTACAAAACTAGGATAAAAAACAAGCAAGTGAATTCGCAATGATACCATGGAGTAATTGTTCTAGAGGAAATAAAAAAGGTTTAGGGAGGAAAGGATTGAGACAACAATGACACATTGTACACAACAAAAGATAATCTTGTAATATAGTTGCAAGTTAGTCAACAAGTAAAAGGAGACAACCAAATTCCAAAGCTTCTCGTTAAACACAGGATTCCAACAATTTATAGATGGCTCAATTACAACATGGAGGTTGCCTTTTTCCTTGCAAAGCGAGAATTCAACGTCAAGATATGCATTTGTGATCATGAAGGAACAATTTGTAAAGTTAGAACACAAAAATTCTCTCCTCTTTCAAAACCATACGAATGTGAAGCTCTTGCCCTCCAAGAATCTGTCAGTCGAGCATTAAAACTAAATATGGAAGAAATCTTATTCAAAATAGATTGCCAACGTGTAATAAGTTGTTTGAATAAACATTTAAATGATTGCTCTAAGTTTGGTCAATCATTAGTAAATGTAAGCTCCTATTAAATGTTAAAAATCCATGAGATGAATTTTATTCCAAGGCAAGTAAACTTGGTAGCCCATAATTTGGAAAAGGCAACCTAATCTCAAGTTGGTCTTTGTGACTTTAGTCATATTTTTCCTTGTATTATTTATCACATTATCAATGATATGAGTTAATTTTGTTTCTCTTAAAAAAGATTATAAAAAAAAAAAACTCAAACTGAATATAAAAAATAAGATAAAAGGCAAAAATATAATTTAGCCATCTTTAAATTAAATTTTAATAAAATTTTAAAATTGATCAATAATTAATAATAATTAGTATTTTAGCATATGTAATACACATGTAAAATATTTATTATGTATAAGTAAAATTTAAAATAAATTATGAATATAAAAAATACTAGATTTGTATATATAAATTATATTTAAATTTTTGAATAAATAAACATTTTAAAATATATAATTTATATTTTAAATTTATGATAAATAATTTATATCATAACATAATATTATTTTTATTTATTGATATTTTATTTTAAAAATATTAACTTTAATTCATAAATAATCATGACATAGAAAAACTGAATTAGATATATGAAGTTATCCCTCAAAACTCTCTGGAAAAAAAATTATAAAAATGTTATTCGTTTTATACATAATTTAAATTATTTGTTACAAGTGGAAAAGAGGTATTGTCTTAATAAATTTTGTTTAAAAAAAATAAAAAGTTACAACATTTAAATTAAATGGCATAATCTATAATTAGAAAATATTAAAATAATCTTAAACAAAAAATATAAATAAAAGATGGTTACAAAATAAGTAAGTAATTGCTATTGATAGAGTGAACATTTAATTTTTTATATACATATTTTTCTTCTATTTTATCCCTAAGAGATATAATATTAAGAAAATGATTAATATATAGTAAAAGATTATAAATGTAAAAAAAAATATAAAAATAAAAAATCCCTTTATGTAATATAGATAGATATAGAATATAATTCCCATATTCATAGATATTTAATTATATTAAAATAACAATGGTATAATGAATTTTTTTTAGCATATATAAATTTGAGTTTCTACACTTATTCAAAAGGAAAAATAAAATTAATGGAAGATGACAATGAGCGCACTAGTCTAAGGAGAGTGTTTCGCAGCTTTCGCTTCCAACTTAAGAAAGAAAACTCATCCCATTTAGGTGGTGCTGCTGGTGGTCACTTCCCCTCCGGCAGCGGCGGTGGTCCATATAAACAAAAACTCAGCCACACGCGCCACCAGAATCTTCTTGTTAACCTATTGAATAAGCTCAAACCAACGCATTGAACGCCACTTTTTCATATTGCACGCTCACTGTTTGTGAAAATGTTAACAAGCACTACTTTCCTTCTTCTACGTCCGTTCAAGAAAGAGGAACTTGAGAACTCAAATGTTGAGCTTTCCTTAGCATTCTCCACATCATTTTGTTTTAACACGCTAGTCTAACGTTTAAGCTATGCTTGGACGCGATTTCAAGACATGGGGTTCCATCATCTGTAGATTATGTTTAGACGCAAGGCACCATGAAGCCTTGTCCCTTTTCCATCACTGCTTAAAGGGTTGTGAAGCTTTCAAACCCGATCACAGTGTCCTTGCTTCTATTCTAAAGTCTTGTTCTATCCTTTTGGCTCCCAAATTGGGCAGAGCTTTGCACAGTTATGTTGTCAAACAAGGCCATGGTTTTTGCCAGGTTACCAATAAAGGGTTGCTCAACATGTATGCCAAGTGTGGCATGCTTGATGAGTGCCTCAAGCTGTTTGATCAGATTAGTCATCAAGATCCTGTAACTTGGAATATTGTTTTGTCTGGGTTTTCATGGTCCAACAAATGTGATGCTGATGTGATGAGGGTGTTTAGGTTGATGCATTCGAGTGGGGAGGCTATGCCGAGTTCTGTTACCATTGCTATTGTCCTTCCTGTTTGTGCTCGTTTGGGGGACCTGGATGCTGGAAAGTGTGTGCATGGGTATGTTATCAAGTCTGGTTTTGAGCAAGACACCCTTGGTGGAAATGCACTTGTCTCAATGTATGCAAAGTGTGGGCTGGTGTCTCGCGATGCGTGTGCTGTCTTTGATAATATTGTTCACAAAGATGTTGTTTCGTGGAATGCAATGATCGCTGGCCTGGCTGAGAATGGGTTGGTGGAAGATGCATTTTTGTTGTTCAGTTCAATGGTGAAAGGACCTACGCGACCGAATTATGCAACTGTTGCAAATATTCTTCCTGTTTGTGGATCATTTGATAAGAGTGTTGCGTACCGTTGTGGAAGGCAGATCCATTCTTATGTTCTGCAGTGGCCTGAATTGTCAGCTGATGTTTCTGTCTGTAATGCTTTGATTAGTTTCTACTTGAGAGTTGGGGAGATGAGGGAAGCAGAATCTTTGTTTTGGTCAATGGATGCAAGGGATTTGGTCTCTTGGAATGCTGTTATCGCGGGATATACATCAAATGGTGAATGGTTAAAAGCATTGCATCTGTTTGGTAATTTAACATCTCTAGATATGTTATTGCCAGATTCTGTGACTATGATCAGCATACTTCCAGCTTGTGTACAGTTGAAAAACTTGCAGGTGGGGAAACAAATCCATGCATATATTTTCAGACATCCTTTCCTTTTTTTTGATACTGCTGTTGGAAATGCTTTAGTAAGTTTCTATGCAAAATGTGGTTGTTCAGAAGAAGCGTATCGTACATTTTCTATGATATTCAGGAAAGATTTGATTTCATGGAATTCTATTTTTGATGCCTTTGGAGAGAAGAGGCATCATTCAAGATTTTTCAGCTTGTTACATTTGATGCTTAAACTTGGAATTAGACCTGACTCAGTTACAATATTGACCATAATCCGTTTTTGTGTTTCACTTTCGAGAGTAGAAAAGGTTAAAGAAATACATAACTATTCAATTAGAACAGGATCTTTATTAAGTGATACTGCACCAACAGTTGGCAATGCAATACTCGATGCATATTCCAAATGTGGTAACATGGAGTATGCTAACAAAATGTTTCAGAATCTCTCAGAGAAAAGGAATCTAGTCACATGCAATTCACTGATATCTGGTTATGTAGGTTTAGGATCACATCATGATGCAAATATAATATTTAGTGGAATGTCAGAGACAGACCTTACTACATGGAATCTTATGGTTCGAGTATATGCCGAAAATGATTGTTCAGAACAAGCTCTTGGGTTGTTCCACGAGTTACAAGCTCAAGGGATGAAACCTGATGCAGTGACTATCATGAGCCTCCTTCCAGTATGCACACAAATGGCATCATTACACTTGCTGAGCCAGTGTCATGGGTATATTATTCGATCTTGTTTTAAGGATCTTCACCTTGAAGCAGCCCTCTTAGATGCATATGCCAAATGCGGCGTCATAGGCCGCGCATATAAGATATTTCAATCAAGTATGGATAAGGATCTGGTTATGTTTACTGCAATGATTGGTGGGTATGCGATGCATGGCATGAGTGAAGAAGCACTTTGGGTTTTTTCTCATATGCTCAAGTTGGGAATCCAGCCAGATCATATTATCTTTACTTCCGTATTATCTGCTTGCAGTCATGCTGGCCGCATCGATGAAGGACTGAAGGTATTTTATTCAATAGAGAAACTTCATGGTATGAAACCAACTATGGAACAGTATGCTTGTATGGTGGATCTCCTGGCTCGAGGCGGCCGCATTAGTGAAGCATACTCTCTTGTGACCAGTTTGCCAATTGAAGCCAATGCTAATCTTTGGGGTTCATTGCTTGGTGCCTGCAAAATCCACCATGAAGTAGAATTGGGGCGTGTTGTAGCCAACCAACTCTTCAAAATTGAAGCTAACGATATAGGAAACTACATTGTATTGTCAAATTTGTATGCAGCCGATGCTAGATGGGATGGGGTGATGGAAGTCAGAAGAACGATGAGGAACAGAGATTTGAAAAAACCAGCTGGATGCAGCTGGATCGAAGTTGAAAGAACAAATAACATTTTTGTGGCTGGAGACTGTTCCCACCCTCAAAGAAGCATTATTTACAGTACATTGCATACATTGGATCAACAAGTTAAAGAACCCGTGGAGTTTTTAGCGTGATCTTGTATATGTATCATGGTATTGTGAAGACACATCTTATAGATATATTTGTTGACCCAACCCAGCAAGAATTAATTTTCTTTCAATAGGATGAAAAATACTTGTATAAATCACCACTCCATAAATTGAGTAGACTAAACGAATTAGCAATAGATAAATTATTTCATGGAGCAAGGATTTATATGACTACAGAATATAAAGCGATAATGTGTTCATTGCTATTTAGTATGTATACTCAAATTATCACATGGCTGATATTTGCAGTTCAAAAACACTTTATGCCTCATTTAATTGTCTATGACCTGGTTGAGAGAAAGATAAAAGTAAGTGCGTGTTTGGATCCATGTTGGCTCGGCTAAAAGCATGGCTTGAATTGGTCGAATGCTGTTTAATGGACAAGAAGTATGAAGTGCATTAATAAAACTGATCAGTTTGGTATCTTTTTTTACAGTAGGTAATAGTTTGTACATGAATTAGACACTTGAACTTTCCTATATTGTCTTTGTCCCTCGCACAATCAAATTTAATAAAATAAAATATACAATGCTCTTTTTAGCAAAGTTATCAAGTCCTATTTTCCCTTTACAAAAGCTTTTCATTTTATCAAGTCCTATTACAGTTTGATCAAAACCTGATCAAAGAAGTTCGTATCATTGAATTGTAATAAGAAGGAATGAAGAAAAAACTCCCATGAACTTATAATAGACACCGTGAGACTTCTTATCTGATATCAAGACGACATGATCGAAATTATCTGATAAATAAAACCTTAAAATCAACTTTAAGAAAACCGTAATTTAAGAAACTTATATCTAAAATAGGAAAATTTTTATGCCAAAATTTAGTATGTTTAACAAAATTTTTTCATAAGTATTTATAGATATAGGAAAAATAAAATAAGTTTTTCTAAAAACTAAATTTAATTTATAAAATCTATTTTATATTGACTTCTCTAAAAAAAATTATTTATGTATAAATTAATTTTAACTTATAAAAAAATTATTATTATTATTTTTTTATTTTCTTCTACTAGAGGTATTTATAAAAACGTTTTTTTTTCAAACAAACTTTTATATGTTGTAAGAACATATGTTTGAAGTTATTTAAAAGAAATCTACTTATAGATCATTTACAGAATTATTCAATACCTTAGGGAATACTAGGAAGAGGAATTCTATATGTATAAAATACGAAATAGCCTTCAAAGATGCAGATTATTATGCAGTGACAGTAATATCTAGCGCTGAAGCATTGGTTTGGTTAAAATTTATCTCAAAAGACTTATTTATCCGTTTTAAGTTTATACTTTGTAATATTTTTAAAATATTGTACAAAGATGGATAATAATTAATAATAGATCATTCTATTTTAATTTTATGTTTACTTTTTATTAAAAGAACCCTTCTTTATAAAAAAGGATAAAAGAAAAAAATGATAATAAGAAACAAAATTCATTGGAATCAGAATTTCTTTTTGTTTATACACATCAATATTCTTGAATGTTTTGTTCGAGTAAAGAGAGAAGTAAATTATATACATATATATATATATATATATATTTATTTATTTATTTAAGTAAGTCACAATTTTATTAAATTTTTGTAATATATCTTCGTCCATGAAAAGATTTTTTCCCCATGTATCCCACTACCTCTTTTCTCTGTTCTCCCACTTCTCTCTTCTTCCAAACAACCACAAATTTTATTTACTCTTATACTTTTCTCTTCTCAAAATTTACTTAAACAAACATGGGTCAAAGATTGAATGATTTAAAACTCTATTGTTTATTTTTTTGTCGGTGAAAAGGCTCTACTTTTATTTTTTTTAATCGGTAAAAAATATTACAATAAAACTTTAATGTAAGACTATTATATGTTATCTCTATCTCGAATGAAGCTCTACTATGAATATGATAATAAGTCAACAATTAGCATAATCACGATCCTATTCAACATAATCAAACAAAATACATTGAAGTAGATAAACACTTCATCAAGAAATAGGAACATTTAATATCTATTATAACTTAATTAAAGCTTGGTTGAGCTCGATATATCTAAAAAAAATTGTAACATTTTAATTATTCTCCTACAACTAATTGTAATCAATTATTATTGTCTTTCCAACCATTTTCATTATAAACAAATCAATATGCCGAGTATAACAAACACTAAGCACATTAAAAAAACTTACCTTCTAATTTTTTTCACATCTAATAATAGAGCCTTCCTAATCTTGGGCCGCAGCTGCCAACTATCAAGAATTGGCCCACTAATTTTTGCCGGAGTGGAACATGTTCTTTTTTTTTTTTCCTTTTCTTTGAAATTCTTAACTTTTAAGCATTCTTTTAAAATTGATGACAAAACAGATATTAATAAAAACTCTATATTCTAAAAGTAAAGCCCAAAATAGAGTTGAACAAAAAAAAGACGCTACATTACGCCTCCGTTATAAAAATCCAATGGTAGCCATTCATTCACCAGAGACAGAGTACGCCCAAAAGGCACAGTGCCAACTCAAGAAATAGCTGACTAACCATGTAGTTTGGATATTCCCTTGCACCCCAACTTTGTTCAAAAGATTATCAATAGTGCCATGAATAATCAAATATTTATCCGCGGTTGATTCTTAAAAATTTATCAAATATTTACTGTAAAAACCCCTGCTGCTATTAAATTTTTAAACAAGTCACATACAACACCTTTGCAAGTTTTAACCAAAGATTCTATCTCCATGCATTACTAAATGTAAACAAGTACTGAAAAAAAGAAAATGGCATACTCAAGTATTAAAAGTCTCAATTTCTAGAATGCCGATGTGCTATCTCTTATCTGTTAGTATGAGTCTCTCAACACCCTACCATTGGACTTGTTCTACGACGGGGAGTACTTCTCCATGAGGTTGGCTAGTTCCTCGTCAAACTTCTGCTCCAACTGCATCTCTTCCTCCCAATGCCTACGCCTCATTGCAGCAATACTCGCATCATGAGCATAACACAGTTTATCCTTCTCAGCAACAAAGTTTTCCATTTCTTTATCTTGGACTTCAACAAATTTTAAATATTCATCCACCCTACATCCAAAGAAATCAAATAAGAGTTTTTTTTGCACATGTAGATAGTTCTTACACTTTAAAAACACTACCATTTTAGATGTGAATGACAAATACATACTTGAGTCTATATTCCTCAGAATTTACAGGACCAGTAGTACTTGACTGCTTAACCTTCTCACGTTCCTCCTGTTGCTTCCTCTCAAAATCTTCTTCACTTGCATCCCTTGACTCATGAATGATTTTCATCTGGTCCTTGAAGAATTTTTCTTGCATATACATCTTGCATGATTGACAAGATGATACATTAGTGAGAAAATGTAACAATTAAAGGGAAAATCAATTTTGTTTGTTGAAGAGAAAATAAATTAACACTGGTTAGTCAAAATAGTAAAACCAAGAAGGCAAGATTGACCTTGGATGAAAATATTCAATCAATTTATTAATGAATACAAATTGTTCTGGAAAATTGGGCTAATAGTAAGCATCAGACCTCCACAACAAAGCAAAAACAATCAACCTAGATCCAAATCTTTTGCAAGATTTTGTACCTTTCTTTCAAGGCACAATCTTTACAAGTTTTGTACCTTTCTTTTACGGCATTATAACCCATCTTGATAAATATAACCTAATGCAATCTTGCCCAGGACCAGTATTGCTCGTTCATTTGTTTACTTATATTGAAAAGGAAAAAGATACAAGAGTGACAACATAACATTTAGGTGGGCGACAAATGCAAATATGCAACTGTATCTCTTATTCATTGCTAGCTAATTTGACAGATGACACGCCAAACTGAAGTTCAAAGTATACATGAATCACATTTTTTATATGCAAAACATCTCATACGGGGAAGATAAAGGATGTGACAGTAACTTTAGCTTATCCACTCTTGTACTGCAAAAATATAAATTATAGCTAAAACTTTTCAACAATACAATCAAGCTGAAGCATATCCTAACCTCAACTCACTGGCTCCAGAAATAATATCCCATAAGTACATTCCACAAGCAAATATGCAAAGTTACCACTTTTCAATAAAATTAACAACCATAAAGTCATTCTGATGTTAGTATTACCTCTTCTTTCGTTTCTTCATGTTGCATTTTTGTTCTCCTCCTCACAATGCGATTTTCCTCCATTGTCTTTCGCAGCTTCTCAGACATCATACCAATGGATTCTTCAAGAGCTTTTGTATGTTTTGCTCCTTTGACAGCCTTGTTCTTAAAATAGATAAGTTGCTGGTTGTCTTCATTCATTTGCCGAATTTGGTGTACAACCATCTCCTGATATGATCTCAGGTCATATTTGAGCCGAGATTTACCTGCATATGATAAACATCAAAAAATCTGCATAATGCAATTATGGAGAAGAAATGTAACCAGGAAAGAGTAAATGGAACCTTGGGCATGCTTATTGAAAAAGTCTAGATCTTCTTTTGTAGCCATGTATCCATAGAGCTGGCGATTCCCCCCAGGGAGATATAAAATGGGGCGAATGAACCAAGAATCTCTATCAGTTCCTTGCTCTGCAAAATGCTTGTGAAGACGCTCTGCCTCTAGATAGCCACTAGCTGAGGCTTCAAATATCAAAACACTCATCCCACGATGACCCTGTGGGCCATAAGCGTGTCGTGCTTTCACAGCAGCATATGTGCTAAAATAATCAAGAAGTTCTTGGTTACCCATACCTATCCACTAAATACAAAGAACAAATCCAAAGTTTAGCACAAATACCAGTAAGCTTATACAAAAATTGTGAATGTTGTGCCCCATAAATACGAGTAGCCAAAATATTAAATGACATGACTAGTTATTCATCATTTGACACCAATAAAAATATAGAACTGTACCTTGTCATTGTCATCCTGCTCAAGCTTCGTATTCTGAATGATAACCATTGGAGGCCAAACTATTTCGTGATCTTTCTCTTCTTCTTTTAAGCCTTTCCATTTACCAAAAATTTCCCCAGCTGGAATTACTGAAGTACCCCTTCTGTGTAATTCCTCATCCAAAAGGATAGCAAGCTCCCTGTGAATCTTCACCCTCTTTGATCCCTTTGTTTTGGCGTGTGTCATCAAGGGCTGCAGTCCTCTGTACCAATCTATAGCTCCAGGACCACCTTGACAAGCTGGACAATGCCATTGTCGTTCTGGTTCGTTTATCTGTTCAACAGTCAAGTTATCCAAAATCCCAAAGAACTTTTTAAACCATTTGCTTTTCTTACGTGTCTCATGGCTCTTCTGACTAGCATCAGAATCATAGTCATCACTCATTAAATCATCATCACTATCTTCCAAAGCATCAGAATCCTCCTCCTCCCCATCAACATCATCTTCATCATTCTTTTCAAGGTCCTCCAGTGCAATTTCATCAGTTATATTGGACTGCATTGCACCAGGTCTAGATTGCCAGTTCCACCCATGCTCGAGGGGAGGCCGAATTAAAGGATTTGGATTCACACTGTAGCTTTCATATCCACTTGTTGCTACCTGAGGCCTTCCATTTCCTCTGCCAGCTGGTCTCCTAAAGTTAGCATTTTGTGTCTGCCAGGGATTTCCAGTGGATCTTCCAACTCCACCATGACTCCGGTTGCCTGGCTTTGGAGCCATATCTGCATTACTCCATGCCCTAGGATTGGAATTTTGCGATGGCCCTCCCCATGGTTTTCCAGCACTGCTTCCAGCTTTGTTCTTGGGTTTCCTTGCATATACCTCCCATTCACCATCATCTTGTCCAGAGTTTAACTTAGTGTCAGCAATACCCTGAGTCAACTGTTCAAGTTTTGGCTGATATTCTGATATGCTTTTCCCTTTGCACATATCATTGTTAGCTGAAGTTACAGGTCTTCCACCCCCTCTTTTTGAACTCATTTTGTATGTGCACTGTTCTGGATCATTATTTTAGCCAGTTAAGCATAATAGATGAAAAAGGTAAACTGCATAAAGAATCCTAAAACTGAAGGAACTTGCAAAGAAAATATCAGTTAATTCATCAACTACAAGACCTACTCAAACTTAAGAAACGGAAGTCTTACTCTAGCTAACAGTTGCAGACACAAGCAAATCATTGCACTATAAGAAATTCATTCACTCACATATTCCATTCTCAAATAAAGACCAGAACCAACACTTCATTCTGAACTCAGAACATGGAAAGAAGGAGCCACACCATAAATAGAGTATAACTGAAGGAGGTAATCTCAATGTAAAACTACAAAAAGACCACAGCAATACGTGTGAAAGGATGATGCATATACAAGAGAAATGAAGGGGACAGTGCACATGAAGGGAGGAATCTCAGTGTAATAATACCAAAAGACCAACGCAATGTGTGTGAAAAGATAATGCTTGTACATGAATCAAATGCAGGGGCAATGCACATGGAGGCAGGAATCCCAATGTAATAAAACTACAAAAAGACCAACAAAATGTGCAAGAAAGGAGACCAATGCAATGCACATTTTAATATACATACACACACATACATATATATATGTATGTGTGTGTGTGTGTGCACTCAAATAAAAAATTAGCCATAAGCAAAGACATTCATAATAATTGAAAAATCATAATTTTAAGCCAAATGCAGAAGTTAATAACAGCCAAGAAATATAAAAGAAAAAAGGTTCCCTATCTGAACATAGCAGTGAAAGTAAGAGAAAACAAAACAAAAACACACATTTATAACAGACCAAGATATCTCTTTGATGTCAACAGTAAAGACCCCAAAGGATATGATCAGAGAAATATAAAGCCAAAGAAAAAAGAAGTGGAAGGGGGCAACATAAGTTTACCTATGTGAACACAATAGTGAAAGAGAAAACAAAACATAAACATACATATATAACAGAAAAATGATCCCTCTTTGATTTCAACAGTACAGACCACAAAGGAAGTGATCAGAGTAAAATAAAAGCCACAGTGAAAAAAAGGGCAACATGGAGTTACCTATCTGAACACAACAGTGAAAGAAAGATGAAACAAAACATAAACACATTTACATAACAGAACATAGATCCCTCTTTGATGTCAGCAGTAAAGACCTCAAAGTATGTGTGATCAAAGTAGAGATCACAGAACAGTGTGCCAAAGTTAAACAGATTGTGGGTTGGCTGGAAACTAACTGGAGTGCAACAGGTTCGTCAGAAACGCAGCTGAGAGCTCTGGGTCAGATGGTTTCCATTGAATAGAGAACGGACAGAAGACACCAATGAGAGTAGTGAAAATGTTTAGTCTTCAAAAGAACCGAGTAGGGGTTTGTAATCTGATGGAATAAAAAGGGGGGAAATCGCAAGATTGTCCACCTAGCGCCACAATACTTTAACACTGAACTGGGCGGAAAAAAAAAAGGTTTCGCATTTTGATGAAATAATTAGACAAAATCCCAAGATTGTCTACCTTATGGTACCAAACAACATTGTTAGAGGGGAAAAAATACAAGATTGTCCACCAAGCACCACAATACTGCAACACTGAACTGGGCGAGAAAAATAGGTTTTGTATTCTAATGAAATAATAAGGGGACAAAATCCCAATATTGTCCACCTTATGGCACCAAACGTCATCGGAGGGGCCACACAAACAAGATTTTTACTTGGAAAGATTAAACAGAGGGGAAAGGCTGCAATTCTATGTGAAAGCAGCCACAATTTGTGCCGCAATAACTGCAACACTCAAATGCTCCACTACAGGCCACACAGAAACAGCACCAATTGACATTGTTCGATCGGCCAAACAAACAGGGTTTTATTACATGGAAAGAATGTCAGCTAGGATGACCATGACTCTATGCAAAACAAAAGTAACCACAATTTGCATCGCAATGACAGTGACATGAAACTGCTCCACTACAGGCTACATAGAAGCAGGCACCAAACAACAATGTTTGAGAGGCCAAACAAATGAGGTTTAGCAAGTGGAAAGAATAACAGCTAGGATGAAAACAATTCTACACAAAAGTGGCCACAATTTGCACCACAATAACCGTGACAATGTTCTGCTTCACTTCAGGCAACAAAAAAACAGCACCAAACGACAACATATGAAGGGCCAAACAAACAAGGTTTTATACATGGAAAAAAATAACAGCAAGGATGGGCATGATTCTATACAAAAATGGCCCATGAACCACACCACAATAACCGTGACACTAACTGCTCCACCACAGACCATGCAGAAGTGGTAGCATGTGCGCTGGAAAGCATTGTCACTATACTGGTGCTATGGGTGCAATATTGACTATTATGAATCACGTGCAGGGGCAATAGACATGAAGGAAGGAATCTCATTGTACTGCTACAAAAAGAGGTATCGCAATGTAATAATGCTAAAGACCACCACAATGGGCATGAAATGCTTTTACATAAATCAAATGAAGGGGCAGTGCAAATGAAGGCAAGAATCTCAATGTAATACCACATAACATAAAACACCAACACAGTGTACATTTTAGGATAATGCTTTAATATGAATCACAAGCAGGGGAAAGCATTTACTATACAAAACACGCAACAGCCAAAGCTCCAGATAGGTGAAGCTTGCCATCATGTAACATTTCACATCATAACAAAATAAGGCAGGGAAAAAGTAATTCCACAAAACCATAACAAGGTGTAGCCAAGCATGCTTCTTTACCGCAGAAATGCCAACACTTGCAAATGCACTCAGGGAAGATTCACCGCAGAAAATTAAGGTAGTTTGAAACCCCCCAACCCACATAAAAAATTCTAAAACCTAGCTGTATCCTCCTGGAAACCCCAAGTGTTTCTTTTTCTTGGCTTTCTTTTACTCTGCATCATCACATCCAACCAAAACAGAAATGCGGTTAATTTAACCTAAGAAGATGCCAAAATCCTTCCTAAGAAACAAAGCAAAGCAAAGCATGTACGTGGCAAGTGCGATGATGATGATGAACCCACTTATTCTTTATTCCCTTTTTTTCCTTTTAGTTTGAATAAATTTACCATCTTTACAAAAACAGACTCGTCCAAGAGGCAAGAAGCAATGCAGGTATGAAATGGTAACACGTGAGAAAACGACGGCGCCGGAAATAACGAGAGAAAGAAAAGCGGAAATGGGGAAAAGAGAAAGGAAGGAAAAGTGATCATACGAGGATCGGGCGAAGAAAAGGCGGGAGAGTGGTGGCGGTTGAAAGGCACGCGCCAGCACGGAGAGTAGAGAGAGTGTGTAAGTGCAGGAAGGAGAAGAAGACCAAGGTCTGGAGTCTGGACTTATAGGTACACTTTGGTGTGGACTTGAAAATTTAATAGAATGTGATTTATTGGGTACAGTATAAAATAAAAATAGGCATAGGCATAGGATTATAGGATTAAGAAAATAAATAAATATCGCACGTACGGATTAACTTAAGGACGAAGGAGCCATCCAACGGCAACTCAGGAAACAAGAATTGTTGCCTCTGAATCTGATTGGTTGGGTTTATTCTTCTCACTTCTCACTTCTCACTTCTCACTTCTCAGGCGTTTCAAGTCTATTGAACAGAAACATATGTATGGGAATCAACGTCCATCTTTGCTTACCAATCTAGAGCTTATCATAATACTATTTTTTTTATTTTTAAATTTTTATATGTATTATCACTTTATTAATTGATTATACTTTTTTAATTCATTGAAGAATTGATAATGTGATACATTAATCAATAATGTGTTATTATATGTATATTATATCGGTCTTTTATATCAATGATTAATATATTATGTTAATAATTTATTAATAACGTCATTCAGTCAAATATTAAGATGATAAAATATATAAAAATTTAAAAATTTAGTTTAGAATGTATGATTTTAAAAGTTAGATGACAAAATTCACCAAAAATGAGTGACAAAAAGTGTAATTACGTATATTTTATAAATTCATTGAGTAACTTATAAATTGATTTATGGTTTGAATGCCTTTTTTTAGTTTTTATAATTTCATTAACTTTATATTTTTGTTTTTAGTTTTTATGCATATTATTTTTGTTTCCTTTTAGTTTATGTTGTCTATTGTTTCATGAATTAAAAAAAAAAGGAGAAAATTACACTATTTTTATTCGAGAAATACGAATATTATATTTTTTTTTTCTCTTATATTAAAAATCACATTTCTCTCTCTCTCTCTCAAAAGATTCCAACTTATGAAACCTTATCCATTTTTTTAATTTTCTGATACTTTTCATTACAAAACAAAAAAATTATTACCAACACACTTTTTTATATTATTCACTCAAAAATATAAATACTGCACCACCCTTATGGTATTAAAATAAATACTTTCTTCTCTTAAAACAAATTCAAACATGTTATACTTTAAGAATTTATTTTTTAATTTATATATTTAATTTTCATTTTAAAAATTATAAATTTTAATAAAATTAATTATATATATTCTTAAAAAATATTTTTAAAATTATATATCAAAATAAAAATAATATATATAACTATAACAAAATCAAATGCTAGTATTAAATATTATTATAATGTAATATTTTTTTATAAAAAATTAATAAAATAGAATTTTTGTTATATAGTATTAATTATATATTAAAAATTATTTAATTGATGTTATTAATACAATTTTAATAATATATAAATAAATTAGTGTTTTATGATAAATATTATTTATTATATTTAATTAATGCATGTTAAAATATGTATATTAAATATATATTTTTTAAAATAAATATGTATATTAAAAATCTGTTCTTAAATAAAATATAATTATTATAGTTTAATACTTATAGATATACACGTTAATTTATATTATATATATATATATATATATATATATATATATATATATATTGATATTGACGTATATATAAGAGTGTATATATATATATATATATATATATAATTTTTTAATAATTTCTATTTTATTTATTATTTTAATAGAATAATTTGAATTTAATTATATATTTTATAATTTTTTTTATTTAAGTGAATGAGTGACAATGAATTATAAATATTTTAAAATATATTTTAATTTTTTTTTTGGAAGAATAATTGAATTAAAAATATACATCTTTATGAATCTTATAATGATTATGCTTTAACGATGTTAAGTTAATATAATGAAAAAATAATAGTATAATATTTGTATCTTTGATATTTTTAACATATAAAGAGTGAATAGCATAATATTTATATTTTTTTAAGAGAGAAAGATATAATTTATATTTACAATGTTAAATTAAATAAACTAAATCATATACTCTAACGAAGACCAATGCAATACTATTCTGTCTCAAAAAAAAAGTAACGTAATTACTCTTAAGAAAAGAAAGTTTATAAAACTACATAAACTAATAAACTAATAAAAAGAATATATATGATACGACATAATATATCACATTAATAATCAATTAACAACGTTATATAATTAACTAATAAGTAACAAAATGTATGTATTTTATAAAATTAGATATCAAAATATACAATTTTAAAAGTTAAATAACTTTACGAAATTGTGAAACACAGATGATAAAAAAATTGTAATTATTCTTTTTAGGTGGTCATAATAGGAGAGGATCGAAGAAAATCATCAGATGTTCAATATTTTATTATGATATAAAACTTTAATAACTGGCATTTTAAAAAAATATATTGAAATAAAAGTTTTGGTATTGATTTGAAAGTAATATTAAAAGTTGACACGATAGTAATGTTCTTACGGGTAGGCTCTTCAAAATCTGAATGATACAAAAATGCACCAAATAAAATGGAAGAAACCTACTAAGTCCAAGAAGGATGGTAGGCTTGATTTCATAATGGTCGAATAGTGATGGTGACTTCGTGCCCACAATTGCCACACCCACCCTCTTAAAGCCTTTTGAAAGTAATGGATCAGCATGGAGACTTTTTTTTTTAAAATAAAAATAAATAATTATAATTATCATACATATAAAGAATAAAAACGTAAATATTAAAAATAATCATTATTAAATTTAATATATAAAATTAAGAGGGTATTTTATAGTATTTTAAACATATACTAATAATTTAATTAAAATAAAAGATGTATCTACTCACCTTCATTATAATATTAGTTTGTTACCATTTTCTAAGGAGATGTTCAATGAAAAAAAAATTATGGTTAAATCTTGACCAAAATGTTTAAGACAGTGTTGGTTGAAGTTTATAGATGGAAGACTAATTTCATCAATTTAAAAGTTCATAAAAAACTAAAGTTAATTGCAAATATTCCACCAATTTTTTTTTCCTTGATTCAATATATTAGTCAATAAGCATTCAATCAATGAGATTGAATTTAAGTGAAAAGATTACTCTCCTACAATATAGCAAATTAAGGTTTAAATCACTATTGAGAGAGATGTTTATTATTGAACATAAAAAATTCATACATATGTCTTCAAATTAGTATCTCTTATGGTTTTACTCTTGGTTTATCTATCAAAATGTCTTGTATTAATGAAAATTATATGTGTTTTTATAAATTTTTGTTTCTCCTCATGTAAGTCCAATACCTACAACACTAAGTCGACACAGTTGAATATAATCATCTTTTAATGAGGTCACACAAGAGAAAAAAAAATTAAAACAAATTTATAAATTTCAAGTATACTTATCATCTAACGAAGATTCTTTAATAAGGAATTATAGAAACATAAAGTAAGAAAATGATTATCCAAACTAAAAAACGAAAGTAAATTACGAATTGATCGTCCTTAAAATTTCAATTGTAACATATATTAGATCAATGATTTCACTCCATAATACTTTACACAATGACATTTTACACAACTCTTCGTTAGTCAAAATCTTTCACCAGTCAGAACTCTCATTGAGTAGTTCTTTTCTGAAATGTGCATTTATTTTTAAGATTAACAACTGATCTCATAAATCAACAAGACTTTTTGGTATATTTTATCCTTATTTGCACACTTTTTAAGAAATTTTTTAAATAATCACATATCTTTAAATTACTGTAAGTCAAACATGTTTAATTGTAGAATTCTTATATAATGAATTATTAAAAAATAAATACATATTTTTGATATAATCAATAAAAATTAATTTCTTTAAATCCATATAAATACTTGAATTTCAGCCATATATATAGAAATTTCATAATCCTTCTCAAAGTGTCCGACCTACAATGTAGGGACCAAAACCAATGTCTCATTTTTTTTTCCAAGTTGTTTACCAAAACTCCGAAACCTTCCCAACTGTTGCACTGTGCCAACGCGAATGTTTGTCTTTTTCTCTCCATATATTGATGACACATAATATAGAATAACATTTAAGTCTCCTTATAATATTTTTTTTTCTGCCAGTTTATTAAATATGTTTTATCTTTTCAATATTTTAAATATATATTTGTTTATTATTTAATAATTTGTTTATAAAAATGTACGAGATTTTTAAAAGAATAGCCTCATGCGCAATAAGAGGAAAGCCATTCGATTTATTAGGGCTAATGTGGAGGATGATTGATTCATTTGAGTCTTGTAAAATTAAAAGAAAAAAGGTAGATAAATAATTGAGAAATAAAGTGGATGAAAATAAAAATAAAAAAAGACATAAATAATTGAATGAAAATAGAGTGAAATTATGAGTGTTTGACTCAAGAGAAATAAGAAAAAAATAAAGAAGAATTAGGGAAGATTGAGAAGATAAAAATAAATAAAAAAATTACTTTTTAATCAATTTTTCTTATCAAAATTGATTGTGCGCGACTTATATACGTTTCAATAATTTATTATCTATTATGATTCTTTTTAATTGGTTTTATGCTTTGTGGTGGTTTTTAAATTGAAAATATCTATTAAAAAAAATCAATTGTAACAATTTTTAAATAGCCAACATATATCAAGAGAAATCAATTGTGTCCGTTTCTAAAGTATCAGAAACAAAAAAGAAAATGGAATATTTTGTGATTTGAATTGAAAAAAAAGGACACAAAATTCGTATGCGTCACAAATAACTACTTCTTGCTTATTTCCTGTGTCAATACCTATTTATTTTTATCTATTCTTATTTCTTTACAACCAGGGACACGACCAGAAATAAAATGTGAGGGGGGCAAAAAATTATTGCATGATTTCAACAATAACTAACTTCTAAAATTAATAATTATTTAAAGTAGTAGAAATCAAATATTTAATACTAAAAATTAGGGATTAAACATACAAATTTGTATCTAAATTTAAAAAACAAATCATATTAATCCCAGAAACTAAGAAATTATAAAATACGTTTCTAAAAGTACGAATTGATAATTATATTAGTCCAAAAACTCCAAGAATGTGATTTAGCGGTAGGGGTTGATCCACACTTAAGCAAGGTCAGTGGTTCAAATCTTGCCTTGTGTATGCAGCCACATTAAATCTTGGGATCAGCTATTCCATACTTTGAGGTGCCTCTAACGTAGCGAGGAGATTAGTCACTGCTATCACTATCGGTCCTGAATACTCCAGGGACGAACAAAAAAATAATAATAATCATATTAGTCCAAAATTTAAAAAATATATAACTAAAATGATATTATTGATATATATTTAATGATAAAAAAGAATAAATAACTAAATCTAAGAACTTATTTGATATTAAAGAGATTTTTTTTAACAAATCTTAGTTTTAATGACTAATATAATACTAGGCTACAAAACACATGCAGTGACTTTCTGTGCACAAATTAACTTGAGTTTAATATTGATTTCTTATTCATTTCCTCCATGAGTTCCTCTCTTATTCATTTCTCACCTGTTTAGTTACAATCAAACACACACTTCAAACAATATATCTATAAGAAATAACTAATAATATTATTATCTCCTTATTAATTAAATAGCTCATTTTGAGTCAACTTTGATAATATTTTATTAAAAAAAAAACTTTCATCTTGTTTTGGTTAAGTTCAACCTTAATCAGGCCCCTGCATCATATCATTAACTTTTTCAAAGTTAAAAATCGCATTGATCACTAGAGTCAAGCTAGTCTTCCCACACCCTAATGTACCTTCTAGTTACATCATTGGAGATGGACATTTTGACTGCTTTCATAACAAATCTTCTTATATTATTATTCATCATTATATTTGACATTGAAATTCATTGAACAATTCTTCATAACAAGGAAAAGTTTAGACAACAAAACTAATTTTTTGACACACGGGAAGGCACTGAAGTTTTGTTTTGATCAGATGGTAGCACTCACATTTGTGCCATCTGGTTGACGTTAACAGGGTAACAATCAGAAGGTGATCCAGTAAAAACCTTGTGAGCAATAATTTTGTTAGCTGCTTGAGTGGAATGGAAGGCATCCCAAAACACGTATTTGTCTCTATCATTGCATGGAACAAACTCAGGTAAACATGTTATCTGTGCTTTGTTTTTCCCAATACCACAACACCCACTATCAGTTACCGTGAACCCTGTGTAAAGAATTATCACATAACATTTGAATATCATCCTCATACTCAATTAATCAAAAATCATTATAAATGACAAAACTTGAAACCGAAATAACCGATTAAGTTAGAACAACTTCTTATTAGTGAATCCACATATTAAGTAATATAAAAATTCTTTAGACTAGCAGTGCTTATATGATTAATATGAAAATTAATTGAACATTGCTTACCATATGTTTTTGCATTGCTAATCAGTTCCCTGAAAATTCCGGAAGTGTTACCATACACAAAAATTGAACCATGGTACTCAGCATTCAGTTGATCCACCAGAGATCTCAACAAAACATTGAACATGTCTGCTATGTCGTTGACATAAGTTCTACACTCTCCTGGAGGGGCAAATTCTTTGGATAATTGGTAAGGTATGCAACCAAGTGGGGCAAGTCCTGCTAGAAAGAATTTTCTGAGTCCCAAACCATGCAGAATCTGCAAAGTTAGCAGCATATTCATTATTTTTACACATCCCCTACATATGTATTAGCAGTACTATTTTGTTAGTATCTGTAACAATATACATGTTTAATAGTAAATTTAGTTACCAAAATTTGGCTTTTGTAACGCTGAATGAGAAGTTCGGCATAATTTTGTGGCTTATAGAGGGAGCTTGATGTATATTGCTCAGTCACGAGATAGTTGTTTATGTAATCATTACTGCCATGGATCACTACTGTCAGTGAATTTTCCAAGTGTTTACTCAATTTCCTGGGTTCCATTTGGATCTTCAGCTGGCTTACGGTTGTTTTAAAGTCTTGCACCTGCTGACTAAAGCTAATGCATTCTCCCTGTTTCATTTGATCCTTAGTTAATAAAGACAAAGGCTTTGTTTGCACAAACTTTTTGATAGAACTTCCGAGAGAAGGAAATAAAAAAGTATAATACATTTAACTTTTGAGAAAATAGATAATACATTGACAATTTAAACACTATATTCACCATTAACACCTCTTAACTTTTTTATATTCTAAAATTAAATTATCTACCTTAAGATTTAAAAAAGTTATAAAAAAAAAAAAACTTTTATAAAAGTTGAGTGGATAAGATAGCTTATGCGATAAGCTCAATTTATTTTAAATTCATATTTCTTTTATGAGTATAATTGTTCGATACTTGGCATTTAGAATACAGGTTACCAAATTTCGCCCCGTCTCTTCCATTATACCAGCAGCTGCTGAACCATAGTTGACACCCCAGGAAATGTTTTTGTCTTGTCTAATGGTATCAATAAAAGTTGGTAGCAAAGGAAGACCTACAATTCCCCCTGTAATATCAGTGCAAAATTAACAACTTGAGTTGTGTCTTTATGATTTTGGTGACATGACAAAAAAAAGGCAGAAGCAAGTTACCTAGGATATCTGTGACAGTTTTGCCGTTAGAGAATCTTCCAGTTGGACCCTCTGAAAAATCAATGCCATAAGGATTGAAATTTGCTTTTGCTAAGGTGATGAGGTAGTTGTTATTCCCATTATCCACCAATGAATCTCCGAACACAAACATTGCAGAAAATGGTGGCTCCCCCAGAACACCCTTTGTGGAGAAACGTATCAAAAGCAGGGTCCAAAGTGAAAAATAAATCACTAGGGAGCGGGTCATTTTGCCGAGTCTTGTCTTGGTGCTTTGGAAATTAAGCTGAAGGAAGCTTTATTTTAAGCATGTAAGGAGGTAAAGGTCTATATGCATGTGTGCTTCACATGACATGTTGAGTTCTCTCCCATTTTGATCTCTTTTTAGTTTTTGCCTTGAATGCCTCCTGAATGTATGCCATCTTTAGTATTGTCACGCCATCTTACATCCCATCTTGCTCATTTTTTTTTTGGTTTAATTAGACACTTTTGGATAGTTTTATTTTAAACTCCTTTTTATCATAAGAAATTAATAGATGGTCATAAATAGAGATAAGAAAATGTTAGATCTTAAATAAGAAATTAAAGATTGATTTGATCTGATCTAATCTATTTAATAAAAATATTAAGTTTAGACTTAAAAAAATATATATTTATATAAAAAGACAATCTTATTCAAGTCAGTTAAAATCATTATGGATGACAAAATTTCTTTCAAATATTTAAAATAACTGTGTATCCAAAACTTGAATTTGAAATAATTGATTACGTTAGAACAACTTTGTATTAGTTGATCCACATATTAAGTAAGTAGTATATAAATTCTTTAGATTATGTACTTATATGATTAATATTAAGTTTAGACTTGGAATGAGAATAAGTCAAATTTTAAATACGGACCTATGACCTATCTTTTTTAAAGTTTAACTTGACCTGACCTGTTTAATAAAAATATCAAATTTAGACTTTTTAAACTAATCTATTTATATAAAAAGACTATACTAGGTGCTTATATGATTAATATTAAGTTTAGATTAGGAATGAGAATAAGTCAAGTTTTAAATATGGATCTATGATCTATCTTTTTTAAAGTTTGACTTGACTTGACCTGTTTAATAAAAATGTCAAGTTTTAAAAAAAAATATTTATATAAAAAGATTAGACTTAAGTTTATAAAAAAAGTTTGTTAGACTTTATATGTCATCATATTTATTTATATAATATAATAAAAAATTAATATATATATATATATATATATATATTATTAAAAATATAAATAAACAAATAAATTTATAAAATAAAAATAAATTATCAATATTTAATTTTTTTTTATACAATTATCTTTTTTTATTATAAGTTTATAAGCTTATGATCTAACATCAAATGTATGTTAACATACAAATAAGTTTGAATTGTCCCTCTAATATAAAATAATTCACTTTTACTCTTATATTTCTTTTAAAATTTAAATTTTAATAATATTGAGTAAATTATATTTTAAAAATAAATTTATTTATATAATATAATAAAAAAGTAATATACATATATTATTAAAAATATAAAAAAAACAAATAAATTTATAAAACAAGACCAAATTATCTATGTTTAAAATATTTTTTATACAATTATTTTTTTTCTATTATATATTTATAAACTTACGACTTTTGCATGAGTGTATATCAACATACATGTCTACAAATAAATTGTCTCTTTAACAGAAAATGATTCACTTTTTTCTACTATATTTCTTTTAAAATATGAATTTTAATAATATTGAGTAAAATTAAAAATTAAATTTATTGGTCTAATTAATATTATGAATATAAATAGAGTTTAAAATAGATTAATAAGTCATGTCAAAGCTATAAAAAAAACTTATGATAGAAAATAAGTCAAACTTAAGTTTTAATTTTGTAAAATAGGTCCAACCTATATATTAAAAGTTTAACCTAACCTATTTTCATCTCTAGTCCTAAATCTCATGGTCCTTAACTAGCATTTATATGACATAATCAAATGTTATTAGTTTCTTCTCATTAATTAAAAAACTTAAATGCATGTTGTATAGTGATTGACTAGAACCATAGACTAGTGGTGATCCTTAAGTATCTAACAATTTTTTCCTTATCACTCTTAAAAAGTAAGAGAAAAAAGTTATGTAATTTGATTGCAAACTAGTTTTATACTAACATCTAATCATAATTACCGTGTAGTTTAAGTTAGTTGACTTTTATAGTAACATCTCTTATCAATGATTTTTTTATTAGTTAATTATGTAAAAAAAATTATATTTATTGTATATGATCATGAAACTCGAAAAGATAAATCTTAAAAAAGTTGAATATACAATATTTTAAGACACTTGTTCAGAAATTAATAAATATTCTTTTATTATTAAAAGCATAATAAAATTAATAATATATTTTTATAATAAATTTCTACTTTTAATTTCTTAAAAATAGAATTGTCAAACTCAAGTTAACTTGTATATAAATTCTTACGAATTAATGATTTTAGACAGGAAAAATAAGCTAAGTTAATGTTGAGTTCTTTTATTTATATCAAGTAATATGTGGTCTATTTGTTTAGGTTATTTGGTCATTATTTTTGGGTTATGGATATATTTTTTTAAGGGGAGTATAATATATTTTTATTGTATATCAAGTATATTTAGGGGTATTGGCACACACATCTCTATTATGATAAGATATTGTCCACTTTGGACCAAAATATTTATAATTTTATTTTTGGTTATCACCCAAAAAAGCTTCTTTCCAATGGAGTATGTGTACACTTTTATAAACATTTGTTTCTCTTTTTATTCTAATGATGTGGGGTTTGGTTAGTATCCCAACATAGGTAATCAAACACAACCTTATAGTTACTCCCATTGCTTAGTTTTGACCAACTTTGTAGGCATCCTCTTGTTAATAAAATAGATGGAGCAAATGATACTTACACATGTGGTGGAATGTAACTTATAAAGTGCCATAAGGTCATTAGTAAGAGAATAATCTTTTGAAAGAAACAAACTTATATTATTTCTATAAAGAGATGTTCAACAATACATGATGACACATGATTGGTAGAGTAAAGATAAGGTAAGTTTTTAGAAGCCCTAGCTAAATTGTGAGCTATTAAATTGGTTTGTCTTCTTACATAGCCAACATGGCAAAGAGGAAAGATAATTCCTTTTGTACCCTTTTCAAATAAAGGGTTTTGGTTCCCTTTAAAAAGTACCAATGGCATTTGGGCACATGTTTTAGTTGTCCATGTCATGGTTGCCTTTGAATTTTTGGTCGAGTCTTATTAACCCTAATGGGGTGATGGGTATCTAATTAATTTTGAAATTTATGATCTACAATCTATTGCCACACCCCCTTTGCAACCATTGTTTTCGCTTTTGTAGCCACCTTGAAATTACACTATTTGATGGACCAAAAGTTTTTTCTCAAAGAAAAGCATGAAAAACTAGTCGAAAAAAACTTGCATGTAATCTTCATTGTATTTTATTGTTGTATTTTTTTGAATTTTTTTTTATTTAGGGATAATTATAGTTCCTCTAAAAATAGAGGTGTCTTGGAACAATCACTTTTTAAACCGATAAAAATACAAGTAATTGTCTAGTCATATGAGTTTTACTATGTAAGGATATAAAGAATTGGTATCTTTGGCTCGTGCTCCATTGTCAAATATGAATTGCATGTCATTTCAGTGGGTCTTCACGTATGTGTATCTAGGTCATAGTTTTAAAAACCTGATCGGTCATCGAACCGGTTAAGGTACTGGGTCAGTGGGTCAATGGTTAAACCGGTGGGTCACTAGTTGAACCGCATGACTCGATTTTTATATTCATATTAAATATATTTTATACTTATAAATTTTAATAAATTCATATCTTATTTTAAATTTCAATTTTTCTATCTTATTTAAAATTATTTTTATTTTTATTTTGTAAAAAAATACATAAAAAAATTACATGTTAAACGGTATATTAATACAAATTAAAAATATAAATAATATGTACATATATAATATGCTTGCAATTATTATCAGAAAATAATATATGTAATATTTACATAGATATTGCATTATTAAATATATAATTTAAAATTAATAATATACTATAAAAGTTATTTAAGTTGTATATATTGCAAACAAATATATTAGAACAAGTAGTCATTGTTATATTTAATAAGACTCCTTGCTTTTTCATTAAGAGATTCAATTTTCATTATCATTTTTGTGATTTATGGTCCCTTAAAAAAATTTAAAAAAAAAAAGTGGTTGAACCGATTTGACCCACCGGTTCACCGGTTGAACCGGAAAATTGATCGGTTCAATCCAGTTTGAAACGGGTCGACTGCATAACCGATCCAACTGTTGGAATATGTGTCTAACATTTGGTAGATTGCTAATTTGCTTTTATTAGTATCCTATCTTGATACCAAGTTTATTAAGACACTCAATTGTAGATACTATAATAAATTATACGAAAACTCTAACATGATAGAAATTTAAATGTCATTTGTCTAAAAATTAATAGTACCAAAATCCCGCAACTTTATAAGTGTAACGTAGTTAGTAGCTCAGAACGGGCCGTTTCCAAATTGGAACGGGTCGTTCTAAACTACTAAAACAAGGGTGATTTAGTAGTCCAGAACGGGTCGTTCCCAAACTGGGACGGGCCGTTCCGAACCACTAAATAGGCCTATAAATCCTTGTTGGGAACGGGTTGTTTCAAACAGGGTCGTTATGAGTAAAAGGCAACCCCAGAACGGGCCGTTCTGGTTTGAAAACGGGCCGTTCTGCATGTGAATTTTGCACATGACATTTGAGTCCAGAACGAGCCGTTTCGGATTCAAAACAGGCCGTTCTGGCCACTCCAGATTTCTATAAATAGGTGTCATGCATGTGGTTGAGGAGAAGAAAGGAAGGAAACTTAGAGAGAGGTTTTAGAGAGAATTTTTAGAGAGAATGACTCTGGGTCTGTGAGCTCCTTTCTTTCCCAAATTTCTGTATGATTCTTCTTCTCCTCTAGATCACTAATGTCTTTCGTCTTTTCTTGAAATTCAGACTAGGAAGCTTGCTTTGGGTGGATTGAAGTTTCCAGATTGAGCTTCTAAAGGGAATTTTACTTATTCTTAGTTCTTGGCTATTCTGAGCCAATTTTCAGGTGAGGGAAGCTAGAATGTTTGTCGTTTATTTGCATGTGAGTTTATTGACTCAATTGATGCATGAAAGTTGAGGATCCATGGCTGGATCGGAGAATTCGCTCATTTTTTTGAGATTTTGGAAAAAATGGGGTTTTTAGTGATTTTGATGCATCGGATGGGTGCATGTTGATTTTGAGTTTGTTTTTGTGTTGTGTGGAGCCTGTGCATTGTGTTTTTGTGTTTGCATGTGACTAGATTTGCTGGTTTGGACGAGTTTTTGAACTCTCTGACTAGGATTAGGCTGGGCGCAAGTTGAGTGCGCCGAGCATGGAAGAGCTTAGGGCTCTCGGGTTGGATGTTAGGCCGGGCATGATTTGGTTGTGTCAGGCGTGAGTGAGTTTGATGTTTTTGGATTGAAATTGATGCTTATACATGTTTAAAGTTGAAGTTTTAGATCATGTATGTATGATATATGATGTATGGTGAGGTTTGATTCATATGTATGCTTGGTGATGATATATATGAATGTTTAAATATGATATGACATGAGTATATGTTCATATGAGTATGATTATTGATCATGATGGTGGGTAGACCATGTATGATGTATGATGTATGATGTATTATTGCATGTGATGGCATGAGTATGGTTATTGATAATGATGGTGGGTAGACCATGTATGATGTATGATGCATTATTGCATGTGATATCTTATGGCATGTGTATAATTGTTGATCATGATGGTGGGCAGACAATGTATGATGTGTGATGTATAATTGCATGTGATGCCTTATGGCATGAGTCTAGCCTAGGACTTGAGGAGAGGGAAAATATTTTCGAACTGGAAGAACTCACATAAAGTCTCTTGAGAGTAGTGCTTAGATAGACCACTGATATATGAGAGTGGTGCTCAGGTAGGCCACTAGGTTGGGTGAGTCTTCTCTAAGTCTTTAGCTAGTGTTGGAGCGGAATATGAGGTCGAGGGTTATTCCCTTAACCAAGTACTTGGGAAGGTGCATGGTTCCTTGCGGATAGTCGGTGGGCAAATTCCACAATTGAATTGGTAATGCATGCCAAGGTCGTGGTAAGCCTATACCCAGTTGTGCTATACCTGACGGTGGATCCGGACTTCCAATTGTGTAAGTGATATCATCCGAGTAAACTCGAGTGAGGATTTTTATCCTGTTTAGCTGTGACTGAGCGGGTGCATTGGGCGTGAAAACGGTTGGGGTGGTTTCGGTAGGATTGGGATGTCACTTACACTGCTCTACTGTTAGGGAGATCTCCTAGGTGTATGCGTGACGATGCATTAGATGATTGATATGCATTGATATCCGTCATGAGTTGCATGTATTGGATGGTTGTTATGATGATGAAGTGTATGATGTTTGACTTCATGTTTGATGAATGGATGATTGATTGAGATGGAAGTTCCTTTGGGACTTGATTTGGATGCATGTGTAGTATAGATTTTATTCTGTACTTGTATGATTGATTTTTAAACTCTAGCTTATCCTTCTGTTTCTATGTGGTGGGACTGCGATGATCATACTTGGTATGGGAGCAGGTCAGAGATAACTTGGAGTTGAGGTGACCGCTGCGAGACGGGGAGTTTGATCCTCGTGTTAGAGTTACCATTTTGGATAACGGTTTTGTTTGTGCTTGATCGGCACTAGGAAATATTATTTTTGAGATGATTGTACATATATGGTGTTCTATTTTACATATAGAAACTTATTTATTTTTATTCTTACCTATACCTGTATGTATGAGTTATCCAGCTTAATATTTCTCTTAGTTTGCTAGTAGTTGTGCGTTTCTACTAAGTATAGAGATCATGGCGGGTCGTTACAATAAGAGTATCATAGAATTTCTCTTTAATTTAATGTAAACTTTCTTTTCTAATAAACACACTCCTTTTACTTGTTTTCTTAAAAGTAGGTTAGCATTTGCTAACAAAACCTTGAACTAAGGTTAGATTCTGTTCGAAATACTAAACACTAGTTTTGAGTGATTAAGATGTGAAGGTGTCCCATTATTGGCCTTGCAATTTATGGAATAACCTAAACAAATTGCATTGACAAATTGACGTTGTTATGGATTGCTAGAGGATACTTGTGGTTTCAAACTAAAATTTGACATTGCATGAATTATATAACCGGTAGAAACTAACTGAATGTAAGGCTAGAAATAATTCTTATTGATTTAAGATAAATGAATGTTAGCACACAATATTTGACATTCGAAGTAGCATGATTTACCAAAAATCTCGGCAAGAACACGATCCCTTGCTAAAATGATGGAACCGACTTCTATCCCTAATAACTATGTCTCTGTTAAAGAAACCAGAAACGTGCTTCATGAAACTATGACAGTCATAACAAATCCTAAGATTCTTAATTACCCTAATGGTCTTTCTATTCCTATGATAAAGAAGTATAAAAGCTACTGCCAATTTCTCACTGTGATAGCCCAGACAATGCTGTTTCTCCTCCTCCTGAATGTCATGCAGCACATTGGACGTATTAGGGGTGTAACCTCCAAGTTTTACAGTGTCAATAACCGAGCCTAAAAACCTTGTAATCTCCTCCCACTGAGGATGAGAATTATCTCCCGACACAAACTCATGAACCACTTGATCAACATGCACCAAACTAATTCCAGGCTCCTTGACAATTCTATTCTCCCTCATTGAATTCCTCACACCCTCCTTCTCAACCCATTTACCAACTCCACCATAAGCGTTCGACAAAAGCACATAATCACCATCATGACGAGGATCCAACTCGTTGATCATCTCCTTGGCCCTCTCAGCCAACTCAAGATGATTGTGATTCACACAGGCCCCAAGCAAGGTCCTCCAAATAACCGAATTCGGCCTAACACGCATCCCCTCCACAAACTCGAAAGCCTCAAGCACCATGCCAGCGCGGCCAAGAAGATCAACCACACAACCATAATGCTCAAGCTCCGGCTCAACACGGTACACACTCGACATGCTATCGAAAACCTGCCGCCCCTCCTCCACGAGCCCGCCATGGCTACAAGCCACCAACGCGCCCTTAAAGGCGACGCGATCAGGCTTCAAACCAGACTCCATCATCTTATAGAAAGCCTCCAAAGCCTCCTCACCACGTCCATGGACAGCGAGCCCATTGATAAGGGCGGTCCACGTGACAACGTTCCGGTGAGGCATTTCGTGGAACACCTTAACAGAACGATCAATGTCACCGCATCTGGAGTACATGTCAATGAGCGCTGAACCTAATGGAACAGTAAGGTTAAGATTAATCTTGGTAATAAAAGCGTGAACCCAAATGGCTAATTCTAAAGAACCTAAGCATGAAACAGCTGAAATGACACTCAACATGATGACCCCATCGGGGAGGATTGCACTCTCGCGGAGCTGCATTTGTTGGAAAAGGGTAAGGGCCTCAGTGGGGAAGCCGTTTTTGGCGAAAGATGAAATGAGAGAGGACCATGAGACTAAGTCTCGGTGGGGCATTTCGTCGAACAGTTGGAGGGACACGCGGAGGGACCTGGAAGAGCCGTAGGAGTTGATGAGGGCGTTTTGGACGTAAATGTTGGAGTGGAAACCGAGTTTGAGAATGAGGGAGTGGATTTGATGGGGGTTTAGGGTTTGGGTTTTGAGGATGAGAGGGAAGGTGAAGTGGTCGAAGGGGACGCCGGTGCGGTGCATGTGGGAGAAGAGAACGAGGGCGAGGGAGGGGGCGTGGAGTGCCACGTGGCGGATGACGGCGTTGTAGGGGAAAGGGTCCCCGGGGATGGGGAAGCGGAGGAGCACGGCGGCGGCGTACCGTGCGGCGTCGGAGGGTGATGGTGATGATGAGTCGACGCAGCGGAGAATGAAGGTGCGGAGGGAGAGAGGGTTGTTGTGTTGCCCGCTTGTGATGAGCGTGGCGTGGAGCTTGTACACTCTCTTCATGTTGGTGTAATATCGAGCCATCACCAGGTTTCTGTTTTCTTCATTTTCTTATTTCTTAAACTCCTAACCCATTCAGAAGTGGCTAAGCACGAACGTATTGAAACAGGCTATAGTTTCATCAAGTGTTTGATCTTGGTTTATGCATGCAATATTTCCAGCCATGTTTAGAGGGAAGTGTGGGCAATTAGACCTTTGTTTTTATAAGCCAAAGTGAATTTAATAAGGAACAATAGCCAGAACTCGTTACAAGTTGTGTCGAGTTTAGTTACAGTAAAAGTCATACAAAAATAATTCGGTTGTTGACCCAAGAATGTAGAGGGCGATAACATGCAACTCCGGTTCTGCTCCCACCCACCATAAAGTAGTACAGCTTCACTAACTTGGAAAATATTCTTAGACATGGAAATAGGGAATATAAAGACCTTGAGAGATAATAAAAAAGAAGAGTAATGTACCATGACAAAAAGAAGATAAAAATAAATAAGTGTCACTTAAATATTTGTAAAATTTTGGATGTTAAAACTCAAAATATAATGATTCGACTAACCTTGACCGTATCTACCTACTTTTAGAATGCATAACAGGAGAAAATATATCACGAGACATACTCCTTACAAGAAGATTTTCATGTGTCATGCCCTGCATATAATTTGTCACGCTACTTATACCCTTATACTTAATGTTCACATTAACCACATGATTTTGGTTTACTCCGGTTGATATTAAAGGTTCAGTGAGGAGATTTTGCGCAATGGTGCCACTCATAACATGATAGGAACAAGTGAAAATAGTGGTCATTCCTTCTCTTACAAATACTGTGTATATTTATATCAGTTTAAAATCACTTTTAACAAAAAAAAAATTATGAATGCAACTTCTTTTTTTGGTTAAAACCCTTATTTGGTCCCTGATAATATTTTTTTGTTTCAATTTAGTCCCACTTTAATTTTTAGTCTCAATTTGGTTTCCAATAATTTAAATTATTACAATTTAGGACTTCCGTCCAAATGATTTAAACGGAGTTAACTGTTGGTCAGGTGGATGCCACATAGATGCATACGTGGATGCCAAATTCCATGAATACACCTGGAACCAGAACGGCCCGTTCTGAAACCAGAACAGCCCGTTCTACATGCACATGTTATGTGTTAATTTTGCAACTGAAACGGGTCGTTCCAAATGCAAATTTAACACAATATTAGTATAGCAGAACAGGCCGTTCTGAAACCAGAACGGGTCGTTTTGCTGTTAGAACGGGCCATTCTGAATTCAGAACAGCCCGTTCCAAATCGCCAACTTCATGCTTTTTATTGTATTTTTTTTATTATATCTATATTAATAAAATATAATAAATAAAAAATACAATAAATTAATATTCATTTATGAATAAAACTAAAAAAAAAGAATCAAATAAGATAAGACCTAAAATTCTTCTTTAATTTGAACTTATCCGATTCAAAATCTTGACTAAAATGCCGCAATGTGATTCAAAAATTGATAATAAAAATTCATAATACATCATAAATTCAAAGACAAAAACATGGTTCAGAAACTGAAAACAAAAATTCAGAACATAACATATTCTAAAAAAGTTCAAAGAAATTACTGAGAAAGGAAATCATCTGGGTACGCTGAAGAGAAACCCTAAACCACAAAAATTCAGGTTGTACCTCCTCAAGAACAGGTTGTTATTGTTGGGATACATCGTCAATGACTTCAAGGAGAAATACCGTTTCGTTTCATCCTTAACTGTATAGTGTCAATTTAGTAATAAGTGATTCACTCCAGTTTGACTAACAATGAAATAAAACCTGCTATCATTGTCCTTAATAATACACTGCATCATCCTTAATAATACATTGTATACCCAAATGTTTAACAATTGAAGTTATCAATCCCCATTGACAATGTATTACCAAATCTAGTGTTTGAAATACTTTGTACCTTGAGTGTTTTTTGGGCACGAAATTCTATAACCAGAACGGCCCATTTTGGTTCCAGGTATATTCAAGCATTTTGGGATCCACCCACGTGGCATCCACGTGGCCCCCCAGTTAATTCCGTTTAAATCATTTAGACGGAAGTCCCAACTTGTAATAATTTAAATTATTAGGGATCAAATTGAAACCAAAAATTAAAGTAAGACTAAATTAAAACAAAAAAAATATTATAAGGGACCAAATAAGGGTTTTAACCTCTTTTTTTTTCAAACATTCTCAAATACACTCACTCATAACTTGTGAATCTTCATCCTCCTCTTCCCCTGTCTCCTCTCCACTATCCCAAAATGGCATGTTTGTTCTCCAGAGAGTAGTTTTAAATTACTTTTCAAAATGTTTGTTCCAAAAAAGTATTTTCTAAAATAATACATTTGTTTGAGATGAATAATGGACTAAAACACTAACTTACCAAAATATAGACTTACAAACACATCTGGTTTCCTGCCCACAACAATAGGCTACAGCTTGGTTTAAATTACAGTAAAATCAAGATGAAAAAATTATTTTCCGTTCAAACATAACATTTTAAAGGTAGACTTACAAAATTATTTCCTACAAATGATAAAATAAAACCACTTCTACAATATTATCAATATAACACTTCAAATCTGTTGTATTTTTTAATGCAAAAATTAAAAAAATCTCAAATTACCCTTGTTTAACACTTAATCATTTTTGATAAAATTAACCAGACGGGATCAGTAGCTGAGTGATTTTTCAGGAGGTATTCCTATAAACATTAAATCCAAGTTGAGAAAATAAAATGTAACATCATACAATTCTGCAGCTTGTTTTTCATGGGCAGATAAAAAATCTGTAGGGAGCCCCATGCTTCCAGCTGATCAAAACAGTAATTTGGAGAACTGCTGACCTGGAAAGACTATGAATCAAAAACAGAATCAGCAAAGCTATACAAATCAGGACCTCCAGTGCGACTAGAAGCGCCGATTGAGAGATGCTCTGGAACACCTGAAAAATTATCTGTGGGTGTTTTCCCATATAAATTATTTACTAGTGCTGATGGAGATTGTCCCACATAACTCTGCCCAACAGGCCTATCATGAGATAATGCCCCTTCCCCAATTCCATGCCATCTATACAGATGACTGTTACTATTTAACACTGTCCCAACATTGTCTCTTATCACACCCCCCTGATAGCCAGAATATGAACCACCTATAGCTCCTCCAAGCATATTAGTCCCATTTGTCAATGCACTTCCAAGATATTTTTCAGCCAAAGAATCTGAAACAGATCCAACTTGTGCAGAAGCAGTGAGATAATTATTTGGATAGCCATAGGATCTACCGTCCAGCAAATGTGCCGACAATGAACCATCATATGAGCTATTACCATCCATATGACTGAGAAGTCTTTGCTCTTGCAGGGCAGTGAGTGAAGGTGATAACATAGATGCATCCTTCCCATTCCCGACGAACCTTGATCGTTTAGTCTCTGGAATCTTCATTTTGTTAGATAAATTGCTTTTATCCATTTTTCTCTTGTGCGCTGACTTCTCTTCAATTTTTTTATTGGCATCACTAATATCTTTCTCCAAGTCGCTAATCTTATCCTTAAGTTGCCATCCAGGAAGAAGTTTAACAAAGTCAATCTTGTGACTTTCCAAACAGTTGACAACAGATTTCAAAACAGTTAAATATTTTTCATGTACTTCCTTCTGCGAAAGATAACATATATAGGCAAAGTTAATATTCATAATAAATTACTCAATATATATTGGCTATCCAGCTAAAACATACCAGCATGCTAGGAAAATTCCGTGCATCTTGTTTGGCTTTCTTCCAGGTTTCTTCAGACTTCCGTAGAAATGAATTTAGAGCTGTCTGAGGAGAAAACTTCTCTTCAAACCCAAAGGTATAACCTAAATCAACAGCATTAACAACCATGCCTTTTTTCATCATCCCATCTGCAATATCTGTCACAAATATAAATACTTAATGAGATAGTGAATACTTTTTTGGAGTATGAGAAAGCAACATATAAAAAGCAACAACATATTCATCATCCTTGTTAAGGATGACATTCTTGATTGAGAAGGAGGAGAATTAGGCGGGTCATGAAATTAGAGTATAAGAAAAGGCTTTGATTTTCAATAATTTGATAAATGGTAAAATGTAGACACTAAATTTCAATTCAATTTTACAATACCAAAGGAGAATGGTTTCAATGAGTTGCAAATTATTTACAACCATTCAACAGACACATCTTAAAGAAACACACACCAATGTTTCAAGGTAAACAGGTACCCTAAATAATTGTAAATTGCATACCAAAGTATAAGATCCTTATTAGTAGTTTAATTAACAATTTTCTTAAACTATTCTAAGGAACTGTGAGAAACATACATATGTATGTAGTTAATGTGATTCAGGAGAAGATATTTGTTTTTTTTTTTTGTGAAAATGCGAAGTTAATCCAGACAGCACAATTGTTAGGTTGATCAACTTTCCTTATAACACATATGGGGTGGATTGCACTTTTAGGACAAGTTAACTAAGAGAGTTAGGCAGAAAAAATCTAATTGTCACAAGCTAATCCAGTATCTTAAAAAAAGTAGAAATTATGTCGGAAAAGGAAAAGATCCTAAGTATAATTTCAGTCAAAGTCATCTCAGCAGATTAATAAAGAGAGAAAACTTGGTAAAGAAAAAATATTGTAGTTTGCACCTAAAACGATGAAAAAATATATTGGTTAATAGGATACAACTTGCAAAATGAATGTGAAATGATAATAAATAACTAAAATAGGCTACAAAGTTTCTGGGAATAGAAAATCAAATGTCACTTCCAAACAGTATTGGTGTACCAAACCCCCTAAACTACATAAACATGCTGTAAACAAGCATCCACACCAATTGATCATCAGATAAAAAGAGATAGTTGCAAACTTGCAGGGTCTCTGACTCCAACACGGGACACGACACAGACACCTTGACACGACTAAAGTCTAAAACATGGGACACGGAAATATGACATATGTATAGGAAAACAAACTAGTGTTGATGGAGACAATTGTAGCAACTTACAGAAAGGGATATACCACGTTATTAAGATAATAGGTTAAAACTTAAAAAAAGGAAAATAGAAAATTTATGTATTATGATTCTATTTTTAATTTTAAAAAAATTGGTAAAATAAGCTAACCGTGTCTATAACAGTATTCAGCTATTTAAAGTGTGTCCGAGACTCGGACCTTGTTGAAGCTGGAAAAAAAAATAAGGATCACTGCAAAAATATGTCTGACATGTGTCCGCAGCATGTCAGCAGTGTGTTAGTATCCGAGGAGTGTCGGACATCTTGACACCTAGGTTCCTAGCCATGGTGGTGCTTCCTAGGGTGCAATTTATAGCCAAAATTTTGTATTAAACTCAAAGGGAACGGCTGAGCATTCATTAAAAAAAAATTGTATCAAAGGATACGGCTGAGCATTCATTAAAAATTTTGTATTATACAGCTTATAGAAAATTTTGTTTAATTTTTCTTTCCTTTTCTTTTTAAAGGTACTTCTGAAAAAGTTTATACAAGAGAGCTTATACAGATTTGCTTATACACAAGTTAATTTTAGCTTATAGAAAAGTTTGTTTCATTTTTCTTTCCTTTTCTTTTTAAAGGTACTTCTAGAAAAGTTTATCCAAGCAGGAGCTTTGCTGTATTCTAAATTTTTAACTCCCAGATTCCGTACCTGTACCTAATCCGTCTCCATGCAACACATTCCACTATATCGTGCAATTGACTACTATGATGAAACCAAAACCATTAAATTTCTTATCATTATCACAACTTCCAAATTTCAACAGCAGAAGTATAAAGTGTAAACACCATGCATAACCATCACCATGATTGTAGAATTCACAAAAGCATAAATATACATACCCGAAACCCTCTTAAGAAAAGGCTTAGACTTGCAAAGTGCATCGGAGATTTCCTTAACATTGCTCAACCGAACCAAGTTGAATACATCATCGTCCCTGAAAACATCAGGAATCCCAAAGCCAGCAACGAAGAGAACCAAACCCCTGGCATCAACCTTAGTGGCTCTCGCCACACCACCCTCAACAATGAGCCTCTTCCTCCACGCAACCGCCGCCGACTCCGCTTCTCTCTTCAGCGAAGCCTCCACATCCTCCTCGCCGCCGACGCAGCCAGAGAGCAAGTAGTACTCCAAAACCTGAACCGAAGCTTGCCTCGCAGGAATCATCGGCGAGTCCTTCGCGTAGGCCTTGCTCCCCTGAAGGAAAAACCTCCCAATGCACTCAAACACCAGCCTCGACGGCTTCGGCGCGCTCTTCAGCGCCGCGGAAACCTGCTCCCGAAGCGCCGTCGTTTCGGTCAGATGCGACAACACGTGTTTCCGCAGGCCGCGGCTGTTCATCGTTTTGCAGAGCGAAACAAGCTCCTCTTCTTCCTTCTCCTCTTCCTTCTCCTTCTCCTTTTCCTCTTCCTTTTCCTTTTCCTTTTCTTCTTCTTCCGCTTTAACTTGTTGATTCGGATTTGAATCTGATTTAACGTCATGCTCTACGACGCCGTTCTCGACATTGGAGCGTAGCGCTTGGAGCTCCTTCGTCCTTGCGTCGATGGCTTGTTCGATGAATTCGAGGTGCTTCTGCAGTTCGTCGTACCGGTTTTTGAAGGTTTGTATGGCGATGGAGAGGTCGTTGAGCTCGTTGACCGATTTCGTCAATTTGGCAGCGCCTTCGTTGGTTTCGTTTCCCGGCGGTGGTGACGACGGAGCGGAGGTGTCAGTGGTCGCCATGCGTGTGCGGAAGGAAGATGATGAAAGTGAAAAAGAAAACCCTAGAGTTGGTGCTGAAGAGAGAAAGGCATTATAGTTTCCGGTGCAGCGCATGAAACACGATCACGTGGATGGCAAGTGCTATTGTGGAAAGTGTGTGTGGTTAGAAACGGGCCTGTACGGGTTACACTGGTCATGGCCCATGAATACTTGAATTTTTTATTTTATTACTAGTATTTTAAAGGACAAATTTAATAGTTACAAAAAAAAAGAGAGAGACAAGTTTAACATAAATAATTTATATTTTATAATTATAATTATTTATTATAAAAATAAAATATTCATATTATATAATTAAAATAAATATATATTAAATGATATTAATGATATTTAATAAATTTATTTATAAAAAAACATCGAATGTATATGACATAATAATTGTTTATATAATACGTAATAAATATGCTTCAGTCTTAGGTTCAACCATGGTTTTTTCTAGACCAACCTTCAAGACCTGAATATTTGAGTGTATATCTTATCTCTCGTTAGTCTAAAATTCGGGATTTTATAGTTATTTATTTGCGGGCCTCATGGATCTTGTAAGTACCAAGATTTTTCACGATGGTTTTTATATTGAAATATTTGGTCATTAGTGATTAGATTTTATTCTTTGTACGTTCCCCTTAATCACGAGATCACTCCGATCCTCCCTTCATGTGAGAGCATCTATACTGGGCTGTTGGCCCACTCCTGATCCCTTCATATTTCCTCTTAATCGAGGTCTCAACATGTTCGATTGAGGGTCTCATCTAAGGCCTCTCGATGAGCTCATCCTAACCATCATCCGAGATGCACAAAGAGTTCCAGCTAGAGCCTTTTGGTGAATCCATCTCAAAATTTATTCGAGATGGCACACTTGCCCTTTAGCCCTAAGCCTATAAGGCAAAAGGGCTTGAGTAATAGTGATAATGCCCTGACATCTCTAAATGAAGTCATCTCGGGATTTATTTGAGACGATACACTAGCCCTCCAACTCTAATCCTAGAAGGTGAAAAGACTTGAGTAATAGAGATAATGTCTCGGGCCTCTCAGTGAAGCCATCTCGAAAGTTATTCGGGATGGTACAAAATAAAATCAAAAAAATTAAAAATTTAAAAATATTTTTTAAATATATTTTGAATCATGATAAAAATAATAATTAAAAATCGTATAATATTAGTAGGAGAAAGTGACAATTTGTGCCTCCTAATTTACTTTTTAGGAGTTTTGAGAGAGAGAAATTGTTATAGAAAAAATATTAAATTTTGAGAGTAAACAACTGCATATAATAGTATTAGGGTGATTAAATTATATATTTTTTTATTTTGATCATTTATTTTAAAAATTTTCATTTTATTTGTTTATTTCATAAATTTGGGTCAATTTGATCCTTTATTATTATTTTTATTTTGATGCATGATTTTGAATATTTTTTAAAAAACTTATGTCATTTGATTCACTTATATAAAAACTATCAAATACAATTGAAATTCAAATAAAAATATGTTATAAACATAGTGAAAATCACATAAAATAAGTTGAAAAAGCAACCAAAAATTTTTAAAAATCTATTTCATACTATTTAAAATTTCTTTTGAACTATATTTTTCACACGTTTTATTATTTAGTCTTTTTCATTTCAAACATCAATTGAATTGATTTAAAATTATTTTATAAAATTGAAAATTATTATTATTTTAAAAGAATTAAATTTAATATAAAAAATAAAGGATAAAAATAAACATTTTAATAGATAAAAAATTAGAATAAATATATAAAATAAGATAAAGCATTAAACATGTTATTTAGCCTACTAGAGTGAAAAAAAGAAAGAAAAAAAAGTCATTTTTATAACCATGACAAATTAAGGATGGAGTAGAGTAGTGAGCCATTTCTCATTAGTTGAGGGTAAAATTTTTCAAAATAAATAAATAAATAATAGGAATTTAAATATGTTGGTCTAAAGAAAAATGAAAACCATAATAAGAATATTTTTTTTATATTGTTATATATATTAAAACTAAATTAAACAAGATGCGAACGAATTTAAATTAAATAAGAGATGAAGAATTTTAGATTAATACGCAATTACGAAGAAATAATCATTAAGTTATAAGTTGTTGATTAAAATATTAGCTTTGAATATTAAAGGTGGTCAACAAAGTTATGTAACATATCAATAAAATTATTTCATTCCACCAATAACATGGTTAAAAGAAACAAGAATAATTAAAATAATATTGCATCACAATATAATTTTTTATTATAATGTCTTTTAAACACTAATTAGCATTAGAACATTACAATTCTAATGTCTTTTAAACACCAATTAAGAATTATCATTGTTTATTGGTGTGACTAATACCGTAATTAATCCTCAAAATCTCAAATTCCAATTTTGATTTTATAAAAAAAACACCCTAAGAAGGATAACCTTAATTTTCAATGAAATTGGTAAATACTCTTACCAATATCTGAAAACAAAAAACACTAATTAAGAAAAAAATGCATTGCCTATTAAAAACTCAAAAAATATTTAATATTTTTCTTTTAAAGTAATTAGATGTATTTATTAGTAGAATATATTTGATACTAGTTACGCACGTTAGAAAAAGAAAGAAAATTGATCAAGAGTTTGTCAACTAAAAGTATCATATAGTTATTTCTATAAATGAATTTAATTTGAATACAATGTTTGTCGACAAAAGTTTTACAAGTTGCCACATTTAACAAATTCGACATCTCATGAGCTGTCATGCTCGTTGGTTGACGTGGTATGCTCATTACATAAGAATCAAATACCTAGGCTAATGAAGAGACAAAACATTTTTGAGTGTGTATATACCTATCGCACTATACTACTACTGTACAATAATTAATTACAGGGATGACACGTGTCAGTCAGATAAGTTGACTATCTGATCAAGCTGATTTGTAACAAAAGGGTTACCATTAGAGTCCAAATCAATGAGGACAGTGTCGCCTTGCTTACACTCTCCACAAAGGAATGCTTCACTTAATGGGTCTTCGATTAGTGATGTAATGGCCCTTCTCAGAGGCCGAGCACCATATGTTGGGTTATAGCCTTGTTGGCAGACAAGGTTCTTGACTGCTTCAGACACCTTTACATGGATTCCCAGGGATAAGACCCTTTTCTTCATGTCTTGCAGAAGCACATCTAATATTTCTAGCAACTGTAATAAAAATAACAACAATACCATCAATGAAATGGATAACATAAATTGCTTTAAAATTGAGTAATATACTAAATTTGTCCTTAAAACTTATCAACATCAGTTAGTTTTTTTGGTAGTTATAACTGTGGACTCTAGTCATAGCCTAGATTTTCCAAGTATTAGTCATATTTTTTGAAGTGTAGAGAGATTAATTGTGATTAAGATGCTTGGCGTGCTTGAACAGTTGATTTCTGTAAAGAAAATCAAAATTATTGCCAACAAACACGACTACATGTGATACCAAGATCCTACCAAGTGACTATCGTGAATGAACTATGTAAATCATAACCAAAACTTCACGAACCTGTGACTTCTCAAGGGTTTGAAACACTACTACTTCATCTATCCTGTTGAGCAATTCTGGACGAAAATATGTCCTCAGTTCTTCAACTACCATCGATTTCAAGCCATTGTATGATGTTGATTTATCATCTGGAATCAAGAAACCTATGGAGTTGTGTCGACCCTTAGCAATGGCACTAGACCCCACATTTGAAGTCATCACCACCAATGCATTTTTAAATGAAACTCTCCGACCCTGTTAGAGCCAGATTTACAATCATTAAACAGAAAATTTAGGACACCAGTAGCATAGAGTCCACATTACATTGATGCAAATGTTCACTTTCGCTTGGCAAGGAAGAAATAGAACTTCAAAGAAAAAGTTTTGCATCTGAAATTTTGTTAATAGATTAAGGTTCATATCCGTCTTCACAAACCTGAGAATCAGTAAGTTGACCATCTTCTAAAATTTGAAGAAGAATGTTGAATATATCTGGATGAGCTTTCTCTATTTCGTCAAGCAGTAACAGTGTGAATGGTTTTCTTCTAATAGCTTCTGTTAAAACGCCACCCTCTCCATAACCAACATAACCTGGGGGCGATCCTATCAATTTGCTCACAGTATGCCGTTCCATATATTCACTCATGTCTAATCGTACCATGGCTGCCTCCTGAAAAAATTAACATGAACATGAAAGGCTAAATATTAAAAGATGAACAATAAGTGTGACATGTGCCGCCCACAAAATAATCACTGCAGACTATTGAAAGAAAGAAAAATAACAGAAAAAATATTTTCTAATTATTATTGCTTAACATGTACTGTATAAAGTCTTACCGATCCAAAGTAACATGCTGCCAAAGATTTTGCAAGTTCTGTTTTTCCAACCCCGGTTGGGCCACAGAATAGCATTGCAGCTATTGGTCTATCGGGATCCTTAAGGCCAACCCGGGATCTCTTCACAGCTCTAGAAATGGCAGCAACAGCCTCCTCTTGTCCAATCACTCGCTTCTGAAGTTGATTATCAAGATCTAATAGAAGGGTTCTTTGATCAGCAGTGAGCTTCTGAACAGGAATTCCTGACCAGAGGGAAGCAACTGCTGCTATATCTTCTGGACCAACTTCTATAGGTCTAAAAGGAAAAAAATAATGTGTTAGCCACTCAGAAATCAAATCCAGATACGTACAAATGAATGGCCTCTTATTACAGGGTGAAGTAACATACTCAGTATCGTTGGCTCCAAAAGATAAATATGAGTCCAGTATGAGTTCATTGGTGTCCTCAATGCTTGATGCGCCATAGTATTTAAGCTTGCTCTCCTGAACCAGTGGGAAAGAAATGTCATCTTAAATTAAAACTGTAAGCAACTGATGCAGACAACAGGCAAATACTGTAAGCCATGCCATTACCATTTCATGCATGGTCTTGACATCTTTAATTTCTTGCCAGTAATCAGCTGGGCACTTTGAAAGGATGCCAATTTCTTGTTCCTTTTTCTTCTTAAAGGCTTCAATACAAGCTCTACTTCCTGCTTCATCTATAAGGTCAATAGCTTTATCAGGTAGATACCTATCAACTATGTATCTCGCTGACAAATCAACTGCAGCCTTTATAGCCTCTGCTGTGTATCTGCATTTGTGATGTGCCTCATATTTCTCACGTAGACCCGTGAGTATCTTAATTGCATCATCCTATATATTAAAACATATTCCAATAAGAAAGCAAATTATGATTAAAATGCTAACATATAGTGATATAGACATGAATATGGAATACAACCTCACTTGGCTCATCGACCCAAACAGGTTGAAACCGTCGAGCTAATGCCGTATCCTTTTCAAAATAGAGTCTATATTCATCTATGGTGGTTGATGCAATGCACTGCAAAAAAGATTAAGTTATTGCACTACGCATAGCAGACGAGATATGGTGCGTACATATTGCAATTTAAGTTTTTGCAAAGGAGAAAAGAATGATGATCCCATCTTATACAAAAATGATAACTTTTAAGCACATGCCAAATACACCATAAAATGGATAACCAACTACAAAGAAAAATTCATCAGAGCACAATTAGTTTCTCTCACACTTCACAGTTGTGAGTTGCTTCTCCCAAAGAATTTAAATTCAGAACTTCTCTCTTCCACCATGAACCCCTCCCCAAGAAAAAGAAAAATAAAAACCCCAATAAAAGAAAAGTACTAACAGAAAATAAGTTATTGAATCACTTATCAACCAAGCAAAGCAGTAGCCCTGCCCATAGCACTCAACATAGCCTTAGCATTATTGAATATAATTAAAATCAGTAATGATAACTTTAGCAACCATAGTTTTGACTAAGTGACACTGACAAGTTCCGGGGTAAGGGGGTTGAATTGTGATCGACAGGAAATTTTATTGAATTGATGATTATAACTTTTCTGATGGTTTACTCAAGTCCACACACTGATCAGAAAGGTTTCATAAAGTAGAACGTTATATCAGAAAGCTTAGCTATCTGATGATGACTTTACGAATGAGTGAAATGTCAAAACTGATCAGCAAGCCCAGTCCACTCTGACATTCCGGTTAACTTTTAGTCTGTTAAACTTTGTACAAATCACTCCTCCAAAACATTTATATTCACTAATTCTCGGTGTACCTAAGATAAAATATCAAGACCCAGGCCCGGCTTGATGGAAATTGTAGAGTCTGGGAGAGAGACTCAAGCACTAAACATGTGAAACAGGTTGCCCTGTTAATGAAAGAATTTGTCTAGTTCATGTACCCTTCTGATTCCATAACTTACTGAAAAGCAAGATATTTAACAGTTGACACCCGTATCTCTTCCAGCTGCAAATGATCTTGATGCCCTCCACTTGAGTGAACGTGTGATATAATCCAAGCTGAGTCTAGCTACAAGTGTGATAACCTCCCCAATTTTCATGAAGACTTCTTTCTTACCAATTTCAACCTTGTATTGCAGTTTCCAGATGTTAATATTCAACTTGAAGAATGCTAGTGACACTCTTTCTAATACTGGTGACGCTCTTTTTAATAATTGTTTTCTAATGCTCTCTCAATTATTGGCTGAAATTTATTAAAAAAAATTGATGGATCCCGCAACTAAACCAAAAGAGACTTATTAAATGATATAAGAGATCCACCAAATTTGTGATTTCTAATAAATTTCAGTCAATAGTAATGTGTTAGAAAGTGAATGCTGGAGTGTCACTGAAATTTATCTTGCCAACTTTGCTCAGTAAAATTACTTTGAAAGAGTGGTAAGGTAACAACACCTGTAGCTGTTTAGTAAGTAATAACCATATATTTTGACCCCTTACCCTAATCTTGTGTTATTAGTAATTTTTACACTTCATCAGCCTTCAAACTGAACACGTGTTTATCTTCGGGAGTCATTTAGAATAGAAGAAACTAGCAAATGCAAATCATGACCAATAGTCACCTGAAATTGACCCCTTCCAAGTGCAGGTTTAAGTAAATTAGCTATGTCAAGGCCAGAACCCTTATTTCCTCTCCCAACTGTCCCCGACTGAACAAGTATATGAACTTCATCAATGAAGAGAATGACATCACCTACATTTCAAGAATAATCGGTGAGAGATGAAACAATCCTCTTCTAGCAAGGCAAGGATGTATTTCACCTAACTTATATACATTAATTTTTTTTATAATATATTTACCTGACTTTATTATGTCTTTTATCAATTTTGTTACACGTTCCTCTAGCTCTCCTCTTTCTTTTGCTCCAGCCATTAACAGGGCTATATCCAAGGACATCACACGCTTTGTCTGCAGAAACACAAAGCAAAATTACAATGAATAAAGCACACACAATTGCACAATTGAAGACAAGAAAAGAAAAACTTTAGAAACATAAATAACTTGTTAAGAAACCTACCAATAAAAAGGGAGCAACATCTGCCTTAGCGATACGAAGTGCTAGACCCTCTGCAATAGCTGTTTTTCCAACACCAGCTTCACCAAGAAGAATGGGATTGCTTTTTGTTTTTCGGCAAAGTATTTGAATAATTCTCTGAACCTCAACTTCTCGGCCAATAACTGGATCAATTCGTCCTTCACTCGCACGGGCAGTGAGATCCACACAGAATTGTGATAGAGCACTCTCCTCTGACAACCAGAGCATGATCACAGGTAACTCTTTTCAGTTCTCAGCCTTCAGACACAAAAGTACAAAACACCAAACTTGCAAACCATTTTCTTACCTCCTGTTGTGGCAGAGGCTCCTGCATCAGAACCTTTTCTAGAAATTGATTTGTTAGGCACACCCTTGGACATCACATTCGGTTCTCTACCATCTTTAGCAATCTCCTTTTGTAATCTGGCGAATGCCACAGCCGCCAACTGGTTTGCATTTGTCCCCAGTCTGAAATCACATTTGTACACAACCAATATCAATGGCAAAAGTTATAGTTATACATAATAATTTAGTAACAGATCCTGCACATCAATAGCTTTCTACATTTATCTACAATACCAAAATTTGCGACAAAACTACAACTTTAACCACAATTTAAAATCTCAGGCTGCAATTTCATCTACAACATTAAGGTTTCACAATATTACTATGTCACAACCACAATGGCGGTCGCATCGGTTATATTTGACATTTGTCCTTAATTTTTTTAATATAAAAAATTGAGATGAAATTGCAACTGTGATCATGACCGCGATTGTGGCTACATCTGTTGTATTTGTCCGCAATTTTTTATAATGAGTCTGTTTAAATATAAGTTTAGGAGAGCTTGTCTATTAAAAATAAATGGCTTTTTTCCTGTAGAAAAACTCTCAGCTACCCTTTTAGTATCTAAGTTTATATCCAAACACACTTCAAATAAAAAAAATTGCAACGAAATTGCAACTGAAACCACATGATCATGACTGCAATTCCATCTGCAACATTAAGGTTTTCCTAGTGTTTGTGACCACATCAGGACCACAACTGTAGCTGCATCAATCATATTTATCCCGAATTTCCCACGATAAGTATCACAACGAAACTGCAATCACAACCACAATATAAAAATCTTACTACAACAATCGAATGTAAGCAATTATACCTGTAAAGGACCCTACTAGCACTTCCATCATCAACTTTGACCAAACCAACAGTAATATGTTCAGGGGCAACAAACTTGTGTCCCAAAGACTTGGAATACTCAACCGCCGCCTCAAACACTCGCTTCGCGTTAACCGAAAACGGAACCTGCGCGCCACTCGCTCTGTCATCAACACCGCCACGTGCGACACGTGCGGCGCCATGACCCGAACCATTCCGGTGCCAAATGCCGCGCACAACCTCACGCGCCTTCTCGACGGTGACGCCGGACGCGAGAAAGCCATCGGAGGAACGATCCTCCTCGGCGACGAGCCCGAGCAGAAGGTGCTGCGCGTAGACCAATTCGCTTCCGAGCGCTTTGGCCTCCCTCTGCGACAGCACTATCGCCTTAATCGCTCGCTCCGTGAACCGCTCGAACACCGCGGTGACGCTGAGCGCTCTTCGCCTCTTCCTGGCGCGTCTGTTGCCGGCGATCGGTGACAGCGAGGTGAGAGTAAAGTTTCTTCTCTGAGAGACGAGAAAGGAAAGAGAACGGTTAAGGTTACGCGGCGGCGGTGGATGGGGGCGCGTGAATAAAACGTTTGTACATGGCGAGTAGGAGGTAGCGGTGGTTGCGGTGGAAGACGGTTCGAGAGAGTAACGGTTGGAGGGTAATGTTCGGAACCATGAGGATGAAACTTGCATCGTAGGGGTTTGGTTTGCGAAAGATGATGAAGTGAGTTCGGAGGTTCGAGGTTGTTACGTGTAAATGTAACAACTGTGAGGCGAAGATCACGGAGTTTCGTCGATGACTACTCACTAGGAAAACAAACCTATTTTATGTAATTTGATTTTTGGTTTTAGTTTTAAAAAAAAAAAATCGTTTTCGACTAGAAGAAAGAAGAAAGGGCAAGGAAGGAATGGAGTGAGAATGGCGGACACGTCACGCGAGCAAAAGCCAACTTTTCTTTCTTTCTCACTTGGGAAAGGGCTAATGCTTTCTTCAATCAACAAAGCAACGCCAAAACCAAAAGTCAGAGAACCTCCACTTCCCGCAACGTTAACAACTTTTTCCTATAGCCGCCAACAATTTCTTTTTTTTTAGAAACTACAGTAATTAATAATTAATAACAATAATAATAATGAAATACTCATCCTACTACTATCCAAAAATTAATAAATGAAGCCAGATTCCTTATGCTACTATTAACGGTATGTTTAAGTTTTGAGTTGAGACTTGGGACAAAGACCAAGGTTTCATTATTTAGTAGTACTAGTTAAATGGTTTATGAGTTTAGCACGTACTTCTCGATCGATGATAAATATATTGGCTTCCACTCCACTCATTTTTTTTTGGAAAATAATGGTGATCTTTTTCTCCCTTAAGCCACGGAACTTGTTACAATCACCTATGTAGTTTGCGGTGCTATGCAGCACACATCATAAGTTCAGAAGGGTGACTTTTCAGTGATTAACTAAGGTAGGTTTGAAAAAGTTCTGAGTATCATTTTGGAACATTTTGATATCGCGAAACACGTTCTGAGATTATAAGGATCCAGAAAACGCACGTGCTATAGTCTAAAAGGGACAATTTTTCAAAACCAATAGGCAATAGGTCCCATGACCCACCATTTGGTCATTCCCTCAGCTTCAGTGGTTGGAATTTGGAAGGTGACTATACCATGTATACAAAAAAAAGAATTTCTTTTCACACTTGTTTCTTCCTTCCAATATTTATATTGTCTATAATAAAATATATATATTTAGAATGTCTGACAATCTTGCTATAAATGAACATCTCAAAGTGATTTTCTTTTAGCATATAATAATAAAATAACAAGACCTACATGTTGGCAAACATGTACCGTCAGAAGCACCAAATTTAGTAAGAAATCATTCTGTAGTGACTTCCTTCCATCAGAGTAAGAGAGATTTTCATATAGCAGCTCCTGTTATATAAGTGTTAGGAAGAGGATCTATATCCACCATAACAGCATTAGATGAGTGGAAAGTGAAGAGTGAATGAATGACATCCTTAGAATCAGAGTAAGTTTAACAAGGGCATGTGGAGGTATAGGCCAAGCCACTAGGTTTTGGGAACAACGACAAACCAAGATTGTGATGTGAGGCTAAAATTTGGTAGCAGTCATCATGCATGTGTCTGATATGGACCAAACCGCAAGAGGTAAAAAATACCAATTTCTGCTACCAATCAATATAAATCATTTTGCATCCTATATATAACACCATGCCTACATCAATTTCTACCAATTAGTTACTATTGCTGGTTCGACTGGTATGTTTTTTGTTACTACCGGTTATGCTATATTGTATCATTAAAAGGAAGCAAGAGTTAATTAGTAACACATTTTTTTCTCTTGGGCTACATCTCTGATCTGACACCATATACACCGAGTTGTTTGAAAAATATTATGTGATGAGGATATAAGAATTTATGTTTCATATCAAGGAGTTGTTGTAAAGTATATTTTATTGATTTTAAATAAAGAAATTAATAAAAATTTATTATGATAATAAGACACATGATATCTAGTTTTACTTATAAAAGGACTTATTCCATTAGTTAATGAATTCAAGGAAGACTAAGATTAGAAGAGTTTTAAATATCTAAATATATATTTTGTAGTTTGGTAGCAATAATTGTAAGAGGTACATTTATTCTATTATAAATCACAAATTAAGATTTTATTTTTCTAGCATTTAGTATCTGAGTTTAGGTTATGAAATCTTATGCACTACAATAAAACATGTTTTTAAAATTAGAAAAATGTTTTTAAATTATGAGTAAATGTTGTTAGTATACTTTTGCACCATTTTATCTAGAATTGTCAAAGTAGATCAAAACTCGCAAGCCAATTCGGTTCATCACAAGTTTAAGCTCGATTGGATTATAAAATTTTGATTTATTTTGGTAATAAAAAATTTGGTCCAACTTATTTACAACTCGACTCACCACAAGCTAATTTGTGGTGAGCCGTGTTGACTCACCTAATATATTTTTTATTTTTTTTTTATTTTTTATGTTCTTAAATATTAATTTTTGTGATTATACATTTATATTATTAACTAAATTTTGTACATACTATTTGTGAATTATGATAATTAGTATAAATTTAATATTATTTGTCAATATTTTATGTAACAACTTTAATTTTACAAGTTAATTAAGTTAGTTTGAATGTTTATTTTTTTAACATTTTATTTGTCCTATTTGTTAATATATTTATAATTATAAAATATAAAATTATGATATATTTTATAAAGTTCAATATTTTTATTTTATTTTTTAATTTAAATGAACCAACCTATTTAACCCACAAAATCATAGTGGGTTGAGCTAAATTGGTTTTTTTAAAGCTCATCTAAATGTGAGTTGAATTAGGTTGACCCACCCACCTATTGTCCAACCTGTGATGGGTCGAGCTAGATTTTTCATTTTGATAGTTCCAGTTTTAGCAAATGTAATATAAAGCCTTTGTTATTAAAGACTTTTACCAAAGTTTTACATATTAATAAAAATATTTTAAAGAATATTACCAAAGTGGTATTTTGTAACATTTTAATAATGTTGTTGAATTTTTATAAACTTTATAAAATGATAATTAGATTGTATCACTAGTTATACTTCATGACTCTTGTCTACAAATTTTTTAAGATTTAAGATATTTTAAAAAAAATTAACAAGAAAATATATCATTAGTTACCACTAAATGTATATCACATCCTATATGATTATATATATTTTTTATGTATTATTATTTTACTCAATGCAAGACTTTAATTTTAAAAATAATTAGAGATAAAAGACATACTTTTACATAACATTTTTTTAGTCAGTGTGAGACTTAATTTTGAAAGATAAATTATAAAAAAATAATTTTAAGATAAACATATTATTTTATTTATAATAATATTTTCTTAAAAAAATATTGTAATAATCTATTAATTTAATTTACATATAATAATATTTTAATAAATATAATTATGCAAATGTTGCTAAAAATATTAAATATAGTAGTTATTATGTTTCTCCTTGTTTGTTTTCTCCCAAATTTATATGAGCCCTTAATATAGACTTTTTAGAGTTTCGATTTTGTTTTCGCTTTACAATACACTGTTTCAGCATTGACAAATTGGATTTCAATTATTGGATGATATATAATGACATTCCGATATTTTGCTTATCATCATGTAAATGGACAAAAAATGGTTTTCATATGTGCAAGAAAGTATTCACGCATACCTGCAAGTTTAATGCTAGCCATTTATTGGAAGTTTTTTCAATGTTTATTACATTATAAATCTAAGTACTACAAAATTATTATATAGTGACACATCTTATAATATATTATACATATCATTAAAAATTATTTTTACTTACATAATAACTATAATATATATTGGTATATTATTAAAAAGTGTGGGTATAAACTATAGTGACACACAAAATATGTTATTAAATCTCATTTAAAATCAATACTAAAATTATGTATAATTATATGTTAAATAAACATATACTTACATATATTGTATCTATAATAACATTTTTTGTATGTCACTATATGTAACATTTTTTGTAATGACGTTTGTGTTTTTGTAAAAATAGTTGTACCTTAATTTACTTCGATGATTGTTATTATATTAAATTTAAATTTAATTTAATTAAAATTGCCATCATGACTCTTTCATGATTTGAATTGAGATATGATCGTGAGATTTAAATCATCATGATAATTGTTATTGAACTTATATTATCGTATAATTTTGCAATTTACATGTGTTATGTATTATTTAGTATTTATTATTTTGGTACTATATTAAAATATTATTTGAATATATATAATTTTTAGACTTAGACTAATGAATTACAAAGAATTTTAAACTTCATTGTATTGATGGATTGACTTTGTCATTCGACAATTGATCAATTTATTATTATTTTAATTTATTGTTGTGACAATGAAATTGAACGTGAATTTTAATTTCTCTAATTATTAAATTGGAGATGAATTTTAATTTTTAATAATTTATTTTAATCATCTTAAAATTTTATGATTGTTGATTTATGGGTATATTAAAATTTATTAAGATTATTTCAAGTAATTTAGTTGGTGCATATTTTTTTCCCGAATAATGGATCTCAAATCTTAATGATTGTGAAAGCACTACAATAAAATTTAAATTATTTAACGTTAATAAATTAATTATCTTTATTTTATTATTTAATAAAAATATTAAAGACTAATATATAATGGTCACTATAAATATATTTGTATCACACCAAAAATTACTATTAGCGATAATTATTTATTGTGAAAAATTTAAGTCTCACATCGACTAAAAATAAGATAATTAAAGGGAATATAAATGAATGCTAACTCTCACCTTACAAGTTTGTTTTATAGGACTGAGTTAAACCTATACTTTACTATTCTAAGTTAGTATTAGATTACTCACCATTACCAAACTCAATAGTCCCTAAACTTGAGGGGATATATTGAGAAAAATTCAAATCTCACATTGACTATTGATAAAATAATTAATTAGGAGATAAAATAATTACAAAAATAAGAAAATTAAAGAATATATAAGTAGAAGACAGCCATCATCTTACAAGTCCCACATCGACTAGAGATAAGATAATTAAATAATATTTGTATTCATCTTACAAGTCTCACATCGACTAGAAAGTAAAAAATACCTCACACTTTTTTTGACCATTATAAGAATTTTTACCAGCATTCAAAATAATTGTCGCTAAATGTTTTAGCATACAATGGCTATTGTGGAATGTCGGTAAAAGATTTTGTAGCAATTTTTATTACCACTAAAAGTCATATTAAATGTCACTAAAAATCTATTTTATTGTACTAAAGTCATAAAGTTTATAGAATTATATTAATTTTCTATTACTGAGAACTTAAAAAAAATTTCTAGTGATTCTTACAATTTTAATTAATAATTGATTAGTCATAACATCTTTAATTAATTGAAAATAATATTTTATCACTTAAAATGACAAATAAATAGATATAATATTGTGCTTGATTATACTTAAATATAATAAGTTTAATCCCATGTGAATTATTATTATGTTTGTATAATCAATTAGGATAAAATATCAAATTATATTTCTTAATTTACCCATAGAAATTAAGAAAAGGAACATAATTTAATAGTTTTGTCATAAGATTATGTGATGAATCAAATTGAGTAAAATTTTAGTCCGTAGACAAGTTTATGTTCTTAGGTTCATATATTTTTTTTAAAAAAAGTTACATCGATCTCATATTATAAATAATGAACATTCATGTTTAAAATATGCAATTATGCAATATGAAAATATATATAATATAAATTATGATAAAAAAAACTTAATTCACAAATTAATATATGAATTACATGTTTGAGAATAGTCATAGAATCCTTGGCGGTGTAATAAAAGAATTATTTCACTAAGAATAAACAATTAATTAAAGTTATGAGATATGTCATGATAAAATATTTTTATACTCATAAACATGATTTATTTTATTGTCATATATATTTATTGTCCATATATAAAAGTTTGTAAATTTTGTATATATTTTGTATCAAAAGATTTAAATTTACTAATTTAAGGCTTATTATACATTAATATTATATTACAAAAAATTGTGTATTTTAACGCTTTATACAAGCATTCTACAAGTTAGTAGGAGTCAAAATCTCAAAAAGTAAAAGCAAATTCTTTATGAGTGAAATTTGAGAAAATAAGTGAAGATATATAATACTCTTGAAAATCATTTTAAAGAAAATATTTATCGGATGCTTTGAGATTATATCAAAACATAATGTTTTTGGTCTTTATTGAAGTTGTCAATTTTATTAAAGACAAATTAAGAATTTCCAACTAATTAGTATTCTCTTTGAAAAATATTAAAGGTGAAAGTCAAGATAATCAAATTTAAATAAAATATACATTTAAAGAGAGTTAATCTTCATCGGTTATTATTCCAATAAAAGATCACTAGCTACAATATTTTAGGATCATATATTCAAGAACTTGCATTACAGTTTGTCTTTTTGATTTTATGACTTTTAGCACATCAAGTTTGTCATATAAAAATATAATTTGTTTGAATTAGTATAGTATGAACTTATTTTAGTTATTAGAAAGTATTACGCATTTCAATACGTGAAATAAAGTTTTATCTTAAAACATAATTTTCATGATTCATATATGATAATTTATATTTAATTTTAAAGAACTTTAAACTTTAAGTCAAATGACGATATTTAAGTATTGGTTATTGGGATAATTTCAAAAGAATATATGAGTCAAGTAGCTAGAAAAATGTTGAAAAAATATTATGTGATTTATATAAGAATTTATATTTGATTTAATTATCTAATTAATTTAATCAATTACTTGATAATAAAGAGCTATCATAAAATAAAAATTAGTTATTAGTAGTCATAATAAATATATTTTATTAGTTCTTAATAAAGGAACTAATTGAAGACTATCTCAATAATAAAACCAAATGATATCCAATATCTTATATTTATAAAGAAATTTGTGGTATTTTATTGTCTTATAAAATTAAAGAAAAATTAAGATGAAAAAATGTTTTTTTTTTTACTTTTTTAAATATGTAAATACTTTATTATATATTTAGTTGTTTGGTAGTAATGATTAAAAAAGTACTTTTTTATTATTAAAAGTTTTAGGTTAAAATTTTATTTTTCTAACCTAGTATCTTCTCTTCTCGAACGAATTAACTACCTGGTTACCTAATTGATTTAGGTAAAATTATTTACTTGTTCCTAGGTCCTCATTTAGTTCTTGAAAAATAAATCTGTAAAATTTTAATTCTATAGAAGTTAAGTTTTAGTCTTTGTGACTAACACCTGCATATTCTTGAGTTCATTAAGCACAAAATTCTTCCTCTAACAGTTCCTTTTCAAGCTCCATCAGCTTTTCTACGATGCATTGGAAGTTCATTTCCTCAGTCAGTTGCACTTCCAAAATCATGAGACCGACCAGCCAAGCTATTCGTGCCAAGTGCCAACCAATGGAAGTGCATCTTAGAGTCAAGAAATTTCACTACACTTGCACAAAAACAATTTCTGTAGATACTAAGAGTTAATCATGTAGATAGAGTTAATCACCTATACACTGTCAGTGTAAAATATTTATACTAATATGTTTTTTCAATTTTTTTAGAATGATCGCATGGAGGCTTGAACTGCTAAACATTTTCCTAACTGTGCCAAAAGCCATTAACAGTTAACACACTACCCCACACACAGTGGCTCTTCAATACATTTCTAATACGAGTAAATAGTACCTATTTTGATGCCAGAGATATACTTAACATTCATCCTCCATTTATTAATGACATCAAATCGGCCATTCAATGAGAATCGATGCCATCTTTTTCATCCTTCAAAAATCAATTTGATTGCAGAAACATGACGCTGACGAGTGACGGACCAATTTTATGTTTTATTCTGTTTAGAAGACTAAGTTGATGTGATTATAACTGCATAACTGATGTGATGTCACATAAATATTTGGAGGAGCACAATGGACACCTTCTGTTCCTTTTGATAACTAAATTAGAATTTTAATTTACTCATCTTTTTAAGAATTAGTTTAGAATACCTCTTACAATAACTATTTTATTTTTCAAAAAACATCTTTATTATTAAAAATTATTTAAATATATTTTTAGTCTCACAAATTTAAAATAAATTTATTTTTATCTCTCAAGATTTAAAATTAATCTTTTAAGTTTTTAAAATTTTAAAAAATGATTATTTTAATCTCTCATAATTATCAATAATATAATCGATGACTATAAATTGAAACATAATTGCAACATCATTTAATTCGAATGTTGTGTTTCATTAAGTTATACTAACTAAGATATTAATAGATATATTTTTTTCAACAAATTCAATAATAGATTGTTGATTCATTAATTAACAAGTAATAATATTAGAACATATAAATTTAAATAAAATGTTTATTTTACAAATTACAAGGATTAAGAAAATTAGTTTGAATTTGAGAAATCAAAAGTAGATTTATTTTATATTTAAAGATTAAAAATATATTTAAATTTTAAAAAATTCTCAAAGTTTTATAATAATAGGTGAGATATAGTAATTGATTTGGATTCACTGTGAGTCTAACTTTGTCTTGTATTGAGAAAATTTTGAGAAATCTTTAACTCTTTACATATATAACCAATAAATATATATATATATATATATATATATATATATATATATATTAATTAGTGATGGGAGAGTAAAAGAATTAAATTTATGTTATAAAGTACTTTCATAGAGATCAATTAGGACTTATAAACTAGTTTAATTAAATAAAGACTCTGCTAATTGATATAGTTATAATAAAGTTATACTAGAGTGTGTTGGTTCACTTTTCAATAAAAAAAATACTTTTCATTCCTGAACAAGTGTTCTCATGCATTGATTAGTATTTTTATTTAGATTATAGTAATGTGAATTGTCTTTCTTTCTAGGAAAGTCAAACTCAAAGGAGGTTTAAAACCCTTTAAAAAATAAAAGGAAAAGAAACCATCTCCTTTGCATTGCAAAAAAGTGATGTTCTTGAAATTAAAATGACCTTGAACAGAGTAAACTAAATCCCTCGAATTGTTATGAGCAGCAATTAGTGTCCAAATTAGAAAAAGTTAATAAAATGTTATGTTGGGCAAAAGTCCTTGACATCTTTACCCTGTCCAAAAACCCATCGATGACAAAAGAGCAATTAGGCTTTAATGGGATTTGAAGTTAGTGTTCTAGATATTCCATTATTCCCCAAGTGGGAGTGGCTTTTGATGGAACTAATGAAATACTAGTAGTGGAAAATAATTGGTTTGTGGTCCAATTTGATGGACAAGTAAATATGACATCAACATCATGCATAGGACTGAAAGCAACCATCCATGAAGGTTGATCCATATCTCAATTTTGGAGTAGGGGCCCTCCCTTCCACCAAGGATCCCTATTCCCTAATAACGTATTAGCATTCTAAAATGTCAAGGATGTGTTTACTTTGCTAAGTATGTACCATATATTATACATATGTTTTATAACACTGGATTAGGGGAAAAAAAAGGTGGTGTTTTTTTTAATCACCATAATTATAATTGACACTAGAATTCGAGTATAAGATGCTATGTATATTATTTCATTCCTATCACTACATAGAATGCAGTATTTACTTTTAATCACCATAATTATAATTCACACTAGAATTCAAAGATAAGATCCTATATATACTATTTCATCCCGATCACAATGTATTAACTACAAGTCTTAAGAGAAATGAAAAAGTGAAAAAGTATATATTAAAATCTACATAGTATTAAAAGAATAGGCTTCATCCCACTTTAATGCTTTTTGTCTTGGCATGGAGTAAAAGATTGATGCAAGTTTTTGTGTTTGCACACAAACGCATGTAATGTGATGATCTTGTGAATGTATACATATATATATATAATTATTATTGTTATTGTACCGGAAGGTCCCTATCGGTCACGTTGACCAACACGTGCCGTTCTGTCAGACACCTACGCCATGATGTCGGAAACATCGGTCCAGCCAACGTCCGAGACGAATGTTACTAACGGCTCGGCATAAGACCGAGCCGAAGAGTCCCCCCGTAGGGCAAGATAGTCAGACAACTGTTGATCAACCCAATTAATAATAGCGCCCCATCCCTTTACCTATCGGATCGGCGAAATACCGTACCGATAGGTGAAGGACGGCTATTAATTATGATTAGCAGGTAAGCGCATGGTTAAGACAGTAAGTAAGTAATTAACATCGTATTACCTAATTTAGTAAACACCTGAAAAGGCCCACAATGCTCAGGCCCACGTCAGGCACTATAAATAGGTCACACATAACGAGGTATGTCACTGTTCATTTTTACCCTAGATATTCGTGCATATACTGACTTGAGCGTCGGAGTACCCTTTGCAGGTACCTCCCCCATCCCTTGGAGATATCGTTGGAGCTCTTATTCGGTCCCTGTCGCCACCGGCCCGAAACGGGGCTTTCGGCATTCGCGAAGGATGGTTGGACTCGTTTATTTGTTTAAAGTATGGATTGCTAGAATGACTTATTCTCAAACTGAGACCTCGTCAAACGAGCAATTTTATTAAATGATTCACCAATCCATATTAATCCCAAGCGGGACCCTCCATGGATTAGTGGTTTTCGCAAAAGGAGGGTTCTTTGGAGTCGCCACCAATGTTTTACTCAAAACATTGGAAAAAGGGATAAGGCAATCGATTCAAAAATCGACTTCGGCCATTACAACCAGAGTCGGGTAAGGGAGTCGGTTACGCGTGGGGAAGGTGTTAGCACCCCACAGCGCCCCTTTCGGGTTCCCTATGACAGATTATTTCTAAAATAACAATGTAGAATTACTAAATTACCCCTATTTATTCTAAGCAATTATAAATTAACTATCTACATGATGACAGTTTAAATATGCACACAGAAAGCAGTAAAAGGAAGGATTTAAGAAGAAACCTTTGAAGCGTGCTTTTATATATTTCGTAAAACTGGGAAGCTTTTTGGCGTTCCCTCGCTCTACAAGCCCGCTCGCTCCCTCCTATAAAATTTTAACTATGGAAATCCGGAGGATTTCCCTTCGACTAGGTTCGATCCTCAAGCAAAATGGCTCGGGGCTCAAGAACTTCGTCGGATCAACTCTCCGAGTGATTTCTAGGGCAGAACACTGCTCAAAAACCCCAGAATACTCAAGGAGAGGGTTGAAACTATGTTCCAAAATGTGGAATGACGTCCAATTGACGTCATATTTATAGGGAACAGGCCCAATACGGGCTACAGAATCAATACGGCCGTTTTGAAATTTTTGAACTTCAATACGGCCGTATTGATCAATACGGCCGTATTGAAGCTCAGAAATTTCAATACGGCCGTATTGAGTTCACTGCGGCTGTATTGAAGCTTCAATACGGCCGTATTGATTTCAGTACGGCCGTATTGAAGTTTCAGAAACTTCAATACGCCGTATTGAGTTCACTGCGGCCATATTGAAGCTTCAATACGGCCGTATTAAGTTTAGTACGGCCGTATTGGGCTTCATTCCCTCCACTTCCTTATTTTTAAGCTACTCTAAGACCTCTAAATCTACAGATAGCCATCCTATGGTCTTCTAGGAGTCCTTCTGGCTGACTTTCCTTCGATCTTTGAGGGTCTTCGAGTTTTATTTCCGACCCGGACAATTTTAGGGGTCTACAGCTGCCCCCCCTTTACTTAGTCGGACGGCCTTTTGGTGTACCGGCTGACAAGTAAAGGAGTTGACCCAATTGTCCGGGTGATGTGCCGACCTTCTGACTTGTAATGTCTTCCGGTGGAAAATTGTTGAGTAGCCTCTCCAGGTTGATGCATACCTCGGCGTTTCTGACAACCTTGGTAGTTGAGTACCGCCTCTCCAGGCCCTGCCTCTTAACATTCGGCAGTTGAGTATTGCCTCTCCAGGCCCTGCCTCTTAACATTCAGCAGTTGAGTATTGCCTCTCCAGGCCCTGCCTCTTAACATTCAGCAGTTGAGTATTGCCTCTCCAGGCCCTGCCTCTTAACATTCAGCAGTTGAGTATTGCCTCTCCAGGCCTTGTTTGAGTATCGTCTCTCCAGACTTTGTTTGAGTATCGTCTCTCCAGACTTTGTTTGAGTACCGTCTCTCCAGACTTTGTTTGAGTACCGTCTCTCCAGACTCTGAGTATCGTCTCTCCAGACTCTGAGTACTGTCTCTCCAGACTTTGAGTATCGTCTCTCCAGACTCTGAGTATCGTCTCTCCAGACTCTGAGTATCATCTCTCCAGACTCTGAGTACTGTCTCTCCAGACTTTGAGTACTGTCTCTCCAGACTTTGAGTATCGTCTCTCCAGACTCTGAGTATCGTCTCTCCAGACTCTGAGTATCGTCTCTCCAGACTCTGAGTATCGTCTCTCCAGACTCTGAGTATCGTCTCTCTAGACTCTGAGTATCGTCTCTCCAGACTCTGAGTATCGTCTCTCCAGACTCTGAGTACTGTCTCTCCAGACTTTGAGTATCGTCTCTCCAGACTCTGAGTACTGTCTCTCCAGACTTTGAGTATCGTCTCTCCAGACTCAGAGTACTGTCTCTCCAGACTTTGAGTACTGTCTCTCCAGACTTTGAGTATCGTCTCTCCAGACTCTGAGTACTGTCTCTCCAGACTTTGAGTATCGTCTCTCCAGACTCTGAGTACTGTCTCTCCAGACTTCGAGTACTGTCTCTCCAGACTTTGAGTATCGTCTCTCCAGACTCTGAGTACTGTCTCTCCAGACTTGTGCATACCTCGGTGCTCTCGACAACTGGGTAGCTGAGTATTGCCTTTTAGGCTTTGAGATGATTTTGCCTCCACAGTCCACGATGCTGCTTCGACGGTTTGATTTTGATTTTGGTGCCACTGAGGGCTGGATAATGCAGGGATCCGTCTACGGGATGTGCAGTCATTCATAGGTTTTTGTGCCCCAACTTGCATTGCTTAGTTGGTACCCATGGGGAATTTTTGTTTCCTTGGGGTGTAGACACAGATGCTCTTCTTGAATTGAGCAATGCCTTATGTTTGGCTGACGTCCTTTGATGTCGGTGGAGTATCCCGGTTATCCTTATTCGGGTATCTCTTTTTGATTTTCTGATTTTTACTGCCTCTGTGTAGGCTGTTATCCGCTGGGGATTCTGTCATTGGTTGTGATTGGCCTCTTCTGTTAGGCGTATCAGCTTGACGTTCAATGATTGGCTGAAAAGCCAAATTCCGCTTGGGGAATTGTTATTGATTTTTTCGATTTTTCTCTTTTTTGAAAGAGTGCCTCTGAGTAGGCGAATTATCTTGATGTTTGATGATTGGCTGAATGCCGAATTCCGCTTGGGGAATGATTATTGATTTCTTTTTTGGGTTTTTCCTTTTTGAAGGAGTGCCTCTTGAGTAGGCGACTGGGGATTTAGGGATCTTATGTATCCCAGAGTATTATTTAGGAAGCCTCTGCAGGCTTAGCCTCACTCAGCGCTTGAGTCAGAGAGCTATCTTCCACTGAGGAAGTTTCAAGTCCTTTGACTGAATATTTTGCTTGGATGATCGCGCTTCCATTGGGGATTTTGACGATCTTGCTTTGATAGCTCTCGCTGGGGATTTGTTCCATGAGCTTAAGCTGAGGTTTCTCTGGGGAGTATTATTTCTGCGAGCCTCTCCAGGCTCATTTATTCTGAGAGAGTATTATTTCTGCAAGCCTCTCCAGGCTTTAGTTATGATGAAAGAGTATTATTTCGGCGAGCCTCTCCAGGCTCAATTATTCTGAAGGAGTATTATTTCGGCAAGCCTCTCCAGGCTCAATTATTCTGCGGGAGTATTATTTAGGCAAGCCTCTCCAGGCTCAATTATTTTGCGGGAGTATTATTTCGGCAAGCCTCTCCAGGCTCAATTATTTTGAGAGAGTATTATTTCGACAAGCCTCTCCAGGCTCAGTTATTTTGAGAGAGTATTATTTCGGCGAGCCTCTCCAGGCTCAATTATTCTGTACGAGTATTTTTTCGGCAAGCCTCTCCAGGCTCAGTTATTCTGTATGATTTGTTGGATTTTCTGTATTTTGCCCTTTTTTTCGATTTTGGCTTTTTCTGTGTTTTTGCCTTTTTTATTGATTTTGGCTTTTTCTGTGTTTTTGCCTTTTTTGTTGATTTCGGCTTTTTCTGTACAGAAATGTCTCAGTTATTATGAGAGAGTATTATTTCGGCGAGCCTCTCCAGGCTCAATTATTCTGAAAGAGTATTATTTCGGCGAGCCTCTCCAGGCTCAGTTATTCTGAGAGTATTATTTCGGCAAGCCTCTCCAGGCTCAGTTATTCTGAGAGTATTCTTTCGGCAAGCCTCTCCAGGCTCAGTTATTCTGAGAGTATTCTTTCGGCAAGCCTCTCCAGGCTCAGTTATTCTGAGAGTATTCTTTCGGCAAGCCTCTCCAGGCTTAGTTATTCTGTATGACGCTGTTGATTTTCTGAATCTTTGCATTTTGTTTGCTGCTGTCATACACAAGCAATTTTTCCTATTTTTTCTAATTTATGTAGTTGCCTCATGACGAGGTCTTTGAAAATTTCTTTATGGCCAATACGGCCGCATCCATTTCAGTACGCCCGTATTGAGTTGAAATTTTGTTCATAACCCTGATTTTAGTACGGGTGTACTGAACATGGTACGGGCGCATTGTTTTTTCTGAAATTTATATTTTTTATTTTTTTTGTTTTTTCAATAAACAGAGAATAAGTGATCTTCCAGTACACCTATCATCTGTATGCATGTATGCAGTATGATGCACCTAATTCTATTTGATTCTTTTTTTCAAAAGAATTAATCGATGCGTTTTTGTGTTTGGATTTTGCCATTCCTCCAGACGGACTGTGCTCTGCCGATTTCTGTAACCGAGGAATGATGCGTGTTATTTTGGTGTCATCAACCAAATGATCCTTCCCTTCCTTTAAAAGATATGTCAACCCTCCTATTGACCACTATATCTCCATGTTTCCACTAGATTATTCAAAAATCGTTGGGACAAGAGAGAAAAGAAGGAAAGGATATATTTTCAAAAGTTTGTGTTTTAGAGGGGATTATTTTATTTTGAAAAATGGATTTTGTAAGAATTGCTGGCCAATGGTAGGCTTAAGTGTTTAGGTTTGTTCGATTAAACACTTATGAGGTTAAGCACATCTTTGTTATTAATGATTGTGTTTTGACAACTTGGATAGCTTTTCTTGAGCCCCTTGTTGAATTCAATTGATGGTACCATCATGGATTTATTTTGTTTTTCTTTTTTTGACGGCCCTAACTTTTGCCTAAAACACCCATTTGTGGAGTTTTAGCGGGCTTTTGTTTTTGTTCATTATTTTGTAACCCTAACTTTTGCCTAGGTCACCCTTTTTGTGGGATTCCTAGCGGGTTTTTGTCTTCATTTTGTAACCCTAACTTTTGCCTAGGTCACCCTTTTATGGGATTCCTAGCGGGTCTTTTGCTCTTATTTTTGCGCAGTCCCCTTTTTGGGTTTCCTGCCAAGCTTATTATCTTTAGGATTTCTTTATCCATGATGGCACTTATTGAGGCCAAGAAAAGGTGCTCCAAGCTGTCATGCACATTTCCACATAAAAATGATGCGGGTTTATTGATTATTAAGACGATTTTAACCTCACTTATGTTTATTCAAACAGGGTTAAATGACGTGGTTTAGAATTTTATTGCGAGCAAGAAAAGAAGCAATAAGAAATAATGAAGAATGATTTTATTATAATCGCAGCGGAAACATGTGCCCTATCGAGGCTCGGGGGTCGGGCTGTCCCCGAGGAGTAATCTCTAATAGTCATCGGGTCTATACATCCCTATCAGAAGGAGAAGAGCACTTGATGACGACAACCGGTCTTGACGCTTGTGAACCGGCCTTCCTAAAGATCTGGCTTAAAGAACGTCGAGAAGGATCTTGGTTCCTCTTCGTCCTTTGATCTTTATTAGGGTTGTATCCTAACCCTTGTTTCCCCGGATTGTCCTTGATAATGGGTAGCTCCGGGATTCCTTGGGAGTACTTGCCTAATCCTTGTCCTGGCAAGTATCCGTTCTTGATGAGCATATGGGCTACCTTCTTCATTTCTCGGGGAAACGTTTCAACATTGGCAATTTCCAATGCTTGGAAGGCGGTTTCTAGAGCTTCCTCCACTGCATCCACGTAAGGTATGGTGGATGGCTTGCTGATGAGTATGTCATCTTCAGCTTGTATAGTCACCAGCTTGTCACCCACAATGGATTTGACTTTCTGGTGGAGCGTAGAGGGAGCAGCTTTCGCATCATGAATCCAAGGTCGGCCGAGGAGACAGCTGTATGCGGGAGTGATGTCCATCACTTGGAATTCGACATCGAAGATAGTGGGTCCGATTTGGATTGGAAGATTGATCTCTCCCACCACTTCTCTTTTAGATCCATCGAAGGCTCGAACGATCATGTTGCTCGGGCGCATTTGGACTCCCTTGATTGCCATTTGATCAAGAGTTCTTTTGGGCATCACATTCAAGGAAGATCCGTTATCCACCAAGACTTTTGCGATGTGATATTCCTTGCACTTTATAGAGATGTGCAAGGGCTTGTTATGATTCGGTCCCTCAGCGGGGATTTCTTCATCGGTGAAGGTGAGGTGATCATTAGCCGTGATGTGACTAACAATCCCCTCAAACTTGTCTTGGGAGATAGTATGCGACACGTATGCCTCGTTCAAGACTTTCAACAGAGTTTGCCGATGCGGTTCGGAGCATAGGATCAACGACAACAGCGTAATCTTTGCTGGCGTCCTTTGATCCACGATGGAGTACTCGCTCTGTCGGATATACTTTAACAGCTCGTCTGTCTCCCCCTCGGATTCTTTTTCCTCGGTTTTTTTCTTTTTCTTTTTCTATTCCTTTATTCTTGGGAGCTTTATCATGAAGATCTTCGGGAGTGTAGATCCTGCCACTCCTAATCATGCCCCCAAGTCCAGCGATGTTAGAGATATCGCTGTCGGCAGAAGAGTGGATGTCGTATATCCACGGCACAGCCTTATTTGATTCGTAAGGGAAAGGCCTTGGAGTAGTGATCCTTAACGGTGTTGGACCTTCCCCTTTATTCGTCTTGATTACCAACAACGGAGTTGATGTGCGTTCGCTTGGCACGGTTGTTGGCTTACACTTGATAACGAACGGCGTGCGATCCATTCTTTGAACATACGCATCGACTAATCCTTTCTTTTTATTTAATGTTTATTAATGATTTATTGGGAGGGATGTATGAAATGCAAACCTAGATCCCTCCATGATCTTTGATAAGAATGCATGATATGAGATGATGGCGATGAATATGCATGCATTGTGTTTATTCAACTAAGCATTATCATGTTTTTAGGATGTCCCTAAGATGATGCATGATATTGCTTGGTTTGGATAAATAACCCTTTTTTCCTTTTTTTTTTTGGGTATTTTGTTTTTTTGTATTTTTTGGGTGAAAAGGGAAACTACCTATATGAATGTGATGAAGGTAGATGTTAACACCGTATAATGGAAGATTCTTATTCCTATTTATTCTTATTTTTAAAAGAATAGGAATGTTGTATGTTTAAAGAAATGCAATGTATGCTCAAACAATTTCACATAAACAATGTACAAACAATTCACTCATCCACGAACAGTCACGAGCGAATCACGAGGTAGGGGTATCCTGCAGAAAGGTGCATATTCAAGGTAGGTTCTAACTGTTCTCACCAGTCCAAGGCCCCCAAGGTGCCCCCATTATAGGGACCCAATTCCTCTCATCGTAGGTCGATGGAAAGCTCCAACGCACCGTCGGACTCAAGTTCATGGTTATCACCTTGAGTGATGTTTTCCGACAACGGTCTACGGGCACCTATAGACCCATTCGACAACCGGCCGTACTAACATCCACTCCCTATGGTTAATCACTCATGCCCCCGGGTATAGAGGGAACTGTTGTGTGCAAAGGTTTGTGTGCAGTTTTTATTTCAAACAATTGCGTAATTTAAACATACAACAGTTATTTAAAGCCATATAATAAATCATGTTATCATACAAGCAAGGGGTAACGAAGTAATTTTTAACTATTATTTGTTAAAAACAATCTGTCACTAAATGGGACTGACTCTCGAAGCTTCCCCAGTGGAGTCGCCATCTGTCGCCACCGGCCCGAAACGGGGCTTTCGGCATTCGCGAAGGATGGTTGGACTCGTTTATTTGTTTAAAGTATGGATTGCTAGAATGACTTATTCTCAAACTGAGACCTCGTCAAACGAGCAATTTTATTAAATGATTCACCAATCCATATTAATCCCAAGCGGGACCCTCCATGGATTAGTGGTTTTCGCAAAAGGAGGGTTCTTTGGAGTCGCCACCAATGTTTTACTCAAAACATTGGAAAAAGGGATAAGGCAATCGATTCAAAAATCGACTTCGGCCATTACAACCAGAGTCGGGTAAGGGAGTCGGTTACGCGTGGGGAAGGTGTTAGCACCCCACAGCGCCCCTTTCGGGTTCCCTATGACAGATTATTTCTAAAATAACAATGTAGAATTACTAAATTACCCCTATTTATTCTAAGCAATTATAAATAGGAGTGTGCCCTCAGACAGGTACATTTTGGCGCCCACCGTGGGGCTGAACCGAGAGCTATTCCGAGATTATTATCGAAAGAATGGTGAAGACGAGAAAGAATAACGTTGAAGAACACCAGTCCGAGGACGAGCATCAGTCAGGGGCCGAGACGACGGAAGAGACAAACTTGAACAGTATGGTGCGACAAATGAAGGAGGAGATGGCCGCTATGAAGCAACAGCGGGAGAGAGATGCGGCCGAAATGGCTGCGCTACGGGCGGAAAATACCGCCCTCAAGAACCAGTACCACGATCCTACATGGAAGCCCTCCGAGACAACCCACACTCAAGGGTCGTTCCATTCGCATGGCCAGCACACCTCAGTCCCTTATACTTCTGTTGCCCCTGCCGCCCACGCCTCGGCCAGTCGACCGATACAGCCCATGCCGGCAGGATCACACCGACATCCCTTTACACCCAATATCATGCAGTCCGTCCTCCTTGACAATTGGAAGTCCTTGTCTCTCGACAAGTACGATGGAACCACCGATCCAGATGAACACGTTGACGTGTTCTTGACTCAGGTCACATTAAGCACCACCGACGACGCCGCCCTGTGCCGAATCTTCCCGACGTCGCTAAAAGGGCGAGCGTTGAGCTGGTTCACTCGGCTCCCGGCCAATTCGATCGACTCATTCGGCACCTTAGCCTCTCAGTTTACCATCCAGTTCGCTACAAGCCGACCACACCAGTTGACTTCTCTATCACTAGTTAGCATCCGCCAGGAGAAAAAGGAGTCTCTCCGGGCGTTCATGAGCCGATTCAATAAAGCGGCATTAGAGATCAGGGACCTCAACCCAGCCGTCGCCTTACACCATCTAACCACCGCGTTGAAGCCGGGTCCCGCCAACAGTATTTGTAAAAAGCCACCGGCAGACATGGATGACCTTCGGCGCAGGGCCGACAAGTATATGCAGATGGAAGAACTAGCCGAGTTTCGCAACCAGGCCAGAGCAGAAGTGGTGAGCAAGACAAAAAAGCCAATAGAAAACAACTTTCGCGGTCGTCCAAAAGAACTCGTACCCCGCGAGCGGCCACCCCGTGGTCCGAAGTATACACAGTACACACCACTGAACACCAGCCGGTCAGCAGTACTAGAACAAGCATTGGCTTCAGAAGTGCTGACTATCCCGAAGAGAGCATCGACCCCTCCCCGAGCCGACACAACCAAATCCTGCAGATTTCACCGCAATCGTGGGCATTCAACTGACGAATGTTCAGCCTTGAAAGACAAAATTGAAGATTTGATCAAGCAAGGACAGTTGCAAGGTTTTGTGAACCGTCCCGACCGGCCCCGACACGGCGAACAATCACAGAGACGTGACCATTCCGAATATCGCAGAGCAGAAACGCGCTCGTATAGAGAGCGCAGTCGGTCACGGGATAGGCATGAAGAACAGCAAGCAACACAGCCACAGCGAGTTATTAACACCATTGCTGGCGGATTTGCTGGCGGGGGCTCATCTTCGTCGGCACAACGAAGACACCTGCGAGCTGTCCGACACGTGCATGCCGTGGAAACAAACCGTTGTCGTTTGCCAACCATTACCTTCACCGAGGCCGACTTCAAGGGAATCGACCCAGATCAGGACGATCCGATGGTGATCAGCGTTGAAATTCACAATTGCATCGTCCGTAAGACATTGGTTGATCAAGGAAGTTCAGCGGACATACTATATTGGAATACGTTCAAGCAGTTGGGAATTCCAGAGTCCGAACTGGTCCCTTACGATGAACCTTTGGTGGGATTCTCTGGTGAACGAGTTAAAACAAAAGGATATATCAAGTTATCAACACGATTTGGGTTCGAAGGGGCGGAATACCGAGACATCTCGGTTAAATACGTGGTCGTTCATGCGAGCACCTCCTATAACATTCTGCTCGGTCGGCCATCCCTGAATCGGCTCGGAGCAATCGTGTCTACTCCTCATTTAGCTATGAAGTTTCCGGCACAGTCAGGACGGGTTATCACGGTGCACGCCGATCAAAAAACCGCACGCGAATGCTACTTTGCCAGCTTGCGGCTACCGAAAGTGCAAGACGAAACGATCAAAGAGCCACAGAAAGTCCACTCGGTAACCCAACAGTCCTCCATAGACCTCGACCCCCGAATCGGGCACGACGAAAGGGTCGAGCCTATTGAAGAAAGGCAACCACTCCAAGTTGGAACCCTTGATACCCAACTGACTTATTTGGGAACTGTTCTGACGGAACAAGAGAAAGCAGCCATCGGACAGGTAATACTTGATAACCGAGATCTATTTGCATGGCACCCCTCCGATATGCCGGGTATCGATCCAGAGTTTTTGTGCCATAAGCTCTCAATTAGTAGGGAGGCAAGGCCGATCGCCCAGCGGCGTCGGAAGACCGGAGAGGAGAAGAAGGCGGCAATCGATGCTGAGGTAGCCAAATTATTAGAAGCACAGTTTATACGGGAGATCCACTACACGACGTGGCTGGCTAATGTGGTCATGGTCCGAAAGCCGAACGGGAAATGGCGTATGTGTACCGATTACACGAACTTGAATAAAGCTTGCCCGAAAGACGCCTTCCCGTTGCCCAATATTGATCGTCTCGTAGATGGGGCGTCTGGCCACCGTTTCCTATCCTTCTTAGACGCGTATTCGGGGTATAACCAAATTTGCATGCACCCTCACGATGAAGACAAAACAGCATTCATCACCGAGACAGCCAACTTTTGCTACCGTGTAATGCCGTTCGGTCTGAAGAACGCCGGTGCCACATACCAGCGCCTGATGAATAAAATTTTTCATAGTCAGATTGGTCAGTGCCTCGAAGTTTATGTTGATGACATGGTCGTCAAATCTGATGAAGTTTCTGCCCATGTACGCCACCTTGCCGAGGTATTCCAAGCACTCAGACAACACCAAATGAGGCTGAACCCCGAAAAATGTGTGTTCGGCGTATCGGGTGGAAAATTCTTGGGATTCATGTTGTCTAGCCGGGGCATCGAGGCAAACCCAGACAAGTGTCAAGCCATACTGGAGATGAAGAGCCCCACCACTCTCAAAGATGTACAAAAGTTGGCAGGGCGGCTGACTTCGCTTTCACGGTTTCTTCCCCGGCTTGCCGAGATATCTCAACCTATCCTCGCCCTGCTGAAGAAAGCAAAGCAGTTTACATGGACTTATGAATGTGAAGAAGCGTTCCAACAGTTTAAGCATCGTCTTAGTTCACCTCCCATACTGTCCAAACCTACTGCCGGCTCCGACATGGTCATTTACCTTGCCGTGTCAGGGCATTCGGTCAGCGCTGTCTTAATACAGGAACAGAGGGATCAAAGGCCGATATACTTCACCAGTCGAACACTGCAAGAAGCCGAGAAGCGTTACCAGTTAATCGAAAAGGTAGCTCTAGCGCTCGTCTACACGGCTCGCAGGCTCAGGCAATACTTCCAGAGTCACAGGGTGGTTGTCCGAACCGACTGCCCGATTGCGAAAGTTCTTCGTAAACCGGAAGTCGCTGGCAGGATGATGGCCTGGTCGGTCGAACTCTCAGAGTTTGACATATCGTTCGAGCCGAGAGGACCCATCAAATCACAGCATTTGGCCGACTTCGTCAATGAGCTTACCCCAGCAGGTAGTTTTCACGACGAGCCGTGGACAATGCATGTCGACGGCTCATCCAGTGCGCAGGGAAGCGGGGCGGGAATAATTCTAGCCAGCCCATCGGGCATCACGGTCGAACAGTCACTCCGGTTCGGTTTTCGGGCATCTAATAACCAAGCCGAGTACGAAGCACTGCTGGCCGGTATGAGACTAGCAGCTGAGATGGGTGTGACAAAGGTCGTATGCTGTACCGATTCAAAGATCGTGGCCGAACAAGCCAACGACAATTTTCAAATTAAGGATGCTAATTTGTTGCAGTATTACCACCTCTTCCAGAAGCTCAAAGAGGAGTTCACTGACGTACAAATCCGACACGTTCCCAGGAGCACCAACGAACGAGCCGATCAGTTGGCTCGGCTTGCTAGTAGTCGAAAACCAGGACAGCTGAGAACAACCATTCACCTGGAAATCCCTGCCCCAAGTGTGGCGATTGAATGCATGGCGGCCGATACTGACACACCGAACTGGATGACTCCTATTCGGAACTACATCCTCCAACAAGAGTTGCCCACCGATCCGAAGGAGGCAAAAAAGCTTCGCACTCAGGCCGCTCGGTACTCCATAGTGGCTAACGACCTCTACAAGCGAGGATTCTCCACTCCGTTGCTCAAGTGCATTGATAACTCGCAGGCGGATTATGTGATGCGGGAAGTTCATGAGGGTATCTGTGGGTCCCATTCCGGAGGCCGTACCCTAGCTGCAAAAGTGTCACGAGCCGGTTATTATTGGCCAATTCTGAAGGGGGATTGCGCTGAGTTCGTCAAACGTTGCATACAATGTCAGCGACATGGAAACCTCATCCATGCCTCCGCCGCCGAGCTGCACAGCATCAGCTCTCCATGGCCGTTTGCCTTATGGGGCATTGACGTACTTGGCCCGTTCCCCGTGGCAAAGGGACAGGTTAAGTTCCTCCTCGTGGCAGTAGATTACTTCACAAAGTGGATTGAGGCCGAGCCGCTCGCCTGCATCTCCGCTGCTAACGTCCAAAAGTTTGTATGGAAGAACATCATCACCCGTTTTGGCATCCCATATGCCATCATCTCCGATAACGGCTTACAATTTACAGACAAAAAGTTCAACTCATTCCTCGAAAACCTTGGCATTCGGCACAGATTTACATCGGTGGAGCACCCTCAGTCAAACGGCCAAGCTGAAGCAGCCAACAAGGTTATCCTGACTGAATTAAAAAGAAGACTCGGCTCGGCAAAAGGAGTGTGGGCCGATGAATTGCCAGAGGTTCTCTGGGCGTACCGGTGTACACCACAATTCATTAATAGAGAAACACCCTTCCGCCTCACATACGGCACTGATGCGATGATCCCGGTTGAGGTTGGAGAACCATCTTTCCGGCGACAAAGCTTTCAGGAGGAATCTAACGACGACGCACTCCGAGCCGAACTCGATGTCCTCGAGGAAGTGCGGGACAAGGCACAGGTGGTGGCCGAGGCATGCAAACAGCGAATGACTCGGCGCTTTAATTCCAATCTAAAGCCAAGAACTTTTCACGAGGGCGACCTTGTGTGGCGTGCAACGGGGGCAGCCAGGCGTAACTCTTCTGAAGGAAAGCTCTCTGCCAATTGGGATGGACCATTCCGGATACGACATGCACTCCACAATGGGGCATACAAGCTAGAAGAGCTGTCCGGCAAGGTTATTCCAAGAACCTGGAATTCTACCCACCTAAAGACATACTACAGTTAAATTCGAATTTGTAATACTTGAACTATGTAATTGTATCGCGGTGCACTCTTTTCCTTGACTGATCTTTTTTCCTCTTGTAAAAATGTGAAAAGAGGTTTTTGATTAGCAAGGTTTTTAACGAGGCATCTTCTTATCAATGAAAATACATCTCCCACTTAATTATCTCCACTTATTTCTTCAAGTCTTCCCTCCCGAGCAGTCTCTCGGCCAAGGATGTGGCTTAAATTTAATTACAAGTCTTCCCTCCCGAGAAGTCTCTCGGCCAAGGACGTGGCTTAAACAATTACAAGTCTTCCCTCCCGAGAAGTCTCTCGGCCAAGGATGTGGCTTAAATTTAATTACAAGTCTTCCCTCCCGAGAAGTCTCTCGGCCAAGGACGTGGCTTAAATTTAATTACAAGTCTTCCCTCCCGAGAAGTCTCTCGGCCAAGGACGTGACTTAAACAATTACAAGTTTTCCCTCCCGAGAAGTCTCTCGGCCAAGGACGTGGCTTAAACAATTACAAGTCTTCCCTCCCGAGAAGTCTCTCGGCCAAGGATGTGGCTTAAATTTAATTACAAGTCTTCCCTCCCGAGAAGTCTCTCGGCCAAGGACGTGGCTTAAACAATTACAAGTCTTCCCTCCCGAGAAGTCTCTCGGCCAAGGATGTGGCTTAAATATAATTACAAGTCTTCCCTCCCGAGAAGTCTCTCGGCCAAGGACGTGGCTTAAACAATTACAAGTCTTCCCTCCCGAGAAGTCTCTCGGCCAAGGACGTGGCTTAAATAAATAATTACGTCTTCCTTCACGAGAAGTCTCTCGGTTACGGATTTAACTTAGAATTACCCAAAAATTGCGAGAATTTAAATTTCATTCAAAAGGCCCTAATCGGCCTGGAAGTACATGCAAGGGGGGGGGGGCGCTATCGGCCCAGCATTACAAAATAAAAATTTCAAGACACGACCTCAGGCTCTCCCTGGTTCGCATCATCCTCGGCAGCAGGCTCCTTGTAGGCCGTTTCCTCCTCATTCGGCCTGGCGGGCCGCTCTGGCGCCTCAGCATCGGCCTCTTGGTCCGGCAGAATCGAGCTTAAGTCCACCAACTTCCCCTGAAAAAAGTCCTTCGTCATATCCAGTTGAAAGTCAGGGGGGAAGTCACCAAAGTAGCTAGCTTGCCGAGCAGCTTGGGCAAAGCCAGCCTCATGCTGGGACAGGAGCTTGTCGCGAGCCTTTTCCCTGAAGGAACCAAAAGATATTTTCTCGGCCTCCAGTTCCTTTTCGAGCAGGGTAGCCTTCTCAGTTTCATTCTTCAAAGACGTCTCCAAGCGCTGGACCTTTAAGGTGAGATCGTCAACCATACGCCCCCGGCGGTCAACCTCGGCCTGGAACTTGCCGTTAGACGTCTGAGCATCGGTCAACGCCGTCAGCGTCTCTCGCAGCGACTTCTCCTGCTCAGCTAGTTGACAGCGAAGCCCATCAGCCTCCCCATTCGGTTCCATGACGATGCTTTGAGCCAAAGCCACAGCCCGAACTTGGAACTCACAGAAGAAGTTCCACTTCTGCGCCGAACTCATCCGGCCCAAAACTGCCTGCCCAGCCTCAGAAGTCAAGTCTTGGCTTAGGAAATCCTGCGCGTTCACATTACTGGCCAAGAAGTTTGGCCCAACCAAGCCCTCCGGGGCATTGGGATTGGCTAGCCGCTGCTGCTTGGCTTGGCGGCTCTCCTCCACAGCCCTCCCTTCAGTAGGTTTTCTTTTTTCGGGCTGCCGAGAGGAACCCTTGCCCCCTTTCTTGGGATTGGTGGGTTGCCCCGCTCCGCCCTGTCGTGGAGCCGGTTGATTCCCACCTGCACGCGTCTCGGTCGGGGTCTTGTTTCCTGTGACCCCTGCCACTCGGCTCCCGATCAGATTGCGGATGTTCAAGTCATGGTCAAAGTTCGCCATAATACCTGCACATCATTAGTCAAAATCAATGGTAACGCAGGAATTTAAACAAACAAGAGTTACTATACCGATTAGTTCCTCGGTGACGTTGGCCGATTCGAATAATCGGACCAGGGGACGACACGGTAATGGCCGTGGCAATTTCTCCAAAATATCCAAGCTCTGCCTTTCCTCCGGCGACATTCGGGATTTCGATACGGTATCGTACTTTCTCGGCCTTCGGGTCCAATACAGGGGAAAGACCGAGTTCCCCTCATCGTCAAAAAAGTATTTATTCCCCGTCTCGGGTCGAATCATCACCTTTATAAAACCCACTTTAAATTTTTTGTAAGAAGCGGTGAATGGCTGAAGCAAGCAATCACTGTGTCGAATCAATGACAACCACTTCGCCTTCTTCGTCGGCCGAGAGGAGTAGTAATATAAAAATAAATGTGGAGTAGGTTGGAGGCCAAGAGCTAAGCACAACCGTCTAAATCCTTGCATTGCTGCCCAGGTGTTGGGATGGACCTGAGAAGGCGCCACGTTCAGAAGACGAAGTATACCCGAGAAATAATTATCAAAGGGGAGGGATATCTTCAAATCCCGAAACATTTAGTCATACACATAAAAGAACGGGTATTTGGACGACCCCTGGTCTAGATAAACAAAATCCGGATTAGGAACCCCATCACCTCGGCATGGCTGGAAAAAGATAGCAGACGGCTCCTCGTCTTCGGGAAAGTTTAAAAATTTCATTGCCGATACGAAGTTAACAAGTGATTTCTTGGTCGTATACCGGGAGTACACACTACCAACTTCCCCGTGTACCCATGAAAATCCAGGAGTCGATACGGGAGGAAAGCTTCTTGATGAACCCCCACCCCCACTTGGACGGTCATCAGAACCTATAGCCGAGGCGGAACCACTTCCACTACCGCTCTGGGCCTGCTCAGATCCAGAAAAGGACTCGGTGCGATCTCCATTAGAGGCCGAAGCTGAGGCAGCGTCCCGGACCGGAGATACTCTTCGTCCCGATTCCCCTTCGTCACCGGAGGAGTCGATATGAACAATATTTAAATTTGCCATTACGTACCTGAATGCTAAACTTCACAGATCTTCCTTCGACGAACACTCGAATGCTGATTTACTAATTCGGATCCGGAGATAATGATTGTGCGCGTATGTGAAGCCCCCTCTTCATGCCTATTTATAGACCCTGCATGTTACACATTCAAACGTCGCAGCCTTGGGAAACCGTTGGATCAATTTAATCCAACGATCCTCAATATGCAACCCCTCGTATGCTCCACCTAAGCCCAACTGACACAACCTTTGGCGTTCCACACTTGATGCGAACCCTAGCATGCGCCATTCCATGCATAATGATGGCAACCCTTGACATCCCATCAGCAGTTGTAACCCCTCACGCGTAATTAATGTCTGTCAGTTATGCACCAGAGAAATTAATGCTTGCCAGCTACGCATCAGAGAGGCACTTTAATCATAACCCCTCACATTCCTAAATCTTTCATCGTATCCCAATCGGAACAATTAACCCTTTGCGTCGCTTCCCTCCTCAAGGCTGGGGGGCTTGTGTACCGGAAGGTCCCTATCGGTCACGTTGACCAACACGTGCCGTTCTGTCAGACACCTACGCCATGATGTCGGAAACATCGGTCCAGCCAACGTCCGAGACGAATGTTACTAACGGCTCGGCATAAGACCGAGCCGAAGAGTCCACCCGTAGGGCAAGATAGTCAGACAACTGTTGATCAACCCAATTAATAATAGCGCTCCATCCCTTTACCTATCGGATCGGCGAAATACCGTACCGATAGGTGAAGGACGGCTATTAATTATGATTAGCAGGTAAGCGCATGGTTAAGACAGTAAGTAAGTAATTAACATCGTATTACCTAATTTAGTAAACACCTGAAAAGGCCCACAATGCTCAGGCCCACGTCAGGCACTATAAATAGGTCACACATAACGAGGTATGTCACTGTTCATTTTTACCCTAGATATTCGTGCATATACTGACTTGAGCGTCGGAGTACCCTTTGCAGGTACCTCCCCCATCCCTTGGAGATATCGTTGAAGCTCTTATTCGGTCCCCTTTCACCCAGAAGAAAAGGAGTGTGCCCTCAGACAGGTACAGTTATTATGCACGTTACTCATTTTTGTTTCATTATGATTTACCATTTTAATAAATATGTTGAATAAATACTTTTGAATACTGATTTTGCACCTATTCAGCTTTTTTTCTTTTGAGAAGGCACCTATTCAACTTATGTTTCTCAGTCTTTTGTTTAATTTAGTGTTCTGCTAATGGTTTTACAAAAAAAATATCTAAGATACATTTTGAGTTTAAGACCATAATTATTCTTCATTAGAGAGATAATTAAAATATAATTATTATAGGTGATGAAGTTCTTTTTCTAATTAAGTAGTTAAATATATTTTATATTCAAATTCGAAATCATTAATTAACTTAAAACATCACATACTAGTTCATCCATGTATTTAATGTTACTATCGAATAAAATTTTAATTTGCTTGATTTACTTATGCAATAGAAAATTATCAAGATGTTGAGAAAATGATTGTGAAGGGCAAGATTATGAAATATGAACAAAAGGGAAGTTTATTTAAATCTCATGGAGACATAACAAAAGACAACTCAAAGGGGAAATGTAATTATATCCGTAACAAAGACCATAAAAATAAAGTAATTCTTTTTTAACAAAAAAAATATCAGTATCTTCATTATCTACAAAATGATTATGATTAAAAGAGAATTAAATACATTATAAAATATATAAAATAAATATATATAAACTTTAATATCATTATCTTCACAACTAAACTCTTAAATTAAATATAAACAATTGTCTTAATTATCCTAATATTAAAATATAATAATATATTAAAAAAATAAATTATGAAAAATTCAGGCAAAAACTACCTCTCATGTAAGTCTGTCCTAATTAACTTTGTATATATCACCAGTATAAAAGAGACATTTTACGTTTATTATTTTAAACTTTTTACGTTGAAAAAAAGTTTACCGTCAATGCGGGAGACATAAATTTACATTGGGTATTTTAGTCGATGTAAAATTACGTCGGGCATCCTCCATGTTCGACGTAAAATGGTTGAAAAACAAATTAAAAAAAAACCTCAATCTGTGAACACGTCCAAAAAATACCCAAATGCTTCAATTCAATCGGAGAGATAGGTCCAAAATAAAAAATGGGTCTTGCTACCGTGCACTGTGAACAAAAAACGCCCAAAGGTCTCGCATTGTTGTCGTCGGAAACCGCGAGAGAGGAAAACAGTGTCAAAACACTCGCGCAGGAATAAAATAACTTTTTTACATAGAAAGATCAATACATGCATGAAAGCACTAACATCAATCCGTGAAAACAATTAAATGCTTTAACCTAATCGGAGAGATAGGTTCAGAATCAAAAATGGGTCTCGTTGCCGCTATCATCGCCGCTCACCGTGACCCAAAAACGCCTAGAGGTCTCATACCATTGTCGCCGAAAATTCCTAGAGAGGAAAACAATGTAAAAATACTCACGCACACGAAGAAGACAATGGTGCTGAGAGGGAATAAAAGTATAAAACAAGTCTTGAGCCAAAAGGAGGTTCGACGTAAAAATTGGAATCTACGTCGGACTGTACTCTATATTCGACGTAGATTTTAATTTTTACGTCAGACCTCCTTTGGTCCAACGTAAAAAAGTTTGGATTAATTTCAAAAATGTCATTGCGTATTTTTTATGTTGAATATTTTTATGACCGAAGAAAAAATACTAACGTAAAAGACTGATTTTTCACTAGTGTATTTCTTTATCATTAAAATATTTATAGTACTGTATCATTTAACATATCTTTGACCATTTTTCTCTTATGTTTTTTCTATTTTTTTCCAACGTTTTAGAGGAAATTTATATGCATATATACAAAATTTGTCCATTTCTTTCAAAGTTTCACATTCAAATTTCTCAACACAGTTTTAATGAGCATAGACTCCAGCCAATAAGAAGGACAAGAAACCAAAATTTTGGGTATGTCCTAGTCTCCATGGACACTTCTTTTGTACGAGTCTCATATTTTGGCTATTTATTTCGTACTATCATGACATTTGACATTTGAAAAGTTCATTTTATGAGTACAAAAAAAAATAAAAAATGGAGAACTTCCAATGCTTCGATGTTATTTAATATTCAATCTGTGTCTCGAATATCATGGCATGAAATGCGATGAATTGGTGTGGGCCAATCTAGGAAAGAATCCATATCTGATATCTAGTACACATTTTAATTTGCTCGTGATATTTACATGGTATTATGGTAAATATCTTCACTTGGTGATATTATAACAAAGTTCGTGGCTGTGAAATTTTTTGGCATTCAGCAGTCTGCACCGACGAAGATTTGCTGGTTTAGAAATGTTTTAATCCCAAAAAAAAAAATGAAAATACAACTTGGTGTAATTTTTATTTCCGTTAAAGAAAAGTCTCAAAATCATGATTTTGAACTAAACCTTTTTCTTTTGTTATATATATATATATATATTTTTTTTTCTTACGAGCAAGAAATGGAATAAGATGAAATATTGAAATATGAGCTTATTTTATTCTCTTTACTTAATTTAAAATAGACGGGTACATCTTCATTTCTGTAATTTCAATGGAGAATAATTTAAGGTCAGTTTTGAGGAATAACGAAAACATTATTTAGATTCCATTGTTTTCCATATTTTAATATGCGTGATTGGGTGGTTGGAAGTGTAGTAGCTAGATAAACCCCACCATTATCTCGTATTCACGCTTGAATATCAACTATAGAGCACATGAAGTACTTTTCTCTTATTGTTTTTCTCTAGGTTCAACTAATTAATAAAGTCCTAAACATGAAGTGGAATCATTAGAAAAAAAGATGACTTTCTTATGCTTTTTTTTTTTTTATGTTGGATGTTATTAAAATGTTACGGTGATATACTTGTAAATATATTAAAATATTTTATGATAGATGTTGGCTTATTTATTAGAAGAATTGTGCTTCTCTTGACACATTAAAGGAGGATGCAATTGATGAGACACTATCGAAGGTGCAATTATAAATTGACGACACCCTAGAGTAATTGGTGACCATAAGTAAGGTAACATGTTGAGGTTAATCATCTACCGCTAGATGATTCTAGATGATATGGTACGGGTGGAGGTTGTCGATGTTAGAGAGCAAAACCTTTGAGTCCTTGTGCCCACTATAGAGGTTTAGATAGTGGGACAAACTTTGGATAACTTTATTCTTTGGCCGAGCAGGCTAATTAAAGTCCATGTGCCAAAAGTAATCAATGAACTTATTTATTTGTGTTTAATCATTTGCCTAAGGTGCATTCTAAATGATGTCCTTAATTATTTGTATTTTGCTAACTTATTTATTTGTATTCTATGATGCTTAAGTTGATTTTCGATAGGGGAAAACAATTGCTATTACATGTGTAACATCTTCTGAGTTTTCTTCTATCCATCAATTGACTTTAACAACAATTTGCTTGATTTACTATCGATCTGCCATTCTTAAGTCAATTTGAGGATTAATTTATGCTTTTGTATATTGTTTTGGTTTTATCATCTCAGTACATATTTGTGTATATTGTTTTAGTTTTATTTGTGTATATTATTATTAATTAATGACGATTATTGTTAATTTTAGCTTTATTGTCATTTCTCTTTCATTACTATGTAGTTTAATTTATATATTATTTCAATTTAAATGATAGATATTATATTTTGTATAAGTTTGTATTAAATTGAGCATCAATATGTTATTTTGAACTATTTAGAATGTATGTCTTTTGTATAGGTTTGAAAAAATTCAGAAAACAGACATGACATTAAAACAAAGTATATATTTTATGACAGATATGACTATACTTGTCATAAAATGTGGTATATTTTATGACAGATACGATTACACGCGACACATAAAATATACACTTTCTATGTCACATGTGATGACATCTATCATAAAATGTGAGTGTCAATGTGATTAAATCATCATATTTAGTATTCATATTATAACGGAAGTTGACCACACAACACAAAAAATGTAACATTCTATTTCACATGATCAACGCTCGTTATAAAAATGTTTGGATATTTTTTATGCTGTTAGAATTTATGTCATGTACTAAGCCAACATAAAATATAAAAAATAATCGACATAGAAAATCCCTACATTATAAGAATTGTTTTTATTAAATTATAGTAAAAGTGCTTATCATTGAAAGTTCTTATTTTCATTTTTTAAAAGTTTGTCGTTTGAAATGTCATATATATTAAAATTTTAAACTATTTTTTTCTTCAAAATTTTCTTTTATCTTAAGATTTCTTTTTCCTTCGATCTTGGTTTTAATTACTTTTAACAACTTATGTAGTTATGCGCTTACTTTTTTTTTTCCATTTATTAAATTTAATATTTTCCTTCTAAATATAAGCAACTCTCATCTACTTTAAATGAGTCCCACTATGTTACATCACTCATAAGCAATTCATATTATATTTTTACAATTTTTTCTCCAATAAGAATTGTTTATAAGCACCTCCACTTTTTGACAACTCATACTTCATTTTTTGATAAATTTAAAAAAATTTAATTATCATTGATAACATATAAATATGAATAATTTTTTTTAAAAAATAATCATTATAATGCGTTAAGAAATATTAAATATAAAACAAAAAATTACCTAATAAATAGAAACGTGATAATAAAAAAAATTTATAATAAATATGCACTAACTAAATATCACAGACCCTCTAACATATACTTTTTTCTTCAAAAGTAAGTGTGTATATGACTTGTGTGGAGACTGAATTTGGAAGGAAGTAGATATTAAATTATTTTTTTTATTCTTAAGCAACAATGTTTTATATAATGAACGATGCTTAAATTTTAAGCACTTACACTACTATGTCAACATGTTCCAATGTAATTTTCTTATAAGCAATAGGAGCTTAAACTTAAGAATCAGCTAAAAACCTCCCGTTGGAGATATTCTAAGCTACTTCTATTGTTTATTAATTTAATTACGTATATTTTTCATATAATTTCAAATATTTATTTTTTTATTTATATTTTTAATTTTTACTATAGTCTAAAAACATATGTGAGAGGCAGAATACTTTCTAGTTGAAATACCGATCTCAATCCAAAAATACTAAATAGTAAATGTTCTTTTATATGCATTAATTAACGATAAAATTAAATAAGAATGTATACCAAAGAATATACATATGTACCACAAGTTCACAACAACTCAGTTAACGAATCTATCAGGTCTAATGATATTTCAATGTTAACTGTAATATTTTTTATGAATACATCACGTTTTGGTAAGGGCGAGATTAAATAATAGAAGAGAAAGAAGAATATATTAAACGATTAACATTAGTAAGCAAATAAAACGTACGAGTACCTACCTACCCTTTATTCTTGAACAAATTTAAGAATATCAAGTTGTAAGGTTCTTAATTGAGAAAGTTCACCAAGTTGCAAGTTAGTTTCACCAAAGAAAATGAAAGCGTCACTGGTAAAGACGAAAGCAGTAGTTTTGGTGATGGAATTCACCATTTTTTAAGCATCACCAAGCTACTAAATAGCTTATATTAAATTCACCAAAATAAAATAAAATCACCCACGCGTTTAATCCTTAGTAGCCAGCGACATATATCATTGTTGGTACTTTTGGAAATTTCTGAAATATCTTTCATAGTCTTCGATCTTAACTCATTTCTAACCAGCAACGCAATTGACCAAAATCTCATGTCACTTTTCACTTCACACTCTTGTGTCTTGAATTCAAGAAGAGAGATCACATGTGTTATCAAATGAAATCAACAAGTAATGCATCTACCATTTCTCTCTAGAAATACTACACCGTTGCTTTCACATTATGTCCATCGCATACTAATTTGTCCCCACATAGATATGAAATAATTATTAATTATTATTTCAGTTCAATTAACAGAAGAAATTTTATAAAACAGATCGGTTGATTCGAATTTTATAGTTTTTTTTATTTTATTTTTGAAACATTCCAACTGTGAGGAGTTTTATATAATATTAAATAGATCGGTGGATCCACTGAAAATAGTATGAAAAGTAAATTAGTTTGACTTATCAAATTTTAATTTGTTTTTGTCTGTCTTAATTTGTTAGATTGGATCACTTATTTATTTATTTATTAATTTTTATGTAATTTAAAAAGAAAAAGTATGGGACCAAATAAGTTGATACCTCTCAAACCTAATTTTAAACGAGACAATTGACTCATAAGACCGAACCAATTTTAATAGCTCTATCCATACATGAAACTAATTAAGAAATTAAAAATAATTATTTTACTAAAAATATAACAATACATTCTCTTTATTGTAGTTTTCGATATTTCTGAGTAAAAAACAGTGTACTTTTTTATGACTACAAAGTCTTTGTTTTAATATTATTTTATAAAGAAAAGGACAACATTAATATTAAAGCACAACAGTCTAGCCTAGTGCATATTTATTTATGAAAAAATGCAACATAGAAAAGAAAAACCTTATCATGTTCTCCATGGGTGTGAAGAGAGAGAGAGAGTGAAGAAGGATCTTAAGTATCTCAGCCAGTGAGTAACCAGCATCAGAATCTGCATCTACAAACCTCATCACAAAATGGGAACAGACGAGGTTGGAGGATCTTCTGCAGACATAGAACTCGAAAGAGTAACCACTCACAGTGGACCACTGAGCAAAAGGGTTGGCAGAAGAAGCACCAAGTTGAACACTTCTTCTTTTGCCTCCACCTCGGGCTCAGACATCAACAAGTCTCAGGAACAAGAGGATGGAGACTACGTTGAGGTTACTATGGACATCCAAGGTGACTCTGTGGCTCTCCACAGTGTGACAGCCGTGGAAGGGAGCAACAACCATGAAGGGGAAGATGAGAAACTGGTTTTGCTCGGCAAAGGCATGGAGAAGAAGAGGTCCTTTGGTGCCTCCGTTGTGAGAAGTGCCTCCATTCGCATGCAGCAGGTGTCTCAGGAGCTCAAGCGTTTAGCTTCGCTTTCTAAGCAACCGGCACCTGCGAGAGTGCACTATGATAGGACCAAATCTGCAGCGAGTCATGCTCTCAAGGGTCTCAAGTTTATCAGCATGACTGATGGTGGTGCAGGCTGGGGTGAGGTTGAAAAGAAGTTTGATGCTCTCACTGCTTCCACTAATGGCTTTCTGCATCGCTCTCTCTTTGCCAAATGCATAGGTATTTATTTGAGTTTCATGAATGGAAAGAAATCATTACATGGTCTGAGGCTAGTGACATGACATAGTCTTAGACCCAAACACATGACATCTAATAAGTTTTATTAATTCTAAGACTAATGACATGACAAGGTCTCAGACTCATACACATGATATCTAGTCGAGTTTTATAAATTCTTTCCTGTGAATTGAGAAATTTCGGTTATGTGTCACATGTAAATTAATGAGGACCATGAACATCTGGTGATGGTTCTGATTACGTAATAATTTGGAGAAGCTTTTTACCTTTTTGGTTCAAATGTTTGTTGGTGTGCAGATTGGTTTTTGTGATGTGTTTGGATTTGATTGTAGGGATGAACAAGGAGTCTGAGGCCTTTGCAGGGGAGCTTTTTGATGCTCTTGCTAGGAAGAGGGAAATTCAGGGGGATTCTATTAACAAGGTCCAGTTGAAGGACTTTTGGGACCAGATTTCTGACCAGAGTTTTGATTCTAGGCTCAGAACATTCTTTGACATGTAAGGTTATGTTTGGTTTTCAGTTGGTAGATCCCAATGTTTGATCAGAAAATGAAGCTGAAAAAGCCTCTTGGTTGGTTTTCAGTTGGCCCGATTGTAAACTGAGTTTTGCTTTAACTTTGCCTTAAAACTCGGTTCTGAAAAAAAAAGAAATGAGAGGGTTGCTTTTGCAAATTGAAGTTCATTCAAACTCAAGTTTGCAAACTTTAGTCCAAACATGCGCTAGTTCTTTGTCTTTTCTGATGTTTATGAAGTGTAAACGAAAAAAAGATGTGTTGAATGTCCTGAAGTGTGTTACCAAGATTAATTTGGAATGCAGGGTTGATAAAGATGCGGATGGAAGAATCACTGAGGAAGAAATTAAGGAGGTATGCCATCATAAATTCACCACTCAGGAAATCAAATATGGTTACATTTTAGTCTCATTAACTGATAAAATTACCATAGTAGTTTTATGGGAAGCTTTTTCTTGTTTGCATTTTGTTCCCACTGGGATAGGATTTTCCTTGATCATGTGATCGATTCTGGTTTCAGATTATCTGCCTTAGTGCCACTACGAACAAACTCTCAAACATACAGAAGCAGGCAGAGGAATATGCTGCTTTGATTATGGAAGAACTAGACCCTGATGACACAGGATTCATCATGGTAATTGCATAAGCCTATTTCATAGTCTCAAACATACAAACCAAAATACTTCTACTATTGTAGATTCTCATCTTAGCCAAATTTCTTTGGCCATTTGGTGATTATTACTGGGAAAACAGGTAAACGAACTAGAGATGTTGTTGCTGCATGGACCAACTCATTCTACAAGAGGAGATAGCAAGTACCTCAGCCAAATGCTAAGCTTAAATCTTAAGCCTACGTATGAAAAAAATCCTATTAGAAGATGGGGTAAACTCACCAAGTACTTCTTGGAGGACAATTGGCAGAGAACTTGGGTATTGGTGCTGTGGATTGGTGTGATGTTAGGTCTATTTGCCTACAAATTTGTGCAGTATCGGAGAAAAGCTGCATATGAGGTGATGGGACATTGTGTATGCATGGCCAAAGGTGCAGCTGAGACACTTAAATTGAACATGGCTATTATCTTGTTACCGGTTTGCCGAAACACCATCACCTGGCTCAGGAATAAGACCAAGCTTGGCATTATGGTTCCTTTTGATGACAACCTCAACTTCCACAAGGTAATTTTTACTGATTTGAGAGCTATTAGAAGAGAAAAGGTACTTACTTTGTTCAAATGTTTGCTGTTGGACTTAGAGTCTGTTAGAATATAATTTTAGAAGAGTTTCTTTATTGAAAATAAAAAACTTTTTCCAACTGAGAAATTTTCAAAAGCATTTCGTAGTTTTCATAAGTGAACAAGGTAAAGAAATTTGTAGCAGTAATCACATATAGTATTTTTTTTGCAGTTGATAGCTGTGGCAATAACAATTGGAGTTGGTATACATGGTATCTATCATCTGGCTTGTGACTTTCCTCGCCTTCTTCATGCAAGTAGTGAAAAGTACAAGCTCATGCAACCTTTTTTCGGAGATCAAGCATCAAGTTATTGGCATTTTGTTAAATCATGGGAAGGAGTAACAGGGATTATAATGGTTGTTCTAATGGCAATAGCCTTCACTCTAGCCACCCCTTGGTTCAGGAGAGGCCGAATCAAGCTACCCAAACCCTTCAACAATCTAACAGGCTTCAATGCCTTTTGGTATTCACATCATCTCTTTGTCTTTGTCTACGCCCTGCTCATTGTGCATGGAATCAAACTTTACTTGACCAAGGATTGGTACAAGAAAACGGTTAGCACCTTCCTTCGGTCAATCCTTTTTTATCCGGTTCTTTTTGAGCTAATGATATGACTTTTAAGATAGTTATAAAATTCAATAAACTTACCATATATGACGGTCTTTGAGCGAATGATAGTGGTAGAATCTTACACTGAGTTTATTCTTAATGATATTGTGGGAACCTATTGTATTTGTTTTGTAGACCTGGATGTATTTGGCTATCCCCATAATCATTTATGTATCAGAAAGACTGACTAGATTACTCAGATCAAGCATCAAGCCTGTGAGAATATTAAAGGTGAGCATCAAATGATTAATCACTCATTATATGAAAAATATACACTAAATATTTTTTAGATAAAGTTCGGTACATAAAAGGATTATCAAAATGTATGTTTAAGCACATTTTCACTGCCCAATTTGAAGGTGGCTGTTTATCCTGGAAATGTGTTGGCTCTTCATATGTCAAAGCCTCAGGGATTTAGATACAAGAGTGGACAATACATGTTTCTCAATTGTGCTGCTGTGTCTCCATTTGAATGGTATGAATTCGAAAGTTCAATATCTCTAACTTTGCATTTTAATACTCTCAAGGTGCATGGACCCCCTACTCTTTTTCTGCTCTTAATCCCCACTGTCAAGTCCTTCATAGTAAAATGTTGTTTGTGATATGATAGGCATCCATTTTCTATAACCTCAGCCCCTGGTGATGATTACCTTAGCGTTCATATCAGAACACTTGGTGATTGGACTCGGAGCCTCAGAGTGAAGTTCTCAGAGGTGAATTCAGGTTAATTTTTGTTGGATAATGTTATATGGACAACAATTTACATGGCAAAACTCATAGTCCTTACACTGTTACATATGTTTTTTCATGTGGGTGCAATATCACGAGAATTTTAATTAGTTGTAATTCTACGTGTTATCTCATGTTTTTTCAAATGGAGGGTCTCTTTTTTCTTCCTAATTAGGTAGGTTGTTTCTTTCAGTGTTGCCAGCCACCTAACAACGGAAATAGTGGACTTCTAAGAGCTGAATACTCGCAAGGAGATAGCAGTCCGAGGTAATTAAGCTACATTTAACATTAGAAATTATTTTCTTTTTAATTCTCTTTTGGTCACATCATTTTATTTTATTTTATTTTTTGTTTGGGTAATCACATCATTTTCCTTATCTTGTATAATCCTTTTTTTTTAACCTCTTTATTATGAAAATAACTTTACTAAAAAAAAGTGATAGATAGGCATGTCAAAATCTAATTAACACTCAACCCAGTATTTGATTTAGGATTAGTCTAGATAAATTTCTATATAAACTCTCATCAAAGAAGAAAATAAGAGTAAAAAAAAATTTAAAAGTTAAAATTAACTTATGTATAAGATAATTTGTAAAATTATTTAATATTAACTTTTTCAAAATATTTTTTTCAATTGTATGTATAAGTTAATTTTTACTTATTAAAAATTTATTTCATTTTTATATTTTCTTCTACAGGAGGTGTTTATGAATAAATTTATTGAAATATACCTTAAATAAGTCATGAATTGGATATTAAAAACATTTCACATGATTTCGATGAGTTTGTTTGTATTTAAAAAATATTTTTATGATATTCTTTATTTTTAAAATATTATATTGAATTTTTAATTTATGAAAACTAACAAAATAACTTTTTTGAAATTTCTTTTTTAAGTACTACATTTTTTTTTTCATTTTTAGACTTACTTTTTAATTTATAATTTTTTTAAACAAAATAAAGAGACTCTTTATTATTATAAAAATATTTCTTTTAGTCGAAATCAAATATTTGCAGTAACTAAAATTTGGTAAAACTTTATTTTTTAAATTCAAGGTGAAACTGTAGATGGCACATACATCTCTCCTGCTAGTTTCTCATTTTTTTTATTCGAATAAATTATGAATATAGAATTTGAATTAAGACTATATATATATATTATCAAATTTTAGCCTGTTCGAATGTACGTTAAAAAATATTTCTGAGAATTTATTTATTAAAAAATATTTTTATTTTTAATAAAGAAATTCTCAAAATCTCTTTTAGTTTATGATGTGAACCTAAAGGGATGAATTCATTATACAGATCTATCTAGGTTGGAAAGCTCATAATTAAGAAATTAAAAGAAAAAAATATGGATTAAGGTAAGAAATGGAAGAACAACGTCACAATCCCTAAAGATTGATAAGTTGAAGAAGATTCGCCACTTTGAATTAAGAAATTCAAGGATAAGAATCAAAAGTAATTCCTAAGAACCTAGAGAGAAAATCCTCTCGGTTGAAAAAATATCCAAATTCTGAATAATTTATTTTTTCTTCCTCTAAAATTTTTACAAAAGGTTCCTATTTATAAGCTTAGATGGGTAAGATGACATAAATTCTCACTAACACTTAATATCTACTAGAATTAAATCCTCAATAACCCACTAACTAAGCAATAAATTCCCACTAGCATTTATTTCCCCTTAGCAACCTAAAAGACAAGGAAATCCATCAGATTTATTTAATAAAATAAAATAAAACGAAAATTACATTAAAAATAAGATAATGGACTTATTTAATTATTCGGCCTCAAACTACTTAAATTCCAGTCCATTAATCCTTCTTCTTTATCGTATGACTTTGGACTTGTTAGTCTTCAAATTTACCCTACTGGATTCATATCAGTTTAGATATAAAGAGGCTCTTTCTACTACATAACTCTTATCTGAAATTCATTCTCCAAAGCTAACTTTAGATTTTTGGAGAAACTATTATCAACTTGATTTTTTGGTGGTTATTTTGTTTGGGTGTCAATAATAATTGTTGCCGACATTCTGGACGCCACCTTCCCACGCGCTTAGATATTTTGGCATCCTATTCGTACGCAAATGTTATTATTTGGATTTAGATCTTGGACTTGGAAAATTTGTACTACTATTATTTAATTAATTTTGAACTCACGAAAGTGTTAACTAAACACGTAACTCAAACTATTTAAAATGTCCTGAATGAGACTTGCAAATTGTCATTTTCTCCATATTCCATCGTGCAAAGGGTTTTTTCATGACTTATCCCAAACGAATGATGCATAATTTCATAGACAAGATTCTTTGCTTAGTGACGCAAGTAATTTTGATAATATTATGTAGTGGCCTCCCAAGAGTCCTAATTGATGGTGCATATGGAGCACCAGCCCAAGACTACAAGCAATATGAAGTGGTTTTACTGGTGGGGCTAGGAATTGGAGCCACCCCAATGATCAGCATTCTAAAGGACATAGTGAACAACATCAAGGCCATGGAGGATGAAGAGGGGACCAACATAGAACAAGGAGCAAGTGGGTATGGTGGCAAATCACCACACAAAAAGAGTGCTCCTAGCAACTTTAGGACTACTAGGGCCTACTTCTATTGGGTCACGAGGGAACAGGGTTCCTTTGATTGGTTCAAAGGGGTGATGAATGAAGTGGCTGAAGAGGATCATAGGGGGGTTATTGAGCTTCATAACTATTGCACTAGTGTGTATGAAGAGGGTGATGCTCGTTCGGCTCTTATTGCTATGCTGCAATCTTTGAACCATGCTAAGAATGGCGTGGACATAGTCTCTGGCACGCGAGTTAAGTCGCACTTTGCTAAACCCAATTGGCGCAACGTCTACAAGCGCATTGCGGTTAGTCATCCACGTGCACGTGTTGGTGAGTTCCCACTCTTTATCCAACATAATTGCTTCACTTCTCCTTTTTTTTTGTTCAGTCACGTAAAGGATGATATAGTGCTATCTTTTCTAAATGATCGAGACTAATAAACTGAAATTTCATTTCTATTTGAAAATAGCACAAAATAAAATAAAATAAAATGAAGTCTTCCAAAATTTGAATGATTATCATCTAACTTGCCAAAGATAAGGACATAAACGAATGACAAAAGCATGTTTATGCAATGCAGGGGTATTTTACTGTGGGCCACCAGCTCTAACCAAACAGCTTCGTCAGTTAGCGTCGGATTTTTCTCACAACACAACCACCAAATATGATTTCCACAAAGAAAATTTCTAGTAAGATGGAGTTTATTGAAGACAAAAGGACAATTGAGAGGAACAGAGTCTTCCACTTTATTACACCATGTCCTTGTTCATAATTATTAATCCATGTGTTTCAATGTGTGAATTATTATGGCTTTGTATCATTTACCAAAGGGTTGATGACCAAATAGTAATACCAAAGGTGTGATTGGATTTGGATGGCAACGGCATCACAGCGAGATGTATCACAAGATTACATGGACCTTTCGCGCAGGGGAAATAAAATATCCAAGTGGAGTAGGTGGCAGCACTTACATTCCAATGAATTAGTGCATTAGTGCATCATCAACTCTTACAGGTTGATTTTGTTTAAATATTAATCAATCTATGGCTTAAAATGAAGACCTATAACCATTGTAGAAAGTAACATTTTGCATTGAGAAAAGTTGTTTGTTTTGGGGGCAAAGTCTATGTTAATCACTAGTTATGATACATGACTAGGATGACTAACCAAACGGAGATATAAAGATCTTTTTAGCACTGCCATTGATGGATGGTCTATGAGATATTCGAAGATAAGGTCAACAAGAAGATTACTGTTTTGAGAGGAAGTCTTTGAAAAAAAAACATAAAAACATAATAATGTATTGTAATTAACAGAAGAGAGACTTAACTAAAAATGATCGGTAAAGTTTCTAAAGAAAAAAAATTATTTACTTTATATAAAAAAAGGAATTGAAATTTTTTAATTAAATTTTTTTAATCAAATAAGAGATAGTCTCATGTAACATGAATCACAGGCATCGGTTTGGACAGAGTAAGATGTGTAAGATTTTAAATCTGAATTTTAATATCGTCATTATAATTTTGATAAATAAAAAAAATATCATGTAACGTGTATGACGAAAATAGAAAGATAAGAAAAAGATGTTTGTAAAACAAAAATCGATTATAAGAATGGAAACTTTCACATACTACTAAATTCAATTTTGATATCTCATTTAAGTATTATTAATTTATTATCCCTTTGACATTTAGGTCTCTTGCGATATAAGTCACTAAGTTGTAATCATCAGTGTCTTATCTTCGAGAACTATTACTAGACATTAAATAAAAAAATAAAATAAAATAAATAGATCATGTCTGAAACTACTTGTTCCATTTCACACGAATTTTAATAGGGAAAATTTAATTTGACCAGGTTTGGGGTCCAATTCAATTTTTCTTGTACTAGGCAAAACTCTCTTATGCCATGTTTGATTATCATCCCTAACTCTTACTCATCCTTCATTAGATCATTTTAGAACAGACTCAAGCATAAGGAAATCAATGCCTTATTCTAAGTCCACATACTAAAAAACTTGTTTACTATTAGAATTTTTAAAATTTTCATTATTATCAAGATTAGTGTAGTGATAACTATCATGTGTTTATTCCTAGATAATGGGATTCAGTTCCTACTTGAGTAAAAGCTACATTTATGAGCTGCCCAATTGGTAACCTGATCCAATCCTTACGTTGGGCTTGACAAAGCTTTATGAGAAGCCCAGTGCCCAACACACTCCACAGGCCCAACCCATGCTGGATTTTCCCTTTCAAATCGAATCATGTGTCGTGGTCAACGTATGCTACTTCTTCATGAGTCCAAAGTTCCATGACTCTTTTTAGGATAAGATCTACATATTTTAAGTTGTTGCATCCAACCTTACTTATCTCAAACAATTACCCTGTTTAATATTAAATGTGCAAGATTTATATATGATTATCGTAAACATAATTATTCAAATGATAGGTTTTTGTATGTAGTCTTTGGCAACGTATTCAACTTCCTTGGCTCTAGATTACCCCCAATAGTTTAAATTGTAGCATAGCAAGTAATTTTTATATTATTAATAAATGAGGATCGTCATCTTTTTTCTTTTCTTTTTTTCATTAGATCATGGATGAATTTCAGTTCTAGCTTCCTGATAGTGATTCTGTTATATTCAACTTGATTTTTTATTTTGGGCTCCCTTGGAAGATTTGGGATAAATGTTTCATATCACATCACCCTTTGATTTTAACTATTAAATTAGTTGGGTCTGATACTTCGAGATACAAATCTCTTGATCCATTTCTCAACTCCATTATAATTAAATAAGTAAAAAAAATTATGGCTTAAACATATTTTTAATTAATGTAAGATAAGTGAATTTTTATTTTAATTCTAGTAAAAAAATATTTTTTTTATCTTTTTAGAATTTATAAACATTTTTCTTTGGTCCATGTAAAATAAATAAATAAAATTTTCTTTTATCACTCTAAAATTCAAAGTAAAATAAATATTTTAAGATATATATATATATATATATATATATATATATATATAATATTTATGTTATGAATTAAAAAAAAAATAAAGGGATGATTATATAATCTTCTAATGAAATCCACTTACACTACTTAGAGATATTCGAGCTCTTTATTTTTCGCAACCGAACCCTAGTAGTCTCACTTATCTTGTATAAAGACATTCCTTGTAGAATATATTTTCAGCAAACGGTTATATAGCAATGCAACTAGTATTGTTCTTTTATTTTTTCATTGGAAAAGACAAACGTTAAGCTTTATAAAAAAATAAAAAAATAAAAAATAAAAACGTTAACATGTTTTAAAATCTCGACAACAAATAAGAGAATTCATCATTTAAACTTTAAATCAAACCAAATAAACTGTATTTTCTAAAATTCATATCCAGCCAAACATATATCTTAATACGTACTATGTGTTTGGACGTAATACTAAAAATAAGTACTTATTTTCCAAATATAGTTACATCGAGAAGAAAATAAACAAAACACGCAGTGTACTTGAATTTAGCTGGAGTCTAAACGCTAAATTACACACTGTACAGAGATACCTTTCTTTTATTGGCAAAGGTTCAGTAATTGTTTAAATATCACTATTTAAATGAGTGGTGATAAACATGGTTTATGAAGAGAAAGACAAGAAACAAAAAAAAGTAATAAATATGATAATTAACACGACTAAAAAAAAAAAGATGAAAAAGAAATATGCTTAGGATTAGAATTATGAATTTCGAATCTCATCTGTACCTAAGTTTGAATTATTTCACTTATGAAAGGACTCATGAGTCGGTGACTTACTTGCTAGAGGACAATAAATGCCAGCAACCTACCACCCCGCGTAGAGACCATATGCTTTAAATTAAAATCATTTTCTCATAAAGCTCTTGAAAAATATTTTATTTTTCTTTCAAAAATAAAGCTTTACAATTCATACCCCTCCCCTAACCCTAAGCACCTAAACCCAGCAAATTCAAAGACTAAATCAAGAATCACAACATGGTTTGAATTAAGGCCACAACATTGTGCAACATGCGATCCAGAAAACTACTACATATATGTGACTATAGATTATGCATATACTACTATATACCTTAGACACCAGTGATACATGAAAACATCCTCTGACTCCTAAACCGGACAAGTTTTGGGGAATCAACAGCTGTTTTCATCTGGGGTGATTGGAAACCACTACCGAAATCTTCGACAGATTTATATCTTCTATGACCAACTTTGTGAGGTTCGTTATGATGAGGCACTTTGTGGTTGTGGGCATGTGGGGTAGGGTCGTGAGTTTGAGGGTACATGGATATCTCGGCCATGCTGATGCCTGATGAGAGACACTCGTAGTGGCGTCGTGTTCTGTTTTTCTTGATTGCTTTGAAAACCAGAGGTAGAAGACCCTCCATTATGCCTCTTAATTGATTTGTTCAGCCCCTGTGAAGGAATGAGAGATATAAAGAAAAATGTGAGTTGAGGAGATTGAAGAATAGGAGCCAGGAAGTTGCCGCGGTAGGTGGGTTTCCTTTTTTAATGATTCTCTCTATTAAGGACAAAATGTTTATGGACATGTCAACATGGTTTTTGACTTTGACGAGCACCAGCAAGATAGGCTAGTTTTATTTTAGTTTAGGTTTAGCCACTTGTGGTGGTGGAGGCTTTGATTAGTGAGTGATTCAATTTGCTTCTAGAATAACTATTTGCTATCTTCTCATTTATAAGAAGAAGAAAAACTATTTTGATACATATGTTCCAAAATAATTTTTAAGAAATGATTCGATAAAAGAGAGAGCAGTTACAAATGATTCAAATAGAATATGCATGTAACATAAGTGATCATTAAATGTAAACTCTTTACATAAATCAATTATCTTACAAATACAAATAATTTTGAAAATAAATTTTGACTATCGAATAAGGAGTTATAAATAGATACCAATGGAACTTACATAATAATTATTTCTCAAAATAATATCTGAAAATAACAAAGATAATTATTCGATAAATCGTAAAGAAATCTTTTGAGAGGTTAAAAAGGATTTGAGGTTAGCTATGTCACTAATTTACTTTACTTGAATATGATATTTTTATTAAGAGGACCCTTAAACTAACTATATATTTGCAATTGAAAAGTATTTTTAAAATGACATATTCTCTTTAACTCGTAAAAAAAATTCTATTTTTCTGATGCTATAAAAATGATCTTATTTAATATTATCATGTAATGATGTTTTCCACGGAATGAAAGAGGAGATTAATTATTCAAAAGGTTGAAAGAGTAGTGGTAGAAACGGGCCAGTAAAAGTGACGCAAGTTGAAATAAGCAGTTAAGCACGATTATTGCAATCATAATAGTAGAAACAAAGACTTTTTCATGATAGGCCCTTTTCTAGTGTAGTACACAATTAAATATCTTAATCATCTCTATCCTAACTAAGCTCACACCTAAACAACTTATATTCTATAAAAATGTTGTTATGAGAAGAAAAAATTATTTCCATAACCTGAAATTGAGTTTGCCCCCAAAGACCTTTCTCACCTTTTTATATATATTTATTTTAATTTTTATATTTTACCTGTCTAAGTAGTAAATACCAGTTTTGGGCTTCTGCGACCATCCTGTACATTTTTAAATAAATCCCCACCTTATTTTCTGAACATAAAAAAAAAAAACGAAATTAATTTGATCCCTTAAAAAAATAAATGATATCAATTAATTTATAAAAAATGTTTGCAATGAATACCATCATATCAAATTAATTTTTCAATAATAAAAATTAACATCAATTCGAGATTTCATGTGTTTGTATAATCAAAGGAACTCAAGGTATTTCTCAACGAAAAAATCAAAGAATAATTTCACGAGATACTGAAATCTATGAAAGAACTTGCATCTTTTGATTTATATTTTCTTACAGATGCAGATTACTTTTAACCACGAACTTAAAAGACAACATTTTTGCCAATTATACCTGTCAAATTTTGGTAATATGCATTTCTATATTCTTGAACTAATTTTGTTCGCTCCAAGTTCATAGTGAGATAATGACATGGTGGTTTTCTTGATGGATCAAAGTCTTATCTAGGTAGCACTCTGTGGTTGTTAGTGGTGGGTCAAGGTTTAAATTCATGGAGTTGCATAGATGCAAGAGGGAGAGTGAAAGGAAAAAAGAAAAAAAAAATTAAGAAGTAGACGTAATTTTACATTTCTCAAACATATGTTCAAATAAACGTGTATCTTTTTGTTGGGATACAGACAAGTCTCACATCTTATAAAATAAGAGAAAAAATAATAATTTATAAAACACACACATACTCTAATATTAGATAGGCCTTTTGAATAATTATAACCAAAAGTAAAACCGTGAGGGCTTAGGCCTAAAACGGACTTGTGTGCAATAATCTTATAAAAAGAACCATCGTAAAATATCCTTTCAGACAAATATCATAAAATAACTTCATTAGTGGTATCAGAGCCCCACCTTCATAACTCATAACATATAATGTGATATATAAAGACAAATTAGGTCTGAGGGGAGGATTGTTATGATATAAACAAGTCCTACATCTTATAAAATAAGAGAAAAAATAACAACTTATAAAACATGTATATACTCTAATGTTAGAGAGGTCTTTTGTGTAGAAGAATCCAGCCACCAAAACCAGCCAAACAACTTTCGGTGCTGGTGAAAAAAAATCAAAAGGGAAAATTACGATTTTGCCCCTAAGCTTTAGGATATTTACGAGATTGTCCTTGGAGCTTCAACTATAAATAGGCCTCCCCATTTCACTTGTAAATCAACTCAGAAATTACTCAAAAACACAAGTTTCCTCTTGTAGAGTGAGTGTTTGTTGAGTGAAGAGTTCTGTATTCCCACAATTTGTGGAAGGTGGTAATAAAATATTTTCGGAGTTGGTCCCGTGGATGTAGCCCTAGTGTGAGGGTGAACCACGTAAAATTCTTGTGTTGTCTACTTTCTTTTCTTTCTTTGTCTATCATCATCTAGCTAGTTTTATTTATTTGTTGCCGCCTATATGGCTGGATCCGCCTAAATGGCTGGTTTTATTAACATGTTTCTGCTTTCTTACCTAACAACTGGTATCAGAGCCGGTTGTTTCTGCTAAACAGCTGGCGAGAGTACTGTTCAAGTAAATAGTATTTTGTGAAAAAAAAAAAAAATACTATTTACGTGAATAGTGAATAGTGCAAATTGGTCTTCATCACCAATTTGGCAGAAGTTTGCAGAAGCGATCCGAGAAGAAGCAGATAAGTCATGGAGAGCAACACAGGCACCATGGTGAAATTGACGGCAACAAATTATTCATTGTGGAAGTCAATGATGGAGGATCGTCTTAATTTATTGGACCTTTACGATCCAATTGAAGGCGATGGATCGAAGCCCGAAAAGATGTCCGATGGTGATTGGAAGAAATTAAAGAAGAAGACTTTAAGTACCATCCGTCAATGGGTGGATATTACTCTCTATAATCAAGTGTCCAAAGAAACAGATCCCCAAGTTCTTTGGAAGAAGCTAGAGAGTATGTACGAGACAAAGAATGCTCAATCAAAAATATTCATGATGCGAAAGCTCATGAATTTGAAACTACAAGAAGGACGAGCCGTAGCGGAGCACCTGAATGACTTCGAAGGCCTAGTCATGCAACTAATTTCAGCAGGCTTAACGCTTGAAGATGAGATGCAAGCATTGCTACTCTTGGGGTCATTACCAGACAGTTGGGATACTTTAGTAGTATCCTTAAGTAATTCTGCACCAGAAGGCAAAGTATCATTGAATATGGTAAGAAATAGCATACTCAATGAGGAGATCCGAAGAAGAGATGCTGTCAAAAATGAGACTCATGCTCTTGTCACAGAACGCAGGAGTCGAAGTAAAAGCAGAACACCAAGAGGGCATAGAGATCATTCCAAGTCCAGGGAGAGACGCAGTTGCTACAACTGTGGCAAGCCAGGCCATCTCAAGAAAAATTGTAGATTCCTGAAGAAGGAAATCCAGGACAAGAATCAGGCAAATGACAGAAACACTGCAGCAGCAACATCAGCCAGTGATGATGAAATAACACTCTTATGTAATCAAGGAGAGTGTTGTCATATTGCAGAACCAGATGAGGAATGGATTATCGACTCGGCTGCCTCATACCATTGTGTTCCCAAGAGGGAATACTTTACCACCTACAGAAAAGGAGATTTTGGCCACGTGAACATGGGGAACAAAAGTACTTCACAAATAGTGGGAATTGGTGACATCCACTTACAAACTGGTGTTGGGTGCACATTAATACTAAAAGATGTGCGGCATATTCCAGATATACGTTTGAACCTGATTTCTGTGAATGTGCTGGACAAGGAAGGATATGAACATTCCATGAAAGGTGGCAGATGGAAACTCACCAAGGGAAGCTTGGTGGTAGCAAAAGGGAAGTTATGTTGCACGTTTTACAAGACATATGTAAAGGTGTGTAAAGGACAACTAAATGCAGTGGAAAATGATGCTTCACCTAATTTATGGCACAGACGACTGGCGCACATAAGTGAGAAAGGATTACAACTTTTGGCCAAGCAGTCCCTTATTCCTCAAGCCAAAGGAGATTTTTTGAACCCTTGTGATTATTGCGTATTCGGTAAGCATCATAGAGTATCATTCAAAAAGAGCTCCAATCGGAAAAAGAATAAGTTGGAGCTAGTACATTCTGATGTATGTGGTCCCATGGAGGTAGAATCACTTGGTGGCAATAAATACTTTGTCACATTTATTGATGATGCTTCACGAAAGACATGGGTATACCTGCTACAAGCAAAAAGTCAGGTATTCCAATGTTTTCAGCAGTTTCATGCCATGGTAGAAAGGGAAACAGGAAAACAGTTGAAGTGTATCCGAACAGATAATGGTGGAGAATACATCTCAAAGGAGTTTAAAGATTATTGCTCCAAGTATGGTATTCGTCACGAGAAAACTGTTCCTGGCACACCTCAACACAATGGCATTGCAGAACGGATGAATCGTACAATTGTGGAGAAGGTACGATGTATGCTCAGAATGGCTAAACTACCAAAGCCATTTTGGGGAGAAGCTGTACAGACTGCTGTCTATCTCATCAACAGATTACCATCAGTACCATTGGGTTTTGATATTCCAGAGAGAGTTTGGGCAGGAAAAGAAGTAAGTTACTCTCATCTGAAAGTCTTTGGCTGCAAAGCATTTATGCACGTGCCAAAGGAACAAAGATCAAAGTTGGATGATAAAGCCATTCCTTGTGTTTTTGTTGGATACGGAAATGAGGAATTTGGTTACAAGCTATGGGATCCAGAAAGGAAGAGAATTGTCAGAAGCAGAGACGTAATATTCCATGAGCACGAGACGATAGAAGATCTAAAAGGTGGGGAAGCTGCAAAACCTATGGAAGATGGTGTTAATCCAACATCTCATGTTCCATCAGAATGTGCCACTGATGGAAGACAAACCCAAGAACCAGAACATGAGACAGAAGAGCCAGTTTTTGGGGATGAAGAAAGCGTAGATGAAGAAGTTGTTGTACCTGATACAGAGGCTAATGAGCAGGGGGAGCCATCCTATACCTCTGGGCAAGTAGAACCACAAATAAGAAGATCTACCAGAGAACGCCAACCATCTACAAAGTACCCCAGTTCTGAATACATCCTCATTGCTGATGAGGGAGAGCCTGAAAGCTTCCAAGAAGTGCAGTCTCATAAAGACAAAGGCTGCTGGGTGAAGGCAATGCAAGAGGAGATGGATTCTTTAAAAAGGAACAATACATATGAATTAGTACAGCTGCCAAAAGGAAGAAGAGTACTCAAAAATAAATGGGTATTCAAACTAAAGAAAGACGGTGATAAGCTAGTCAGACATAAAGCGAGACTCGTGGTAAAGGGTTTCAGCCAAAAGCAAGGTATTGACTTTGAAGAAATCTTTTCTCCAGTTGTTAAAATGTGTTCTATCAGAGTCATACTAGGACTAGTAGCAAGCATGGATCTGGAGTTGGAGCAGCTTGATGTAAAGACAGCATTTTTGCATGGTGATTTAGATGAAGAGATCTATATGGAGCAACCTGAAGGCTTTGAGGTCAAAGGAAAAGAGGATATGGTTTGCAAGTTAAAAAAGAGCTTGTATGGATTAAAACAAGCTCCACGACAATGGTATAAGAAGTTTGACTCATTCATAAAGAGTCAAGGTTTCAAAAGAACAGATGCAGATCCTTGTGTGTATATCAACAGATATCCAAATGGTAAATTCCTTATCCTTCTCCTATATGTGGATGATATGCTAATTGTAGGCCAAGATGTTCAAATGATCAAAAATCTGAAAGTAGAATTGTCAAAGGCATTTGACATGAAGGACATGGGCGCAGCAAAGCATATCTTAGGAATGGACATCATCAGAGATAGGAAAGCAGGAAAATTGTGGTTATCACAAGAAAGATATATTGAACGGGTTCTAGAGAGGTTCAATATGAAAAATGCTAAGCCTGTTATTACACCACTTGTTGGGCATTTCAAACTCAGCAAGAAATCATGTCCAACAATAAGGGAGAAAATGTCAACAATTCCATACTCTTCAGCAGTCGGAAGCTTAATGTACGCTATGGTGTGTACAAGACCAGATATCGCTCATGCTGTTGGCGTCGTGAGTAGATATTTATCAAATCCCGGGAAGACACATTGGGAAGCAGTAAAATGGATCTTGAGATACTTGAGAGGAACATCCAAACTGTGTTTAAGATTTGGAGGAGCCAAACCAATTCTTGAAGGCTATACAGATGCAGATATGGCTGGAGACCTTGATGATAGAAAATCCACTTCAGGATATATATTTACTTTTTCAGGGGGAGCTATATCATGGCAATCTAAGTTGCAAAAATGCATTTCCTTATCCACAACTGAAGCAGAATATGTTGCGGCTACTGAAGCTGGAAAGGAGATGTTGTGGATGAAGAAATTTCTTCAAGAACTAGGGTTGAAGCAAGAGGAATACATAGTTTATTGCGATAGTCAAAGTGCTTTAGACTTGAGCAAGAATACTATGTACCACTCTCGGACTAAACATATTGATGTAAGGTATCACTGGATCAGATTGGCCATTGAAAAGCAGTTATTCCAGTTAAAGAAGATTCATACAGATAGAAATGCTGCTGATATGCTAACAAAGAATGTGACCAGAGAAAAGCTCAGACGATGTATCGAGCTTGTCGGGATGACTGTGGCTGGAGGGGGAGATTTGTAGAAGAATCCAGCCACCAAAACCAGCCAAACAACTTTCGGTGCTGGTGAAAAAAAATCAAAAGGGAAAATTACGATTTTGCCCCTAAGCTTTAGGATATTTACGAGATTGTCCTTGGAGCTTCAACTATAAATAGGCCTCCCCATTTCACTTGTAAATCAACTCAGAAATTACTCAAAAACACAAGTTTCCTCTTGTAGAGTGAGTGTTTGTTGAGTGAAGAGTTCTGTATTCCCACAATTTGTGGAAGGTGGTAATAAAATATTTTCGGAGTTGGTCCCGTGGATGTAGCCCTAGTGTAAGGGTGAACCACGTAAAATTCTTGTGTTGTCTACTTTCTTTTCTTTCTTTGTCTATCATCATCTAGCTAGTTTTATTTATTTGTTGCCGCCTATATGGCTGGATCCGCCTAAATGGCTGGTTTTATTAACATGTTTCTGCTTTCTTACCTAACATTTTGGATAATAACCAAAAATAAAATCGTGAAGACTCAGATTCAAAGCAGACTTGTGTGCAATATTCTTATAAAAATAACCCTCATAAAATATCTTCTCAGACAAATACCATAAAATAACTCATCCCTTATGAGTATATCCTGTCAAATAAATTGAGCTTGCTCAAGGACCCAATCCACAACACCACTATTTTGAAGTTTCTACTCAATATATGATCGGCAGGGAACATTATTTACTTATTTAAATATTTTATACAAAACATATACTTTCTTTGTAATGATATATAACATAGATAAAATCAATTTATACAAAAAAAAAAAAGTTATCCTTTATGCGATAATGGACTAAAACACCCCCTAATCATCTTTAAATTTTATAAACACCGGTGTCAATTAAGAAATGTCCATCCGATTAGATTTTTATCAAGTACTCATGAACAGGGATGAAAAAAAAAACTTAAATGAGCTGAACTACTTGTAAATTAAACTGAAGTGAACTGTACTCATAAAAAAATAAATTAAATTAGATTGAATTATAAAAATTAAATTATTTTTTGTAAAATTAGAATAGTAAAAATGTTTTGTTTCGATGAATTAATTTGATGACTTGATAACTTGTGCTTCAAAAAATATGTAAAAGAAAATGTGCTAATTTAGTTGCACTTAGCAAGCCAACTACATTGGATTGGACACTAATTTCTATGCTTGAAGATTGTTGGGTCAATTTGATTTGATATTTTCATATATTTTTAAAATTTTAAATAAAAATAGAAAATAAATAAAATGGGATGAATTTAACCTGTTTTCATTGACCAATGAGTCAAAACAGGTTCAATTCAAAACATCAATATAATTTAGTTTAGTTTGAATTTTTAAAATGTAATTTAATTTATTTTAGTGAAACAGAAAAAAAAAATTTAATTCGTTTAGATTATTGCTCAATTCAGATAAACTTTTTTTTAGTTCAATGGAACTTTTATAAATTTAATTTAATTTTTATTTTATCTTATCTCTTATCGTGAAATATTAGGTGTTTATATAATCACAAAATCTTATCTGTTATTGACTCATTCATTATATATATATATATATATATATATATATATATATATATATATATATATATATATTATAAAATATTAATAAAATATAAAAAGTATTGAGTTATTTATTAAACCCATATAACAATTTTTTATAGAACTATTATCATAGAAGTGGGTTTTTTAAATTATAAAAATTTAAATATAAGAAGTATATAATTACGATACTTATTTAAAAACTTCAAAAATAAAAAGTATGAAATTGTTGGAGTATAGATAGTACATTGCCATAAATGTAACTGAGGTAAAAGTAAAAAGTATAGATGTGTGTTTAGATTATAATTAGAAAATTAATTTCAGTTCAATTTATTTTTTAAATTTTAAGTTTAATTTAAATTGAGTTTAATTTAATTTAATTTAATTTAATTTTTAATATTTTTATTCTAAAATTACTTTTATTAAAATAGAAACTTATTTGGATAATAGTAATTAAAATTATTTAACAAGTGTACATCCGTTTAAATATCTAAACCATAAATCAAACATAGCAGTATTTGTTTATATACGTCAGCCATATCATTTTCCAAGGAGAAAACTACTGATGAAGTTTTTTGTATAAAAAAATAAATAATTAGCTTTTTTTACTAGATAGATCCTTATAAATATAAAATGATATCTTGGAGTATGAATCGACGTTGAAATCAGAAAGACTTCTCTTGAGATGAGGAGATGAAGATAAGGAGTAAGGACCGAAACTAATAAGCAGTATGCATAAGCCACCGGCGCAGCAAAAAATATGAACAACCTATGGGCCTTATGTTATTGAATAATATGTATATTCCACAAAACTTATTGTATTACAACCATCTTCCTTGGGTTGTATGGGATTCCTAACCCCCTTGCACAGTATAGAATAGAATCAGATAGCTCAGGTTGCAAAGAATCTTCTCTCTTTTCCCACTGACCATCAAGGAAAACAAAAACACCTAACCAAAACAACTAAAAAGGGATTCTATAATATACATATATATATTAGTGACCTGAAAAATTAAAATAAAATTTTAAAAAATTATAGAATTAAAAAAATAATTTTAAATTTAAAAAACAATCGAAGTTATACATGGCATAGCATATGATCAACCCAAGTTCTAATTTGTGATGGTTACAGGGGGCATGTTGGAAATGATGAAAACATTCTTGTTTGGAAGGATTCTTGGCTTCACGAAGCAGGCAACCCTCAGATATAATCCAGTCCTAATCAAAACTATCATAACATGAAGGTTAGCCAACTGATGGATCATAACCAATCAAGCCGGAATAAGGAGTTAATATCAAGTATCTTCAACAACAAAGATACAGAAGCCATCCTGAACATTCCAATCACAGATACAATTGTTGAGGACATACATATATATATTGAATCTAAGTAAGGACAGGATATATACTTGGTGAAATCTACTTAATTCCATATCACCGAATGCATGACTAAGAATGATGAACTTCACGAGCTTCGCCCCTGGAGCAATATCTGAAATACATTTACGGAACACTTACATGTACATAATAGTGACTAACAAAATCTTTATTTCATTAACAAAAGTCAAATTCACGTATTTGTGGGATGTGAACATGTTTTCTACTGATTAAATCAACCTTAATTTTGATCGTGATATACATTTTTATGATTTATTGAAGTAGTGCAAATCATGTAAATTAATAGGATCTAAGCTATAAGGTAGTGGATCATACTGATTTTATCTACCTCTTATAAAAGGTTCAACGGATTAAACTTCGAAAAGAAGTTCAGTGGAGTCTTAGCAAAGCATGATAATTGAGAGTGCACTAATCAACCAAAAATTACATTTTACTTTATATAATTTTAGCATACAAAATATTATTAAAATCCATCTTATATATTAAATGCAAATAATTGTCATTAGTTTTAAAATTATTTTTAACGAGGTTATTTTTTGATGTATTTACTCAATGAGATAATTTTAAAGATTTTTTAACTTTGTTTTATCTATTTCAATCTATATTTATAATATTTTTTTAAAATTTAAATATTAATAATCTTAAAATAAATTATCAATAATTAATAATTAAATATAATATAATTAATATATTCAATATAATATTTATATATATAATTTATTAATAAATTTTAGTTACATAAAATGAATATTAACATGAGAGATGCACAAATTAAAATACTACTAATAAATAATAGTTTTTGTCAAAAAAAAAAGTGATTAGTATACATCTTTTCTTTTAAAATTAAATAAAATATTAAATATAATTAAAATATATATTCTAAAATGAATATTAATTACAAATTTTATATTGAAACGCTAGTTCAATATGATAATTAATGGCTTAAATGTGTTTTTTTTTATTAAAGAAAATTTATTTTGATCTCTTAAATTTAAAATTGTTATTTTTAATTTCTATAATTTTAAAAATATTATTTTAGTCTTTTAAGTCACTAATAACATATTTGAAAGTGGCAGATTAAAATAGTTATGCAGCATTAGTTAGATTTAATATAATATCTCTTAGATTGAAAGTTCATATCTCTTAGATCATATATACAAAATTTTATATTAACCCAAGATTATTTGATACTTGATTCTCATAAAACAAAATTGACGTAATATATTCATTTTAAAATATACTAAAATATGAATACATTGTTTACCTTCAAGTTGTGGTTCAAATTTAACAAAATTTGACATATATGATCTAAGATATATGAACTTTCAATCCAACGGTTAGATTTTTAAAATTCACATTTAATATAAAGTTATTGAGCAGTGTAACACTTAGTAAAAGTTACACCGGTGTCGTTTGAACCCTCCTCTTATTTTAATTATTAATATAAATATAAAATATATTTATATATTCAAAACTAATTATTTATTATAAATTTAATTATAATACTATATATATAATTAAAAATGTATTTTTTTATTGCAAATTTAATTATACTTATATAAATAAATAATTAACTTGAGTATTGCACAAACTGAAATGTTATGTGCAAATAAAAAAAATGTTTAAAATCAAAATTCAATTATAAATAGTTCTTTTGTAAGAGCATTATTATTTCACTTACAAAAATTAGCATTTTAGTTTGTAAAGTACACAAAATAATTATTGTATGTATGAATTCTGATACTCCATTCCAAAGTCAATAATACGAGCATAAATGGGAAATAACTATGTAGTTGGCCCAATAAAAGATCATTTATACAGTTGTTTCTACATCCTGAAGTCAACCTACACGAGATCATTAAATAAAGACACGAAAGAGAAAAAAATCATTATTCTAAATGGTTTAAAATTTGATTGTAAGTGTTAGGATTAATTAATGGTCCCCTAAGACAAACACTACTGATGTAATTATGACTCGCTATGTAAATATTATGGACACGAATAAATGATATAATTTTAACCTTCAACTAAGATAAGGAAAAAATATTGTCTTTATTTATAAAAGATAACAACTAGTTGTCATGGAATTGATAGAAAGCCAGGTGGCGAATGCTATGGAGATAGTGGTGGATACTCCTTTGGTGGAAACATTTGGAATGCATTATGATATTTATATCATAGCTTAAACCGTTTTTTCACTTTCTAACTTCATAAGAAATTTCTAGTTTTTTTTTTATTCTTTTGAAATATTAAGGTAACTTTAAATATTCAACTAGAAGGTTAGATTAAGAACTTATGCCAAAATGTAGGCCATCTTTGGTTTTTTATTAATGAAACACAAGCAATTTTCTCTAAGGTTAAGATACTATGATGTTACTACTTCTAAAAATAAAATAAAAGAGACCACTTTTGGAGCATCTGGGTTTTTTCTTCTTATTCTAATTTTCCTTGTTTTATAGTTAATAGTTTTTTCAAACAATAACCTAAGTTATTTTTTTTGGCATTGCTAATGTTAGTTAATGAGTTATACATGTGAGTCCAATATACATAATTGGTGTCTATTGTAATGTCACTCAACTTATATTTATTTCTTTATTATTTTTCTTAGATGATTATTGGTGAGTTTGATGACATTTAATATGTTTTTAAAGCTAAAAAAATAAGTTTTCCTTGAATCACATTGTAGACTTTTAAATTTGTTGGAGAAAAGTCAAATGTTAGACCTTAAATCGACAAATGATCATTTCAATCGATTTTATAAATGTATTGAAAACTCTTTTAGTAAAAATATTGATACGAGTGTGAGAGATGATTTATACTTTTAAATTTTCTTGAAACCTAAATGTATGCTATAAGAAGGTGTTTTCTACGGTGAAGAACTACTTCAAGTGATTCATGTGTGAACCATAAAAAAATATTTTTTATTTGTTTTTTAGTTTTTAAAAAAATAATAAAATAGTGACGTTTATACCCTTATGCGTTCTCCACATCTTCGTTTTCATTATTATTCTCAAACTATTCCTTTTTCTCTTCCTCGACAACCATCACCCAGACACCCATTCTCCTTGGTACGCATAATCTCTCCAGTCTATCTTTACCAAAATCCTAATCTTCATCACTGTCGAGGAAAAAGAGATAAAGTGTCATCCCTTCCTTGAGTCGTTGGCTCGTAGTACTGTAATTATCCTTGTCAGATCGGACTTTGCTACTCCATGGTGCTTATGTGCATAAAAAGAGATTTCAAATCTTTTTGACTTTTGATACTTTTGCTTTGAAGATGAAACCTTGCGGTGAAAAGGGATTTCAAATCCACAGCACAAGATTGTAACAAAACAAAATTATTAGTCTAAAACATTCTTTTTTCATCTGAATCTTTAACAGATGATTATGGAATATGATGAGAACTCTTACAGAAATTGCAATTCAAGTTCGATCAAAAAGATGGTGACAATGGTATTTTGAATAAGGATTAAAATAGACATTTAATTTAATAAATTAATTTAAATATTAAATAAAAGTTGATAAGTCAAATTTGTTTATTTAAATTTTTATCAATCTAACGATATTTAATCAATAGTTTACTATATACTAATGAATCATTTTCGTAAAACACAAAATGACGATTCATGATAAAATCCACCTTATAAGAAAGTTTTCAATTTTTCATATGATCACAAACTTATTATTCATAAATGAGGTAGCACACCCATTTTAGTTATCATATGAGTTGATTTAGAATTCAAGCTACTTGATGCTACCTTCTTGACTATAAAAAATAGTGATACTATCATCCTGACTATCTAAATATAGTGATTGGTGAGACACATGCATCTACCAATTGGCTTTCTCTCAATCTTATTTTTATTAAAAAAGTAAATTATTATATTAATATATATTATACTAATATATACTAAGTACAAGTGCTATATACGCATATATGAAAAAATTTATACTACCATCTTAATTCCAAAAACAAAAATTCCTACTAGATAGGATCTTAATATATATTTTATAATTGTCCAAGTGCTATATATATGGAAAAAAAATTATACTACCATCTTAATTCCAACAACAAAAAATCCTACTAGATAGAATCTTAATATATATTTTATAATTAAGAATATTCTCTTGGTCACTCTATATTGTATTAAACTCATTATAAATCCAAATCAAACCCTCACTCTTAAGTCACCACACAATAGAAAAAATAAATAAATAAATGAACATCTCACTACATGACCAACATGTGTATATTATATTCTGCAACACTTCTCCTCCCATCAAAATTTCCACCCCTAAATGTACATTTGTTTATTGTATTCACACACAAATAATCATACAAATACAACACACAATAGTAAATAGTTATCCACACAAATTTTCATACCTTATTATTATATGTCAATTCTCATGTAACTTCATGTTGTCAAAAATGTTGTATTGCTAACACTAACAAAACGATGTTTATGTTTATCCAACTATTACACATGTTCTAAATGTCAACCATCACTTTAAACTTAAGGTACAAATGAGAAATGAGAACATGATTCTATCTCCCTTTAATAGAATGGACATATTTATTCCTATTATTTAAGTTGAATCCCCCTACTAGTTAGGTTAACCTTTATCGGTAATAATCCAACATCAACCTCCTACAAAAATGATGGTTTTCATGACAACTTGAATCTCCATGTTGTTATAAATATATTAATCTCTTGTGAATAATTGTTATATTTCATATGAATGTACAATTGCTTATATCACTCCATATTGTTCTCTCAATTTCATGATAACTAATTATTGTTATATTTCATAGATAAGGCCCCCACACTTTTCCCTCTCCCACCATCATTGTTATTGAGGGCTAAAATCATATAATTTATTTTTATACATAATACTATTTGCATAGGAGTGATATAACTTTTAGCCATCTTATGCAATTGAGTCATAACTACATCCATGAAGTTTGAAACAGAGGGCTTATTAACTCCCATACTTGTAACCAATTAACTCATATATAAAATGCGAACTATTATTTTATGCGAGAGTATACTTTTAGGAATTTTTCTTTGACGAGATAATTTTTTATATTCTTTTAAATTTATATTTAATTTAATTTTTATTTATCATAATTTTTTATACATTATCTTTCTGAGAATGAACCATAAAAATAGGTTCAACAACATTGTCATAAGATGATATATAATCATCTATTTGATCTTCACTTGATTCATCTCAACTTTGAAATGAAAAGTGAAACATGATAGTTTTTATCGTCCTCATCATCTTCGTCTTCTTCTCTTGACATATTTGCCAAACATTGAATTTGCTCATTAACTAGGCAAAGCACTAGATTTTGTAATGAAGTTGAAGATGTACCTTCGACGCTAATTTTGAAGCATAATTTCATTATTAACATAATTGTTTGGTTATGAAACATGTTTATCATGCATTGAATGTCATCATCATTGCTCAATTTCATGGTTTCATATTTATTTCTAGTTAAAAAATTAATATTTACAAATAATATGACTTGATCATCTTTAAGACAAAATTTGTTACAAATATTTTTTTTTCAAAACCTCCAAAGATACGTTTATTATACTATTTTCTTTGGATCATTAAATATAACACCTTCTAGACCTTCAAATATTTTGATATAAATAAAAGCTACAATTTAATCCATAATATCCTAATAATGTATCTACAAAATAAAAAGAACAACAGTAAAAAAATTAAAATTATCAACAATAATTAATTTTAAAAAAATTATGACACTCTTACCACTCAAATTTAGAAATAAACACACACACCTTAGTGTGGTGGAAAACATATATAAAGAAGTAAGACAACGTCAATTAGAAGAAAAAAAAATCCCTTACTTAAAGACAACGTGAATAAATAAATAAAAATTCCCATTAATGGGACACAACAACAACTCTCCTTTAATAAATTTTTTTTAAAGAAGTCCTACATTAGGAGATAATGACACCTAAAATAAATAAATAAATAAATAAATAAATAAGTTCCTCTATTTGAGGATTTCGACAAAATAAATAAAAGCAAGTACTCCATTGAGGGATAACAGCATCAATTAAAAAAAATCTCCCATTTGACGACAACAACACTAAAAGAACAAAAAATAAATAAAAAAAGTTAGTCCTCTATTGGGAGATAATGACACAAATTATTATAAAAAAATATATTGATCCTCCACTTAGGGGTAGCAATACTTGTTTTAATTTAGTTAGAATAAGTGTCGTTGAAGTTGTGTGTAAAATCACTATTAGTGCACGAAGCTCGACTTTACCAGTAAGGCACCATGTGTTAATTTCTAGCCTTTTTTTTTATAAAAAATATGTGGGTTGAGATGACATTGTGTTAACCAACGACACCTACGTTGACCACCCCAAAGTGAGAAAAAGTTTCAAAACAGTCCAATTTCTATAATAAGTTTTCATATTGACCCTTGTTGGGTAAAAAAGCCCTAATATAGTTGTAGGTGTCATTAGAAATAATCACTTGACCATGTGATAAATACAAAAGTAATTAACAAATATCACATATATAATAAAATAAAATTTTTAATTTTATGGTAATGAAAAACAAATAAAGTTTTTTGCAAAAGACCAAAAACATATTTAAGACTTTTAGTTATTACTCTGGTGTGAAGGATAACCACTAGAAACTAGTTGTTATCTAAGCCCATCACATTTTGAGAGTATTTTTTGCCTTATTCCAAACCCTTAACACCTTTGCATATGATGTCGTATTGAAGGTGGGAATTAGTTACTTCTAATCACGATCCTATAAAATGTGCACTATCTTTACTATTTATAATGAATCCATAAATTACATTTATAATTGTTCTCAAACCTATTTGTGAAAATCATGGCATTGTCTAGTACTAACTATATGCTCGGTTGAAAGTTGAATTGAGATGGTAGATAACTCTTCAAGCTTGAGGAGTGGAGTACAAAGAGCATGTGCACTCGACCTATTCAGTCGAAAATAGAATTGTAGGATACAAAGCCTTTCAGGCTCAAGGATAAAAGTGTGAAGAGTTTACACATTTGATCTGATTGGTTGAAAGTTAAGTTGAAACAATACACAGTTCCCTAGACTTAAGGAATAAAGAACGAAGAATCTATATACTTAGCCTATTTGATTAAAAATAGAGTTGTACAATGTAATTATATATAATAAACACTTAACTTGTGTATTGTAAGGCTAAAATACAACTTTGAATGTAAAGTGATATGACAATGATAATATATATATATATATATATATATATATATATATATATATATATATATATATATTTAGTCATTTGTTATTTTTTATTTTGAGAGTTGGAGAGAAAAATGTAAATTATAATTTTTATGAGTTTAAATATTACTCTAGTTGTTACTCTATTTGGGAAAGAAAAAAAAATTCCTTTTTTGGTGTGTTTAGTTAATGACCTCACGTAGTTTGACTTTGCGATGTAGAAACAACCACAAGAACAATCTTGTCGGGGGTAACTCCAAGTATATCTATTTGTTCTCTTATCATTGTTTTATTTATTCAAATGTTTTAAATTCAAATTTAATATTTAATTAACTTGTTAAAATTATTTTATTCTGCTTGATTTTCCACGTATTGTTATGTTGAGTTTTGTTCTTATCTTTATTGTTGTTTTTGTTTTCTTCTCAGAACTACTAACCAATCTCCATGGAATGTAACTTTTTCATTAAACTCATAACAATGAAAGTAAATGTAACGCTCGTAGATTTGACAATATTCTAAGTATCTTTTCCATTGATAACACTTTGTCATCTTCCATTTTTCTTGACCAAACTCCACTTAAATTATTGGAGTAATTTCAACTTAATGATAATTTTTTATTTAATAGTCTCATGACATGACCACAACAGCCACACGCACATATAACGTATAATGTGTAAACCCTCATATTTTACCTTGTTTTAGTGTCTTTTTAGTCATCATTTTTCTACAATGAATTTTATAAGATCAACCTTTATATACAAATTCCAGCAAATTAGCCTTATTTAAAAATTACGAATATTGGTCTCATCTTTGACATAATTAAAGTTACAGCCATTAAGACACTATGTAATAAACTAAGTTTGAAGTTGGCAAACATACCCAAACTAAAGTGTACTTGAATTGTACAATAGGAGAAACAAATCATGTAGTTTAAATTTGAACTATGAGATAGTGGTCAAACATCCTTACCTTCCTCCTATAACTTTCATGCTATTAGCCTTAGGATCAATTTTCACCATATAATTTGTTAATGCTTCTCATCTCCACTATTGATTTTCAAAGAGATTCTAATTAATCTCTTGTGACCTAATAACCAACATTTTTATCAGCAACAAGCTTGATCATCAATGCAATGTGTTAAACGATCGGAAGTCCCTCTCATGTTCAAGTGAACATGAACTTAAAGTCTATTTCTTATCTTCTTATTCAATTTGTAAACTTTTTTTCCTCTATATTCATCCTTTTCTTCTATTTTTTTTTAGTTTAAAGGGAATTTAGTTAAGGACAACGTGCATCCTCCACCATAGATAGAAGGATCTCTAGTTGATAAAATCTTACATTTCTTAAGATAAAGAAAATGAAAATGAGTTTTTTTAGTTACATTATCATTATCCCCGCATGAAATCCCTACTAATAAACAATGAAATCGTGAACTTTACCCTCTCATATTTTTTGCCTCACTGTAAAAGATCTATTTCCAAAGAAAACAAGCTCGTCAACAAGTAGATAGATTTAATTATACTGATAATTTAGGATTTTCACAGTTTTTTATTTTCATTTTTAAAGAAAATAAAAATAAGTACGAAAATATATTTATTTTTAATTTTAGAAAATATTTTTAAAAGAAATCTAAAATTGAAAATGAAAAAAAAATGTCATTTTTACTATTTTTTTACACTTTTGAAAACGCAGTGACATGTAAGGGTAATTATTAAAAAAAATTTATGAACTTGCTTCTAAACTTGTAGTCACACACATAATTTAATAGACTTAAAAAAATTTTATCCATGTGATTCAATCAATTTATCTTATATTTTTTTTTTGTGTATAGAAAAGTTGTTTGATGTTTGCATATGTATTATATATTAATATTATAATACTTATTATACATAATTATCCTATAGAATTTTAATTACATATGTTATTTATATTATTTAATAATTTTTATTAAATATTATTTATTAAATATAATTAAGATTTAATATGATTAAGTTTTGGTTGATATATTTCAAGACAAGTATTAATTATATATATTGTTTATAAAGATAATATATATATATACATATATATATATATATTATTTTAATATATAATTACTACTTGTTAGATAATAAATTATTCATTTGATAAAAAAATATAATAAATATTTGCACGTTTTTAGAGTAAAATCCAACTATTATAAAAAGAAAGGATTAAAATGAGAATAAATATAAGATAGAGTAAAAAAAGTAAAATATTTACAAAATAAAATATTATTCTAATTAGAGAGCAATTTTGATTGAAAATTTTATAAAAAAAAATCTTTCATAAAGTTATATTGAAAATAATCAAACCAAACATGTTTTCTAAATTTTAAAACTAGAAAATAAAAATTATTTTCTAAAAATAAAAATAGAAAATTAAAATAAAAAATGTTTTCTAAAATCAAACACACATAAATTGGGACTTTATTTGAAAAGCCTTTTTTCCAAAGAAAAATCCAAACAAGGTTTTGAGTAGAGATGACAAAAATACCCGCACCCGCGGGTATCTGTCGATAAAATCCGCTATGGATAATAAATAGATAGACTAATTAGGTGCCCGCAGATAATGGAGATGAATAAATTTTTACCCGTTTATAAATAGGGCAGGAGCGGATATGCTAATATCCATACCCGCGGGGTACCCGTTTAATAATATTTTTAAAATATCCTAATTATTCTTGTACCATATAACCATAAAACTACACTCTCTCATTTTTTTTCTTACAAAAGTGAGGTTGATGAAGTTACCAACATGTATTAAACATGTTATAGAATTATGTTGGATGTAATTTGATTAATTTTCTAGTTTTGATTGAACCAATAAAATTTATATATTTTAAGTTGTTTACTTTCATATAAAATTAAGAGATTGAATTATTGTAACTTTGTGATGAGACTTTAACTTACTTGTGAAATTGATATATTTTAAGTTATTAATTATCTTGTATTTTTATTATTATTTTAACAAAATTAACGTTAAATACAAGTTCAAAATTAATATTAAATTTTTATTTTTAATATTTTGATAATATTAAATATAAATTTAAAATTATTTATAATATAATTTTTTAATTTTTAAAAAAATTTATAAATATTTATAAATATCCATAGATATTAAAAAAAATTTCATAGAGTGAATATGTGATGAATTTTCATCCGGCACGATAAGGATGAGTTTAAATTACCCGCTAGCATCGAGTCATTGTCATACCTATATTAACCCAACACAACAATTCCTTTTTTTCCTTCTAAAATCATTCAGCGCGGTCGGAACCCTTAAACCATACTTATTTTTGGAGAACAATGTCATTACAAAGATTCAGGTTTTCTCCCTTTCTCTCTATCTCTCTCTTTCCAAAGTTTCTTCTAATTACAGCAAAATTTCTTATTTTGTTTTTGTACTTACTTTTTGGTGCAGTAACAGATTTGAGTAGCAATGTCTTTGTTAATATTAAGATCCAGGTTTTTACCCTTTATCTCTATTTTTCGAAGGTTTCTTCCTTCTTATCAAAATGCAAACCTCCATTCCCAATCTCAGCCTCTTAATCACGACAATGCCGTTGCCTCATTCAATCGCATGCTCGATATGCATCCTTCCCCGCCCATCTTCCATTTTGGCCACATTTTAGGATCCCTTGTCAAGATGAAGCATTACCCAACTGCTATTTCCCTCTCTAAACAATTGGAATTCAAAGCAATTACACCAGACCTTGTTACATTGAGCATCCTCATCAATTGCTTCTGCCACCTCGGTCACATCAATTTTGCCTTTTCTGTGTTTGCCAAAATTCTCAAAATGGGATATAAGCCAGATGCAATAACCCTCACAACACTCATCAAAGGTTTATGTTTTTGTGGTCAGCTTAGGAAAGCACTGCACTTTCATGATGACGCTTTAGCTCAAGGATTTCAGTTGAACCATGTTAGTTATGGGACTTTGATCAATGGTCTTTGTAAATCAGGAGAAACAAAGGCTGCCATACAGTTGCTCAAAAGGATTGAAGGGCATTCAATTAAACCTAATGTGGTAATGTACAGCACAATCATCGACAGCTTATGCAAAAATAAACTTGTTGCTGATGCCTGTAATTTGTATTCTGAAATGCTTGTCAAAAAGATTTCTCCGAATGTTGTCACTTTCAGTAGTTTAATGTATGGCTTTTGTGTTATGGGTCATTTCAAAGAAGCAATTACATTGTTAAATGGAATGAAATTGAAAAACATCAACCCAGATATTGTTACCTTCAACATATTGGTTGATGCGTCATGTAAGGAAGGAAACATAAAAGAAGCTAAAATTTTGATAGCTGCAATGGTAAAAACAGATGTGGAACCTGATGTTATTACTTATAATACATTAATGGACGGATATCGCACAGTTAATGAAGTGAAAAAAGCAAAGCATGTATTCAACTCTATGTCCCAAATAGGAGTGGCACATGATGTTTATAGCTATAATATCATGATTGATGGATTATGTAAGAAGAAAATGATAGATGAAGCCATCAATCTTTTTGAAGACATGCAACGCAAAAATATGATTCCTGGTACAATAACTTATAATTCACTTATTGATGGTTTGTGCAAATCGGGAAGGATAACTGATGTTTGGAATCTTGTTAATGAGATGCATGATAGAGGTCAACCAGCCAATATAATTACCTACAATTCCTTATTGGATGCTTTATGCAAAAATGGTCATCTAGACAGAGCAATTGCATTATTCAAGAAAATGAATAGTCGTAGAATTCAGCCAGATAAGTATACATACACAATACTTATTGACGGACTGTGCAAAGGTGGAAGACTTGAGAAAGCGCAAGAAGTTTTTCGGTATCTTTTGATTAAGGGCCATCATCTGAATGTCTGGACATATAATGTTATGATCAATGGACTCTGTAAAGTGGGGTTGTTTGATGAAGCATTAGCCTTGCGGTCAAAAATGGAAGAGAAAGGTTGCATCCCTGATGCTATAACTTTTGAAATAATTATTTCTGCTCTATTTGAAAAAGATGAGAACGATAAGGCTGAGAAACTGCTCCGAGAAATGATTGCTAGAGGCTTATTGTAAGAGTTAAACTTGGTGAGAAATGATTGCTAGAGGCTTATTGTAAGAGTTAAACTCGGTGAGATGCTTTCTTGTTACTAATAAATAACTCATTGAAAGCAAAAAGTAGTCAATCATTCATTCTCTTTATTTGTATTTACTATCCCTAACCTACTTTCAATTGTTTATATATGCATTTGTGTTCCAATGAATCAGCTTCTTTAATCTACTGATGGTCATTATGTTAAGTATTTTCAATCCAATTTTGACTGATCTGTGTTCCATCTGAGGTTTAGGGTGAAATTTTTCAGTCAGTTTAGTTTCGTCTCTTATTTTACTAGGATATTTTTCTATCATTCTGTTGTGTTTTACATTTTTCTCAATGAAATTGTTAAAGCTTTTTAAAGGACGGATTTTTTTTTTTTTTTGCACACTCTACCACTGATAGGATAAAAACTAAAACTGTATTATTTTGACAATATCTTATAGAACTACCATTACATTCCTCACAGGGTAGTTAATTTGTCCATGTTAACAATGTGGGGTAAATAATTTATTTCTGTTTATGCAGGAGATAGTTGGATTCTAAGGAGCAGCTGCACTAAGGCAATATCTATAGTAGATGCGGATAGGTTAATTAGCAAAAATCACTAGTGTTTGTTCTTGTCAATAAAAGCCAGTAGCCTAACATTGAAGATTTGATGGTTAGATTTTGCATATATTCAATAACCAGTAGATTTTTTTCATCTAACAATCAAAATGATTGTATTGAATTTCAGTAAATTTTCCATTTTGCAAGTGATTTTTCATTTCAATTACCATGGAATGCATCATGCCAATTTGTGCTTTAAGCTACCTGGCTTTGTGAATTTGGAGGAAAGGGCTATGATTGAACTACTTGTTGGAGACAAGCTTGTTGTGGCCATGCAAATATCAATCTAGACAGAAACCAGAAGGCTGTGCTTCACTCTGTTCTTCTGTGTGGGGAGTGCTTATGACTTATTAGCTCTTTGGTTTTTGTTATTTTCCTGGTTTGTGTAAGCTACCTTTGTTGTTAGGCAATGAAAGGTGCTGATTGCATTGTCAAAAAACCCATGGTCTAGGGTCATGAGTCTGCTGGAATTGTAGATGGCATAACATTCAAGTTAAATCTCTTAAGTAGGGATAGGGTGGCTCTTGAGCCTGGATTCAGTTGTCAAATATTCAATTTTTGCAAAGATGGCTGCTAGAATCTCTGTCACCTGATGGAATCTTTTGGTTTTGCTGCCTCTACATTAAACTACAGTTATCTTGCCAGTAAGGTAAAGTTTTTTTTAACTGAAGAGCCATTCTTTTTATACTGTTAAATGTTGCCCGAAGATATCTTATTTGTAAAATGAAGTGCATAAATAATGCTGTATATACACTTAGGTTTCATATACACAAACCCTTATTTCTAGCCGTGGTATATACAAGTATACAGTTGAAAAGGCCTTCATTTCTAGAATTACAGTCAGTAGGTTTAATAAACATTGAGTTCAGTATTGTGTCAAATTAATATATTATAGTAATGCTTGGCCAACATAAGTCATGCCAGTGTAGATGTTAGCAACACAACCTATGAGTCCAGACCCAAAAGAGAAACTAAGCGGTCCATGAAATTGCAAGACTACATATCTAATATCATGAGGAGTATCAAATAGGATAATAGCTATATAATTTCTGCATTTGTGTTGTTTTATTGCATTTTGTTATTATATTCCTCTGTTACTACACTTTATATTCTTTTTTGTTACAGCATTTTGTGGAAAGCCACATATTGACTCATTGTACTGGTTATATAGTACCAATGATTGGGAATGAATGGACCGAAAAGATAATCAATCCTTAGCCTATTCTAGAATAGTTTTAGATATTTGTTAGACCATAGCAGTACCTTATCAATTGGTCTGACCTGGGCCTGCCATCCCTCCAGCCGTTTATTTCATGCTCGTGCAGGAACCCTTTTTGTAGCGTAGCTGGCTTCTTCATGTAAACATTGCAAGATACAAATTTAAAATCAAGGCTTTAACGCAAAATATGCTTATTGTTGCTCACAGTTACTTGCATAAAGTTGGATAAATCTTGTATTGCTGCAAAAGCTATAGAGATTGTGGAGACACATCAAAGTACAAGTGGCCAGAATATTATGATATGAAGATATTTGATTCATTGGAAAGCAAATATTGACTATGACTGTCATTTGCAAGGTACCTCGTGGTGAAATTGATGCTTTTTGCTGACCCGGGTAACACAGACTTCTTGGTAAGTGATCACTTAAGAGGATTCTGAACTGGTGAATGCCTAGTTCTATGTCTAACCTCTTACGATTAATTGACATATTTTACCACAATGATTTTCTCACGGTTAGTTCCCAAGTTTTCATTTTTAAATTTGTCCCCGTGGATAACAATTAGACTTGACTTAAGCCTTCTTGATTGTTTCGCCTATCAAACAAAACAATATCGGTCTCCATGTGTAAGGATTTTGATTCATATTTCCCCTTGAAATGGATGTTCAATTTCAAAGAACTTATATAGTCTTTATAAATTAATTCGAGATGGTGTACTTGAGGTTGTGCACTGTGGAACCAAAGATCAAGTAGCTGATTTGATGACAAAACAACTCAAACCGGAAGCTTTTCAAAAACTGTGAGATCACCTAAGTGTATGTTTCAAACCAATATTAATATAATTTTTGAATTAATTATTATTAAAGTCAATAAATAAATGATTGTTTAGAATTGATCACGGTGTAAAACTTTTTTACTTTAGGGTTTAGTCTTTTTTCTCAAAGTTTTATCCTTGTGCACAGGACCAAATATAAAAATATTGGTTTTAAATTTTTTAAGTAATAGTCTTGTAAAATGAGTAAGAAAGAAATGGAAGATAATGGTTGCACCCCTAATGCTATAACTTTTGAAATAATTATTTCTCCTCTGTTTAAAAATATGAGAATGATAAGGTAGAGAAGCTTCTTTATGAAATGATTAGTAGAGACATGTTATAAGAGTAACACCACGTGGGATACTTTCAAATTACTAATAAATAACTTGTCCATAGCAAAATGTAATCAACTTCATGACCCTATTATAAACTATCCCTAACCTGTTTTCATTTGTTTCTTTATGTATAAACTACCCAACTTCCTTTATCTTTATCTGCATGGTCTTTAAATTTGACAATGTTGTTCAAAAATACCATGAGATTCCTCGAGGGATCTTTTAATTTTCCAACGTTAAGAGAAACATGGGACTATGCTTATTATCACCTCCATTCTTCTTTAATACTCATTTAAGATCGTTTATATGCAAATAAAAAAATGTAATAATTTCTTTTAATTTTATAAGATATATTTGATATTTTTTATTATACTCTCTTTCTTTTTTATTTTCTAATAAATACATATTAATTGTTATTTTTATTTTTGATATTTCAATGACATCAAATATAAATTAAAATTATTTGTAATAATTTTTTTAATTTCTTAAAAAATTTATAAATATCCATGGATATTCATGAGTATTCAAGAAATTCATAGACATCCGCTTAATAGATAACCGCGCGGATATGGGATAAGTATGAGACCAAATTTCATCTAGCGGGACAGGGGCAGGTCTACTATTACCCACTCTCACGGGATCCCATTGCCATTCCTAGTTTTGAGCTTCCAACTCTTGTAATTGTAACATTTCTAACTGTGAAACCTTGTAGCTAATTAAAAATACCTTTTTTTTTAACTTTATATAATTTCATTTATTTTATCTTTTAATTTTTATAATTTAAAATAGAACTTTTAAATTTCTATATTTATTTTTTTAATTATTTTAGTCTTTATAATTTAAGATAAATATTTTTAATTTTTATACTTATAATTTTTAATTTTTTAGTCTCTATTATGATTTTTTTAATATTCTCTTTTTTATGTTGACATAATAAAAATATAAATTTAACTTTTTTTGTTTAATGTCAAAATTATTTGTTTAATTTAAATTAAATTTTTCAATATTTTCGTATCTCTTTTGTACATTCATGTGTAATATCATTATTAAAATATTTTTTGTTATCTTGTAACGTCATTATTGAGATATATTTTTTTACCTTCTCAAAATTAAATGTCTAGTATTTTAATACAAAATAGTTAATGTTATAAAAAAATAATAATAAAGACTAAAAAAATACAAATATAGAGATAAAAATATCTATGTTAAACTATAAGACAAAAAATGATGAGTATAAAAATTAAAAAAATTATTTTAAATTATAAACACTAAAAAGTAAAGCGAGTAAAACTACAAATAATTAAAAAAAATATGTTTTAACCATTAAAAAAAACATGTTTTCTTGTGTGTATTTTTTTTTTATTTTTTTATTTCGTTTGCGAAATTTGATATACTTCAAATCTGAGTTTGGTTTCCAATTCTTAAATACACAGGAAATGTAATCTCCATTTATAGACACACCTACTGGCCACCTACTTCGTATTGTGTAGACAGACTATATTAACCTTCCTTCAAATATGTGAATTGTCACCCAAGTGATAAGCTAATAATTTTTTTAACAAATTAATTCTAATTGAATAGTAGTTACTAAACTTATGTAGCATAAGATGCATCTTTATCTATATGTTATTTTCTATATTATTAAAAAAGAGATTATCTTATTTGTTTACATATTTTTTTTATATTTTATTTTTATAACTACCTCTTAAATTATATTTTTTAAACTACTCTTTCTCTTCACTATTTTTTTTAGAAATTATGCTCACAACTAGATTAATTTAAAAATCTATCATTAATACTATTTTTTTTAAATTATAAAAATACCCTTTTACATTAGTTTTATCATTAAAGACAATATGCTTTAAACTACTCTTTCGCTTCAGCATTTTTAAAAAATTATGCTTACAACTAGATTAATTTTAAAAAAAATATTATTAATTACTATTTTTTTTTAAATTATACAAAGTACCTTTTTATATTAGTTTTATTAATAAAGATAATATGCTTTTTTCATATATAGATTCAATCTTTTATTTTTTTAAAATAATTACTTAAAATCACTTTTAAAATTGTATAATTATTGACCATTTATATATATTTAAATCTAATTATTTTATCATTTATTTTTATTTTTTAAACAAAATTCTCATCAGTAGAAAATGTCTTTTAGACATTAATATATATAATTTTTTTAACTAATTAAACTCTATATCGTACAAATCACCTTCTCAAATTAAATTGGTCGTTTCTAAACCTTTGAAGTGGATATTTCACCACAACAAGTAAAACGGTAAAATCACCTTCAAAACTACTTTTTTTAAAAAAAATATTTTTTAAACTTGTCAAATTATCAATATTTTATTATTATTTTAAAATCGTTAGCTTTAAAAATAAAATTTTTATGTAAAATGATTTAAAAAGTTGTTTAAATTTTCCATCAAATCATAATTATAATCATGCAAATAAGAAATTGTTTTGGAAAAAAAAACAAAAAAACAGACAGCTATAATTAAGGAGGCTGCCATCTCTCTCTCCGAATATGTATATCTAGAGATGGTCCGATGGAGATGATGATGTATTAGGATATCTATGTAGTTTTCGCAAGGATTCTGAGGGGCAATTCTGGTAATTAATCACAAAAGCAGGGGCACTTTAGAAAAGCTTCTCGCATTTTCCTCATGCTCTTTGTATATATATAAACCACTCTCATCTAAACCCACATTTCTCTCGTATTCTGTGTACTCTCACCGGATCCTCCGCCTGAAACTCTTGTTTTGCCGCGCTCCTCTTTCCGCTTCGGATCTGTTTCCCGTCGCCAAAAATCCCTAATAATTCGCTTAATCAATCATTTTCCGCTTCTACTTCGCCTCACCACTTTCGGATTTCGTAGATCCGAAGCGTGAACCATTTCAAGGTATCGCCGCCGATATAGCATTTCCTTTTCAATTGTCCGATCCGTCTCGTTTCTCGATTTCCCCGTGCCGCCGCTGATCACTGGCGTGTTCGGTCTCCGGATCTAAGCTTTTATTTTTGTTTTTGTTTTGCGGAATTAATTGAATCCGTTGCATGATAAATGACATGACGTTGTGTTCCGTTTTTTCTTTTTTTTGTGGCTTTAAATTGCTTTGAAGGTCGCTGAAAGTCGTTTTGGTTTGTTGCAGATCGTTGAAGAATGGCATCAGCTGCGACTGGGGCCACGGGATGGTACAGGGGAAGAGTGAAGGCTGTTCCTTCTGGGGATTGTTTGGTCATTGTGGCAATTGCCAGCACCAAACCTGGTCCTTTGCCTGAAAAGACCATTACTCTATCGTCTCTTATTGCACCTAGATTGGTATTTTTACCTATTTGACTTTTTCATTGGATTAATTGAACAATTGATTAAATAATTTAATGCTGCTTTGTACTGATTGCTTTAGTGTTAATTTCGCTAGGCGCGTAGAGGCGGTGTGGACGAGCCGTTTGCATGGGAAAGTAGAGAGTTTCTGAGGAAGCTCTGCATAGGGAAGGTGGGTGGAAATAGAGATGATTCATTCAGTTGTTACATTGATCTAATTGAGTGTTGTGGTTTTGTCTTATTTTGATTAAGCGTGCTATGTGTTTGATGGGACGTGTTTGTTGGAACAGGAGGTGACCTTCAGAGTGGATTACAACGTGCCGTCTATCAATCGAGACTTTGGAACCGTATTTCTCGGGGACAAGAATGTTGCCATGCTGGTTGTTTCTCAAGGATGGGTCAAGGTTGTAACTTGAAAACCGTGTGCTTTGTGTTGTGACTGGATATGTCACGTGTGGAATGTTTTACTTACCCGTTGATGAATTGTGGTCTTGTGCATGCAGATCAGGGAACAGGGGCAGCAGAAAGGAGAAGCGAGTCCATACCTGGCAGAATTGTTACGCTTGGAAGAACAAGCTAAACAAGAAGGCCTTGGCCGTTGGAGCAAGGTTTGTTTGGGTTTTCCTCTTTACAAAAAAATATTTTTTTTAAAAAAAAAAGTGTAATTAATTGCCACACATTAAAAGTTAGATATGTATTCGTTGATGTCCTGGCAACTTGGTTTGCTTGGAAACCGAAGTAGACTGTGTTGGGAATCTTTGCTGATGTAAAACAAGTGTTTACTACTGCTGTCATTATCTCGAAATTGACTTAATTTCATATTGCTTGTAAGTTTACCTCTGTATTGTGGAAATGATTATTTGCATGTTCTTGTTTTAAACCCAAATTTGATTACAGAGCGAGTTTATGCTTTGTTATCCAATCTGTTTCGTAGAAGTCATCTTTCATTGTCATTTAAATTGACAAAACAGGATGATGCTAAAATGGGATGGAAGTTTGAGATTTCTAGTGAATATCCCTGTTTAATTTATTCTAATCCCAATCCATGTACGTAATATGGTTTTATGTTGATTGCAGGTTCCTGGTGCTGCTGAGGCATCAATCAGAAATCTACCACCTTCCGCCATGGGTGACCCTAGTAACTTGGATGCTATGGGTTTGTTATCTGCAAATAAGGGGTTGCCCATGGAGGCAATTGTTGAGCAGGTTAGAGATGGCAGTACTCTCCGAGTCTATTTGCTCCCAGGGTTTCAGTTTGTTCAAGTTTTTGTTGCTGGGATTCAGGTATGTGTTAAATGCTGTTGCTATTTGCTACCATCTTTATCATGCACACATGCAACTAATTTTTTCCCTTTACCCCAGGCCCCCCAAATGGGAAGGAGAGCTGCACCTGAAAGTGTTGTTGAATCAGAGTTGACATCTGATGACACCAATGGAGATGTTCCTGGGGAACCTCAGGCTCCACTTACATCTGCACAACGACTTGCAGTATCAACATCTGCTGCCGAAAGTGCTGCTGATCCTTTTGCATACGAGGCTAAATTTTACACAGAGATGCGTGTATTGAATCGAGACGTAAGTAATGTGTTTGTCTAAATTATATTGCTTTTCCATTTCTGAAAATTTTCTAATCCAGATGGTATGTAGGTTCGGGTTGTCCTGGAAGGCTTCGATAAGTTCAGCAATTTAATCGGGTCAGTGTATTATCCAGATGGTGAATCAGCAAAGGACCTGGCATTGGAGCTTGTAGAAAACGTATGTGATTCACTTGTGTGGGTTGATTTAATCATGATTTATTTTCTCTAAATCAGTTCATGTTGGACCTGATGTGTTTCCTGCCATGATTTTGAACAATAGCATTACTTCATTGGTTTATTTGAGACTGAAATAATAGCTTTTATCCTCTTGACTCTTATATCTGTACTTAGTCATTTCTTGTTGAGGTGTATTATATGTATGATGAGTATGATACAAAATGCATGTTGAGGAAAAAGAAAAAACGAGACAAAGAATGAATTTTTTTGTCTAATTTACGCAGCAGAAGTGAAAGCTCTTATCTGTAACTGGTCATAAATATTGTGATTAAAGATTACCCAAGTTTACATAATTACATATAGCTCATGATATATCATAATATCCTTAATGACAATATTTTTATTTTACATAATCTCTAACATTGAATTGAAATTCCAATTTAGTGTTTAACTAACTAGAAGGATTTGAAAAGGGAAACAATGTACTTGCTATGATTGCTGGCTTTATTTGCTTGGTTGCGCGGACTATGGTTATACATGTGTGATTTTTTACCCCACTTGATAAAAAAAAGCAAACATGATCTATGAATGTTTTACCGGTCATCAAATTTTGTTAATTTTATTATTGTCTTAGAATGCTTGCCAATGTCTTTTAATCTGAATCTGATGAAATATTACTCATATACTGAATATGTTTCTTGTTTCAAATTTACAATCACACAGGGTTATGCAAAATATGTTGAATGGAGTGCAAATATGATGGATGACGAAGCAAAGCGAAAGCTGAAGACTGCCGAGCTGCAGGCTAAGAAAAATAGGATAAGAATGTGGACAAACTATGTACCACCACCTTCAAATTCAAAGGCAATTCATAACCAGAATTTTTCTGGCAAGGTAAATATTGCTCAATCATGTATTTATGCCAAACAGTCAATCTTCATTTATATAAGCATATAACATTTTATCTTGAGTTCTACAGGTGGTTGAGGTTGTGAGTGGAGATTGTGTTATTGTTGCTGATGATTCCATTCCGTATGGTAGTCCACTAGCTGAGAGGCGAGTTAACCTTTCAAGTATTAGGTGTCCAAAAATGGGCAATCCTCGAAGAGATGAAAAACCAGCTCCCTATGCCCGTGAAGCAAAGGAGTTCTTGAGAACACGACTCATTGGTCGTCAAGTATGAAAATATTTTATTATACCTTCTTTTAATATCACAACTGAAAATTCAGTTGTAAATTGTAATTGACTACTATTTTTTCAGGTGAATGTTCAAATGGAATATTCTAGGAAGGTTCCCACAGATGGATCTGTAGTTCCATCAGCAGGTTCTGATTCCAGAGTAATGGATTTTGGATCAGTCTTCCTATTGTCCACTGCAAAGGTTGACAGTGATGATGCTGTGTCACCGGCTCCACCTGCTGGAAGTCAACCAAATGGGATGAATATTGCTGAATTGATAGTTAGCCGTGGCTTTGGAACTGTCATTAGACATCGCGACTTTGAAGAGAGATCTAACTATTATGATGCTCTTCTTTCTGCTGAATCACGTGCCACTTCTGGAAGGAAAGGCATCCACTCTGCCAAGGATCCTCCAGTGATGCACATAACTGACTTGACCACGGTAAAAAAGAATATAGTCATACAAACTTTTGTTTCTACACCAAAGCTTATAAATATAACTCAAATATGCAACTGTTTCCTTTTGACTCATAGGCATCAGCTAAGAAAGCCAGAGACTTCTTGCCTTTCCTGCACCGAAGTAGAAGAGTTCCTGCTGTTGTGGAATATGTGCTCAGTGGCCATCGTTTCAAATTGTTGATTCCAAAAGAAACTTGCAGCATTGCTTTCTCTTTTTCTGGAGTCAGGTGTCCAGGTCGAGATGAACCTTATTCAGATGAAGCAATTGCTTTGATGAGGAGAAAGATAATGCAAAGAGATGTTGAGGTAAATCAATTTCTTCCAGAACATAAGGTTCCTGTTTCTTGCTAATTTTTGTTAAATATTTTTTATTGTTTACAGATAGAGGTTGAAACTGTTGACAGAACTGGAACTTTCTTGGGATCCTTATGGGAGTCGAGGAACAACGTGGCAGCTACACTGCTAGAAGCTGGTCTTGCAAAACTCCAAACATCCTTTGGCAGTGATAGAATTCCTGATTTTCATCTTCTGGATCAAGCTGAGCAATCTGCTAAGAGGCAAAAGCTGAAAGTAAGAATGGGTCCCCAATAATGTTTATATTCCCACTATTCTTTCCCTGGTAACAATTCTAAAGTGACTTGTTTTGCAGATCTGGGAGAATTTTGTTGAAGGAGAGGAAGTGTCCAACGGTGCACCAGTTGAAAACAAACAGCAAGAAGTGCTTAAGGTGCTCAGGAATCAGGATACTTTTTCGCTAATGTCCCTTTCTGTGTTTAAAATTGGTGAATCACTTATCCGGTTGTTTTACATTGGTAGGTAATTGTTACGGAAGTCTTGGGCGGTGGTAAATTCTATGTCCAGACAGTTGGAGATCAGAAGATTGCATCCATTCAACAACAGCTTGCTTCTTTGAACCTGAAGGATGCTCCTGTGCTTGGTGCTTTCAATCCTAAGAAGGGTGACATAGTCCTTTGTTACTTTCACGCTGACAAGTCTTGGTACCGGGCAATGGTAAGTTCCAACATGAGATTTTCCCCCCTTCCCCCCAACGAATCTAGGCATTGCAATTCTATAGCTTAAAAATGTGACCATTATGTTGGGTTGATGAAAAATATATCACTCAATTCACTTCATGATTGGGCATGAGACCCATTTGTTCCACATGTTTCTTTTATAGTAGATCCTTTGGTTGCTTCCCCCTACCCCCCTTTGTTATATTTGTTATCTAGGTATATTGACAAGCATATAGTTTTTGATATTCCATTAATATGATGTATATTTATATCACCATCCTGTTTATAATTTGTCTTGCACTATTAAAGCAAGCTGCTAGAATTTCAAGTTCAGAATATTAATATTCAGTGGTTTCATCTCAGTACACTAGATTTTTCTTGTACTCAAATTTTTTCCTTTTATAGTATATTTGACAGATTATGTAACCTAATATTTCATCATATGGCCAAAACTTTATGCACCCGTTATTTACCATATTTTGCAATGTTCTGTAATTTTTCAGAGTTGATGAGATGCTAAATAGTCAGTTGAAAGCTTGTATCATGTCTATTTTCACTCAATTTCTCTTTTCCTCATAAAATGGTTTCAGGTACCACATTCTTTTATTTCTTATACTGATACTGTTTATTCATAATTGAATTGTGTAGGTTGTCAACACACCTCGAGGACCAGTTGAATCCCCTAACGACATGTTTGAAGTATTCTACATTGATTATGGAAATCAAGAAGCAGTACCCTTCAGTCAGCTACGGCCTGTTGATCCATCTGTGTCTGCTGCACCTGGTCTTGCTCAACTGTGTAGCCTTGCCTACGTCAAGATTCCTAACTTGGAAGAGGATTTTGGCCAAGAAGCAGCTGAATATTTGAGTGAGCTCACTTTGAGCAGTGGAAAAGAGTTCAGGGCCAAGGTTGAGGAGAAAGATACTTCAGGTGGAAAAGTGAAAGGACAAGGAACTGGGACAATTATTGCTGTAACTCTTGTTGCTGTGGATGCTGAGATCAGCGTTAATGCTGCCATGCTACAGGTGCTTGAAGTGCTTTCAAACTCTTCTGGTGTGGTTCTCCATGCTCACACAGGAATAATAGCCCATTGAATAATGTTTCTTTTGTGTGTGGAATTTGCAGGAAGGACTTGGTAGAACAGAAAAAAGAAATAGGTGGGACAGAAAAGAAAGACAGACTGCTCTTGACAATTTGGAAATGTTTCAGGAAGAAGCAAAGACGAGCAGGCGTGGAATGTGGCAGTATGGAGATATTCAGTCAGATGACGAGGACACTGCTCCTCCTCCTAGAAAGGCCGGTGGCCGTAAATAAGTGTAACGGAGGTAAATTATATAATAGAAGACATCTTGAGAGAAAATGATTTAAGGTTATAGGCTTGAACATTTTTTGTTTCTGAGTTAGAGAGAAAAAAAGAAAATGCCGTGCGGATTCCTTTGTAAGTTTTGTTTTTATTTTATTATTCGTTTTAAATTTTGCCTTTAGGTTGGTGGGACTATTGTTTTCTATAGACGTCTTAATAAGGTACATGCGGCAAGGTTCTTTGTTACCATGAGGACAACAAAGTAGTTTAAAACTTGTTGTTTGTTTGACTTCTAGTCTTTTAAGTCATTGTCTTCCTTTTTCTTCCGTGGTTTGGTTTCAGCTTAGGCTGGTTTTGATAGAAAATGTTGGAACGTAATTGGAATGTGCTCATTTGAGTGTGTATTATCGCGGGAGGAATTGATTATTAATGTTAGCCAAACACGGGCTTGGTCGTTGATTATAAAACTAGGCCAAGTAAACTAAGAGCTAATTGATGAATCCCATATCAAACTTAGATATGCCAGGTTGAGAACAATTACGAAGTAGATCGTATCTCACATGTCCGTTTCAGTGGTAGATTGGTCACCTTTTATATTTAACTTATGAATTGCGTTCAACTAATTCTCTGATCTCTGATATTTGTCGACAGACCACCAATGGACTGTGTTCCATTCTCTTATTTCCTATCAAACTTAAGAGAAAGAGAATATTAGGTTCTTGTTCTTTCTTTGTTTCTTATTGGTCAGCATGTTTTACCCTGCGTTTCACGCAATAACACAAATTTGTCAGCCTCAATTGAATTATATCGGCTGGGTTGGCCATCCCATTTCAGATTCCACGTGGACAATAAGAGCGATATGTGTTTCTTCATATTGAAATATAGGAGATATATGAATAAGGAGAAGGAAGGACAATACGCTAGAAATTCTAAAGGGTGGGAGAAACTATGTTGTGACCCTCTTATATAAAAAATTCTCGTTAATTTTAAAAAACTCAAAATCACAAGTAACATATCAAAATAATATTTTATGAAGTAATTTATGAACAACTCTCGTTAGAGATCCTTTATACAAAACACTCATGAATGATATTTGATATTTTTAAATTACAATTCCTAGTTTTTAAGTTAATGTCTCTATTTTTATGAATGAAAAAAAATATTAGTTTTATTTTTTTTATGCGAACCTTATCTGCAGTGAGAATGTACGAAAAACAAAAGACTTATTTTAAAAAAAATAAATAAAAGGACCTTTAAAATGGCTCATTCTTTTCTTGAGAATAGACTTTTTGAGTTTTGCTATTAAAACATTCATGGAAGTTAGTATAAAAGATCTGAAAGGGAAAGTAGAGAGTTGGAAAGGAAGAAGGGATTTGGTTCTTTGATGTTTCGGGTAACTAATAAATAGAGGTGAACCGGAGAGAATAACCCAAAAGTGTAAGGAAGTTAAAAAAATAGTGTTATTTGGTATGAAGAGTGAGTGGAAGTGTAAAAATATTTGTGGATGCATGGTATACAACTTTTCTCAAAAGGGAAAGTGCACGAAATATATATATATATAATACACAATGTTTTCATCATGTAAGCAAGGTGTTTAGTGGTGGAGGTTTAAAGTAGTATCCATATGATTTTAGGTTTCAAATTTGGTGTCGTGGATGTAATTTTGATGGATAAAAAAATTACCTAAGCAAGGTGAAGTTGTTAAATGTGTTTTGAGAGTTGAGAGGCTAACAATGGTTTCATTTCATTTTGGGATTCGTGATTAGAAGAGTCTAGAAAGGACATTATGAGCTCTTTTAGGGCTTGAAAGGTTTTAGAGATGTCGTCAAGCCTAGAGAAGGACTTGTTTAGTTGGAGCATGAAAAAGGTTAACATGAAGGAAAACATGGATTTTATGGTGGTTGAGATAGAGAACTAGGTGATGTTGTTATGGAGGAACAACATGTGGTGGGAGCCAATATGTCGTATAAGGATAAACTCTTGTCGGTCGGAGATGAGTTTGTTCATGAAACCCCACCCAAGTAGGAAGTATGTGATAATGATATGTTGGAGAACAAATTATATAAGGGGGATGATTCACGTCAAATAAAGACTATCAATTCATGCTATGTAAAGGGACATGAAGGGGGGGGGGGTGTATGACCATTATATTATTGTCCAACGATGGAGGTCATTATTTTCGATGAATGTAGAGAAAAATAGAAAGGTGACGGTTTGGATTTGCACTTCCCATTGAATTGTACAGTTACAAATTCTTATGGTATGTTGGCTCAACTTTGGGCACTCACTATGTTGAAGGTCAACTAGTTAAGGTCAATTCATTTGAGAGGTAAACTAGTCGAGATCTATGTTGAGTTTCTCCTAGAGAAATGACTGGCTTTTCATATCAAGGTGAGGGTACATCCTATATTCATTTAAAATATGAGGGCCTACATGTTATCTATTTTCGTTGTTATAGATATGGCCATAAGTAGGCAACTACGTGAACAAAGATGCGGAGAACAAAGAGAAGAGTAAAGAGAAGGTCACATTGGAAGAATTTTTCGAGGGAGGTGACACTAGTGATGAAAATTCCATTAGCTTTGGTGATGTTGGAAAATGCTGACGTGTTAGAGAAAGGGAATAAGTCAAAAAATATTGGGGATATGGACTCGAAAATGGATGTGGTAAGGAGAAATTGCCTTATGAGCAATGGATGTTAATGAAGCACCCTATTAGGAGGAGATAGGTGGCAAACATGAGAAACACAAGTGTAATTGAGAATAAAATAATAGGAACAAATGGGTGCTTCATGGTGTTGCCCCAAGTCGACGTAGAGTATGCAGTGAAGATGCAAAATTCACATGCTACAATAGAGGAAGTAAAGGTGTAAATTAGTGGGACCCATTTGTCCAACAAACCTAGAATGATTCCTAAACACCAAGGGATGTGTGGGCAAAATCTCTTAGGGGGAAAAAGAAACAGCCCCATAATAAGAAGGCCAAAAAAGGAAAGCAAGTAGGCTCAACTTCAAAGGCCAAAGAGAAACCTATAGCTGAAGGTCAAATACTAGTCTTGTGATTAACTCATTCTAGCCCAAGTTGCATCTTATCCCTAGTTGTTAGCAATTACCTAGCTTTTTTGGTGCTAACACTAGCTTGAGGAACAAGTTCTGGATAAGGGTGGGAAGAAAGACCTTGATGTGCTTTGTGAGGTGAAGTTGGTTGACTAGATGTAAAATTGTTCTCTTTTTGATGAGCTCTTGAAAGTGAATAACACCATGGTTCAAAAGAAAGTTAGGATAAAGTTTGGTCATGCCATATTGAACCGGCAAGGGGAAGAGCTGAGCATAGACAATGATGGCATGGGTGGTGGAAATCATGTTCGCATGGAACTTGGCGATGGCCAGGGATAAAACAAGAACATGATCATGGAGTAACAAGGGCCCTTGGAAGTTCACATTAATACATCATCTCTAATAACATTATGTGCTGGAATAGTCGTGGTATTGGCCACAAGGAGTTCTTGAATTTGTTAAAGATATTACGGAAGGAATATGATTTGAGCGATCTACATCCTCTTGGAAACTCATGCTTCCAAATAGAAGGTGGCTAAAATTATTAGGAGGTCTAATTTATTCATCACATGTCCTTGAATCACAAGGTCGATTAGGGGAAATTTAGATGCTTTGGAGCTCAAATTGTTGTAGTGTGTCTGTTGGCTTAAGATAGAAAATTTGTTCATTTTTGTGTCATTGGCTTAAGAGGATAAGCTTGGATGATCACAGTAGCTGGGAGTTTGACTTTAGCACTTTGTACTAGTCTGTGACCTATTTAAAAGGTTTAGCTGATTCATTCAATGAGATATGGACTTTGATGGAGATTTTAATTTTGTTTGTAGCCAACACGAGCAAATAAGTTTGAAGGTTTTAATGCACTTATTCATTGTTGTAGTTTAATTAATGTATGGTATGAAGAACCCAACTTCACTTGGCAAAAGGGGAATCTGATAGTGTTTTGATAAAATCTCCATGAATTAGGATTGAGCTACCCTCTATCCCTTAGCTTTGGTGTATTGTCTCCCTAATCTACAATCTGATCATAGGTCATTGTAGTTGCGCTTGGATTTAGGGCAACCTTTGAACAAAAGGGGAGGCCTTTGCATTTTATGGCTTCATGGCTTACATATGAGGATTTATCTAGAGTGGTTTGGGAGAATTAGACTGTTGTGAATGGGTGGAGACAACACATGTAGAATTTTCATGAAAACCTTATATGGTAGAACAAACATGTGTATGGCAACATTCTGAAACAGAAAAAAAGAAGTGTAGAGGAGATTGGGAGAAATTGATCATAGCCCCCAAAATGAGAGTAATTCTTACCTCACTCAGCTTTAAGTTAAATTATGGGGAGATTCAAAAGAGTCTCTTCCCCAAGAAGAAATATTGTGGTTCTAGAAATCAAGGTTTAAATGGCTAAAGTTTGAAGATTGTAACATCAAAATTTTCCATTGTTCTATCATAACGAGAAGGAAGAGGAATGAGATAGTTTACTTGCAAATAGTGTTTTGAAAATTGGATTGGTGATCATCTTGGTTAAGGCACAAGGTTAGTGGTCTCTAGTTGAACCACATGAAGATATATTATCAATATAAAATTTGAGATTAGCAACATAGTTTAAGAATTAATTTTCACATATATATTACACAGTGGCATCCTAGATTAGTGGCTTGTTGTCTCTTATTTCTAGAAAGTACTTGTGTTCTAGTCGTTGCAACAACAAACCTCTTCATATTTTTTGTTAAATTATTTTGTCTTTACACTTTGTTTGTGGGCAATGAACATGGAACAAAATGCTAGAGCAGGCAACATGCACTCAAAGTTACATGGATGTGGTGGGGGTGCTTAAAACAACGTGCATTCAAGCAGAGGTCATGTGTGCATGAAACAGGGGTGGGGGATATTAGTCACAAATTCAACTATAGCCTGATACATGGTACTAGGTTGATGTTGTCATTTCCAAGTTAAATGCAAGTCTGATATGAAAAGATGAGCAGATCAAACCAATGATCATGGTTTTGGGTCCTAGTTGGACTGGTCAATCCGGTCCAAGTTTAATAACATTGCTTGTAGAATGATTTCGAGAACCTTAATCCATGAACATGTATTATTGAAACTATGGTTACAAAATTCAACAAGAATTTGTTCAAAGATGGGGGTCTTGTGGAGTCTTTCTGTCTTACATGTGTGTTTTCTTTAACTTCATAAAACTACTTGTCTGAGGTTTCATTAGTGTAGTATGATTAAGAAGTTCTTCAGCAACCTGACGGATGTGGACAAGGTTAACAAAACCAATATTGTCCTTATTCCTAAGGTTGATGATGTAGCCTCACTATCCTAGTTTAGACCCATAAGCCTCTGCAACGTTTCATATAAGGCTTTAACCAAGGTGTTAGCTAGCTAGTTGAGATCTATTATTGAAAATTTAGTTGGGCCTATGCAGCGCAACTTTGTTTCTAACAAGTAGAGTAGAGATAATATCATCATTACTTAAGAAGTCGTCCATTTAATAAAGACGAAGAAAAGAGTAAAGGGTGGATGGCTATAAAGATCAATTTAGATAATGTGCACGATTGACTAAAATGGAATTTTATGAGGAATACTCTCCAGGATATTGGGCTCCCCTAATGTTTTGTTGATATGGTTTGGTGGTGTATGTCATATACTATTGATCTCATGTTGTGGAATAAGAAAACTTTAGAATAGTTCAACCCATCTAGAGACATTGGATAAGGGGACCCTATCTCCCTTTATATCTTCGTTCTTTGTATGGAATGTTTAAGCCAACTGGGTTTTTTAATTGTGGAACAACATATTTGGAAACCTATCAAAATGGGAAGGAGGGGTTCAAAGTTGTCCCACCTATCCTTTGTAGATGACCTCATTTTATTTTATGAGGCACCATTGGAGCAAGCTCAAGTTATTTCTTTTATCTTGGAATTGTTTTGCTCTAGCTTTGTGGATAAAATTAGCAAAGAGAGAAACTAGAGCTTTTTCTACAAAAATTTGGGGTGGAATGTTAGTTCAGACATTAGTGAAAAACTTTATTTATTTTGATAATGAATATAATAGTTTTTTTCTTTTATTTGTTTTGTCCGGGTTATAATGATTATAAATTATTTAATTATTTGTTTTTATATTAATGATGAATAAATATTAATTTTTTTATTTAAATTGTTCTTTTTATTTTGATATATTTGTTTATTTAGTAGCAATTTATTTTATAATATTATTAAACTCTAATAATGTTTAGTAATTATTAAAATATTTTTATTCAAATTTTATCTTTTATATTAATATATTTGTTTTGATATATTTACTTTTTAAAAATTATTTTTAGTGGCATTTTATTTTATAATATTTTGAAAATCTAATAATGATTAGTAATTATTAAAAAAATTATCCAAATTTTATGTCTTGTTTTGATATATATATTTTTAATTATTTTCAATAACACTTTATTTTATAATATTGTGAAAATGTAATAATGATTAGTAATTATTAAAATATTTTTATCTTTTTTTTATTTTGATATATTTATTATATTCAGGAAATTTAATAATTATTAAAATATTTTTATTATCCAAAATTTTCCTTTTATTTATTTATTTTAATTATTTTCAGCAGTTTATTTTATAATATTGTATAAATGATTAGTAATTATTAAAATATTTTTATCCAATTTTTTCTTTTTGGACCGTCCAGGTCGGAATATGTCTGACACGTGTCTCGGTCGTTTCCCGAGATACCTCAAAGGAGCAGGCATTTTAACCCTTTCGCCTTATAGGCTCAGGGTTGAAGGGCATGTGGACCGTCCAGGTCGGGATCCGACCTGATCTCTCTACTTGTGATAGGCCGAGTATTACCTCGACCGACCTCATAAAGGGATACTCGGTCCTTAACCAACTTGGCCCATTGACATAGGGGAGGTCGTCCCAATACCGATCTCTCCGGTCAGAGGAGGCACTCTCGATCATCACGCGACCAGGCCCTCTTAGGCTGGTTTTGGTCGGTCGTATCCCGATACGAAGTCTCCAGGACGCTCCCCGAATAAAAGCAGTTAAGGAAATCCCTACGTTCTCGGGGCCCATGAGGCCCATGGACAACAAACTATAAAACCTAAAACCCTAAGGCTAGGAAGGCAGATTACACTTTTGAATGCTCTGGCTTTGAGGCTTGACCTAGGAAAAAACCCTAGTCCTCCCCTTGGCCGGAACATTTTGGCGCCCACCGTGGGGCTACGGTGAAACTTTTCCTACGCCCCAAGAAATACCAGAAACCTACACTTTACCATGGCGAGAGGCGGCAATAACAACAACAACTCACAACCCCCTACCATGGAGGAGATGATGGCCATGATCAATGGCTTAAGGGAGGAGAATGCGCGATCCAGGGAGAAAGAGGAGGCCATCCAACGTGAAAACGAAGAGATCAGGAGGCGCGCAGACGAGATGCAGGCCAGAATAGCGGCCAACACCAGGACAGTGGAGGAGGACGCCATGATGGAAGTCCCCAGGGATTTCTGACCCTTCTCGGAAGCCATAAAAGCCGAGATCATCCCCAGGGATCATAGGATTCCCCAAGTCGACTCCTTTGATGGAACGCAGGACCCTAGCCAGCACTTGACGGATTTCTGAGCTCAGATGTTGATTTGCGGAGGGAGCATGGAAGTCCGCTGCAAGCTATTCATGGGCACGCTCAAAAAGGCAGCGCTTGATTGGTTTAGTGGTCTCCCCGACCGGTCAATCATCGACTTCGATGTTTTTAGTCGGCTTTTCATGGCACAATTCGCTGCTAACAAGAAGAAACCCCCGATCACATCGGACCTATTCGACCTCAAACAGCAGCGTGAGGAGTCCTTGAAGGATTTCCTACAAAGGTTCAACGAGGTCGCCTTGAGGATAACGTCTTTGGATGAAAGGATGGCCGTCATCGCATTCCAGAAAGGCCTGAGGTCCGGAGCTTTCGACATCGCGCTGGAAAAGGCCAATTGCTAGACGATGTCGGAGGTGAGAGCCTTCGCGCTGAGCCACATTAAGACGGAGGAAGGGCAGATCAGCAAGAGAGCAGCGGAGAGCCGAGAAATAGGAGGCAACAATAAGGAGGCCAACAAGCATCTCCGACCGCGGTCGGATTGGAATAAGCGACGCGACCGTTACAACATGAAGGAGAGCAACTACCGACAGGCCGATCATGCTGGTCGCCCGAGGGGCGAGTGGACACGCAGCAAGGAAGAAGAGAAGTTCACTCCACTCAACGTTCCCAAGCGGCACATACTGCATGACGTTAATAGCGCGTCACTTTTCGAGTTCCCAGCGGCGACTGACCGCCAGTTGGGACCCTACAAAACCGACTGGTGTGAATTCCATCATACCCATGGACACACTACGGAGAATTGCTTCGTTCTCGGTAGGCAGATTGAGGGCCTTATCAAGGAGGGCCGTTTGAAAAAATTCATTGCAGGGAAGCAGGATGAGGGCTCATCTGATAGGCGACGCAGGCGTGAAGGAGAAGACACAAGAAGAGGAAGGCGCGAAGGGAGGTCTTCCCCGAGAGATCTTTCGGAAAAAAGTACAGAGACTCACCAGCAAGTTGTCCATGGAGACTTCAACACCATAGCGGGGGGATTTGCTGGGGGAGGTCCGACATCAGCAGCTCGGAAGAGATACTCTCGGTCAGTGCTGTCGGTCTCAGATTGGGCGCGACCTACTCGGCCAGCCATCACATTCTCGGACGCCGACTTTGAGGGTGTGTCTCCCCATGAGGACGATCCTATAGTCGTTTCGGCGATAGTCATGGGGTACAATGTGAAACGAGTGTTGGTGGATCAAGGTAGCTCGGCAGACATCATGTTCTGGGAGGCCTTCGTCGGAATGAAAATTCCGACCGATCGCCTTATGCCATATGCAGGTACGTTAGTTGGTTTTGCAAGTGATCAGGTAACGGCCAGGGGGTACACCGACTTGGAGACAACCTTTGGCAAAGGAGACGACATGAAGACTATCACCGTCCAATACCTGGTGGTGAACGCCCAGTCGTCCTACAGCATACTATTAGGCCAACCCACGCTGAATAAGTTGGGAGCAGTCGTCTCCACACCTCACTTGAAGCTGAAGTATCCTTTGCCAAGCGGAAAGGTCGGGGTCCTATGTGTCGATCAAGAAGTCGCGAGGAAATGCTATGAGGACAGTTTGAGGGCGAGGAGGCACCTGTATGTGACGCAGATTGATCGAGGTGTTCAATCGATCGAGTTAGATCCGAGGATGATTCACTTCGATTCCCGACCAGCCCCGGCGGAGGATGTGAAGGAAGTTAGATTGGCCGAAGGCAAAACGGTCAAGATTGGTGTATCTCTGGCTAAAGAAGACAAGGAAGGGTTGCTGACTGTGTTGAAGAGCAACGTATCGGCTTTTGCATGGAGTGCCAGCGACATGCCAGGTATCGACCCCGACTTTCTGTGCCACCGTCTCATGGTCGACCCCAATGCCAAGCCGGTGATTCAAAAACGACGAAAGTTTGGGGAGGATAAGAGGAAAGCCATAGCTGAGGAGACGAAGAAGTTGTTGGTAGCTGGTCACATTCGGGAAATCCAATACCCGACGTGGCTAGCGGACGTCGTAATGGTACGCAAGAGCAATGGGAACTGGAGGATGTGCACGGACTTCACCAATTTAAACAAAGCTTGTCCAAAAGATTCATACCCGCTGCCCAACATAGATTGTCTAGTCGACAACGCATCGAGGTATGAATTATTGAGCTTCATGGATGCGTACTCGGGGTACAATCAGATCATGATGCACCCTGCCGATGAAGATAAAACAGCGTTCATAGCTGACCAAGCCACCTACTGTTACAAGGTGATGCCTTTCGGTTTGAAGAACGCGGGGGCGACGTACCAGAGACTTATGGACAAGGTGCTGGCCGATCAGCTAGGAAGAAATGTGGAGGCATACGTGGACGACATGGTTGTCAAGTCGCCTAGCGTGTCTCGGCATTTTTCTGACTTGCAAGAGTCGTTCGACACCCTAGCACGCTACCAGCTCAAGTTGAACCCCGCAAAGTGCTCTTTCGGCGTCCAAGCAGGAAAGTTCCTCAGGTTCCTATTGACTCATCGCGGTATTGAGGCAAATCCCGATAAGTGCTCCGCGATAATCAATATGAGAAGTCCCGCGATGATAAAAGAAGCCCAGCAGTTGACAGGGAGGATGGCCTCCCTCTCTCGGTTCCTCTCAAAGGCAGCTGACAAGTCGTTGCCCTTGTTCCAATGCTTGAGGAAGAACGATCGGTTCGCATGGACAGAGGAATGTGAAAAAGCATTTGGCGAACTCAAGCAGGCTCTCACCTCACCGCCAATCCTCACCAAACCACAAACCGATCTCCCTTTGCTGGTATATTTGTCGGCGTCCGAGAGCGCCGTCAGTACGGTCTTAGTGCAAGAAAGAGGTAACTCCCAACTGCCTATTTATTTTGTTAGCAGAGTGTTGCAAGGAGCGGAGGTTCATTACCAAAAGATCGAGAAGTTGGCACTTACCATAGTGATAATCGCATGGAAGCTCAGACACTATTTTCATAGCTACGAAATGGTAATCCGAACAGATCACCCTATCCGACAGGTGTTGCAAAAGCCCGACCTTGCTGGCAGAATGATGAAGTGGTCGATCGAGTTGTCTGAGTTTGCGATCAGGTACGAACCAAGAGGAGCCATTAGAGCTCAAGTGTTGGCCGATTTCTTGGTAGAGCTGACCCCATCGGCTGAGGAGGACTCTTTCGAAGAAAGTAAGTGGATCCTATCAGTCGACGGAGCCTCGAACTTAGGTGGCAGTGGAGTAGGGATCGTCCTTGAGGACCTAGGGTGTATACTTTTGGAACAGTCGCTACGATTTGAGTTTCGGGCTAGCAACAATCAGGCAGAATACGAAGCGCTATTGGCAGGGATAGCCTTGGCAAAAGAAATGGGTGCAACAAGCCTTTCGGCCAGGAGCGATTCACAACTTGTGACGGGGCAGGTAGCGGGAACTTTCCAAGCGAAGGATCCCCAATTAGCTCGGTATCTGGAAAAGGTTAAAGTCCTGTCGGCTGGCTTTACCAAGTTTTCGCTGAATCATGTCCCTAGGAAGCAAAATTCACGAGTCGATCTGTTGTCCAAACTAGCAAGTACAAAGAAGCCAGGGGCTACTCGGCCGGTCATCCAAGAGACGTTAACACAGCCGAGTATAAACGAAGCGCAAGGGAATGTCCTGTTCATCCAGGAAGAGCTTGATTTGTGGATGGGACCGTACATCGCATATCTCACTCGGGGGGAATTACCGGAAGACAAAAGAGAGGCATCGTTGGTGCAAAGGGAGTCGGTCAGGTTCGTAGTCATCAATGAAAGGTTGTACCGAAGGGGTTTTAGCTCTCCTCTCTTAAGGTGTTTGACCATGTCGCAAGCACAGAGAGTGATGGATGAAGTACATAGCGAAATGTGTGGAAGTCATATCGGAGGCCGAGCTCTAGTGTACAAAGTTGCCCGAGCAGGGTACTTTTGGCCATCTTTGAGGAACGACTGCGTCAATTGGGTCCAAAAGTGTGATGGATGCCAAAGACACGCAACGTTGCACCATTCGCCAACTGAGCGTCTTCATTCAATTTTGTCTCCCTGGCCCTTCCACAAGTGGGGCATTGACATTCTCGGCCCATTTACGATAGCCGTAAGACAACTGAAATTCTTGATAGTAGCTGTAGACTATTTCAGCAAGTGGATCGAGGCGGAGCCAGTTGCAACCATTTCAGCAGAGAAGGTTAGGGCGTTTCTGTGGAGGAATATTGTGTGCAGATATGGCGTTCCGCAAGTGCTTGTTTATGATAATGGGACCCAGTTTGGAGTACAAGAGTCCGCGATTTCTGTCAAGGGATCGGCATCCGAATGACGTTCACCTCCGTCGAGCACCCCCAATCTAACAGCCAGGCGGAGTCGGCTAACAAAGTCATACTCTCAGGACTGAAAAAGCGCGTCCAAGATTCAGGTGCTTCATGGGTGGAGGAGCTTCCCCGAGTGCTATGGTCATACCACACGACTGTTCATTCGTCGACCCAGGACACTCCGTTCAATCTGGTATATGGCACAGATGCCATGATCCCAATTGAAATTGCAGAGCCGTCAGTACGTACCACAGCTTTTTCTGAGGGGGAATCCGACCAGGGAAGACGAGTGGATCTGGACTTGATCTCAGAAACAAGAGAGAGAGCAAGGATAAGTCAAGTAGCAGCCCAGAGAGGAGCGGCCTTCAAGTACAATACGAAAGTCATCCCAAGAGATTTCGTTGTAGGAGACCTCGTGTTGAAACGCGCTCAACTAACTCAGATGAGAAACAAACTGTCACCTAAGTGGGTCGGCCCTTATAAAATTGATGATGTGGTCGGCAAAGGAGCGTACCGACTGAGGACCTTGGATGGAGGGAGGATACCGAGAACTTGGAACGCGGCCAATTTACGTTTCTATTACAGTTAATTTTTTCATTTGTAGAAGGTGCACTTTTTTCCTAACTCAGTATTTTTTCCCCATAAAAAATAAGAGGGTTTTTTGCTGAGAAGGTTTTTAACGAGGCACCGCAATCCAATAATTTGTTTAATCAATGAATACTCTTATCCCTCATATTATTTTTTGACATTTTTTATACAGAAGAAAAACAAACTCGTGATTTATCGGTAAAAATCCGACTGGGCAAGTATAAATAACTCGAAGACAAACTCATGATTGATTGGTAAAAATCCGACTGGGCGAGTATAAATAACTCGAAGACAAACTCGTGATTGATCGGTAAAAATCCGACTGGGCGAGTATAAATAACTTGAAGACAAACTCGTGATTGATCGGTAAAAATCTGACTGGGCGAGTATAAATAACTCATTAGACGTTGTAACTTGGTCATTTTCCTCACCAAAAAGAGTCAGATTGGGGGCGATCATTCCTCATGATGTTGAATTTTTTAACTTGGATTATTTCTCAATGGTAGCGCAAGTCGGCGTATGGACGACCTTTTGCATTTCAAGTCCAAAACTCGGATTATTGTCTCATTAGTTACTTCCATCGGCATTTGGGCGATAATATCGCGAAAGGCTGTGGTTTTCAACAGCATATTCTTTAATCTCCAAAAAGAGGTCGAATTTTTTACGATTCCTTTATGGAAGTGAGTTTTCAAATAGGTTTAATTTTAATCCTCCCGTGACGTCGGATTTTAAATGATCACATAGTTCAACACCGTCTTATCAGAATCATTGTCTCATGGTTGAACTCGGCATTCGAACGGCTTCTGTGGTTTAAAAACCCTGATTTTTAACTTAGAATGTTTTTGGCAATCGGAACTTTGGTTTAAAAACTTGAAGTTTTAAACTTAGAATATTTTTGGTTTCGTTGAGATCGGCATTAAGGCGATTGCTTGTTGTTGCAAAAACTTAAACGTTTATCTTAGTTCCTCATTTTGGAAAACCAAGTTTTCACTTGAAAAAATCTTACTTTATTCTAAATCGGAATTTTACCGATTTGTTTAGAAAACCAAGTTTTAACTTGGAAAAATCTTACTTTATTCTAAATCGAAATTTTACCGATTTGTTTTGGAAAACCAAGTTTTAACTTGGAAAAAACTCATTTTATTCTAGTCGGAGTTTGTCCGATTTGTTTTGTAAAACCAAGCTTTAACTTGGAAAAAATCTCATTTATTCTAGTCGGAAATTGGCCGATTAGTTTTGCAAAATCAAGTTTTAACTTGGAAAAAACTCATTTTATTCTAGTCGGAATTTGGACGATTAGTTTTGCAAAATCAAGTTTTAACTTGGAAAAAACTCATTTTATTCTAGTCGGAATTTGGATGATTAGTTTTGCAAAATCATGTTTTAACTTGGAAAAAATCTCACTTTATTCTAGTCGGAGTTTGGCCGATTAGTTTTGCAAAATCATGTTTTAACATGGCACAAATCTCACTTTATTCTAGTCGGAGTTTGGCCGAATTGTTTTGGAAAACCAAGTTTTAACTTGGAAAAATCTCACTTCATTCTAATCGGAATTTGACCGATTCATTTTGGAAAACCAAGTTTTCACTTGGAAAAATATTACTTTATTCTAAATCGGAATTTTACTGATTTGTTTTAGAAAACCAAGTTTTAACTTGGAAATATCTTACTTTATTCTAATCGGAATTTGACCGATTCATTTTGGAAAACCAAGTTTTCACTTGAAAAAATCTTACTTTATTCTAAATCGGAATTTTACTGATTTGTTTTGGAAAACCAAGTTTTAACTTGGAAAAAACTCATTTTATTCTAGTCGGAGTTTGGCCGATTTGTTTTGTAAAACCAAGTTTTAACTTGGAAAAAATCTCATTTATTCTAGTCGGAAATTGGCCGATTAGTTTTGCAAAATCAAGTTTTAACTTGGAAAAAACTCATTTTATTCTAGTCAGAATTTGGACGATTAGTTTTGCAAAATCATGTTTTAACTTAGAAAATTCTCACTTCTATACTAGCCGGAATTTGAACAACAACAACAAGCCATGATAAAGACCAAAAAAACATACTTCATGAATACCACAAGATCGTACGAACAAAGTTTACAACGAAAATACAAACAACAATCAAAAACACATAAAGGAAGGCATAGTTCCTAAAAACAAATTCAGTCATCTTCGGGGGGATCCACGAGCTCGCCATCTATGATTTCTTTGAAATAGCCGACTCTGCCAAGATCAATATCGCCATGGAGAAACTTCACTTGGGAAGTGGCAGCGTCAAAACCTTGCGTAAACTTCTTCAGCGAATCCATCTTGACAGCATGGAGATCGGATCGCAACTTATCAATCTTTGCCTTCATTGTTGCCACGTCACTCTCAAAGACTTGAGCGGCATCAGCATTTTTATCTCGCGCTAGGCGAGCTTCTTCAAGATCCCTCTCCATCACTGACTTCTCGGTCGCCTAGGCTTTCCGTTCATCCTCAAACGCACGTCGGCCTTCTAGCAACTTATCCCGCTCATTGGCGATCCACTTCATATCAGCCTTACCTTTACTCACACTCTCTTCAAGGGTGCTGATCTTCTTCCCTTGCAGCTTGATTTCCCTGGCCATACCACGAATTTTGTCCTCGTTAATGAGGGACAAGGCCGAGAGGCGATTTGTTAAAGACTCCACACCTTTGGCAATAGAAAAGGCACTCATTTTCTCCAAGTCGCCCTTGTCCCCTTCCAGCAGGTCGGTTTGACGGATGTGGGAGGAATGGTTGAATTTCTCATCCCAAAAAGACGGGACTCTCCCCTGCTCATTCCCATGATCCACGGGCTCCCAATTCTCGCCTATGCACATGCTAATGGTTCGTTCCGCCGATTGAACCTCTAATTCCTTCTCGGCATCATCTCCCCCGATCTCAGTTTCCAAGTTCACGAGGGTAACAGGTGCCTCGGCCTCCCGACGGCGCTTAAGGGGGCCTCGCCGACCACGCCCTTCGAGAGCGAGACGCCAGTATCTCTCGCCTTTTCCCTGACCACAGCTGTCCCGACCTCTTTAGAGGCCTCTTGCAATTTCCAAAGTTTCCTCAATTCCCGATTGCTCATGCTGGCCATATTCGCTGCATCAAAATACACATTAGTGATAAACGAATATAAACAGTGTGAATTAGGCAATTTATAAGGTGATCGGCGAGGGACCGAATACCTATATAGACTCTCAGTTCATTAGGCCTATTTTCTAAGTCGAAGAGTTTGATAGTGTTGAAAATAGTTTTGAGATCCTCGAGTTTTTTAATCTCCTCTTGATCTATCACGGAAAATTTCTCAGCTGGGAGTCCACCATAGCTCACTATTTGTTGACTCCAATATAAGGGGTATCCTTCAAACACGCTCTCATTACCCGGGGTACAACGCACTCGGAAATAAGACTTCTTAAAGTCCTTATAGGACGATTGAAATAACGTTAGGATTCCCCGACCAGCAACCCCATGGACCGAGACCCAACTACTGCGTTTGCTTACACGACTCTCAAAGAAGTAAAAGAATTTCTCAGAGGTCGGAATCAGGCCTAGACCTTTACACAAAACCTCAAACCCACGCACAAAGGCCCAACTATTTGGGTGAAGCTGAGTCGGGGCCACATTCAACGATTGAAGTACCCCTCTCTCGCAATCGGACAAGGGCCACCTCACTTTCAGTTTGGAAATTAAAGTAGCGTAGCAAAAGGTGAAACGCTCGCTAGGACCCCCCCTAATACACACAGGCTCATGGTCTACGCAAGGCTCACAAATGATAACATTATCTACACCACAAACTACATGTTCCCTACAAAAACTATCCATGGCGGCCCAAGAATTTATGGAAGACTCACAGCGGAGCACATCGTCCCTAGCCCACTTATAGGTTTCTCCATAATTTACTAACGCCATTTTAGCAAATATCTCTAACTTAAGGGGGAAGCAAATTTTCTCTATAAACAGAAAGGGCCAAATGGTTTAGATGGGCGTACCTAAAGCCAAAAACAACCTTTCCCCACTCAACAAACGCTACCGGAACGCCGTAGACCGCCGCGAACCACCGGAGTAGATAGACGGACAAAGACGCACCACTGAGACAAGACGCCACAAGAGAGAAATGGGAGGGAAAAAGCAAACGTCTTACACCCCCGGCATGCCTATATTTATAGGCAGCAAGAAGTGTATATGAGAAGCCACACCAAAACGCTGCGTCTCGAGAGAGAGGGTACATTAAAACCCAAGCGGCGCGCGCGTGGAACGTTACACCTTCTGACATTAAAAGGACCCTGGGATTAACCCCCTCCATACGTTTATGACACGTGGAGGAGGAGTCATTTAATGCCCCGCCATGGCGGCGTTGTAATAAATGCCTCTCTCACTTTTTCAAGAAGGGGAAAAGACAACGTACTAGGGGGACCCAAACGAAGGATTGCTAGGGTTCAAAGCTCCCTCTCCGAAACGATCAATCAAACGTACCCTCCCAGTCCAAGCGAGCTCAGTAGGAATCCGTCCAGGTCGGAATATGTCTGACACGTGTCTCGGTCGTTTCTCGAGATACCTCACAAGAGCAGGCATTTTAGCCCTTTCGCCTTATAAGCTCAGGGCTGAAGGGCATGTGGACCGTCCAGGTCGGAATATGTCTGACACGTGTCTCGGTTGTTTCCCGAGATACCTCAAAGGAGCAGGCATTTTAGCCCTTTCGCCTTATAGACTCAGGGCTGAAGGGCATGTGGACCGTCCAGGTCGGGATCCGACCTGATCTCTCTACTTGTGACAGGCCGAGTATTACCTCGACCGACCTCATAAAGGGCTACTCGGTCCTTAACCGACTTGGCCCATTGACATAGGGGAGGTCGTCCCAATACCGATCTCTCCGGTCAGAGGAGGCACTCTCGGTCATCACGCGACCAGGCCCCCTCAGGCTAGTTTTGGTCGGTCGTATCCCGATACGAAGTCTCCAGGACGCTCCCCGAATAAAAGCAGTTAAGGAAATCCCTACGTTCTCGGGGCCCATGAGGCCCATGGACAACAAACTATAAAACCTAAAACCCTAAGGCTAAGAAGGCAGATTACACTTTTGAATGCTCTGGCTTTGAGGTTTGACCTAGGAAAAAACCCTAATGCTCCCCTTGGCCGGAACACTTTTATTTTGATATAATATATAAATACTATATAATATTTAATTTTTTCTTTTATTTTGATATATTTGTTTGTTTTTAATTATTTTCAGTAGCAATTTTGATATATATATTTTTTAACTATTTTCAATAGTAATTTATTTTATTAGAGGGAATTGCTGAATACATGTTTTAGAGGGAAGAAGTTATATCCTTTATGCATACTATAGATACTTGTTAAATATTCTAAAAATTAAAAATAAAGAATATGTAAAAACCGATTTTGAGTCTGTATTTAACTGTTGAAATAATTTTAGGCTTGCGTTCCTAATTCATTTGAAAGTAGTATTTTTATCGCTTCATAAACTTATAAAGATTAAAAAAAATAGCTTAATTATAATTAAATAATATTACATAATGCATACCCATAAGAATAATTACTATCATACCATCACCCCGTTTAGAAATTGTATCTATTATCTTGCGAGTAATCATTTAAGGGGTAACTTCAGAATTCCTGTCATTGGCCAGTTCTTTTAAGAGGGGCGATCCAATCATCCACATCCAATTATGGTCAATAGTAGGCAAGGCTCGAAACCATTCAAGGAACAAAACTATATATATATATATTTTTTTTTTTTTTCTATTAAAGTATCTCGTAATTCGGGAATTTCTAATTCAGTTAATTGAATCTATAACAGATAAATATTCCTTTAATAATTTCACAATCCTCCAACACAATTTGACAAAATTCCATTTGATGTAAACTTCATATTTGAAATTTATATTAAAACATTTTAAAAAGTTTATAATGTGTAGTAATAAATATTAGTTACATAACAATTTTTATTTTTTTACTATTATCTATGAAAGTGATAATTAATCCACTGCATTGAATTTGAATTTTGTTCTGTGGGAAGGTTAAGTATCCTAATCTTTTGCTTTAAAAGAGAATCCATTACTAGAGAAAAACATAGACAAAAAATAATTGTACAACTTCAATGTGCTAAAACACTCATTCTTCAAAAGGAGAAGATCTACACTCCTTTAAGATTTTTTTTCCCAAAAAAAAAAGTAGAAGAATGAAACCAGAGTGCACCTAAAATGAAACTAAACCCAAAATTTATCGGATGATGGTACTTGACAGCTGTCCCTTCTAAGAGTCAACCATTTCAATTTTCTCGCCTTGTCCTCCGACGTGGAGCATTAGATGCTTCCTCTTTCTCTTTGTTTTCTTCATTCTCTCCACCAGCTTCTTTATTGGAACCAGCTTCTTTATTGGAAGCTTCTGTTCGTTCTGTGTTCTTCTTCTCCACCTTTGCCTGCGCAAGGGACTTGATCATGAGATTTAAACAATCATAATGAATAACTCCGCGAAAGAAATAAGAATTTGGGAGAAAATTTCACTACTACTCACAGGTTTCTTCTTGCCACCAAATATGATCCTGAAGAAAATTGACACGAAGACAACCACAACGGCTACAATAATTCCAATAGTGATATTTGGCTGCTTCTCGGCTTTCTCGATGAGATCCTGCGGAGAAGCATTAAGCATAGTTCATATTCCAATAAAAGAAACACAATCGGTACCAAAAAGTGAAGGAAAATGTTAGTTTGATTATTCTATACTTCGGTACTTACATATATCTTATCTTTGTGATCGCTCAAGAAGGGAATGTCTGCAATCTTGTATAAGAGGTCGAATACCTTCTTCTGCAAGGTCAGAAAAGAACATCATAATAAGATAATTGGGTGCTTGAGGAGACTAAAAAGAGAAAGAGAAAAAAAAAACACAGAATTCTTTCGTTACCTTGAGGCCTGAAATACCATCTGAACTGGTTTCCGCCTCTTCAGCTTTCTGTTTTTCTTTCTCAATGGTGAACTTGGGCTTCCATGTAGTCTCCCGATAGGATTCTGCAATTTTATCATCGTTGGCTATCAGAATATTGTCAAATAGTATGCCATCTTGCATTGTCCAAATCTCAATGCCAATAGCAGCAATAGGCTCAAAATTAGGTTTTGCGAGGTCAAAGTAGTCAGGGTTTGGAATATCCCTAGGCTTCCATATGCCCTTGTAATCGGGGTTATCAATGTTAGGGGCACTCCACTTCCCTTTATAAGCTGGATTCCTCTTCATTGGTTTTTTCCATTCACCACAACCAGGGGCAGCCTCACACTTCGGGTTATCAATCTTTGGGGCTTCCCATTCACCATCCTCCTCATCATCCCAATCTTCTGGTTTTGTTGCCTCTGGGTCTTCTATTTCCTCTGGCTCATCATCTAACCATCCTTCGGGTTTTTCCGCCTCATCATCAACAATTTCCATGGGTGCATCCTCATCCCAGTCATCTGGTTTCACAGCACTTGGGTCTGGAATTTTGGCTCTTTCATCCCAGTCCTCGGGTTTCTTATCATCAGGATCAGAGATTGTCTTGGAGGGGATAAGAGGAGGCTCAAAATCCTCAGAAGATAAGAAATTTGCCTTTTTCTTCTCCTCCCCATCAATCAAAATTTGTAATTCATTATCAGGCTTCAGAATTGCGGTGTATACATGAGATAGTTTGTCAGATGGGACAGAAGGGGGATACTTGAGATGATGTTCAACATACTCCCCATTCTTTGGATTCTTGTGCTTCAAAATGAAGTGCACCTTGTTTGTAGCCCCACACTTATCAGGACCAAACATGATAGAATACGGAGATTCGTTGTTAAATTCCTTTGGTTTCCATCCACTCTCCTGGGGTCGAAGATATTTAATATATGCACCACCACATTCAAGGCCATTCTGAAGGCGAGTCTCAAACTGAAGAACAACTGTTCCATCCTTAAGACTGACAGGCTCATCAAGTTCTTTGACTATAGCATATTTCCTGGCTTGTTCACTAACAAGAAGTCCATAATCATCATGCCCTTCACTCTTAGCATGCTTCCAGACACCTAGAACCCAAAATACAAAATAAAATTATACATTTAAAATTCGGTTGATCGTACCATATATTATCAAACCACCATAACAGGATTGGAGTAGTTTGCAAGAGGTGTTAAGTTAAAACCTCCAAGGCTTTTGTACCAGAAAAATAATAGAAAAACATATATACTTCTTTGCTTCAAATATGTACTCAAAATGAAGGAAAAAATATAAATAAAGCATAGAGGAAAAATATTTATAAGCCAACTTTAAGGACAGCATGATCAGACACATAAATCTAAAAATATAAATAAGTGAAGCATATTTTGACATTTCATCATATCATAGTACAGACAACTGGAAAATTTATCTATGAGATTTATCAATTTCTCTACATAATGATTGGAGACCAACAGAATAATACTTTGGGGAATCAACTCACAATCATTGCAAACTAAATCCAAGTCAATGACCGATAACATATTCATGGGTTGAGGGCATACAACCCTTTTGCAAAATGAATCCCTGCTGCTGGAACAGAGGAGTCAAACGTTGAACTTTACAAAAAAAAAAAGTTATTTATTCATGCATATAAAGAGTGAGAGGATACGTGTCAGGTGATAGTACAATAAAAATTAATCTTATTCATACAATTATACATGGATGGTCAAAATTATTTTGATCTGTGACCGTCCATAAAAATCTGACTAGAATTAACTCAAATAACTTCTCATTTGAGAGTGCGTGCATAATGGAAACATTTATAATGAGATAAATCTAGACCATACAACAACACATAGATGAAGTTATTTGATTTATTTCCCTTATTTATGACCACGTAAAAAATGATCTGCATTTATCTTTAAATCATGACCGTTTAATCAAGATCTAATGAATTCTATTCACCGTTCCCATTTCTCACAGAAATGAAATGTTCTCATCAGAGTGTGAACTCATGAAACCTCAAAAAGTGCACGTGGAGGTGGACCCAAACACCACTAATTTAAGTTTAACCTTATTTTGGAATCTGCAAAGGAATTTCTACACTCGTAGCAGCTAAAACCGATTTGAATGAAATGTACAGCATTAGTCAATACCAATGTTCAAGTAAACGAAACACAGAGTTGATAAAGGAAACAATCTCTATTAAAAATACAGCACCGATCTACGCAGAGAAGCTAATTTACCTTGGTATTCGTCCTTGCCGGATACAATCCAGCGTCCGTCGAAATCCTCGTCGAACGACTCGTAGAAGATCTAAACGACACAAACATTCCGCGATCAGAGATCCAACAATAATAGTAATGACAACAATAAACAATGAGGAAATGAATGTGAAGGTATCTCCGAATTACCGCGTCGTCAGCGTCATCGGAAGCGCAAACGAAGTGAAAGGAAGAGGAAGCAATGAGGAAGAGGAGCATCGCCAAGAGCCCCAAAGCCATTGGGATTCCTTTTCGTTCTCCCATCTCTCGCTCTCTCGAAGGCCAAACCCTAAGTCTGAATTGAAATGAAACTCTGTTCTGAGATGAGATCTAAATAGATATATTTCGCTCTTCCAACGAGAGGGAGTGAGAATGTGACACAGCGCTTGCGCTTTCTTGCTTTTTTCTTTCTACATGTCTCAACCAATCATATTAACTGCCACGTGAAATGGGCCAATGAGCGGACGCCACGTAACACTCTCGCGTCATTTCCCTCTACTCCACCGCATTAAATCCCACTTCGTGCAATAAAATTCGTTCTCCTAGTCATAGCGCCTTCATTTTTTTTTTTTTTTCTCAATTCGAACATCGTGGAGGAGTTGACTGGGCTTTTTTTCAGGCCCATGGGCCATAGGCCCCCTATTCATGAACTCTGACAAGGCTCATGATATATACACTTCCTTTTTTTATAAGTATACCTCCTTTATTTTTAAATTATAAAATATTGTAGTTTTTTTTTTTTAAATTTTTCTAATTTTACATTTCCAACTTTTAATTTGTTACTTTTTTCTTCTTTTTCACATACATTTTTTTTCTCTTTTAATTTTCACATGCTACCAAAATAAGTAGGGTGAAGGAAAGGTAAGGAGGTGCATATAAAAATTGAAAAAAAGAGGAAAGATGTGTAAAAAAAAGTACTAAATTAAATGTTATGGATATAAAATTTGAAATTATAAAATATTTTAAAAATTTAATTACTTTTTTAAAAAAAAAGAAGTGTACTTATAGAAAAAAGGAGGTGCATATATCATCAACCCTCTGACAAATAAAAGTATAAGCATCAAATATCAAAATTAATATATAACAGTAAGATTATCACATTTTGTATTTCTACATTTTACTAATTTAGTCCAGATACTCCATACAATTATGTTTATTTAATAAAAATATTTAAAAATTAATATTTATTGAATCAACTCATGTTATATTTGATCTTAGATTTCAAAATCTTGAGTTCAAATCATCTAAAAATAAATTATAATATAATCACTTTATAATAGATGTAAATAGATTGTAGATTTTGAACGAGTATAACATGATTTTTTTATAAAGATATTTTATGAAGTTTATAGAGGATATATTTAATGAATAGAAAAGGAACTATCACTATAAATTATTTAATTGATGACAAAAGTTAAATTTTCGATCCTTAATTTTAAGAAAAATGTGTCAACTAAAACGTGAACGGCAGGATTCGAACCTGCGCGGGCAGAGCCCACATGATTTCTAGTCATGCCCGATAACCACTCCGGCACGTCCACCTTTTGTTTGCTCGATGCATTTTTTTCTATACTTATAGTTATTTTAATGTTTTAAATCAATGCATGTATGGTGTATATATCATTGTTTTGTTTATCCATCATTTCTTAAAAATATAATATCAGTAACTTCTCCTTAATATACTTTCCACCTAGTTTTCTTAAAATCTAGTCATTACATTAATTTATTTTTTTTCATAAACATTATTAGTTTACATTTATTACATTTAAAATTCTATGAGTTTAATTTTCATTTTTATATTTTTCTTCTCTTAAACTTATCGCATTTTTTCAATTAAAAAAAATGTCTATTTGAATAAGCTTCTCCACAAATATTTAATGGGGATAAAAAAATTAAAATAATTTTTTCTATAAATTTAAATTAATTTACGCATAAATTAAAAAAAAAAAAGATAAGAAAATATAAGAGATCTTTTACAAATTAACTCCTATTTAAGCTAATTTTAATTTATATAGAAACTTATTTAATTTTTCCTTTATAATTTTCTTAGGCTAAAACCTTATTTTTGTCCCTTATAATCTTTTTTTGTTTCAATTTAGTCTTTCATTAATTTTTGGTCTCAAATTGGTCCCAAATTAATTAATTGATTTCAATTTAGTCCCAAATTAATTAATTAGTTTCAATGTAGGACTTCCGTCCAAATTATTTACACGAAGTTAACTTTTGGTCACGTGGATGCCACGTAGATGCATACGTGGCATCCACGTGGATGAGAAAATTCTTTTTAATACACCTGGACCCGAAACGGCCCGTTCTGAAACCGGAACGGGCCGTTCTGGTTGCAAAATTAAAACACCACCAGTGAAGCAGAACGAGCCGTTCTGCTTTTAAAACGGACCGTTCTGAAATCAGAACGGGCCGTTCTGGTTTCAGAACGGCCCGTTCCAGAACTGTGAATAAAATATTCTTTACTTAATTGTGTTTTTAATATTATAATTATGCAATTTTGATCTCTAAGATTTTAATTGAGTAATTTCAGTCCTTAAAAGATTATAATTGTGTAATTTTAGTCTCACAATTTTTAATTGAACAATTTTAATCTCTCAAATATCATAATTGTGGAATTTTAGTCTTTCTCATTAAAAATTTAATAATTTTAAAATTTTAATATATATATATATATATATATATATAATGTTTTAAAACTATATAATTGTTTGTTTATTTAAATTAACGTATATTTTTTTTTTAATGTATCAAATGATATATATTTACTATTACTAAATAAATAAAATTTATATATTATTAGTATTTTAATATTACTGATAAATTAATATCAATAATATTTTTACCCTTTTTATAAATAAACTAATAATTTGATAAATATAACTTAATATATATTAATATACTTTTACAAAAATATAAATATATAAGATCAAATATATATTTCTAATTAATATACTTATATTTTTGTAAAAGTATATTAATATATAACAAGTTATATTTATCAAATTATTAGTTTATCTATAAATATATTAATAATATTATTGATATAATATCGAAAATTATAATATACGTTAATTTGAATAGATAAATAATTATTTAATTTTAAAACATTATATATATATATATATATATATATTAAAATTATTAATTTTTAATGGGAGAAACAAAAATCACACTATTATGATATTTGAGGGACTAAAATTGTTCAATTAAAAATTGAAGGACAAAAATCGCGCAATTGCAATTCTTTAAGGACTAAAATTATGCAATTAAAATCTTAGAGATCACAAAACTGCACAATTGTAATACTTGAGGGATAAAAAATGCAATTAAACCAATATTCTTAATTAATTTTATTAAAAAATATAATAATTAATAAGATAAAAGGAATATCACTTTATAATTTTTTGCAACTTATTTAAGATTAAAGGAATAAAATGATAAAAATTAATAAGATAAACATAATAAAATAAAATATATAAAAAATATTAATATATTTATTTTATTGGATATAATAACATATATAAAATATAATTAATAATATATATTTTATAAAATTATTAATATTTTATATATAAAAAAATAAAATAAAACCGGAACGGCCCGTTCTGAAACTGGAACGGGCCGTTCTGGTGCATTTTTGGTGTGTTAATTTTGCACTTGGAACGGGCCGTTCCGGATGCAAAATTAACACACCAAAAGTGCACCCAGAACGGCCCGTTCTGGTTTCAGAACGGGCCGTTCTGGGTCCAGGTGTTTTCAAAAAAATTCTCATCCACGTGGATGCCACGTATGCATCTACGTGGCATCCACGTGGCCAAAAGTTAACACCGTTAAAGTAATTTGGACAGAAAGTCCCACATTGAAACCAATTAATTAATTTAGGACTAAATTGAAACCAATTAATTAGTTTGGGACCAAATTGAGACCAAATTGAGACCAAAAATTAATGAGGGACTAAATTGAAACAAAAAAAAATTATAAGGGACTAAAATAGGGTTTTAACCATTTTCTTATTAAGAAGACAAATTTAGTGTCTAACTCATCACTACAAAGTTGGTTTATAATATAAAGTATTCTCCCTCACTTGTACATACTATTATAGAAATATCACTAGTTGATGTGTGATCTTTGATACATTTCCTCATATCAAGGACTAGATATCTTAAGTATGAAATTTATAGGATAATACATTTATGAATAAATCTGATAATGACTCGATAGTGGATGTCACGATAAGCCTATTAACAATCAATAATTGCTAGAATAGACTCTAATATCATATTAAGAGAGTGTTATATGAAGTCTGAATTAACGTTGTACTGAAGAATGTTGAAGGGGTAAAACACCATTTGAGTTTCTGAAATAGTATGTTGTTGACACTTTGAACCTTGAAAGTACAAAAGTTCCACAAAAAAAAAAGTTCTTGAAAGTGTAAAACATTATTCACTTTAATTCAAGATTCAAAAAAGCATGTGACTTAAATGATAATATATTAGTGTATATTTAGGGATTAAAAATGACAATTAGTGATCACCTTTAGGAACTTAAATGAAATAACTAGAACTTTAAGTGTCTTCTTATGAATTTCCTTGCTTTTTGGAATCAAAGTGTCAATGGCATGCATTTTCAGAAACATTTATGGTGTTTAAATTGATGTTAGAAACAAAATGTTAAACCCCTAGTTTGGTCCTAAAAGTGTGTGGTAGTTATAATTTAGACCCTTTTAAGATGATAAACTTAAAAAAGTCCTTGAAAGTTACTTCCATATTTAAGATGGTCATTGAGTGGATGGTCGATAGTTGATGTTATTAATGGAGTTGACGGTGCACATTAAGTGTCACACCAACAAGCAATGTTTGTCCCACTTGGCATGGCACATCCTTAGGAGCAATTTGAAGTGTTGTCACATCCTAGGAAATAAATTGAAAAAATTGACTCCTGATAAGACCAAATTGAATAATTATGTTCAAATGATATTTTTAATTTATGGATAAGATACCATTTAGGTCTCTAAAAATGTATGTCGTTAATACTTTGATCCTTGAAAGTATAAAAATAAAAATAAAATCTTAAAAATATAAAATGTTACTTATTTTATTCCAAATTTAGAAAAAACACGTGATTTAAATGATAATATTAATGTATATTTAGAAATTTAAATAACAATAAGTAGTTACTTTTGGAGATTTAAATGAAACTAGAACTTTCATACTTATTCAAATTTTTCTTATTTTCAAGGACTAAATTGTCAGCAATGTACAATTTCAAAAACTCAAATAGTATTTTACCCTTCTTCTTATACCTTTTATAAATGCTTAGAAACTTTGAAATTGATTTGTGCACTAATTCAATTAAATTTATCTTGGTCACTAAAAGTTAATCATAACTTTCATATTTGTCTTTATCCAGTAACAATCAACATACACATTTCAAAGTCGATGGTTGACTAGGAGATTAGCTCGACTCGACAAGTATAATGAAACTAGCAGTTGGATTTAGGCATAAGATCCTTTGTATCGAAAGTCTTCCTAATAGTGAGTCCATGTATATAAGAGAGTCTTCCTAATAACTTGGAGGTTAGGAAACATGCCCCGCTACTATGAGTTCATGATGGAGCAGCAATGCAAGTACTTAGAGTGTGACAGAACTCTATGGGTTGATATACTTGTGGACTGATAGTTTTCGCCATAAGCATAAACTATGATCATTTTTTTGAAGGGAGTATTGTTGAGATACAAATAATGTCTCACATCCTTAAAATATAGGGATAAACATGAGTTTATATACACATATGTCTCTATTGGTAAGAAGTCTTTTAGGTGTTGACCAAAAGCAAAACTGTGAGGGTTTAGGCACAAAGCAAACAATATCTTACCATTATGGAGACATGTGTGTGTGGTCGCCCCCAATGCACAACAAGTGGTATTAGAGACATTGGTTTGACTAGGTGATCAACTCAACAAGTATGATGTAGTTGGCAGGTTGACCTGGGTATAAGATCCCTAGTATCAAAAGTCTTCCCAACGGTGGGTTCATGTGTGGAAGATAGTCTTCCTAATAACATGAGGGTTAGGAGGTGTGTCCCACTATCGTGAGTTAACACGATGGAGCGACTATGCAAGTACTTAGAGCGTGACTAAATTTTATGAGTCACCATCAAATATACTTGTGGACTGATAACTTTCACTGTAAGGGAGGGTAAACCATAATTCTTTGTTTAAGGAGAGGATTGTTGGGATGCAAGCAAAATTTCATATCGTTTAAATAAGAAGATGAACATGAGTTTATATATACAGACATTTGTTTCCATTGGTAAAAGGCTTTTTGGGCAATAATTAAAGCAAAATTGTGAGGACTTAGGCCCAAAGAGGACAATATCTTATATTGCGGAGATGTGTGTGTGTAAGAAAGCCCTCTGGTGCACAACAAAAACCTTCTCAAACAAATGATTAAAAAAACTTGTCCACATCAACATCACCATAAAATAAAAGGCTCATGTAACAAAGCACCCCAAACTTTGGCACTTGGTTCAACTGTTATTTCATAAATGAATCTTGCTGTTTTTGAGAGTTTCCTAACTCAACTAATAACATATACCATGCAAGCATAGTGACCCACCAAGGGTTGAATGCCACATTTTGAGGGCATAAAATTGAAGATATTCCAAGCTTCATCAATAAATTCAAATGAGGAAGAGTTGTTAATACAAAAGTTAATGTCATTGCTTCAAGTTGAATTCCTTTATCTAATATATGAGCTTAGAGATTAAGTGGCAAACTAGTAACACCATGAGCAACATAAGTAGATATAATTGTTGTCCAAATTATAGGCTCATACTTTGTGATAGTTCGAAAACACATTGCGTTCTACAAATATGTCCCAAATTTGCATAAAAACATTAATAATGGAAGTTGAAACATACACATTTTGCGCATAATTTTTCCTGATTGCATAAGCATGCATCTATTTCACTTCTTTAAGGTTTGAGAACTATTAAAAATAAAGGAAGAACACCAACAAACATGGCAACATAAAATTAGCACACTATTTTTATTTTTGGTACCAAATCAAAGACCCTTTTAAACTCTTTATTCTAAACAAGACCAAAAATCGCAACATTCCATGTATTTAATCAAAGATTTTTCACCTATTAAAAAATATATATGGCTTCGAACCCGTAACTCAAGTACCCAAAAATAATCAACCCATAAGTAACCTAATCCTTCTCACAAATTCCCCTAACATGAGGTGGTTATAGATGATGGAGGTGAAAGAGATGATGTTCATGAGTTCCCCCTTTTTAGATTCAATTTCATCTCATATAAAAGTGCTAGCAACACACCATATAACACACTCACTCTTATTGATTAGAATTTATTGAAAATTACAATATTAGGAAAGAGAGTCATTAAATAAAATGTGAGGCCTGCCAAATTATGTATTTTCCAATAACTTTCAACTAATTAGTGAAAATGTGTTTAAAAGAATGTCTTATAAAGTTCATTGCTGACATTTCCCATACACTATTCATATGTTCTTCCTAACTTTTTAATTTGATTATTGACAATTTAGAAGATACTTTTCATAAATACTTCATAATTGTCCTTGCCAACGTGGCATCACTTCAGATTGGTTCTTATGACATGACAATTATGTAATGTGAACGATAATATCTAATATGGTACTTAACTTGTCACCTTATCTCCATTAATGCGATTACTTAATGCATCTACTTAGAGTCTAACTTGACTGATGGAAGTAATTTTTAAGGATTTTTTTAATGAAAAAGTTGCGCTCATTATTTTTGAGGTACACATGTCTTCTTTAATTTTAAAAAATCGCTCACTTCCCTTAAAATAACATTAGTAGTTAAAGTGATAGAAGGAGAAAAAAAAAATAAAAGTCAATTTATATTATTTCAATTATATACATGTCTATCTTTAGTTTTTGAATTATATACACCGTTCTTATTTACTTTATGAAATTTTTTTTATTGTTATTTAATTTTGAAAATAACAATTTATCAACTCATTTTTTGAAATTGTTTATTGAAATTGATATATTATTTAAATCATAACACACATAATATTTTTATGAGTTTGAAATGAATAAGAGATCAAGTTTCATTCAATTGTTAGCACTTACATTAATAATTTGTTATTTCTTAACAACATATAAATACTATTATTTTATATAAGAGATTATATATGTCATTAAGATAAATAAATAAAACATATTGATGTTCACTTAAAAATAAAAAAAATGGTATATATCATTTAAAAATGCGTCAATGGAAATTTTCTTTTATTAACTTATCATCTTTCAAGTTTTGAATAATAATTGCCTTACACTCTCACTAATCAAATTAAAAGTTTATCGAGAAGAAAAATACCTTGAGTAAAGGGGATAATGAAAAGCAAAAGCATAATATAATAATAAAAATAAAAAGAAAGCAGAAACATAGAGAAAGAGGAGGCAAGGCAGAAACGTTGGAGAGGAATATCCAATAAAATTCTCCTTTTCCCCAACTCCTGTCTCCTGGCTCGCTCATTCCTCGCGAGGAAAATACCAATGACACACACGTAACACGTTCCGTGGCATAAAAATCCGAAGCCAAAACCGTCAGAATTACTCGTTAAGCACTCGTCCACCTGTCGTTTCTCGATCCCCAGCGCACTGTTCAACTAACTTGTGATTAGTATCGCTCTCTCACGACACCCAGTTTGGGACTCAGATCTGAATTGAAATGGTCGTATGAGTGGGGGCGGTGTCGTTTCGATGGATCACGTGCTCGTGGCTCTGGGCGAGACCAAGGAGGAGAGGGAGGTTCGGATTCGGAGCCTCTTCAATTTCTTCGACGCCAAGAATAACGGTTATTTGGACTTCGCTCAGATAGAGGCGGGCTTATCGGCGCTGCAGATTCCGCCCGAGTATAAGTACGCCAGGGAACTCTGCCAGGTTTGCGACGCCAACAGCGACGGCAGGGTGGAGTACCACGAGTTCCGCCGTTACATGGACGATAAGGAATTGGAGCTTTACCGCATCTTCCAAGCCATCGATGTCGAACACAATGGCAACATTCTCCCTGAAGAGCTCTATGATGCTCTTTGCAAAGCTGGTATTGCTATGTCTTCTCTGTTACTTTGTAATGCTTTTCTTTTATTAAAACTAAATTAATTGAGATTGCACAAACTCTCCCTGCTTAGGGACAAATTGCTATGCTTTTTAAACAATTAATCTTTGTTTATTACAAGACCTTTTAAATGTAAAATATGACATGATTATCGGAACTTACTTATGGCAGGTTGGAGGAGCCATTCATGTCCTGAAACTTGCTTTTAATGGAGTCCAATAGGATTTTGCAAAAATTAATTGTTTGGTTTATGTTTCTTAGAATGAAGTATATGTTCTTGCTAATCATGTTCCTTAAGAGTGTACAGTCTTGGTTTAATCCGCAGTCCGCAGTCTGTATGTATGGTCGAGCATCTATAGGGAGAGGTTAATATTTTAAATAGATTTTGTGTCTCGAGGAATTAGTCTTGGTCAGATACCTTGAGTCACTAAAATAAACTAAGAATACATTCCTAACAGTTCGCATGAGTAAAAGTGGAAAAAATGTACCTTTTCTATTTGGTTGAGAATTTTATGCTAAATTTGACCACAAACTTTCATGAAAGCATGGATCACTTACTTTTGAACATAAATCACTTTGTTTCAAATTTAAATTTACAAAATCAAGGTCATTTAAAATCAAGTTTGGGAGCACCCATCCAAACAGAGCTATAAGGTAAGACATTGGCTTTTGATGTTTTGGCTGGCTAATAACAATATTTCAGCGAATATAATATAAGGTAAGATTGTTTTTAGTAGGAAACAGATTTGTGGATTCTATGACAGGGAAGTGGTTTTGCTTTGTTCCTTTTTATTGGACATTTGTTGCCAATCATTACGATTATGCTCGAACAATGTTGGGAGACTTGCAAATTGCAATGTTTATATTCCTTCACAATTTTGGCGAGCTCTCTTTGATATGTCTCTTTTAACTGATATACGGTGGATTTGTTTTGTATTTTTTCGTTTGGGGTCATTCTTTGGATCTGCATGATGCGTGAGATTTGGGAAGGCTACTTCAATCTTTGATGATGGATTCTGTAATGTGTTTGTTACTTATTTGCTTGCATAGTTTTTTGTGTGCAATAATCTGCTGTGGTCTGTACCCTTTAGTGGATTTTGAAGATGACATTCCTTTATGCCTTTTGCGGAAGCTCCTTCCATGTTATGGTTTTTGTTTTTCCAGATAGTATTTATCATAAGCTTGTGCAGTTTCAATGCTGCAGGGATTGAATTGGATGACGAGGAGCTTGCTCACTTTGTGGAGCATGTTGATAAGGATAATAATGGAATTATCACTTTTGAAGAATGGAGAGATTTTCTTCTACTTTACCCTCATGAAGCAACTATTGAAAATATATATCATCATTGGGAGAGGGTGTGCCTTGTTGACATTGGAGAGCAAGCTGTTATTCCTGAAGGCATCAGCAAGCATGTGAACCGGAGCAAATATTTTATTGCCGGGGGAATAGCAGGAGGTATTTCTCGGACAGCAACTGCTCCTCTTGATCGTCTAAAGGTGGTCTTACAAGTTCAAACTGCACGTGCTGCTATTATGCCAGCAGTAAGGAAGATATGGACGCAAGATGGTCTGTCAGGATTTTTCCGAGGAAATGGATTGAATGTTGTGAAGGTAGCGCCAGAAAGTGCCATAAAATTTTATGCTTTTGAAACGTTGAAAAATATAATTAGAGAGGCTCAAGGCAACAAGTCAGATATTGGTACTGCTGGGAGGCTTTTTGCAGGAGGTATGGCTGGTGCAGTCGCACAGGCTGCTATCTATCCACTGGATCTTATTAAAACTAGATTACAGACTTGTGCCTCTGAAGGTGGAAGAGGCCCTAAGCTAGGAACACTTACAAAGAATATATGGGTTCAAGAGGGACCTCGAGCTTTCTACAGAGGGCTTGTTCCATCTCTGCTTGGCATGATTCCTTATGCAGCCATTGATCTCACTGCTTATGATACCTTGAAAGATATGTCCAAGAGATATATTCTTCATGATAATGGTATGTTATTACTGCCGCCACATTATCTCCTGAACTTGCTGATTTTATTTGTTCTAACAGCTTCAATTACAGTAGATATTGACTCTTAAATTTGTCTTCCTCGAAGTGAGGCCTTTTACTCTTTTTTCTCCTTCCTAGAACCTGGTCCTCTAGTACAACTAGGATGTGGGACAATTTCTGGGGCTGTTGGAGCTACTTGTGTCTATCCACTGCAGGTTATTCGAACAAGGTATAATGTTGTCAGTAATACTGTTGTTTCTCTGTCCTCCCCCAAAAGAATATTGGAGTGAAGGATGGTATCATTTGTGTTCTCTGAATCTGATTTTGTTATGTTATGGTCGTTCTTTTCTGACAATATTGCATTACCATCCTTCTCAGACTGCAGGCACAACCTTTCAACACTTCCGATGCTTACAAGGGGATGTTTGACGCCTTTTGGAGAACTTTCAAGCTTGAAGGCTTTACAGGTCTCTACAAGGGACTCTTTCCAAATCTCCTCAAAGTTGTGCCAGCTGCAAGCATTACTTACGTGGTTTACGAAAAAATGAAGAAGAATCTGGATCTGGATTAGAGTTTATATTCGGGGGTACTATCACAAGGTGTTTCCAGACAACCAAAAAGCCATTTTAAGTACCAGGTTAGCCCTAGGCACAAGGTACTTCCAGATTTGTGAGCATTCACATTGTAGGTAAAATTCTTTAACTCAGTAGGTCATACCTCATGGTTGAGTATTATATAAAATTCCTCAAGCAATTGGGTTGATGATACTTTAGTGAGTCATGAATTGCTGATGGTTGCGATAAGAGGTTATATTAGAAAATCATTCATTCCGAGGAAAACGATTTTGTAGTCAGAGGCTCAGTATTTCCCCATGCTTATCTGAACTAAATGTTGAGCAACTAAAGTGTAGCATTCTTAGATGGAAAAATAACAAGCAACGAGGAGCCATCCTTTTCATTATGGACTCACGTGAAGCCTGAAAGCTGTGTCAAGTAATACAAACTTGGATTCGAAGTTATGTTGCTTAAAAAGGGTGCCGTTGTTTGTAGTACAAACAGATGTATCATATATGAAAACGATTTTTTTAATTAAAATATGGTGTCTCGATTTACAATTTTATGAACTTTGCCATATGATATGAAAGATAGATCCTGTACACAATATCACGAATTGATGACCTGCAGTTTTGGACGAACTGGATCATAAGAGTGAAATATCTCATCCCGTTCGTATTCATTCATATTTAAACTCGTAATTTAGCATTTTTTTATGCTCTGTGCGCTATAATCGAAACATACCCTTACTATGCCATAAATTTGAGAAAGTAACTAGCCATTCACCTAATTTTTTCATCACTTTAGACAAAATTGCTACCTCAGCTTTGACGAGTAGTATAGGTTGCGTTCTTCAGTCTCACTTAAATCATCTACGAGAAATTTTTAGTTTATATCAGTTCGAGTCAAATGTTCAAAATTACATAAATGATCACCGTAGATAGCAATCAACACAGATTTATTGTGTATCAGAAAAGGAAAAGACACACTTTTTATTATATATTAAAGTGCGAACTATGTGTTGTAAGTTGTAAGACAACTTAAGTAAATTACCAGCACACATGCAACTCGATGAATGGAACCCGGAAGAAAGGCGTCACCTTCCCTTTGCCTTTATGACTTGCCTTGTTGTACATCTCTTCAAATCAGGGAAGAAGAGAGTAGCATAGTTTGCCATGATTGGATTTAGTTATATCATCAGCTTCATTTTCTCCTTTCTCCATACCTTGCTTTTGTTCCTTTGCTTGGCTTACGGGTGAGGTGTGAGGTTGGCTAACTGCTATCATTCAAGCATATAAATCCTCTCCAAATACAAAGATTCTTTGATGAAATTCCTTCAATTTTGAAGATAACGCAGGGAATTTGAAGGCCGACTAAAGAGATTACGTATCAACAAAGATGGAAAAAAACACACACACACACACACATTTCCATTTTCAAATGGTCCCCCTCCCCTCAAAAAGTAATTTGTTAGGAAGATATGCTTATCTCCATCATCAAGAAGAATATTATTATTCTTTTGCTTTAGATAAAATTAAAATAAAAAATATCCTATAAAAAAAGTGACAAAGAAGTAAGTAAGGTCGGTAAATAATGACAATAATAAAAAAATATGTTATTAGACAAAGCATCGGACATTTTATAGATTTTTTTTTATAGAAGTATTAATCACATACTTTTTCTAACACACTATTTCAAATACACTTTTTTATTGATTAAAATTTATTTAAAATTATAAAACTAGAAGAGATAATTATTAAATAAGAAATGTAACATATACGATATAGAAAGATTATTATTAGGACTTTTTTTATTATGATTTACAAATTAGGAATAATTAAGAGTGATACTCTTGGAAGAAAATGAAAATACATGTGTGAGGAGCAATGAGATGAAAAAAAATAAAAAGATAAAGAAATATAATGTAACGTGGGTTTAAAAATTATGATATGAAAATAAATAAGTTACTTTATAAAATAGGATGGTATCAACCAATTTGTTTGGGCTAAATGCTTGTTTATTTTCCTATATTTCTGAATTCCAAAGCACGTTCAACGTAATTTGTCTCTCACGTAGCTTTGGCATTGAATATCACTTCATGATAATACAAACACACTATAAATGATCGGAGTATTGTTTGCATGAATAAAGTGCTTTGGTGCACCATTAACCAGAAATGTTTGTATAGGGTGGTAAAGTAGGTTGTGATACACCAGACTTGTCAGCACATCGGGTCAAATGTAGGTGGGGCGAGTTTTTCCACTAGCTTATATAATTTTTAAATATTATTTTTAATTTATTTTGTAATTCATTTGATGATATTATAGTTTAGTTTATGCTTATTTTGTAGACTATGTTGAGGTGTAATTTTATTTTTAAAGGACTACTAATATTTGTATTGTAATATATCAGCTATTAAATTTTGTATTATTGAAAGATTATTTTGACCCAAAAAGAAAGATTTTTAATAATTTGTAATGTAATATTTTTGTATTGTATTATTAAAGTTGAAAGATAAATTCATATTATAGGTCTTTTAATTAAATTTTTTAATTGTTTAAAAAAAAAAGAATTACATTCATCAATTTGAATTAACTAGTTTTGTCACCTCTAGAATATATAAGGCATGTGGTTTGTTGGAAACCTATAATTTGGTTCATATGAAATATAGAAAGTGTTTTGAAAATTTTATTGAAAATTTGTTTAGAAATTTATATTGTCTTCTAATTACAACTTACCATTTATAATAAGTTGCTGACTTTTAGAATAACTACTTAGAAGTTACATTAATGGTGATTTTCAATCATTTGGTAATATAAAACTTTTTACCCTGGCAATCTATGATATTAAATCCAAAAGACAAGTGATATAGTTTTCTTATTTTTTTTATAAAAAAAAATCTTATCTTAAAAAGATTTTAAAATTTTTTAATAAACTTTTAATAGTTATTATATTTTTTTTCAGCAACAAAAAAATAAAAAATAAAATGGAGCACATGAGTCTTGCATGTGTAAATATAAATTTTTAGTTTTTAGTTTTTACTAGCAAATTTTATAACTCAAATGCGGTAATATTCAATTTTCATATGAGAAGAGATCTATTTAAAGTAAGTCTATTTAGATTTATTTTGTTTAATAACTCATGCTCTATATCAAATCTCAACGATCCAACCGTTGAATTTAAAATTCTTAATGTATAGATTAAATCTGTAAATTTAAAAAAAAATTGAAAATCATTTAATACTTCATTTAATTAATTTAAATTAATGTATAAAATAATTTTATAATTATTCATGATTGAACTATCAATTAAAATATTTGAGAATATCAATTTTTGAAGTGAAATATGATACTTTGAAATAAATCATCCAATATTTTGAATGATACACTTGTGAAGATTAACTAAAAAGATAAATAGAATTTTTTGATAATCATGCTATTGGTGTGAAATTGGATAAATAATGTCTGATTATAAAAGACAACTAATACAAAAAAAATGACTAAATTAAAATTTTGTTGGTTTAAATTGAATATTATTTTTCAAAAGTTTGAAATCAACCATTGAAAGAAAGAAAACATACATACACTTAGCTTCCACTAGTTAATACTGTTTTTCAACAAATCCTTAAAAACCAACAATTTGTTGTTAAAATTTCTGTTCTGACAAATAATTAGTCGAAAATTGGAAAATGGCCCTTAGAATGTGGAGCAAAAATGGGTTGATCTCTTTACCTAAAGTCTTGTTCTATGCATTGACCAAAGGCCAACATAGGTGCTTGGACCAACAACGTGGCATGCAAGGGCTACAATTTGCTCCTTTGCATGCGGAGAACGTATGTGTTACAGAAAGTGTTTGGAACAGCGTCTAAGATTCACATATTTTTTTCAAAACCACGTCAAAAGCGAGACAAATACGCAGAAGAAGGTATATATTGCTTTTGCATCCACTGTTTTGGACAGGAATCCAAAAACATGCTAACAAACTACATCTCTTTCAACTTCAACCACGTCCCATCCCAGACTCCAACAACATCCAACATTCAATTTAACTTCATTGCTGCTAAATCAACAAAGAAATAGAGAGATGGGGCACAAAGAAAAATCAAAGGGTAAAGACAAGAGATTGCAACAAATCTCTCTCTTGAGAACCATTCCTTATTCTGATCACCAAAGGTTTGATGTATTGTCCAAGCTATCTACCCCATCTCATAGTTCTATGTCTATATTAATTTACTTTTGTACAATTAGACTTAATTGTAACGTTAAGATAAATTGTTTGATTATTTTTATTAAGAGGAAAATCGTTGAAATTTTTTATACAAATTCTATTGATAAAGGGTTTTATGATTTGAAAGAATGGCTCCCCTCAACTCAACCATAACCCCAAAGGTTGATATATTAATTACACATTCTACATTCATACATTGTAGAAACAATCTATTTAGTGAGGTGCTTTCGATTCCTACTATGTGTGAAAACTTTTCACACTAGCATAGTCTCTAATTCAATCAGTTTAAAAAAGTTACAACAAAAAAAACTTAAATGCATCTAATATTCTTTATCATTTTTTTTCCATAGAATTCTAGATGGGTCCCTGCTTGTAATATATTTAGCGTGTAATTGGGTATTGATCATATGATAGGTGGTGGTCTAAGGAAACCATTGCGGTGGTTACTGGTGGAAACAGAGGAATTGGGTTTGAGATTTGTAGACAACTTGCTGATCATGGAGTGACTGTTATACTGACATCAAGAGACACTGGCGTTGGTGTTGAATCTGTCAAGGTCTTGCAAGAAGGTGGTTTCGCAGAAGTGGCTTGTCATCAACTTGATATATTGGATTCTGAATCTGTCAACCAATTTGCTGAGTGGTTGAAGGAAAATTATGGTGGTTTAGACATTCTGGTCAGTTTCTAAAACGTAATTACTTCCTTGCAATCTTACTTCACTTTAATTGGTGATCAACACTAATTAAATTATGAAAATATATTTGAACTCTAAAAAAATATAAATAATTTGATATTGATTTTATGATATGCTTATAAGCAATAATATTGTTATCTGCAGGTAAATAACGCTGGTGTTAATTTCAATCAAGGGTCTGATTTGACTGTTGAAAATGCTCGCAAGGTTATTGAAACAAATTATTATGGCACCAAGAGAATGGTTGAAGCAATGATTCCATTGATGAAGCCATCCGCTGCTGGTGCTCGTATTGTAAGTGTGAGCTCACGTGTAGGTCGGATGAATGGCAAACGACATGTAAGTAAAATACTCTATATATATGTTGTTATTAAATAAATGGAGCCATTGGTTCTTCATATAGACTTACTTGTATCTTTTCTCACTTATGTTTTGTTTTGTGATTTTGTAAATTTTATCTCCAAATTTTAAAAATTATGCATTTTGTTTTTTAACTTTCAAAATTTTACACTTTTATCATCATGTTAGTGGACTCTCTAACACTGTTAATTAACTGTTAAAGTAATGTTAACTGTCAACTTGACACTTTATGTCATATTATTAATTTATATTAGCAATCAACGTAACATGTTAGTAGTTAATATGTCATGTTAGTTGTCAACTAATAATAGGGTAACAAAATGTGCAATTTCAAAAATTGATGACAAGTAGTGTAGTTAAATCTTGTGTATATAATTTCTTGTAGATGTAAAACTGAATATATATAAGTTGGCTATGTAACAGAGAATAGAAAATGACGAGTTGAGGGAGAAACTAAGTGATGATGAATCCTTGTCAGAGGAAATGATTGATGAATTCTTATCTACTTTTTTACAACAAGTAGAAGATGGAAGCTGGAAATCACATGGGTGGCCTCAAACGTTCACTGACTATGCAGTGTCAAAATTGGCAGTTAATGTTTATACAAGGTACATGGCAAGGAAGCTTTCTGAAAGGGAAGAGGGTCAAAAAATTTACATAAATTGTTATTGCCCTGGTTGGGTGAAAACTGCTCTAACAGGTTATTCAGGAAGTGTCACAGTTGAGGAAGGGGCTGATACTGGAGTTTGGCTTTCCCTTCTTCCTGAACAGGCAATTACAGGCAAGTTTTTTGCAGAAAGAAGGGAGATTCACTTTTAAGCACAAAGGGTTATTAAAGAAAGGAAAATTATAAGTTTGGTAACTTATGGTTTGTGTTAAGAGCAAACAACACATTAAGAGAGTCTTTGTTATTGATAGATGGCCAGTGCATCATGATTTAATCTGTGACATTAGAATTAATGGTATTTGAGACCAGTTTGATGAACAAATTCATGTCATCAAGGATAATTTCATCACCAGCAATTTAAAGTTTTCCCCCTATCATAAATATATCATGTTGTAAGACATTTTTTTTAATTTCTTTTTATTTTCAGTGGTAAGGTCATCATTGGACTTTCTCTAGGACAAACAAAAGTATGTTTTTATCCGTGTTTTTACAATATTTTGATTATTTTCTAACGAAGTTGATGCATGTTTGTCAAAACCTACTATCTTGCTTTCCTAGAATTGGGAGTTCTTTTGCGAATGTTTTAACTTATTTAAAGGTTTTGTCATAAGGTTGGATCGGGATAGCCGATGAATTACATTGGTAAATCATTTAAAGATGGTGTTTTTTTAATGATAGTTTGTTAGGAAACTAATCACCCACAAAGTAGAGATTTACACTTTGTTTGGAATACATGAAGGATAAAGAAAGAGAAATGAAAAATAAAATTACACCATTATATAAAATAAAAAAAGTAAAGAAAAATTTAGTGAGTTGCACACTAAAAATATATAAATATATATATATATATATATATATATATATATATATATTATAGGAAGAAAGTCGCGTTAAAAAATATTATTTTTTATAATCATATTATTAGTATATTTTGTGGATAATTAATTTCAGTCAAATAACCTAATTAACTATCTTTAGGGGGTGTTTGTTACAAAGATTCATTTAATTTTTCCAAAAATGTGAAGTTATAAAAATTATTTTTCCATATTTGGTTTACTAATTAAAAAAAATAGTATTCATAGGAAAATATTATTTTTTTAGAATAATTTTTTCTTATATTTTCACGAAATTGTTCCCATAAAAAGGAAAGTAAATCTAACATTCATAAGTTAAATGAAAAGTGTTCAATAAAATGTCATATTATGCAGGTAACATTTATAAACATTTTACCAAAATAGTTTTCATATTTAATGTAATAAAAAAATTTGATTCTTAAGTAATCAAACAAATGTTAATCATTCATAGAAATCAATTATGATTCTCGGACATAACTTATATTTTTACTCTATTTCTTAATGAATTCTCTTCTATTCATTTCACTTTTTTTTTTCTTAAATACTCTTTACAAATATCAATATGAAATTAATTCTTTATGCTCAAAACTCTTTTTTTTTTATTTATAAATATATTATGTAAAAATCAAATATATTGTTACAAGCCATACTACAATGTGAAAATAAAGTGGTTTCCTATAAATGTGTAAAAAAAATACATTAGAAATCGGTACAGATAGATTTCTCCATTAATATTTTATAAAAAAATAATATATATATTTTTTAAAAATTAACTTATAAAAAGTTAATTAATAGGTATTCTTTCATATTAGTTTCTCTGAAAATATATTTATCTAAATTATAGAAAAACTTATTAAACTTTTCCTTATTTTTTTAATCTAAGAGTATTTATAAAAGTTATTCAAATATATTTTAATTAGTATTTTTTTTAAATATTAACATAAAAATATTTTTTTTATTTATAAGAAAACATAATTCAAACTCAAAATCATGCATATGTTAACTCAACTTCATTCCTTACTAGATCTATTAAAAAAAAATTAAAATATATTTTTAGTTCATATGATTTTATTATATAAAATTATATTTTATAGTTTATGGTTAAAAATTAGACTTTTTAAGTTTATATATTACATTTTTTAATCTTTATCATTAATATTTTTGTAATATCATTTTCGTATATGTGACATGAATTTATTAAATTTACACTGTCGTAATGTATTTAGTTTTCTAGACAATGATATATTACTTAATGGTTTGAGAAAAAAAAAAATAAAAAGTTTTGATGATTTTGTGAATAGCCAAGGATATGATTTAGATGAATGATCAAATTGTTAATGACTCTATAGTAAAAGTGAAGAGTCTGATTTAGAAGAAAAAAGAAATGAAAAATTTGGATAATTTTGTAAATAATCGATATTTATTATGACTGAATGTGATCTATATGAGTGATCAAATTACTAATAATTACCTGCTAATAGTGAAGAATCTATATAATTTTATGGACTAAATAAAATGTAGATCAATAATGAAATTGTTATTGACCGTATAGAAAATCGTTAAGTAATACATCATTATCTAGAAAATAAAATACATTATTATTATATAATTTTAATAAGTTTATATCACTTATGCGAAAATACATTATAATAAAATTAATAACATAAATTTAAAAATTTTAAAAATATAAATATTTAAACAGTATTTTTTTTTTATAAAAAAAAATTAAAGTTGGATGGTGAAAATGCATCCGGTTTTATACTTTTGATGTTTGGGCAGTGGCGAGTTATTAATTAAAACCACAGCCCAAAACGGTGGAGCATCATCGTCTTCACGCATCAGTGTTCCCAATCCCACTAGACATATCAAATAAACTCAAATTTAAATTCCACTTCTGCTTCCAATGGCGAATTTCAGAAAAGCTGCCATCAACGTCTTCAGAGTCATCAATTCCAACAAAGCCACCGTCGCTGCCTCCACAAACCCCCTTCAGACTCTCAGGTACCCTTCAATTACACCTTCGCTTCTTCATTCTCCCTTTTATTAACCAACCTTATCGTTTTCTGCAGGCCTCTTTTTTCTTATTCCATCTTTACCCCTTTCTCGTCCCACTCTCAAACTCAATCCCTGCAAATCGATTTGTCTAACGAAGAAAGCAAAAGACGCCTGTTTAATCGGTTCGCTTTTGTTTAAGCTTTACCCTTTTTGCTTTCTATGCTAAAACTGTTGCTATATTTTTAAAGTTCTTTTTTATTGTTTGATTTCTCAACAGGCTGGTATATAGAAGCAAACAACGAGGGTTCCTGGAACTCGATTTGGTACTAGGGAAATGGGTTGAGGACAACATTCACTCCTTGGATGAAAATCGAATGAGGGATCTCATTTATGTTCTCGACCTGGTACTTTATTTATGTTCATCTTCGCGTGATAATCATTTATTGCATTGATTTGGGTTCATATTAATTTTGAAAAATTAAGTTGTTAGAATTGCTCCTTCTGGATTTTTTTTTTAATGTTATTGAGGAATTTGAATGCCTCTATGATCTATCCTGATTCCTGTATGTTGAGTTATTTGGACTAGCATATTTCATAAAGCATTTGTACTGTCTTACCGTTACTCGAATGAAAATTCTCTGTAAAGGGGTTTTATGATAAAAAAAAATTAATCAAAAAATGTTATATGACAGATTTGATACAGGTTGCTTAAGATCTTATTTCCTTTTTTATCAGTTAGAGAAGTTTGTTTCTGTCAGTGATATGATATTTTGTTGAACTATCTTTTCTTGGTTGAGACTAGAGGATGATCCAAATTCAGTTAACTGGCATAAGAGATGGAAGTTTTAAGTGAAAACAAGAGTTGTTTGGTTTAGGACAACTTGATATTTAGGATATGTTTGGATAAATTTCTCTAAAAATACTTCTAAGAGAATAAAATAAATAGGAAAAAAAGAAATAATTTTTTAAAAGTTAAAATTAACTTATACATAAGCTAATTGTTAAAGTTCTCTTAAATCAATTTCTTCAAAATATTTTTTTTGCTTATGTATAAATTAATTTTGGTTTATGGAGAAGTTTATTTTATTTATTTTTCTTATTTCTTCTCATACAAGTTCTTATAAAATAAAGAAGTTTGTCTTATCAAATTCTTAGTGCTTACAGAGAAGTTTATCCAAATAGACTCTTAATAAGACTATCAATGGCCTTTAACAATATAAGCCTAATCCATAATATCATAATCTTGAGTTCACCTGTAGGACAAAGCCTGGCTACAGGAATTTAGACGTTTTAGATGCAACTTCCTGTTCTGTTTCGTGAAAAGGATTTCATTGATATGTTCATTCGTGTAAGGTCCAGAAAATTTTTTCGACGGCACTACTTGAAATCAGATTAATTTCAATATTTAGAATGATTGAATGGAAAGTGTCAGCATCTTCCACTCTTCTCTTTTGTACACAACAAAAAGATGTAAATGTAATGATGATTTGCACCATTGGTAGTTCTTGATAGTGACATCACATTTAGTGGGACTTGAGCTTCTCAATTTTTGCTCCTTTGCGGTCACAACTAGATTTGAGCATGTAAATTTAGAAGGGTGGGTGAGAATTGAGAAATCATGTCTGTGACTCTTTGTATTGGTTTTGTTAAAGGGTTTAGACTATGTTTGGTTACATGTTTTCATCTTGTAACCAAATTTAGCTGATCTCGAATGCGATACTTGCATGTTTGACATTTTTCTTTTATGTTTTGTTGAGTGAGTTACAAAGAAACTTCAGTTGAATCAAAAGTAAGAGGTTTCTTCCTTTTTCTTTTAAAACGTTGGTTTCAAAAGTTAACTTTAACTCGCACACTTACTTTGCTAAGTTTTGATGGAAAATGACAATGGGATAGCAACCAGGTGCTAACAATTTGAGGCAGTTGTGTTGATTGACTTGAGTCACTTCAAAATTCTATTCCTTCTCTGCAGGAGAATCCAGATTTATGGAAGTGGATATCAGGGCAGGAACAACCCCCAGAATCAGTTAGTGCAAACCCGGTGAGTTTTATTTTAATAAGTGAACAATGAAATATGATCATTTGATTGATTTTGTTTTCCCTTTGGGTACAATTCTCATGTCAGTCAGTCATCTATTGCTTATAGGTCTTTGCTGCAGTGAAGGAAAGAGTTATGAAAAACCTTGATAGCCATTCTGCTCCTGAAGCAAGAGCAACACCTGGCCAACCATGGGTAAGAGGCTGGGATGATATTAAGAAAGGGCGAGATGGTCCTGTTTCTGGAAATCAGTAGGTTGACATTGAATGATCTTATCATATGTTTCAATGAACGAAATCTGGTCCACCATTTTGTAATTATAAATAACTAAATAAGGGCTGGGGAACTGCAACTTAAAAGGTTTGTATTAGCTGCTAGAAATCAGTAAAAGGGGTCTAAACTGGATGTGAGTTATGACTTTCTTGGAATGTTCCCTCTTCATCTGTTTTATATCTATTAAGTATAGATATCATTTATGTGGTGTTAATTTGGATTAGAAATAATTTGAAAGGACATGATGATTAAAAAATTGGTATGTGTTTGGAAATGATATTAAAAATAAATTTAGAAGAATTTTGTTTAGATGGTAAAATAGAATGAATTTCAAGTGTAAATGATTGTGTCTTTTTAAAATTTTATTGATCTCGTATTTAGAATTATTTGTTTCTAGTAGGCTTGTAGCAAATGGTATGTTTACTTCTGTATCGCACTTTTAGTTTACAAAATTTTCATCTTTTTAATTTTGTTTTTTGTTTTCAAAGATTTACATAGGATATATATATATAGTTTTCACGTACTGTCTCTTGTACAAATATTTGGAAACAAAAAACGAATTAAAAAGGAGATTACAATTTTGTAAATTAAAAGTGAAAATTTTAAATGGAAACAAAATAACTTTTTCAAGGAAACACAAAATGACAGTGATTGATTGGTCTATAAAAAGATTTTTTTATTTTTTTTTATATCATCCAAGTTTTTATTTTAGCTTCGTTATACATCTTAATTCGTAGTTATTAATTGTGTTAATCTCATAATAGGATAAAATTTAATTTTTAATTTGGTTTAAAAATAATTAAAGTGACATTTAAATAATTTATTTCTTATCTTTTATTCATTTTTGTATTTGACAGCCATAAAGAGAACCATTATTATGAAAAAAAATTCTTCTTTGTTTAAGATCTTTCAGAATGATCACTAATTTTATTAAATGACAAATTCAATAATATAAGGTTTATAATACTAAATCTGTAGTTAGAAAAAAAAAATTAAGATCACTTGTTTTGTTAATTTTGTTTAAAAATTAACAAAATTAATAACTAAGTATAATAAAATATTTAAATTGTATAACGAAGTTAAAAATTGGAAACTTAAATATAATAATAATAATAAAATAATAAAATAATAATAATAATAATAATAATCATAATAATAATAATCTTATAGGTACATATAGGTGTTTCCTCAAACTTCTCATTTTTCTTAAAATAAGTTCTATTCAATATGCTCCCGGAAACAAGATGATAAGATAAAAAGCAAATAGAGATGATGTTTCTATAATAGATTATATAATAATTTTGATAATTAGAAAAGAAATAGAAGTATAAGATGTACTATTTCCGCATTTTTAATTGTCTTTTTTTAAGTAGAAATTCGTTTATTTATTTATTTATCATTTTTAAATTTAAGATAATATTATTTATTTTTTGTCAGTTACATTCTTACTTATTAATTTATACATTGACAATTAATACTTATTTACTATAGAATAAAAATAAAAAATTTATTGTATTTTTTAATTTGTATATAAATGTCTTAAAGCTACTATTAAAAAGGAATGGATCCAGAATGAGAGAGATAATAGAAAATATTTTTCATACATTATATTCGATGTTGGGAATTAGAGTTTGGACGTGACAGTGCCTCTTATCTTCTTCGGTGCAATGGGCAGTGCAAGTGCAAGTGCAAGTGCAAGAGAACAAATGTATTTGGTGGCTTTCCTCCTTCTATTCCGGCCTTCAAAATCAACGGCCATAAGAGAGGAGCCAAAAGCCGCTGATTGGCCGCAGCAGTTCCACTCGGTAATGTTCATGAACCGAACCGGAACTCTGCAGAAACTGGACCTCTGGTACGACTGGCCCAACGGCCGCAACTTCAACATCATCCAGAATCAGCTCGACCACCTCGTCACCTACGACCTCGAATGGAACAACGGAACCTCCTTCATCTACACGCTCGACCCCTCCCACTCTAAGTGCCAAGTCCTGCACCTAGATGTCGGTATTCTCCGCCCCAATTGGCTCGACGGCGCCACCTATTTGGGTCAGCAACGCGTTGATAATTTCCTCTGCAACGTCTGGGACAAGGTTGATTTCATTACCTACTACGAGGATGTCGTCACTCGTGTACCTGTTAAGTGGATCTTCTACACAGGTACACAACCCTCTATGCCTATGCTTAATTTAATTCTTACTTACTCTTGCTATATGTCTAAGTTAACCCAAAAGCTACCTTTCACGCTACTAACTATTTTAGGCAAGAAAGGATCTTCAACACATTTTTTCTACTAATAATGCTATGTGGATAGAGTGATAGACTCAACACTCAACAACAATTACTGGGATACTACTATTGTTAATTGTTACTTAATACTTATTCTCTGAGTCAATATTTAGGTTTAACTCAACTTCAAAAGTTAACTTTATTTTCCTATACTATTTTAGTTATATTATTAGTTAATATATATCCATAAAATTTGTATGACTAAACATTTATAAGTAATATGATAATGATTCATAATTAATAGGAGAGGCTAATAGACTTCATGACTATCACTAAAATAACTTTTGATATTATCTTCGGATTTGAGTATAACTCGGCTCTAAAATGGGTAGGCTAATAGACAACAACTACTGCCATCTTACAATGTATTTGGAAACTCGTTAAGAATGAATGAATCATGTTTGGGATGTGTCCTACATCGTTTAAATAAGAGAATGGACATATGTTTATATACACACAGTTGTCTCCATTGGTTGAAAGACCTTTTGGGTGATGTCCAAAAGTAAAACCGTGAGAGTTGGGCCCAAAGCGGACAATATCTCACCAATATGGAGACATGTGTATGTGTGTGATAACTCCCGGTACACTCCAATGTGGGAGCTATAACTATTAGCTTCCGTAAATCATTGGTGATGTGAAAAATCACATCCAAAATTTCAAAATGTAGGACCAAACATGTTATTAGAATTTGAGTTTAACTTATCCAAAAGTTCTCATGAAGTGAGAGTTTTCTCCCTACTTATAAATACTATTTTTGGTTATATCAATTAGATATTTGATAGTTATTAGTATTGTCAGTTAATTGATACTTTTGTTAGTCATATTATTATATCTACACATTTCCTTGGGCATTTGTTGAAGTTAGTAAGCATTGATATGATGGTGAACCCGATTCACATTTTGTGCGTGCAGGATACACTGCTCACGTGATGACATTTGAGGTTGGTGCAGTGCTTGAGGATCCACATTGGCAGGCTCCTCTGTATTGTTTTAGTGAGAATGAGAAGGAAAAGAATAGTCCCATTTTAAGACCTGCTGATCGCGGTGGTTCTCTTGGGAGTTTGATGAGAGAGACACCTGTTCGGGAAACTATGTAATTATGACATAGATGATGACAACGGCATATGCACTATCTTCAATAATTTTGGTCCACTTAAGGTGCTCATGTTATTATTGTGTTGGAAGTCATCTGTGATAGTCTTTGAAACTTATGCCTGACCAAGCATTTTTAAATTTTGTTGAATTTGTTCCGTTGTGTGGGAAATGTAGAATGCTTTGCCGCTTTTAACATTTACACTCTAGTAAGAGAAGCTCAATTAGTTGGTCTAATATGGAAGTGGTAGAGAGTCTTGCGCGTAATTTAGAAGGTATCGTTGAAAGTTAATAAATTGAGGAAAGTTGAAAAATTCTTGTTAGAAAATTTTATTTTATGAGAAGTGTTGGTCTTTTATTGGGTTATTTAAACATTGGTTAAATATTATTTTGATATGTCTTGGGATATTGATTTTATATGATCAATGAATATTAAGCATTACATGTTTAATGCCTTTAAAAAGAAAATGGTTAACCTAAAACTAAATAGATTCATGATGGATGAAACTGTTGTAACTTTTCGGGAAAAAAGTATGATTTGAATAGACTGGATTCTTCGTGAAGGGATATAAATGAGCCATTGTATCCTTTATGAAAGGGTAAGTTCCTCCTCACTTTCTCTATAAATATATGTCTTGAAACATAACACAAACTTTTGTCAGATTGCACACTTTCCAATCATGTTTGAGGAAGGAGAAAAAACATTCAAGAGAATTCAAGTGAATTTAAATCAAGTTAAAAGACAATGGAATCAGCAGGTAAATACCATTAAGCTTTATTTTATTTTTGGTGTCCTAATTCATGCAAAAACAATCCAATTTGATACATCATGTGTAGTATATTATAACAATATGCTTGTGATATTAATATTAATAAAGCTTTGTGGAGGATAATATTTTATTCTGACATTCTGTGTGCGATATATATAAAATAAGAGCACTATAGAAAATACACATGTGCTTCTCAGCCAACTACTTATAAAAATTGTATTTAGTTGACAATACTCCAATAACTATAACAAAATCAAAGGAGCTCTTGAAACTACAAAGTCAGAAACATTTTGCAAAGATCAAGATAACTCATGCAAAGAAAAAAGAAGTGCATTGTCACGTCTGCTTCCCTTTAGTTTCTTCTCACTTCTTGAGAGTTATTTATTTATTTATTTTGTATGTATTAATGAAATCTCCTAGTCAACATATTTGAGAAATCTAGCTATTTATCAGTGTCGGATCTTAAGAGTTTTATACTTGTAAATATATTGTTAATAAAGAGTCAAAATTATTGTAATTTACTTTATAAATCATTTAGATATGATCTCTCTGGGAAAGAGAATATGGGGATAATTCTAAGCAGTTTTAAAAAAAATCTAAGTTAATTTATTTTTGTTAGAAATAGAATGTCATTAATCAATAAGTCTTTATAAGAAATTACATTAATGAATAATTTCTTTTAAGTGGAGAAAAAAATGAAACTTGAGAGGTATATTTAAAGGAATTTTGGAAATAATGAACTGTAATTGTTTGAGTAGAGCGAAATGACTTATGTGTAAAAAACAGTAATGCTTTAAGTACCTAACAATTCCATAAATATGCAGAATGTTTTGTTACTCTTAACACTTGTAAGAAAAAGCTCAATTGGTTGGTTTATTATGCATGAGGCAATGTTTGTGTATAGATAAGAAGGTGTTTCCTAAATAACAGAACAGAAAACTACTCCCGGTCCCTTATTTGCTCGTGGATTTGTTCCTGTGGTGCTCGAAACAATGTGGTAGAGTTATGATATGAAAGATCATGATAGATATTATGTGTTGAAGCCGAAGCAAAACCTGCAATCCATGTATAAGAGATTGGGATGATATCAATGACATCATTTATCAGTAACAAAGAATATAATCTGTTACAACCATTTATGTTATTTTGTATAAATTACAAGGGTTGGGTAACAAGTAACAACTATTTTGAGTCATAAAGATCAGTAAGGGGTCTAAACTGCAAGATTGTGATTTCTTTACTTAACTCGTCTTTTGAAAGATTACATTTTTGGCTAAAATACTTGTTCTGAATTGTTTTTATGTAAACCAGTAACAATCCTGAATCCATTTTAGGAACCGTTTTGGTAGGAGCTTCTTTTCAGTTTTCCCTTATATTTTACTACTAATTTTTTATTTCATGAATTGGATTATGATGAGATGGCAAAAATTGAAAACTTTGGGCAATCAAGTATTGTTTATAACATAAATTCTTTCCTCCACATAAAAAAATATGACAATTTGCAGACCACATATACATCCGTACCATTAACATTATTGGCATCCACCAAAAGGAAACATTTCCCATTACACGTCCAGTGTTGGTTTCTTCACATAGCGTGACATTTGGATTAAAGTGATGTTTTTTGCCCACTTATACACAAAGGAAGGTAATACAAGGATTACTGTGATGGGTTTCTTAACATAAAAAAATGAAAATAAAAATTTGATGGGTTTCTTCACTTACCGTGACATTTGGATTAATGTGTGGAGAAGGTTGATTTCATTTTGTGCTACGAGGATGTCCTTGCTTCCTACCTGTTAAGTGGATCTTCTACACAGCTAAACACGCTTATATATAGGTTACTGGCCAGGGAGTTGCAGACAATGCCATATGCTCTATGTTCAATAATTTAGATCCACTTTAATGTGCACATGCTACATTGTGATGGGGATAAGGGAAATAATAGTGTTTTAGTTCTCCATACTTATGGCAAGTGGGAATGATACTGTTTTGTTGCCACAGCTATACCCAAACAAATTTTTTTTTACACACAGCAACATGCCACTAGAAAATGATGCGAAGCTGTAACCTATTTTTTTAGTTAAAATAAAAAAATAAAAACATGGCAGGGGTGTCACTGTATTGACCAGTGACACCTTTGGCTCCCATTAACCTCTTCAAAGTGAGTATTTGTTTCAAAATAACTTCACCTTGTGGTAATATGTTTTAGGTTAAATTATATTTTTAATTCTTCTATTTTTATTAATTTATAATTTTAATTTTTATATTTTAAAATAAAAATATTTAGTCTTCTAATTTTAAAAATATAAAATTTTGATCTTCTCGTCAAATTAACATCTTTCAATAGTTGAATTTTAATATTTCCTTACATTTAAGTAATTTGATGTTTAGTAAACATGACATAAAACAAACTATAAAAATATACAAATAAATTTTTTATTAATAAAATAAATATCAATAACTTGTAAAAATATATATAAAAAAATATTTTGAATATTATGTTTTAATTTTTATCTATATACATCACAAAAATAAAAAAAATAAAAAGAGATTTAAAGTGTAATTTAGTCTTTATTTCGAAAACAACGTCCCAATTTGGTCAAAAAGTGCTTATAAAAAAAAATTTGATCAAAAAGTCGACATATAGTATAATATTGCATTTTTATGCCTATATTTTCAAAAATAAACTTTAAATCCATGAAACAAACACACTCTTAAAGTATGAGAGCATTCTCATGGGATATTGAAAAGTATAACTCAACACATTTGTAACTTCTTTTTTTATTTGAATTACTTAAAATTTTTAAAAATATTCCAAAAAAATATTATAATATAACTGAACACATTTTCTAAATAAACCCAAAAATAACATTTTGATAAAAATATTTCAAGAAATTTGATTCTCAAAAAATACAATTTAATACTTAAAACAAACATCTCAATAATTGAAGGATATTTTTTTTAAGCTCATATACAATTTTATTAAATAAAAAAAAGGTTATTAAGACTCTCTTTTGTTTTTCTTCTTTTTCGATACATGGGATAAGATTCATAATATTTTCAGTTTAAAGTTGAATAAGAATTATTATAAATATAAAGTACATTACCCAAGTTTGTAAATATTCATTTTAAAAAAAAACATATATTTGTAGTAAAAATATAAATTAAAATTTAACATGTTCAAAACTTCTTATTTTAAATAATCTTAAATTCCTAAACTTGAAATAAATAAATAAATAAAAGGTTTCTAGAACCATTTTTTGATGATTTAAAATAGAAAAAAGAATGATAATTTATGACAAATTTTAAAAAATTAAAAAATTTGAAAACCAAAGAGTTAAAATAATTCACTCTTATATGTTAACCACAAAAACTATCTCACACATTTTCCTTTTAAGAAGAACGAATATACTTTATAGGCATTTTCATTTAAAAGAAATAGATTTTTTTTTTAATTTTTAATTTGTATTTACTATATATTTATAAATCAAATTTAATAATTTTAAATTAAATTATTAATGATTAAAAATAATCTTATGTCATAATATAAATTATCTTTTACAAATATAAAATATAATTTATATATTTAAAAAATCTTTATTCATAGAAATTTTAAATTAATCTAATATATATTTATAATTTATTATAAATTTGATTTATATATAGTAAATATTACTATTTAGCGAATAAAATACTAGTTAAAATTAAAAAAGTTGGAAGAAGAACCTAATTAGTAATTGTAGCATATAATAATAATAATAATAATAATAATAATAATGATTTAATTTTATATTTCCATCCTGCGAAGTGCGAAGCACAGCACACGCAGCATAGGAAGCAGGTCTGAATGATTTGGGATTTTGGGTATAGTGAGTGAGTGATGTTTGAACACAACACAACCAAAATGGCTGGAATCAAAATTGGAACCTCTCTTCCTCTGTGTCTCCATGACGAATACTAAGACAGAGACAGAGACAGAGGTATTTCTAATTCAACTCACTCCTTCTTCAATTTCTTCTACTTGCTCCTGCTGGCGCTTCCACACGCACAATATGGGTACGGATTCGGATTCCAACGCCTGGAACCGTGCTCGAGGCTTGGCGGTTAAGACTCTGTTACTCATCGGTGGCGCACTTCTCGTCAAGCGCCTCCGCAAGTCCACCACGCGCTGGGACCACGCGCATTTCGTCTCTAAGTCCCTCTCCGGCCAAAGGGTTACCTTCTCTTCACTTCAATTTCTCACCTTTTTTTTTTCTTCTCTTTTCTCAATTTCTTATTCTTGTTGCTGCTACTGCAGTATTCCAAGGACCAAGCTTCCAGAGACCCTGATAACTATTTCAACATTAGGTATGCCTTGTTTGGTTTCTGTATTTTGTTTATCCTCTTTTTATGGGCAAGAGGGGTTTGTGGAATCGCGACGCTGAGATTTGGTTTTTGCAGAATGCTTACATGCCCCGCAGCGGAGCTAGTCGATGGTTCCAAGGTCTTGTATTTTGAACAGGTCACTCAGCTTTGCTATCACTTTGAGACTCTCAAAGTTACATATTTGTCAGTTAATTTTTTTATATGTGTTTTAAATATTAGCTCAATTGTGATTTTCTTTCTGCTGCTAGGCTTTTTGGAGGAGTCCACAAAAGCCCTTTCGCCAGGTACACTTTTTGTTTATATTTTCTTTTTCCGTTTCTTCATACTTGAAATGAAATATTGACAGAAGCAAAATGCTTCCGTTAGGTATGTGTTCTGGTGAAAAATGTCTGCATGTTAAGGGTATATTTACTTCTGTTTTTACTTTTAATTGCATAATTACCACCTTGTTTTCAACATGTTTCCTGTTTTCAATGATTTGTACATGACCAGAGGAAACAGGAAACGTTGTTTTCACTAATTCCGGTACAAATCATTGAAAACAAGGTGCTAGTTTTGTTATTAAACGAGAAAATGCTTTCTCAAAGTAAATGCCCCCTAACTTTTATGTTATTGTTTTTAGTTTTACCTGTTGATTTTTTTTCTTTTTTATATAAATCTAATCCTCATTTTCATCATCCAATTTTTTGCAGAGGTTTTTTATGGTGAAACCTTGTCCTAAAGAGTTGAAATGTGATGTTGAGGTATGCATTTATCCACTTTAATGATGCCAATGCCCTTTCCATTCTGCTAGTACTTTGTTGTATGAAACATGTTCTAATGCTTGTGATAAGTTTTCTCTTTGAAGAGTGGGTAAGTTAGCCGCACCACACTTGCCTAGAGTGCTATGATTTGCATGTATTTACTATGCTGATGCCTCGTCTTTCTGACACCTCCAACTTCGTAAAACAATATTGATGTCTTCTTTAAAAGGAATGTACCATAACTTCTTTAGAATGACATTGAAAAGAATTATGCAAAGCCTTACGAAATGTGGAAAAAAATTCTGAACTGTTTAAAACATACAAGGTTTTTCTGGTTTTACATGCTGGTTTTCTATTTTGGCTATTGTAGATGATTACTCACTTTGGCGTGTATAATTGATCAAACCATTGTCCCACATTACATAGAGACTTGCTCTTGTGCTTTTGCTCTGATTTCTTAAAGTATGATTCCACTTTTGTTTATTTCTTTTTTAGAGGAATAGCATTTTTTTTTCTTGTTACAACTTGCAATTAACTGCTATATTTTGTTTAAATCAGAGAATGGATTCTAATTTCTGTTCAATGGCAGTTAAGTACATATGCCATTAGAGACATGGAGGAGTACAAAAATTTCTGCGATAGACCAAGGGATCAGCGTCCACAGCCAGAAGAAGTCATTGGGGTAAGCATTTAGTCATGTTCATAGTTCATATTCTTAGCTTAGAAGCATCTTCTTTTAGACATTTGTTTTTTTTTTTTTGGTTAGAGAGAGAGGAGTGGAACAGAAAAGAGAATGATATTGAAAATATAAAGGAGAAAAATCTTAGGATGTTAAAAAGAAATTCTGTGGAAGTAGAACAGAGAAAATAAAGAAAATGAAAAGAACAGATTGGTGAAAATTGAAGATATTTTCAGGATGAAAAAGTGGGGGTGGGGGAAGAGGATGAAAAAAAGGTAAAGATTTTTGAAAACTAATAGATATAGATAGATTGGTGGATATCCTGATACCCGTAGACATCACATCTGGCAAACAATTATAAAACCACAGCTGAAATCATGTGTTGGGTATTAACATGTCTCAAATTGAATACTACATAATATATTAATGATTAAGGACTGTTTTCACAAAATGCCATAGATGCTGAGAACCTAATTGGCCATCTTTTGAGGTTTATAAAGGCAGTATGGTGAGTTAAATGCATCTTAGTATCAGCTGGCTGCCATTCTTAAATTACGATTGACCAAATGAGCAAAAACATGTTTGTTTGACTGAGGAAATGCAGCTGTCATTTTCGTTCCCCCAATATTTTTTAATCAGGTGATGCTATGATAATTCTGACTTAGGAAAGTAGAATATAGAAGTTTGACTGGCTTCTTGAATCGATTACCCGGTCAGAATTGGGTGTTAAGGAGTTTTCTTTCATGAAATGCAACTAATTAATTACAGAATGAAATATATCCGTGGATTGATTTGTCACTTACACATTTCTGATTATTATTTTATCCCACATTTCTTTTGTTGCTCTGCTGTGTAGGTGTGTGTTGTTGTAGCTTTTCTTAGATTATTTCTGTTGACATTTAGATTTTTGGAAGACTTAATTACATCAATGAGTTATCTTTTTGGAAATCCTGGAAAAAATTCTATTTTGATCAACAGTTTTTTAGATAATTGCTTTAACATGTTCTAAATGGGGATTCATGACAAGTTTGACTATTTGAATATCTTAATACCATGTATGATTGAACAATTGTAATACCCTTGTACCGTGGCTTGCAGGATATTGCAGAACATTTGACAACAGTACATCTTAAGCGTTGTCCTCGTGGAAAGCGTTGCTTATATGAAGGTTCAACCCCACCTGGTGGATTTCCTAATTCATGGGTAATTTTCCGTACACTCTATTGTCTTGACATCCCCATCCCTGACCTTTTTCTAGCATGTATGAGTTGGGTTGAAACATCTGCACTCTTTTTTGTAGCAGAATGGGGCAACCTACTGTACTTCAGAACTTGCAATTATGAAGAACAACGAGATACATACCTGGGATAGGGGTTATGATGACAATGGAAATCAAGTTAGTTTTCTTCATCTCGTTTTATCTATATTCACTAGTTTGATAGATTGCTTTACATTTATAGTTGCAAATATAAATATGAAGTATGTGATAACAACAAAGGAAAACAGAAGCATTAATTAGTAAATTTCCAATTTGATTGCAGGTTTGGGGACAAAGAGAAGGCCCTTATGAGTTCAAGCCTGCACCAACATCCAGTTTTAATGATATGTTTTCTCCCTTGAATTTCCCCCCTCCACCATCCATGGAGAGAAGAATAGAGGGTTCATTTATTTTGCAAGAATAAAAGCGTTTCATATAACCACAATGTGTAATTGTGCTATTGTAGCTGTCTGTCAATATAATGTCTTCCTCGTTAGTTAGTACTATTTTTGTCAATATTTTGATTTCGGTTATATTTTGATTTCAGTCCATGTTTTAAAAGCAATAGTCAAATAAAGAGCTGATTTCTTAGAGCATGTTTGAATTAGATTTTGTTTAGAGATTATAATAACATGATTCATAGAAGAAGAAAAAATGATGATACTATTGATGTTGGTAATTTAACAGAAAGGAATAAGATACAAGTATAACCATGGGAAAATTGAACTAAATAAGCAAATGACTAGGAATAATATAGAGATCCATTTTTTCTGACATGAAGGGTAATTGAGCCAAACATCGAGCCTAAAATTTGTTGTTCAGATATAAGTATAATCCCGCGAGCACTACAATTCCCACGGCAGCTGCAATTGGAAGTGCTTCCCTGTTTAAATTATATCACACAATGTCAAGACATATTATGTGAGGAAGTTAACATATTTCAGTAGACAAGACAAGAAGTCAAGAACTATGGCTCACCCAATTGCTTCTTCTCTTTTGATTCCGGCTTTTCGCGCCTTTCTAACATCTGTATCATTTGCGTTTCTTGAAACATCTGTAGCGTAGGGCCTAAACCTTCGTTTTGGAGCTCCACAAACTGCAAAACACCATTTTATGGCAATGGTAATGCAATGTACTAGCTTAGTTCAGGTGACCCTTATTTCTTTTTTTAGACTAGTAACAGTAATTTGATAGTTTAGTATTTTATATCACATGGAAAGCATAAATTCTGAAGTTCCTGTAGTTTCTCTTATAGTAACATAGGAGTAGGAGGTGAAGTAAAAAGTAATCAGTTACCAGGACAGAAGAACTTATCAGGCAATTTCTCAAAGGGTGTCCTCTCATTATAAATATACCTGCATCATTTTGAACAGAAGCATAAGATTGTTGTATATAATGAACAAGTCATAGACTTCATACATGAATCATCCATCACTGAGAGAAATGTAAATGATAAAGGGTGTGAGGGAAAAGATGAAAGGAAACCCGCAATCACGACAGATATAGGCTTGCTTGGAAGCCACACGCATGGAAATCCTGGGAGCTCCAGAAGTAAGAAGGCGCTGTTTTGGATGAAGTAAGAGATTAAAGGAACCAGAGAAGAAAGATGACTTTAAAGCATAAGGGTTGAACTGTGGTCGCAAGCCAGCATTGTTGGCAATTGAGGCTAATGAAGGTGGGGACCTTGCAGTGCTAAGGGTGATTGTGGGTGGCATGGCCATTTCCCTTTGCTCTTCTTTCCTATGTATCTCAGTTGACAGATACTGAGTTAAGTAGTGAGAATAAAAAGAAAGAGAGAGAGAGAGAGAGAGAGAGAGAAGATGATAAGAAAAAGGTTGTGAAACGACCGGTGATTCTGTGAATGTGGAATCGGCTTGTGGCTGAAGCCTACGTGGAAAGCGTGGCATTCATACTCCCCACACAAGTTCTCTCCCACTTTTCATTTTTATCTTATTAGGACAAGGAAATATCCATGTATCAGGCACCAAGTATTAATGCATTTCTGCCATGACCCCACACTTTCCAAACAGAACTTAAAAGGATAGCAAATTAAGGAGTTATACCTTCTTTGTTTTTTTTTTTTTTTCATGTCACAACAATTCTTACATGTTAAATGAGAGATTAATCACACTCGTAATACTGAAAAGTATTACTGGCTGAAAAGTATTTATATACAATAATTGAATATGTAATTATCATAGTACTACTATAGGAATCCTAAACTATTAAATTAGAGACTAATTTTGCTCGCAGTATTATGACTATTACTAATTAAAGAGTCATCACATACAACAATCAAATGAGATTTTTCATTAAATATTTCCTCCTCGAATACATGTTGGAGAGTTATAATTTATAACAAACAATAAAGATCAACATTAAATATTAATATTGATTTCTAAAATAAAACCTTAATTTTAATTGAAAAATAGTATAAAAATACCTAAATTATTGTACTAAGTTTTATCCCATCATACATTCCAATGTTCTTGAAATAATAACATGGTCCATGAAAGCTCGAAGGGCTTGGTCTTGTATGTATGGTTGAAACCTGTGCAGGCTCTAGGCAGTAAAGAATGTCAGATCATTTCAAATACCTAGTTTATGAATGAACAAATTTTATTTGCAATCAAGCGTCAATTTTTCATTAATTTCCTTCGCAGATTTTTTTTTTTTTATCTATCATAGTTGAACTTGTTACTAAAAGAGTTTATATTAACTCACATCATGCTAAACCTCTTATTCCTTAGCAGATGTGACCCTTAATCTGGAATGCTCACACATACACATACCTCCAAATAAAGGTAATTGAAATGCTTGTATTATTGTTTTTTAAGTAATTGAAAGGCAACAAAGGTGGTTCATTGTATCTGGTCCAATAAGAGAATCAGCACACAAGGTTAAACTGAATTTGTCACATTTGTTAAGCCCACGTCGACCTCTGGCTTTCGGGACCTCTATTATTCAGTCCTCCAACCATTGACCTAAAAAGTTATAGTAAGGTAGGTAGGCTAAAAACCCGTTTTTCTTTTAAATTTTGTTAGGATTAATTTTGAAAGAATTGATTTTAACACACATTTAGTGCGTGTTTGCTTCGGCTTTTGGACGTGAAAATTCACGTTCATGAGAAGCAAAAAAATTATAGCTTCCACTTAAATTTGTTTCAAAACGTGAAAAGAGAGTGAAAAATTACGTTTATAAATTCAAACCAAACACACACTTAAACTCAAACTTGTGTTACGGTGAATGAAATTTGACTAGGAGATGTAACCAAATGTAAAGATTTGTTTAAAATTTTCAATAAAGAAAGAAAAATGAATGAGTTGATTATTTTGAGAATTTTTATTTTTAATTTTACTTTTAATTACAATAATACTGTATTATTTTTCATTTGTTTAACTTTCATTGTTTTTACTTGTGAAAATCTTTAAAAATAGAATCATTTTTTTAAAACAAAGTACCATTTTTATAATTAAAAATAAAAATAGAAAATAAATATAAACACCTTTTTTTTTTATCTAAACTATCCTTAAAGAGACATTGCTTTTTGACTTGGTCTTTTTTTTAGCTTACCAATATTGGTTGACACAAGTAGTAACAATTAGTATATTTTAACCAAATTATCCAAGATTTGAATCATAACCATAAGTTTGAAAGAGATTGTGTTAAGAGTGAAATACCCACTTTATGCACACAAATAGTCTGTGTTAAAAATTAGTCACTTCGTTTACTATTTTCGACGGTGGACACTTTCTACTATCATATTTAAAAATAATAATAAAATCTCTTTATAGCTTAAAAAATAAAATATTTAAAAAACTGGCACGAACAAGTTAAAAACAAAATGTACATTGTAAATGTAGTAATACGAAAGTAATGTCCTATTCATTTTTATTTAATTGAGACTTCACCTTTCCTTTTTCTTAACGCGTGTTATAAAAAAAATTATTACTTAAAAGTTGAAATTTTAAACATTTTCTGTGTTATATAACTGAGGAACAATCTCAACTAAATAGAGCAAAATAGAGTAAGTCAATTAAAGAGAATGGAGAGAAAAATATAACAAATAAATGACACTATCATTTACGTATAGAAAGTTAGGGGATAAAGGGGAATGGAATGGGAATAGTAATATAGTATTATATATGAGCAGTAGTGCAATATTATTAACAAGAGAAAAAAATGGAGAAGACATGAGTATAGAAAGAAAAAAAAGATGAAAAACTCATTTGAAAATTCTTGAAGCACTTGAAAAGTCACTTCAAACAATCCTCTAAAATATGATGAATTTGGATGAGATTATTTTATAAATTTAGTATTTATAGATACCACTAAATAATCCTTCAAAATTCCTCTAATACAACAATCCTTTAAAATTTCTATTTTTTAATATCAATGAATTGTTTTTAAGTTGTAAAAAGTCGCAAATGAATAACAATGAATTTTAATGGACTCTTTAAAAAAAATCTTGAAAATCCAGATTGAATACCACTAAATTATTTTTAAGTGACATAAAATTCTAATCGAATACCAACGGACTTTTTTACTCAAAAAAAAATCTTTTAAAATCCCATGAAATCCTAAATCAATACACTCCTCTTAATGTGGGTTTCCAATTTTTCTTATTAAATATACTAGTTATTTTTATTTAGATTTTAATTATTTTCAATAAAAAAATCTCAAAAAAATGAGATTTTAACAAGTATTTTTTTTTCCTTTTTTATATACATAAGAAATATGGTAAATAGATTATGATACTCCATGACTATCGGATAGGAAGTTAATAATAAATTAGAGATTCTTAGATCCAACACTACTATCTTCTTTTTTCTGGATAGTCGAAGTACAATAATTATCCAATTTGGGCTAAGAGACTCATTAGAGAACTTAATTTCTAATTATAATGTTAATAAATTTTTCTGAAAAATTATATTTACCAAAGAAGATTTTAATAATTTCGAAAGGAATCAAACCCATGTCATAAATAACGCAAGCTCTGACTATTTGTGTCACCCATAGGTAATTAATCTTAATAGTAAAATAAATTGTTTTATATAATACATTCTTACTCTATCAAATCCGGCACAAATAAATAAACTTTGGCCTTAACTTGTGCCGTGCATTTGGTAGACGGGTAAGACGGTAGATCATAAACGGGTCACATCACAGGACACATGATTAAATTTAAAATCAACCAAATATAAAATTCGAAATTTTACATCAAAGAAAAGCAAGACAAAACGCCAAAATCAATCAACCGTGTTGAAAGTTAAAACCCGTTGCCAGCCATATATCAATGGGACCACCCCACCCTAATCAACCACCAACTAAGCAACAACATATCATCATGCAAACAGTAACATTCCTTTCAAAAGAATCAATATCTTTATAAAGAAATGAAGATTAATTAGGAGGGGAAAAGCATATCAAAGTTTACCAAAATATTAAACCTTATTACTATTATAATCACACGATAGGTACAATCAAATTATTAATCCAATAAGAATAACTACTTATTTTAAAGTTTTAACTACTATCAACAGGAAGATTTAAACAAGAAACCTATAATGTATTGATACCATCATGATTCATGATCTTGATTTTCATTGTTTGCTAGGTCACCAACTCTAGAATGAAGACAAGGACTCCTATAGCAGAGGGAAAAAGCGTATACCATAAGAGCAGTATAGCTGCAAAATGGATATTGAATGATCTAAAGAATGGTCTGAACAAAAAACAATCAAAATTTACAATGTCAACAAAAACTAGCATCTTATATCTCATTTCCAACCCCACTTATGAACACTTGGAAGTATAGACCAAGATATGTAAAGAATCCTAATTGCCTCAGAGAACTGCTATAACTGCTACCATGGTTTAAGGTCCCCCACAGGGCCAGCAGTCCAATTCAAAACCTTCTCCCCTGCTTTCAAGAATACGCTCTTTTCATGCGGCAATTTACGCGCGAGGCCATTTAGAACTTGATGGAAAGCATCTCCCGGCTGTGCCGGTTGCGGGAACAGCATGGCTTGCTTCATGGAAGGGTTAGCAAGCAATCTCTGCTTCCTTAAGATGACTTCTGGTGGAATAGATGTGAGTATTGTATCTAACTGAGGGACATCTTTCTCATCAACAAATACACCTATCTCTTCCCATGGGATTGCATCAGCAAATGGCAGAACAATATCATCTGCAATGATAACTGGGATGCAGCCAAATATCACAGCCTCAACCAGTCTCGGGCTCCAAGGAGCCCACCCAAGTGGACACAAGCAGAACACAGCTCGTTGCATGTCCTCGTAATATGTCGTTGGATGCTCAGTGGAAATGTCAAACAGTGGATTGTTCTTGAAGTTCTCCCACACTGCTGCTCTTGCACCTCTATAAGATACCAAAGTGCAGTCAGTTTGAGCTTTCATTTCAGGATCATTTATTGTTATTTGCTTTGTTATGAAAGCAGCAAGACTTTGAACAAAACTTCATGCATGCTTATACTGCTTGGTTTTTGGTCAGAATATTAGAAAGAATCAATTAGGTCTTGAATGTAGTTAATCTAGTAATGTTTGACTAGTTTCAATAACTAAATACCATAGTTATATAAATTTTAAGACAAAACTTGGGTACAGTACCATATGTATTGTTGGTGTTATTTTTCGATCAGAATTAGAGATTCACTAAATATGCATAATTATATATTAGAGTTTTGCATTAAATATAAATGCATATTATCGAAGTAAAACTATAATTCTGATTAAAGAACAACACCAATAATATCTATGGTACTGTACTTAAGTTTTGTCTTAAATTTTAATGCATAGGATTAAGTTAGTGGTTTTATACAGACATGCTACAAAAGTAAATGAAAATTGAAAACCCTCACATGTTACATGTCCAAATCCCCTCCTTTAAATTTGTGACGTGTAATAAATAAGACCTACCTTGCATAGTAACCACCTTCAGGGTCATTTCCAACATCATAAAACAGTCCTCGGAAGTAAACAAAAATGGATCTGGGAGTCTTATCAGGGATTAGGTGTGCATGCATTTTCTGTGGTGGAGCATACGGAGGAATGGTGATTGAGCCTTCTTTCAAGCACACATGATTCCTCTGTCCAAATGTTTGAACCAAGGTAGCACGCTGTAGCAATGGAAGAATTCCTCTTTCAATCGCTTTCTCTTCCTGTTACAAAATAACATGATAAATATGCATGTTACAATAGTGGAATCCAAGGTGCTTCTCACCAAACACCACACATATTTTGTTCAAGTGCTCAATATAACTAATAGTGATATAAATAACAAAATTAAAATGGTATATTAAATTTCTTACTTGATAATGGAAACATGCCCCAAAGTCATGAGGGGTCACAAAGAAATGATCTGCCCCTTCAGTTCTGTTCCAATAAGGCCAGTTTGAAGAAATTAGCTGTATGGCACTTCTCATCATTCGCGGTGACTTGAAAGGTAAAGGAAGGCCATTCGGTGTCAAGTCACAGGTGGTGTATACAGGGGTATAAAACCAATCAGCTTCTTCAGGATTAAGGGTTCGGACAGGGCTAGATAAGAGAAACCGGTGCATAAAGATCTCAGCAGCAAACATATGAGTTAGGCATCTAGGATCCTTTTGCAGAATTTTCTTATTATATTTGCTTGGAAGTTCATAAACAAAAACCTTCAACCTTCCCACTGGATCATCTTCTAACACATCACCAGCACTACCTACAATTGGTTCAACCACAACATAGTTAGTAGTCTCATTCTTTATCTAACTATAATGTAGTGATTTTGAAAGAAATATAATCACACAGAATTCAGAGACTTGTATTTGACTTTAATTTATCTCCTGAGTTTAATGCAAGTCATTGAGAAATAATAGAGAAGGCCACTTATTAACCGCTTAAATTCCAAGAAATCAGATATGGAGTATATGATTTTGTTTCTGTGTACGTATTATCAGAGTTTTATATAAAAACTCCTCTATAACCATACTCCCACTCCAACTGCTTCCTCGGTGAATTTTAATCCAACAGATGCTACTTTCTCACTCTGTAAACCATTACGGTGAATTGATTTTAACTTTTAATGCCATCATAGCATTTAAGGATTTACAGAGTTAGGGAGAAACATCTATATTTAGTGATAGAAAAATGCATATAGAGTACTAGACTTTCTCATAGCGAGCTGCAAGAAAAGGAGTAAGGTATTATACAGTTTGAAGTAATGATTTGTCATTCAGATCTTATTAACCTTGATAAGAATAAGGTACTCTGCAGTTTCAAATTTTAATTTAATCTACATTAAATTATTTTAAACACAAGATTTTCATTTATTTTTTTTGTAATTCTAGCAAAAAAGAGAGGGGAACAGTGGACATGCTTATGTAAACTCAAAAGTCTAGGATAAAACCTCTTACATGATTCAGGAAGTCCCAAAAATTCAAAATGTCAATAACCTTTTGATATATCTGATTAATCAATACCATTTAATTTTTACTTCATTCACCTTTACATTTAAGGATACAGAATGCTCGAAAAATGGCATCACTTCAATGATAATTTAAAATGACAATGGCTCACTCCTCTCTTTTCCGCATCAAGTAACAGAAAACACACCGAAGGCTATAGGCATAACAACCTATTTATCTTCTTGAGTGAGTTTGTGTACCTGAGGAGCAGGAACCTACCTATATGTTTCTAAAATACTCTATACATTCGTTGGAAATCAATCTATTGCAAGCAATATCTTTAATGTTTAATGTGTCCACATCTATGCTTCTTCCAACATCTTAAGCTAGTACTGAACCATAGGAAGTTTGTTACAAATGAAGAGGACCGTGACAGAAACCTCAATATCAAAGTAACGGGTAATTCCTTCTCCTCATACTAGCTAACAAAGTACTGCATTACTAATAAAGGTCAAATTCAGAATCAGGCCAGGGCATGACTTAAATTGAATATAACACAACCCTAAATTGATAAATAGCCTCTTCCAATGTGTTCTTCAAATCCTTGGACCAATTTCAATACACAACTTAATGAACCTGGCCCTAGACCCTCATACAGCACACAAGCAACTGTTCTAGCATTTCTACACAACATAAACAGCTATACATCAGTCCCTGAAATGGATTATGCTACAAAGCACTGGGGTCGTGTGCACCCCCAGAATATCAAACCAGAAAAACTTTAGGACAACAATAAATATAATAGCATCTAAATAGCAGGTTTGGTACCTCTGAATTTCGAAATGGTCACCATAAGAATCTAAGTCACTACAAGCAATGCCCAAGAACCAACATTATGTGATTCAAATACTGAACGGAAAAATAACATCTCCAATAAAAACAAGTCAACAACTTATTAACAATTTTTTTCCAAAAATAAGCCTCTAACCAAAGTAGATCTTAGCTAAATCCACAATCACAACCCCACAAAAGCACACCACTGAAATTCAAAACCATAACACAAAATGGTCAAACCAACATGACAACATCACAATTGAAATCTAAGACCCAAAACTCAACAGAAGAAAACCAAAGCAATCCAATCAAATCAATAGAACTTCGGATACATCGAACTCAGAAGAATCCAATGAAACAAGCTGTGAAAAAAAAAAAAAAATCAAACTTTGAAGAATCCCACCTGAAATTCTCTCAGTAGGTTGATGCCGACCCAACTCCACAGCCCCAGTTGCAAAAACAGAAGCAGCACAAAGAAGGCCAAGGAAACCCACCTTCCAAAAATCCATATTTTTTTTTTCTTTTCCGCGGACCCCAGAAACTCTTTGATCCGAGGAACCTCAACGATGGCTTTAACTGCAAACAAAAAGAGCCGAGATTATAAGGCAAAAGAAGTCAATTGTGGTCAGCAGAAGAAGGTGATGGTTAAAACGTCACAAGGCAAAGTGGTTGTGAGAGATTTCTTAGCAGTGGGGCTTCAATTTTCCCATCATCTGGAAGAAAGGGAAATGGGTTCTTCCAGCAACAATGAGAGAGACAGGTGGGAAAATTATTTGAAAGAGAGTGGATTTGCTTTGAAGAAATAGGGTTTTCCCAAGTGAAAGAAACAATGGAAGATGGATTATTTATTGTTGAATATTGAAGAGGAGACTGCTTTTGACAAAATTTTCTGGTTAAGTCTGGTTTTCTTTATGTGTGGTTTGATGAGAGGTCCATCTCAGAATACCATATGGGCACCAGAAAAATCCAACTACGTCACGTTGCTAAGTTCTTCATTGGTTAAACATTGTTGCTTTTTCTCTGCGTTTTTACCTCTGTCACTGTGTGTTTTGAACCCGTGCCATCGTCTAAGCAGCACCACGTTCTTACCACTTGCTCTGAAATTTTCTACCTCAACCAAATTACATGCTTGAATTCAACCTTCGACTCGATAAGAAGTTTGAGTAAAGCTGAAACTTAAAAAAATAATAACATTATGAGCCGACCGAGAAAAAAAAAAAACAAATTTTGAAATTCAGACAGAAGAAAAGTAGTTCATGCATTTCCCAGACTACAACCACAATTTCATTTTAATATAAAAAGAAAAGAACAACAATTTTTTTTCCTTTTAAAAACGTGCCTAAATACATTAAGGTAAAATTTACACTAAATTATTTTTTTATTTTTTTTATCTTATTTTAATATTTATTTTATTTTTTATTAATTAAAATATTTTTTAATATTTATCTTTTATATTTAAATCAATTTGTCCTTTTTAAAATAATAATAACTTTTAATTTTGTGATATAATTTTATATTAATTTTTGATTAATCGAAGACGTGAAGCTTGTGGTATTAAGTTCAATTATATAAAAAATTATAAAATTTAATTGACGGTCCAAATCCTAACAATTCTAAAGATAATGAAAACTGTGCTAAAAATATGTCTCCCTAGAAAATAATAAAATTATATTTTTAAAATTTTCAAATATCTTTTAAGTTTATTTTTATACAATATTCATCATGTTTGTAGTATTTGTTTATTTGAACTTTAGTTGTATTTAATAATTTTTATATAAATAAGTTTAATAAGACAAATCTCAAATCATGAATTAATTAAAAAAATATTTAAAATTGTTTGAAAATTGAAAATAATCATTATTTTAAAGTGATCAAATTAATTTAAATTTAAGAAATAGATAATCAAAATGATCATTTTAAAAGATAAAAAATAAAATAAATTTAATAAATTAAAAATATAATTTAACCTAAAATTTATCATGTGATTGATTGTTGAATAGGTGTGTGAATATTTTTTAAAATTTTCTTGTACAATATTACTTTTTTATAAATAAAAAAGTAAAATAAAATAAATTTAATAAATTTAAAATATAATTTAACCTAAAAATTATCATGTGGTTGATTGTTGAATAGGTGTGTGAATGTTTTTAAAATTTTCTTGTACAATATAAATAATTTATAAATAAAAAAAGTAAGATAACATTTGGTATGTTTTGAATTAGATGATTGTTTTTCATAATTAGATGATTTATAGAAAGAATTCAATTATAATGTATTCACAGGAAATATATTTTAATATTGTCATTTATAAATGGAATATAAGTTATTCCAAGAGTAAAAATTTTTAAAAGTAAGATTACTTTTTTTTAATATTTTTGTATACCCATCCGTTATATTTTATAATTTAAATATATTTTTAGTTTTTACAAATATTGTTTAGTCTCATTTTAGTGAATGTAAAAAAATGTCAATTTTAAATTTTTGCCATCTTTTTAAGTCCTAACTCTATGTTGGTTTAGTTCTGACGTAGTTATCAAAATGAAAATTATCAAGATAACAAAATATTTTAAATTAAGATAAGATGTGAAATTTAACTAAGTATTTTGTGACACCCTCTATCCCAATATTAATACACAATAAATGTAAACAATAATTTTTTTTTTCTTTTTGAGTAAATAAAATATTTCATAGTTAATAATATCTTTCATGAATAAAACAAATGTCTCAAATATCATAAGATAGAAAGTTCACATTTGTAACTCATAAACCATAAAAAGTCAACATGTAAGTATCAAAACTCAAGAAATCATAAAAAAAATAATAAAGGAAATATAGATTAATTCCAGTAAAGGTGGTAGTATCTCTTAGTTAGGAATTAATTTATAACTTCCAAATCATGTAATAAAAATATAACAAAGATACACGCTTTGGCCTTTCATCAAGAACATTCAAAATTAAAATTCTCAACATACACTTTTCTGGATTCAATCGCTGCAACTATAGACTTCATCTACGTTATATCTTCGCTAGAAATTACAAAAGAAAAGAAACTAAGGTTTTCAAAACAATAATATTCTAAACTAAGCCTAATTATGCCCCGATGTCACATATCCTATCAGACCATGTCCAACTGAAACCTTAAGTCTCATCACCAATATCCTCATGAAGATGATCACTTGCAACATAATTTAAATATGTACAAGAATAACAAGGGAGTGATAAACATCTCACTCTAATTCAGATGTAGAAATAAAGGTTAGATAGCACACACACAACAAATATAAGTCACATGTAAACAATACACGTACACAATCAATATCACATGCACACTCATTTATCATGCAATGATGTTATGGACTCGACTCATAAATACATGCATGTGGCGCCATACAGAAGTTTCACATTTCTCATCATTTCATCACATAGCTTGTTACATCACTGGTATGCAGCCTAAGCGGCACATCTAGAATAAGTCATTTCATCACATAGCTTGTTACATCACTGGTGACCCTAAGGTACACCTTGTTAGCTTGTTACATCACTGGTGATCCTAAGGTACACCTTGTTAGCTGGTTATATCACTGGTGACCCTAAGGTACACCTAAAGTGTCTTAGTACATCTGGTATGCGGCCTAAGCGGCACACCTGGAATAAGTTATTTCATCATATAGCTTGTTACATCACTGGTATGCAGCCTAAGCGGCACACCTGGAGTTATATATGTATATGATGCATGTCATACATTCACTATTTCATTAACTCAACATTTCACTTATCATGGAATTTCATTTATTACCTCATAAGGTTCGCACAGGAATTCACAGAGCACTTTAGTTCATATTAAAATTTATCTATTTTCAAAATTAATCACATATTCATTCATCATCTCCAACAAGGAACACAACAGAGTAATCAGAAAGTAAAACATAACACATTCATACTTTTCATGTTCCTAGAAACATGCATCAAGCAAGGGATTGGGGGTCAATCCGACTACCCAACAATTATTCCCACATCCCCAAGCGAGGTTTCTCACTCCCCCCTTACCTCGATAAGTAGGAGCCAAAACTATAGCAGAACCTTGCTAATCTCCTCCTCTGAATTCCCCTTGGTCTTTAGAAGGTTTAGAAGAAGAAGAAGTCAGAAGTGAATAGTATGATTTGAAATCAAGCCTGAGCCTCCTATTTATAGGCATCAGGGGTAGTCGGAACGGCCCATTCTCAAAACCATAACGGCTCATTCTGGGGTTGATTTTAACACACATTGACCATAATTGGAACGACCCGTTTCTAACTTAGGATTTTAGGCCATTTTATTATTCTAGAACGGCCCGTTCCACTTTTTGCAACGCTCGTTCTGCTTATGGGAACGACCCGTTATAGGCCTAAAAAAATAGAATTTCATATAAAAATTATTTTTTTTTAATAAATTGTAACGACCTGCGTAGCCGTTCCACAACAAACAACACCACGCAGAATAGAGTATGCATATATAAAAATAAAATATATATACACATAGGTCTAGCCTGGGGCTTAACAAGTCAATATACAAAATATATCAACCCAATAGCTATACAAAGTAGCCTATCAATCAACAAATCAAAATATCATCTCTATCTGCCAGTTGCAGACCTGCTACAGGACTCCAACCTATCCCTGCTCTACTCCCATAAATAGTATGATCATCGCAGTCCAATCCACATGGAAACGGACAAGGGTAAGTTAGTGAAAAGAATCAGCATATATAGGAATTATAAACAGCTACAGCTTATCAGCACATCATTAAGTTCAACAATATGAACATACAACACATCACAGCATACATCTACAGCACAACTTCACAACACGCTACACACATACAGCTCACATCATTTAGCAAAATCAACATCACATAACATATGCGTTGTCACGCATTTCAGCTCGAAGATCTTCTACAACAGCTCAGCCTTACGGCTTACAATAGCTCAGCCTTACGGCCTACAACAACCCAGCCTTACGGCCTACAACAGCTCAGCCTTACGGCCTACAACAGCTCAGCCTTACGGCCTACAATAACTCAGCCTTATGACTTATAATAGCTCAGTCTTATGGCCTACAACAGCTCAGCCCTACGGCCTACAACAGCTCAGCTTTACGGCCTACAACAGTTTATATCAACATTCAGCACAGCTCATCATAGCAGCATTAACAGCATACGGCACAACTCAACTTTACATTAATACAGCTTAAACATCATATGACATTAACAACTTAAACAACATACAACTCAACACGGCTCAACAACATCAATCAGCATAAATCAACATATTTATAAAAGAACACATCCACGCCACGTGCAATAAGAGTTGCGCCTGGCGTGGACCAACCAGAGAGCTCCAAGGCTCTTACGCGCCCGGCGTAATTCCAATTACGCCTAGTGTGCTAGGAGGCAGAGACTCTCAAGAGTCTCCCACGCCTAGCGTGCCAAACCTGCGCTTGATGTAAGTAAGGTAGAGATCTCCCCAAGGTCTCACGCCCGGCACAATACCCATTTGCGCCCGGCGCCACCTCTGGCAGAGACTCCCAGGGAGTCTCCACGCCCGACGAGATAAAACCACGCCTGGCGCCATGCCAGAACCCCAAAATACTAAGTCACTATTTGATATCACGCCCAGTGCGGTTCTTCCATGCCCGGTGTGAGCCATCTAGGAGCCTCCATTCCCAAGCTCGCCCGGCGCAACCAGCCTTACGCTCGGCGTGCTTGACCAATGGAACCCTCTAATGGTCACGCGCCCGGCGCACCATCTAGCAGCAACCCTCAAACTTCAAAAATTTCATCCCAACCCTGCAAAAACAAGCATCTCAAGTACATGCAATCCACTCAAAACACCGCATTTTCATCAAACAGCTCAAAAATCACAACTTTATCCACATGCAACCATGGAAACTCAAAATCCCAAATTTTCACCCATTTTCCCCGAAACCCCGAAAACAAAATTTCTTCAAATACAGTCATCAATCTTGAAGAAATCAAACAACAAGTGAGTTTCTAACTCACTCCCAAACAACCAGCACGAAACTAGCTTCCCTTACCTCGGAGGAGAAGAAATCCGAGCTCTAGGAAGAGAAGGAGAAGAAGAAGAAAGAAATGGACAAGGGAGAAGAGAATTCGCGCCTCAGCTAGCTTCCAACACCACTACTCAGCACCTTGAGAGAGCAAGGAAAAGAAGAAAAATCAGAAGAGAGAATGGGGGAAATGTATGTCAATGGGGAAGGAAGAGAAGAAGGATAAAGAGCTACGGGTCTCACATAAATATTTAAATTTTTTTAAAAAAATCTCTAAAATATTCTATAAAATCCCCTTAACAAAATAAGCTCCATAAAATAATAATAATTAACTATGTAGAAAATTCGAGATATTACATATTATATTTATTATTTTATATAGCCAAGATAACTATATATATATATATGATATCTTATATATAAATTGGTAATTTACTCAAAAGTTAAGTTGGATAAAGATAAATTATTTAATTCATAAAATATTAATTTATAGTTTATTAATAAAATTATAATTAAATCAGTGTTAAATTAGTAATAATATCTTTTTAAGATGTATAATAAAATAAATTATTCATTACAATAATATAATTTAATTAAAACATTAAATGAATTAATTGTAAAAATTATTATAACACTCAAATAGAATTTTAAGTCAATAAAACTAATCTAATTTACTTATTAATTTGGTTTATGAAAGCTTGGATAACGTTACAAAAACACTTATTTTACTCTTTTAATTATGTTTTTTTTATTATAAAGAGGAGAGATTTATTTATTCTAAAAATAAATTTTAATAATCTTATTTCAATTAATAACTTATGTTTTATTCTAATTTTAATAATTTAACCATTAAATTAAAATTTCTTAATATATATATGTATATATATATATTAAAATTTAAAAAATAAATAAATAATTACATAATTCTTTGTCATATAAATTTAAATCAACATATAATTTTTTATATATAATTATCCATTAATTTAAATTAATAAAATAAAGTTTTAAATAATATATAATTTTTTTAAAAAATGTAACCTTAATCTATGTATTAAAAAAATTTAATTTAATAGACAAATCATTGAAATTTGATGTAAAAAAAATTAGTTATTAAAATAGAATAATTCTATTAAAAATTCCTGTTAATATATTATATTTATTTCATTATCTAACTTACTCCTATTGTTAATTCAATTTAAAATAATCATATTTCATTATTTAACAGTGTAAATACTATAATAAACAATCACAAAATATTAATAGTCATAAACACTAATTAATTACTAAATATACTTTCCAAATATTATAAATTTTTATTCTTTACGATTCCAATATATATCGTCTTATTTTTTAACATTGTAAAAAAATTAAAAAATCAAATAAATATTTTCTTATCATTTATTTCGCAATTGAAACATTATTGTTCATGAAATAAAATACCAATAATTATCAATAAAAATTGGAAATAAAAATAAAATTCCACTTTTTTAACTTTTAATATGAGATTGTTGAACCCCTCAAAAAAAAATATGAGATTGTTGAAGACATTAGAGTAATAAACTAAAATGAAAATACTTTTGCTCTATTTATATTGTGATTATTTCATGTTAATTTAAAGATGATTTCTTTAAATGTAAGTTATCATATATAAAAGGAGTACAAAGGTTCAAGATATTATATATAAATAAAATTTGTAAGTTATTAATTAAATGAACATAGTGATTTAGTGATTAAAGTTGTTTTAACTACTAAAGGAGATTGAATTCAAATTTTGCTCCTTGCAATTTAAAAAAAATTAAGGAGTAAAATGATAATAAGTTGTATATGTTAGAGACTTAAATGATTTTATTTGGATAGTTCTTTCATGTCATTTTGTCAATTACTTCATTGTCATTTTAGTTCCCGATGACATGTTATGTATTGTTCATCCATAAAAGTCAATACACGACACCATGTGGCTACCAATGTGACACATAACGTGTCAATTCAGAAGTTAACTAACAACTTAACATTTGGGTAATGATAGAGACCAAAATCAATACCAAAAATAAAAGTTAAGGATTGTTTTGACATTTTTTTTCTTAGTTTTTTAGAGACTACTATGACAATATCCTACAAAATCAATAATCAAAATGATATTTTATTAAAAAAAATGTGCGGACAAAAATGTTTGAGGTTTGTTATGAGATTTTTTCACCTCAAAAATTGGCTAGACATAATGCTGGTATTTGGATCTAAATCTATCATCAAAGGGATTTTAGGTCTCATTGGTTGATACAAATACTCGGATTATCACTTTTAAAGTTTTAGCAGGTTCATCATGTTGGATTTGTTTTATGTTGTATGTTAGACTAGTTCCTCTCTCGAGACAACATTCGTGGCATCATTTGTGACATCTTAAAAGCCACAATGTAGGCCTATGAATGATGTTTGGTGACTTCAACGAGATTTTGCTCCCTTTTCAAATAAGAAGGGGTAACTTTTACCTAGCTCAAACTATTTTTTTTTTTTGGTTGTGATGATTGTGGCATGCTTGAAATTGGAGTTGTAGGGAATAAATTTACTTAGTTTGGAAAGAATATTGGTGGTGCAAGTATAGCTAAAAAAGCTTGATAGAATACTTGTTGATTATTTTTTGAGGAGCATCTTTTCTTGTGTCTATGCTATTAATCTATAAAACTTATTTAGACCATTGTCTTATAGTTCTTACTCTTGGAGGGAATGCATCGATGGTTACTAATAGGTTTTGTAGTGTGAGACCCCCCCTCGTACGGACTTTTTCTCCAACTCACTTTCTCTCTAAACTTCCACTTTCATACTTCACTACTCTCGCTTCTCCTTTCTCTCATTTGAACTGGTGGTTTTGGTGGCTGAAGGTTTTGATTGAAGGTTGAAATTCTTGTTGAACCGTGCTGTGCGGAGCCTCTTCCTTCATCTTCTTCTCCAACTCTCTTCCTCTTCGTTCCGTTTCTCTTCCCGGAAGCTCGAATTCTTCACCCGAGGTAAGGGAAGTTAGTTTTCTGGCTGCGTTTTGGTTGAAATGGGTTTGAGAACTCATTGGGTTGTTAAAGATTGTCGGATTCTTGGCTGATTTGGGGAAATATTGAGTTTTGAGGACTTTGGGGTTTTGAGAAAATTCTTGGTTTTTATTTGATTTGTGGATGCATGTATAAAAAACATGTCATTTTCGAACTCTTGGATGGAAATGTGATACTTTGGCTGGATTGCATGTACTTGAAAGTGATTTTTACAGGTGTTTGGGGAAATTTTTGAACTGGGTAGGGTTGCAGATGAGCTTCGCGTTGAGCGTTGTTCATCCCGCTGAGCGCGTGACCGCCAGGGGACCTCATTTAGTCAAGCTCGCTGAGCGCCTTGATGAGTGCGCTGGGCGCGCTTGAGAATGTGAGTCTCTGGTTGGCCCTCGCTGGGCGCGACTTGGACTGCGCTAAGCGCGATACCCATTGTAACTTGTTGTTGGGCTCTAGAGGCTGCGCTAAGCGCGGCCCTTGTCGCGCTGGGCGTGAGACTCCTTGGGAGTCTCAGCCTCGTGGGCGCTAGGCGCAATTTTGAATTGCGCTGGGCGCGAGACCAAGGGGTGGTCTCTGCCTACCCCGCGCTGAGCACTGGGTTAGGTACGCCGAGCGTGGGAGACTCCTTGAAGTCTCTGCCTGGCCTGCGCTGGGCGGGAGAGCCTTGTGCTCTCTGGTTGAGTCCTGCTGAGCGCGAGCATGCTTGCGCTGGGCGTGCTGGCCCCTTGGTGCTCTCTGGTTGTACCGCGCTGGGCGTAACCATGAGTGCGCCGGGCGCGGAGATGAGAAATCTTTATACGTTGGTTGATGTTGTTTTATACTTAGTTGAGTTGAAATAGATGAATATAATGTGATGACTAATGGATGATGTTGGTTGATTGATGTTGTGTTGTATATTTGTGTTGAGTTGTCCAGTTGAGTTGTGTTGAAAGTTGATGTTGAGTTGTCCAGTTGTGTTGTGTTGCAAGTTGATATGTTGAGTAGCAAAAGTTGGGTTGTATTGAATGTTGATATGGATTGTTGTAGGCCTAATGGCTGAGTTGTTGTAGGCCTTAATGGCTGAGTTGTTGTAGGCCAAAGCGGCTGAGTTGTTGTTGGAGATCTCCGAGGTGATATGCGTCACGACGCATTTATATCCAATTGCTGGTTGGTTGTATAAATTGATGGATAGTAGAATGTTGTCATATTGGCGGTTGAATTACTTGAATTTTGTTATACGTTGTTTCTTTCTATACTAGCTTACCCATTTCTGTTTTCTTGTGGTTGGACTGCTATGATCGTACTATGTACGGGAGCAGAACAGGAATAGGTGTTTGGTTCGTGATGAGTAGGCAGCTGGTAGGCGGAGCTGGCTATGTTCGATTGGTGTTTTGTTGTAGTGGCTACTAGGTGTAGCGATTGGCGTTGTATCTTGTTTGGTATTGTTGTTTTGGCACTCTAACCCTAGTCGGAGTAGGACTTTGTATATAATTATATTCTAGAACCTATATTTATATACTTGTTCTTTCTGCCTAGTGTTTCCGGTGTTCAGTGGTGTGTGTAGGACCTGTCGGGTCGTTACATGTAGGGTCCTTGTTGCTTGGGCTTATCATCCAAATTATATTAGGGTTGTCTGGTAAGTCTGGAATGATAGTCCTTATTTGGTTTATCAGAAAATGAATAAGGTGCAATTGATCATTTCATTTGTGTATCTTCACTAGTTTGTTTGGTATCATGATTGAGAGTGGAGAAAAAGAAAAGCATTTAAAATTTGTTTTTTTTTTGTAAAGATATGAAAGATTACAAAGTTCCAATGAGGATTGAATCTAGGTTTTGCTGCTTCTAACTATCCCAACCACTAAGCTAACTTTAGTGGTTTAAAAATTTGAATTTAAAAGAAGATAAAAATAATATAAAAAAATTATTATTTTATAAATCATTTCTCTCCCTCCCTCCCTCTCTCTCTCTCTTTAATTTTACCTTTTCTTTAACCAAACAAAAGGAAACATATATCTGCACTTCTTTAAGAATAAAAATATATATTTAATCAGTTCGCGACCTAGGTGACCTAGACCTAAAGTTGTGATTGAATGTACCATTTTACTTTTAAATAGGTTGGTCAATAAAAAAAAGTTCAACTCTTAATTATAAAAATTATATTTTAAAAGTTAAGTATAATAAAATATTTATAATCATTATTTTTGACAAAAAAAGTGTTTCAAGAAATAATTATATATATATATATATTAAAATTGAATTTTCATTTATATATTTTTTAAAATATAAATAATTAAAAAATATATATAACAATATAATTGTCATAAGTTTAAAATATTTATTTATTATAAATTTTAATAATATAAAAAAAATTTATTCTAGTTTGTGGTTAGTAATATTTTTGGTTTGGGTAATTCATAAAACTATCAATTCAAACTAAACCAATTAAATTAATTTAATTTTTTTTATCAAATTAAATTTAACCTTAATTGATTTAGATCATGGATTCGTATTATATAAATACAATGATCTGGTAAGCACATTAACACAAGTTATACTTCTCATTATTAATTTGTAGCACATTAACTCAACACTTTGTCACTCACCTACCATACCTAGCACCGCACTAACACAAGTTATACTTCTCATTATGTTACACACTTACCACATTCTCTGTACCCATCACACATCACACCTCTTTCCCTTTCCCTCATTCTCCAACACCCTTTCGCCCATTATCCATTATTTGACTATGTTGTGCTATTTTAATTTTATACTCCTTATATTAATTTTTATTTACACTTGATGTTATTTACATTATTTTAATATTAGATTTATATTTAAATATTGGGATGAATAATTTTTTTAGGTTTAAAAAAATAGAAATGTACCAAATATTTTTTTAAAGAAATTTGATTAATCTAAACTAAATCAACCTATTTTTAATCAAGTATCTTAACTCAATGATTGTAAGATATGTTCCGAAATAATTGGTGCTCTCAGGTTCGATTCTCGTATATGTTAAAATAATGTTTGACTAGCGAAAGCCATGTTTAACCTGTACAGATTAATCCTTGATTATTAACTTTGGCACATTATGTGGATCATGTCCATCGATTAAAATAAAATCAACATGATGTTGCCCAGTTTGGCTTTGTTTGGATTGTAGGAAAAAAATATTTGTAAATTTGATCCAAACCAAATTGATCAAAATTGATTAGTTAAGCCTAAATTTGACAGTTTAACTTTTATTCACTAATTTGATTATAACTTAAGTTATACACCTTCTTTTTAAGTGATTCCAATGGCACTATAAAAGTTATCAGCTAGGTCTACAATTCTTATGAAGACCACAAAACCTGATTCTGGCATTATCATGCTCGCCACGACATTTTTCATGCCTAGTACAAAGAAGACAATACCCTCTCTACAAACACCTACTTTTGGCGTGGCTGAGGTCACGCCCTGCACGAAAATACACAAGAACAACATCAAATGGCGCTCAACATGACTTATTTGATGCTCAGTGTGATACCAATTCATGAGGAACCTATAGATTGTGCAAAAATTGCACAATATGAACCCAAAACCCTAAAATTTCAAGCCAATAGGTAAAAATCACGATTAAAGCTTAATATTGCTATATTATACCATCAATTACTCAAATTCATCATCAATTTCACATATTCATGTAATTAACATCAATCTTCACTTTGTTTTATAAATTAAGGATTTCTTACAAAAAATACAGGTGCTCACAGATTCTCAAACAATTTAAATTACATAAAATTAACTATACATATAATTCAAACATCATATATAACACATAAAAGAAGAGTACAAAATACAAATTCATAGATTACAAAACAAAATTGAGATTCCTCCCTCACGACATACAAGAACATATAAGAAATTGAGTGTTAATCTCACTATCCAAAAGTTATTCCACACTCAAAGCGAGACTATTCACTCCCTCATCTTGATGAATAAAATGCAAATCTTCAACAATCTTTGGCACGAAAACATAAAGAGAAATGAGAAGCATGAAAATAAAATTTACATAACCCCTTCATAGAACTCCTAACCTGCATTTAACCCTCTAATAACACAATTAAACCATGGTTGTGTTTCCCTTCCCTTAAAATATTAAAATTTATTAATAAATAATATATAAATAAATATATTTTTGCCAAACCAATTGTAAGTAAAATAAAATATATAGAACAACTATAATATAAACACATATTTTTCAAAATACATTTAGTTACATAATTAATTAAAACATATATTTTCTTTAAACCTTCTATAACAAAATAACTTCACAAATATTTTTTTATTAATAAAAACACTCATAATTATTTTTAAAGTATCTACATTTTTTATAAAGCTCATTTGATTAATTAAAACATATTTTTAATAATTTTTTAAAAAATTGGGATGTTACAAAATATATTTATGATATTTTAAATATTTATTTTACTAATAATTTATAATATTTTATATATTATTATAAAATAAAATATAATAAAAAATTTAAAAAATATTCATACTCGTATATGTGCGACTACAAAGTTCATATATTAATATATAATTATTTTATAGATATTTTAATTAAAGTATTAAAAATTAAATTAATTTTAGAGATTTAAAGTTTGATGAATATTTTTAAAATTAAAAAATAGTTATTTAACGAATAGTTGTGACATTAAATTGTGTGTTAAATGAAGAGTTAAATAAATACATGTCTGCATAGTTGTAAATAATAATAAAGAGTCTAAAAATATAACTAAGGATGAAAAAAAAACTCATAATCACAAATATCTATGCATAAAATATTGTATCTGCTTAATAATCAAACAAGTATATATATATATATATATATATATATATATATATATATATATATATATATATATATATATATATATATATATATGTGTGTGTGTTTTTCTAATTGATTGAAATTGATTAGAAAACACAAAAGTTAATGGATCCTACAATTTATTTAATGACTCTTTATTATGATTTTGTAATTTATTCAATTCTCTTTATTATATGTCATAGATAATAATAATAATTCCCCTAAAAAAAAGATAATAATAATAATATAATAATTAATTTGGATAAATTTATTTTTACATTAAATATACGTGTTATAAAATTATTTCTTAATATAAATATATATAATAACATTATTTATTTTTAGCTTTATTTTATTTCTTATTTTTTATTTAAATTTTTACATTTTAACAAATATTCACGAACCTGTAAATACCTACTAATGTATAAAATAAAACTCATAAATACTTACTAAATGAATTCGAACACTAACACTAAACGAGGTGGGTGGGGACTACTATTAACCTTTGCCTCATCCCGTCGGTTGTCATCCATATGTATAACAAGCATCAAAATAATATGCTTTACTTTTAAATAAATATAATTATAAGGATAAATTTTTAAAAAATAATGGAAAAAGAAATAGTAATTTCAAAATTAGATACATGATTAAAGTTGTATAAAATAAAAAGTATGTGTAAGTTACACTTTACAAAAATAGACTAATTGTTAACTTTGAGGTAATATATGAATATATATATATATATATATATATATATATAAAGAAAGAAAAATAATTTTATATCAAAATTTAATAATTTAACTGTTGAATTTAAACTTTTAATACATAATTTAAGTTTAATTTTTTTAAAAAAATTTAAAAATTATCTAATATTTTATTTTATTAATTTAAATCAACATAAAATATTTTTATAATCATTTATAAATATAAATTAATAAAGTAAAATATTAAATAATTTTTAAATTTTTTAAAATTTTACAAACTTAATATATATATTAAATATTAAATAATTAAAATTTAACGTAAAATATAAATTATGAAATAAAATAAATTTAAATACACTTAATCATGTAATAAATGGATTACTCAACTCTCCTCTCTCTGTCTCTCTATATCTATATAAAATAAGGAAAGGATTCAAAGGACAGCGCAAATTGACTTGGATTTGAGTGGTTGAACTGCGAACTACTCGAGTCCAATACTAGCCACGAGAAGGGTGTGAGCATTTAATAAGAGAAAATTAAATGTTGGTTGTAGCAGTAGCAGTAGCAGGCAGTGAGAAAGGTGTGTGAGCATAATAGGCATAGCAAGAAGAAGATAAAATTGGAGATTGAAGGGAATGGAGGGTGAGCCTGAGCCTAATTCCCAACTCAAAGACAGCACCGACGCTGAACTCTCCAAAATTCGTCTCATGAGAGCCTTCGTTGAAGCCAGAGATCCCTCTTCTAAGGTACCCACTTCACATCATCCTACAACTAAACTAACTCTCATTCCTTTCTGCCCTTTTTCTCTTTTTAAAACTATACCTCCATTTTTCTCTCAACGGTTAAAATCAAATCCAAAGACATAATAAGTAATAGCACTCTTAGATCAATTGCCCTATGGACAAAACTATTGTCACCTTCATATTTCTTCTCTTGGCTAAGCACAATATGGAATCATCTCATCTTTAATAGTCATATGACTAAAATATTATATATAAGTGAGGGGTAATTTTTTTTTAATATTTTTTATAGAATTTAGTTAGGCCCAACTCTACGTTCTTATGATTTAATCAAAATATAAATTATTGTTTTCTACATCTAGAATTCATATTTTGCACCCATTATTATTGTTCTAGAATGGATGTTCTAGAACAAACATAAAATGGGTGTAGGATATAGTAAGCTAAATGCAGGAAGCAATTACCAGAAAACATTCTAATGATCGTTGTTGGAATTATGTAATCATTATGGAACTACCTGCAATACAATGTCCCGCAACTATTAGAAAACACTAATGATTGTGTTGAACTTTTGTAGCCATCATGGAACTACCTACAATACAATGTCCCGTTTGCAAATTGTGATCAACAGTCTTCGACTAGAAATATTGTGTTAAAGATTCACATCGACTAATTATAATTTATAATAGATAAATTAGTGCATATAAGTGAGTAAATCCTTAGTATTTATCCTACATAGATGATTTTATAGGATTCAGTTAAATTCAAATTCGTGTTTTCAAATGTCCAAAAACAAAAATTGACTATTTTCCTTTTTAATTTTTGCTTTTAAGAAAACCTAAAGCTGTTGTGAATATTAGAAGGCAAAATTCATGATACCCAGGTTTTTTGTTCAGTAAGGATTAGGCAGCAAGTAGTTGGAATTTAATTTGGTTGAGCCTTGGTGGGCAGGAAGTAGATGATTTGATGATTAGAAGATTCTTGCGTGCTCGTGATTTGGATGTGGAGAAGGCCTCGGCAATGTTCCTCAAGTACTTGAAATGGAAACGTTCATTTGTTCCAAATGGTTATATATCCCCCTCAGAGATTGCCGAAGATATTGCACATGACAAGATGTTCGTGCAAGGGGTCGACAAGAAGGGTCGACCTATAGCTATTGCCTTTGCTGCGAAACATTTTCAAAGCAAAAATGGTCCAGAGGGATTCAAACGTATGAGATGCCATTACAATTCAATTCCTATAGCCTTTCATTTCAAGTCCTCTAATCACAGAATAATATGTTACCAATTTCGACTCTCAGTCACAGACAAGTACTTTTTCTGTATGCAGGGTATGTAGTCTTTGCTCTTGAGAAGCTATGTTCAAGGTAAAACCCCTTTTCCTATATTAATTCATACACACATGTTTTTACTCTCTAATAAAATATGGAAGTTAAACACTAATTTAGTCCATCCAGATGATATTTCCGGTCAATTTTAGTCATTGAATTTGTTTGAATGATTTTTTTCCCCCAAACAATACTTATAGGAAAAAATAAAACAAGTTTCTGCATAAATTAAAAATAAGTTTCTAGAGAAATTAATATGAAAGTTTTTCTAAATTAACTTATGCAAAATTCAATTTTAGTTTATGGAGAAAATCTAATTTTATTTATTTTTTATCCAATTAGGTCCATTCAAATTGCGCAGAAATAAATTGAATTATTAATTTTGGTAATTTTAATTCAATTTGATCTGGAATATTAGAAATTATATTGACTTAATAGTTATCAAATTCACGGATTAACTTCAATTGATTTAATAAAGTTTTTTTTTTTTGTAAAGACCCAAATTTACCAATTACCACTGATGTCACTTTTAAGATCGAAGGCTATGTTTGGATAATTGTTGGGAACGTGCTTTTGAGAATTCCAATACACACTTCTGAATTTTAAGACACAACATGAAGAAAAAAATAATTTATCACTTTGAGAATAAAAGTTAATTAATTTATCCTTCCAACTGAGTCTGGGATATATATATATATATATATGCCGTTGCATATTTGACCATAGACGTGAAATTTAAAAGTTGAAATATGATACATAACCTACACTTAGAAGTGTGAATTTAGTTATAGAAGATTATAAAGATTGTTAATATACCCATTTAACATGACAGAATGCCACCGGGGCAAGAAAAGTTTCTTGCCATTGCAGACGTTAAGGGATGGGGATATGCAAACAGTGACCTTCGTGGATACCTTAATTCTCTATCCATTTTGCAGGTACAGGTCTCCTTTCATTCATTAACCATTTCTCTCCATAGATCTTGTGCATAAGTGTTTTTTTTGCTGTTTAATCGGAAACTTGAATGATTTCATGACCCTTTTTTCTGATTGCAGGATTGTTACCCCGAAAGATTGGGGAAGTTGTTTATTGTACACGCACCTTATATGTTTATGAAAGTTTGGAAAATTGTTTACCCTTTCATTGACGACAATACCAAGAGAAAGGTGACACTTCAAATTTATAATGCATATTACATTTGTATGAGAGATGCTGTAGGAGCATATTTTGAATGTTGCTCTTCTGTGCAGATAGTATTCGTGGAAAACAAAAAGCTCAAATCAACACTGCTGGAAGAGATAGATGAGAGTCAACTCCCAGAAATATATGGGGGACAAATGCCATTAGTTCCTATCCAAGATAGCTAATTAAAATTGTTTAAATCCTTGTTTGCCAATTTAATTTCTTCATATATTTCAATCTTTGTACCCGGATTTAATTACATATAGGAGCTCTATAGCTGGTCAGGTTATCTTAGCAGATGCATATAACCTTGATTATGCATTTGCTTAATGCTTGTAACAAGCTATTTCACAAGAACTTGTTCTTTGTCTCCTATATATCTGCAACATCAAAGTATTATGGGTAAAATATCATTGGTGTGCCTGAAAGTGTATGTCATTTACATTTTAATTCTTGAAAGTATAAAAAACCAAAAAAGACTCTTTGAAAGCGTAAAATATTGTTTATTTTAATTTAAAATTAAAAAAATATATATGACTTAAGCAATAATATTAATACATAATTCAGAACTAAAATGATAATTTACTTTTAGAGACTTAAATAAAACAATTAAAATTTTCGGAGACTTATGTAGAATGCCTTTACTTTTGTGGACTAAAATATCATCAATATGCACTTTCAAATAGTATTTTACCCAATTATTAACTATACCCGAGGAAGAAAGGTATCTATTCAAAGGTAAAGCATAACATTGTCAACAACAAAATTCATATCAATTATATCTGGTAATTTTTTTTGGGTCTAATCATACCATTGATTTGGAATCTGCTTAGCCCATCTATGTCAATTTACAGTACATTTCTAAGTTAATCACAGCCCACGGTCTACAGCCCATAATGAATAATTTCTACACAAGTTCTATCTCATAATTTTGGGTCACACGAATAGTGTGACATGGGTACAAATTTTCCCTCATTTGTTAAACAACAATTAATGCAAATATAAATTTGCTATATTTTCTTGATCAAAAGAATATTGCTATATTTTCATTTTGAATCATCTCTCAATTTTCTGCCTCTTTAGACATCGAACAATCCTTAATTTTTTATTCACTAATAAATTCATACGTGCTGGATTTGCTACAACCGAACTGAAGTATAACACAAGGTGCCATAGGGAGTGTTTGATTAAGCCTTCGAATATTAAGATGAAAGCATCCACGAGTCCAATCAGTATTCGAAAAGTATCCAAATTATTTAAATGGAAAAATAGCTAGACTAGGTAAAAGTCACCATTTTTAAATTTTAATAAGCAGTGGCAAAGAAGATGATAGGACTTGCTATTGCTTGCGTTAGAGACGAATTGTTTTATATCCACGGGAAATTCATCGATAATGTTTGAATTTTCTCTATGACTTGTTTATTTTTATAATTTTATATGTATAAATGATATTAAATGTTAATCACAAAAAAATATTTATACACTTAAAACTATAGAAATGGACAAGAAATAGAGAGGATCTTAATTCCACATTGATAAAGATCATTGATAGTGTCATGATTAATTTATTAATTATATTTATAAAATATAATTATTTAAAGTATAATTGAGTGTATATGCATGTATGGTTTAGGAGAAAAAATGAAAGGAAAGAAAAAGGATGGAAATGAGTAAACACTCAATTCGACCTTTAAAAGATGGTAGAGGTGGTCGATACATTCTTGAAAGATTTTTTGTGGCACTTGGATTCCTAAATTTTAACTCTGCTATGTAAATTAGTCATTCAACATACTTTGAGAATAACAAAACCCTACAAAACAATTTGTTCTAATCAAGAATGATTTAAGTAGAAATTAAGAGGAACAACCCAAAGTTAACAAGTTACAAGCTCCCTTTACCTCTAAATTAATTAGAACCAGGGGAAGAAGAAGAAAACTGAGTTTCTTAGACCAGCTTTGCAAGACCATTACCACACTCTATTTATCGGCTTTGAAGCTTTGAATCATCAACCAACAACTAAATCTAACACTCAAGGAAAGGTGGAAGAAGTCCGTGAAGATGGAAAAGAAATGGTTTGCCTCTCTAAGTTTTTTGATAAAAATAAACTTATAATGTTTATTTCTTAAGAAATATCTTATACACTTTTCCCTAACAAGTCAGCTTGACTCTTGCTCAAAATAACTCTCAAATAATAAAATTCATTAAGATTCCTAAATCTTTAAAATTTTACGACAATCAATCAATTAATCATCACAACATTTAAATTAATAAAATTAATAATATTAATAAAATTGCACAATATTATAGTTGGTGTTGTTTGGTCATGTGTATTCAAATATTATGATCTTGTATTCGATTATGGGTTTTTGTATTCGAATGGATATGCTAGTTAGTTGCTTTAATTCAAAAGGACTAGCATTTTTTTAGGTGTTTTATCCAAATGTATATGGAAAAACTTTTACTTTTATTCAAATAACATGGATCTTATATTCAAATGCATGGCTGTTGTATTCGAATGCATAAACTTCAATACAACAACATGAATTTATTCAAATAATTATGTTGTTTATTTGAGTAAACAATATTTCAGTAAAATATTTAGTTGGTTGTATTCAAATAACATGCATGCTATTCGAATACATGTTTGATTTATTCGAATGAAAAATGAAGTTAACCAAATAAAAGAAATAAAAAAAAATTAAACATACGTAACTTGAAAAAGATAAAATTATAATTTTTTAATTATAATTTTGTTTATCCCAATTCATTTAAATTAAACAACTTTATAATATTATTTATCTTTTATTTTTTTAGTTATTTCTCTCAAACCAAACAAATTCATTTAGACTCAGTTTTTTACTTATTTCAACTCATTTATTTTTTTCTCTTCTATTTTTCTCTATCTTATTTATCACATATTTATTTTCTCTAATTAAACAAGGTGATAATTTTTTTAGTACTATTATTTTTTATAGCGATCACTAAATAATTAGTAATTTATCTCCAAGCATGTGAATATATTTATACGAATTATTTCGGTTTAACATGATTTAAAGTTGATATTTTAAATATATAATTGTATTAACTATTAAAAAATTAATAAATCTTATCCAAGAAAAAAAAAATTTATAAGAGATATATGTAATTTATAAAAAAAATATTTTTTTTGTAGCAATATAGTATAAATTATTAAAATTTAAGAGAATCACATGTATTAAAAGATGAATTAAAAGAATTGAAGTAACACAAGATATTGTTTTGAAGATCTGGGTGGTGCAATTGAAGGCAGTGGTGAGTGATGAGAACTGAGAAGAGTGACATTAAATAGTAAAAAAGGTGTTGGCAATGGGAAGTAGTGGTGTTGGCAAGTAAGTACAGAAATCAGGCTTTTTAACTTTGCAACTGTAACAACCTGACTCTTGCTGTACTTTCCTGCTCTGAGTCACTGTTTCACGTTGCCAAGGAATAGTGTTACATTGCTTAATTACTCTCATTAATGACTTCACTGTGCATACACGTCCTTTCTTGTCTCTTTCCTTAATCAGTCTTCCTGCTTTCTCAAAAGCTAAAAACCATCTCAGTGAGATTTTCTGTAACACCCTAACAGTCTATTGCCCTCTCCTCAGTACCTCTTTTACCTTTCACATCTCTTTCTAGATTAACACTAAGGATTTGTTTATATTTGAGGATGGAAAAAGGGAGTGAAAAAGAAAGAATTTGAAGGAAAAGTGAGTGGAAAGTGAGGTTGTTTGGATTAAAGGAAAGTGAGTGAAAAGCTTTGAGAAAATTTGTGAATGAATTGATTGATGTGATAGATAAAAATAATTTTTTTAATTAATAATTGTGAAAGATTACTATTTTGCCCTTAGGTTAAATTTTTTTTATAATTATTATAATTAAAATTAAAAGATAAATATATAAATTTTAACTAAAAAAAATTATAAAATATTCATTTAAAAATAAATTAATTTAAATATTTGCTTTAAATTTAATGATAGATAAAAAATAAAAATTTAATAGATGAATATATAATTTACATTTTTACCCTTGGATTAAAAATGAGTATAATATTATTTATTGTAATTAATAATAATTACAATAAAATTATATTAATAGGTATAATTTATTAAAAAAATAATAAATAATGATAAGAATAATAATAAATATTAGAAAAATAATAAGAATCATAATAAATAATAATGATACTAATTATAATAAATAATAATAATATTATTAATAAAAATGAAAATAATAATATTTATAATAATAAATAATAATAACAAAATATATTATGATAATTATATTTTGTAACATTATTTTATTAATGTTTATGAAAGTGTTATTATTTAAATTTTATAAACATGTGTTACTTTATTTTTTTTTTATATTTTTACTTTTTGATGTCAATATTTAAATAATAGAATTTTATTAATATAAAAAAATGTACAATAAATTTTTTGAAAGTTAATTAATAAATTAAAAAAATTGATAAATCATTAACATAAATTAGAATGAAATGAAGATACATTTGTTAATTGTACAAGTTAATTTTTACCAATTAAAAAATTAACAAATTTTTAACATTACAAAGTAGATGGGTAATAACATATTTGTAAAATGGAACAGAAAATATAATTCAATCATCAATTAAGTAAACAATAATTAAATATAACATAAAATAATAAATATGAAAAATGTTGCAACTAAATAAAAGATATTTAAATTACAATAATAAAAAAGAAAATAAGATAACGTAGTTTATTCAAATGAACGCTGAAAGTCATCAAATTTTTGTTCGAGGTCATCAAGCCTGTTATGTACTCGATCGAAACCTCTGTTAACATTGATGGTCAAATTATTTAATCATTCTTGTAACCCTTGAATGTCAGTCCATATTTGGGAAAGCATTTGACCATCATACTGGACTGGAGGTTGTTGTGTGATGTCGGCAGGCTGCTCCTCACCATGGTCCTCAGGCATTGCATGGTCTTCATCTTCAACATTTTGGCCATGATGATGATTATTCCTGACATGTATCCATACCCCATTGACATTCACGACATTTAATTTTTTCAAGGTATTTTTATTAAAAAAATGTGCCCCCCTAATTCGACTGCAACATCAATTGATAAGTCTACGCCATAAACAGCCAAAATGTGTGAAATTAAAATGGGGTATGGAAGAGGCATCCCATTGTCCTTGCATTTGACCATGTGTTGCATGATATAATGGGGCCAGTTGATCAAAATGTTATTCTTTAAGGCCCATAACAGAAAAATGTCTTCCTACAAGAGTTGGGAAAAGTTACTTGATCTGGGTGCCAATATATGGACGTAGACATAATGTAGGAGTCTGTCGTTAATGTTAAGACTTCCTACATTTCTGACATTTCGGCCCTGCAACTCTGGTCTAATCATAGATGACAGTGCTATGTGACGGTCGAACTGCATCTCCTCTGGGATGTCTGGATATGCTAATTTGTGCCCCTAATACTTCAAACCAGTCAGAGTCAACCAATCAGATGGTTTTATTTTTATCTTTATTTTGTTCACCTCACTATAGAGGAAACCAGCTTCAGATACTCTCAAGTTGGAATAGAACACCTTAATAAGATCTTCAAAGAAATCACATTTGAGAGCCACAAAATGCTACAAACCTTGATATTCTATATGGTGGTGAAAATACAGCCCTGATGTGGCAAAGTAGCTAAAGTCCATAACCTTTGGATGAAGGACTATCCTGTGGTAAAACTCCTTGCCATATTTAATCATCTGATCACGCTGGCTGAAAAAACGTGTCTGATTTAGAACTTCTTCAATTTGTAGTAATCTAGGACCAGCTGCTCTGTCCGAGGTGGCAGGAGTTTTTCCTTTTCTTTCTTTTGAACTTCTTTTTCTTGAACCGGATGTCATACTTGAAAATTATATATAAAATAACCAATAACAAATATGATGTTAAAGTGAGAACACAAAAATATTAATATTTAATATTAAATATTTAATATATATATATAAAAATTAAATATTAATATTAAATAATTATATTTAATTTAAGGTATTATATATTAAATATTAATATTATATATATATATATATATAAAATAATGTGGCCAGAACGGCCCGTTCCGAATCCGGAACGGCCGTTCTGGATTCATTTTCCATGCCTCATTGACATACCCAGAACGGTCCGTTCTCAGACCAGAACGGGTCGTTCTGGGGTTACAAAGTAATCCACAAAGGCCAAAAGTGGAACGACCCGTTCCAAAAGTGGAACGACCCGTTCCAAAAGTGGAACGACCCGTTCTGCTTTCGCATATTTCTCATAAAATACATTTTTGGAACGGGTCGTTCCGGGTTCCACTAGCAGCGAAAATACCCTGCATAATCGATTATGCTTGGCCACATAATCGATTATGCTCCTTCGTATATACCAAATGAGATCAAACTTACCTTCAATGGAGGAGCTCCTTCCACAATCACTCACCACCAACACGCACCAGCCACGCACCAACCCCGTAACGTCGAGAATCAGTCACCAGCCCGTGGAGAACGTGGAGAATCAATGAGCAACACCAACCACCAGCGTCGAAATTCTGTGAAGACCCACCACAAAGATAGCTTCCAACTCTCTTATAATATTATTTCAAACGCACTCAACGACAAAGCTCCTTCAACAATGGCAGTCAACAATGGCAAAGATTCCTGGCAATATGCATGCATGAGACAAGGATACAGGGAAGGTCCGTGAAATGGCAGAGATTCCTCTGCTGCATGGCACATGCATGGGAGGGGCATTTCTGGGTTTTCACAAATCTTACGTGTCTTTCAACTCCTTTCTTCGCTTTTGTACGAGGACAGCAACAGTGCTTCGCCTCCCTTTTCTTCGCCTTTCTTTCGTTCCAAATCACGAGAAACAAACACATACTTTCCTCGTCTTTCGTTGCTCGTAAACAGTACATCACCGGAAACAAACACTACCTAAGCCTCCAATTATCTCTATTTTTATTCTACAGCCCTAGCCCTAGCCCTAGCCCTACCCTTCTTAGTTCTTAGTGTTTACATTTGATTACATGACCATAGGCTAAAATACAGAAATGAAATCATCTCTTGCTTTTCTATGCTAGCTGTCTCTGCCCTTGAGAGACCAAATATTTCTTGCTGCCCTCAATGTTATAAACTTTCTTTTTAATCGTTTTTATCTTTCTCCCAAACAGCTTAAATACCACTATTTTTTTTTCCTCTGCTTTACATTTCATTTTTTCATCTTGCATTCTCGTGATCAATAAAATAAACAAACAGTGAAATAAAAGAATTTACCTTGAATAATTGAAATATTGTTTTATTTTCATAAAGTTGCATTATTTTACATATCTCAAAACTGTTTTTTAATCCTCTCAACGTTTATTCAAACAATTTGATTGTAATATTCGATATTTAATAAGAGTTTAATACATAATTTTTTACGTTAACAATAATAATGAATAAATATTCATATAATTTTTAAGTGATAATTATCAAAATCCATAAGTTTACTGCACATGACATTTGTAATTAAATAATAATATAAAATATTTAATTTTTTCATAAAATTATAACTAATACAATCTCATTAAATGTTGCTTGATAAAGAATCAAAACAATTTTTGTTTAATTATTATAAAAAGGTCACATAATTATTATTATTAACTTTATGAAATATACTTTTGAGAGCAGGTGCATTATATGTGAATGATATTTTTATATAAAAATGAAAATGGTCAATTTTAACTCTTAGATTATAAAAATAATTTAAATTAAAAAGTTTATTTAACATTATAAATATAAGTATTATTGTTGACATTGTTATCGTCATTATTATTATTATTACTATCATCACTATTATTACAATTATTATTAGTGTCTTCGTTACCACCTTTATTGTTGAAAGTAACAAAGATGAAGACAATAATGATAATGATTGTGGTGATATTGAAATGGTAACCATCACTACCATCGTAATTTTTATCATCACTATCATCGTGAGTAATGTTATACTATTATTTTCCCTATCATCATCATTACTATCACTACAATTATTATTAATGGGAGTTGCTACGGTACCCTCAAAGATGGAGGGGTTTCAGTACATTTTTTTATATAAACTTATAAAAAAAATTAATTTAATTATAAAATGAATAATCCAAATTATATTTATAAAATGAAAAGTAAGATAAAATTATAGAGATTAAAATTATAATATTTCAATAATGTTATAAAACATTAAAAAAGAAAAAAATTAATAAATAGTAAAAATAAAAAAATTATTAAAATTACAATATAGAAATTAAAAAATTTAAGACAAAAGACAAAAATATACTTAAAAATTATTAAAATTAAAATATAGAAAATTAAAAATTTTAAGTGAAAAGATATAAAATATACTTAAAAAATTATTAAAATTAAGCTATTTAAATATATAATATTATCATAAATAAAATTAGAATATATAAAATAAAATAAAATGACTAAATAATTTAAAATTTTAAAGAATAAAATATTATAAATATTATTTAAATAAATTATTAAAAATATAAAATATAAAATAAAATTATAATTATAACTGTACCGGTACCCTCTCAAAAAATATGGGTACCGTAGAAATTCTCATTATTAATACCACTATCATTCTCATTGTTACTATTACCACCAACATTATTGTCATTATCATTATTATATTGGTTTCACCACTACAACTACCACCATCATGATCCTATCATCACAAATGTCATAATCATTATTATTGTTACTGTTATTGTTATTATACTACTACCATTACAACTACTATCATTGTCACCACTTCCATTGTCATGAACAGTGATATTGTAGCAATGACAGTGTTGTAATGGTAGTGACAGTGACAACAATGATAATAATGATTGGTAATTGTAATGATAACGATGTTTACAATGATAATGGTGATCGTGTAAGTATTTGTGATTTGAAGTATGTATTTTAATCTAATTCGTCTATTGTAACCTATAAGGATTAAAATTGATCATTCTCATTATCATATAAAAAGATCATTCACACATATATACATATATGATACGTCCACATATTTTCAAATTACTATTTCGTATTCCCTATAGTCCTGATTATAAAATATTTTTAACCAAATCACATAGGCCAATATAAATAGTCATGTTAGTTGATTTTACTAGTTTAAAAAGCAAAATTAGGATTCACCAATTTTACCTTCTTACTTATCTTTTAAATTTCCATGAAAGAAGCGAATAAATTACTCCACATAAAAGCTTATGCACCAATACCAATAAAAATGATACTTTAAGCTTATGCACTAATACCAATAAAAATGATACTTTATCTGATCTTAATTATAAGATACTTTTAATTGAATTATATGAACTAATATAAGTAGTTATTTTAGTTGATATTCTTGGATTTATAAGATAAAATCACAATTTACCAATTTTACCTTTCTTATCATTAAATTTTTTTGAGAGGTGAAGATATTATCCTCATATTAAAACTTACGTACCAATACCAACAAAAATGATAAATGTCAATTGGAGAGAGTTTAAAAAGTAAGAGAGGAAAACACATATTTTCACAATCTTTTATAGGGATAAACAAAAAAATATATATTCTAAAATCTATAAGATGCCTTATAAAAGGACAAAAATTTCTTATCAAAGTATGTCTTATAATAAGGACCAGAGAGTATAAATGATAATTGAAGAGTTTAAAAAATGTAAGAGAGAAACATATATTCTTCCAACTTTAAATAGGGACAAAAAATAAAACTAAATTTAGTTTTATAAAAATTATAAAGTACTTTATAAAAAAGATTATTAATTTTTTTTTTAAATTGTACTTTATAATAAGAAACATGGAGTATATTTTGAAATGTTTTGTATAATCATATGAAATCATTGTCAAATAAGATAAAATGTTTTGTATACACCACAAATATTATATTTTTGGTTAAATTGCACTTTTAGTTTCTATATCTGTGTTGATTTGCAATTTTTCTCCTTTTATTTTAAAATAGAGACATTTAGTCTCTATAATTTAAAAAATATGAAATTTTGATCCTCCTATGATTCTATCAAATTAATATCTACTAATTGCTAAATTTTAATATTTACTCATATTTAAGTGACATGACATTTAGTAGTGTGACATTTATAAATAAAAAACTAGAAAAAACATAAAATAATTTTTTTATTAATAAAGTAAATATCAATCACTCATAAAAATAGATGCAAACGAAAATCTTTTATATATTATTTTTAATTTTTATTATTGTGTGTTACATCACTAAATATCAATTATTTAAGTGACGACATATTATTAAATAATGCTAAAATTTAACTATGAACGAACTTGAAATTGAGATTTTAAAAAATAAGATGATTAAATATTTTTATTTAAAAAAAATAAAATAAAATTGTGAATTGAATAAAATACAGGATGTTTTCATTGAAGTTAATCTTACACGAGTTAAATAAGACTATGGAAGTGCTGCCGCAAAAATATTATACATGAAACATATCATATTAGCTAAAGTATATGACATTTAATTTCTATAATGGTGTTAAAGAAAAATAAAAACTACGCCAAAATTGTAAAAATATAAAATGAAAGTTATATGGTAAAAAAAAAAAATCAATCTCAATGGCCAATTAATACAAACTGCTGATATAGGAAAAATTTCAAACCTACAACAGTAAAACAAGTCATCGTACACCGAATGACTTGACCACTAAATTCTCCATCTACATGCGAAGAGACATCATAAAAGTAGAGTATGTTTCTCATTGATGCAAGAGAGTAAAATCCCTCAAGAAATTTTTAGTTGATGAAGCCAATAAGAAAAATCTGATGAAGAATAAAAAAAATTCCCCAAAGAAGATTTTTTTTTTGGTAATGACAAAAGAGGAGTTTTAAAACAACGTGATTAATTATCGCAAATTACTTGGCCATATCATCTAAAATTTCAATTCAAAATTTATCAACTACTAAAAGCTCTCAATTAGTCTTAATAATCATAGAGAGAAAAAGAATTACAATCAAATTGAATTTGACACGAAAACGGATTTCATGGAAACCCGATCCATTCTCACAATAATTTGAATGCAATTTGAATGTGTCGGTCTTTCAACATATAAATGAAGTCAAGTCACAACCAATTTGTTCAGTTGCTAAGTGCTAACTGAAAAAAGGTGAAAAACGAGTTTAAAGTTTCAAAGTCACGTTAAAACTGGTTTGAAGAACAAACTAACTTTATCTTCCCAATTATTCAAATAAAGTAAATTTTCGGTCTATTGCACAAATTAAATGTAAATAAAAAGTAAATATATTCTCTCAACAATCATTACAAAAGTTACCTAATTCATCGTAGCCCATGTAAAAAACAAAAGTCTAGTTACAACTTCATCAATTGGTGAAATGCCATGATTAAATTAATTAATAATTGAAAGATTTATTGTAACCAATTAATAATGATAGTTAAAAGAATCCAACATAGGGCTTTAGCATTTTTTAATTAAGAAAACTATTGATTACTTTAGCAATTCTATACAAGTTTCGTTGAAAATGGATTCATTTTTTCAATAAAATTTACATAAATAATAAAAATATTAGGAATTTCTCAGGTTTTGAGTGAGTTTTTTTAGGGTATGACAGAAAGTTGGCGGTTGGTTATATGGCCTTACGGACTTCGATATTAAGCTGCCGTCCTACGCTACGCCTACAACATATGAACTAATTCTTTCGACGTATAACTTAGCTGCATGAAAGAAATAAAATCTTTACATAATTTTTGTTGGTGATGACGAAACTAATAATAAGTGAATAAGTGAAAGTATTTTTGAATCAAACCTCTCCCTAGAAGAGGACAAGAATCACCTCTGGTTGATAAATGAACTGTCGGCTCCTGCACTTTGCATCCGAGACAATGCAAATTAAATCGTATCTATATTTTTGTCATTGTTTCATGAAATAATTTTCCAGCTATAAATTCTGTGCGGTGGTTGCAATCAGAAAGAATCTTATTTTTCTTTATGCAAATAAAATTAATGTATGGAAATGATGCATTATAAATCAAGATTTGTAAGTGTCGCTCATTTATCTTTCTACCTCCATGAAGACATACAGGAATTTAATTAATTTATCAAATGTTAAATCCTGTCTTTCTTTACTCTAGCTCCCTTGAAGTTTAAAGAATATATCCTAATCTTGTTAAACCTGTGCAAACATATCAAACCTCGATCTACTTCAATCAGAAAAAACAAACATGAGAGGTTAATAATTTAGAGTTTCAGACAACCACATATTTTTAAATAATAAAAAAAAAACAAAAAACGGGGAATTTAATGCAATTTTTAAATAGAATATTAAATGAATTTTATAAACATTTAAATTTGAAGTCATTGGCCAATATATTTCCATACATATATTATTTGTAAATTAACTATACAAAAATTATTAACAATTAAAATATTGTCCTAATTATAGTTTTTTTTAGCAATTTTTTCCATGTAAAATTTGTTTTTCTTTTATAAAATTTGGCTCACCTATAAAATGATCATATACATCGCTCATTGTTTATTCAACAATCGAAGTCAATATAAGAAGGTAAAAGTGGAAATGAGATGATTTTGATGAGTTAAAAGTTATCTTTTGGGGTTGTCTTTAGGATGAAAGTGACCTGAAAAGAAGATATGTTGCGTTGGAAAGTCTTGAGAGAACTATTTCACGGGAATGTCTAGCAGATAAATTTGATTACAGACGAGACAACGCGAGAGAATATAAGAGTGGCTACGCTAGAATCAATAAATTCCTGTGACCTGGCTTCCCGAGATAAAGGGTTAGCTAGGGATCCATGTTTCACGTACTAAACTTCTACCATTTGGTTCATAATCGTGAACGCCAATTAGGTGAAAAGTTAAACCTAGCTAGGTAATATAATTAGCACGTAAGAGTTGGTTGTCCGAATTTTCATGCATTGCGGCTATGTTCCCCTAACATTCAAAGCCTTCTCTCACGGTTATTTAAGCAAAACTGTAACCCTGTTGCCACCACCTTAATAAGAGCAAACAAGTGACAAACACAAATAAAATAACAGTCAAATCATAAGTCAAACCTCAAGAACCGTTCTAGTTTGTTTTGTTGGGACCGTCTAGTTTGAACTTAACCAAATGGAAACCAACCCTCAAGAGGAGTTTCAAGAAAGATCTCACTCAGACGCAAAAGGAAGTAGTAAGAGTAAGGAACCCCAACCCCCAACCAGTCTCGGGAAAAACACCACTCCGAATCAAATCAGAATCATTCAAAAGGGTACTTTCGCCAATTAATTAACCATTTTTTTTTTCTTTCTCTCTCTCTCTCTCTCTCTCTGTGCCTTCGCCTTTATTTCAACCTAAACAGTACCACACACGCACATTGCACTCCTCACTTTCCAACCCATGGATCCCGACGCGTTCACCGCAAGCCTATTCAAGTGGGACCCACGCACGGTCCTCCCGAGCGCGCCGCCGCTCCGCCCGCCGCTGCTCGACTACGCGGTGGCTCCGCCGATGGCCCCGGCGGCGTTCCACCCCGCGAGGGCGGCGGCGCCGCGCGAGCTCGGGGGGCTGGAGGAGCTCTTCCAGGCGTACGGCATCCGGTACTTCACGGCGGCGAAGATCGCCGAGCTAGGGTTCACGGTGAGCACGCTGGTGGACATGAAGGACGAGGAACTCGACGACATGATGAACAGCCTCTCCCAGATTTTCCGTTGGGACCTCCTCGTCGGCGAGCGCTACGGCATCAAAGCCGCCGTCAGAGCCGAGCGCCGCCGTGTCGACGATGACGACCTCAAGCGCCGCAGTAACAACCTCCTCTCCGCCGACACCACCACCAACGCCCTCGACGCCCTCTCTCAAGAAGGTATATATCTTTCTTTTATACCTAACCTCATTTAACTTCTCTACTGTCATAATTTTTATAGATTACCATGTTACCTATTTGTAAATTCGTTTCGCCAATTTGAAACAAAAGTTGACCAGCTAAATTATACTAGCTTTCTACGTATTTTTTTTTTTTTTTTGGATATTAGCCAATTTATACTACTGTTATATTAAACTACTGTTCTATGTTGTCAAAAAGTCAATAAGTACTAGTAGTACTAGCTACTAGGCTGAACAATTTGTTATTCTATGGGTTTATGAAACGAATAAGATGGACTTGGCCGGTAAAGAAATGTTACATATATACATATATCATTGTATGGAAATTACACAATGAACGATGAATCTGAGTATATCGAAGGGTTAGTGTTTTTACTTGGAAGTGATGAATATGATTTGATGATAGATGGAGAGGAGAGGGTAATTATATTGATGTAATTATTATAGGTTTATCAGAGGAACCGGTGGTGCAACGAGAGAAGGAGGCGGTGGGGAGTGGGGGAGGGAGCACGTGGGAGGTGGCGGCAGCGGAGGAGCGGAGGAAGCAGCAGAGGAGGCGGAGGACGAGAATGAAAGTGAATATTCATCACGATGAGAATGAGGATCTTGAAGAGGAGGAAGGAGAAGAGAACGATGAAGGGAACAACAACAGTGGTGGAGGTTGCGAGAGGCAAAGGGAGCATCCATTCATCGTGACGGAGCCTGGGGAGGTTGCACGTGGGAAGAAGAACGGTTTGGATTATCTGTTCCATCTCTACGAGCAGTGCCGTGAGTTCTTGATGCAGGTTCAGGCCATTGCCAAGGATCGCGGTGAAAAATGCCCCACCAAGGTATTCTGTTTCCTCCACAACATACCCTAACACACTCTTTTTTTTTTGTTTGTTTGTTTTTGTTTTTTGTTTGTCTCCTCACTACTCACTCAGTCGTGGCTTTCTCCTTCTGATCACTCTGACTCTGCCACTCATTCACTCACTTCTGCTGTGTTGTGTAGTTCCTTCATGAACCGTTTGAATAATATTGTGTTGCCGTGATATTGCATTGTCCTTACGGAACACGTGACGAGTCAGGGAGTCTCGTGAGGGGGTCCAGCAATTCCTTTAAAACTGAAATTCTGTGTCCGTACAAGTCAAGTGAAATATCCGGTTACAACTCTTAGCTCCTAACCTAGCACAACCACCCGCAAGTCAAAGTCATGCATATGCCCCCGTTACCCTTTTCACCCACTGGATCCTCGCATGTCCTCATAAGAATCCCACTCCACCCGTATCTATCATTTGTGATTCTGTTAAATTTCATGTGGGTGTGGGTGTGGGTGTGGACGGGGTACTCTCATTATTATATTATTAGTATTGCTGTCACGTATACATACGTGTCATGTCCTACTAAAAAAAAATGATTCTATCTAGAGCTAATCTCCGTATGAGATAGGTATCGAGTATTATTATTTCAAATTTCTCAAGAGTCAATGGGTTGTCTTTTAATTAATCAAGTTTTAAGTTGGAATTAATTTATAAAGGTATTAGTATAGATGAGTCATTATTTTGGATGTAGATATTTTTACTTTCACAGACTATTATACTTGTTAGGACTGTGTTTACTTGTTAAAGAGATGTAATTCCGTAGTTTGGTAGGAAGATGAATGTACTAACTAGAATGTAGGAGTGCGTGCAGGTGACAAATCAGGTGTTTAGGTATGCGAAGAAAGCTGGGGCGAGCTACATCAACAAGCCGAAGATGCGACACTACGTTCACTGCTACGCTTTGCATTGCCTGGACGAGGAGGTTTCGAACGAGCTTCGGAGGGCGTTCAAGGAGAGAGGGGAGAACGTGGGTGCGTGGAGGCAAGCGTGTTACAAGCCCCTTGTGGCCATCGCAGCGCGTCAAGGTTGGGACATTGATGCCATATTCAATGCGCACCCTCGTCTTTCCATATGGTACGTTCCTACGAAGCTCCGTCAGCTTTGTCACGCCGAGAGGAACAGCGCCGCCGCGTCGAGCTCCGTGTCTGCCGGCAGCGCTCACCTTCCCTTCTGATCATGAATCCATGCATGCATGCACCACTTTGCTTTAGTGTTTCTGATAGGTAGGTACTAGGTCGTAATAGATGTGTGGAACCTCCCACGCCACGTTATGAAATGAATTAGGACTTATGTATAGAGCAATGGAGGAACCTTTCTTTTACCTATGAAATGCGCACCTCGATCGATTACGTATCTTTCATAATTTACGTGCTTTCTCTACTTTTGTTGTGTTCATCATTAATCGCTCTCTCTCCCGGTTCCTTCCCCCACTTTTTTTATTTCAGTATAAATTATTAGGTGGCTTTTACTTCATACCTGATTAGTTTTTATTCATTTTTTTTATAAATTGAAAAACTTATATAAGTAGCATCTTATGTTGTTATGAGTTAATCTCGAAACGCATTTATGTGCATCTTCTTAATCACACTCTTGAGAAAGAAATTTTTGTCCTCACCTTTTAGTCTCAATTTAGAATGGATCTTTTGCACCAGGCATTCTAACAGTATTTTCACTCTCCAAACTGTTGTAATATTTTTAAGTTAACCGAATTCAAAATTATGTTAAATCACATTAAAAAGTCATAGCCTCAGAAATTAATATATTTATAATTTTTTTTAATTTGTTCCTTTGTCAGTTGATAACATGTCATATTGTTTTTTTAATGAAGACAATAATAATATTTAGATCTATAACTTCACGAAAATTACTCAAATCTCCTATAACTAAAATCTCCTATAACTAATCTTTGTGGGTTAGATCTTAGAATAAAACTTTGTTTGTTGCTGGTTAAAAGCTTCAAAATAACATTTATATTTTGACAATTCGTAGCCCATATGCAAAATTCTAACAGCAGAGAAGCAGAGGTAATATATCTGGGGAAAATACACAAACAAAAGGATGGAGAAGCATTCAAACTTTTAGAACAGTATATATACTTTGCTCAATATTATAGTACGTACGTCATGAATATTTTCAGTTCATTATATAAATTTGAGCCCGCTTTAAAAAAAAAGGCAAAAACTGTCACAAATATTCTGTTTAACTTTGGAAGTTTTATGGTTAAATTATAATTAACTACTCCTAATATTTGGTTTACCTTCGGATTGAAATTATATACAGTATTCATTGATGAAACAGTATCTTTTATAGGGTAATAACTGTTTCACAAAGACAATATATAATATTAACTAGAAGTCACGCGCGTCAAATATATAAATAACGGATAGATAGGTTGTAGTATGGAGAAATATACTATGGAAGAGGTCAATGTCATAAATGGAACTCAATATCTCGAATGATGAGATTAATCTTTGATTTTGGCCTTAAGATATTTTGGATTTACTTAAAAAAAACTTTGGCCTATGATAATTAAAGTTGTTGTTTTTTAACTTTGAATATTAATTAAAGATTTATATTAAATAAATAGTTTTGAATATATGATTAAATTTTCTTTTAATTTTATAGCAAACAATTTAAATTTTTTTATATAAAATTATTTTTCATTTATTTTAAAATATTATATAAGAATGATATATAGATTAAATTAATGAGATAGCTAGGCACTTACAAAGATCAACTATACGTATAGAAGGATAGTTTGAGATGTGTTGACAAACATGAAATATAAAAGTTGAGTTTGGAGTGTGGAGTTACTAACTGGGCCTGTCATGGTTGGTAGCTCATATCCAATCTTAATACTACAAAGTAAGCTAGGATTGGTTGAAGCCCGTTTGGTTTTTCTTTCTCATATTTGGAAAAAAATTTCCCTTCCATAGATGGTTTTGACTTTCAAGTTTCAACAATCCACGAAACGAGATTTCTCATATTGGGCAATTTAAATGCTTACAACTTCTTAAGGATATTAATTAACGAATACTTAAGAATTAAGATACTTTTTAAAAGCATACTATCTCTAGTTGTTATGTTAGAAACCAATAACAAAAAATTATTTTTTAAAAAATCTTATACTACATCCTTCTATTGATCCTTTTTAATTTAATTAATTAACTTTTATATATATATATATATATATATATATATATATATATATATTTTATAGTGAATAGAGATACAATTCTACGAATTATATGAATAACAGGAAAGAAAAATATGAAACATTCAATTTGGTTCTTAAAAAAAAGGTAGAGCTAGTTAATAAATCTTTGAATTTTTTCTTGTAGTATTTGGATCCTAAATTTTAACTTTATTATGCTAATTAGTCCTCTCATTATATTTAATTACTAATTTTGTTAGTCTCATAATCAATTAACAATTAATTATCACAGTTGATTGTTCTCTCTCTTAATCAATTAATATGGACCACAATACAAGATTTTGATACTTTTCAATCAACAAATGAACTTTATCATTTTTAAATATTCTAGCAATAGTGCTCTAGTTAAAATACAAGGTTTTGATATTTCCACACTTCTACTAGAGGAGTTTTGTGATTCATTAAATATAACAGAAGCACTCATATTTAATTAACGTATTCTTACTTAAAATCTTTTAAAATGACTACTCATTTTGTTAAACCTCAAAATCAATACTTTAAGGTTACAATCTTAAACTTATAGTCAGAACAAATAAAGAAATCAAGGATAATTGAGACACAAAATTCCAACAAAACGAAACCTAACAACAACCTTCCATCTTAATCAGAATACCCAAGAGAGAATATTTGAACATGAAAACATGTTTATTATTGATTGAAAAACACCAAAACCTTATATTATGATCCATATTAGGTGATCAAGAGAGAGAACAACAAACAGATTTTATCTATTACTACTACAATAATAAAAACTTATGCTTTAAATAATTTTATTTGCATTAAGTATCAACATGATTTACTTAGTGTATGTTTGGAACCCTTTTATAACAAGGCAAACAAGATTTCATTCATTTCCCAACATAAAACAAAGAAATTTTTGTTGTTTTCATGTTTAATTATTCCATCTATTTTTTATTCATAATCATTTTGTCATTATTTTTTTGTTCTTTTTTTATTATCACTTTTCTAAAATTAATGACTTATTAATTTTTTTTTCATTTTTATCCTTGATAATTAATATGTGTTTGCTGAACAATATGTTTATTCATTTTTTAATATACCTATTTCTTCTTCAACTACCTAAAAGGTATAACAAAAAAATAAATAATAAATACTAAAAAAAACTAAAATATCAATTATTTTTTAATTTTTGTGCATAACCTTAAAATATATAAAAAAAAAATGGAGAGAGTATTTCTTTTTCATTAAACCCATACACACTATTAATTGTGAGCATGCTAACATTGTTGGACTCCGGTCCAGGTCGAAATTACTCCAAAAATATATCTTATTATTAATTTTCCCAGTTGTAAATAGAATAAATGATTTAATCCCAATTTATATAATGAATTAATAATTTCCTTTCTGGATCACGCCTTACTAGCCTATATATACTTCAATTATTCCTATTGGTATGACAAAACATATATATAATTGAAACTCAAATTGATGAAACTGTGAAGTGAAAAATCTTTTTTCAACCCGTACATTATTATCTCAACAATGTTTTTTTATATATTTATAATATTTTCATTACACCTTTTTTTTATATTTTGTTTTGAAAATAATAAAATAAAAATATATTTAAATACAAGTTTAAAAACGTTTTTCGAGAATTTTTTTGCCAGAAAACATTCTTTACTTTTTAATAGATTGAAAAACTCTTAAAAACGTTTCTAAAAACAGATTCTAAAATAATCAAATACGTTTGTACAGTGCACACAGTTATTTTCCTACAGTACAAATAAATAAAATGTAAAGAAAATATAATCGTTAGTGTTCTTACCGGAAATTTGCTGTAGAGCTGATCCACCAGGTAAGATCGGTGAGCCTCCTTCGCTGATACGCTTGATGCTCCAAGATGGGGGTGGTACCTACAAAAGAGACTCCGATGCTAAAGTTAGTGTTTGTGGGAGTATCAGTCTCGTATAAGTAATGCACGTACCTTAGTGTGAATTAGGGTTTCTTTGGGCCCTGGGCCTGAGATAAGATATGATAAGATTAGATGATGGATCTCGTCTGGAGCGAGATCCCTTGAGATCAGTTATGATCTACTTAAATGCCGAGCTGACGTCGCGTAGTGCGTGCCCGAGGTCATCTTGCGCTGTGGTGCCGAGCTCCTAAGCTCGGAGCTCGGCTTCGTAGTACGGACAATACACTAGCCCCCCAAGCTCCGAAGACCGCAGGTCGAGGAGTTAAGACCGAGCTCGTTGGGGAAAGTGACCTTTCATATGCGCTGGCCTGTGAAGGTGTCGTGTTTCGTAACTGTCATTTCCGAAAACGTGCAAGTGGCGCGTTAATGGGGGTGACGGTTATGTACTGATGATTTGCGCTTGTCATGATGGTTTTCCATTAATGTGTCTTCAGACGTGTCCCTAGGCTAACACGTGGCGCAACCGTTTTGAATTTGGGGAAAACCTTTTCTCTCCCTCGCGCCTCTTCCTCTTTTCACTTTATCCTTTTTTCGCTTTTCGGCTTCTCGAGTACGATAGCTCTTCTTGCTTTCTTGCCTCCGTTCGTTTTTCGTCTCTGTTTTCACAGTTCCTCTTCAAGTCTTGTTGCTCCTCTTGATGGCTGGTGGACGTGGCGCCAGTTCTTCTGCGCCTGCCAGGGGCAAGGCGCACGGCAAGGCGGTGGTTACCAGGAGGGGCGCCGCCGAGAGGAAGGACCCGCCTCCGCCTAAGGACCTGGAGTCGGGCATTCCTGGCTACGACTGGGTTAAGTGCAAAATGGGGGGGGGGTCCAAAGTGTGTTTAGATCGCCTCTGGAGGTCAATGCGGTTCGGAAGACGCACCGGATTTGCGACCCTTCCATTTCCTGGATGATTCGACTCGAGCCCTTTCCGGCCGGTGAGGGTGTGTACATGGGGAGGTCTACCGACCCTCCTTATTTCTATGTCTATCAGTGTTTCTTCAGGGACCTGGGCGTTTGTCTTCCTTTCACTCAGTTTGAGTGTGATTTCTTGAACTACATCAATGCGGCTCCTTGCCAGCTACACCCCAATAGCAAGGGTTTTTTGAGGGCGTTTCAAGTCCTGTGTGCGGTCCTAGGGATAGAGTTGTCCCTTCGCGTTTTCCTTCACTTTTATCAGTTGAAGCTGGGTGTTCCGCCTTATGGCGTTCTTTCTTTGAACGAGAGTAAAGAGGGGGGTTTATTCACTGTTTACTCCCAGTCTTATAAAAATTTCAAAACCGAGTTCTTCCGGGTTGCTCTCGTGGACGTTGACCCTTTAGAGGATGGGGGCTTCTACTTCGGTGGATTGCCGAAGTTCCCTTTCTACTGGTGCCCCAAACCGTCTAGGTTCCACGGGGTGGACCCTTCGCAATTGACGGCCTCGGAGGCTGCCGCCATTGGGAATCTTTCGACACTTCCTAGCCCGTTGGACTGCAAGTCGATCTTGTCGCTGGCGAACTCGACGCATAGGGAGAGGGGCCTCGAGGGTGAGTATCTTATGTTTTGGTAGCTTGTTGAGGTTTGTGTAATTCTTCTTTGCTGATGTGCCCTATTTTCTGTCTGCAGGCATTATAGGGGAGGATTTGTGGCTTGAACTGAAGCACTGCTTCAACGTGACCGAGCTCGAGGTCTCCGAGCCTCCAGAGGAGGAGGTTTCCCCCCTGAAAGTGAACCGGAAAAGAAAGAGGGGTGGGAAAGAGGTCGGGGGGACCTCTGCCCCTCGTGGAAAAGGGGAGGTTGCCTCCGAGGCTGCTGAAGCCGGCATGGTGGACCTTGCTGGAAGTCCGCCGTCGGAGGGGGTCGTTCGTGTGGTCGCCGAAGAGGTGGCGTCGGCTGTTGAGCCTATCGCTCAGCTTGGCGAGGTGCTGGCCCAAGCTGCTGAGCGAGTTGTCCAGGCCGCCACGGTGAGTATTTTTCTTTTCTTAGTCTTGTTTCTATTTTCTTAATTTTATGTTGTTTTTCTACATTTTGACTTGAGGTTGTTCCCTGTAGGCAGGGGATGCAGCCGAGGAAGTGGTCCTTGCTGCCCGGCGAGTCACCTCGGCTGTTGAGGAGGCGATCCGGGGTGCTGTACCTGCTGCTCCGGTTGGCAAGGTAAACGGTTGGCCCTTCTGTGGCATTGTCGTTTTACCCTTCTGTTTACCTTTTATTCTCAGAAGAGTGTCCTTGTTTCTTGTAGGCGGGGAACGACACCGGGGTCTCGGGCCCTCCGAGTTCAGAGGTGTCGGAAGGGAATCCTTCCGTGGTCGCGCAGGGGGTACCTGCATCTACTTCTGTCGAGGCTCGCAGGGAGGGGCCGAGCTCTGGGTTTCCCACCCCAGGTCTAGTGCCAAAGCCGAAGCGATCGTATCTTGCGTATCGCTATGCGCAAGAGGGCGCGCCCATGCGGTTAGAGCATTTGAGCGCATCGGAGGAGGTCGACTTTCTGTGGAGCGTCGCGGTGACTCCAGAGAAGTTTTTCCCAAAGGGGTCACTGAGCACGGCTGATCAGTGGATGATCGAGTCGACCGGGCCGATGAGGAGTTTCGATGCCTCCTAGATCTTCTTGCAGAGAGGCACGACCATTGTGGATTATTGGAAACACAAGTGGTCGAGGCAGCAGGAGGACATGGCGAAGCTGAGGAGTCTTGTTCAGCCTCTGAAGGATGAAAATAGAGTCCTGAAAATAGCCTCTGGAGAACATGGCGAAGCTGAGGAGTCTTGTTCAACCTCGATTTAAAGTGAGCTGAGTTGTACGAATGTTCGGATTCAACCTTGTATTTTTGTTGAATGACACGTTGCGAAGGTTCGGGCTCGACCTTAATCATATCGAGGTTCGAACTTGACCTCGGATTAACGTTTTAGGGTTCACACTCGACCTCGAATTTGTGTAAAGCGTGTTAGGGTTCGTATTGGACCCTACATCAGAGTAAAATGAATCATGCCAAAGTTCGGACTCGACTTCGGACGGGCGTTTCTAAGGTTCGTTCTCGACCTCGAACTTGTGTAAAGCGTGTTGGGGTTCGTATTCGACCCTAAGTCGGTGTAGAATGGATCATGCCGAGGTTCGGACTCGACCTCGGACGTTCGTATCGAGGGTTCGTTCTCGATCTCGAATTTAGAGTAATATGTGTTTCATCAAGGTTCGAATTCGACCTCGGATTTAGAGTAATGTGTTTTATCAAGGTTCGGATTCGACCTCGGATAAGTGGTTCATACTCGACCTCAGATTTAGAGTAATATGTGTTTTATCAAGGTTCGGATTCGACCTCGGATAAGTGGTTTGTACTCGACCTCAGATTTAGAGTAATATGTGTTTTATCAAGGTTCGGATTCGACCTCGGATAAGTGTGTTAAACGTAGGGCATTTTGTAGTAAAACGGTGAAGGTAAAAGAGTGTGAATAAAAGGGAATGAGTTATCTTATTGATGGAAATATGTGCCTCGTTAAAAACCCTCTCAGCCAAAACCCATTTTCTTGTTTTTTGGGATAAAAGACTGAGGTGGGAAAAGAGTGCACAACTCATTCATACAAAATTCAGCTGAAGTAGAACTTGAGATGCGTAGCATTCCATGTCTGCGGTATGGGCTTCCCGCTGAGTTCTTCCAGCCTATACGCTCCATTTTCCAAGTCTTCTGTAACTCGGAATAGGCCACCCCAAGTAGGTGCAAGCTTTCCATCCGACGTGTCCTTTCGAGCTTCGCCTAGCAATCGCCAGACCAAGTTGCCAGTCCGAAAAGAACGAGGTCATACTCGGGTGTTGTATCTTCGGGAAGCTCGGAGTTTGCATGCTTCTTCGTGGATTTGAGCTTTGTCTCTAAGCTCGTCCACCAAGTCGAGGTCAGCTGCCAACTCTTGAGCATTCTGCTCGGTATCGAAAACCTGCGATCGGTGGGACGTCTCTCCGACTTCTACTGAGATCATTGCATCGACTCCATAAGTTAGCCTGTAGGGTGTTTCTTGCGTGGTTGATTGGGGGGTGCAATGATACGCCCAGAGGATGCAGGGAAGTTCGTCGGGCCACTGTCCCTTGGCGTTTCCCAGCCGTTTCTTGAGTTCCCGGAGATGCTCCACCGAGCTCTCGGAGGAAGTACTCGAATCCCTGCGTGATGAACTGTGGGCCGTTATCGGTTATGAGAGTGTGAGGGATTCCGAACCTGCAAATGATGTTCTTCCATGTGAATTTTTGCACGTTCTCAGTGGTAATTTTGGCGAGTGGACATGCTTCAATCCACTTGGTGAAATAATCGATTGCCACCAAGAGGAATTTCAGTTGACCTTTTGCAGGGGGGAATGGTCCGAGAATGTCCATTCCCCATTGGGAAAAAGGCCATGCCGACATCATGTGGTGGAGAGTTTCGGGTGGTTGCCGGTGTGTGTCGCCGAATTGCTGGCACTCTTTACATTTTTGAATATAGCTTTGGCAGTCCGACTTTAGTGTGGGCCAGTAGTACCCAGCTCGGAGTACCCTGGTCGCCATTGAGCGCGCTCCGGAGTGCATGCCGCATATTTCCTGGTGAATTTCCCTGATGACATAGGCTGCCTGAGACGCGGTCAAGCATTTGAGTAGTGGAGAAGAAACTCCACGTTTGAATAACTCATCTCCGATGATGATGAACTTAGCCGATCTCATCCTTAACTTCCGAGCTTCGTCTTTGGCCTCGGGCAGGGTTCCTTCTTTTAAGTAGTTCCAGATGCCTACCATCCATCCCAAGTCTTCATTGTCACTGACGTTGATGACTTTGTCGTCTAAGCTGGGTGAGTGCAAGGTTTCCTGAATGATGGTTCGGTGCTGTCCAGGCCTTTTGGTGCTGGCGAGCTTTGATAGGTCAGCTCGGGCGTTTTGTTCTTGCGACACATGCTTTATGGTGAATTCGTCGAAGGACGAGATCTGGTGGGACGCAGTATGAAAGTACCGCTGCAGCAGAGTGTCTTTTGCTTGGTACGTTCCACTGAGCTGCTCCACCATGAGTTTTGAGTCGCTGTTGGAACTCACCTTTCGGGCTCCGAGGTCGCGGGCTAGCGTTAATCCCGCGAGAAGTGCCTCGTACTCCGCCTGATTGTTGGTCACTTTGAAGCCAAACTTAAGGGATTGTTCCAGAGTGACTTGGTTTGGTCCCTCCAATATGATGCCTGCACCACCACCCTTAGAGTTGGAGGATCCGTCCACATGTAAGGTCCACACCTGAGGTTCCTCGGCAGTGGTAGGCGCGAGCTCGGCTATGAAGTCGGCCAGGCACTGGGCTTTCAGGGGTCCGCGAATTTCGTATTGGATGCCAAACTCAGACAATTCTACTGACCACGCAATCATCTGTCCGGCGAGCTCGGGCTTTCACAGAATTTGCTTGATGGGGTAGTCAGTTTTGACTACCACCTGGTGACTCTAGAAGTAGGGTCGGAGACGCTGAGTTGCGGTGACGAGTGCTAGTGCCACCTTCTCGATCATCTGGTATCGCTTCTCCGCATCTTGGAGGACTCGGCTGATGAAATAGATTGGTGTCTATACTTTCTGGTGCTCTTGTACTTACTGTGCTGATAGCGCCTTCTGCTACGGCCAAGTAAAGGAGGAGGTCGGTTTTGTGATCCGGCCTCTATAGGATCGACGGGGTTGTGAGGAAGGTTTTGAAGCTTCGGAAAGCTTCTTCGCATCGATCCGTCCATTGGAAGTCTTTTGGTTTTCGCAGCAGGGTGAAAATGGGCCCTGCCTTTTCTGCGAGTTTGGGGATGAAACGCGATAATGAGACCAGCCGTCCAGCTAGGCGTTGGACCTCTTTCACCGTTTGTGGGCTTTGCATCTGTATGATTGCTTTACACTTCTCAGGATTGGTCTCAATTCCTCTGCTAGTGATCATGAAACCGAGGAACTTGCCTCCCTGGACGACGAAGACACATTTCTCCGGGTTGAGGCGCATGTTGTGCTTCCTGACCTGGGCGAATACTTCGGCGAGGTCGGCAGCATGGTCTGCTGCCGAGGTGGTCTTGACTACCATGTCGTCGACGTAGACTTCCATGTTCCTCCCGATCTGTTGTTGGAAAACCTTATCCATCAGCCACTAGTAGGTTGCGCCTGCGTTTTTGTGGCCGAAGGGCATCACCCGGTAGCAGTAGTTGGTATGGTCGGTGATGAAGGATGTATGCACTTCGTCAGGTGGGTGCATCATTATCTGGTTGTACCCGAAGTAGGTATCGAGGAAGCTGAGGAGGGCGTGTCCGGAGGCTCCGTCGACCAACCTGTCTATGCTCGGCAAGGGGTATGAGTCCTTGGGGCATGCTTTGTTCAGATCGATGTAGTCGACGCACATCTGCCACTTCCCCAAGTTCTTCTTTACCAGGACCACGTTCGCCAGCCATGTGGTGTACTTGACCTCACGGATGAAGCCAACATTCAGCAGTTTCTGCGTTTCGGTGACGATGGTCTCCTGCCTTTCGCCGCCTACCTTCCTCTTCCGCTAGGCGACTGGTTTTGCCTCCTTGTGTATTGCTAGCTTGTGGCAGATGAAATCAGTGTCTATGCCCGGTATATCAGCGCTGGACCAGGCGAAGAGGTCGGCGTTTTTTAGGATTTCCGCTTCGAGTTGCTGTCGCAACTCTAGGGTCAACTGTCTACTGATCTTCGTGGATTGCCCGGGGAGTTTCCCGATCTGAAGGTCATCGAGCTCATCAACGGGGCTAGGCCGTTCGTCGTTAGAGTCGGATCTTGGATCGAGATCGGTGATTTCTTCGTGGTTGGCGTGAGCCACGGAGGTGGGGTCGCTCTTGCACTGTTCACCGAGTGAGGTAATTTCCAGGCTTTCGGTGTAGCATTGTCGTGCCGTCTTTTGGTTTGCCTTGACGGAGATAATTTTCCCATCATGCCCTGGGAATTTCATGGTGAGGTGTGGGGTGGATACCACCGCTCCGAGCTGGTTCAAGGTTGGCCTCCCGATGATGATGTTATAGGAGGTGTCGGCTTCCACGAGGAGGTATCAAACCATGATCCGTCTTGTATCCGGAGGTGCTCCAAAAGTTGTCAGTAGGTCCATGTACCCCCGCGTGTGAACGCTTCTTCCTGCAAAACCGACTAGGGGCTCTGTGTGAGGTTGTATGAGAGAGTGAGGGACATCTAACCTGAGGAACGTTGGCCAATACAGGATGTCGGCCGAGCTCCCTTGGTCGATCAACGTTTTGTGAACCTCCCAATTGGCTAACGCTACGGCTATAACCATGGGATCGTCCTGGTTGGGGTTGACCTCGGCATAGTCGTCATTTGTGAAAGTAATCGTCGGTGCACTCTGGTGCGAAGCTGAGGTGGTGAAGTGTATGTGGTTGACGTTGCGCAGGTGTCTTTTCCGGGCCGAGTTGCTGGCGCCCCCTCCTGCGAAACCACCCGCGATTGTATTGATTACTCCCTGTAGGGGAGTTGGTCCTTTTTCCTGGCTTACCTCGGCTCGCATTGCTCCGCCGGGGTTGAGTTGGGAGGGAGAGGGTTGTTCCGTGCGAGCTCCTAAATCATGACCTCTGTCTCGTCCTTGTCCTTTTCCTCGACCTTGGTCGGGGAGAGTGGAGAGTTCCTCTTCCTCATTGCAGTTGTTTTTATGAGGGGGGTGATTAGAGTGTCGTCGCGGGAGTTGAGCGTGAATCCTTTTGTTTTCCATGCGTAGAGTCGCTAGGTCAGCCTCATTGGCGGTCCGCATCGCGGCTAGGTCGGTTTCGTGCTTGGCACACATACTTTGTAGATCTGCGGCGTGTTGCTGCCGCATCTGCTCGACCTGCTCGATCAGTTGTCTTAATGCTGTTTCGTTTTCCATGTTAGTGGTGTGATCTAGGTCGTCTGTTACGCGTCTGCTATGGCTTTTGGTGAAAACCACAAGCGTGGCCGATAAGAGCTGTCTTGATCGGCCCCACGGTGGGCGCCAAATATTCTTACCAGAAATCTGCTGTAGAGCTGATCCGCCAGGTAAGATCGGTGAGCCTCCTTCGCTTGTACGCTTGATGCTCCAAGATGGGGGTGGTACCTGCAAAAGAGACTCCGATGCTAAAGTTAGTGTTTGTGGGAGTATCAGTCTCGTATAAGTAATGCACGTACCTTAATGTGAATTAGGGTTTCTTTGGGCCCTGAGCCTGAGATAAGATATGATAAGATTAGATGATGGATCTCGTCTGGAGCGAGATCCCTTGAGATCAGTTATGATCTACTTAAATGCCGAGGTGACGTCGCGTAGCGCGTGTCCGAGGTCATCTTGCGCTGTGGTGCCGAGCTCCTGAGCTCGGAGCTCGGCTTTGCAGTACAAACAGTACAGTTAGGATGTACAACAAAAAGAAGGTCGATAATATTTTTTTTCTGACAGAAGGTCGACAATATTTAATAATAGATAAAATATATATAGCGGAAGTGTTAGAAATTTTATTTTTAATAATTATTGTAGGCTACATATATTATTCGTAGTATTTATATTAGTTATTTATATTTAGTTGGACTCAATAAAAGTGATTTATTTTAGTGAGTCTTTAGACTGCCAACAGGAAAAATTGATATGGGCTGAAATAAGTGGAAACTATATTTGACCTGTTAGGGGTTAATGAGAACCCTAATAGGTTTAAAATCGTAAAGATAGTCATGGTCCCCAATATGCTAAATTAGAAACACACATCTCTCTGTCTCCTCATCGGAAGAGTAAATCAAGTTCCGTTAAGGAATCTAGTGATTTATCTGACGAAGATCATTGCACCAAAAAACTATTTCGCTACAATTTTTGATCAACGTCAATGGATACAGGTATGTGTTACTAATCTTACTCTGTAATCTGAGACAACGGTTCTTAACATTGATTAATGAAAAAATTTCTATATAGCTTAAGAAATTTATCCTAAAAGGAAGTTCTCCAAAAATCATAATATCTTTGGAACTCATTATTTTTAATTTTAAAAAACAAAATTTTAATTTAAAGCAACTTAAGACATTCATGTTAAATTGATTATTTTATGTGAGAGGGTTTTTTAAAAAAATGTTAAGGAAAATTTTTTAAGCTTCCTTTTTTGTTTTCAATAAGAGATTTTATATAAATTATTTAAAATTTTAATTCTATTTAATTTTTATATCATATTTATTTACAGATTAAATTTCAAATTTTAAAATAATTATCAATAATTAAAAATAATTTTATGTTATAATATAAATTATTTATCATAAATTTAAAATATAATTTATATATTTAAATATAGTATTATTTGTATAATTGATTATAAATTTTAATTATATATAATAAATAATAAACTGGTATAATAGTAATTAGAGTTAATCATCTTTACACTGTCAGTGTAAAGTTTTTTACACTGACAACCAATCATATCTTTTGAAGTTGTTTATTTTATTATTATTTGATTAAATAAGTAATTGACATGTCACTATTAAAATATATAATTGGTTACCGTATAAAAAAAATTTACACTGACGATGTATAAGTGTTTAACTCTAATAATTATAAGAAAATAGAAAGAAAGTGAATTGGCTTCACTTACAAGGCAAGAGTAACTGAGTAAGCAATGATAAGCAGGTTGAAAATGAGCATTAATACCGTAAAGTTTGACATTTGAGAAAATAAGAGACAGAGTCCCGCGAATGAAGCTCCAAGAACACGACCACGACATGGTGATGGAGATGATCAAAGTCAATGACATATATAAGCGCGTGTTGACTTTCTCTTGCAACTAAGAACCTCAAATACTGACACATATCATTATCTATTTGAATGGATACAAAACAAAATTAAAATTTGAATTAGAGAGAAAGGGAAACCAAATAAAATGGAAAATTTATTTTTAAAAGTTAATTTTTCTTTTCATTTTCTCTCTGCTTAAATATAAGAAAATACATTAATTTTCATGCTTCTTCTATTATTTTTTCCCCAATCAATACAGGAAGAAAGGGATATCTTATGATTGACGAAGTAGTGTGATAAAAAGAAAATAGAAAAAATAAGTGTTAATTGAATTTTATTTTTCCCTATATGCAAATTTTCTTAAAAATATATGTTTGAAATTTTTTAATTTAAATATTAAACATTACCAAAAATAATTATTAACTAAATTTTAAATATTTAATATTTTAAAAAAGTTAATATAAGATAAATTTTAATAATAAATTATGAAATTGTGATAACTTTTATGTCAATATTGATAGAGAGAAATGAGGGATAAAATTCTGGAGAAGATAGTCGGGAAAGAGAATACCAAGAAAGTGAGATTAAGAATTCTAAGTTCTTAGTTTCTTTTTTATATATATATATATATATATATATATAATTGAAATAACACTCGATATAAAGAGTGCTTTAAAATTTTAAGTTGAAAACTCGGTTCATGTTCCAAATTCTTATTTTTTGTTTTGTTTTCTTTTTTTCATTGTTCTCCTTCTCACACATTTAGATAAATTATTTTCTTCTTTTATTTTTATTTTTTATTTGTTATTATTGTTTAAATATTGATAATTTTGTGATTTATAAGTAAACATGGTGGTGTTGAAACGCAAAAGACAGTGCCTGCAAAAAAGAATGCAAGAATGAGAGGGAAAGAAGGAAACATAAAGAGATACGACGAGAAAGAAAGAGCATGGTAGTGAAATGCAATGATGAAATATAACGAGAGAAATAGTGCAATAACGAAACATGAAAAAATGCAATTAAAAAAAAAAGAACACCATGTTTAACCATTAAAATGTTGCATAATAACCTAATATTCATTGTTGTTTTGCTTGAAATTAATGTTAAATCTTTGGAAATACTTCACTTCTTTTGTTAAGTGTGCAACAAATAGGGAATTAAAAAAAAAAAAAACTAGGACAATTAAGGGATAAAATGGAAAAAATATGAAAAATTGAAGATTTGCACCATCGTATACTTGTTCAATGCATGACCGTTCTTCAAGAGAAACACATCCAAATGCACGACCATGTTTCTAAACATAGTCATGCTTACTAACATGCACAATTATGCTTCCTCTAGAGCACCCGTGGACGAGAAAAGCACGCCCTTGCTAGTAATGAAGCCAACCCATGCTTACCCATAAGCTTGCCCGTGATTCTTGTCCTAATGAAGCACATCTAGGTTATTAAGCATGTTAATTTGAGCTTACTAATATGTACGACCATGCTTAAAAGTCTGTCCTACTTTTTCATTATAGATAGGAATGTTTAGAGCACATTGTAATCATCCAATTTTTTAATCCAATTTTTAGTTTTAGTTTTATATTTTCTCTCTTTCTTTTGTTTTAGGATTATGATATAATTGTTCCTCGTGAACTCTCAATGATGAATTCAATGAATTTCTTTTTGATTGTCATATTATTTTAGTGTTTTTAATTCTTATCTTAGTTAATTGAAAGTTACATAATCAAACTCTTTTAATTAACAAAACTTTAAAATAATTGAGTTATTTGAAAATTGACATGATCAAACTATTTTCTTAATTTTCAATTGAATTAATTTATTAATTCACTTTTACGTATTTATGCTTTGATTTTAGAATAAATATTTTATGATCAATTTGGAATTTTCTTAAAATAAAAATTGTTGACTTCTTGAAATCATAGGGTTGTCAATAATTTTAGAAGTAAATTTGCGACTATTTTATAATTCATGAAATTCATCTTGGGGGAATTTGGGACAGTAAGTCACAACCCTAGGATTTTAATCTTTGAATCTTAATCCGTATATTTTTTTTAATTTAATTGTTATCTCAAATCAATTTTTATTTGTTCAAACTACCAAACACCATAATTAGGTTGGTAATTGCTTGAACATAGTCCTTTGAATTTGATATCAAGACTTTGTCCATTATTATTAATATGGAAAGGTATGCTTGCCTTTAAGTGTGTTTCATACACAACACACAACAACAAAATGCAAAGAGATGTGACGAGAGAGAAAGAGCTCGATGACGAAATATGAAGAGATGCAATAAAAGAGAAAGAGCACTATGACAAAATGTAAAGAGATGTGACAATGAGAAGAAAAGAGTAGCACGACAGCAAAATACAAAAGGATGTGATGAGAGAAAAAATGCATAATGGAGAAACATGTATTAACCTAAAAAATAAAAACCTTTTATATTAATTATTTTCATAACTAATATAAAAAGTCAAAACATATTATGTTGGTTACTTTTATAACTGACATAAAAAGTCAAGACTTCCTATATTATCGGTATTTATGACAAGTTTAAAATTAGCATAAAAAATCGTTTTTACCCAATAAAAATTGTTGCACACTAATGTATAACATGTTTCTAAACAAGAAAAAAGCCACAAGAATAGAAACTATGGAAAAATAAACCAAGAAACATAAGAAACGAGAATGTCGAACAAGAATGTAAAACCCAAAACATAATTACGCAGAAAACGATCACCCTTGTTGTGTCCTCAATTGAATCATGTTTTAAGGTTACTTTGCATGTGTTGTGTTAGTTTTAGGGTTTCTTTCATCATTCTTTGCACAATTTATCCTGTTCAGGACTTTTCATTGCATTACGTTGTGTTTTTGTAATTTTAAGTGAAGTTTGCTCGTGCAGTGACTTGAAGCAAAAGGAATCAAAGTGATCATAACTCATTCTCCTAATGTGGTGAAGATGATCTTGGTGTCTATGGAATACTTAATAAATATATATATGCTATTTTCATGTATATAAACACCTTATGTGCATGACCCAAAACAACCAAAATCATACCAATCAAAGTATATAAAGATCCCAAATTGAAAACAAATAATTAAGATACAACAGAATCCAACATCGATCAGAGCATACTAACACTTTCACAAACAAAAGTGAAAAGAAAAAAAAAATCAGAGAAGGAGGCGACTAGGAGTAGGACTTGTAGAGAATAAAAGAAGAAATTTTGTTCTTGATTCTGGGTAGTCAAGTAAATTTATCCAAAAGTGCTTATAGAGAATAAAATAAGAAAGAAAATTAAATGATTTTTTTTCTCCACAAATTAAAATTAGCTTATACACATAAATAAAAAAAACATTTTTGAAAAAATTAATACGAGAAAACTGTTAATTTATATGCATAAAATAAATTTAGATCATGAAAAAACTTACTTCGTTTTCTTTCCTTTATTTTTTTTTTCGTTTCTACAAGTATTTTTACAAAAAAAATTATATAGACATAGTCTTTATTAATTTTGCTTTGTTATAGCACATTACTCAAATGTATTATTATTTATTCCCTTGTATTTTTTAGTTTTGAATAGATCTTTGAACACCAAAAAAACAAAATTATTAACGTATAACAGTTTGGTTTTTGCAGTGTAGGCATAATACAAATAATTGAGAATGAGATAAAGTAACGATACAAGAGAATTGATATAATATAATTCTATGGGTGACACATAGTAATAGTATAGAGTGCGAGTGAAGTTGAAGAGGACTCATTCAACAGTCAAAAGTCAGAGTTCACAGACAGAGAGCTTTTTCAGTAATTAATAATCAAATAATCGCCATCGAAGTCTTCTTCGCAGGTGGATATAAGCTTGCTCAATCTGGACTTTTTGATCATCGCTTGCCGAATTCAACGACCCTTACTCTATACTCTCCATTTAAATTTGACCCATATTCATATTTTAACTAGATTCGTTTTTCATGTCAATATTCCTTTCAAGTTGCGTGCTATGTGTGCCAACTTTTTTTTTCTCTCTTTCTCTTTTTTTTGGTGTGGGTGCTGAGTGCTGACATATTTTGGGAAGATTAATTTCTCAACTAGCTTGTTACTATTGTGCATGACAATGATCAAGTTCATAGGCTTTTCGTTGAAGACAACGTGTTGAGAGCACTATGTGAATGTGATGAGTGTGAACAATTTAAATTCCGATTTTGGGATGTAGTTTGGGCGGTTTGATTTGTGTTACACGTGCCAAGGGAAGCTCAAGGGTGGTGCTGGCGGTTCAACTTTTCTCTTTCCGCTTTGCAAATTGCAACCACCCAAATTTGAAGCTTTCACACACACGCGTGTATACCGCAATTAATTATGACATATGCACATTTTTTTTAAACAAAAAAATATTCCTTTCATATTTTTTATTTATCTCTAGTAATAGATAAAGAGGTATTAAAACTCTTCACCCTTTTTTCCCTCTATTTTTATAACATTATTATACTCTCAAATTATCAAGTACGTACAAATATATTAATAATTTTATTTATTTATTTTTCACTTTTTTGACATTATTTTTCTTACTTTTAAGATTTTCTCAATTTTACGGTTGTTTCTAGTTTCAGTAACTATTCGAATAATAATTATCCACTCTATTTTTTTTTAATTTTTATTATTTTAAAAATTTAGAGACACGAAATATTTTTTTTCATAATGTAGATTAAAAAATATAATTAATATTTTTGTTTAGGATGAGAATCAACTTATTCAAAGAATATGTTTGACAAAAACTTTTTTATATCACTTAATAATTTCAAAGTTCCTTTTTCGCATAGTTGTTTGATATATATATATGTTAAATATGTCACTATTTATATAGTTATCTTTTCACTTTTATGTTCTTTTCTTTTATATTATGATATTAATTGTAAAAATAATTTATTGCTGACATGAGATAATATAAATATTATATATATTTTTTCAAAATTGATAATGTTTGTATGCAATGAGAAAGAAAACTATAATACAAAATAAGTATAGGATTTGTTATTGAATAAGTTTCTTCATATATCCCCTCAAAAAAAAAAAAGTCATATATATTTACCTTCTGGGAGAAGAAAATGTGAAGAAAAAATAAAATTATTATTTTTTTAATAAAAACTTAGCTTATATAAGTTAAAAACATATTTTGGAAAAGATAATATATATTTTTTATTTTTAGTAAAAATTATTTCATTTTTTATTCTTATTTTCACTTTCTCAAAATACTTTTGTATCAATAAGTTTATTCAAACAAACTCATAATAAAACACATTTCTCATGTAAACTTCATTTTTTATATATTTTTTTTGGTACAACATGAATTGTTACGTTATTTACCTAACATAACATTATCTAAATTGATTGAGTTCCTAATTTAGTCCTTAAAACTGTAATAGTTGGTCAATTAGTTATTAAAATTAGCAAAATAGTAAAACAATATTTTAAATTGTAAATTATTAATCGATTTAATCTCTCTATTTGTTGGTGTCGTTTAGCACCATTAGAAAAACGTTAACATAGCAATTGTTTAAGCGTCATTTAGCATCATTAGAAAGATTAACACAGTAAGTGTTTAAGTGACAAACAACTAGACACATATGGTGATCATCAAGTTATAAGGACTAGTAAAAAAAATAAAAGGTTATAAGGAAAAAAATAATCAAAACATTGGTGGAATTTTAATAATAATTATCTTTTCCCTTCCCTACGAATGTCTTTAATCTTCCTCTACCCTTTAACTTTGCGTTAATCTTCAAATCAAAACATTGTGTAAATTAAGCATGCATATTATAATGTGATTGAAATATGACTTTATTGAGGCTGTCATTATTTTTACGAAGGTGACATTTGTAATCAATAAGAAAAGGAAAAAAAAAAATCATTTTCATCTTATTAATTAATCTCTATAAAAAAAAAATAATATCTCCAATCGTGACTTTAACTCAAGAACTAAATTAATACTAAAATATTACCTTATAATAAACTTAATCTTTTTAATAGTTTTGGATAGCATTAACTACTAAATTGATTAATTATTTAACACTTTAAAGACCAATTCATTTATCCTTACAATTTCAGAAAAATTAATATCAATAATTCATTCTCTTTCTTATATAATTTAACTCAGTTGGTTGAATAGATGTGTATAAATATTTTTTATATTATATTTAATTTAATATGAATGATAAATATATCTCCTCTTTATATTAATTGAAGTCTTTATATTTATTATGGAGAGAAACACAATATGTCTCTATTATTTTTTATAAAAAAAATTAGTTAGAGATTTACAAAGAGTAGAAAAATATAAATTAAATAAAAAAAAATAAAAAAAAAACTAATTTAAAAATTATTATAAAAAATATATAGATCAAATCATAGTATCGTCTTCATATATGTCACAGAATAAATATACATTGTCGACTGTTATAGTGTATCAACTAATAATTAACACTGAAGCCGACATAACGCGTTTCAGGCATCCTTTTGAGGCACTCAGGTTCAGAATTGTACGTGAGTGTTCAAACCTGCGGGACATACTGATGTTGTTTGATGCTTTAGAGTTTAGACACATATGCATGTTCTCAAACACCCAAGCTGTATTTTTTCCTGCGATATCCCTTTCTTACATGCCAATTAATTATTCCTAATTCTGTTCCTTCTTTTTGGTTTTTACCTTCTTATTCAAAATGATTTTTTCACACTATTAATTGTTTCTTTAAAACTCCAAATGAGTGTTCTATCTTATTCCCGAGCAACGTAGGGTGGTCAATTGCTTACCTTCTAGAATCACCAATTCTTTATAAATTTAATACATATATCATCGATTCATGCATTTTCGTCTACTCTTTAAACTTTTGAAATACTTTTAAAAGCTTAATTATTTAATAAAAGTTATAAATATAGCTCAATAAAATGTCTTAATATATACTACACGAACCAGTCTCTCAGATTTCGTGTTCTTCCTTTCCTTTTTGAATTTAGACAAAGGTACCAACACCATGCTTTTTCAAATTAAACAAACAGTTCATTGACAACACATACATGTAGTAGAAAAATAACTTAAGGGAAATATTATATATGCATGATTAAAATATTATAACAGCATGAAATGAAGAATGAAAAAAAAACAAAGAAAGCACAAGTTGCGGAACATATGATCCATATCGTATACCCTCTTCAATGTCTACCATCCCTCCAATTCCTAGCATGGTCAGAAGCAGAAGAAGAACCTCCAAACTGCATAGAAAATCTCAGAAAGTCTTGTTGCTGCTGAGATATAAATCCAGTAGAAGAAGACGAAGATGCAGCTGGTTGAGAAGAAACAAACATGTCTCCACCATAGTAATGAACCATATCATGATCATTGAAGTTGTTGCTGCTGCCACTCCCCATAAGTTGTTGTTGTTGTTGTTGTGGATATTGAAAGTGATTTGATGAATATGTTTCTTGCGTAAAGTGTGGAGCAACAGGGTTAGAAGCTTGCTCACTGTTACTGCTAGATGACACATGTTGATTAGTGAGGTAACCAAATTCGCCTGTGCCTTGAACCCTTTCGGGAAAATTGAGCTTAGCTTTGCTTCCTTTGAATCTGAGAGCAGCTTCATCGTAGGCAAGAGCTGCAGCTTCAGCAGTTTCGAATGTTCCAAGCCATACCCTCGCTGCTTTCTTAGGATCGCGAATTTCTGCAGCCCATTTTCCCCATGGACGCTGCCTCACTCCTCTATAGTGTCTTCTTCTTACACTCCCTTCATAAGATCGACTTGTGTTAGTTATTCAATGGTCAGATACAAATTTGAAATACATCTGTGAGCTCTTTTATTAAAAATAACAGTATTTTTCTATATATATAAAAACTTTTTAAAACATTTTTAAACTTGTATTCATACTGTAATACTTTTCTATAGTGATATTATTTTTGTTCTAGTTTCTTCCATCATGTTTCACCGATCTCGTCTCAAACCTTTTTCATTCTCTTCTCTTTTTATGATATACTTTCTTTGTCATGTAAAAAAAATTGTGAAACACGTTAAGTCATATAAAGACTTTAATTGGTCCAAAAATGCATGGATGATAATGTATTATATGTATTACGAAACTAAATTTGTTTCATTGACTTGTATTTTAAGTGGGACCTCTATATTCTTATTAATTAAGAGTGTGATAGATAGTGGTATAATCATATATTATTAATATGAAATATTTATTAATTTTTGTCAAAAGAAAAATTTGATTAATTAATATAGTTGAATCTCTTCTAATCTTTAAATAATATTATTTAATTTCTTTATTTTATAAAAAATAATAACACTCAATTATATATTATGAATAAGTTAATTAAAGACGATGGACTATTTAATAATTCGTCATTCACATATACACACCTTCTCTTCATGTACCAATTAATGTTACGAGATTCTCTTCATTCTTTTTGGGGAAAAACACTAGTATTATATATATAAAAAATGAGAATCAATATTAAAAAAACATTATAAAAAAAAAGGCAATTCAGTATACAAAGCTGTAAAATTATTTTTAAAACTTAAACTAATGACTTCAAAATCAGCAGCAACATTAGGACTGTGCTAAGGCTCGACCGTCCTCAAGACTAAAAAAAAATACGACATGTTAACTTATAGAAACAAAAATTGAAAGGGTTGTGCATGATGAACCTACTGCATCGATCGTAGTTTTCAGTTGTAGCCTTGCAGGGGGAGATAATTAATGGTTCTGAGAAAAATTAAAACTCCTTAACTTATAATGTTGCACTAGCTCAATGGTATAATGGAACATGAAATATTAGGTGTAGCGTTATTTATTTTTTTGGTTGTTGAACATTGGGTGTAGCGTTTGTGAACACTTTGACCCAAGAAAAGAGTTGTTTAATTAAGGTACAAAAAGGAATAATATCGGAAAAGGGACGACCGAAATAAGAACAGAAACAAATAAAACCGTCCAAAAAATCAACCCTAGCATATATTGGAGTCTAATTTAAACGCAATAAATTAAATGTGATGAAAATTTAAGGATATATATAGTAATAGAGGTGTGTGAGAGTGAAGCACTTAATTACCTTGATCTTGTTGGGGTAGTTGGGATTGTTCATTATTCTGGGTTGAGGTGTTGTGTGAAGAAGTTAAAAGGTCTCCATGCACTTGAAGAGGGTCATTGTTGGAGCCACCAATGACTTGTGTGAGGGCAGAGACCATAGCCGACATGTCTTGTTGTGACCTTTCCGAATATATTGGGAACAAATCATATTCATCTTCTCTTTCCATAGAATGTGATCTTCCCTCCATGTCTTCGATCTTTACCAACTGATTGATATATATAGTGTGTGCCACAGATATTTATGAACATATGTGTAAATAATTAATTGTTTGCTCACGTGCCCGTAAAGAAATTTTTAAAAATTGCACATGTCTCTGAGGTTCTATGTTTCATGGTGTGTACTGAGGAAAAGTGGAAGGATTAAATCTTATAGTGGATGATACTATGTGAGTTTGGATCGAGCAAACGTAAAGATAAAAAAAGAAAGAAAGAGAGAGAGAGAGAAAGAGAAAAGTAGATCTATGAGAAAGAGAAGAGGGGAGAAGTTAGGGTTTTGCTTCAATGGCTTTTATATGTCTCGTTGCCGTGTATACGAGTGTGAACCCAATGACATGTAGCACACTGAAACAGAACCCACAAAAATCAAAAGTTTACCAATTTTTAACTTTTCAAGGCAGAGAAATGCTTTTATGACGCGTTTTATGATAAATTTATTGTTCATTGAAATTTATGTAGATTAACTTTAATTATTGAATTAACACTAGGCTGATATAAATTTTATTCAAAACTAAGAATATATTCCAAAGGGTATTTATTTCATATCTTTCATCTTTCAAACAAATCTATACTGCATGTGTAAGGATTTTTTTTTTAATTATGTGAATAACTATATTTATCTCTATTTTTGCAATAACTTTAATATTATAGTTAAAATGGTGAAAATTGATCAAAAAATGAACTAATCCAACGGTGGAAAAGAACTTTCTCATGTTAGGAGACATGAGATGATGTACTATGTTAACATATCTCTTAATATCGTTTAATTTAATATAACGAAAATCAAATATTAATATCAATTAAATAAAATGAAATTAAATTGACTCATTCAAAAAAAAATTTAAATTAAAAAAAATAAATGAATAAATAAATCAAATAAATAATTTAATCTTATTATTGTAATAAATATTACAAAGTCAATCTAGAAAATATGATATATTGTACCAACAGATAATCTCTTTAGTATAAAAATAGATATTAGTACATTATAGTATTAGTATAACATGCTACTAGTTTAGATTCATATTATATAATCATAATTTAAGTTTTTTATACCATGATTATAATTTATACCAATAAAACCAACTTCATATCGATATACCTAATTTTTTCTGGTAGTGTATGACTTTTTTTGTAGTGAAAAAAGTTAGGTGAGAATTTTTTCTTCTTCTTATTTATAACTTATAAGAGACAAAAATTTATTGTCACGTATACCTAAAACTGAAACTTAACTTTGTGATCGGGGAAATAAATATCCTTCTCGAACCATCATAAGAGCTATACATTTTTTCCATGAAAATGATGAAATTTCAACCTGACAAATTAATAAATTATTTCTTTAATGAGCCAATATGGATTATTTAACAAATTATTGCGGTTTAAAAATAAATTGAAGTGTAATACATATATTAACCACGTAAGAAAAAAATTAAAAATAAAATAAAATAAAAATAGGAGAGTATGATTTACTTCTTTAATTTCAATGTATAATTAAGCTTATTATCATTTTTTTGGTTACAACCTTATTATCAAGTTTTAACCATGTATCGAACAACTTATCTTTTAATGTAAATTAATTAATACATATATACAATGTTTGCTATCTCCCTTATTAATTATAGTTTGTAGTTTAATTACTTCATGCGTGCGTCCCGAATATCTATTTTTGCTGAGTTTGTATCAATATTCTAATTTACAAGACTAATTTGTTTACTAATGTTAAATATTTTTCTCAATTTAAATATTATTGTAGTAAGATATGTTCTCTTTCATATTTTTGAATTAATTATTGTATTGGAATTTTTTTCACTTCTATGATTCATTTTGTATATATGCACATATTGTTGTACTTTACTTTGCTAAGAAAAACTTTAAGTAATTATATTCAGGTAATACATATAATTTACTCAACAAGAATATCGGGAGAATACTCAAGTAATACATAGTTATGCTATGAATAGAAAGGTCCTCCTAAAATTCCATGGTCATACTACAACCAAACCTTAAAACCTACTCTTATTCATTCTTTTTCTACATTTTTCAAAAACTACTCTTATTCAAAAACTTATTATTGAGTTCTCATTTTTATTTTAAAAATACAAAGTGTCTTTTCACACTAATTAATAAGAATGTTGGTCTAAATCCTCCTACTACAATAAGATGAATAATGCTATCTCACCAACCAATCATTATTACACTAATATGTTTTTAGTTAAATTACACTTTTATCCTTCTATTTTTGTCAATTTGTAATTTAAGTCCTTTTATTTTAAAATAGAAACATATAATCCTTCTAATATAAAAAAATACGAAATTTTAGTCTTCTTGTCATTAACATATATTAATCTTTAAATTTTAACATTTATTTATACTTAAGTAACGTGACATTTAAGAATATGACATTTGAAGATATTTTTTTAAAATAATATAAATAAAATTTATTAATAAAATAAATACTAATCACTCATTAAAATATATACAAACAAAATAAAATTGTATATGTTACTTTTTATTTTTTATCCCTACATGTCATGTTATTAAATATAAAGATACTTAAGTGATTGCCGACCACAAAATGACGTCAAAATTTAATGATCAATAAATATCAAATTGATGATAGAACCAAAATCTTGTATTTTTAAAAATAGGAGACTAATTGTCTTATTTTAAAATAGAGGATCAAAATTGTAATTGTGTAATACCCCAATTTTCATAAAATTTTATTAATAATATGATAGTAATTATTTTAATATTTTAAATGTGTTTATTCAAGGTTTTGATATTATTTAATTATCTACATGAGCTCTATTTTATTATAAACCTTGATTTATAATTATTATTTTAATTAGTGAAGTAGGAGTTATTTTATAAAGTATATTTTATTATTATGTTCATATTATTTGATTAAAGAAAGAAATATATTTCATTCTATATATATTATATTAATTATTTTATTAAAAAAAAGAAGGAAGGATGTGTTGGTAAATGATTATTTATTATTATTATTTATTTTATTAATTGAGAAAAAGGATTAAGGAACAGAAGTTAGAAGTCATTTTTTCACGTATTCACTTCTGATTCTCATTTTTCTCTCTTACGTTCTGTAGAACGAAGAGACCTTGGAGAAGAAGCCTAACTAGATTCTGCTCGTGCCTCATCCTCTACTCATCAAGGTAAGGGGGGAGTGAGAAACCTCACTCGGGGTGTGGGAATATTTTTTGGGTAGTTAGAGTCGGATTGACCCCCAATCCCTTGCCTGATGTATGCGTATAGGAACAGACACTTTATAAAAGTTTTCTGTTTTAATTTCTGATTGTTCTGTTGCCTTGTGTGATTCTAAGTGTGAATGTGTTCAATTTCAAGAATCGATTAGTTTTGATATGAATTTGAGTGCTCTGTGAGTTCCTACAGGAAACCCTATGAGAAATAGGCTTGAATATTTTCTGTTTTGGCTTCTAAGTATTCTATTGTGTTCCTTGATAAATGCTGAGCATGAATATGTGTTTAATTTTGAAATTAGATATGTTTGATAGCAAGATTGACCCTTATCCTTTGCCTGCCCATGGAAACAAACACTTTATGAATTTTTTCTGTTTTGCTTTTTGATTGTTTTGTTGCGTTCTTTATTGTGTGATTATGAATATGAATATGTGCTTAATTTTGAAAATAGATAATTTTGATAGTAAGATTGGCCCCCAATCCTTTGCCTTACTATGAAAATAGACACTTTATGAATGTTTTTTATTTTACTTTTTGACTGCTCTGTTGTGTTCCTCGTATGATTCTAAGTATGAATATATGTTTAATAATTTTGAAAATACATAAGATTTCATATGAATTAGAGTGTTTTGTGGGTTCTTGTGGGAAACACTACGAGAAACAATTAAGGACATGATCTTTTGATGAAAACCTTTATGTGCGTGACCTTATGGGATGATTATGAAGATGTTGTGACAAGTAATATGAGATATGATGAGACATGATAAGTGAAATGTTGAGTTAATGAAATAGTGGATGTGTGACATATGCATCATGTGCATATATGACTCTAGGTGTGCCGCTTAGGCCGCATGCCAGTGATGTATTAAGCTATTCTAGGTGTGTTGCTTAGGCTGGATGCCAGTGATGAAATGAGTTATTCCAGGTGTGCCACTTAAGCCGCATGCCAATGATGAAATGAGCTATTCCAGGTGTGTTGCTTAGGCCGCATACCAGTGATGTATTGAGTTATTTCAGGTGTGTCGCTTAGGCCGCATGCCAGAGATGTATTGAGCTATTCCAGGTGTACCTTGGGTCACCTGTGATGTATTTATGAATGAACGTGCCCTAGGTATGTTGCTGCAGTATCATACCAGTGATGAGAAATATGCAACTTCCGTATGGCGCCACATGCATGCATTTATGAGTTGAGTCCATGACATTATTGCATAATAAGTTAATGTACATCTATTCTAATGTATTTATAGCTTGAGAATTGTGTTTGGTGATGTGTAACTTGTGTAGTATTTGTTATGAATGTGTGTTGCCTAACATTTATTTCTACATCTGAACTAGAGTGAGATGTTTCTCACTCCCTTATTACTTTATGTGTATGTTTTTTTTATTGTGTTGTAGGTGTTCATTAGTATGAAGATGTTGGTGATGAGATTTAAGTCTCATTGTGGGATGTGTTCTGATAGGACAAGTGATATCGGGACTTAGGATTAATTTAAAATGTTACTCTTGTTAAATTGCTTAGAAGACCTTGATTTTATTCTTTTTTAATTTCCGCATTATAATTTATGATTTATGAATGTGAGCTATTTACTCTTATATAATTAGAGACTTGGATGTTATTTATGAAAATTTTTATGTATCTCCCTTTATTGTATAATTATGTATGTGGAGTAGAGGTTGTCACAAATTGATAAAAATAAAGAGATAAAAATATAATTTAGGCTATTTTTTTTATAAACAAATATTAGTAATTTGTGTATTATGTTATTGGAGGAGACTTAAATCCATTATTATTTTTTTTGGTCATGGTCTGTGCAATTGTTATAAAACTAAGCATTAAAAGTTAATGTGTTTGTAAAGTATAACTTCGTCAAACACAACCCACTTCATCTTTATCACTCCATCAATATGCTTCAATCAAAAGGAGTAATTTTGTTGATCCTTTGAAAATAGTTATTTTAAATAATTTCAAATTCATTTGCAATTTTCTGTTCAAAACTTATCACAAATATTTGAAAAGGGAATAGCTAGCTAGTTTCAATACAATAAAATAATGTACACTCGTGAAAAGAAACAATCACCCAAAGTGGTGCCCAAAGTGGTGTTTCTTTCTATAATTTAGGAGTTACGAGTATTATGTTAATTAATTTTAAACTTGTCTTATTTACGTATTATTTTAAATAATTCTCTCTATAAATAAATCAAAATAATTATTTTGTATGAGAGTATTTTTATGAATTATTCTTTAATGAAAGTGGTTTTTTAACATTTTTTTAATATCTTGTATATTTTACTTTATCATTTTCCATATTTATTTTTAAATTGAATTTTAATAATTTTTTTAAATAGAATTATCAGTAGTTAAAATAACTTTATATTACAATATCATTTGTTTATCATAAATTAAAAACAAAATGTATATGTTAAAATATTCATTTATTTTAAATGTTAAATATAATATAATTTATATATTTTAAAATATTTATTTATTATCAATTTTATTATATATAAAATAAATATTTATATTATGTATTGCAGATATTAAGATACTGATATGAAATAATTCAAGAAACATTTATAGTAACAAATATACTATAAAAATTTCTCATAACTGCATGTACAAAGAGAAATAAGCAACCAAACTTTGAATTAAAGTTGAAAAAGTACTTTTTATGAATTTCAATGTGAATTTGTAAAATTCAATGTACAAATGAAGAAGAAGAAAAATATATTGCTTTGAGAGTAAAAGCACATTTAAATTATTCCAACAGAAGTACAAATATTTAGTGTATGTTTAAATATCAATTATATATATAAAAAAAACATGCGTTTTGATAAAAAATAAAATAAAATAAAATTATAAGCGTATTTGTTTTTTTCAATCTCAGTTGAGTTCAACTGAACTAATTTTCAACCATACTTTTAATAATTCATGTTCTAGTTCTCCAATAAAAGTTTTTCATTGATTAATAATCAATATTAATAATAATTTTAAGATACCTTCCTCCTTAACGATCGAAACATCTTTTAAGGATAATTCATGACTACCCAAGTTACTTTAAAAATCGTTGTGAATGCTAGTTTATAAAAATAAATAATAAAAAAACTTATTCTAATGAATGTAGCAGACTTGATTTCATAACTAGTTTGCTTTTCGCGTTTCATGTCATAACATTGGCTTGTTCAAATCTCGCGGCATTCCATTAAGAGAAATAAGCATAAAAATGAATCGTATAATTTTTGAAATGGTGAAATTCATCTACTTTTTCTCTATCAATAAAAAAAAAAAGCAAAAAAAAAAAAAAAAACTGCCTGCAATTTCACCTATTGATATAAATGATTTAAACTAAGCCTAAAACAAAACAAAAAAACACTAATCAATATCCGGTGCAATTATACTTATTTAATATAGGATTAACGATTTTAGTCCATAAAAAATACCAAATTTCGGATTTAGTCCGATCTTTATTTATTTTTGTTTAATAAAGATATAAATGTTTTTAAATTAGCTCTTACGGGAATAAAGTAATATTCGATCGCAAGTCTATGTTTAAGTCTAGAATCAAATCTTTATTTTTAGTTAAAAAACATATGTGCTGAACTATTTTTAGTTAGCCTTTAATATTTTAATCCAATTTAAAATCAATATTTTTCATCCTTCATATTAGAAAATATTCAAAACTTAGCTTTTAAGTGTGTTTGGAAATGATTTTTCCTAGGCTCAGCTGTTTTTGTTAGAGAAAAATATTTGTAAAATAAGCTTGTTATGTGGGACAACAACTAAAATTTATAAACAACTTCTTTTCCTTATTTTTATAAATTTGAAAATTTGAAGTTTAAGAATATTTTTCAACAACTTTTTATTTCTACAACTGATTTACAACAAAAAAACTGATTTTTTTTTATTGTATCCCAGTGAAATTAAATGCCTCAAAATTGCTTTTTAACAACTTTACTCAAACAAAAATGCATTTCGATTATAATCAATTATACACAAAATCAATTATTAAAATAATATAATTTTCATAACTTTTCCAAACACACTCTTGGTATCATTTTTCCTCCTTGTACAGGGATTTCTCATCTTGCGGGAGTAATATTATAGTTCTACTACTTTACTACTTTTTCTTTTTGTGTTACAATACTACTTTACTTATCTTTAATGTTATTCCTTACTCTTTTTTAAATTGATATGTTGGATTCTTTGATTTCCCTCCTAGAAAAATACAAAGGTGGGAGTGAAATATGAACTTTTGATCCTATAAACTACACAAATCTCTCCTAACGAATCCTACCTGCTTATTTATGGTCCTACTCTTTCATCTTTGTGGGCCTATAGTATAACTATCAAATAAAGTGATTCTTCAGGAAAGAGGGAAAATCCCAAGATAGATCTGCTATTTAACTTTCCTTATATCAAAAACTAATTTGCAAGCCTAAAAAATATATCCTTCATGTTCCAAAATTTCAAAATCTTTTACATAATGAGCATTAACAACTATAAAATAAAAGGGGGTATAATGAACTAATAAAATAATAGAGTTCAGCGGTGCTATTTTTATTTTTATTTATTTTTCTGGATACATATTCTGCTTGTATTTGTAATGCCATCTAAAGACATCCCCAAATTATCAGATTTCCATTACAAATCATATCAAGTGTAGAAAGAACAGAAGGAAGAAAACATTGATTCCAACTTGTAGTATTGCTATTTTCAGGCAAACCAATCACCTAGGAAAAGCCAAAAGGACACGTGCACAAAAAAGAAAGGGAAATGCCAATCATAAGGTTGATCAGACATATCCTTTGGATAAGACAGCTAGCAGGCGAACCTTTCTTGAGCCGTTAATTAGCACAAAGCAACAGTTCCCAGCCCTTTAGCCGAATTCGTTGATTGAAGAACTAAAAAGGACTTCGAAACCTCACAATGATCAATGAATTGAGAACTTTATGTACAGTTTTTAGTTTTTAAATGTCTAGAGGCTCGGTTGAATATTTCTGCTCCGCACGTAAGTTAAAAATTGACTCGGTAATTCTGCTAGAAGTGCTTGAACAACTGAAAACTCTCCACCTGCAACAGAAAGAGGTATGCCAGTATTGATATGTTAGGCAGCATTCGCAAAAACTTCATTCTTTACAGAGAAGTACTTTTCCTTTTTAGTACAATGACAGTAACGTGATTCCATGCAAGGTGCAGAAACCCTCATCTCTATCTCAATCCTAATATTGTAAACTGATACTTACTTTGAACCTCACGAAATGGTACAAATTGGACTATATCACGTGAGGCAACGCGTCCATATGAACTTTCTAGCCTCTCTCCCTTGTCTGCATCCAAAACCTAAACGACAAGAAATTGGACAGCAAAACTACATAAAACCTTATGCGGCGGTATACCAGTCACACACACAGATCACCGTCTCAGACAAGTTGGATTTAATACCTCCATTTCTTTGAAATCAGCTCCTCCTACCCCAACAATAAGGATTGATAATGGCAGGTCAGATGCTTTAACAATAGCCTCTTTTGTTTCTTGGAGATCTGTAACTACTCCATCCTTGGAGCATACCAAAATTTCAGCATCAGTGGAAAAACAAGATGATAAAAAAATCTTTATAAAATTCTTAGGAGTCAGAAGGATGGGTATCTTTATTGTCACATGTAAGACAAATATTTAGCGAAATGCTATGAATGCATGAAGGCAAACTACAGAGAAACATACATGACAAACAACCAAAGAACCATTAAGTTACAATAAACTTACGAATTACGTTCAATGAGGCAAAATTACAAGTTACTTTCAGAGATAAATATATGATATCGAACAATGCAAAATGTATTAACTCTTACTGTGATTATTAATAAAACAAAGTACTTTCTTTGGCCATTTGCTACAGATTGGCTGGCAATCAACGCAGCAGTGCTTATGACAGGTCCAAAAAGAGTAGGACCTGCAAGAGATACATTATGCAGGGCACTTGTGTAAGCCATCATAATTCCTTGGATCCCTTCCACCTACAACAGACAGAAACTCCTAACTAATAAAGAACTGTTTCAATATGACAATACAGGCAACATCAGACATAGTAGTTCTACCTCACAGTAATGACTACTTCCATTCAAGTTGAAACAATGGGAAACAGGACCATCAATTGGTCGTGCACCAAATCCCCAAGTGGGAAATCGTTTGTCTGAATCATAAAACTGTAACACTTCCCCAACCTCAACAATAGCCTAGAAAAAATTCATAGAACATCAATGATGGATCAATAACAAATAAGTTGTGAATTAAACCAAAAAGCATTTCTCACTTTCTGATATGCATTTGGCCGTCCTGAAGGATCAATATAATGCAAAGAATCTGGAAGGCGTGGATTTCCATTTGAAGCTGGTAAACAAGAGAAGGGTAACCATAAGAATGTGTTTCTTCACCGTCATCCCATGTATAACCAGAAGCATGTTAGTCATTAGATGTAAGTGTAACACGAATTCTTGAGTTTATATTAAGTTAATATTCTTATATCCTCCTAACGAAAATAGAGTTGAGGTGGAGGGAGCAAAATAGAGAGGATAAGGAGGGGGCAGGGAAGGTTCATACAAGCTGTTGAGCCTGACAACAAGGGCCTCAGAGGGTTAGCATTTTGTAGGAACCCATTAATGGTTCCTCAAGGTAAACTGGACACATCCATACTCCTCCGAACCCAATCAAGCGCACTAATTGAGTGAGGAGGATGAGCGTTTAACTACAAAGCGACTAGCCTGGTGATAGTTTGTACTAAGAAACCAAAGGGAACATTAGCTCAGCATAGAGAATTTATACTGAACTTCTACCATTATTGTAAACCTCAAGGTGTCAAAAGAATGATTTGCAAGGCTAATCTCACACTGCAAGTACTAATGATATTGGAAAAACTAAGAAAATGTCTTAATTTCTATGGTATCTAAATAAAAGTCAAAATAAAATTCATGTGTCAGAAAAATATTTCAGAAAGAAAATTAAATTTCATGCAAGTTTTCTCAGAAATAAGTGTTTTTCACTTAGGTAACCGTTTGGAATTTTAAATCCTTTAACCAATGCAAACAGACAATCATTTGACCAAGTAAACAGAGGAGGGAATAAGAGCTGAAGCAGATTGTGTTCTCATTATTAATGGTCAGGATAGAGCCTTACACTTTAACTACAGTTAAAAGATTAATGCGGAGAATCATCCCTTCTAAATGAGAATGTCGTTGAAGGTTCAGCTGAATATTTGAGGGAAATCTCAATCATTGATTAGAAAACAAATGAATATTATTAATGAAAGTAGAAAGGCATGTCTGAATTCTCACAAGGAAATATCAGAGCCTAAGCTCGTCAGAGAAAAATTTTTCTGCCAATAACAACCAAAACGACTAACTACCTCCCATCTACACTCCCCTCCCCAGTAACTATGCTGCATGGCCTAACAAAGTTGCCAACCCTATACTTTATGAATGGCTTGATTAGATAATTGGAGGGAAGACCCCTACTCATGACCCAATTAGGCAAACGAATTTCTGCTACAAATTCGAATAACAGTGAGGGTGGAAATAACCCAACAAGGGCCCAATTCAAAAACAAATGCATGAGACATTTTCCATACCAAGATCCAAGAGTATTTTCACAGAAGGGAAGAAGAACACTGCTTCCAAAATGATGATGGAATACTAGGAGATATTGACATTGGCAAATTGGTGTAGCCTATGATGTCAACTGAGTAAAGTACTGGTAAAGTAGTTTCCGCATTGAAATTCAGCCTTGAGGACAAGGCTGTTTCTGTACCCCAGAAGCATTGATAGGACTGGAATGTGAACAGCATGGCAGTGATGTATGTGTTTAACAACTATTGGGCATTTATGTGTTTAGTAGCTTTTTAGTATGTTTTACAGTTATGTCTGTGTTTCTTATGTATATGGCATATCAGCCTTCGCATTGTGTATGGACAAAGGTTATTATCTGTGAGGAACTTTGTCTTGTGTTCTTCTTTTGCTGTCTAGTATCTGGTGTAACCCTTTTTTCTGGTTTAATAAAAAAATGGAGGAAGCTATTATTAGCATTATATGTGAATAAAATTAACTTATCTTGTATTAGTAATTTTGCATTAGTTGTATTAGAAACTGTATGATGGCAGTTATTCATAGAAAATAACTGGTGGCAATTATGTACTAGGATCATATATAATAGCAGGCTGTGTAATTTGGCAAGGGTGTTGTTTTTTGCAGTTTGTGGACAGAGGATACTCTCTGGCTTTTGTCTTTGGGACAGCAAGTGGATTGCTGTATAATGTATCATTTTTGTGTTCAATATAGAATTTTATTATTTATCAATTGGTGTTCTTTCACAATCTGGAATAAGATATACAATTTTCAACAATTAATAACACAAAACTCAGACAAGTAACCACATTCCAAAATTACAACAATCATAATATGATTGTCTCATTCTCTATCACTTGATCTTTATATTTATACGTAGAAGAGTACAAAAAGTTTTTTTTTTTGGTCCATGGACAAGACCCATATAGTATTCCAAAGTTGACAATCAAAGACTAATTTGCACTCATGGGATGTAACTTCCGTTGGCCAAACATTATTTTAACACAAATAATTTGAGCATATTTTTCTTTACCTGTAAAATCAACAGCCACCATGAAGTTCAATTCAAATCCCCCCACCAAGTAATCCAAGAAAGTATATTGGACACTTTCAGTAAATTTGTCCACAAATAGTTGGCTCTTTAACACCTGTTTATTATAGTCACATAAACTTTTAGGGAAGGACAAGAACTCATGATGGAAATCAATTTAATAAAAATATAATAAGACCTTGTTATTATGGCTTTGTCCACCAGCAGAAGGCAAAAATAAATTTTCTCCCTGGCCGTTATTATGAATATTCTCCAACTCCGCCAAAGATTTCTCTACTTTTCTGATAAAATCAATAATAAACAACACTAATATGTATTTCAGCATGGAGACATAGACATGATGGAAACATAAACAGATACATGAAAAAGGAGCTGCTGTTTACCCCATTAAATCATGTTTTCCATTGCTATTAAAGTTATAGCACTCTATTATCAAAGGGCTGTCCTGCACATGATAAAAATGCAAAATAAGTTAGCTTCAATTCAACTATAGAACATCAAGCTAAAATGTACAAGGTCAACATTAACCAGTATTCTGTAATAGTGATAAAACAAGCACCAATATGAAATGAAGAAATCATTAAAGAAGAATGTTTCTAAATTATAACTAATTTTAATGAACAAAATACATGTTTTGAACACAAAGCAACTTGACCCAGTGCCTTCCATTTGAAGAAATCTTTGAAACAAAAATAACGTGATACTTTAACAGGCAATGAAAACTAGAAATCAGAAATGTCAATATAAAACCATGATGGCCAAGTTCAACGGTAATATTATTAGATAAATGGCCACACCAAATGACACAACTGTATTTAAGTTATATACCTTACTTCCTACTTGTTGAATATTCACGAACACTGACTTCCATATCGGGTTGAGATCATTCCTTATAACTTCTGTTTTGCAAATTGGAATTTGGGCACCACCTTCCGCAACTTTTGATATCAATAAAAAGGGATCCTGCAGGACAAACAAAAGCATTTCTTAAAGCAGAGCCAGCACTCCTCATAATGCGATAAGGAAAAACATCAATAGGTACATACATTTCTTGAGAAAAGATCCTTGTATTCCAAATCTGAACACCTGAATGCCATCTCTACTGAAGTCTTTGAGCTAACACATTCCTCAGCATGCACTGAGAGTTTCCCAGAGTTTTTGGCAAGGGTAGACGTAGATATGATAGAATCTTCTGTGTGTAGATCTATAGTCAATGATTGATTAGGTTGTGTGATTATCTGCAGAAGCCAAATTGTTGATATTAATGGGATAAAAATTTAATTGAAGTAATGCAAAGGACAACATAATTTGAGTAAGCATTTCTTTCTTAGTTTTTTAAAAAATTAATATGTTTGTTAGTTAGCAAATGAACTATAACTTTAAAACAGAAATGTTTCATATTTTCAAGCATCATAAATCTGGAAAGACAATTACATTCTAATATAGTTAGGGGTACTGGAACTGGAACTTAAAGATCCAATTTCATTTATAGTGCAATGGGTTCCTTTTCGTTGTCAAATTTATGTCAATATAAAGTTTAACATTCTGTGTTACCTGAGATAGTACACAGGTTGCCTCGCCAAGAAATTGCTGCTCTTCTAGCTCAAGCATCTGCACAAGTCAACCAAATAGTTTTAAACTGGACCTTTTCACATTGATATTTTCTACCAACATGTTATCACATCTAATGAACATGAAAACAAGAAGGCCAACAAATATTTGTCATGGAAAGAGTTGGAGATGATCATTAGACAATCTTACGAGATGTGCTGAATCTAAGCCATTCAGAAAAATGTTAAGCTGGGTTAAGTCATTATCTAGTGGTCCACAAGAAGGTTGTAAGGAAGCCATTTGTGCAAATAATAGTACCAAAATTGTCTGCTCCAAAGGTTCACATTTATCAAGTACACAATTTTACTTTTCACCTAACATGCTATAATTACTTTTCAAATTTAAACATCCACACAAAAGGAATATAAGCATATAACAGGTAAATTATCTTCAATCCAAAAGTCTTGAACAAAAAAATGAAGTAAAAAAAAAGTTAATGCAATGGTCTAAAAGGTAAATATAGTCACATTGAAAAGTAACTCCAACGTGCAAAACAAATATAGAAAGGCTTGAATTTTTTTAAATCGATATAGAATAGGATGTTGGCAAAAGCATTTGCATGAGATCGAAATTAAGTTACTTTTCATGCAATACAATTAAATAGAAAAATTCCATTTAAACACCCCAACTTAACAATTTCTTAAGAATATTATTTGATAACTTCATGTTGTCAAAATATATCGGTAACACTAATATAGCTTGAAGAAATGCAGAAAACAGTAAACTAATTAACTATAATTTTGTAATACAAACATTTTCTAACCCTCATATTCTTTTATATGAACTTCAAACCTCAGATTATCATATCCAAGATGGATTATCATTCTTATAGCATCTACCCAGTTATGTGAGATAATTGACCGTTAATTATGGCACTCAATTATCCGAATCATTAGCACACATTTCTCTGCAAAATCAAGAAAAATTGGGAAAAAATATTGAAGCTTCCTGATTTGCAATAAATTTGTATTTGAAAGGAAATAAAAATAAAGTTGTACAGAAAGTATGAATAATCAATAAAACAATATAGATAGCATTACCAACATAAAAACACTGACAGAAAAAGTTGTCATTCAGTTACAAATTTATAACTACTGTATGCATAGATTTGTTAACATCTTTATAAAATTCTCAAAGATGGGAAATGGTAGACTAGAATCTAATTTGACCAGGAAATTATATATTGGAACCACATCTTACTAAAAAAAATGTATACAAGCTATCATAAACACTATACCTTTACATCTACATTGTGAAACTGAGTATCAACATCATACACACGAAACCTGTGATGAAAGAAATTTTACAGAAAAAATTCTGGTAAAAATAGAAAATGCTCATCTGCCTCGTTAGAAGTATAAAATATGAGATTCAAACTTACACTAAAACCTGAACAACCTCAAAATGATAAATGAGGGTGTGTTTAGTAATCCATGTGGGACTCGATGAATTTGGAACTACTTCTGTGCGGCGAAGTTCCTGAAGTGCTCCATTTTTTCCTCTTGTATAAAGAACCATCATCGGATTACTCTACATCAAAGAAAGTTAAATATAAAACATCCTAAGTTTTTGGTGATAGAAACAAGATTGAAATAACTGAATAATAGCTATTAAAAGTGTGATTTTTTTATTTATTCAAAAATTAAATGACAATCCCATAAATAAAGAAACACTTGACAGTGGCCCCAATGGTCCATGCGGTTTATTTGCTCAACTGTGTTAAGGAGGTCTATTTCGATATGCCTTGAGGCTTGATCTCTCATGTCAATGTAAAGATCTAGCAGAGTACCACATCGGGTCCTTATTATAAGAAACAAGTTATAGTGATTTGCACTGTAACTTGTTTCTTATATAAAGAACTAAGATAATATAGTCTAAAACACGATGGCAGCTAAGCTATTAGATTTTGAGCAGTTCGACATTATCTGTTCCTTTTTTGGCACTAAGACATTATTTTATATGAATTAAATCATTTGACATAACAACTAAGAAATGACTCTGCCTGCATTCGGCCTGGATTAGTGAATTTTCTTTTCTTCCTGTGTTTTCCGGGCTTTGTGAAAAACTTCTTAACACTTAACAGATATTGCAGATCATGAATTCATGATCCCAAGCTAGATGCTCCTGAATTCTAGAAACAAAATACAGCTAGTTCTGATTGAAATGATCATAAATTCTCTGTTATTTTGTTTATTTATTTCCTAAATGCGAATGATGATAATTAGCCAAAGAGAATAGACCAATATAAGCGATAATTGAGCTAATTAACGAAAACCGAAAACAGAAACGATGACAAGTTCGATTCGAACCAAACAGAACCGAAACAAGTGTATCTATAAAAAACTAAATTAATAGGTAGGATAATAAGCAAGAGCTTCAGATTCATGAAGTGCATAACCTACAGAAACGAACCTTGAAGAGCACATCGCGATCACGCAATCCAGAAGCGGAAAACGACAACTGCAGCAAAAATAAAAAAAAATAAAATAAAAATTATGCAACTGTCACGGTAGGTAGGAGAAACACTTTCCACAAAAACCAGGCACGAACGAAGTTAATGTTCCATCACTGAATTCGAGTGAAGAGAAAGAGAAGGCGAGAAAAGAAAGAACCTCGATCTGAGAGAAGAGGCCGTGGTGGCCGCGAGACCTGAGGAAGTTCTCGACGGCGTCGTTTGGAGCGCCGGCCGGATTGCGGAAATCGCCGGCGGTGCCGCCGATTGCGGCGCGACCGGCGGCGACTTCGGAGAAGCAGTTTCCCATGGAGAAGTGCGCGCCCAGTGTAGTGCTGGTGACTTGGCCAAAGTCTTTGCGTGAAACAAAGTTAGCAGTGAAAGTGAAAAACAAGAGAAAATTGAAAGGAACAGAACCTCATTCACGCACAATAATATCCAATTATATAATAATAATGTAATAAGAAGCTTATTGAAAGACCAATGATTAAGCGTCACATTTGCATGGACATTAGAATAGAGAGAGGATGGCGAGTTAGTAGTTACGACCGTTTTCGCTAGAATTTGTTAAGTTGATTTCTTGGAGTATTCCGGTCAGACGTAGTGTGGCAAGTGGCAGGTCTTAATCAGAAAAAATAAAGGAAATTCGAAGGAAGCATCTTTAAAAGACATCAGGTCAAAAACCCACCACTTTAAGTTGTGGATGAAAGACTGATAGATTTGGCTCCTCTAATTTGAAAATGATTATTGGGGGTGAAAAATTAAGTACGGAATATGTTTTGTATTTTCAAGATGATAAATACATTTACCATAAAAAGTATTATATTGCATTAATACTGCATTTCTTCTTAGTTATAAACAATAAAAGACAAATTATCAATATTAAAATAAATAATTAAATTGAGAACTTTTAATTAATTCTTTCATAAATTTAAAGTTTAGAGTAAAGTAGATTATTCTCTTGTAAGAGATAAGAATATTAGGTTTAGGATAAGAGTATTACATTTCACCCTCATCTTATGTTAAAATATATAATTTAATATATTTAACTTAACGTCATTAATGTAAATTATATTTTTCCCTTTGAGAGATGTAAATATTATAGTATTCACACTACATATGTTAAAATGAAATTGATCACTCATTTTGAAGTACCAATAATCAATTGACGCATCCTTATTTAAGATATTTCAGGATGATTACTCATTTTGATAAATCCAAAATTTAATAATTTAGAGTTTATTACAATCTTAAACTTATAGCAAAAACAAATAAAAAGATTAAAGATAACCAAGGCAGAAAAATTCAACTATAAGAAACTCTATAAAATCTAACAATAATCTTTCGTTTTAATTAAAATACTCATGACCAGGATATTAAAATATGACAAAGTGTTTGTTACTGATTGAAAAATATCAAAACCTTACATTATGATCCATATATATTAAGTGATTAGGGGATAAAATAACCAATTGAAAGAGAGAATAGATGTAAATCCTAAACTAGTTATGAGACTAATAGATTTAGTAACTAAATATAACAGAATAACTAGAGACTCATATGTTATAAAGAATCTTTCAAAAACCTTTCGATTAATTTTACCATCTTTTATATTGTTTACTCTAGACTTATTAGTAGAAACCTCAAAATAACTTGAGTTTTAACCTATCTAAATAATTTAATAAAATGTGTATAAGTTGATTCAATAAAATTAATAACAATTTTTTTTATTGGTCTTGACCTTGACTAACTCGAGGAGAGTCTAAAACTTATATCAAAATCTTCGTCTATTAAAATGGGAAGTTTATCTTTGGAAATTCATGTTAATACTTTAAAATTGAAATAACTTTTATTTTACATATCAGTTGGTTTAAAATATTTTAAAATAAATCAGTTGAAGCAACACATGTTAATTTTTAACGCTAAATATATGTAAATGAACAAATAAACAAGTAACATATTGTTGATAATCGTTTGTGACCTGTATTATCATTCTAAGCCAACAATTTACCAATGTGAACTATTCTTATTCGATGTAGCCCAACATATATATCACGAGCCATATAGTGAATTATATGATGATGAATTCATTAAATAAGTATTTTTATAAGAGCTATTTGATGTGTGAAGCTTGTTCTATCCTAATAAATTTATGGAACTCGATTTACCAGGAAAAAGGAAAGTAGGGCTGTGGTGTCACTGTCACACTAAGTTGGAATGAACAGTATTGGAAAAAACAATTAGACTCCAATACTAGTTGGGGAGCAGATTCCGTGAGCCTAGTACAAAACAAACTAAAGTAATCGTAATGTGCGTCTAATAATTCTCACCAAGCAACCACAAAATAATAGAAAATCAACCCAAGTTATTTGATGGCAAAATCACAACCTCAATATATATATATATATATATAGCTTTAATAACTTATCTTAATCGTAAAGTTTTTATTTATTTATTTAAAGTATTGGCAAAGTTAAAAAGTTGTAAATATGAAGGCACCAAACCTCATAATAGTCACAATATTCTTAACTTAAATTTTGTCTTTTTTAATCAAGCTGAAAATCCTTATAAATTCAAATTTACATCGTCAAATTAAATTTTGACTGACTAACTAGTTTTGCCAATCGATGGAATGTCTGTAATTACGTCTGAACAAAAATAATGTCAGTAATTGATATTATTGGATTTGGAACGTAATTTTTAGCAGAGAAATTATAAAAACGTTTATAACATATATATATCATGATCATAGTAAAGTTTTGTCTCTGCTAAGTAATTTTTTTAACACAAATTTTGTGAATGAGAAAAGAGAGAAAACATAAACCAAACAAACTTGATGAGATACCAGATTCATGTATGTTGGATTTCAGTACAGTACTACCGCCAGACACCATTTATATGATAAAGTTTGACGATAAAAGGGAGATGCATGAGTGCATGGTTGGAGCATGCTTTACGCTCAAATGCTTGACGTGCTTATTTTAACTACTTTAAAGTACAACAAGACGTTTCTTATACCTAATTCTTTTTTCCATCTTCATGAAGTGTAGCCTCATTAACCTCACCCTTTGGTTAGTCTAATGTAATTCGTGGTTTAAATTTCGATATCGGTATAGTAAATTGCAAGCACATATGCTCTAATTAATTGATAACCTATAGCTATGAGTGGAAAGTAATGATGGCGACATATTGTTAGTATTTTTATGGTAACTAATTTTAATTAATTATTTTGTTACGTTATCCTTGTCTAATGTTATTTTCTTAGGAAACAAGTCTTATATTATTTTTTTATTGCCCCAAAAATTGTTGTGTTGTGAATTTTTGTTCAATAATAGTTATATTTCTAAAATGTCAAAGAAGACGACATAATTTTGACCATGTTTAACGTCCTTCTACTAGGAAACATGTGAAATTCGGATTATTATCAATAGAAATAAAGTTGAATTAAATTATGAATGGTTTTATACAATTTTTTTTTTGTTGTAGATCCTTGTTAGTCTCTAGATCTCCTACATTAGTGAAGGGAAAGGTTTAAGATAACTAAATACATTAGTGAAGATAGAGGTTTAAGATAACTAAATATATCTAGAGAATAAAGATGAAAATAGGTTAAGTCCCTTGAAAATGTTTATGATCTAACTTCAAGTTTAAATTAAGCCATATTTTTTTAGAAAATAAAGCATCTTAAAACTTTTATTGAAGTCTATTTAATTATAAAAATTAGTTTTGGGTAATCAATAAAAGTCTCTTAGACCTAACAATTGACCTATTTAATAAAAATAAATAAATATTTTATTATTATTATTATATTTGTTATAATGTATTAAAATTATGCATTTATTAATCTTTTAAATGTCAAGCATTTTGACTTGTAAAGAGTGAAACTTATGAGTTAATTGAAACATATAAAGCTATGTCATGTTTAGAAGTTTTATTGAAAAACACGATTTTAAATAAAATTATCATCATAAATATTGTATTTTGATTCTAATTTTAAGTAACGAATTAGATTTTTTTTTTCTAATTATAAACAATAATCATTAGTTTTTAAAGTTACTTAAAAAAAATTTATGCCTTTAATTTTATTATTAACTCTATTTTATTTGTATTCAATTATAATTAACATTAAATATAACAATCATTTTAAAAAATATATATATCTTTGACAAATTTTGAATTTATGATAGAATTAATTAAAAATAGTTTAGTTTGTTATTTTTTTTATCCTAATAATTTGTCTTATATTACTTATAATTAGGACAGAGATAGTATTATATTATACCTTAAAAATATATTTATATCATATAAATTTTTAGACTCAATTCTTAAAAAACCTTCCACTTATGTTAATGTTAAATGTCTACAAAATAGGATCTTAAATAAACTTTTATAGGTTGAACCAAACATTTATACATATTAGGTTAGGTCTTAAAAAAAAAAAAACACATGACAAATAAATATGTCAAGTTTAAGTCATATTTTTAACCAAGGTTTGACCTAAGCTTAATAAAAGCTAGCTTATTTTTACGCCTAGAAAGTTGCCTCTCAGATATATTATCACTGGAATAAGAATTAGGATCCACATGAAATTGTTCATATTAAGGTAAGATAAGACATGACTTGAGAGAATGAGAGGAATTTCCATTAGATAGTCATTCTAAAGGGAGAGACCAGCCTTAGAAAAAGAAGGCTTTAATGGTCAAAACACATTAAGTTTTAGATTATGTTAGGATTGATAGTAAAGAATGAAATAAAATGCATCGAAACATAATAGAACAGAATGGATTTAAATAAAATTTATTAAAAATGTTCGGCTTATTGTTTGAGTGGCCTATGGATCAAATATTTTATTCTATCATTTGAAGGAAAAAAAAAAGAGGAAAAAAAAAAAAGACGCGTGATGGACTATAACGGTTTACTTCTCATATTATCCTTATTTTAAAACAATACTAAAATTTAAAATTCTAAGCTTACTTTTTTTTTTATTGAAACCATATATAACATTCAACATAAATACCTACATTGTACAACTGTCGTTTTGCTATTTCTACTGTAATGCTTCTATTAATATATATATATTTTGGATAGTGAACAGCTAGTAATTATGAATTCTTTATGCTTCTGGACGTAAGCATAGTGATAACATTTTCCATGCTTTAAAATATTCACTTATACCTTCCACTCTAGAGAAGTATCGCGAGAAGAAGAAAGACATGGGCATCAATGAATATGATGAAGCATCATACGAAAGTCAAAGGAGATGGACCAACAGTTATTTGCAGGAAAAAAATATGGTAAGGATAATATATATATATATATATATATATATATATATATATATATATATATATATATATATATATATATATATATTGCTCCATACTGTGCAACCCCAAATTAGGGATAAGGAAAAAAGTTAAATGATGAAATCAGCTCCATCACTTACTACTTCATTTCATCTTTTACTTTTCAATCCAAACAGTGGACCTTAAATCCATTTCATTCCATTTCCTTCTTTTCCATTCCAAACATGCCCTTAATTCTCTTAAGGGCTACTCCTAATCTATAACATAAAAATCATTAGATTCTTCATTTTGATATATTGTTGTGCCATTTTTATCTATATGTATTTATGCACTTGAAGATAATCATTAGTTATTTGTATAAAAAAAATATCATGATTTATACGCATTTTCTTTAATAATAAAAAATGAATGGTCGAAATTATTTTCATTGGTCAAATTTTATAATTATAACCATTCATGTATCTTAATTCCTTTTTTTATTGTCATTACGGTTCTTCGTGACTCGCCTCTTTACTCGTTTTCTTTTCAAATCCTTCCTAATAGTTCATTCTTTTGGTACAAAAAGTAGTAACTAAACAGTATATGTGGCGCCTTTATATACACAAGACAAAAGGCAGCAAAATTGAATGTTTAAGCGGAAGGGATTAAGCACTAAGAATTTGAATCTGAATTTGCTGAATACAGGTGGCTGACAACATTCTTATGTGTAGAAGTATTCCCCTCTGTCTACATAGATGGCTGATAATACTCGCTTCCAGTTCCATTTTGTTGATCACTTGATATCACCCCTTGTATGGCTCCAGACCTGGCATTAGATATTAACAAAACTCATTTCATATTGGCAAAATGCCTTGAGCCATGGCTAAAAATGATTGTTCAACAAACAATTATAAATCTTAAAATTTATGATGGGGCAAAACTTTGTCCTCCGGAATCTCGAACATCATAGCTTCAGTCAGTGAATTGTCTCCTTGTTTATGTTAAAAAATTATTAAAAATCCCTATGTCAAACAAAGGCTTCTGAATTCAATTAAAGGTTTAGAATAAAGTTGAAAAAATACCCTTGCGATGAAGACGCGGAATATACAACTTCTTGAGGAACATATGGATAATATGATGATGACAAAGCATGCGGTTGCATCGTGACACTGACATGGCTCATATTCACCAAGGAAGAATTGAGATCAGGTTGAGGATTTTGGGCATTCTGATGTGTATGCTGAGGATCTGGCAATAATTGAGCATAACAGTTGCCTGTATTCGCCAAGGTGGAGTAAGCGTCAGGTTGCAAGTTTGGGATATTCTGATGGGTATAGTGAGGACCCCATGACAAGTGGGGATGACTCTGATGACTGCTGCCTGCATTTGCCGCTGGGGAATGAAAATCATGTGATGGGTTTGGGATAATCTGATATGGATATTGAGGATATTGCCGTGATAGAGTATGACTGTTACCAACAGTCAACAATGAAGAATGAAATTCAGTTTGTTGGTGTATGATATTGTGATGTGCATGTTGAAAATCTTGCAAAGACTGAGCATGACCACTACCCTTGTTCACCGGGGATGAATGAAATTCAGGTTGTGGGTTAAGGATAGTCTGATGTGAATATTGAGAATCTGGTAGTGATCTTGTATGACTGGTGCCCATCCCAGGTGCATAACTACCCTCCAGAGAATAAAACTGATTCCTTGAAGCTTGTGATGACACAGGCTGTGCTGCAGCTGAATAAGGCGTAACATTATGAACAGGATAGGCACAAGCCGTAGGCTCCCTGAGTTCATTTACATGTTTATAGTTCCACAGCCTTGGAGCTCGAGTGGGTGACATCCTAGACAAAAATGCATTCTCAGAAAGGGGTGGCCCTGATATCTGATGATAAAGATTATTCATTGGTTTCTTCAAAAAAGGTTGTGTAGGTGCAGTTCGCAATGAATGTAATGGGCGAAACAATTCTAATAGACTTCTTACCTGCAAAATAAGAAGGTGAATTATTCATGAGTTTCTTTCACACAAAAGAGGCAAAAAGATAAGATGACAGAAATAATTGTGATTGAAATCTATTTTGCTAGAGATCAAAAAGAAACCTACTTGCGTAATATTGAGTTCAGGATTAAATTTGTTGGAGCCTTTCTGGTAATTATCTTGAATGGCATGTTTAAAGCAGTTCTCTGGCAAGGGTAAACAGTCTTTGTAAATTTTGAATTTCACCTGAACAATGTTAAAAAAATGAAAGCAGGCAAATGGGAAAAGAAAAATAAAGCATCAGTAGATATGGTGCATTTGATGTCACAGTGCAATTTTGAGTACAGCAAGTATCAGAAGCACCTACTGGTCTCATGCCAAACACTTAAAGGCTCAACTGGGCTATATAACTCGAAGTTAATAAACATTGACCAAAACAAGGAAAAATTACAAAAACAAGCCAGGCGTACAATGATACTATGAAAACAATAATAGTGACAAGTTCAAAATAATCGATAGACATATTAAGGTTCACTGGTCTAGTCCTAAAACTACAACAAAGTCAATGGTGATAAATATGATTTCCAAAAGCAACAGAAGAGCCATGCAGAACCAATTATCTTCTTCCATATGTATTCAACTCCACAAGAAAATTAAGAAATTAACACCCAACAGGCAAGTTATACCTCTTGAAGCATCAAAAATTCAACTGGATAATTTAAGAAATGGCCAAATAAATAAGTTTGACAAAAAGGTTAGTTTCGGTAGAAAATAACTCCATAAATGAAATATTACAATATGCATTAAAAAAACTGTTTCTTTCCATTTACAGGAAACATGATTAATGGTACAAACAGCTAGGTGATGTTACCAATATTTCCACAAACTACCAATCATGACAGAGGATTCCATTTTTACAAAGTTGTCAGACTTTTGTTATTAGTATGTGTTGGGGGGAGGGACCTAGACAAGTCTATTTAGCTTAGATGTCTGCATCATCAATGGTGTAAAGACTCACCTGAGCAGGGAATTTCTGACCAAAAGCTAATGGTTCTATCCTAAGCTTCCCAGTTGAGGTTGCCATATATATGCCATACAGAAGCTTCACATCAGTGTCAAACAGAAAAAGGTAAGTACCATGATTGATCTTCTCTACAACTTCCATTCTTCCGGAAGGAAGCCCAAAAACTCGGTACCGGTAGCACTCTGGCTTTGTAATTCTATTACACATGAAAATAAAGCCAGAAAGATTTTCCTGAATGTCCACACCCTCATCTACAGCTTCCATTGAATCGCTGCATAATTTATCAACAGATTATCCAATTATCCAAATCTAAATGATGCATAGTAAAAATAACAGAGACACAAACAAGGGGAAATAGAAGGAGGAAAATAACAGAGACACTGCACATTCATTTTCCTCCTTCTATTTCCCCTGTTTGTGTCTGTTATTTTTACTGTGCATCATTATAAGCAACTAACAGGCGGAGATGGATGAACACAGAGAAAAGGAGTTTTGTTTGAATTGAAATAAGTAGTATTCACGCAATCACAAATGCGGAGCAAGTATTTTTTGTTAGTAGCTGAGCAAGATGATGAATTACCTCAAGACCTTGTGGGTCACTCGTTAATGGATCTAGACACTTGTGAAAGAGCTTTCTTGACGACAGGTTTGCAGTCCTCCTACAACCTTGAGGACAAAGTTGTTTTCGATGGGGGAAGTATTGATATGGCCCAACTCACCTTACTGTAAGGCCCAAAAGGAATATCAGTAGTGTCTTTTATTAAAAATAAGAAATATGACTCGACTAGGTACTAGAAGAAAATTGTTAGGAATCAGTTATTGCTTGTTGTTTTGTGCATAGCAGCAATATTCTAGGGTAGCAAGGTGTGCATCATGCTGCCATAAATATCCATTGTATTGCTCTAACAACAGACAATGAGAATTAAGTCTATTTCCATTTCATCCCTTTATTCTAGGAAGCTGCTCTGACCTTGAATCAGAGTCTAATATCCTAACATTGGTGCTTTCATTGAGAGATCCACGCATGGAAGGTTCTATAGCACCAAATTCCCAAGCTAAGAAGGTTGACGAGATCATGCAAAAGTTAGCACAATTTCAGTCCACAGTGACAACCAAAATAGATGATATACCCCTGCAAGTTTCAACACTGGAAAATTGATCCCCATCCAGTACTCCTACTCCCTCTTCTGAGTTTGGTTTGTTTCCACATGTAGTTCGATGGAACAGACCCATGGGTGGATTTTTATGGTTTCCCAATTTTTCAATTACCACCATACACAAGAGGAGAACCTAATTGAAGGTGGGAGTGCCTCATGATTTAAGTACCACATTAAGTTTTTTATTATACTCAATGTGAAACTCTTAACATTGCCACCTCCTTTAAGAGTCGATGTCCATAATCGCTTCACTTTATCGACACTAATTTGAAGGTAATCCCTTTCCTTTTGATGACTTCATTTAACCATCAGTATTCAGCATATTGCACCTTAATTAAACATCTAAGTAGCTTTTCTTCGTAGTCCAACTCTCAATAAAAGCACCAATTATTAAAACTTATGCACAAGCAAAAAGCCCAACCCAAAAGCCTAGTCTACCATTGAGAGCCCTTTTGAGAATCAATGTCAACAACAACTTTCACCTTATCGACATTGATTCAATAATAGCCTAATTCCTTTTGACGGCTTCACATATAACTCACCTATCAATATTTGGTATATTGCATCTTAATTCAACTTATAGGTAGCTCTTTTCGTAACCCAACTCTCAAAGCATCAATTACTAAGACTTAAACACAAGAATAATGCTCAACCCAAGAGCCTAGTACATTAGATGAGAGAGCTTCATAGGTTGAGTGTCACATTAAGCTTCTTATTCTACTCAATGTGAGACACCTATCAGTCTCTCCCACCTCGAGTCAAGCCCCAATAAATACCTCCCTTGCATCATTATCTCTCTCTTCAATTTTTTCTTCTTTTCTTCCCCTCCCTCCCTCTCACAATTAAAGGTAACATAATTTACCAGGAACAACCATGTTGTGATCAAGCACTAGCACATAATATCGTATTCCCACACCTGTCTTGGCTCATAAGAAGACAATAAGTTGAACACAAACCCAAACAAGCAAATCATCACAAAAGTAAAGTAAAAAAATTTATTACTCTCGTGATCCTAGTCCCTAGGCGTATAGGTGAACTACAGCAAGAGCACGACTACTTGCGTAGGTTCAGTAAATTTTGTTTTATGTCTCTCTCTCTGTAAGAAGACGCAAAAGATTAGGGATAACAAACCCTAATGCCAATTTCAACATTAACCATTTCCTCAAACAAAAAATCTTTCAAATAAATAAAACGCAGCGATGGTAGAGCTGTAGGGTATGATCAAAAAAGCAATTACAGTGAATAACCAAAAAACAAATGTAGGCAACGTAAATGAAAATGGCATTTTTGACGGAATTTAAACAAAATAGCATCTTGGAGAATGAAAAACAGAGAGAGAATGAAAGTGATTACTTACATACAATGGGAAGCCAACACAGTGAGGAAATAACGGAGTGAGTAAGAATATCTTACAGTAGTAGTTACTGGCTACCGGCTACCCCTGCTAATATTTAAAACAAAAAATGTATTCATTTTAATATTATTTTTACTTTTTTAGTATACATAAGTTTTAAAGGGAAAAAAAAAAAAACAATACAACATAATTTCATATATTTCTGAGACAATTAAGAGCTAAGATAAAGAATGAAAATTAACCAAACAAAATTAGCATATTTATATGTAATAATATTATTATAAACTTTTAATGTAGTTCTTAAAAAAACTTACTCACCAAAATTACAATTATAATATCAAATTTAAATCTAAAACTTTATATATACTTCTTTAACTCTTATCATTAAATCGATTTTATTAATTCAATTAAAAAGATATTTTAATAAATGAAAATGATTTAACATTAAAAATTAAATTTTAAATGATATTTTCAAAATGTAGCAAACAAATAAATTTTAACATTTCTAAACTTTGTTCTATTCTGTACATAAGTATCTCAAACTTTAATTTTATCTTAACTTCTTTCTATTCAAATAAGTATCGAATGTTGATTTTATTTTAAATTTTAATTAATCTTTAAGCATAGTTTCTTTACGAATAGAAATATTATATTATATTTTTATTTGGACATGGTATTTGATTGAGATAAAATGAGAGAAGAAGATAATTATTTTATAAACTTTGTTGTTTTTTAAATTTTTTTGGGAAATATGAGGAAAAATACAATGGCGGAGAAAAACACTTCTTCATCCAATTTTTGCTCCTTTCAATATTAGAATTTTTTAAAGAAATAGAATTTTGAGGAAAGAATTTAAAATATTTTGAGTATAATATTTAAAATATTCTTATATATATTTTGAAATTAAAAATTATAAGAATAACTTTCGGAAATTTTCTCTTTCCTTGTAAACCAAATATAGTTTATAGTCCTTTAGTTTCTCTGTCCTATAGTTTCATTAACAGTTTCAATATCAAAGCTAACTTTGAGTTAAGTGTTAACATGTCCAACAAAACTACACACCAATATTATAATTGTAGATAATTTATATACCGTGATATTCATATGTCAACGTTAAAGTAACAAAATATCTCTTCTTCCTTTCTTAATTACGAATGTGTGAAATTTTGTTTGCAATGATGCAAATAGATTTCCAAACATGCATATAGCAAATTAGCAATTTAGGTGATATGGATGTCACCTGCCAATCGCATGATACATATTGTCTATATATTTTAAGAATTTTTTTGTTTCTAGAAAATTTGTAAATTTTTTTTTTAGTTTTTATATAATTTAATTTTTTGTAAAATTTAAATTTTGATGTTAGTCTTTTGATGATTTTTTAATCTTCTTTTTAGATATATTTTTTTTAAATCTCTAACTCCTTCATTCACTTTCACTTTTACCTTCACCAATATCATCGTATGGTGTCATTCAAATCAATATTAAGGTATAGGGCCATCAAAAATTCCAAAGCGTGCTTTCTAACATCCTTCAATAGCTAAAAAAATTCTCGAACAATTGAAACTCTATTACAGCAACTGCCTGAAACTAACATTAGAGTTGTCTCAAATTCCTTTTGAATTAACGCATTCTATATTGGTAAGCATTATTAGGTTAAGATTATTCCTTTGGTGTCAAATTCCCTTTTGCATTTGACCTTTAAAAACATCAGATTGTGAGATAAATCATGATCAATGTTGAAACACAGCACCTTGAAACCTTATCCTTCATATTGGCAAAATTTGTTAAGATTATTCCATTAGTTAAAGTATCAAATATTGAAACTTTATCCTTGAAAGTTATAACATTTAATTTGAATTCAAGTCAATTGTTTGTCGCTTGACATGTCAACAATACCAAGATTTGAATCTAAGATTATGTATATATTATCTCAACTCCACTTTCACTAATGATTAAAAGAATACTATATGATGATAACAGAGAGATAAAAGTGAAAATAGATGAAGAAATTAGAAATTTCAAAAATAACCAGAACAAAATTAAGAAGAAAAAAAAAGTTTTTAAAATTTTAAATTTTGTAAAGACTAAAAATATTTAATTCTAAAACAAATATATTATGTTTTTGTTTAGAAAAAAGAAATAACTAAAACTTGAGGGAAATAAACATTTGAAATTTATTCTCTATTAGTAATTTAATTCTATAAAAAAAATCAAAAAGAAATTAAGGTTCAAAATTTAATTGCAAAAAAATAAAATTTAAAGAGCCATTGAGACAATTAAAATGTAATATTTATTTGTTAGCAAGGTAAAGTTTAAAAATTAGAACTGATATTTTAACATTCGCAATGCACAAATTAGATTAATTCATTTATAACTAAAATTTGTAATATATATATATATATATATATATATATATATATATATATATATATATGAGGAGAATTATAATAACACCAATGTAATTTTAAATATAAATTATATTTAGATTTATAATAAATAATTTATATTGTAACAAAAATACTTTTCTTATCGATAATTTATTTTAAAATATTAAATTTAATTTATATATAATTTTTATAAATAAAATAAAAATTAAATCAAATAAGAAGTTTAAAAAATTCTTAAAATCTCTATTGCTGAAGAAAAATATTTCAAAACACTCTAGTTAAAAGAAAGAAAAAAAAACTCCTAAAAATGTTTTCATATAAGATAGTAAATATAGGGGTGAATAAAATTATGGTTCAAGTTAACTAATCACAAAAGACTAAGGGAGTTAATTTTTTTTTCTTTTCAAAAACGTAGGAATAACTTTGTTTCTAAGAAAATTGACGATAGAAACACATTGTGTTTTTCTTAGTGTTTTAGCCTTTAAAAGAAACAACCACAAAATAAATCATACTATCTTTTGCTTTCAAAGAACAAAGGGAAAATGTATACTAAACCTAAAAAAACAACAGTAAAATACACCTTGCCAGCAGCATCTGAGCAAGCCATCCCCCAACAAAATTTTCCTGATTTTCGGTATTTCCTAAAAATTCCTCCCTTTACTCGTCGCAGGTTGCCACAAAATTCCACGCATTATAAAATAAAACAAAATAATATTATCTTCTAAAAAACCCCAAGTGAAATAGAAACTACATACGCAGCAACAACACAAGTGTGGAGCACAGGGGTGGTCTACAGAGTCATTGGCAAGTTCAACAGTAAACCTTGTGCAGTCCAATGTTAAGATCAGATGATATGGAAATGACAAGAGGAATAGACTGAAGCCACATGGCTTTGAAGACTCGTTTCTGATGCGCTCTTATAGATTGGGAAGGCTTGTGAGCAGTGTACCTTATATCAAATATGTGAATCACAGGATCTGCAGAACCAGATGTTATATAAAGTCCATCAGGAGACCAAGCCTGATTTATCAGAGCCGATTGAGATTCACTGCTTTCTTGCTTCCATCCAAAAGCATGAAGCTCTGTATTCCTCAATCTAATATCAAATAATCGAAGCTGCTTCTCATGGGTCCTGATACATTGAAAAATAGTTAGTATACTATAACCCCAAATGCAACAAAAGAATACCAAGGAAACACAATACAAGAGAGCTTTTTGTCTAGAAAGGAAGCAAGATCAACAAAATATTATTATGTTCCCATCTTGAAGGCAGATTCTTGTACCGAATTCAATGTACAAGATATCAATCAAAGCTATCGGAAAGTAGCTTATCAGTTATCACTTTAAAACATTCCTACCAAGAACATGAATAACAGAAGGGAATTTCTGGCTCTTAAATAGAACAGCTAAAATGTGCACTCTTCCTCACATTCAACCTTGAGAGTGGATCTATCATCTACCGGAGAAGTTTGAGAGATGCACTTGCCAAATAATGGGCCAGTTAGCTTAACTTTTATCCTCAATCACAAAGCATAAGGCAAGTCTAAATGTCACTGGTGCATAAAAGATTATCTCATCTTAATATTTCAATATTTCATGAATAAAGCCCAAGTCCATAGGCCAAGGAAGAGCACTACAAACCACAAAAACCTTCCTCACCAGTATGTAAAAATATTTTTGTCTTTCATAAAGACTTCATTCCTTCCAAAGAGATGCACAATAACATAGAATGGTGGTCCTCGGAGTTTTAGGTTTGTAAGAACCAAACCACAATCCTTTTTGGTCCCATTTCCGTAAAGTGCACAGATTCACAACATAAGCAATTCCAGAAAGTGCACAGACTCACAACATAAGCAATGGGAATAGTTTTATCGAACTTTAGCAAAGAGTAATAATGCAAGCAATTTCATCAGGGGGTCCAAAATTTAAACCATAACTTACTACTGTTTTCAAATGAACTATTTAATTTTCCCTGAAACCAAACATGCAAGACTCAACATTGAAATTTGAGGAGGGGTGTTATAAACTCTGCACAATACAGCTAAACTTGTGGTGGGAACTAAAGAAACACAGTTAAAAAAGTGAACTCCAAAGCAGCTGCAATTTACCCTGTTTGAACCATGAATAAATTGAAGTCACGTGGATTGGGCAGGACACTCATGCATTTACTATCAACCTGATGCTTGAAATCTGCTCTTCCTACACGAACATCATACCCAAATATTCTCCTGTCTGCACCAACAGACAACACCACCTGCTTCTGCTGCATACCAGCAACTCCCATGACAGCAGAAGAGTGAAGGTTCCTGTGCAATGCTTTTGGCTTCCACTTGTTCTCACCATCCTGCTCACTCCAAAGTACAACAGCATGGTCACTTCCAGCAGTTACAAAACATGTATTTTCCCAGGGCATAAAAACAATGCCATTGATAATTCCCTTAACATGAGGCTTGTCCTCTAAGAATTTTACACGATCTCCCTGTCAGTAACAAACAAGTTTTTCATATATCAATAGCAAAAAAAAAAAATAATAATAAAGAAACCCAAAAACAGTTTTACTTTTATGCCAGGATATTTGTGTCAAAAGCCTTACCCCTTGTCCTTTATTCAGATTTGTAATTGATACTTGAGAGTCTCCACTATCAGCACTGTATACTGAAAATAGACTGTTTCCTTCTGGGTGCCAGACTAAATCTTCTGGCCATCTCCTCTGCTTTTGGGATGCACAATCAGTAGTGCTAAGACGAGAGGCTCCTGCTCTACAAAATTAAAGTTGAGGAGAAAAAAAAAGTAAATTAGACAACATAATTAGGTTATCTTTAAAACATTTTGAAGTTCAGGTACAATAATGTTTCCACTCCAATACATCACATAAACTGAGGCAGAGACTGCCAATGGTAGGGGAAAGAATCATCAAATAGTCAAGTTTACAGTTAAATGGGGGAAAAAAACAAGAGATAACAGAGGAGAACGAAATTTAAGAAATATTCTGAAGTTCAAAGTCATAAAGTTTTCTAGTCCAAAACTTGAGTGGAAGCCTGATACAGATAATAGACCGTCAGTAAATGAAATGTAGCATAGAAAGATTTATCATTGTTAAAAAACCAGAGAATTATTGGTCAAACTCCTCTTTCAGATATTATATTTGGTTTAAGTCTATTTATAATCAACATCATCACAAAATATAAGAATAAAAACTATCCAAAGTGTTGCCAGAAAGATAAACTAGGACATACCCCTTAGCCTGAACTTGCCACAAGTTGACCACTCCATCCAGAGCACTGCAAGAATTCCCAAAAGGTAGTGTGTCAGACTTGAAAGAATATATCAATGTTGTATCACAAGGAAGATATCTTACATATGAGAGAAATTCAAACTGATGACGACAAAAACTAACTCAAGTTTACATAGTCAAATATCTAACAATTAAATAAGAATTATTGTCTTGAACCACTAAACATTATGTCAGATAAAGACAAAAAAGCCTTTTACCAGTGTTTTAAATCCTGTATAGCAGTGCGTAGTGTAATGTTATCAATTGTGGATTAACAACACTGGCGATAGCCACTATTCTGAAAATTTTTTTATATTTTTATATAATGTATAGTGTTATATTATATACATATAAATTCTCAAAAAAGATTAAAAAAAATACTCAAAATTCAAGACATTTATTTATATTCATTCAAATTAACAAAAAAAAGTCAATGGTGTCTTTAAATATACAAGTAAATACTAAAAGTCAAATACAAGGTTCCCAAATAGGAATCATCAATCCATGTCTAATTCTTTAACATTTTTACTACTGTATTACAACTGTATATTGTGAGTTATGTATAGGATGGGATGTTGGATTAATTTGTGTATTTCATAATTTATTTTAATTTGTAAACTTTTCTGAAAAGTCGAAAAATCAATTAAATTCAAACCAAAACAAATTGGATTAAATTTGATTTTAAAATCAAGCAACTGGATGGTCAACAAACAAAACCAAACTAATTGAATTGGATGATTTTTCTACTCAAAACTGATCCAATCTGCAAACACCCATGGTTTCTAAGAATGATAAAATTTGGGTGGTACAGGAGTCCACACTTCTGCATAAAATTTGACAGCAAAGTACACTCACAGACTCAAAATTGGCATATACCTTCCTAGCTACTACTTCCTTATATCACTTTAGTTTGATGAATGGATTTTAAGAAACAGGCTAAAATAGAAGAATCAGAAACAAAAATATATTCAAGAAATATTGCAAAACACCAGAGGCCTTGCTGTGGCAGTCATGTATTTTTTTTTTTTTTACATAAAAGTTTAAAGACCAAAGGGGCACAAACTTAAATCTCAGAACTTATAGATGACCATTAAAATTTCTAAATTTCACTTGCAGCCTGCAGGGTAGATTTATGGGCATTTTATGTTGACCTATTCCCAAACGTTATAAGCCTAGATAAGGATCCATCATATTGAAATTTAACAATTTAGGGTACCAGTTGATAACATTTGACCCCATACCTGCTGTGGCCAAAAACTGGGAGAAGAAAAGTGATAGGTAAAACATATTGTTAAAAGCTAGTTTTTTTAGAAATGAAATGAATCCATTACCTGGTCACAAAAAGCTGATCATTCACGGGACACAAAGCAATACTCCGCAATTTCCTCTTGTGTTGACTTGAGATGTGGTTGCTTGTTTGACAGTGTACCAAGCTTGGTGAAGAACTCTTGCGTATTAAAGGAATCAATTCCTTGTGTTCTTTTTGTTCTAGAAAGCACACAAAAATCTTAAGAAGCTTAATTACAAGCTAAAGCAATCTTGACATGAAAAGAACAGTAATAAGCCAATAACTGAAAATAAACCCTGACAGAAGCAGGTGACCTAAAATGCATTAGCCAAATCTATGTAAAAGCAACAATGAAGGCTATAGTTGAGATAAATGACTTACCAAACTTCCTTTTTGTCCCTTTGTCCTTGTTTTCAGAATTTTGCTGCTCCGAAGAAAGTCTATGACCATGAGACTTGTCAGGTTTTCCCCTAGAGCTACCACCAGTGATTGGAGAATTATGGACTCCTGGAGTGGCTTCAGAACTGGAACTTATTGAAGCTTTTGCAGAAGACCTTGGCAACAGTACAGGTTGTGAAATTTTTGGATTCACTGAAGGAATAACAAGTTCTGTTTTAGATTGAGGTTGGTTTTTGGCAGAACCTCCATTTCTATCAATGGGACTGATTGATCTGCGCTCTGTTTTCACAGTTTTGATTCCATCTTCTACGGCACTTCTAGACGACACTGCATTAGTTTGACCCCGAAGGCGAGCCAATTTAGATTCAGAATCTTGCAACCTTTTTTCTGCTTCGTCAAGCTGTAAATATTTCCCAAAAACCAATTATCCATGCAAATATTAAGAATAGGGTACTGGTTATAGGTTTGACAAAATACAGCAAAAACAAAGACATGAAAATTTATCAGAGAAACACCAACCAACAACTAGGAAAAAGACACCACATTAAAGATAGGTACCTATGAAGAACAGACACCTCTTGTGATCGAAGTTTTGTAGTGTCAGACACATGTCGGGCACCAACACTTACTCTACACATGTCGTACACCCTTAATCAGGTGCCCAATTAAAACAAAATTGTTAGCTTGGACACTTAAGCCGACACCTCTACACAACTTAGACACTTGAGCCGATACCCTCATATGGATGGACACACTAATATTATTACAAAAACAATCATTTTTTAACTTTGAGATAGTTGGTTACTCAGTTTAAAATATAATACAAAATATTAAAAAAATAATGTATCTAACTTTTTTAGGCTTGTTATCATAGAAAAAAACATAGAAAGGTTGGCTTAAAAAATGAAAGTACCATCAATTTAGATATTTTGTTCTGTTACTCATACTTCATTTTATTACAGTTACTCTCTTTGTGCAAGCGTATTTTGTGTCCGAGTGTCCTATGTTTTAGACATTAGTGGTGTCAGTGTTGTGTCCGTGTCTGTTTCAAAGCCCATGCTTTATAGATAGGTACCATCCTATGAATAATGAAACTCATCAAGGTTCATAACTAGAGTTTCAATGCAGATTACAGTGAATTGAGTGAAAAAGGGAAACAAAATACAATCTCTAAAACAAAATGGAAAACAAATATGCAATGCAACCACATTGATCATTATGAGCAAGCGATAGAGTTCATGTCATTAAACAACTGTTGAGAAAGCAAATGCAGCTTCTTTGGTGATTAATATGAAAGAAAAAAAAATTGGAAACCCGCCACATAATTATATTGACCTCTCAGAAACAAAATTAAAAAGGTTCATCTCCCATGAGGTACATAATACTATACATGTCTGAACTTAAATGAACTTCATCTAACAGAGAAAAACACCTAGATTTAAAGAAAGCAAACAAAAATCATTTTTTCCACTTTTCTCCCCTTTAAAAATGCTAAAAATCAATTTGTTCTATCAATTTTGAATTAAACGAATTTAATATCCAGTACATTGGACATAAACAACGACGACAAAACTAGTAAAACTTGAACCAAAGAATAGAAACACGCTATAACACTTGGTAGTTATAACACGGACAATAAACCTAAAAACCAAAGCGTAACACTGAAAGGTGAACACTAGTATTAGCGCGAAGTGACGAAACGACAGAATATAAAAGAGAAAACGACAAGGAAGGGAAATCGAGAGGGTTAAAGGGGGAAAAACCTGGGTTTTGTAATAGGCGATGCGGTGACGGAGGTTGTTGACTTCGCGGGTTCGGTGTTCGATCAAAGCAACCAATGCCTCCTCTTGTTCCTCCCTGGTAGTGGTGCCTCCGTTCTCTTCGTTTGGTTCCATTCAAACATCACCTCGTACTTTCGGATTTTGTAAGAATCGGAAACTGCGATTGTGTTGTGTTGTGTTGTGTTGTTTGTGTGTTCGCGGTTGTGGTTGTTGTTGTTGTTGTTGTTGAGGCGCAAGGAGGGACCGCTAGGAGTCTTTTACTCTGTTTAATGTTTTTTCTTTGGGAGTTTATTTAAGTTTTTCCTCTGTTCAATTGAGATTTCAAACATTTTTTTAACGTAAATAAATCTGGTACATTTTGAAAGGCATCGAAAAAATGTAATGATTTTTTAACAGACTTTTATAATTATAATTTTTTAATTTCAACTTTAATAAAGTTATATAATGGAAATTTATAAAATTTACAAGAATTTTATAGATTTATAACACTAATATTTTAGTATGTATGTTTATTATAATTAAAATTTATAACATTATATAAAGGAGATACAAACGTTTGTAACTACCATTCGGTCTCTACTTTTACTATGATTTTTTTATCCTTAATAATATTACATATTAAATAATTAATACAAGTAATTATGTCATTTTATTTAAGTAATTACTCACTTTTATTTCTTTTAACCACATATTATTTAAGTAATTGCACTCATTGTTCGTACTTTCACATTCCTCTTTTTCTTGCTTCCTCTCTTTTTTGTTAAAGTGACTTCATAGCCCTGCATAATATATCCTCTATTTCATGGTACATCCTTTCTCATGGCAGTCGAGATTCGAGAGAAAGGAAAATTTTCATCCCCCACCAGCCACTTTATTTCATTATTTTCTTCTCGCAACAAACTCCTCACACCTTTCTTCTTCTTTTTATTCTCTCTATCATATCTTGTTATCGTCTTTGTCTCTTTGTTTTTCCTTCAAACCTTTCTACTTTTTTTTTATTTTTCAATCCACTTAAATTGCCCACAATAAACATTTTACGAATTGTATACATTACGACCATCATTGTTCGTTGGTTTTGACGTAGAATGAGTACGAATAGATGGGATAACAACATGCGAAGGATTTCAAGGATTGGCAGTTTCACAATTGCGTCTAAGGATTGAGACTTTCTCTCTTTCGCTCAGATTCCTCAGCCATGTTTTTTCAGGTCGATTCTCTTTTCTCAATTCTATTTTCTCACGCTCATTAAAAAAATTCTACATTCAATTATGTAAATTTAGTCATTTTTTACCATGATTTTTTTGCATTATTTTTACAGTAAATTTAAATTTATTCAACTTTTTAAAAATTCAAATTTAAGATATCTCTATTTTCCAAATTCATTTTTTTCCTTTTAAATTATAAAAATTCATTTTTAAACTTATTATCTTGATAGATTTAAAATTTTAAATATATAATCATATTTTATTAAAAATTTGAATTTAAAATATGCATAATTTTGAATTTTGAATTTTGAATTTTATTTAATTTTTAATAGTTTTAAAATAAAAAATAATAATATTTTAAAACTTATAAATATTTGGTCTCCACTTTCTTTTATCCAATTTTACCCCTTATTATTATTGATGTTGATGGTTACTTTCTTTCAAAATAATAATCGTAAGGTGGTTACTTTCTTTCAAAATAATAACCATACGGTGGTTACTTTCTTTCAAAATAATAATCACACAAATAGTCGTCGTTAAGTATGTTATTTTCAAAAAAATTATAAACCAAATCCATTATCACTCTATTATAAGTCCCAATCCAACGTTTTGTAAGAAAGTGTTTTTTTTCTTTCACCAAAATTTTCATTCAACGCTATCACCAAATCACACAATTATCGTATCTAACTGGGTTGCACATGATTCTTCTACAACATCACTCCCTATACTTTCAAGCAAGAAATAAAACATAATTTTTGTCCTAAAAAAAGTCAAAACACGTTGTTGAAATTGACTAACCGCTTGAATCCTGGTTCCATGACTCATTGCCAATGATATACATCAATGTCTTCCATATTGTGTTTTGATCGATGAAGGCCATTAGTACCTTTGATCTTATGCTTTCCCATTCATAGTTTCTAGGTTAGTATTCTTTTATAACTTTTATCTATAACTTATATAACTTAAGATTTTACCCTTATTGATGATTACTTTCTTTTAAAATAATAACTACACAATATTTCTATAATTTTATCCATTTTTATCTTCTCGCTCTTAGAAATTTTTTCTACCTCCTTTGTACAATTTTTTTCCATTCTCCCTCTCTACATTTTTCTCATCCCAATCAATTCTCAACTTCCGCTTTATTCCAAACTCATCCCCACTCTATCCTGGTATGAATCACATTTGCAAGCAAGTTGTATTATATTTCAAGTCATCTTCTTTAATGTTAGATATAGTGACACATGGTGTAGAAGAATAATACTCTGACCCCAATAAAGACACCATTAAGAAGCATGATTGTGGTTATGATGATTAGTACACTCTTGATGATCATGACTTACATGAGGATGAAGAAATGACTTAAGACTCACAAGTCCATCAAACAAAAAAGGAGTGTAATTTTGTTTTTCTTTTCTCAATGATGACATCGTATCAATGCTATTAGTTACACAAAAATGACATGTAACATGACTACAAGTTATTCGATTTAAAAGTTTTAAAATTTAAAAAGACATAAATAAATTTAACTATATTTGGAGGACATCTTTTGCATTGAATTCATTTCAAGTTTAGTCAATAGAAAATTTAAATGTATTTTTCTTTCATTTTATGTTTAATCAATTTTTTAAATGTCCATATTTAAAATATGTTTGTTTCTTATTTTGATTTTTATTTTCTAAGTTATAGATTTAATATTATAAAATTTTATTTGAAAACTTATTATTTTAATATATTTATAAAGTTAAATATATTTATAAATATCTAATATAATTTTAGTAGATATTATATATTAAAAAATGTTACAATTCAACCATGAAACATAAAATTTGATTTATGTTACCCAAATAATATATCACTATGTTTGATTGAACTTAAATGTGTATCTTAAATTTATTCTATTTTTTTCAATAAAATTGAGTTTACTAAATTAAATATGTTTCTCAACTTTAATCATTTTTTTCCATGAAATTATGTTAGTTTCAAAAGTTATGTTTTTAATATCACATATTTATTTTGTAGTGTTTAACTCTGTTGTATTAACTAAAATTTGGAAAATGGTGAAAAAATAATTGTTATCTAAAAAATTAGAAAGGTAATATAATAATATGGTTGTGAAAATATTTTTTATGTGTCAATTTAATATATATAAAAATATAATTTTAACATTTCTTCATTTAAATCAATTCTAACTCATATTTTTCTCAATATTAAGACACTTGAAAATGCAAGATTGAGTAATACCTATTATATTGACAACTTTCATGCAAAATAAAATATCTCTATTTTTTAGGTTATGGTTATTTCTTTCATAAAATAAAATAAATTACATGAAATTTTAAATATCTCATATTGATACATGACATTGTATTATTTATTTTTTTAGCTTTTTAAAGTCAAAGAAATTATGGATGATGTATTATATAAAGAATTGAAATTTATTATTGAAAAGTATGACATTATTCAATTTAATTATTTATTAATTCTGATATATGTTTTAGTTATGTTAATTTTAACTAAAAGTAATAGCAGAGTGACATTTAATTTCTATCATAAATTGCAAGGAACATAAAAATCGTCATGAAGTGGAATCTTTATTTGGTATTCCTATTAAGAAAATTTTATAATAGTAAAACATCATATTGTGTAAAATTATTTATATAATTATATGCCAACAAATGAATTCATTCCATATATGAGTTATTTTAAATTTTAAGATAATACATATATAGAGGCACGAAGTGCCTCGGCCCCACTAGTTTATAATAAATTATATATGAAAAATAATATTTGAATATATAAATGGTATTTAAAATAAATATATATACATAAATATTTTTAAATATATAAATTATATTTTAAATTTATGATAAATAATTTATATTATAAAAAATATTTTTTATTTATTGATAATTTATTTTAAAATATTAATATTTAATTAATAAATAAGTATAATAGATAAAAAATTAAATTAGATAAAAAGTTAAAAAAATCCATACAAATTAAAATTCCTAAAAAATACTATCACAAAATAATTAGATAAAGATCCACATTTAACTTGTAGAATTTAATTTCTCAAACACCGTGAATTTAAGAGACAACTAATTAATGTTATAAGAATTAATAGAAAAATACCATAAAGTTCAATCTAAAAATTGATAAAGTTTAAATAAAAAAAATAAAATTAATTAAAAAATTAATTTTTTAACAGATAACTAAATTTTAGTAGGTAAAATATATGACAATTATTTACTTTATATAATTATTAAATTTCTCTATATTTGTAATTCTATATCTTTTTTTTATTAAGAAGAGAGTTTAAAAGTTCAACAATAAACTATAATACACGAGGAGGAAAAAAAATAGTAGATTTATCAGCTAATAAAAAAAAATGCGTCTAACTTGATGGAGAGTTAAAACAATGCACTCCCTCAAGAAGAATTAACCCTAACTTAGCAAAACTATCAGCTACTTGATTTGCTTATTGGAGAACATGAACACAATCTAATTCAAAAGAATTCCATGACATCCTGACAATCTGGTTGAGAAGAGAGTAATATGGATGTATTCGAGGACACTCATCATTCAATAATTGAACAATAATAGAGGAGTCAAATTTTATTATAATATGATAATGTAATCCATAGTCCATGAAAAATAGCCCAAAGCTCGGCTTGTACAACAAAGCAACTCCCAATCATTATAAAAAATGCTAGTATATGAAGGTTTCATTACTGTCTCTCAATACACCAACCACAAGAAGCCAAAGAGTTATTAGAAACAGTTTCATCACAGTTAAGTTTCAGTATACCGAGAGGATGTGGGACCCATCTGATTACTGACTTGTATGAATTGTTTTGAGATGAAACATTAGGTTGCCTATACAATGTTTTTGTTAAAACTTGTATGCAACCTTTGGTCTCGCAAGCTACTTGAGTAGGACTAACATCCGTCTAGCAAAATATTAAATTATTACGGGCCTTCCAAATGGAGTCTGGTGATAACAAACAATTGGGACCATTCGAGATTGGAAGCATTTAGATTGGACAATAACCAATCATTTAAAGGAGAGAGAAAAAATCCTTGATCTACGTTATGGGTCATTATTTCACTCCATATACTTTTTGAAAAAGTGTAATCTCTTACTGCATGTAAACATGTTTCGTAACCTGCATGGCAGAGTGTGCAAGTTGCAACTGTAGTTATAAAACATGAATTTTTCCAATCATTTGTGCAAAGATTATTGGGTGCAATTCTCCACAAAAGACATCTGATTCTTTCAGGGCCAATCAATTCCAAATTAAATTAAAAAAACATTGTGACTCTGTAGAAGGTGAGGCTCTTAAGAATTCATATGCAGCTTTAATAAAAAAATTTCTAGTCCTAGAACCACCCCAAAATATACAATCTTCATCATTTTCAGGAGAAGGGGGTGTCAAACCTTGTATCTCTCGCCAATGTTGACTAGGAATGTATGAGTGCACCTCATCAAGCTTTCAGTTCCCGTTCGCATCAACTAAATCAGCAACTTTTCTACACTATATCTCCATCGATACTGTCTGAATAGCCACCTCACTAAGAGCCATGTTGGATGGAAGGCAGCGATCAAACCAAAATGTGGTAGATTTACCATTTCCTATGTTCCATGCTATATTATGCACAACCTTGTCTCACACTTCACAAATTCATCTCCAAAGGTTAGACATTGTTGGTTTCTTATGGATCACCGGAATAATATCTTCTCCATACACATATTTAGACCACACCACCTGAATCCAAAGCTTATTAGGTTGGGAACATAGAGCCCAACAATTCTTCATCATAAACGATAGATTAACCTTACGTGCCTCCCTTAAACCTAAACCTCCACCATCTTTAGGTTTACAAAGAGTTTTCCATGCAAGAGCATGGTTACATCGATTGTGGTCATCCTCCCCCCCAAATGAAAGATCTACTAGACTTATAAAGGAGGAAAAAAATAAGAGTCAAGAGATGATTTATGTAAAAATAACTTAACTCCCATGTAACTTCTCCTAACCCCTCCTTTTCAATTAATAAATTAAAAAAAATAATAAAATAAAATTTAATAAATGTCCAAGATGCCTTTCCTTCCCTCTTATAAAACAATTAATATAATTAAAATACAACTTTCACTTTTAATCAAATAATATAAGCATCATAAGATAAAATACATTTCATAATACTAATTAAAATTATAAATCCTGAAATTATGTCTCCGCTTAAAAATATAATTTATATAACAAGTTAAATAGTATCCAAAACTCTAAATAAATACATTAAATATCAAAATAATTTCTAAAATATAATTTATGAAATCTGGTTGAGTCATGCTCAATGTGGGTCATGCTCAACATGAGGGTCATAAACAATCGTACTAGCTCTTTGCCACCACCTTAACGCTTAGCATCAAAACTGGCTGGTATTTTCGTATTTAGCATCCAAATCATTAATCTTCATACAATCGGTAAAAGTGTTCTAAATCATGCAACAAACATTAAAAACTGTACAATTTACTCAAACAATTACATCTTCAAACAATCCTCTCATACAACCAGTGGCGGAACTTCAATAAAAACTTTGGGGGTGCCAAATTAATTTTTTTTTATATATAAATTTTTTTATTAATTAAAAAATAACAATTTTTTATTTTCTCTATTCAAAATAAACATGCATGATAATAAAATTAAAAAAAATTATTATTTACTAAACATTTTATAAAATAATTATAAAATGAATATATATATATATATATAAATATATAAAAAAAATATTTTAAAAAAAGTTTGGGGGAGCCGTGGCTCCCCCCTGTCCCTTAAAAGGTCCGCCACTGCATACAACTACCAATGTATTTCCTTGGAGTTTCTCATAAGAACTCATAGGAACACCAAAATCTGCAATTACAAATCAAATACAGACACTACTCACATACATACTAATTACATCAATTAGAGCATTTAAAGAGAAACAGAGAAGAAAAAGGCACATTTGGGAAAACCCTTCTCACACATAGACATACAATAGAGACAAGATTGGAGACCAATCTCACTATCCGATATACATTTTCACACTAAAGCGAGGTTTCTTACTCCATCTTACCTTGTCAAGTAGAAAAAGATGGATGATCGACTCTAGGATGGTTTCCTCTTCCTTTAAGTTCTTTGAGTTCTAAAGCGTAAACGTATATGTGAAAAAAAAATGTAAACCTAAAAATTGATCGACTTTTTTTTTTTAAACTTAACTTTCCTCTAACCCTTTAATTAAAAATGTCAACCATAGTTATCTCAAAAATCGCTTCCCTCATTTAATAAATAATTAAATAATATAATCTTTAATTATAAAACCTCACAATATATTCATATATAAATAATTATAAATAGTTACTAAAACCAACATATTTAATTATTACCAAATATAATAATTAATAATAAAATAGACATTAATCAGCTCTCATTCATAAAAATAAAAATATCAAAATTATTAATAAAATACCTATATTATATTTTATGACAAACAGGATGTTACACATTGTACTCACAAATTTATTGTATCACATGCTAGACATGCATGCCTAAACTTCTCAACTAGTTAAGCAATCAACTAAGACTTCACAAACACATCAACGTCACAATGTCCACAATATATCAACCATCACAATATTCATAATATCATATAATAATTCCTTAAGCATCACATGATCCACATTGACAACCAATTAATTTAACCAATCTCACATAATTACACAACTGTCATGCTTAGGTGATGACAATGTGATATATGCAACCACGACAATAATAATGATAATAGTGATGACAGTGACAATTATGACAATTATAATGATAAAGTTAATAGTGATGATAACAACAGTTATAATGACAACAATAATAAAAATAGTTACAATAATAATGATATATAACAATTAATTTTATTTATGCTCTTCTCGTCTAAATTGTTTATTTTGATTTAAAGGTTAAAATTGAACAATTTTATTATTAAATTACAAAATAATTATCATATTATGCGGTTTCTCTCTCTATATTGGCAATTGAGACCTTGTCCTTCACAAAGCTTGTTTCATATATAAGTAGGTTGATCATTTAGAATTATTTTTCTGATATGGATAAACAAAGTAATAAACTCTAAAGGTCATGACCGTATAAACTTTCTCATATTGCTTTACACGTGTAAGAAGCAGAAGAAATTATTAGCTACATTTAAATTACATGATTCTTATTAATTATTTTTTATATTACATGTAATTAAGTATTTTTTTATAAATTAAAAAACTTAAATTTATAATTTAAAAATTAGTTAAAATCATAAGTACTTGATAATTTCTCCAAAGATGAGGGTGTGAAGATCTTTATACTTGAAACAAGGGCAAGATGATCTAAGATTGGAGAAGCAAGAGCCACAGTATTACAAAACAAGTGGTACAAAAATCAAGAACAGCAATTGATGTGTTTAAAGACCTAAGTAAATATGGATCATCGTATCTTTTACAACAACAAAGATTAACTTTTTATACACTTGGTGATGGAATAATATGTTCTGCAGACAATAATGTATTGTCTAACAAAGCACTAAAATAGTATTACTTTCGTTCTTAGAGAGCGTTTGGCCCTTGTAACTTAATTTTAACTTATGATATATTTTTCCTTTTTTTTATTTATTGTTAACTAGTATTTTTTTTTTGGGGAAATTAAGGATAATATATGTTAATATAACTATTTGAAGTGTTTATTATTTTATTGATTTTTTTGACATATATAATGATTTTTTTAATATTTTAATATAATTGAATTTTACCTAAATAAATGTTTTTTTTAAATATTATTGTGTTAATGACTTAAATATTTTATCATTTATAATTTCTTCAATTGATATTATATATTATTTTCAAATCATTATTAAATTACAGATTTATTGAATGAGTAATTTTTAACATGTTAAAAATAAACTTTCAATATTTTGATGTTCAATTTTTTTATTTGTTTTTATTATTAATTTTAAATTTCTTTCCAGATTTTTTGATTGTTAATTAATATTTTTGAGAAAAAAAATATGTTAATATAACCACTTGAAGTGCTTATTATTTTATTGAATTTTTGACATATATAATGATTTTTTTAATATTTTAATATAATTTCATATACTATTGAATTTTTCCTAAATAAAATTTATTTATAAAAAACATTATTGTTTTTCATGACATAAATATTTTATTATTTAAATTTAAATTTAATTTTAAATTTCCTCAATTGATATTATATATATTATTTTCAAATCATCTTTAAAATAAAAATTTATTGAATGAGTAATTTTTAACATTTTAAAAATTAAACTTTCATCATTTTGATATTCAATATTTTATTATTATTATTATTAAAATGATTTCATATATATTTTTTTATTTTATAAATATACTTTTTTTATTGAATGAGATAACTAATTTTGTATAAATTTGATTTTTTTTTTAAATACCAAATAACCTGTAGGTTAAAATCTATTGATTCGTTAATCATTCGCGAAATTTCCTCAATAACCTGCATCAATTTCTTTCTCTATCATTTTACTTTATTTTTCTATATCACTCATTTTCCCATCCTAATCCAATTCTTATTTTTAACAGCATCCATAAACATATTACCATATTAAGCCAATTGTTTTAAATCAAATTAAGTAAATTATTAATATTATTGTTCTATATAAAGTATCTTACGTACATAGTAATTATCACATGGTAAAAATGCATGTGTTAGGGTAACAGTTTCGTTTCATCGTTCCAAAAGTACATTGAGAGAAAAAGTTGCAACAAATTCCAACAATAATCCAAACATTGCTGAATTTGGTTTGTAAAATGAAATTAGACTTTTGTCAAAGAAATAAATACACACATGCATACCCTAAATTTGACCACAAAAGTATTTGCACCTTTTTATATTCAGCAAATGCCCTTTAACTTGAAGCATGCGAAGGAAAGGAAGATAAAATACATCACACAAGGACCATGCTATTTTATTTTTTTTTGGGTGCAACCCTAGAGATCAAAAAAGCTCTTTCAATTCGCATTTATTTCAAAATTGCACTAATTCAAAATTGGCAAGTATGTAACAATTAGTGAATTGATAAATTTTGAAAGAAGGTTTCTAACAATATTTTTTCAGTGCTTTTTAGAGTTTATGTGAACTGGTATTAAACATATCTAATTATATGACACATTTAATTCTCTCATTTTATTTAAAGATGTTTATTTTACTATATTTATTGTCGAGATTGACAATATTTAAGCCAACACTCTTTACAAGGATGGCATTAGAGTGCCACCAATTGTGATATTATCTGAAGATTCCTAAACTCTTTATTAATTGTTATATGAGCCTCATTATGTTGCATCACTTATCACTTTATTATTTTTTTTTGCTTCTTTATAAACTCTATAAATTATCTCTTTATGCATCTCATAAACAATTATGTTATTTGAAGTTAAACTCTTAGAATTTAATTATTATGTACTGTCCATATAAAAATTTATATTTAAATTAAATATAAATTATATCAGGCACAAATTTTAAAATAATTAGTATAAAAAATAATAAATTTATCATTACATGATAATATCTAATTGAATGACAATATATTTACACTTGTTTGTGTTCGAATGAAATTCAAATTGTTAACGACTTCCCGTTTTATTTTTTAGATAATAGAAAAAATCTATATAATATATTAAAAAATAAAATAAATTTACTTTGAATAATTTCAAATGTTTGAAACAATAAAACCCCACAAATTAACCAACAAACTTGATTGTTCAATTTTGTTTATTATTTTACAATTTAAAGACAACATGTTCGAGATTTCATAGTTCATTTCATCGCGACTAACAATTGTTAGTTCAAATGAAATCAAATTTAAATTCTTATAGTAAAATCTTAATTAAATATTAAAAAATGTAATTTAAATTAAAAGTTTTAATTTGTCATCGATAAAATTGATAAATAATTTCTGTGTTTGAATTTCGGATAAGGTTGGCCTCACTTTTATGCTTTAACAATAATTACTTAGCTTAAATGCCGATTCTTCATTCTTGTATCTTTATGCCTCACAATGGTCGAATCGTGATTTATTAGGGTAACTAAAGTGGCTTAAAATTGTTAAAGTAGTTATTATCAACCATTTATCAAGAGGGTTAGGAAACTTCATGCTCCTTTAATTCTATCTTAAATCTGAATTATCTTTTCCTGTTTAGGACATGACAATTTCATATTTTGAAAACAAAAATACAAACATAGTACGTCTTAAGCTGGCCCAACACAATTTCCTTTCGTGGTGTACACTTCTTTGTATTTTTGTTTCATCTTGGAATGTTTTCTAATGAGAGGCTGACACCCCTAAGGCCCTCACCATTTTGTACATCTTAATGATACATTTCTCACATTCTTATTTGAAGATTTTGGTTCATAATATCTTAAATTTATCTCATGTTACAATAGACATATTTTTTTAGATTTGGTTCCTTTGACATGCATAACGCTCTTTTAAAGCATGCTTATTTTATTCCAATTTCAACTTTTATTATTGCACTTCTAAAAATTACAATCCACGTTTTTGTTCCGACTTTGTTTTCCCAAATCTCAAATCAGTCTTGAAGTTCGATTTTATACATTTGTAAAACCTTACTATTTATCAAAATAAAATAAGAGGCATTATATTTATAGCTTTATACAACATTATGCGCTAACCTACGTAATGAAACCAAAAAAGCAAAACTATGTATCACTGGTTAGTGTTTGTAAAGTTTGTGCGCTCACGCATATTGGAAATGTAAATACCATTACACTACTTTTTGAACAGATTTCACTTTATGGTCAAAAAATTAAAATAAAAAAAAATACATGTTGAGACTTGAAACTCCAGAAAATGATGTGTCACTATCATACCAAGAAAAGCCAAATATCTAAAGACAGAAAACAAATCTCATTTCATCAGGGCTTGTTGCAGAAAATATACTGCCAGTCATGGCATAAAGGAGCTCACCAGTCACTTGCGTACGAATAAATGCCAATGTATACGAACATAGAATTGCAAAATTAGCTCTCTTCATCTAAGTTACTTAACAAAACTAAGTTAAAAAAAACTTTATGTTAAACACTACATATTATATACCTAACATGCATTTCATGTAACTAAGGCTCAATTAAGCTTTTTCTAATCAATGATTATAACACCCAACATGCATAACAGGTATAAGCAGTGACGAAAGAATAAATAAAAAATAACAAACGAAACAGCAAATCTGAATTAGTACCATCGAAGAAAATGTTCCATTTAAATGTCTTTCCTCAACAATCCATTATATGGACAACAAAACCCATAATGATAACAATGCCCAGGGATACAAGGAAACAAAATTACATATGAACATTAAAGATCACAATGGAAACAAAACCAGCGAAGAACCCTTGAAACCCCATCATCTCAAGGGAACTGCAAATTGTCACTTTGTCCATTCACAGGTAGCCAAAATTTTAAGCTTCAGTTAAGCCATTGTCTAAACTTGTAAGATGGTAGCAGTACTCCATGCAAAATTTTAGGTAAATAAAGAAAACACTAGAATCAGTGACTTCATTTGGTTATGTACCTCAAGTTCCAAAAACTCTTGCAAGGCTCCTCTATAGGAAAAAATTGCGAGCCCCCTTTCCTACTGGCTCCAACTCCTTTCACGCTTGATCGAACAAAAAGAAAATGTAAATATACAGTATTGGAGTTGACATGTCATGCAGCATTGAACTGTTAGTGCATGATGCTAAATCAGTCAGAGTTTTTTGAAGAGCTTGATGAAGATTCCATTCCGTTCCCAGAATCTTCTCCACTTGCCAAAGATGAAGGATTCCCTTGGCTGCGATTCTCCTCATTAGCATTAATGCGAGACTTTCCAGGCCTCACTCTAACATTGTTACCCAAGGGAAATGGCTCCTGCAGAGACAGATTAAGTTAATTGTCCAAGGGATATAATATCAGAAGAAGAACCAGGTACCAAAAGTACAATTAGGTTGCAAGCCTATATATATCCTTTTAATGGAAAGCCCTGACTGTTAAATGCACGTAATGGTAGATTGCATTTTGTAGCCATTAAAGCCAACTCAAGTCAGAAACATAATGCTTTAGTTGTTATAAATGAAGTATTCCTTCAAGAAACTCTTTCTTGCCATACCCAAAGCATGTTAACATTAAATATCAGGCAAAAAGTTTTGATGTGAGAAAGCCTGTAATTAACCATCAGTTTACTTGCATCAACCCAAAACATTAATGCAAACATCAATAAAATCATATTTACAAAGCAAAATATCAGAGAGGAATACTAGTAGTCGGGTACTATAGTAGTTCCATAATTCATTGTAGTTGGCAAAAGGAAAATAGTCACAACAAAAGAACATGCTGATTACCGGATCACCAGCATTTGGGCCATCTGTATGGAAGAGAATAGGGCGGCAACGTTTATCTTCGTTCATCAGGCTTGAATTCTGAAAATGAGCAATAAGAGCAGCTTTTCCTTGAATTCGGGCATAGGCAAGTACGGCTACCTTTTCACTGTTGAACTTCTCCCATTTTTTCCCATTAAAAGCCTGCACAATATTACTTATCTATTAGATATATCAACTTATAAAGAAGCGAAAACAAACAGATGAACTCACAATTCATATCACAGATAAATAAATCAAATTAGAATTATATAAGGATTTTCAAATAACCTTGTGGAATGGAATAATTTGACCAGGATCAATCATATTGATGAATGCGTAGCCAACATTACATTTGTTCTGCAACCATTTGTAGAATAAACTTAGAAACACATTTAAGATTTTCTTCAATTAAGGAAAGAGTCAAGAAATTCCAAATAAATACTTACCTTGAAATCAATTGGCAAATACAGAAAATCATAAGTTCCCCGACATTGCTCATCTATGGCAGCAAGAAGCATCTTTGATGTATACCTGCCAAAATATGTAAACAAATATAAAATAAAGGAGACAAATTGAAAGACCAGTGCAAAAGAAATCGTCTGTATGGTTATTCAAAATTTGTAAAATCAGTTATGGAAAACCAATTAATCAATATTAAAAAGTATATGCAAATAGCACTGGCATGTAAGCAAGCAAAAGAGAGACAAAATTTGTTTAGTTAATGCACCAAAATGAAAAGGGTACAAGCCAAATAAGCATTTGCCTATGAAACTAATAATCACGTTCTTTGGTCAAGTAAGGATGAAAAGACAGTATAAGCAGCAAAAATTTACAAAAAGATACGGATATGAGTGGCATACTTATTGGGAATATTTTTTATCATCAGTGTTGTCCGGTTGTCTTCCCCACGCAAAATGCGGCCCAAGTCAAGTTCATATTGTTTTTTATCAGTATTGTTGTTAGCGTTTGGTTCACTTCTACGAGGATAGAGGTTTCTCATTCGTTCATTGGTAGAATCAAGTTTAGAAGCCAAAGTCATGGGAAGTCTCCCAGGAAAAACATGTGACAACTGCTTAGGAGAGCCCTGCCCAACATTTGATGTCAATTCTGTACCGTTCCCACTAACATGAGAAAATATGTTGTGAGAAGCCGGAGGATGCAACTGCCAGCCACCATGAAAACCTGGACTTCCTACAGAACCCAATCTAAAACCAGAAGTGTCAGGTGACTCTCCCAAGTAGGAATGCTGTCTTTCCCATGGCGAGGCTGTAACAACTGGTGCTGATCCCACTTGATGGTCTATATGTGATGCTCTCAGCACATGAGGCGGTGTTCTAGGAAAGCTTGGTATCTGTGGAAGACATGGAGAACAAGCACCATTAACAAAGGATGGTGTTTTCTGCCAAACCATGGCATTTGATGGAGATTGCTGATGCAAGCTGGAGCCATTCCACATATGATAAAGTCCATGATGGGGGTGGCTCCCATTTCCTGAAGGTCCAAAATAAAATAAAGATGTCAAATTTCAGAATTCTAGTGCGGAACTATTAAATCCATATCCGATATTGCTACAGCCTACAATTCCCAGCACCTTCTACCACTAACAAGCTGGTAGAAAAACTGACGTCAAGACCAATATTCAATTTGGAATGCTTAATCTCAGATACTCAGACAGGCAAGTCCAAATTTATCTAGAATCCTAGATCAATAGTTAGCCTCTCAAATAACAATTTCTTTTTGGGTGTTTCTAAAAGAATGAAAATGTTGAAAAACCTAGTATCATCATTAAAATTAACAGTCATGCTCATTATTGAAAGGTTTTAAATTCCTAGGATGCCTTTTGATGTGAACAATAAGTTTGAGTTGAACCTTTACAACAAATTGGTTCCTTATCACAATTTTCTCTAAACAAGGAAACATTTCAAAACTGTTGCAAATAAAGGAAAGCATAACATGAAGCTTTCTTAGTACATTAAACTTACCTCCTGCATTAAACTCTGTTAGATTCCCAGTTGAGCTCATTCCCTGAATGTGCCTGCTGTCAGCTGATTCTGTTGATCCAGTTCCAATATTGGAAGCCATGTTAATGGTACTTGAAAAGCTATAAGGACTTCCATTAGCTAAACTATCCCGATATTCAGGTAAAGAATGGGGATGGAACCTAGATGCAAATTTCAATGCATCAATAGTGTTACTGGCCTCACAAACACCAGATGCTTTTCCAGCAGATGCCCCTCTTGTGGTCTTGTGCATGCTAGAATTCATATGAAACAATGAGTTATCAACAAAAGCATTCAAAGGTAGTCGTGTTGCGGAATGAAATCCCTGATTATATCCATTTTTCAAGCCGCCACCAGAAGCAATAAATCCAGATGACACTCCTGCTGTAAGTTATGTATAGTGAGACTAAGCTTTAAGGAGAAAAAACAAGTGAAAGCAGACAAAATCATACCCTTATGTCTTAAGGAAAAGTTGTCACTCAGATTATGACCAAGATCAGGTTCATCTTGTCCCTTCTGAGACTGCTGCATCATACTACAAAAGCAAGGTTTCCACATTTGTCAAGATGTATTTTTTTCCACCAAGGTAAAGATAACAGCTTTACACTATCAACCTCTAAAAAGTGAGAATACTATTACGGGTGGTTAGAATAAATATGAAAAATAAAGACTTCATCTACAAAACATTGATCAAGATTGGAACATATAAAAAGTAGAAAACAGTTGCGAAAGTTGATATAAATAGATAAGAAAATTAAATTCAAAATAAGAAAGAAGTGGTAATAGCCACCATGTTGCAATCCTAGGAGGGCCAGGTTCAAGCTTGATGTGCTTCCCAGCAAAGCAGGTCCCATTCAGAGCACGAAGGGAAGCTTCGGCAGCTCGGACATCATAAAATTCAATAAATTTGACATGATTCAATTGTGGATATTCATAGATCTGCAATTAGAGACAATATTTAAGAATGCTTGTATTATTCTTGAATCAGAAACACCAAAAATGGATGAAAACAAATAAGAACAACTTACTTCTTTAATCTCTCCATAAAATCCAAATATCTGTTTAAGTTCATCATTCAAAACAGATGAATCAAGACAAGATATCATCAGTGTACCATGGCCAATATCCTTCTCCGGAGCATTGTCCTGATATGTCATCAAATGGAGATATATCTATAAGCAAAGGATGAAAAACAGACACACAAGCAATTGGACAAGCAAAACACATGACAGTAATAATAAAAGATTATAAGATGAACAATAAAAATAATAACTTTATCCAAATAATAACAGGGAAAAGGAATTATGCATGCATGAGAAGTTATTAATAATGATACCTTTGGAATTGAATAATGTATATCAAGTTTCCTAGATCTCAATGATCTATTTTGAAGTGCTTTCATAGCATTTTGTGCCGCCCTTAAGTCAAAATAAGAAATCATAACAAACCCACGATGCTTGCAGGCAGTATATATGTTTCGGATATCTCCATATTGCTGCCAGAACAAACAAAATAATCCATTTACATGCCATTATTAGTGGTATGAAATGCTTCATGAAAACTCTAAGATAGCATCCACCAGAATAAAAGAATAAAACCTCAAAGAGTGCTTTTAGCTCAGAGTCTTCTACGTTGCTATTGATGTTTCTAACAAAAAGTGTTCTAGAAGATTGTTCACCAAAAGGAATTTTTCCCTCAGAAACTCCAAAGTACTCAAGATTTCCCTCCACACAACTAGTTCTTTTTCCGGAAATTAGATGTTCATCTACTTCCAACTCCATGCCTCCACCGCTGCTGAACAAATCAAAATCTTCAAAATCATCACTTGTTCTTGTGTGGGTATTGCATCCTAACTCATCAGTGACTCCAGAAAACAAATCATCTTCATCGGGAAGGAGATTTCCAATAGTGTCAGCCTCAATTTCTTCAAGAGATTTATATGGTTCTTCCTCGGGAAGGGAACCAACAGTAATGGGTTGATCAGACAGCCCTCCATTCCCCATTAACCTGACTGCAATAAAATAAGCATATATACACAGTGACATGTGAGGATATCAACTGAAATAAAGTAAAATCACAAAACCTAAAACAAATAGATAACTTTTCTTAGTTTCATGCTTTTAGTGGAGGGAAGGTTCCCTTCTGTGCCCTGCTACATTACAAAAGACAACTAGCATATATTCTGCTGTGCTAAATTGCTAATGACAATACACAAGCAAATGAATGCAATAGAAACTCACATCTAAATTATTACAAAGAGTAATACATGTGTGCAATTATCTTAACATGCATGAAACAAAATCTTACACTTTTGGCTAAACATCTCAGACAGTGAGCTTGAAAATAGACTACTTTCACGTGAGGCAGCATTGGTGACAATCTTGCTCCCAATCAAACCATGTGAGCTAGATGCTGGCTGCCTCTGCACAGTAGACCATGATATCTTTTGATAATTCAATGATTCCCTGGAATCCTTCAGCATGTCTTTAGAGCCTGCTTCTCCTCCAAAATGTAGGTCTTCTGTAATTTCCCCAGATAGATTCTGAGACATTGGCAAGCCTGTTTTAGCATTTGTTTCAAGGGGTGATGAAGTATTCAAAATGCTGCCAGGTGATGCTTCCATTTCATTCATCCCTGAAAATTTGAATATAGAAATTACTTTATCCAGAAATTAGTTACATGTTCTGCACGTGAACTGCTTATTAATGGAACACAAGTAAACAAACACAAACATTGATACACGTGATATTACATTATTTCTACATTCAAACTTAGCACGATAAAAAAAAACCTGCAAATTCTACATAATATTTATGCCAAAATCATACACAAGCTTCGGTCTAGCAGAGCATAACATCTAAATTCATTAAAACACCATTAATTATCCCAGATATACCACAATCAAAATGTTGCAAAAACAGGGCATTGAATTTATGCATTCATTATAAGACATTAATTTATTAAAGTAGGCAGCAATTAGATTGTTACCACAAACTGAAACAAGAATATTAATTTTAGATGGTGTCAATTACTCATTAAAACTTAAAAGTGCTTGCAACATTGATTAGTGATATTCATTATTCCAAAAGCAATAAAATAATACATATTGTTTTTGGCAGAGAGTGAGAAGATTATGTGTTAAAAGACAAATCAACAATTAGCATCACTAATCACCATAAAGTCAAATAAATATATCAGCTTCAGAATTCAAGATAATTACTTGTATTAAGGATACTTGTTAGCAACATTGACAACCATTTATTCTGAATGCAAACAAAACATGTATATGAAATTTGAAACAGAAAATGGGAGAAATATTTCTTGGAAATTACAACTGCATTTCAATTGGGACCTCAGAGATATATTATAGGTATAAAATAAGGTTATACCATATATCTTTCTGTATACCTTATTTTTTCAAATAAAAATATATTGTATACAGAAAGATACATGGAAGGTTCTTCAAAAATAAACATATGTTAGTAAATCTATTTGGGGCATTAATGATAGCTGCTTACAATTTCTAAACTGAGTGTAAAAGTAAAACAGTTCACTCAAGGTCTGAATCTAAACCATACGTTAGTAAATCTGTTTGGGGGCATTAATGATGCAATTGGAACAAAGGTAAAACAGTTCACTACCGTTTTGAACAAATAATAATTGGTTGGTTGGCCTCACCTTGTAGAAAATGGGCATGAATAGATTTAGGCTTCCGAATTCCAATATTCTTCTGCCAATAAAAATTCAACACATGGTCAGAAAACCCCAGCATTGAGGTCATGGAGAACAGAACAAATTAATTGACGTTTTGCAAAAGAAAACTGGAGTCCTAGACTGTAAAATATTCATGAAACGGATGATCATTAACTAGAGGTCATGATAAAATTTGAGAAAACATGATGAGGCAGTTAGCATAATAATTAGTACTACCTCAGAAGCATAGGAAATGTCATCCAAATAATGGGATGAGACAGAAACACCCCTATTCTCCATAATTTCAGAAGGCATCCCTGCAGCTTGTCCAGGAAATACAAAAAACCACCTCCCTTGCTGGCTAGCTTTGTTAGGCTCTATTCCTCAGCATCTGCCAGAAATTCAAGGTCATTACAAAGGAAAGGACAGATAACAAAGAAAATCCATTTCATCACTGCTAATGGCAAAATGAAAATTTCAGACCCAGAAAACATCATCTATCATAACAAAATTATAACTTTACTATCACCCCACACACCCCACCTCCAAACAAAAAAGAAAAGAGTGGAAAAAAGGACTAATGAAAACCCTACCAGAGTCACTCCCTAAATTCAATTGGAAAATTAAAAAAGATTAGTATAAAACTATGACACAAATAGTTGCATCTTCAACTAATCACTACCAGAAGGAAGGAAAACGCAGGATGGTATTAGGAAAAGAAAGAAGCTCTTTGCTTACCTACCAACGACCTAATACGGTTTGGTTTGGCTATTTCCTTGCCAAGAAAATTTAGAAAATTACAAGAAAGAAGAAAAAAAAAATTCCATGGAAATTATGAAGAAAAAAAATATGAACTGCAACAACAGCTCACCCTTTAAAAAAAATAAAAAAAACATTTCGCATAAATTTACAATACCCCACCTTGGTTCTGCCACAAAATTACACAGATGGAGAGGGAATTTCACAGGAAAAGCCTCAAACAATAACAGATCAAGAGAAAAAGAAAACAATTCAGAGAGGCTATAATAAAAAAAACATCAACAGATCAAAAACATGAACGCCAGAGAAATTCTCATCTCACCATATACTCATAAGAACCACCGTCACCGAAGAAGAAAAAAAACCATTCAACCCCCCAAAACAAAACACAAACATAAGAAACACACACCATAATTATTACCCATTTTTTTCAAGCTAAGAAAACAAAACTCGCACCTTCTCAATTTGAACACTGCCTCACTAGCACAAAAACTCCAAAATCCTCTCCTCCACAAAATTCAACACACTCCTCATCCAGAAACTCCACAACAAAGAGAAACAGACAAAAAAAAACCGAATCTCTCAAACGCTCCACAACATAGGAATTTCAGAAACAAGAGATCCCACGCTTTATGCCGCAACAGGAACCTCCCTCCCTCTGCATTGCAATCTCAGACGCTCTTCCCCGCGAAGAAGACGAAAAACAAGGAATTGTTAAGCGGAAAGGACTCGGCGGGTGCAGAAAGAATCGCAATTGGAAGCTGAAATCGGAAGAAATGGAGGTTCCGGCGAGGGCAGAGCGAATTTCCGGCGAGGTGAGGCTCGCCGGCGGTCGCTCTCTGGTTAGGAGAGGAAAAACGGACAAAGCAACAACAACAGAGGTTTTTTTTTTTAGTCTTCTGACAGAGAAAGAGAAAGAGAAAGGAAAAGGGTGTTAGTTGGCTTTGAAATGCAAACAAACAAACAATTTTTTATTTTAAAAAATATTTTTAAATAAAAAACTACAATTGAGGAGGGAGAATAAATAGGCGCAGAGATAGTGTGGGTTGTAATAATAACAAGATTAAAACATTTTTTTCTCTTTCACACTGAAAATTAACAAGCTCAAATATCTTTTTATATTCCACGCAACTCTGTGTTTTGTGCTTAAGATGGAAAATTAGGTTTGTAAATTCTAGTCAAATTTTATGCAACTTTTTTTTATACTAATTTACCTCATTCACTTAAAGATTTCTTTAAAAAAAATTTAGTTGATCACTTTTAAAAAATTCTGTCACCCCTCTCAATCAAGTATTATTTTTTAATTTGTCAATACTGTATTATTTTTTATCAAAAATAATTTTATTTGATCTACAAGCTGTAAATACAAAATTATTTTATTGTTATATTTACCTTTTCAGTATAATTTTTGATACAAAATTATTTTATTGTTATATTTACCATTTCAGTATATTTTTTAAAAAAAATCATAAATGCTTTCTTTCATGATGATGATTGGTCAAACCCCAAGCGTGTGGTTCAGCGGTAGGGGTTGATCCACGCTTAAGCAAGGTCAGGGGTTCGAATCCTGCCTTGTGTATGCAGCCGCGTTAAATCTTGGGGCCAGCTATCCCACCCTTTGAGGTGCCTTCAACCTAGCGAGGAGATTAGTCATTGTCGGCCCTGGATACTCCAGGGACGAACCAAAAAAAATGATGATGATTGGTCAACAATAAACAAATTGTTTCATTTACTCTATAATAGTTTAATTTATATGTACTGGATGTGAAAAATATTTTATATTGTTACTTAGTAAGAAATTATTATCAAATTAAAATATTTTTTTAGTTTTTATAATTTTACTTATTTTTGTTTTAGTTTTTGTAATTTAAAATAAATATTTTTAGTTTATATACTTTTTTTAATCTTTTTTAATCTTATAGTTTAAAATAGTTTTTTTAAGTCTCTATACATTTGTAATTTTTAGTTCTTCTAACCCTTATTGTTAATTTCTTTTTGTTAGATTGTTATTTTGTGTTGGCGTAATTGAAATCTTTAATTTTGTTAAGGTAAAATAAAAAGTTTCTCAACAACGAACGTGGCACGTAAGAGTTCAAAATACGAAGCATTAAAATAATTAATTTGAAGTAAATTCAGTAAAAATAAATTCAATATCAAACACACGAAATTCAATTAATAGATCTATCACATCATTATATAAAAAACGTGACAAGAATATTAATGGTTAAAAAATTATAAATATAAGAACTAAAAACATATATTTTAAATGTAAAAGAAGTAAAATTATAGAAACTAAAAAAATATTTTAACCTTATTTTTATAAAATATAACAAAAAAATCTCGCAATTAGTAAAAAATTTATTCTAAAAATAACAACTTTCAGGATAGGATAATAATTTAATAATATTATTTAATCATTGGTTAAAAATATTTTGAACATTTTTAATATGAATTTAATATATATATATATATATATATATATATATATATATATATATATTCCCACAAACATATAGAGGTCAAATTTGTTATATTCAAATGATGAAACTATTTTTCACAACAACATTAAACAATTTCTTTTACTATTATTGTTTGAATATCAATTAATATAATATAATAATAATAATAATAATAATAATAAAATGTGGATAGACACAAGTGATTAAGGATTTTATCTAAATTTTTACCTTCTCCATGAATGTGTATTCGAATTTTCTTAACACTATTTTTTTTACATTTGGTGGACAACTCTCTCCGATAAGATTTCACGAATCCTATGAATTAGTTGTAAAACTTCAATTAAACAGAACTATTTGTGATTTCGACTTGTACAATAATCTTTTAAAAATTAATTATCTATACGCTTGTTAGTGTAAAAATTTTTATACTAGTAATTAATCATATCTTTTAAATTATTTTATTTTACTTTTATTTGATTAAATGAGCAAATGACATGACATTATTAAGAAATATGATTGGTTGTCAGTGTAAAAAAACTTTACACTAACAGTGTATAGATGATTAACTCATCTTTTAAATGAAGCTTTTAACATGTGATTAGTCTCACTTGATAGTATTGAATGCATTTTCTCATTTTATCAATTTACCATCCAAAAAATTATATTTAATTACCAAAATAGTTGAACTAATTGATAAAATAATTAAATTACTTAATAATGTTTAATTTTCTAGTTGCCCATAAAGAAAAAAAATGTTGAAAAAGATAAAATTGATTTTGATAATATATTGATATAGAAAGAAAGTAGTCTTTGACTATCACTTTAAGAATATCATTGATAAAAAAAATTAATTTTCTAAAGATGTGAAATAAAAATTAAAAAAACATAAAATAATTATTATTTTCTATTTAATTTTTAAAGTCCATAGTATTTTTTTTTGTTCTATTAATAAAGACGTGCTTTTAATACTAAAAATAAAGGGTCTTTTTGTTTAAAAAAAAAGCATATAATTATGTATAATAAAATTTTTTTTTTTTTTGTTTTTAATGTATTTATGTACATTGTATTTTTAAAATAAATAATTTTTTTTTGGGTTAAATGTGTTTTTATTCTAAAGTATAAAATTGTGGGATTTTAGTCCCTAAAATTTTATTGACCAATTTTGATCCTCAAATATTGCACTTATGTAAGTACTTTATGGTTTGAGACTTTGACAAGTCTCTTAATAAAAATTAATAGTTTTTTTTTTCTTCATATACATTGATATTCTCTTTCTCATTCCAGTTATTGACATGGAAAAGATTGAAGAAAATTATAGATCCAATTAAATATATATATATATATATATATATATATATATATATATAATCTCCTAGTTTCTATTTTTCCTTTTTGAAAATTGTAATATATGAATAATAAATACAAATAATTTAATGCATGAATAAAAATTATAAAATATGTAATTTGAATATGTCCAAAATTGTATAATTGAGGCACTTGAGAAACTAAAATTGTATAATTACAATACTTAAAGAATTAAAATTACTTAATTAAAATTTGGGGATCAAAATTGAATAATTGTGACACTAAAGGACTATAATTGGTCGATTAAAATTTTAGAGACTTAAATCACATAATTATAATACTAGAGAGATAAAAAACAATTAAACCTTTTTATTTTTCAAAGAAACAATTTTTATCTATTTTTAAAAATAAAAATTTAAATAAAACAGATCCAAAATAAAATAAAACTTGTGCATCACAAAATGTCAAGATATATAAAAGTTTTATGCATGTGACAAAATAATGTTGATATACATGTTTAAAATAAATTATCTTGTTGATCATTTGTTTAAACTCAAAATGAAAATAATAAATATTAGTGTATGGTTTTTAAGCAATTTTATATAAGTAAAAGATTTTTTTTTTTTATTGGTTGTAATTACAAAGTTTAACTACAATTTTCGTCTCTCAAGTATAGTTATGTAATTTTAGTCTTTCAAATTTTAATTGAATAATTTTAGTTTTTTAAATATTATAATTATGTAATTTTGCTTTCTTAATTTTTAATTGAGTAATTTTAGTCTTTCAAATACTGCAATTATATGATTTTATTCTCTCAAATATGACAAATATACAAATTTGTACCTGTTTAAGTTACATGTATTAGTAATTTTAGAAATAAAAAATATATCAATTAATACATTAATGAAAGTTATAATATATAACATAAATAGGTAAAAAAAACTTATATAATTATAATACTTGAGGAATTAAAATAAGTTAATTAAAATTTGGAGACCAAAATTACACAATTATAATACTTATTGAAGAACTAAAATTACTCTATTGAAATTTTAAAAATCAAAATCGCATAATTATAATAATTGAGAGACAAAAATGCAGTTTAATTACAAAATAACATTTTTTAAACATCATCTCTTTAACCTTTTTTTAACAAACAATTCAAAGTTATTTTAAAAAAAAGTACTTTTTCTCTTTTTTACTACTTTTAATTATTCAAAATAAAAAAAAAAATTACTGAATTTTCTAAAATGTCAATAAGTATTTTCAAAAATTTTAAAAACATGTTTACTTTCTTTGGAAGACAATCGACTTTTGTATTAAAAAAAAACCTTTTGTACTAATTGTTGTATTTATTTAAGTGTGATCTATTAAATTACAAAATATAATTAAGCATGTATGTAATAAATTATTTTCACTTCCTACTGAATATCTCTTAAATTACTAGTCCAAAACTAAAATAAACTTAAGATTTTTTTAATGAAAAAAAGTTATTGAAAATTAAATTTATTTATTATTTTTTAAATTAATTACTAGATACATTTCTTTCTTATATTTAAGTAAAGTTGCATTTAATTATTTTAAAATTAAATTTAATAATACTTTTGATTTTATTTATTAAATTGTATTTGATTTTTTTAAAATCTTATCTCTAAGGAAAAGTGAATTACTATTTTGTAATAAAAGCTACTCTTGTAGAGTTACAACATACACGCGAAGGAGTTGAATTGCATAAATTAAAAACTTCAATAATTTTTTATAAATTATATAAATGATGGCAATGGCTATAGAAGAAAAATGTTATAAATTATATAAATGATGGCAATGGCTATAGAAGAAAAATGTTATGCAGGAGGTGAGACATATTTATATAGGTTCATTCTAATTATGAGACTATGTCTAATTGGTGATTAATTAGATAAAATTTTGTTTTGTAAAGCTACAACAGTATTTTTAAAAAAATTTATTATTAACTTAATCTAAATAATCTTTGACTAGTCTCTTTAAATAATTACTCAAAGTATTGTTTACACAATAAAGTCCTTTTTGATGGAAATAAATAAATCTTCTTTTCTTTTACGCACAATAATAATGATGATAAATAAAAATAACACCATAAAAGAGATAGAGAAAGATCATACAGAGATAGAAAAAGATCATACAAATCTATTTAATGTGGTTCAGTCCTTCATGCCTATGTTCACGAGGATGTTCATTATTTATCTCAAAATGTATTACATATATCATGAAAATTCTCTCTTCAAGTTTTGTGGGTGAAACTTAAAAACCCGTTCCTTACAAGTTTTATGGGTGAAACTTGTAAACCCCTTTTCCTAACAAGTTATTTGACGAAACTTGAAAACCCTCGTTCACAAGTTTTCTAACGAAACTTGGAAATCCTCCTTCATATAACCTTCTTTTTCATTTAAGGCGATGACCCCCTCTATAAGTTGGGTGATTATTCTCATCTCAAGAGTCTTTATTTATTAACCTTATTACATCATAATCTTAACAAAGAAAACAAATATCTAAAATAAATACAATATATTTCAATTCTAAACAATATCATAAAAGAATCAATATCTTTTAAAATTTAAATAATATCTCAGAGATTTAAATTTAAAAATTTGAATTGTTTTCCCAACACCTTCAAACTTCAAATACCATGATCTTTGAACTCAAACCATATTCAATTTTTCTACTTAAAACACAGAAAAAATAAAAAATAAAGATAAGACACGTATGTTTTGCCTTCTTTACAACGTAATACAACAATAACAATTAAGAACAAAAGAATTTCTAATAAAAGAGTTTGTGCAAATTATAAGTTGTAAGAGTTTTCTATTACTTATTTATTCATCAAATATCATATTTATGAGTAACCTATAAAGATGATCGTTGCAAAGTCTTAAAGTTATATTTACATATTTCTTTCGTATCTCTTTTTTGTGTGAGCAGGTGTTTGTTAACACTATTAATGTTTGTATATAATGTCTTTCATCACATTGTCACTTCTTATAAGATATATTGAGCTACTTATCATTTTTATTAAAATTCAACAATTTGATCATTAGATTAAAAGTTTTTAGTGAATAATCAAGTTTTAATTTATTTACAAATTTATAAAATTATTTAATATTTCATTAGATTAATTAAAATTAATGTATATTATAAAAAAATATGTTATGTATTAATTTGAATATATATTGTTGATTATGACTCAAAATCTAATATATCATTTGTATGTTTTGTAAAATCTTTCATCCGTAAGGTCTTATAAGTTTGGTTTGTCTCCATTTGTTTGGTGCTTATACATTCGATTTGTCTCAATTAGTTCGATATGTTCAGTCTGTCTCCATTTGTCCTTTGAGTAAAGTCTATCTTCATTAGTTTGACAGGTTTTGTTTAGTATATATATGAATGTAGAACTAGTTAGATAGATCAAGGGTTTTTTAGAAGAGCAAGAGTTGCTCTATTATAAATACTTGATTTCATTTTTGGATAATGGAGTCTACTCTCTCCCGTGAATGTAGACCAAATTGACTAAACCACGTAAATCTATTGTATTCTCTTTTCTCAATATTTTTTGTTTTACTATTGCATTTTGTCTACATTCATGTTTTTATGTTCTTATTGGGTTTATCATTTATATATTTTTGGTTTGTACGTGCATAGAATTAAGTCATGTTTGTTTTCTTTCTTGTTTTAGAATTAATATATATATATATATATATATATATATATATATATATATATATATAATAATGAAGTATCATATAATTTTAAAATTTTGCAAAACATTATATACTTTATCTATTAATTAATTACTTTTAATTTAACAATTAAATTGTTAAAACTCGATATAGACTATTAGTTATTGAATAGAGTAATCTTTATTAAAAATTACTATTAGAATAAGTGATTCTTCTTTTAATTAAAAACATTATCTTTATTATTATTTATAAGAACTATAATGTTAATGTTTCATTTATAAGGCGCTTGATTTATTAAATTTGAAAAGCATATGTTTATTATTAATTAAACATAAGCATTTGAGAGTCTAATTTATATATATTAACAATCATATTAATAATTTTTTTACCATTTTTTGTTTAGATGAATTATTCTACTTAATTAAAAATAAACTATTAAATGATCCTTTTGAGTTTTAAAAATATATTTTATTTCAAAAAAATTCTAATATGCTACAATAGTAATAATCAAAATATATAATTTTTTTATATTCATTAAAAATATTTATTATCATTACTTAAAGTTTGGATATCATTAAAATAAGTTCATGTAAAGTGTGATATTCAGATTTACATGTTAATGTAATTTTTCCTTCTCTTTTGTTGTTCATTAACTTTAAACATTTTATGAGGATAAAATTTAATTTCTTATTTTTATGGTAAAAAAACTATTTTCTTAAATAATTATTTCTCTGTACAAACATTGTGTGGTATTAAATAATTTTATCTTTTAGTATGTGATTATGAGTTCAATCTCTAATTTGAATATATATAAAAAAATACTTGTTATGAGAAGTGAATCTCTTATATAAATTTTAATATATCGAAGAATTAATCCTTATATTTTTGTAGAATATATATAGGTTTGCCAAAATTAGTTTTTGAAATAATAGTTCGTTGTATTTTTTTTTTTTGTTAGTTCCTGGAGTATCCACCGCCGATAGCAGTGACTAATCTCCTCGCTACGTTGGAGGCACCTCAAAGGGTGGGATAACTGGCCCCAAGATTTAACGCGGCCGCATAATAGTTCGTTGTATTTACCATTAGAAATAGATACCTTTGCATTGTTGATTATAAATCATTTCAAGAATTTGACACTAATTTTTAGTTAGGAGATACCTACGTTGAAAAAAAATTGTTCATTATATTTACTATTAAAAATGGACACCATTACATGGTTAATTCTAATTCATTTTGAGTGAATAATTATATAAAAGTTTCAAATATTTTTTGTAGCTTTTGAATATGTTAAAATATTTTATTTTATTTAATTAGTAATTATCATAATATTTTTTAAGTTCAGATGTAAAAAAAATGGCTTAAATATTTAATATCAATAAAATAATTATGTGAAGTGTGACAATTAAATATACAAAATAATATTTTTTTTAAAGTTACTTCATCTTTTCTCGTAATTTGAGTTTTTCAAATATTACTATTATATAATTTTGATATTTCACGATACATAATATTGATAAATAACAAATTTTAAATATTTTATGATACATAGTATTGATAAATGAAAAATTGTAAATGATCTTAACAAATGATATGATATAGTACTATGTTGAATGATGTAATTATTGATATCTTAGTAATGTAATTAATATGGTACTTAATCACAAGTCAATAATTTTTTTTAACAAACATATGAATTAGTAATAATATACGCTTTATCAAAAAATTTCACATCATATCATTAACATAGAAATTTTTTTTACATTATATATATATATATATATATATATATATATATATATGGATTAATAATATTATTATTAGTATATATTTATAGATAAATTTATAAATTAATAAATATAAATTAGTATATATTAATATATATTTTATAAATATAAATATATTAGATGTGCCACCTTTTTCTTCTCTGACTAATGCATATAATAAACAATTTTAGAAATTAAATTGTTAAATAAAATAATGAAATACATATAAGCCAAACATCTCTAGTAAAGGATTCTCATTTACATTGAGTGAATAAGACAAAACTTCAAGTTTTTTACTAAAATAATAATAATGAATAATAAACAAGAAATATAACTAGGAAAAGTATCATGGCTTTTCAAAAGACAATACAAATAATGAAGTATTATTAGTATCACATTATCAAAAATCATTAGTTTTTTAATGAAGATATTATAATTATAGAATTTGTAATACTTAAAAAACCTAATTTATTTAATTAATATTTAACATATCAAAGTTGTAACAATCTGATTTCACCAAAATGAGAGGATCTAGAAATTTGTACAAGTGTGAGATTGTATCGTTGATGATAATTTAAAAGGATTAATTTGCACTACCTATATTAAGAAAATGCATATACTTTTTAGTAGCTCATTACTTAAGAACTTCATAGTTAAAAGTATTTGGTTTGAGGACAATACACTGAAAAGTCACCTGGTGAAGGGTGCTACCCAACGAAGAATTGTCCGAAGTGTCATCGGGTGAAGTGTTGTGGAATGGAGTTACTAAAACCTCAAATCTAAGGGGAGTTGCAAAAATTGCACAACTGTAAAAAAAAATACAAGTTTTCATGTATTATAAGACTAAATTTTTTACAATAATTGTTTTAAAGTCATATTTGCATGCATTCTTATTACTACAACTAAATCTTTATATTTATGTTTTTACATGTGTGTAATTTACACATTTTTCTAACTTAAATCTATTATTTATAATGTAACGATTCGATGGGTCACTGCACTTGCTACAACTAAACAATTAAGTAATAAAAAACATAAATACAATTGTCTAAGATTATGATGTAAGCAATTTTTGTCATGCAACAATGTATATGTAAAGAATAAACAATTGAAAACATAAAATCCCTTCGTAGGGTGGTAACTAAATCTTGCACACACACACATACATATATAAACAAATATCAAGCTGCAAAATATAAAGGTCCTAGGTGCCAGTCAAGCAAAAATTATAAACACACTGCTTTATAACGACACATGGTCAATCCTTAGCAAGCCCTCCAACCTAATCTTACCGACTCCCATATAATATGATCATCACAATCCAACAACATGAAAAAACAATTATAAACTTAAATACAACGAAATAACATAATATATAAGCAATGAGCTAACTATAAAACAACTTCATCAACATAACACAACACAACAATAGTCTAATGCTCAACTTAATAACACATATCAACATATCAACATAATTATACAACTTAATAACATGTCAACATTAATTCTTAACAAGTAACAACATGACAACATTTTAACTTATAACACAACATATTAACAACACAATAACTTAATAGTACAATAACTTATCAACACAACATATTAACAACACAAGAACATAGCAACACAATAATTTATATCAACACAAAAGCTTAACAACACAACTTATGCGTCATCACGTATTTCAACTAAAAGATTTCTTATAACACAAGTGAATAGTCTAAATGGCTTAACCATACTGAAGCAACAACAACATGATCTTTTTGGCTTGCTAGATCAATGACAAAGTTAGATATCAATCCATTTTTAACATAACTTAGATTTCTCGAATTTCACCACTTATACTAAAAAAGTTCATTACTTGCTGTCAGGAATAATATAGCTTGGATGTGGGCCCACTGATACATTGACATGTATTAACCATGACACATATGGGAATAACTCACTAACTATCATTGTGATACTCAACACCTTTCTAGTAATCAATTAAGTCTTTTATTGCTCAACTTCATACCTTACTTATATTTGATCGCTTTTAAACTAGTATGGCTTAACCTGACTCGCATACGATATCACTAAGGATTTAGAGGTGACTCAACACTTCACTTCAAAAGACAATAATACTCAAGAATGATTTTTAAACAATTAGGCTCTTAGAGTACCACAACACATATCCACACAATGAGATATTTTAACTTTTTAAAACAATACCTCTCCTCTAGTTCTATGTTCACAATACAATTCAACAACATGCATCATGCACCTTACAACATAACGCACTTCAATACAGTCCAATGCCCCATGCATATTACATACCACTCAACACAAGAACATGCCTCATGCATCTTACATACAACTCAACACAACATGTCTCATGCATCTTACAACTTAGAGAAAAATATAACTTAGATGTTATATGTTTCAAGAAAACCCGTCACTCCAAACGAAACAAGGCAGGCTCTAAGCAAGCAAAATTTTCTCTAAGCGCTCAATAACTCACTTTGAGCAAGGTCAAACAAAGACTACACCTACAAGGTGAATTCGAGCGAACAAAATTTGCTTAAAGCAACAAATGAACGCTCCAAGTAAACCAAGTCAAAGACCAACTTTGGAATTTGCTCAAAGTGCTCAACAACTCACTTTGAGTGAGCTCAGACAAAGACTATTCCTGTAAGATGAAGTAAACTCGCTTAAGCGAGTAAGCTTTCACTCTGAGTAAACAGAATTTGCTTAAAATAATAAATGAATGCTCTAAGTGAACCAAGTCAAATACTACCTTTTAATGAAATTTGCTTGAGCGAGCAACAAGAGCGCTTCAAGCAAGCTAACACAACAAATACAACATATTTAAAATGATGGTTCATCAACTTACATAACTCAACATCTCTCAATATTTTCAATCATCCATCAATACCAAATCAACATGAAATCTTCAAAAAAAAAACAAACATCTACATCATAAACAACTTTGATTCATCAAAATGAACAACATGCATCAACAAGAAAGATCATCAACTCCTCTTCAAAATATTCAAAACAACCAAAAACCTAAGACATTGTGAGACCCTATTCTTTTTTTTTTCTCTCTCCCGCTGAACCCTACTCACTCCTCCCTTCACTTTCCTTTCACTCTCAACTCTCACTCTTTCACTATTACTCTCTTGGTTCTCTTCTGATTTTCTCAAATCATTCATTGTGGTGAACTTGTGGTGGAAGGTGTTGATCATAGAGTAGGCGGAGCTAGCTGAACCGGAGTCATCTCGTCTTCTTCTCCAATTCTTCTCTTCTCGCTGTCTCGAAGCTCGGATTCTTCGTACCGAGGTAAGGGAAGCTAGTTTTCTTGATGGCTGGATGAAAATGATTAGAAACTCATGGATAGTTTGATGTTGAATGATTTTGGCTAAGATTGATGGCTGTTTTGGTGAAAATAAGTTTTCGGGGTTTTCAGGGTGTTTGAGGAAAAAAATTGAGTTTTTCTTGTTTGATGATTGCATGTGTGAAAAGAATATATTTTTGGACTCTTGGATAAAAATGTGAACTTTTGGCTGGATTGCATGTGCTGGATGAGTAAATTTTTGCAGGTTTTAGGCAAATTTTCGAACTTGGTGGGTTGTTGCTGAGCTTCGCGCCGGGCGCGAGACCACCTGGAGGCTCCTTTTAGGCAAGCCCACCGGGCGCAAAGATGTGTGCGTCGGGCGAGCTTGAGAAGGTGAGCCTCTAGATGGCCCACGCCGGGCGTGACATGGATCGCGCCGAGCGCGCTGGCAGTATGTGACATGTTTTGGGGTTCTGGTTCCACGCTGAGTGCGACCCTCTTCGCGTTCGGTGCGGGGACTCCTTGGGAGTCTTTGCCATGGGGGCGCTGGGCACAATTTAAATTGCGCTGGGTGCGAGACCTTGGGAGGTCTCAGCCTTCCCCGCGCTGGGCGCGGGTTAGGGCACGCCGAACGCGCGAGACTCCTTAGAGTCTTTGCCTGGCCATGTGCTGGGCGCAATTTTGTATTACGCCAGGGGCGTAAGAGCCTTGGGCTCTCTAGCTGGGTCACGCCGGGCGCGGACACTCTTGCGTCGGGCACGTTGACCACTGGTACTCTCTGGTTGCGCCACGCCGGGCGCGACTATGAGTGCGCTGGGCGCGTAGGATGATGATGATTCATATGCTGATAGCTGTTAAATTTTGCTGAAATTGTTAATAGATGTATATTGCCGTGCTGATCTGAGGTGTTATTGATGATTTTAATGCTGAATTATGATATTGCTGTACTATAGAATGTTGAGCTGAGTTGTGAGTAGTAAGTTGTGTTGAATACTACTTAGCTGTGCTGTATGCTGAATTGCCGTGCTGTGTTGTGAGCTATGTTAGCTGGACTGTGAGCTGTTTGGCTGTGCTGTATATTACTGAGTTGTATGTTGGTTATGACCACTATTGTGGTGCTGTTATAGCCGCTATGTCGGTGTCATTATAGCCACTATTGTGGTGCTGTTATAGCCGCTAAGACCGTGTTGTTATTGCCGCTATGCGGTGCTATTATAGCCACTAGAGTGGTGCTGTTATTACTGCTATGCAATGCTGATATTGCCGCTTTGCGGTGTTGATATTGCTGAATGTTGTGGTGTAGTATAAGCTGGTTGTTGCGCTGATAGCTGTAGCTGTTTACCATTCATATTGTTATATATGTATGTTGGTTTGTTTTCACTAGCTTACCCTTTGTTGTTTCCATAGTGTTTGGACTGCGATGATCATACTATGTATGGGAGCAGAGCAGGGATAGGTTGGTGGCTGGTGGTGAGTCTGCAGCTGGCAGACGGAGCTGATATATTAGGATGTTTTGTTATTTTAGCTGTTTGGTGTAGTAGCATTTGATGTATTTTGTACACTTTAACTCTATCCAGACTTGGACCTTGTATATGTATATATTTTAGACCCTATATGTATACACTTGTTCCTTTCTGTGTGGTGTTTCTAGTGTGTTGTGCAGTGTGTAGTGACCAACTGGGTCGTTACAAACATAAGGTTTTCCACTTCTCAATCCAAAAAAAAAGGCACCAATGGGAAAGTCAACGAATTCATCACAACAAAAGTTAATCTACAAGTTCCCCTTACCTGTGATAGAAGAGCATGGGCTAAAGGCCCAACCACTAGAGCTATGGCCAGGAAGTTACTTGAAGATTTGACTGCTTCAGAGCTTAGTGGGCCCAATGGGCTTGGTGGGCCTAGGGTGCTTCTCACTTGGGCTTTGATTGATTGAACACCATGATTAATTGTATTTTCTTAGTATAGAAATTTACTTTGATGTTGGTCTTGTATTTTGACCATAGATTAGGGTTTAGGTGTCTTGGGCTTAATTTTGGGCTTCTTGGGCTTTGGGCTTTTGATATCCAATATTGGGCTCATTCTTCTTCTTATATTTTTTCCTATTCATTGTATTCATTATACCAATGTATTTCGGTCAATAGCATAGGATTATATGAAGTATACATTAATAGGAGAAATAGGTTTCATTTAAGTATCATTTAGAAGTAATTTGAATTGAATTTGAGTCACATGGATGGCATGGAGTGGATCCGGCCATGTGAGCTTCAAATTCACTCCAAATCACTCCTAAATGAAACCTAAATGAAGGTAGCAACCGGATTAAGCTTGTAGGATGCCAAAGTTTGAATTTCAAATTCAAATTTGAAATTCAAACTTGGCGCCAACTTTGCTAGTCTAAGTTGCCGCCAATCTTAACCTAGTTTCCCTCCTATATATGTAACACTTCCCTCCATTGTAAAACACTTTTGAATATATGAGATTTCTGAATACATTTCAACCATCTTTCAAGAGTCACCGAATTCCAAGAGAAAACCATAGAGAGTGCCTTCAAAAATCCTTTAGGAAAACCTAGTTTCCTTATCTTTGAAGTGAGCAATCCCTTGAGTTTTGAGCTTGGATACTTCCCTCTAAGGCTTTGGCCTTTCATCCGAGAGTTCTCCTTCTCCTAAGGTGTTGATACAATCGGTTTATCTCCATTGAAGTTGATCCGAGCTTAGGAGGAGCTTTGGAGGAGTTACAAATCTTCACTTCTCCTACTCTTTCTATCAACCTGTCTTAGAAATAAGGAAAATAAGGAAGAAAACAAAGATCGTAACTCCTCCAGCTCTCACTGTACAACAACTCAAACCTATGATTCTTAACTTCTAAGCTTCGAATCTCAACTTAACAAATCAAATCACTATTCCAGGGAAGGATCAAAGGACTCATATGAAGTCAAAAGGAAGAAAGGTCTCTTTCAGCTCTATAGCCTATCTCTCTAAATTCTCTCTAGAAACTATGAGAAACAAACTTATGAAATTCAAGTTGTTAAAAGAATCTTAAATATCTCCTCTCAAACTTGGTCAACTTGATATTAACACAACAAAACCTCAAACAACTAAACTCATGAGAATTTTTTAATCTTTGAAGTTTTAAAATACTAAAACAATAAACAATAATATATATTTAGTCGTTGTAACTAACCACTAGGATTCACCCATGACCAACCTAATCATAAAGCGAGGAAAGTCCTTATTTTAGGGCTCCAAAATAATATACATTATATATTAGTATTTATATAAATTTTATTATTAGTTTATCAAGTATAAGAATAATTAAAGTGCATTTTTTTTGTAAGTAATTTTAATATTATTGGAGAAAAGATTGTTTTTTATTTTTCCAAGAAAGCTTTGATTTTTTTTTTATTTTTTTGACCTTTTCAAATTTTACAAAGGTTGTATTAGAATTTGTTTTAGGCCTAATAATATATTTGGTCAACCTTGATCAATTGGTACCAACAAGTTGCTTGTCCTAGTGGTATTGAATTTTGTCCCTCTTTAAACAAGGTTTTGAGATGGAGTTGTATTTAAAAAAATGATTAGAAAGAAAAAATTCACTAAAGATGCATAGAGCCGACCCAACAATTTGTGAGCCTTAATAGTGTGTTTGGATGGGAAATTTAAATGGAGTAATTCATTTATTTGAAGAATTTCAAATCCTTTGAGATGAAATACTTTTTTTGGATAGAGAATTTACAAGGAATTTGAAATTCAATCATTTGTAAAATTCCTTGAAATAGTAGAATTTCAAATTCTCCCAAAAAAGTAAGAATTTGAAATTCTTCATATTTTTTCTCTTCTTATTTCACATATATATTTAATCTTATCTCTTATCTCTTCATGTTTTTAATTATTGTATATTCAAAAATATTTTAAAAATTATTAAATATTATCTAATATTAATTTTTAAAATTATTAAATATTTAAAAATTGGCTAATATTTATTTTTATAAAATTTTATTTAAAAATCTCAATATACAAATAAATTTTTAAAATTAATTTTATCATGGTAGAATCAAATTATCATATCCAAACTAATAATTTAAAATTAAAAAAAATTGAATTGACTTATCCAAACAAAATATTTTAAGAATGATAGAAATTGAAATCAAAGTAATTCAAATACTAAGAATTTCAAATTCCTTGAATTTGTAAAATTCCTCATCCAAACACACCATAAAACAAATTTTAAGAGATAATATATATATATATATATATATATATATATATATATATATATATATATTAAAATGAGAAAGATACATGTTGAATCTTTTTGTGAACATATGAATGAGAAAGATACATGTTGAATCTTTTTGTGAACATATGAGGATTTTTTTTTTTGCAAACATTTATGAGGCCTTTTTAACAATATATGTAGTCTTTGTTTTACTTTATAAAAATTAATAACACATTTTTTTCTTGGTGGGCCTAAAGTTGAATCTTTAACAACCTTATTCTTGGGATGATTCTAAAGATAATTAACTAAGTTTTTTAAAAGAGATTAATCATTAATAAAACTAATAAAAAGAATAAAGTAAATACATAGTAACATAAATTCGATATTCATTACCATCATTTAATCTTAAGAAAATTTAACCAATTCAAAGTTTCAATTGTATTATTTAATATTATTTTTTCACATATATCTAGATTAACATAATTTTAGACATATGTTATTTAACAATAATCGTATATTTATATATAGCGTAATAATTTTTTTTTTAAATTCAGTACTGCAAATAATTACAAATTATTTTTTTATTTGTATAAAAATTTATAAACTTGTCTACTATATTCAAACTTTAATTTAATAGTTAAATTAATGTTGACATATCACGTCAATCTATCGTATATATGTTTCTCTCAGTACATATATGAATAAAATATGAAATAAAATAGAAAAAAAAAATTTCTTTTATTTGTTTGAATACTTTCCTGCCAAATTATAATAAATCAGTAGGAAAATGACATTTTTGATTTCTATAATATATTTCTACAAATCATAAATAATTTTATGCTAAACAACTTTTTTCTTAAAAAATTACATTTTTTTAATAAACATATTTTTTCATATAACTTTTTTTTTCTTTTGTCTAAACAACTAGAGAGTAATTCTTTTACATCTTTTATTTCTAATTTTTTCCTATATATTCTTTATTCTTTTCCACCCTCTTTATAAGGACTAAAAGGTATTATAGAGATCAAACAAGTGACTATATTATATATATATAGTTAGTTAGTTAGTTAGATTATGTTGATATCAACTTTAAGTCTATAAATTTATGCTAGATCTTATACATTCAATCAATTTTTGTATAAGATAAATTTAATCGATTAAACTATTGTATATACGATCTAGGTAAAATAAATTTTAAATTTAATAATTGAATCAACAAAAATTATTTTTTATATAAAGTTATTAATTAATATAATAATTATAAAAGTTACACCGATGTAATTTGATCATTCTTCACACACACACACATAGGATTAAAATAGGTTGACACCATGGTTCAAATTAGTGAAATAACATATTTAATAATTTTTATAGGTTATAAATTTAACTAATTGATTGTTGTATTTGGTGGTATTACTAATTAAATCAAATATATATACAATTTAGCATATAATTTTAAATTTCTTTGGTTGTTCATTAAATACCTTTATTTAAATTTATAAAATGATATTTAAATACATGTAAATATCATTGTTAGATAATATACCTAGAAGAATCTAAATCATTTGAAATTTGATATGTATGATCATAAGTGTAATATAATCAAATACAAAGATTGGATCGGTTAAATATGAGTTCTATAAAAAAAACATGTTAAAGGTACAATTTCACTAATTTGACATTATGGTGTGTGAGAGAGAGAAGATTTGTCGATGTAACAATCCAATATAGGCTATACACTTATTATAACACAACAACTAAGCATTGAAAAACATAAACCTCATCTAACTTAAGATTTTCTTGCAAGTAATATCTAGATATTCATACAACAATATATGTGTAGGAGCAGAAAACTTAAAAGTCTCTGCTTATAACAACTTAAAAACATATAGTCCATCAATGAGATTACAAAAAAGATCCTTTACATATATATACAAGTTTCAGAACTAGAAAGCAATAAAAATCCTAAGTTGTTGGTCAAGCAATAAACTAGTTGTTGGTCAAACAATAAATTCGTTATCAACACAACAATAATTTTTCACATTTCGCCACTTAAACTAGAAGGATTTAGTACCACCTTCAAGTATAATATAGTTTGAGTATGAGTCCACTGTGACATTGACATGTATTAATCAAGTCAGTTGTAAAATTATCTCGCCAACTATCCTCTTGATACTACACACCTTTCCAATAATTAGTTAGGGATTTTACCCCTCAATGTAACAACCTGAACACACTAGAATGAGAGAGATCCATAGATTTGTACAAGTATAAAATTGTATAGTCGAGGATGAGATAAACGAATTAATTTATACTACCTATCTCAATAAGATGCGTGACGACACATAATTGATTGTTGTGCATATGATGTGTTGCATGAGTTATGTTGCTCATATGCCATGTTGATATTGTTGATTTGAGTTGAATGCTAAATAGAGAATGGTACATGAATATATGATTATGATTCATATTTTCTATTGACTATGTTGATTCTAGTGGATGGTAAAGTTTGATGCTACTCTCATATAACTTGTTTATAGATGTTGCTTGACTAACAACTTAGGGTATATATATTTTACATTTGTTGGATTATTGTACTTATACTATTTTATACTTTTATAGTTGGTTTTACACGTATATGCATGTTGTATAGTACATATCTAAGTAGGTTTTACACGTATATGCATGTTGTATAGTACATATCTAAGTATTGTGAATATATAATCTTAAGTAAACAGATACTTTCGTTGTTAGTTGTTGAAATCGTTGAGTGTAAGGATCACGATAGGTCGTTACAACATGCAACTCAAAACCCATCATTTACTTACATCATATAAATTATACAACCAAGAAAACTCAATATGCATCCACTTAATTATCCAAGATTATCAATTCTTATTTCAAACCACCTTAAGCAACCAAAACCTAGAACATTATGGTTTTTACTTCTTAATTCAACACCAAAGCCAACAAAGGCAAAGATTCTACATAGAAATGAACATATACAACACTAAAGAAGATAATTTACAAGCTTCTCTTGCCTCAATTACTCTAGAAATCAAGGAAAGGGAGAAAGAACGATGAAGAATGGAAGCTTCAAGAACTAGTTGTATGACAACTTCAACCTTTAATTCTCAGCTCCTCAACTTTGAATCTACACTCAGGTAACACAACACTGCTTCAGGGAAAAGACTTGAACGTTCCTATGAAGTTAGAAGAAAAGAAGATATTCCTTGGCTCTAAAGTTTATCTCTTTAAAAACTCTATAAATTTTTAGAGAAATAAACTTATGAAGTTCAATTTTTTTGAAAACCTCATATGCCTTTTCTCATTTTTTGTCACTTTTGATCTCAACACAAAATAACTCTAAATAGGTAAACTCTTTAGAACTCCTTAATCCTTAGAGTTTTAAAAACACCAAAAATAACATAGTAACATAAATCAACACAAATATCGCATACATGCAATATATAAAAAACATACAACCCACAATACAATGTTACAAATCTCTTCAAGAATAAGAATTTTTGTCCCTGAAAATTTGCTTACTTGGAAGGACATATGGATACTGATCTCGAATCTTGTCTTGTAACTCCATATAACCTTGCCAATAGCCACATCATCCCATACAACTTTCACCAAATTAACTTACTTATCTCTGAACTCTTTCAACAAGTGATCAACAACAATTGATATGTTAGATTCTCTTTAACTTGTATCACATTAGACTCCACAACATTACCAAAGACATAATCATACTTTCTGAATTTAACTACATGAAACGCATTGTATAAGTTAAATAAAAATGACACTAACGCAAATAATAAGCAACCAAACCAACACATAGTATAACTCTTAAAAAAATAAATAATACTCATCTTAGTCTACTTTTGGAATATCTGGCGATGAGAATTATAAAAAATAAAAAAAAATTTAATGCGACTGAAATAAAAAAACAAAGAAAATGTGGTACTACTAACACAAGGGTGTTTCTGAGAACACAAAATTCATTTAGATTTTGATTTCATTTTATCTATTAGCGGATGAAAGTTGGATCTTTCTATACAATTAAACAAAACCAATGGAAGAACGTTTTCTATACTCACATGACTGGATGTTTATCTCGTAATTTTTTATTTACCACGTGTTACGATATGATTACGAATCATAGAATATTTTATGAATTTTATATATTAATTATTTTCATTTTTTTAACATGAAAGCTTTCAGATTGATTAATACAGATGTCGACTTTTTTTATTTAAATATTAAAAAAATTATTAAAATATCTCTCAAATATATTTATCAAAGTGTTACGTTTATTATTTATTGAGAATTTGATCTTTTACTAATAATTTTTTTATCAAAATTTTTTAATTTTTATTATTTATACATTGAGAAATTGGTTAACAAGTAGTCAATTTTTTAACTACAATTTTTATTTCATAAATTTATTTTTTAATATTATTATTTAAAAAAATATTTTTTATTTAAATTATTATCTTGAAAAATTATGTGTGGTGTGTACGTTATGAATTTCATTTTGAAGTATATGTGAAAATTAATTTATTTTTTATTTTTGCAATATAATTGATCTTTTAAAATCTTATTTTTAGTGATGTATGTGTACTATTTAATTTGTATTGCATAATAAATTTATACATTTTTAAATTATTTATAATCTTTTCTTACAAAATTTTAAAGTTATAAAATAAAAATTATAAACTTATTTATATATTAACTAATTTTTCAAATTAATAAATTGAATAAAAAATATATTATAAAAATAATAATATTATAAAATCAAAATTATAAAAAAAATGCAGTTGAAATATTAGTTACCGATTAAACAATTTTTCCATGCATAAATGAAAAATAATTTTAAAAACTTAAGTGAGAAATTATTTAATGAAAGGTTAACTTCTCAATATGAATAATAAATATAACACTTTAATAAATATATTTTAAGATATTTTTGTTGTAACGTAGTGAAAAGATTTTTGAGTTTAGTTGACTCTAGAGAGAGAAGAGTATATAAGGGTTTCTCTGAGAAGGGAACTTCATAAGTTCATTCTCAAAGAAACTAGAGAGAAGGACTCTGGGTCCGTGAGCTCCTTTCTCTCTCAAATTTCTCTGGTTGATTCTTCTTCTTCTCTAGATCACTAACTTCTTCTGCCTTCTCTTAGAATTCAGGCTAGGAAGCTTGATTTTGAAGGATTAAAGTTTGGGAGTCGAGCTCAGAGGAAAGTCTTCTTCTTCCCAAATTCTTGGTTGTTCGGAGCCAATCTTCAGGTAAGGGAAGTTAGAATTTATGTTGTTTGGTTGCATGGAAGTTTAGGAACTCCATTGATGTATGGAATTCGAGAAGAAGTGGTTGAATTGGGTGATTTCCTCATTTTTGGGGTTTTTGAAAAAATGGGTTTTTTTTGACAATCTTGATGCATTGATTGGTTGCATGTTGAATCTGAACTCATTTTTGAGTTGTAGGGAGTCTATATGTTGCATTTCATGGATTTCATGTGGTTGAAGTTGCTGATTTTCAGGTTTTAAAGGGATTTTCGAGGTTTTTGGAGGTTTCTGGTTGAATATGCGCCGGGCGTAGTTCTTGGCGCTAGGCGTGCATTCATCCGGGGCCACCAATGTTACATCACGCCGAGCGCGAGGATAGTCGCGTCGGGCGTGGAGATTCTTGTGAGTCTCTGTTTGAGTTTGTGCCAGGCGTGATACTAATGTGCCTAGTGTGAGTATTTTGGTCTTTAAGTCTTCATGGAAGTTGTAGCCTTGGATGTTAGCTTTCCAATGGCGATGGAATCACCCAAAAAGGAGGTCTAGAACTCCAGATATGGCTGTTTTAGTGAAGAGAGGTCAAGCTGCCAGCATTGGTTTTAGCTGTTGCGGTTTTTAGAATTTTTAACAAGGTATATGAAGGAGTTGGGACTTGGTGTCTTCATGAGAGTTGTAGGAAATCTTCTTATCTTTCATATGAGATAAGGATGAGAATGATAGGAGTAGTATAACTCCTAATACACTATTTTATGTGAAGGTTGTCATTTCACAAATAGTGATTTGGTTAAGTTGAAAGTTGTTTTAGGTTCTTAGGTTAATTGGTGTTGTTTGGGTGGGTAAGTTGGCATGATAGATGGGTTGTAAACATGTAGTATGAGTTGTGTTATGCGATGAAAATGTTGTGTGTTGATAATATTGATTAATGATGTTGTTTGGTGATGCTTTTGTGATAAAGGTGGGATGTAAATGAGATACATGTTGTAATTGAGTTGTGGAATTGTGTAGTTGTGTGTAGGTACTAAATGAGTTGTTGTGCTAAATAGAAATGTGTTGAATATGTGATATGTTGTTAAATTTGCTATATGTTATGTGTGGACCATTTATATATTATGATATGAAGAGAAGATGTAGCTGTGTGATGAAAGTTGTATGTTGTACTATGTGCTGAAAAATATTATTTTATGATGATTGAGTTGTAGATTATGAGCTGAGCCAGTACGCTGTTGAGTTAATCATGCTGTTTAAGTTGTTGAGCTGAGTTGTGCTGTTGAGTTGATTATGTTGTTTAAGTTGTTGAGCTGAGTTGTGCTGTTGAGTTGATTATGTTGTTGAAGTTGTTGAGCTGAGTTGTGTTGTTTAGTTGATTATGTTGTTTAAGTTGTTGAGCTGAGCTGTGCTGTTGAGTTGATCATGTTGTTTAAGTTGTTGAGCTGAGTTGTACTGTTGAATTGTAAGCTGATTAAGCTGTGATGATGAGCTGTTGATCACTAGGACTAGGGGAGATGTTTTCGAAGTTGCTCATCCCATTGTGTGGATTGAGAAAGCTGTGGTGCTCAGAGAGCCTAATTTGTTGAAAACCCTCCTTGGGAAGTTGTCCCTTGGAGTGGACATTGTGTTGTTCTCCTATAGGACTTAGTTGGTCCTATGTGTGGGCAAGGTCGAGGCACACGTGTACAAAGCGACCACGGTATAGGGGCCAGGTCGAGCTATACCGATTACAAGCGACCAATTTGAGTAAAATATGAAGTTGGGAACTTAGTTCCCAACCGAGTATCAGAGGGTTGTAGTATTTGGAGGATATTCGGTAGGCTAATCTCATAGATGGCTTAGTTGAGCTAGCTAATGTCGTGGTAGGCCTAAACCCAGTTGTTCTATCCTGACATAGTACTATATTTCCTTGTTTAAGTGGCAAAGTCTGAGAAATCATTATCGTGTTGTGGATTGGTATCCAAATTTGTTGTTTACCTAGCAAGCCCAAAAAGGTTCTTTGTTGTCGGTTCAGTAGGACCTAGCCACTTAAACTGCTCACCCATGTTGTAGGAGATCTCCGAGTTGAAATGTGTGACGACGCATAAGCTGTTGATGTGTTTAATTGATGTTGATATGAGTTGTATATGTGTTGTTGTGTTGTGAAGCTGTGATTGAGTTGTGTGTTGTTATGTGTTGTATGTTGACCCTGTTGAGGATGATGATAGTGTTGTTATGTTGTAAGTTGCTTATTTGTATACAAGTTGATGATGATGCTAGCGTTGCTAGATTACCTGTGTTGTAAGTTGATTTTAAACATGTGTTGTAGAGAGATGTCCAATACATGTGTTGGTTGTTATTATGATGAATATGGTAACTATTCCAATGGTTTGTATAGTAGTTGCGTTTAAGTGTTGATACAGTGGTGATATGTTGAATCAAGTTGAAATGATGTTAAGATGTATAGTATATGTGTTGTTGTCTTCTTTGTTGGATGTGAAGATGACTATATAGTTGGTGTGTTGCATTTTTAATTATTATAAGTTGTTTATTGTCTCTAGCTTACACTTGCATGTTTCCAGTGGTTTAGACTGCGATAATCATATGATATATGAGAGCAGGACAGGGATAGGCTGGGAGATAACTGCTAAAGGCCACATGAGGTGCCTGGGGTTGCATTTTTTTGTAAGCTACCTTATAGTAACATATTTTATTGTATATAACTGGTTGTTGTTGGTTGCTTGATTAGCAACTTGGGTTGTAATTATTTTATTATACTATTTTAGTACATATTCCAATAGTGTAGTGTTACAAATCGTTACACTTGTAAATTTATTTTTATAATATTAAAATAAAAAGTCCAAATTTAACGCTAAGGTCAGACCAAAATTATACTAGTAATTTTTTAAGTTAATTTTATTAATAGTGTTGTATGCAACTCAATTGTGTTATGTCTTGTCATGAGCGAATTTATTTGACATATCAACCCATGGTAATGATATCATCCCATGGTAATGATATCATCCCTCTACTACCAATTTAATTTTGAGTTTGTGTACACAAATATCGTGATTGGTTTTTTTTTTTTTTTTAATATATTGTTTAAATCCAGATATTATCATTAAGGGAATCGAACAACCATACTTATAAGAATTTAGCTTTCTACCGACAAGTTTGTTGATTATACAATTAATTATATCTATTAATAATATAAGGGAAAGAAATTCTCTAATATTTTTTTTCAAAAATTCTAATCATTTTCTCTAATATTTTTCTTCAAAAATTCTCTAATTATTATTTATAAATATAAAATAAATTAATAAAAAATATTATATATATATATATATATCAAAATTAAAAGAATAAATTAATAAATAAACTGCTACCAAATATAAATTTTAAAAAATAATGTATAAAAAAATCAAAATGAAAGGAAAAGAATGAATATATATATATATATATATATATATATATATATATATATATATAAGTAAATAAAAATATTTGGATTAAAATATTTTAATACTTTTTAATAATTATTATATTTTATCAATAGTATAAAATAAACTGTTATTAGATATAAATAAAATTTAAAAAAAAACAGATGCATAAAAAATATCAAAATAAAAGGGAAAAATAATATTTATCAAAATTAAGATATGTATTGTAACGACCCGACTGGTCACTACACACGGCACAACACACCGGAAACACCAGACAGAAAAGAATAAGTATATAAGGTCCCAATCCGGCTAGAGTTAGAGTGTACAAAACAAAAATACATCCAGCAAATGCTAACTAAGTAGCTAACTACATCAAAAGAATAAAACTTCATCTGCCAGCTGCAGACCTTCCTCAGCAAAACACCAACCTAACCCTGCCCTGCTCCCACACAACAGTATGATTATCGTAGTCCAAACACATGGAAACAACAAAGGGTAAGCTAGTGAAAAGAATCAACATACATATGTAAAATATGAATGATAAACAGCTACAGCTATCAGCACATCAACCAACTCAAAATATCACAACATTCAGCAATAACAGCACCGACTTAGCGGCTATAACAACACCACAATAATGGTTATAACAGCACCGACATAGCAGCTATAACAGCACCACAATAGTGGCTATAACAGCATCGACATAGCGGCTATAACAACATATAGTTCAGCACAGCACAACAATATCATCAAATACAGCTTAAATCAACATACAGCACGACTCAACTTAACATCTAAACACAGCTCACAACACAGCTTAAACATCCTTATTCAGCAATAACATTTAACAGCACGGCATATTCGTCAATTTCAGCTCAGTTCAGCACATATCAACGTTTCTCAGCAAATTTCAGCACATAAACCATCATCTCATCCACGTCTGGCGTACTCATGGTCGCGTCTGGCGTGGCACAACCAGAGAGCACCAGGGATCATCGCGCCTGGCGCAATTCCTATTGCGCCTAGCGTGATAGGAGGCAGAGACCTCACAAGGTCTCATAAGCCCGGCGTGCAAACCCGAGCTCGGCGCCAGGTAAGCAGAGACCTTCCCAGGGTCTCACGCCCGGCGCAATATAAATTGCGCCCAGCGCCACCTCTGGCAGAGACTCCCAAGGAGTCTCTACGCCCGGCTAGACAAAGTCACGCCCGGCGCCAAACCAGAACCACACGCGATGAACCAGACGGCGGCTCCGAAGCTGTAGGTGTGGGCGCAGGGACCTCAGAACTCGACCCCTTGCCACGAACCTCGGCAAAGGCAGAAGCCGGCGTCCCCTGCTCGGTTACTAGAGGGTCAGCGACAGGAATCTCCGACCTCGCCTGTAAAAACCAGCACTGTGAGACCCCGTAGCTATCCTTCCTTCTCTTCCTCACTCACTCAAGACTTTCTTTTCTCTCATTCTCTACTCACTCCCTGGTTTCCTTTTCTTGCTGACTCAAGGTGGTGATGAGGAGTAGTTTTGGATGGCTAGCTGTGTGTTCGGAGCCGTCTTTCCCCTCTTTCAGTTGTTCAAGCTCTTTCCATCTTTTTCTCCGTTCTCCTAGGTCCCGAAGCTCGGATTTTTCACATTGAGGTAAGGGAAGCTAGTTTTTTTTCGCTGCGATTGGCTGTGATTGAGTCCAGAACTCGTTTGTTGGTTAATGATTGCTGAATTTCGAGTTGAGATTGTTGAAAAGTGGGGTTTTTGAAGTTGGATAAATTTTGGGGTTTTTGGTGATTTTATGATTGCATGTTGAAAATGGATCGTTTTTATTGATGTTTGATAAAAGAGGAAGCTTTTGGATGGTTTGCATGTTGGATTGGTGGTGGTTTTTGCAGGTTTTGGTTAAAATTTTTGAACCGGGGAGAGTTGCTGCTTGAATTCGCGCCGGGCGCAGTTCTTCTCGCCGGGCGCAATAGACCTTGTAGGTCTCTGGTTGAGTTGTATCAGTTGTACATTGTTGTAAGTTGATATGTTGCGTTGTACTGTGTGTTGATTTTGGATGTTGTAGGCCGAAAGGCTGAGGTGTTGTAGGCCGAAAGGCTGAGTTGTTGTAGGAGATCTCCGAGTTGATATGCGTGACGACGCATTGTGTGCTTATTGCTGATTATGCTATAAAATCGATGAGTTGTATGCTGATGATATGAGATGCGTGCTGTTATTGCTGAATGTTGTGGTATTTTAAACTGATTTTGTTAAGTTGATTGATGTGTTGATTTAATGTGTTGATAGGGGTAGCTATTTACTATTCATATATTTATATGTATGTATGTTATTTCGTTTCACTAGCTTACCCTTTGTTGTTTCCATGTGGTTTGGACTGCGATGATCATACTATGTATGGGAGCAGAGCAGGGTTAGACTGGTGATAGTGTCAAGTCAGCAGCTGGCAAAGGGAGGAGTCTTGTTTGGTTGAGGTCTTGTTGTTGGGCCACTATCTGGCTACTTTGGTTGTATTTACTTGTACACTCTAACTCTAGTCGGATTGGGACATTGTATATATTTATATTCTAGATCCTATATTTATATACTCGTTCTATTCTGTCTAGTGTTTCCGGTGTGCTGTGGTTGTGAGTGTAGTGACCAGCCGGGTCGTTACACTTTAGTGGTATCAGAGCAGTTCGAGTCTAGTGGACACTTTTTGGGGGTGGTTCCTTTAGGCTTTTGTTGTGCTGCGCTCTGTGTTGTGTTGTCTTGCTGTGCTGTCTTGCTGTGTTGTTTGTTGTGCTGATTGCTGTGTTGTTTTGTTGTGCTGTTGATGGTTGTTTGGTTTAGTTATTGTGTACTGAAGATGCTGTTACTTCTGTAGACTATGACTATAACCAATAAGCTGATAGCCCGTGCCATAGAGATGATGGCTATGGCTATGCAGCAGCAAAATGCTTATTTTGCTAGGATGGACGCTGATAGAGCTGCAGCTGGTGCAGCAAGACCCTTGGGGTCGTAGGAGAGCCAGGATCTAGCTGAGTTCCGGAAATACCGTCCTCCTCAGTTCAAGGGAGATGCTGACCTAGAGGTAGCTGACCACTAGATCTGTGAGCTGGAGAAGATCTTCATTGTGTTGGGACGTTCTCAAGAGAGGAGGCTGGCATATGTTGTCTACATGTTGGTTGGGGAGGCTGAGCATTGGTGGAGAGGTACTCACCATATGCTTACTACTAGAGGAGGAGCTGTTGGTTTCAGCTGGCCAAGCTGAATCATTGCTGAGAGATGGGGCAGAGTGCTGTCTTCTGCTTGCTGCTATGAGTGTTGAGACCGAGAAGGTCATTGTTGGGATTGATGTGGTGAGGAGTTTGCAAAGATGTTTCCCGATGAGGTGCCTAGGTTACCTCCTACTAGGGAGATGGAGTTTAGCACTGACTTGGTTCCAGGTGCGGGGTCAGTGTCGGTGACTCCCCATAGGATGGCTCCTGCCGAGTTGGTTGAGCTGAAGGGTCAGTTAGGGGACCTGTTGGAGAAGCAGTTGGTGCGACCGAGTGTTTCGTCGTGGGGTAGATGACTTAATGGATCAACTGAAAGGAGCATCGGTTTTCTCGAAGATTAACTTGAGGTTAGGTTATCACCAAATCAGGGTGAAGGAGGGTGACATACCGAAGACTGCTTTCAGGACTAGGTATGGTCACTATGAGTATGTTGTGATGCCGTTTGGTGTGACTAATGCCCCTGCAGTGTTCATGGATTACATGAATAGGATCTTCCGGTCGTTTTTGGATAAATTTGTGGTGGTGATGACATCCTGATTTATTCAAGGATACCGGAGGAGCTTGGAGAGCACTTGAGGTTGGTGCTGGAGATTTTGGAAGTGAAGCAGCTATATGCTAAGCTTTCAAAATGTGAGTTCTGGTTGGATGAGGTGAAGTTCTTGGGACATGTGATCTCAGCTGAGGGGATTACTGTTGATCCGGCTAAGGTGGAGTCGGTGTTGTAGTGGGAGTGTCCCAGAACTGTCACTGATATTAGGAGTTTTGTGGGTTTGGCAGGTTACTATAGGAGGTTCATTGAGGGATTCTCCAAGATAGTAGCTCCTTTAACCCAGCTGACAAGGAAGGAGAAGCCATTCATTTGGACAGATGCCTGTGAGCAGAGTTTTAATGAGCTGAAGAGGAGGTTGACTACTTCTCCTCTGCTGGTGTTGTCGGATTCTGGTGAACCCTTTGATGTGTACTGCAATGCTTATCACCAGGGTCTGGGTGTGTGCTGATGTAGAACAGGAAAGTGGTGGCATATGCTTCAAGGCAACTGAGAAACCATGAGAGGAATTATCCTACTCATGACTTGGAGTTGGCAGTAGTGGTGTTTGCTCTGAAGATATGGAGACATTATCTTATGGTGCTCGGTTCAGTGTCTTTAGTGATCACAAAACTTGTTTGATCAGAAGGAGCTGAACATGAGGCAGAGGCGGTGGATGGAGTTTCTGAAGGATTATGATTTCCAATTGATGTATCATCCTGGTAAGGCCAATGTTGTGGGGCGGACGCGCTGAGTAGGAAATCCATTCACATGTTTAGTATGATGGTGAGAGAGCTGGAGCTGGAAGAGGAGTTCAGAGATCTGAACCTCTATGTGGAGTTAGCTCAGGATCACATTAGTTGTGGGATGATTACTATAACTAGTGAGTTCTTGAGGCAGGTTAAACAGAAGCAGTTGCAGGATGCTGAGCTGGTAAAACTTCTTGGTTTGCTGGGAACTGAGAAGGCTGTTGATTTTAAGCTGGGAGGAGGTCCTACCACTGGTTGAGTTCACGTATAATAATAGCTTTCATGCTAGTAACGGGTTGGGGCCGTTTGAAGCCTTGTATGGCAGAAGATGTATGACTCCTCTATGCTGGTATCAAGATAGTGAATCAGTGGTTGTGGGACCTGAGCTGATCCTACAGGCTACTGAGAAGGTGAAGATGATTTAGGAGAGGATGAAGATTTCTCATAATAGGCAAAAATCTTATGCTGATAAAAGGCGTAAGCCTTTGAAGTTTACTGAAGAGGAACATGTGTTTCTGAAAGCGACCCCGACTTCTGGTGTGGGTAGAGCATTGAGGGCAAAGAAGTTGACACCGGGGTTGGTTGGTCCTTATCAGATCATACAGCGTGTGGGTCCGGTTGCTTATCGGTTGGCTTTACCACCGTCTCTTTCAAACCTACACGATGTATTTCATGTGTCCCAGCTGAGGAAGTATGTTCATGACCCTGGTCATGTGGTGGACCTGGATGATGTGCGGGTGAAGGAGAATTTGACGTTTGAGAAGTTGCCAGTAGCTGTGTTCAATCATAAATTGAAGGAGTTGAGGGGGCAAGTTCATTGCTCTAGTAAAGGTGTTGTGGGATGCAGCTACTGGTGAGGCCACTTAAGATGTGCAGCAGCAGTGCAGGGAGCGGTATCCGTTTCTTTTCCCAAAGTAAGTCTGTTTTCGGGTACGAAAACACTTGTTGTTGGGGAGGTTGTGAGACCCCGTACTATCCTTCCTTCTCTTCCTCACTCACTCAAGACTTTCTTTTCTCTCATTCTCTACTCACTCCCTGGTTTCCTTTTCTTGCTGACTCAAGGTGGTGATGAGGAGTAGTTTTGGATGGCTAGCTGTGTGTTCGGAGCCGTCTTTCCCCTCTTTCAGTTGTTCAAGCTCTTTCCATCTTTTTCTCCGTTCTTCGTGGTCCCGAAGCTTGGATTTTTCGCATCGAGGTAAGGGAAGCTAGTTTTTTTCGCTGCGATTGGCTGTGATTGAGTCCAGAACTCGTTTGTTGGTTAATGATTGCTGAATTTCGAGTTGAGATTGTTGAAAAGTGGGGTTTTTGGGGTTCTCGAAGTTGGATAAATTTTGGGGTTTTTGGTGATTTTATGATTGCATGTTGAAAATGGATCGTTTTTATTGATGTTTGATGAAAGAGGAAGCTTTTGGATGGTTTGCATGTTGGATTGCTGGTGATTTTATGATTGCATGTTGTACAGTTGTGTTGTGTTGTAAGTTGATATGTTGAGTTGTATCAGTTGTACATTGTTGTAAGTTGATATGTGTTGTACTGTGTGTTGATTTTGGATGTTGTAGGCCGAAAGGCTGAGGTGTTGTAGGCCGAAAGGCTGAGTTGTTGTAGGAGATCTCCGAGTTGATATGCGTGACGACGCATTGTGTGCTTATTGCTGATTATGCTATAAAATCGATGAGTTGTATGCTGATGATGTGAGATGCGTGCTGTTATTGCTGAATGTTGTGGTATTTTAAACTGATTTTGTTAAGCTGATTGATGTGTTGATTTAATGTGTTGATAGGGGTAGCTATTTACTATTCATATATTTATATGTATGTATGTTATTTCTTTTCACTAGCTTACCCTTTGTTGTTTCCATGTGGTTTGGACTGCGATGATCATACTGTGTATGGGAGCAGAGCAGGGTTAGACTGGTGATAGTGTCAAGTCAGCAGCTGGCAAAGGGAGAAGTCTTGTTTGGTTGAGGTCTTGTTGTTGGGCCACTATCTGGCTACTTTGGTTGTATTTTACTTGTACACTCTAACTCTAGTCGGATTGGGACATTGTATATATTTATATTCTAGATCCTATATTTATATACTCGTTCTATTCTGTCTAGTGTTTCCAGTGTGCTGTGGTTGTGAGTGTAGTGACCAGCCGGGTCGTTACAAGCACCATGTCAAAAAAGGAAAAGGACAGCATACGGGAAACCACGAAAGTCAGGGAACACTACTTACCTTAGCAGTCTGAGCAGCCTGCTCGGCGGCCGAAACCGCCACCTCGGTAGCCTGAGCCACCTCCTCAAAGGCCACCTGAGGAGCCCCCTTGGGCGGTGGACTCTCGGTAAGGTCCATCGCGCCAACATCAGCAGCCTTGGAGGTCACCTCCTCAGCATCTGGAGGGGCAGAGGTTCCCCCGACCTCCTTTGCTCCCCTCTTTCTCTTCTGATTAACCTTCAGAGGGGAGGCATCTTCCTCTTGAGACTCGGAAACCTCGAGCTCGGTAACATTGTAGCGGTGCTTCAGCTCACGCCACAAGTTTTTCCCCATGATGCCTGCATTCACGAGATAAAACACATCAGCAAGTGGAATTTACACAATCCCCAAACCACCAAAAAACCAAATACTCACTCTCCAAACCCCTCTCCCTGAACGTCGAGTTCGCAAGCGACAGAACGAGCTTGCAATCCAGCGGACGAGGAAGCGCGGCGAGATTCTCGATGGCAGCCGCCTCCGAAGCAGTCAGCTTCAATTGGCCCACCCCGTGAAACCTAGAAGGTCGGGGACACCAATAGAAGGGAAATCTTGGCAGCCCCCTGAAATAAAATGCCCCATCTTCCAAGGGGTCAACGTTCACAAGAGCGACTCGGAAAAACTCTTGTTTAAAATTTTTGTACGACTGGGAGTAGAGAGTAAACAAACCCCCATCCCTACTCCCACTTAGAGACAATATGTCGTATGGCGGAACGCCCACCTTCAACTGATAAAAATGAAGGAAGACGGGAAGAGACACCTCTATCCCCAAAACTGTACACAGGACTTGAAAAGCCCTCAAAAAACCCCAACTATTGGGGTGCAACTGGCAAGGAGCCGAGTTGACAAAGTTCAAAAAATCACACTCAAACTGAGTGAAAGGAAGACAGACACCTAAATCTCTAAAAAAAAACAATGATACATATAGAAATGGGGAGGGTCGGTAGACTTCCCCATGTACACACCCTCACCAGCCTGACAAGGTTCAAGCCGGATCATCCGGGAAATAGAAGGGTCGCAAACCCTGCACGACCGCGGGATCCCGTTAACCTCAAGAAAGGACCGGAAAATGCTCTGGACCCCCGCCATCTCACGCTTGACCCAGTCGTAACCAGGGACGCTTGGCTCCGGGCCCCGGGGCGGAGGTGAATCCCTCTTCTCGGCAGCGGCTCTCCCGGTAGCCACCGCCTTACCACGCGCCTTGACCTGAGAAGGCGCAGAAGAACCGGCACTACTCCCCCCAGCCATGGAAAAAGCAAGAAAGACTTGAAGAAGATTGGGGAAGAAGGAAAAAGAAGACTGTAGAAAGGAAGTACCTGGTACTCTCCCTCAAAAAACAACCCTAACAACGACTGGGTTACCGGAAACAACGGCGAAAACGGAGAAAGTGGAGACGGAAGATGAGCAGAAAAGTGAGAGAAACAGCATGCGCAAGAAGCTGAAAGAGCGAAAAGTGAGTAAAGTGAGAAGTGAAGAGGTGCGAGTGAGAGAAAAGAAAGTTTTCTCCCAAAATTCAAAACGGCCATGCCACGCGTCAACCTAAGGGCACGCTGACAACACATTAATTCCAAGACCATCATTGCACAACCGTCATTTCCCTTAACGCGCCGCTTGTACGTTTTCAAAAAATGAACAGTTACGACACATGGCATCTCAACAGGAAGAAGTACGCGAAAAGTCACTTCCCCCCAGCGAGCTCGGTCTTAACTCCTCGACCTACGGTCTTCGGAGCTCGGGGGGCTAATGTATTGCCCGTACCGCGAAGTCGAGCTCCGAGCTCGGCATCACAGCACAAGATGTGATAGACTATGGCCAAGGCCAATGAATCCAAGAGGTGATATCTTAAAAGAACCAAGAGGAATGGGATGATCTTAAAGACCTTTTTCATATGTTTGTACATATAGTAGTTTCTTTGTATAGACTTATTTTTGCCTTTGTATTTGTGAGGCACTTTACTTGCTTTTATTAGTGATTGTATAATGTTTTTAGGGTGGGTTACTTGGAGAGTTTAACTCCATTTAACCTCCTTTGTTGATACATTCATTTTATATTTTTTCAGTAAGGAAAAAGGGGTGGCATTTAGCAATGCTTGAGGGTGTGACTAGCAATTGGGCCAGAATTGGGCCTAGGCAAAATTTTGCATATTAGACTCATTTTGCTCCTAATTTTTCATAGATTTGATTTAGCTAGGTCTCATCATCATATGATGAACCTAACTAAACCAAATCAAATATTTTTGAAATAAATCAAGTGAGCATTTTGAGACTTGGCCGCCTAGCTCCTTTCTTTGTTCTTGGCCGAAATTGTGAAGCTTCCCCTTCAAGCTTTGAAGCTTGCCTTCCAAGCTTCTAAACCTTGGTAGGTTAGGCTGACCTTACCATGGTTCTTAAGTGAACCATGGTCAAGGTTAGCTTCTCCTACAAGTTTTAGAAACCATGGATGGTTAGCTACACCTTACCATGGTTCCTAGTGAACCATGGTTAAGGTTAGCTTCTCCTAGAAGCTACCTCTCCCTATAAAATTGTAAATACCTCTCATGTACTCACTTTTGGACATTTATGAGAATAAGAATTCAGAATTCTCTCTCATTTTTCAAGAGTCAATTTCGTGAGAACCTAGTTCCTAGTTCTCCCTCAAGGTTCCTTCTCTTAGAAGCTTGGTTCCTCAAGCTTCTTCACTTCTTCAAGAGGTGACTGAACTTCCTTAGGTGCTTCTCCTCCATTGAAGCTTCTTCAAAGGAGAATTCTAAGGTCAAAAACGTGACAACCTCATGGAGCATGTTCGGTCCTTGCATGGAAGTTTGGAAGAACATCAATCTTCTCCAAGTACTTCCATCAAGATGAGGTCGGGCACGCGCTATGCAACGTCAGCTCGGCATTTAAGCAGATCATAACTGATCTCGAGGGATCTCGCTTCAGACGAGATCCACTATCTAATCTTATCATATCTTATCTCAGGCCCAAGGCCCAAAGCAACCCTAATTCACACTAAGGTACGTGCATTATTTATACGAGATTCATACTCCCACAAACACTAACTTTAGCATCGGAGTCTCTTTTGCAGGTACCACTCCCATCTTGGAGCATCAAGCGTACCAGCGAAGGAGGCTCACCGATCTTACCTGGCGGATCAGCTCTACAACAGATTTCCGGTAAGAACAAGAAGGAAATTAAAAAAAAAAGACTTACAATTAAGCAGAAATCGTTAAACATAATAATGCTAGAATGAGTAAAAGTCATTGGATGGGTCTATCGTAACGAGTGTCCCCCGAGAAAAATGTTTAGGACCAGTAAAGAAAAAAAAATAATAAATAAATAAATAACACCTTTTGAGTATAGGTAGTTTGAGAAAGATAAGAAAAGAGTGAAGATAAGATATTAATATTATTAGTGATGCAATATGACAAGAGAAAAGAGAGATTGAGAAGAATGTCAAGTATCAATTGTTTGAAAATGTGAGTGTTTAAAAAACAAAATCCAATAATAAAAAAATGTTTTATGCAATATTACGGTGCAAAATGTTTTAATATTATTTTTAGTTATACATTATTATGTATAATAAATTATTTATTTTTATAATAATTATTTAAAAATTATCTCAACAGTTAAATTGACTTTTTGATTTTTATAGTTATATAATTGTACCGTATTAATCCTTAATTATTTTCTTATGAATTTGGTCCCTCTTATTTGTAAAATGAAGCAATGTTAGGTTACTCATTAATGTGTTTCGTCTAAAATTAAATAGAAAATATTAATGTGCATGTGAATGACACTCTTTAACAACTTCTTAGTTGTGTAACACTATACTTTATATGCTTTAATTAAATATTTTATGAAATATGTTGTTTAATTGTTGATATGTTGCATTTTTAGTTGTTTTAGAACTTTACAGGTCAAGGAATCCTTGAGAGTTAAGTTATTTTGAGGATGTTTTAGTCATGGTCAAGTTGATCAAGTTTAGGGAAAGGTATTTAATGTTTTTCCTAAGACATAAACTTCATAAGTTCATGTCTTAAAAACAATTAGAGAAAAGTTAGAGAGAGACTCTAGAGTCAGAGAGAACCGTTTCTTCTTCTAACTCCATAGTAGATATCAAACCCTTCCTCATAACTAAGTAGTGTCGAGAGATTGGAGGACTCACAACTTGGGAGCTGAAAAATTTGAAGTCAAGTTGTTGTACGATGACCCTGGGAACCTCTGTCCTTCCTTCTCTTTTATTACTTTTAGAATGATTTGAGATAAAGGAAGTTTGTTGATTGACAATTATTGAATTATTTTTGATTTCTGCCTGAATTCATCATTTTGTACCCTTATTGTTGAATTGAGATATGAATGAAGTTGGAGTTGAGTCTAGGGTGATTTTGCACATCTTGGAAAAAAATGATGATCTTTGGGTCTTTTATGATTGCATGCTGGTACTCTTATTGAAGTTGAATGTATATGTATAGTATTGTAAGTTGCATGTTGGAGTTATGTTGAAATTTTGCAGGTTCTGATCCAATTTATGATTCTACTATCTGTGAAAATCCTCATCATGTTAGGCGTAGCTTCATGACGCCAAATGTGATGCAGGTTAGAGGTTCTCTGCCTCACTCGAATGCGAGATTGGTAGCGTCAGTCATGAATTAGTTAGGAACTCTCTGACTTAGCCACGTTGTACACGGAATGAGAGGCATCGAGAGTGACTACTTGAGGAACTCTTTGATTTGGTGATATTAGACATGATTGTTGAGAATATATGCCTTAGATGTTGATTCTTTCACAAGTTTATTCTTGTTTTTCCATGTTGTTGGAGTGTAATGATCATACTTAGTACGAAAGTATGACATAATTATATTAGAGGACTTTGCTTGGTGGATGATCATACTTGAGATGATCTAGTTTTGATTTATTATTCTGATACATATTTTTGCATAGAAATCTTTGACTGACAATAGGATTATTTTGTACTTAGTAGTGTATATTTGATTTATATTATATTATATATATATTATATATAAAGTTTATATGTAGTCATATAAGGGAATTTATGTTTTTCAATTATATTAGCAGTAACTGTTTTATATTTTCTATACTCTATATATATTTGTTGCATGAATGTCTAAGTATTGTTGTATAAGAACCCTAAAGTAGTTGAATCCTTTATGTTTTTTGTTACATAATACTGTACTATATGAAGTGTATAGTAACTTGTGAGGTCGCTGCAAGTTGCATTATCTTTCATGTAAAAAATAATATTACTTTTTGCAACATATGTTATATTTTTTTAATGTCAATTAAAAATGATAATTTATTAAAATAATTTTTAAAATTCTTAGTACTATTACTTTTCTTACGTATCCAACTATCTGTTTATGAACATCATTCCAAGGCACATAAGCATTTTCTATTTAATTTTAGATCATATGTTAATAGGTGGATTCATATTTCTTAGTTTTTAAAATTATAAGACCAAATTTAAAATAAAAATTTTGTAAGCTAAAATTACTAACTCGCAAAATTATAAAGAACAAAAGTAAATTTAAGCCACTAATCTCATTAATTTGAATTTTGTGAATGTAGATAATTAAGATTTGAAATCAGTCATTAATTTCAAACTCCTTTAAAGTTTGTATTCCTTGTTGAACAGTAATACTGTTACTTTGGATGTTCAAGTGAATATTATCCAAATCGAACATAAGAATAATAGGTAGGAAAATAGCATACTTAAGGCAATTATGAACTACTTATGCATAGGTTGTGCGTTTTAACTATATCCTTAAAACACAGACATTTGGCTGTTGGAATATTTTGGAATCAATATTCAAAGCATGCCCCCAAAGGAACTCAAGTGGTCCCCTATCACATAATTCACCAACAGGCCACTAAGTTATTAATTATTTTGCAGAGCATAAGATTAAAATATCAATATAAAAATATGATTTTGAAAATATTACTCATCCCATCTATAGTATAAGATTTTTTTTATATAAAAAAGTGTTATTTTAACATTATTTAAAGTATTATTTTAAAATAATGAATCAAACATGAAAGAAAAAAAAATAATTTTTCAAATTTTAAATTTATTAAAAAACTTAAAAGTTTTCATATAGCAAACAAGTAAAGCTTTTGTTGTTGTATAATATTAAGAATAAAATTAAAATTTAGAGACTTTTTTTTTTATTTCGCATCAATGTCTCAAGATTTCACTTTAAATTAATCAAAATTGCTCGAGAGATAAATAAAGTTTGATTAAAAATTACTTTTGTAAAAAATTAAACTCAAACATTGATCAAACAATTTAATCGATTTAATTTGAATTTATTTGTTGTTGCATAATATCAATAAAAAAATTAAAATTTTAAGTATTTTAAGTAATTCTTAAGCGATTCTAATAATTTTTTGTGTCAAAATAAATACTTATGAAATTATTGATTTTTAAATGCGTTTTTAAACAGAAATGTTAAGTAAATTAGTTGAAGATTTAAATCTTATAATAATATTAGGAAATCATTTACAAGTACTTGGATAAATGTCTATTGACTATGAGAATTTATGGAAGTGTGAGATAAGGTACACATCCTTAATTTTATTTTTAAATAGATAAATTATTGGGGATAAGATCCTCAAGAATTATTGGTTTTATCATATATTTTTTATGAAGGGACAAATTTAAGTATGCTGGGTGTTGCCTCTCTCGTTCGTTTGGGTGGAATATGTGGCTAGTGTGAGTTCATGTACTGATGTACCTGCCAATGCCATTTTCCCCAATCAATCAGTTGCAACATTTTGCTTGTATACCCAACCACATGTCATGGCCAATCATTTTTATTCTCAACCTCTCATTCATCATTGCATTATTTATTTATTTTCTTTTTCGTACACATCATTTTATATTCAATATAACAAACACATGGACATATCCATGTTCGTCTACAATTTTATACGGATTTCCCCAAATATCATGTGCTTTTAAATGATAACTATTTTATAAACTTTAGTTATATTCTTCAATTTAAAAAAATAATCCAAAATAAGCTCAATTTAAATAATTTAATTTGTATTAATTTTCATATATTATATGTTTGAATGAGGAAAATAGATTATATTAGCAAACCCATTTCTGGTGAAGTAACAACCGAACAACGAGGATTGATGGCGATAGCCATCAATAAACACTTTAACTCTTGATTCAAGTAGAGTGACAATATGTAAGTTGAGAAAAATGTCTAACATGTGACGTAGGTTAACTGTTACAGTAGTAATATATTATAAATTTTCATGTGTGAGGAGTAAGGATGAAAATATGTTAAATCAAGTTTTGAATATATAAATTGAGTCTATTTTTAAAAATTAAAATATAAATTTGAATTACTTTTTATTATGATTTTTTATATATAAATTTGACATATTTTTTATTATAAATTTTTTTATAAATCTGGTCTGATCTTTTTAAAGTTTGGTCTGATCCATTAGTTTATTTAAATTATTAATGTTAATTATGTAAATAAATTTAATTTTTAAAAATTAATAAATTATTTTTAAAATATAATTTATTTAATATTATTTTAAATTTAAATTTTAAAATAAATATATGAGAAAAATTGAATCATTTTTTGTTGAAGAGATAATTCATGTATAACTATGTATGTTGATGTACACCCATGTACAAGTCATAAACATATAAGTCTTATAATGGAAAAAAAATTATTCTAGATATTGATCATTTATTTTTATTTTATAAATTTATTTGTTTATTTGTATTTTTAATAATATATATATATATATATTAATTTTGTATTATACTATATAAATAAATAGGCTAACTTATTAGGCTTAATAGGCTTTTGTATAAACCTAAACTTGACCTTTTTATTAAATAGGTCATGTCAGATCAAGTTTTAAAGACGACAGGCCATAGGCCCTTGTTTAAGGCTTGGCCTATTCTCATCCCTTGTGAGGAGATTATTATATGTATGATTAAATTGATATATATATATATATGTGTGTGTGTGTGTGTGTGTGTGTGTGTGTGTGTGTGTGTGTGTGTGTGTGTGTGTGTGTGTGTGTGTGTGTGTGTGTGTGTGTGTGTGTGTGTGTGTGTGTGTGTGTGTGTGTGTGTGTGTGTGTGTGTGTGTGTGTGTGTGTGTGTGTGTGTGTGTGTGTGTGTGTGTGTGTGTGTGTGTGTGTGTGTGTGTGTGTGTGTGTGTGTGTGTGTGTGTGTGTGTGTGTGTGTGTGTGTGTGTGTGTGTGTGTGTGTGTGTGTGTGTGTGTGTGTGTGTGTGTGTGTGTGTGTGTGTGTGTGTGTGTGTGTGTGTGTGTGTGTGTGTGTGTGTGTGTGTGTGTGTGTGTGTGTGTGTGTGTGTGTGTGTGTGTGTGTGTGTGTGTGTGTGTGTGTGTGTGTGTGTGTGTGTGTGTGTGTGTGTGTGTGTGTGTGTGTGTGTGTGTGTGTGTGTGTGTGTGTGTGTGTGTGTGTGTGTGTGTGTGTGTGTGTGTGTGTGTGTGTGTGTGTGTGTGTGTGTGTGTGTGTGTGTGTGTGTGTGTGTGTGTGTGTGTGTGTGTGTGTGTGTGTGTGTGTGTGTTTTTTTAATATTCAAAGAATCAAAAAGATGTGTAAATAGGATAGTTTATGAAGGGTTGATGGATTTTTGACTCATGAACCCTTGTTTTTCATGTAAATTTGATGAAGTTCCAAGTAAGGATGACAAAAATACCTACACCCACAGGTACCTGCGGATAAAATCCGCTACGGATAATAAATAGATAGGCTAATTGGGTACCTGGGGATAATAGGAATGGATAATTTTTTACCCGTTTATAAATGGGGCAGGAGCGGGTATGATGATATTCATACCCGCGGATACCCGTTTAATATTATTTCTTAAATATCTTAATTATCCTTATACCACATAACCCTAAAACTACACTCTCTCATCTTATTTTCTTACAAAAGTAAGGTTAATGAAGTTACTAACATGTGTTAAGCATGTTATAGAATTATGTTAGATGTAATTTGATTAATTTTCTAGCTTTGATTGGACCAATAAGATTTATGTACTTTAAGTTGTTTACTTTCGTTTGGAATTATGAGATTGAATTATTGTAACTTTGTGATGAGACTTTAACTTACTTGTCAGATTGATGTATTTTAAGTTATTGATTATATTACATTTTTATTATTATTTTAACAAAATTAACGTTAAATACAAATTCAAAATTAACATTAAATTTTTTATTTTTAATATTTCAATGACATTAAATATAAACTTAAAATTATTTGTAATATTTTTTAATTTCTTAAAATTTTTATAAATATCCATGGATATCTGTGGGTATTCAAGAAATTCATGGATACCCGCTTAATGGATACCCGCACGGATATGGGGTAGGTATGGGACAAATTTTCATTTAGCGGGATGGGGGCGAGTTTACTATTACCCGCCCCATGGGGCTCCATTGCCATCCCTAGTTCCAAGACTTCAAAATTTATCAAATCTACCTGATCGATCAGCAAGCATTCAACAAATCAGAGACAGAGAGCAAGGTGAGCTACAAAACAAAATTCCACTCAGTTGTTTGAAAAAGGCTAAGCGGATTTGGTCTAGAAAGACAAGAAAAATTTTGATCCTAAAGAGCTTAGCAAATTGGATTTGACTCAACTAATGGAGTTTTTTTTCATCTTGAAGAATTCAAAAATCCATCAACCGTTCGAAAAGGGATGAGCGAATTGGTCATTTACAAGCCTACTCTATTTTATTTCTTAAACCAATATAAGGAATAAAGAAAGAGAAAATGAAGATCAAACAAAACATAGAACAAAATGGAAAGCATAATACGGGGATAGGGATTATAGGTTCATCTTTTCCTTTTATACTTTCTTTGTATATGGAGATTATTCTCAACACCATGAGTAGCTAATCTTCTCATTTGTTGGGATTGAATATAATTTATCAAACTCTTATGTAATCTTTTTTATTTATATATATGATCATCTATTATTCAATATTAGTGATTTGATTATGTTCTTAATGCTTGAAGTGAACTCATCACTCATCTTTTGATCTTTGATTTAGACTTTGATTGAAAAACATTTTCTAAATCTATTTTGAATAAAATCATCTAATGATTCTAAAGGCTAGGAATAGATTTAGAATTGTAAGTTGAACAAATTCTTAAACTTAATGCAAGGACTCTAATTTGGTAAATAAAATAATCGTTTATTAAATTAAAATCCTTATAATTTCTAAAGACGAGAAATTGATTTAGAATGATCTTAGGGAATTCATTAACATTGAGTGATAGAAATCATATATAGATAATCTAAAGAGAGCATAGGAGTGAGATAGGTGAAATTCAATCCCAATAGTTTCTCTTATTGTTATTTTTCAAATTTACACTTGCTTTCTATTATTAGTTTACTTATTAATTCAATATTGAAATACAAACATATTCTTATTTGGTTGTGAATTTTTCTTTTACGAGTTTTAATTAGGATATTAAAAATTACAAAATATCTTCGAAGTCATTGTTGTTCGAAAACTTGTACTTTAATTTTATATTACAACAAACTTGATATACTTGTCACAAAAATCCAACAATGTCTAACGAAGTAAGTCTTAGCTCGATATATACAACTATGTTGGTCTTAAATCGACATATACAAACTACATTAATCTTAGATCAACCTTAATTTGGTTGAGTTGATTAGAGTATGGTAAGTGAATTTGTCTACAAAGTTAGTTACGTTTTCACTTTTGTAATAGAAAAACTATGTTTGTAAAGTTTTTTTTTCTCGCTTAAGTGAATATGTCTTTAAAAATGTGAGAATGTAAAATTAACTTTGCAAATAGATTCACTTTAAGTAAAAATACATCACTTAAGTGAAAATCAAACTAAGAAAATCTCTTCCAAATTTACTTTAAAAAATTGAAGCAAAAGCAATGTATTCCAAATTCACTTAAGCCAACTTTGGCCCAATAAAAAAATTTCTTATAAGAGCAAAATGAACCAAAAAGCATAAGCACAGAAGCCCAAGCCTCACCCCAAACATGAGTTTCTAATTTAACCTCACATGCAAATGACATTTAGACCAAACACAAACAAGAAAGTCAAAAGTAGGGTCATGCTTCTGATGTGAAACGAAAGACTAGGCAACAACATACATAGTAAAACATATAAAGATACAACAACACATCATATATCAATCACATAGAAGATAATAAGTATGTTATGCAACACTCTCATATTATAATGCAATTATGCATGGAACACCAGTTCAAAACACATCTTAATTGTTTGAAAGCTTATACAAGATTCACATCAACACTGAATTCTTAAGTTTTACTAATAAAGAGACTACATATCAAGTATCATCATAAGCTTTTATTCATCTTAACATCTTAGTATTCTCATTATAAAGGAGGTTGCACATCAAGTGCCTTAAAAACTCTTGTTTATTATTCATAAAGAGAACGCACAACAAATGCCATCAAAAGTTTCACAACATCTTACAAAGGTTGCATATAAGTGTCATCACAAGCTTTCATTCATCTACCATCTTAGTAATTTCCTTATCAAAGAGGTTGCATATCAAGTTCCATCAAAAGCTCGTGTCTATTATTCATCTTAAGGAGGCCGTACATTAAATGTCATCAAAAGTACCATTACATCTTAAAAAAGTCACAATAAGTTTTGTCACAAGCTGCCATTCATCTTAGCATCATAGTATTTTTATTACTAAGGAGGTCATACATCAAAATGTCATTAAAAAAAACTCAATTATACATTAGTGCTACCACAAACTCTCGTTCATCTTAGCATCTTAGTATTTTCATTACTAAAGAGGTTGCACATCAAGCATTTTAAAGGCTCTTATTTATTCATCTTAAAGATATCACACGCCAAATGTCATCAAAAGCTCTATTACATCTCAGAGAGGCTGTGAATCAAGTATATCACAAACTCTCATTCATTTTTAGAATTAATCTCATCTCATCTTATATTGTCTCATAATAACACAAACATGTTCATCATCTCAATACCAATTATTCTCATTCACCATGTGTTATTCATATCATTCATCAACAATAACACAAGACAAACACATCAATACAATCATTCATAATTACATAAGTAACAAACAACATACATTAATCCAGCAACACGATAACACAATCCACTAAATCATGCAGTAATTAATCTATTCTAATTCTATATTATTCTCATATGATAACAAGTATTCATTCACGTTTAAGGCCTATATAATATGTCATTCCTTAAGATTTTGGATAATATTTCCCTCATGGTCTCTTATGATGCTATTACTTCTGCTTCTTCTCCTTCTCTTGGATTTATGAGGAATAAGGGTATTTACATGTGGTCACACGTCCAATTTTATACCTACAAATACTAGTGCAAAAAGAGGCTTTTACGTCACCTAAATGACGTCGGAAGAAGGCACCACCGACGTTATAAAAACGCGGTGGCAAAATGGTAAATAATGGGAACTAATTTACGTCGGACAAATGGGGGTCCGACGTAAATTATCCCATTAACGTCGGAGCTCTCACTGTCCGACGTAAATTTACATCGGACCAACCCTCACCCGACGTAAATATGCCCCTAAAATCAAACGCGCACTCCATTTTTCGTTCCCGCGCTCCCTGTTTACGGAAACTAATAATCCCTTTTCTCTCAATCTCTAAGTCTCTCAGTGCGTTTGTTTCTACATTGGACGTTTGTAACTTTCTAAGTGTCTGCACATTACACGTTTGAGGTTAGTTTCTTGTCTACGCAAATTTTTGTTTTATTTTATGCTATTTATTCATCTGGAACGGGCTATTCTGCTTGTAGAAAGGCTCGTTCTGCTTGCAGAACGGTCCGTACTGCTTGCAGAACGGCCCGTTCTGCTTAAATTTTTTGTATTGTAAATTGTTTATCTGGAACGGCCCGTTCTGATTTTAGTATGGGCTGTTCCAGATAGGTTTTTGTTTGTGTATTATTTGTTTTTTTATTAGTTATTTTGTTGCTATATTGTTATTATCTTTTTTACTTTATTTGTCTATTCAGTTAATTCATTGTTTTAATAATGAAAGTTTAATTTTTTCAGGATTATGGAGGATTCTGGGTCTGGCAGTGGAAGAAGGGAAGGTAGATCTGTCACCCGATTGTCTGGGTTGACAGCTGGACGCATTGTCAAGGAGAGGACACCGGTTGAGGTGGATCCTCGTTCTGGCAAGGCATCAGGCCCAAATGCTGCCAAGTTTAAGAGCTATTTGGGAGTCCTAGCTCGACGACATGTTTCTATTATCATTCCATCATGGGATGACGTTCAGGAGGTTGACAAGAACCTCATGTGGTAGGATATTCAGGTATATACTTTCACATCCCTTGAATATTATATAACTTAAATACATTATTTATTAATTGTTGTTATTTTCATAGAAAAATTTTGACATTCCCAACACCGAGGTCATGAGGAGGAAGATGTTATCTGCCCTGGCCACCAGGTGGAGAGACTTCAAGACTTTCTTGACACGGGAGTATGTATTTGGAGAGCGACAAAATGAGACTCCCTGTCTAAAGTACCAGATCACTGATGAGGAGTGGATGCAATTTCGTGCCACTCGATTGGACCCTTCGTGGCAGGTTAGTTATTGATAACTCTTACATTGACACAAATACTTAAGGTATATTTTAATTAATCTCATTTTCTTTTTTGTATTATTGCAGGCTAAAAGAATAGCTGCCCAAGAACGACAGGCCAAGAATGATGCACCCCATCTATTCTCAAGAGGGGGATATGAAAGAGAAAAAAAAGGAAATGAAGAAGGCTAGGGCAGAGGCAGCAGGGGTTGAGTCTGCTGACCGTGTGGAGTCACCTCCCCGCCATGAGATGTGGATAGCAGCCCGGACAAAATCAGATGGGCAAATGACTTCTGAGTCTGCTAGGGTCGTTGCTGATAAAATAGTAAGTAAAAATATACAAACTAAGACTCTTCATTTCAACTCATTTAATTCATAAGTGTAGTTTAGGGTATACTTATTGTTAATATGTTGTAGGAGGGTTTAGTTGAGCAGAGCACCCAGGGCTCATTTGTTTCCGATGGTCGGAATGATATCCTCACAACGGCCATAGGAAGGCCAGAGCACGGAGGCCGTGTGCGTGGTCTTGGTGGTTCTTGAAGCCACCGAGATTTCTTTGGTGCCCGATCATCGAGGAGCACTGTTGACTCTTGCAGTTAAGAGGTTATGCAGAGAATGGAGCAGAGATTGGAGATGCAGTTTGAAGAGAAATTGAAGAATATTCAAAAAGAGTTTGAACAGAAGTTTGAACTTTTGGCTCGTTCTCAGCAACAGACTGTAGTTGCTCATGATGGTGTTCGAGTCAACACTAAAGGGAGTTGTGCTGCTCCAGATCCCTCACCGGATCAGACTCACACTGATGTACCAAACCAGTGTGAGTTATATGTTGAGGATGACCCCCCACGGTTAGTGGCTATTGGCCGAGTATTTGAGGGTGGCTCAACCATCCATGGTGTCCCTCTACAGCCAGACTGGACACGGGTTGTAGTTGACCAAGTTCAAGATGCTGCTGCTCCAGTGCCTTTGCCCAATACAGAGGTTCAACTAGTGGGGCAGGCAACCGGCACATTCTTAGCTTGGCCAAAACGTTTGGTCATGCCGCTTTCAGCACGGGCAAATGTAATTATATTATTGCTCTTTTATATTCTTATAATTCTATTATTGTTTAACTAATTGTGATTATTTCTTTAGGATTTTATCAATCGTGGTAAGGAGGTTATGAGAGAACCTCATGTTGATGATGCTAATATCGCAGCAGCTGAGGATGATCCCATATCTAAGCTTCTAATCATATTACCACGATTAAAGAAGAAGCCAATTCAATTGCAGTGGGACATTAGAGTTTTTGGAGTTGATAGCGCTGCTGTTCCACTATACATATCTATGCCTGATGCATTTGAGATTGTTGGGGGAAACTCCATGTTAAATATTTCTATCATACAGTTGTGGGCCATGTAAGTCATATTTTCTTTTATGAGTCTAAATTTACAATAATTACATTTAACTTATAATAATTATTTGTGTTAGATACATGGACAAATTGAGTGTGGAGCATGCACAAGCAGAAGTATATGGATTTATTGAGCCTCAATCCATCCAAAAATCAGGAAACACTCAGGTCCAGATCCAGCAATATATGCAAACATGGATGAGTGACTCAAGAAGAGATATATACATGGCTCCATACATTGACGGGTTAGTTTTTTAATTGGTTTTTTAATCATGGTAATTTTATAACTAATTTATTTGTCATACAATGTAGGTCTCATTGGCAGTTAATGGTAATCATTCCTAAGGAATACACCGTGGTGTGGTTTTGTTCACTACATCGAAAACCAAGCCACGAAATTGAATGTCAATTACAAGGGTAATTAAATTTTTTCATTATGTTTTAAAACTGTAATTATATATATTGGCTAACATTTGTTTTTATTTCAATTAATTAGAATCGTGTCTGGAGTTAATATTTTAAGTGGAAGAGCCAGATCATCAAAGTCATTGCATTTCATATACCCTAAGGTTAGCAAATTAATTCATATAGTCAATAATATTTAAATTTATTGACTTTGGAAATAATAGTTATTTGTTTCTCATTTTAGTGTAATAGGCAACAAGACTCGTTTGAATGTGGCTATTACATCATGTATTGGATGAGAGCCATAGTTTCTGCGGGTATTATTGATTCTTGGGCGCAGGTAATTCATATCAAAATTTATTTAAGTATATTTACCTTTAGGATAATTAACATTGCATATTAATGACACTTAAATTAATGTTTCAGGTCTTTCAAGATCCATCTCCATTGCCCGAAGATGAGATGCTCAAGATAAGAGAACAATGAGCAACTTTTTTTCTTCAAAGTATATCATAGTTAGATTTCTAAGTTTAGTTAGTTAGATATTATGTTTATAGTTTGATAGTTAGTTAGTTTAGTTAGTTAGATAGCATTGACAAACATATGTTTTATAGCTTTTTTAGGATAATAGGATTTACATTGTCATAATTTATGCTTTTTAAGATTTATATATTATTTTCTTTTTGTCATTCAATTTTGAAATATAATTTGAATTTCTATTCTGGACTGCCTGGTTTAGATTTGGTATTCTGGACTATATATATGCAGGTGTTGGGTATATCAAAAATTTATAAACGTTTTAAAAAAAACCCCATAATTTTACGTCGGACATGACTTGTCCGACGTAAATTTACGTCGGGCCTTGCAATGGCCGACGTAAATTTACGTCGGACAAGCCATGTCCGACGTAAATTTACGTCGCGTTTTAGAGGCGACTTAAATTTACGTCTCCCGTATTAACGTCGGAACCTTTTCCGACGTAAAAGGCTCAAAATACCCAACGTAAAAGACCCTTTGTGTACTAGTGAAAACAATAAGGATTTGAACGGATTTGTGCACTTGAATTTTATATGACAAAAATGTCCTCACTAATATGTAGCGGGAAGGAAGTGTTGTGATGTTAAAGAAAAAAAAAACATCCATGATTAAGAGTCTGGATTTGTGAGAAATTAGGGAAATTTATATGTGGGTCCCACAGTCAATTTTATACCTACAAAACAATGAGGATTTAATTGAATTCGTATACTTGAATTTTATACGACAAAAATGTCCTCACTAATATGTCTACCATAATCAACTACAGTGGATCATAGTCCATTATAACATATTATTTATGTACTAAAATTCGTGATATGTGTAGCAAAATCATATACATAACCAATTATACAGCTGACATGATGGATCATGTGACTATATATTGTAAAACAGTATTGCGATGCAACATATATATAACATAATTAGTTATGTCAATTAGCATATTAAAAAATAAATATTAAATGATAAAAATAGAGACAAGGATAAAATGATATATGTTATAAACGAAATTAGTGATCAACTCATTTTATCACCCTCATCTCCAATAATTTGAGTATGCGACACCATTTAAAATTGAAGTCCAGTCATATTCTTCTCTTTCTCTGTTTAAGCCCGTGGCTGCGTGATCGATAACAGTGCCATCTCTCTAGGCACTAGAAAATATACAAAACTTGAAACTAACAATCCCAACACACAATGCATTAAAAAATAATAGTAATAAACAAAAACACTGCTTCAACTTATGGCTCAAAACACTTTGGTCACAAACTTGAATTGTAGAAGTGGGCAATGGGCAAGAAGGCATTGAACATATGGCGAGGAAATATTGTCGCATAGCTTAGCTTATAGCGAGTGGCATGACTTAGTTTATTCCAAGTATTGGAACAAGTTCTTTCTTGGAAGAGAGACCAATGGCTCCATCATAACTTATAAACTTTCCCTATGCAAAAAGGGAAAGATTATGAGTTCAAGTATGGTGTTCAGTAATCCCTTATTTGTCTTTTGGCAAAACTCTCATGATACAATAATTAAAAACTTTTGAATATGGACAAAGTTTGATCATATGCTATCATTTTTATTTCATTATAAACGCATATATGGACAAAATCAAGATAGAATATTGGTTAAGTTTTACTATTCGTTGCTATGCTTTAACTTATATATGATTTTGATTTGATTCTTCTGGTTCCAATTTCTTACATTTAATTATGATGAGTTTTCAATTACTAAAATTAAGTTTTTACTTCAAATTCTATTTAATGATTCATGAAAATATAATGAAAGTGACGTGATATTAATTTATAAAGTGATAATATAAAATAATAACTTAAATATGATTTTAATTTTTATAACATAAATATGTTTTTATTTTAGTTTCTATAATTTTTTTTATTTTTTATTTTTCTAAAATTTGAAATTATTATTTTATTCCTTAATATTTTATATTTATTAAAAGGTTATGTGACAATCTTAATTGTATGATAATTATCTATAATACTTTATCTATATGTACATGACACTTATAATTATTTTATAAATCCTTAAAATAAGTTATATATATATATATAATACACACTTTAAAATCAATGATAAGAAAACACATTGAAATCAATTTTTATTTAGATTATTAATATTATTTTTAAATTATGTTATGATATTTAACTTTGTCAATGACTAATTTTTAGTAAAAAAATCTATTAGTCACCTTTAGTAAAGTATCTCATTTCAAACACAATTTTTTTTATCTATAAAATTAAAATTTGAAACCTTATTTAAAAATATCGAGTTTTATTGTACTTGAATCATTAACTTATTTGTAATAATTTTTTTTTCTTTTTTATTTACAAATGAGTGAATTTTCAATTTAGTAAAAAAAATTAAAGGACAATGAAATTGGTTCGTAAAAATAGTAAAAACGGTCCTACAATTTTAAAATTTCAATCTAGTCTTGAAATATGTAACAATGAATCAATTAATTTGATCTCTAAAACTAAAATAAAAATAAAAAATAAAAAATAATGATGCATAAAATTATAAACCATATATCAAATTTGTTCCGATGTTATCTAACATCATTAAAAATGATGAATCATTTGAGTGATGGCTAATTAGACACGCATGTTCGGTTGCCATATCACATATTTTAGGGTTTTCATTTTACACAAATGGACAAAAATGTTTACTATATAATTAAATTTTATAATAATATATATAAATTATATTTAAAATTAATATAAATAAATATTTTAAAACATATAAATCATATTTTCACCCAAAATAAAGGTTATTTTTAGTTTACTTGGATTAAAATTAGTAAAATATTAGTGAAATAATAACATATAAAATAAAGTGTATAAAATTAAAATGCATAATTGTTTTTTAGAAAAATGTTAGGCATGGATGAATCATGTCATGGCATTAATATGGAGGCATGCGGGTGTGACGATCTAGCGTGCCACGTGAAGCATTTTCCTTGTCTTCATTATGTAACCGTTCCTCTTTCGCTGTCACAACTCACAACTCACAACTCACAACCACCTTCAACCAAATATACATTACATATGCTCTTGCCTCTCCTCACCATGCCATGTGCCTATTAACTATTTCATTTCTTTTCATTAACAATATAAATACAAATTAATATTATATTTTTTAATCAATAATCATATGAAATATTCAAATTAACCTAATCTATGAAAAGTTTTCCTTTCACTGTCTCCTATTTCTCCCTCTTAATCAGTGCACTATCTTTTTAGGACTTGCAACAAATACTAGTTCTATTTCAGTGGCTTTTGTGACTGCTTTCATTGAATAATTATGAAAAACAGATATGTCCAGCGCTTGTCATCTTCATCTACAATGGATAAAGGAACAACGACTTCAAAAGAAACACCATTGTCAATATCATGCCCAATGTCATTAATCACATCATCTTCCCTTTTTATGAACCTTTCTTTCATGTTCAGCTCCATTATTAAGTTTTTCCATTTTTTGATATTGAAAATCTCATATAAGGAATCACCCCTCTTAAATCATCATTATTGAACAGAAAGTTAATAACATACTAAAAAAAATTTAAACCACCGTTATCCTTTGTAGTAGAAATTGGTATTTAGAGTAATTGTGAGTTTGGGATTTGTTTGTGTACTTTTAATATTTGTGATATATATGATAATGGGTCCTTAAGAAATGCATTGAAATTACCATTGTGGAGATGTGCTAATTGTGCAAGATGGTGTCCAACACCATCGAGGTTCGAGATTGAGAAATTCAATGGGAAATATAATTTTCACATTAGGCACATAAAGATGCAAGCTCCGTTGAAGGAATAAAAGGGTTAGGAACCTTTGTGGAAAAAAAATCCAATAATCTCAATAAGGAGTATTTCGCAAAACAGTAAGAAAAAACACATTTCCTATCTTTGTTCAACTTATCTAGACGAGTAGAAATAAATAAATAAACAAATTATAGAAATATTGTTGTATTAATTAACATATATAAATTAAAACCTTTACTATATTATATATTTTATTAAGTTTAAAAATATTTATTATTCTTATGATATAAAAAGTTACTCAGTTTTTTTTTAAAGTAAAACATGACAAAAAAGTAAACGGCATAAACATTTCCCACCACTTTAATTGGGAATTTCTTTTATATACGTGGGACATCTTTTTTCCTTTTTAAAAAACCAGTAATGTTATACTCTTATTCAAATCATTCTAATAAAAAAAAATCCTTCTCTAATAAAAAAATATTAAATAAGAATAAATATACTTAATGTATTCAAAATATACCATAAATACAGGACAAGGGTGTGCAAAAATAATATCATAATGAAAAAATTAAGAAAGACCATGAAATAATTCAAAGTGTATCAAAAGAATGTTATGATTGAAACTTTAGTATTTTTATATACACAGTGTGAATTAATCGTAAATTTAATTGTTGGGTTCAAAATAAAAATAAAAAACATAAATTTGACAGATGATATTAACTATTCTTTATGGTTTTTTCCACATAAGTAATAAAAATAATACAAATTTTGTGCGTATGATTCAACCTCTCACTACTAAAGCAATCTAGTGACTCACTTTTATGATTTTCTAAAAAATTATTTTTATTGTCATTTAATTATATTTTTCCTTATTATATACATTTATTGATTCTATCTTAGAAAGAATAAGTAGAGTTCGATTTTCAAAAATAAAATGTTTTAATACTTTTATAAACAATTTGAATTAAACATAAATTTAAGTGTTGGGTTCATAATAAAAACAAAAAACATGGTTTTAACAGATAATATTAATTCTTCTTCATGAATTTCTTTCTGTATACATAGTGGCGGCAAAATTAAAACTTTAAAAATATATTATGTATGTGTTTTTTTATTAGTATATTGTCTAAATCTTTACTACTAGATTCTATCACATTGATTCCTTTTAATGATTTTCTTTTTCTGAAAAATTCCTTTTATCTGTCATTTATTTTTGAAAAGGATGAAAGTTTGTGCTTTACGTTTTAGGCAGGTCAATAAATTAAATGAGAATTAAGAAGATGCTTAAATTTAAAAGACGAATACGCCAAATTGGCGAGTTGTTAAGTTGGTTCTTAGGGACAATCATGAAACATAATCATTACATTAGGCATTGGCGGGGTAACGAATCTTTTCAAAATAAATTTTGGTTCTAAGTTCTAAGTTCTTTCAACTGCATGCAAATATAGTTATATCACTTTAATAACTTATTTTCTCTAGTTAATTTTCTTTCCAACACATCAATCTTTGTCTATCGTCCTCCGAGTGAGGATTATTTTTCCTAGTTATACTATATTTTATTAAGTTTGTGATTCTTAATTTTTAATTAATAATATAAATACATTTTTAAAATCTTTCGATTTAAAATCGTTAAATCTCCTTGTCAACAAGCATTAAAGACTTCTATTAGTATTCCGTCATAAATGTTATAACTTTAATTTTTATAATCTAACATAATATTGATTACTTAAAAGTTATAATATAATTAAAATAATAAATAACTATTTTAAAAGACTCTAAATTTTAATTAAATAATCATCCATAATTTAATGGTCATATATATAGAGAAAGGGGATGTTTCAATTACGAAACTTCTTAATATAACAAACAAGAACCATTTGACAATAACAAAATTCATAGATTAAAATAGACAATAATTATATAGTTTTTGTAATTGTTTTCTAGAATGATAAACAATTTTTTTATATTATCAAACAACTTTTATAGATATACATTCCTTATTTTAATATTTTAATAAAAATTTTAACTTTATTTTTAAATATATTAAATAAAATGTTACTAATACTTCTACTTATTAGTGATTATATAATAAATAAAATTATCTATATTAATTATTAATGGTTAATAATTAATAATAAGATCAAATAACGTATAGTACTAATGAACATATAATAATAAATAATAATTATTAATGTTTAATAATAAATAATAAGATCAATAATCATATAGTACTAATAAACATATATTTGTATAGAAGATGATTTCAATCACATCGGTATAATGTTTTTATCAATTATTACACATGACTTAATAATTTTTAATTAAATGTAAAAAAAAAATTAATTAAATATAATTTTTTCAAAATTTATTGTTAGATTAAAAAATTCTTACTCCTAAATTATATGTATAAAATTTTATATTAATCCAACATGATTTGATATCTTACTCTTATAGAAGAAAATTGATGTAATCTACATTTTAAAATATATCAAAACATGAACTCTTTGATTATTTTTAAATTATTGTTTAATTTTAATAAACTATTTAAATTGTTGTTCAATTTAGACAAATTTTGATATAAACATATAAAGTGATATGAAGTTATAATTTAACGATTGAATCAATAATCATATATTATTTATATAATCAATAATCATATATTTGTTACTATTTATAATTAATAATAAATAATTTCTATTTAATATTTATCTATAGTTGGAATTTTAATTTAATTTAAGTAACTCAATTTACAATTAATGCAATTAATTTTTTTGAAGATGATTAATGTAATTAATAATATATATAATTACTAATAAAAATTATCAATTACTAATTAATTACTACTAAAAACAAATATCACAATTATAATTTTATAAGAAATCAACTTTATTTGGTAATTAGAAAGAAAATAATGATTTTATATATGATTTATGTAGAAAATAAAAGAATTGAGGTGTTGTATTTATTAACCTTGATTAACCTAAAAATTAAAAAACATAAATTAATCCTTGAAGAATTTTATTTTTTTTAAAGTAAGTGACTCGAAAGAGAATTGAAGAAAAAAATAATAAATGAGAAAAAAAATAAAAATTGTAGATATTATAGAAAAGAAAAATAATTGTTTGAATAGAAAATTTTCAAAGCCAATTTGGATAAAAATATATTATATAAATTTTAATATTCATACTTTTTATAGAAATTAACAAAAGGAATATTTTATTGAACATGAAGAGTATCAAAACATCTTTCAATAATTATCTTCCTCTTATGGGAATAAAATGGTAGAAAATGAGATACTCTAAAGTTTGTGTTGCTGGAAAACGAAGAGAGAGAGAGGAGAAGGAGGGAAAAAAAGATTCATAAAATTATGAGTTGTGATATAGAAATATAATACATGTTTTGATGAAGAATGTGAAGAAATAGGTATTACACTTAACATTGGCTTTAATTGCTAATCAAATTCCATATTATTTGAGAAAAATAAATTAAAAATAATAAAAAGAATATAAAAAAGAAGAAAATAGGCTATCTCGTAATTGTACATTGACTCCCTTGATTTCTTGGTTCTCCTTATGCTTGTGGCATTCAAAATTGCAATTTAATTTTCATATGACTTTAATTGGTTACCAAATCCTATATTATGTGTGATAAAATAAACTAAAAATTGTGAAAAGAAAGTAAAAAAGAATATAATAAAGAAGAAGAAAATAGATCACCAAATACTCATATGTTGTCTCTCAATTTCTTGGTTATTCCTTATATTTATAGCATTGAAAATTGCCATTGTAAAACCTTATTAAAAATTGCCATTATAAAACTTTTCTCCAATTATCATATAGAGATGAGTTGGGTGGAGTATTTAGCAATGAAAAGTTGCAAATAAAATAAGGTTGTAAATAGAAGACAAAATTATATTGAAATTGACAAAAACGATTATGTTGATGTGGCCAAAATATGAGTATCCCGATGATGAAGCAACGACGTTGGGGGAGCTATGGAAAAGTTAATCTAGATATTTAGGATTTATAATTATGGAGATATATTAGAATAAGAAAAAAATTATAGAATAACACTAATCATTTTTACTAATATGTCAACATTTTAGATAGATTTTACAATGATGTGTCTACATAATAAATTATAGCTTAGCTTTTTATATTAAAAATAAATAGAGTACATAAGATTGTCATTTCAACTCTCAACGATAACATTCATTACATTCACTACTATTACCACCATCACTATTATCACTATCGTCATTATCATTGTTATCATAACCACCATTACTGTCTTCACCACCACACCCTCATCTTATCATTGTCGTCGTCACCATCATCAATCATATCATTGCAGCCAATACTGCCATCATTGAAGCTGCCACAATGAGGTGGTAATGACAATAGTGATGGCGATGGTAGCGACGAAAATGGTGTCAATTATGATAGTAGTGATACATGATAATTAGTTTATAATCTTTTAATTTGAGTTGTTTATTTTAATCTAATGATTATTATCCATAGTTTTTATTTTCTTATATTAAAAAGTTTTTTATTTTAAATATATCGCACAAACACATGCACACATACACATATAGAATTTGAAAGAAAAAAAAACAAACAAACACAAAAGTATCCACCACTATTACTATTGTTATTATTGTACTGTTATCACTCTATCCTTTATCACCATTGTCTCACTTCATAACATCATTGCCATCTACCACTACCTTGCACCTTCTCACCATTATTGTTTAAGTTACCACAATAACAATTACTGTTATTATCAATATTATCCTTAGTACTGTTATTACTTACATTGTTGTTCTCATAATTATTATTACTATCATCATTATATTTAAATAATTAATAAGAATTTCATAAGGTAACTAATATCAAATTTGGTATCGTAGTAAATCTAATATTATTTTGTTTATATTTATTGTTCATCAAATGATATAATATAAAAATATTCAATAACTTAAACATTTGTGGTGTGTTTTTTTAATATGTATCAAACTCATTATTTTAATTAGTAGGGTAGCCTTCTTAAGTGTGGGAGGCAGGCATGATCCCCCAAATTTTTGTTTCCTTTAAAACAAAATATATATATAACCCTTTTATATATAATATTTTAAATAGTTTAAAATATATGTATTTAAGTTTTTTTAACCCTTGAATATTTTTTTGGCAATATCCATCATTACTGATGGGTTATTTTATGGTATTTATTTGAGGGGATATTTTATGAGTATTATCTTTATAAGACAAACATATTTTACAATAATGAGATATTGTCTGCTTTGAGCCTTAGTCCTCATGATTTTGCTTTTGGTCTTCACCCAAAAGATGTCTCTATTATTGAAGTATATTTATGTTATATAAATTATTATTTTTTATCATATTTTATCAATGTAAAACTTGTTTGTATCCCAACAATTACTTCTAATGTTAACCAATAAAATCATAGCATAAAAATGTTTTATATTGTTGGTGTATGAACTATTTACTCTTTCAATTAAATTCAACCATTATACCATTCCAGGTGATCGTATGACTGATTTCTAAATATCAGTCGTAGAAGAAAATAAAAGATAAAATAAATATAACTTTATTCATAAATCAAAATCAATTTACGCGTAACTTAAAATCAGATTATGAAAATGCAGGAAAAAAAAATAAAAATCAGATTATGAAAAAGTTAAACGAAATAACTTCTATACATCTATTTATCATAACTTGATTTTATTTGTAATAAAAATATTAATTATTTAAATTTTTATTTTATTTTCTATCTTTCTTAAGTATTTTTCAAGAAGTTTATTTAGATGGGTCTGCAATATAAAAGTTTATTGTAGTATTATTCTTAGGTATTATGTATGGCAAATATTTGGTATTTAATTATTTATGAGTACGTCGTTTAACTATGTTTTGTTTTCAACGTATATGAACAATGGTAGCTATATATTTATCAATATTTTTTTTTCTCACCAGAAGTAATATAAATTTATATTTTATATTGAATAAATCACACTCGTAATTTTATTAAGAAAAGTTGAACAATAATATATAAAAATAATAATAATAAAAAAGAGTTATAGTATATTTGGTTGCATGTTGTTTATGTGATTTTTCATGTTTAACTTAGAGCTAATAGTTATAACTTCCACGTTTTTTTGGATAAATTGATGTGATTCTCTATTTTCTAACGTGTTTCCAAACATGCATTTAAATATATTTTTAGTTCATTAAATTTAAGAAAAATTTATTTTTAGTTTCTTAAATTTAAAATTAGTTCTTTTTGTCCTTGTAATTTTTTTAAAAATATTTTAGTTTTTATATTCAAATTTTGTTAGAGTAATTGTTAAATATTGTCGTATAAAATTTATCTACTAGTATTTTATTAGTGGAAACATCGCATTAAACTCAATTGATCTTTCAAAATTGTTTCAATCTGTCTCTTTCTAATGAATGCATTATCATTAAATTCTAATCCTTAACTTTCACAGTTTTGAATCTCAACTCTGTTGTTCAATTACGTTTTTGAGAAGGATCTAGACGCTCAAGGACGTTAATATATAGAAGAAAATAAATCTCACTAGTTCTAGAGCTCCTCTCTCTAAGTTTCTTAAGAAAATGAATATATGAAATACAAGTCTTAAGAAAATCTTATATACATGTCTCTAAACTTGGTAAACTTTGACATCAACTCAAAACAACTCCTAACCCACTAAATTCATAAGAACTTCCTAATCCTTGGAGTTTTACAACAATTAAACAACAAAACATATAATCATTTAATTAACAAAAATAACCAAACAATCATAAAAACTCTTAGTGTTACAATTGGTCTTACTGAATCCATCTTATAAAAATAAGATATTTGTAACTATCAGACTGCATTTGAAATGGATGGATTATTCAAATGATACAAATTAGGAGTTACTTTGTTATTGAATTGTGGCGATTCAATGCTTGAACTTTTAAACTAGAGTAAAAATTAGTTATCATGATTTTTTAATGTATAGATATTGTATATCTTACATTAATTCAAGAGTAAAGGCATCGAGCTTAACATAGTACCTAATAATCAATTTTCACATTTGTGTAACTTTAACATGCATGTATTCCTACTCTTAAAAATTGTATTATTGGATCGTATGTGTGTGTTTCATAATTCAGTAGCGATCAAGTTTTATAGTTAGAACTTACTGTGAGCATACTAATCCACTAGTGCCACCATATATATCTTTGATAGTATTTTGATGAATAGTTGAGAAGAAGTTATAAATAATCAAAATCCAAAAGTTTGGGGCATAAATTGCAAAAAAAAAATTACATGGGGACAAAATTCAACAAAAAATAAAAATTTAGGGGACAAAGTGTAATTAAACCTCCCTCAAGCATGTTATGTTATTAAATTTATTCATGTCAAATATGTCAGTAAACATTCCGTTAATATTTTGATAAACAATTAATAAAAGGACACAAATCGTCAAAATTTAAAAGTTTGGAGCATGAGTCTTTTTAAAAAGTGGAATAAAATTTATCAAAAGTGAAACTTTAAAAACACAAAGTGCAATTAAACTTAAAATAATTTTTTTAATAAATTTATTATTTCAAGCTAAGCAATTATTGTTTGTGTTTTATTTTAAAAACAAGTTAATATTGGAATTTAGTATAAACTTATTTATTTATCGAAAACTTGCTTTAATTTAGAACTAAATTTTTAACAAAAGTAATCGTATAAATATTTATTTAAAACGATTTGAACATAGTTTGAAAGAGTCAACATGAACTTAAACCAAAGAGAGGAGTATAGAAGAGGGATGTTGGAACCCCAAGCGTGTGGTTCAGCGGTAGGGGTTGATTCACACTTAAGCAATGTCAGGGGTTCAAATCCTGCCTTGTGTATGCAGCCGCGTTAAATCTTGGGGCCAGCTATTCCACCCTTTGATGTGCCTCCAACATAGCAAGAAGATTAGTCACTGCTGTCGGCGATGGATATTCCAGGGACGAAAAAAAAAAAAAAGAAAAGGGATGTTGGACCACAATACATGGTAGGGTGGGGCAAATAATAAAAGGATAAATGTGAGCGGTTTCCCTTGCAACCCAAACCATGACATTCTCAGCTTTCAATTCTTTTTGGTTGAAAATCGAAATGAGTTTGATTTGGCAATGGATGAGTCACGGAAAGGAACCAAAAGTTGTTATACAGATCATCTATACTCCGACAGGATGTACTACTTTAATTTTAAAACCATCCAATCGCTGGATGAGAGTTATATTTCTTAATTATAAATAGGTTTAAATATATTTTTAATCTCTTTAATTTATTTTTGGTCTCTCAAATTTAAAATTGATGTTTTTAATTTTTTTAATTAAAAATATTATTTTAATTTTTATATTCAAATTTTATTAAAAAATTTATCAAATCTTGTTACATAAAATTTATCTAATAATATCTGTATTAGTGAAAATATCACATTAAATCTAATTGATATTACATAATTATCTGTTTATTCTTTTGAATTATTGTATTTATTGGATATTGTTCTTACTCCTCTCTTTTCTTTGTTTTTATAAATTAAATATATTACAAAATAGATGGATCTACTTTGGATTCCAGATCATTTTGCAATTGATATAGCTATGGTATTCCTTGGAAGGAATTGGAATGTGGAGGCTATTTGATGAATCTATTACAATTTTTGTAAATTTATTTTCACTATCAATGTAAATATTGTAATAAAAGTGAAAGAAAAATATATTGTGTAAAATAATACATTATGGTAAATATTTTAGAACGATATATCATGTATTAAATTCACAAAATATGATTGTTCTTTACCTTTATCTTTATTATGAAAAAAAAAATATTGTTAACGATATAATTGTGAAAATATATATAATTATTATTATATAAATGGGGCGTTAGAATCGGACGTTACAACCTCCACTCTATCGCTTTCATCGGCTTTGCCTGGAACCTTAGCGGTTGGATCGGCCACGACTCCGACCCCTACAATGTCATGCCCGACCTTCAGCACCTTCCCTTCTTTATCGTTTTCTCTTCCTTCTTCACTTCCCTCACTTCCTATTGCTACAACCGAAAACTCAACTTCGATTCCCTTGCTAGGGTTCTTGTCAACTACCAACATTTCACCTTTTACCCTGTCATGTGCTTCGCTAGGCTCAACCTCTTCGTCCAATCCTTCTTTCTCTTGCTTTCCAACCGTAGGTCGACCATAGAGGAGTAGAGCTTCTTGGCCTACTCTTGTTCTGGGTTTGGTACCCTCTCTTAATCTCCTTCTTGCCAAATTGGTGGGAGAGGGCTTTCTTCGTTCTTGTTAGCTTCTCTGTTACCGGAATTTAGCACATCCAATTTTGCTTGAACCATTTCTCCTCCAAGGTCTACCTTGGCCCCCCTAATGGCTCCGATTGGTTTCGGATACGACTAATGCACTCTCGATGTTAGCTACTCTTCTTGGATGGATTGGTTCCACGGTGGCTTGCAACTTCAGGTGGAGCATCACCTCTTTCCGTACCTCTTAATCTCATGTGGTTCATATGCCGTGAGAATCACGATCGTGATTTGAAATCACGAGCGTGATTCTCACGGACCTTTAACACCGTTTGTGAAATTTGGACAAAAATTCTACATTGAAATATTTTAAAATAAATTGGGAAGAAATTGAAAAAAAAAATTAAAGTAAAACTAAATTATATATTTTTTAATATTATAAGAGAATAAATTAGAGTTTTAACCAAAAATATATCATAAATGTTACGTGGATTAAGCAATAAAACTGGCCTACACTATTGTTTTGTTCGAACGAACTGATTGTAAGTTGTTTCAACTTTCAATTTCTTGATTCTGCTAACAATTCGGTGTGGTAGAAGTGCATGGACCACTTGTAAATTTCGACACTTAAGTGGTAATATTCTTATTAGATCCTCCAGATATATTAACATACATTACTCTCGATATTGATGTTGGCTTTGGTCAAAATTCCTTTATACTTAATTACTGATTGCCTTAATAAAAATATCATATAGGTTAGGCTTAAACCTAATTCATAATAATATAATTGTCAATTTTTATAACAAATATTTTAAGTATTACATTAAAATAATTTTTAATTAATTAATAATACAATATACGTTTTTGACAGAAATAAAATTAATATACTAATAATTTATAAAATTAAACTCTTACTTTAATTATGCTTTAAGTTAAACTTTGAACCGACCTTACCTCACATCATGTTAAAATTGTGCTTTTATAAAGTATTGATGAATACGGAGTTATAAACTTAGATTAATAATTTTACATAGAATTTTTTTTTACATTAATGCAATTTATTTTGAAATATATAATATTAAGCATCTTTTAAATTTTATCTTTACATTTGACAATTTTATAATTTAACTATTTATAGTGTTTAAATTTGCATATTTTGTTCAAATATCGGATCAACTTAACTTTTTTCTTCTAATTATTAATCAAGTTATAATTAGATTGACTCAAAGTATATAAAAGTATATTACGATCAAAATATCATGTCAGATCAAATCTATGTTATGAAATTAAAACGATAATAAATACATAGATTAAGAAAAAAAATCAGCCTCCTACATATCATCATCATCATTATTTTTTTTTCACATCTTGAAATTAATTTTACTGTCATTTATTTTCAAGTAAATATAAATTTATATATCTTAAAATCAATTTTATTAATAGTCAAATATGCTACAAAGTGATTCTTATCATCTTAAACAGGAACGGATCTACGTAGAAGATAGTGGGGGCACTTTATGCATATATTTTTTTAATCCAAAAATTAATATATTTTAAAAAATAAAATTTATATTCTAATAATATATATATATATATATTTAAATTATCATGTGTATAAAATATAAATTTGATGGAGGTGCTCATTTATTTAATTTTTTTAAATTTTTTTAAAAGAGATTAGTTCTCATATGTAATAAAGAATACCCATTAATAATGAATTAATTTTAAAAAAAAAGTTTAATTATATAATATATATATATATATATATATATATATATATATATATATATTAATGTTCACTTATATAAAGTAATATGTTAAAAAAATTAATTTTTGATAAAATAAAGTTTGTACTATGCATGTTTACCTTTTATACTTTCTATTTATTGTATACATTGATTAAAAAGATCAAAATAGCAAATATTGTAAGATTGTATATGTTGATTAAAAAAATCAAAATAGGAAAAGTTGGAAGATTTATAATCTATTTTGAATTTGTATTATAAAATATATTTTAAAATAAATTATCATATAAAAATTTATATTAGATATTAAAAACATTTTATATCATAAATAAATTAAACTTTTTTTATATAAAATTTAACATATTTATTTTTATGGTTTTATTAGTGTTAAATTATTATAAAGTAGGTCTTTAAGATTGTAGTTCTAACCAAATACTTGAAAAATATCTATGACAGATAAATAAGTTATATTTAAGACATGTAATTTTAAAGAAAGTTAGGTTCAAATCTATTAAATTATAATATAATTTAGTCATTACCCGATTTATTTCCATCCTTAATCATAATTGTAGATATAAAAAATTGTAAAAATAATTATGAAATATATTTATACTTTTAAAAATTATATATAAAATTTTTAATACTATAAATATATGAGTAAGTATTAGTCCCAGTACCTAAAATTTCTGGACTGATCTTAAATACAATGAAATGGAATTTTTTCGGAATGTAACTAATGTGCAACCGAACATATGTTAATATGGATCTAAACAAATCATAAATAACTAACATACAAGTAAGACGCTTTCCCACAATCCAAATGTTAAAATATGGTAAAAAGAAATTTACAATAAAATAGTGGTAGCAGGCAAGTGATGACGATGGAGAAGTAAGAAGTGGTAAACATTTTTGAAATTGAAACTGAAGCACTGGCATTTGGCAACCCTTTGAGTTTCCCAATCTACCCACTTTTGGATGGATTCTAGGCCACCTGATTAAGCACATTCAACATACACTTTATGGACTTTTACTCTTCTCTTTACCACACAATTTTAAAAATATATAAAACTATTTTTTTAATCATAACAATGATACAAAATATCTATTATAAAAAATAATAAATAATTTTTATTAAAAACCGTAAGGATATATAAAATAAATATATTTTTTTAGCAGAAGTTATTTTATATATAAAATCAAAATTTAATCTGGAAGTCCTTATAAGTTGGAAGTGGTAAATATAGAATGCATTGTGTGGTGACTTGGTCGTCTTTATTAGTGGAGTGAGGAGTGTGTGAGATGGAGAAGGTGCCAAAAGTACAGAAAGGAGCAGGCCAACATGCTTTTTCCATGTGTCTGTCCCTTCTACGGTTGAGTTGAGTGTATCATACAAAACTAACTGCACACTTCAAATTTCAAGATTCTCGTCAGATATTGAGCTGCGTGCACTGGAATACCGCAACGAAGAGATCAAATTTTTCGCGCCATCCTATTCCCATTGTGTCAATTGTCAAACAAAACAGATTCGGATCAGAACAGTCACCCACAAAACACTGTAGTCAACAGGGGACTTATTTCTATCACTAATGTTAATCCTAATAATCCATTGGTGTAATGTAAGTGGTAAATAAGTATGTCTTTTTTTAAATTTTAAGTAGACAGTAATACAATTCATTTCTCAATTTCCGAGTATGAAAATTATAAGTAAAATTGTGTATTAGCTAAAAAACTAATTGATCTGCAACACACACACATATATATATATATAAACAAAACAAAATATTAATATTATTTATTTTCTTTTCTTGATTAACTTTTTTATACTACTTTTTATTAAAATTTAGATTAAATTACACTTTTGATCTCTCTATAATGTTTAATCCATAATTTTAGTCTTTAATTTTTAATTCTTCAATTTTATAAAAATCTATAATTTTAGTCTCTATATTCATCTTTACCGTTAAAATTGTAATGTTCATCATAATTTAATAATAAATAAATGACATAAAATTAATATTTAATGATATTTAGACTAAATTACACTTTTAATTTTTATTTTTATCTTAACTTTTTTTTATCTCATTTTATCACTTTTACGAGATAAAAATGTGAACTAAATATTAATTACCACATCATTTATTTAATATTAAGTCAGAACTAATATTATAATTTTAACAAATGAATATACAACAAGAAGATCAAATTTTTAATTTTATAAAATTAAAGAACTAAAATTATAAAAATAAAATTTAGGGAATTAAAATTGTAAATTGAAAATAGAACCAAAAATAAAATTTAAACAATACATTAATGAATTCAAACTAACGTATATTCATAAAAATATATTATATGTTAATTTAAATCTATATGATAAAGTATTATATAATTTTTAAATTTTGCAAAAAATTTATACATTTAATTTATTTATTAAAAAATTTTAATTTAACTATTAAATTATTAAAATTTAATATAAATAATAAGTAATTATATAGAGTAATTCTACCAAAACTTTTTCAAAATAATTTAAGAATTCATGCATTACCCAATTGTATGAATTATGACATGGATTGGGCTTGACTTTACCATGCTTGAGGATGACTTCTTAAATCAAAGGCTTTTGAAATAGAATTTCTTTTTAACACCTGACTTGTCCACTTTAAAAGCTTGACTTGATTTGTGAACCTATTTAAATGTATGTTTTGAAGTACGTTAAAAAACAGAGAATCACATTAATTCATCTCAAACATATAAAAGTTATAATTATTAATTTTTAGTTAAACATGAAAAAATCATATAAACAACGTGTAACCAAACACACTATAAATATTTACTTCATAATAAAATCTATTAAATTATATTACAAATATATTTTTAGATAGATTAATGGACTAGCATTTATATGCGAGTCTTACCCACTTAACAATGGATTCGCATTTAACAGAACACAACGGAAATTCAAATATGCCTATAATCCATAAATCCTCTACAAGCAGTTGAACCCATTGCACTAAATTCACATGGACCATGGATGGTGCAGACTGATGTAATATCTTTTTTGGTTACAGACTAGCATGTTTTAGAATATATTTAGTTCAAGTTAGTTTAAATAAATGACGGTTGAGCTTTAATATTTTTTAAAGCATAATTTTGTTATTTTAAAATAATATTTTTGAAACATGCGATTAAATTAGGAGCATCATTTTTAGCCGGTAGATGATCTAAAGTCCCCACAAAAATTCTCTTTGAAGGGTGACAGATGATGAGAGCAAAGTGACATTTTTACGTTACTAAAAACATGATTTGCTGTTGCATTATTTGGTTCAATTTGATATAAACAAAAAATTCACAAGTTTATAAAATAATACGGTTGATGTTATGTCCCTTTTATTTTTTTAAATCTTAATCTTTATAATACTTTATAAAAAAACTATTGAGTAACCAATGGAGAGGATTGATTTAAATTAATATATATGTATGACTCTTCCTAGACAAAATCTTAGGATTAAGCTCTATAGGATGGCAAAAAATTTCAACTAGAAGAATAGTTCTAATATATTAACATGGGCGAAAAAAATGATAAAGATGAAAAATAATTTAGAAGCTATAGACGAAAAACATGCCCCAAAATTAATTAATCCAATTACACACTTCGTAGTGGCTGGTATTGTTTTAGGCAATTCCAGCACGAGCTAACAAGTCCAAAAACATAGAAAGGAAAGAAAATACGTACAATTTTTTTCTAATCATACCAAGATAGTAGTGTTTCCTTTGTCGTTCTTTTTGGTTTCTTTCTTTCGCTTCCTCTCAGATTGAGGATCTTTGGCTTTCAAATCATTGGAGAAAGTCCTCAACAAGCCAGATAAATGTCCATTCCTATGCGCTGAAACCAAAAAACGTAACGTTAAACAGATAAAAAGTCGTTTCGTTCTCTGAAAAAGCAAGCGAAGACGCGAAACGAAACCGACCGCAGAGTATCACATCTTCCATGTTTACAGATTTACGATTCGCATGCTGCGCAAATAGATGAAGATCCCTAGCCACTCGCTCTGCTCACAAACACACTTTCCTTCAGTTTCATTGTTTCAACAACTCAACACTTCAATTATTGAACTACAAAAAGACGATTTAATTTCACAACAAATTGATAATGATAGGTGCATTATGTCAAACACGTTGCGATCATACTGATTTAACATACGGCGTTTCAATTGGTGTCGTTTAAGCTAATTCTGAAGAGGATTGTGCAGCGAAACGACGGTGATGTTACCTGTATATTTGAAGGCCAAATCCGCGACGCAAGTGACTACGACTTTTGACGCTTCCTTGCCGCTTCGTTTTGCTGCGGAGATTGGTGAGCGTAACGAGAATTAGGGAATGAAATCGCTTGTATGAATGGAAAGGGAAAAAAAATTGTGAGAAGAATAATGGAACCTTGGGATTCGGTGATGGAGATTGCGGAGAGTCTGAATTTGTCTCTCAAGAGCTTCATTTCGGCGTCGTTTTCCACTTCGCTGCTCCCGTCGGCGTTTTCCATAATCGAATTTGTTTCGAGTGGAGGGAAACCGAATAGGAGGGAATATTAATGGGCTCTACTGAGACGCAAATCCCCAACACGCTATCGCCATAGGCCCAATTCTGCATGCATTTTTTAACTTGATTTTTGGCGGATTGGATTTTTTAGGCCCAGATCCTATCAAACCCACCCGATGATTAATCCTACATTTGTATATAATAATTAGACTTGTACTCGTGTGCTGTACAAAAAATAAATTATTATAGTCAATAAATTTTATTTAATAATTAATATATAAAATTGTGAAAATTAGTTGAACTTAATGTAATATGAAAAAGAATATTTGAATATACAAATAAAATGATAATGATAAACAATTCATTTAATGACATGTAATCACTGTATCCATCATTTCCATGTGAGAATAAAAGTAGATAGTGCAATGGTAAATAAGCAGAACTCACTATGAAAATTCGTTGCAGGTATCCTTGTTGAGTCTCTAAAACGATGTTTCTCTCACCATTACCTGCATCAAAATCACCCACAACTAAAGCCACAACCTCAGATGCAGTCGGAAGATTATACCTTCTACCATCTTTTCCCTTTTCCCTATTGTTCTGAATTTCAGGTTGTGTGCATTGCTTTCCTTTAGACGATCTTGAACCATCCTATATGTTTGAACATAAGGATTATCAGAGTCAAACATCTATTTAATGTCAGATACTATTTCTATATGTAATGGATTTGAATTTTTATCCATCCTACAATATAATAGAATAAAAAACCATTTAAGATAAGGACTCAACACATAAATTGAGTATGGAAATTTCAGAAAAATAAATAAATAATATATCCAAATGTATTAATAATTACCTAATAACAGAAATCCTGTTAACAACTTCATTTTCCGTGTCATATATGTATTATTGAGAAAATTTGGGTTGCTCTCTTGGATTAGGAAGCAAACTACCAATTCTATGGTAATTCTCACCACTCATGACAAAAATTGGAGGACCTGGTCCATTATTTAATGATCCATCTATCTTACCCCCCATAGAGGTGAATGAAAACATGATGTTAAATGATCTAATATTCTCCAAGAATAGCTTACTCTTTATTATTGAAGTAAAGATCCATCAAAGATTGAGGTGCAGGCAACAAATCAAGAAACTTTATTTTACCTTGCATGCAATATAAAGAGAATCTAGGGATTGCTGGATTGTAACCTTTTTGCACTCTCTCAGAATATAACATCATTGCTCAACATTTTTGGCATTCACAAGTAGGATCACCAATATCGCAATAAAATGTTTATTATTATTATAAGAAAATAATAAGCCTTCATGTAATAGATTAATGGTTAAAATATGAAATTTAAAATAAAATACAATATTGAAGACATACAATCGATAGTGGATGCATCTTCATGTATACCATCAATGAGTACATTTTGCTCTGAAGTTCTGATTAATCTACCATTATTCCATATTAATTTTTGTGGTCATTTCCCTTGTGCATGGTTATTATGATTTGATTCACATTCTTCGAACATGTCATCAAATTCATCGTTTTGATTTGATGTGTGGTTTGCTCTTTGGCTAGATAACATCTTAATTATAAAATAACAAAACAAAAGGATACTCAAATAAGAAATGGTAAATATAAACATTATAAAATTAAATAATAGTTATATTAAAAGAAATAAGACTCCATAAATTACCATTTGTGACATTCGACAATGGAGATTGAGTAAATTGTTCTGTCATACATACACCTATTCTAAAAACTCTATTTAAGATAGTGTTAGATTGATGTACATTATGTGTGCTATCATTAACTAAAAAAAAAAAACTAACCTTGTAAATAAGTTTCTCCATAAATATTTTTGAGAAATAAATAATAGATCAAAAAAATTTGTTTAGTACTAACCTGTTAATCTAGCAGTTGTTACATCAAAAGATTGAGACATATTACATAGACGTTGCATAGGTGCAACTTTACCAAATAATAGTTTATTTCTAGCAAAAGAGGGGGGGAAACATTTTGACCGTTGGCACCTAGTAATAATGATAACAAAATATAAATAATCATTAATTTTCAAACATATAAATAGAATGAGTCTTCTTTTACAAAATTTAATTTTACCATTAGTAATATCCGACAATGGAATACTACATAATTCTACTTTATTAGATGCACTTTCTCCAATAAAATCATTTAGATAATGTTCACAGGAATGATCACTTGGAATATTATTTCCTGCAATTGTAAAATACATACTCATATATTAATTACATTTTAAAGTGCTTTATATAATTAAATATTTTGATAGAAAAATATTTCTTATTATTAATATGTAACATTTGAGACATATTATCACTCAGCATTGGTGACACCTGAATGACACACTCTGGCACATTTACTACGATTACAATATTGAACATCTTCACTGGATGATTTTGAGTTATTTCGCTTTTTTCTAACATTATCATCCATAACATTGTTTGGTTCTGAATACTCAAAATCTGAAGAAACTAAAGAAAATGTTAAATATCTATTATAAACAATTTATAATATTTAGCATTGATAGAAAATTTAAGAAGTTCAACATGTCAATAAAAAATTATTTATTTATTTTCTTAAATGACTCTCGCTTGAGAGCCAAATCTAAAATGACAACATTACTAGGAGGCTATGTAGTGTACTAACAGAAGTCAAATGCCCACCTATTAAGTTCCTTTTTTTTCCTTTTTAAATTAATAATTAAAACCTTCCAAGCAACCATAAAGAGTTATACAACAACCATTTGTCTTTCTAATATGAATCAAAACCATAAACATTTAGGAAACTATAGTTTGGCAAGCAAATAAAATGTTAGATAATTTTAAAATCACCTGCACGGTATATGTTTGGCAGTAAATAAATGAGACAATGGAATCTTTATCATTGAAAGAAAAAAAAAAGGTCATATTGAGAAAAGAATAGTTACAGAAGAAGAAATATATATACAGTAGAATTTTTCAAAAAAAATAAATTTCAGTATATGTATGAGGCATAACATGTTCAGCTTGGATGGTGATTAAATTTTAGAAACCAATTATCACTCCCGGTATATACGATGCAGTAGATAAATTCATCAATTGAATCATTTGCATGTGTTCAAAGAGTGAAAAAAAAATAACATTGAGAGAACAATATTCAGAAAAGAAGAAATAAAAAATAAAAAGAGAACAATAATATTACAATAATGTATTTTAATAAAATACTTTAAATAAATAACATAACACATATCTCTTTTAAAGTATAAAGTATCTATTCTCTGTCATAAAAATAACTATGTACTACATGTGACATGATAAAAAATGAACAGCTTCTAATATAACAATCTAAATATAATGAGACTTTATCTAAAAATCATCCACCAAATGCCCAGTAAAAGTCACCTTCCAAAAGTTTTTGTTTTGTTACTTTAAAGCAACCAACAATCAAATGCTTTAATTATCCGATAGGGTAGTGATTATTTTGGCTTATTTGCTTTAACCAACCATCACCAATCAAAAAATATACCAACCTTTAAATTTTTTTTCCTTTTATTTATGCAACTTTTAATTTTGTAGTAATTGTTTGATATTCATTTTTTTTTCTTTTTTACTTATGTAACATCTTTTTTAGTTTAATTTTTGAATCAGTAATCAATGTATAAAATCTAATTATTTTGAAAATCATTATAGAAAAAAAAAACACAAAATTTATAATAGTTGTTTAAAAAGAAATTGTGTAAACACATAAATATAATTAATATTATAATATATCTTTATACAATATTTTTGAATAATTATAAAATAGTTTTATATTTAGAAATTTTATAATAAATTTTAAAAGAAAAAATTAATAAAATATGAAACAATGTTGTGTTTTTATCTTTATGTTTCAATTAGAAAACTGAAAAAAGTGAAACATGAGAAAACTGTTACATGAATCCTTTCATCCTGAGTATTAAATATTATGAAATCAGACATTAAATTAAAATTGAATAAGAAGTTGATGCATCACATATAATTGAAAACCAAATAACAGAGATTATTTGGCCTTCGAAATGAAACTAAAAACATAAAACAGAAATTTAAAATAAATGTAACATTTAATAATAACACAATAAAAAAAAAAAAACTACTCCCTAAATCAATACAACATGATAACTTATGAAATATCACCTATATTCTCATTTATTTTAAAGGAAATGTATAAATCAATACAACTATTATCTCAAATATAAGAAAATATGATAAAGTTATGAAGCTACGAAAAGTTTAAGACTAAAAATGTAGAATAGGTAGAAAGTCAACAATAGAACATGAACAAAATGATTAAAAACATTATTTCACATCTTAATTGAATCGAATAAAAAAAATTGAAGTGAAGGACATGTAATGAGTTGGCAGCAAAATAGAAAGGTTAAATTGGAAAAATTCAACAACACTACATAGAAATTCATCAATTAAAAATGCAAGAATACAACGTGACTACTGTAGTAATTAGCCTTAAACAAAATGATTTGTACATACAAAAGTGACGGTAAGTTTTATTTAAAAAAGATATTGAGTTGTAGGATTTGGTTAAAAAGAAAAAATTGAAAGATTTGAATTAGACTAATTTCTTTTGTTTTAAAATAAGGTTATTATTTGAATTATAATAGGTAAAAATAATTAAAATAATAAAGGAAAAAAATACATTAGCTTCTAAAAAATAACATACATGCAGAAAAATTTATCATTGTAATTGATTATGAAAACAATATCTTTACTAATCATATTTTTTTGGTGAAGATGAAAATTTCAAATAGAAGCAAAAACAAAAACTACACTATCCAACAATGAAATTTATAATAATTTATGAAGAAAAAAACCTTTTCACCCACCAAAATCATCTCCAAGGAATTTGTTTGCAATGGATTCTTAAACTCTGACAGCCTCCACAATCTTATTATACGAACTCTTATCTTCCAGTCAATTCTCCATGCTGCAATATCCTTTACTAATCTAAACCTGTGAGTCATGCCCTTTAAAAAAAAAGATGAAAGTAAAAAGGATAAAAATTTTAATAATATGTTCATTATACATCAACATTGAAACAACCAACCTTTAAAATTAAAACTTCATACAAGCTTACCTAAAAATTGTTTTCCTATAATTGATAGAGAAAATGTGAATCCTTATATTAGAAGTACAAAAGTACCCAAATCAGAAAGTGAAAAATGTATATATGGAGAGAGTATTTTTAGAAATAGGGAATATGATAGAACTGGACAATCAGAATGAAGTTTTGAAAAGAAAAATGCTTTAAAAATTAGAGGATAGTTGAGATCAATTGGCATTGAAAAACTGCAACCAATACATAGCAAATAGATATCCATAATTGCTTCTCTGAGTAGAAGACAAAATGCAAACAATTTGATAGAAAACGTATAAAGCAGAGAAAAAGAGGAAAAAATTTTCTTTTGTATAAAGCAAAAAAAAAAAGAGGAAGGATTTTTCTTATGTTCATAATTATTAAAATAAAAAAATAAAATTCAAAATAATTATGATAAGATAAAATTACATAAATACCCTTATTTTGAGCGAGAAAAAAGAATCACAAACTTTATTCTTTTTATTATAATACAGATAAAGATGTAGTAAAAATTATATGAAAAATAAATTTTATGAGTAACCACAAAATAATATTTTGTTAGATTTTTTAGTTTTCAATCGATAGATTCGGTTTGCGATATTTATCATGTTTATAATTTTTTATTTAAACATCAATTGAGTTTTATTATGTTTTATTATTTTTCACATAAGTAAATATAACTATACAAGTTTCACGTTTTCAATCAATCAAAATATAATTTAAAATTATATCATAAAATTAAAAATAATTAGTAAATTAATGAAAATTTAAAAGATAAATAATAAAATTAAATATTTTAAAAAATGGAGAGGAGAAAATTAAATAATAAAAATAAAAAAATGACAAACTTTAATCTTAAATCTTAATTCCTTGATCAATTGTAACATTTGTCAAAATAAAAAAAAAAATAAAAAGAATCACCAACAACATTAAAACTTCGAGTGTCACGGTTTGTCATAAATCTTCAATATCAACGGATTAAACTATTAGACAAATAAATTCAAATTTTAATATGTACACTTTGAAGTGTAAATTGTAACATCACCATGTAAGTAATATTTAACAACAAAACTTCACTAAATTGACATTTTTTCTAACTCTAATGAACCTTCGAGATCTAATCCACGTAAAAAAAGAATTAAAAAAAAAACTTAACTGTCGTTCTATCTTTTAGATATAAATAATTTCATCATGTTAACATTTTAGGTTTGTTGATATTCAACCTTTAAAAAAATAATTTTTGAGATATTTCTTCTTTAATCCTTGTAATAACTTCATTTTAATTCTTCTTTAAAAATATATTAACATTTTAGGTTTGTTGATATTCAACCTTTAAAACATGATTTTTGAGATATTTTTTCTTTAATCCTTGTAATAACTTCATTTTAATTCTTCTTTAATCCTTGTAATAATTTCATCATATTAAAATTTTAGGTTTGTTGATATTCAACCTTTAAAAACATAAATTTTTGAGATATTTCTTCTTTAATCCTTGTAATAACTTCATTTTAATTCTTATTTAAAAACATATTAACATTTTAGGTTTGTTGATATTCAAGCTTTAAAAACATAAATTTTTGAGATATTTCTTCTTTAATTATTGTAATAACTTCATTTTAATTCTTCTTTAATCCTTGTAATAATTTCATCATATTAACATTTTAGGTTTGTTGATATTCAACCTTTAAAAACATAATTTTTGAGATATTTCTTCTTTAATCCTTGTAATAACTTCATTTTAATTTTCATCGATCTTAACAATTATTATTTTTCATAACTCGTGTTCTAGCAAAAAAATAAAAAGGTCTATCTTATAATACAAATCTCATTCTAAATGGAACCCGTTTTCTCTATCGTTATATATAAAAGGAATGTAGTTAATTAATTAATAAAAATAGTAGTTATTGAAGAACAAAAATGAATATAAACGGGTCAACAAATGCTTTTGTGAGAATTTCAACAATTTTTTTTTTGTCTATTTCTTCTTTTTCTTTTTAAATTTCCTTTTCCTTCCTTGTTTTTTTTTTTTTCAAAATTCAAGACAAGTTTAACTCTTTAAAAGGATAAGTTTTTCAATTCTCCGTCACGAAGAGCTCCTAATTGCTTTTTTTCTTTTCTTTCTTTTGTTGTGACAATTGCTAACAAAATTTTCTTTTGTTGAAAAACAAATCAAATAGTCTCTCCTTGAGAAGTCATTCACATGCATTATTATCTACGATATGTCATATGTGACAACTAGAATCAAGTGAGAGGAGTTAAGATAATATATACTAGGTACTATATTTAAACTTTGTTTCTGTTGTGTAATTTTTAATAATCTAAAAATAAGTAAATTATGTTACTCTCTTATAAAATATAAGAGAATTGTATAAAATATAAGAATTATGTTACTAGGAACAATTTAGTCCATTTGATTTAAAATCATTGACGAATGTACATGAAGCATAGTGGGGGCATTTGTTCCTACTACTATTTGATACATACATTTTTTTAATCAAAAAATAATATATTTAAAAAAATAAAATTTATATTCTAATAAAATAAATATATATGTTTAAATTATCGTATCTATAAAATATAAATATGGAGGAGATATTCATTTATTTGATGTCTATCAAATTTTTGAAGGAAATTAATTCTCATATATGTAAAGAATACTCTTTAATAACAAATCAATTTTTTAAAAAAGTTTTATTATAATATATATATATATATATATATATATATTAATGTTCACATATATAATGTAATATATTAAAAAAATAAATTTTTGATAAAATAAAATTTGCAACATACATGTTTACCTTTTGTACTTTCTATTTATTGTATACGTTGATTAAAAAATTAAAATAGTAAAATTGTATGCGTTTATTAAAAAAATCAAAATAGAAAATATCGAAAGATTTATGTTCTATTTAAAAAATATTATAAAATATATTTTAAAATAAATTATCATCTAAAAATTTATATTAGATTTTAAAAATATGTTTATATTAAAAATAAATTAAAATTTATTTTTATAAAATTTAACATATTTATTTTTATATTTTTATTAATGTTAAATTATTATAAAGTAAGTCTTTAAGATTATAGTTCTAACCAAACATTTAAAAAATATCTATGACAGATAAGTAAGTCATACTTAGGATATGTATTTTTAAAGAAAGTTAGGTTCAAACCTACTAAATTATAATATAATACAGTCTAACCTAATTTATGTTCATCTTTAATTGTAATCGTAGATATAAAAACTTGTAAAAAATAATTATGATATATATTTATACTTTAAAAAGTTATGTGTAAAATTTTTAATACTACAAATATAGAATAAGTATTACCTCCGCTATCAAAAATTTTTGGATCCATCACTGTTTAAAGTCGTTGACAAAAATTACACTTCATTCACCTGATAGGTGTAAGTATAACAATATCATTCCTTTATCCGTTGCAATATCAAATAAAAATACATTTTTATCCTTAGAGATATAAGTATTATATTATAACTCTCATGTTATATTAAAATATATAATTTAGATTGATGCGAGTAACGAAAAACTCACATCATTTAACTAAGTGGTCATGAATTGAATCTTGTTTCTTGTGAAAGCAAAAAACTCAAGTTGAGAGAGGATGATCACCTATTTGGTACCTATCAAACCTCTAAAAAATATTATTCCTATGTCTAATGGGAAATACTCATTAGTAATGAACTATATACACACACATACACACATAAGGGTGAGGGATCCATGTACTCTGAGAGTAAGTCTTAGTATACTTACTTCACTAATTAACTTATGTTCTATATCAAATTTTAACAATTCAATCATTGAATTAAACGTTATTAATTCATGTTCTACATCAGTAGGGGTTTCACAACCAAATCGTACTTCAAACAAGATAAAAGTAATTTTTAACATTTGGACACAGGCATGAGAAATGAAAGAATGGTTACGCCATAATCAAATAGCACAACAAGAGGTTTCTCAACTATGAAACAAGTACATTGTATCATATTCTGTAGAAAAACCTAAGAGAGACGAGTAATACTAGTATTGGGTGAACGTAGCAACTCACTGTATTTTTTATTGAATAAGAGATGACCTTTTAATAGTCATTGTACAACGTACCAAATTAACAAGAAGATAACAAAATATCTTATCAAAACAAATCTTATCAAAAACTATCTTATCTAAACTGAAACAAATAAAACAGATAAACTAACTCGGATATCTCTAAAATTTAAGATTATCTAACAAAACTCCCCCATAAGCTTAAATTTTTTTTCTTTTCATTTCGATGCCTCTTCCACCAGAGCGCGATACTCCTCCGCGTACCATGGCCCCGCGAGCCACACGACGTCCAGCACCCCTGGCGCCGCGGTGGCCGATGCCTCTTTTGGGACACAAAAGTACCTGTTGTTCTTTGATCCACCTCTAAACCCAGAAAATACTTCATGATGCCCAAATCGGTCATCTCAAACTCCCTCTTCATCACTTCTTTAAACTCCTCAACTAGCTCAGCTTTGCTTCCCATGAATATCAAGTCATCCACATATAGAGCAACGAACAATATATCTCCTCTGCACTTCTTCAAATAGAGAGCATGTTCATAAGGACATTGTTCATAACCATTTCTCTTGAAGTAGGTGTCTATTCTCTCATTCCATGCTCGAGGAGCTTGCTTCAAACCATACAAAGCCTTTTTGAGCTTCAGCACCTTCTTCTCTTCACCTCTCCTCATGTACCCTAAAAGTTGCTCCACGTAGACTTCTACCTCCAACACCCCATTCAAGAATGCTGACTTCACGTCCATTTGTTGTATCTTCCATCCATGCTGAGCTGCTAGGGAATAATCGAATCATTTCCATCCTTGTCACGGGTGCAAAGACTTCATCATAATCAATGCCTTTCTGCTGTTTATAACCCCTCGCCACAAGACGAGCTTTGTAGCACTCCACTTCACCATTTGCATTTGTCTTCCTTTTGTATACCCACTTCAAACCAATTGGCCGAGCTCCTGTGGGTAAATCTGTCAGCTTCCACGTCTCACTTTTCTCAATTGATCCGATCTCCTCATCCATTGCTTTCTTCCATCTCTCATCAAGTACCGCCTCTTCAAACTTTATATCTTCTGTTCCTGTCAATAGACATACTACATATAACTCGTCAGTGTAGTTGTAGATGTCTTGCTCCTTTGCTTTGTACTCGGACGAGCTCGAAAAACTTGTTCTTGAATGCCCAACATCACGTAGTCCGTGCACCAACTCCTTCCTTTATAGCTCGGCCAAACCTCCAAAATTTAAATGCCCAAAACGAGAATGCCTCATCATTGCTTCATCCTTCACGTCCAACTTTAAGCATTTATTTTGAATGATGTTCAGCTCCAGTTTATACATCCGATTCTTTTTCATCTCCACTTGGGCTATTAAACGATCATGCTTGTCCTTCAAATAAAGCACTCGATCCTTCATCAGAACCGAGTTGCCTTTCTCCATCATCTGCCCCATGCTTAAGATGTTGCTCTTAAGTTCGGGAACGTAGTAGACATTCCTTATTTCTCCAACTCGTCCATCCTTCTGCATAAACTTGATGGTTCCATGCCCTTTTACCGCCACCTTGGAATCATCCCCAAATGACACGAATCCAGCCTTCACCTTGATGAGTTCGTTGAAGAAACTTTCTTCTCCACACATATGATTGCTCGCTCCAGTGTCCAAATACCAGACCGAGTTGTTTAAGCAACTCGAATCAAGCTCGGCTTCTGACTTATCATCTGAGCTTGGAAGCTCAACTACTGATCTCTCCACGTAACTCAAGTTTAGCTGAACCTCAGAGGCATAACTCGGTCGTAGCTTGGTCTCCGAGCTCTGCATCATCATCAAAATTCTTGCTTCCTCGTCCTCTTCTTTTGTGAGAAGATTCTTATCTTTCTCTTCACTTCGGCTTTTAGCTCGGCAATACTTTGCTATGTGACCGTATTTGCCACAGTTGTAGCAATTTGCCAATCTGCATTCCTTTGCGTAGTGGCCGAGTTTGCCACACTTATAACATTCCACCTCCGACCTTGGCTGACTTCCTTGGCTACGATCTCCTCGTCCTTGTCCACCTCCATGATCACCTCATCCTCTACCTCGTCCTTGATCACCTCGTCCTTTGCCTCGTCCTTGATCATCTCGTCCTTGTCCACTTGATCTTCGGCCCTGGGTGTTCCGAGTTTCATTCAAATCAAGTTGCGCCTGTAATGCTTGATCAAGAGTACCCTTCATCTTCCTCTTCCTTTGTTCGTGGGCTTCTAGTGACCCAACGAGCTCTTCCACTAAGAGAACTGACAAGTCCTTTGACTCCTCAATTACGCATGCAATACTCTCGAAATCATCTGTTAATGATCTCAAGATTTTCTCCACAATTCTACTTGCTAGCATTGGCTCCCCATTCCTTCCGAGTTGGTTAGCCAACTTCTCCACCCGAGTTATGTACTCGGATACTTGTTCCTTATCCTCCATCTTCAAACACTCAAACTCTCCTCAGAGAGTTTGAAGTCGGATCTGTCTGACACGGTGGTTATCTCTGTGCGCAACCTCCAAGATCTTCCATGCTTCCTTTGAAGATGCAGCGTTTGCAATCTTCTCGAAGCCTGACTCATCCACGACATTGTACAAAAAATACAAAGCCGATTTGTCCTTCACTCGTGTCTTTTCCAATGCGGCAATCTGAGCCACATATTGGTCTTCGTCCTCCTCGGGTTCTTGAAACCCCTTCTCCACTATATCCCATAGACTGTGGGAACCCAACAGGGTCTTCATCTGTAAACACCAATTATCATAATTGGTTTTCTTTGACAGTTGTGGTACGGTCATTCCATTAACAACCTTCGCCATTACTCTCTCTTTCTTCTTTCTTCCCCTTCACAGGCGCACACTATTTTCCTCTCACACTCGGCACTCAGAGCATAAAGCTCTGATACCAATTTGTAGAAAAACCTAAGAGAGACGAGTAATACTAGTATTGGGTGAACGTAGCAACTCACTGTATTTTTTATTGAATAAGAGATGACCTTTAAATAGCCATTGTACAACGTACCAAATTAACAAGAAGATAACAAAATATCTTATCAAAACAAATCTTATCAAAAACTATCTTATCTAAACTGAAACAAATAAAACAGATAAACTAACTCGGATATCTCTAAAATTTAAGATTATCTAACATATTCTAGATTGAGTTGCTTTAGTACCACTAAAAGCGAAGACTCTCCAAGTAGCCCTCGTCGTCCAAGTTGGGAACTTGTCCTAGGAAGACGCTCCTTCCTTAGATGTGGACATTGCATATTGATGTGGCCTAACTCTTGACAGTTGAAAAAGGTCACTTCCTTGTTTGGACACCCTGTGAGTTCGTGTCCCAAACATCCATAATTCTTACATCTATATTGGAATGTAGGAACGGGTCCTCCCACACTAGCAGCTCTACTCCCAGCAAAAGATCCGACAATAGACTTACTTCCATTTATAACAGAAGGTCCAATAGTCGACTTACTCTAACTCCCTCCAATTATACTACCTTGGAATTGTTTAGGTGCAAAATACAACTTGCTCTTACATTAAGCTCTCATTCTTAAATTCTTGGTAGGACTAACACTTTTATAGTATGTGGAATGCGTCTGGTTGTTATAGTCATAGATTCTACACTTGTTCACAAGCATATGGTAGTGGTAGATCTCCTGATAATTGATCGCCATATTCACTTTCAAACGAAGACTATTAACGAGCTTGATGTATTATGCCCATGATAGTAAGAGCATTATCGAACACGCTAATTAAACTTGACAGCATACTTCGCCATAGTACTACCTCTATGTTGCAACTCTATGAATTCCACCTTCTTCAGACTCTTTACATCATAAAAAAAAAACTTCTCTAGAAAAGGTTGTCTTGAAGTTATCCCAATTAATAAGAGTGCCAACAACCATCATCCTTTGCAAAACACCCTTCCACCAGTAGTATGCATCACTAGTCAAAATAAAGCTAGCAAGGTCAACCTTGTGAATTGTAGAACATTACATAGCCTCGAACATTTTCTCTACTTCAGTCAACCAAAAAATAGGCATATCAGGTCATATCCTCCCTTAAACGTGGGTGGATGATGAAATTGAAACCCCTATAACCAACTAAGTGTGGCTCCAACTCTATCAGCTTTTATCGGTTGTGTTAACACTTGAAGAGCATCGATGGCAACACGACCGTTTCTACCAGCCATAATGTTGACACAAAATAATTATATTAAATAACACTTCAATTAACCACATAACACAACTAATTATCAAAGTACACAGGGAATCACAATCATGACATATGCCACACATGTTCAGCTTAAACCAACCTAACTTTGATACTTTATTATACAGATTCAAGTCAACATATAAAATATTTTTATGATTATTTGTTAATAAAAATTAATGAAAAGAAGTATCAAATAGTTTTAAAATTTTAAAAGTATTTATAGACTTGATCTATGCATTAAATTTTTTTAATTTAATTGTTAGATCGTTAAAAATTTGATATAAAACATGAGTTATTAAGTGAAATAAGTTAAATAAGACTTACTCTTAGAGTAAGTAGATCCCTCTACACACAGACAAAGAAATATATGTTATAAGATTTAAAAATACTTTAATTAAAATATATGTTAAAATATTTTTAGTTCATTGTCATTCATTTAGTTAATAAAGAAATGTGAAATATATAACTAAAATCAAAGTAATTTATTAAAATATTAAATAAAATAAATTATATATATACATTTATTTGTATACACTTCAATGTGTGTATACATATATACATATAAAAGTATGAAATTTTGTAAAGATTATATATACATTTAATTGAAAGTTATTGAACGATGCAATAACGTCATGCACAACATCATAACGTCGAGTGAGAATGCATTAGGGACTCCTTGTCTCTTTTGCACCAAGCGCAAGGAGAGTGACGTCAGACGTGAGTGTTTTAAAGGCTCTCTGTCTTGTTTACGCCATGCATAAGGAAAGTGGTGTTAGGCAGAAGAGATGTAGTGTCAGGAATGAGTGTTTCAAAGGCTATCTATCTCATTTAAGTTGGGTGTGAGATGAGTGGCATTAAGCATGACTGATTTAAAGGCTATTTGTCTCATTTACGTTGAGCATGAGATGAGTGGCATCAGACGTAAGTGATTTATAGGCTCTCTGTCTCATTTACGTCAAGCGCGAGATTAGTGGTGCTAGACGTGGGTGCTTCAAAGGTTGTTTGTTTATGAGTTGTTAAATATGAAGAATTAAGTTGCTTTAGTGTTGAAGTATGTTATTGTTTAGAGTTGTATGTGATATGCATGAAGTATGTTGTCGTGTTTAGTTGTTTGTGATATGCATGAGACATGTTGTTGTACTGTGTTGTGAAATTAGGACTAGAAGAAAGGTGTTATTTTATAAGTTAAAATATGTCATTGTGTGGATATGTGTTGTCATGCTTTGAGAGTCGAATTGTTGAAAAATCCTTATTGAATTTGTTGCCTCTTGAAGTAGAGTGTTGAGTCTTCTCTAAGTCCTCAGTTGATACCGTATGAGGGTTAGGTTTAGTCATATTGGTTTAGAAGTGACCAATTTGAGCAATGTATGAAGCTGAGGGATAAAATACTTAACTGATTACTAAAAATGAGTGTAGTATTTGAAGGGTAGTCGATGAGTTAATTCTATATAGACTTAGTTGATGTCTACTAATATCATGGTAGGCTTATACCAAAGTTATGGTAGACTCATACCAAAGTTTTTCTATTCTTGACAAAGATACTAGGCTTTCCTCTTTTAAGTGGTAAAATCTGAAAAAACATGTTGTGTTGTGAATTGATATATAAATTTGTTGTTGATCTAACAAGGTAAAAAGATCGGGTAGTTAAGTTGATTTAGTAAAGTCAAGCCACTTAAAATGTTCACTTGTGTTGTAACTTGTAAGTGATCTCTCGGTTGAAATGCATGATAATACATAAGTTGTTGTGATGATAAATTGTGTTGTAAGTTAGAAAGTTGTCATGTTAAATTGTATTTTAAAAATTATTCAAAGAAATTAATAAAAATACATAATTATTATTTAAAATAAAAGAAACTCTTTAATATTTTAAATAAAAAATTAAAAGTTGAATTTAATTTGAACGAGACTTTCTTTTTCCAATTATAATATTTGTAATCTGTAACGAAGGTGAGTCACATGTTAGACGAGCAATGAGTTGCAGAAAGCGGCAACGTTGAGCGAGAGCGAGGGACCCGAACCTCGTGATTCGTGAATCGTGATTAGTCTTTTTAAGCGTTTTTGTAATCTCTTGGAAATCCAAAAGTGACAGTGACCTCTTGGTACTCTATTCACCTATCGTTCTTCCAATGAAACATGCATACTTAAGAAATACAAATAATAGCAACCAAACGACAAAAAATACGATAAAGATTGCGGAGGATCCTCCGCCACCTATATCCACAAACATCTTTACGTTTTCTTTTAATTAATTATTATTCATTGCCTAAATCACTCATTTTAGTATCTTATTTAATCTCTATTATTAAAAAAGATCAATCTGTTCATTAACTCTTTAAAACAATACAATGTAGTTTTTTTTTTTATCAAATTTATTCTATCAGTGCTAATTTTATAAATATATCTGACACAATTAAAAAAACTAACACGTATTGTTACATGTAAACGAAATTAACATCTTGAATTTCAATTGAATGAAAATGACTATATTGCATATTTTAAAAATTAAAAAATCAAATTAGATATTTTAATAAATATATGAATATAAATTTTCTTGTTTTTTTTATTGTATTTATTAATTATAATATAGTATATATAAAAAACAAAATGATTTTTTTCCTTACGTTGTAGTAATTAATTTATTTTGTCAATGTTATATACCCTTAATTTTGTTAATACTTTTAAATATTAAATTTATTAAATGTATACTTTTTATATCAATTGTTTTTTTTATTAAGAAAAGATTTTTATTTTTATTTTTCATAATGATAAGAAGTATTTCATGGATAACTAATCTTTATTTATTTATTTTTTCTTTTTTTTTTAACAAGAATAATTAATCTTAATAGAGAAGTTGATTTATTATTTTAAATGGACTTCTCCTCAAATAATTTTTTTTTATATACAATACTCGGATCCAAAGAAATTGTATACAATATTTTAATTTTTCAAAACAAGAGTATTTTTAATATTTTAAGAATTTAAGAAGAAATATAATATTTGAACGAAGAATTTAAGAATATAAACGTTTGTCTGCATATTCTAAGTAACAGGTGAGAGACGATTGAAATACGTTAATTAATACATTCGGTGAAAAGAAAAGAAAAGAAAAAAAAAAAACTGTCGACATTACAAATAAATAAGCATTCCCTCTACGAAGTATTCTTCATAGTTGTTGATTGCTTGGTAGTATCAGTCACTTCCATGGAGAATATTGGTTTGAGTGTATGGCTTATACTCTTGTTGGGGTGCATCCTTTCCTCGGAATCCAAGTATATAAGGTACAACACAACTTCAACCATTGTTCCTGGGAAGCTCAATGTCCACTTGGTCCCTCACTCTCACGATGATGTTGGATGGTTGAAGACCATTGATCAGTACTATGTTGGTTCCAACAACTCAATTCAGGTAACTCACTCTCACTCTCTCAGTGTGTGTATCAGATATATTAAAGATTTAAAGGTTTTGATGGGTGGTTTCTTTTCACTGCAGGGTGCGTGTGTTCAAAACGTGCTAGATTCCCTGGTACCAGCATTGTTGGCAGACAAGAATCGCAAGTTCATATATGTTGAACAGGTAAGTGTTCTCCACTACTTCCTCACATATTGAAGTTGTTTGCATTTTCTTAAGGGACCGTGAATTCGTTGATGTGATGTTCTTTGCTTATGTTGTTGTTTGCAGGCATTTTTCGAGCGGTGGTGGAGGGAACAAAGTGATGCTATCCAGAACATAGTCAAGGGGCTGGTCAACTCTGGTCAATTAGAGTTCATGTATTCACCTATCGCATTTTCCTTTAGATTAAGGGTGTGTTGTGTTTGGTTGAGTTTGTAGTAGGTGGAGATATGAAAGATTCTTAACTAGCAAACTTTTCCACCTTCACACTTTCTACATACTCAATGAAGCACATTTTTTTAATTGTTTAATGATGATTGTGACTTTTTTAAATCATGTTATTAGTATTAAGTATTCACTGATTTGGTTAATAACTAGTCTCCGTCGAAAAACTCATGTGGGTTTGCTTTGAAGTAGTATAATAACATTTTCAGTTGCGATGACATATGTTAAGTGCTAAGATTTTGGATTGCAGAAATGGTGGTTATTGTATGCACGATGAGGCTACTGCTCATTACATTGACATGATTGATCAGACAACTCTTGGACATCAATTTCTTAAAGAAGAATTTGGGGTGACTCCGAGAATAGGGTGGCAGATTGATCCATTTGGACATTCTGCTGTACAGGCCTACTTGTTGGGAGCAGAGGTAACGTTTTGCTTATGTGCAAAATTTGATGAGGGAAAAAGATGACATTAGAGTTGATTTACCAACAGCATTGCTTTTTCTTTTTTCTGCATAGCGTTTCTACTTTTTTCTTAAGCACAACCCTTGTTGGCACAGGTTGGATTTGACTCTCTATTCTTTGCACGGATTGATTACCAAGACAGAGCTAAGAGAAAAGATGAAAAATCTCTTGAAGTTGTGTGGCGAGGCTCTAAGAGCCTTGGTTCATCATCACAGGTGAATAAACCAAAGTGGTTTATGCTTATAACTTTATATAGATTTTGCACAGGGAAAAAAAAAAAACAATGTTTTTGCTTCTGTTGGATCCACTTTATCCTCCCTAGAAGGCTTTTACGTATGAATACTAAAAGTGTTCATGGATACAGATATTTTCTGGTGCATTCCCTGAGAATTACGAACCTCCCAGTAATTTCTACTATGAAGTAAACGACGATTCTCCCATTGTTCAGGTAAAGTCTGAGTCAAATATTGCTGTGGGGCCAATTACCTTTACCAAGTGTGTATGTACTTATCTAAACCTTTTTTTTTTCCACTTGAAGGATGATGTCAGTTTATTTGATTACAATGTCCCTGAAAGAGTAAATGAGTTTGTTGCAGCCGCAATTTCACAGGTATGAAATTTATCTTAGGAATGGATGGTTGGTAATTTGTTTGGTTTAAAATGCTTATTATATATAGAATTGATGTGTCTCAAATTATGAGAAACGAAATACTATTTTTAGTTCATATTTAATGTCATTTAAATGATTTAAAGCTTATCAGTTGCACTTAGATAATGATTTGAGGCAACAACTCCACTGGCTGTCCTGTTTCAGGCCAATATTACGCGCACAAATCATATAATGTGGACAATGGGGACAGATTTCAAGTACCAATATGCACATACCTGGTTTCGGCAAATGGACAAGTTTATTCACTATGTCAATCAAGTTACTAATCTTCAACTCCTTAATTGAATTTTTATTTTTCTGTTTACTTAATTATTGCATGTTAGCAATCTAACTTTCTTCTCCTTACCTTTTAAGTTTGGCTGATTCATTCCAAGTTAAATATTCACTTGTCATATAAATGACATTTTATATGATTCATGAATTTAAATCAAACTCAGGTTATTTGTTATAGTGGTTTCACATACTAATGGAACAGCTGGATATTTCTTATTTAGGATGGCCGGGTTCATGCCCTATACTCGACCCCATCAATATATACTGATGCAAAACATGCTGCAAATGAGGCCTGGCCAATCAAGACTGATGACTACTTTCCGTGAGTTCCAAAATATGAAACAAATTGCATGAGTTACCAACTCAAAATCATGTTCAGGAAGAAGTTGCAAATTGTAGCTTATGCCAGCAACATGATTTTGAAAATGGCATCTGGGTGGCTTAACTGCTACCCTGACAATCACCTCATATTTAGCTATTGTTTTTTTCTTCTTCTAACTTGTTATTTTTCATATTTGGACCATGCATTTATTAGGTATGCAGATCGTGTGAATGCCTATTGGACGGGGTATTTTACAAGCAGGCCAGCTCTCAAAGGTTATGTTAGATTGATGAGTGGCTACTACTTGGTAAGCCTTCTAACCGTGGTTAATTGATGTAGTTAAGTATTTGATTTGACTTGAGATGATCTAAGAGGCTTAGGGTGTATTTAGTAAAATTAACTTATAAGCTGATTGAAAGTTTATAAGTTACTTGAAAGCTTATAAGTTAAGAGCTGAATAGTCAATTTAACAATGAGAGTGAGAGAATCAAATGTCCAAAATGGTTTATAAATTAAATTGGGTAAAAAAGAATTTTAAATAAATTAATGAAGATAAAAAAGGATAGAGAAAAAAAAAAAAAAAGAGCTTAAGCTACTTTAATTAACTTATGGAAATAAGCTAGAAGTTCATAAAATAAACTCTCACACCAGACAAATTTATTTTGGTTAATCTAGTTTATAACCTGGTAAAAGAAGCTTATAAGAATTCAGAGCTCCTCTTTTTCTTTTTTTCTTCTGAAAGTTGTGATTAGGAGCATTTTGAATCGATTCCACTGGAATATTCTGGGAAGTTATTAGAATTCCACAACTGGCCTCTTATTGCTCTTCATTCTTGAACAGGCAGCAAGGCAGTTGGAGTATTTTAAAGGGAAGAGTGCCTTAAGCCCCAAAACTGACTCTTTGGCCGAAGCTTTGGCTATTGCTCAACACCATGATGCAGTAACTGGTACAGAAAAGCAACACGTTGCTAATGATTATGCTAAACGGCTTTCAATAGGTTACACAGAGGTAATAATAATTGTATATTTGTATTATCTTTGAACTTTATTTATTATAATCTCAAAATTATATATATATTTTTTTCAATGCCTTATTCAGGCCGAGGAAGTTGTTGCAGTATCGCTTGCTTGTTTGACAGAGGGAAAAACCAAAACAGATTGCAGCAGCCCACAGATTAAATTTCAGCAGGCAAGTAGTGATGTTCTTTGTTCAACCATTTTGAGCTGTCCTACACTTCTTCCTTCACTAGCATGCTGTCTGTTGATTACTAGTCTAAAAATAACATCTTAAGGCATATGGCTAATCTTTTTGTGATGTCTACAACTTGTACAGAATTCAATTTGTAGGATACATCATATTCAAGATAAATTACTCAGTAATATGGTTACCCCTAAATCCATGAAGCTCATGAACTTATGCATGTTCATGCTCTGATAATATCGCTTTAGATGGAGACTATACAAAATTTAATGTGGTTAAGTCCTGTGCCTCTCCTCTAAAAATTCAATTGCATACATTTCATGAATTAGGTTATCGTTCTTCCTTTGGAACATCTTTTATAAAAAAAATTAGTATTATCCAAGAAAATATAATATCTACAGCTTAGAATGTAGTGATTTTCAATTTTCATACATGCTTCACTGTTCACTGGAGCAGATGCATTTAATAGACTAAGGAAGTAGTTATTATACACTTACATCTACGGAAATGAAATTAACTAAAAAATTTGAGGAGGTTTCATTTTTTTTCTATATCTCCTTCTTGATATTCATGCTTTGTGCACAACTATAAGTAATTTTTAGGCAGTAAAACTAAATCAGGATTACACAATTCATAACCATCACAAAGCTTATTATGCAACTTCTACAAGATCAAAGCAGTAGGTGAAGTGAAAGGCTGTATTACTTTTGAAACAACTGAAAAATATTGACATATTTTAAGAAGAAAATTCTGACTTGATGCTGAGGTCGAATTATTGGTTGTGCCATTTGATTCTGTCCATCAATTTCAATTTTTATTTCTTCCGTCTTGTCATTACAGTGTCCACTTCTGAACATAAGTTACTGTCCCGCATCAGAAGTTGACTTCTCAAATGGGAAAAACCTGGTGAGGACCAAAGACATAAAATCTATTGCTTATTAGAATGCAATAACTTTATCTATTAAGATTTTCCTGATACAGTGCTTCCTGTAGGTGGTGGTTGCTTACAATCCTCTGGGATGGAAAAGAGAGGATATCATCAGGATTCCTGTGAGTTTCTTCCTTCAATCACTCCACAGTACCTACCTCCTAATATTTTCTTGTTAAATCATGAACAATCTAGATTCAATGCTTTTATATTCCAGTTGTTGCCTTCTAGTTGAAGCACTGCGACTCATCTTTTCATGTGTTGTGGAATTAATTATCGTTTATAAACATGAATGAAGAATATTTTGAACTTAATGTGGAAAAATCATATTGCAAGGACAAAACACAAGCCATCCTCAAACACTGCTTTTGCTTGACATTGCTTGTCTATCAAATTTGTTCTAGGTTGTCAATGAAAATGTTGTTGTTCGGGATTCCAGTGGGAAAAAGATCCAATCCCAACTGGTGCCAATACCTGATGCTTATCTTGCTTTAAGAAACTACCACACTCTAGCATACTTGGGAGTGTCTCCAACTGTGAAACCCAATTACTGGCTTGTTTTTTCAGCAACAGTTCCCCCACTTGGTTTTAGCACTTACTATGTATCCTATGGCAAAAAATCAGGTTAGTCCTGATTTCCCCTTTCTGAAATCTGGAAAATTGTGCTATCATTAATTCAAATACGAGACAAAGCTATAAATTTTTGTGGAAGAGTATAGTTTAGTTTTTTCTAAAGCAGAAAATTTGCAATTGCATTGCAGCTACTATTTCAGATACACATACAGCTTACGAGTCATGGAATAAGAGTGATACACTTACAGTGGGCCTAAATAACTTGAAACTGCGTTATTCTGTGAAGGAAGGGAAACTTACTCAATATATCAACAGAAGAAGCAAGGTTTGTGGTTACGATGATACATTATTATTTATCCCAAAATATAGCAAAAATCTATACCATTATATAACGGTTATATGACATGCATCCTAAATTTCTGTTCACAATGAAAGGTCAAGGAATCTATAGACCAGGCATATAAATTTTACATCGGGAATGGAAATGATGGGACAGATACTGCTCAGGTGATAACACTTTGTTCTATCCGGAGAATTTGAGTTGATTATTCTTTCCATGAGATTATTATGATGATAGATGGTTTGATTACTTGTGCCTAGCTATTGATTTAAATGTTCTGAATTGTTAAAAGGCGTCTGGAGCATATGTTTTTCGCCCTGATGGTTCACCAACTCCCATCAGATCCAACGGGAAGGTGAAGTTCTCTATCTAAAAATTTATGTCCAATTACCAACATTTAGTGTGGTAATAAATTATTGAGTTACCTTCAAAAAAGAAATTAATGAGTTTTTATTTAAAAACTTTCAGTCTCCTCTCACGATTTTTCGGGGACCAATTGTGCATGAAGTGCATCAGAAGATCAACTCATGGATATACCAGGTAGTTATGTAACAATCTATTTTTGGCCTGGTCATTTTGTTTTAATGTGATCTCTCTATTAAACAAGTTTCCAAATCTGTCTTCAGAATCTGTTACCGTTATAACAAAGTACAATGTCGTAGGATAAAAGACAAAAAATATAAGTTATTATTGGATAATATTTTTAATTTTTAATTTGGTTGCCACACACTTTGCAGTAATTGCATGTCAATTTTACCATATTATAGAATTTAATTCTTTTATATAGATAATATGTGTAGTCTTCATAAAAAAATGTGTAGAGGAAAAAAAAGGACGTAAAAGGAAAGAAAAAAGACATTTATTATGTTTAGAGTTACAACTTTTTGATTCTTTCAAACATTTATGGTTCTAATATACTTGCACAAGTATGTGAGAGACCGAGAATAACATGAATTATTGTAGTAAGATAAGATATAAAACTTTTCTAATCTGTTAGAGGTATGCTATGTAGGCTTATTCTTTAGCGTCCATTATTGAAAGCTTCATATAACTCAATATTTGATCATGGCTTAATTGAACAGACCACCAGACTATACAAGGGGAAAGAGCATGCTGAAGTTGAGTTTGCTGTAAGTCATTTTTAATTTCTCCCAATTTTTTTTTCTGATGCGGGTACTTAGAATTTTATTCTCTAAGAGCCAATAATCAAGATGAAACTCCTGACATCAGGTTGGACCTATACCCATTGATGATCGAGATGGCAAAGAAATTGCAACTGAGATCAAAACAAATCTGGCAAGCGACAAGACCTTCTATACTGATTCTAATGGACGTGATTTCATTGAACGTGTAAGTCAAACAGGCTGAACACTTGAATTCTAGTTATGGTTTTCCACATGAATGTCTCTAATAATTCATACTTTTACAGGTTCGAGACTACAGAGAAGATTGGAACTTGGAAGTAAATCAGCCTGTTGCTGGAAATTATTACCCTGTATGTTTTGTTGAACCACGATTGTTACAAGATGCTACATAGAATTGAAGACACAGTCCTTGAAGTTGTTGATTAATGAAATCTAGTTACATGTTTCAGATCAACCTTGGGATTTACCTGAAAGATAAAAACAAAGAGTTCTCTATATTGGTGGATAGAGCTGTAGGGGGATCCAGCATCAAAGATGGGCAATTGGAGCTAATGGTTCATAGGTTTGATATGTTGTTCAAGCTCAACTGCTTATGCTCATTATGTATCATTGCATGATCAAACTCCACTGTTTCCATTTCCTCTTATAGGAGATTACTTCAGGATGATTCCAGAGGTGTTAATGAGGCACTGAATGAAACAGTTTGCATCCATGATAAGTGTACAGGGTTAACTGTAAGTAAATCCAAGTAGCCTGTGAGTTTTGGGTTGGCAAGGATCATAGTTTTCACATTCATCACATACAATAAATTTTGCAGGTGCTAGGGAAGTACTATTTCAGAATTGATCCTGTAGGAGAGGGTGCTAGATGGCGTCGATCAGTTGGTCAAGAGATATACTCGCCCTTGCTCTTAGCCTTCACAGAGGTGAATGTGATTAAAGAATTGTATTTAGAAGTGTTTGAAAGTTGCCAGTGGACTGAACTTGTGACTCTACTGATGAATATTTTTTGTTCATTTTTCGCATAATTTCTAGAGTGATGGTCACTGGGGAGATTCTCATGCCACTACCTTCTCAGGAATAGATTCCTCATATAACTTACCAGATAACGTTGCAGTAGTAACCCTCCAGGTGCATGTCTTTCATTTCATCAAACATTTGTCCAAAATATGTTTATTCAATGCAACCTAGTACACCCTTCAATGGGTAGTGTAACCCATAAGCAAAGATCTTTTGATATTTGTCCTGAATTTCAATTCCTAATTACGCTGAGCCTCTTAATTGACATTGAAGATTACATAGTTTTTGTTCACTCCTAATGTTAAACCATTTTCTTGTACTCTGCAGGATCTGGGTGATGGAAAAGTTCTCCTTCGGTTGGCTCACCTATACGAGGTACATTATTTTGCTTCTATCTAATTGTGACATGTATGGATAAATTTTTTGAAAAGTACTTTTAAGAGAGAAAAAAAAGTTAAAATTAGTTTATGCTTAACCTAATTTATTGAAGCTCTCTCTTATTAATTTATTTAAAAACTTAAATTTTCGTAAAAGTTAGTTTTAACTTAAGAAAAAACTTATATTATTTTTCCTTTCTAGTTTTTTCTCTTAGAAATTTTTTTAGAGAAATTTATTTAAATATGCCTTTAGTTGTATTACACTCTTGAATGATTTTATCCTTCATATGCTCCTTCCTTGTTTCAACTGTTTTTGAGCCTTGTTTTTTCAACACACTGAATTGTTATTCTTTCACAAATGCAAGATTGACGAGGACAAGCTTCTTTCAGTTAAGGCAACTGTAGAAGTTAAAAAGCTGTTTCCCAACAAACAGGTAAAAAAGAAACATCAGAACTAATACTCCTTTAAAAGCTAGTTGTTTCAGCTTTAGCATGTCATTGTGTAAGGTGTTTCATATGCAATTCCCTCTTGTTCAGATAAACAAGATAAGTGAAGTGAGCTTATCAGCTAACCAAGAAAGAGCAGAAATGGAGAAGAAGAGGTTGGTTTGGCAAGTTAAAGGGTCGCCTCAAGAACCTAAAGTACGGAGAGGAGGACCAGTAGACCCAGAAAAGCAAATTGTAGAACTTGCTCCCATGGAAATACGGACTTTTATCATCAATTTTAGGCACTAAAGGTTCATCAGGAGTATTACTGAAAATTGAAAAATAACTAAATAAGGAATTGTATCAAATAAGATTAAAACTTATTTTGGATATAAATTTAAAAGTGCATCGAAATTTTTTTTTATTAAAAAAATACTGTTTATTTTAAAAATTTATTTTCAAGATTTGTTTGGCTAAAGGTGTATGGACTCAAGTTCATTGCCATTAATAAAAGTGCACTGCTCCTCTCCTTTTTTCTAGGCATCTGTCTAAAATTTGTGACACATATTTTCTTTCGACTTAATTACCATATTAGTTTTTGTATAATTTATTGTGTAGTCTCTAATTATTCATGTTTAGATTTATTAGTTTTGCAATAATATTAAGTCTCTCGTGCTAAATTTTGTCTAAAAATTGAAAGAAAAAAAAAAAAAAAGAGAAGAGAAATGATACTCCCGATAAATCGTATAGTAATTTGAATAATTTAGAAAGAATTTTTTTTTTTTTTTTATCTATGAACATTATTCACGCTATATTTGAAGACTTTCACTTAATCAAACATTATTTAAATATTAATGAGAATACTAAATCTATTTCATTTTAGAATAGACTTTACAATTACATAATCAAAATACTTGATTAATTAAAAAAAATATAAAATGTAACAAATGATACCGTGAAAATAAATAAGTAATTATAATATTGTATAAATTATTGCATGTATAATTGTATATTACATATTTATCTATAATATATATAAAGAGAATAAATTTTGCCATAACTATTTCCTTCCAAAATTTCTCTCTTACATATTTTTATATACAAATATTATATAATAAAAATTAATATATATATATATATATTAATTATTAATTATTTCAGTTTTAAAATAAATGTAAATAAATTTTACATATAAAATGTAACTACTAATTATTAAGTTATTGATTATTACCTTAAAATTAACATAAAATATTTATATTATAATATTTGATGATAAAAATTCTAGAAATATTAAATATAAAGAGTAAAATGTTTAAAATTTCTCACCCAAAAAATTTCTATCCAAACTTTGAAACTTATTAATTGCCTCATGACCTACCATATTTATTAATTATAAGGTAGTGTTACAAATTAATCATTGTTTACATAGTAGAAAATATTTTCTTACTCATTTCCATCTAAAATTTATAATATACTCTCCTTCAAGAAAGATAATTATTATGTTATTGTATTTAGAATTTTATATTTATTTGACAATTTTAAAACAGATAAAATGACTATTGTCTATGATTTAGACATAAAAAATTATAATTTTTAATATTAAGTATATAATTACTTTATTTTTAATAAAAAATAACCAAATCATTGAGCATTGTACGAGTAATATGCAATTATATATTTAATATTAAAAATAAATTTATTTTTTATATATATTTTATGTCATTTAGTCAAATAAATTAAAGATAGACAAAGATGCATATAGTAGCAATAGTAGAAGTGATGTAATTAAGGAGAATATGGGCAATTTGAAGCATTCATATTTTTTTTCACCAAAATTAAAAGATGACTGGATAACATAAATAAATGTTTTAGGTAGGGTGAGGTGGAAGACCAAAAAGCAAAGAAAAGGAAATATAAACTTGCTACAGCACCTTTAAGAAGATCTTCAATGGCTGTTAGCTTTGAGAATAGTTTAATCCAAATATCAGATCTTATCATTGGAGGAATAGAAAATTACATGTATAGAATAAAAAAAATATCACAATAATTACAACATCACTTCACAGTTCACACTTTAGCAATTTTAGATACTTGGAGGCAACATTTAAGATACTTGGAAGCTCACCTGATGCTCAATATAATGGAACTTTGGATCACTACTGGTTGAGTTTGGGAGTCATATTTTTTGCTTATGAGGTATAGCATTGGGTTCAAGATGCCAGCTGTCCTCAGGTATGCCATACCTTTCAACTCCAAGTACTCTGTAAGCTGAAATTTGATGGGAAAAACTTAGCATCTCTGTTTCACATATTGTTCGAGTTATATCAACCCCCTCCTGTCTTTGCCTCCGGAAAAATGTTTCACAATTTTGTACCTCTTCAAGTTTGGCTACTTCAATCCCATTTTTTTCAAAGAAATTTGAAATAATTTCCACAATCCAATATTGACATTTTTCATAATCGATATGCTCCCATTTTCTATTCCAATTCTTGTACATTGCCCAAATCTGACCTTTCTGGGGATAAATCAGATAATGAGGCATAATTGTAGTATCATGCACATATTTGACTAAATGGGAGAATTGTGACATATCCAGCATGACATTATTGCCATGTTTAAACGTTCCACAAACAATGGGCAGATTTTCTCTCCATTTTTCCCCATTTTCATGAACTAGCTCAGGTTCTAAAATTGTTGCCCAAACTTGCCTGTCTAAAACCATACTATTCACCAGAGCATATTGACGAGGCATGATATCCTCCCCACAATAAATGGCCCAAACTTGACCAGTGGCAAAATCATCTTCTGATTTGAACTTCCCGGCACACAAAGTATTCTCACTGATATCTACTTCAATGGATTCCTCCAAAATTCCCTGTTCAAGGGGAACATCATGATTTGAGCTATCACTACACCTCTCTGAAGTGGAAGCAGAAATCTCATTGGAAGAAATGAGATCATTGTCATGCCTAAAACCATAATGAAAACGCTTCTCTCTGTCTGAAAGCATGTTCAATGCATTCTGTACAACCTCTAGAGCTAACTCAGCTCCAGGAAACTCGTCTTTTACAGCATCTATGGAGTTGACTAGATGATGGAGAGAGTTTAAAGCGTCAGAGTAAGTGAGTGAGGGATATATTATATCAAGAATGCATTGAAAATCAATGTCATTATTTGATATCCTCACACTGGAAGCAAGCAGTAGTATCTCACAGATGGTCAGCATGAGATTAATATTACCAAGTTGTGGGTATAGTAACTGGGCATTAAGTAACTTGTGCCTAGCACAAGTGTATTCTTCATTGTGCATCATGATTGCAGCAACCCACTTCTCCTGAAGAGCCTCCACCTTCTTCTCATTCAACCCTTTCATCTCCTTGGCTTCATCATACATATCTCAACATCCACTTCATTACCACCCACTGACTTCAAAATGAAAAAGACCAACACAATTGGAGGTTGAGAAGTGCGTTTTACTTGTGCAATATATAAAAATGTTTAGGAAAGCTCAAGGGAGATAGTGAACTCTGATATAATCAGAAGCCTTAAGTAAACTCCAAAATTGTGAAGGCAACACATTAACTGTGTGTAAGAGGTGTCCAAATTTGTGAAAGGCGACACAAAAAGGACTGGAACGCGTTTTGCGTGTTCATGTGCCCAGGACAGGATACACCGGAGACAAGACCCTCTTATTTGTTCCTTCAAACTTGGAATCGATGTTGGTAAAAAGAACAGAAATTTCAAAAGTTTGTGGTCCATCTTGATGTTTTAATTTTATTTATTTATTTTTATCTTTTTTTATTTTTTATTATTTTTTTCAAATTAATTCTTTGTATAATTGTTTTAGTTCTTAATAAAATCATAATCTTTTTAGATAATTCTTATATTGAATTCTTTTTCTTCTTATTTTAGTCTATATTAAAATAATAAATAACTCATGAAATACATGTAAGCAAACTGTCGGCTGTAATGGAAAAAGTGTAAGGTATATAAAACTAAAATATCTATATAAATGAAAAAATATATGATATATCTATGATATTTTTTTTCACTTGGCAAGCATAAAACTTATATACATACATTCATTACAAGAAAAATGTCAATTTCCGACGGAAACAAGTAAATTTTCAACGGAATTTGATATTTTCGACGGATTTCCGATGAATTTAAATCTGTCGGAAAAAGTATTATCGAAAAAAAAATCTATCAAAAATATTAATTTTCGTTGGAAATTTCTAATGGAAGTTTCCTTCAGAAAATTTCGTCTGAAATTTTCGACGAAAGTATTTGTCAAAAATTTCTGACAGAATTTTCATCAGAAATTTCTGACAGAAATTCTGTCGGAAATTTCTGGGAGATATTTCCGACATTTCCGACAAAAATTCTGTCAAAAATTTTTGGGGGACATTTCCGACGGAAATTCCGTCAAAAATTTCTATTTATCAGCATTGTTTATGTTGTCTTTTAATTCAATCATAAATTACTTTTTGTTTTTACAAGAAATTTGTTAATTTTGTATAATAACTGCAATAAAAGACAAACAAACTATTATGTATCATATATTTTTAATTGGTTACTAGTATAAAAAAAATTACATGATGATGGATAGAAATTAAACTTTTAAAATAATAATAAGGAACAAATCAAACAAAATTTATAGAAAATCCAAAATAAAAATAGACAAAAAGGTATTTAACCTAAATTTTATATATATTTTGAAAGGTGAAACCAAAATGCAGGATTGGAATGGTCTCTATCTTGATGGAAAATATAAAGGGTGTGTTGTTTGGAAATATGTTGGAATGAAAGTAAAAGGAATGGTTATGGTGGTGTTGGATTAAACTAACAACCAATGTAACTGCTATAGAAACACACATAGATGGTCAAAGTTAGAATCAGGTGTTTGTTAATTGTGTTGTACGTTAGTGTGACACGGTGTGATTAGAGAGAGAAAATAAAAGAGCCACTTCAGATATTTCTAGCGACAGACATGCAAAATCGTAACCACAGCTTCAAACCTTCAAATGCGCACTCAAAATAACATTACTTTTAACAAAAACTAAACAAACAAATGCCTGTCGTCTTCTTTTTTTTATACTATTCCTTCTTTTACCTCTCTTGAACAATTAGAATTATACTTTTCCCAAAGAAGAAGAAGACGAACAACAACAAAAAAGAAAAAAAAAAACTAGGAAGAATATTCATAAACATTGTTTTTTATTTTTGAAAATGAATTTCTCAAAACTCAACGACTCACCCATGTTCCGGCAACAGGTTCTGTACTGTGTATTGTATTCTTTTTCCCGTTCAATATCTAAACATTATCATTATTCTTGGTGTTGGGGTGCTTTGAAAAAAAAATACAAATTAAAGAACATTGCTGTTACGTACGCATGCATGTCGTGAATATTGATGTTTTTTATTTGCATGCATGGTCATTGTTGTTTAGGAGGGTCGTGTCGTGTGTTTTTATATGGTTGATTTTTTGGTGTGCTTACAACGAATTGGTTGGTTAATTATGAATCATGATGGGTGTGGATGCAGCTCCAGTGCATGGAAGAAAGTTCAGAATCGTTACGCTCGAGATGTTTCAAGTTCTACAAAGGATGTCGAAAGTACACGTGGGTTTTCCATGCCATTGTTTTTGTTTAATTTTTTCAACCTTTCGCACTTTAGAGACTGCATTGCCTCATGTTTGTTCTGTTGGTAATTAATGTAGGATGGGTTACTGGATTAGGTAGTGTTATAATAATACTTAGAAGCATCACAAATTATTTTGAGACATGTTGAAACTCTAAACATGGAAGGATTTTGCTTAAACCTTAATCCTTAACATCTGAACACGTTCTCAATAATTTATGAGAGAAATTTTTGCATGTGCCTATAGCGTGCATATAACTTTATAAATTAGTTTATTAGTTATCAATATTTTATAATTATGTAATTTTTTGTGTCAAATAATTACTTTATATTTATAATAACAGGGAAGGGCTTGGAGAGGCATATGATGGAGACATTGCATTTGCAAGTGCCCTTGAAAGTTTTGGAGGAGGGCATAGTGATCCTTTATTTGTAACTTTGGGAGGTAAGTGTTGTTGATCTTTTTACTCATGTTGCCTTTTAATTATAAACAAAATAAACTTACATATAAACCCAAATTATTTTATTTGTCATATGCTTTCTGCTTAATTAGTGTATTTTGAAGCTATTTCTTGAGTTATATATTGGCCCTGCGCTAACATAAAAAATTTAGGATGAGCGTAACAAGTCATGTATTGTTATTGGATGTATAATATCCAGTTCTGTGCATGATATGTTTATATAGGCCGTTAAAGGAAACTTCTTCAATTCCTTGCATAATGTGGTCAATGATGCTCCAAAATATTCTAATCTTGAGCATGATATGCTTATTTTATCTTTTCCCATGCTTTTTTAACCATCATGCTCTCTTAGAATATTCAATACAACTTTATTTTGTTTTTTGCTATTAGTTTTGATAAACTTTATGTTGGTGTTTATCAGGACCTGTTATGACCAAATTTTCTATTGCTTTAAGAGAAATCAGTACATACAAGGAACTTCTTCGGTCACAGGTAATGATTTGTCTAATGTTTTCAGTGTCTTATTTTTCAGCAATGTATTAACTTGTAACTGATATTGTTAAGTGACTCTATGTGGCTTCTTAGGCGGAGCACGTGCTGAATGATCGGTTACTAAACATGCTAAACGTCGATATGTTAGATGTTAAGGTACGTAGTGAGTAGCAGAAATAATAGTTTGGAGAATCCATATGTTATTGGTTTAATAATGCAAACTAATAACTTAAAGTAATAAAATCATGACTTTGATGAGATAACTTCATTACAAGACTAGCAGTTAAACTATGGACAATAAATTAAAAGCTACCACTGATGGAATTCAGTTTTAAAATTGACACGACTTTCAAAAAGAATAATGCTCCTAAGAGTTGATTTTCTTATATTCAACAAAATAATTATTGTCTTCAGATGATTTGTAATCAATCTCCTCTTCACTTTTCATGCTTCAAATGATGTTTGCAGGAAGCTCGAAGGCGTTTTGAGAAAGCTTCCCTTGTATATGATCAGGTGCTTCTAAATTGCTTACAAAAACTGAACAGTATAATGGTTTCTCCTTCTACTGCATGAGCCTAAGTCTTGATCTTAACACAAATACGACGTTGATTTTATGCTACAGGCACGTGAGAAGTTTATGTCATTGAGAAAAAGCACTAGGATGGATATTGCCACTGTTGTAGAAGAGGTACGTCATGTAGCGTATCTTTGGCATTTTTATTCATGAATATTGTCCTAGCTTGTCATGGGTTACCATGATTTTTTCAATCTAATTTGGTAGAGAGACATTCCAGGAATTGCACAATGCAAGAAGCTCATTTGAGGAAGCTCGTTTCAATCTGGTACTCTTAGTAGAACAAGATATGCTGCTTTGAATAATAGTATGAAAATTTATAAACTTGGCCTTAACTACTCAACACACTTCATCTTCTATTATTCTAGGTTAGTGCTCTTCATAATGTTGAGGCCAAGAAGAGATTTGAGTTTTTGGAGGCTGTCACTGGAGTTATGGATGCTCATCTTCGGTATTATCGTCAGGTAGGTATATGATATGACTCAGTTATATATGGCATTTTCAATATGCAACATTTTTGCAGTAAAAATAGCTGAAAAATATATTTTCTGAATTTCCTTTTGTAATACCTATTATACAACACATTACACTTCTGATGTTAAAAAGTCTTTCCCATGCAGGGATATCAGCTATTACATGAGCTGGAGCCTTTTATTATTGAGGTAAAATACTTTTTTCTCTGTGGATACTTGGATAATAAATGTAGTTTTCTTTTGATTATGAGTCTAAGGTTAGAATACACATTCAAAATGCATGGTGTAATATTTCGCACCAATAACATGTTTAAAAATTTGTTGATACACTTCCTCAAAACTCAAACTATAGGATAATCTGAGTTGTGAATCTCGTGATACCATCAGCATAACCACAACGACATGTTGAGAAAAATTGTGGATTTGAAAACAGTGAACTATTAACATTTTTTATTTATTTACCGAGTGGAATATTTCCTCTCTTGTATTTGACATGTTGCAGGTTTTGGCTTATACACAAAAAGCAAGAGAAAGTTACAATGACGAGCAGATTAGTCTTTGTGAAAGAATGTTGGAGTACAAAAAACACGTTCATCATGAAAGCATGTTGTCCTTGAATGGCCCTTATATCTCTCCCCGTGGTGATGGGAATCCAGTGCAGCCTTTTTCTAGGATATCAAATACAGTGGCAGATGCTGTAACAGAATCTGCTGAAAATGGAAAGGTTGACGTTTCACTCTTTCTCTATGTACTCACTTCATTCTATTGCTTTCATTTCTGAGTCCTGTCTTTTGATCTCTCCATCTGCACTATTTTTAGGTTCAAATCCTTCGCCAAGGATATCTCTCTAAACGATCCTCAAATTTGAGGGGTGACTGGAAGAGAAGGTATTTTGTTCTTGATAGCCGCGGAATGCTTTACTACTTTAGGAAACCATGGAACGGATTACATGTAAGTTTCCACTACAACCATGTATTAAGCGTGTTCGGATAAATTTCTTAATAAGTACTTACATGCAAAGAAAATAAGAAAAATAAATTATTAAGTTTCTATGATAAACTCAAATTAGCTTACACACAAGTTAATTTATGATCTATTTGAATAAGCTTATCTAGAAACACTTTTAAAAGAGAAAAAATAGGAAAAAAAGATTGAAATTAAGCTTCTTTAGAAGCTAAAACTAGCTTATATAAAAGTTAAAAATAAAATTTTAAAGAAATTAATTGGAGAAAGCTTCTTTAAATTAGTTTATGAATAAACTAATTTCAGTTTATGGAGAAGCTTCTTTTATTTTTTCTTCCCGTTTTTCTCTTTTATAAGTGTTTCCAAAGAAATTTATCCAATCACACCCTTATAGAAAATTCTCTCATTTAGCCTCTTTAAAAGCTGATTTTAAACTATGTATAAGTTAATTTTACCAAGTTAGTATACTATCTAAGCTAGGTAGATAATGCTGATTTCATCACGTTTAGCAGAGTAGCAATCAAGCATCTGTACACAGAAATTGTGCCGCTGATAATAGTGCTGGAATTTTGAGTCGCCTGCTTTCTTCACATAACCATGGACTTCTGCTCCCTGATGAAAAATCTGTAGCACGTCATACAGTGAACCTGCTCACATCAACAATCAAGACTGATGCTGAACAGACTGATTTAAGGTTCTGTTTCAGGATTATTTCACCAGCAAAGAGTTATACGTTGCAGGTACTCATTCCAAAAACTTAGTGACATCTGACATGTACTTGCCATTTTATCATTACTCCTTTGTCTCCTCACTAAGGCCAAAATAATGCAGGCAGAAAATGCCGTTGACCAGATGGATTGGATGGAAAAGATAACTGGCGTAATTGCCTCCTTATTAAGTGCACAGACACTGGTATACCATATATTTTTCTTTTGTATTTTGTTTACCTGCAAAAACTCTTGCCATTATCATCCTTTAGCTGTTAACAGAATGAATTTGATTTCTATGTAGTCACAATGTAAAAAGAGAAATTCACTGTAAACTAATTGAAAATCATTGTTAGTATAACTTTTAAAGTAGTTATTATAAAAATTTGCAAACTTACTATACTTCATATTTTGTGATTGAAACCTTTGTTTGATATAAAACAATGATTATGTGACAGACAGATGACTCAGAAAGTGGTTATTGTTACTCTGCGAGCAACCTTTATTTGTTAAAAGGTCCAGATGATGATCGTTCAGGGAGTGGGGATTTTATAAAAAATGAAAAGCCAATTGATGTTCTTAGAAAGGTTGGCGGGAATGACAAATGTGCTGATTGTGGCAAACCTGACCCTGATTGGGCATCCTTAAACCTTGGCATCCTTGTATGCATCGAATGTTCCGGTGTTCACCGTAATCTTGGTGTACATTTATCAAAAGTAAGTAATTGAGATTTCGTATTTAAGACTATGCTATAGTGTTATCACAATAATTTTAGTAAATTTGTGCATAGTACTTCTTTTATTATTACAAGTGAAAACAAAAGGCTTTCTGTTTTCAATCCTCAAATTTTCTTTTTCACAGGTAAGATCACTGACACTTGATGTAAAAATATGGGATTCCTCTGTCTTGACAATGTTTCAGTCACTGGGGAATCTCTTTGCAAACTCAGTGTGGGAAGAACTGTTGCATTCATCAAGTACTTCCCAAACTGATGAAACTCTTGATGGGTAAGTTTTGCCATAATTGACGGGATTAACTATTTAAATTTTCACTAACATGGACCTTGCAATGTAGTTCATCCAAGCCACAGAGAAAGTTATTTCATGCGAGAAAACCATCACATGACGACCCTATTTCACTAAAGGAGAGGTTCATCCATGCAAAGGTAATAAACTCAAAATCAGTAGAAAAAAATCAGTAGAAAAACTTTCAAAAGCTCTTCAAAACTTGTAACCAAACAAACTCAAAATGAATCTTTTAGACACCCTTGGTTAACAACACTCGGCTAACACTATGTTATAAAGAGTTATGAAGATCGTCCATTCAGAGAACTTGAGTTTTTGTATAATAGCTTCTTTTTTTTATGAAGGTAGTTGTATAACAGCTTCTTGATTACTTGATCTTGTATATTTTTGTGCTTCACAATACTTGATTCCAACTTCTAGCAGCTGGAAGAAATCTAATTGTTGCAGCATTACTTGAATTGAATGTGTTGGAGTTGGAGATAGAACATGATGTTTTTTCTTGTTGCAGTATTCTGCGAAAGTCTTTGTTCGCCAGACACCCAACAACAACCGTCTGCTTTCGACGGCACAACAGGTGGTAGAAAGCATCAGTGCCAATGACAAGAAAGCAGTGTACCGGCACATTATCAAATCAGATGTTGATGTCAATGCCATTAGTAGTGAAGTTATATATGGTATATGTTCTTATCATCAAAATACTATTAAGTGTTGATAAAGGAGAGAGTCCTATTAGAATAATAATGAATTGTTGTGCAGGGTTTTGTACTAGCATGCCTTCTTCACCTAATCCAAACATGTCATATGAAAGTAAAACTCAACTAGCTAAGGACATACAAGATGGTTCTAGTGTGCTTCACCTGGCATGCCTAACAAGTGACGCTGCAATGGTGGAGATGCTCCTACACTATGGAGCAGATGTAAATGCTATTGACTCTAAAGGGAGGACACCACTACATTACTGCATTATGAGAGGGAAGACTGCAAATGCAAGAGTTCTTATTACAAGGTAGATAAGACCTGATTAGATAAACTTCTCTTCAAGTTTCTAAGAGGAAAAAATAAGAAAATAAGCTGATTTTAATTTATGGAGAAGTTTATTTTAATTTTGTTTTTCCTATTTTTCTTTTTTATATTACCTGTATGTAGGCTCACATGTTATTTTTATCATTATCCCATGAGGAATATTGCATTGCATGTCGACTTTATACTACTTATTCTTAACGTGCCTTGCAAACTTCAGTTTCCATGATAACTTTCCCATCATGTATTATATGATATCTCACATATTGTGTTCATACTTACTCAGAAAATTTACTAAAAGAAATTGCCAATTATTTCAGGGGGGCCAATCCCAATGCCGTAGACAAAGAAGGCAAAACTCCTCATAAGCTTGCACCAGAACCTGACACTGTTGGCAAAGATATTCTTAACAAGCAAATAGCATGCCCCCAAGACTCAATGGAAAAATGATTTTTGGATACTTTGTGTCAATCTACACCTAAAGAGATAAAGAGATAGAAGAGAGAAAAATGTAAATGCAATAGGTGATATGATGTAAAAAAAGAAAAAGAAAGATTGGAAAAAAAATGAAGTGTCAATTAAGTGTTTGTAAGGTTAGATACAATACTATATGTACTAATAGTGTTGTTCTTAAATCAAAATTATAGTTTTATCTGAGTAATACACATTGGCATTTAATAAAATTATTTTATACACGTATTACTTAGATGAAACTTTAATTTTGATTAAAGAAGAGTGCTGATAGCACCTATGGTACTGCATATAAATTTTATCAAATGAAAATTCATGTCTCAGATTTTTCTCTTGGTCCAGAAATCAGAAGCCCAAAGGCCCAACCCAGAAGTTTGTTCGTTCATAGAGAGAGAACTAGCCCAAGGGGCCTGAAGCTTGTGGGTTGTTTTACTGGGCCATGTTAATTTTCAACTAAAAAGCCTGAGTTTTGCAACATTCAATCTTTTCAAATTTTTGCATACAGAGGCTTAAGTTCATCGTACCGTTAAGGGGGAAAATGTGGTTTAAGACTTTGGTTTCCCATTTTAATCACGTGACGGAATTGTAGTAGTATGAGAATCAATTACAAAAAACTATAGAGAAACACGAGACCGTGAAAAATTCCTGGATCGTGATTATGTCACTGATTATGACAGCATTTTTCAGATTCAATGCATGTGTTTTTTTTTTTTCTTCTTTTTTTGTGAATTTATTAGATTCAATGTTCGTAACATAATTACGAAACTCGGTACATCTTAATTTTCACATTTGACGTAACAATCGCTAGTTAAATCATGAATTGGTAAGGTTCATTTAACCATAATTTTTACGTGTTCCGTAATTTTGACCCGTGTTACATGCTATATTTTAAATTAATTTGACATTTAGGAAGGATTTGTTTATAATTAGTTCCTAAATCAAACTCTGTAACATTATATTTAAAGATTTATTAGGTTGAACCCTTTTCAACATATAACGATGAGCCTCCCCCAGTATGTTCATATTGTTACTATTTTGAAGACATGGTATAATGAAAAAGACAGCATAAGTTGACACAAATGAAACTCGCGTTTTCTATTAAGATTTAGGATCAAATATTTACATGTCACTTTTTATACTTAGGTAACAACTTTTTTTAAAAATATTTTTTCACTTGAGTTGACATTAATTTTCATTAAGAGTCTCTTTTGATAATTTCACATGTCATTGATGTCCTGTCTGTTAATATAAGATGTATCTATTTATTCTACCATTTTCCATCATCAAGATATATAATTAAAAATAAAACTTATGGTTTGCTCCTACATAACAATTTGTAGATTAAATTAAAAAAAAAATGAAGTAAATTAGCAATAGGATTCTTTCTTTAAAAAAAATAGAACAAATAAGAGTCCTCAATAAGTATAAGCATAAAATGTGCTATAACTTATAAGCAATACAGATTAATTATAGGGTGAGAGAGGCAGGTAAGTCTCTCACAGTGAGTGAACACTCCGACTAATTAAACATTAAAATTATGCCAATGTTTTTTCACTATCATACAAGTTGCATTCCTTAATCTTATTCGATTGCATTTGATTTGCTAAAATATATGAGACAAGACAACTATTTTTGTTTCATATTTAATTTAAAAAAGCATCATGAACAACACAAATTAAAGATTACATATATAACAAAACAAAAATTTTGCCTTTTATTACTCAAATAACTATGGAACAACTTTTTGTTCCACGTACAAACTATTCAAAAGATCAATATATTCACGCTCTTATTTTTTTTTATCTCGTGGACCTCTCTCTTCCCTCTCCCCCACTTGCACTCTCACTCTCTTAATCTCTTAATACCAATAACCTTATCCTCTTCAATCCACACTTATATACCTATTTCTTAAATGTGGTTCTCAACTTTCATTCTTTCATAGTTTGAGAACAAATTTTGTATAACATTGCTAGCTTTATATATATAATATTAAATGTTATTATATTGTAAAATTTATTTTACTTGTACTGTTCATAGTTCTTCAAACAAGATACAGGTTAAGAAATTATTCTGTACTATTCTTTTTGTTTTGCAACTCACTGTGCACCAAACGCACCCTATGCGACATTCCCTCCTCGTTTCTTAATTATCGGAATATGATAAACGAATGCCAAATTGAGTTGATTCCATTTTTTGTCATAATATGATGAATGTGCTTTTAGGTATGTAGATGGGGTTTTAGGCTTGTTGAACGTAATACACTTTGATGTAACCTGCATCGTCTTCTCCTTCTTTCAAATTTTACTTTTCTAAGAATAATTTTAGATAACAAAAGTGTTAAGTTTTTTTTTTTTTGAAACACTAAAAACGTTTTTTATTTCACAATTTGGATGTGATCATTATCTATGTTTCATGTCATTTTTAGAAGCTAATAGTTATAAATATAATTAATTCACATTCCAAACATGATTCCTCCTTTCTCAATGAGTTTTTAAATATGTTATAAATGAATTTATTTAATATTTTACTTATCAAAATATTAGGTTAATTCTGTTTAAAATTAAAAATAATTTTAAAGTTACTTTTAAAAACCATTAAAAACGATTTAAAATTTAATTTTACAAAATAAAGTTTATTTAAAATTAACTTTAATGCAAACACATACTTAATGGTCTATTTAGTAGTTAGTTTCAACAAAATTAATCATTAAATAGGTATTAGTATTTGATTAGAAGATTCTAACATGTAATTAATTTTTAATTTGATAGTCTTAAAATATTAACTTTTATCTATCATTTTACTCAATTAAAAAAATATAATAAATCGAGATAATTACTCTGTAAATCAATTAATGATATAAGTAAATGATAAAATCTTATATATCAATTTTGTAAAATTAAATTTGAATTAAACTTGTATTTCTAATAAAATTTGACAATAAAATAAAAAGTTTGGTACAAAATATTATAAAAAAAATTAAAAAAAAAGTTGGCAAAAATGATTTTTTTTTCTCTTCTTCTGGAATTGGCAGACATATTTACTGTGTAACTGTCGTATGATTTTATTTACCACCTAAAAGCAAAAAATATCCATGACAGTTACCTTGAGATTAATTGGCAGACATATTTACTGTGTAACTGTCGTACGAGAATTGTCAGATGTACAACGTATCTTTATGAATGTTGCTTTATTAGGTTAAGTATATTTACTGCTGTCTCCACTCATAATAATTAGGGTAGCACATGACATGACTACTTAGCAGTTGCCCCTCCCTCTCTCTCTTTCAAGTTTGCAGTATATTTGATAAAATTAGTATTTGAAAAATATCTAAATTTCAATTTTATATTAATTAGAAAAAAGTCAGTTAAAAAATATATAAATAATAATAATTTTTATCTTATAAATTAATTTTATAGAACCGAATTAGGTTTATAACTCAAATTTTAAAATAATATCAGAATTATCTGTATATTCACTCTAAATAAATCATTTATCATTCATATAAGTATTGAGTCCAAAAATCATACATGAAAGAGTATAATATGAAAAATCTTAGTCCAATATATTTTAGATTATTAAAATTATTTATCAATTAAATCACACATTAAATATTAATAAAATAATTAAAGAATATATAATATTATACAATAGTAGAGTGAGTTGATAGTGCATCCATATATAGAAACAATAGGCACGAGTTATTTGTTGCGATATCTTTTCTGCCAAGTGATTTTGGATGATTAAAATTCATTTGAAGCATAGGCCTCATTCTCATAACATAACATATATATATATATATATATATATGCATAAATGAGAGTATTTAAATAAAGTAACATCCTCTATGGTCCAAAGTTGTGGGTTAGGGGTTTGACAGAAAATATATAACGGGAAAGAAAGAATGAGCCGTTTATGGTTTAGAAGGTGTTTGAGTCTTGTGAAACTTGCCATCTTATTTTCAGCATTATTTGGTTTCTCTACTATGATGTGGACCAATCTGAAAACGACCTCTTATCCCTAGGCTTCAACATTATCCACCGTCACCAAACCAAAAACAAATATCATATATATGTTTGGTTCATCTACTCAACCTCTTTGAACCTACAAACTAAGACTCTAACAACACATGTTTCGGGTGCAATCATTGCCCCAAAGAGATCGTCTTGGTCAAAATTGACTACGATAGAAAGAGACTCAGATTGAGATTGCACCCATGCAAAATTTTAGTAATTTCCAAATGAAACCACGACGCCAAGTGGTGCAATTATGTGAACAAATCTTGTGACGTTCCAGCTGCCAAACCCCCCATACTCATTCTCTCTTCTTTCTCTTACCTCACAAACCACTTGCTTTCTGCTTCCAAATACTTCGTTTTTGCATCATTTCATTTATGTATAAATTGTGTCCATCTCCATTGTGCTAGATGGCTAGTTTACCACACAATTCAATGTGGAGCAAGCATTGCAGTTCCAAAACTAGGTGCGAATCAGTTTTTCTATAAACACTTTTATGAAGAAAAAGAAAAGTATAAGTTTCTTCAAAAAAAATTAAAACTTGCTTATATATACATAATGAAAAAAAAAATATTTCATTTTAACTCTTTCAAAAGTTAACTTTTAACTTAAGAGAGATTTTTTTTTTTATCATGTCACTTCTATCTATTAATCCATTGAATTAGAAACTAATCTTATTTGCGATAATATGATTGTTGATGATCCAACGAGTTTTCTCAATGAAGAAACTAATTTTAGTTTATGAAAAATTTATTCCATTTTTTAATTTACTTTTTTCTTTAAGAGATATATAAAAGATTATTTAAGCTTAAGTTAATACATAAACAAATATTCAACAAAAGACAATAATTATATATTTATAAGGCATTTAATTAGAAATACTCGTTTATATATGTTCTTCTATAGATATTGACTATTTCAAAACGGTTGGGTGTGAACTAGACAACATTTAAGTTCATGACTTCACAAGGATGTTTATTATGTGGTTTTCATACCTAGAAATTGAGGATATGGGTGGCTGCATAAAGTGAACCTACACGTGGGAATAAGTTTTAGGTTGGTTTATTATCTTAGAAACTCATTTAAGAAAGAAGGAATAATAAAAAGGTAAAAGAATGACATGCACACTCATATCTTGTTGAGGTTTATTTTATTTCCTTAAAATAACAATATTATCTGTCTTAGCCCATGTTTGGCTGTTGAATTTTGGTCTTTTCTGAAGATTACAAGGAGGCATGGTGTTGGTGTTTTTCTTCTTTCCATTTTTTCTCTTTTTGTTGCAAAGTTTTAATTTGACACGCTGCATTCTACTTTTGAAAATGTCATATAATTGAAGGTGTTCTTGGGCCATGAGAGCCAGAAATTATGAAGCCCCACTCCGAGGCCTAATTAATGCCCTTCACATACTCTCAGATTCAAATCCCACGGGGAAAGTATGGCACATGCCATGTAGGGTTAAAATGTGTACCATATCATTAGTGCCCTCATTTTCTCACCAACGACTCCAACAATGCTCCAAATGCTTGTTCTCCTTTCCAAATTAAAATTTACCCTCTTTTTTTACTTTTCTGTTTTCCTTTCTTGTATACTTTTATTACCCCTTTTTAGTTTATTTTGTACTTTTCAGAAGAAAAAATGGGTATAAAAAAATACTATAATCAAAAGATGAGTTGTTTATCGAGTTGCATTATGTCACTAGTTGAACATCATCCAATGATCCAAACAATAAATTTGACAGTTACCTATAGAAGGAAACCGAAGTGTAATGAAATATTCTATAAAATATGCTAGCATTATCAATTCAATAAGATTCATCAAAATTTATAATTTTTAATAAATTGAAATTAATGACAGAAAGTATTACAGTGTCCAAAAATAACTGAAAGTATTAAGAAAATATTAGAAAGAATATTTACTAATATTTATAATATTTTTTTTTATCAATAAAAAATATTATAATAACGACAATTATCATTCATAATATTCTATAATGAAGTTGAAGGAAATGAAGGGTAAGTGAACCTAATTCAAGATAATCATGATTAATCCTAGTTGACTTTCATTTAATTTCAACTATTAAGTATCCTGAAATTTCTCTAAGTATATGGCGGGGGTTAGAGACGTAATATTCCTTATTAAGAATAGTAGCAAGTTATGTGACAAATACTTTACAAATTTTCCATTTAAAAAAACTTTAGGAACTTAAAAATAAATTTTAAAAAAAAGTTTAATGGTCATAATTGCTTCCGAGAAAGTAATATATGCTTCTGTAATTAGCATCAATTTTGTCAAATAATTGATTAATATGGAAACCGCATAGTCAAATTGGATTAATAGCCACCTTAGTTAATTAGTCCGTAAATTAATACATCTAAAATATGATCTCACCAAATCCTTAGGTTGTTTAATGGTAAACAAGCTTCTGTGGACTGCAGTTACAGATTAGTGACAGCTATTAATGAACTATTGGCCCAACTAAACAACAAGACAAGACATTATAATTATATTATCATCATCATTATCTTAATTAAAGTTACTTGTTTGAAATAACAATGAACCTAATGTCACCCCTCAAACAGAACAAGATAAATAAAATGAAAATAGTCTTAACTTTTGTACTAATCTTATCATCAACAATAGTTCCGACCACCCCCTAATGAATAATATTGATAAGCACGATGTCATAAAGCGGAGCATTACTTTTATTTTTATTTCATTCTGCATTTCATTATAAACAAAACCATGTCATTCCCACTTCTGTTCCAGTAGGAAAAAGTTTTTTTTTTTTTTATAAAAATAATGGTTTCCCCAACAATCCAATTTACTATATATATATATATCCGATATGATCGATACTATATTAATTAATTTATAATTTGATCTTAATAGGCTTAAGTTGAATTAATCCAATGTGTAATTTGTTGTATAAATAATAATGTCACCTGGTTGTTGTTTGTGAAATTTAACGTGTAGTTATGGTACGAAGGCCCACCATACTGGGTAACATGGATACCACCAACCCACCTGCTTGAATGGATGTGTCTGCTAGCGTTTTACTGGATCCGCTACCTTATATTTAAATCATAAAAAATTTAAAAGTATAATTTATCTATTAATAATTAATTGTATGAATTCAAAATAGTTGTTTCATCTTGTAATAAATTATCAATTTAGTTCTCCGGGTATCACTTTTTCTTCTTTTTTGTATTCAAGGTAATATAATAAGTAATCCTGTAAGTATTGAATATGTATTAATTTAGTTAATTGTTATAATTTACAATATTCGAGAGATTAGTTATATAATTTTATTACTTTAAAGATCATTCAGGAGAGAGAATAATAATTTTTGTTTGTATTATCACAAGTTATTTTAGACTTGAGACTAATTCGTATACTATAATTGCTATTAATTTAAAGAATTTTCACATGCAGTAAAAATCAAAACATAAAATTCTTACACATTAGATTTATATATATATAATATGAATACACATGTTTAATTATTAGGTCAATCTATGGAGTTTATTGAGAATACTTTAAGGATGAAATTAGAAATTTAGAAGAATTTCCCACATGTTTTTGTTGGTTTTGATTAATTAAACCTATAAATACACTTCTCCTGCAAATTCACACTAAGTTGAGCAAAAATGGATTTCTTCACCACTAAATATCTAGGTTGAGCTTGATCATACAGCCTCTAATTTGTCTTGACCCGGTCTCACGAAGCTTTGTTTGAACAAAATCATTGATTGAAGTGCTACTTTATCTGCTCTTCGTTCAAAAGGTAACACGAGTAATGTTTCGTGTTTCTAAATTTCCATCAAAGAAAAAAAAAATTATCAGAATGAATTTTAATATTTTAAATGAGTGAAATCAATTTAATCTTCTATAAGTTTTAATATTAGGAAGAAACAAACAATTTATATATATATAACGTAATTTCCCCCAAAAATATCTGCATCTCACTTATATTTAATAAAGCATTAATTTTATAACTAATTTGAGCAAAGGGAAAGGATTGTGGAAAGTGGGAGAGGAAAAAAAAAAAAAAAGGACATGTAGGGACAAGTGGTGTTAGAACTATCTAACTTTTGTTTATGTGATCTACTGGTCTATTTTGAGTCTTCTCCCCCACTTTGCGAGTGTATCCCATCACCCATCACCCACCAACCAAAACCATGGGAAGGGGTTGAACTTGAAGCTATGTTCATATATTGCATGATCACACACACCCATACGTGCAATCATCCACACCTTATTATTATCTCTTGTATATGATTGATTGATTGTGATTAATTAAAAGACTTAGGTCCTCTTATATATCTAGGGTTGTACATCATTGTACATAACTGGAAATTCCATCTCCCAAGTTCAAACTATTGCTATTGCATACCTCCTAAAGGCCAAAAAGTCCTAAATCTCAGGACCTCATCCCTTTCTTTTGTTTGTTACTTACTTTCTTGCTTTTCCTCACACCAATGAGGATTTGCCTCCTTTCACTGCCTTGCCCCACCCTTGTCTCACTTTTTATCAATAGTTTATGACCCCTTCCTTCCTGGCTAATCTCTTTTACTACCTTTATTCCAACCTTGTTTAACTACTCATGACAAATTATTTAAAGTTGGGGTGCCAGAAAAAAGGGGTGAATAAAGGAAGGGTAAATTCTATTGTACTATTTTCAACCCACCATCGTTAATAATAGATTTGAATAGGTTTATCTGGTGTTCCAGTACTATCATTATGACCATGTTCTTACCAAGTTTGTCCTGACCAATGGGACCTTCAACTTGACAATTTATACATACAGATAGGGTTTCTTACTTTTTCATAGTGTGATGTAGTAACTTTTTTTATTATTATTATAGATGTGATGTCACCGCTTTGGGGAGTGAAATGCAAAAGAGAAGAGTAGAAGTGAGCAGTTATCAAAGAGAAGAGTGAAGAGATAAGGTATTGATGAGTTGTGAATTGTAATTAAATAAATAAAAAAATAAATAATAAAAAGGGAGGGAAAGGAAAGGGGGATTGGTCCGTGGGTTAGGGGTCAAAAAGAATAGGGAGAGGGGGCATTCCCTAATTGGGTCCCACTGCAACACTGCAATCTAAATAGGGGACAAATGGTGGGACCCACTTTCACTCCACATTTGTTTTTCTTAATTATTTACTCTTACAGACACACACTATTAATCTTATCATCATTCATTCCAACCGACGCACTTCTCTAATTCCAAATATACCCCTGGCCCTGGCCCTGGCCCTGGCCCTGGCCGATGCTTCTCTCACCTTAGTCACACCGACGCTACGCTTCTTCCATTTCCTACCTCATTTCTCAAACACTCCTCTTCAAACTTTAAATATCTATACGTGCAAATTATAAGTGTTTTTAATTCTAAATATCAAAATAATAATAATAAAATTACTTCACTATAAAACTTCTTTTACAAAGACCTCATTTTCAATCCAAAATATTTAATCAGTATAAAATTTATTTTTTCTTAAACTTAGGAGCCTATATATATAATGTTATGAGCATAAATTCCTTATTTATTTTTATCATCTCTTAAATTATATTGTATCATTGTTGTTATTAAAAGTTCATAATTTTAGTATTTATAATTATTCTATACATTATGATGCTTTATTCCAATTACTTGCGAGAAATGACTTGAAAATTTATAAAGTTTTATTATAAAATGTATTTGACAAATTGGTCAATCATACTTGATTTATTATTGTCATCAACCTTATAATATTTTTTATGTCAATAATTTTTATTATTATTGTCAACCTTAAAATACTATTCATATAAAGGATTTTATGTTATTATCACCAACTTTAAAATGTTTTTTACATCAAATATTTTATTATTATCCTTAACCATAAAACTCTCTTCACATCAATAATTTTTATTATTGTCACCAACTTTAAAATGTTTTTCATTTCAAGAATTTTTATTATTGTTACCAACTTTAAAATGTTTTTCACGTCAAAGATTTCGTATTATTGTCATAGATCTTAAAATGTTCTTCATGTTAAAAAATTTATTGTTGTCTCCGACCTTAAAACACTTTTGACATCAAAGATTTTATTATTTCCCCTCAACCTTAAAACATTTTTCACATCAAGAATTTTATTATTATCCTCGATCTTAAAATGTTATTTACGTTAAGCATTTTTATTATTGTCATTGACCTTAAAATGTTTTTCATGTTAAGAATTTTTATTATTGTTGATAACCTTAAAACACTCTTCGCATCAATAATTCTTATTATTGTTGATAACCTTAAAACACTCTTCGCATCAAGAATTTTTATTTTTGTCACTAAAACGTTTTTCACATAAAGAATTTTGTTTTTGTTGTCAACCTTAAAACGTTATTTGTGTCAAAGATTTTTATTGTCATCGCCGACCTTAAAATGTTATTCACATCAAGGATTTTGGTTTTCATCGTTGACTTTAAAACACTCTTTTCATCAACAATTTTTATTTTTGTCGTTGACTTTAAGACACTCTTTGCGTCAAGAATTATTTTTTGTTGTTGAGTTTAACATGCTCTTCATATTGAGGATTGTTCTTTTTGTCGCCAATCTTAAAATATTTTTCATAATAAAGATTTTTTTTATTGTGATTGACCTTAAAATATTTTTTATGTCAAAGATTTTTCTTTTTGTCGTCAACCTTAAAACACTCTTCACGTTAAAGATTTTTTTTTGTTGACTGTAAGTTTGTTTGTATTATTGGGATTACCACATCCGATGTATTGTCTACTTTGATATTTATTGAGCAGTCACGATTTTGTCTTTAAAAAAATGTTTAACTTTCTTACAAAAATAAATTTAATAAAGCAAAATCAAGTAACAATTGTAACATGACATACATTTTGGCATTTTATGAGAAAATTTACAAGAGTAGGCTCTTAAAAGTAATTTCACATAACTTTAGAACAAATTATAATTAAGTAAATAATAACAGTAGTCTATTTTTCATTATCACATAATATATTTAATTTTATATCTTGTAATAAGTAATTAATAATGATAATTTTACAAAATAAATATAATGTATTAAAATGGAGAGTATATTTTATAATAGTGAATAACTTAATATAATACATACTCGTAAATTATAAAATATTTAATAAATTTAATGTTTAATTCCCGATCAAAATCAAAGAAAGGTTAACAAGTAATATGTGCCTAATCCGATAACAAATAAGAAAATAATTTATTCAAAATGCCATATAAACCTTGATAAGTAGAACACTTTAAATGAATTTAAGCGTGGTAATTTTTAAATAAAATATATGTGACTAATAAGATAATATTGTTATTATAATCGAGGTGCTATAAAAACGGCAACAAATTATCAGAATATTTATAACATTGCACATTTAAGACAATTAAAATGGAATGCTAAAACAATTATATTAATGCATGATTATAACTATTAACATGGAATAATACAACAATTATAATATTTTTTATATTGAAGGAAGACAATATATATAAATTATGGATACCAAATTCTTTATATTAGATATTTTAAAATTAGTTTATAAGTCTAAATAATCATAAAATTATAAAATAATATTTAAATAAGCAACAGATGGCAATGTTATATAAATTAAATCCAATTTAAATATCTACAATCTCATTATGTACAAAGTAATTCCAAAAGGTTTCTCTTTGATTGGTACCGGCAACAGCAACAGCAACAGCAACAGCAACGTTAAAAGCGAGGCCACTGCTACTGCCACAAACAAGGTCATCCTCAAGTGGGGAATTTGCTGCAACTAAATCACTCTATTCTTAAACCTCTATTTTATATCGTTTCAAAATAAAGCAGTGAAAGCTGAAGACCGCAATGTTCCTATCATGTTTGGCACTATAGATAATAAGTAAACTTAGTACTTATGGTAATGTGTCAATCCACTTCAATTTTTATGGAGAAAATTGAATTTGATCATATATATATGGATATAAGTTTTGATTGGATATAGATATAAGTACAGATAATATTATGAATTGGGTATGGGATGAATATATATATATATATATATATATATATATATATATATATTATTCATATTTATATTCATTTTAAATTTCTAGAAATTTAATTTAATTTTTTTATAATTTTTTTAGTATTTATGTAATTTTTACTTTATTTTAAATTTATTTAAAATAAAACTAATTAAAAATTTTGTAATTACTACTTCGTGTTAAAAAATTTCATATATTTTTTGCAAAAAAAAAAAATTATTAATCTTTGAATGGATACGAGGCGATCAGGTACACTTAATATTGGACATGAACGGGAATGAGACATAAGTTTTGTACCCATTAAATATGAGGATAAAGATGAGTATAAGGTACAAGAATGGAGACGGAGACAAGAATATTGAAACTCGTATTCACTACCCCACTCCGTTGTCATTCCTATTTAACACAATATAAATTAGAAATTTCTCTCCTCACAAATCCTACACTCAAATGAATGGTGTAATCTTGTAAGTATCGCATTCAAAGAATTACTCTGGATAAACAAAATTATCAAAAAGTAATTCAAATATTATATGTCTAGGTAAAATAAAATTTAACATTAAAAGAAAAGATATATGATTGGATACTTAGTTGTCTTTTATTTCAAGTTTCTTGACCATATAAACGTGTTGGGATTAAGAGCAACATAGTCAAAGTTTAATCACATGATCGTGAGTTGCAGTTATAGTGTCACAGAAAGAGTTTTCCTGAAGTCTCATGATGGACACCAAAATGTCCTAGTATGGAACTTCCTCTAAAAATACCTGATGGTTATTCCAATCTAGGACATTCAATGAGTATAAGATTTATTTTCTTTTAAGCTTAAAAGTCTCTCTATATTCACTAAGACGATAATATTATATTATATACGTGAATTCCTTATTTCCTTATATATTTCTATTATTCCATAAATCAGATTGTATTATTATTATTATTAATAGGTTAATAATTTTAGTATTTATGATTATCGTATCTATTTTATAAATTATAACGTCTTGCCTCAGCTACTCAAAAATATTTAAAAATTATCCAAATTTTGTTATAAGATATATTTGACAAATTAATTTACCTTAAAAGAGCTATTTGATGATTCACTTAGTCAATGAAAAATCAGTACGGTGCAAAAATAATTTTAAATTAATTTGTCCTAAGCTCGTAATATATATCATCATGGTAGAATAAGTGGGAGACTGCGGCATGGTGATTCTTGATGGTAATGGGAATTGATTTTTGGGCAGCAAAAATGGGGAGCCTTTATTCTAACGCTTAAGTAGGGCGAAAGTTTCCTAAAATAATAATATTAAGTGTTGAATAAACATGTTGATATCGACTATCAAGTTATCTTTTTTTGGTTACAGTCTTACAGATATCAATTTATCTTCACCCTATTAATAGTCAAGTCTCTAAATAACACTATGTTTGAAATCTTTGAAATAGATAAAAATAAATAAATAAAAATAGAAGAGAGTGAAGTAAATGTAGTGAAAATTCACTCTAACTGCTCAACAACTTGCTTTGAGCGAGTTTAGGCAGAGATTACACTTGGGAGATGCAACTAGATCGCACAAGTAAATGGGTACTCACTTTGAGCAAGGGAAATTCACTTAGAAGGACCAAATAAACTCTTCGAGTCAAGTCATAGACTACCTTTGAAATGATCAAACAAGTTCGCTTGAGCAAGTCACATTGACATTGTGAGCGAGTATAGCTAAACATAAACACGTACTTCATACAAAACACACCTTGAGAACATGATTCATAGACTTAACACAACTCAACTTTTCTCAACAATTTCAATCATCAAACCATACAATCTCAACAACATACAATCACAACATGATCTAAGATTATTGATTCTCCTCCAGAACAACCAAAACCTAAGCAACAAGGTTTTTACTTCTCAATCCAACACTAAAGCCACCAATGGGCAAATCAACACATAAGATATTACTATAATTAAAAAATGAAATAAATGATAATTCACAACACAATGTTAGTTGTTAAATTATTTTAATTAGATATTTATGATGTTTTGGTATTTTAGAATAGGAAGAAAGAGAAAGAGAAAGATGTTTATTTAACTTTTATAAAATAAAAATAAAAGAATAGAATTTTGAGAATAAAAATGAGTGTATTGATTAAATAAGACGATAAGATGCAAGAGATGAAAAGAAATGGTAATGAAGGTATATGATAGTGATAATTTGGTAGCGTTCACATGATGATGGATGGAGAAAATGATTGATTCCATTAATGGGTTAAAAATGGGATTGATATGCATGTGATGGTGGATGTAAAAATGGGGGGCAGGGACCACGTCCATTTGAGCTTGTGAAGATAAGATTTCCACGCGGGAAAACAAGAGAGGCAATAAATTACGTATAAAATTGGCAACTTATGCGTAATGCCATGTCCATGTCGCATGCCTTGCCACCAAGACTTAACTCTCACTACTCATTTTTAATTACAACATTAATCTTCTAATAGTAAAACTATTAATATTTGTTTATCACTATTTCTGCCGGGACAAAGATTCCTTCCCTCCTTCTTGCTTTCCACCTTTCTCTTTCTCTCCATTTTCTCGTATCGCCCCCCCAACCAATATTACTTTTCTTTTCTTTTTTCCTAATTAATATACTTTTTGCATTTCCCTCAAATATCATATATCACTACTACTCCTCAATCTACATCACTAGCTAACCCTTTTGCAACAATCAATTTATTCACCATATTATTATAGTATAATTATAATACACCAACATCAAATTTGTTTTTCTCATATGTAAGAAAATAAAATAAAAAAGGGTCATAAATTAACATTAGTCCTTGATGGGAAATTTAATTCATGTTTTAAATGGCAGCACATGCCACATTATGGTCTGGCCTCTCCTTGCTACGTATTAATTTCATACAGTGTGTATATGACGCCATGGAGAAAAGAAAAACGCAGAATAAAAGATATTCATGATGCCGAAACAGCACATAGAGATCATATTATCCAATTCCGATTTTTATATATTATCGTGTATTACTTTAGTTATACATATTATTTTTTTTTTCTTAAACAAGATTGAAAGTTTGAATTCTGCCTTGTATATACAGTCGCATTAAATCTTGGGACCAGTTATCCTATTTTTTGAGGCGCCTCCAATGTAATGAGGGGATTAGTACCTCCAACGTAATGAGAAAATTAGTCACTGTTATCAGCGGTCGATACTCTAGGAGCGAACCTAAAAAAAAAGAAAACATATTATTTTTTAATGTTAAACTTATAAGTAATATTTTGTATGTTGGATGCGATGCGTGTAGAAAACGTGACAGCCATGAAGGGTTGTTATTTGGCGCAAGGAGGAGAATAAATGTACTGAAACCCATTCCCTTTTGTAGTCCAAGGATCCAATAATCGAGTACGATGTGCCATGCTTCATAGTGTGGATGAAGATTTTTACGTTTTATTTTTTTAATGTTTCAAGTGATTTTTTGAACCTTTTCCTCATGGAATAATGTATTAACATATTTTGAAATATTTAGATATTATTTTTGTTAAATAACTTTGGATGGATTCAGGGAGTGTTTGATATTGGAGAGTGGAGAGTGGGTGAGAGAATGCATTATGCATGCATGAGGGGTGATGGTGGCTTGGCGGGTATTTATGAAAATGTTTTTAGAAGCATGGGGAGTGTTGTATTTATGTAATGAAAAAGGCATCCCCATATAGAAAGAAAATCAGAATAGACTTAGAGAGTTGAAGTGTGTAGGGAAGCATTTAATAAGGTGGAATTGGAGAGTGAGGTCCATACTTGCACGAGATAATGGAAGAGATGAGATAAATGGAGTGAGAGACACCTAAAAAAAGAAAATAAAAAAGAAAAGAAAATGTTGGGTTGGATGTACTAAAACTAAAAGAGGAAAAAGTGGTTAAGATGCGCCGGGGTGTGTGTGAAGTGTGAAATGTGAAATGTGAAATGTGAAATGTGAAATGCGCACATTTGCATTTGCATCCAATTCAATTCCAATCGCATCCATCCATCAAGGCCTGCCCGTTAATAGCACGACAATGCCATTTCCCAATAAAAACAGAACAACTTTCCCACTCCCACCACACACGCCGTTACAGGCCAATCCAATCACTCTTCGACAGCGCGTTAACGCCGTCTCTCTCCCCACCCTACTCTTACCGCCAACTGCCCGTTCCCCTTCCCCTCTCTCACACATTGGTTAAGGGATTGACCGCGGTTTAAATTATTGCACGCTCTTTTGACCACTCTGGTTAAGTCTCACCCTCTCACAACCCAAAACCACACACACCCTTCTTCTTCTTCTTCTTCTTCTTCTTCTATTGCGCCTGCCACAACGAATCAATTATTCGCTTGCCACTTCTTTTCTCACTTCCGAGCTTCGAGGTTAGGTCGTTCGCGTCAATTCCAGACTTTCTGTGTTTGAAGCCGTTGTGGAATTCCGCCAGGGGCTTTGCGGATGAGAGATCTGTGGTGAGGTCTGTGAAAATGGCATCATCGGAGGTCACCATGAAGGGAAATTGCATCAGCCATAACGACGGAGGAACTGCCGAGCCTCATTCGCCCAAAGGTACCTAACTACCTCACTCTACCTTCCTTCGTTTTGTCGCGCGTTTCGGAATTCTGAATTTGAATCGTTTTTTTGTTTGGTAGACGCCGAAGCAGCACTTTTCAGGGAACTGTGGCACGCCTGCGCCGGTCCTCTCGTCACGGTGCCGCGGGAGAGAGAGCGCGTCTTTTATTTTCCTCAGGGGCATATTGAGCAGGTAAATTAATTAATTAATTAATTAATTAATTAATTAATTTCATTCCTTCTTCAAACTCCTTTTCATTTAATTATGTTGGAGAATATAGTTTCCTTTTGGAGTCAGAGCTCAGATTTGCGACGAGCTTCGTTTCTTGCTATTTTTGGGAGTGAATTTGTGTTGTTGTTTGTGGATGGATTGGAGTGAGTGAGATGTGTTGGTTTCTTTTTTGGGGGTTTCTCGTTTACATTGTGTGATGAAATAGGTGGAGGCGTCGACGAATCAAGTGGCGGACCAGCACATGCCGGTTTACGATCTTCCGCCCAAGATCCTTTGTCGGGTCATCAACGTGCAGCTCAAGGTAGTGTTGTTCGATCTGTCTCACTTTTTCGTTATTAAAAATTCCCATGCTTTCGAACAAAGCAATCCTCAAAAAGAGAATGGTTGTTGCAGGCCGAACCCGACACGGATGAGGTGTTTGCTCAGGTCACTTTGCTTCCGGAGCCAAATGTGAGTTCCCTTTGCTTGTTTTTGGGAGAGAGTAATAGGGTGAAAACGTCATATTTATGCTTTTTTTTTTATTCTTGTTTATTTAATGCGCGTAGCAAGATGAGAATGCCGTGGAGAAAGAGCCTCCGCCTCCTCCGCCGCCGCGGTTTCATGTTCATTCTTTCTGTAAGACTCTGACGGCGTCTGATACGAGTACCCATGGTGGGTTTTCCGTGCTGAGACGGCATGCTGATGAGTGTCTTCCTCCCCTGGTTTGGTTTCTTGCCCTTTTCTCTTCTCTATTTAGTTTCGGTGTCTCGTTATGGCTGGCTGACGTTGGATGTATCGCGTGCTTGTTTACAGGATATGTCCAAGCAGCCACCCACCCAGGAATTGGTGGCTAAGGATCTTCATGGGAATGAATGGCGATTTAAACATATTTTTCGGGGTAATTACTTACTCATCGTTCTAGTGTTGTCATATTCTAGTGTGTCGTGTGTCGATTGTGACTGATGAGTCGAGTGAATTTCAGGTCAACCCCGAAGACACTTGCTTCAGAGTGGTTGGAGTGTTTTTGTCAGCTCCAAAAGGCTTGTTGCGGGGGATGCGTTTATTTTTCTTAGGTTTGTTATACCGTGAATTAGGGTTTTAGATTGCACTGATCGTTACTTTTGGAATGGGACTAATTCAGGGATTTGCAGAGGTGAGAATGGGGAACTTCGTGTTGGTGTCCGAAGAGCAATGAGACAGCAGGGTAATGTTCCATCGTCAGTTATCTCCAGCCACAGCATGCACCTCGGGGTCCTTGCAACCGCTTGGCATGCCATCTTGACGGGGACCATTTTCACTGTTTACTACAAGCCCAGGTCTGTAAACTCTTATCCTGTGTCACCTGTGGACGAACACATGTTGATGGTTTCTTGGTAGTATTCGATCCATTCCCTAGCAGCAGGATTAACAGCACTTGCCGTCATTATTATTTTGCAGGACCAGTCCCGCTGAATTTATTGTTCCGTATGATCAATACATGGAGTCTCTCAAAAATAATTATAGCATTGGGATGCGGTTCAAAATGAGGTTTGAAGGTGAAGAGGCCCCAGAGCAGAGGTATGGGCGATGAAAGTTGTCTTCATCTATGATTGACTTGTCATCGTATACGCTGTTTTTTCTTTCGCCTCCTACTGTCAAATATAATGTGATCCTGCCGTGCTTTATTATTAATGATTATCCATTTCAATTTTAATTGGAAAAATTGCTTGATATGGCTTGTTAAACTGCAGGTTTACTGGTACGATTGTTGGAATAGAAGATTCTGATCCCAAAAGATGGAGAGATTCCAAATGGAGATGCCTCAAGGTTTTATCTCTACTCTTTATGCTACATTTTTTGTCTTGTTATGCAATGAATGTTAAAATGGTGTTATTCTTGTCGTTCAGGTGAGATGGGATGAAACATCTAACACGCCTCGTCCCGATAGAGTTTCCCCGTGGAAAATTGAACCAGCTCTTGCTCCTCCAGCTCTGAATCCTCTTTCAATGCCCAGGCCCAAAAGGCCTCGGGGTAATGCAGTTCCTTCATCCCCAGATTCTTCTGTTCTTACTCGAGAAGGTATGATTATTTGGCTCTGGATATTTGATGTTTTACAAGAAGCCTCTCTTTTAAAAATTATTTGTGGTTGAGGCCTAATATTTTTTGGTGGTTAACAGCAACATCTAAAGTAAGCATAGACCCTTCACCAACAAATGGGTTTCCAAGGGTCTTGCAAGGTCAAGAATTCTCGACCTTGAGAGGCAATTTTGCAGAAAGCAATGAGTCTGATACTGCTGAGAAGTCAGTTGTTTGGCCACCTACAGTAGATGATGAAAAGATCGATGTTGTTTCTACTACTTCAAGAAGGTATGGTTCAGAGAGCTGGATGTCAATGGGGAGGAATGAGCCTACATATTCTGATCTTCTTTCAAGCTTTGGGGCTAGTGGGGATCAAATGAGCCCTGTAGCTTATACAGCTAGAAAGCAATCATTGGATCATGAAGGCAAACTTCATGTGCCTCATCCGTGGCCTGTAATGCCCTCTAATCTGTCACTGAACATCTTGGACTCTAATACAAAAGGTCCTGCACATGGTGGTGATACAACTTACCAAGCTCGAGGGAATTTGAGGTACAGTGCATTTGGTGAATACGCTGCACTGCATAGTCATAAAGTTGAGCATTCACATGGAAACCTGATGCCACCCCCACCCGCACCCGTAACTCAATATCAGAGTCCTTGTTCTAGAGAGCTTATGTCAAAACCAGTGTCAGCAAAAGCTTATGATGCTACGAAACCAAAAGATGGTGACTGTAAGCTATTTGGTATCTCACTTATCAGTGGCCCCGCTGTATCAGAGCCTTCTGTATCACAAAGAAATGTGAGCGAGCCTGCTGATCAGATGCATCTGACACCACACCAACAAAGAACATCTGAAAATGATCAGAAGTCAGACCACTCAAAGGGCTCAAGACCTGCCGAGGATCTAGAGACTTCTCAGGTGCATATGAAAGATGTTCAAGCTAAACCTCTCGGTGGTTCCGCTAGGAGTTGCACTAAAGTAAGGTCCTTTACTGTTTGTTTTGAAAAATGAAAGCTAGAAGTTTATCGGGAAAATTAACCACATGCTATTTGTTTTAGGTTCACAAGAAGGGCATTGCACTTGGTAGGTCAGTGGACCTCACAAAGTACAGCGGCTATGATGAATTAGTTGCTGAATTGGACCAGCTGTTTGATTTTGGGGGTGAATTATTGTCTACTAAAAAGGATTGGCTTATTGTTTATACTGATAATGAAGGTGATATGATGCTTGTAGGCGACGATCCATGGCAGTAAGGATCTGTGTTATGATTATACATCCTTGGTTAACTTACTATTTGAATATTTAATTTTTCCTCGAAAAATGGGACATAATTTAATATAATTCTAATTTCCAATTCAGGGAATTCTGTGCCATGGTTCGCAAAATTTATATCTACCCTAAAGAGGAGATTCAGAAAATGAGCCCGGGTACCTTGAGTTCAAGAAATGAAGACAGCCAGCCGGCTACGGCTAGTGAAGGTGCAGATGCTAAAGATGTTAAATATCAGCAGCATCAAAAGTTCAATTCAGAAAATGGCCTTGACGCTTAATGATTAGTAGATTGATTTCCATAGTTTTCGGGTAACTTTCTGTCCTCATGAAATTGCCCCACATACATGAATTTTGAATCTAGCTCTGTTTATTAGAGGAGTTTCATGGTGTAACGTTTTGTTTTGAACCAGATTCCGGGCTGGAAAGTAGGGAGCTATGATGAAGCCATCCAGTTGAAGAACATAACTTGAAGACAGGCTGACTGCTTGGAATCAATCAATATATAGATGGCATGAAAGAGTATCCGTCCAATTTTGGAAATCCCGGAATTAGTAGTATTTGCTTGCCCAGTTATACACTCCTAGTCCTAGTATTGTATTCAATTGTGTTTTGAGCGAGGTGATATGGGGTGATATCTGCCTTGCGTTTTTTAAACAATCCCACCTTGTAGTTGTAGTTGTACATAGTTCTTTCTCTCCCATCCTCTGAACAACAACCCGTTAATGTAATGAAAATTTCGTATACGAGGGCGGTCTTATGGTTGGTATCCACTTTATTTGATTCTTATTAATCATAATTTGTGAAATGAAAATTGTGGATACTCTAATCTGCATCATGTATAATTAAATTTTGTTCATTTACTCTTGGTGTTTGCCAAGTGAGGTCACTTGAAGAAATGTTTGTGATTATTAATTCTTGGGATGACCACTAGTTGTGGTGGTCAGCGCTTAACTGAATACTTGAGGTTACGCGATAAAGCCGTCTTCTAGGAAGCACCGTCTTCAAGGTCAATTAGCTTTTTTCTTCTTTTGTTAATATAGGTCAATTAGTATCTAAAAAAGACGCATAACTAGTGGAACTCGTTTTCAGCGTCGGTGCTTTAGCAACCGTCCTTATTAGACCCAAGGATTCCATTCATCATTTATAATTTTAAATTCAAAAGGAGACTCCACTAGTGGGATTGTCAGCCAAAACCTCTAATTTACCAATTTTGCTGTAGATGCACCATACTCCTAACTCCTTCATTTCAGTTTCTCCACTACTTTTTGATTTTAAAGGGGATATATAACAAGTGTGTGAAGACCATGCTTCATCGGGGGAAAGAACACGAAAAAAGAAAGTTGCTTTAAAGTTGTCCTTGTTGAAATCTGTACAAAGAGGACAATAGGTTGGACAAACATAAATACAAGGTTAAAACCCTATTTTGGTCTCTTATAATCTTTTTTTGTTTCAATTTAGTCCCTCATTAATTTTTGGTTTCAATTTGGTCCCAAATTAATTAATTAGTTTCAATTTAGTCCTAAATTAATTAATTGGTTTCAATGTGGGACTTCTGTCCAAATTGCTTTAACGATGTTAACTTTTGGCCACGTGGACGCCACGTAGATGCATACGTGGCATCCACGTGGATGAGAAATATTTTTTTTAAAACACCTGAACCCAGAACGGCCCGTTCTGAAACCGGAACGGGCCGTTCTGGTTGCAAAATTAAAACACCACCAGTGAAGCAGAACGGACCGTTCTGAAATCAGAACGGGCCGTTCTGTTTTCAAAACGGGCCGTTCTGAAATCAGAACGGGCCGTTCTAGTTTCAGAACGGCCCGTTCCAGAACTGTGAATAAAATATTCTCTACTTAATTGTGTTTTTGATATTATAATTATACAATTTTGATCTCTAAGGTTTTAATTGAGTAATTTCAGTCCTTAAAAGATTATAATTGTGTAATTTTAGTCTCACAATTTTTAATTGAACAATTTTAATCTCTCAAATATCATAATTGTGAAATTTTAGTCTTTCTCATTAAAAATTTAATAATTTTAAAATTTTAATATATATATATATATAATGTTTTAAAACTATATAATTGTTTGTTTATTTAAATTAACGTATATTTTTTTTCTTAATGTATCAAATGATATATATTTACTATTACTAAATAAATAAAATTTATATATTATTAGTATTTTAATATTACTGATAAATTAATATCAATAATATTTTTACCCTTTTTATAAATAAACTAATAATTTGATAAATATAACTTAATATATATTAATATACTTTTACAAAAATATAAATATATAAGATCAGATATATATTTCTAATTAATATACTTATATTTTTGTAAAAGTATATTAATATATAACAAGTTATATTTATCAAATATTCTTAATTAATTTTATTAAAAAAATATAATAATTAATAAGATAAAAGGAATATCACTTTATAATTTTTTGCAACTTATTTAGATTAAAGGAATAAAATGATAAAAATTAATAAAATAAACATAATAAAATAAAATATAAAAAAAATATTAATATATTTATTTTATTGGATATAATAACATAATTAAAATATAATTAATAATATATATTTTATAAAATTATTAATATTTTATATATAAAAAAATAAAATAAAACTGGAACAGCCCATTCTGAAACTGGAACGGGCCGTTCTGGTGCATTTTGGGTGTGTTAATTTTGCACTTTGGAACGGGCCGTTCCGGATGCAAAATTTGTAACACCCCAATTTCCTTAAAAGGATAATTTTATTAGTAATGGCATTTTCGTAATTATTGATGGCATTTTCGTAATTTTATAAAGGTATTAGGGGCATTTGAGTAACTCGGAACGGGCTGTTCCGAAAGTGGAACGGGCCGTTCTGAGCATCTAAAATAAGCTAAAATTTTAGGTTGGGAACGGGCCCAGAACGGGCCGTTCCAACAAGGAGAACGGGCCGTTCCGGAGGGAGAACGGGCCGTTCTGCTGAGTTTGAGAACGAGCCGTTCTGGTTTCAGAACGGGCCGTTCTGCTTTTTGAGAACGGGCCGTTCCGATTTTGGAACGGGCCGTTCCAGTTGAGAAATTTGCCCACGTTTGAAGGATCCGGAACGGGCCGTTCCGAAATCAGTACGGGCCGTTCCGGTTGCGCCAGGAGGCCTATAAATAGGGCCAAGGGGGGGTGAAAAATTTATATTGAGCAAGAAGTGGTAATCTTAGAGAGAGAAAGAGGAGAGAGAGAGAGAGAGAGAGAAAGAAAGAAAGAAAGAGAGGGAAGAAAGAGGGGATCCAGAGGAGGAGGTCCTGCCCAAGTTCCAACTCCGCCTATCCAGGTAAGGGGGGGAGTGAGAACCTCGCTCAGGGGTGTGGGGATAATTGTTGGATAGTTGTTTGTCGGATTGGCCCCCAATCCTTTGTCGTTATTCTGTTTAATTTCTATTTACTCTACTTTGCTTTTTGTTGAAGGTGCCGTTGTTTTGTCTAAATTTCTATTTACTCTACTTTGCTTTTTGTTGAAGGTGCCGTTGTTTTGTCTAAATTTCTATTTACTCTACTTTGCTTTTTGTTAAAGGTGTCGTTGTTCTGTCCGATTTTCTATTTATTCTACTTTGTTTTTGTTGAAAGTGCCGTTGTTCTGTCTGATTTTCTATTTACTCTACCTTTTTCTTTGTTGAAGTAATAAATGAATATGAAATTAATGTTAACAATACATGAGTTTTAATATAAATAAGAATGCTCTCTGAATCTCTGTGAATACCTATGCGGACCTTATGAGGAATATTGATGACATGACCATGTGAAATATGGACAAATGACATGAGACCTAAGAATTGACTATTGAGACAAACTATGATTATGAGACTATGACAAATGAGGACATGATGTACTAAATGAAATTCTGTAATAAGTTAAATGTTGAGTTCATGAAATAATGAATGTATGACATGCATCATATGCATATCTTATTCCAGGTGTGCCGTTGAGGCCGCATACCAGTGATGTAACCAGGTGTACCTTAGGGTCACCGACAGTTGATGCTAACAAGGTGTACCTTAGGGTCACCAACAGTTGATGATATGCTAACCAGGTGTACTTTAGGGTCACCGACAGTTGATGATATGCTAACCAGGTGTACTTTAGGGTCACCGACAGTTGATGATATGCTAACCAGGTGTACCTTAGGGTCACCGACAGTTGTGCAGGTGTGCCTTAGGGTCACCAGTGATGATATGTGAAACTTCCTTATGGCGCCACATGCATGCATTTATGAGATGAGTCCATGACATCATTGCATGATAAATGAATGTATTTGTAATATTGATGATGTATGTGTATTGTTTACATGTGACTTATATTTGTTGTGTGTGTGTGGGTGCTATCTAACCTTTATTCTTCACCTGAAACTGAGTGAGATGTTTCTCACTCCCTTGTTGTTTTTGTATATGTTTTAAATTATGTTGCAGATGATCAGCATCATGAGGATGTTGGTGATGAGGCTTAAAGGCTTCAATTGGGCATGCTCTGATAGGATGTGACATCGGGGCATAGTTATTTTTAGTTTAATATGTTATTGTTTTAATAACTTTAGTTTCTCTTCTTTGTAATTTCTAACGAAGAAATAACGTAGATAATTCAAGGAAAATGTATGTTAAGAAATTGTAATTTGAACGTTCTTGATAAAAGACCAGAATGAATATCCTTGTTATATTTTATTACATGATTTAGAAAATATAAATTGATTCCTAACTAGGAGGCACTGCCACCTTTACTGGAGTTAATTTATATTTCCTTTATTATTATTTGTATATATATGATTTCTTGTTTTACACTAAATTGTATTGAAAATCTTAACTTCTTTTCTTTTATAATTTCTACACTGGAGTTATGATTTATGAGTTACGAATGTGAATCTTCTACCTTGTGATATTTGAAATATTTGTCAACTATGAAAGATTTTATTTACCCAAAAAGAAGAAAAGAAATATTTTATTGTTACATTTGTTGTATATTAATAATGGGGTAGAGGGTGTCACAAAATTAACACACCAAAAGTGCACCCAGAACGGCCCGTTCCGATTTCAGAACGGGCCGTTCTGGGTCCAGGTGTTTTCAAAAAATTCTCATCCACGTGGATGCCACGTATGCATCTACTTGGCGTCGACGTGGCCAAAAGTTAACACCGTTAAAGCAATTTGGACGGAAAGTCCCACATTGAAACCAATTAATTAATTTAGGACTAAATTAAAACCAATTAATTAATTTGGGACCAAATTGAGACAAAAAATTATTGAGAAACTAAATTGAAACAAAAAAAGATTATAAGGGACCAAAATAGGGTTTTAACCTAAATACAAACTTCACGTCAAAACGCGCCTTCAGAAATGTCCTTGAACTAATTGAACTCGAAATATCATCAACCTTGGGTTCCACATGAACATGTGAAAGGTACCAAACAGTAACTGCTGCTGCCAGTGCCGGGGTAAAATTCATGTGAAAAATTCTTCTACCTCAAATTAAACTTAAGTTATCAGAGCTAGTATCGTACACCTAAATTGAGGACATTACAAAGAAAAAGCTGATTAAACTTTGCCAAATTTGACTGTGAAATGGCATTTACTAGTTTGTTTCTTGCCAAAACTAGTTACATCATGCCATTGTAGCCTGCTGAATCCAAGAGAACTGCTTTGATTTGCTCCGGATGAACATCCTGACCTTCTTTGCATTGCTGAAAGAGAGAAGGATAGTTATAGTCTTTACACAACAATCATCAGTTTAATAGCAAACATGATTTTTTATCAAGTAATTCTAAATCATCCTCCGAAATTCCAAATCACTATTGAATGCTTTTTATATATTTAAGACATTAAATATATCTATGGTTTTCATGTACTACTTTATTCAAAAAGTATTAAGAAGACGAACAATGCTAGTAACTCCCTTTCTATCTCTCTCTTTATTATTGGCTAAATTTACTGAAAATCACAAATTTTAGTTTCCCTCTTGCTTTAGTAGTAGAACCCACAAAAAATTTGTGATTTCCAATAAATTTCAATTAGTAGTAGAGAGAGTGTCTCTAATATTCCTCTTGAGAAGATTATTTGGATAACGTTTTAGTAGTATATAACAAAACTCTTTTAATTCCTATTTACTTCAACAATAAGTGTAACCTTGATGACAACTACAGAGCAAATAATGTTCTTAAGAAGCAGAAACTACAAAACCATTCCAACACTTAAGCCATTAATAGATGTGGAAACCATTAGAATATCATACGCATCTTATAATGGATCTTGACAGTTGACATACCAAGTTCTCTTTAGATATATCTCTTCTCCTATCTATAACAGGTGGGACACCAAGTTCGACTAGATATTTATAACAAGGTTGAGACTGTTGAGGAAAAAATATCAATCAACCTTGCAGCTTGGTAGCAACATGATTTGATTTCCAAGTGATGTACAAAGTGTTTGGGAAACCGTTTAACACTAGTTAAACGGACTTTTTCATCTTTCCAATGCAAAAATATCAAAGCAACTAATGTGTTGCTTTTGGGTTATGTTGAATGTAACTCTAAATCAAACACACATGTAGGTGTTGGTAACAGAATAAAAGTTTTACCTCCGCTCGAAAAATATCCATAGCAAATCCATTGAAACAGCTAATAACAGCCTGCTGAATGTCTAATCCAAGGTTATCCAAAGCCCTCATGGTTGAGAGCAACAGACCAGGTTTGCGGGCACAAAACATGTGGATGTTAACAGCCCTTCCTTCGCGCAGCCGAACCTCAACCTATAATTGCACGCACCATTGTATTAATAAAAGCTTCTATTAAATCACACCAATAGCAACACAAAATGTTGACTGTTCCTATGAGCCTAGTGTTAAAGCAAGATTGATTAGTGTAGAGTTGGTAAACAAGCAAAACTTCACTTCCAAATTATTAAAGCACATAGAAAAATTTGCATGCTGTCATATATCCCACCACATAAATAGATTAATTAAGAACTTACGTATAAGTTGTTTCTAATATATATATATATATATATATTACGTTTTCGTTTATTATTTAATGTGTATAATTTAATTTTAATGGATAGGATTTCGTGCAGTCAATTTTGTGAGGGCTAAGAATCCAGACTCCTATCCCGAATAGCTTGTTGAAATAAGTTTTAAAAAAAAACTGTTTATGGATATGGATCCTATTATAGGAAAATAATTATAATAATAAAACAAAATGAGATAAGCTTCTCCCATAAACTATAATTAACTTGTATATAAATTAAAATTAGTTTTTGGAGAAACTATAATGAAAAAACTGTTACAAATTAACTTATGCAAAAATTAATTTTAATTTATGAAAAGACTCATTTTAATTTACCTCTTTATTTTATTCTGTTGTAAGTGTTTATGGAAAAGTTTATATAAGCAAAGTAATATTATAAGCCATTTTCTCAAATTCTTCGAAACACTTACGTAAGTATCTATGTGATAAGATTAATCTAAATAAGCTCTTTCAAATGGGGCCAGTTTCCAGTAACATTAACACAAAGCAAGGAAGCTTGGTCGAAATGAGTATGTCTGTTTAGATACAAGTTTAAAAGAGCTTTTGAGAGTTTTTCTACTGAAAATAAAAAAGTTTTTTTAGTAAAAGAACCCTCAAACTTTGCTATACACGTATTCAAATAGACTCTATATACATGGAGGCAAAAGGGAAAGATCGGAGAGTGGAGAAGAAACAACATTACCCTAGCAGGTTGGCCATTGGGGCTTGGCAATGAACTGGGGCACAGTTCTTCTTTGATACGGCTGGGCAGTGTAGGAGGAGTAGGCGTCAAAGGATGGAAAGTGGAGACAGGAGTGAGTGCAGAACCAGCAGGAGTCGACTCCAACTCGTTATGAAGATCATTAATCCTTTGCAGAAGCTCCTTAAGATACTCAATTGCATCTCCAAGGATTGAAGCCCTGTCCATCTACAAAGTAATTTTACATCAATTAACTAGGGTCCAATTTGCTTAAACTTCTCCAGAATCACTTATAGAAAAAAAAAAAAAAAATAGCAAGAAAAAATGAAGTAAACTCTTCCATGAGTTAAAATTAGCTTATACATACTTTTACATGCTACCTTTCCAAAATCTTAATTTTAACTTATCCATATAGAGAAACTTATTTCAATTTGTTTTACAGTGATTGTGAAGAAATTTATCCAAACAAGTCCTAAAGGAGTAACAGATGGAGCCAAAGCAAAGCAAGCAATTAAAGTAATTTGACATGAATTGAGGATGGAAATAGGAGAGAAAAGAAGAGTTACTTACTTTGCTAATCTTAGGAACAACGGACCTAAGCATGTAGAGTCTATCATTGAGCTTCTTCCTACGACGTCGTTCGGCCATCAAATTCTTAGCGGGCATTCCCTTCTTCTTGCCCTTGTGGTCGAAAGGAGTGGTGTTCCCATTGGAGGTATTGGCAGCGTTGTTAGCACTAAGCTCATCGAGCTTAGGAGCAGTGTTAGTATTAGTCTGAGTGAAGTCATCAGAGTCATAATTGAAGGTAGCATGGTGAAAGTGGTGGGGCTTGGTGACGTTCTTCCGTAGCGCGGCTCGCTTCTGGAAGAGCGTGGGCTGGGCGCCGGAGGGGGGGAGGGAGTGGAGGGGTCTGAGGAGCTTGGAGCGGTTGAGAAAGAGGGGGTTGTCGGAGGAGGAGGAGGTGGGAGGGGGAGGGAGGGGGGTGTCGGGGAGAGGGAGAGGGAGAGGGTCGAGGAAGGGAAGGTCGAAGGGGTTGAGGTTGAGGAGTAAGAGGTTGTCGGGGTCGAAGGTGATGTCTTGGTGTTGGTGTTGGTGTTGGTACCATTCTTCTTCCACCATGGGCTTCAAGGCGCACAAGTCGTTTGGGAGGAAACCAGAGCTTGTGTTTGTGTCGCTGCTTATCATGTTGTTGGGCCTCGAGTTAATGGGCCACGAAGCAGAAACACAAGCAGAGTTTTCGTCTTCTCTTTCCTCCATCCAGGGACAGGGAACGTTGTTTATTGTGGACATGCCTTTGCACAACAATGGGGAAACACGGAGTTAAAGAGGGAAGATGTTGCAGAGGGAAAAGGGCATTGCTTTTTGTTTCAGATTCAGACGAGGGAGGATCACAACACACTTACCCACTTTTTGTCTCCTTCTGCAACTCCAACAAACTTTTCCTCTCTTGCCTAATTATTATCTATGTCAACTCCATATTAACATTTATATCACTTTCCTTCTTTTTTCCTTTTACCTATATATATCTTTCATCGCACTTCACAATCTAACCCAAATTATATTGCATCATTTTTTTTATTTAAAAGATTTTCATTTAGTACCAACATTAAAAACAAAAATGCAAGATCAAGATACTTTAATAAAAAAATCAAGATTTTGGTGGCCCACTAGTTTCACAATTTCAGCCTCTTACTTAACCTTCACATTCAAAAATTATTGTTAGTAATGTTCACAACATGTTTGGATAAATCTCGGGTTTCAAGTTTCAACACAAGCTGGCGTTATAAAACTTCTTGTTCACCCACGCAATCTAATTCAGTTACTTTTAGCTAGTCATGTGTATATATTTTTACAGTATTTTTCACTCCTCCAAATAGTAATCAAGGTGAAACATATCAGAATCAAAGGGTAATTTAAAAATTAAAAAAAAAACTTTTCAAGTATCGTATATAATCACAAATCAATTGCCTTAAAATTAATTCTATCATACATAGAGTCTTCATCTTTCTTGGCTCTAATGAATGTGTCTCAACTCAACACATGACATTAAAAAAATGAAGGTAGCTTGTTGTTCCCTCTTGGGAATGCCAATGTCATCTCATGGAGTCTATTTATCCATATGCGGCTATGACTATGATTCCATGAGCACGTGAATATTATTTGACAATATATTTTTCAGATGTTGATTTTATTTGATCTCACAAAAACAAGAAGAAACGTAAATGTGCTATCTTTTGGTTCACGAAATGTTCATTTGTTTGATTATCATTCACATTGGAAAGTCTTATCCATTCATAGTATATCTTTTCTCTGGGTTTACAACTAAGCAAAATAGCTTAGCTGTACGTCAAATTGAAGTTAACTCGGGAACCTTGTATATAGGCTATAACATTCTTGGCATGGAAGGTCGTAATTGTACGAATGTTAAAGTTTTGTCGTCGCATGTAAAATGTGGTACGTGACAAGAAAATCAACTTGTCCAATTCTCCAAGCTAGCACTATACTCTATACGAGATACCATATGCAGTATACACCTGTGACTATATTTAATTTGTTTCTCTGTGTAATTTTAATTATCTTGGGATCATAAGTTTATATAATAACTTTGTATTGAGGAAACAGACAATTTGGTACGGAAGGGGGATGCACGAGATTTGCATCACAAATTGATCAACGGATTGAATAATGGATTATGGAGGTCAAGACAAAACCAATAATTATGAATAACATTGTATCGTGTTTACATGAATTGTTATGATGGGGAAAGAATGGGTTCTTTCATGTTTCAAGTAACCTTTTGTGTTTTATCTAACTTAAATAATTATATTGTATCTTCATGCATGCGAAAAATGACAATAAGTAATCGCATTATAAGATTTCAGGTGACTTATAAAATATGTTTTAATCGTATCTATGGTTGTATACATCTAATAAAAATCAATGCTAGCATTTGGTTTTCAAATTTTAGGTACTTATTATTTCTTTAATCGTTGTAATTACTCATTATTTTATTTTATTAGTATCTTACATCTCTCACATTTTCTTTTTAATTGTTATAAACTATTCATAACCCTACTACATTTTTCTTATTTGTCAATTCGAAGTGTATTTCTTCCACTAGCTAATTACCATATAAAAATAGTGCCAACGAGTAAAAATATTCTGCAAATGTACCGTTCTCTAATTATTTTCTTCGTATTATTTAATTGATGGTCTTGTACGTTAAGTATTATTTTAAGGTAGTAATGTTTAAGGAATAAAATATATAATAATATTGTTAAATTTTTTAATAATTATTTTAATATACATATTTAGAATATTTTTAACTAGTTGATTGTTTAAACATTATTATAATAACATTAACGATATATGAACATGAAATTCTTAAAAATGCAATATTTAATGTTACTAATAACTTATTTAATAATTTTATTTGCGTCATCATGTTAATTACAAGCGTAAAGTATCTATTAATTTAAGTTGTCAATGATTATTATTTGTCAAATAATTTAATTAACTACTTTTAGTAATTCTTTTTCTCAATTATATTTTTTCGGTATGAAATCTTAAGGGTTTATTTGGTAAAGGAAAGATGGAGGAGAACATCAATAAGGAAGTGTAAGGAAGTGTGAGAAGGTTAAAAAAGTAATAATTTTTGATAAAAAAAATTTATTAAATATATATAATAAAAATAATAAACAATCTAATTTTTATGATGATAATAATAATAATTTTTATTTAGTATTTTTAAATGAAAATTTATAACTTTCAATAATATAATAATAAATTATTTATTATTTATAAATAAAATTAATTATAAAAAATAAACTTTCAATAATACTAATAAATAAATATAATAATAATAATAATTTTTACCTACTATTTTCAGATAAAATTATTTATAAAAAAAATAAACTTCCACTTTATTTCTCTTTTATTTTTCCTTTACCAAAACACCTTTATTTTTACTTTATTTTTTATCCATTTCTTCATACTTCTCTTCTCTTTTTCTTTTTTTTTTCTTCTTCTTTTCCTTTCATTAATTTCTTTCTTCTTTATTAAACATAAGCTAAAGAATTTGAATTTAGTTGAAGACTAGCGACTTGGTCTATGTTCTTACCAACTTTTTCAGCGACTCTAACTTAAGCAAGCCCCTGAATTCAAGTACATGAAGATGATCCTAACCTACAAAAGATAACCTATAATCAAGTACTGATGTAAGGAAAGCATAGCTTCCGTATTAAGGGAATCTCGGTAAATTGAAGGCATTAATTATCGTTATAGCTCGACCAATCTTTGGTATTAATTTTTAAGATGATTGAGAGTGATAAAGAATATTAGTATTTCCTTTACAGTATAATCCATGTTATACCCAAGAATTCAATATTAAGATTTGAATTGTGGATAATTTGGTTAAACGTTGATGATTCAAATTTTACAGTATGAAATAAAAGAAAAATATGTCATATATATATATATATTATGTGAATGATTTTTGTTAGTGAATGAGATTTTAAAAATAAATAGGCAGATAAGGTTTGTTACTAGGTGGAAGGTGGCAGGAAGAGTTTGAGATACAATAATTGTGATTTCGACATAAGGAAGAAGAAGATGGTAGAAAAGTAGAGAGAATGAAGAAGGGTAATAGTCTAATAGAGAGAGTCTCATCCCAAGTATCTCGTGAAGCTTTTTCTGTCACCGCTGTTACTGTCCAATTGGAACTATAACACCTCTTTCTTTCTTTCTTCCATATATAACACCCCAATTCTTTTTTAATTACTATAAATCTCTTTACAAAGAATTCCATCTTATTATATTCATCAATATCAGAAAATGAATTCTTACTATATATTTATTTTTCAAAAAAAATATATATATTAACATACACTCTATATAAATTCATTATATTGAATTGAACTACCAAACACGTTTATCAATTGATATAAAATTGTTATCGCCTATTCAATTAATAGTTAAATTTGAATTATCGATATATATAAAACTATATTATATATTCAAATGGAAATTTTTTTATCGTTTATATTATCTTACTCAGTCAGAGTAACATTGTCTCTTATATATAGGTTTATAGTAAAAAGTTAAATTCATTTTTTTATGATGAGAACTATTTAGTATAAAATGTAATATATCAAGAGTGCATGGCTGAAACGGTATATGTTTAATTTTTGTTGGTAAAATCTTACGTTTGAATTCTCCTGAGCATGCATGGCATGGTGTATTTTTGTATATATATAAAAAACGATGAAGAAAAATCGAATATGAATTGGTCCCACAAGATATAATTGTATTTACACCATGCATGTGTAAATCTGAGGGAGAATTGAATGCAAGAAATTGTATGATTTGGTGAATGTGTTAGAAATTGGAGTGGGACAAGAATCTTAAATAAGGAGCAGTGAATATAGGGAAGGAAAGATACTGTCCTTTATTATTTCTCCACTAACCTCGTGAACATGGGACATAGAACGTTAATTTGCCCTTGTCTACTGGGTTATGTCATGGTCACTAAATATTTGAATTCTGCAATTGCCTCAACAACTTGTCCACTCATCAATCATCATGCACCTCTTCCTTTGTTTAGTTTCTTTCATTTTGCTGCCCTTCCGACACTTGCCTACAATCCAACCATTTTTCTCATTACCTTATCTCTAATTCCCTTACCATAAACTAATCATATTTATACTTACACTAGGGTCGGCATATATATAGCAGTTCAAGTTGAAATAGTATATATATATATATATATATATATATATATATATATATATATAGTTTTAGATTTGATTCTTAATATGTTCATTGTATTTTTAATAGATAAAAAATTATTATTTATAATAGAAGATAAACGATAAATACAAATGAGAAAAATAATAAGATTCCATAACGGTATATACATATTGATGTATACAACTTTTTCATGTATGTAATTCATTTTTTTCTTCTATGGGTAGAATATTTTCTTCTATGAGCTTTTTTTCTTCCCTCGAAGGAAAAAAGAAGAAATCTAATAATCTTTTGGATCCAGATACTTAAATAATATAGTAACTAATTTTTTTAATAGAATTTAAAATATTATGAAGGTTCTGTTATTTTTTTTTAAATATTTTTTTTAGCTTACACACAGCCAGAATTGAATATAGGATTTTTTGTTAAATAAATTTTTTTATATCAATAAAGTATAATATATTTTTTTAATTGATTGTACAAGAAATTGATTTGACAAAGTTTTTTTTTAATTAATTACAAAAAATTAAAAAGTGTATATATGTTTTTAATTTTTTTTAGATTAATTTTGTTTTAATCTGCATAAAAAAATAATTTTTTAAATTAGTTTCTATATATTACAATCAATTTAGAATATTAATGGATTTTAATTAACCCTTATATATTAAACACAAACTTCTATCTCACACGAAAATATTTTTGAGGACTTTTCTTCAATGAAAAAGATTTGTAGGAATTTCTTTACAATTATTATAAATATAATTTTATATTTAAAAATATTTATGTACACTAATTTTAAATATAATTTATATATTTAAAATATAATATTTAGTTATCATAAAATTTAATTATATAATTAATAAACATGTTTATGCATTTTCACATACTAAAATATTAATATTTTAAATTTCTATCTAGATTCGAGTTTCTACATGAATCGTTAAGAAATCAATCTAAGAAGCCATTGTCTATATTGGTTCATCTTATAATTAATCTAAGACGAAATTATCAAACTTCAGTTGTATTGTTGGATTTTATTTTACTTTTACTTTCACATTTTCAGTTTTCGCACTTTTTATTCTTGTTATTTCAAACTTTTTGTTGTGATTATTTTGTAAGTAATGAGAAAAAAAAACACACAAAAAAAATGATTGAATTGTGATTTTAAGAAATTGTCAAAAAAAATACATAATACATACATATAAAAAAATGATATTCTTGATGTTCTGGAAAACTCTCTTTTCTATATACAATTCAGCTGAGATATATTTATTGCATATATATCAAATTATTATATATTATAAAATTTAATAATATAGATATTGATAACTTAATCGTCAAATTTTTCGTTTCACTTGATAAATTTTATTATTTTTTTGTTGCTATATACCAATATCTATATTATTAAAGAATATAATATTTAATAATTTTGTATATATTCAATAAATATACCCTACGCTTTTGTTGAATTAAATATAGAAGGAAAAAAAAAACATTAAGAAGGTCATATAATAATATAATAATATATATATATATATATATATATATATATATATATATATATATATTCCCATCTTATAAAATGAAGGTACTTGATTAAAATAGTAATAAGGTTACTTCTTGTCTTATAAAAATTATTTTACATAGTAAATAAAAGGTTTATTTTAAGAGTTAACCACCTAACACTGTTAAATGTAAAGTTTTCTTACACTGACAATTAATTATATTTTTTAATTGTATCATGTCACTGTTAAAAGTAAATGTATTTATAGTGATATGACATAATTAAAAGATATAATTGGTTGTTAGTGTAAAAAAACTTTACACTAATAATGTATAGATGATTAACTTTTATTTTAAAGCGAGAAGATAAAAGAGTTAAAGATCATCGACAAAGTTTTTAAGTCAGTTACTTTTAACAATATTACGTTCGGTCTTTTCTAAATTATATCCCATTAGGATTTTTACTATCTCAAAATTAATACAAATATTCTTTTTAAGAAGTTTCTTTAGGCTCCACAACGAGTATGCATTATCTTGCTTTTATTATAATGACAAATACATAAGATTAAGTACAAATATTTTTGAAAAAAATGGTACTAGAAAGGTTTTAAAAAAAAACATACAAGATGACAAAAAAAATACTTTTCACATTTAGGTTCATCTCTTCTTCTTCTTCAAACTTTTGGTCTATTTTATAATCATCATAAAAGGTGGTTATTGTAAGACTATTATGTCATCACAAAGCTTTTTTAATCAATTACAAAAAAATTAAAATGTGTCTATATATATTTTATTTTTCTAAAATTAATTTTGTTTTAACTTACATATATAAAAAAAGTAACTTTTTAAATTGGTTTATATGTAATGTATTTTAATCAATTTCTATATATTAAGCACAAATTTCTATTTTTATTTATTAGTAAAAATATTACATTAAATCTAGTTGATAATGCATAATTATTTGAATATGTCACTTTTAAATATACTATTGGTGAAATAAACTCTTAAAAATTATACGACTAAAAGTAATAATTTTAAATGTAAAGGATAAAAATAAATTTATTTTAAATTTAAGGGATTAAAAATATATTTAAATATTTTATATTATTATTATTATTATTTATTCAATTTGTTATCTGTCATCATCTTGTTAATGTAACTAAGTTTATTTTCATGAATTTTTTCAAATTTAACCTTTGTTATACTCTCAATTTTACAGTTTGAGTAGATGAATGAGTCAATTAAATTAATGAAGGAAAAAAAAGAACTTTGGCTGATACAAAAATTGGTTAATCTAATCCAAAATCGAGATAAAAAAAAAAAAAAAACAATGGCTTTTTTTTTTGAAAAATTTACTTTTTTATTTTCTTAATGTTTTAATTTAATAATTTAAATAAAAACAGTTATTTAATTATTACACATGAATATAAATTATTTTGTCAGTTATTATTCAATTTGATTTTTTCATTTTTAAAATATTGATATAATCTTAATTTGATCAAAAGAACAATATTGATTTTTTCAAAAAAATAAAATGATCAAATTAAATATTTAAAAATAAAATGATCAAATTAAATAATATAAACAAAGGAAAAAAATAATTTAGCCTGATCTTAATCATACTCTTTGCTAAATCATTTTACTGGGTGAAAATCCATTGCTCCTTCTATTCTGTACTATAATAAAAAAATCACATTTATTGTAAAAATTATAAACAAATTTTAATTAATTTTTTCACATTTAGTAATTTTTTTTAAATAGATGACATTTTAATTGTATTATTTCTTTTAACACTTATAATGAGAACAATTTAAAAAATATATTGTAAAATTAATAAAATTTAATACAAATAAATTTTTTTAATTTCTTGTAAAGATAAAGGTTATTTTTCACTTATATATTATTTAATTATCTAATTTCTAATTAATAGAGATTTTAGAATAATATATTTGAGCCTAACTCAACTCTACAAATTTAATTTGTAAGACGAGGGTTTCTTGCTTTTACTTCCACGGTTCCACCTCGTCATTTTTTAACTTTCCAAAAACTTAATCTTTGAAATTTGATGAGTGATAATTTCAAACTTTTATAAAATATTACCAGTAACTTTTAAGAAAAAAATATATAAAATCTCTAAATATTTGTTAACTTTATTTTTAATTTTTTTTTAACTTTAAAACAAATTTAAATAATAAGTCAGGTGAAAGATTAACTAAATCAAATAATATCTTTGATAATTACCATATTCAGCTGCTGAAACGATGAGAACATATGGGAAATGCACCATAAAACAACTTTGTGTCTTTATTGTTCTTATTACTTATTTTCAAAGCTCCAACCAAATTTCTTTTATAATGGAAAGTTGCAATTAAATCACAAAAAGATAAATCGAATAATTGTTCATTTGTAAGATTGTTGTTTATTTCTTTTTGTAAATAACAACACTTAAGTGGATGATTAATTGGGTCTAAAGAAAGAGTATTATGATGACTTGTATTGTTGGTAAAGTAGGAACATGATGCTGTAGTTGCCTGGGAACTTATCATTGGGTCGATAAGCTAAAATGTGGCTCAAGAAAGGTTGGGCCGCCTTATTGAATTCGGCCCATGGATATCAGTTATTCAGCTAAATAATCATAAGAAAAATAAAGATTTAAAATTATTTTATTTGAAAAGATATTGTCTTATGTATTTATTTATAAGATTTTTAAAAAAATTATTAATATAATAATATATTCTAAAAGATATTTTAAGATAATAATTTATTTATCTATTATTTATATTCTTGATTTAATTATTTAAATATTTCTGTATTTATCTTTTAAAATAATTTATAATTAATTAATTAATGGATAATATATTCTTAGAGATACAATTAGATATGAATGATTTTTATTTTTATTTTTAAATTAAAAATTTGTGAGGTTAACTAAGATAAGCTTTTGTGAATAGGTTATGTGTGTGAATAAAGGCTAGGGTTTTTTTAAACACTTTAGTAAAATTAGGCTTGTCTTATTTCATAAAAATATGATTGTGTACTCAGTAATTATAATTTTGATTAATTAAGAGATCTTTATAAATAAGAATGTTTGTAGATAAGAAAAACAAAGATTTAAAAATATTTTTATTTGAAAATATATTATCTTATGTATTTATTATCTATAAGATTTTTTTTATAAAGATTAATTAGGATAATAACATATTCTAAGTGATATTTCAAGATGATAGTTTATTTTCTATTATTTTCAAAAGCATATTCTTGATTTAATTATTTTGATAATTGTGTATTTATCTTTTATAATATTTTCTAATTAATTAATTAATTAAGGAATAATATATTCTAAGAGATACAATGTGATATGAGTGATTTTTATTTTTTTAAAACTTAAAATTTGCAAGGTTAACTAAGAAAGGCTTTTGTGGATAGGCTATGGGTATGAGTAAAGGCTATGATTTTCTTTTAAATATATTACTAAAATTAGGCTTGTCTTTTCTCACAAAAATATGATTGTGCATTCGATAATTTGGAGAAGTAAGAGAACTAGAGACGACTGAAAAGGAACTCAAAAATTCAAACCAAGATTTTAACATTCATCAAGGTAAGGAAGAATGAGAACACTGTTCCAGAGTATATGGTAATTGTTGGATAGCAGGATTGATTCTTAATCCATAGGTTCTATGCGAACGTATGTATGAGGGTGAGGAATTAAAACCAAACTCAGTGTAAATTTGTCATGAAATTGTGATGTTTTGATTATGATATATGCATGTGTTGATGTGTTGGTTTTATGAATTGTATGTGATTATGACTCTATGAGTGATTGATTATGACTCTTTGAGTGACTGTGGGTTCTTAGAAAATCCTAATGGTGTGTTTAGATGATAAAATTTTCAAATTCAAGGAATTTAAAATTATTGGTATTTGAATTTCTTTGATTTCAATTTCTATCATTCTTAAAATATTTTGTTTGGATATGATATTTTGATTCTACCACGATTAAATTTATTTGTAATATCCTAGTTTTTCTAAAAATATTAAAAGATATTTTAATTAAATAAATAATTTATATAATTATATTAATTTTTTTAAATGGTTATAATTATTTTTGTTAATTAAAGAAAGATTTGTGAAATTATTTATTAAGTTAATTATTAGGGATATAAGTAGATTTTATTTGCTTGCATGTTTTTGATCATTTATTATAGTTTTGATTAATTGAGAGATCTTTATAAATAAGAATGTTTCCAAATAAGAAAAACAAAGCTTTAAAATTATTTTATTTGAAAAGATATTATCTTATGTATTTAAAAATAAGATTTTCTTAAAAAGTTAATAAGGATAATAATATATTCTAAAAGATACTTTAAGATAATAGTTTATTTATCTATTATTTTTAAAGATATATTCTTGCTTTCATTATTTTGATAATTGTTCATTTATCTTTAAAAATATTTTTTAATTAATTAATTAAGAGATAATATATTCTAAGAGATAGAATGAGATATGAGTAATTTTTATGTTTTTAAAATTTAAAATTTGTATATAGGCTTTTGTGGATAAGTCATGAGTGTGAATAGAGGCTAGGGTTTTCTTTTAAATACATTTGTAAAATTAGACTTCTCTTTTCTCATAAAAATATGATTGTGCATTTGGTCATTTGGAGAAGGAGAATTACAGACGACCGAAAAGAACTCAAAAAATCAAACCAAGATTTTAACATTTGGTAAGGAAGAGTGAGAACATTGATACAGAGTGTAGGGTAACTGTTAGATAGCAGGATTGACCCTTAATCCATTGGCTTTATGCATATGTATGTATACATGTACGAGGGTGAGGGATTAAAACCAAACCTAGTGTAAATCTGTCATGAAATTGTGATATTTTGATTGTGATATATGCATGTGTTGATGTGTTGGTTTTATGAATTGTATGTGATTATGGCTTTGTGAGTAATTGTGGATTCTTAGGAAACCCTAAGGGTGTGTATGGATGGGAAATTTTACAAATTCAAGGAATTTAAAATTCTTTTTATGAATTGTATTTTTTTTGGTAGATGTATATGATAATTTGATTCCACTATGGTAAATTTTATTTTTAAAATATATTCATATGTTGAAATTTTTAAATTAAATTTTATAAAAATGAATATTAGCCAATTTTAAAATATTTAATAATTCTATAAATTAATATTAGATAATATTTAATAACTTTATAAATATTTTTGAATATTCAATAATTAAAAGAATGAAGAGATAAAGGATAAGATAAAATATATAAGTGAAATAAGAAAACAAATATGAGAAATTTCAAATTGTTACTTTTTTGGGAGAATTTGAAATTTTACTATTTTAAAGAATTTCACAAATGCTTGGATTTCAAATTCTTTGTAAATTCTCTATCTAAACAAAACATTTCACCTTAAAAAATTTGAAATTCTTCAAATAAATGAATTACTCTATTTAAATTTTCCATCCAAACATAATATAAAGATGTACCTAAACCCTTTATTAGAAATTGAATTGAAATAATTATAATTGTATGATTAAAAGTAAAGAATTAATTAGACTATACATACTATTGAATTAAAATTGTAAAAATCATATAACTTATATTTGTGTCAATTTAAAGGGTGTGAATTGTTGGGCACAAGCCTGTTTTTGAACTTAGTTTTCATATATTTGTCTATGCCCGTAAAGTGTATAAATAAGTGATACACATAGTATGGTAAGTATAAAGTCATATGAATTATAAAGGGATTAGTGATTGGTTAAAATGATTTATCTATTTTTCATTATTTTTATTTATTGTGTTGGTTTAAGAAACACTACTTTTAATTTAATTTATTTTTGTTTATTATCATTGACCTTGTCAATACTAACGTAACTAATTACACGTCGTTTTATACTTTACTCACCTCCAAAATGGCTTGAGCCAAAAGTTTTTCAATGTCCCTTCTTCTTGTTGCTCTCAACTTCCAACTCCATGTCAACCTACTCTTAATCACTCTTTATATCGTTTCTTATGGTTTATGAACCCTGGTGTTAGGTATGTTATTTCATTTTTTTCTTGTTATTTATATTTTCTTGTTTCATTATATTGCCCCTTTTGTTGCACTTAATTTGTTATTTATTTTGTCTTTTCACTGTTTTAGAGACGTTAAATTGCCAATTAGTTTAGTTTAAAGCTATAGGTTCTGAAATTGGTGTCAAGCATGTCATAGTGAGTTTAGATTTATTTTTCTGAAATAATTCATTATGTGTGAATTTCATTGTATCTTTTTTTATTTTTTTGTTGCACTCACATATTCCTTTGGGTTTCAAAAGCATGTGTGTTTTAAATGAAATTCTTGAATCTAAAAGTTCGGTATGCTTTAAACAAGTTTCCTTTTGAAAAGTGAAATTAGTATGTAAAGGAAGTTACATAATTGATAAAGAAAGATAATAATAAAAATAAAACATTCTCATTTTGCTTGCACGAATAAAAACATATCTTTTCTTGAAATTGTCAGTGTTTCTCAATGATTTAAGTTGGTTATTGTTAACATAGGTTATGAGGCTGCAAATCGCAATGATTCAAATTGGAATATGCGTTGCTCTGTAATTATGAGAGTTAGAACACTACTCATTAGTTCTATTATCTTGATTGTCAAAAGCCCTTTCTTCTACAAAGTAATTTTTTTTCTATTGGTTTAGACTTAAAAAATTGTGTGTTCTTGTGTTTATTTTGGGACTTTTCTCAAATGGAATAAGGGATTTAGAGTGGAGGCATGTCACCCTAAGAATTAATGCTTTTAGTATTAACATTCATAAAAAAACTTTTTATATTATTTGTTTCATCAAATTTGTTCCTTTTAGTTTTTGTTCTAATTATTGCTTTATTAATATTATGTCTACCTTTGCATGTTACAGAGGAATTTGTTTTTATGGAGCTTATGAGTTTTATGTATAGTAATATCTCAAACATTACTTTACCACCTGCTTTATTTGATATGTTGATGGTTGTTGATAAATTTGAAGTTGCTTCCTGTATGAGATACTATAGACAAATTTGAACTTGTTTCTTGATATTTCTTAGTTTACTTAATTGAAGAGGGATTTATGTCTAGTTAATAAATATATATTTCATTATTTTATACAGGAAGGTATTACATTTTTTTCTTGCAAGCATATTTATAAACTTGATACGAAACCTTCTTCAGTTAAGTGATCTAAAAAATGTTAAAGAAGCGATTTCAATTTTGTCAATAATATCTTATATAGGAAATAACTTTAAATTTGTTAGAAGCATTAACACATCCAATAGAGTAGGTGGTGAGATAATGTTCAAGGTATTATTATATATAAAATTCAAAAACTCTATAAAGTCATATTCATTTGTAACATGCAAAGGAATCATGGCATTAGTAAAGCAATAATTAGAGGAGGAATTAAAATGAACAAATTTGATAAAGTAAATAATTTAAAAAGTTTTTTTTATATATTTTAATACTAAAAACAAGGGTGTCATGCCTCTACTATGACCCCCTCACACCATTCGAGAAAAATCACAAAATAAACATAACTAAGCAAACACAATTATACAATTATATAACAAGTCCATAAATAATAAAAAATAAATAATTTTTGTTTGTTCATGGTCGACCATGCCAATTCTAATTATGTTGATTTTTCGGTCAACTATAATTTTCATTACTTATCTCATACTTTTTTTCTTCTCATACATACTTTCAGTGGCGGAACTTGAAAAAATTTTTCAGGGGTGCCAGATTATTTTTAGGGGTGCCAGATTATTTTCATATATATATATAAAATTATAAATTATTTTTTTATTAATTAAAAAAATTAGAATTTCTCTTTTTTAACATAATTTTTTTAGTTTTATTATAATTAATAATATAATAATATATAAATATAATATTAATATATATATATATAAAAAAATTTAGAAAAGTTTGGGGGAGCCGTGGCTCCCCCCTGTCCCTATGAAGATCCGCCCCTGCATACTTTTGTTCTACATAAAATAATTTTTTTTTTCATAACTAGTATATAATCATATACTTGCTTATTTAGTTCAAATTATTTGGAGTTCTAATTCATCGTTTAACTTAAAAATTGTTAATGTTATTACCATTAAGTTTTGTAGGTATTCTAGCGAAATGAACAGTGATCTTCGTGCTCTAATATCAGCAATGATGGTAAGTGTAAAAATACTTTGATACTCAAGTTAAAGGGAGAGTTTAGAGGTAAAATATTAGTTAGGATTAAAGTAATATCTTGTGCCCCTTAAATAAGTGTTTAATTCTTATAAGTAGATTTAAGATTATTCAAAATAGGTGAGTATTTTATCCATTAATGATATAATATTGCATATTTAATGGAGATATCTTCTTATCAATCAAGAGAAAAGAATGTTTCTAATCCGAGATCTTTAGTAAATAATTATGTGAAAACATTTCGTTAGCCATTAAGAACTAATCATGAACTATACACCTAGCATGAATTGACAAGACGACAACTCAATTTGTTTGAACTAAATAGTACAATTATTTTTGTTATCATTCTTATTATAATTTATGTTGTCAATTATTAGTTTGTTCTTGTATTATCTATATATATATATATTAATATTTTTATTCAAACAATTCAAGAATTAATAAATAATAAAAAGTATAGTCCTTTATATTGTCAAATATAATTTATTATAAGTAGTTCAATCTCAATGTTAGCATTCTCTTAGAACAAAAGGCAAACACCTTTTTTTTATAAAAAAAATACATTTCACTATATAACGTTTTACTTTTAGGGTAAAACTCTATAACAAATTAACTAAAACGATTATTATTTTAGAGTTCGTATTTAAGGATTAATATTTACAATTTCTTTTAAAATGAATACCTTCTTCAACGTGTAGATTTTTTCTATATAAAAAAAAATACACATTTCATTTTTAAAGTTTATGGTAAAAATTTATATTATTGGAAAGATCCACTAAAGGATTTTAATTTAGAAGGTTTTTATTTTAAGGATTAATTTTAAATTCATAAAGTCTAGAGTTAGTATAAAATATTTTAATATTTTAATATCTTAAAATTATTTTTACTATAACTTCTTTTATCTTTAATATTAGGGTGATCTAATTAACAAAACCATTTAAAAAATATTTTTTACTTCATAAAAAAAAATGCTTCTAAGATCATTTCCACCAAATCATATCCACAAAAGAGGTAGATATATTTCATAAATGAACAAGTTTTATGAAAATTGGATATAATTATAAATTAATAGTTCGTTGTCTTACTAAAATTTAATTTTTAGAAAATATTTCATATACCTTTTCATATAAACTAGTAGAGAAATGGGTTTTTTTGTGCCTCTCTATTTTTTGTTTTTTTATGTATTAAAATAGTTATAGTTGTAGATACCCAATTTTGCCCGGGGCATACAATTAGCAAAATAAGACATCAAAGGGCCCAAATCAACTCTTTTTAGTGGCCCGGAACGGGCCGTTCCCAAGTCCGGAACGGGCAGTTCTGGAATTGGAACGGACCGTTCCGAGACTCCTAAAAGGCCTAAAAAAGTTAGGTTGGAACGGGCCGTTCTACGTCAGAACGGGCCGTTCTGGTTCTACAGAACGGGCCGTTCTAAGGTAAAAATATAACACGTAACGGCCAGATCCAGAACGGGCCGTTCTGATTTCGGAACGGGCCATTCTGGACCCCTGCTGAAGGCTATAAATAGGCGGCTTGTGCTCATTTCTAAAGGACCTCCAAAATTTCGTCCAAAGCTCCATAGAGCTTGAAATTTCTCCATTTTTTTTTTCTCTCTCTCCTATTGTACTTCTTGAGTTTTGTGAGGCTTATTGTAGTGTGAAAGGTTGCCACAAAGCACCTAAAACCTTCATAGTTGAAGATCCAATAAAGCTTGTTACGAGGTATTACTCATCAATCTCTTGTTTTATCTTTCTCTTCTTTTATTTTACATTGTTATAATAAAAATAATCATGTAGATATTTTAGAGTCAATTGTTTAATTTAAAATTCAAGCATGTAAATAGTCATCAATAAAAGGGGATTTAATATTTATATTATTATTATTTATAATGTTAACTTCGTCATAGGGTACCGATTAAGGGCGTCGTAAGGGTGCTTAATACCTTCCTTACATGTAACCGACCCTCGAACCTAATTCTGGTTATCAAGGCTATTATTGGATCTTTTAAAAATCTTTTCTTTTTCCAATGTTTTGAGTAAAACATTGGTGGCGACTCCATAGAACCTATTTTCAAAACCATTGATTAAGGATTAGTCTGGTGTTCGGGCATTCCTTAATTGATGAGATCTTTAAAAGGATGTTTAAACCATAGGTCACAAGATCGGAAATTTTCGGGTTGCGACAGATGACGACTCCACTGGAGAAGTTTAAAGAGGGTCAGGCCCATTTAATTGATGAAGTTAATTAAAAAATAATAATAATTTAAATATTTTTCCCCTTTACCTTGTTTGTTTTATTTGTTTGGCTTTAATATCTGTTTGTCTGTTTAAATTCTGCATCTTTTTAAATAAAAAAATTGTACACAAACCCTTGCACACAACAGTTCCCCCTACGCCCGGGGGCATGAGGGTATTAAACATAAGGAGTGATTGACGTACGACCGACCCAAGTTTGGCCTTAGAGCCTGCGAGCCTTGTCGGAAATCACACTCAAGGTGATAACCGGTTACTCTAGCCCGAAATACTGCGACAGACCTTAGAGTTTGCCAGGTGACGGCGACAGAGATACTGGGTCCCTATAATGGGGGCACCTTGGGGGCCTTAAGACCAGTGAGATTAGAACTGTCCTATACAATGCACTTTTCTTGCAAGGACCACAGACCAAGAATTTAAACGTGACTGTTCGCAGGTGTATCTTGATTGAACATGTTTGTGTGCATTTGTTTGCATTATTTGTTCTAATAAAAGTGAATTAACTTTATAAAAAAAAAAACAAGCAAACTGTTAATAAAAATATAAAAATAATAATAAAGATTTTATACCCTTTTGTACATTCTTAGGTCAGTATTCTATTAACATCATATAGGTAGTTTCCTTTTTGTAAAAAAAAAATCAATAAAAGAAATCTCATTTTTACCATGCATCATTCCCCCTTTAGATAATAGAAACATGATAAAGAGTAGGCAAAAAAAAAAGAACATGCATATCATATATTTAGAATCACAAGGGGATTTGTATCTAAGACAAGAAATTAGTGTGACCTCTGTGACATCATAAAATATTATGAAGAGGAACACCGATAACTCACCTCGCTCAAGGATGAGCCATCGAATCTTTATTAGAAATTCCCTTTCATGCATTTACATCCAAATAGTTTAATAGAAAACTATTCATTGTCACTCGAAGGTGTCTCCTAAACACTCCATACTCACGAAGCTCAAGGGGAAAGACTCATGGAAGCTCTACAAGAAGGAAGTCGGGTACTTTTTATGGAGTTCATACAACTCAAACAACAAATGACTAAGATGATTGATGCCATGACCAGAATGCAACACGACATCGACCATACTAGAGGATGTTTGAATACTCTAGAAGAAAGATTGAGAGCTGTCGAAACACACAATTTTGACGGTAAAGAAGCTGCTGAAATCACAAAACCCCCACAGTCCGAGGATATTCAATCAAAAGGGATCTACGGGAGAAAATGCTACCACCCTCCCCGTCTTTCCTCGAAAGCTTAAAATAGTCTCAAAAGCACAAAGGACTTTTCACGAAATTCCTATGAGTTATGCCGACTTGCTTCCTCAACTGTTGGAGGCCTCAATATTGGTAAAAGCCCCACCGCAAAGAAAGCAACAACCGCCTTACCCCTTATGGTATAGGCCCGAGGAAACTTGCGATTATCACGCCGGGGCAGCAGGGCATTCTATTGAAAATTGCAAGGCCTTGAAGCTTCGCGTACAAGAACTTATCGACACTGGGCGACTCAAGTTTGAGGCCAACAGACTAGACATCAACGAACGACCATGATAACTAGTTATTTGGGAATGATCTATTGAAAGCTGTTGAGGGGTCTCTCTTCAAAAAAAATAAAAATAAAAAAATAAAAATAAAATAAAAAAATTTAAAGTTAAAATTACTTTAAGTTCATGTTTAACTCATGACCTTCGCCCACGATCATGAGTTCAAAATAAGGGCTTGTTTTATTTTTACATTCATCAATAACATACGTCATTTCCATAAAACCCTTGTGTCTATTCTTTTCTCTCTTATGTCACACATTAAATTCAGAAATCAATTACCATAAAAAAAAAACATGACCGAAGATAATAAAATTAATCAAAGCTTCGAACATCTACAACGCATTATCTGAGTCTAAGGTAGACAATAAGATCACCTCCTCGAAACACAAAAAATAAGAAAAGTGATCAGAAGAGTCTTACACAAGATTCTTATTGCATAAGAAGAGTCTTGCAAAAAAAAACAAAAAAAAAATAACAAACAACTTTCGCCCAATTTGACCGACAAAGGAACCACAAATCCTGGCTCATGAAAGAACTCTCTTTCAACACCTGTAAGTGGGGGCAACATCTTTCTCCTTGGTGTACGGGAATGGGGGGCAGTGTTAATCATCAAATACGCTGGTCCTCCCAAACGTGGATGACAGGAGATTTTGTCAAAGCAAAGAAGTGTTATGCCAAAAATGATATCACTTGCAAAATACTGCTAGGATGAAAACCCGCAAATGACATCTTAGGCAAAAAAAAAAAATCGAAAGTTCTCGCTAGGACACGTCCTAGGCAAAAATTAGGGATCTAAAAAAGGATAAAAATAGCAAGTGATGATTCTCATAGTTAAAAGCTAAAAGGCGGCTTGAACACTTCTATGAGGGGCCAAATTTTGCGAAGACTCTGCCTGAGACTCGGATGTGTAGTTTAAGATAATTAGGAGAATGATTATAATAATTATCCAAGGAAATGTTTGTTTAAAAAACTTAAACACTCATCTACCTCCACTACCCATTCATTCTAAATCATCCTACCTCCATTAACCATTCATTCTAAATCATCTTTTTCTTTCCTTTCTGTCTTGTTCAATCTTAATGACGTATGTTGTTGATGGTTGTCAAAATTTAAACAAGTACAAAAAAAAAGAGAAAAAAAATGAAAATGACCCGCTGGGATGAAAACCCGTAAAGGGCATCCTAGGCAAAAATTAGGGCAAATGAAAAAAGCAAGAAAATACCCGCTAGGATGCATCCTAGGCAAAAGTTAGGGTTTTTGAACAAAAAAAAAAACACAACAAAAGAAAACAAAGAAAACCCCAAGACAGTTTGATACCAAGTGGCCAATACAACTGAAGTTATGCATCAATTAGGGTAGTTTATTTGTGAGAAGGAGAAAAGGAAAACCACCTTCTAAAAAACACTAAAAAATCAAAACATGCATGACATGCATCCAATAAGCATTTCACACACTTAGAAAACTCTCTTTATCCAAAGGGAATTATTCAAAATAAATAAATAAATAAATCTTGCATAAATAAGCATTAGCATAAAAGCATCATTGCATAACATGCATATGACATAAGTGTGCATAAAAGGGTATAAGTTTATTTATATAAAAAAAACAAAAAAAACAAAAACAAAAACAAAAATTTGAAAAAATCCAATCCATTCCTGCTTTGCATTTTCTTTTGCATTCTTGCATTCTTGTGTGTGTCTATCCATTACTTGTCGGAGGAATCAAGAGGCCGAAGCACTCGTAAAAAAGGATCAACAACTAAACAGTGCCTTAAAGCCAAGATCATGTCAAAAGGCATAGCCCCCAACAAGGGCATTCCATACAAGTGGTTTCATATAGCCACCAAGAAATAAAAGACATGTCAACAGCAAGACGGGATAGAACTGGACGAGGAAGAATAATCAAGTCCACAAGCATGAAGAGGCTTTCGTGCCCTACTCCTCAATTGAATGAAGAATGATTCAAGAGAATGCCAATACTAGGAATGGTTTCCTTACCAAAGCCAGGAGTGGCTTCCAAAATAATACTCATTAATAAAGATTCAGCAAATAACATCATCATGAAATAGATCCCTCTACCAATGATGACAATAAAGAGCAACAGCAACAACATGAGAAAAAGGCAAGCTTCGTACATGTTGAAAAAGCCGAAGCATTAAAAAAAATAGCAGAAAAAGGCAAGCTTCGTATATGTTGAAAAAGCTGAAGCATTTAAGAAAATCACAGGAAAAGGCAAGCTTCAAATATGAAAAAGCCGAAGCTAAACAAAAAAATAAAATTCAAAAAATCTACCACAAGCAAGCGCCTGGAGAGGCATCACAATACTCACATGGCAGGGGCAACACCAGAATCTCTGTCAACCATCTACTCCTTTGCCCACCAACACAATGGCACCACTTACCAACAATCCTCGTCAAGGGGCAATCACATCATCAGCACCAGCAGACGGCCTAGAGAGGCTATGAAAATATTACGGCCTGGAGAGGCTATGAAAATACTACGGCCTGCAGAGGCTATGAAAATACTACGGCCTACAGAGGCTATGAAAATACTACGACCTGCAGAGGCTATGAAAATACTACGGCCTGGAGAGGCTATGAAAATACTACGGCCAGGCTACGAAAATACTACGGCCTGGAGAGGCTACGAAAATACTACGGCCTGCAGAGGCTACGAAAATACTACGGCCTGGAGAGGCTATGAAAATACTACGGCCTGGAGAGGCTACGAAAATACTACGGCCTGCAGAGGCTACGAAAATATTACGGCCTGCAGAGGCTACGAAAATACTACGGCCTGCAGAGGCTACGAAAATACTACGACAAATAGGGTACCGCCGAGTTCCTCGAAGTCAAAATCGGGACCGCCGTCGAGCTCCCACCATAGGTCCGTTGAAGCCTTAAAAATCAGCACAACTTGATCGAGAGCCGCCGTCGAGCCTCTCAAATCAGTGAATGACAATGAGGGGACCGCCGAGTTCTTCAAAGTCAAAATCGGGATTGCCGTCGAGCTCCCACCTGTGGGCCGGCTGAAGCCCTAAATATCAGTCCAACCTGGAGAGGCTGAGCTCATAATATACTCCCTCTTCAACAAGCAACAAATAAAGGAACATTATCACAAGAGAGACAATGGAGCTTCTACTCAAAGACTGAAGACCAGGTGTACAGTTTGTTAGCCTTGTTACCCAATAGAGTAAACAACTGCTCTAAAGGGTGAGGATGCTAACAAATGCACCTATCTAAGGGAGACAGCGTAGAAGCACCAATACCAAAGAGACGAAGAGAAGACCCGAACGAAATGTCTACGTCTTTACTTGCCTTTGGAAAAGCAACACAGCTATTCCAAAGAACAAGTAAAGAGGGGCAACTGTAGACACCCAATTTCGTCTGGGGGCATACAATTAGCAAAATAAGACATCAAAGGGCCTAAATCAACTTTTTTTAGTGGCCCGGAACGGGCCGTTCCAAAATCGGAACGGGCCGTTCCCAAGTCCGAAATGGGCCGTTCTGGAATTGGAACGGGCCGTTTCGAGACTCCTAAAAGGCCTAAAAAAAGTTAGGTTGGAACGGGCCGTTCTAGGCCAGAACGGGCCGTTCTGGTTCTACAGAACGGGCCGTTCTGATTTCAGAACGAGCCGTTCTCAGGTAAAATATAACACGTAACAGCCAGATCCAGAACGGGCCGTTCCGATTTCGGAACGGGCCGTTCTGGACCCTTGCTGAAGGCTATAAATAGGCAGCTTGGGCTCATTTCTAAAGGACCTCCAAAATTTCGTCCAAAGCTCCATAGAGCTCGAAATTTCTCTTTTTTTTTCTCTCTCTCTCCTATTGTACTTCTTGAGTTTTGTGAGGCTTATTGTAGTGTGAAAGGTTGCCACAAAGCACCTAAAACCTCCATAGTTGAAGATCCAATAAAGCTTGTTACGAGGTATTACTCATCAATCTCTTGTTTTATCTTTCTCTTCTTTTATTTTACATTGTTATAATAAAAATAATCATGTAGATATTTTAGAGTCAATTGTTTAATTTAAAATTCAAGCATGTAAATAGTCATCAATAAAAGGGGATTTAATATTTATATTATTATTATTTATAATGTTAACTTCGTCATAGGGTACCGATTAAGGGCGTCGTAAGGGTGCTTAATACCTTCCTTACATGTAACCGACCCCCGAACCTAATTCTGGTTATCAAGGCTATTATTGGATCTTTTAAAAATCTTTTCTTTTTCCAATGTTTTGAGTAAAACATTGGTGGCGACTCCATAGAACCTATTTTCAAAACCATTGATTAAGGATTAGTCTGGTGTCCGGACATTCTTTAATTGATGAGATCTTTAAAAGGATGTTTAAACCATAGGTCGCAAGATCGAAAATTTTCGGGTTGCGACAATAGTAATAAAAAATAAGATTTGAAAATAGGAAATCATATAGATTAGTGAGCGAGTGTTTTTTTATTATAATTATTATAGCGTTAGTAATTTTAAAAATATCTTATTGATAAGTGTCCATTTTACTTAGAAATTATAATTATTGTGACACTTATCTAACTAGGTTTAAAAGAAAAATGTATTTTAATACCTATAATATTAGAAAAATCAAAAGAATATTTGTTAATAATTGATGAGTTTTATTTTTATTTTTATTTATTTGTGAATCCTTGTGTTTGGTTTGCAGATTGAATGAAGTCCCAAGACTTAAAAAATACCTCAATTCCACTAAGCAGTTTGCAAGGGCTTAGTAGATAAAAGATTGAGCAAGATTGACATCAAAGCCAAATCCACTTAGTCGTTTGAAAAAGATTGATCGGATTTGGCTTAGAGAGGGGTGAAAATATGAATCCTCAAGGGCTTAACAAATTGAAATTGGCTCAATTGATGGAGTTTCATTCACCTTGAAGAATTCATCAATTTGCTTAGTCGTTTGAAAAAGGGTTGAGCATATTTATCTCTTTCTTATTTACTCTATTTTAATTATAGGACATATTTAAGAGAAGAGGAGCGATAAAAATAGGATTGAACAAAGTGAAAACAAAGTTAAGGAGAAGAAATCTTGAAGAGTCATTAGGGGATGAAGATTTTGGGTTCATTTTCCTCTTCTTTTATGTTTTCTTTGTATATGGTGATTGCTCTCATTACCATGAGTAGCTAATCCTCTCTTTTTTATTGGCATTGAATGCAATTTATCAAACTCTTATGTAATTGTATATATATGTATAATGTTCTATTATTTAGTGTTAGTGGTTTGACTATGTTCTTATTGCTTAAAGTGAATTGATCAATCATCTTTTGATCTTTGATTTAGATTCTAATTGAAAAATATTTCCTTATTTTGTTTTGTATCAAGCCACCTAATGACTCTAAAAGTTTGAAATAGATTTATAATTGTTAGTTGAAAAAATTATTGCATTTAATATAAAGATTATAATTTGATTAAATGAGAAATCATTTATTAAATTGAAATCTTTAGAATTTCTAAATGTAAGGATTTGATTTAGAATAACTTTAAAGAATTCGATAACATTAAATGATATAAATTATATGTAGATAATTTTAGAAAAATATAAGAGTAAAATAGGTGAATTTCAATTCGAATAGCTTCTCTGACCATTATTTCTCAAATTTACATTTGCTTTCTGTTTGTTGTATTTCTTATAAATTTAATATTAAAAATGCAAAACAAAAATGCAAAACAAAATGCTCACATTTAACTATAAATTCTTCTATTACAGGTTCTATTCAACATTTTAGAAATTGAAAAATATCTTTAAAAGTCCTTATGAATTGACGATCTATATTCCCATTTATATTAAAATAGACTTGATGGACATGTTAAAAAAATCTCAACACTTATTTAAAAATTTAAAAATAAAACTGTTTAATCAAAAGTGAAATTAAAAATGCGATTATTAAAACATATCCTCTTTATAATATAATATGTATAAATCTTTCATTTGAAATTTCACATGCAGCTGATGCACGGTTTCAGTTTTTATTTTTTATTTTATAATTAATTTTTTTATGATGCTCAATATCTTTTTATTTTAAAGGATTATTATTATCTAGCTGAATAACTGATATCCATGGGCTCAATTCAATAAGGCGGCCCAACCTATCTTGAGCCACATCTTAGATTATGGACCCAATGGTAAGCTCCCAACTACAGCAGCATGTTCCTACTATACCAACAATATAACTCATCATAATACTCTTTCGAATATAAAACAAATTTGGATGGAGCTTTGAAAGGTGAAGGATGAAAAGTTAATATGACGTCAGTGGCTGAACCTGTAAGATGAAAATGCAAAAGGATTAAGAAAAAAGCACGTTAACGTTAGTGGTATCGTTCACGTCTTTGCTACAGCGACGTAGATATTACCAGTACTACGACGTTCTAAACCATCTGATTAAGGCGGCGAGTGAAGCAGGGGCAAAATCGCCATTCCAACTAAAAGATCAACGTTCCTAGTCCTAGGCCAAGTAACTGGCTGCTACGTGTCACGTTTCCAGACGCATGAGATGAAAGGGAAATGATCGGGTGGGAGAGGGTACACCGTGTTAAGATAGATATTTAGATTAGGAAAAGAGAAGAGGAGAAGATTGGTTAGCCACAATTTTATTCCTTCCTCTTCTTCCCTCGCTATATATTAATCTCTCTCTCTCTCTCTCTCTCTTATTATTTTTCTATTTAATATATATTCATCTTTTTATCCTTTTTCTGCGTTCCATATTGTTATCGTTTATTTGTGCACTGCCTCCGGTGAGCTTCTTCTTCCAATTTCCAATTTCCAATTTCCAATTTCCATTCATCCACTCTTCTGTCTTGCTCTTACTCCGTTTATTGCTTCAATTAGGTTTTACAATTGTAATTCTTCCTTTGCTACTGTTTAGAGTTTGCTCGATTATTTTTTGGTGGTGCACGTGCACGTGCAACTGCAATTTATTGAGGTTTCTGTTTCTCTCAATTTTAGACGCCCATGAATGGTGTCTTATCTCTTGCTACACAGCTGCCTCATGCGCTCTCTTTCCCTTTTTTTTTTTTTTTTTTTTTTTTTTTCCCTCGTGTTTCTCGATTTTAATTATTGACTTTTCCGAGCTCTAACTATGTTGTTATGGTTTCGTTCTGGCCCTTTGTTGCTGGTGCATGTCATTTCTCGTGCTTTTTTGAGTTGAGTTTCTTAAAACTAAACTCCTCTGGAAGTGGGTGTCACCCATGGTTTCCTTTTTGGTTGGTTAGGTCTTACTTTAAAGAGAGGAAATGGAAGATTGACAAGTTAGGAAGCAGAATAGGCTTTTTTTTTTTTTTTTTTTTTTTTTTTTTTTTTTTTTTTTAAGTATTAATACCCACACCCCCTAATCGCCCAGGACATTTTCTCTTTTGTTATTATCAACTTGAAAAGGACCATTTGAAGTAACGCTTGATTCCTCTTAGAGTTATCGATCTTAACGTGGGCATTGTACTATGTTTGCTACAACTTCATTCCTCCAACTTAGGGTTCTTTTTGAAATAAATGTGTTTCTTGGCATTTGTTTGTTAGACTATTTAGGCAATTTATTGCATCTGTGGACTAGGATTTCTGGATTTTAGGATATTGATTCTTGTCGTGTATGTCTTTGTTATTCATTGTATATGTTCTGAAATATCTTTTATGTGCATCACACATTTTGAAATTTTGTCCTAAATATTGATGTTCTGATTCTAAAATCCTGAAACGTTTTTGCTTGCCTATATGATTGCATTCTGTGTTGCTTCTGGTGTTTTACTTGTTGCTAATATGTTTCATCAAAACATGCAGCCGGCTATTCAGGAATCATGGCTAGGGTTTTGGCTCAGTCAATTAATGTCCCTGGTGTAGTAGCTGAGCATAGGCATGGTCAGCATAAGGGGTCAGGAAAATTAAAAAGATCAACCAAAATGATGAGTGCTTTACGAACAAATGGATTAAGAATGTCAGGTTTCTCAGGACTTCGTACTTTTAATCCTTTGGATACTATGTTGAGACCTGGAATAGATTTTCACTCTAAGGTATCCATTGCAACTTCTTCACGGCGAGCAAAAGCTACCCGATGTGTACCCAAAGCCATGTTTGAGCGTTTCACTGAGAAAGCTATCAAAGTAATTATGCTAGCCCAGGAGGAAGCAAGACGTCTTGGTCACAATTTTGTTGGAACAGAGCAGATTCTATTGGGTCTTATTGGTGAAGGCACTGGTATTGCTGCTAAGGTTTTAAAGTCAATGGGGATCAACCTTAAAGATGCACGTGTGGAAGTAGAAAAGATAATTGGAAGGGGTAGCGGATTTGTGGCGGTTGAGATTCCGTTTACTCCACGTGCAAAGCGTGTTTTGGAACTTTCACTGGAGGAAGCTCGTCAACTTGGTAATCAGTTTTTTCACCTTCTTCCATTCTTTTTTGTATTACCTTATTAATACATGGCAAATAGCATTTGTATCCTCAACGGAGGATTTCCTTCCTTTTTAGCCATCTGTCTGTTCTTAGTAGTTTTCTCATTGTTTCTCTGGTGTAATTGTTACTCAAAATAAGGTAGAAGTGATTTGATTATAGTGGGTCTGTTATGTATATCTATATTACTTTTGGAGCCATATTTGTTTTGACCACTTGTAGAAGAGGAATACCAAAGGATAGAGCAGAGGATTGAATAAACTACGTTATTATTGCACTGCAAGTTACAGAAAAAAAAATAAAAGAAATCATGAACCATTATGATGCAAAACACTTCTCCTATCTTTTTGCTTAATACTTCTTGCATGTCTACCCAGTCAATTGCAACAAACCTGTTCATGCATAGTGTGAGTGGCACCACTAAATGGCACTCTCTTGCTTTAAATGCATTTGAAGTTGAGTTGGATACTATCTGTTAATTTTTTTTTTTTTTTGGCTTTATGCTGCTTTGTGTTTTGAGATAAAAATTTATATTCAGTTATAATATTTTGTCTTGGCTTGCTGAAACTCTGTGCCTTAACCCTTGACATTTTCAGGTCACAATTATATTGGATCTGAGCACCTGCTTCTGGGTCTTCTTCGAGAGGGTGAGGGTGTAGCAGCACGTGTTCTGGAAAACCTGGGTGCTGATCCAACTAATATTCGCACACAGGCTAGTATTATGGCTTCATATACCTGTTATTCCCACAAACTTTTGTTTACAGGGACACATTCTCTTATAATCTTAAATTTTATGTTAATCTTTTAATTTTCACTGAATGGGTACAGGTAATTCGCATGGTGGGTGAGAGTGCTGACAGTGTTACTGCTACTGTTGGTTCAGGAAGTAGTGGCAATAAGATGCCAACTTTGGAGGAGTATGGTACCAATTTGACCAAGCTAGCGGAAGAGGTACTGAGAGGTCATGGCTTTCTTCATGAAGATTGTAGATTATGCTTTATTGTGCACAAAAGCCTAATTTCTCATCTGCTCCTCAGGGAAAATTGGATCCTGTTGTGGGAAGGCAGCAGCAAATTGAACGTGTGACTCAAATTTTAGGTCGTCGAACCAAAAATAATCCTTGTCTGATTGGAGAACCTGGTGTTGGGAAGACAGCAATTGCTGAAGGTCTTGCCCAACGGATTGCAAATGGTGATGTACCTGAAACCATAGAGGGAAAAAAGGTTAGTAGAAATCATTTTACCTCTGCTGTTCAACTCGCTGAATTTGTGTATAGTAATTCTAAAACAGTCTCGTTTGTTGATATTTGTTTATTATTATTATTATTACATTGCATGACTAAAAGGAGTTGCATGGCACCAAGGTGGTCAAACCAGTATCTGGGCTATGCTGTCTCATTTTCTGTCATATGATTGTATGATATTAATTTCATGATGGCATTTCAAGTTAGGATAGGTATTATTTAAAATATTGGTTTTGTGGGTGTTCAGTATGATTTTTACTAGTCCTAACTCTTGATCTTGAATAATGTGAATGCATTCTTTTCTCAATTAGGCATACAACAGTCTGTTTTGGACATGTTATTTCTAGGCTGTTAAGCTAATGGCAAAACAAGTGGGTAATCACACGTCTTTTAGTCATTTTTAATTGTCTTTTCAAATTTATGGCCATAAAACCAGGATGATCAAGACCAGTGCTGTTTGAAAGGATCACTTGTGGATTGAGTAGTTATTCCTTGATAAATTTGCCATTCTATTCTATTATGAACCAACTCCACAAAAAGCTAATCCTGTTAGGTGAAGGTGCATAAACAATTTCATGTCTACCCCCCTCCTCGCAAGAGCCTTTTGGGCTTGAAGGGTGGTCAATGCACTTGCAAATTTTCACCATGGGCTGAAATTTTATTTTTATATAAAAGAATGAGGGCAGCAAGGCTCAAAGTAATTATTTGACCAAGGAAGCCCAATTTTGCCATAAACTGTTGGGTCTGAAGGCATATGTATGGTTTGATATCCAACATACTAATAATGTACTTTGTTCTGAACGAATTAGGTTATAACCCTCGATATGGGTCTGCTTGTTGCTGGAACTAAATATCGTGGTGAGTTTGAGGAGAGGTTGAAGAAACTGATGGAAGAAATCAAACAAAGTGATGAGATAATACTTTTTATCGATGAAGTGCACACTTTGATTGGAGCTGGAGCAGCAGAAGGGGCAATTGATGCTGCTAACATACTCAAGCCAGCTCTTGCAAGAGGTGAACTACAGGTAGTACTTTCCCTTGATATGTTCAAAATGGATTTACTGCTTGCTGACTCTGATCTTGAACTTGAAGTCAATATATGATGTAAAGAAAGAGAAAGCATGATTTTTGTGGTTTTGGATTTTATTGGGATCACCCTAAAACATTTTAATGATAAAGGGAGAAAAGACTTCCGCAGGTCATAAAATTGCCCATGTAACTTCAAACTAAACAAAAAGAATTCATGATCTTTTTTTCTGGTCATACAATGTTCATAAACAGTTAAACTGTTGTGAGATATTCAATAGGTCTGCTATGAGTTCACCATCTAGTCAGTCTAATATATGGTCAGGAGTTGTCGCTGGCTTGTAGTCAGAATTAAAGAATGTGCTGAAGTTTCTGAATTAGTATTATAATTTTTAATCCAAAATTTCAAGTTTGGCATGTCCATCAGTTTGAATCTGGGTTGATAATAGATTGCATAATGCTTGTTGTAGGTCTATTTTGAAGGTTCTTATGCCTATACTGAATTTGCAATAAGGAACATCTTGTAGAATACTAGAATGTAGATTATTTAATATATTTTATTTTAATTTCTACTTCTGGTATTGTACTGAAGTGTTCATTTAAATATTTCTGCAGTGTATTGGAGCCACAACATTAGATGAATACAGGAAGCACATTGAAAAAGATCCAGCTTTGGAGAGACGATTCCAGCCAGTTAAAGTGCCAGAGCCAACTGTAGATGAAACTATACAAATACTGAAAGGACTTAGAGAACGATATGAAATTCACCACAAGCTCCGCTATACCGATGAGGCTCTTGTAGCTGCTGCACAGCTGTCGTACCAGTATATCAGGTTTGTCATGATTCATCTCTCTGCTTTTTCTCTGATATCGAATGTCATTTATGCATATGGACATTTAAGTTTCTTTTCAATGTCGCATGTTTAAATTGGATGTTTTCAACTGAATTAAGCTGATGTATATGTTACACTTCTGGAATTTTGTAGCTGTAGCAATCCTCTTTGAATTGTTTTATATTTATATCGGAAACTAGCTGTTTGAGTTATATCTATGTTAATCAAAATGCTCATGCCATTCTGTTTATTTTACTAGCTGTATATGTTAACCAAATATTTTCCCTTGTATATGATAATGTTCTCCATGCAGTGATCGATTTTTGCCTGATAAAGCTATAGATTTGATTGATGAAGCTGGTTCACGAGTCCGGCTTCAACATGCCCAGGTATGATGTTTGTCTACCCTTCAGGCTTCAACTAGCAGTTCTAGCTTCTATTATTTAGCTAATTTGGGCTGTAACTTTATGAGTAGCTACCTGAAGAAGCGAGAGAACTTGACAAGGAGGTCAGGCAGATTATTAAGGAGAAAGAAGAAGCTGTGCGCAACCAAGACTTTGAAAAGGTAATGTTCTCACCGATGATTTAACATGTAAAGTTTTATTGAACATGTTTGGGGAAATTTTCAACTACCTTGAATAAGGGAAGTAATGCTTTTGTTTAAGTAAACCCTACAAATATGAATTATTAGCTTTTTTTTATCAATTATAATTATATAATTGTAAGTTGGTTTCTGATTCTAGAAGGTTTGTTGAGTTTAAAGAATGTTGTAGTAGCAGTATAACTGTATAAGCCCCCTCTCCACCAAAAAGAACAAAACAGTGTAATGATTGGTTCCTTTGTCAGATGTACAATTTTCTTTCTGCCAGTAATTTGTGGGTTGTTGATATGTGAGTTTCTGAATAGGCTGGAGAGCTACGAGATAAAGAAATGGATCTTAAGGCACAGATCTCAACACTTGTAGAGAAAGGCAAGGAGATGAGCAAGGCAGAGAGCGAGGCCGGGGACGAAGGTCCTATTGTGACTGAAGCTGACATACAGCATATTGTATCATCCTGGACTGGTATTCCTGTTGAAAAAGTCTCAACAGATGAATCTGATCGCCTCCTCAAAATGGAAGAGACCTTACATAAGCGAGTCATTGGTCAGGATGAAGCAGTAAAAGCCATTAGTCGAGCTATCCGTCGAGCTAGGGTTGGATTAAAGAACCCTAATCGTCCGATTGCCAGCTTCATCTTTTCTGGTCCCACTGGTGTGGGAAAGTCTGAATTGGCCAAAGCATTGGCTGCATACTACTTCGGCTCTGAAGAAGCTATGATTCGGCTTGACATGAGTGAATTTATGGAAAGGCACACTGTCTCCAAACTTATTGGTTCACCTCCTGGATATGTTGGTTACACTGAAGGTGGCCAATTGACTGAAGCAGTTCGGCGCCGTCCTTACACTGTTGTACTATTTGATGAGATCGAGAAAGCCCATCCTGATGTATTCAACATGATGCTTCAGATCCTGGAAGATGGAAGACTAACAGACAGTAAGGGCAGAACTGTGGATTTCAAGAACACGCTTCTCATAATGACATCAAATGTGGGAAGCAGTGTGATTGAGAAAGGAGGCCGCCGAATTGGATTTGATCTGGATTACGATGAGAAGGATAGCAGTTATAACAGAATCAAGAGCTTGGTGACTGAGGAGCTAAAACAATACTTCAGGCCAGAATTCTTGAATAGGTTGGATGAAATGATTGTCTTCAGGCAACTCACCAAACTGGAGGTGAAGGAGATTGCTGACATAATGCTCAAAGAGGTGTTTGACAGACTGAAGGTGAAAGATATTGAACTTCAAGTAACAGAAAGATTTAGGGACAGAGTGGTTGAGGAAGGCTACAATCCTAGTTATGGAGCCAGGCCTCTAAGAAGAGCCATAATGCGACTTTTGGAGGACAGCATGGCTGAGAAGATGCTTGCTAGAGAGATCAAAGAGGGAGACTCTGTTATAGTGGATGTTGATTCTGATGGTAATGTGATTGTGCTCAATGGTAGCAGTGGAACCCCGGAGTCCTTACCTGAGGCACTTCCTGTATAATGCGGTTACCTAGCTATAACTATGTACTTAATTTGTTTAAGCCATAGTCATAGTATGTTTTACTGTCAATGTACCTAAAATCCTTTTAATTGATCACTGGTTAGGCCTAATGTTTTCCCATAGCTAAGCAAAAACAAAAACAAATTCAAGAAAAAAGGGGTAGCGGGGGATACCGGGGAAAACTGAAAATTAGCGTCGTATTTGGGACAGTGTGCATCAATGAAGGTTTCCGTAGGGAGCTGGGTGCTTTTATGTTTTAACTGGTTCGACCATGATGTAATATCCCAGCATTACTGTAAACTAAACTAGATATATATCCCTGCGATGCATCATGCGTGGCCAGTGGCACTTACTATTTTTTCCTTTTTTACTATTATCTTTAATAACCCAACTTAGTATATAGGTTAAAACCCCTTCCTATTAATAAATGATTTAGATTCAGATTTAGGATAAATTCATATACAATATTCTTTTTTTGGTAAATTTAGCCAACTTAACGTTAGCTAATTATTCCCCTAATAAACCTTTTAAAAAAAATTTCAAACAATTGAAGATTAATTACTCAAGTTTAATGGCATCGCTATTTAAAGAATATTGGGAAAACTGAAGTTTTTATGCACTCTAGGAGAATGAAGGACAATTAAAATTCTAATAAACAATTGTAAGTTTGACCTTTTGTTATTTCTCAAGAATTGAACTTTCAACAGTTGAAAGTAAAACACCTTTCATCCAAAAGGAGTCTTAAAGAATCAATTTAGACGCATCATTTAGGGATGCCGTTAATTTGTTATGTGACATGTTAATTTTTAGGCTAATCCAATCTAACTTAACGATTTATAAATGACAAATGGGCAATTAAGATTTATAGACCGGAACAGTACGAAAGTGTCATATGAAGAAAGTTATAATGGCGTTAAGTGGTTTGATTAATGATGCTAATGCCTATGAAGAACTTCTCAAGGAAAGAAAACTTGATTTGCTTTTCAACAAAAGAAAGTTCCCAATTGTTATAACAAAAGTTAATTTGGAGCTCTTTAGGAGGGCGAAAATGTTGGAAGAACTTATTATTTGGAAAAGTGAAACTGGTCCTGAACTTTTGACAAAGAACAAAGGAAAAGGAAATGAAAAAGAAGAGACAAAAAAAAAATTAGCAAAACAAAATAGAAAACAAAGAAAAGAAGAAAACAGTTGTAAAAGCCTTTGTCAACCTGTTTATATCCATTTTTACACTTGAAAAAGGCATAATAGGTAATTAGGTGTTGTAGTGCTCTGCAAAAGCCTTTGTCCGCTTGTTTTCATCCATTTTTCTCTTTAATGTTGCTTTTTTTCCCTCCCCATCATAATGATAGAGAAATGGGTCTTAATTAATATAGAGATACAAACAAGTCTCACATCAATAAAATAAGAGAAAAAATAATAACTCATAAAACACAAACATACTCCAATGAATGGAAAACCTTTTGAATGATGACTAAAAGTAAAATTGTGAGAGTTTAGGTCCAAAACGGACAATATCTTATCATTGTAGAGTTGTGTGTGAAATAATCTTATAAAAATAATCCTCATAAAATATCCTCTCAGACAAATATCATAAAATAATCTCATCAATTAAGAAATTGTATTATAGGATAGTTCATCTTTTATATGAAGATAAATGAGTCCATTTGCCACCTCCAAAACTTTTGGTCGTTGAACACCAGTCTTTTGGATATTTGGAAAGGGTTGAGCATGAGTGTATTGGAGGAGCAAGGTGTTGTTTTGGTTGATAGGTGCACCGTTGTTGGGAGAATGAATCTTGACGTGAGTATTATTGTCCATTTCAATCCAATGTAGTACAGATGAAACCCACAAGTCATTAACAGAACAAAACTCGAATATGTGACATTGCATTAACCTTAATAATTATTCAGCGTGATGCACAAATTCCCTAAAATGTAATAGGTTCTCCCTATTCAGATACGAGGTGACCAAATAGCAAGAGAAAAAGGATAAGGTTTAAAATGTGAGGCAAATCATCGTGCACACAAGGGAGGGAAAAAGTGGATTTGCATTGTAACAGATCAACTCTGCTTGATCTCGTTCGCACAAGCCCAATCCTTCTTTCCTATCTTGTTTGTAAGCTCCAAACACAAGTTAACGTGTAAAAACTTTGATAAGTTCCAATGACAAGTAACGCAAGACTTAAACCTTTAATAACTAACAAATAATACAACAATATCATAATGCAAGATTTCAACAGCACAATCCTTAAAAAAGTGCCCTAATCCCTTGTTCCCCACCTCTTAAACCGCTTGGACCAAAAAAAATAATTAAAAAAAATCAGTTTGAAATCCTTCAATAGTAAGATATTCAATATGGAAAGTTTCTTTTTTTTTGTCTTTCAAATCAATAATTAAAAAACTATTTCTTTACAAGAGGTAGAGATCAACCAAGTAAGTTTTGTCTCTCTTAACATTTTTTTTTTATATATTCAACAAGAAATCAAACCCAAGTATCTAACTACATTAAATCTTGCCACTAACTAAACTAAGCAATCAATCCCACTTCAAAACTGCTATTTTACTCACACTCCTATAGCTGCTTATGTTGCTTAAATTTTGTCCCAATATATTTCTAACATGAAAACAAAATCTTAAATGAATGTTCCTCAACATTTGCAAGAGCAATCTATCCATCTATCATTGAATGAGACTGTTTTTGTGTGGGACTGACACTTCCACCACGGCTAACCTTCAAAGCTGTTAAAGCCTTCTGGATCTCCATTGTCATGGCACTATCTACACTCCCTGATGACAACTTTTTATGTGATTTTTGAAGATGGAGTTTAAGCGAGCTGCTGCTTAATCCAGCATTCTTGCCACAAATAGGGCAAATTTTCATCATTGGTTTCCTTTGTTGCCACTCCATTGAAACCTTCCCATGCAGTTTCTGGTCCAGTTCCAGTAAGATCTTTGCAAAACCATCATTGGGCTGTGATCGACGATGAACTCGTTTCAGAGCATTCCATGCTTCTAATAAAGTGAATTTCCTACGTCACGAAAACTTTTAGTTCCAAGACTGTTCCCAAGTATTAGTAGCAATAATACTCTCAACTATGAAGGAACACAGAGTTTCAAGTGTTCCACATACTAAATAATACTTCATAGCACCTAATCATACATAATTTATAATCATGGAAATAAATAGTTCAGTTACTGAAAAACTGTATCTAATAATATTTGCAGTTAAGATTCGATTGTCTAATTAAAATTGTAAAATTGATTGGTTTTGGAGGGCCAGCTCCTTGGCAACACAAGTTACAATTACCATATATAAGATTGTATTTATATTTTTACTTACTTCCTCAACATCAGGTAAGCAAGGACCAAAGTGGCACTTCTGCTTCTCCCCTCAAAGCAATGAACTAAAACACTCTGACCAGTTTGCTCAACATAATCTATAAAATCACAAGCCTCTTCAAATATGCTGCTGATGTTAGAATCTTCATTGTCACACACCTGTTCAAATGGGGAATTAACAAAACCAATGTGAAGAATTATTCCTGAATAGAAACTTATTTAAAAAATACAATTGATACCATAACTAACAGGAAAAAAAAATTATAGATAGTCACAAGAACAAGCATGAATTATATCAAACAGAATACCTAATGTCACATGATTAAACGAGAAAATGATGAGGGCAACCTCAACTAGAAAATACTCTTATCAGCCAAAGGAGATCAATTTTTCAAATCAATCAAATATCTTCCAAAAGGGAACTATAGAAAAAGAGGGAGGAAAAGACCATCTATAGTTTCATGGACCAGAAGTAGCAGCTAACAGCTCAAGCATTTGGGAAAAGTTTTTCTAGCTACTGCCCTGACCTGAGGGTTTATCTCACATTTTTGCATGTAAGGATTCCAGACTAAAGACCAAAAAAATAAATTTTAGCACGGTAAGATAAAACTAGCGCCTTGTCTACACATGAAGCCCAAAGATCTTTCATGTAAGGGTGGTGCTGGAGATAAAAAACATTAATGAGCATGCATCATAAACTTGAACTTTTTGAATGAATGGAACATAAGATAGTAATTGGAAACTCATGAAGTTATTGCAGTAAGAAAAATAAAAGTCTAAGGCTCCAATTTAATACAAAAACTGGATAAATCCTGCATGAAAATGCATGTATGATTAATAAAAAAGCAGAGTCACACATGAAGCATGAAGTCGGCTAATTTTCACACAAACTAAACCTCTGCAAATAAGTTGATAGAATAATTGGGGTAAAAAATAGACATGATCACAACTTACAGAGAAATTTTTGTAAGTGAATAGATCAGGAAACTGAGAATCCGATTGACCAATTTCATTTGTACACAAGCATAAAATATGTGTGATTCCCAAGTGTTGTAGTGTGTATGTAGATCTTGCAGCCAGTGCTCCACCAATGAACAGACTATTTGTAACAGCAGATGGTCTCTCTGTGTTTGCAGCCTCGGATATCAATGTAATCCTCTCAAGGATATGCTCAAGTCTAACCTGAAGGTTAATGGAGCAAACGTTTTCTGTGAATATGTATCCCGCAAAAATGAAATGAGTTAATTATATTAGTTCTGCATACTATTTTAAATTGTGATACCTTCAGTTCATATGCATCAACAGCAGTGTTGTTATCACTGCCCTCAAAAAATCCTGGGTTGAAATTGTTCTCCTGGCATAACTTGACTGCATCATTTTTAAGCATTTCATTCCATTGTTCTAATTCTTTATTAGATTCAGAGTCAACCTGAAAATCATGATCAAGTCTAAGACACGAGATAAAAAGCGAATGTGCAGTAAGATGCAGTTTTACTAGGCAAAGGCAGCTAGTTACGATACTTCAATATTCTTATTTGTCAATCATCTTGAGATACAGGATTGTGCATGACATTTGCACATGAAGAACATGGGGAAATAGAATTACCAGTAACACATTTCCCACTGTCCATTCATTGGTGACCTATCTATGTCAAGCAGTTTAACTTCATCAATTATATAAGGTGACAAGAGCAAAAGATCAGAGTTCATTTTTCTAAAACAATACAGAAACTGATCCACCGAAATTCACACTCATTCTTAAAAGTAACAATAATACATCCACGTTAGAGTCTTAAATTCTGCTCACATTAATTGATTTTGTGTAAATAGATTTGCAATGAAATTGTCTTATTTTGCATAACAAAACAATGTGTAACTGACTGATAAATAATCTATCCAGAAAAAAAAAAAAAAGTTTACAACTACATCAGCAGAACCAGAATCATGAATTAGTAAACAAGATTATGCAACCAACCTTGGCAAATTTATGCAAATCACGGAGCTTAACTGTCAAGCGGAGACCACGAAGTGACTCCCCACTTCCTTTACTGTGCTTTCCATGCCAACCTTCTCTTGACCCAGGAGAAGCAGAGTCACAGCAATCTCTATTGACTGAAGATGATGATGCCCTTGGAGCAGTTCTCTGGGATTCTGAATCACTATAATCGTGATGGATATCATTAGAAAACCTTTCCTTAATAGTTGGAGAGGGACAATTACCAGCAGCAACTGGTGAAGGTGAGTGCGGAACCACTGCATCCTCCTTTTCAGACTCCCCTGATGATATTTTGCCTATAGCATTCATAAATGATCTTAATAAGTTATCAAGTTTTTGGTGAAGTGTTAGTAGGAATATATGGAATCCCTGTAGATCTCTTAGAGCAGCACGGAAACCGCTGCGGAACTCATGAACTACCGATGTTACATTTCCAGCATGAATATCAGTTATAGTATTTGCATCTTCTGGGGCAGCACATCCTAATCTCCCTCCAGTTATATCATGTAACAGGTTAGAGGAAAACTCAGAACTATTGAGTATTAACTCAACCAACTTAGGATAATTAACATGATCATCTGCACGTTTTCCAGCAGGGGGTCGGCGAGGAACACCAGAATCAATAGCCACAATGTTAAAGTCAGGAAGCATTGATTCTACTGACGTTTGACTTGTAAGACTCATGATGTCAATGGGTATTGATGATTCTATGATGTCTGGAAGACCAGAGCCTTGTGATACTAATCCAGGATTATGAGAATCCAATCTGCTGTCTACTGAGGTTGACCTTTTTTCTTTTTTAAATGTCTTACTCACTCTCAATCCATATCGGTTCATAGCAGAATCAAAAGATTCTCCCATTGTATCCGTACTTGCAGAGATCATCTTTTCAGTCAATAACAAATTTGCAGAGTTCCCACGCCATCTAAGTTGGCGGCAGGGGAGTCTATCTTCATTTCTGATGACAAGATCTAGCATCATTATCCTGCCAAGGGCTGATGATGTTCTTTCTGCATATTCCTCAGACTCAAATGCTCTAGAGCTCTCAAGCAAGGGTGAACCGTGCACATAACTGCAAGACAATGATGAATCCTTAGAATAAACAATCAAAAGTTATCTTGAAGAACAGCCGCATGCTTTAGCACGAAAAAAATTACCATAATAATTGCTTTCATTGCTTATTTGGGAAATAGTGATACAAGATTTGATTTAACTTTAAAAGTGGCAGAACAAAAATGTCATAATTTTCATACTGCTCCAGCTTACAGTATATTACACACCATCACACATGGAGGAGGACACAAAAGAATGAGTTAGTTATCTCTTGGTGATTGCCAGAAATTAACACTTTTAAATTGAAATTTATGTGAAAATATCATTTGTTGAATGATTTGCATAACTCAAATATAAGATAATATGATTGTATACTACAATTTGAAATTACCACATCAAGCTCAAGCATGAACTGTCGAGCATTAATATGGCCATGAAACAAAGAATCATCGATAGAACAAGGCAAGCAAGATATCTCCTAATGCCTTAGTGTAAACCTTATCATATTAACACTAGATTTGAATCACACCTCATAAACATGAGACATCGGCTAAGCTCAAGTGCTTCCAAAAGTTCTGTGCATGTCATTTCACCAATTTCATCACCTGCACAAATTGCTGCATCTCTTGCTTTTTCTGTAGCTTCCTTTATTTGGATCCACTCTATACTGGTATTGTGGATGACTCTAGCCTTGTATTCCAAAATAGAAGTAAAGGATGAATATGGCATAAATATACTCTGAAAGTCAATTCGATAAAAATAAAGTAGAGATCAACCTGCGGAGTTTGGACTCCCAACCACTTGGCAAATTCATAACCAAGGCGTTCAGATTGTGTGGCCATTCTTGAAGAAGATATCTTTATAACAGCTGCTGCTTCTTTTGAAAAAACATCATCACTTCCAATGCCATTGAAAAAGGCAAAAAAGACCACCCCTCCAGAATTTACTGTTACCTATGTGCACACAACTGAGAAGAAGCTAAGAGGCAGAAGTAACGAAAATAAACAGTTTATGCGCACATTTGAGTACTACAAAAGAAAAAGAAAGAGCACTTATTACAACATAACTGATATTTTAAGTGAACTCATCTACACAGGAAATGCTCAGCACCCAAAAAGAATCAATTAACAGGTTTGATACTATATGAAAGCACCAAATAATAATAATAATAATAATAATAAATAATATATACATATATATATATATATATATGTGTGTGTGTGTATATATATATATATATAACTACAGTTCTTCATAAACATTAAAAAAAACTAATGATTATCAATATACTCAAATAAAAATCAGATGTTCTTAATCTGTATATCTAACTCTCTAGAGCTTAAACATTGAAGCTACTTGCATATTATTGACACAACTTTACAAGCCCTTGACATTATACATTTTGTGACAGTAAACAATATTATGCGTATAGAAAAAATAACAAACCTCAAGAGCTTTGTTCATTTCATCCTCAGAATGTTCATTGCTGCTAGTATGTTCAGTATGGTGAAGTGAAGAGAGCCTATCCCAAGAAAAGGAACTTGATTCAATGTCCAACATCTCAGCTTTACCAAGCCTCTCCCACAGACTAATTTCAGTTTGCGGATCAATTTTTGCATCCTCAATAGATTCTCTCGGGCTGAACACAAATTAAATCACCCTTGTCAACCACTTCACAAAGCATATACTAAATTCAAAACAAAAATAAAAAGCTCTTCCAGCATGCCCCTTTTACTACTCGAACTTTAAACTTGGTTAGTTTAAGAGAACACTTTCTTTCTATTTTTGCTTCTTATTTTAAGAAATGATCACAAGTTGTTTTGGCTGCTTCCTATCAAAATTTTGAATACAGTAACCAAAATTGATATCCATGTGACATTTTTGTAATTATTCATGAAAAGGAGAATTGCAAACAAAAAACCGTTTTCTCAAACCAAACACCTCCTTAGTAAGTGGCTAACACATTATTACATGCTCAATGACAATGACGAAAAAATGGCACAAATGCATATGATGGAGAAGAAAATGTAGAAACCTAGAAGGCATGGTGGAAGGACGGTGTGGGAAGCCAGAGGAGCGATAGTTGGAAGTGCGTTTACGAACTAATTGGAGCCATTGCGCGAACATAAACGCAGGCCCTGCTGTGATGTCTCCCAACATGTACAAAACCTGCATTCATTCACCAAACAAGTTTCAATCTTTCTGATTGAAGAAACAACCCAATTGAAAAATATACCTTGGAAGTAACGCTGAGAGGCAAAGCCTCTTCCTTTTCCACTTCACCTTTACCCTGCAACTCCTACTCCACAAGTCAATTTCAAAACAACACATTACATGGGTTAGGACTCAGGACTTTGACTGAAGCTTTATGATGCATATATCTGTTTAAGATCTAGATTAACAGCAGTTTCTTTTTCCTTTTTTTGGGTTTTCAAACAAATGAGTGAAAAAAGAAACCTGGTTTTGCTTTTGCCACGAGTTGGTGATTGCCGGGGGAACCTCTTTTTCCATCCTGTTTGGCATAAAAAATAGATTTTGATTTTTGTGAGAATGGGAAAAACTGCTCCCAACGCTTTTTTCAAGAATGGAGGGAAAACAGCTTGGGTCTGTCTGTCTACAAAGGTTAAGGTTCTTAATAATAATTGGTTCAATACACAAACATTTCCAACATTTTTTTTATAATGCTCCCACTAAGATCCCCCGTTGCTAATTTATCATAATTAATTATAGAGTACAAAATAAGATTTCTTTTTATTAGTAGTTACAGTAATTAGGTCTTAATTTTAATCCTATACAAAAAAAAATAAGAAGGGATATTTTTTTTTTATATATATTCTGTGGACAATTACTCAATTAGATTATAGTATAAACTCATATTTTTTACAATATTTTCTCTTTTTTTCCTCTTGAATTATATAAATTGTTGAATAAAAGTTTGGGATGAGCATCCTTACCCTAATTTGGTTTATTCATGGGTGATAGTTTATGATGATAATAGTATGCAAGTATATGTATGATAATCATTATGGATGTAAATATAAGAATAAATAGAATTAAATTAGAAAAGTTGAAGGTGGCTGGGTGTGGTGAATGAATAGAAAAGTTGGTTTGGGAGGGGCAATGGAAATGGGCTGGTTGGCTTAAGGTTTCAGCAAATGATGACTCTCACTACACTGCAGAGTGAGTAATTAAACACCATTTGTTGTGGGAACAGGGACACTTATGTATTATCTTATTGCTTAAAGTCAATGGTTCAATATCTTAAGGTATCAGCATCATCAATATATTATATATATGAATACTGATAAGCGTCCTGGGTTTGTCCACCAAGCATGAATCCGAAAAGAAAATGGTTAATTAGGTACAAAATTCTGGTTAATTTCATTTTATAAGTAGTTAAAAGTAAATAAAAATAGAAATATATAGTTATTTATGTAGTTAAGATTAACACTAATAAGTTATAAAGTGAAGTTTTTTTTAAAATCAATTATAAGGTGATTTTTTTTAAAGAATTATAAGGTAAAGTTAGTTACTATTAAATATTTTAATAATCTTTTGACATTATTAACTAATTTGCTAGTTTAAGTACTATCGCTGATTTCAATATCCTCCTGTCATAATTAATCACATGTTAATGATAATTATATAATCATATTTATTACTAATTATCATTTGGAAGACGAAACTAATGTTTTCCACGTATAATTAACTATGAATGAGAGTCAATATCTCAAAATAAATAAATAAATAATGGTAGTCTATAACCTTATAATGCTATAAGCTATTTGTGAGTTAAATTAATTACTATTTGACATTTTAATAATCTCACGAAACTATTAAAATGATTATATAATTGCATTTATTTATTCTTAACCACGTATAAAATAAAATTAATTATATTTTTACATGTAGCTGGTTTTTTATTAGGATTCGGAGGTGTTTAATATATGAAATTTATGATATTTTTTTTCATTATATGTATAGAGAGAGAGAAAAAAAGAAATTTTAGTGAAAATACTTGTTTATATTAGAATATGAGAGTCATTAATAGTAAATATTAGATTAAGATAGATAATTTAAATTAAAACAATACAAATAATACAAATAATATTATTATATATTATCATTATCATTATTATTTTTATCATTATTATCTTAACCATCTTTGTAATTGTTATTGTCGTTACTATTATTATCATTACATTTTTTATATTATTATTGACAATAATGATAACAATAATGACAATAATGGTGGTGTTGGTATTGATAGTGGTTGTGATGCTACGATGATAGTGATAATGACGACAATTATCACAATAGTCGTGGTAACATTGTGTTAATGGCAACAACAACGATAACAATAATAAAAATTGTAACAATGATAATTATAATAACAGTAATGATGATAATGATAATAATAACAGTTGTAACAATAACAATAATGAAAACAATAATGATAATAATAATATATGGTAATTTTATTTATAGTATTTTAATATAAGAATTTTTATTAATTATTTTTATATTCTCATGTAAATAAATGTTTTCATTTAAGTCATCTCTATAAATATACGTATATATGTTATTGGTTATTCTCATATGTGTGTGACAAATTCTAATGATATTTTTTCTAATATTTTCTTTTCATCACTTCTTATTATTGATTAAAGTTGATTATATACCACAATTAATGAATCTCATCAAAATTTATAATTGAAACCAAGAAAGAGTATCAATAAAAGAATCTATCACTAATATTTCTCTTTTTTTTGTTGTTATTATTATCAAAATACTTATCCAAAGCCATTATTGCTAGTCATGTAAGCATTATGGACTGAAGGGCTACAAACAACAGAGTGAGGGATAGAGTCAGACTATAGGCACAATGCCTCAAGTGTTTTTATTTTATTTATTTTTATCGTTGTGAAATGTAACGAGTTCAGTAGGTTCTTCAAAATTAGTGAAGCGGCTGTGATTTAATGTAAAAGACTATTTTAAATAAATAATAGATTGAATCTAATTCATCATTTAATTTTATGGGTAATCTATTCATTACTTTTTAAAAACTCATTAAATTATAATATGAGATGTTTAATAGATTGAGATTTTAAAAGACTATTTTAACATAAAAAAAATATTGTGAAAATTTAAAAAATATAATAATGTAATAACTTATAAAAAAAGAGAAAAATAATATTTTAAAAATAAAAATGTATTTAACTCATTCATGAAAAAAATTTTAATCGATAAATTGAATGAATATTTTATTTTAAATAGATCAAATGAATAAAACTTTTAGTGAAGTTTAATAAATTTAAATGAATTATTTTTATCCAATCCATTATAATCTATATAAAAACTTATCCATTACATCCATTTATCACCCTTAACCCAAATTATGATTTTCTCACATTTTCACTCTAACCACTCAGAACACCTACCCTTGGGAATCATAAGTAACTCTTTTTACAAGATTAAGTGATTACTAACATACAAAATTACCAAAGGAACCTACTCATTTCCACAAACAAAAAAAGTAAAAAACTAACGCAACTCCTGAAAGTAGAGATTATACAAATTGAAACACTATTTGATTCATACTCTTCTCTAAACCTTAGCTCAATGGAACAACCTATTTCTCAATAATTTTTCTCTAATTGTACATTTTTCCAGAGAAAAAGCTTCTTCATTATATAGGAATCAAGTGATAGAAATAAGTTAAGAAATAATTTCTAATGATATAATAATAATCTTATGGTAAAAAAGATATTATCTTATTTCAAAATCAATATGTAAAGGAATTAATCTTTTTAAAAGACAAATAATTAAAACCATTTAAAAAATTATCTCTACTCGAGATAATTGATTCTTTTGAGAGGGAATTAACTCCTCTGCATGAAAATCAAATCCTTGCGAAGAAGTTATGTTCAAAAAATGATTCTCTAGAGTGTCAGTTATATTTTGTGGAAATTGATTTCAATCCAAGAAAATTGATTCTCATGATCTAGAATGAGTTTTTTTTCATAAAAAGAACTATTTATATTTATTTTGGAAATCCTTTTAAGTTTTTCCTAGGTTACCCCCCATGAGCTAGACCTAGTTAGGATAAACAAGTCTTAAAACAAAGGACTCTTTAGAAAAAAATACAACTCAATACATTCCTTTTGATATAAGATATATATATCTTCATCAAATTCTTTATTATGTTTTAACTTTTCCCCTATTTAAATAATCTTTATTGAGAGTCAATTGCTCTTGGCTTTTGTCTCATCATAACTCCACGAGTTGCCTTCCTCAGAGGTCATGTTCATTATGTCTTTGCTCCAATACGACGAGCACGTACGGCAAACTTGCACACAAGCTCATGCCCAAATTCCACTAGAATGCTTTGCACAAATTGTGCTTTGATAAGTGTAGTTGTGCTTGAAGTTGAGAATCTTGCTTCAATATTTCATGTAATTAATGTGTTTGACGACTTTATTTAAAATTACATGTTTTGTCTTAATTATTTAGTTTTATTATGGTTAAGAAATAAACAATGACAAAATGATGACCCTTAGATAAGAAGAATGTGGATTTTTCAACTGCTAGGAGATTGAAATGCAATGCCACGATGAAGAAGAAGCAAAAAAATATCAAGTTTAGTTACACAGAAGAATTATATGTCGTTGTGTGATTTTACTTGTCTAAGGGATTATGGTTCATATGGGTTATGTCGTTGTGTGATTTCATACCCAGCACCAGCAGCTTTAATCGTAAGGTTTTTTAAACAACTTTTAATTGTGTTATTTGAATTATAAAAAAAAATCTGAGTTTATTTTTTCTTTATTATTAAATTATAGGAGTAAACTAATATCTTAACTTAAACTTCGATAAAACCACTTAACACTCTCAGAGGTAAAACTCTCAATTTATGGCAGTTATGTATCCAATGTTGCACTTATATGTGATATTTCAAAAGGAAATAGTCCCACATTGCTTGGTCCACCTATATGTAGAGCCTTTATATATTAAAGTGCTCCTTAAGCTTCCAAAGAGGCAAGCAATGGGTAGTGGGTTCGCGCACGTGAGAATGGGCCTTGTGAGCCTATTGTAGTTCAAATCTGTCGATTTGCCCCCACCTGCGCATGTGATAATTGTATTCGAAAATATTTTTATTCTTTTAGGGTTACTGAGACTCTATACATATAGGATGCGGCATTTGTTTGTTAACCTACCCGAATACTTTTCTCTGCCTCTCTCTGAGTTCTCAAAACCTCGACTGTCAGTTCTGCTCCTCGTTACTGAGAAGACCCTGCTGTATCCTGGGGGGCTTGCGCGTATACCGCGAATAAGTCCTTAAGGTCAGTGCTATCACACGCCTCAGGGGATGTTTCAGCTTCATTCAACTTGCGTCCGCAGTTTCAATTACTACAATCTTAAGGACTTATAATGGCTGACGCATCAAATAACGCTACCGCCAACGCTGCTGCCGCTCCACCACCCGCAACCACGTATGCAAAGACCTTGCCTGATGTCTCCAAAATTGAAGTCTTTGCTGGCCAAAATTTCCGCCGATGGCAAGAACGCATCCACTCCATACTAGACATGCACGGTGTTGCTTACGCTCTTACTGTTCCCAAGCCAGATTCCTCCACTTCGGCATCCGCTTCCAAATCAGATGACTGGTCTTACGCCAACAAGGTTTGCCGTCATACTATTCTTAGTGCTTTATCTAACGATCTCTTTCATATGTACTGCTCATACAAGGAAGCCAAAGATATATGGGACTCAATGATATTGAAGTACACTGCCGAGGACTCTGTTAGACAACGCTTCATCATAGGTAACTATTATCGTTGGGAGATGACCGAAGAAAAAGACATTAAAGTGCAAATAAATGAATATCATAAATTACTGGAGGATCTCAAATCAGAAAATCTTTCTCTACCTGATGAATTCGTTTCGGAGCTGCTCATTGAAAAATTACCAGAAAGTTGGACTGATTACAAGCAACACCTAAAGCATAGGCACAAACAAATGTCGCTCACAGATCTTATCACCCACATCATAATAGAGGACGCAAACCGTAAGGAGTGTGCTGCAGCAAAGGCAAAATCATTGGCGGCAAAGGCAAACGTGGTACAAGTGCAAGAACAACCCAACAAAAAGAGGTACGATCAAAAGAAAAATAAGTACAATTCTAAGAACTCTTTCCCTCGTGCTACTAACCCTGTCTTTAAGAAAAAAGGCAATTGCTTTGTCTGTGGAAAGCCAGGTCACCATGCACCTCAGTGCCGTTTTCGAGCAACGAGAAACGACAACCCTCCTAAAGCTAAGGTTAACCTAGCTGAAGGGGATGATATTATTGCTGCGGTTGTTTCTCAGGTAAATATTGTGACCAATGTAAGCAAATGGGTGGTAGACTCTGGGGCTACTCGCCACATATGTGCAAATAAAAATGCCTTTTCATCTTACACTGCTGTGGAAGATGGAGAAGAGCAAGTCTACCTTGGTGATTCTAGGACCACTCCGGTTCTAGGAAAAGGCAAAGTTCTTATAAAGCTTACATCTGGTAAAACGCTGGCTTTAAACGATGTGCTGCATGTTCCTTCCATCAGAGTCAACTTGGTTTCTGTAGCACTGTTAGGCAAAGTGGGGGTTAAAGTATCATTTGAATCTGATAAAATTGTTATGACCAAGAATAATGTTTTTGTGGGAAAGGGTTACTGTGACCAAGGTCTTTTTGTACTTAATGTTTCTGAAATAACAAGTGAATCTGCATCTTCTTCTGCTTATATGAATGATTCTTATGGTATGTGGCATGCTAGATTAGGACATGTAAATTCTGCGTATGTTTTAAAATTGAAACGACTAGGTATGATTAACATGCATGATGAACAAATTGGTAAATGTGAAATATGTGTTGAATCAAAGCTTATTAAGAAAACATGTCATTCTGTGTTTCGTGAATCTGAACCGCTTAGTTTAATTCATTCTGATCTTGCTGATTTAAAACAATCTATGTCTAGAGGTGGTAAAAACTATTTTGTGACTTTTATTGATGATTTTTCTAGATACACAAAAGTTTACTTGATTAAACATAAAGATGAGGCATTTGACATGTTTTTATCTTATAAAGCGGAAGTTGAAAATCAATTGAATAAAAGGATTAAAAGGATTAGATCTGACAGGGGTGGTGAATACATGTTATTTGATGACTATTGTGAAAAAGAAGGTATAATTCATGAGGTAACCCCACCTTATTCACCTGAATCCAATGGAGTAGCCGAAAGAAAAAATAGAACCCTTAAAGAAATGATGAATGCTTTATTAAATAGTTCCTCTGCTCCTGATAATCTTTGGGGAGAAGCCTTATTAACTGCATGTTTTCTACAAAATAGGATACCTCATAGAAGAACGGGTAAAACACCCTATGAGTTATGGAAAGGATATGTCCCTAACCTTAAGTATTTGAGGGTGTGGGGGTGTCTAGCTAAAGTTTTGTTACCTGATCCTAAGAAAAGGAAAATAGGGCCTAAAACTTCTGATTGCATGTTTATTGGTTATGCTGATCGTAGTGCTGCCTATAGATTTCTTGTCCTTAAAAGTAATGTGATTGATTGTAATACGATAGTAGAAACTAAGAATGCTGAATTTTTTGAGAACATCTTTCCTTTGAAGTCTAGTATCAACACTAGTTCTACTCAACCTTCACCTTTAGAGACCTCTAGTGAACATATGTTTGAGGACTTGAGGAGAAGTAAAATACAAAGGAAAGAAACATCGTTTGGGAGTGATTTTTATACCTACCTAGTTGAGAATGATCCTATAAGTTTTTCAGAAGCTATTAGTTCTTCAGATGCAATATTTTGGAAAGAAGCTATTAGGATTGAAATTGATTCTATTAAAGAAAACAATACATGGACTTTAGTAGACTTACCTAAAGGAGCAAAACCAATAGGTTGTAAGTGGATCTTTAAAAGAAAGTACAACCCTGATGGATCTATAGAAAAATATAAAGCTAGATTAGTAGCTAAGGGATTTACTCAAAAACAGGATATAGATTTCTTTGATACCTTTGCTCCTGTTGCCAGGATTTCCTCTATTCGAGTGTTAATAGCTTTAGCGTCTATACATAGGCTTGTGATACATCAAATGGATGTAAAAACCGCTTTCCTGAATGGTGAACTGGAAGAGGAAATTTATATGACTCAACCCGAAGGGTGTGAGGTCCCTGGTCAAGAAAATAAAGTGTGTAGACTCTTAAAATCCTTATATGGTTTAAAACAAGCACCAAAACAATGGCATGAAAAATTTGATCAAGTGTTGCTTAATGATGGGTTTAGTTCCAGTAGTGCTGATAAATGTGTGTACACCAAATCTATGAATGATGATTGTGTTATCATATGCTTATATGTGGATGACATGCTCATTTTTGGTACTTGTGATGATATAGTGTTTAAAACTAAATATTTTCTTGCATCTAATTTTGATATGAAAGACATGGGTGAGGCAAGTGTAATCTTGGGAGTTAAAGTTGTAAGGAAGGGTGATAGTATTTTACTATCCCAAGGACATTATGTTGAAAGACTTCTTAAGAAGTTTGATTATTATGACTGTAAGTCTGTGACTATCCCTCACGACGTTAACTCTCAACTGAAACAAAATAAAGGAGAGTCTCTTGCTCAATCTCAGTATGCCCAAATTATAGGGAGCTTACTGCATTTGATGAACTTTTCTAGACCCGACATTGCATATGCAGTAAGTAGACTGAGTAGATATACCCATTGTCCCAATCAAGATCATTGGGAAGCACTTGCGAGACTCATGAGATACTTGAGAGGTACCATGGATTATGGTATTGAGTATAGTGGATTTCCCGCTGTACTAGAAGGGTACAGTTATGCAAATTGGATCTCTGATTCAGATGAGACAAAATCCACTAGTGGCTATGTGTTTACACTTGGTGGTGGTGCGATTGCTTGGAGATCAGTCAGGCAATCTATTATTGCTAGATCAACCATGGAGTCAGAGTTTGTAGCTCTTGAAATGACTAGTACTAAGGCTGAGTGGTTAAGAAACTTCTTGGCAAACATTCCCCTAGGAATGAAACCAACCCCATCAGTGTCAGTACATTGTGACAATCAGTCAGCAATAGCCATAGCTAAGAATAAATCGTACAATGGGAAGAATAGACATATACAATTGAGACATAATATAGTAAAGCAGCTGCTGAAGGATGGGACAATTTCCATCAATTATGTGAAGTCAGAAGGGAACTTGGCAGATCCTCTGACAAAACCCCTAGGGAGAAAAATGATTTATGAAACATCGAGAGGAATGGGACTAAAGCCAATTGAAAACAAACAAGTGATGGTAACCCAACCTTTGTGATTGGAGATCCCATGAATAGGGTTCATATGGGTAAGAACAAGTTACTTGTTAGTTCTGCTAGCACTAAAATTACATTCTTGTCCCTTCCTTAAATATGAGAAAGTGCTAGAGCTGCATTACTGAGAGAGTAAGTTTTATTGTCAAACTTTATGATGAGAAAGCTTGACACATTATAAAACTTTTAATGATTTTCATATCCCTTACGGGTGGTGTATGATTTGCAACATGCACTTGATGAAATCACCTATATGAGTGTCAAGTGGGGCCGCTTGCATGAGATCTTGGCAAGATCTCTAAAGCACTCATGAATACCGGGCACGCGCATGGCCTAGTAGTGCAAAATAGCGATAACGACAGTGAATTGTGGGGGTGTAATATGATTGATAAAACCACTAATATACATCAAGTGCATTGGTTCATATAGCTTGCTACACCAATCTCACTGTATGTTAAGTATTATCAATCTAGGACTGGTTCATATAGCTTGCTACACCAGGTCCACTGTATTACAACCAATATGAGAACTCAGTTTCTTTTTCTATCTCTCCTTTAATGTAGTTAAATTTAAAGTATTTCCTTTCGAAATATGTGGGGGATTGTTGCACTTATATGTGATATTTCAAAAGGAAATAGTCCCACATTGCTTGGTCCACCTATATGTAGAGCCTTTATATATTAAAGTGCTCCTTAAGCTTCCAAAGAGGCAAGCAATGGGTAGTGGGCTCGCGCACGTGAGAATGGGCCTTGTGAGCCTATTGTAGTTCAAATCTGTCGATTTGCCCCCCCTGCGCGTGCGATAATCGTATTCGGAAATATTTTTATTTTTGATTACATTAATTTTTCTTAAAATTAATTAAAGAAACCTTATCCGAATATGACCGTTTTTCCATTTCAAAATTCAAACTTCATTCCGTTTTGAAAAACCGATCAAATCTTATCACTAAAAATTCGGATCAGTTTTTTTAATTATACAGATTTATTATTTTAATTAATTCGGGTTAATTTCTTAAACGGTCAGATCCTTTTAGGGTTACTGAGACTCTATACATATAGGATGCAGCATCAGGGGATTTTACTACCGTTGTTGTTCAGTGTTTCAGGTTTCAGCTTCATTCAACTTGCGTCCGCCGTTTCAATTACTACATCCAAAGCGTTATCCTAATTCTTCTTTGTTTATATTAAAGGAGTTTTCTGCTTTAAAAATCCTAACATTAAAAATCCTAACATTATTCTTTCAAAATAACTTTTGGTGTGCATATAGATAGAGTCATCAGAGGAGGAAATTTGGATTAGTAATTCTTAACACATCAAGATGCATGATTTCATGCCACAAATCATACCATTAAAAAGCAAACAATATCAATATGAAATCCTTCACGTATAAGATTTTTAAAATGGGAAGTACTATTTTTTTCAAGCCGACAACAAAAAACGTAACACTTTCTAAACTGTAGAGATTAGTACAGAAAATTTTGCCTCTACTATCAGAGTTCTTTCTTATACACATCAAGAGATCCAAACCTAGTATCCAACTAAATGAAAATTTGAAATATTATGTTTTTCTGATTAAAATTTTGAAATAGTTCTCTTGGATCAAAAGCAAACAATCGGTGCTATTAAGCAAAATGAGGCATATTACATTTTGTCCCTTGTGTTGTGTACGATGGAGGGATGCAAATCCATACTAGTGAAATCACCAAACCACTTTTATGCCCTTTTTTTTTTAACAACTTTTGTGCATGTTTTACACTGTTTCTTTAGAATTTGTGCAGTTATGCTATGCAGAGAGGACAAACGGGATCAGAGAATCTACCTTTCTGAACAAAAAGTTGTTCCCTTAGGGGAAGACTTGGTACTTAAGTACAAACTCTCCTGTAAAGATGATTTTTATCTTCTGAATTATCCCTAGTTTACGTCATTGATGATATGTAATTTCCTACATATATTGCATGGTTTCAAAAGCCAATAATGGCAAATGAAAAATAGACCAATGTCTCAGAGCATATAGATACTTACTCCTTAGTTTAGTTAGTGTCAACACTGTTTAGCTCTTGGACGTTATAATTAGTTACCTTACCACTATCTAAGCTGTTACAATTAGGCCCTTGGTATAGCTCGCACAGCGCTTACCAGTAAATAGTACTTTAAAATCTAATTTTTATTATGTGGTGAGAGTAATATTCTTATTCATCTGATTGATAGAAACTTCACATGGACACTCCATCCATCCATATTATAATTTGCTTGAGTATAGAATTGCTGTTCCTATAATGAAAGCTGATTTTGAAATAGAGAAATTATATTTGGACAATATATTTGTGCAATTTTTTGTACATAAGTAGAGAAAAGAAAGAACTGCGGAGTAAGATGAATTGGAGAAATAAAGAGAAAAAAGTAGTGCTGCAAAAAAGTAATATATAAATGATACAATTCTTTAAACTACAGTTGCTACTTGATAAGAATTACTTTTGTATTTGCTTTGAGTTGTTCTAAGTGACTTCATCAGTCAACACCTTTTTACACAAAATGTGACATTACTGATGTTTGCATGCAGGGGCTGAATTTACATAATATTATAATCCTCATTGTTTGCCTAGAAATTTATAATAAGAACATAGCCGTATTCTCTAACAACTTTTTTACAGAGTCTCTTTAACTCAAGGATCCATTACATTTGACATCTCAAGAACAAGCAAGCACACAAAAGCTCACATACAAATGTTGAAAACCCAAAAGAAAAAAAAAAAAAAAAACTTTTTCCAACTTTTCTTTTGACATTCTGCACAGTTAATACATTCCTTTTCTAATGATATGGTATTAAAAAGGATAATGCTTACTTACAATCTACACTAAATAAGTAAACACAAAAAGGGTGCGTCAGAAAGCTTCAGGTAAAGGCCTGCCATCCAAGAATGACTTGAATAGCACAAGTGATCTTTCAGGTTGCGAGAAAGGGGCTTCATGGGAGGCACCTCTAACAGTAGCAAATGACAGGATATTGCCATAAACTTGAGTCCACCCGCCAACCTATGTTTCATTAACTTGGATTAGTTTCTGATGTATATATACACAATTATGTTAAAAAATGGTGTTACTTCCATGGGAAATGCTTTCTACATTGTTGTGATTCTTGTGAATGCAGATATAATATAGTTCGAAGAAGAAGAAAAAATCTACATATTACATAACGGACAAAGATTAAAACAAAGGTAAGGATATGAGATCATTCCACTTAGGGAGAAAACTAGTCACTAGTCAGTCCACCGAAGGCTTCTGGCCTCTTATAAAGCAAAACCAATACTTTCTCAACGGTTTTCTTACTAATTAAAACTTGCAAGAAGTTAAATAGATGGCAATTGACTCGGTTCTTTTTTAAATTCTCTTCTTAAAAGAACTCGTGTCAAACATAATTTTAAAGATATTTGTTTTTTTTTTTAAAACTAAGAATAGGCTAAAACACAGAACTTTCATGTAGAAACTAATTGAATCAAGAAGAAAAGAAACCAAAAGAAAAGGGCTAAAAGCTACCTTAGTAATTAGCGTACATACCTGCTGGCCTTCAAACCATACTCTATAAGGCCCTGTTGTATTCAGTCCTAATTTTCTTGCCAACTTCTGAACTAAGGTACGGCTTCCAGTCAGTGGAATCACGGAATCTTGATCTCCACTGTAGCAAGAACAACACGCATGGTTATGTTAATTAGCACAAAAAAAAAAAAATGTGTGAGCCCTCAAGTTCAAGTGATCAAATAGATGAAAAGGAGAAGTTTTAGTTAGAGTTACCTGTAAATTAAGACCCGAACTCCAGCTTTTATCAGTAATCCAACAACAGGGAGTGTAGGCACTTCCAGGTTCAGCATATCATAGTCCAGGACGCTGTTTCCAATATAATGTAGGCAGTGATTACATTACATGGTTAAATTACAATCAGCACAGACAAGTTAAGCTAATTCTGAGCCTGTTTTGATACAAGTTAAAGGTATTTTTGAGAATCTCTCTATCAAAAATAAAAAGTTATTTCTAGTAGAAAAGTTCTCAGAAGCATTTATATCGTTTTATCTTTCAATTTTCAAGACCAATTAAGTAAAGCAAAACCACAAGACTTTTTGCTTAGTATGAAGGCTTTACTTGCTGCAAACATCCCACTTGCGAACTCCAACTAGCTTAGCATGAAGTGCCTCTTGTACATCTTTCCGGTTTAAGTAATTTGTGACCTTGTCATCTACACACACGTCTATGCTTTCATTTGCTTCCTGCCATGCCATGATATAAGGCAAGAGTTTAATTGAACAAGCCTAACTTGAGAAGCACTGATCTGAAGTAAAATAGTAAATGAAAAAAGTGATGGAAATTGGAGAAGCGTGAGAAGGGAAAGCCAAGGAGAGAAGACTCACTTGGGTTTGAGGACAAATAACCTTGGATTGTGATAGCACCGAGGAAATGCAAACATCAAGGGTGACATCATATTTGTCCACAAATTTACTGGTTTCTTTGCTCACTTGGCCCATAACCTTTGAACAAAGAGGCGAAACTGAGTCCCTATAGTACTCACTCACGTACCTAGAATAGTTACACACTGTGGTGAACATGTTGTAGGTTGAATCTGATATTAGTCCATGAGACCAGAAGAACTCAGCCCTTGAATTGAAGTCAGTTGCATATTCTAGAACTGGATTACCCAACTGCAGTTAAATGCAAGAGACCATTTATTCCATAATTTCCATTTTGGCATCAGTAAATACCAAATAGTATTATGTAAGAAAGAAAGCATAAATGTTAATGTCACTCACGGCAATGCCTTTTAGATTGAATATCTTGTTCTTTGTGTTCATTTCAATCATAAGCTTTGCAAGTTGAGGAACATAATGACCTGATACATGCAACTTTTTCAATGTGTAAGAACAAATAATTGCTGTAACCTGCTTTGGAATTGGAATTCCCAAGAATGACAGGTTTACCTGCATAGCTTTCCCCACTTAGAAACAAATCTCTGCTCCTGTATTGGGGGAACTTGTTGAACCAGCGTATCAGGAATACAAGGTTGTCCCTGGCTTAAGAAATCAAAAGCACTGCTTCAGAAGACAAAATATGTAATTTATGTAAAAAACGCCTGACTATAGTATTCATTATTCAAGGACAATACAATCATACTGAAACCAAAAGCATATCATTCTTCTAATGCTTGCGTAGAGAATAAGAGAAGAAGAAGAATAATCATGTAAAGTGCCACACAAAAGTTAGCATGGCATTTAACCATTGATCACTCTTTTGTCTCAACTTTTTAAAAGCCTAAGCAGCATACAAATGATACGTGCCTTTTCCCATAGAAGATAGAATTAAAAGAAGCTTTTAAAGAGAAACGTTTTGTCCTAAAAGATTAAAGAAAAAAAGGGTATAAAGTCTAATAATATTAATGAAGAATACCTGTTGCCTCGTCATTCACTGTCATATATGAGGAGCTACCTTTAGCATAAGAGAACCCCACTCCAACTGGTGTCTCTAAATACAGCATGTTTGCCTCTGCAGCACAAAAGTAACTCAATCAGTAGAAGAATGAAATGCAGGCCATTCTGGCAGGTATAATGGAATGTGGCAAAGTAGTACCTTTATTCCAACTATAATCATTTTTAATCAGAAATTCTCCATTTGGTCTGAATGGTCCGTTCTCTGAGAATGCTCCTACTCCTAGAGAAGAACAACCAGGTCCTGAATCAAGAGCAGCAATTAGTCAAACTTAATAATCCATGATGTGAATACAACTGCTGCTATTCTCATTTAATCCGAAGTCTTAAAAGTTTTTTAATATCAAATTTTGAAGCAAGGGATTGCAGACCTCCATTGAGCCACAGAACAAGAGGCTTTGAAGCTGGATCAGTTTCTGACTCAGAAAAATAGTAAAAGAGAGACTTGTGTTTCTTGTCATCCACAGTGACATATCCCGAGAACTGTTGAAAGCCTACGTGTGGTTGTCCAGGAAGAGCAAAAATTATGTCTGCATGAGAAGGGTGAGAGAACACTTCCAAGGAAAAACTCAAGTGAAGCAAAACCACTGCCATTGCCATGGTGATGGACTTGGACTTCCATGTTGGCCACTTCATGGTTTCACAAATGGGGAGAGAAGTAACAAAGAGAAGGACTGAAAGTGCTGTATTTAAAGTGTTACCCAGTGAGAACATGAATAGCAACGTGAGAAATGGCAGCAAGACTTTTTTAACACACTTTTTAGAGTATTCTTTATTGTTGATTAAAATTTTGGATTTATAAGATGATGTAGGTCTTATTCTCTATTTAAGGAGACTTTCCTTAGCATTTGATTTAACTTTTTCTTTTGTAGTTTTCTTGTCTAAAAAAGAAAAGATTAAGGTAAATATATTTGGAAAAAAATTCTTAAGAAATTAAGTTTTATCCATAAGGGAGAGGGGAAATAATAAAAGAAAAAGCTAAATAAAGTGACTTTTAAAAATAAGTTACATATAATTATGTCCACAAACCACGTCAACCACTAAAACTAATGCACAAGTAAATGCAAACTCAACTAGTGTTTAAAGACTAATTTTATTCCTTTCGAAGATTCGAGATGTGTGTGAAAACCAAATGAGTTTAATTCAACTTAGGCTGAAAAAAAAAAACCACTCAAAAACTTTTTTTGTTTTTGCATTGAAAAGCATATTTTATTTTTCATTGAATATGATTTTAAATTAGTATCTAACATACACAAAAAATATCAAAGTGAATTTTACTTCTTTCAATAAAGTATTTATTGGACGCATCAAAAAAAAATTGAACTTCTATCATGTTTAAAAAAATCAACTATCTAACATCTTGATTGGACTTTGTCGGTTAAAAATCTTATTTTTAACCTTTAATTTGTCCAACAGACACAACCATATGATTTTTAATAAATTTAATGACTAATAAGGAGAGTATTGAAAAATAAATACAACTTTGCAGCAGTATTGGTTTAAGGTGGGCCATTAAGGTTAGGTGGCTGGAAATTTTATCTGTTCCATTCTAATTATGATTACAAATTTAGCTTTTCAATGGCAGGCCTGAAAATGGTGTTGAAAGAGATGTGACAGAGGCAATGACCACGGTGTGCCCTGTCTTTCTACACCAGTGCCAAAAAGCTAATTATGAAAAGAGTTGGAATGCTCCAAGCTGAGTCAGCGCAAGTTTTCTGCTTTGAAAAGGAAAATAGTTTTTGGAATATGGCTCTGCCTTGAATAATATATTCCTTCTCAAAAATTACAGCGTTTAGATGATCTTGTTTACATTTTGTTTCTTGTTTTTTCTCTGTCGATGTATTAACAACAAAGATATTGCATCTGTGTCCCTTTTGCACTTGGAAAAAAACAAAAAAAACTTGTATCCTTTTGACTGCATCAACAGGAATGTGTCCCTTCCATGGAAATTGGCTTTGTGGGGTTACTTTTCACTCCTTAGAAAAATGTGTATTTTTTTAAAAATCTCATTTTTCATCATAGGCTTAGAGAAATATTAGGATTCACAGCATCTTGGGTAGATGCTCTAGATATGCAGAGTGTAAAACAGAAATGCACAGCTCCTTTTTTGGTTTTTTAAAAGAAAAATGTTTTATTCATTGGTTTTTCTTGATCAGCAAGTACAAGCAAGATTTGCACATGGACAAGATAATGGAGATTCCAAGGAAAATAGAGCCATCTTACTTCTGTAATGTCCATTCAATTTTAAATATATTTGTGGCTTGTCAGAGAAGCTAGAAAATCTGAAGAATACTCAAATGCATCATCAACCATAAACAATACTCACTAAAGAGCTTGAGTGATGAAGAGGTATACTTTCCCTTTTTTTTATATTTTATTTACTGCTCGCCCTTCATGAAAAGAATATTTATTTAAGTAATGAGTGAGATCTGGGATGAGTTTTTTTCATGCCTATAATAAGTGTGTTGTTGAACAGACCCAAAACCCAAATATTTTTAAGTGGAAGTGGAAATCAGATCAGCTTAGTCCCATAAAGGCTAATCTTTTCCTTGTGGTGGTTAAAGACTTATCTTTATGTACTTATGTGGGAATGAACTTGTTCCCTTTGACCAGTTGTGAAAAGGCTTTTCTTATAATTATAAGGTAACTCTTTGATTTTTTTTTTTTTTTTCAAAATCTTTTTGTCTTGGTGATGAAAAAGCAAATACAACCCCACCTCCATCCATCAACTATATATATTTCTTTTTTGCTTACAAACTCACATGCTAGCCTCCACGGAGCCACATGTTCCCCATTGGGGCCACAAACCTTTCCACGCTAGCTTCTAGTGGGGTCCTACTCCATTCACCATTTCAATTTTCAACCATGCAAGCTGTGTTGTATAATGCTAGTTAGCCATGTAACAGCGCAATTTATGGATGTTTATGGTTTGGCAAACATTTGGAGTGGTTTGAATCGACCCCATCTAACTAGAATTGAAGGGAGAAAGATGGTCTAGTCAGGGTATAATTACTACAAAGCCTTGGACCACTCTAACCACAAGGGTAGATAGGTTTTTATTTTATTTCCACAAGACAAGGGAGAAAAAAATGCAAGATAATGAATGCCAAAAAAAGAACAAACTATAAAATGACAAATTTGATCAAGATTTATTTGGTGGATTCTGTGCTTCTGTTGTGTTTGCAGCTCAAAGAACTGGTAAAGGAGGAGAAAATGGTCCCTACCTTTACAGCTTTTAGAAAAGATTTCAGAATTTTCATCATTACTAGCACTAGTGTCACTGATTTTGGCGTTCATCTCCTCATTGTCAAAATATTCTATTGCCTCTCAAACCAAAATTCTATTCCTAACCAACTCCAAAACAAAAAGCGAAAGGAAGAGTAGGTGCTTATAATGCTTAGGAAAATTTTAAGTGACAAGGGTATGACTGAATATTTTAACCATGTAGAAGTGGTTAGAATGACTTTTAAGCATCAGAGTTGGAAAATGTGTGGAAGAGTGCGGGTGAAGCCTATATTCTGCTTTCGAATCCTTGCAAATAGAGCAAAGGCATGCCTTTTTGGTGAGTGATCGTCGGTTTTTTTTTTATTTCGTTTTTTTCCTCAAAATTTGGGTCCTTTTCACGGTAGTCACAAAAAACACAAGTGGAGAAAAAGCTCATCAACTTTTACTATTAAAATACGCAGGCTTTCCTTCTTTTTATGATCCGGGTTGCTATGCACCAGCCACTATTGGAGTCAACAGGACCCCGCGTGAGTAGAGCACCATCAGAGGTCTGAACTATATTCTCAGAATCCATAATATATGTGGACGACTAGAGTATCCACATTTTCTGCAAACAAAAGCACGCTCCTCATGTATGGGTTATGTTATAAACTATCAATATTATTATTTATTTGTTATTATTATTACTGTCGGATAAGAGAGGTATTTTTTATTTTATTTTTGAGGATGGCTATTAAATAAGAAATCTGATACATCGCGCAATTCAATACCATCGCTACGGATATTCGATCCAGTTACACCACCATGCCATTGGAGCCAAAGTCAATTTCAATGCAGAGATAGGGTAAATCTTGTGCTTCATGTTGCGTTATACTTAAAGGATGATTTAACATCTCAAGCAACTTTATATTGAATTATTGAACTTTATATTCCATTTTTCAAAGGCAGTTTTCAATTTATATCAAGATAACGAACCGGGAAAAGTATATACCAAACTAAAAACAGAGAAAGATAATAATTGGCCGATATTCTCGTGCATTTGATTTGATAACAAACAGGCTTGATTCACAAATTACAAAATTTAATTTGAAGAATAGGGAAAATTTCAGTCTTATGTATATTATTAACTATTACAACCCACTGTCACGTGCAAAGTAAAGATTCTTGCTTTCTTTGTATTTCCCGAATATAATGTATAGATGTTTACAGAATGAAAAACTTGTGTAGAAAACAAAACAAAAATATACATATAGGACAAAGAATGAATTAACAGCTAAAGGGCTCAGAAATCAGGATGAGGCATCATCAGAGTCAGTGGCAGGCTTATGATTAACATCCGCTGACTCCTGAGGCTGATCAATTCCCTTCCGAGATGCTTCCCAAAGTTGCTGTTCTATACTCAGCTTCCTCAACTCCAACAAACCTCGCTCAACTAAATATGAAACAAAGAGCCATGGACTTCATACACAAAACACTCCAGTACATAAAAACCAATAGATATTAAACAGTTAAAACATCAAAAGCAATTTAAACATTTAAAAAAATAACACTTTTCTCTTTAAATTTTCTCGTATACATCTAAAATCAAAGCTGAGGCATTACATATAAAAATAAATACATTCAAGTGATTTTTTAATCCTATGATACTATATACTTTATGGTTTGTTTGTTTCACGAGGAGGGGGGATTTAGGAAAGACGGACAAGAGCTATATTTTTCATACCTCAGTCGTTTGGGGCAGTTGGAGAAAGGAAAGAAAGGGAGCATATATGTGGGTAACTGTGTTTTGTCTAATAATGGACGGAAGATACGAGAGGGAGGAGCTATTTTTTTATACAAAGAAAAAAATACTTTAACATCTCATTCTTTATTTAAGATATCCATGTTATTTTATGCATTTTTTTTACACAACTAAATAAGAGGAAAGAATTTTTTTTCTTTCTTTCCTAAAACAACCTAAAAATCATTTCACTTTTTTTTTTCCCTTCATTCTCTTTTCTTTCCGTTCACAGTTTCACTATTTCTTTCCTAAAACATAGTGTTGCTTAGCATTCCCCTTGATACGAAAATGGTATGTATAATTAGACAAATTTAAGGATCTTGATATCTAAATAGCTGTAACGATCACTTCTACATAGGGGTGAGCAACGGGTGGGTTTGGTCGGGTTTGGTTGAAAAATGTCTAACCCATTGTAAACCGACTTTGAAAAAATGTGACCCATATCCGACCGACTGAGCTTTTGATTTGAGGCGGTTCGGGTTGAAACGGATTCAGATTTAAGCGGGTGAGTATAATCGGGTTTGAATTTTTTTGTAAACCAATTTATCTTAAGGAAGATGAAGCTTAAAACGATAAAAAATATTTTTAAAATAGTGTATAAAAATAGAATGAAGGTGACAATAGATGGTGTAAGTAGATTCGTAGTTGAAACATTTACAAACTAAAGAAGCAAAAATAAAAGATAACAAAATTCATAGTTGTTACATGGAAAAAAAATATAAAGTTAGATTACAAAATCATAAGAAATCATAGTCCACACAAAATGTACTCAAAATGGAGATAAGAAGATGGAAAAGAAAGACAAAGAAAGAAGCAAAAAGATAACTCTAAAAATGGACTAGTGTGTTGAGAAGTTGAATGAGGAAGGAGAAGACAAAATAAATATCTAAGTTATGAGAAAAAAGAAAAAAAATAAGTTACAAATTGATGGCTATATTATACTTGAAATAAAGACTTTTAAGTTTGGACCATTGTTGTTTAGTTATACAAAAGTAATAAAAATTTAAACTTATCTCATTTTCGGTTGGGTTCGGTTTTTGGCGGGTTTAAAAATTCAAAACCAAACCCGCCCAATATAACTCGTATAAAATCAAAATTTTAACCCGATTTACCCATAAGACCCACCCGAACCCACCCAAAAACAATATTTTTTATCGGATTTTTCGGGTTCGGTTCGGGTGTCGGTTTAATGCTCACCCCTACTTCTACAGCTCAGAGTCAGACCCAGAGACCATCATTTGAGTAAGTTTAGATAAAACCTAACAGTGAGGTTGTTTTGGAGTTAATTTTGCATGCACGGATGCACCAATTACTTTTGAAAAGGGATAAAACAGAAGGAATTTTGAAAACCTAATAGCAAAAACTTTTTACAGGTGTATGCCTGACCTTCCAGACTGGCAGATTTGTCAAGCATGCCTAGTTTTCACAATCAAAAAGATGTATATACTACATACAAATATTATAAAGAAAATGCTCAAATTAATAATTATTAAAAATTAATAACCACGAAACTGAAATATAAAGTCCGTGAGGAGGTAGAGTAATCTATAGCTGTTAGGGTAGGAAAAACGACAGAAGATTACAAACGGGTAGAAACAAAAATTAAAAGGGCTAAACAGAATTCTTCTATTTAAATAATTGGTCAATTCTGTCTGTTGTTTTAATAGAAAAGACCAAAATGTTTTCAGCAGCCGGGATCATGCAGATCTGTCATAAACCACGCTGAAGAAAGAAGGCTTATCTCTATAACTGAATGCAGAATTGAACAATTTGTCCCGAATGGATTAAACAGATTCAATTCCACTAATTCTGAGATAATTTAGGATAATTTCTGACTCATAGCTGAGACTGAAAATCAGCTTGGTCCTGGTCACGATTTTGATTTCCCTTAAATACTAATTTGAGAACCAACATCAAAGATTTTCTATTGACCTATTATACAGAATAAATTTTTAAAATGCTGTTATGATCCATAGAGGAGGCTTCCATTGGCAACATTGTGCCAATCAGCACACAAATTTTTCACGTGGTAACATATTACTATCTTCAGAACAACAAAAGGTGATGATAAGAAAGACAAGAGCTTACCATCAACAGCATCATGTGAAGTTGGTGACTGCCCACTGCGGGCAATCCAAAACTGAAGCCGCTCTTCTGCAATATCTTCTTCCACACCATGAAATAAAGCTCTTCTCCAGTAATAAGTTAACCATGCCTGTTATATTTAGAGTTTATTAGTAAGTCATATTAAATTATGTTATACTTTAAATTCAACTTTGACAAACTGCTCATCAAAAAGCAACAGGTACTTGGGAGCCTCCATTGCAAGATTTCATCTTAAAAAGATTATGGTTAACGAGTAAAAATGCAATAAAAAGTTAAAACAATTAACTGATTTTCTTTAGGAATAAATCTGAATTGAACAGAAGGAAATTCAACAAAGAACACAAATTTCTGCCAAGATAATGATGGCTGATTTGAGAAGACATTTTAGACACATGCTATTGCTATAAACATAAGACAAATACTAGTAGAAATGTACATTCTATAACTTTCATCAGAAGGCAGATATCAGAATTTCACAGATTTAAGACCATGAATAATGCCAAATTTCAGAATCTTCAAATAAAAAGAACATACCTCTTTGAAAAGTACGTCTTCTGCTTCCTCTTCACTTAATTCTGGAGAAATCAAAGAAATAGAAAATCAATCAAGAATCATCAGCTCATCTGCCAGACAAATTTCGATTTAGAAATGAGTATGGTTAAATGCAGCCACTCTGCATCATATATTAGCATAAATACACATGAAGTCATCGGCCTCCCACATAAGCCTATTCTATAGATGGAAGTCAGTCCATAATATCAATAGAGTTTAAACAATTTAATCGAATGTCATAAATGTCACAAATAGTATTGCCAAATACGTTTTTCTATTGTCTAGGGGTATACACCCAAATATTTTATGCCTTTTAGCTAGTAGAAGGCAAGGGTGCTTTTACATTTGTCACATAGTGAAGAGGGTAAAAATGACAACATACCATGCAATTTACAATGTAAATGTGCCACTATCCTCCTATACAGATCACATGCATATTTGATCAAACCATGCCTAACCTCCCCTCCAAAAGAAGAATAATATAGAGAAATGATTGAAAAATATACAAACAATATTTTACTTGTGAAGAGAAGCAGATAACTCCTAAAATGCAAATATACAACCTTGACTCTTACAACACTGCTTAGGGATTTTGAATAACAGTTAATTTAACATTACAAAAGCACAACAAAGTAAATGCCAAAATAAAAACTGGAAACCTATTTCTTACCAAAACTTAAAATAGATAAAGATCAAATTTAACACTAAAATTAAAGCTAACAACTTAATTCTTACCAAATGCTTCCGAATATTTGACATCACCATGTGATTTGGAATCTGAAAATAAGTGAATAAAAATGAGAACATTATAATTCAAATCATCTACACTACTAAACAGCCTATTTTGGAATAGTTCCAAAATAACAATTTTGGGAAAATTACTATTAAAAAAAAAGGTGTACATGAATCAAAACTACTTAGAATTCTAATCACAAATGAGACATCCGCGCATGACAAACCATAATACTAAGACATAACCTAAAGTTAGCAAAACTGAATAAATAAAAGGAAAGACAAAACTCAATTAATATGCTAGAACTGTAGTATGTACTAACAGCAGGCAAACAGAAGTCAGGGATCAAATGAAAGAATTGAGTAACCAAATTGATTAAGTAAAAAAAACTGACATCTGAAAAAGAAACAAGATGTTAAATACCTAAAACGGACTGCCGAACAGAATTTGGTCTTCTGTGTCGGGCTAATGCGAGCACAACAGCATCCTCAACCTAAAAAACAAAAGCTTTATAAAATTAATGATAGGAACTGAAATTTACTATAGAAGAGTATGTGTGGGGGAGGCCAGCTCCTTAAAATCAGAGGTAGCCCTCTATATAGAACACAAACAGCAACACAGAAAAATGGAGAAGTTGCAGAAAGCAATTAAGAGATAGCTCACCCCCCCCCCCCCTCCTTCTCTTTTTTTCCACCACCACAAATGAACAAAAAAAAAACCCTTCACCACTCAACACGAGACAGCTGCCCATGTTGTTACAGCCATTCCACTCCCTTCTAACATACTAGGCCTCTGGCATTTCCTCAGCAGTAAGCACATCTCATTTTCTTGAATTCCTTCATTGCATCTCCTTTCATACACATTTAGCCCATCACTCTTATTCAACCCATCTTTCATTTTAATAGCATAATCACGTGATATGGGTGTATCAAACATCTTTTAGAACTCAATAAGGAAAAGGATGAATATAATATAATATAATATGGAAAAATCCAAAAGATATGAAGTCAAATTTCAACCTAACTCATTATGAAAGTTTGGCTTCTTGAAATCTATGCTTTAAAAGGAAAAGTCTTTAGTATATAATTCTTTGTATCTAAAATGTCCAAGACAAGGCACTAATTTAAAATAAAAATCATGGAGAACCTTTAAGGAAGCAAGTTCCCTCAAACCCATCTCAACTGAAAGCATACTCTCAATATTTCCTTCCCCAGCAAGATCATTCAAATCACGAACAGCTCTGCTTCTATCTGAACCATCAGCACCTGGTCCATGCTGTTTAATTAGATATCAATGTAAATAATTTCAGAGATATATATTTCAAATGAATTTTGAGTACCAACTCATACTCACTTTTGTTCCAAGATTCCTCCTTGGCCTTCTGTCCAGCAGAGATGACAAGTTCAAAAGGAAGGGGAGCTAGAGAAGACCAATATTCATGCTTGGATTGCGCTATATCTGCACATATGCCTAATAGAAGTAACATGCCACAAGAATTATTAGGACTTGGGTGATTATTGTTAATAAAAAAAGCATAGAAGTTACATGCCACAAAAATTATAAGGACTTGCTATTGTTAATAGAAGAGCTGACTTTTGCAAAATACACTTCTCAAATTTTTGCAAGTTGTGATTTTTCAGATCAAAGGAAAAAAAATTAGTTACAGATTGGAAAATGTCTACTTTCCTCAAAAAGTAGAGAGCAGTAGCGATTTCATTACCATTTTTTACAGCAAGACCCCAGTAGCGGGCTAGCCAACACCTCTTCAGAACAACTTCCTCCTAAAAGACAGATAATAAGATGAATTAGGATAGATGGTAAAATGAAGATTTTCTAAATCTTATTTCAACGTTAAACACAAACCATTTCTTCCTGGGTCAAAATCATTCTCTGTGTCATTGTGCGAAGTGCCTTTGCTTCAGCTTCAGCTTCTTGCTGTTGTTCCAAAGCTGCTGCAGCATCATCTTTTAGGTTCTGAAAAATATAAAGAGAATAGCTATAACTTATACCAGAGAATAATTATCACATCATATATGGTATGGTACAATTAACAGGGGGAAATGCATGCTTTATTCAATCAAAACTACCTGAATTTCCACACGAAGGGCTGCAATATCCTCATCTCTCCCACTCTGTGTTTGTTGAGCAGCCTTGAGAGCAGCCTGTACAAAAATATTGAGTATTCCAAGGACATTCTTTGAAAGAACCAACATTGATGAGCCTCTTGCTCAAATTCCACAATTCAAGAAAACTGTAACTGGAAACAGAGCTTTACAAAATATCAAGATTATAGAACCAGCTGCATAACTGCCTCTGATTCATGCTCCTTTGCACAAGTATCCACATATGCATTTTCTCAATAATACAGAAAGTCAAAAAAACATTTTTTAGATTAATGCTTATTGCTTAGAGAGTTAGAGGTGATAGAATAGTGTGTTATCAAGCAAAAATGATCACAGAACTTCAAACTTGCAATCATCATTAATTTCATATTTCTGCCAAATTAATATCCTGTTGTTTCGGTGTACCTCTCTTTGACGCAAAGCAGCTTCTTTCCTGCAAATATATCACACAAAAATCATAAGATTAAACTAAAAAAAGAAAGTATCTGTACCAGCCACCATACAGGAGAATTTAATGCTAGTTTACCTGCTCAGCAGTTTAGCTTCCAGGGATACACCTTCTCCAAGAGAAGCAACCTGCCAAAGTCAAAATAAACAAGAATACAGATATTGGAAAACTCAGCATACTGAATGACAACTAAATAGTTACGTATAGTTAAGCAGATCTTACTGGAGCATATAGACCCAATTTAGATAAAGTTCTGCATATGCTTTAATAGGGGGAAAATAGGGAGGTAAAATGAATCATACTGGAAAGAACCTTGGGAGAACCACACCATTTAAGCTAGCCATGTAGATGGAGAGCCCAAGGCCTTATAAACACCGCACTAAAATCCTATACTTCCAATGTCAAACTCAAAGTCTCATACCTTGAAATTAGATCTAACATCCTACCACGTTTTGCAGCCCCAGCACCCATGCAGGCTTCTTGTGCAATAGCCATTTGTTTAGTTACCGGCAAACACTACTGTTGTGATTCAGGAATTCTGTGTATTGTTGTACACACACCAATCTTATTTATAGAGTGAATACAATAAATGATAGAGATACTAATCTCTTATATTATGGAAACTAATTTAATCATATCCCTAATTGATAGTGAGGATAATAACCACAATATCTGTAATATATTCACAATATCTGTAACAACTACAATGTCAATGTTGCCACCCACACAACTCATTTGCAATTGAGAGACATGTTAGACTTTGATGGTGATACCAATTGATAAGATCATTGGGAAAGCCAAACCACACAAGTTGGCCACTGTAATTGGAAAGCCCAAGGACTTATAAACCCTACACTAGAATCTGAAAGGTGCTGCAGTGACAGAAAAGAAAGAATAACAGAAAGGAAAGAGAATTTCAGAGAGGAAAAAGTAAATGCTCTATTGCTTGTCCCCTTTTTCATATATAAAAGTGCTATATAAGCACCAAATGGCTATTGCCTTGCAGTACAATGCATATGTAAAATAAAGGAATATTCAATAATCATTTTCCCCTAACAGAATTTCCCTTTTTGCGTGATGAAGGACACGTGACAATGTAATCCTTCAAATGGTGAGGCTGCTGTCGGTTTCTCTTGGGACTCTTCTCACGAGGGCTGGTATCAGTGGGTATCAGTGATGGAGGAATATTGTGTGCTGCAATTGGGCTGCTAGGTTCAATCAGTGTAATGGGCCCTGTGTTCCTTACATCTCCCCCGGGTTCAAAGAGCACCTTGTCCTCAAGGTGAAATTGTTGCTGCAGAATGCTCCAAATTTCCCAAGTTGCATCTTCAAGGGGCATGCCAAGCCAATGGACCAGAACCAGAATCTGAGGGGGAGTAGAAGAATTATCCCACTTCCAATCTAGTAACACAGCTGGCTCCAAAACTGGTTGATTTTCCTCGATTGTGTGTGGCAGAGACAGAGGAGAGGTTGGAAGGGGACCCTTATGAGGGCGTAGGAGACTGACGTGGAACACATTGTGTATTCGTGCAGTAGGAGGAAGCTCCACCTCATATGCTACCTCACCAATTCGCTGCAGAATCTTGAATGGCCCGAAAAACCTCTTCATCAATTTAATGGAATGTGTGCCAGAGACGGAGGATTGGCGACGGGGCCGTAAACGCACATACACCCAATCACCGACCTCAAAATGCACATCCTTGCGAGATTGGTCAGCCCATTTCTTCATGGAATCCTGAGCTCTTTTGAGATTAGACTCAAGCTTGCGAAGAATGTCAATGCGCGAAATAAGCTCTGATTGAACAGCAGCATTAGGAGTGTCTCCCGGAATAAGAGGTGGCAAGAGAGGGGGTTTGTAACCGTAAGCAACCTCGAAAGGAGAGAACCCCGTGGAGGAATTGACGGATGTATTAAAACTCCACTCAGCCCAAGAGAGAAATTTCCCCCAAAGTGTAGGTTTGTGGTGGACAAAGCAGCGTAGGTACTGCTGTAAAACTTTGTTGACAACCTCCGTTTGACCATCGGTTTGAGGGTGGTACGCAGTTGACATGCGTAGCTTAGTACCGCTCAAACGAAACAACTCCTGCCAAAAATGACTGAGAAAGATAGGGTCGCGATCGGATATGATGCTGTGTGGTAAACCGTGGAGCTTGCAAATTGTGTCAACAAATAGCTGGGCCACGGATACTGCTGTGAATGATTTTGGCAGCATACCAAAATGAGCACCCTTCGAATATCTGTCAACCACCACCATAATCGTTGTGAAGCCCTTGTAAGGTGGCAGGCCTACAATGAAATCAATGGACAAATCCTCCCAACAACGAGAAGGTGGAGGAATAGGTTGTAGCAGCCCTTGAGGTCTCTGTGTTGGGATTTTTGTTTGTTGACAGATGACACATTTGGCAACAAAGTCCTGAACATCTTTGCGAATGCTGTCCCAATGGAAATTGGCAGATAACTTGCTTAAAGTGCGAGAGACACCCGTATGTCCTGCAATGGGAGTGGAATGGAATTCCTGCAAAATGAGAGGAATTAAGGAACAGGAAGAAGGTAGCCAAATCTTCCCCTTGAATAAAATGAGGCCATCCCGAATGGAGAAGTGAGGAAACTCATCCGGTTGTGCAGAGATGTTATCACGGAGTGTGATGAAATCGGAGTTGGCGGCCAACGAACACTTAAGATCCTCAGAAAAATGTGAGTGGGAGATGGATAAAACCAACAGAGAAGGCTGAACTGAGTCCGGGGAGCCATCCAGACGCGAAAGGGCATCAGCAGCGTTGTTAGTTTTTCCTGGTTTGAATTGAATTTCGAAATCAAACCCCAAAAGTTTGAATAAGTACTTTTGTTGGTCAGGTGTGAGGACCGTTTGAATGAGGAGCTCCTTGATCGCACGCTGGTCTGTTTGAATAATAAAGTGGCGACCCAGGAGATATTGACGCCATTTCTGCACAGCGGAAGTGATAGCACATAGCTCACGAATGTAAGTTGAGGCGTTCCGCATCTTAGGGCAGAATTGCTTGCTGAAATAAGCAACTGGATGCCCCAGTTGAGACAAAACCGCACCCATACCTGTTCCAGAAGCGTCAGTCTGAACAATAAATAATAAATCAAACTTAGGAATGGCTAAAACAGGAGCAGTAATAAGAGAGTGTTTGAGCTTATCAAAAGCCTGTTGCGCCTGTTCAGTCCAATGAAAGTTGTCCTTCTTAAGGAGATCAGTGAGAGGGTGTGCTATGGAAGCATACCGAGCAACGAAGCGTCTATAAAAACCAGTAAGGCCAAGGAAGCCACGAAGTGACTTTAGGGAGACAGGCACAGGCCAGTTTTTTACAGAATCAAGCTTCTCCGGATCCGGTTCGACGCCGCTATCAGAGACCACATGTCCCAGATATTGTATAGTTTGGACTCCAATAAAGCACTTACTCCCTTTAAGGTGAAAACGATTGGCAAGCAGCAATCGAAAAGTGGTTTCCAGATGAATGACATGTTCTTGCAAGGTGGGGCTGTACACCAAAATGTCGTCAAAGAAGACGATAATAAAACGCCGAAGGTGAGGGCGAAATAAGTCATTCATAGTCGCCTGGAAGGTGGAGGGAGCGTTGCAGAGACCGAATGGCATCACCCTAAATTCAAAATGGCCATTATGTGTTCTAAATGCAGTCTTCTCAGCATCAGTAGGAGTCATGAGGATTTGATGAAATCCTGAAAAGAGGTCCAGCTTGGAAAACCAAGCAGCATTTCCCAATTCGTCGAGTAACTCATCAACTGTTGGGATTGGGAATTTGTCCTTGACCGTGGCGGCATTCAGGGCCCGATAATCGATACAGAACCGCCATGTACCGTCCTTCTTTTTGACGAGTAAAACGGGTGATGAAAAAGGACTGGTGCTGGGCTTGATGAACCCCATATCAAGCATCTTTTGGACTTGAGACTCGATTTCCTGCTTTTGGAAATGGGGATATCGGTAAGGTCGAACCGATATCGGAGGAGTGTTAGGGGCAAGGGTGATTGAGTGGTTAATGGTGCGAGGTGGGGGAAGGTCTGTGGGGGTGGAAAAGAGGGTAGAATATTGTTGAATGAGGGATTGTAAGGGTTGGTGTTCGGAAGAGGGAGTTGGAGAAGGATTGTGAGTGACCATGGAAGAGGGTGTTATGGATGGTGAAGGGAGCTCCAAGGTTAATTGGAAAAGAGCTTCAACACGATTAGTGTTATGCAATCGGCGAAGCTGGTTTGCAGAAATAGGAGAAGGATTTGACTCTGAATTGCCCCTTAATTCAATCAGCTTGTCCTCCCACATGAAACGCATAAATGGGCCATGGTAGTCCATTACAAATGGGCTGATCATGGACAACCAGTGGACACCCAGCACTATGTCAGTACCTGAAAGCTCCAAGGGATAGAGGTCCACCGAAAAAGCTTGTTGGCCCAAAGAGAGTGAGACCTGTGGACAGAAAGAAGAACAGGGAAGGTATTCACCATTACCAACCATGACTCGAAGTGGGCTTGGTGTGGGCCTGGAAGGAAGATGAAGAAATTGTGCAACCCGACTCTGAATGAAATTGTGGGTTGCCCCACTGTCCACAAGGATCTGGACCGCGTACCCACGGATCGACCCAGTGACCCGAAAGGTTTGGGGAGTCCATTGACCCGAAAAGGCGTGTAAACTGATCAACCCAGCCTCTTGAGGGTCCTCGTCGGAAAACTGCAATTCCTCAGTTGCAGCGGTGTCACCGGCGTCGTCGGAATCGAACGTGGTGAGGAGTAAGAACTGAGGTTTGCAGCGGTGACCTCTAGTGTACTTCTCATCACAGTTGAAACAGAGGTTCTTGTCCCTACGTGCTTGCATCTCAGCTTCAGTGAGTTTCTTAATGGGTAGTTTAGTGTGTGGGGTTGGAAGTAGAGGAGGGAGGGTTTTGAGAGGAACAGGAGAGGAAATGGGTGTGTGTGTGGGCGGTGGTGTAGATCGGACGGGGTTACCGAAACGGGAAGGTGGGAAGGGTGATGATCGGAACTTATCATCATGAAGCTTGGCAAGTGCGATTGCGTGGGAAAGATCCGGTGGTTGTAAGGCGGTCACCTCCCGACGAAGGTGTGGTTTAAGGCCGGAAAGAAAACAACTCAGATAGAAACTCTGAGGGTAATCGGAGATGCGGTTGGCCAGAGTCTCGAAATCAGAGAGGTAATCATGGAGACTTTGGGTCTGGGTCAGCTTGCAGATCGCAGCGATTGGGTCATCAAATTTTGATGGAGCGAAGCGAAGCTCAAGAGCACGTAGGAAAGCGTCCCAAGAGGTGAGGAGGCCGTTATTGTGCATCCATTGGAACCAGGCAAGTGCTTGCCCTTCCAGATAGAAAGAGGCAGCTTGGATTCGTTGATCAGGGGGGGTCTGGTGGAACTCGAAAAACTGGTTGATCTTAAAGATCCAACCGAGGGCGTCGGAACCGTTGAAGGTAGGAAGGTCAAATTTGAGGGGGCGGAGAGAGGAGTTTGGCGGTGGAGGGGGGTGGTTTTCAAGAGCAGTTGTGCGGTTGGAGAGGTCATGGAGTGTATTATATAAGCTGGCGTGGGAAAGAAGGAGCTGCTCAAGTTTGACGTTGAGCTTGGAGAGCTCCTCATGAGGGGGAGGTGGATCGGACATGGTGAGTAAGCAATGAAAGCACCAGTGAAAGGTGCTGCAGTGACAGAAAAGAAAGAATAACAGAAAGGAAAGAGAATTTCAGAGAGGAAAAAGTAAATGCTCTATTGCTTGTCCCCTTTTTCATATATAAAAGTGCTATATAAGCACCAAATGGCTATTGCCTTGCAGTACAATGCATATGTAAAATAAAGGAATATTCAATAATCATTTTCCCCTAACAGAATTTCCCTTTTTGCGTGATGAAGGACACGTGACAATGTAATCCTTCAAATGGTGAGGCTGCTGTCGGTTTCTCTTGGGACTCTTCTCACGAGGGCTGGTATCAGTGGGTATCAGTGATGGAGGAATATTGTGTGCTGCAATTGGGCTGCTAGGTTCAATCAGTGTAATGGGCCCTGTGTTCCTTACAGAATCCCATTCTTCCAATGTGAGACACAAGTCTCATGTCTTGCAATTAGATCCTAACAGGTACTTCCATAAGTTAAAATTAGGTTATGTATTCAATTTTTGAAGAAGTTAAATGAGATAGCTTCTAAAAGAGTAAAGGTGTGGCCAATCTACTTAGCAGGGAACCGGTGTTCAATCCCAGCCATGTGCGAAAACTCATTGGGTCAACAGCATTTACAATATTGAGAGCAGGATTAGTCGGTCCAATGGGCTGAGGGATACCCGTGACAAGAGAAAAAAAAAACCGAGTAAAGGTGCATAAGTTGAACTTATGAGAGAAGTTTGATTCATTTTACTTCCTTCTCATATAATGTTTATTGAGAAGTTTATCTAAACTTGGGGCATAGTTATAGACTGTTGTGAATGAAAGCATACTAAATTTGCAAAATATGGCATCTAAACTACAGTGTTAAAACTACATTTGTTAGGTTTCAAAGTTTAGTTAATATCTAGGAAAAATTACCTGTTTCTCAAGTTCCCTAGCTCTGGCCTCAACTTCTTGGCGTTTTTCCTCTGCTTGTCTTAGCTGGAATATAATCAGGCATTATGTTCAACATCACATAACATGACCAAAAAGCAAACTTCAAGTGTAAATGAACATACCTTTTCTAATATATTCTCATTCTCTTCTTGTAGCATATCAAGCTGCAATATCAGTATGAATCAGCTTCAAAACTCTTCTTTATGAATTACAGTGAAAAAAATACACTTAAATAAAGCTTAAGAATTGGCATAAGCCAATATAAGGATCATCAGATTTAGTTTTGGAGATTGAAATTGGTGGATGTAATTACTATACTTCATCACGGAGTGCAGAAGCTTCACGCTGATCTCCTGTGTCTTTTGAGTTAAGTGGTCTGATAGATATATCTGATTGAAACCTGAAATCATCACTGATGGATTAAAATTATAATTCAAAGAAGAGAGGGTCACCAATATTCCTAATGGCCAACAAACTAGAGTTTGTTAGGCTATCACTTCTGTCTGCATACATGCACAGATATAGATTGATATACGACCTCAATAAATCAAATAAGGATTAAACTCATTCTAACATCATAAAGAATCAATAAAATGCATGCGAAAAAGAAAAATTCGTCAAATCCCAACTAGAGATCGTTTACTCAACCTCCTTATAAACTATATAGCTCATGAATAAAATATGGCACAGGAAGATAGAATCACAATGATTTTGTGAGAACAGGGCCTTGACCTTGGGTGATGGCTTCACACACAATAATGTATTTGAAACTTAAGAGAACTATCCACTTATGACAACGTCCCATCTTTGGGGTAATTTTTGAATTATGGAGAGATAACACAGTCAAACAAGTCACTGAATACTGTTACAAGTCACAAGTGTTTTGGATGTCTATTTCTTTTAATTCTTTTAAGGGCCCAACAAAAGAGTACCTTGTAATTTGTTCAAGAATATAAAAAAAATGGAAATAATTTAACAAAAAATTGATCGCATGCATGTTTGGTTTAGCTTATTTTTCCTTTCTTCATGAGGTAGCTTTTGAAGAAAAAGAAAAGACCATTATTTCTGAGAAAAAAAGCTATTCCCTAAAACCCAATTCATACATTAGAAACTTAAAAAAGCTTTACTTGTCATTCAAATTTTTTTTATTTTTAAATCCTTGACAACCAACCTAAGGCATTCCTTGGTATTTTTTGCCTTCTTTAAAATTTATGATGATTCAGCTTCAGTGTTACACTACCATCGGCTCAACTTGGAAAATGCTTCAAGACGTAAAAGCTCACTAATCAATTACCATAGCTCCAAAAGCATAAGAAATAAGGGGGGACCTAACTACACAGTACCTTTTGTCTCTATTCCGATTGGTAGGAGGATCAATAGGCGGTATAGCCATAGGCGTTCGGATTGTGGATTTGTTCGGTGGCACCACTGCCGCTGAGCGAACCGAAACAGCCGGCCTTCCAGCTGATGTTGAACGAACCGAATGAGTATGCTCTACAAAGTTCCGACCTAACTAATAAAAACATCAAAATCCTATTAGCTCAACAAGAACTCCGTGACACAAATTGAATCTATCCACAAACATGCAGCAACAGTGACAATCCAAAACTAAGATCTCACTCAATCCTTATTACCGCCATCAAAAACTAAAAACCACGAACCACTAAAACATGCCTATGTTCAAAATCGTCTCGAATACGTGTCATTTTTTTTGTTCACAATTCAACAGATGAATCCATGCAAATAATCAAGCAAACGCAACAGAACAAAGCACAGACGACAATTGCAGTTAGAATTACCGCAGGAGAAGGAGATCTGTTAGGCCGGGCGACCGAAATCGGAGGAATGGCGGCAGCATTAGCGCTGGTGCTCCTGTTACTGCTGCCGGAGAAAGAAGAGAGAGCGGCAGGAGGCGGAGCGCTGAAGCGGAAATCGAGATCGTCGTCATCCTCGCCGTCATCGGCGACGGCGTTCTGAGACGCCATGACGCGAGCGAGGCGCTGCGCGGCGGCTTTAGCGGCGACGTTTTGCGTGCGCTTGACGGTGGAGAGACCGGTGGAACCGAGGCGCGACTGAGGATGAGCCGGCGACATGGCCGGAGAGGAGGAGCCGGTGCTGCTGGAACCGCCGCTCCACTGGCGCGCGTAGACAGGACTCGCGTTTCTCCTCCGATCCATGAGAGTGAGGTGGTGTGGATATATGAGGATGACGGAGAGTGAGCTAGATTTTCTGGGAGCGAGATTTTCTCGGGAAAATTTGGAGGAAGAATCGGAGAGTTTGTTCCGCTGGAATCGTGCGCGGCTTCGTCGTAATGGGTCCGCGGCAGAGAAGACCGAGGTGAATGAATACTGAATACGTGTCTTTTGTCAGAGAGAGAGAGGTTCTAATAGTAATATTTTGGTTACGCGTGGATTTATTATTCGTTTAGATTGGAGAGAGACATTGGTTTTGGCGGCGTCAGAACGGTGTCGTATAAGCTGAACTTGAAAAGTGGAAGCACGATACACTCAAAATCTGAAATGGTTTCCCCTCTTTTGAATTAGAGAAGAAACAATTCCATTTAGTTCAACTCAACAACCAAGTTTCTGAAAATTTTGATTAAATTTTTCTGTTGATTCTAAAAATTTGATTGACCATCTGTTAGTTTGATGCCTTGATGGTATGAATAGTTTAAGAAATTGGTGAAATAAAAATTTGATTAACAACAAAAAGTCAAATCCAGTTTAAAGGAAGGTAAAATAGTTGTAATGCGATTCTTTTATGTTAATTTTAAATTTTACATTATTTTAATTTTATACATGTTGGTTATTTAATACATTATGTAATATTAAAAATATGTTTTTAATTATCATCTTCGATTTAGTATCTTCACTTGTTTAATTTAATCGTTCAAATAATTTTAATAAAATTGAATTTATATTTTTATGATCCTAACGTATCTTATTATAAAGAAAATGAAAATGGGTGGTTTTCCATTTATTTTTCCTTTATTTAATAAAAATATATTTATAAATTTTTTAAAAGGAAAAATATATTTAGAACTTAAATCATCTAAAAAATCACAAGAAATAAAAAGTTTTAATAACATTTTTTGGGACAAATTAGTTTAATCAAGTTAATGCTAAGTGAATGACTGAATGCCTCAAACGTTGTTAAACATCCATATTAAAGTAGTCATGACATGGAAAGAATTACCATTATAACTACACTTAATAGCTATTTATAAATAAATAAATATATATATATATAATAAAAAAATCTCGTTAAATAGAATTAGATTTAAACATGAGTTTTTAATATTTATTAATAAAAATTGAATAATAATACATGTATAATAAATTGTATAACATCATTTTAGTATCTATATTTTTATCATTAATAAATGATATAAATATAATGAGAAAAAATGAAGAAAAAAAATGATGTTATATAAATTATTGTATAATTTATTATACAAATATAACTTTTGAAAATTTAGCGAAAAATCTATTAATTTGTTAATTAGTAATTATTCTATTTTTTTAGTTGACATTTTCACAAGCTACGTAGTCCAACAATGGAAGTTGAACCTCTATATATATATAAAGTATACATGAACAAGACAATGCTAGTTGCACTACAAGGAATATCTAGGTGATAGGGTTTCTCACACAAACTGAGTGCAATATGTGGCTATTGAGAATGAAGTAGATCATAGGTCATTATAAGAATTCCTTACCATTTTTAACCAAAAAGCACTGAGTCCTTACACTAAGAGTTTGACCCACGATAAACCTAACTATTTCCCATTACATTATGAGTTCAACCCTAAGAAATATGTATAATAGTCATATTTATTTGTATTTCTTCTTTAATGCTACGTGTATGATCCTATATACAGGCATACATGATCTCGTTACAGCCACAATATTATTAAATCTTATTTAATATTATAAATATTGAGTTGATATCACATAATTATTACTCAAGTAATAAAAATGTTTATGATTTGGCATAACTTTTTTTTAATGTATATTATTATGTAGATGTCTTTCTCTGAATAATCCACAAATATCTATTCATTTTATTATAAATCAGTCTTTTTCAAAATCTTAACTATATTAAAATTATTCTTTTCATTTTTTTTATTCTTGTATATATGATTGGTTTTATCTATTTCTAAATACTTAAGTAAACATAAGAATAAGGGTAGCTGGGCACTCTCCAATCTTTAATATCAACAAAAATTCTAATTGGTATCGAATTGAATCTCTGGCACTTCATCCAACTTATGTAATGCATATATATAGTCATTTTATTTTGTAGAGAATACAACTTTTTTATGTGGTTTGTTTGCTACTTTATTACTCATATCATTTCTCCCTGCTTTTCTCTTTTTATTATGAATCTGTCCACGACAAAGACTCCCATTATTGTGTTTCAACTTGAGTAGAAGACAAATTTCAGATACAAGATAACGTTTCTGTCTTTTCGCTGAAAATCACATGCACTGTTTCATTTTTAAATTTTCAACCAAGTTATAATGTGTGTGTAACTTGAAGAACTAATTTGCACCACTTATTAATTTATTTAAATAAATAACTATAAAGAATGTTAAAAAAAATTAAAATTATCATCTGTCTATCAACATATTAGCCCACACAAACCAAATAAAAAAAATACATAAATAGAAGGCTAGCATTTTTAATTTCCAATATACAATTCAGATCAAACACTTTCACATTATTATTATTAGTAAAGAAAAAGGCACTATGTATTTTTAATTTCCAAGTACCATGATATGAACACAGCGAAAACCCAAAAACACGACAAAACTTGAATCTGGCTACATTCTCCACCTAAACAGTAGAATCATAGTTCGTATTTATGATCTGCTACGATAGCACCATCTTCATTTGATGAATTAGCTATACGTATTAATTAAGGCATGGCTTTTAACTTTTTAAATTTTAATACCCCACCATAAAGTAGACGCCAAGCACCATGATAAAGCCACAAGACCCACATCATTTCTTCTAAGCGATGAAAACAAATATGTATCAGTAAAATGTAATATTTAATATGAAAAACCAGACAACCCATGCACAGTACCACCATTCAATGGTAATTAAACTTTGACTAATATAATTAAACTATTTGAATATCGAGATCATAATTATATAGACTGAAAAGTAATTATCATCATATAAATTTATTATAAGATTAAATTAGATTTTTAATTCATTTTTTTAATACGATATTGAAACGTTTCCTGACCATTATTAATGGATTTATTAAATTATCTATTATTGGATCATAATTCTTGGTTAAGGGAGGTGTTGAACATTTCATATCAATTAGAAATAACACTATAATAATATATATAAATAATAAATAATTCTCATCTTATAAATTATTTTTATAAAATTAAATTAGATTCTTAATTTTAATCAAGGATATTCTCAATCTATCAAAAATCAAAGACTAATTTCTTGCTGAACTTAAAGATTACAAAAATGTATTTTTTTACAAACATGATTTATGATTTCAGGCAGTATTTCAGAATTGATGATTAAAGATTAATTTGTATTCTTGTGAAGTGATTTTCACTGACAAAATATATTAATTTAACATTGTGATTATCGATCCTAAAAATATCATATGGAGTCCCTTGTCTTAGAGCATGGCTCATCTAAAATGTGGTTTTTTTTCTTAACTATCCTAACAAAATTTACTTTATATACATGAATAAATAATCAAACTTCTTAACGTCAGCATGCTTAAAAAAACCAAACAATTTACTAATTATAATGGACCTTGGCGGCGGTATTGTTAGAATAAACTTTACTCTTGCTTCTGCCCTACGATTTCTGAACTGTATATGAATTTGCATTCAGTTCACCTCCTAGTCTCCACATATAAAATAAAATCTCCATAAAAAAAGTTTAAAACAATTAAACTGGATGACAGTTTTTCTTTTAAAAATTATAAACTTCTGCAAAATAAAATCTGAATAAAAAAATCTGTATAAAAAAAACTTTTAAACAATTAAACTGGATGATAGTTTTTTTTTTCTTTTGAAAGTTATAAAATTCTGTAAAATAAATTGAATATTAACAAGTAAAAACACTGTAAAGTACAATATTATAACTCATATAAGCATGTGAATATAAAAAATATCCATATCTGTTATTTGCGATAATCCATTTACAACATTTATTTTTTATCCATAATGAATTATTTGCAAATATCCTAGTGTAGATTTTTTTTGACATTCCTACTCCCACCTTTAAACAATTCATTGATTGGAATTAAAATAATTAGGATTCTAATTTGTCCGAAGTAGGTGAGACAATATGTCTACACTCTAATGTTGGTCGGTCTACATCGGTAGATGACGATTTGAACTCTTTCTTGAACTACATGAACAATGGTGGGAAATATCTAGAAGAACACTCTAATGCTCATTATGTGTAATAAATGTGTTCCTCCTTTCTCAATGACATTAAAGGTATATATGCAAGTGTCAGACCTGAATCAGAATGTGTTAATGAGTTCAAGACCCCTCATGAGTGATTATATTTTACTTCGGTGTCTATCCATACAACTTTAGTCAAATTTCCATATACATGTTTGGGCTTACTAATGATGCAGAACAGAGCTTAATCACAGTCCATAACAAGTTCAAAGTAACTTTCAAATGCAAAAAATCTAAGACAGAAAAAGGGATATAGAATTATAATTTCATTGTTTGAATGTTTTAAAAAAGTAAAAACATTTTAACCCCTACCATGTTAAATAATACTAAAAACAAACCTAATGGAGGCAACGCCATCATCAAGCAGGGGAGCATCGTCACATCTTCGTAGTCTGGATCGTTTTCAGGCCAAGCCATTCTATGACGACATTTGAAATTGCTAAATACATGTCATTAGTTATGTTTAGTGTGGGATGCTTGGAGCATACCTTGAGATCTAAGCTTTCCTTTACAATCGAAAAAACGCTCCTCTCTATTATCTGCTGGCTATGTAATGTAGCGTGTCTGCCACATTGCATAGCACTACTCCTTTTCCTTCTCCTTCCTCTCAAAAGTTGACAAGAAATTGATGATAATTCCTGCGACTACTGCTTTGAGCAAGGAATTCAGACATTTCACCAAACTACTCCAATTTTGATCATACTATTCCCTTTGATAAAATGCCTACTTCAGCAGCATTTTTCTCATTATTTCTGATAAAAACGTCAAACTAGCCTCCCTCAGAAATACAGTTGCTTCTTAATGACTGATTTTCGTGAAGTGGATGTGGGTATACGGTATCGAATACAATCCTTGCAAAAACATGTCGTATTTCATGCGGCCTACCCTGAGCCAAGGACTCGTAATCAATTTTTCTGCCTTTCTTTGACAAAAACTTCTTATTGGCACTCACTCTCACACAGTCGAAAATGGTGTATGTATTTAGGTATAATGCTAACGGGATGAATACCTGTAAAATTGACAAAGATTAAAAAAACTAATCAAGAAAAGTTCTTCTATACTCTGTATTACACTAATCAGTCAAAAACAAGACGTGGCACAGAAATTGAGTCTATAACATCAAATTAAATTTAAAGCAAAATCTAAATCTAAAACTAGAGTGATATCCCATGTCTACACTGGTATATCATGTCAGACAGAATGCATTAAACCATAATATATTTATATAATAATTTAGAAGACCCAGACAAATTTTAACAAATCATAAATCGAAATGCAGATTTTTGAATCATGAATCATAAATAGTATCAAATCATAAGATTCAGAGACAACAAAAAAATCTTAATATATCATATAAATGATGTCTATTGCTCAATTTAACAATTTGAACTGTGAATTGACAGAACAGTTTATGGCCCGTGGAGAAAAATAACTATTAAAGTTTTATTTAATAAATTCTTATATAACAAGAATTTATATTATAAGTGCTTAAAATTTTAAAAATTATTGTATTTGAATATATATGTTAATAAATACTTATATAATTTTAAATTATTTAAATGTATCATTATTTAAACATTTATACAATAATATCTCATTTTAAAATTAAAAAACTACAAATTAAATTTCAACTGAAAATAAAATAAAAAATATATAAGTAACTAAATAATTTTTAAAAATGACATTATACATCACAATATATTAAAAATAAAAAATAAAAATTAGTAGTCATCATTCACATAATTTCAGTTTATAATAAAATAAAATATGAGAAATCAATTATATAAATAATCATGATTAAAAATTAAGAACCATAAATTTAAAAATAAAAATAAAAATCAATTTTATATATTTTATAAAATCATGAATAAAAAAGTTATTATATAAATATCAACAACAAAATTATTCTAGATGTACTAATTTAGAGAAACAAGAAGTTATGAGATTTTCTATAATTGAGGAATGTGGATTTTGAGGGGATGGGGTAGGAAAAAAAATGGAGAAGAGAAAAATAAAGAGGAACAAAAACTTTTGGAAAGAGTCATGAAAAAACTATGAAACTGATTTTTAGTGAAAGAATAAAAAAAAAGTAAAACTTAAATATGTTTTTAGTCCTTCAGATTGAAGATAAATTTATTTCTAGTCCCTCAAATTTAAAATCAATGTAATTTCAAAAAATCTTGTTTTAACCTTTGAACTCATTTATTTTAGAAAATTTGTCAAACATTGTTATATAAAATCTACTTATTAGTGTCTCAGTTAGTGAAAGCATAACATTAAACTTAGTTGATGCTGCATAATTGTCTCAATTTATTATTTTCAAATGTTATTGGTGATTTAAGGGACTAAAACAAAATTTTTGAAAATTATAAGGACTAAAAAAATAATTAAATTTGAGAGACCAAAAATAAATTTAAAATAAATTTGATGGATTAAAAACGTATTTAAGCAAAAAAATATATAAATAAATACTATTTACATCATTGACAGAATTCAAAATTAGATATTTCCTCATAAGTTTTCACATAAGTTAAATAATAAACTATATTAAACAACTTATCAAAATAAGATTAAAATATCTTATGAACTTTTATAAATTTGCAAACACTCATAAATATTTATAAAACAAGATAAATAAAAATAAATTGTTCATAAGTTCTTCCAAAAAAAAAAAAAAGGAAAAAAAAAACCTAAATCATAAGTCATAACCATGATCGTGTATAGAGCAAGCAGTTAAGGCAAGTTCCTTAGACCCACAATTAGTATCAGGCTGTTAGTTATTTTTATATAATATTGTAACAAAATGAAAATTTGAGATATGATGGAATTGTAGCAACGTTAGATTGATTGCTATCTACTAAAAGTCCTTATAACACAAGTGGTTCAATATTTATATTTTTTAATCAAGTAATAGAGTTTAACCTCCAACTTAAATATGAAGTCATTAGTAGAAATACTACTTTACTCCTATAGGAAACTATGTAAGAAAGAATAAACCTCCTTATTAAAAAAAAATAATGGTTATATTTTCTCTCTAGAAAAGGAAAAGGAGAATGACTTCGGTTTTGATTACAGTGAAGTGGTAAATGATGCAACACAAATAGTCGTAACTTGTACATTATATTTTATTCCTTCCTTACTAATAAATTATTTCCCATGTTAATTAATAACTATCTTTTTTTCATTTTTTTATTAATTTTTAAAATTTGGCAAACATTTTAATATAGTAACATTGATGTTCTTCATTTATTTTTAAAATTGGAAGTATTGAAAGAAGTTTTAGTAGAAGAAATTAATACTGCAATGGCCAAACATACTAAATCATATCAAAGATTAAAATTGTTACTGAATGTACATATTGTTTATACAATTATTATTGACAATACCAACGATAATTAAAACTACTAAAAGAATCTTTAAAAATTAAAATTGTTTAAATTGTATCTTAAATCAATATTATAAGATTACTTAAATAAATTAGTCATATTATTTATTCAGAATGAAATATTAAAATTACTTGATTATAAATTTATAATTTTTTTATAAATGATTTTACAATTCAAACCTAGAAAAATACTGCAAGTATTAATAATTGTTGTTACACTAAAACGCTCTAATTTTGTCTAAGGCGCCAAATTTTTTAAGACAAAGCCCTGGTCATAACTAGGTCTCATTATCAACTTATGCAGAAGCTAATAAATAAAAAACCCATAACACAATTAACAATGAGCCATAAGTCATAATTCTTAAATGGTAGTTCAGCCTAAGAATACCCCACATTGTTTGTACATTGGACGTTTAATCTATGATCAATATCAGTATAATGTTTTTAGGTAACATCCGTCTATGGCACATAAAGTTGATTGCATAAAGCCTATGTCTAAGAAGAATGAAAACGAAGCCAAGATATAGTCAAATAAATCCCTGGAGAGTGAGTGACTGCATGAGTGAGTGACTGCATGAAGCCTTTGTTTCAAAAATAATAAATATAGAGCAACAGACCAGCCGATGAACCAAATAGGGTGCATAGAGGGAAGATGTGACAATGAAGCCCAATGAAAATAGAACAATCGAAAGAATCAAATAAAATGTGTTCAAGAGAATTCCTTTAGTTCCTTTTCATTTAATCATTTAAGCTTATCTAACTATTTCTTTCATAAGAATTCGTGAAAAAAATGCAAATTATAAAGAAAAGAAAAGAAAATAATCACAAATTGTGTAATTTGCATTAATGATACAGAATCACACGGATTCATGCAGGAATAGCACAATTCAAAGACATCTCTATCTCTAATTCATCAAATGATATGAATCACTAGCTTGCTGAAACATATACAATCATGCAACTCCAACAACTATGACATGGACTCCTTGCAAAAATATGTTGAAAAATAAAATATACATCTTTTAATGTTTCAATTTCTTTATGTACTTGAAAAAGAAATCCCGTGGTTGACACTTGGGGATGGGAATGGATTAAATTCTTAACTTCAAGATACTAGTTATAGACTAGCAAGGAACCTTCCTTGTTAGCATGAAATATAATTTAAATTAAAAGAAACCCAACTGCTGCAAACATTCATGTGTTGCTCACGAATATGTGTGCTTATTGGTGGGGAAAATTGTAAGTCTTGTTTTTTAATGGGATGGTGAAAAATTCAGTTATATCCTAGTTTAGTCCATCTACTGGACAACATTCTTATCAAGTATACATAGAATTCAAGGAAAAAGTTGCTCACCAGATTCGAATGAGGCGCTTGAGGATAGTCAGCCATAGCCTGAGACACAAAATACTCATTTGTCATCTGCAACATTGTCCCTCTAACAGACTCAGCAAGATCCAGAATCTCAGCTTCCAATGCCTCAGCATCCAGACCTGAAGGATCTAATAATTCAGGAAATCTGACATCACGTGGTTTGTTGATCATCCCTGCTATGTTTACAGCTTCCAACAAATTTCCACCATTATGGACTGCAAGGCTAAACGCAGCAACTACCAAGGGGTCCCTTGGTCGATCACTCAATGTTTTATGTAATGCTAGGATACCAACCCTGAAAACATAGATTCCACATGAACTTTGTTTTGTCGGCCCTACTTGTAATCAGCTTGTTAATACTCCTGAGTTCTAACAATGTATAACTGATAGTAAAATAAATCGTCACACTACACCCAGTAGAAAGAAAAACAATGTTCATAAATAACTCTTACCATTGAAGAGAATTAAAAAAAAGAAAACTTATATTATACTCAAATCGTGAAAGTTACTAAATTTAACTATTCAAGGGCTCCAAAGCATCTGAGATTTTTGTTTTTGAAGAACCAAAACTCTTGCAACAGAAAAAAATAAAATAAAATAGGTATTGAAAAAAGTTACATATAAGACTTGAATATGTTTTATGTCCTTGAAAATATAATGGTTTTTTGTTTATAGTCCATGTAAAAAAAATTGTGGTTTTTCTTTTATCCCTGCAATGTTTGTTGTTCACTTGTTTTGGGCTCCACCATGACAGCAGGGACTAAAAACAGTAATCAATGCATTTTGCAAGGACTAAAGACAAAATTTGCTATATTTTATAAGTAAATAAAAATAAAATCATTATATTTACAGGGACGTAAAATATATTGCTAAAGGCAGGTTCACGGCAAGGACCAAAACAGGCGAAAATGAACATTGCAGGCATAAAAAAAAATTTGCAGGGTCTAAAACCGAACACGGCTATATTTGAGAGATCTCAAACATATTTAAGCCCAAAAGGATTGTAATATAAACTACTGCATAAAGAAAAAGAAAGGAAAATTGAAGTAAACCATAGGCTTCAACTGATGACAAATGAGTCAGAAAAGTGAGTTTCTTTAATCCTCAAAGAAGGCTTAACTACATTTCTGGTGCAAATTACAGAAAGTAATTTTATGGATTTTCTTCTCATAGCATTACAATTATGTTAAAGCCATTGTAGTTGCATAAATCTTACCATAAGCTATTATGACACGGACGATTAGGTTCCAAAAGTTTATCCAAATTGGAGAACAAAGACTGCAATAAAATTCCAAAAGATCCAACAAGAAAAGTGTCAATGTGGTGCTATTATGTCATTCATTTTACAATAACACCCAAGAAACAAATTTTATTATGATGTGATAAGTCTGATAAGCCACATTAAAATTGGAAGGAAATACCAACCTTACTCCTGCCCTCAACTGAGTACTGGCAAATTCAAAGATTTTGGTCACCTGTTTAAAAGACTTAGGTTGTGTTTGGATGGGAAATTAAGAAATTCAAGGAATTTGAAAAAATTTAGAATTTGAATTAGTTTAATTTTAATTTTCATCATTCATTAAATATTTTTTTTTTTGATAAATCAATTCAAATTTCTCAAATTTTAAATTTTTAATATGGACAAGGTAATTTAATTCCCATCATAAGCAAAATTGATACACACACACACATATATATATGTGTGTGTGTGTGTGATTAATACTAACAAGTCATTGATCTGAGTGGTATTGAACTCAATCCTCTTTCGTAAGATCTTGAGTTTGGGTCTTGTGTATGAAAAAACTATAGCTGCAAGAGAAGACCTTACTAAAGCTGATTAATAATCAGTTAAGTTTTCTGATGGAGATTAATAATCGCCTAATTGGCAACGCCAATGGATACTTTGTATCACTAACATGGTTACCCAAAAAAATATTTAGGATTAAATATGTTTTTAGTTCTTAAACTCTCGTCAGTTTTCACTTTTAGTCTTTGAATAATTTTTTTTTACTAATTTTTATTTTTTGAAATTTTGCCAATTTTCACTTTTAGTTCTTAAACTTTTCATCTCATTAACATTTTAGTCCCTAGTGTCAAAATTTGTTGTATATACTAAAACATATTTAATTCTATATATATTGAAATTTTAACATTGAACTTTATAAAAATAAGCATTAGCCAATTTTTAAATATTTAATAATCTAAAATAATTTTAATATTATACATATCTAATAATTTAAAATTGATTTTTGAATATATAATAATTAATATATATATATATATATAAGTGAGATAAGAAAAAAAAATATAAAGAATTTCAAATTCTTACCTTTTTTGAGAGAATTTAAAATTCTACTATTTTAAAGAATTTCACAAATACTTGAATTTCAATTTCTTTAAAAATTCTCTATCCAAACAAAGCATTTCAAATTCATAAAAAATAATAAAAATAAAAATAAAAATAAAAATTGAATTACTCTCTTAAAATCCTCCATCCAAACACTATTAATGAATAGGTAGGAAATAAAGGTACATGCATTATGAAGCCTATTCTCATATGCAAGAAGAATTTGGTAGACTTTAATGTTGACGACCCAAAAATGATTAAAATAAGAAACGAATTACTAATTGAGCTAATTCTTTGTCAAGGTATTCAAACCGAGTTAAATACCCCCACCCCCCAAAAAAATGCATGTCATCAGCAACGAAGGAACTCATCATATTGCATATTCTAGTTTATAGGATATTCAAGGATTATGCGATATCAGGGGAAGGCTTGAATTAATTTCCAAACACGTACATCTTTTTTATGCAACTTGATAGACAGGATAGCAAACAAGTTATCGAGTTAGCGTAGGAAGCTTGATCTCTAGTATGTTATTCCACTTAGATTAATCCTGCATACATCATAAGTCTAAATTCCACAGAGGTATGGGATTACCAGGAGTATATTGGTTCTTCTGTCCCGTCTTTGAAATCCATGGTGAGAAAAATAAGCAGCCTGTAATATTGAACCTAAATTAAACCTACATTCCATGATTGGGATTCAGAAATTAAATGCAAAATAAAAAACTACCTGAAAGGGGAGAAGTATATCTAGAAGACCGAATTTCCATAATAGCCTCAAAGAAGCTTCCCCAGAACCATATGCTAGCATATAACTCATTTCCATCAAGAGCCTACCCTAAAACAATTAAAGAAGGAAAACAAATTAGCTAGGACATTGGTATACATATTGTTAGAATAACTATAAAATATCTTGCAATATCATTATTGTATTTTAGAATATCTTAAGAGTATATTTTTTTTTTGTCCATGAACATATTCCCCACAGTGTTTTAAAATTGACAATCAAAGACGAATTTGTGATCGGAGTGTAACTTCCGCTAGTCAAACATTATTTTAACACAAATGGGAATATATTGGATGATCATATGGAGGGTGGTTTCAATAATTCATTATGTTCATTGATTTCTTTTTGCTCACAAGAAAATATCATTCAAAACCATTATTCTGTCTTTTATCCATTCTCTGCTTAAAACATTATTATTTCAACATGGTATTCATGGTATCCAACGTAAGGATAATTTCTTCCTTCTGTCTTATGGAGTTCATACCACTAAACCTATACTTTATTTTTTTGTTTTTCTATTCCTTGTTTGCTCCCAAAACTCTCCTTTGTGAGTCTAGCCATGTTGAGTTTTAGTCTTCAGCTCTTGTTCCATTGACAGTCATTGAGAGTCCTTCTATCATATCATCATGACTTTCCACAAAATGACTGTTTCATCCTATCTTTCAGCAGATTAGCTCCATTTAGCCTATCATTTCACAATTTGGCTATGCTTCGGTCTGTCTTTCCATAGCCAAGACCATCTTCTTGTATAGATTTCCATAAGGGAAAAACATGGTAATAAAATAAAGCATCAGATTTTAGCAAACTCAGAAACAGAATAGTAACTAGCATAGCCATGGAGAATGGTTTTACTCTAATAGCATATTTAAATTATAGGATTTTTAGGCGTTGAAAGGGAAATTGAGAGAATAGAGACTGAAAAATATTCTCCTGTATAATGTGAGATGTTATAATGTGGTACAAAACATAAAGCCATAACATTTTTTATATCAAAATTGTATCATAATCCTAACTAAAACAAATTGTGATTATATTAGGTAATGTGGAAACCAATCCTGGGAGATAAAATAAGACACTCAGAATTATTTAAAGATATAATCAAGATTCTATTGAATATTTTTTATATATTAACAAATACCTTATCAAGGCTTAATACTGAAGAAGACAGGTCTTTAATAAAACGAGCTGTTTCTTTTGAAATACTAAATCCTAAGCAAGCAGAAAATCTAATTGCACGTAGAATGCGAGCTGCAGAAAAAAAAAATGGTATCAGACAGATCTAAGAAATCCAAAGAGCTGGCAAGCTGAATGCCCTTTACACCTAAAAATGCACAAAATACAGCAAAGCAGGATGAGTTAATTGATCAAGGAAACTCACCACAATCTTCCTGAAATGAAGTTTTTGGGGAGATTACTGTTCGCACCTATTCACAAAGAAAATTGTTACAAAGCCTCAAACTGCTACTTAGCAAAAGTAAAAAATAGAAACAACAAATGTTATGAGATACATGCACACTTTAGCCTTTCTAGTATCTTCTATTCCTCCAAAATAATCATACACAATTCTTGCATATGGATCAAGCATCAACCTGCAAGAGCGTGAACTTTGTTAACAGCATAAGAGCTGTACAAACTAAAGTATATTGAATTTTAAACTAAGCAGAGTGGTTATAGAGCAGACAATTGCAGACAAGCACCCCCCCCCCCCCCTTTCAAAAAAAGAGAGAGATTTTCAATCTTTAAAGTTGCAGGGGCAGGTGCGCAACCCATTAATTGTGAAGTCTCGGTTTAAACAATTCATCCAACGAAGATGATCCTTCTGGTCACAGTCATTAGGTACTTCAGTATGATGGGAGAATTCCAAACCCACCTTGCACTTTGTAGTATCAAAACTTGAAACCTAATCATAAGGGAGATAACATTATGAACAAAAACAAAAAGCAATCAAAGAAATTCATCACTTAATAGAGATAAATTCAAGTAATCATTCAGTAGAGAAAATTAAGACCAAGCTAAAATTCATTTTGAGTTAACAAGAACATACCAACCTCAACAACGGTACCATCCATGTGAACATGGCATACAGGAAAACATTTATCAACTATCTCACACCATGAAAATATTCTCATAACCTGCAAAATGAGTCAATATATATTATTCATCATGTAATTTTAAGGACCAAATATATTGAGCCCAAAATAGAAGTTTAAATTTTCTATTGAGATTGCATAAATAAACTTTTATGCAAAACCAAATGCCAATGTAAACACATTTGTTGCCCTTCTAACTGCTATTTAATTAACATAATATTTTATCTATATAGCACTGTCCAGAAAACTGTTATTTCATAAATAACTCAAAAAAATTAAAAACATAAAATAAAATAGAAGTAGGTAACCTCTTTAAGCTCAGCTGAAGTTATAATATCAAAGTCCTTTGGTGTTTGCTTTAGAATAAGATCCCGCACACAACCTCCTACAAGGTATACATCATACCCTACAAGGAGAAGAAAACAATCTCTAGACATTTCAAAAGCAAGACGTTCAAAATAGAGGAATCAAGCAAAAATATTAACCATAAAAAATAACAGAAATATATAAAGACGTGATAGCATAGCATTGCAGACATAATCAGTACGGGATCAAATACAATCACACCCATATCAATACAATCAAAGCATCTGAAAATTACTACATAGTTGAGTAACAGTATTGATCAGTCATGTTTTATTGCAAAATTGGCTGATCATGCTTGGCTATGGCATTTTGTTTATTGCGGCTAACATTTTAACAGCATTTCAAAGATAAACTAAGAATGTGCTGTTAGTAAGTATGCATAGAGGTTATTCAATTCAATCACATGCAGGTTTTTTTAGTACACCAGCAGAGGCAGGCTTAAAGGTTGAGAAAGACTAGTGGCATACGTGTTAAATCAAAACCCCAGCAATCAACAAATTTCACTTTATAATTAACACAAAATCATTGAAACGCTCTTCCTTTCTTCTTCCATATAAAACCCAGCAAAAATGAGTGACATTAGTATGTACCATTTTTCTTCAGCCCGTTAAGAACCTTTTTCGTAGTGCTTCCAATCATTGACTTACTAATCCCAAGCTCTGAGAACTTCAACCTCTTCCACGCCGGGGCCTTCTTGTTTTTTTCATGAACTTAACAACACAATCCATTTCATTATTACACGATGCAAGACAAACTTCGATACAAAATTTCAAAAAACAAACCCTAAGTTCGCTGAAAACTGAGTTGAGCCTTCACTTGCCTTGTTCACGAACAGAGGCACTGCATTGTTCGTTTGTGAGGGACTCGGCCTCAACCGCGGCGACAGATTTGGGCACAAACTTGCGAACACATTGGAAGGGAGTGGGAGGAAGATGAAGAGTGGGTTTGCGCAGGAATTTTAAGGCAGCGAGCGCCATGGAAATGAATTGAGATGAAACCTGCGTGGAGAGAAGAATGGTTTACAAGCTACACACGGTTTGCATTGTAGTTGAAAATAACATAGCTGCCACTAAAGGTTTAGGGTTTAAGGAGAACCTCTTTTTGATTTTTTTTTTTTTTTAACTTTTTCATAGTAGAAAGTATTTATAGCAACTGAATAGATATTTGTGATGTGATGATAAGGTACTTTATTCACGGAAATGAAAAAATAATAATTAATTTAGTTCGTAATAATAAATTATTTTATTTATATATTTTTTAATTAAATTTTTTTTAACAATTGTTTATATATTTTTTAACAAATTAAAATACATGTCTTTTGTTATTTCTTTTTCCTAATTAATATTTATTTTTCTCTTAATCAATCATAATATATAATGTTTAAGTATTTATAAATGCATTTTATTAAATTAATATATTATCTTTTAATTATAAGCATTTTAATTTAAAAATAATTAAAATATGAACAATATTAATTAGATCTCATATAAAGAAATAAAATTTACTATTTTAAGTTGAGTCTGAAATTAGAGATAATATAATAATATAGTATAAAAATAATGCTACATTTACAATAATTTTTACAACATGCTCTATGTCTATCTTTTTTCATCACTTCATTTATTATGGAGAGATATTATCGATGATAAAGAGAGATAAAAACAAAAGTAATGTCATATAAATTTTATTGTGCATGTAACATCATTCATAATATAATTAATAGATAATTTTATCTTTTAAATATGTGGTTGAAAGTTTAATTCTTAATTTATATACAAGACAAAACATTTATGAATTTAATGGTGATGCACTCACAATATAAAATTATTTAACATAATGCATCACTTATTTTTTTCAATATTTATTGGAAGAGGTTAATTTGTTAAAAAAATTGAACCAACATGATTAACGAACCAAAAAAAAAAATTATGTCAAAAGAACTCAATTATTTGCATCGTCTCGTTTGAGAACGTTTAATTGAATGTAGTTAGGAAAATAGAAATATGTTTTAAATTTAATAAAAAAATATATATACCTCTTACTTATATGGTCCATTTTTTATAAAAATAAAATGATATTTTAATAATAACTCTATGTTTGAGTCGGACCATCAAAACATTAGTATTATATAAATCAAATCACTTGCTGTTTTTGGTAAAGAGAAATGGATATATAAACTAACACTTGGAATGATTTAAATTTTGCTAATTAGTTGTATGGATGGTTTTGTTTGAAAGTTATTAACATTACTTATTAGTACACATGTAGAGTAAACACACGAGTAGGCCCTAAATTATAAGAATAAATCAATTATATAATTTGAGTTATAAAATGTTAATCAATTTTTTGTCCCACTATCAGATCCTGTCACTTAAAGATATTAATTACGTGTATGTGACATGTTATCACTAAACATGTCTACATGTGTATTCACTTCATATGGATTAAGTTGATATAATTTAGGATCGATATGAGACGACTAGCATTAATAACATCTCTTTGTTTCTCTCTTCTAATTTTAGAAGTTGTTTTCATCATTTGCTTCTCTAAGTTTTCATAACAAACTTCGAAGAATAATAGCACAAGATGACGACAATGGTGAAAACTAATATACTATTTTTGTGTTGAACACGAAATTAAGAAATCATGAGTGAGAGTTTGTTTGCAAACTTGAGGGTGAATGAGTTTCAAAGCATAAAATAGGTTATTTTGATTTTGTGGAAAAAAAATTTACAAATTGCTATAACACGTGGAGAAGAAACCCAAAAGACCATTTTGTGCATGTCCTCTCCCAAATGTATTCTTGAATTTTATTACATGAAAAAAGTTTCATGTTTATGTCATTATTTTTTTATTTTTTTTCCAAAGTGCAGGATGATGAGGCAACTTACATATGATTGTTTTGTGTTGGTTGATGAGTTTTATAAAGTATTTTCAACTAATATAAATAGAGTGAAGAAATTTGAAAGGTAGAGAAGATCAACAAGATTAAAAAGTTGAAGGCAAAGTTGATAAAGAAGGTTGATAGTTTGGGATTGAAGTTAAATTGTTAAAATAAAAATCCCCTCTAAGGTGTGTTTTGTTAATGTTGTACCTTGTATTATGGAATGTGGATTAGTAAGTTCATAACATAGGGCATACATAGTGAGGTAGGTGAACGAGTTCTCAATATAATGTAAAGTCGTTAAAAATTTAAAATAAGATAAAATTTATGAGTTAATTTGGTCTATGTGATTTTGAGTCAAGTTAGGCTAGAAAAAGTTTACTTAACTCATTTACAATTCGACTCATTAAGAGGATAATTTGTAGTGATCAGTCGGGTTGACTTATGATTGAATTGGCCAATCTAGTTTGTTTTTTGTTTAAATATGTTTTTGGTTCATACAAAATGAACAAAATTTGATTTTGATTTCTGTAAGTTTTTTTTCTTTGCTTTTTTTCGTTAAATTTAGAATTATTGTTTTTATCCTATTATTATATAATTATTTTTAATTACTTGTTTTTTTATCAAAAGGTTAAGTGATTATCACAACTATTATGCATAACTGTTAGTTAATGATACCATATTAGTGTGTTGACAACTCCAAAAAAATATTATAAATGTTAAGGATCACAAATAGTAATTTTAGATTTTAGAAAGATTAAAATCAAAGAAAAATATTTTACAAGGACTAAAATCAAAATTTACTTATTTTACAAGGATAACAAATATTTTTCAAGCACCAAAAACAATGTTTACAAATTTTAGAAGAATGAAAATTAGGGGAAAAAAAATTAGGAACCAAAATCAAAACATGCTTATTTTACAGAGACTAAAAATATACTTAAGTCTTTTACTTTTATTTTAATTTAAATTTTTTGATTCTGAAATGTTAGTTTACATGGTCATATATTTATACCATCAACTAAATTTTATACATACTAATTTTAAATTATGATAATTAGTGTCAATTTGATATTATTTATTAATATTTTATACAACTACTATGATATTATTTGATATTATAAATTAATTCAGTTAGTTATGGTTGATGGCTTTTTTTTACAGTTTTTTTTATCATAATGTTTATAAAGTTATAATTATAAGATATAAAATTATAAGAAGTGTTTTTTTTATAAAGTTGAATAAGTATTTTTTTAATTTAAATAAGTCAGTTTGTAATACCCATTTTTTTATTATTATTTATTAATGGCATTTTCGTAAATTTTTATAAAGGTATAGGGTGTTTTGATAATTTGGAACGGGCTGTTCCAAAAGCAGAACGGGCCGTTCTAAGCACAAAAAAATGAACTAGGTTTAAATTTGAGAGCGGGCCGAGAACAAGCTGTTCCAAAAGGAGAACAGGCCGTTCTGGTTTTGGAACGGGCCGTTCTGGAAGGAGAACGGGCCGTTTAGGAAGGAAAACGGGCTGTTCTAGATGAGTCCCGGAACAGGTCGTTCTGGTTTTGGAACGGGTCGTTCCAGTTCAAAAATTTGCGTAGATTTTTCGAGCCCAGAACGGGCGTTTCGCTTTCGGAACGGGCCGTTCCGGGTTAGGTAAGCAGAATTCTATAAATAGGGGGCTGGGGGTTGGAAAATGGAGAGTTGGAGAAGAGGAGATCTTAGAGAGAGAAAGTGAGGAGGAGGTTCTGCCCTAGTTTCGATTCCTTTTTATCCAAGTAAGGTTAGTACTTATAAGACTTAATCTAGTATGTATGAGCATGATAGGGGTAGTATAATTTTTTAATATGCTATTTTGTTTATATGAAGATTGTCATGTGTTTAAGTTGATGGTTGTTTTTAGGTGTTTAATTATTTATGTTATTATATTGAATGATTTGGTATGGTTATGGAAAAGTTTTTATGTAATTATGGAATATGCTATGTGTGTGTGGTTTGGAAAGTTAATAGGACTTAGAGGAGTAAGGTTATGGTATGGATTAGATCTCTTGGTGAGATCAAGATATAATCTTTGGAAAATATGGAATTAGGAGTCCCATGGTGAGGATTCCAATATGGAACTTTTCAAAGGTTACATAATAAACCACTTCAGATGTTAGGTGGATTCTGAAGTACTCCTCTAAGTATTCTATTTGCTACCGGTATGGGGGCAAGGCCGAGTCATACCGATGGATGAAGTGGCCACGATCATCAGGGTTACGTGACGACGTAATCCAACTGTATATTTTTCATGAGAGGTTAGGTATGTGACATGGGTTGATGACATGTTTCACCGAATCAACACTTGGTTTGGATGTGTTGAGGCCAACATTTGGTTTGGATGTGTTGGTTACATCATGGGATTATACAGTGGTGTGACTTTGTTTTGGATGTGAAATATGTATACATATGGTATGGATTGTATACATTGGTTATGGATTCTTTATTATCATAAAATATGTATGCATTGGCATGGATGTGTATACCTTTGATTCTGGATTAGTTTATATTTGGCATGGAAATAACTGTTTATAATGTTGTCATTTCCCTTGGTATGGATACATACTGTTGATGAATATCTAGTTTAATGATATTCCATTTTATTGTACTATGATTGGTTTTATATGTGCTAACCCTTATATTTCCATGATGTGGACTGTGATGATCTCACTATGTGGGGGAGCAGATCAGGTGTGAGGCTTTGCGATAGCAAGGAGTCTTTTTTGGGTAACTGCTTTAAGGAGTGGCTAGACTTAGAGCTTGACCAGCACCTAGGGTGTCTTATTTTGATACTTTCATGATATTGTAATTATATTATCTTTTTGGATTACTGTATAATCTTACTAAAGATGATGACTCTGTTATAAAAATATGTTATATATTTTGGAAACAATTTATATGTTATTGTATATTTACACTCTAGCGTAGCTGGCCCTTGCTCTATTTTCTTTATTATATATTATTTTATTTTGGTTAGTTTTGGATGTGACGGCCTAGGGTGGGTCGTTACACAGTTCATTTAACTCACCAACTCATGGTGGATTAAGCTGAGTAACCTACTTTGACAACTCTAATATATCGTTACTATATGGGAGGTTTGTGTATTATAAAGTTGTTTTGCTTGACATGATCTAGTCCTTGATTATTATTATTTTTTTGTTAGCATAGTATAGATGTGAAGTGATAAAACAAAACTTAAGCTTTTGAAGAAAACTAGCATCTATATATCCTATAATTTATCATGTTAATCATTGAAAAATATAAACAGAAGTGTACCTAAACTCGTGATGATAAGTAGGGTTAGTTTTTGGTATTTTTGTTTTTATCCATCACAAAATAAAATTATTCTTTAATTATTACACACCGGGGGTTATCACACATATACACATATCTCCACATTGATAAGATATTGTCCGCTTTGAGCCTAGCCCTCACGATTTTGCTTATGGATACCACCCAAAAGGCCTCTCTACCAATGGAGATAACTGTGTGTATATAAACTCATGTCCATCCTCTTGTTTGAATGATGTGGAACTTTGTTTGCATCCCAACATTAAAGATCACATGTCCTTTTAAATACATAACTGCTCAAATAATTTACGCATCATTAGATCACTTTAATTTGACACAACCTAACGTGTCCTTAAGTAATATATAATTATTCACATATAAGGTCAATGTTGGATTAAGGATACAATAGTCCCCCATATAGACTATATATGTAACCTTGTAATTATAAAATTACCAAATACATTTTTTACCAATTTGGTCTGTCAATCATACCAACATAGAATCAAAATAGTTTATGTTACATTTATCATAATTAAACCCATCAATGATTACATATGTTGATACAAATGAATAACATGAATCATGATATGGATGTGCAGCATGAAGTTTTCATGTAATGTGATCTTAACATACCTAGTTTCAATAGATATTTTTTAAACCTTAATGAGATTAAACCATAACAAAATTAGAGTTTCAATTGACCAAAACTTTATTTCATAAAAGCATTAAAAAAATTACAAATTCTCACTAAAATTGAACATCACTTAAAGTGTAGTGACTATTTATTGTCTAATTATATAATATTATAAGATATTATATTTTCTAATAATATCAATATTGGTAACGAGATTGCAAAAATTGTCAAATGGAACCTAACTTGACAAATTGTTGCGTTAGGTTATTTTTTATCCATATCAATATTATTATATTTTATAATATTTTATAGTATTACGTAAATAGGCAGTAAATAGTCACTACACTTTGCTAGGTTGCACTTAAGAGGATGAGCAATCTGGTACTATTAATAGTAATATATCTACATGATATGGTTTTCAGTTTAAAAAAAAATTGTAAACTTTATTTATACATTAAAATTTTTTAACTCAATAGTCTGATCATTGAAATTTGAGGTAGAAGTTATTAAGTAGGGTAATTTTTCAAGACTTACTCCCGAAGTGAGTGCATTTCTTTTCACATAACATACATACATGTAGGTACATATGTGTGTATGCGTGGTATATATATAATAAAAATAACAATACTAAAATATTTTATTCTATATTTTTAAATTAAATAATTATTAAATTAAAAGACAATAGTCGATCCCTTGAGTCTTAAATTTTGTTGTTAACAAACTTTTTTTATTTATCAATAGTATAAAATTTTCAAAATGATTAAGACAAATCTTTCTCTAAGATGAACTCCACTTATTAAGACGATTATTGTATAAGACAATGACCTCATATAGATGATTTTGTTAATAAATAAGACGAATCATTAATCATAAAAATAAATATGTATTAAATATTTATTATTTGTGATCTCTAAATAAGAAACTAACTACGTTTAAACAATTCCTTAATAGATCGAATTTATAACAATTTATAAAATACACTCATACTCCAATGATTGATAGGCCTTTTTGAGTGATGACCAAAAGTAAAATCGTGAGGACTTAATCCTAAAACGAACAATATCCCATCATTGTAGAGTTGTGTGTGAAATAACCTTATAAAAATAATACTTATAAAATATCCCTTCAGTCAAATACCATAAAATAACTCCATCAGTGGTATCAGAGCCACAAGATTGGATTGGGTGACAACCGTCACGATAAAATAAGAGGAAAAATAACAACTTATAAAACACACTATACTCCAATGATTGAAAGGTCTTTTGGGTGATGATCAAAAGTAAAATTGTGAGGGCTTAGGCCTAAAGCCGACAATATCTCATCATTGTGGTGTTGTGTGTGAAATAACTTTATAAAAATAACACTTATAAAATATCCCATCAAATAAATATCATAAAATAACCCCATCACCAATGTTATACAAAAAGGAAAAAAAGGCATAACATGCATAAAAAAAGGACAAACAAATCTTTGCAAACATGAAAAACTGTAGTCAAAAGTTATTTCATCAATGCAATGTCCTAACACATGCATGATCTACTTACTCAATGTTAAAAGGAAAAGGTGATGAGAAGTTTTTTTAATTAGATAAGAAGTGGTAATTTGGTGAAAATATTTAATACAAGCATTTATTACACCAATGGACACTTAAGAAACAAATCATAAACACATATGAAGCAAGCCATAAGAGAGAAACTCAAGGATTTATAATGGTCATCTTCATTAAAGCCATATAAAAGGAAGTTTGAAACTAAAAAAGACATGATGACAATAATAAAGTGACTATAATAAAAATTGATCATTCTTTATGTAAAAATTTTTTGTACTTAATTTATTGTATCACATTTTGATAGAAAGACGAAACAATATTATAAACCTTAGTAACTTTGAGTTATTAGATTTGAGCCTGAAGAGATTTGTTTGTAAAAGAATATTTGTTGTTTGAGTTTAAAGAGTTTTGATTATAAAAGAATACTCGATATTAAAACCCGAAGAAACTCTGTGCAAAAAAAAATACTAGAGTAAATTGTTTAAAGAAACAATTCAAATAATACTTATGTTTAAGCCAAAAGAAGCTAGATAAAGAATACTTGTATTTTTTACAAGATAATGAAACTTGATCTAATTGAATCAATAACTAAATGTAATCTCGATGATTGAGACAAACTAGTATAAAATCCTGAGTTCGTTCTTTACTTTATTTGCTCTCTCGTATCTATCATATTTATTACTTTACTACACTACAAATAGTGGTAATTTTTGAGTAACACTACTTAACCCTCATTCTGATGTTACTATTTTTTCTACAGTAATCCTTTAAGAAATTGAATTTCCATTTTATTTTATTTTATTTCTCTTTGGTTAAACAACATTTATTTCTAATTCACTTATTTTCTCTCACTTCTTCATTAATTTTTTTTCTTTTCTATTTATTTTTTTCTCTCTACCAAACACAAACTTGGCAAAAAAAAATTTCTCAAACATCTTTTTCTAATTTACAAAATTTGAACATAAAATATTATATAATATATTTGAATTCAACACCAATTAAAATAATGTGTTTAACAAAGTACATAATTCTATTGTAAATCTTAGTGGTGGAGAAGGAGAGAATGAATAAAGAAAATAATTTATAGAATTAAGATTTATTTAAAAGATGAATAAATTAAAAAAGTATTTGGGATTTTTTTTTAAATAGAGAACGAGAACGCATTCATAAAAATAAGATGTATATGTGATTTGCCAATATATTTATATATAACAATAGGCATATAACTTATTATAAATTTACAAAGTCTAGCAAATGCAAAAATATGCTGTTCGGCATTAGACAATGACATTGGAAAGAGCGAAAACGAGAATACATAATGGACTCAATCCATTGAAGATTTTGGGCTCTCTATGGTCCCTTTACATTGAATAATCTTTTCCTTCTGATAGCCCATACGCAAAATTTCTTGATTTCATTTTCAAAAAAGTGAATAAAAAATTAACCAGAAAATCAATATAAACATGGATATACAAAGAATGAAATTAATAAGTTTAAATAAATATGACTATTTAACATAAAATTTTTTATTTATCATTAAAAGGGTTGATTATTATTTATTCAACCAAAATATAAATTAAAATGATTGATTATTTATCACAAATCTAAAATATAATTATATATTTATAAATATTTATTACTTCAAATTTTAAATATAATTTACATATTTAAATATTATATATATTTATATGCATAATTTATTTTAAAATTTATTTATATATAAGAAAGCGATGTTACCATATAATCTTTCAAGTTTGTTTTTCAAAATTAATCATCTTCAACTTATGAGCAAAGTACTAACAACTTTTTTTTTTCAAGAAAAAACACATATGAATAATATTGATTATTATAAAAGTTTTTAAGGAATCTCAAAATTAAAAGGCAACTTATCTTTAAAAACTATGTATTCTCACTTACATTTTATATCATGATTTTTAAAATTAAATTAGTCATTGCACCGGTAAAATTTATTCATCGTTCAATGATTTTATCGTGGTTAAATTAACAATAATTAAATAATATAATATAATTTATTTTAATTATAATATATAAGAAATTTTAAAAAAATAACACGAAATTTTATACTTTTATAAATTAAAAATTAAACCTTTTTTTTTTGTTTGCGATTAAACTTTTATTATAAATATCATTACTTATAACATATAATTTTTAAAATTAAATACTACTAATAAAACAAATAAGTTACGATTAAATATTATATAATTGTAATTTATATATGCATCCATAATCGTAATAACGAATTAGAATTAGAATTAAAATTATGTTATGATACAAGTATTTTAACATATGTATGTGTCGTATGCATTAACCATTTTTGTATATAACTAAAAACTATAATAAAAAAATACCTTAGAATATATAAGTTATATTGTAATTAAATTTTATAATATTTTATATTTATGTTACATAATTTATATTTCGATACAACTTTTTTAATTATTGATAATTTGAAAATATGAAAATTTAATTTAAAATTACATAAATAATAAATTAAAATAAATAAGACGTTAAGAAAAATTCTTAAAATAGTCATTAAAAAGATTATCTTTTAAAGTAATTGTTCTAATTTATATATATATATATATATATATATATATATATATATGTATATATATATATATATTTTGAAGGCAAAAGGATGATGAATTTTGTAAAAAAGAAATAGCAATATTTTTTCAAGTGAATTAATTTCAACTGGTTGTATCTAATTATACTCTAATTTGCCTGATTTTAAACATGTTTAAGTTATTTTATAATTTACACTGATTTTTACAAAATCGATCAGTTTTAAAAATTAATCCAACACTGTGAGTCTGTGACCAATTTTTGATCGATTAAATCGGCTAGACTTACTAGCCCGATCCAATTCTAACATATATATAAGTGATGATATTTAGATATTATATATATATATATATATATATATATATATATATATATTTATATATATATGTTCCCTCTGGTTCTGAATAAAAAAAATTATTTTATATCATTTAACTTTTCTAATTTCATCTAAAATTATTTTCCTAAATTATCTTTCTTTAAAACTTGATATAAAAATATAAAAAAAAACTTTAAAAATATAATCTCAATTAAATAAAATAGTATTTTAGAGATGAAAACATTAAATATAATAAGCTTAGATGAAATTTACTTACATTTGAGACAAAAAAAAATGAAAGTTTTTTATTTTATTTTATTTTATTTTATTTTTTACTTATATCCAGAATGAGAGAGAGTAGTACTACTAATATTTTATTATTATTTTTGTTCATGTTTATAAGATCTAATTTAGAATATTTTTTTGTTTTTTTAATATCCAATTCACATTATCTCATATATTAATATTTTTAGATTAAAATATCTTTAATTAAAGTGTGTTCTTTTAATTTGGTAAAATACATTAATTATAAACTCTTCAAAAAATTATATATTAATTATAATTTTTTTAAAAATATGAGTATTAATCAAAGAAGATAATTAGTATAAGACATGTTTTTTAATTAAATAAAATATATATGAGTATTAATTAAGAAAGAAAAGTAATATAAAAATAATTTTAAAAATAAATATATAAATAAGATAAATTTATTGTTAATGATCAAATTAATTAATTTTTTTAATCTTGATAAATTAAATAATTGGATCTTATACATTAAAAAAAAAGTATTATTTAAGTTATTGTCTTTTATTTCCCTTATATTGTGCTTCTATTATTTCTTCTCTCTTTATTACCCTCTATAAATATTGAAATGGAGATCGATGTCAACCGATATTAATTTTTTTATATTATTATTACATCTTTCGCAAACATGTCATATGCTTTTAATTATAACCATTAGCCTGACCTACAAATATGAATAGCTAAGAACTCAATAGCCATTAGAAGTTAGTAGTTAGGACCTATAGGCTGCTCGCTAGCTAGTCATTCAATAATTATATATATATATATATATATATATATATATATATATATATATATATATATATATTTTATTTCATTAATTCAAATTGACAAATAATCATAAAATTATTTTATACATTGATTTAAATTAATGAAACGAAGTATCAAGTATTTTTTTAAATTTTTAAAAAATTTACAAACTTGATCTATGCATTAAGAACTTTAAATTTAATGGTTGAGTCGTTAAAATTTGATGTAGAACATGATTTATTGAACGGACTAAGTCTTGGGGTAAACGGATCTCTCTCTCTATATATATTTTAAATATTTTTGTCATTAAATTAATTTCTTATAAAGCTATGAAATAATTGTTAAATTTAACATTTTATCTTATCATTTTAAATCACAAGGACATGTTTTTACATAAAAAAAAATAAGGAATTAAATTGAGAAAAAAAAAAGACTATTGAAGTTGAAAATAATAATCATAAATTTTAAATAATTAATTAAAGGAGGAAAATTGTAAAGTTGCTTAGCGTAGCTAAAATTTTTTTTTTGTAAAGAATGAAAACTAAAACAGACAACTCAAGACATAGAGTCTCTTCCTAACGGTAACAGGATAAACTCAGGAGGACTCCTCCAAAATACATTGGAACCTAAGTTCCGAACACCCCAATTAGCCAGCGTGTGGGCTACTGAATTCGTATCCCTAGGAATATGACTCACGTAAACTCCCCAGTCCCTAGCTATCATGCACTTAATACGACGAATAACATCATAGTACTTATGTAGATGATCCCTATCCATTGACCGGTCTTGAAATAGCGTAACTACTCCCAGGCATAGTTATAATATTTTTTAAATTAAAAAATTCATCAATTTTATCAATAATTAATTTCTTTCATAAAATTTAACTAATTACATTTAGCAAATTTTTTCTTTGAACATATTTTTTCATAAAATTTAGGTATATGATTGGTGTTGTTTTTTTATTTTTTTATTTTTATTTTTAGTTAGAGTTGAAGTTTTACATATGTATTATAAATTTATATTTAATACAAGTTTTATTAATATATATTAACTTGAGATAAAAACTTTAATTCTGGTTGGTAAACAGTACTAACTATAATTAAAGAATTGTACTTAAATTATTTGTTTTTACAAAAGAAATTAAAATTTAACTCTTAAAAGAAGAAATGGCAATTTTTAAGTGTCTTGACCGAGGACGTGATAAAAATTAATTCCACTTATGACTTATCCACCACTGTATATACAAACAAAGAAAGCGAAAAAGCACCAAACTCATCCAAGAGAGCAGTGGGATAGAGAAGTAGGTTCTTAAAGTGTGTCCATCAACAATTCTCTATTTTTGTGCGGTTAATTTTTCCCAACAATTGGTCGCATTATAATAATCTCCTAAACTAATTACAGCATGGGACTTGAATTTTAATCTGCAATATATAAACAATATAGCTTAATATTTGTGAATCCAAATCGACTTATATTAACTCAGCGAATTTGGATTAAATATTAATTTTTTTATTTAATTTAGACTCAATTTAATCTGATTAAAATTTGACAAATATAAAAATTAGGTAACATGTATTATGTATTTTTACCTGTAATTTAACTTGACCCAATCATATATAATAAAAATAATAAAATAATAATAAGTTAATATGTGAATGATCACTTAATTAAGATAATACTCTTTGTTAAAATTTTGTGATTTTAGATCAATATTATAATAATAATAAAATATATTAATTTTAATTTTTTTTGTTTTAATGTTAGTTATTTAAATTAATAACAATATAGTAAATTAATAAATTTATTTTGAATTATTTATTTTATGAGTTGATAACATAATATTTAAAAAAAATATAAAATAATTTACATTTATTATAAAATATTAATTTTTTTTATAAAAATAAATTTAATTATGTTTGATTCGATAGACTCAAACAAATTCAATCTATTCATAATCAAGTTAAATTAAATTAAATTTTTTTTTCACAAATCCAACTAATCCATTAAATTTTGATTAGATCATTCGGATGGGTATGGTTTTTGGACGCACTTTGGACAGCAAAATTCGTAGGAGAACCGTACACTGCTTTTGTTCTCTTTTGAACAAGTCACGTACATAGTGAAACATAGCTGTATATTTTGATCTACATGTTTGAACTTTAAACCAACGGTGTATTAATCGCTATCTACACAATGGAATATCTTAAATATAGGTCTTATAGCTAGACTCTACATCAAGTTGCCATCATATGTTGTGGTCCAAATTAGCCATGGAAGTTTGCATAAGATCAAAATCACAAAGATACCAAGCTCGAAACGTATTAACAAACGTACAGTTCTCGTTTTGTCTTTGTTACCTCGCTCCCCCTTTTCATGCATATATGGCTTTTGGTAGTGTTAGAATATTGCGCAAATTGTTGAGTCATTTTCATGCATGGAATATGAAAAAGACATGCAATCTCTCAGAGAATACCAAGACAAATAACAGAGTGAAAATATGAGGTAGACGTGTGTTACTATGCTATTGCTATTACTAGTACGTACTATACATACATATATATGTATATACCACTAAGTCTTAACCTTATCATCTTAGATATGGAATTTAGTTCAATCCACATAGTCACATACATACAGACATTTTTTCATTTGTGGTATCGTGTGCATGTCAATATTATCCCATCATCATCTCGGAAGAAAATAAAGAAAACTTTGGATGCTATAGTTGTATTCATATTCTTCCTATCAATTCTACACCTCGTGGGACATGGCTCACGGCACGCATTTTCTTAAGTGAAAAGTGCAGAACCATCAATCATTCAGCCAACTGTGACCCAAAATCAAATCACATTTCTTTTGGTGCAAGTTTTGTTTAGGGAATACCAAAACCCTATGTGACTAGGACCACATAAATAATGACATGTGTTAATTTTGTTAGAACTTATATTTTTTAAGAATGTTTTAATATTTGCTATTTAACCCGTATTAATTTATAAACTTTTAAATAATAACTCTCAGCCTATTTAAATATGTTTTTGTTGGATAATCTTAAATTTTAGAGATATCCGAGTTAATTTATCTGTTTTGTTTGTTTCATTTTAGATAAGATATTTTTTTGATAAGATCTGTTTTGATAAGATATTTTGTTATCGTTTTTGTTAATTCGGTACGTTGTACAATGACTATTTAAAGGCCATCTCTTATTCAATGAAAGTAAGTGAGTTGCTACGTTCACACAATTTTTAGTATTACTCGTCTCTTGTTTTCTACAAATTGGTATCAGAGCTTTATGCTCTGAGTGCCGAGTGTGAGAGGAAAGCAGTGTGCGCCTGTGTGTGTTTTGAAAAAAAGAAGAAGGAGAGAGTAATGGCGAAGGTTGTTAATGGAATGACCGTACCACAATTGTAAAAGAAAACCAATTATGATAATTGGTGTTTACAGATGAAGACCCTGTTGGGTTCCCAAAGTCTATGGGACATAGTGGAGAAGGGGTTCCAAGAACCCGAGGAGGACGAAGACCAATCTGTGGCTCAGATTGCCACATTGGAAAAGACACGAGTAAAGGACAAATCGGCTTTGTATTTTCTGTACAATGCCATGGATGAATCATGTTTCGAGAAGATTGCAAACGCTGCGTCTTCAAAGGAAGCATGGAAGATCTTGGAGGTTGCGCACAGAGGTAACCACCATGTTAGACAGATTCGACTTCAAACTCTTTGAGGAGAGTTTGAGTGTTTGAAGATGGAGGATAAGGAACGAGTATCCGAGTACATAACTCGGGTGGAGAAGTTGGCTAACCAACTTGAAAGGAATGGAGAACCAATGCCAGCAAGTAGAATTGTGGAGAAAATCTTGAGTTCACTAATAGATGATTTTGAGAGTATTGCATGCGTAATTAAGGAGTCAAAAGACTTGTCAATTCTCTCAGTGGAAGAGCTCGCTGGGTCACTCGAAGCTCACGAACAAAGGAGGAGGAAGATGAAGGATACTCTTGATCAAGCATTACAAGCGCAACTTGATTTGAATGGAACTCGGAACACACAGGGCCGAAGTTCAAAAGGTCAAGGACGAGGTAAAGGACGAGGTGATCATGGAGGTGATCAAGGACGAGGTAGAGGACGAGGTGATCATGGAGGTGGACAAGGACGAGGTGATCGTAGCCAAGGAAGTCAGCCAAGGTCGGAGGTGGAATGTTATAAGTGTGGCAAACACGGCCACTACGCAAAGGAATGCAGATCGACAAATTGCTACAACTGTGGCAAATACGGTCACATAGCAAAGTATTGCCGAGTTAAAAGCCGAAGTGAAAAGAAAGAGAAGAATCTTCTCACAGAAGAAGAGGACGAGGAAGCAGGAATTTTGATGATGACGCAAAGCTCGGAGACCAAGCTACGTCCGAGTTGTGCCTCCGAGGTTGAGCTAAACTTGAGTTGCGTGGAGAGATCAGCAGTTGAGCTTCCAAGCTCAGATGAGAAGTCAGAGGCCGAGCTTGATTCGGGTTGCTTAAACAACTCGATCTGGTATTTGGACACTGGAGCGAGCAATCATATGTGTGGAGAAGAAAGTTTCTTCAACGAACTCATCAAGGTGAAGGCTGGATTCGTGTCATTTGGGGATGATTCCAAGGTGGCGGTAAAAGGGCATGGAACCATCAAGCATATGCAGAGGGATGGACGAGTTGGAGAAATAAGGAATGTCTACTATGTTCCCGAACTTAAGAGCAACATCTTAAGCATGGGGCAGATGATGGAGAAAGGCAACTCGGTTCTGATGAAGGATCGAGTACTTTATTTGAAGGACAAACATGATCGTTTAGTAGCCCGAGTAGAGATGAAAAAGAATCGGATGTATAAACTGGAGCTGAACATCCTTCAAAATAAGTGCTTGAAGCTGGACGTGAAGGATGAAGCCATGATGTGGCATTTTCGTTTTGGGCATTTAAACTTTGGAGGCTTGGCCGAGCTATCAAGGAAGGAGTTGGTGCTCGGACTACGTGGTGTTGAGTTTGACAAGAAGTTTTGTGAAGCGTGTGTACTCGGAAAGCATTCAAGAACAAGTTTTCCGAGCTTGTCCGAGTACAAAGCAAAGGAGCAACTTGGCCTGATACACACTGACTTGTGCGGACCGATCTCTCCTGCATCCTTCAGTGGTAAGAAATATTTCATCTCTTTCATAGATGATTTCTCTTGAAAGACCTGGGTATATTTTTTGCAAGAAAAATCAAAGGCATTTGAAGCTTTTAAAATGTTTAAAGTCATGGTGGAGAAAGAGACTAACAAGCAAATTAAAGCTTTGAGGTCGGACAGAGGTGGAGAGTTCACATCGGCATAGTTTATGGAATACTGTGAAGAGCAAGGTATAAAACATTTTTTCACAACTCCATACTCACCACAACAAAATGGAGTAGCTGAAAGAAAGAATCAGACTATTCTTGATATGGTCCGAGCTATGGTTAAAGGGAAGAATATGCCTGAGAAGTTTTGGGCAGAGGTAGTGCAGTGTGCTATATATATACAGAACAGGTGCCCACATTCAAAATTGGATGATGTGACACCTCAAGAAGCATGGAGTGGACAAAAACCGAGTATACATCACTTCAAGATCTTCGGAAGCCTTGCTTACGGTCATGTTCCAGCTCAGCTCAGAACGAAGCTTGATGATAGGAGCAAGAAGTATATTTTGATCGGGTATGATGAAAAGGAAAAAGCCTACAAATTGTACAACCCTGTTACAGGCAAAATTCTGGTAAGTCGAGATGTCCAGGTAGATGAGGAAAGTGAGTGGAACTAGAGTAACTCTGAAAAGACTTCAGGGAGCTCGAACTTTGAGAGGGAGAGCTAAGAGATAATAGGGAGAAGCTCAGATAGGACCAATGAGCATTCCGAGGAAGATGATGAACCTGAGCAGCTTAGAACTCAGAGCTTGCAAGACATCTACAACTCCACTAACGAGCTACATGTAATATGTCTATTGACAGGAACAGAAGATATAAAATTTGAAGAGGCATTACTTGATGAGAGATGGAAGAAAGCAATGGATGAAGAGATCGGATCAATTGAGAAGAGTGAGACGTGAAAGCTGACAGATTTACCTACAGGAGCTCGACCAATTGGTTTGAAGTGGGTATACAAAAGGAAGACAAATGCAAATGGCGAAGTGGAGCGTTACAAAGCTCGTCTTGTGGTGAAGGGTTATAGACAACAGAAAGGCATTGACTATGATGAGGTCTTTGCACCCGTGACAAGGATGGAAACGATCCGGTTACTATTGTCCTTAGCAGCTCAACATGGATGGAAGATACAACAAATGGATGTGAAGTCAGCATTCTTGAATGGGATGTTGGAGGAAGAAGTTTACGTGGAGCAACCTCTAGGGTACATGAGGAGAGGTGAAGAGAAGAAGGTGCTGAAGCTCAAGAAGGCGTTGTATGGTTTGAAGCAAGCTCCTCGAGCATGGAATGAGAGAATAGACACCTACTTCAAGAGAAATGGTTACGAACAATGTCCGTATGAGCATGCTCTCTATTTAAAGAAGTGTAAAGGAGATATATTGTTCATTGCTCTATACGTGGATGACTTGATATTCATGGGAAGCAAAGCTGAGCTAGTTGAGGAGTTTAAAGAAGTAATGAAGAGGGAGTTTGAGATGACCGACTTAGGCATCATGAAGTATTTTCTGGGTTTAGAGGTGGAGCAAAACACAACAGGTATTTTTGTGTCCCATAAGAGGTATGCTGAGGAGATTTTGAGCAAGGCAAAGATGCTGAATTGCAATCCAGTTTCTACTCCCATGGAACCTGGAACGAAGTTATCTAAAAATGGAGAAACAGAAAGAGTTGATGCAAGCAGGTACCGAAGCCTAATCGGAAGTCTAAGGTATTTGACAAGTACAAGGCCCGACTTGATGTTAAGTGTGGGAATTGCAAGCCGCTTTATGGAGGATCTGAGGTATTCTCATTGGAAAGCATTAAAGAAGATACTAAGGTATGTGAAAGGGACGATGTCACTTGGACTGTGTTTCACTAAGTCGGACAACTACCGACTTATTGGATACTCGGACAGTGATTGGTGTGGAGATGTGGATGATCGGAAAAGCACAACCGGGTACGTATTCTTCTTGGGAAACACGGCTTTCACTTGGCTATCAAAGAAACAACCAATCGTAGCTCTATCAACGTGTGAAGCCGAGTATGTAGCAGCATCTTGGAGTGTCCAACATGCAGTTTGGCTTAGAAACTTGCTAAGAAAACTGGAGATTATGAAAGCTGAGAAAGTATTGATCCGAGTAGATAACAGGTCGGCAATCGAGTTAGCCAAAAATTCAATCAATCACGAAAGAAGTAAGCACATCGACTTCCGATTTCATTTCATCAGGGAGAAGGTGAAAGAAGGAAGCGTGGAGCTCGAACACGTAGGAAGTAAAGAGCAAGTAACTGATATTTTCACAAAACCATTGCCTGCAACAACATTTCAGGAGTTAAGGAAGTTACTCGGAATGAAAGAAGAAGGAGAAATTTAAGCTTACAGGGGAGTTTTGTTGGATAATATTAAATTTTAGAGATATTCGAGTTAGTTTATCTGTTTTGTTTGTTTCATTTTAGATAAGATAGTTTTTTGATAAGATCTGTTTTGATAAGATATTTTGTTATCGTTTTGTTAATTCGGTACGTTGTATAATGGCTATTTAAAGGCCATCTCTTATTCAATGAAAGTACAGTGAGTTGTTACGTTCACACAATTTTTAGTATTACTCGTCTCTTATTTTCTACAGTTTTATCTTCTTCGTCTTCCTACCCATTTCATTTTCATTTTTCCTCTTCTCTTTGTCGCATCTCTGGCAAGCACCTCCCATTCTCTCCTCCGCTGCCGGACAATTTATTCTCCCTACGAAAAGCACCATTTGCTTCTTCTGTCTATTTCACCTCTGATTTTTTGTTGTTCTCTCTTTCTGCTCACCTCCCATTCTCTGGTCTCCGGTGCTCCAAAACCTACTCTCAACCTTGTCATCGCTAGCACCGGTCCTCTCGCCGTCGAGTCTGCTTTCGGAGGAGGTTTGACACAACCGGAGCTTTACACCAGCAAGGATTGGATCAACGCGTTTGTTTCTACTCGTCGGCGTTCCAGGACCTGATCGCCGGTGGTTACCTCTTGCCGGAGTCGAAGTCGTTGTGCGTGGAGACGCCCATCAGTCACGACATCTTCGCGTTGAGGGAGATCAGCGTCAAAGACGCCATTGGAGTCGCGCGGAAGGCGGTGAAGCCGCTGGTGAAGTCCGGCCGAGGTGAGCGGATCCCATTCGGCAACGAACCTTCGATTTCATGTTCTCCGACGAGGACTCCTTCGTGTAGTCAGCGAAGCCGACAGAGCTCGCTGCGAAGATCGGCCGGACGCTGAGAATGGTAGGGTTCGCAGTGTTCCATGTTGCAAACCATAAAGATACGTATACGTATAATTTCAATTCGTTTCTTGATTTGTTCAATTGTTTCAAAGTAGTGAAGTTGCATGGCTTAGAAGGCTTTGATTCTTCGATGCCATATATACAAGAAATTGTTTTGAAAAAAAAGTGTGGTGATGTTGCTGGTAAATTTGATGGTGATTATTCGAACGAAAAGAGTTATGTTCATATTTAAATAGGCTGAGGGCTATTATTTAAAAAAATTATAAATTAATGAGGGTTAAATAGCAAATATTAAAATATTCTTAAAAAATAAATTCTGATAAAATTAACACATGTCATCATTTATGTGGTCCTAGTCAAAGAGGGTATTAGTACTAAATAGAACTTGCACCAAAGGAAATGCCAAATCAAATTACCAGTTTCTTGTCAGAAATATGAACCGATATTGTCCCACTGTACATAAGAAACAAATCATGTATGTTGCACCCAGCTATGTCTCAAATTGTGAGAAACATTATACTCCAAGAAAATTTAATATATAGTTGCAAGGGAACTATATATAATTAACCAATGTAAATTAAAATTGTGTGACATTAATTTCCATATGTCTAGTGTTGAAAATTCTGCAACGTTTAATTTGGATGATTAATATATATATATGTATATCAATCTTTTTCATGAACAGAAAATAGAAATGGCCTTGCATGCCTAATTAGTTGAAAGGGATATTTCATGCATACGCATGCATTGCCACAGATAGCAAAACGTAGCCATAATTCTTTCATTAATTCTCTACCGGTGAATCGAAATATATTCTAGCTGTCAAGGTTGAAGGATGAATGTATATATGAATCACGATTAACCACTAATCACTCGTGAAAAGATATTTGTGTCGTCGAAAGTGATGATGATGATATGATTGCAAATGAGCGTGATGATGAGAAGGAGAGGATAAACTTGAAAGAAAGTAAAATTGATTTGATTTATCATCAGCGAATTTGAGTGGAATATTTTATCTGCTCATGCTAAGAGTGATGGTTAGGAAAATCACTTTTGGCGTGGACCCTGATGCCAAACGGTCGCAATCCATCAAAGTTTGAGTAATTAGAGTCGTATGAAAGTTTTTAAGTGAAGACAGATTATAAGATTTAGCTGATCAAGTTGTTAAGGTAGCAAAAGAAAAACACAAACGCATGAAGAAGCTGCCAAAGATCGCCGTAACAGGATATCACACAAATCAATCGTTGTTTATTTGTAATCTACAGGAATTCAAAGTTTCAATTATAGTGATTGCGATTAATCATCGTCGGTAATAGGAAATGACAAAACAAGTTCATATATATAGCTTCATTTTTTTATAAAAAAAAAATTGTCAAACAAATCAAGAAAAGGAAACGACGACACTCTTGTCCAACACAAGAAAATTTTAGGATAAGAAACACACTTAAAGAGGAAGATAAGAAAATCTTGTCAAATGTATTTCAGCTCTACTAAGGCAAAGACGAATCTCACTTTCCAATATTCTGTAACTATATTTGCACATAACAAGAAATGTTTACATTTACCTCACGATAAACTATGACTTATATGGGTGTGTTTGGATTATCATTTGCATACGATGCTTTCAAATGAAAAAATATGTATCTAGACATATTCAAATAAACGGACGTTTGTCTCTCATAATCATCAAAACAAACATGCACTATATAGTTCAAAAATGTTCAAAAAGATGAGTGGGGACTCAAAACCATGACCCATAGACACTAAATGAGAGTATTTGATAGAACCATTTCTAGGAAATTACTTAGTTTTTTTAATAAATTTTAAGCCAAACATAGAAAATTATCATTCTCGACCTCGTCAAATTCTTGATAAAATCCCTTAAAAAAAAAAAAGCAAAACCATTTTGTATTTTATTTATGCGTAAGAAGGTATACTAATTATTTTTATTATATATATTTTAGAATTTTCTGAAAAAGTAATAATGAATTTGGAGCACTAGGTACGTACGTACAGACACAGCTGGTGTATATATTAGAGTCCAATATCTGGAAGCTGGCACCGACAAGTATATATTTTGTAGTCTCTTGAGAATTAAATGTCGTCACAGAAAAATATAACGAACCCTTACCCGACCCACGTCGAAATTAATCAGGCGTGGCGGATTCTTAGGCATCGCATGCAAGATTTGGTTGGCCACGATTTTCTCCGGTTGCGTGATCAGTGGTGGCCTATTCTATTCTATATATTTGGTTATATTATGCCTGCAGTTCCACCCACCAACACCCTCTAACAATTACAAAAATCCAATTCAACGCTCACTAGACCCTCTTTTCATGTACTTCATGCATATGCTTGTTAAATAGTTAATAATTAAGATCCATATATATGTATAAACAGATCAAACACTTCTTCATTTATGCTAAATACAAAATGCTTGTTAGATGTTGAGTGAAATTATAAGATCAGCATGTTTCGGAAATGGGGAATAAGATTGCTGTGGAAGATCGATGAACCCTCGGAATACATGAATAAGAATGATATATATATGGTGGGGTTTATATGATCAGTTGCATGGTCAAGCTACATATTGTTTATAAAGTGAAGAAATGTCATACGCATATTGTTTATATATACAAAGTTTCCTTATAAAATATTAATGTAAAGAAAGAGAAAATATTATTATTTAAATTTTGGTTATATTTTTCTGGTCAATTAATGTTATCTTATGTACTTACACGAATCAGGTTGTCTTCCCAATTCGGATAAGTCGTCCTGGCTGCTGGATATAACCGAGGTTGTGTAAGATCGATCAACAGGTTGAGTGTCTTCTCTTCAGTCTCCTTACTCGGGCGTCTCGGATGTACCTACAAAAAGGACTCCGAAGATCAAGTTAGTTCGTTGTCCCCGTTTCACACATTGGTTATATTATTACCTGTGGTGGTTGTCCGAGTAACCGCGTAACTGCCGAGTTGGTTATTGTCTGAAGGTGGTTATTGTCAACATGCCGAGGTGTCTTGATGATGTCTCTCATCCGATGTGCCATGTCAGTATTGCATGGTTTTATGTTAGCTTGTTTAAGAGATCGTCTCGGCCAAGTCAACTCGTGAACTCGGATACTCGGCTCGAGAGTCATGTTGGTACATAAGCCCCCCAAGCTCTAAGTGATGTAAGAATGAAAGAGCTGAGAAGAGGAAGGGCTTTAGCCATTATATGGGAAAAGAGGCGTAGAGAGTTATGGCGTTACAACCGAAAAGGTACACGTGTAGGGTGTGAAGAGTCGAAACGTTATGTGCATGACAGCTCGATTATGGGGAAACGGGAGCAGGTACGACGCTTAATCATTAAGATTGAGGGTTTTTATGTAAAGCATTCAATGCGAGAGACGTGGCGGGGTGCGAAACGTCAATTTGAAGAGGCGCAATGCTCGAAAAGGTAATGAAGAGATTTGGGGCGAATATATATGCGAGTGTAGAAGGCGCGAAGGTGGCTACGAAAATAAGCGCAATAGACGAGAGGTCCGTGTAACATCCGCCATAGTCAGAGGGAGCAAGTGCTTTCGTGAAGAAGAAAGGAATACAGGGAGCATACGAAGTGTCAGGTATCAAGCGTTAACTCTTGATTTTTGTGTTGTATTTGGTATTATCATGGGTAAAACGAAGGATGATAGCGCTGGGGGTAAAGGGAAATAAGTAAATGTGCAAAAGAGAGGGGGAAATAACAGGAAGGACTCCCACCCGAAAATCCTTGTCACTGGTTATGAGTGGGTGAGGGGAGATGTAGGAAAATATGAGAGTAGGATCAAAAGCGAAATGGAGGCTAGTGTATTACAGCATAAGTTGAAGTTTTGTCTTCCCCCATTTTTAGAACGTCTTTCGATTGAACCTTGTTGCTCGGAGGAACGGGTGTTTTTTAAAGTTGTTACTACTCCTCCGTTCATATATATGTATCAATGCCTGTGTAGGGATTTAGGTGTGATGATTCTGTTTACCCCATTCGAGTGTGAATTGTTGAAAAAGATAAATGTAGCACCCAGTCAACTGCACCCGAATAGTTAGGGTTTCGTACGGGCGTTTCAAATTTTATGTGCAGTAATGGGGATAGAGCTGAGCTTAGGAGTTTTTATGAATTTTTATCAAATAAAATTGGGGGAATTACCCTTCGGGTGGGTGTCATTGAGTGGAAGTTCGAAAGGGGGTTTATTTCGAATTTTCGCACAATCATACAAGAATTTTAAAGAAGAGTTCTTTAAAGTGCAATCGGCTCATGAGAATCCGAGTTTGGATCCGATTTTCCATTGGAATGGCGAACCAAAGTTCCCTTTATGTTAGCAATCACAACCTGTGAAGTTCTCGGGATCAGAGGGGTTGGTGTTGTCACCCCGCGAGAAAGAAGACATAAAAAAGTTGGAAAAGCTAGCTCGGCCATTAGAGAGTAAGGCGATTTTAGCGCTTGCGAGGTCTCCAAATCCGGAAGATGATTTAGAGAGTAAGTAATAATAATAGCTACATGTAATTAGAAAAGTGTAATTGAATATGTTATTGATTGTTGTGATGTGCAGAGATCATGGGAAGGAGTAAATGGCGCGAGTTAAACGAAAAATTCAACATAGAAGAAATCCCATATGTATCTGTCCCTAAACAGAAAGTGAAAAAGCAAAAGATAGAGGTTGAAAAGGTTGCTGACCATGTTGGTGGTTCTAGTATGCCGAGGAAAGATATGGTGGAAGGACCGACAAACCCAGAGGGTGTGATTGATCTGGAGAAAGAAGACATCTTCCAGGGGCAAAGTGATAAAAATCCCGATAATGATAGGGGAAAAGAGAAGGTATATTGCTTATCCAAAAGAGGTTAATAGCTCAACGAAACCACGAGTATGAACTCGCTCACCTGCGAACCCCACCAGAGGTTCGGAATATGGTTGGATCATGGTATGGGGGATGTCGAGCTTCAGAAAGGTGGGCCAATAAAGCACATCGGCAGAGCTTCCCTGGTCGATCAAGGTTTTCTGAACTTCCCAGTTAGCCACCTCGGCCGAGATGACCATGGGGTCATCTTGGTTGAGGCTTATACCTGCGTAATCGTCATCATTGCCTTGCTATCTGTTGGTTAGCTTTTACAGCTATAATGCGTCCATCTATGCCCGGGAACTTCATAGTTAGATGAGATGTTGAGACGACTGCTCCCAACTGATTCAATGTTGGTCTCCCGATAAGGATGTTGTAAGAAGTGGCCGCGTCAACCAACAAATACCTCACCAATACTCTTCTGGAAGTTTGGCCTGTACCAAAAGAGGTTAATAATTCAATAAACCCGCGAGTATGGACTCGCTCACCTGCGAAGCCTACAAGAGGCTCAGAGTGTGGTTGGATCATGCTGTGAGGAATATCAAGCTTTAAGAAGGTCGGCCAATATGGCACATCGGCAGAGCTGCCTTAATCAATTAATGTCTTCTGAACTTCCCAGTTGGCTACTTTGACCGAGATGACCATTGGATCATCTTGGTTTAGGCTTATGCCCTCGTAATCGTTGTCAGTGAAGACGATAGGAGGAGTGTTGATAACGTCGCGTATGTTGTTCCCCTCAGAGGATTTATCAGCGTGTTGTGGGTCGGCGCTATTTGCACTTGGTTTGCTTTCCTCATGGGCATTGGCTTGATGGTAATTGTGGTGCTCAGATCGGCCTTGGTAATTTGAATAGCGTCCTTGATATCAGCCTGGATGTCGCCGCGTCCTCTGCCACGTCCTCGAAAGCCTCCACGAGAAGTCTGTCCACGTTGGATATATTGCCCGAGGTGACCTGCCTGGATAAGTTCTTCTCTGCGGTCTTTGAGACTCCAACACTCCTCTGTTGTATGCCCGTAATTTCGGTGATAACGGCAATGCTTGCTCTTGTCGGCTTTGGCCGAGTTATGCGCGGGTGGGGGTAGAGAGATCAAATCTGCATGGTTAGCTTCCTCTAAAATATTAACACGAGGAGCATTCAGAGGGGTATAAAATTCATACCTGGGACCTCGCGACTGACGAGGTCTTTTTGATCTCTGGTCGAAATGAGTTTTGGACTTCTCCCTGGTACTAGACTCCCCTTTGGCAGCAAGGTCATCTCGGATATGGTTACGAAACTCAGCATACTCTTCCATTTGAATATATCCGGCAGCGCGTGCTCTAAGTTCATCCATGGTGGCTGGTTGGTGTCGGCAAAGACTGTCAACGAAGGGTCCAGGTTTAAGTGCCATCAGCATGGAATGGAGAGCGACTTCAGGATTAAGGTTTCGAATTTTGATGGAAACGTTAGCAAACCGTTCCATAAAATGCCTAAGGGATTCGTCATCCTTTTGTCGCAGATTGGACAGCGCTGCCGAGGTGATATGATGAGGTCTGCTGGTAGCATACTGGGCAGAGAAAAGGCGGACCAAGGTATCGAAATTATCTACTGATCTGGGTGGTAGTTGTGTGTACCAACTGAGAGCGGCTCCTTTGAGTGAAGTTGGGAACACGCGACACATAATGGCATCCTCATTTGTGTACAGGTTAATCTGGGTAACATACGCATCAATGTGTTCATCGGGATCAGTAGTTCCGTCATATCTGTCGATGTTTAAGGGCTTCCAAGTGTTTGGAAGGGGAACCTCCATTATTCCATCAACGAAGGGATGTCGTCGAGTGGAAAGAGGATCATGATCAGGGCGACTGAAGTGAGTTTGCGCGGATCGATGAGTTCGACTGGGTTGAGGAGGGTACGTAGGATCAGGAGAAGACTGATATTCTTCCGTGGTTGGTGGGTCATGGCTAGCATGGTGAGTGTATGGTGGTGGTGGATTTTGTTGCCATTGAGCTCGGAACGCGGCTTGTTCAGCGCGTAACTGTTGTAAGTCGGCTTCGTGCTGTTTCCGAAGGTTTTCCATGGCCGCGGCATGTTGTTGCTGCATTAATTCGATTTGTTCGAGTAATCGTCGTAAGGTAGGGTTATCTTCCATAGTGGGTGTATTCGGGCGAGGTATGCTTGTTGCTTTGTTGGTCTGGCTTCGGGTTGAAACCATAAGGGTGAAGGAGGAAAAGTTTTATCAGGCCCTCTTTCTAGCGCCAAATGTACTAACACGAATCAGGTCGTCTTTCCAATTCGGATAAGTCGTCCTGGCTGCTGGATATAACCGAGGTTGTGTAAGATCGATCAACAGGTTGAGTGCCTTCTCTCCGGTCTCCTTGCTCGGGCGTCTCGGATGTACCTGCAAAAAGGACTTCGAAGATCAAGTTAGTTCGTTGTCCCCGTTTCACACATTGGTTATATTATTACCTGTGGTGGTTGTCCGAGTAACTGCGTAACTGCCGAGTTGGTTATTGTCTGAAGGTGGTTATTGTCAACATGCCGAAGTGTCTTGATGATGTCTCTCATCCGATGTGCCATGTCAGCATTGCATGGTTTTATGTTAGCTTGTTTAAGAGATCGTCTCGGCCAAGTCAACTCGTGAACTCAGATACTCGGCTCGAGAGTCATGTTGGTACATCTTATAATATATGAACCACAAAGAAAATCGTGCATATCGTGAACACATTATAAACCTATATCATTAATTAGTAGTAAATATATAGAAAGGTAAAGAAATGAATGATGCATAAGTGGGGGATGGTTTTAAATAAGGAAATAAGAAGACATGGAGAGAGATGCAAGAAGAAATCGATCTGTTATGAGATAGAGAGGCATGACAATTCGTAAAAAAAAATAATAAAACGATGTAGTGGATATTAGTCGCACTGAGAAAAAGGGTCAAAGATGTTCCTCCAAGCTATATAAGGAATGTCATCGGGAGATATTTAATTATGTTTATATAAGTATCGGGAGATATTTATGTGCCAGTGAACGAATAAAAAAAATAAAAATACCGCTCAATTTTACTTTTCATACTTTATAATCTTTACTTTTTCAGGTTAAGTTATTTTTAAAATTTTTATAATTTTACTGATTTTACTTTTTAATTTTTATAGTTAATTTTATAATTTATATTTATATTTTTAATTACTTTTAATCCTTATCATAAATTTCTTCATAATATTTTTTATTTATTTATAAGTGATGTAAACTTATTAAATCTATTTAACATATATATTTAATTTATTAGATGATGATAATGTGTCATTTAATGATTTATTACATGATTGTCAACAATTTAACAATTCATCGATATCTAAATAATCAAATATATCACATCAAATAAACTTATTAAGCTCATATCACTCACACATAAATGAAACATTACAAATAAATTAACGACAAACTAAAAATGATTAAAATAATAGAAGTATAGAGTTTATTTAAAACTATAAGAACTAGATGGCAAAGTAAGTGAAATTATATGGACTAAAAAATATTTTTACCTTTTTTTAATAATTAAGTAATTTTAATCTTTTAATTTTTTAAATTATATAACTTATATCTTTGTATATAATACTTTTTTGACACTCTTTTAATTTCAATTTATTAATTATATCTTTTGTAAAATATATTTATTTAATTAGTAATTCAAGGTAAAAAATAATAAATACTTAAAATTAATTGGATAAAAACTTTGTCTCTCTCTTATTAAAATCAAAGAAAATAAGTAGACCATAATTATAAATTTCATTATTTAAATCACTAGATTGTCTATCTTTTTCAATTATAACTTAAACATTATATTATATACATTATTATATAAGTTAAATTTTCTTAGATTTCTTATCAACTTAAAATATGTTTAGTCTTTGTACACTAGTGCAAAAATAGGCTTTTACCTCACCTAATTTACGTTAGAAACACAAAAACCCGACGTTATAAAAGTGCGGTGGCATGTAGCGTAATTTTGTTGAATTATTTACGTCGGCCCTAATTGGGTCTGACGTAAATTTTAACATCTACGTTGGTTAAGCATTGTGTCCGACGTAGATGTTAAAATTTACGTCGGACCCAATTAGGGCCGACGTAAATAACCCTCATAAGTTGTTAAAAGGTGAGGCGCACTAGTTAAATTTCAAAATTTTCATGGTTGTTCCTTCTCCGGCGCCTCCTCCCCCTTCTTCTGTTTTTCTTCCTTCTCCCGCGCCTCCTCCTTCATGGCGTTCATCTGCACCTTCTTCTGTTTCTTCTTTGCGTGGTCATGGGCTTCTCCCGCACCTTCTCCTTCATGGCGTTCTATGAGGTAGCATCTTCCATCAAGATTGTGTTTTTTGTGATGTTTTTTTTTTGTTATAATACGCATATTTTGTGGGTATAAGTTATTGTGATGTTTTTTTCTGGGAGGTTCGAGTTTTTGAAGCTGTAGAAGGAGAAGGAAGTGATGAAGTCCAGTTTCGCAGAACGCACTCCTGGGATTATCAAGCCGTTCTCCAAGCAGAACGGGCCGTTCTGCTGCACTTGTTTTCTTTTTTATTTTTTTTTAATTTTGTATGACTTTTTACGTCGGACCTTGGCATGTCCGACGTAAATTTATGTCGATTTTCGCGCCCCGACGTAAAATTTACGTCTCCCGCTTCTACGTCGAAAGTTTTTCTGACGTAAAAACCCCTAAATAACCGACGTAAAATGTTTATTGTGTACTAGTGGTAAAAGGAGTTTGGCCCTTCTATTTTTTTTCATTCTTCTTTAGAACTATTGATTTTAGTCCCTATTATATTGCATGTAATTATTCTAAACAACTTATTTGTTTATTAAAATGTTAAGTGATCATATCAAGTATTATTTACTATTAGTGATATTATGTTGGTATGTGATATCTTTAAATTCTTATTGTAAAATTCTTAAAATAAATTTTATTTCTCTACCCTAAAATGATCATTAGAGTTAAAAAATGGTGACTTTAAAATTTAGAGGATAAAAAATAAAACAAAATATTTTACATTGATCAAAATCAAACTTTACTCATTTTAATTACAAGGATAAAACAATGTTTACAAACTATAGAAGAATGAAAAACATTATTTTACAATAATCAACATCAAAACTCGTGATGCTAGGAGAGATGACCTTAATACAGTCAAGGTCTCGAAAGAAACTAATTTATTGCGAAACTAGTAGATACCCTTACTAATACCATGATAACAAAAAATTTAAAAAAAATCGCGCATTTTACATAGACAAAAAATATATTAAGCTTTTTTTTTTTTTAGAGATCGCATGCATTTTTCATGAGAGATAATACTCTTTGAATGATCAATTAAAATCATTATAATTAGTAAAATAAATAATACAATATTACTATGATTATTATTTAATATTTTTTTTATAGAATAAATAATATTACCTTTGTTCCTATTTACCGGACACAACTTAGGATAAGTGTTTATTTCTTTATATAAGACTCAATTAATATTGTCTTATATATGAATTATTTTGAGACTAAAATAAGTCTAATTAAATTATGTTCTTTTAATTTGATAAAATGTATTAATTATAAACTTTTTAAAAGTATTTCCTCTAATTAGTGAGGAAAATGACAAGTATTAATTAAAAGAGTGAAGTAGTATAAGGATTGTGACACCTTTACTACCCCAACACATATATTGTAATAATGAAAACTTACAAATAATTTTTTTTTCAATTTCGGTAAAAGGGTTCTCATGAGAATCTTCAAAATTATTCTTCAATAACCATAATAATAAAAAAATGAACCGCAGGAGTTTACAAATTGTTTTCAAAAATAATAATTACAATTCAAAATCTATATAAAAATCTATGTCCTAAAAATTCTCTGCCCCGATGTCACAATATCAGAGCATCCCCACAATTTAACTGTTGACATTCTAGATGTCACTCGTAGCCGGATCTTCCTCACCTAAAACATCCACAATTTATATGGTGAGAAAAGAAAATATCTATATGCAAAACACATACAAACACACCATAAATGTAATCTCATCATAACTCGTTACTTAATAAAATAAGCATTTATATATATATATATATATATATATATATATATATATATCATAATTTATCAATCATTCATCATCTTCACATCTCAATTCACAATTACATCAATCAATCACAATCCACATAAATCTTACAATTAACACTACGTCAAGGCCACGCCACAACTGATACAAGTGATACGGGTTAATTGCCTCACTCATCCCACACCATGTCAGGGGCACGCTCATCCTTGTAGCATCACTTACCCAAGGTTCGTCTCATTCCTGGTCATTAGTGTGAGAAACCACAATCACATTACAATCCACACAATCTCTTGCAATTAACCCTATGTCAGGGCTGCCATATTTGACATAAGTGATGCGTGTTAATTGTCTCACTCATCCCACACCATGCCAGGAGCACGCTCGTCCTAGAAGCATCACTACTCAAGGTTCGTCTCATCCCTGGTCATTAGTGTGAGGTACCACAATCACAATCATAATCATATCCACACAACATCTCATCTCATATCTCAATTCCATATTACATGCACAACAGATAAGTCCAACAAAATAAGGGTTTACACACCCCTCAAGCAATTCACATCTAGATCATCAATTCTTATCAATTAATATAACAATTCAAATAATCAATAGAATTATCAATTTAATATAATTTTAACATAAACGGTACAACCCCAATTATTCCAAAACCTAGTTCACAGACACTTTTCTACAATTTCGTTCTCTCTCTCAGATCATCATTCTTACAAATTAAATATATATTTCTAATCCTCAACACATACAGAATCTAATGGTATCATTAATTCCTCAAACAGAAATAATCTAATTTTTCCAAAACCTAACTTACAGGTATTTTTCTATAATTTCGTTTTCTCTCCCAGAGCATCATTTTTACAAATAAATCATATATTCGTAGTCCTAAATATATACTTGAATGACATATTTTGTGTTTCGTATTAAAGAGCCTCACACGTTTTTTTTTCATTTACATCGAGATCGATCCCAACCAAAAGTGCGGTAGATATCGATAGGTAAGTCTCTTTATTTATTTATTTATTTATTTATTTATTTATTTATTTATTAAATTATGGAGTCAAAGATTAAAAATATGATAGTTCAATTATTCTATCATGTTATAATCTATTTTTGTTGAACTAACCAAAATAATACGATCTTATGTTATTCTGTTGATTCAACTTTGATGTTTTTTTTTAAGAGTAGCTGAGTTAAGAAGGATCAAAAAATGATAAATTCTCCTCCCCATCTTCTATAAATTATGTTATATATTATATTATACTACATTATTATTATAATGTATTATAGTAATAGAAAATTTAATATATATATATATATATATATATATATATATATATATATTATTAACTAAAAGAGTTATGCTACACAGTATCTCCGAATTATAGTCTAAATCTTTAAAATATTAATATTTTTTAATAAATTTATTATAAAATAATTATTTAATTTAATATTTTATAATTTAAATTATTATTTTATTCATTCGGAGAAAATTTCGGCATTCACATTCGAGGTTGAATCATTTTCTTAACTAAAATATTAAAATAAAAACTATTATTTAAATATTTTAGAAAATTTTGAATAATAATTAAAATTTTAAATTGAAAATTTAATAAATTAAATTAATAATTAGTGTTGAAAAATTAAGAAATTTTAATGAAACAAAAAGTCTGTTAACTATAACTTATATAATTTGTTATTCGCACATATTAAATATAAAATACATAATAATATAATAAAATTGGACATGATTGAATTTTGATATTATATTTAATCGTATTCTAATGATCAAAATATATAATTACCTCATTTACAATAAAAAAATTGTAATATAATGATAATTAAGTATGTCATTAACTATATTTTTACTCACACAATAAATATAATATATATTTATATATAGTTAAAAAATATAAATATAGATTATAATGACACACCAAACATATTATTAAATTTCATGTAAAATTAATATTAAAATTGTGTGTAATTATATTAAATAGATATATATTTATTTATAATAACATTTTCTGTATGTTGTAACATTTTTTTATTAATTATATTACAATTCAACGTTGCAATGCTTTATTATTATTATTAAAAAAAATCATCAGTCATTTTCCTACTTTTAGACTATACACACTAGTTGTTTCACTTATCAATCATTCCTCCACTCTTTTCACAAAATTAAAATCTCCTAATAAAAATTGCTATAACTATTTTTGACATGCAATTCATTCCACGTTCTTATTGTATCTTTTAGAAAACCTGATGAATAAAGGTTGATAATTATACATAATAAACAAACACAAATTAAATTGAGCATCTTCCGCCATAAACATATCAATCAACAATGATCACTAAAAATTTTCTAACTAGTCACATCATTATATTTATCTCCCCCCGTAATGAATAACAAACTTTTTATCCACACTTTTTAACTAAGACTGTGTTGGAAAAAATTAGATTATATATCAATGAAAAATTTATAAGTTAGTTAAAAATTTATAAGATATAAAAGATGAAAAGTCAAATATTTATAAGTTGACTAATTAAATTAAAGTATTTGATAAAATTAGTTGATTAATTAATTAATTAACATAAAATGATGTATTTAATAAACAAAAGTTTGTGAAAATTAATATAATAAGTATTTTGAGAAAAATATGTATATATTTTATTATAATTATTTTATATATTTTATTTTATTTATAATTGTGTTGAGAGAAACATGTTTATTTATATATCATTAATAAGTTTTAATTAATTAAAAGAGAATGAATTAAGTTTTTAAAAGAGAGATTTTAAGAAGGGAGTGAACTTACGTGTTACGTTTCTCATTTCTCTTTACATTTTCATGCTATGCAAAACTAAGACAATCAGGGATTACTGAAAATCACTCAGAGATTTGCACCTTGTTCATTGAGATAAGGGAGAGTGAATAGTCTCACTTTAGATGTTGAATATATGTTGGTAGTGAAATTAATCCCTAATATATATTTTATCTCTTTTTGTATGTTGTGAGGGAGAAATATCTATTATATCATATAATCTATGAATTTGTATTATATACTCTTCTTATGTGCATTATATGTAATGTTTGAATTATATGTATACTTAATTTTGTGTAATTTAAATTATTTGAGAATTTGTAAATGTTTGTAGTTCATGCGGGAAACCTTTGATTTATAGAGGAAAGTGAAGATTGATGTTAATTGTATGAAAATGTTAAATTGATGTTAAATTTGAGTAATTAATAGTATAATAAAGTAATATTAAGCTTTAAACGTGATTTTTATTGATTGGTTTTAAGTTTTCAGGTTTTGAGTTTGTATTGTGCGATATTTGCATGGTTTGTATGTGATGGGAAAAGCTCGACAACAAAATAAAAGAATAATAATGCAAAAAAAATTAAATCTCCCTACTTACAAAAATCAATGAGGAGCATCAACAAAATAGAGCAAAAATAGATAATTCAAACGTACAAGAGATACAAAGATTTTTTAAAATTCATGAAAAACCTACAAACCAATTGGTAAAAAATTATACAAAATGCACGCAAAACTCCAAACCAATCGGTAAAAATCATGATTAAAGCTTAATACTATTTTATTATACTATCAATTACTCAAATCCAATCTCAATTTCATGTAATTAACATCAATCTTTACTTTGTTTTATAAATTAAGAGATTCATATAGACACTCGCATATTATCAAATGATTCAAATTACACGAGATTACTAAACTTTATAATTCAAATATTATATATAATGCACAAAATTACATACTCATATCAAATTCTCATACAATCACAAAAGAAAATATTCCCTTGTGGGGTTCTTACAAGAACCCACAAGCAATTCAAGATTCACAAGATTAGTTTGATACTTAAAATTAAATATACATATACATTCAAGACATTAATTAGTTTAATACAAGTCATAATTTGATATTTTTTCCTTATACGATACATACAACAAAGAAGATATTAGAGGTCAAACTCACTATTTAACAGTTATCCCATGCCTAGAGCGAGAGTACCCACTCCCCCTTACCTCGACGAATGCTAGAGGAAGGACATGAATCTTTGGGTGATCTCCGATGAACTTTGGTTCTCCCAATTCTTTAGAGTATGGAACGTAAAAAGAGAAAAATGTGTAAGTGTATCGGAGAAACATTTATCTATATATACACTTCCCTAACTTCCCTTAAAATATTAAAACTTATAAATAATATATAAAATAAATATATTTCTCTCAACACTATTATAATTAAAATAAATTACATAAAACAATTATAATAAAAACATTTTTCTCCAAATGCTTATTATGATAAAATATCACAAAAACACACATTTAATCAATAAATATTATACAAAACAATTTCACAAACATTTATATGTTTATATCAATTTTTGTTAAAATTGAACAAGAACTTGAAGGTAATCAAAGTGTTCATGTTTTAGTATATTTTGAAATTTATATATTACGTCAATTTTGTTTTATAAGAATGAAGTATCATATCATCTTGGATTAATATTAAATTTTGTATATATGATCTAAGAGTAAAGATCTTTTAATCTAACGGTTTGATTTACAAAATTCACATTTAATATAAAGTTATTGAGCGGTGTAATACTTAGTAAAAGTTACAACAGTATTATTATAACCCTCCTCATATATATATATATATATATATATATATATATATATATATATATATATATTCTGGTTGTTGTTATACCTTATTGTGTGTTTCACTATTCGGTTATGTTCTATGTCACGAGTCAGAGTGAAATATTTTGCACCCCTTTTTCTTTTGTTGGTGCTCTTATACATGTGTTGCAAGTGAGGATCATCATGTGGATGTTGAGATCGGAGATGAGGCTTATGCCTTGTGTTGGGTGTTATGCTCTGATAGAATGTGACATTGGAATTTAGCTAGAATTTCACTTTGTTGGTTTCTTTATGTTTAAAACTTCATGTTAAATTTCTTTTGTAATTGTTATATAAGACATTTATTTTAGTTTTTTTTTTGTGACATGTTACTATGTGATACCTCTATTCAAGAGAATTTGTGAACCTTTATTTAATTAGTAAAATTTATTTTCAAATATAATTTTATCATTGTTTTATACGTCTATGTTAGTATGCGAGGTAGAGAGTATCACAATAGACATAAGTTATAAGTTCTTAGAATAAACTCACATACCAAACAAACTTATTTTAGTCAAAGGCTTATAAGTTGGTTAAAGACTTAAAGAGCTCATAAACTTCTCAAATGTTTTGTCAAACAAAATTTTAATTTTTTTATAATATATTATTTTAAGGTTTAATACATCATTTGATTACTAAACATTTTTTATTTTTTTTAAGGTTTAATAAAATATTAGTATTTTAGCATGTGCAATGTACAAGTAAAATAATAATTATATATAACTAAAATTTATAATAAATTATATAAATAAATATTATGTTTGAATATATAAATTATATTTAAAATTTGTATAAATAGATATTTTAAGTATATAAATTGTATTTTAGATTTATAATAAATGATTTATATTATAGCTCAATAGTTTTTCATATTGATAATTCATTTTAAAAATTTTAAAATTTAATTTATAAACAATTATATTAAATAAAAATCAAATTAGATAAAAAGTATAAAAAAAAACATCTAGAAACTCTCTTTGTTGAAGAAAAGTCTCTTAAGAATGTTCTTGTACAAGATAAAAATTTGTGTTTAATATATAAAGTTGATTTATTTTAAAATATACTACAAGAAAACATTGAAATAGTTGCAAAAAATAAGTGTAGGCTAATAACTGACGTAAATACTGTAAAAAAAATTGACGCTATTTTAAGATGTAAAGTCAATTTTTTCGACACTAAATTTAATTTTAGTTTAATGTCGAAAAAGTCGACGCTATTATTTAAATATAGAGTCGGCTCTAATACTAACTTAATTTAAATTAGTATCGAAAAAGCTGACGTTATATGTTAAAAATAGTGCCAACTTTTCTAACACTAACTTAAATTAAGTTTAGTGTAGGAAAAGTCGACGTTATTTCTTTAGATATAGTGTCGGCTTTTCCAACACTAATTTAAATTAAGTTAATATCAGAAAAGTCGACGCTATATGTAAAAAATAGCGTCGATTTTTCCAACACTAAACTCAATTTAAATTTAGCGTCAGAAAAGTCGATGTTATATCTTAAAAATAATGTTAGCCTTTTTGATACTATACATGCTTTGAAAAAGATAAAAATAATTTTTTCAATCTTATATATGCATATTGTCAACACATTGACAATATGCATATATAAGATAAAGAAGACAAAAGTTAACTTAACACATTGAGATTCCAGGATTAAGTCTCAACAATGCTAAAAAAATACGATAAGCTGGAAAAAGAAGATGAAGAAAAAATACAATAAATTTTATGTCAAGGTTCAGTTTTTATTATTTAAAGTCAGCTTTTGGTGGACTCTTAAGTGGAACATTTTTGAAGTGATTTTAATATTTAATTTATAAATAATTATGATAAATAAAAATTAAATTAAATAATTTTTTTTAAAAAAAAACTCCTATAAACTCTCATTGAAGAAAAACCCTTAACACTCTTATGCAAAATATATGTTTATGTTTAATATATAGGAATTGACTTTTTAATACTTCATCTAATTTAGTTATTGATGTTAGAGGTCCATTTCCAATCTATAAAATTTGACAAAATACTTTTTATATTCTTATACACAGACAACCGCATCAAATTATTTTTTCATGACATCATTCATATATATTAAATTCTAATCCTTAACCGTAAAAATTCTTGTATTCTCTTTAATCATAAATTTTTTGAAATAATACATAATTTTAATAGGTAGAGATTATAACATGATACACATGAATGATGATATGAAATAATAATCTAACATGATTGTTTAAATGGAAAATTTTATAGATCGTAAATATATCTCTAATCCTAGAAACTAAGTTACAAAAAATATAAAAATGAATAAATGATCTAATTAATTTTTTTTTTAATTTTAAAAAAAAAAAATTAGAAACCAATTGATATATTAATTTTTTCTTCTTCAAATTATCAACCTTATAAATTCTCTCGACTTCATCGCTCTCTGTGAACTCCTAACGTTACAACTCAGCATCTTTATCGACAAACATCAACCCCATATATGTCCAATCTAATTTGTATCTTGTCAATCACCGTTTTATCCATGTGTTCCATGCCAATTCTATGTTTGTCTTGAATATCTTCTACTTAATTCTCACTCTCCTTCATTACAATTCTTATAATTTAATAACATGATTATTATTCAAAAAAAATTACTTAGTAATTTTATAAACTTAAAAATGATAAAATTAACAAATAATTTTAACTTTAAATTCAAATATCTTACTTCAAATCCTAAACTCTAAAGATTAAGTAAAATTTTAAACCCTAAACCCTAAACCTAAAAAAAAAAAAAAAAGTGGAACTAAAGACTATTAGGTGAAATTTAATTTGTTCAGTCCCGTCCTTTAAACGAGACAAACTGGTCAGATGAAGAAGAGATACAGGAGCACGACTCTGTTAGTTTAGTTAAAGTGTTTGATACATAATTTAGAAACATAGCACGATTGACATGCAGGCATGGCAGTTGAGGAATGCAAATGCAGTCCCAATTCAGAGTTCCTATGGGAGAAGAAAACACGAGCCATGGTCCATGGCTTATCCAAGTTCATTGCTAAATTAACAGCGTTTCTACCGCACATAAATGCCAATAATGTGTCCTTTTCCATTGGTACATGTTCTTTCAACACGCTCCACTTCCTCCGTGCATAACCCTCCATTATTATTCTGCCTCTCAAACATTCAACTGTTCAAGGTAACACACATATCACACAATTCAATGGTTGGCTGAATCAGTTAATCAATGCGAAATTATGGCTTTTTCAGAACACTTCAACATAAAGGCCTTGAATTGAACGAGAAAGAGGAGTCTGATCTTGACTTTCCTTATCAATTAATTTTTAATTAGTTTAAGAAAATTTATATCTCAAGGATTTAGATTGAGTATAAAAAGTTACAAATGATGGATATGCGTTGCTTTTAAAGAAAAATAATCATTTTCAAGAAAACCAATTCCTAATAAATAAAAAAACTTTTAACTTATAAATTATATTTTAAATTTATAATAAATAATTTATATAACAATAAAAAATTATTTTAAACTATTGATAAACTTTTTTAAAATGAAAAATTATATATTCAAATAGATAAAAGTTAACAAAATATTGAAAATGATAAATTTAAAAAATTTAAAAATATTGAAGTAAATGCAAAAAAGTGAAGAATGATAAATTTAAATAGATAAGAGATAAAAAAATTTTATTGAAGTATGAAGAAAATACACAAAGACAATATATAAAATTCGAAGATAAGTTATATATATTTTATTTTAATACTATTTACTACTTATAACTAGCTAGATAATGGATATGTCATTTAATATGAAAAATATAAAAAAAAGTTGTATAAAAAAAATGTTTAAATAAAATGTGAGGAGATCATGAAGAGTGATGCGTTTACAAAGAAAAAATATTTTAATTTACATACACAATGATATATATTATATATATATATATATATTCGTTTAAAACCTAATTAAGTATAGAAATAAAATGGACTTAATTTTAATTTTAGTTATTTAACCATAACAATTATGCAATTTACACCTCCCTAATTCTTTCTTTGTATTCCCCATTGCTTTTGTTCTTATCTGTTTCTCTCTATTGTTTTCTTCTTTAATTCCTTGCTTCTTTCCTATTTTCTGTTGGGTCCATTTATTCGTAGCATATCTTGTTTGACCAAACATGATGAAAGATGTATTTGGAATATGCTTCGAGTCATCTTATCAGGACTCGGTATGTCTCATATACTTTTAAATTTTATATTTTCATATATCATACATTAATAATATTTTTAATTTAATTGATAATTAATTTTTATCTTGTACGATCTACAAGATAAATATTCATTTTATATGATTATAATTTATAATAAATATTTTTATAATATGTAAATTATATTATAATCAATTTATAATACATAAATATTTTGAACATATAAATTACATTTTAAAATTTTATAAATAACTAATATTATAAATATTGTTTTTAATTATTGAATTGTTTTTAAAATACTAAAACTTGATATAAAACTAAAAATAAAAAATATTAATTAAATTTTTTTCTTATTTATTAAAAATCAAATAAAAATATTCTTGTTGAACAATAATTCTTAAAAGAATTCTTGTGCAAGATAATTATTCTAATTTATATATATAAAGTGATATTTAATTTAAGGATTTGACTCTTTTAAAATGAAGGAGTGTACTTTAAATGATAAAAGATAGTCACAATTGTTAATTATAAAATCAACAATTAAGACTTGTAATAAAATCAAACTCATAAAATTAATTATAATATCAATCGTTAATTTTTTTAATCAATAATTATTATTACACTTTACTCTCTAAAGTGCAATTCGATCCCTCACTTTAGAAGAGTTAGATCTTTTATATATTATACACACACACACACTTCAAAAATAAGTCTACTTATACTTATTCTTAATGCATAAATCACATTTGTAAATTTTTAAGAAATTTAAAAATTATTTGATACTTCATTTTATTAATTTAAATCAACGTATAAAATAATTTTATGATTATCTGTCAATTTTTGATTATGGGTTGCTCTCTATAGCAATCATGTTGGATGAATGGACGTCCACACCAATCATGAGAGCCATAGGGTGCTCCCGGTGATGTTGACGTCGGACGTGAGAACTCTAGGGGCTCCCTATAATGAAATTAGTCAAGCGTTATCCTTCCACAGAGTATAGAATGCTCTCGGCCTTGATCGCGTTGGGTGCTACCTTACACCTGCAACTGAATTGTATATAATTGCTTATGAATGTGAATAGTTTTAATAGGTAAACCATATGAATTAATCAATTTTGATAAGTGAATTATGTGTGTTTAAGGGTGTAGTGTGAAAATTTGAGAACATATGTGGTGCTAATATGAATCCTTGAAAATTGTGAGATATGTGCTATGTGACAAAAGTGCAAGTGATCTTATGACTATGTTTAAGTCTAATTTAGTAGTGTGAAAGTCTGGGTGAATGGCCTAGCAAGGATGTAAGTAAGGTGATGTGAAACTGTGTATGTGTGATTATCAATGCGATTGATATGACCACCCATGGAGTCTATGTGACATGTATTATGTGCATCATGTATTTTGTGATGGGTACAATGTGAAATACTTTGTCAGAGAAAGTCTCTCGTGTAAAAGTTTGAAGATTCATGACCTTTGGGATAGTTAGGTTTGACCAACATAGCCATCTTGACATGTCACTAATGTACTTTTTCCTAGTGTAGAGTGTTGTGATGATCGTGACCCGACATGTTTTCTTAGGCTACTCATGCCTTCGGGTCAAAATAAGGTGATTTTACTAGAGTCACATGCATATAGTTTAGGAAAGTCTTGTCCATTGCATGATCATAACATCATTCTTGAATGTGAAATATGAAACTAATATATGCTAAGATGTGATGAATGATATTGTTACATAATGTGATTTAATGTATATTACCTTGATTCACTAGTACAAAAATGGCTTTTAAAATCGGGTTATAAAATCGGTCATCAGGTAGTCGATTTTAAAAGTGATGCGGTGACAATTTTGTAAATAATGGCATTACTTTTAAAATCGGCTACGTTATGACCGATTTTAAAAGTTTCTGATGCTACTTTTAAAATCGGTTCTTGAATAGCCGATTTTAAAAGTGAGATTTTTAAAATCGGCTCTTGAACAGCCGATTTTAAAAGTAGACTTTTAAAATCGACTCTAAACAGCCGATTTTAAAAGTTTACTTTTAAAATTGGTTATTGAACAGCCGATTTTAAAAGTAGTATTAGAGAATTAATTACACTATCTCTACTCCTATTGCTCCATTCTCTACTATTTTGCTTCAATATCATATATTCTTCCTCTTTACTCTTTGGGACTCTCATCTGAAGTGTGCAGCTTCTCATTTTCTGGGACGAATAAAATATTGAGGTAACATTTTCGTTTCATGCGTCTTATTTCGTTGTTTTTGGGTGAACTTTGAGTCTGGAATGACCCTGGAACGGCCCCAAAACGGCCTGTACTGCTTGCAGAATGGCTCGTACTGTAATCAGAACGACCTGTACTGCTTGCAGAACGGGCTGTTCTGGGGCCGTTCCAGACACTGAAGCAATTTTAGGCATTTTTCTAAATTGGACCCCTTGTATGTATGTGTTATATATTTGTATTTTATTAATAATTTGTGATATAATTAATGTCCTTTATTTCAAACAATTATTAGATAAGTAAGTTGTTTTAAAAAAACTACTTTATTTTATTTATCATTACATTTTATTTTAAAATATAATAATGATGTCCTTTTATCATTAGGGCTATGGAAGGATATCATATGCTTAAAGGTTTAAAGTTGAAGAAAAAAATGCTTTGGGTCTCTCTTAAAGTAAGTTATTTTAGTAATGATATTTTTTCTAAGGTATTTTCTTTTGAATTACCATTACTACTAAAATTGATTTTTATATTCTTTTTGTAGTCTCATAAGCAAAAAGGAAACTATGAGTGCGGATACTATGTAATGAAGGCAATGCATATTATTGTTGATTCACAAATAATATCTAGGTGGACTGAAGTACGTTTTAGAATTTTAAATTTTTTTATTTTAAGTTTGCATTTTATCATGTTTTAAGAGTTACTTTTAATTGTTCTAAATTTTCTTAACAGATATTTATAGATCGATCACCATTGTCGCTAGAAGATATAAACACCATTAGGGAGCAATGGGCTACATTTTTCATTGAAACATTGGCTAGCTACGAGTTATGATTATAGTTTTACTCATTTTGTAGTTTAGGATGTACATAATTTGTAAGTTACTTTGATTACATATATGGTTGACATTTACCAACTCTTGTTATTTGTATGTAATTTGGTATATTAAAAATATATAAATTGTCTGGTATTTTATTAATTTGCAGGTTTTGTTCAGGGATCCTCCTAAAATAAGTCAAATATTTAAAAAAAAATTAACAACTTTTAAAATCGGTCATGGCATGACCGATTTTAAAAGTGTCAGTTTTCAAAATCGGCTCTTTTAAAATCGGTCACAGAACCGATTTTAAAAGTAAAAAACGACCGATTTTAAAAGTGTTTTTTCCACTAGTGATTATTATGGTCTATGGATGGAATAATTGCTTGAGTTATATGTATATTGTGTTTATTGTGTGTGGCTACCGACTATTTCCTACACTGGTAGATAGAGTGAAATATTTATCACTCCCTTTTTCTTTTGGTGTTTTGCTTGTTGTATACGGGTTGATGAATTTGATTATGGTAATGGACAGGTGTGAGATCTTTGTTGGGAATGCTATAATAGAATGTGATATTGAGATATTAATTAGAAAGTTGTTTTTTCTATTATTAATTGCAATAGGGATTTAGATAAATTTTTTAAGAGTCTTTTTAGCATTAGCTTAGTATTCTTTGTAATCACTTTTGAATTTAGTTTTGTCATTTTGGAGATTCAAATTTAATATGATACTTTTACCTTGAGATTTATTTTATTTGAAAAATTAGTATTATATTACTAGTACGATGTATGAAGGGTAGAGGGTGCCACAAAAATGATTAAGGAGTGATGGCTAACTAAACCCATATTATATTATTTTTAAAAAAGAAAAAAAGGCCAAAATTTTCATGTGAAATATGAATGGTTAAGGGATTATCTAGTTATTTATATAGAGAGATATTTTTGAAAGTAGTAAAAGTAAGAAAATCATGCAATGTTTTTAAAATATGAAATCTCATAAAGAATAATTTGATGCATATTTATATTTCAAAAATAAATTGTGAAGCTATATGTTTAATATTATAAATTAGCTTAAATATGTTTTTAATCCCTCAAATTTAAAAATTATCTTTTAGTCCTTTAATTTACTAATAACACATCTGTAAGTGATAAATTGAGACAGTTATACAATATTAATTAGGTTTAATATTATGTTTTAACTAACAGAAACACTAATAAGTAAATTTTGCATAACAATATTTAACAGATCCACAAAAGGATTGAATATTTAAATTAAAATAAATTTTTATTAAAATTATGTTAATTAAAAATTAATTTTAAATTTAAGAAACTAAAAATAAATTTATTTTAAATTTAAAAGACTAAAAATATATTTAAACATTATACATTTACATAGAAATATGATTCTGACTACCTAATATTTCTGAATTTATCACTGCAAATAGCTCAACATTTTTCTTATGATTTCTATACTTTTTTGTTTAAAGAGTAGTTATTATTTAATTTTATCATAAAATATCTTTAAAAAATAGGTAAAATTATTATCTTGTGGAGACTGGGTATGGGCCGATGGATTCTTTACGATCCAACAACTTCAGCCCAATGCGATGCTCCCTGTCCCTCTCACTCTTCCTTCGGCTAATGACATCAATTTGGAGAGGAATCTTACGATATTATCAAGGTCTCCATCAAATATCAATGTTTTTGCTTTTTTTTATAAGTTCCATTTCCAATTCGAATCACAGAACCTAGACACATTAATAGATATAAGTTTATTTCTTTCCTTTAAATATTTTAAATAAAATTAACCTAGATATTTTTTGGATAACTATTTATTGGTCCCTACGTATATTTTAGTTTTAGTTCCACTTTTTTTTTTCGTCTATAGAGTTTTCACCGCTGATAGTTGTGACTAATATTCTCATTACGTTGGAGATACTTCAAAAGGTGGAATAAATCATAAGAACAAAATAAAAATTAAGAAAAATTAAAGGGAGAAAAGATCTAACTCATAAGATTACAATGGTGAACTAAGATTTGATTTTGTAATCTCTAATCAGTGATTAGAAAATGATAAGGGGTTGTAATCACTTCACGAGTTATGCACTGCTATGGTACGTTGTTTTTTTTTTTGGATGAAAAAGGAAGACCGTGTAAAATGAACAGGAAATTTTGGGTCCCAATTTTGCAGTCAGTGACTCAGTGGGTACCTTACATAAGAAATATAATATAAAAAAATTATACATAAACGAGAGAGAAAAGAAAAAAAAATAGTCGCTATCAATAGAAAAAGAACAGAACTAATTATTAATGATATTTAAGAGGGAAATATATGCATTTATATTTTTCTTTGGCTCTTCTACATTTGGGAGAATACATGCCAAAATTATTAATTAAAAATAAAGTTTTGATTATGACACAGACAATAAAATAAGATTAAATAGTTAAGTGAAACTACAATTTTTTTTACTGTAAAGAAAATTTATTTACAAATTTTAAATAATGGAAAGATATTTCTCTAGATGTTGTTCAAAAACTGAATTTTAGTTTTGTGGAGACAAAAATTGTTTGTCGTCCTAAAAAATTACTTTCCTTAAACACAATAACTGAATTTTACCTCGCAATCTTAAAATAAGAAAAGGTTAGATGTATTTTTAGTTTCTATATATTTATGATTTTAAACTTATGTCTTTTGTAGTTTGTATAAAAGCTTATTTTAAGTTCATATATACACTTTTAAAATTAATGAAAAATAGTATTTACTATAAAAATTAAAACTAAAATGTTCACACGACAATATTAAAAGTATAAAATTCAGAACCAAGCTTAATTTTAAATGTGTGAGGAGTTATAAGAATTAAGTGTGTTTAAATTTATAGCATGGTTGGGATGTACCAAAAATGTATTTAACTTAATTAATGTATAATATTTGTGAACTCATTTTGTATTAATTTTTGGTTCAATCATCATATACAATTACAATTTAAACTAATATTAGTTGGTACAAGTGTGAGTAATTTATAGTTTTAATTAAATTGTTCAAAGTTTGAATTCTAATCATAAATTTAAAACAAATCAAATTAGAAAAGAAAATACCTACATTATGTACATTTATAATTTTTGATAGAGATTAATTGATATAAATAAAAATATTTTGTATCAATATTATAAATTTTTAAAGAATATACAATTAATATAAATTATTTTTATACAATTAATCAATCATAAATCACTATTAATATAACTTTTAAGGTAATTATTTTAAAATTAGTAAATTACTGGTTTGTCATTACATAACCTTGTAAAACTATTTATAGGCTTTTTTCTCTCGCACATTTTTATAAAGATATGATATGCTGCATTTTTTTATATTGATTGAATGTTTATCCTTATTTTATATATATATATATATATAAGCAAACAAATGTCTTTACCAGTGTCATAAACTTGTCTGGTTTTAAAACAAATGATTAGAAGTATGATTACAGAATAATATACGATTGTCTCCCACTTTTTATGTACTCCCTCAATTTTAAAAGTATTTATTCCGTGTTAAATTATCTGTTACTTTGAGAATTTCATTTGTCTCAAAATATTTAATACTTTAGAATATCAATAAAACCTTAATTATATTTTAGCAGTGTACTTTAACAAAAAATATTTTAGTCGAAGAAGCCCTATTTATCCAAATAATTATTATAAAGATTTTTGAAATGCATGCGTCTACGTGTGTAATATAAATCTAAATCTCTCTTCGGTAAAAGTGTTTTTAAGAAATATTATTATTTAATGAAAGAGATTTTAAAATTTTTTATTTGATTTTTTATGTTTATAAATATATAGTTTAAAACTAAAAGTTACGCATAGATATTTTGATATTTATATTCTTAAATTAAATATCAAAGTTTAATATCTTTATTTTAGACATGAAATTACAATTGTATGTACAACTATATTTTAAAATAAATTGATTTAGATAAAGAGAGTCATACTTCTTAATTATAAAAAATAATAAGAATCAAAACATTCTAAAAAAATTAGGATGACTTTCATTGTGAGTCACGAAAAAAAAAAACTTTTAAAATTAGTTATTTTTAACTTTTAAAATCAGTTTCGTAACTTTTATTTGATTTTAAAATTGATCTTAAAACTCTGATTTTAAATCCAATTTTTACACTAGTGTATGTCTTATTTTGTTGAGTTTATTTGATTTTTTTTTTATTTCTTTGAAATATACCTTTAATTGTAATTTTAAATTTAATTTTATTTAATAATTTGTCTCAAGAAACTCTCAACCATTTTAAATCACTATAATCTTTATTTTACCTCTTTTGATGTATTTTAATCTTTATTTGTAAATTGGATTTCAATAATTTAAAATAAATTATTATGAGTAAAATATAACTTTATATATATATATTAATATATTAATTTATATCATAATATATATATATATATATTATTTATGATAAATTGAAAACATAATTAATGTTCAAAAGTATTATTACGAATTTTAATTATAATATAACTCATCTATTGAAAATAATTATTGATTATAAATTTTAGTCGTATAAAAATAAACATTTATTTTAGACATTGCACATACTGAATTATTATCTTACAAGGTAGATAAGTTGAGGAAAAATATATCTATCGTTTAAATTAATTGATACATTTTAAAAATTTATTAAGTATACCAATTATTATGATTATTTTTAACTAATGTATATGTTTCTATGGTTAGATTAGTTGCTTGTTTCCTAAATTATTTGGAAATTTGCAAGGAAGTCTCCAAATTATTTTTTTTAATCGACTTCCTAAATTAAAAAAGTAAGTCCTTAAAGTTAGTTTTTGATGGTTAGAATTAAAAAAAAAAAAGAAGGTAATTTATGATAGAAAATTTAAAAACTTAGGCTCTAAAATAAGGATGACAATGAAATAAAGTGAGTATAGGTTTCATTATACTCATCTTATTCTTGTATCCTATATCATCTTTGTTTTCATACCTAACGAATATGAAATTTGTGTCTTCATCTTCTTTTTGTTAGATATTGGATATACTCATAATTGTCCAAAAAATAATTAAATATTTTTTATATAAAATATTAAAAAAAATAACATAAAGTAGCAATTACAAAATTACATTAATTAAATTTTATTTAACATAATTTAAAATTGAATAGAAATTATATAAAGGCCAAGTATATATTTTTTAAATAAATCAAGTTTTTAAAAATTTAAGGCAGATATAGATATGAGGCGCACAAGTATATACCCATCTTTGATTTAATGAATCAAGTATTATTCGTATTCATATCCATACTTAATTAGATTGAATATTTCTCGTCAAAATTGGAACAGATTTGAGTATTACACAAGGGTATGAATTTACTTGTCATCCCTAGTCTAAAAAATGAAGAAAAAAAAAGGCTATGCCCTAACAATTTTACACGATCATTGGTTCAATCATAAATCATTGTATATGATAAGTTTTGTTAACTTTTATAATAATTATCTTAAAAATCAAACTAATAGAAATTTTTATTAGTTAATAGTATAAAAACTTTTATATTAGCAATACATCACTATTAAATTCCTAAAAAAATACTTTATCAAGGATCCAATTAATATATTTTTTTTTACAATTACAATAATGAGAATCAAATGTAAGTCTTCATAGATCTACCTCTAATATCTTACTACTAGGTCCATCCTATTTTTATTGATTCAAAAATAAAATTAAATTAAAGACCTACTTTAAAATCCTCAAATACTTTAGAGTCAAGTTAATAATTTAATCCATTTTCATTATACGATTCAAATTAAATTTATAAATAAATTAAATATTTAATTAAGATACTAATAAATAATATTTTTTACATATATATAACCAATACTTAATTGAATTTTAAAATGACATATTTTTAAACAGATAGAAACTTTTAAATAATTCCTAACGTAGTAAATAATGTCAGAATTATTTAATACTCTTTAAATTGACATATAATTATTACAGTTTAAATGTCTTGGACTTTTATTATATGTATTTATTATAAGACAGGAGGAATAAACAGAATGGAAAAGAATGAACAAGAATTAATTTTATAAGAAATAAAATAAAATATATAATTATTATTAAGTAGAATGAGAAAAAAAATAATATATATATATATATATATATTTGTCATTTTATAAAATTTCGATATTCTCTTTTTAAGTATACTTTTTTTAAAAAAAAATTTTACTAATTATCTCTCTTCTTTTCTAATCCATTCTAAATCATGTACTTAAAAAAAAAAAAAAAACAAAAAAAACTATAAGCTTCCGAATTCCGACAAACAATTCCCAAAAAGTGAAATAATCTTTTTTGCTTATCATAATATGGGTGTCATTTATTATGACCAGTTATTGTGAGAATAAAAAAAATAGTTGATGAGATTAGACCAGTCAAATGTACTGCGTCTGCATGGCAGCTAGTTACTGCTTTTAAAGATTTCAGCATTTTATGTGGCCAGATCTTTATATATAGACACCATACCCTTTTAGTTTTGTCACAGACCAACTTTCCCTGACCCTTCCACACCCTTTCTTCCATCACTTTCCTCATAAACTTGATTGCATTCTCCAACCCAAAGCAAAAACAACACCACACACATGGCAGCTTTTTCATACCAGTACCACCCTTTCCTTGTTGACCCTGCATTCTTCCCCAACATGCACACTCCTCCTTCTCCTCCTCACTTTCACTTTCCTCAGGAAACATCTCCTAATGTCACTAACCAGGAAACTAGCTGTGTTGACCAAAGTTCCAAGATCACCATCAGTGACAATGAGCCTTCTGTCACCAAAAACCTTAGTCCTCAGTCCTCCATGGTGGTGGACAAGCTTGAAACTGGTGAACAGGTCACTCAGAAGGTGACTCCTGTCCAGAAGAAAAGGAGAACCAGAAATGGATCTTCCTTGAGCAACCCTCAATCCAAGGTAAACTAATTGAGTGTAAACAAGTTTTACACTGTCTTTCCTTCAGAAATAATCCTTGTTATGAGTTTTAAAATGTTCCTAAACCCAAATTTAAAAAAGCTATTTTATAGCTTTCTACTAAGGGAAAAAAAACTCTTTATTTTCCATAAAAAACACTTTTAAATTTATATGATTGTATCTATACAGAATCTTAGCATAATAAAAGTTAACAAATGGTTTGTGATATAGTTGAGAAGTGAATCAAGTGATATATGTTCTAGCTCTTTAATTATATAAGTTTTGCGTATTTTGCTACACTATGATGTTTAATGTGTTAACCAAATTGGTTTTGTGGATTATTGTAGGATATTGCAACAGAAGGGAGGAACAAGAAACAAAGGAAGAGCAATTGTGGGGTGAAAGAAGAGGAGAAGGCAAAAGAAGAGAAGAAGGAGAAAAAGTGTGCTGAAGAGCCCCCAACTGGCTATATCCACGTCAGAGCAAGAAGGGGTCAGGCAACGGATAGCCACAGCCTTGCTGAGAGGGTACTGTACTACTCTCTTAACAACTTGAAAAAGAAAAAGAAAAAAAAATTATCTGTGGGCCCCACTATTGTGCTGGCTGCCCTAGAGTTTTATCTTCATGTCTCATTCTAATGTTGCAAGAAAAATGGGTTTCAGGTGAGAAGAGAGAAGATAAGTGAAAGGATGAAGGTGTTGCAACGGCTTGTGCCAGGCTGTGATAAGGTAGGTGAAGTAGAACTTCATGTCACACTTGCATGTAGGACCAATGATTTTCTTCTTTTTTATAAAATAATATTGAAATATAACGTTAACATTTAACTACTCCTTTGTTATCCTTTTGATCGGTTGTGTGATTTGTGAGTAGAATTTCCCTTCATACGTAGTTTTTCCCAGCTATTCTGACAGCTTCATGTGGTTTGGTTTTTAACTAGGTGACTGGAAAGGCCCTTATGTTGGATGAAATAATCAATTATGTTCAGTCTTTACAGAATCAAGTTGAGGTACCCTAATATACTCTTTTCTTTTTAACCTTAGTTATTCATCATTACCTATATATATATACACAATGTGTATAATATTAACAAGTTAGTCATGGCTATAATTTGTGCAGTTCTTGTCAATGAAGCTGGCTTCTGTGAGTCCCATGTTTTATGATTTGACAACGGACCTAGACTCACTATTTGTTAGACCAGAGGTGAGCGAGAAAACAATTTCCATGTGCTAGTGGCATATACAAGTAGTTGAGTGATCAAATTAAAATGTCTAATCAAGTAATCATGAAATTAATTAACTTGGTCTCTTTGTATTTTCAGAAACTAAATAGCATGGCATCACCATCACCACTTCCATCTGTGTCACATTGCAACAGCCCCAACCAAGCCACAACTTTTGCTGATACAACCACCATGAACCCCACCAACATCTTCCACACCGCTAGTGACTATCTTTTGGACAATTCCGCTTCACTTTTTCTTCAAGGGCAGCGGTCCAATGTCTTCTCTGAAGAGGTATGAAGAGAAAACACCAAAAAAAAATGATTTTCAAGAAAAAAGAAAAAAAGTTTTTTATTTTATTTTTATTTTTATTTTTATTTTATTTTGTTTACTATTATTGACAAAAACATCATTTTCAGGATACCGGTAGTCAATTCTGGGACGCAGAGGACCAGAGACAAAAGTTTCTTCATCCATATGGATTCAGCAACAACTTATGTTCCTTTCATTAATATAAAATTCACAAAAGCTGCCCTACAAAACTATGAACATGTTGTAAGTTTTCAAAGCCTGCCCCATATTAAAACATTATTATATAATTTAATAATATGAGCCTAACCTTTTGTTAAAAAAAAACTTTTTCAGGATTTAGCTTTTACACTAGGTAAGGAAATTCCAAAGAAGCAAAAGAATGAGCCAAAAAGAAGTTAGGAATTAGCACAAAAAAGCAAAGCAACGCTTGGTATCAGTATTAAGGAAGGGTAGGGTAATTGGTGGCGTAAAGAGTGTGGCTTGGTTCCTAGTCCATCAGATTAAAGTGACCTTTGAAGATGAATAAAGGGCACCAAAATTAATGGATGAAGAACCAAAAGGACAGAAAATACCGACCAAATAAGACCATATCTTTTGTAGATCCATTGTTCTGTTCCAGTGATTTTTGACTCTCCAAGGACTTATGATGCACAAATTCCGAGAGACATCAATCCTATATACAGAGGAGACATTGAAATTTATGTCATGTAAATTATAAAAGTATTGATTCTTGTGGTGGCAGTTATTCTGTTGGTACAGTTAATTTCACCATTATTGAGAAATGAGGGGTTGATGCTACTGATTATGTTCTTGACATGACTGGCCATGCATTTGTTTCTTGGTCTAGTTAGCTTTTATGTATATGTATCTGCAGAATCTTCAGAGTTTTGGCATCATTATGATTATTGTTATTATTATTGTTTATGATTCTATCCATCTGGATTTTTTTGGCAATACCACCCACACCGTCAAGTTTCATTAATAAGTGAAAAAAAACAAATAAATTGTTTGGAGTTTTAACATCAAAATACATCATTTTTCATATAATAATTAATAAATTATATATCTTGATCGACTAATTATTTATTCTTTTCTTCCAAATTTAATATTTATCTTCTTATAATTCTCCATCACTCCTTTTCTGAAGCTAATAACTAACAACTAGACTAACTCGATGCATACGCGCGTATGTGTGTCATTCACACATAAGAAAATTCAGGGTACTTTAATATTGATTAAGAAGTCATATTCATACGTCAATGGTTGTGTCGTGATCTTTTTATATTGTTAATTACATATATATGATAAGGAGTGTGTACTTGCGTTACTCAATTAAAATATTAGTCAGTTTATTCATATTTTAAAACAAACTAATGATCAATTTACTTCGCCTATATATTAAAAGAGAGCAAGGGAATTGACCTGACAATTTTTTTGTTTCCTTAGACAAAGGAGTTCTGTATTTGTACAAGGATAGAACTGTCAAACTAATAAGGAGAAAATCTTCCATGCTTTCGGAGTGCATGTGCAATGGGAACACAGAGTAATTCCTCCAAGCTGTGTGCATTGAACCAATACTAAAATGTGGCGAGGCCAAGATAGAGATATTAAGTACAGACAATGACCCTTTCTATAATTGGCTTATCATAATCAATAAGGACGTGGTTAATTGCTTATATTAATTAGGTGAATAGTTTTTGGTATAAAGGTGAAGTGATATTTTAATTCTACGATCGATTCCATATCCAAGTTCAAAATGAGAATAGAATTCCGTTCTTGAATCAGGTTCTCACATCTTTATGATTAATGTAATTTTTTTATTCATAGACATAATCTATACAGTATTTTAAATTTGGTAATTAAAAATAAATTTGCCATTCCAGATGTATGTTTTACTGATTAAATATTAATTTAACACTCACAAGGAGTGAAAAATTTCAACCCTTTTATATATGTTACTGCTAACTAATTCATTTATTATTATAATTATGAAGATTGAATTCAAACCTTAATTAGCAAATTAAACATGGGCTTTTATATAGGAGGCTGAGCTTAATGAGAGAGGATAGGAAATTCAAAAATTTAATTTCCTATCCCTATCAAATAATGGGGTTTGAGGGATGCTGGTGTGAAAACAAATTAAGAGAAGCTCGTTCTAACACTTTGAAATAGGTGTGACAATATCTATGTATCAATCGCTAATCTATTTATGTTGACAAAGACCATCAATCAGCATTATTTCATAGTAAATAAATCTATAGAAGAAAAGAAAAAGACCATCAACAATTCAGCATTAAACCACATCACACACTCCATCCACCTCACAAATGATGCTGCTTCTTTAAAGTTGTTCAATTAAGAAAAGCCTATGTTTCTGGCACAAGATTAAACATGTAGAGTTACTAGAGTAGACGTTTACATAAAAGTGAAGAAAGAAAACGTATAAAAATAGAAGTGACATGTGGTTTAACTAGAAGCATAATAGTAGAAAACCAAAGCACATAAAGGAAATTTTTTCCCCTTAAGCTTTGCCTCTGTGGATATAGACAGTCCATGTGGATTTTGTGTTCCACTTGTTTTCTATGTGTCGACCCGCATGTTGCATTGTCCTCTCCAATCATATGCACCATCTTCATCTACGTGTATTGAGTCTATAGAGATACACACAACATGATCAACTTGGTTTTGATGTATCTTGCATAACTAGCGTTAGTTACTAGGAAGGAGCTTGATTTTTATTTAGCCACATGTCTAATCCTACCTTTTTTCCCACAGACACTAGCTAGCCTGCTCTAGAACCAACTACTTCATCTAGATTCTCTATTCATCCTTGTAATTTGGCAAGAAGATATATGAGTATATATGGTACCCACCAAACCAATTTATGCATGCCTAAGGCTAATAAAGTTGAGGGTGGATTATTTTGCACATTTAATAATTGTTTTGAATTTGAAATAATGAACCATGAATGCTGGATTTGGACACTGTTCTCTGGGCCGTTGATGCATATTTGTCACTTGGCTCTTGTAAGCATACCTAAGAAAAGCACATGACCAAGAAAGCAATGTTAAAGTAGGAACACAGTTTCCCAACCAAACCAGTTTGAGAAGACAAGGTGCTGCCATTTGTTTAGCAATAAACAGATTTGTTGGTGCCCAAAGAAGTAAATGCTGTACATATTTGTTGCTCACCAACACATCCATCTGCAATTCAGGGGTCCCCCTTGTTTTTAATATTTTAGGGTTCCTCAACTGACAAGGGTAATGCACTACTACTGCCTTTGTCTCTGCTTCATAAACTTACTTCTGTTTTTTTTTCTCCTCATGCCTCATTCAATGTAATTTATTACTGTTTTATTCTTGCTATTGCTGATTTTTTGGATAATTAATTAACCCATCAAACTTCATTATTTGATACATAATCACCTTAAAAGCTTAAATTAAAACAACAGCTTAGAAATGAAGTTCAAATCAGGGATTTAAATTCAAATTAATTTCGGAATTTAGTATACATATATATTTGATTTTTACTGCAAACTTAATCGTTAATTTTTTTTAATCAATATCTTTAACTAGACTTATCCTTACGCTCCTTTACTTTGGAGGAGGAATTGGATTCCTAAATCACTTGGTCACAAAATTTCTGATTGTTATATATATATATATATATATATATATATATATATATATATATATTAACTACTTCAAAAGTTCAAGTTATTAAGTGAAAACAGATATTGCAGTAGGATTCTTTTTCTGTTAAAAGCCTAGAAGATGGTAAAATATAGAGAGAAAATAAACTGAGAAAAATAAATAAAAGTGTTTCCAAACGAATCTATTATCTTATGTGAGAAAAGCATATACAGTTTTGCTGTCAAACAAACAACAATGCAACTGTCTCCCAAGGTTGCAAGTGATGGAAGTAGGGTTTTATGGATAAACTAAAATAAGTCCATTTATAGGATTATATATATATAAACATTTTTACAGATTTTTACGACTTCAATTTTATTTTATTTTTAAATTATTTAATCATCACAATTTTAGTGAATGCGTTTCTAATAAAAACATGGTTTTTTTAATAAATAAATAAATGGGTCCTATTATGTCTGTGGGTACAATCTATGACAAGTCGGCATCTAAACCCCTTCTGACTTGTATATATAAAGCAACAAGCATCAGCTTGACACATGTTAAAGTGTCTTCCTCAGACGGTGTAATAAAGAAGCTAGAAAAAGATTATTGATTTAAATTTTTAATTGCAAAGTCTAGCTTAAGATGGAAGGAATAAAGATAAAAGAAAATTCCCAAGTATAAATGACGTTTTGAATATAATACGTATAAACACGTACTAGTAGTAGCTAGATTACCATAGCCAATTATCCATCTCATCACTGTCCAATTCCATAATAGACTCGTAGCTACTTTGCCACGTAAATATCCCCTGGTCCCTTCTCTTTCCCTTTACTATAGTAGCATGTACGACTCATTAAAATCTCGAAGCTGAATCCACCATTAATTACTATAGTGCTACCTTACAAACATATGCATGGAGTACCTCTGGAACCTCATGATCACCACTGTTTGGTAACTTTTCTGAGAAAGAAATAAAAAGAAAAGGACATGCCCTTACTGTAGTTCTGTAATTTTGCAAACTCATGTTTCAATTTTCTGATTTCTCCGTTGCTTCATCGAGGTACTGGAGCTGTAGCCAGTAATTAATGACATGGGGTTGCGACATAGCTAATCAACAAGTACATAAGGTTCGTGCGTACGTAGGGGTGCATTAATTTTTGCCCAGCGACTGAATGCGTGTACCAAAAGTAGTGTCACAATCTGATGTTAAGTTAATGATATTATACATCTAATTGTGATTAAGTGATTTGACTTTAGATAATTCTTTTGACAAAAGCCATTTCATTTCTCGATCGTGATAAGCTTTGTTGGAGATTCTATGTCAATTGGTTAATTATAAGGTTAAATAGTGTAAATAAGTGAGAGATGATTTTCTCAGCTTCCAAAACGGAACTATCGAATAATTCTCTCACCTATGAAACTTTCATAAATTTTAAATTAAATTAATATTTATATTAAAATTAATTGACAATTCTCAATCTTTTAACGATTCAAAGGATTAATCGACAAATGCAGACGAAAGATAAAGTATTTTTCTTTTAATTTTACAAATTGTTTTGAAAAGATTGAGTTAAGTAGTATCGGTGTATAAATGTGAATAAAAATTTCATGTTTGATATTTTGAGTGATATATAAGTATAAAAACCTCATAAAATCTTATGTTTTAATATTTTGAAATAAAATATAGTATCGAGTTTACTTGTAAGATTTACTTATGATTCGTTGATTGAGTTCTTTCCGATGTTTAATCTCTCATGATCTTTGAAGTTAATATTAAAGACAATAGTTTGATCAAACAATCAATTCAAATGAGTGTTAGATAATAGAACATAATGAATCCAAATATGAGACCCCTTTTTGTAAAAAGTCTTATTGATAGTGTGAAAGTTTGGGGGTGTTCTATTTATATATGTTAATAGGAGTGCAAATATCTTGAATTTATTGGTGACGATGACTAAGTTTTAAGAATCACTATTAAATACTTGTAGATGCATGAAACAAACTTCTACTTGAGAAACATATTAACGTGGAAGAAATTTACACTTAAAAGGGGGATTGTTATTAAAAATCTTACATTGACTAGATATATAATCATAATAGTGTATATAAGTGGAGAACAATTATCACTTTACAAATTGATTTTGTAAGACTAAGTTTTATTTTATAATTAATTATTTTCTAAGGATTGTATCAGAGTCTATATCTTAGCGATTTCACACTGACTAAAGATGAGGTCACAATAGTATATATAAGTGGAGAACAATCGTAAGTGTGACAACTAAACTCGCATTTTAGCATCAAACTTAACATTTTATAGGCCCAAGGAAAAATAATAAATATGGGCCCTAATATATTTTTGATAATCATATTATTGGTACGAAATATATCGACTTCACTTATAACTAATCTCTATCAGAAAACTTGATTGATTATTCTGATGCCTTACTTAAGAGGATCAAGTCCAATACTACTCAAACTAATGACTTGTTAGTATGAGTCCTCATATATAACTATTTTAGAATATAAACATTTATCACATAAAATTATATGCATTATTTAATAAAAATGACATACTTTATTATATTAAATAAATAACATAATGAATTAAAAAATTTAAAAAAATGTACTATGTTTTCATTCAATTTACTTTTATGATATTATTTATTATAAAGTGTTATATAAATAACTTTGAGGACAAAAAGTAGTACATCTTCAAATCAAAAGAATCAAAATAGGGCAATTTTTTTTAAAGGATTAAACCCAAACTTGAAATATTTTATAGAGACCAAACACATATTTTACTCTTTTATGAATATAATACATAAGAAAACTAATAATAAAAAGAATTTATAATCGTATCATAATTTTATATTTAGAAATAAAAAATAGGTATATAAGTAATAATTTTATGGATAAAATATATTTTTAGATAATGTAAAGTGAGAGAATTTTGATTAATAGATAGATAGATAGATAGATAGATAGATAGATTGTTTTTCACCCCTAAAAATTTGAAAGTATATTTTTAGTTCACATTATTATGTAATTATTTTTAACTACTTATGTAATCATTATAAGGTTAACTAAGTGACTTTGTTAGATTGTGTATTATAATTATCTGTAATACTATGTCAATGAGTAACATCTCTAAAAAAAAAGTATAGAATCTTCAAATATATGTTATTTATCTACCTTAAATTGAACATTAAAGACCAAAATAATGAAATGAATTTAGATGTTAGAAGGAATTTGTTTTTGGTAACCATGGTATTGCTATGAAGTATGCATTGTTAAAAGTAGTGACTAATCTCCGTCAAAGAGAATGAGCGTATACAAGATAAATATTCTCCTTCCAATATAGTTTATTTTATACTTAATTAAGTTTAAGATTCGAATCCAGGACACCTTGGTTAAGGGATACAAGTCGCTACCACTTGTGTTAAACAATATTGGCTAGATCTTAGAAGGATGAAAACAAAAGAAAAATATTTTATAAGGACCAAAATCAAAAGTTCATTCATTTTGCAGGAACCAAAATTAATGTTTACTTTCAACAACAGGCAATTTTTTTTATAAAGATCAAAATTAAACCATATTCATTTTTTAAAGATTAAAAACATACTTAAGTTTAATTTTATTTTTAAAAGTATTTAAAAGTTATATATATAAACACACACACACTATAATTTTATTTTTAAAAGTATTTAAAAGTTATATATATATAAACACACACACACACACTCTCTCTAATTTTATTTTTAAAAGTATTTAAAAGTTACACACACACACAGATAGATATACACACACACAGACAGAGAGACATATATATATATATATATACACACACACACACATATATATGTGTGTGTGTGTGTGTGTTTTATTTATTTATAATTAGGCCCCTCTTGGTCATGAGCTCGTGGTGGTCGCACCTCTAAACGATCTATGATACCTACCCTATTCACATCGATCTATGGTACCTATTCAACCTCAACCTTTATTTTGATAGAGAAAATTTGTTTTGACTAGGTATAAGTTTTCCTCGACTTGAGAAATTGGGTTTGAGTACGGGTTTGGGTATGTAACTCCTTACTCTCGCTTCGTACTTGTCTCGTTACATTTATATATATATATATATATAAAATACACACACATAAATATAAAAATTAAAGTTAAATTTTTTAATTTTTATGAATATTAAAAATAAAAATTAATTATTTTAATAATTAAATAATTTAAATATAACAATAATTAAATAATAAACAAAATTATACATTTAATTAAAAATATAATTTTATTCTTAAATTTTTTATTTATTAGTTTCTTCTTATATATTTGTTGTTTTTAAATATTATTTATATTATAATATAATTATTAACTTATATTTAATTTATTTAAAATGTATAAACAAATTAAAATTCTAAAAAAATATGATGATGAGTCACTATGAATTTATCCGAACCCAACAAAATTCGATTAAGATGAAGATAAATTTTAAAAATTATAAACATGTCTTACCTTTTATGAGCACAAGGATGAGGAGAATAAAACTTATCATTGACCTATCCTATTATCATTCATAAGTAATTTTTATCTAACAAATTATTTTTTTAAATTGAATTAGGCTTCATAATTTTTTTTTAAAGTATCAATGTATAAATATACATGAGAGCCTTACATCAAATAAAATGAATATGTGTTGAATAACATATCAACATATAAGTGAAAAAGATTTATACAGTTGATATTTTAAAGTTTCAAGTTAAAGTGTAATGTAAAATTTTTCTGTTTTTAAAGTGTTAATGGAATCCTTTCTAATATTTAACTCCTCGTAACTGTTTTTAAACTTTAAATTTTAAAATAATATTATAACTATCTTAACGATTAGCAAGTGTAGTCGAACTATTATCGAACAACCGACCAACTTATATAAATAGAAAACAAGTGAATCAAATTTTTTAAGATGGAAATCTCATAGTATAAGAAACCTGATAAACATAAGCTTGTTTGTCGTGATGATTATCCGACATATATGTATGGATACACCGATATCTTTGCCTCTGGTCCAATCAGAAAAGCATGATTAAAAAGTGTCAACTTGATCGAAATCCAGAGTGAACATATATAGTCTTATCAACGGTTATTACAAATGTTGAGAGTGAGATTAATATGATTGCAGGTCTAATCCTAAAATATAAATCTATAAAAACCCTTTAAATGGTAATGATAAGTTACCAGGTAAGTACACGATTATCATTAATCTTCCTAGCTAGATGCTAATGATGAGTTTTATGATTATTATTTCTTTTCGTGTTGGTAATATATGATTTGGGTATCTTGGCTTGTAATGTGTCAAATAAATAATGGTTATTGGATAGATAATGATATTGATCGATCCAACATTAAGGATTAAGGATCTGAAGCTATAACTAAAGTGTGGGAAGGTCTTACGTATTGGTTTGTATGTAGGTGTGACACTGACACTGACACCACAACTTTCCCTCAACCAATAAAAACAACTTAACAGTGCTTAGGTTAATGATTAACATCAATTATACAATAAGAGAGGGTGGACGTAGAGGACATGAACCACTCATTCAATTGCCAGAAACATGGCAAAGACGACAGAAAACATCCCGGGGAAATGTCTCCGGCTGCTTCAACTTGGACTAAGATTAGCTAGAAAACAACAAAGACCTATGAAGATTGATAGAGAGATTCCTATGTGTTGCGGGTCGCATCAATTGTCCCGTGGCGGAGGCTAGGTGGGCCAAGTCACTGCCGAATCATGGCGCTTGGGCTGCTGCGCTCTTAAGTAAAAAGAGTTGCGCCCTGATTATGAGCTATAGCTTTTGGCCTAGTGGTAAGCGCTCGATCCAACAATTGGTATCAGAGCCAAGGTCATGAGTTCGATACCCAGCGGGCAATTGCTGAGGGGGAGATTGTTGCGGGTTGCATTAATTGTCTCGTGGCGGTTCGATACCCAGCGGACAATTGCTGAGGGGGAGATTGTTGCGGGTTGCATCAATTGTCCCGTGGCGGTTCGATACCCAGCGGGCAATTGCTGAGGGGGAGATTGTTGCGGGTTGCATCAATTGTCCCGTGGCGGAGGCTAGGTGGGCCAAGTCACTGTCGAATCATGGCGCTTGGGCTGTTGCGCTCTTAAGTAAAAAGAGTTGCGCCCTGATTATGAACTATAGCTTTTGGCCTAGTAGTAAGCGCTCGATCCAACACTATGTAAACCCAATTCATGTTAATATCCGGTAACACGTCATTCATATACTAGTATCAACTAATTCATATAAGGATATAGTAGTATTATTTCGGCTTAATTAATTATCATCTCAATTCTAAATAATTCGTTTAATTAAAATTTCAAATTTATCAAAAAAGTTAGTTTTAACCTAATTAAAGTGTTGTGTTCTCTAATCCTTATAAAATATAATGAATTTATATTTAAGATAAAATTTAGATTTGGTGTTGTTTTTTAATTAAAATTAAAATTTTATCTCAGTAATACACAGCAACATTTAATAAAATCTTAAATTAAAATATTAGCAAGATGAAATTTCAATTCTGATTGAAAATAAAATTTGTGGTAACGAATATATGTTTTATCCTTTTTTTTCCTCTATAATTATGTATAACATTATTTATTGTAAACTAATTAAAGTATCTTAGTCAAAATATAATTAATGCAAGACACAATAAAAAAGAACTATGAAAAAAGACAAACAAATTTTAGAAAAGCATCTTTCATATAATGAAAGAAACTTCTTAATATAATGGAAGAAGTATCTTCAATCAAAGATGAAGAACCAACCTTTTGAAATAGATCTATCTAAGATTGATCTCTTTCGAAAATTACATATATATATATATATATATAATTCTTGAAAAGAGAAAAGTATTAATGAATTAGAGCGTATTGAAGAAATCGAAATATTGTAGTATTGTAAAATTGTGTTCCTTGATGTCTGTGTTGTTGGGGAATGGATAAGGACAGGAGATGATCGTATTAGCAATGAGGGTGTTGATGAGTCCCATAGAGAGGGACCAGTGGAGAGTGAGAGGGGGGGTTGCACAGTAGGAGCCAATGGGAGGTGAAGGCCCACAAGTTGAGGGAAGACCCAACCTGGCCTCATGGCATGGCCCATTAGTTTAGCTCATTCAATTGCCTTGTCCCTTTGCTCACATTCACCTATCCATACCTCTTTGCACCTTCGACATGTCATGTCCCAACAATGCACTTCCACCTTTACTTTACTCCACCTAAATCCTAATCACTTTATCTTAATAAACTCTCCTTTTTTATTTTTATTATAATATAATTGCCCACCACCACCCATCTCTTCTCTAAATAAAAAACTAAATTATGCTAAGTTCATACTAGGTTTTTCTTTTTTCTTTTGGACTACTTAAATTATAATGCATGGTCTATCAAAAGGAGAAAATATTATTTCTTGAAACATTTTTATTGTCAATTTTTCATATAAAAGAAAACTAAAATACCATAACAATAATAATATAATTCATGTGAATGTTAAATGGAAGACAGAATTTGTCACATTCGGAGCTTGAACCCACATCATGGAAACTTTATATGTCTCCTTTCTTCCTAGACTTGCTAGATCATGGTATGGTCATGTTTGTATTCACAGTAAAATGAAATAGAATCGAACTAAGGTTAAAAATTATTATTCAAAATAATAAAAATTGTAGATGGATGTTGTTAATTTACACAATTTTATTTATTACTGTTCTTACTTTCTTTTTAAAATTAAGAGAATGATTAAAATTATTTTTCATAAAAATATTTAAATAAAAGTAAATCTATTTTTACTATATTTTTGTTATAAATAAAATACAGATTTAGTCCTTATTTATAAATATAATTTAATTTAGTTTTCTAAAAAAATCATTAGTTTTATTTTTGGCAACTTCTAAAAATAATCTGTATCCTAACTTAATGATAATACAGTATACATATACATAATTATTATGAATAATATGTTTCGCAAGCACTTTTAGCTAGTTTCTAGTTTTTTTTTTTTTTTTACCAATTGAAAAACTTGTTTGACCTCATAAAACAGTTTGATAAACTAGTTTTTTTTTTTTTAAGTAACTCGCAATGTTTTTTGATACATCTCTTCAAGTAGTGTTTTTTAAAACTCTAGTTTCTAGCTTTTTACTTTTTATTCTTAAATATTTCATCATTAAGATAAAATTAAAATTTGTATAAGAATATCATATAAACATGCTATTTTTTTATATGATTTTTTTTGTAATGATAATATTTTTTTTTTGTTCACCATCACCATGTTCTGTTGAGCCAAACAAGACCGGAAAAGTTTAGTGGAAGAATTTACAAAATATAGTGCTCCTAGCAGATTATTTTAACTTCAATTATTATTAAAGACATAGAAGAGTTTAATACAATGGGTTACTTGTTGAAAATAAATAAATATAACTTTTTCTTGCAATCTAAGAACCTCAGTTTTATATTGATAATAACATGTGTTTTCTTTTTTCCCGATGAAATAAAAAAAAAAAATTTTAAAATCAAATAAAAAGTGGACTTACAATTTTCTGGTCCAAAAGTGGAATAGGAAATGTGTTTAAAGAGTGTCCTGCGTGGGAAGTTCTTTCTTCGTATTGGGCCGCGGCGTTGGATGTATGCTTGTTAGTGGATACAGAATATAGACTGAAAAGTGGGTAATCTGCAAAGCTTCATCATATATACACCTCTTTTTTTTTTTTTTTTTTTTTTTTTTTTTATAAATACACCTCCTTTTAAAAAAAATAATTAAAATTTTAAAATATTTTTAATTTTTTGTTTTAAATTTTTTAATTTTATATCCACAACATTTAATTTAGTACTTTTTTTTACACATCTTTCCTCCTTTTTTCAATTTTTACATGCACCCCCTTATTTTTCCTTCATCCCACCTATTTTGGTAACATGTGAAAATTGAAAGAGAAAAAAAAAATGTGTGAATAAGAAGAAGAAAGTAGCAAATTGAAAGTTGAAAGTATAAAATTAAATTTTTTAAAAAAAATTATAATATTTTATAAATTTTTATTATAAAAAGGAGGTGTACTTATAAAAAAAAGAGGTGTATATATCATGAGGGCTGATGATATATACACCTCTATTTTTTTATATATACACCCCCTTTTTTAAAAAAATATATTAAAATTTTAAATTATCCTTAATATTATTTGGAATAAAAAAAATTATTTTAAAAAATATTTTTCGGAGGAAGTGTGTTGTACATAATTATGAAAAGTACTTTCCGGAATACTAAAATTACTATTCTGGAAATAACTTTTCGGCGGAATAATTTCGAAAAGTACTTTCTATAATACTAAAATTACTATTCTGGAAATAACTTTCCGTTGGAATAATTCTGGAAAGTACTTTCCATAACACTAAAATTACTATTGCGGAAAGTTCTTTCCGGAATTATTATAACAAATACACACACCGTTAATATTCCAGAAAAAAGTTTCCAAAATTATGTAAGAAACTCACTTTAAAAAAATTGTTTCCGGAATAAAAATTTTCTAATTCTAAAAGACTCATGATATATACACCTCTTTTTTTTAATTTATAAGTACACCTCCTTTATTTTTTTAAAAAATTATAAAATATTGTAGTTTTTTTCTTTCTAGATTTTCTAATTTTACACCTCCAACTTTCAATTTGCTACTTTCTTCTTATTTTTCACACACTTTTTTTTTTCTCTTTTAGTTTTCATATGCTACCAAAATAGGTGGATGAAGGAAATGTAAGGGAGTGCATATAAAATTGAAAAAAGGAGGAAAGATGTGTGAAAAAAAATACTAAATTAAATATTGTGGATATAAAATTAAAAAATTTAAAATTTAAAATTAAAAATATTTTAATTTTTTTTTAAAAAGGAGGTGTACTTATAGAAAAAAGGAGGTGTATATATCATGAACCTATCATGAACCATCTGCAAAATATGATTGGGCTGTTACTGGAACAAGACTTTTGGATCATGAGCAAGAAAGGTTGATGATATATGTACCTCTTTTTTTTTTTTTTTTTTTTTTTTTTTTTTAATGAATACATCTCCTTTTAAAAAAATTTAAAATATCTTTAAGTTTTTTCATTTTCTGATTTTACATTTTCAATATTTAATTTAATAGATTCATCTTATTTTTCACACATCTTTTTTTATCCTCTTTTCAATTTTGACATACACTCTTTATTTTTTCCCATTCTCCATCTATTTTAATAAATAGTTTTAATTCTTTTGATTTATACATTACTCTCTTCCCCCTTCCTTTTTAGTTTTCACACTATTACTCTCTCACTCTCTCTCTCTTTCTCTCCCTTTTTTTTTAGTTTTCACACGCACCAAGAATATAGAACTAATTTTTAATAGCGTTATTGGTATGTGTAGCTTACTCGACAATGTCAAAGGTGTCGAGTCAAATGTGTGATTTTTTTAGCACTTTTCCCATTTACACGTCTAGAAAGTGCAAGGTTAAATTTACTATTTCGAATGATTTTAGTATTCTGAAAAATACTTTTCGAAATAGTGAAATTAATGTTCCAAAAAGTATTTTTCAAAATTGTTTTTAACATACTTTTAAAAAGTACTTTCTGGAACACTAATTTTACTATTTTAGAAAATACTTTTTGAAACACTAAAATGAGTATTTCAAAAAATACTTTCTGAAAGTATATTAAAACACAATTCAAAAAATTACTTTCCGAAATACTAATTTCATTATTCTGAAAAATATTTCCTGTACACTAAATTTAATATTAAGGTTTCTGGAAGTGTGAAAGGGAAGTAGGTGTTCGAAGAAAAAATGTATATCTAGCTCAACATCTTTGAAACGGCCGAGAAAGCCGCATGTGAAAATTGAAAAAGGTAAAAGAAAAAGAATAATGTAAAAATTGAGAGAATTTAAACTAATTACAAAAATTGATGAAAATGAGAGAAAACAAGGGGATGCATGTGAAAATTAAAAGAGATAAAAAAAAAAAAGGTATGTGAAAAAGAAGAATAAAGTATTAAATTAAAAGTTGGGGGTGTAAAATTAAAAAATTAAAGAATAAAAAGTAGACTAAAGATATTTTAGAAATTTTTTATAAAAAAAAAGGTGTAAAAAGAAGGAGGTGTATGTATGATGATTCTAATAAAAATGGTTTGGATCATCTATGGAAACTTGATCCACTCAGTATTTAACTGTTCACAAATTGAGGTAGAGATGTGGATCTAGTTGACCATAGTGTTATCCTCCCTCTGTTCTTCTGATTAGAAATTGAAAATAAAAAGCTTTTAGGAGAAATTGTTACCAACACATCTTAATGTGATTTCTAGTGCATGAGTTTCATCATTATTTTTAATACTATTTATTTACTAATTATTTAATTAATGTTATTAGAGTACTCATTATCAAGACCCATATTAATTATACTATTACAGAAAGTTTGGGCCGGCCCAGGGGGAGAGGAACCAGTTTCAGAAGTTAGCGCCGTAACATAAATTACAGAAAGTTTCCACGAAAAATGTAAATTATTATGAAAGAAAAATTTTCTATCGTGTAAGGATTCTTCCACAAACTAAGTTGTAAATATGGGTGTAGTGTAGTATTAAAAACGAGTTAAATATTTTCAATATTTATTTCATAATCATTATTTAAATTTTGTTAACAAGTATTAAAAATATTGATTAGAAAATTAGTAAATAATTTTTTTTATTAGAAATCACGTTTAAAATGCATTGGGAGTCATGGTGAGAATCCATTGGTAATATGGAAATAATTTCACAATTGATTTCATAACACTAGTGACCTAAGAATCCTTATTAGCATTCTCCTAAATATTCATTAAAGCTCAATAAAATATAATTTTTAATTAATAATATGATTAGTTGATTCATTTAATATATCAAACCCTCTAAAATAGAATAAAAATTAAAATAATTCTCTCTATTTTAGAGAAAAGGGGACTCACTCACGATCTCTATCTTAAAGTTATCCAATACTATGTGAATGGAATTTACTTGTTGATGAAGAACGTATTTGGATAATTTTTTACCTGACAAAGTTGCATATTTAATATTTGATGTTGCATATTTAATATTTGATCTTAAGACTATACAAGTTGATTTTAGCATTCGCACCACTACAACAAAATTGTCATACAGTGATATACACCCTATAATGACATTATATATGTCACTAAAAATTATTTTTACTCATACAATAACTACAATATATGTTCATATATTATTAAAAAATATGAGTATAAATTATAGTAACACACAAAATATGATATTAAATCTCATTAAAAATCAACACTAAAATTGTGTGTAACTATATGTCAAATAGACATATACTTACATATATTATACCTATAGTAATACTTTTTATATGTCACTACATGTAACATTTCTTGTAATGCGCGTTCGATGATGAGTTGCTCAGATCTTTGATATTGATATTATGGTGAATTATATTGGTTTTGATAAAATGAATTCAAATTTAATTTATTTTAGTAAGAGATTTTATATTTTTATTTAAAAAATATTCAATCATGTTGTAGTAATTAAATCTTTTACTAACAACTGTTCTTAAATAAATGATACATATAATTTATTATTAGCCACTAAACTAAAATTAAATTATTATATAAATCGAAAATATATATTACAAGACAAAACGTAATAATCGGGTATAGAAGATTGAATTGAAAGAGGATGAATGTCAAAACGAACATATTAACTTGCAAGTTGGTTTCATCAAAAATGAAAATGTAAACTCTTATAGTACCTGCAGTTGACTTGACATTGTCCACCTTCCACGATAGCTTAGAATTAAAGAGCAACACTAAGCACGTGAATATTGATGGACATATAAATAAATGGTCCCTCACTCCATCCTAATTTTAAGAACATATTTTCTTATTCTCTTTCCCATGAGATGGTGGGACATTTAATTCGTGATAATGAAGAATATATATTATGTCAACCCATATATATATATATATATATAAACTATTATTTTATGTAAAATATGGTGATGAAGATGATGGTAGCTATAAATAGAGGGTTCAATTGTTCAATGTTTGGCACTATAATGTATTCATGTTAAGATAGATCAGTTGAGAGGTAAGAGGAAGAGAGTGATCTTATATATGTAGATTAAAAAAAATGTGGTTAAAAAAAAGGATTTTCAATAAACAAGATCAGTAAGTATTTAAATAAAAAATAGTTATTGAGAAAATCAACAGATATTTCTTACCAATTAATAACATGAATCTACTTAAACTTGGTAACTATCCTCTAATATAGAGTATCAGCAGCATTGGATATGACAAAAGAAGCAAAAATATAAATTTGCAAAAGGAATATTAAGTAGCATGATTTGCAAAACCAATGGTGTTTGCTTCTTATGAATGCATGGTGCCAACAGACATGCATTTCCATTTGATCGGACCGGTTTGGCGATTGCATGCACAAGTAGGGAGGATCTTATAGAACTCCGGTTAGGGGGCCAGAATGTCTTCAATAATAAACCTGCAAATAACAAATCTCTCTCTATATATTTTTTAAATGATATAAAAGTGAAGATCAATAATATTTAGGATAGTTTTTGAGAAGTTTTGAAAAATAAAAAAAAAATTAAGCTAAAAAAAAAGTGAAAAAGAAAGAGCAATTTAAGACATAGTTATATATTGGGAAATCAATCCATAATTTTCAACCATAAATAAAGAGTTATGAATGAAGAGTCATTTTATTTTTTATAAATAAGAAAACTTGCTAAATTATCACTCAAAGAGAAGGTCACTACCCATAGTGAAAAAGGGGGTTACTATCCTATGTAAAAGGTATAATTTATCAAATTTGTTCAAATAAACTTATATATAATATATTTGAATGAATGAATATTTATTGAGATGTTTTTGTGAGAGTAGATATCAGACGATGAATCACGTTAAATTCGTATCTTTCCTATTTTATATTTATGTTGTATTTTTCTATATGTTCATACTTTAATTTTTATTGTGCTTGAACTTTTTTTTTCTTCTCAACATTATAAGACAAAGTTGTCTAAAAAAATATGTACACAAAAATGACAATTTCCTTTATTATATATAATAATTGTTCTATACTGCATTATTTTATCTTAATTATGAATATCATTTTTTAAATGATAAAATCCATAAATTTTTTTTTATAAAAATATGTGTTAACCTTCAATAAATATTTTAATATAAAATTAAGCAATTAATTAAAAAAATTATCTTTCATTTTGTTTTTAAACTTGCTTTTCACCCTCTACACAACTAAAACTGATCTATCAATTATAAAAGGTAATTCATATTCGTATTATTAATGCCATGTGAAAATAATATCCTGAGTTTAATTTAAATAAAGTTAATTACAAAAATTACTTAGTATCTCAACTCAATTTTATTAAATTAAGTTATTATATTATAAGTTTATAAATTACATATTACAAGACATATCTATGTTAAGAAAATAATAGGATATACAAATAAACATTTATTTTATTTTTCAACAAATACTCAATAAGATGTTAATTCAAGTAAAACTAAATTCAGATATCTATTTAAATTTTATAAATAAAAAAATGTGATCGAAAAGAAAAACTTTATCAAATGTACGGGGTTAGTTAAATTTCTTTATAAAAATTAATTATTAACAAAATTAATAGAGACTTTACATTACTAAAAACAATGAGATCACAAAACCAATTAAGTATCGTGGTCATACCTTTTCTAATTATGCTTGTCAATGAAACTAAATTTATGTTAACGTTGAAGTAAATAAAAGTATTAATTTCTTGTATCCTTATATTAAAATAGGTGCAAATTTCTTGGCACAATTGCAACTTGTGCTAAGCTGGACAGCAATTTTTTAATAAAATTGTTTTGCTTGCCAAAAAAATATATTAATAAAGCACGTGGCATATATTATCCGTTTTCTCCCCACTTGTCTTTGAACCATACCTTCTCTGCCATGTCAACAAAAAAAAAAGAATATATTTTGATACATAAAATAGTAGATGGACAATAACACATTAACACCTCTGAGATTATCATGCAAAGAATCAATGATAGACTACGGTACATAAAGTCCTGCACTAGGCAATCTTGACTTTCTTTCTCACCATCATCCCTTTGTAACCATTTATCATATAAATGATCAAACAAATATAATTTCCAAAGAATGCTAATTAAAAAAAATCCAAATAGTTAATACTTATTTTTAGATGTACTATCAAATGCTTCCTAACATTATCAAAATGAAGTCAAGCTCACACTATTAAAAAAAGAAAGAAAAAAAAAGAAGCCTTTCATATATGTTAATAAATATATTTTTATAATTGTTAAAAAATATAAATATATATAGATTATTGTGACACTTATTGAATTTTACTTAAAATCAATATTAAAATTATTTAGATATATATTAAATAAATTTATATATATATATACATGAGTTTGATTTTAATAAGTAAATAAAAGATGCTCCTTCAACTTTGATTAGTAAGACGAGTCATTGAAATTAAGAGTTGCATACAATAGCTTACCATGCGCATAAGCTATGATAGAGCTTCATGTAGGAATAGCAATGTTCTTAAAGGAACCAATTACCACAATAAATAGTGGATTGAACTTGTTGATTATGATATGAAAAGAGTGAAAAGGTGTAGCATGTAAGACAAGAGACAGTCAACCAGCCAAGGATGTCTGCCAATAAACCAATCAAAGGGCTCCATAGAGACAAAGTCCTAGGAATGGCAATAGCTAGGCAAGCCATCCTTGGCTACCCGACATGACTCTTCATCTACATACAACACCCCTCTCTTCCTTAACCATCTCAACTCTTTAATTTTGATGCCAAAAACCAAATGACTGAACCCCTTTTTATAGCCTCCATCATCTACATCAGAATGCCACATAAAATAACATTGGCATATTCCCCATATCACATATATTGGCCTTATCATCTTCTCCTTGCTTCCTTATCGTACGCCAAAACTAATCAAGTATAGCAGAAGTAGCTAGAGAAAAAGATTAGTAGAAGAATATGTTCTTGAAATTAGGAGGGACCATCCATCAATACTAATCTGCTAGGTGTTGCTCTTCTAGGCTATCATGGCAAGTGGAAAACGGGCGCAAGTCAATTGCAGGTACTGCAAAGAGTTCACATTTTCATCAACCAACTTGTAATTGAATTTGTTCGTTTTGACATTCACCTCTTCTGAACCCCATCGATTACTACGTTTTGTCCAATACTATATTATATATATATACATTTTCAATACCTAAATTATTTCCTAAGCTATCAACAAGGGTTCCATCGTTATCACGAATTCTAAATTCTAATGAATATTGGTTGCTCCGTAGAATATGACAGGGTCTTGTATATGGCACATCGAAAATTGTAACTTGAAACCCCTAACTTATTCTTCTGAATGTTTAGATCTAGACAGTCGCTAAATTTTTTTAGTTGAGATTTTTCATACCCTAAGAGAATAATATACAAATTTTTAAATTGATAATAAAATAGATTTTGATTCATTTAATTAAATCGAATACACCACAATATCAAGATCCAACTAATTATATATATCTCTCTCAACACATGTTTCTAAATGTTCATGGCCATTGGCTAAGAGATAATTAATTTCTTTTGTCACAGATGTTGGGTGATAATTATGCGGTCTCCTGTTTAAAATTACTTTCCTATTATCAATTTGATCCACCCTACGTGGCTAATTGACTCTTTGTTTATAGGATATATAATTAATATAATATATATGAAATTCAATTCATGAAATGATGGTAAAATACTTGCCGAAAATATATTATAATTTTTATTCATTTTAGCTGCACGTAATTTTAATATCCTTCGTTTCAAAAAACTCACGTGTCAAATATAATAGATTCGGCTTTCAGGAGGTAAAAAAAAAAATCTTAGGAAGGGGAAATTGTGATTTTGTGGGCTCTTTTCTTTCCTGGCTTTATGAGCTCATATTATTCTAAAACTTAGAGAAAGGGTGCACCTATTCGGATCCACACAGTGTACACCATTTAAACAAAATGTCAATGCTTTGGAGGTCTAAACTCCACACAAATGAATTTTGAAACAAAAAGGGGAAGAATTTAGTCCATATATTTTTTAATAACATTTTTGTCAAAAGAAAATGGGAAAAGAACAGCCAAACGAACATCTTGTATCATAATATTTTGTAATATGTGAAGAAATTACAATCTCGAGTTAGACTTTTAAGATTAACAATAAATTTATTTTCGATTACTAGCTAATTATACACCCCCTCCCAAATATATATATACAATAAATTTTGTACAAAAGTTCAGAAAAAAGTCAATCAGTTTAGTGGAGTTGCTTCAAAATTGTGGTCACGCACATATTTTTCAACTATAGGATTGTGAAGAACAGAGCTTGATTACGAACTACATGCAATATTCCAAACTTGTCCGTTAAGAAAGTATATGTAAAGGATTGAGTACTTTTCACGTGTATTTCAACTTTATATCTTTTCATATAAAGAAAAACAAATTATTTGATGTCAATGTTGTTTCTCTTCGAATTCTATAGGGTCAACGAATATTGGATTGGATATGCCTATGGGGATTCTTCCTTCGGCCTCTCATGAATGCCCTTTTTATTTTCCTATAAATTTTGTTCTCTCTCTAGGCATATTTTATGAAGTATGAAATATAATGTTACATTTTATATTAAGTTTGGAATTATGTTTTTAGTTTATGTTAATTACGAAATCCTAATTATAAATTTAAGTGGCAAATACATTTATTAAAAACTTGTTAGTATTTAGTTCTTTTTTTGTTACTTAGTTTATTTGTCTAATAAAGAAATATAAATAAGAATGAAGTGATACTTTTAACTATGACTCCATATACAAATAAGAAATCAAACCCTAATTTTTAGTTAAGGAATATAAATATTGAATTACTTGAGCTAACAAATTTTGACTATGATATTTTAGTTTAAAAGAGAATGATGTTGTAATTTTAAATTTTTATTATAATTTCAAAATATAAATAGAAGAAGACATTAAAATGATATCAACATAGACACGTCACACGTGGTTGGTTCATGTAGTACATGTTTAATTTTTCTTTAAATAAAATCTTTAGGTTTTAATTTTGTGTATGGAAAGAATTGTCGGTAAGAAAGTTAGCATGACTATATTGCAGATGTTCTTGGAGCGCATGATTTCCTACTTTGAAATACACATGTGATTTATATCAAAATATAGAATAGAAAATTCATTTTTGTAAATATGTATTAATTATTATATCTTTGGCATTAAGTTTTCAAGTCAAATAATACATGTAAATATGTTCTTCCAACATTAGATAACTTTTATTAAGAATATATTATCCACTTATCATTATTTAAATTAAAAACTTAAGGATAAATATTAGAAACTTAAACCATACAAATTAAACAAACAAAAGGTAGTAAGGCAAGCTCAATTAAAAACCTTAGCAACACGCGTATACTCTTTGATGGGACGAGACTCGAGAGAGGAATGACACCTAAGACAAAAGATATTTTGCCTCTAGAAAAATAAATGATATTTTTATTATAACTTTATTTCATTTATTTCTTCAAAAGTATAGTAATATAAGAAATAAAATAAAAAAAACATAGACGATTTTTTCTCAACCAAGATAAGCAAGCATGTTGACCACTCATCACACACACCGTGATGAGTACGTGTGTAGTTTAAATGCTTTCACGTGAACCATGATTTTTGAGTATGTACGAGTTATTAATGTTTTTAAAATCCAATGGGTCATTCAATATATCAAAATAATGTGTTTATTTGGATTGTTGTTAGAAAATCATTAAATATTTATTTGTACATTTTAAAGTACAAAGTGGAAAAATAATAATATTGATGGATTGAAAAAAAAGTGGGTCACGTTTAACAAAACGATAATTCAAATACATCCTACTCCAATCCTTCAAGGTTTAATAGTGGTCTAATGAAAAAATAAAATAGTTAAATTGGTAAAGAATAAACTTATTTTAAAAAAATGTGGGTTCTATTTCTCTTGATTTAGAGACTTTATTGATAGATAATTTATAAGTACTTTTTTAAGTTCATAAAATTTGACTCGAATGAATTCTTGAAACTCAATTCACCTAAATTTTATAATATAAAAAAAATAGTGATCAAATCGATATTATTAGAATAATAATTATTATTATTAAATAATATATAAAATTAAATAATATAAATATAATATAATATTTTTTAACATTAATAATATTCATTAACAATAACAAATTCGTGTTTTGTTGTGCAAAGCAACAGTGAAATTGTGTTTTGTGTCAGGAAAATATTTGATTATTTGCTTAAACTGAGTTGCGTTCTAAAAAGAAAATGGCCCAGCTTGATTGAATTCGGACTCTCCTCAGTATCATAAGCCAGCCCAAATCTATGAAGCAGGCCGTTTTGGTAGCTCTGAAGACAATAATTGGTATAATATATTTTTTATTTTAATTTAATTTAATTTTTTTTTTTTTTTTTTACAGTGGAGAGAGTGAACTTTGTTAGAAAATAAAATAGTTATAATTTTTCAATTAAAATTAACAGTTAGGGTTATACTAATTTTAAAATGTATTAAGGATAAAATATATTTTTAACCTCTTTAAAAATTTTGAAATTCAATTGTAGTCCCTAAAAAAATTGTATTGTTTTGATTTCTCTAATTTAAATATTTATCACTTTTAGTCCGGTTTAAATAGCGCTAAAAATGGATACAAATACATTTGTCTAAACTATTTTGATAATTAAAAGTGATACCTTTCATAATCATAGAGATTAAAGTAAAACAAAATATTTTTAAGAAACTAAAATCAAACTTAAATAATTTTAGAGAGAGATTTTACCCTTACTTTTATCCCATAAACGAAACTAATTTGAATAAATAGAAAAAATGCTACATGAGTACTTCGTGTATAATACATTTGAACTAATATTAAAAAAAAAAATAGTATTGGGCCCCTTTGCTTTCCAAATTCCAAATAAGAAAAGTTTCAAGCTCACAAATTACTTTTTTGAGTATTAAATTTATTCTTATAACGACAAAATTAATAATATTAATCATCAATAAAAATAACTTTTAATAAACAAAAAAATATAAGTGCCACACATATATTTAAATAAATAAAATGATAATATTAAATAAATATTTCTGTTAACGTGTACTCTTTATAATTATATTAAAGAATAAAAAAGCTAATATTAAACAAGGTATAATGACTTTACTTATGATTTCAAAAATAAGAGTTAAATAAGTTTTTAGTTCCTCAACTTTTTTAAATTTGATTTTTAGTTTTTATTAATCCTTTTTTTATTATCAATTTTTAATTTTTTAATTAATTTTTTGTCCTGTAAATTAGTCACTGAAACTAAGTGTCATTTGTTAAGTAATGACATATATTAATAAATCATGACTAAATTGACTATGATGTTTACATATTTACTCAATAAATACCAAATCATATAATACGTATAATTTTATTATAATTTTTCTATTTATTTAGGATTAAACATTTTTTAAAAAATAAAATATGTTATTAAAACAACTCTTCACTCCTATAACCATAAATGAATAGTAAAAATACATATGTTATGTAATTTGATATTTATTAAGTAGCTACTTAAACATTAATAATCAGTATACCATAATTTATTGACATACATCATCATTTAAAAAAATGAGACATACTCTCAATGACTAACTTATAGAAGAAAAAAAAAAATCACTAAGAATTGATAAAATTAAAAAAGTTAAAAATAAAAATAAAAATCAAATTCTTAAAAAAACTGAAGCAATAAACCCTAAAAATAAACATGATAAAATTAGGAGATGCCCATTAAACTTTATAAAATAATAATAATAATAATAATAATAACACATTAAGCTTCTGCTCTGAAAAGGTGAAGTACCCAGCACGCGCTTTGTGTTGAATTTGCGGTGTGTGAAATGAAAAAGTGAACGCAAGAAAGTCAGGAGTAGGAGGAATAAAGAAACCATAACCATGGCACGGGATTTGGAAAGGAAGAGATGGTCAAAGACTTGACTTGACAACTTTCACTCGCTATCTTTCCCTCTCACACTTCGCCTCGCCTATTTAATTATTTAATTCAACTATAGTATTTTTTCACATTTTAAATATTTATTCCAATATAATTAAAATATATTTATTCTTACAAATCTAATGACAATCATGACATAGTTCTATTATTTCCATGAGTTCCTTCAATTTCACATTTTATTTGGATGAAGAATGAAGTTGAAGTGTATACCATAATAATCTTTCAACAATCAAATAGTTTAATTACTTAAATTCTTTGTACTTTTCACATGAGTTTGAAGAATTGTGTACAATACTGACCTTTTGTTAATTAAATAAACTAAATAAATTTTTCAATTGATAATTGATCAACTCATTAAATGCATCACATGATAAAATTTGATTGACATTCGAATCGCTCTTGTTGTAATTAGTTAGAGGCAAGGTATCGTGATTTAGGAGATACACATGATAATGTTCATAATGCCATTTTTTTATAAGGTTATTAATGTTAATAAAGATATAATGGGATTTACGAGATTATGATAAAAAATAAGTGATTCATGCCTATAAGATCATTTCAATTTATATATAAAGACTTCGAAATCTCAAATAAATATCAGTTTTATACTTACTGAATGTTTTAGATCAAAACAACCTCCAGACCTTCTTAAATTTTGGTGCCACCATCAAAGTTGATAAAACTCTTCCAAAATCTTTGTTTCTTATTTGTGGACATGCTTAAATTGTTTGATACGAAATTAATGTAAGTCATAGTCCATTTGTCTTTATAGAGTAATCAAACCTCAATGTATTATTTCTTAAGAATTATCTGCCTATGTTTTGACAATAGATATAATCTCTCACGACTAGTGTTTCTTTCTTGGTATGATAGTTCAAAAAAGTTTGCCTAAAACCCCATTCCTCCCTTGTCTTTGAAAGACCTTGTCGTCTCTACCTCCTTGTCGTCCCTTGAAATAATAATACAACATGGGATAAATAGATAAATGGTACATTATTTTTTGAAAACAATTTGTCCTACTTATTTGCACTGAAGGGACGAGTTGTTTAAGCAACTCGAATCAAGCTCGGTTTCTGACTTCTCATTTGAGTTTGGAAGCTCAACTACTGATCTCTCCACGCAACTCAAGTTTAGCTCAACCTCGGAGGCATAACTCGGACGTAGCTTGGTCTCCGAGCTCTACGTCATCATCAAAATTCCTGCTTCCTCGTCCTCTTCTTCTGTGAGAAGATTCTTCTCTTTCTTTTCATTTCGGCTTTTAGCTCGGCAATACTTTGCTATGTGACCGTATTTGCCACAGTTGTAGCAATTTGCCGATCTGCATTCCTTTGCGTAGTGGCCGTGTTTGCCACACTTATAACATTCCACCTCCGACCTTGGCTGACTTCCTTGGCTACGATCACCTCGTCCTTGTCCACCTCCATGATCACCTCGTCCTTGTCCACCTCCATGATCACCTCGTCCTTTGCGATCACCTCGTCCTTGATCACCTCCATGATCACCTCATCCTCTGCGATCACCTCGTCCTTGATCACCTCCATGATCACCTCGTCTTTGTCCTCTTGATCTTCGGCCCTGGGTGTTCCAAGTTCCATTCAAATCAAGTTGCCCCTGTAGTGCTTGATCAAGAGTATCCTTCATCTTCCTCCTCCTTTGTTCGTGGGCTTCGAGTGACTCAGCGAGCTCTTCCATTGAGAGAATTGACAAGTCCTTTGACTCCTCAATTACGCATGCAATACTCTCGAAATCATCCGTTAATGATCTCAAGGTTTTCTCCACAATTCTACTTGCTGGCATTGGCTCCCCATTCCTTCCGAGTTGGTTAGCCAACTTCTCCACCCGAGTTATGTACTCGGATACTCGTTCCTTATCCTCCATCTTCAAACACTCAAACTCTCCTCGGAGAGTTTGAAGTCGGATCTGTCTGACACGGTGGTTACCTCTGTGCGCAACCTCCAAGATCTCCCATGCTTCCTTTGAAGACGCAGCGTTTGCAATCTTCTCGAATCCTGATTCATCCACGACATTGTACAAAAAATACAAAGCCGATTTGTCCTTTATTCGTGTCTTTTCCAATGTGGCAATCTGAGCCACAAATTGTTCTTCGTCCTCCTCGGGTTCTTGGAACCCCTTCTCCACTATGTCTCATAGACTTTGGGAACCCAACAGGGTCTTCATCTGTAAACACCAATTATCATAATTGGTTTTCTTTGACAGTTGTGGTACGGTCATTCCATTAACAACCTTTGCCATTACTCTCTCTTTCTTTTTTTCAAAATACACACAGGCGCACACTGTTTTTCCTCTCACACTCGGCACTCAGAGTATAAAGCTTTGATACCAATTTGTAGAAAATAAGAGAGACAAGTAATATTAATATTGTGTGGACGTAGCAACTCACTGTTTTTCTCATTGAATAAGATATGGCTTTTAAATAGTCATTGTACAACGTACTGAATTAACAAGACGATAACAAAATATCTTATCAAAACAGATCTTATCAAAAACTATCTTATCTAAAATGAAACAAACAACTCAAAAGAGAAAACAGATAAACTAAGTCAGATATCCCTAAAATATAAGATTATCTAACAATAAAGTGAGGTTGTGTTGTAGATATTAAAAGAAAACCAAGGTTTGGTGACGTTAAGGAAAAATAAAAGCAATTAATTAGCATAGGACGTGGAGGATCATCGTCTAGTAACGAACGTAGAGCATGGAAGTTGAGCGTAAATGCAAGGAGCTGTACAACATAAAAGCGCGGCCTCAGAAGTCAGAAGCATATATATAAACCAAAACCAACACTGGTGAGTGGCGGGAATCACACACACTTGACACTCCCACCATGTCAGTGTAGTCCACGCTCCACAAAAAACCCTCTTAACTTAACTCCCAAACTCTCTTCACAAACTAAAAACTAAACTAAATCAAAGATGAAGGAATCATCCGCCGAACCAGACCCTATCCGCGATTCCCTGCACCTCCTGTGCACCCTACTCGACTCGGAAATCCCCACCGTCACCAACTTCAAAGGGAAATGGTCACTCGCCCGAGTCAAACTCACCCTCCTCCAGACGCACCTCACCGATTTCTCCGCCGAGTTCCCCAACGCCTCCACCTCCAACCCCCTCTCCCTCCACCTCCTCGATTCCATCTCCCGCACGCTCCACCACGCCCTCTCCCTCGCTCGCACGTGCCAACCCCACCAACTCCCCAACGGGAAGCTCAAAACCCAAAGCGACCTCGACTCACTCCTCGCCACCCTCCACCGCCACGTCACCGACTGCGACATCCTCTTCCGCAGCGGCCTCCTCCTCGAAAACAACAATAACCTCTCCACCCCCTCCAAACGCGAGGCCACGCGCTCCGCTTCAAGAAACCTAATAACCCGACTCCAAATCGGGTCGCCCGAATCCAAATCCACCGCAATGGACTCCTTATTGGGCCTCCTCCACGAAGACGACAAAAACGTCACCATAGCCGTGGCCCAGGGCGTCGTTCCCGTGCTCGTGCGCCTACTCGATTCCCCCTCCGAAATGAAGGAAAAAACCGTTGCCGCCATTTCCAGAGTCTCTACCGTCGAAACCGCCAAAAACGTTCTCCTCGCGGAAGGCCTCCTCCTCCTCAACCACCTCCTCCGCGTCCTCGACTCCGGAAGCGCCTTCGCCATTGAAAAGGCCTGCATCGCGCTTCAGGCGCTCAGCTTAACCAAGGACAACGCCAGAGCCATCGGCTCCCGCGGAGGAATCTCCTCGCTCCTCGAGATTTGCCAGGCTGGCACCCCCGGCGCGCAGGCCTCCGCCGCCGCCGTGCTAAAGAACCTCGCCGCCTTTTCCGAAATCAGAGACAATTTCGCCGAGGAGAACGCGGTGGTGGTTTTGCTCGCTTTAGCCTCCTCCGGAACCGCTTCTGCGCGTGAGAACGCGGTTGGTTGTTTGTCCAATTTGATTTCAGAGGACTCCGAGGGTTTGTCGAATTTGAGGGTTTCGGTAGTGAAGGAAGGTGGTGTGGAGTGCTTGAAGAATTACTGGGACTCCGGTGTTCCTCTTGCGAGTCTGGAAGTTGCGGTGGATATGGTGCGGCATTTGGCGGCTTGTAGCGGAGCCATTGGCGAGGTTCTTGTGACGGAAGGGTTTGTGCAGAGGGTGGTGGCGGTGTTGAGTTGCGAGGTGCTGGCGGTTAGGGTTTCGGCGGCGAGGGCGGTTCACGCGTTGGGGATGAACAGTAACAAAGCGCGGAAGGAGATGGGGGAATTGGGATGCGTTTCGGGTTTGATCAAGATGTTGGATGGGAAGGGCGTGGAGGAGAAAGAAGGTTCCGCGATGGCATTGTCGGTGCTGCTGATGCACCCGGCGAATCGGAAGGTGTTTCGGAAGGACGAAAGAGGAGTTGTGAGCGCAGTTCATCTCTTGAACCCTTCGTTGCAGGGGTTGGATAAGAAGTACCCTGTTTCGTTGCTCGCTTCTCTTGTGCACTCCAAGAGTTGCCGGAAGCAGATGGTGGCTGCGGGGGCCTCTGTATATACGCAGAAGCTTGTGGAGATGGATGTTCCCGGGGCCAAGAAACTCGCCGAGAGCCTCGGCCGTGGCAAGATTTGGGGTGTTTTTGCTAGACCCTAGAGATCCACGATGAGGTACTGTTGATTGATTATTCATTCATATGTAATTCTATATGCATAATCATAGGCGTGTTTAGTTTTTCTTTTTTCTTCTTCTTTTTCCTTTGTAATTATTGATTAATAATTGATGTTTGTTTGTAGAGGTAAGTTTTTCTAATGATATGAGAACTTGTGTTTATGTTTAGGAATGAGCAATTTGCGATGCTGTGCCAGGGGTAGAGTACATAGCTCAGTTGGGTTGTATCTAGTCAATAGCCATATAGGGATAGTGCATAGTTGATCGCTAAAATACTCTGCATATACTCATTACTCACTGTGGTTGGAATGAAAAAATAATGAACGAGGTTGAGTATGTTCAGATTGAAATGTGGTTTTTCAAGTATTAATTATTATATGGATATTTTATGATGAAAAAGATGGAAGTTTCCATTTATTTCCTTGTTTGAGAAGTGAAACTATAAATTGATTTATGGACTCAATGAATATTACTACATTAGATAAAAGAAAAATACAGATATTAATTACGTCCAGTTTGTGAAGGAGGATTTGATTCAATTCTTGCAAATTAAGTTTTAGAGAGGGGCGGGTAATTTTAAATATGTCCAAGTCTCAAACTGAGGACTTGTTCTATGATCGGTTCAGAGTTTTAAACTTTGTCAAAACATCATAGATTTCTACTGCAGAGAGAAATGCCTTAATTGCGGTTGAAAAAAATGGAAAAATAAGTAGAGTTTCAGTTTGCCCTATTCAACAACGAATTGAGGATGAAACTTTGATACAGAATAATAAGTATTCTTAGTACTGTTTTTTAATTGAAATTAGAATTTTACTTTTGGTAATATGTATTGATATTTAATCAAATTTTTTATTATGCGAATTATGGAGATATAATTTCAAGTTTGATTAGAGAGTAACATTTGTAACACTTATATTGTATTTTATATAGTTTTGCCCTTTGAGTAATAATAGGGCGGGGGTAATGTTATTCTATTTCATTCTTTTACACTCATTAATCCAAACATAAAATGGTTGAAGATAACATCTTGTTATCGGTCATGGGATTGATTCTGTAATGACCTGTCGGCAGTAGCTGCAACTTCTTTTTGCACATTAATAATGCTTTACGTAGCAACACCAATTTGAATCATATGTGTACCTTCTTCCCACATATCATAATTGACTTCACACGGGCGGTTTACACGTTCATAGAAATCTCAGGACTCCGATCATCATTTGATATAGTGTGCCCTTTGTACTTTTACATGACTGGCCGAAACATGTGCGACAGATCCTTTAATCCTTATAAATTTCCTATTGGCTATCATGGACGTTACTTTCTCGGAGACTTCTTTATGTCATGATTTACTTTTCATAGATGTCTACATCAAACCTGTTCTTAACCTGAATTCATAAGTAAATGTATCCCTGGCCTTGCCTGAATAGTATATTTGATTAGATTATTGCGAGGATGGGATACTGTGGGAATTTCCTCAATGTCTTTTTGGTGGACGTGACATAATTGTCTGAGTCCCATGTGCATTTGTTATTGACCATGTGCATATGGTGTGTGGATTGCCCTAAACTGCAGTCTTGTTGTCTGTTCTGTTAACAAATTAGGACCTACCTTAATCGCATCCCTTGCCTCTACTCTCTTGGGCTTGTCCTTGGTCTTTAATCAATTATCTGTGGAACACCCCTGCTAGTGAATGAACGAGCTCTATTTCCTTTGCAGCGTTGTCATTTTCATAACAAATCCCAAATTGGTATAAAATACGAATATATGGTGACAGCTATATGTGGGGAATCTTCAAATTCCGTGGACAGTTCTTAATTTATACTATATAATAGTTGTATCCTAGCTGAAAATGTACACTTCCCTAAAATTTCAGTTTCCATGCGTGCCAACTGTATGACACAGATGAAATAATAAAAAAAACCTTAATCTCTGTATCGATACAACCAAAGTTGCTTGTCTATGCCCGGTGCTCTCAATTCATTCACCTTCAACTTGAAGAAAGGAGATAAATAAAAGAGTTAGATCATAGGAGAGGAAAGTACGAAATTGCTGCCACATCGCTACAGCGACCAAAAAAGTTGGAACGACCTTTAAATTTTTATACTCAGCAACAATATGTGAACGCTATTTGACACAAAGTCAAGAATTCGGAGTTTATTATAATTTTTTATGGATCTGTTCCATGTGTAGTTGATTTTTTTTCCCCAAGATATTAAAATTTCCCCTGCTGACCAATTCTTTCTAGAAATCTTTTAATATGTATAGATTAGTTGAATAATTGTAATTGTTAGTGTTTGGACAAATATTGAAAACTCTTTCACAGAAATTTGAATTAAGAACCTCCATCTGTCAATCCTATAAAGAAAATGACACCGGCTAAATAGTTTCCTTCTTTATTTCTATCAACTTATAAGGAAAAAACAATACCATTTTGGCTCAGGAACTCCTACATTTCTTGAGCATGTCTCTATCTATGTGATGTTTATGCGGACGAATTGAAGATAGAGTGATCTTATCGTATATTAGATCATGGGTATGACTGAAGAAGCTAAGTGTTGATGTAATGATAGTGATATTTCTTTTAAAACTCTTTAACATTGTTGCAACCGTTTCTTATCTCGATTTTCATGTCAAAAGTGAGTAAAGATTCAAAAGCTATTTTTTTTATAGTATTTTCATGATATTTTCTTAAAAGCAATTCTGTTCAAGACATAATAGATACTAAATGTGTCCACTTTTCCTAACAAGATTTCGAATTTTGTTTTGTTACGTTATTAAAATCTAGCCTCTTCTGCTATATACAATGCCTCTTAGTACGTGGTAAAATTGCTTGCTATTTAGATCTATGAAATAATATTTTGGATGAATCTTTGTTGACAATTTCAATATATCATTGAGGATATTTATGTTTTTTCCTAACAACATAATTCAGATCTTGATTGATAAATTCTCTTTAAAAAGTTGTGAGCAAGAGAGATCACATAAAGGTGGATTCAACTTTCCAGGCTGCAAAAACAAGTACTAAAATCATGTGAGAAGCAAGTAATGATTGCTCCCTTATTTGCCCTCAGTTGAAAGAGACATGTCTGCTAGCTTAGTTTGGTAAGTTCACAGGATTACATATAGTTATTACAACACATGAACCAACAGAAGCGAATAGTCATAGATGGTGATCTTTCAATTCTCGTTACTCGCGCAGTTAGGTGACATCACTGACTTTGTGCGCATTCATTCCAATTCGAGGCCTGCCTTTTATTTAACAAATTTCAGTCCTTTTATCTTATTTATTATGCTTTGTTCGGGGAGGGAAAGAATCCAAAGGAAATGAAAGAAAATAGTTGAAAATTCTATTAATAGAAGATAAGTAAAATATAATGTAGAATTTACAGTTGTTTAGTAAAGTAGAATTAGATGAAAAATAGAAAGAAATTTGTGTTTTAAAATTCTATTTTATATAATTAGATTTTTATGTAAAATATATTATTTAAATAGTTATATTAACTATTTAAACAAAGTATAGAATTAATTTTGTTCAAACATTTTTTTTAATGAAAAATTTTATACAAATTTACTCATAAGAGAGTGAGACTAAATTCACGTAAATCTCACCATAATTTTTTTACAAATCTGACTGATTGACCATAGTGAGCTTATTTTGAAAATTAAATACTTAGATGAGATTATTTTGAAATTATTTATATTTTTAAAATTATTTACTATAGAGTTGTTATGGTCTATAATGACTCATATAATGTTATTTTTTTTTACAAGTCATAAAAATCATAAAACAAAGGTTATTACAATTAGTAATGACCCAATTTAAGTTATTACCTACTGTAACAACATAAAGTAACTTATTTTATTTTTTCTGGGGATATTACATGTTGTAGTGACTCAAATAAATAATTTTTTTTAAATTGTTATACGTTAGATAATTTTTTTAAATGGGTCACTATGACCTATTTAATTTTTTTTAATTTTAAAAAAGTTTAACTTTTTATTTTTAACATATTAACATTTTTAAAAAATATTTATACATTTTTAAGGTTAATAGACTTTTTTTTTTAAAAAATCAAGTAAAAAATAAAATTGATTTTTCTTATATATATATATATATATATATATATATATATAAGTTTATGAATGTAGGTTAACATTTTTTATTTAAATAAACATAATATTAACAAACTATTAAATAAATAAAAATAAAAATTAAAAAAATCGCTTGATTTTTGTTTATCTAACTTGAGTCGCTATAATATTTTAAGTTATTTTTGCACCATAGTAACCTTTTTTTTTTTTAAATATTAAAGGATTTTATTTTTTTTAAAAATCATTTTTTTATTATTATTTTTTACAAAGGAGTTCAGATTTTTTTTCTGCAAGTACTTTTTTTTTTCTAGAAAAACCACTTTTCTTTTTATGGTCAAAGCATTGCAGAACTTTTAAAAGTTTTTTTTTACAATTTTTTTATTTAATTATACGAGTGGCCCTATTTTTTTTAAAATTTTTTTTACACATATATATTTTACAAATGAAAGACTATTTTTTTTATAAATTATAAAAATATTTTAAATGATGACCCCTTTAAAAAAATTAATTGGGATCACTATTTAAATTTTCTTTTGCTAATTTAGTATATAATTTTTTTATTTTTTTTTAAATGAGTTGTTGACATGTTGCTATAACTAGTAGTGATATTGTTAAAGTTGTTATAATGACTTCAACATGGTTAACTCAGAGCCACTATTTAAAAAACAAAATAGTCACCTGTCATACAAGTCTTATGGTCTAGCATAATTGATATAAATAATTTAAAATCAATCCTATTTAAGTATTTAGTTTTTAAAATAAGTTCACAATGGTCAATTCATCCACAAATTCACTTAAATTATTTTCTCCAAATACACATTTTCTTTTTAATTTCTTGATAATCCCTCAATTTCTTCTTTATTTCTTACTAAATCACCTTCCCTAAACTTATCATTACGGATTTAAAAAAAAAAATGGGATGAAAAAGATAGTACTTAGAGCTTGCACTCACGTTTTAAAAAATACTCATACTTTAATTTTCATCCATACATTGGTTGGTATTTATATATTTGTATATTGCTATATACTATACTCACCCATTCTTTTAAGTATAGAGTCATTAAAAAAATTAAATTTTTTTAGATGAAGTTTATATTTGATATATGATGTAGTACTACCTTTATTTTTATATATAAGACTGAATTACATAATTTAAAGTAGTTAATTTAGTTGATATCAATAAATTTATTTTATATATATATATATATATATATATATATATATATATATATATATATATATATATATATATATATATATATATATATACGTGAAGAGTTATAATAACATCAGTGTAACTTTTACTAAGTATTATACCGTTTAATAATTTTATATTAAATGTGAATTTTGAAAATTCAACCGTTAGGTTGAAAGTTCATATCTCTTAGATTATATATACAAAATTTTATATTAATTCAAGATAATTTGATACTTTATTCTTATAAAAACAAAATTGACATAACATATTCATTCTTATATATATTCTTCTAAAATTATCCTTATATTACTTTTTTCTAATTAATACTCATACTTCTTATCACCGAGTTCATGTTCTTTAAATAATTTATAATTAATATATTTTATAAAATTTTAAAAATACTTTAATTAAAAATATTTGAATATAAAAATAATTAATATATAAAATAATATGAATTAAATCTTATATAAAAGAATAAATAATTATTTTAAGTTAAGTTTTATAAATAAGAAAGGAGGTAGTATAATTTATCAAATCTTATTTTACTTTTTATCTATTGTGAAATTACTAATTAAAGTTTTATTATTGTGATACGATTTTGAAATGAAATGGCAGCAATTGGGATTGGGGGTGGCACTAGCATGATCTAGCTACTATATAACAATTATTATTATTTGGAAACCAAATGCGTTTTGAAAGCTCTGAGGTAAGTATTTCTGAGCGGAATTTCTTTTTCCCCTTATTGAAAAAGGTATAATTATCATCGAAGACAATAGAAAAACAAAATAATTAATGGCTAAATGTAGTGACATCTGACAAAATATATTATGGCTAAAAAAATATATAAAAACTTAAGTTCAACTTCAACTTTTCAAACCATTTGGATGAAAAGAGAATTTGGATAAGATTAAGAACAGAAAGGAGGGGGGTGCCTCTACTCATTTTCTGTTCTTCTATAATTACTCGATTGATTGATTGGATGTAAAGAGAATTTGGATAACAAAAGAAGAGGGAAAAAAAACGTAAGTAAAGAAAATGAAAAAATATATATAAAAAAGTGTATTTTCTCTTATTACGTTTGAATCAAGAGAATACACAGAAATTAAAAATTAAATCTTTTTCTTTTGTTCGTCCTTGGAGTATCGACCGCTGACAGCAGTGATTAATCTCCTCGTTACGTTGGAGGCACCTCAAAGAGTGGAATAACTGGCTCCAAGATTTAACGCGGCTGCATACACAAGACAGGATTCGAACTCCTGACCTTGCTTAAGCGTGGATCAACCCCTACCGCTGAACCACACGCTTGAAATTTTTCTTTATGGTATATAAAGTAAGTGAAATGAAATATAATTATATAAAATGATATATATTTATCAATTATCCACCTTAAAATAATTGCTATAATTCTGCTTAATCAACTGAATTAAATTATTTTAATAGACAATTATTGCTTAAAATTTTACATAAAATTTAAGAAAATTATTAAAAAAATATTAATATTTAACGATTATAAGTTCATATAACTATATATACCATTTCCTTGTCTCATTCATATATATTCTCACATTCCAATGACGATGATAGGTTCAAAATAATCGAAAACTTTAAAAATAACTTTTTTTTATATAAAAATAATATAATGTTTATATATATATATATATATTTTTTGTTTCTTTTCCAAGTTATTAATATTTAAAAATAAACTAATAATATAACAATTATTAATGTGGATATGATGCTAATATATCTTGTTGAAAAGGAATGAGAGGTTCAAGCATGAATTTGATACATTCTGTTGAATGAAAGCTTAATTGATTCTTCTTTCAAATCATTAATTCTTTATTTGGATGATGAATGATTTTAGAAAGAAAGTGAACTAAAATTAAGTAGAAGAGAAGAGAGAATGAAAGTAAACAAATAATTTTTTAAGTTATTTAGACTAAAAGAAGTAAAAGAGAAAGAAAAAAAAAGTATGTTACATTGACATATTTAGCCTTAACATTTATATACCCAAAACAAAAAGAATTAGGTTTTACAACTTTTTCCCTTTCCTCTACCAAATCTCGTCACTAATAGAGTTTATTTTTTATTATTTATTTTTTTATGTGGGTTCCACTTATCTTTTCTTTCTCCTCTCACTTTGCTTCTTTTTCAAATAATTTAAAACTTCATTCTCTTTTTTCCTCTAAAAAAAACTTCATTCTCTTTTTCGTTTCTTTCTCTCCAAAATCATTCAAACCAAACATATGGAAAGAGTTGCTAACCACTAGGTTAAGAAAAATTCTTAATTAGGAACTAGTTATCAAACATAACACAAGTCAAATGATAAGTAAACATCATAAGGCAAGGAAGTATGAATAAGTTGACACCCTATGATTGCATAAGCTACTCGCTTAGAGGGCAACTGTTCCAATCCTACCCTAACTAAACCTATAGTCACATATGCCTAAACTGGGTTATAAGCAATCATTATGGTCTAGTATATCCAAGTTGTTAGAAAGGCAACCAACCTAGCTCGAAAGGCCCAAGTCGATAGAATTTGGAAATAGCTAGCATAAGGTAAGGAGTCTACTAATGACTTGGGAATCATTCAAAAGTCCTTGATTCTTTTGACACAATATAATTGCTCATTCATATAGTGAATTATTATGTTATCTTATTGAATCTTGTTATATCGAGTTGGAAAATCTCAAATATTTGAGTGAGATTGTTAGAAAAATATGGTATTTATATATTTTAGTAAAATGTTACACAAAATCCATAAAAATATATCTTATAAAATAATTCATCAAAATTTATATGTTCTTTAATATCAAATTAAATTTTTCAAGTTGTAAAAAGTCTTAATAGAATACCACCAAACTTTTATACTCTTTAAAAAAATGATATTCTTTATTGAATAAAGCCTCTTTCTATAATTTAAAAGTTTTAATTGAATGCTACAAGAATTTTTTTTACCAAATTTTTTTTTTTAAAATATCTATCTAATACACCCTTATATATATGTTCTTTCTCGTATAGAGATGAGTTAAGAACAATTAAAGTATATGAAAAAAAATGGGGAAGAAGAAGTTAACCAGCTTTACCCTCTCAAAATAGTTGTTTAAATATGAATTTCTCTTAATAGTTACTATCTTCACATATAAGCATAATAGTATTTATGTTTTGGCCACAACACCTCAAGTATCTTTTGTGTCAACTAATGAAAGCTAGTTCGAAAGCATAAACACCAGTGTCAAGAGAAGTACTATGAATCAAATATAGATAATATATCCAATTTACAAATAATTTGTTACATGGAGGCAAATGGTCCTGGAATTGAAATAAATGAATTGTATAAGTACAACATTTACAATTATACATACATAAACCATCGAGAGAGACAACAACATTTCAATAGCTGATGTCAAAATATTTTGGATTTGAAGGGAAATGATATTCCACATGTAACTGTGTCATGAAATAATCATATTAGAGGAGATAAAAGATAACGAGAATTATTAAGAGTCACACATTCCATAAATAATGCTTCTAGTTGAAATCGTAACAATATATATATATATATATATATATATATAAACAAAAAGTGCAATGTTCTTCAAGAAGATCAACATCAACTCAAGACTATTAATTGAACAATCATTTGTGAAGATACCACATTATCAAAGACTTTGTGTACTCTTGATGTATAAATACACATAAAAAATAAATAAACAACTTACAAGATGGAATGTAATTAAGTATTTAACTAATCACTAAAGTTGACACATTCTCATGACTAATCTTATAAATTAAAACACCATCTAAGACTTGGTCAAAGTATTAAGCCACTAATTCCACCAATAGAATCACACACAAATTTATAGTTTTAAAGTATTATAACAGAAAATCAAACCAATTAAGTAAATAATGTTTATAATATAAGATTAGAGGTCTAGTTACAAGTTTCAATAAATATGCTCAATACAATTATCTTGAAAAAGGTCAAATTTGTGTAGAATTTGACCTTTCTTTCTTCATCAATAAAATGTGAAGCTTGCATTTTTTTTTCTTTTTCCATTTAATTATTTTACTTGTTTTTAAGCTTTGATTTTCCCCCTTTCATTATAGGAAAAATGATGTCATTTTCAAGTTCTTTTTATTTTTTATTTTTATTTTTAATAGAATTGACTAGCTAGATATTATGGTTGAGTAAACCCACACAAAATAATCACCTTCATTTGGTGAAACCTAACCAATTTAATTAACATGCTTTAGATTATATTATAGTGATTTCTAAGAACTTGAAATACACCATAAGCCACATATTTCTCAAGTTATTAGTTCATGATTGCATATATATATATATATATATATATATATATATATATATATATATATATATATATATATATATATACTTACCTTGCCTTCATCGGAATCTGAATGACGTTGAGGAAACACTACCCTCATATCATCATACAAGTAGAAGCTTCTTTCATGTTCAATGTCCGTAATGTTTCTCACTTTTGCAGAGATAGAACTAGATTCACACTTATGAACGGACCTTGAACGTTTTTTAGGCAAAGGGCATAAAAAACGAAGGTGGAGAACATAAAGCAAAAAGCCTGTGATAACAAAATTGTTAATGACCTTGGAAGAACAAAGTAAAAAAATTTCTTCATTAACGAGGCATTTGATTGAACTTGTGTTTTCTTCCTTACCTGCCTTTGAACGTGTAAAACTATCAAGTTTTTCACATTTTGAGTTGAGAAAATCTTTATTTATCTGACTAGAGAGTGAGATTAATGAAGACTTGATATCAGCTCTGTTGCCAAAGTTTGTTTGGCTTTCCTTTCCCATCATAGACATTGTTTTAGACGTAGTTAAAGTGACCTTTTGTCGCAAGAATGTCTACTTCATAGGAATATAAACAAAACTCATTAAACATGGAACTGACAAATTACTTTATATAATAATAGTGTAAAAAGGGGAAGAAATAAGAAACACATTACTCATTTAAATCAAAACATAAAACTTCAAATTAATTTAACAAAAGCAAGCTTCACTGATAAGCCTAAAAGGTTTTGCCGATTGACAATGTAAGACATGAACAGCCTAGGTAGGATTTAATTTACTAAATCATGTTTTCACGAGAACTTGATTTGTCTACATTCAACATAATGCGGGCACATTAACAAAAATTGGATTGTATCTTATCGCTAACGTTTTTTCCTCATTATAATTAGGTTCACTATTACTAAACATATACAAGTTCTTTTTTTTTTTTTTTTTTTTTAAGAACTAATATATGAAGACAACATTGCAAATTGTGTTTCTTACATTTATATTCAAAGTTAAATATATAATGTAATTTTAAGGGTATGTTTGGTATGATGATTTTTTGTTTTCATTTTCAATAAAAATGGAAAATACTCGTGAAAACATGTTTGTTTAGGTCTTAAAAAATATTTTATATGTATCATTTTCAAAATGATGGACAAAATTGAAAACAAAAAAAAGTCATTTTTAATATTTTTCAACAAAAACAAAATGAAAACACGATGCACTAGTACAAAATCGGTTTTTCAAGAATCGATTTTGTATACTACATACAAAATCGGTTTTTAAATAGTCGATTTTAAAAATGTCAGAACTTAAGTAATGAATTTCTCTCTTCTCCTCCATTGTTTTTGATCTTTCCCTCCATTCTCTTTCATCTTTCCCTCCATTCCTTTCTTTAATTACTCTCTCGCGCTCTCATCTAAAGTCTTCAGCTTCTCATTTTCTTTGCAAGACTACTGTATCCAGGTAACATTCTCATTTTCTTTTCATGTCTCTAGTTTGCTATTTTCTGGTAAATTTTGAATCTGAAACGACCCGTTCTGCAATTAGAACGGCCCGTACTGCAAGCAGAACGGTCTGTACTGCAAGCAAAACTGACCGTTCTGCGAGCAGAACGGCCTGTACTACTGGTAGCATGACCCGTACTGAAAGCAGAACGACCTTTTCTGGTTACAATATGGGTAATTCTGATAGTAGTACAGACCGTTCTGCTTTCAGTACGGGCCGTTCCAGCCTACAGTTTTAGGCCTTTTGAGGAACCTGGAACGACCTGTTCCAATTTAGAAGTCTAACTTTTAAAATCGGTTTATGCATGACCGATGTTAAAAGTCTAACTTTTAAAATTGGTTTATGCATGACCGATATTAAAAGTATAACTTTAACATCGGTTAATGATCGATGTTAAAAGTGTAACTTTTTAAAATTGATCAAAGAACTAATTTTAAAAGTAAAAAATGATCAATTTTAAAACTATTTTTTTCACTAGTGATGGTATAAACCGTAATTATAAAACTTTTTAGAATCTCATCATTTTATTCTCTCTTCTCTAAACCACTTGATTATAGAGACTATAATACTATGTCATGAACTAACTCTGCCAAAAGTTATTGGGTGACAGTAAATGAATATTTTTCAATACTGGAACATTGTTTTTTTTTGCATAAACTTTAAAGTATGACTTTGCATAGAAAAAGATATTAACTAATAAAAAGATAACATTGATCAATCACAATAAAGGTTAGCTTAATGGATTTGAGATACAAAATTAAAACACCAATCATGTTCACTTACTAGATTAATTCATCTTTATATCATTTAGCAGTTCTATTTATAATAAAAAAAAATTCTAACCAATATTGAAGTAATAAAGCAAGATAATTGTATGTGATATGAATCAATGGTTACATGGTCAGGGGAGGTGATGAAACTTTGAATGCGATATATTTCTACAATATTCCTATACCTTGGTACCAGCAGGCATGTCACTCAAATCGTAATTGCAAATAAAGGTATGAATAGGTGTCCTCTCTGGATTGTTGAGAACCTATATTTAGGTCAGTCAAATTGTCACACACACAAATAAATAATCAAGAAACTAGGCATCTAATTATTTCAAAACAACACCACAAATATGAAACTCATGTTAAAGAAAGTCAACAACTACTAATCTACATACATAACTTTTATCACCCTATTCCTTTAGCAATAATATTAATATTAACCCAAATTGTTGATGGTAAGAAGTTAGTTTTGTTATTAGTATTTCTGCAATGAATACAAAATGAGATGGCTAAACGGGGAATGAACACTTAACAATTTATCATGCATCCAAAATCATATACTAAGCTAGCATTAGTAAAGTCGGTTTCATTATGAAACTATTGATGATAGCAAACACATTTTTAGAATTACATGCTTATTTTTTCTTAGGCATATAGTTTGGAACAAATTTTTCAAATTTATCAATTATCATATGTGAATATAATTTAAGATTTCTCCAAGGATGAATGTGGTGCACTAGTAAAAGACCGAGAACTAATTCTACTAACATTGAAATAGATGTTTTGATAACTCCTTTTCTTCTTGGCATCATGTATCAATTAGTCACTTCCTTAAAAATCCATGTCAGAATCCTTTTTACCTCCAAAAAAAAATCTAATATGGAGGTTGTGCAAACCTATCTTGTCATGTTTTTTTAACAATATAAAAAAGGTTGAATGGACAATAGAATATTCAAAAAATTAAGTTATGCATCAAATCTTCAACAATTTTCTTATAGTGAATTACCAGTTGAATGTTCCCTTTCATAGGTATACGTATACGGGTGGTCTTTTTAAATCGCGATTCTTCCACATTAAGGGTTCTCTGTAATTTAGCAACTCTAGACTTGCTTGATAATAGACTTCCTGAAAGACTAATTGATGAATAATAAAGTAAGTACTTGTATCCATCCACACTAGTTACTACAAATGGTATTTTTTGTGATTGAGGTGAGAAATTTCCACCAGTTACATTCAACATGGCAAGAAATCCTTCAATTTTCTGCAAATAGAAGCCACAACAATTACCAAAGTAAAATAAACAAAAGGTTACTCAAATTATGCCAACATCATTAGGAAATTAATGCGCATAAAGTAGAGGCCAATATATGAGAATGCCAACCTGACTAACTTTCCCAGATAGTAGGCGACCGGATAGCAAAGATTCCTCGTATGAACCAACTAGGGACCTTCTAATTGGTACTCTACTCATAGTTCCATATAACTTGGCATCATGATGATGAAAGCTTGCGCGATGAGTCAAATGCTCTTTCATATCAATCATATTATCGGCTGTAAATAAGCCAGATTTTTGTTGCATATTGTTGGAATTGAGTTGTGTTTTACTTGTTATCTCTTGTGTAGATAAAATGCCTTTAAAAGTTCTATCAAGTGATTGTCCCACATTATTAAAAGACAAATTTCCATCATCCAAGATATTATCAATATTTATACATTCTCCCAAATTTTCATTTTTAGAAGATATTTTACCTAGAGGAGACAAAGGTGAGGGTGATGATGACACCTTTAGTGGTGGTATGGACAATGTAGTTGGTTGTGACCTTGTTTTAGTTATTTCTTTATGTTCACAATGTGAATGACGATGACTAGGTACGTTATGGTTTATAGTAGAGTCATTACTAAATGAATTTAAAAATTCTTGATAACAAGATGTAGACCAGATCATAGAGTGAATAGGATTGTTGTTTACAGTATGAACTTTTTTATACTCATGAGAAGCATTAGAATTATCATCCCCATCTTTTGAACAGCTTTGATAAATACCACCACCAATTTCTAGTGGATCACCTTTAAAATGATTCGCAAGCACCATCCCATTCAAAGGTGATATTAATTCTTTTCCGACTTGCGACTCATAAGCTTTAGTTGCATCACTAGTGACATTACATACAATTGATGAATATCCATTTCCTCCAAAACCATTAACATGAGCAGTTAATGATCTTATTTGAAATTGAACCATAAATTAATCTTTAGAGACACCAATAAAGAATATTAATTCAACAAAGTCCCAAGGATGTCCAATTTGCTTATAAACTCAAACAAACAATCCAATAGTAAGGGAGAAAACCACTGGTTCGTAAGTATTATTTACATAATCTAGATTGAAAAATAATGTGAAGCACATCATTGTATTTATCCCTTAAAATCATGCAAGCAAAGCATGGAATGTCCAAATGTAGCATCCTCTTATATTCCTATGATGAAAATACCTACCTCAACGTGTGATTCAAATGATGATCAACAATTCATGTGAAGGCATAAAATTCAACCCATAAGCACCAACATCATCAATCAAAGGAACAAACTTTTAAAACCCCTACAACATGAAAGACTTTTATCATATGTTTAAGAATTTTCTTCTTCTTCTTCTTCTTATTTGTCCTCCTTGAAGAGTTTGTGTTGTTGAAGTTGAAGGACATTACTATATCTCATGTAAAACATGGCTTGGGGGTTAGGCGTTGGTGGATGACGATACGATATGGGTTCATGACAAATGTTGGTATAAGCAAACAATTTATGGGGCATGGTTTAGCCAGAATTTTCTAGGTGTTTGTTTTTGTACTTTAAAAACCACAACTTTCAAAACGGAACCACAAGTTGAGTTTATTTGTTCAATTCAAGTTGCGGTTCTCTTTTTCTTTCTTTGCATGGATCTCTGCCTATGACATGTGTCAAACCAGGTCAACAATCAAGAGCATCTTTACATTTTTAGGACCAATACCTTCTTACCAACTCACGATATCCTACCAGAAAAATATATATATTCACACAATATTGTTTCTTATTATCATCTATACTTGTTGTGGTATGTACTATGTATTTAGCTTGGAAACTAAATTTATCCATTTGCTTATCATAACATGTTCATTATGATTAATTGCACACCATTAAGAGTGTGCTCGGGAATAATATAAAAATTAAATCATTTGAATAGTTAATTATATGAATAATCGATTATCGTTATAATTGATTAATTAAAATAAAATTATGCTTGAGTGAGTTTGTTGATAAGTGATTTTAAAATCTATAATTTCGTTTGGATTAAAAAAAATCAATTTTTATATAATAAATCAGCTTAAAATAAAAAAAAAATTATTAAAAATAATCATAAACTTCAAATTTTCATCTTCTTAAAAGCAATTTATTTTCAGTAAAAAAAAAGCAGTTTATTTTTCAATGAAAAAACCATTTGCAAATGTAAGTTGTTGTTCCAACTTACAGTTTATTTTACAAAAAAAAAAATTCTAAAAAAAACAATATGAGATTATATATAATATTTTCCACCGAAAAGCTTCTTTTCATGATTTTAGTTGTTTTTTAAAGAAAAAACTTTTTGCAAAAAATAAGTTGGTTGTTTATAACAACTTAATTAAATTAGTAAACTTTTTTTTTTCTGAAAATAAATTATTTTCTTCAATCTAAAAATTTGAAACTTATGATTATTTTTCAACAATTTGTTTTCTCCTATAATTGATTTACTACATGAAAGATGATTTTTGTTGTATCCAATCGAAATTAAACTTCTCAAATTGCTTTTCAAACAATTTACCCAAACAAAAATTTATTTAGATTATAATTGATTATATATATAATCAATTATTAAAATAATCATATTTTTATGATTTTCTCAAACACACTCCGAATGGTGGAATTCCATTTAGAATTTGGTTCTCTCTTTCGTTTTCTAAGAGGAACTAATTAACTTTCAGTTTGCTATCACGCTTCACTCGCTATTATCTATTGTATTAATTTTTTTACTAAAATAAACTTAATTATTCTACAATTTTATAATTAATAAAAAATAAATATTATAAATTTAGGTCTGTATGTGAAACAGTCTTTAAATTAAAATAAATAATTTAAATTAAAATATTGCAAATAAAGTTATTACGAATTGTTGTTATTATAGTTCTTTATATCATTGTTATCGTCATTATTGTTATTGCAATTGTCATTGCCACCTTCACCTTCACCAAGCCACCACAATTGTTGTCTCTGTCGTTGTTACATTGTTGCCATCACACCACTACCATCGTAATCATTACCATAATTGTTACCACTATCGTTGTCGCCACTACAGTCAGCTATAGTGGCAATAATACGTGTTAGTAGAGACATTAGTGGTGGAAGTGGCAATAGAGGTGATAGTGAAATGGCATGACGACAATGCAATAGTGGTCATGGTTGTAGTGTCAACAGTGATAGTAGTGACAATAAGAATGATTAAGACAATAATGATAACAACATGAAACAACGCCTTAATAATTATAAACATGATATAAATTATAAAAAAATTTAATATTTATCTATATTTATATACAAAATTATGATCCATTAATACAAGGTCGTGTAAATATAAAAATTTATACCAAATATTATATTTTAACTTTTTGCATAATTCAAATTTAATTGATCAAATTACTTAATTATGTGACATTATACTTAAGATTTTGTATATCAAATTTCTTATACAACAATAGCGATGGTGGCAAGGTGGTAGTAGTGGTAATAACAGTGATTACAATGAAGTTGATGATGATTGTTGTGATAATAATTATATAATAATGACATACATGACAATTTTTGTTTGTTTGTTGTCTTTTAATCTAAGTTGTCTATTTTATTCTAATGATTATCATCAATAATTCTCGTTCTTATTTGGCTCTTGCTCTTCCCTCCCTCCCTCCCCCCCTCTCTCTCTCTCTATATATATATATAGAGAGATTAATTATTTGCTTCCCAAATATATTACAATTTTTTTAATAAATTTAATGATGGTATTGTAATTAATTGGATATAGATCATTTTTAAAATAAATTATTTGATTTCATGAAGATATTTTAAATATATATGAAAATTTAAGCATAATTTTCTCAACATACATAATATAAAAATTAATCAAACTTATAACAATTATCATGATGAGAAAAAAAAATAGATATCATATCACACGAGATGTCAAAATAACTCATGAGATATTAACTAAATTAACCAACTTAATTAATTTGTAAATTAATTAAAAAGGTTTTATATTTAATGAAAGAGGTAGTAAAACATTAGACGTGACACTACTTTTTATAAAAATCATTTACTAGCTAAATTGACTGAAGAACAAATCCTCCCAGAAACTGTACAGCAGGAGTATTTAATCCTCTAAATATACAAATGTAAGGATCCCCGTTGTAGATTATACAGCAACAACTTTATGCCAAATGAAATACAAAAAATAGGAGTGCAAGAGAAAAATTGAAAACCATTGCGAAATGCAAGAAGATGTATCATGGCCTAAATCATTGCTATCCTCATTCATTCTAGGATGCCAAAATCAAAAGAAACTGATTATTTGCTCCTAAATAATAAATCCATAGAAAGTCCAACTGTTGATGGCTTGAATGGACGCATGAATTTCCACGATGACGCCATCTGAGGCTCTTCTTTTTTAGTTTTCCTCCCTCTGTAAACTCCTGCAGCAGCAGCATGACTTCTACCAGGTGCGGAAGGTTTTGGATTAAATATCCCTGAAGAAAAGGAAGTGTCAGGGGCGCCAAACGAAACAGGTCCTTTATTCGATGCATCCTGTGGATATCCAACAGCACCATCTTGATGAGGAGGGGGAAATTTCTCACTCTTGCTTTTTGCATTTGCATGGGTCACAACTCTCCACCTCTGAAATTCAGTGATGAACACATGTAATGTTGCTCAAGACAGCATATAAGACATTGTTGAAGTGTAAAGCTCAATTTGCCGTGAATATCATCAGATCAAACAATTTTTTCACAAAGTTCTATGTCCTCAGAGAATAAAAAGATTATCATCAAAAACATATTTTAAATGTCAGGGTAGACATGATCAGAGAATCCAAAGTAAAAATATTGCTAAAGAATCTAGGACTCAACTCTCATGTTCCAGACAGCATTACAATTTATAAATATTTCCAATCGTGCAAATGGCAAGGTTTCATGAAAAATCTATGTCAGCTTTAGTACGTAGATTAAAAAAAAATAAAGGAAACTCAGCTAAAGTGTATCTTAGTCATGAGAGTGTATCTTAGTCCAAGATTAAGATATTCAATTATTCATGAAAATGTATGACATAAGCACGAATTTCGGTTTGAGGAGTAGGAAATTAAAAATAAACACAAGAACTATGCGTCTGACTTACATCTAAGTTTGTTTGGATCTCTGCATTGGCTTCAGGGGCCGGAATGGCCCGACCACGCTCTCTTGTTCTGACTTTTTTTGTACCATCAACTGCACTAGCTTTTCCATTTAGAGCCTTTTGCCTGATGATGAAACGGAAACAATCAATGAGAAACTCTATAAAATCAATCCAGAAATTATTATCAAATACAAGAAAAAAACAAGAGGACCTTCTTGCTTCTTCATCTCTCAGTTTTACATCCAATTCTTTGCTGGGAGGATACTTTGGCAAACTCGATGGTTCACAAGCATGGGGCTCTGTGGTAAAGAACTGTGGATAGCAAACAGATATAAAATGAGTTTACATCTCAAATGCAAGGTTAATACACAGTAATCACTCACTTCACTATTTAGTGCTGCTGAGGCAGTGCCTCGATCATCGGGATCTACTGCAAGAAGAGTTTCAATTAAGGGTAGTGAAGATGGAGCAAAATCCTTGAATGTTTCTGAGATGCAACGTTTATATGGCTGCTGGGGTTTAAAGATGGTAGCATTTGGCAACCTATACTTCCTCCAATATTCCTCAGATGGAGAACCACACAATTTAAATATTTTGTGCAGTTGTTCAACCTAACCCCAAGAAACCCAAAAGTCAATCATGTATCATCATGAAAATACTCATTTCAACAGGGAAGAATAAAGGGATATCAATGCAGATAAAGGGTACAGTACTTATAACATAAATGCCACACAGGGGGTACAGGATTCACACAGAAAGGATACATCAACTAATTACTCTGCACTTTCAGATCATAAACTAAACGGTTCTCATTTTCTGTTGTTTCTCTTTCATCTGTCCGTTTTAATATGGTTTTTGTGTTTTAGTTGATAAACTACATCTGGTCCCATCAAGATGATAGGTTAGTGCCATCAACAAACAAACTAAAAGTTGATGACAAGCCCAACACAAGTCCCTATCTTACCGAATTTGGTTGTTGTCTAAGAGAACATTCTAATAAAATGGCCAGGAAAAAAAGTTAACTACTACATAAGACTGGTACTTGAAATATTTGTAAATAGATTAGAAGCATCACAAAGAGTAGTATCCTAAAAGCTAAAAGTTTATACAACAGCACTTGTAAGCAAGATGAAGAGCAATACCTCTGTTCGGCCAGGCATTATTGGTTTTCCAGCAAGCAGCTCTGCCAAGATGCAACCAGCACTCCAAAGGTCAATACCAACACCATACAATGTAGCCCCAAGAAGCAGCTCAGGGGGACGATACCAAAGGGTCACAACTCTGCTCGTCATTGCCTGTTTTATCTTAGGATCATAAAAAGTTGCCAGTCCAAAATCTGCAATTTTAAGGACTCCTTCATTGTCAATAAGCAGATTGGAACCCTTGATATCACGGTGCAACACGCCTCGACTGTGGCAATGCTCAAGACCAGAGAGTAATTGCTTCATAAAGCATTTAACCTGTCAGAGAATATACTGAGAGACAATCAGCCTTTCAGCACGAGTTTTCCTTTTATTTTGTATTTTGTAATATGAATGATTCTGTCCTCCTCCTAGTCAGTCTGTCAATAATTAAAAAAGCACCACTGCTTCATACAACCCCACCAAGTACTAAATGTGAAAATCTCCATGAATCAAGAAATAAGCCTTTCATGATTTAACATTCAAATTGCAACTGTATGCGATTGTAAACTGTAAAGTCACCCATCATTAAATCTTGCAAACTCTGTTTTCCATTTAAACCAGGGGTAGACTAGAAATTAAAATTATAATGTCTTCATAATAATAACCAAATAATCCACTACCCTTCTCCACATGCACAAAATATTACTACTTGTTGAAACATATATGCAGACTTATTTCCAAAAAAGTAAGATTTCTTTCCATCCGAAAGGAGAGCAAAACTATTCCTAATTAAGTAATAACCTTACTTCATAGACGGACATGATAAAGGAATTTTCAAAACAGTAACAACAAGGTCAAAGGCAATTTAAAAAACACCACGCGAGATGCTCAGGACATCAAAGAATCGTGAAATAGACACAAAATATGCTTAGAATTGTGCAAGGGACCCAACATCGCCTAGAAAGTTCTAGCAGCAAAATTAAAAGCCCAAACTCTAGGAAGAAAGAACTTCTAGTTTAAACCAGATAAGGCAAAAAAATCATGTCATGAAACACACCCAAATTACAAATCCACAACACCCAAGGTTGCAAGTCCAATTACATCTGTCCCACACCCAATTCTTATCACAACAAAATCACATGCAAAATACATTCAACCAGTAGCAGCTTAAAATCGTGGTACCTGAGGTTCAGTGAACTTAACACCTTGGCCAGCAGCAAGCCCTGCAAGATCATGCTCCATATACTCAAACACCAAATAAAGACTGCACGACATTCTAGAAGTAACCAAACCCTCAAGCTTCACAACATTGGGGTGATCAAGCCTCCTCAAAACAAGTATCTCTCTCGCCATGAACTTAACACTCTCCGGCTCCAAATTATCAAATCTCACTTTCTTCAATGCCACAATCTTCCCCGTAACAAGGTCCCTCGCCTTATACACATTACTATACGTCCCTTGCCCAATCTAAACAAACAACAACACACAAAATAAGAGTAATACATAAGATCCATTTTCAATTTTAATTTCTCAATAAAACGAACATTAGGCAAAGCTTCATCAAAGCACCTTAGCGAGTTTCTCGAACGTGTTCGCGCGACGAGGAGTCCAATCGCCGATTGCTTCGCCGGCGACGGCCATCAACCACGACGGCCATCCCTGCTGCGTGACGGCGCACGGATCGAGTCTAGGTTTCCGGCGCTCCGGCGCCGGAAAATCGCCGGTGTGGTGGTTCCTCTCCCTCTCTCGAACCCTAACGACATTATTACCTCCCTCGGCAGCGGCCTCACGCTTCTCTCTCCGGCGACGGCGCTGATCTCCGGCTCCCGCCGGCGTCCCGAGCACGCAACCCATCCGTCACGTGAGGCGGCGTACGGCGGCGGCACAGCACCTAAAACGCATGGAATTGAAAAAGGAAAAAAAAAAAAAAAAAAAAACGGAAATCGCAGACGGTGGTTTATCGAAAACGGTGATGAAGAGTATAAGGCAAGGTTTGCTAAAGAGTGTTTGTGTTGTGTTGTGTTGTGTGATGAAGTAAGAGTGGTGAATAGGGTGCAGGGGAGGGAGGGTTTGATTGTGTGCAACGCAACGCAACGCATGCAGGTTGAATAAACGACAGAGCGCGTTGGGGGAAATAACCGAAATGCCACTGCGTCTGAAAGTCTGAGCTGGTTTTGTCAGTTAAATGGTGGCTGTGGAAGGAAGAGGCAGAAAGTCCAAAACGACACGGCCTGCTGACGTCACGGTTTTTTTGGGACCGAAAAGGTCAAGGCGCTGCCATAAAAGTAAAAGGGGAAGAAATTTTTGCCTTTCTTTTTCGTGGAAATTAAGTTTTTTTACTCTTTTTTAATTCTCATTATTTGACTTTATGGTTGGGACCAGTTATTGCCATCTTTGAATTCATCTAAATTCTTTCAGGAATTTAGGTGCATTGATTTAATGCCCTACTACAACCATGGACGGCCTAGTTAATGCTTTCAATTCAATTCATTTTTTATTTTTTTTCATCTCTAAATTTATGAACTTTATTTATATTATAAATATTTATTTGACCATTTCAAAAATTAATATAATAATATTTTCAAATTTAGAAGAAGAAAAAAAGGGTAATTTCAGAAAAGAAAAAAAAATTGTCAAATTTTCTGACAAATGAAGTTACTTCCACTTCCACCCACCGTGTTCAATGTAATAAATTGTCTTTGCATTCATTGCACCAACACAGAGAGGGAGAGGACATCATTCAAAACTTTTACTACTATTTTTGTGGTTCTAAACTTTTAATATCTAGACATGTGAAATAAAATTGCTTCCCAATTCCCATAGTGATTGGAAATATATTTTATGAATTAGTCCACCATTTTTAAATTTACGAATAAAGAAAATATCACTCAACATTTTCATAAAATAATCTTTTAAAAGGATTGCCATATTCATGTTGACATTTTTGGAGGGACACTGTTAATTTGCTGAACATGAGCCTCCTGAGATATAACTATAAGTCCTTACATGTCACTTTTTGGGTAAACTAATCAATATGCACTTTCTTTTTTACTTCGGTTACTTTTTATAATTATACTTTTAGTAGAATGGAAATCTTAAGGGTAGATGTACAGTGTGTTTGTATCAGCGTCAAAACGTGACTTTTTATATTTTAACCGGAAGAAAAAAATAGTTTTTCCGTAAATTAATAATTAAACGTGGAAAGATGAAGAATTTACGTTTAAAAATGGAAACCAAACACGCACGTAGACTAGAGATGAAATAATTAATTGAATCATAAATATTTACTATATATTAATGATTAAAGGGTGATGTTAATAAATGTCTAAGAATTCATTTACTACTTAAAGATATAATTAATATATCATATTAAATATTACTATTTGTTTAAAGTAAGCATTAAAAGCTTCTTTATAATTTTAATAATATTAGGATAATATAGCTTTTGAAAACCATTTATTGATAACTTCATTGATCGGTAATTCTAGTAAAAAAAATATGACGAACTCACCTTTAATAAGATCTCTCGCTCTAATTATATAACTTTTTTTTAATAAAATTTGATGTCAAAATCTTTCTTAAACACCGAATTTAGTTTTGCTAATATCACTAGCTTATATTCTTAAATTTAATCTCACATGTATCGGTGAAGTATTAGAGTATAAATATAGCAACATTTTTCTTTGGGTACGTTTAATTTCCTTAAAAAGGGTTTAAGTACATTGATGCAATTAGAGGCTTACTTTAATATGACATTAGTTGGGTTGAAAAGGAAAAGTAGTACATCACTACAATTAGCTACTTCACTTAACAGATGCGCCTTTGTTATCGGGTAGAAATGTAGAATTAAGAATGTTAACGTAAAATTATTTGGGTACGTTTTATTTCCTTTTTATTTTTAATTACCAAATTATTTTATTATTTTCAAATATTTGTACAGAAACAGAGAAACTGAAATTATTTATATTTATACTGTAAAAAAATTATATTTATATTATTTATTTACTACTCATAACAATTTTATCCCACTTCAACATTGTTATCTCTTGTGGGAGGGAATTTTTTTACGTAAATATAATTTTGGCTTAATTGCACTTTTGGTCCTCCTAATCTAGTGTAGGAGTAATTTTGGTCCTCATAATTTGAATTGCTTAATTTTGGTTCATAAATTTAAATAATGGACAATTTTAGTCCCACAAACAATTTACCATCCAAAATTTAACAGACATTAATAATGTGAATTTTATGCTAAATAAACATTAATTATATATCATTTAATTTCTTACGTGTCAAATTATTTAATATTCAAATTTTAAATTCAAATAACATTGAAAACAACATGAAAAGAGTATTGATATCAATCGTAGTGAGAATTTTTCACTAAAATAGTTTTTTTTTTAAAATTACCAAAAAAGCACCTGTACCAATTTATTTACCCAAGTAGCACCTTTCACTGTTCACGTTCAGAATTCGGTTTCCGGGGAGACAAATAATGAGCTGTTAATTTTTTATTTTTTTTTGCGTTTTGGATTTGAGCATGGTGTAAAATTGGATCCAGCTCGTTCTCCTTTCAGAACGGCCCGTTCTCCTTGCAGCACTTGTAGAAAGGTCTGTTCTCCTTTTAGAACGGGCCGTTCCGGATGTAAAAATACACACATGACGATGGATCAAAACGGGCCGTTCTGCTTGGACGTTTCAGTTTCAAAATTAACAGACTACGAACGACCCGTTCTGCTTGGAGAAAGGGCCATGCCAGTTGCAACATTAACACGTATAAGAAAGAGAAATATAAAATAAATGAATTTAAAATTTTTAAAATTTGAATAGTAAATAATTTGACACGGAAGAAATTAAATAATATATAATTAATGTTTATTTAGCATAAAATCCATATCATTAATGTCTGTTAAATTTTGGATGATAAATTGCTTGTGGGACTAAAATTGCCCATTATTTGAATTTATGGACCAAAATTAAGCAATTCAAATTATGAGGACCAAAATTGTTCCTACACTAAATTAGGAGGACCAAAAGTATAACTAAGCCTAAAATTTTTTAAAAAAAGAATTACTAAAACAAACTTTTCCACACATTATTTATCAAAGTTGACTCATTTATTGTATAAGGTTAGGATTCGGTCCCTGAAAAATTGAATTATGACCTGCTATAGTGGCTCTCCTGTGTGGTGATGACTGTCGAAATTTGATTCCCGGGTTTACGTTTTTAAAAATATCAATTTAAAGTTTTAAATTTATATATTATTACAATAATAAATAATAATAAGTTAATTATTAATTAAATAAAATAAGATAACTATTATTTAAATAAATAAGTTAATTAATAATTAAATAAAATAAGTTCATTATTAACGAAATAAAATAATAAAATAATTAATTAAATAAAACAAGATAATTACTATTTAAATAAAATAATTTAAATATTAATTAAATAGAATAATTTAATTATTAATTTAATAAAATAAGTTAATTATTAATTAAATAAAAAAGATAATTATTATTTAAATAAAATAAGTCAATTATTATTTAAATAAAATAAGTTAATTATTAATTAAATAAGACAATTTAATTATTAATTAAATAAAATAAGTTAATTATTAATTAAATAAAATAAGATAAATATTATTTAAATAAAATAAGTTAATTATTATTTAAATAAATTTAGTTAATTAATATTTAAATAAAATAAGTTAAATAATTCATTGATGAAGGCATGTTGCATTAAAAATAAAAATTCATAACAATATTACATTAAGACAAAGTGAATTACATAAGGTTTAATCTCCTTAATGTTGCCCAGTTCCATAATAAGGGGACGTCTGTTACGTCCTGGGTTACACTGTGGTGGTTGTTGTTCTGCATGATTTGGATCATCTTCAAGGACTTATTGTTGGAATGCAACTGAGAAACTACTAAGTTCATTAGCAAAATCCAGTTGGTAAAGAGATTGCATGTATTACTGTGTTAAAGATGGAGTTGTAAAATCTATTATAAATAAGTTTGTAAAGAAATCATCTGAAGTTGTTGTAAATGAATGTCTTCTATCAATTATGTTTGTTTGTGGCATCATGTTGTGTGGAAGATTTAATACATGCTAGTGAGTCTCTTTATACGACAACATGGAAGTCGTACTGCTTTCAAATGTGGTGGTAGTCCTTCACATTGGTTTAAAACTTTAAATTTTTATTTTTTAAAAATTTCAATTTTTTAAAAACATAAAATAAAAAAGGCTGCTCAGAATTCGACTCCTCAGGAACCAATTCCGAAAGCCATCACCATACCGGAGAGTCTTTGTTGCAGGTCAGAATTTAGTTTCCTGGGGACCAAATTCTGACCTTGCACAATGAATGAGTTTACTTTGGTAAATAATGTGTGGGACAGTTTATTTTGGTAATTTTTTTAAAAAGAAATTATATTTACGTAAAAAAAAATTGTGGGAGATACGTGATCTCTACAACAAATTAATTATTTATTCTATCTTTTCATCTGATGAATATAATTTTTATTATTTAATGTATTTTAATTCAATAGGTATAATTTATTATTCAATGTGTGTTTTCATCCATTAAATATACAATATTATTAAATAATCACAATTTAAAATCTTTAAAAGGTAAGTTTTAATGATAATAAATTAAGACATTTTCAAAAAAAAAAATCTAAAAATTATATGTGAAAGACAATATAATTAGTTTTAGTATCAAACGAATATGAATCTTAATATACATGATAAGTTCTCAAGTTAAACACTTCATTTATTTAAAACAAATGTTTTAAATATCATATTTAATATGTTTAATGTTTTTATGATATGCTTTGGTTATGTTTCTCAATAGATCGAATAAATAAATGTTTTTTTTGTACTCTTGATGCTTAAAGGAACATAAAATTTATAAAATGTTCTTATGATTATCTATCTATTTCAATTAATGAAACAAAGTATTAAATAATTTTAAATTTTTTTAAAAAATTTGCAAATTTGATTTATATATTAGGAATTGTTACCTTAACGTTCGATTCGTTGAAATTTACTGTATAACACAAGTTTGAGTGAAATAAATTTACTAAAACTTACTCTTGGAGTAAATGATCCCTCATATATATATATATATATATATATATATATATATATATATATATATATATATATATATATATATATATATATATATATATATATATATTAGAGCTGTCAAAATGGGCTTAGCCCGGTGAGCCAACCCGGCCCACCACGGGTTCGAGCCGGGTTGGGCTAAAAAAAATTTGCAAATTTCAATGTGGGCCAATTTTAAACCCGACCCACTAACAACCCGACTCACTCGGGTTCAACCCGTGGTGAGCCGGGCTGACCCACCAGCCCATAAAAAAAAAAAAAAAAAAAACTTCTGCTATTGGGCTGGGCCAAATAAAACTTCATAGACCATCATAGGTTCTCAATTTTATGTATTTTTTCTTCAAATTATGTAATTAGTGTAGGAATTTATTTACTTTTCTCTAGAAAAGCTTATGTGCATACTATTTTTTGCAGGATTAGGCATTAAATTTGATTACATTTTTTTAAATTAGGTGATTTTTTCAAATTAGGTGCGCCAACCCGTTTAGCCCACCAACCCGTGGTGGGCCGGGCCGGGCTCAATTTTTTCCAGCTCACCAATAAACGAGCTGGGTTGGGTTGGCCCACCAAAGGCTCAACCCGTAGTGGGCCGGGCCGGGTCGGGCCAGGTTACCCGTTTTGACAGCTCTAATATATATATATATATAATAAACAAAATACATACTCAAAATACCAATTTCACAAAGTACCAAATTGCACACATAAGAACTTTATAACAAAAAAAATGGAGAAACTTAATTCATGCAATACATCAATCAATCTTTTGTGGGTGTTCATAACCCTCCAATCGCATACAACTTAATCTTAAGAGGTTTAAGGATAACTTTTCTACTTACAATCCTTACATGTACACATGCAAAAACAATTCTCACTTCCCTTTTACCTCGATAAATGATCTTTGCATTGTAAGAACGTGATTCATATATATGAAATCTATTTCTTGTTATTCTCTTACTCTGTCTCCTTTGAAATTCTCTTAAGCATCAAAAGACAAGTCAACTTTTCTAAAGTGTATTTACTTCTGACCCTGTAATTTTTTGTTATGATAGGTTTAAGTTTTTGGGTTGAAATTGTAGAATCCAATTTTTTTTTACTTGATCTAAACCACTCAGGATCGACCCTAGACATCGTCCATAGATGCAACCGCCCTAGACCCATGACTAAAAGGCGAAAAAATTTAATATATATATATATATATATATATATATATATATATATATATATATAGTTGTGAAGTAATTTTTATATTACTTTAAAAATTAATTAGTCTTAAATATGTTTTAATTTCTATAAAATAAACATATTTTAATTTGGTTGTTATTATTTTTTTCTTCTCATCATTCTAAGTAAATATTATTTTTGGTCCATGTAAAGTGAATAAATTTTAATTCTGGTCTCTACAAAATATTTTCTCTAGTTTTCATCTTTCTAAAATATAAATTCATTGTTTTGGTCTTTAATGTTCATTTTAAGATAAATAACATATATTTTAAGAATCTATAATTTTTTTTTAGAGATATGACATGTTGACATGATACGAAAGACAATTATAGTACCACCTAAGATGATCACTTAACAATAAATACATAAGTAATTAAAAATAATTACATAATAATATGAATTAAAAATATAATTTCAAAATTTTAGGGATAAAAACAATATATACACACACACACACACACACACACACACATATATATATATATATATATATATGTGTGTGTGTGTGTGTGTATGTGCATGGAACGACTCAAGTAAGAATGTTTGGTAATATAAGCACATGAGAATAATTAATAACAATTCTTAGATTAAAATAAATGAGTTAAATTAAAAGATATTACTATGTATTGTCATCATCGTAATTTTCTCTATCATTATTGTTCTCGTCTCTATTATTGCAACCACCACCACTTCTAAGTCCATCACATTGTTGTCACATCACTACTATCATTATCATTGTCACAACCACCTCCACTGCATTGTTGTCACAACACCATTGTCATTGCTGCTACCACTGTCAATACTTCCCTCACTACCAACATTGTCACCCCCACTCCCACCGATGTCATCACAATTATTGTCATCATCGTTGTTGCACCATTGCCATTAACAATGGTAGTAGGGGTAATGGTAGTGGTGGCAATGTGGTAGAATTGCAGTGGAAGTGTAGGTGAAGGAGTGAACAACAACAATATAGAAAAATCTATGATGGTGACGATAAATAATAACTTTATAAATCATTTATTTTAATTAAAGGGTTGTTATTGATTATTTCTATGTTCTCATATTAGTTAGGGTTCTCACATAAATTGTTCTATATATATATATATAGACCAAAATCAAATTCTCTCACTTACAGAAACTAAAAATATATTTTAGCCATAAAGTTATTACTTATATACCTATTTTTTTATATTAATTTCTAAATATAAAATTGTGATATGATTATAGATTCTTTTTATTATTAGTTTTTTTTATGTATTATATTCACAAAAGAGAAAAATATGTTTTTATTTTCTATAGAAAATTTCAATTTTAGCTTTAGTCCTTTAAAAATTTTGTCCTATTTTGATTCTTCTACTTTGGAGATGCACCACTTTTGGTCCTCAAAGTTATTTATATAACATCTTATAATAAAAGATAATATAGAAGTAATTTGAATGAAAAATATAATACATTTTTTTAAAAATTTGTTAATACATTATGTTATTTGTTTAATATAATAAAACATATTATTTTTAATTAAATCATGCATGTAATTTTATGTGATGAATGTTTATATTTTTAAAATATTTAGGTATAAAGACTTATTCCTACAAGTCCATTAGTTTGACTGAACTCCATCTTCTCAATTAAGGTATTGAGATAGCTAATTAAATTTTCTAATAAAGGTTAGTTACCAGTAAAATCAATGTAAATTTTATACTAATAACATGATTATAAAAAAAAATCTATATTTATCGCTTTAGAATCCACAAAATGTCGAAATTGATCCAAAACCACTTAGTCCACTAATACTATTGATTTTATCTATTTTTAGTACATTCTTAATTTATTTTAAAAAGTCTAATTAACTAATTAATTCAAGTCAATAAAATAAATCATATATTATTTTGATTTTATTGTATGGAATACAAGATGTCACATGAAAGGTGTAAAATGAGAAAGTGATGGAAAATGGAGTCCCATTTTTTAGGCGACGTACTCCTGTTAGAGTGGACTCAAGAATCAGGAGTCTCATGTGTTGGGCTACCGTACGCATGAGAGTCCAGTCCAAGGGCAAGAAACACGGCCGAAACAACAACTATAACTATAACTCAACTCCATCATTTTTCATTAACGTGCATTACTTAAGTACTCCAAACGATATATTCCTTTCAAATTTCAGTTTTATTTCTTCTTCTATACCTAATATAAATCCCTCAAGTTTTTAAATGGTTGGATATACGTGGTTGTCAGCTCCAGATAATATACGCCCAGAACTAAAGACTATTATTTGGACCTATCTATCATTCGTATAAAAGACTCAAAAATAATATTTAAAAAATGACTTACCTATAATTAGTAGGTGGTATTTGTGAGACCATGCATCATGGTCATGGTAATACCAAATCCATGCTAAATCCAACGTGGAAGTAACTTCATTTTGTCAAAGGATTTGATGGAAAAAACTTCAATTTGAGTTCAAACAATTAATTACGTCCTCCATTGGTCGTAGTCCATCAAATCATTGCACCTAAATTCCTGAAAAAATTTATTTCTTTCGACACCTCTTTTATGGTTCCTAGGAACATCGGTAGATTAACGCAAAGTTGGTTTCTCAATTTTGCTAATAATTTTTTCCCCACCACCTCCAGCATATATTTTTATTTATCTGCCACATTATAATAACTATGATAGTTGTGTTTTCTATATAATTTTGCTGCCATTGAATCATATTCTTGATTTTTATTTTGATAACATGGTTGATTTTTGATGGCATTGAGGTTTACTTGCATAAATGAATCATGTTTTGACCGTTTAATAATGTTTTCATGCCACTTTCATAGCCATTAAGTGGGAAAAAAATGTAAGCCATATTGAGGGCATGTTCTTATTTTAATCGATTTGAACTATTGCAATAATATATTTATTGCTCAGTAAATTTGATTTGAAGGCAACACGTATTGATTTTTCTTATTCGTGTACTCTGGTAATATTCCTTGGAATTTTCAAGGACCAACTAGAACATGGTCGACACAAGTCATTTTCAATGGGAAGTAATTCAATGTTGTCAGCATCATCTCTACAGAAAAATCTACCAAACGTTTTCTTATGCCTAAAAAAAGAAGAAAAAAAACTGATGTGAGCAACGTTAAAATGAACAAGAACAATGCAAACTTCCACCTAAATAATCAATCAGTTTGCCTTTCATCCCTCAACTAACACTTTGATCCACTTCAATCTTGTAACCCTGCTTGGTACACCGTCAAAGCAGTAATTAAATAATTCATCCATGAGGCAGAAACCTTGCCAATAAAGTATATTTAATTTCACATCTTATATAACATTAGGAAATAGTCGAGTACCAAAGTTTCCGAGAAGAAAAGAAGGCAGAGTAAAACAAAAGGACTATACGATATGCCAAGTTGATTTATATGACTCTATATTCAATTAACCCTTTTTGTCTATATGGTTCCATCATATTATGGCGATGTCATCCTAAAACTTGATCATGATCAAATCTCTTTAGACGATATTTCACCCTTGCGGCAACAGCAACCTTTCAAGAGCCACGTTTTCATCACCACCAACAGCTTCCAAAATGCTCCTTACTTGAGCTTCTGGAAATCCCATCTCTACGAGTTTCTGTACCTGTACCAAATTAAAAAGAATTTGCAAGCGTTATAAAATTATCATATATACGTATTGTCATGATTGATTCATTAACAATGGATATAAAAATAAGGTTTAATTACTCATTTAGTTCTTATAATTGTACAAACTTTACCTTTTAGTCTTTACACTTAAATATCATCCATTCTAGAGTGTGTTTAGTAAAACTAACTTGCAAGTTAGCTGATAAGCTAGAAGCTGAAAAATTGAAATTTTGTAAATTGATTGAATTGAAAGTGTTTAGTAAAATTAAATGTTAAGCTAACTGATTAATGTAAAATATAAAAAGATATTTAATTGTTTGAAGTAAAAAAAAGGTTTCAACAAGAAGGTTTTTAGGAATTTTATTAATTTCTTATCTAATTCAAATTTTATTTATCATAAATCTAATTATTTATAAATTAATTTCCCTCAAAAAAAATTATTTATAAATTAAATTTTAATATTTTATAATAAATTGATTCTTATATATTAAACACAAATATCTGTTGTACACGAGAGCATTTTTAAGGGCTTTTCTTCTATGAGAGAATTTTTAGAGATTTTTTTTAACTTTTTATCTAATTTAATTTTTATTTATCATAATTATTTATAAAATTAACTTTTAATATTTTAAAAATAAATTAATAAATAAAAATAATATCATGCTACAATATAAATTATTTATCATAAATCTAAAACATAATTTATATATTACTGTCAAAAAATATAATATATATATATGTATAAAGATATCTACTTATATAAAATTTAAATATTATTTATATATATTTTAGCATAGTATATATTTTTATATATAATTTATTATAAACTTTAATTATATATAATAAATATTTAGCTTGTGTATTGCATAGGTTAAAATACTAGTTAGGATGAAAATGAAAAAAAATAAAATTTAATAGCTTGTAAGTCAGCTTATTTTCATAAGCTATTTTAAGTAACTGAAAATATGTTACAAGCTACAAAAAGAAGCCTGCTTACCCAACAGATTTATTTTAATCAAAATAGCTTATAAGCTAGTCATAAGCTCCTCCAATATCTTGCCAAACACATTTTTAATCCCTATACAAGCACTTTCAGTTTCCTTTTGGTCCCTACCATTAAAGAAAAAAAAGTTCATGTCTTTAATAGTGAATGCTGTGACGTGACATGACGTAGCACTAATGTGTTACACTATGTTTTAATCCCTAACTTGCACTATTTTTATATTTTAGCTCCTATATTTACACAATCTTTACCTTTTAGTCCTTATACTTAAAAATTATTCATTTTAGTCTCAATAGGGGCAATATTCTGTATGTTTTAGTTCCTATCAACACTTCATTTATTCTTCCTCCTTCTCATCTCCCCTGTTTGTTTGCATCTTTCTTCTTTCTCCTTTCTTTTGCCACGCATTGGCACAAAAAGTTGCCACAGGTAGCAATGCATTATAGAAGCATTTTTTGTTTTTAAATTTTTGGTGTTTAGAGAACCTAGAGATAACAGTTACATGGAAATCTACGACAAAGGTTAAACCAAAAAAAAATGCTCATAAAGCAGTGGCATGAATATCCAAACATTTGACGTAGTAAGATTAAAATGATTAATACAATGCAACAAGGGTTTGATGCATCATATACGCAAGCATCTTATGTAGCAAGATTAAATCAATGCAAAAAAAGAAATTGCCGGTGTAAGTAGTGTTAACACAAATTGCTTTTCATAGACTGTATTGTCTTATCTACTTACGTCTAAGCTATGTCTTACCCTATCAAGACTTTCTGATTTAATAAGAATTAGTTTATGGAAGAGAATTTAAAAGAAACAATTCCCAAAATACAAGGAGGAAAAAGAAAGGCAAAATATGTTAATAGGGATTAAAGTATATATAAAAAAAGGTACTCGTATACAGACTAAACTGAGTAGTTTCTATGTGTAGGGTCTAAAAAGGTTAAGATTATGTAAGAATAGGGACAAAATGTGAAGATAGTGAAAGTATAAGAACTACACAGTAAAGCACAACACGTTAGTGTCACGTTAGCAACACATAAGTACCATCTCATCTACCGTTAATGGCATTAACTTTGTTTTAATGGCAGTGACTAAAAAGAAACTAAAAGTACTTGTATAGACTATAGAGACTAAAACAAATGATTTTTAAGTGTAGCGACTAAAAAAAGTAAAGTTGGTGCAACTAAAAGGATCAAATGAGTAATTAAATCTTAAAATAATGGCACAAGTAGCTTAAATTTCACAATTTTGCACTTACCAAATCAAAAGTAGGTATATATTCTTAAACATAAATGGGCATCAATGCAAGTTATTCTTCAAATTCAAAACACAATTTTGGTATAAAATCATAACATGAATAAATCAACAGTTAAGAATGATTATAAAAAAAACTTTTTTTTTTCTTATAAAATTATCATAAAAGCGTCTAACTAACATAATGATATTTAACTAGATCACCATATCATCGTTAAAATTCTTTAGTAAATTAAGTGTTTAACAACAAAATACATAAAATAGATGCCTGAGTAAAATAATAGACTAAACAGTCAATTTATCGAAAACAAATTCATTGTAGTAATAAAAAATGTTCTGTGTGAATATTAAGACAATGTCACATATTGGTCGCCCAATTTAAATACGCTCAATAATGTGCATCCATATTGTAATTAAAAAAAAGGGCAACAAGCTTAGTACCTTATCTTCAATCCCACGAGACGATTCCTTAGCAAAACTCTCTGTCCAGTAGCGAGCAGTGTTAACAAATGTCTGATAGTCTTTCAGATACTGCATTATCCATAGAAACTGGATTATAATGACAGAAGGACTTGAGGAAAAAGGAAAAAAAGCAATATTAACAGAAATTGATCTAGTAAAACCTTGACAAGTATCTGAGAAAAAATATAGTGTTCTTTGCCAGTTTCACACACAAAGGATATGAGAGGAAACATATCACAAGAGTAGAGACTAGAGACTAGAGACACAACTACACAATAGAATGAGTCATACCTGCTGTGCCACCACAGCATCTTGAGGATCATCAGGCTGAGGAGCAGAGAGAAGTGCTTGCACAGAAAGAAGTGCAGTCTTCAGTGTGAGTGCTGGGCTCCACTGGTCCTTCAAGATGTCCAGGCAAATAGCTCCACTCTGGCTGCTGATATTAGGGTGCCTTCAATGTTTAACATACACAATAAAATTCATGCATTAATCAACCAACAGACTATTTTTCCATAGTAATGTTTTAAATGCCACATTTGCAATGCATAAGATATTTCTCATTTTATAGAGGATGAGATAGAAAATAAACTCAAACATCAAAAGCTTCTTCAGAAGCCAGAACTCCTGACACAGCAATTGAAACCCCAAGTTTGCCACAGAACTTGTGACAAACTCAATATTCTCTAAATTTGAGAGAACTCCACCTATGCTATCATAGCTGGTGCAAAGCCTCGGTAAAGGAGGAGGGTTGTATTAGATCCTCGACAGCCAATGTAAAACTCAACAATGTACCTAACATGGATCATTCAAACCAGAAACTTAGCTGAATGACATTGTGTGACCTATTTTGGCAATCTGACCAAGTGGGATAAGACTTTTGTTGAAATAATCATTGAGAGACAGTGAAAGGAGGAGGATAGTAACACAAGATGAAATCCAGAACTCATATCAACCAGTGTTGTTAAATAGCTGCTATAGTGGCACTATAATGCTATTGCATTGTGGAATTCCTTGAATCTCTATTGTGGCCACTATGGTGTCATGTTTGCAGCATGTATCCTACATCCTCTAGTCATCTCTGCTGAGTTTCCAACTATTTGAACTCTTGAGTTAATATTATGTCAATTTTACATATATAATTGATACATATCATATTTTAACTGCTATGCAACTTTAGCTATTTGATATTAGCAGGATTATTGGCTTTCCGCCATGCTAGTTGGATCGGGATCCAAATTGTGAATTGGAAGGTCTATTTTTCAAATCGCAAATCATACTGTATCGTGAATCGTATGCTTCATGATCAATAATAAAACATAATATATACAGCAAATAAAGACAAAAGAAAAAATTCATGATCAATAACTTAAAACACAAGTCTAGAGGCAGTTTAACATAAAGAAACATACCAAAAATCAAAACACACATATATATTAGCTTTTTAAAGTCAAATAGCTAAGAAAGTGACCTAAACCTTCAAAACATACAAAGATCCAAATATAAGAGCCACAATGCCAAAAAGACGGTGGTTGCAGCTAAACAAGCTGCACACAGCAAAAATATACATAACAGGGCAGAAGATCACCAAGCAGCAGCAGAAAAACACACTCAGACACCAAAAGGAGAGGGACCACCATGCTTGCACTTGTAATGACAGAATGAGCAAAGACAGCACAATAAATTACAAAGAAAAGAAGAGAAGAGAGGGTCACTCTATTGTTGGGAAGAACAAAGAACAGGTGAAGAAATGAAAGGAGCCAACAAAAATGAGTGAAAATGTGAAAAGAGAGAGAGTGGGACACCCTAGGTCAGATTGGAGCGGAAAAATTGGCTTTTCCCCTCTCATTTTACCTAATTTTGTTATAAAAATATAAGAAGCAACTTTTAGGGTTTTTTCAGAACTGGGAAGCACATGACGTAAATCACACGATCAATGAGTGGGATTCGATTCATGTGCGATTTGAATGACTATCATCTGTGAGTCAATCACAAAAACGATTTGACGCACGATTTATATCATCAGAGCCATGAATCGTATCTTTTCGCATGTATCATATCATGAATCCTGCGGCACTGATAACAATACTTTCCGCCATTTTCCACAATCCACAATTGATAACACTGATATAAACAGATTTCAAGACAAAAAAAGTGCCACGCTACCATACTCTAGCTATTAAGAGGATTACCGTTTAATGTAGCTACCAAGTCCACAATTCCTGATAAGGAATAGAATACGGAAGATATAATATAGGGAAGAGGGTGATCCCTCTACTTCTTAATTCCTTCCAAGATATATAGAATAAGCGGTAGAGTTAAGAACAAGGATTTACTCAATATAAGGCCCCATTTACTTATGTTTTCATCTCCTGCTTTTATTTTGTATTGTTACTTAATAATTACAAAACCGTCAATTTTTTTCAATTTGCTTCCAGTTTTTGAATATTTGTACAAGAAACAAATAAAACAAAAAAAATAGTTATTTTCGGTGTTTCCTGTACATATCTTTGAAAACAAGAAACAAATTGAAAACAATGAGGCGTTTTTGTAATCAAAAAGTGAAAACAGAAAATGAAAACACAACTAAACATGCCCTAGGCTTCTCTAGTAGGTTAAGAAGAACCTGACATGGCGTCAATAACGAAACCGAAACAGATGGAACCCTAGCACAAGACCTTGGGACAATATTCTATATAATCCATGTATATAAAACAACATGTAGGTTTAGGGAAAACTCGCCTTCCACTCCAAACCCCTACTACATCCTTGTATTACATTATAAGTCACCAATTTCCAAAATAACAAAAGTGTAAGGTGTTTCCACTTTCCGCACCAAACAAAAACCCACACTACCACACTTTCTCCCCTTTTCCATATCCAAAGAGAGTTGCACATAAATAAAATAAATAACGATTTCACAATATCAGCTTCCTTAAGGACTCCACGGCCAATACTCACATCAAATTTAAGCGGCAAAAAAAAAAAAAAAAAAATTCAACACACACATGTTGAGAGAACAGTAAACAACAATTCCCATTCGTACCAGACTTTGGTTTTAAACTGCATCTTGGGGGGTTCAAACGGGTATCCATCTGCAACGGAAATTGACGATTGAAAAAACGCACAAGCGAAACAAAAGTCGAATTGAGAGAAACAAAGAACCCTAGTCAGTGCGATGTGAAAAGGAGAATCGAGGAAGACATTAGAGTACCGGGTAATGTGATGTCAATCTGGAAAATGCCCCCTTCATAGGGCGTTCCGAGAGGACCAGGAATGGTGCCGATCAAGAGGACGAGGTTGTCGCTTTTGGGACTCACTTTGATGCCCGATCCCTCCGCGTCCTTGCTGCATTCCACGAGCTCCTTCTGCACGCGAGCAAAGTCTACCATCTTCAACCTTTCACCTACGCAAAAACCCTAGACGGTGAGTCACAGACGGGGAGAACGCAAAACCTCCTCTTATGTGAACGAGCAGAAGAAGAAGAAGAATAAGGTGTTGCTTTCCTCGCTCACTCACCTCGGTGCTGTACAGAAGAAGCCAGAATAAAGCTTGGGTCGCTTTTTCGCGAGTGAGTTAGTGACTGATGTTGGTTTCGTTTCTTTCTCCCATTTTTTTTCTTCTTCTTTTTTTATTTTCTTTTTTTATTTTTCCTGTTATGGAAACAACCTTTTAATTTCTCTCTGCCGTGCCGGACCGTTGCGGTCTCGGATAGATTCTTTCAATCTCGCTTTTGTGTTACATTTATTTATACTATGATAATATCTTTCATGCCACGCCACTTCTCAAATTGGTAACCATCCAAACTCTTTTGATTTTATAGCATGTAAATGAACAAAAACTTAATTACAAGTTATAATATTAATTATATATATATATATATATATAAATGTACCTAAGTTTTATGCTGCCTTATTTTCATACAATTTTTCTATTTATATTAAATAGATTGAATAGAAAAAAAAAAACATTCTAGATTTAAATATTCAAATCATTCATAAATTAATAGTTAATGTTGTGATTTATCTCGAGATTTTTATCGTATGTGATAGAAGGTGTAAGTATTTTTTGAAAAAATATATTTTTGTACTTTATTTTTTAAAAAACAATATTTTAGTGTTTTATTTAAATAATTTATATAAGTCCTTTTAACTTTTAGATTTAACTTGTATTTTCTTAATTGTTCGATTTCTTTCTAAAATTGTCGATATCTGTACAATCATATCGGCAACACCTACATAACTAGATGCCAACAAAAAGACAAGAGATTGCAAAAACCACATTTCAAAGGGCGAAGGCAATAGAAGGATGTAGCGGTGGTGATCACAACGGTGCAATGTTGTAGAGGCTTGAGTGAGGACGAAAGCAACGAGGGGAAAGAGATGGGAAAATGAAAAGGGGAAGGAAGAGGGTAGAAAGGGTAGCTGAATGTTGTGTTTGTGCTAATAGAGTTGTATTTACATAATCAGCTTAATTACTTATGCTATGTTAACTTTTTTTGTTTTGTTTACGTGATTATCCTTGTGCATTCCTTATATTGAACTACAATGATGATATTATTATTGAAACATGACAGAGTTAGGTTAGAGGGCAAGTAGAATTTTAGGTGGCATGTTAAAGATGGTGATGATTTTGTTTAGTGTTGTTTTGATGCAATAATTGTGTAGATGCTATAGTCTTTATATTTTCAGTACTTTATTCTAGATGTATATTTATGTATATGTATAAGATTTTATTATAACTTTTATGTTTGATAGTCAAAACTCACAAAACTTGCTTTACTTTCTACACTTTATACATATATGTTGCATGGATGTTTAGGTATTATTGCATAATAATCTTAGTGTGTAGTTGAATTCTTTATGTTTTTCACTACTTAACTACTAAATTATAAGTGTAGTAACTTGTCGAGTTGTTATAATTATTATTGTCTAATCATTTTTAACTACTTATTTATTAAGGGTTTCATTGCAAATCCAAATAATGAAAGGATATTGAGTGTAATCTCTATAAAATACAAGAGATGCAAGTATAACAGTTTTTCAACTTTTACGGTTTCACTATAGGTCCAAATAATAGAAAGGTATTAAGTACAATATCTAAAAAGCATATAGAATACGAATGTAACATTTCTTAAATTTTTAAGGAATTTTACTATAAATACAAAATAGAAGAATATTGAGTACAATCTAAAAAAAAAATTTGTGAGTGTAATTTACTCTATTATTAGATATATAACTTTAATTGTGTGTGGAACATGTGCAAATAGTAGGGTTGATCAAAATTTTTTGAGTCGCCCAAACTTGTGAAATTGGAAGGTACAAAATGAAGAATTGGACACAAACACTTCGAGTTATGTGTTCTGACAGTTTAAAAAAAGTATTAAATGCAGTTAAATGCAATCAATTTTGGGTTGGAAAAAATGAAACCGTCGATATTCGAAATTTGTTTCATTTTATTGCACTTAATCTCTTCTTCTGAGTTTTGTTTCTCCCCCTCTCTCAACAGTTCCACCACTTCCCTTCACTGCTTGTCTTCATCTTGTTCACACCTTCATTTTTGTTGTCATAAAGCTCAGCAAGCCTGTAGTTGGATAGGTCTTCTATGTCTCAGAGCTTCTACGAAGGAGCAGAGGAGCATCGCTCTATCAATCCCCTTTGATCTGCTTTACCCTCCGCTGTTCCATTTAGTCCCTCTGCTACTCCACTTCATTCCTCCTATGTGTCTTTCATTTCATTCTCGAAAAGTTGATCAATCCAAAAATACCCATTTGTTAAACTTGATTAATCTGAGAATCACCACCTGACTTTTTCGATACAATAATTGATCAGCTATGGATTGAAAAAGATGTAAGGGTTTCATTAGTTTTGGAAATTTGAACTTGAACTCATCCAAAATCGACCGTTGCTCAAGTCTAACAGTTAGGACGAATAAATCAAGTTTCAAATATATTTTTAACATTTGGTGTCATAATTAGATTGGTTTAATTTTTGGTTGAACCAAACTGGACTACTAGTACAACCATCCAAGTTTTATATGAACTTTTTATAAAGCATGATAAGTAACACCATTATCTTCACAATTCATTATTTTAATAACCAATATAAAGGGAAGCATTGTGTTTGATTGTTTTTTTTATTAGTTTTTAATAACTATTTAATAAAACAAATTTCAAAAATTAATTTTTAGAAAATAGAAATAAATAAAGAAGAAAAAATAACATTTTTTTAACCATATTAATACGAAGTATTTATTGTTAAAAGCAAGTAGTGACTAATCTCTGTCAAGGATCGTAAATGGACACAAGGTAAATACTTCTCCTCCAATACATTTTATTTCCATATTCAATGTCAGGATTCAAACCTCGAATATCTTGATTAAAGAACACAAGCTGTTACTACTTATGTCAACCAAATATTGATAGAAGACAAAACAACATGAGAAAGAATGTGAATAACAAAAATTGAAAGTAAAATATTTTAAAAATATTTCCAATTTTTATATATTTTAAGATTAAATATGTTTTTAATATTTACAAAATGAAAGAATTTTGATTTTAATTCCTATTTTATTATTTTTTTTTGTTTTTCATCCTCTTAAAAATTAAAATCATTGTTTCTGACTTATCTTTATAATATAAGCAAATTTTGGTTTGATTATAATAAAATAGTGTATTTTTTATTTTTCATTTTTTAAAATTTAAAATTACTATAATTTCAATTCTTAATTTTTATTTTAAGATAAATATTTTTTTAAAATTAAATAAATTAAAAGTGGCACATACCAATATAACATCACAAATAATTACGAGTGTCATTATGAATGACCAATTAATCTTTTTATAGCTAGCACTAGCAGTGAGAGAGTCTAAGTTCGATTTTCATGGCGATTTTGTAATTTTCATCACTCAATGTAAAGAAAAAAAAAAAAAAAAAGATAAAATTTATTGAATTTACTTACATTTCTCACTAATAAAATATATTTTCTCTTATATTTTGGGAATAATTAGTTACATAAATATATAATCGAAAGAAAGAGAGATTCAAAGAGAATGTTTTACAATTTACAATGATCAACTACTGACTGATATATGACGATTTAGAAGAAATTGAACAAGTTCCTACGGAAGCCCAAACAAATAATAATAATTTGTCTTCATTCTTTCTGGCATCTCAATGCTCTGTAAGAATATTTCTTCTTTCATTGGAAGAGCAATCCATTGGGTGCCTTCGGTTACGCAGATGCCTAACGTGGAATATATTATTCTTCATTGCCCCGAATTTCTGTTTCTTATTTCCTTTTCTCTTCGGAGCTGATTTCATTTCAACAAGCTGAAGCATCTGTTAATCAGAGAGACAGTGAGATAAGAATGTTACAATTACTTTACTACACACATCTTTAGGTAACTCGTTCTTCCTTTATATTTTTTGTGTCTTGTAAACGTTGTGAGAGCTATAGAGTGAAAAAACGAGAGAGAAAAAAAGGGTGATAAATGAAATCCCAAAACACTGAAAACAGCTTTTATACACACATATCTATACCTCGTTGGTGTCAGCTGATGCAGAGCTTTCGACACTGTTAGCACTAGGTGATTTCTGGAACACACACGTTTGATTTTCATGATCACCTGCATTTTTCAATGCCAAACACCGTTTAATTTTCCAGCCAAAAAAGTAAGATTCACTTCCCAAGCTATGAACACACATGATTAATCCTTCATAATTCTGCCAAAAAATCTCATGACATCTCAACATAATTAACTCAAATGGTAATGGTTAAGAAGAAGGAAAGACATGTAAAATAGTACCTAGAGCATTTGAGCGACATAATTCTGCCTCTCTTTTACTATTCTCAGGTTGAATGCAATAAATTTTGAAGCTAGGCGAGGCAGGACCTATAAATCTTCCACTTTCAATTTCATCATCCTCCTCGTTTTCTTCTTCTTCTTCTTCTTCCTCTTCATCACTGTCAACAACCTCATCCTTCTTTTCAACGGGCAAGGGAACCACTTTGGAGAGGCTATCTCCACGTTTGGCAATTGTAGAACTCTCACTTTCATCATCAAAATTGAGAATATGCTTCTTTGAGAATGTAGCCTCTTCTTCTTGTTCTCTTCCCATAGTGGCTCCGCTCCTCCGTCTTCTCAACTCTTCCACTCGGCGGCGGAGTAGAGGCCGGATTTTAGCCGGCAACACCTCTCCCCCACTTCCTGGCAGCCTTGAATTGTTGGCACCCATCTTGGAGAGAGATGTTTGAATACAAGTTAAAAATATTTTTAAAATTTTTTTTCAACTTGTATTCAAACAAACTCAAACTCAGAAACTCACAGAAGAATGAGTTCGATGAAAGTTGAAATGAGAGGTGAAGGATTATGAAGGGGTTGCGTGCACGTGGCAGTTGGAATAACTACAAAACACAACGTGTTCACGGTTGTTAATTGCATGTTATTTGCTCAAATATAGCAACCAAAAACTTTATTCACTGTAATGTGTGTTGTTGTGTCCTGTATTGGAACGGGACTTTATGTTGTTATGTGTGTGTCCACTTAGGATAAGGCTCGAACAGAACCCGAACTAATCAACATTGCCTCAAACTGGGTTCTGTCGCTTATCTGTCTTTTTTCTCAAATTAAGGCTTCCTCATCCTTTTGCACTGCACAACTCCACCCTTTTATGTTTGTTGGGTCCGATAGTCCACTTGTTGCCGATAGTCCACTTGTTGGACCACCATAGTATGATATTGTCCGCTTTGGACTAGGCCCGCACGGTTTTATTTTTGGGCTCCTTTCCAAAAGGCCTCATCACTGAGGGTCTTCCTGCATCAAATCCCCGATAGTCCACTTGTTGGACCACCATAGTATGATATTGTCCGCTTTGGACTAGGCCCGCACAGTTTTGTTTTTGGACTCCTTCCTAAAAGACCTTATTTTATATGGAATGGTGGACACCCTTATAAACTAGCCAATGTTCTTTCATTTTACAGATGTGGGACTTGGGATGAATCCCAACAATGTTATTTATAGTCAACACAAAGAGATAGTTGCTTTTTAACTGACATCTTAAATAAAAAATCATAAATTTTTAATTCAAGATTAAAGTCGTTAATTTTTGCTCGTTTCCTAAAATATTCTCGTAAACAAACTTTGAAAAACTAAATAATTAATATTTTTATTTATGCAGATCACATTGTATATCTTTTATTAGAGATTAGTTAATCCACGCCGTGTGTGGTCACAAGTAATGCATGTATATGGTTCTCAAACTTTATTAATTAATGCACATAATGGAAAAATAGCTAATGACGTCTCAAAATATTACATTGGTTGTGCTGTAATCAATGTAATATATGACGAGCTAACAATTTTATAAATATTACCGATTTTTCTAAATTGATTGTTACTTATCGGATGTAAAATACATTACATCCTATGTTAGTATTGCTGAATCAATGTAAAACCATATCCACTTTTCTTCTGCTATCTCTTGCCACAACTTTCTTCTTCTTTCTCGACCTTAATTTATCCTTTCTCAAGAAGAATAATTTGTTATCCCTACACACAATTTATTATATAATGACGATTTTAAATTTATTATTGTGAAAATCAACACCATATTGTTGATATTTATCATATGATATTTGCAAAAATATCATATGATAATTTATGAATGGTTCACAATGCAAATATTGTTTGTATGTTCACGTATGTCACTGTCTCTTTATCATTTTTTTCAATTATTGTATCATAGTGTGAATTATCGGAATATTTTAATTAATTATTTTTATATTATTACGATCAAATTAATTATTACTAGAGTAGCTTTTGATTATATATATATATATATATATATATATATATATATATATATTAAATTGTAATAATTCAATATTAATTTTTTTTACTCTATCTCAACTATCATTAGCATCATTTAAATGGTCACATATGCATTGATTAAATTTATTTCCTACATACAGTTTATTTCATGATGCAAGTAATATTAAAAAAAAAAATTTGTATGAAATAAATTATTAAAATATACATAATTAATCTAATAGAAGTATTTATCAAACAATAATATAAGTGCATGTTTAACGTGGTACATTACATACGGTACCCACTATAATTGTGGGGTACCGGAACAGTCATTTTATTTATTTATTTATTTTTATTATAATTACTTATTTTATTTTTATTTTAATTTAATATTTTTAATAATTTATTTGTATAAAATTTTCTATATCTTTATATTAAATTTTTTTATATTTTTTAATTTATATCTTAATATAGCATCTATTATAATTAAAAATTTTAATATTAATATTTTGTTAATATATTTTAATTTTTCTTTGGTGATAATTTTTTTTAAATTTATAGTATAAATTAGTTTTTCAGTTATATTATTTATTTTTTAAATTTTAATATTTTTATAATATTATTATAATTTTTTTTAATTTTTTAATTTTATCATATATAAACAAAATTTGTTATGAAAATTTCTTTTTTAAAATTTATTTATTTACATAATTTAATGTACCAAAACCCTTTAATTTTTATGAGTACCATAGTAGTTCCCTTTAAATAATTAGTTTTAGCGTCACTATATTTTAGTCGTGCTCAATGCATGCGCCCATCTAAGAAACTTTTTCGATCCTGTGTGACCAGCTTATCACTACATATCACATGGTTCCTCCGCAAACTAACCCTTCTTGTGGTAAGAAAATTATGAGTGTTGAATATTAAAATAACCAGTCATATATACATAGAGTTATAACAATAGCCATAGTGCAATATATAGAATTTACAAGACATGATGATGAATACTTGTTAACCAAAGAAAAAAAAAGAGAAAAATTACCAGAAAAACATGAGAAAACCTAGTGTGGTTGCTAGTGAAATAGGGAGCATTGAGACATCCTAGATATAACGTACGTCTGCTCCATTTTAATTAGAACCAAATCAACATGAACATTCTCTGCCATATGATCCATTTTTCTTAATGCATGGATATATATAGACACCTGAAGATTGCTGATAAAAGGAAGAGATATGTAATACTAGCTACATTATTGCACTTAAAAATCAGCATAGCCGCTTGTTTCTTCGTGGTTAGGTGAAGAGACCTCTACAAAGTTATTGGAACTTGAAGAAGACGAGGATGTAGAAGAATGTATAGGAGCTGGAGCTGAATTTTGAACACTCAAAAAATCAAAGAATCTTGGCTGATCCACCTGAACAGAATTCCTCATTGTATTGTTCTTCCTGGGAGCAGTAGAGTTGTCACCACTTTCTTTACTTCTTTTCTTCATGGACATGCGACACAGAACCCAATCCCCTATCTCGTTTGCATAGTTCTGCCAATCCAAAAGCATTTGACAAATAAATATATAATTATTTTTTTAAGAATTATACATATCTTAATATCTTTCTCATGTTTATTTTCTAATATATTTTTTAATGATTAACCATGTTATTATTCACTTAGTCTATAACTATATAGTTTTTGTTTTCTAGTAGAGTCTCTCTAAAAAATTTACAACTCAAATTATAGAAACAATTGAAATTTACCTGGGATGAATTGGAAGCATCAGATTCTAAGCTGACGAGTCGATATTCATGCATGACCCAATCAGTTCGAGACCCATTTGGAGATTTCCCTTCGTAAAATACTAGAGTTTTTCTCACCCCGGCAATGCCATTATTACTTATTGATGATGAAATTTTTTTGTCTGATCCTGTTGCCTTCCAATATCCAGAGTTAGTTGTTCGGTTCATGCGATTTCCGTTTCGATACTTCGTTTCCTTGGAGCTGAAAAAGTACCTCTCTTGCTCATCACAATTTCCTAAGTATATACACCAAAACAGTCAAGTTATAATTGCATGCATGCAATAAACTATACTACAACATTTTCATTGATTAGGGCATGTTAAACGATTGATCGATTACTCTGATCTTTTTCGTTTGGTTTGGCTCTAATTGTATTTTTCCCCCCTCATCTCAATGCCTGCGAAATTAAGCTGGCTTAAGATTGAAGTTGCACTAGTCTCTTGTGTATATATATATATATATATGTATAAATTAATAATCAAAGTCTAGACAACGTAATTGGTCAATAAAGGTTTAAATACTTTAATACCATATCATGCGACAGCCATATATTCTGAAAACTTACGCATTAAGTAAAAGAAATACTAATAATTATGTTACACCTTTAGAATCTTCTTCATATCTATTATTTCTTAAAAAATCTTTTCTTGAAAAATAATATAAAAAATTGACATGTGACATGTTTGGAGGAGTACTATACACCAATGTGTTAGAGATTTTTTATTTTAAGTGTTCTAGATATTCTATGCTAATTCTATATCTACGATAGATTTCAATGATATAACATGTTTATATATTTTATAACATATCAACATTTAATATAGAAAATTCATTTTTAATGACGGATGATTAATATCTATCATAATATGAATAATAAATGTAATGTTTTAATTACATCGACATCTATATTTTATGATAGGTGTGACTAAAGGTAAGTTTGGTACCTGGAAAATCCCAAGGATCATACTTGCTGACATTGATCTCAGGAATGATTGAAGCAGGTAACTGGCACGAGAAGATCTTACACTTCAAGTACTGAAACACAAGCTCTTCATCAGTTGGCTGGAAACGAAATCCGGGAGGCAATCTACTCATTCCATTTTTGATAAAATTTAGCCTTTCCATTTGCTTAAGTCTTCCTCTTTAAACTTGGAATTTTGGCCAACTCTAAGTGAAGCTGATGATGACAGGCACATTAATGAATGATTGTACTTACATTTATATGGGTTAGGAATGAGAAAAGCTGGTTGAGGGAAGAGTTGAGAAACGAACATGTAAAGTTGACAATACTTAACGAGCTAAATTTTATATTTGACAAATAATTTAAACAAAAGTTCTTATCAGCGTTATAAAGATCTTTTTCTTTGCCTTTTCTATATATGCCTGAAGTTTTCTATCGTAATAAAGTGATTATACATCTACCGGATGTGAGTTTAATTCACTATTCGAATTCGGGTCGGATATTTGGATAACAAAGTTTTTGTCATTAAATTTTAACATGACTATGCTTTCTCCCGTTACTGACTCGGAATTTTATGAATAAAATCCTCTATCTGGTGTCCTTATCAATGAACTGATACTACTCGCACGATTTTTTGTCGCCAATTTGTTCATCGTATATGCAGTGACAAGTCAAATGAGTCTTATAACCTCTCCGATGCTACGCCGCTTATGGAATTCAATTCACTTCGTCTTTGGCACATTACTGTTTGGAACATCATACGAATAGTAAATATAGAAGTTAATTTCATAAGTTATGGTTAAATATATATATACCAGTACAAAAGACGTAATTTACGTCAGTTATTTTAAGTTTTTTTACGTTAGAAAAATGTTCGGCGTTAATGCAGGAGACGTAAATTTACGTTAGTTAATTTTGAAAACTGACATAAATTTACGTCGGACATTACCAAGGTCTGATGTAAAAAAATAGTAAAAAAATAAAACTAAAAACATAATGAGTGCAAGCAGAACGACCCATTCTGTTTGGAGAACGAGTCATTCTGCATGGAGAACGAGTCGTTCTGCTTAGAGAACGGGCCGTTCTGCTTGATAGAACAACCAAGAAAAAAGGCCAACAATCCAAACAAATAGAATAACCAAAAAATCGAATAGAACAGATAGCCACAATAGCAATGCGAAGCAAAAAAATGTTAGCGAAACCCTGATTCTTACTTGATAAGTCGCAATAGTGTGCGAATGAGTAACGAAGAATTCACCCCACTTTGTAGAAGATAAAAAAATGATTCAGCAACAAAGGAGAGGGAGAGGGTACAGAGAAGAATTTAAAAAAGTGATGATGAGATCCGAGTCAGTGAATGCATGCGGGTGTGCCTCCCACTCTCTTATTCGCTTTCGCGTCTTTTTTTTTACGTCGGACCCTACCAGGTCCGATGTAAAAAAGTTCACAAAAATTATAAAAATGTCACCGCGTCTTTTTTACACCAGATTTTAGTGTATCTGACGTTAAAGAGGTGACGTAATATACTAATTTTTTACTAGTGATAATAAGTTAATGTTTCGTACCATATATATACAATAATCTTTAATATTTTATTCTTCACATTCTTTAAAACATGGCTGTTGGTTACTTCCTTCTTAATAGGAGTAAATATGTCCTTTGCTTGAGGATAATGTTTTCAACTTGAAAATATTTTTATTTTCATGAGGAAGTTATTTTTAATATGATTTATTGTTAGTCTAGATTCAATCTATTATCCTTACAATAATTATATGAATATATTCATTATCTTTTATATGAAAGTATTTTTTTTTGAATTTTGTGATAATCATAACTCTATAAAAGAAGTGTATTTCTCTTCCTTTGAGATACTGAATTTATTTTTATCTATACAACACCATCTAAGAATGAAGGTCTAAAACTTTATTTTTATCTATAACCTACAACACCATCTAAGAATGAAGGTCTAAAACTGTTTTAAAGAGATTTAGAATAATAAATCATAATAGTTGGAGCTTGGTCCTTCTTGATTTTTTTTTCTTCCAATGTGATCTAAATATGTTAATTTTAATCTGATTAACATGCTTAGATCAATATATAATGTCTAACAAGTTTCATCCTTGATAAGAATACTGGCCATACTTCAGCCAAGCAAGGCCACAAAACTAGTAAACTTATTTGTTGTGCTCTCCCAAAGCCTTTGTTCACTTGCATATAAAATTGAAGAGCAATGCTATGTACAAGTCGAAAGGTATTCTGATACAACGTCCAAATTTTTTTTTTTATAATAATTTGGAAGAAATTTCGGCGTCTTCTTTCGGAGGATTAATCAGCATTTTCCAAAATCGAATGGCCAATGTTTGGTTATGGCACTAAGACACAAAGTCAACTCCTTCATTTGTGTGACACTTTTACCATTTTTCAAGTAGACTAATTATCTTTTCCACCTTGTGAGTGGTACCCGATAAATTATCTGTATGTCTTGAAAAATACACACATAAGTAAGGATAGTTAAAAAAAAAATTTAATTAAAATAACAAATTAATAAAAACTAAAAATTATGAACAATATTTAATATAAACATAATTGATTTGATAATATTATCTTTGATTTTAATTATAAGTAACAAATTATTTTTTTATTCTAATTATTAGCAACAATCAATATCCTTAATTTATTTTAACTCTATTTCTTAACAACTAATTTAATTACTCTTCTTAACATTTGATAATTTGTTTTATGTTACTTATAATTAGAATCAAATTTGGTATTGTCAAGTTGGAATGTTCCTCACCCTTCATGAAGGTTATCACATGTGGCATACGTATCGTCTACTTCATTATCTACATTCAAAGTATGCATGCCATCTTTTGTTAGTAGAATTAGTGACATAAAGCACTTATTTTGCTTGAGAAGTCATGATGTATGACACTTCTTTAGAACCTATCTTCTCAAGATCAACCAAGGTAAAACTTAGATAATCAATTTTGCCAGTATTATTGTCAACTCACTTACATTTTAAAAACATGCATTCTAAAACTAGTATAATCAATCACCTATATGTCTTTGATAACTCCAAAGTAACATAAAGGTGTCATAATAGGATACTCATCTTTTTGAATTTGAGAAATACGTTGACTCAACCACGACCATAAACCCAATTATTTTAAATGGTACTTTCCTCATTTTCTGATTTTGTATTATAAAATGAAAACTTGTTAATATCATATCCACCTCATCGTATGACATCAAAGTTAGGTTCACTTGCTAGCAATTTCAATGTATCATAATTCAAAAGGCGTATTGTCATTTTCAATTTATTCTTTGAACAAAGTCGAGAAAGTCTTGTTATGCTTATTAATCACCCATTTTATTTCAAGCATTCACATGTTATTTTTCTTCACAATGCCTTTGTGTGCAATTAAGTAAAGGACAACTTCATTAGTATTATTTACTACATACAAATATGCTTAAAGAACTTCTCCTCATCGCAAGGTCATAATCTTTACACCATGTGTACTCTTATTAACAATTCTTCCATCATGACGAGACTTATGAACTTCTATAGCTTCAACTTCCAAAATGTATGTATCTTGTATAGAACTCAATAGTTTCCTCTACAATATACTTTCACAAATGGATGCTTTTGAATAATGTTAGTTCTTTATATGCTCTTTTAATATATTGCTCAATTGAGTACATTCACTATAAGAAAATCAAATCATAGAACCTAGCTTGTCTCACTAAATGAACAATTAAGTGAACCATGATATAAAAAATGGAGAAAAATATTTCTTTAGCCGACACAAGATAACAACAACCTCATTCTCTAATTGGTCCAACTTTTGAGGGTCAATCCCTTTATTACCTATTGCATTAAAGAAGAAGCACATAATTTGGTTATAGCATATATAATATTCTTAGGCAATATGTCCCAAATAGCCAACAATACTAACTATTACATCATGATAATCATGAAACTTTACAGAAACCCTATGGCACCTTCACATCTTATAGATACTCACAAAAAAATTTCTTCATTATTTTAGACATTTTATAATATGCTAGTGGTAAATATATTCATTTACCATGAGATTGTGGGGTTAATTATTCTCTTATACCCATATCAAGTAAATGTAAATGAATGTTGACATCATCTTTTGTTTTCCCTAATTGTTGAGAAGTGCTCTAATAACATTGTTACACACGTTTTTTTTACATGCATCACATTTATGTAATGTCTTACATTAGGGTTTAGGGTTTAGGCAGACTCCAATATGGAAGATCAAAGAAGATTGATCTTTTCTTCCATGTGTTTTTTTTATGGGTTGCTTTCGTGTCTTTCCAAAACGTTTAAGCCTTTTATGCGTTCAAAAACTTGTGCTCCAATTAAGACAATCGTAGCTACTTCATTGTCTCAACATCTATTAAAAACTTTCTTCAACAAAACAAATGATTAAAACTAAGAAATTTCTAATATCCAAGATAAGCTATTTTAATTTCATTAATTTCTTGTTAGTGACATGTGTCCTCTTCACATATAGGACATGCTTGTGTGTCCTTTAATACTACCCACTCAAGTTTTCATATGGTGGAAAACAACTAATTTTGCAAAATACCATTAGACACTACTTGAAATAATCATTTGATAACCAACAAACTCATCCATGACTTCCTCCCACTACATCCTAAAGTCCATCTGTATTAGGAATGGGACAACCCCTTCGGCCAGGGGATAAACCGAATAACCCCAACACGTGAAGACGAGGAAGCCAGGAAGAAATTGATTGATGAAGCAACACGTAAACTATTCGGCTATGGTGCAAACCAAATACCCATCCGGCCTTGACATGACCCGAGCATACATTCGGTTAAATCCTAGAACCTCACCATAGTATCACTTGAACCAAGAAAAGACACTTCGGGTAGGACACCAACCGAATACCTATGTGGGCGTGGCACAAGCCGAGCACGTACTCGACCAACAAAGAATAAGTTATCCTCACTGATTAATCTGACTCACGTTAATAGTAAATTAAATAATAAACACCCACGTCATCATGAATTAAGATTTAATTTATTAATTATCGAAGTCAGAATCAAGAAAGCCCATCAGACCCAAATATGTTACTATAAATAGAAGACTGATGGAATAGGAAAGATAGGTATGATCATTTAATACTACTGCATTTATTGCTATAAACCGAACACTTACTTGAACGTTGGGGTACCTTTGTAGGTACCCACCCCACCACTCGGAGCAAGGAGTCAGGCTATTGTTATCTTCGGAGTTTCGAAGATTAGCAATTGAGAAGAAGATTAACAAGGAAATGTTTCTTACAGGAACACCATCCATATTTGATTCAAAATTTTGACTAAATCATTTATTTGAACTTGAACCTAAGTTGAAATATATGAAACAAGATTTTTTTTGTGAATTATGTTATTGGTACAAAATATCCTCTTGGTTTCGTCGATGATTAATCTTTGTTGAAAAACTTATTAGTTGGTTGCCTTTAGTAAGGTCTCTTATCTTAATCACATTTTTTTTTTCATACACAAGACTTGAATCCAAAATTTTGTTTAAAGGGATCGTGTCTAGTATGACTTAGACGAGTGACTTAAACAAACTAGTTGTTTTAACATAATATATCAATATTAATAGTTAATTTGTAGAATAGAATAGAATATATAAAAATAAAAATAAATATATTTTATAATATGCACATTAAATAAATAATTCATTACAAATATAATATTATGTTATAAGGATATATTTTATTAAATTAAATATTTTTATTTTTAATACATAATTATATATATATATATATATATATATATATATATATATATATATATATATAATATAGAATATTGAACCGAATTAGAATAACTCAGAATAGTTCAAACTCATTTAATTTTCTTCTAGCCGAACCAGGGTGGGCCCGAAAGGATCTTGGTCACCCCTATTTTGTGTTAAGCACCGGAAATTATAGATACTAATAGTTACATACAGTGGTAGATCTAAGACGTGCTTTTAGTCAATGAAAACAATTTATCAAAAAAAACTATTATATATATATATGAAAATAAAATCATAAATATTACATAAAAAAGAATGAAATATATATTAAAAATAAAATATAAATAAAAAAGAGAGCATAATATTAAAAAGAAATTAATTAATAAAAGATAAAAATTGACAACAATCGAGAAGTTCAAAACATTAGATTCAAATTATAAATTTAAAAGACAAAAAAAATAATATAAAACACACATATATTATATATTATCTTAAAGTTAGAGTACAACTATCCTTAAGTACATGTAAGTCCACCAATATGGTTAAATACATTTTCTTTCCTTTTTCTTTTAAGGCAGAATTACTTCTAAATTTACCGTGCTCAATATATATAGATTTTATTTAGCGCGAATTGATTGTATCTCTGACTTCAAATTTTTTCAAAGAATTGATATCAGTGTTTTTCATTAGAGGGATAAAAATGATGATTACCATTTCTCTCTCTTTTTCAAGAAATAAATGAAAAAGAAAAAAAATGAAAAGATGGTGATTAATTGACATAAGCCAAAAATATTTTCAAAATGTAACAAATTTCAGGTGAAAAATATAACAAATTATCACTCATAGTTTATGTGAGGCTGATTGATTATTGTAGGTTTTTTTTTTAAATTAATTACATAAATGTGGCTGTTATGAAATTATTTATACTTTTGGGTCTGTTTATTATAGTTTTATTATAGGTCATAACGATATTAATGTCACGTGTATTCTTTTTTTTAGTCATGCTAAAGTTATTACCGGCTGTAACAACTTTAGTAGTATCATTACCGACTGTTTCAACATCTCAAATGACTCAATTTTTTAAAAATAATTTTTTTCATAAAAATAAAAAATATTTATTTAAGAGTTGATCATTTAAAATATTTTAATAATTTATAAAAAAAATGAGATTTTTTTAAAATAATCCAAAATAGTTCGCTCAACCAAAAAAAAAATAGTAATATTTTTTAAAATAAATTTAAATAAAAATAATTAACATTAAAACAAATCCATTTAAAAAAAAAAAACTTAAAAAAATCTGGAAAAAAACTCTGGAAACAAATTTTAAAAAATGAAAAATAAGTGAGTAACAAAAGGAAAACAAAATGAAAAAAATAAAAATAAAATTCTAAAAATAAAATAAAATAAAAAATAGAGGTCGTTTTGGGTCATAATGACTTTGAACAGTACCTGGTAAAAAAATATAAAAAAAAGATAAATAATAGAAATATATTTATTTCAACATCTCAAATGGCTCAATTTTTTTAAAAATAATATTTTTATAAAAATAATTTTTTTTAAAATATATTTATTTTAAGAGTTGATAATTTAAAATATTTTAATAATTTACAAAAAAATAATATCTTTAAAAATAATTCAAAATAGCTCACTCAACCAAAAATAAATTAGTAGTATTTTTAAAATAAATTGAAATAAAAATAATTAACATTAAAACAAATCCATTTTTTTTTATAAAGAAAAGCTTTAAAAAATCTGGAAAAAAACTCTTATAAAAAGTTAAAAAAAAAATGAAAAAATAAGTGAGTAACAAAAGAAAAACAAAATGAAAAAAAAAGATTCTAAAAAGAAAAAAATAAAGGTCGCTATAGACTATAGTGACTTTGAAGTCGCTATGGGCCATAACAACTTTGAACAGTGTTTGACATTTAGTATATTTAATTAATATTTATTTTATACTTTTATTTATTTAATAATTTATGAAAATTTTATTCGATTGTTAATAAAAATAATATTTTTATTTTTATTTTATTGCTAATAAATTAATATTTTTTAAAAAAAATAATTAAATAGTGTCATTATAACCGATAGCGACTTCATTTAATTATTATTTTTTAAAGATTTTTAGGTGTTATAGTTTATAGCGATTTCATAAAAAAAAAAATAAGTCGTTGTTTGTCGCTATAGCAAATAACGACTTTAATTGAGTCGCTACCGACTGTAACGACTTTTATTACATAGCTTTCATTATTTCTAAAAAAAGATTACACGTAACACTAATGTCGGTATGACCCATAACAACACTATAATAAACAATTTCAAAGGTGTAAATAGTTTTAAAATAACCCATTTACGTAATTAATTTTAAAAATAATCATACAATGGTGAATCAGCCTTTGTCTGACCATACACATATTTATCATCTATAGTGTTAATGTGCTCAATTTTAAATATTATTTTTTTCGTAAAAAAAATTAAATTGCTAATCAGCTGTAACGACTTTTATTACATGACTTTTATGATTTAAAAAAAAAAAAATTACACGTGACACTAGTGTTACTATAACTCATAATAACACTATAGTAAACAACTCCAAAAATGTAAATAATTTCAAAATAACTTATTTATATAATTAATTTAAAAAATAATTCTATAATGATGAATCAACCTTTAAATTTATAGTGTTAACCCTAAACCCTAAACCCTAGACCCTAAACCCTAAACATATCTATCATCTATAGTGTTAACTTACTCAATTTTAAATTTATCATTAGAGTTTTATCATTATTTTAATCAACGAAACTTCACCCAAGAGGTTGCCACCTTTTTTATACGAAAGTCTTGCATGCACACAGCACACACAGCTTTAGGCAAAGTTTATCGTTATTCTATTACCAGATTACTTATCTATGATTCGTACTAAAGTTGTCCAAGTGTTAGAACTTGAATTAAGCACAGTACGAGGGTTAGTGATGCTCTTATGTGATTGATGACAATATGTCCAGAAATCTGTGTAGAACTGACTCAGCATTTCTTATTTTTCTTTGACATGTGGGGCCACAAAGCTTCATAACCAATAACTAAATAAACCATTACCTTAGATTTGCCTTAAAAACAAGTAATTCGAATTTAATTTACTAGGTTTAAAGTTATCCTAGTGGCTTGGTGGATTTGATATTTAAATTAACTAGCCTTTCTCGCCTCATTCTTTAATTTCTATTTATGAATTTCAATTATTGGTGGATAAATGACTCAGCCACTCACACTTTATGTCTCCAGCTGCAGGTGTTTCTAAAGATGATATGCCTTTTTTCATTTCCTTTATAATAGTTTTCTTACCCACTATTTGGTTACTGAGTGTATAATCTTAATTTGTTGTTTGTAAAGTCTTTCGGAGAATCTAATTAATTTGACGAACAAATATGGAAAATCAAAAAGCTCAATCTTTGAGAAAAAAAAAAAAAAAGCAAAACCACAACAGGCACAGAGTCAACTAATTTAGATAGAAAGGTTCTTTCCTGTACCAAACACTGAAAAAGATTAATTGGTACTTTCTTTTTTCTTTTTGTTAGCAAAAGATTGGTACTTTACTTCACTAAGAAGATGTTGCTTACTTGTACGTGCTTTGAAGAGATAATAACCTTTTTTTCCAGGTAACAAAAGATTTAGAAAGATTCATCCCGTGGCTAGAAAATTGAAAAGAAAATAAAAGTCCTTATAGTATATTTGGAAGGTTGAATCCCTTTGCACAACAAAGGAATGCACTTTGTAGGTGGTAACCCTTTAAAGGGGTGTCTTGTAGTTCTAGCATGGGTCTCACTATTATCTTTCTTAATGCATTTAAACAATAATTTTCATTTCAACAACTGGTTTTGCACTCTCTTTTTTCTTCTGTGTGCGTGGAGCCTCCAGGCTCCAACCAATTAATCATGTGTTGCATGATCTCCTCCTACCAATGCAACAGAAAAGGCAAGTTATGCTTAACGCATAAGAAACTTCATCGTTCTGGTAATTGATCGCAAGCAGTCACAACTTCATCACTCTTGAGATCTATGCGGTCATTATATAAACCTATAAGCTTCGAATAATATATGACGGAAAACACCAAATATATATACCATTCCAAGGTTTGATTATATATATGCATTGTATTTGTAGGTATAATGGATCTACATATCGATCTTAATTTATTCAACTAATTTTAATTAGTATTAATTAATCATAGTGTTTAGTTATGATTCATTATTGTTTTGATTTATCTTAATTAATGGGGTTGAGAAATTCCATACTTCTATATTTTATTTATAAATAAAATAAAAATTGAGGTGTAATAGTAAGAGTGATTAAAAATTTGAATATTTGAGTGACTAGAAGTAACTAACTTATTTGAATGATTACATGATGATTAATTTTTAATATTATTTTTTTATTATTTAAAGAATATTTAAGGTAAAAAATATGTAGAGACAAAAAACAGTTATAAATCAATTTATCCATATATATATATATATATATGTGTATAGATGTAATTGAAAATTAAAGATAAGATGTATCATGAATGACACAAAGGTAAAAAAGTTTAATTAATTTGCATTAAATCTTGATTAAGTTGGAGTTTTAACTAGTTATTGTAAAAAAAAAAAAAAGGAAATCTAAGAAAGGATTGCAAAATTTCATGACAAAAATTAATATTATTGGTTAGGGTTGTATTTAGTAATCTCTCCATCCCACATATAATTTTAGTATTTAAAAAATGTTATAAAATAAATGATGTTCTCTTTTTCAATATAATATTTTTTTTTTCTTCTAATATATTTTTATATAAATTATTCAACTACCACAATTTAAAGTAATACATTTATTGAAAGGGTGAACTATTTTAATAAAATTGTATAAAAAATGATACATTTATCTTTATGTATAGAAATCTTAAACTACAGTTATTATGAGGTAGATGGACTATATAATATATATTTAACAAAAATATCCAATTAATATATACAATTTGAAGGATTTAACTTAAGTGAGACAAAATTAATAAAGTAAAAATAATTATTAATAAAAAATCAACTTTCAATATACTAACACGCACATTCATGGTTTATTATGTATATACATATAATATTGACAGTTAATTTTTTTTTTCAAAATCATTTAATTTATCTTCTAAAGCAAGTTATCCACTTTAGAGGAATTAAATAAGTGAAATTTGTTAGCTATACTTAAAATTTTGTAGTAAATAGATCAAATTTATATATTTTTTTAGAATTTAAAAATTATATGATATTTTGTTATATAAATATAAATTAACGTATAATATATTTTTATAAAAATATATTTATTTGAATTAATGTAATAAAATATAAAATAGGTTCTAAATTGTAAAAAGGCAGATGATAAACACACCTCCACTCTCATATAAATACACCTCATTTTTAAAAAAATATATATAAAATGTCTAAATTACCTTTAAAAAAAATTTCTAAATTTACACCACCTCTCCTTTGAAATTGATGTGGCTGAGATTTGCATGAAACAACCTATGGTTTGCAATCCTCTTAGGCAAGGGATGTTGAGGCTCCGGTATCACAGGCCGTAAAAAGAGAAGTAGTATAAAATATTAGGCATTATACTCTGACTCATATATTCCGGGAATTTTTTCCAGATCTTTCCGGCGAATGTTTATAATGGTCTGCTCATGAAACTTCGGGTACCTTGACTATCAATAAATGATGTTCCCCAGGAGCAAAGCCATCTAAGCCAAGATCGTCAATTCCTTTCACTACCAGCCGCCGCTCAACAGCATCGGAATCAGGGAAGGCGACACTCTCTTCCCCGCACCCCCTTCCCCTCCCCCTACACCCCCTTCTTCGCGCAATATATAATAAATAGGAGCAGCTATATATAGGTTTAATTACTGCTACATTTCATGGCTTCTCTCTCGTCCTCACCACTGTCCAACTTGCTACATCCACGATTCTTACATCGGGGTTCGCGTGGTAGTCCAGCAGCATCGCCACCATGTCCGACGACACCATCTCCGCCGCAATGTGGAGCGGCGTCTTCCCGGCGGGGCCAGAGGGGTAGTTCACAGATCCCAAAAACTGAAGCAGAGGGGGTACGAATTCCGAAGAGCTAGGCATGAAACATAGGAAAGAAGAAAACCTGAGTGAGCAATGCGAGCTGTTCGACGCCGAAGTATCTAGTTGGGTGTCGAGGGCGAGATCAACGGCAGAGGTGCAATGCGTGTGCCATTGAGCGGAAAGAAGTTTAGAAAGAAGGGGGGTATGGGGTGTGGGGTGCGAGAAAGCGAGGTGTGGGGTGCGGAGAAGGGAGGTGCAGAAAATTGAGATACGGAGAAGGAGATATAAATTTAGGAATTTTTTTTTAAGGATAATTTAGACATTTTATATTTTTTTTTTTAAAAGGAGGTGTGTTCATACAAGAGTGGAGGTGTGTTTATCATCTACCTTGTAAAAATTTGTAGTCTTGATGCCTTCCCCTCTTGTTTATGGGCTTATGGACTATGACCACTGCTTTATTTTTTGGCAGATGATAAACACACCTCCACTCTCATATAAACACACCTCCTTTTTTTAAAAAAAATATATAAAATGTCTAAATTACCCTAAAAAAAATGAAATTCTTAAATTTACACTCCCTTCCCCGCACCCCACACCCTCCCTTCTCCGCACCCCCACACCCTACACCTCCTTTTTTCTCAAATTGCCGTTCTTCCAGCACTTCGACGCACACTCAGGAATTTCTAAATTTAGCTCATGATATGCAGTCTTGTCTTGCACACAGTAAGCGCACGAAAATTTTCCCAAACATCCACTTTCGAAAAGAGAACAAACCTCCTCAAAAGAAAATTAAAAAAAGGGTCCTTTAATTCTCCTGCACAACCATCCCATCCCGTCCCATTTATTATTGCCTTACATGGAAGTGCTAATTCAAACCACCACCATGCCGCTCTCGACCTCGAGGACCAGAAAATCCATTGCATGAGGCGGGCCCTCGACTCCTCCGACGTTGAACTCATGAAGCTCATGGTAATGGGAGAAGGCCTCAACCTCGACGAAGCACTGGCCTTACCCTACACGGTTGAGAATTGCAGCAGTAATTGAACCTATATATCGCTGCTCTTATTTATTATATATTGCGGGGAAGGGGGGTGTGGGACGAGGGGAAGGGAAGTGCAGGGAACGGGGTACGGGAAGGGGGTGTAAATTTAGGAATTTTATTTTTTAAGGGTAATTTAGACATTTTATATATTTTTTTTAAAAAGGGAGTGTGTTTATACGAGAGTGGAGGTGTGTCTATCATCTGCCTTATTTTTTTATTGCTCCTAGAATGGTCTTTGTTTGTGTTCCTCTGGGGCCCAGAGAAAATGTTTCTATTGATGCTTGATATAGTGGGCCAATGTTAACACAATTTATTAGGATTGGGCCTTCAAAATGGTGAGGCAGGTAACGAACCCTTCTTGATTGGCCCGTCTACTTTCTCCTGGTTTCGGACCAAAACAAAAGGGTTTTAGTTTTAGGTTTCATAGTGCCATTTGGTTTCGCTTCTGGCATTAGGGTTTTTGTGAGATTTGATTGAAGACTTCTCTCTCCATGGATCTCTCAGACCTTAATTCAGCTGAAATGCAGAAATTCTACTCTGTAAGTTTATTTCTTCCGGCATAGCCGAACTTTGCATGAAATTCCGATTTCTTAGATCTCTGTTTCGATTCGATTCGACTTATTTTGCACGCTGTTTATTTCTGTTAAAATGTGCATTTCGACACTGATTTCAGCATATGGATATGCTTGTTTCCGGACTTAATTAACTTTGAATCTAAGTGTTCATTCTTGTTAGTTATGAATCACGTGAAGGTTGATTCTGTTATTGTTGATAGAAAGTTCGTCTGAATTGTCATGCAAATTGCAAAATGAACAAACATTCGTATATAGATTAGTGGAGGGTTGATTTGCCTTTGGCATTAGATGATGGTGTCATGGCAGTGCTATTTAATTTTAATCATTCATCAGTTTTCAGAATTTTAGGAAGTAAAGGTGATTGGTTGTACTTCAGCTGCTGGCGATTTTTTTTTTTCGTGGCTATGGATTTTGTGAGTTAGTATTGACTATGTTTTCAGTTGTTCAACTCTTAACTTTACCTATCATCATATTCTACGAATAGAGTCTAATCAAATCAAAAGATGAGTATTTTTATTTTTTATTTTTTTCATTTATAAGCTACACCTATTTGCTTGTGTTCTGTTGTGTTTAATTTTTAATTTTGCTATATTTATATGTATACATGAAAGTGAGGACAGTTTTAGACAATGTTTTTGAAGTTCAGATTTATGGTTAAATATTTTAGAGGGGGCGGGGAGAGGGGTTTAAAATAAGTGAAATGAGCAAGAGTGATACACGGTCACAAATAAACCAGAGATGTGAATAAAACTGAATTAATACATAATCAGTTAAGAACTTTAGGCATTGTCTCTGAAATATAGAAGGAAACCGAGATGATAAGAGTGATAGTGTTAAGTGTCCCACATTGGGGAGTCCCACCTAATAAGTGAGGCTTATAAGTCTAAGGAGTCTCCAATCTTAAAGGATTAGTCTTTTGGGATAGACTCTCCCTTGGGCTTGTGCTCATAACAGATAGACAAGATGATTTTAGTTTGTAATTTGGGTAGTACAAGTGTGTAAAGTGTAAACTTGCTGCTAGTGTTTCCGGCCATATTCTGATATAAATCATTGTACTTTTATCCTTCATATGATGTTTTTGTGAGGATCATGATACATAAGTTTGATTGTTTGACCATAGTCAGTTATTGTTATTTATTAGAGGGTTATAATGGTACTCCTTCAGGATATACCACTTATAAGTAGGCATTCCCTTCTCATTTAGGCCTTTTTCTTCTTTCAGCATAAATAAAAAAGTTATCCCCTGTGCCCTATTAAAGTAACATGTTCTTAACTATGCCCCTCCAAATGCAGGAAGAACAGCAAAGAGCCATGGTTAATGAAATGGTGTCAAAGCTAACGAGCGAATGCTGGGACAAATGCATCACGGGTACACCTGGGAATAAATTCAGTTCCAGTGAACATAATTGTCTTTCAAACTGTGCACAGCGCTACTTGGAGGTTAGCATGCTTGTCATGAAAAGGTTTCAGGGTATGCAATGAAGTTCAAGGGCTATCTACGTGCTTTCTCAGTTAACAATCTAATATTAAATTTCCCTTCTGCATGATCATCATTTTTGGAATCTTATTATTTGGCAGTTTTTTCTTCTTTGGATTAGTTTATATTTGTCGAGACTGTTGTGTCAAAATATTTAGTTTGCCTTTTGGCATTCGTGAATTAGAGAGAAAAAAAAAACTTCGTGACTATGGTGAATAACATTGTGTGACTTAAAGGTACACGGATCGTAAGCGGTTTGTAATTTCAAATTGTCAGTCAAGCAAGTAAAAACAGATAATCATGCGCGAAAATGTTATAATTTGTTAAAGCTTCTCCAATCTCCCTCTTACCTTGAAAGTTAAGAGTTTCTTAGCAGCGCTGCAATAGATTGTCGGTATCACGGGATGTATCGTGCAATATCCCTTAAAATATTTTACATGTTATAAATTATATCATCATGTAATTTAAATTAAATATTATTTGGTTTCTATAGTAATATTATTGCTTCAAAGGAGCGTTATATGAAAAGCTTTTGATGTTACCGCATATACAGTCATGGCTCATGAGATGATTTGTATCAGAGTTCAAATGTAGTTCATGAAATTACAGGACTATAATTGGTGTTTTCGTATATCAAGCACTGTGCAAGCGAATTAAATTGATTCAATGAATCTTCTAACATCTGTAGTTTAATATACCCAAACATGTAACCTATGTGTATGCAGTCACGTTAAATCTTGGGGCCAGCTATCCCACCCTATGAGGTGTTTCTAACGTAGCGAGGAGATTAGTCATTGTTATCAACGGTAAATACTCCAGAGACGAATCAAAAAAAAAAAAAAACACTTCCTCGTCCTATCCTAAACTAAAGTCCACAAAACTTTACATCTTAAATTTCCTAAGGCTATGTTGGATTGATGGTAGAAAATGGAATGGAATAGATCAAAATATAATGAAATAGATTGGAAGGGAATGGAATAAAATGTCATTATGTGGTTGTTTGGATGTTTTATAGTAGAATGAAAGAAAAATTACATTTTGTTATTTAGAAGAAGGATGGAACGGAGCGAGATATAACTTTTTCTTATGTTATTTTTATTTTAATATATTTTATTTATTTATATTTTTAATTTGAAAAACAGTATTTTATAAAATGAAAATGGTATAAAGGAGATACAACAAAATTGAGCATTGTTCATAAGGGATGGCAATTCATCATTCTATCCTCTATAAAATTGGATTTCGTAGCAAGTGAACTGCACAAAATTTCTATATTCAGAATTTTCTAACCTTCACCACAAAATCCAGTTAGTTAACTTTTAGCATAAAAATAAAACAAACAAATAATAAAATTGATAACTGTATATATCAATTAAAAAAAAAAAGGAAGAAGAGAATGCAAGTGGCTTCATTTGCAATTTTTTTTTTTTTAATTTTAAGTGGCTTTTGGTATTTTGAATTTTGGGACAATATTAATGATTTATAAACAAAGTTAATTTTATACCAGATCTCTTTGCTCAGAAGACATTCTCTGTTAAGGACAAAATTGTTATTTCACAAAATAAAATCATTAACTCCATTAACTACACCCCACATTGGGAGGGAAGATATATGATGTTAAGTGATGGAAGGGAATAGATCATTACCCTCCTCTTCCATTATGTTTCATTCTTACTTTTACAAACCAACCAATGAATAAGCTTCTCTTCCCACTCCACTTTTTTTTATCCCATCAATCCAAACATACCCTAACAATTTTGTTGGATCCCTTGATAATTAACACTTGTGGCTTTGGATACTCGCTTGCTTTTGAATGCTAACAGCATTCGGTTCTGCTAATTGGAGGAGCCTTGTGATGTGTATGACAAGTGAGGACCTGTATGTACTTATGGAACTCACTTTTGTCTAATCAAATAATATATTTGAGGGTTAAGACTTGTTGGATTTTGAACTCCCTATCTACGTGGGAAATAGATTTAAATGTATAAGTTTATTATGTTTCACTTAATTAAGTGGGGATGAGTTAGATTAAGGTTGTGAGAGTGACTTATTGTTTAGAGAGAATAATAACAAAACACAAAAAGAAGAAATGAGAGAAAATTCATTGTTAGTTCCCATATCCACCGGACAACGATTTTTAAATTGCAATTAAAGATTTGTTTGTTGTTGGATCATGTTGACTTTTGAAAAACAAGTACATAATACATGATTATTCGTTTTCGATAATTGTATCACCGAAAGGAGGTTTGAAATGGAAGAAAAATATTTCACAATAATAATGAAATGGAAGCAATTATGTTTGATTTACTTTGACTGATTATAAACAATGTTTAGTGTATTCATTAACGACTCATTGTACCTTTTGATAATGATAGTTGAATTTTTCTTTGAATCGATGACTTATGATTTTTACTCTTATATTAAGGGGTTTTCAATGTTAAAAAATTTGTGTCTCTTGTAAGTAAAAAATAGATAAGCCAAATGCATCAATAAAATAAAGCAAAAATAAATAACTTAAACACACAAGATACAAATTTTTTAATGTGAAAAACTCCTTAATATAAGGGTAAAAACTACAAGTTATACATACAAAAGAACAACTCCACTATGACTAACAAAAGCTACACGAAAGCTTTCAATGAATACACCAAAGAATGCTTACAATTAGTCAAATTAAATAAAACACAATTTTTTACAAAAGAAAAAAAAAAAGATGAAAAATTTCAAAAACAGTGTTATTACTACAAAGCATTTTTCTCTCAATCCACACCCAAACATCATTTCAATGATCCAACCGTTATTAAGAATCATATCCTACAAACTTATTATTCAAAAGTTAGTCTGATCCATCGGTGAGTGAATCTTCAATTGTAATTTAAAAATTGTTACCTAGTACATATGTGAACTGAATAATAAATTTTCTCTCTTCTCTCTATGTTTTGTTTCTGTTCTCTCTCTATAATGAGTCATTTACAAAATCCTAATGTGACCCTTTCTTTACTTAATTAAGACATAATAAGCTTACATATTTTAACTCGAAGGGAACTCAAAATTCGAAGGCAATGCGCGGTCAACTTACATTGGAAATACACAAAACCACGAAGGCGAGGGAGGGCAAGCGTCTGTGTCCAATACCTTGTATGGATCGTGGGCTGTTGATTATGTCATTGGATTGTTTGTTGAGAATGCTAAAACGTGGGAGGTGCATCAAGATTTCAAACAGAACATCGTTGCCCAGCTTCACTGGTGGAGAAGGAGAAGGATAAGAAATTTGGAAGAAGATTTGCATGAATTTCACAATCCATTTCCTACATTTCGGTAACAGCATTTTTCTCTGCTATATTGTGTTGCCCAATTGGAGGGTTCTATGCTATAATTAGAAAAGGTTTTTATATTATATAACCATAACCATAACTATGTGAACCAAGTGCGATGTGGAGGTCAAAAGTTTGGTAGGGAGACCAATACGGCATACCTTTCATAATTTGTAGCATTAAACAAAAATGTTATTATAATTTGTAGTCTAGGCCAATCAACATGTTTCTGGAGGTGACAATTCATTACGATCTCCATACACAAACTTCCTTAACTTTCTTCTGCAAGCCAAAGTTATATCATACGTACGTTACAAGTGTTAATAATCAACTTTCTAACACTTTTTCTAGCCATTTCTTTTATTGTAAATCGAAATTTATTAAATTTTTTGAATGAGGTTCATTCAAAAGAGAAGTTGATGGAGCTACTTGGAGAAGAATGTTGATTCTTCAAGTTCTCCATGCAAGGACCGAAGAAACTCTTGAGGAAACCTTGGAATGAAGTCCGAAACTCCTTGAAGCAAGCTCCAATGGAGTAGAAGTACTTGAAGTGATTCAGTTACTCTTAGCTTGTTGTAGAAGCTTGAGGAACCAAGTCAAAGGTAGAAGAACCTTTGAGAGAAACCTTAGAGAGAGAGTTATCTACGGTTTTGGGGACTCTTGAGTGAGAGAGAAATCTGATTTCTATTCTCAAAATGTTCAAAAGTGAGTACATGAGAGGTAATTACAAATATATAGGGAGAGGTAGCTTCTAGGAGAAGCTAACCTTAACCATGGTTCACTAGGAACCATGGTAAGGTAAGCTTAACTTCCCACGGTTTAGCAAGCTTGTAGGAGAAGCTAACCTTGACCATGGTTCACTTAAGAACCATGGTAAGGTAAGCTTAACCTACTAAGGTTTAGAAGCTTGCAAGGCAAGCTTCAAAAACCTTTGCAAGCTTCTAAACCTAGAGGTGTAGCTTAGAAATTCGGCCAAGGAGGAAGAAGATGAGCTAGGCGGCCTTGGTTCAAATTGCTCCATGATTTAATTTGAAAATTCTTGATTTGGTTTAGTTAGGTTCATCATATGATGATGAGACCTAGCTAAATCAAATCTATGAAAATTTAGGAGCAAAATGAGTTCAATATGCAAAATTTTGCCTAGGCGCAACTCAGGCCCAATTTCTAAACACACTCCCTAGCTTTGCTAAATGCAACCCCTTTTTCCCTACTGAAAAAATACAAAATGAATGTATCAACTAGGGAGGTTAAATGGAGTTAAACTCTCCAAGTAACCTACCTTAAAAACAATATACAAACACTAGAAAAAATAAATAAAGTGCCTCACAAATACAAAAGGCCAAAATAACCTATACAAGAGACTATGTATAAACTGTACAATATACACAAGTAGAACTAGGCCTTCTCTTCATGATAGAGCATTCCAAGTGAAGAATACCTTGGGCTTGACAAGCCCACTAGTCTTCACAAGGTCCAACTCTTCCTGTATTCTTCTAGGCATAGCTCTGGTAACAGGGCCCTTGGCCCATGGTCTATCATCCCCTCCTTCTTGAGAAGGATTTGTCCTCAAATCTGTAGGTTCATCTTCCTCATCATAACCTGCAAAGGGAATAAGATCACTCACATTAAAAGTGTTTCTTACTCCATAATCACTGGGAAGATCTAACCTGTAGGCATTATCATTGATTCTTTGGAGGACTTGAAAGGGACCATCTCCTCTTGGGTTGAGTTTAGACTTCCTTTGAGAAGGAAACCTTTCCTTTCTTAAATGAAGCCAAACCCAATCCCCTTCCTCAAAAATGAGGTTTTTCTTTCCTTTGCTTCTATCCAAAGCAGTTCTCTCATTTTGTTGTTGTATATGAGTTTTAACCTTCTCATGCAGCTTCTTAACAAATTCAGCCCTAGATACCCCTTCTTTATGAAAATAATGAGAAGAATCTGGTAGGGGTATTAGGTCTAAAGGAGTAAGAGGGTTAAAACCATACACAACCTCAAAAGGTGAGATTTTGGTAGTCTTATGGACTACCCTGTTATAAGAAAATTCAATATGTGGCAAGTACTCATCCCAAGACTTATGATTACCCTTAAGGACTGCCCTTAACATTGTAGATAGGGATCTATTAACTACTTTTATTTGCCCATCAGTTTTTGGGTGACAAGTAGTAGAGAAAAGCAGTTTAGTTCCTAGCCTACTTCAAAGAGTTTTCCGGAAATGGCTAAGAAACTTAGTATCCCTATCTGAAACAATGGTTTGGGGTAGACCATGAAGTCTAACCACTTCCTTGAAGAAGAGTCTTGCTATGTTGCTTGCATCATCTATTTTGTGGCAGGGTATAAAGTGGGCCATTTTACTAAATCTGTCCACTACCACAAAAATCGAATCCATGCCTCTCTGGGTCTTAGGCAAGCCCAAAATAAAGTCCATACTGATATCAACCCATGGAGAGTTAGCAACAGGTAAGGGTGTTGAGTGTCTTTTATGTATGATTTGCACTTGGTACTCTTTTTGGTATTTGTAGATATTTATATATGTTATTTTGCCCTTAAATTGGAAGAATCAAAGTATACTAAAAGGGTAGAAGAGTAGTAGCAAAATCCTAATGTTTTCCCTCTATTTTTTGTAGGAAAATTGAGAAGACAGATTTCCACAGCCATAGCTGTGGTTCTGGAGCTATAGCTGTGGAAATCTGGGGAGAAATTTTGAAGGCCAGAAACTTGCAGCTATAGCTGTGGTTCTGCAGCTATAGCTGTGGAAATCTGGAATGCTCATTTTTGGTTCCAGAGACTTGAAGCTAAAGCTGCAGGTCCAAAGCTTGAGCGTTGAGGCTTGGGAGATCAAGGAAAGCCACAGAGACTCACAGCCATAGTTGTGGTTCCACAGCTACAGCTCAGGGAGTTGCTTAATCATGAAGGAGTTTCCACAGCCATGGCTGTGGAGCTACAGCTGCAGCGCCAGGAGTTGCTTCATCTTGAAGGACTCTCCACAAACATAGCTGTGGTTCTACAGCCACAGCGGTGGAGTTAAAAAAATCACTTTGTGCCCTGTTTTAGAGCTCATATAAAAGGGGGAAAAGGCATAAAATAGAACATCACGAACAGAGGAGAAAGAACAGAGTAAGGAGGACTTGAAGAGAGAACCAGAGGAGGAACTACTACTTGGGCAGCTGGGTCATTTGGGAACGAAGCCCAACCCCTTGTTTTCATCTCCATCTTTGTAATCTCTTCTTTTACTTCTTAGATCTTGTAATGGCCATGTGTGGCTAAACTCCTTAAGGATTCGTTGGATGTAACTACTAACTCTTCTTCTTCTTAAATATATGCATTTTGATCTCATTATTTGTGCTTGATTCTTCCCTTAATGCTTATATCGGCTTGATCACCCGTTGTATGATTTTTGGCCTTTGAATCTAGTTGGAAAACGTTTTCGAAAACCCGAACTGAATCTTGCACCTAATCATTTCTTGTTCTAGGAATAGACTTGATTTGGTTAGTCACATTGTTCAAGTCTTTGTTCTTAATGCGAAGTGTTAAACTTAAAACATAGAGGAATCATGTTTTGAGCTTAATGACTTTAGGATTCAACCTTGAGGAATCTTGTTGGATTACTTAATGAACGTGAAAATAATGAAATTAGAATCGCATTTATTTTAAGAAGATCTACGAGTTAGCAAGTACTTCTGAACCAATCCTTGTTTCTTAACCATAGTTTTTACTACTTTTATTTTATTGTGTTGTTTTACTCTATCTTCACTCATTTGCAATTATAACCACATTCTCATTTAAATCATTAGAGCAAGAATTACTAAACACTCAAATCCCTGAGGACGATATTTGAATACTACTTCGAAACTTGGTTCACTTGCCAAGTGGTGTGTTTGCAAAAACCTCATCAAGTTTCTGGCGCCGTTGCCGGGGATTTGGTGCTATTTAGTAATTCTTAATCTTGTGATTTTTTAATTGTGTAAATAATTCATTTTGTGAATATTTAGAATATAGAGATATTTGTCTTGTTGTGTTTTGTGGACTCACCTTGCTGTGCAGACTTCTTGGAATTGTATGCGAGGGAAAACTCTAGCCGAGGAGTTACATTTTGACCCTGAAATTGAAAGAACGGCAAGGAGGAACAACAGTAGAACAAGAAGGCTTAGACAGTTAGAGAGAATCCAAAAACAACAGCAGGATCTTCTGAGTTCTTCAACTTCATCAAATCAACCATTCCTTGAATCAGAAATGGCTGAAGAGGGAACAGGTGGACCAGCCAGGCCTCCTAGAAGGACCCTAGGTGATTATGCACAACAACATGGTCCTAGGCATTTCTCTAGCATTGTAGCTCCAAATACTTCTAGAGCCATGGAGATGAAGCCTGCCTTCCTTACTTTGGTTAGCTCACAACAATTTGCTGGCCTTGATCATGAGGACCCATACTCACACCTTTCAAATTTCTATGAGTTATGTGGAACAATGGGAATTCCTGAAGGTGATGAGGAAGCTGTATACTTGAGGTTGTTTCCATTCTCTTTAACAGGAAAGCTAAAGTTTGGTTACAATCTCACCCGAATCAAAGTTTGACAAGCTGGGGTGATGTGGAAAACAAGTTTGTGAATGGATTTTATCCGTCATCCAAGTATATTAAGGCCAAATCAGAAATCACTACTTTCAGGCAAGGTGCATATGAACCATTTTGTGAAGCCTGGGAGAGATTTAAGTCATTGCTCAGAAAATGTCCTAACCACGGGTTTGAGGATATAACTCAACTTAACTTCTTTGTGAATGGAATCAAGCCTGAGGTGAAGATGTTACTGGATGCAGCAGCTGGTGGCACCATGATGACTGTAAGCCCAGAAGAAGCTACTCAAATTATAGAATCTTTGGCATCTTCTGATCACCAAGCAGAGCATGGGAGACACCAATCTCATAAAAGAGGAGTTCTTAATCTAAGTACAAATGATGCAATCCTTGCTCAGAACAAGCTGCTATCTCAATAGATTGAAGCACTGACTAAGCAGATGACCAAGATTCCACAACAGCTTCATGCTATTGCTTCTTCTTCGAATCAATCAAATTCTTCTCTAAAGTGTGATTTTTGTGAGGGAGATCATCCCAATGGCCACTGTTCTGAAACTCCAAATGAAAAAGAGGTCAACTATGTGGGCAACCAACAAAAAGGAGGTAACTTTAATTCCCGTAATTATAATACTAACCATTATATGCAGGGAAATCAAGGTTGGAGAAACAACAACAACCAAGGTTATGGATGGAGGAATGAAGCTGGGCCATCCAATAGGCCCCCACAACAACAACAGCAACATCAACTTGATTATCCCTCTATGCATGAAAGAACTAGTAAATTGGAGGAGACTCTGAACCAGTTCATGCAGGTATCTATGAACAACCAGAAAAACACTGAAACTTCCATCAAGAATTTGGAGGTGCAGGTGGGTCAGCTAGCTAAACAATTAGCTGACATGTCTAAAGGCCCATTTTCATCCAACACCAAGACCAACCCCAAGGAGTATTTCCAAGCCATAACAACAAGAAGTGGGAAGGTAGTTGGTAGTGATATTGGGGTGAGTGGTGACAATGAGGGTGCTGATAATAAGGAAGAAAATAGTAAACTAAAGGCGGTTGAGGAGGAGATTGAGAAGAATGAGGGAGAAAGCAATAAAAATGAGGGTGTAGATAGTGAGAAAATAAAAGAGAAGAATGGAGTAAAGAAGGAGAAAAATAAAAAGAAGGGCAAGGAAGTCATTTCCACTGTTCCTATTAAAGACTTACCTTACCCTCATGCTCCTTCCAAGAAAGAAAAAGAAAGGCAGTTCCTGAGATTTCTGGATATCATTAAGAAGCTTCAGATAAATATTCCCTTCACTGAAGCCATGGAACAAATGCCCACTTATGCTCGATTCATGAAGGAATTATTAACTAAGAAGAGAATAATTCTTGAAGAAGAGACTGTGGAGCTTGAGGCAAGATGCAGTGCTACTATACAGAAGTCTCTACCTCAGAAGTCCAGAGATCCAGGCAGTTTCACTCTCCCTGTATCAATCGGTAATCTATCAGTGGGTAAGGCACTCTTAGACCTTGGAGCTAGTATTAACTTGATGCCTTTATCCATGCTGAAGAAGATAGGAGAAGTGGAAGTGAGACCTACAAGAATGACCTTGTAGTTGGCAGACAGATCCATCAAGATTCCACATGGTATAGTGGAAAATATGATCGTGAAGGTTGATAAGTTCATGTTTCTGGTTGATTTCGTAGTCATGGATATGGAAGAGGATGTAGAAGTTCCTTTGATATTGGGCAGATCCTTTATGAACACAACTCGAGTTATCATTGACATGGATGAAGGAAAGCTGAAGGTGAGGGTCCAAGATGGGGAAGTGAGTTTCAATATATTTGAAACAACGAAGTTTCCAAAAGGCAACAAAGATTGCTTTAGAATTGATGTATTAGATGATGCATACTTGGAAACTCAAAATGATTTCAAGAGCTCATCGCCACTAGAGAAGGCTTTGCCTATCTCTAACGAAGATATGGAAAAGGTCATTGGTAAAGCTTGTCATCTGCCAGTGGGATTGGAACATAAAGCATTTTGGGCTTTGAAGGCCTTAAATTATGATTTGAAGGCAGCAGGGGAGAAAAGAAAGCTTCAATTGCATGAATGGGAAGAAAGGAGATTGAAAGCTTATGAGTCCTCTAAGTCTTACAAGCACAAAGCCAAGATATACCATGATAAGAAGATTTTGAACAGGAACTTCCAACCTGGCCAACAAGTATTATTGTTCAATTCCAGGTTGAAACTTTTCCCTGGGAAGCTCAAATCTAAGTGGTCAGGTCCTTTCTCAGTTAAATCTGTCAGATCATATGGAGCCATTGAACTTGAAGACCCTGTCTCTGGAAGGACTTGGTTAGTTAATGGTCAGAGGCTCAAGCATTATTTGGGTGGTGAGGTTGAGAGATTCACTGCCAGCACACATTTGAAGGAGCCATGAACAATCTGAATTGTCAAGCTAAAGACACTAAATTAGCATGTTCTTGTTTTAATTTCTGTTTTAGATTCTAAGTTTTAGTTTGAATAGTGCGTAGTTAAGAGTTTTTGTGCATAGGGTTGTTTGATTTCAGAATGAATGTGCTTGATGATTGGCATGTTTTGGAATGTGTTAACATTGCTGATCTTGTTGAGGTTCTGTTTGTGTTCTGTGTGTGAAGATTTGGGGATGTTATTTTGTTGCTTTTTAGTGGTGCTGCATTATTTTGGGTGTTGGGTTTGTGATTATTTTGATAATGTGGAGTGTGGAGTGAAATATCTTTGTTCATAGGGAGGTTTGATTCCATGTTGTTTGTGGTGTTATGATGGGTTATGGCTGTGTTTATATTATTGTTGCTTGATGGTTAAATACATGTTGAACTTGATGTCTAGTGTGGAATAGTAGTGAAATCCTTTGTGATGTTTTGGAATTCCTTTTGATGCCTTATTGCTGGTTGTGCAGTTTGTGGGTCTTGAGTTTTTGAGTATTCTAATACTTAGTGTGTAATAGTCTAGATTTTGATATGTTTGTTGTTGATGGCTAATTTCATGTTGATGTTGATGTTTAGTAGGTAATAATAGTAAAGTATATTTGTAGTGTTGGAATCTTAAGACTAACTCAAATATATCTTTGGTTGTGAAGGCATTGGTAGTTGGTAGAGATGCTATGTTAGTAATGGGCAGTTTAAGAATGTGAGGTACAATGAGTTTGGTTTTCATGTTCAAGATCTCAAGTTTTGTGCCTTGGAAATGAATGATATTCACGTATACTCTCAATAGGATTTAGCAAGAGGTGGTTTCCAGCTTAGAATTTCAATTCTAAGTCCTTGCACTGGAGCACCAATTTTGAAGCTATAGCGCCAACTCTCTGTTGGCATCTTTGTGTGTGCAAAAGTTCCATAGCTGCAGCCCCACTTTCATCGCTTTAGCGCCACTTCTCTGCCAGATTTTTTTTGTGTTTTTATCAGTCTCCACAGTTGTAGCGCTGGCTTCACAGCCATAGCGCTAGGTTTCTGTTGTAGCAATTGCATATGAAAAATTTCACAGCTACAGCCTAGCTCTCACAGCCATGGCGCCAAGACTCTGTTTGAGTCCAATTACATGCTGAAATTCCACAGCTGCAGCGCCACAATCCACAGCTAAGGCGCCAAGTCTCTGCCAAGCCCTTTATGTGTTAGAACTCCAACGCTCAAGCTCTAGCTCTCACAGCCATGGCGCCAAGTTGCTGTCTTAGTTCAATTGCATATGAAATTTCCAGCGCTCAAGCGCCAGTCTCCCTAGCCTTAGCGCCACTTTTCTGGAATACATTTCCAAGCTCAAATTCATGAGGTTTAATTTTTTCTTTTAAGTAAAGAGTGGAGACATTTTGGATCAGTTTTGAAAAAAAAAAAGAACGAAAACCCTCTCTCCACCTCTTCGTTTTCTCTCTACTCTAATCTCCACCTCTTCGTTTCTCTTCCTCTCCCACTCACGAAACTCATTAACCTCCTCACGTTTCATCTCTTCTCTTCATAATCTCCATAAATCCTTTGTTCTTCATCATCCATTTTGCACATAAACACGAAATGATACATTTTTATTAGCATTACAAGGTACAATCTTCATCTTTCTAACTTTCGTGTGTAATGCATGAAACCTTTGCTTGCTCACTTCAACTTTTTGGAACCTTAAGCATGATTTTGTTATTTTTTGAGTTCTTTAAAGCATGATGATGGCATCAGTTGTGATGTAGTTCACTTTTGGAATGCAATGCTTGAATTTGGGTGTTTGATTCTTCAATATTGCACATGCATGATCCTTCTCATTTTCTGCCTATTTTGTGTTTGAAGAACTGCCTGAATGAGAAAAGTATTTGATTTGAATACAATGAAAGCTTTGAAAAAGGTGATCACTGAAATGTTTCATTTTTGTGAAGAAATGTAAACCTTGCATGACAAGAATTCACATGCATTTTGCTTTTCTTTCTCATGTACACCACGTGTTTGGTTAAATGCTTGAGTGAATTTGTGTTCTTTATTTAAAGTGTAAAATCATTGTGGTTGGTTGATCATGGGAGCTAGTAGGAAATATTTGCTTGTTCATTGGTGGCTTTGAAATAACTTTAGTGCTTCACATGTTAGAATGTTTATTGATCATTCCTTATGTCCCATGAAGAATTGTGTTTTGTTTGTATGATCAACTTGTAGACTAACTTGGTTGCAAGAATTGGTTGTAAAATTTTCAGATAGTTTGTTCAAGAGGTGGCGGTTCAAGCGGAAGCTCTAAAGCCACTCATAAAATCCCAGATGCACCAACCTCACCACCACCATCTTAAGTGGCCTGGGGACAGTCCTATATTTTCTGGAGGGGGTGGAGATCAAGGAGATCAAGGTGAACAACTTCATGGTGGGGAGCAGGAGCATGAGCAGGCAATGATGAAAAGGAGAGGATGGAGGGTCACTGTCACCCACTTTCTGACCCCATTTTCTGAGGAAGCAGAGTTTTACTTTAAATTCATGCAATTTTAAATTTCTGTCAATTTAAATTTCAATCATTTAAATTTCTGTTAATTGTTTAAACTGTTTGGTGATTTGCTTGTTTTGGGTTAGATGCTTAAACTTCTGGTGTTTTGGTTGAATGTCATACTTGGTGGTGCAATTGCTAATGTTTGAATTTGGGATACTAATTGTTTTGTTTGGAGTTTGCACCTTAGTTACTCTGAGAGTAGTAGTGTGAATACAAAAAAAAATGTAAATAGATATATATAATTATATATATATAGATATTTTTTGGGAAAAATTGAAAATCATTCTTGGGAGGTAGTAAATGAGATGGCTGTTAGATCAACAAAAAGTGAAAACACATCTTTTGATTCACCTTGAAATGGTTTGTTTTGAGACTTGCTTTGAGGTTGTACTCATCCAATTTGCTTGATCATGAAGTTGTGAGTTATTTGATTAGCATGGCATGAAAAATCAGTAATTGAACATTTAGCCAAGCTGGTGAGTGAGAGAGACTAAACAGTGCATCTATCATATACACTTATACTTTGAGAGCCATCATCATAGCATATGTGTTTGCATTGGTTGAGTCTTGAATGATTGCTCTTTTGAGAAGTTTTGGACAGGATCAAGGCATTCCCTTCTAAATAACTGAAATCTTTTTAAGCCTAGAGCTAAACAGCCAGCCATAATTGAATCCATCCTTTAAAACCTGTTTGAGCCTTAACCTTCAAATCACCTTAAACCTTTCCCAAATACCAACTCATCACCCTGACCAAACTCTTGAGAGTAAATGAAAATGAATTGGGGATTAAGTAGGGGTAGTTGGTAAGAATTGCCAAGTGGAAAGAAAATGGAGAAAGTAAGCCAATGCAAGTTGAAGGGAAAAGTCACCCCTCCATCATTTTTCTCTGTTCACATTCAAGTGTGCTTGTTATTTTCATTCTATCATTATTTTGATTTTCAAAAAAAAAAAAACAAAAACAAAAAAAAAAAAATCAAATCAAATTAAGAGCAAAATAAGCAAGCACCTGTACAAAGAGTCTTAAAAGAGAGAGGGACCTCTTGAAATCTAGGCAAAGAATCTTAAGGAAAGAGGGTGTGTAATTAGAGGAAGAATTTGGGCTGAGAGATCTGGTTGGAGTTGAATATTTAGAGTGAGCAAGATGGAGTGTTTGGTTCATGTTCATTTTACTCTCTTGAGTTTAAACCCGGTTAATATGAAAAACCACATTCCTTTGTTAACCAAGCCTCAGTCAACCCTCAACTTTCCAAAAAAAAAAAAAAGTCCTTGTGATCCTTAATTTTCTCTCAAAGAGTAGTACTGAAGAGACGATATCAATGCTTATGTTCATAGAAATGATGAATGGACTTGAGAGAAACACTCACCCTGGAGAGCCATTGTTGAGAGAGTATGTTCAGATATTGGTTTGTAATGTTCATGCTATGATTTGCCTTGCAATTTTTGTGGTTGGGCATGGTTGTTGTTGTGGGACCTCAGTGAGTAGGAAATTGGTTTGTGATGGTGAATTGATTGAGTGTTTACCTATTGTTGATACAGAAGAAATCTCATGGTAGGAAGTGACCTTTTTGGTTTTTGATTGGTATCTTGTTGGGGACCAACAAGAGATTAAGTTGGGGTAGTTGTTGAGTGTCTTTTATATATGATTTGCACTCAACTTTTGGTACTCTTTTTGGTATTTGTAGATATTTATATATGTTATTTTGCCCTTAAATTGGAAGAATCAAAGTATACTAAAAGGGTAGAAGAGTAGTAGCAAAATCCTAATGTTTTCCCTCCATTTTTTGTAGGAAAATTGAGAAGACAGATTTCCACAGCCATAGCTGTGGTTCTGGAGCTATAGCTGTGGAAATCTGGGGAGAAATTTTGAAGGCCAGAAACTTGCAGCTATAGTTGTGGTTCTGCAGCTATAGCTGTGGAAATCTGGAATGCTCATTTTTGGTTCTAGAGACTTGAAGCTAAAGCTGCAGGTCCAAAGCTTGAGCATTGAGGCTTGGGAGATCACGGAAAGCCACAGAGACTCACAACCATAGCTATGGTTTCACAGCTACAGCTCAGGGAGTTGCTTAATCATGAAGGAGTTTCCACAGCCATGGCTGTGGAGCTACAGCTGCAGCGCCAGGAGTTGCTTCCTCTTGAAGGACTCAAATCCCTGAGGACGATATTTGAATACTACTTCGAAACTTGGTCCACTTGCCAAGTGGTGTGTTTGCAAAAACCTCATCAAAGGGTGTATAGGTGCCATGAGGCATTACTTTAGACTTTGCTTGTAAACAAGCTATACATCTAGAGCAAAACCTCTCAACATCCCTTCTCATATGAGGCCAAAAGAATTTTTCTTTTAGAAAACTTAGAGTCTTTTCAACTCCAAAGTGCCCCATGAGACCACCCTCATGACTTTCTCTAACAAGGAGTTTTCTAATAGATCCTTGGAGTATACAAATTCGTCCTTCTTTATATAGGTACCCCTCAGAAATATAGAAACCTCCTTGAGGCTTAACCAAGCATTGGGTATAATTTTCACTAAACTCTGAGTCATTGGAATATAATTCCTTAATGTGATCAAATCCCAAGATTTGAGATCCAAGGGAGATCAACAAAGTGTCTCCTAGAAAGGGCATCAACCACAATATTATTTTTCCCTTTCTTGTACTTGATCACATATAGGAATTGTTCCAAAATCTCCACCCATTTGGCATGCCTTTTATTTAGTTTGCCTTGACCCCTCAAATACTTAAGTGACTCATGGTCACTATGAATGACAAACTCCTTGGGAATAAGGTAGTGTTCCCAAGTTTGAAGGGCCCTAACCAAAGCATAGAGCTCTTTGTCATAGGTAGGGTAGTTAAGAGAGGCACCCTTAAGTTTTTCACTGAAATATGCAATAGGGTGCCCACCCTGTAACAAAACCGCCCCTATGCCAACTCTAGAGGCATCACATTCTAACTCAAAAGTTTTTGAAAAATCAGGTAGAGCTAGAAGTGGTGCATAAGTAAGCTTATTCTTTAAGGTTAGGAAGACATTTTCTTGTTTTTCTCCCCATATAAACTCCACATTTTTCTTGACTAACTCATTTAATGGGGAGGCTAGTGTGGAGAAATTAGGAACAAACCTCCTATAGAAGCTTGCCAACCCATGGAAGCTCCTAATATCTCCAACACTTTTAGGAGTGGGCCATTCTTGGATGGCCTTGATTTTCTCGGGGTCCACATGAACCCTTTTTTTACTAATGATAAACCCTAGGAATACAACACTATCTACACAAAATGTACATTTTTCTAGATTACCAAAAAGTTGATTTTTCCTAAGAATATTGAAAACTTGCCTTAAGTGTCCTATGTGATCACTTAGGCACCTACTATATATGAGAATATCATCAAAATATACTACAACAAATTTACCTATACAATCCCTTAGAACATGATTCATGAGACGCATAAAGGTACTAGGAGAATTGGTGAGTCCAAAAGGCATCACCAACCATTCATACAATCCAAACTTGGTCTTGAAAGCGGTTTTCCATTCATCACCTTCTTTAATTCTTATTTGATTATAACCACTTTTAAGATCAACTTTAGAGAATATGATGGCTCCATGAAGCTCATCTAACATGTCATCAAGTCTAGGGATAGGATGTTTATACTTCATAGTGATTTTGTTGATGGCCCTACTATCACAACACATTCTCCACTTGCCATCTTTCTTGGGAACCAACAACACTGAAACAACATAAGGACTTAAGCTCTTTCGAACCCAGCCCTTCTCCAACAACTCTTGGACCTGAGACTCAATTTCTTTTATTTCTTGGGGGTTGGTCCTATATGCAGACCTATTAGGTAGGCTAGCCCCAGGCACCAAATCAATTTGATGTTCTATTCCTCTTGAAGGAGGAAGGCCCATTGGACCCTCGGGAGGAAATAGATCATCAAACTCTTTTAAAAGTGCTTTTACCCCTTTAGGTAAAGTCTCATGTCCACTAGATGTGACAGTGCAAGAAATAGTTCCTTTACAGAGAAGGATATAAGAGGGTTGTTGAATCAAGAGGGTTTGTTTAGAAGAGTTCTTCTCTTGAGTAACAACCTCTAGGGAGAGAACTCCTTTCTCCCTAGATTCCTCTTTATCCTTAAGTTTCACGGACTTTTTTCTCTCTCTCTTTTCTCCTCTTTTTTTGAAATCTTTTTTCACTGTCTCTTTTGAGTTTCATTTGTGCTTGATCCTCAGCCACCTGTTGAGGAGAAAGAGGGTGAAGCACAAATTTCTTTTCCTTATGTGTAAAGGTAATCTTGTTAGTAAGGCAATTATGCATGATTTTCTTATCAAATTGCCATGGCCTTCCTAATAAGATATGACAAGCTTCCATTGGTACTACATCACATAGCACTTAATCTTCATAATTCCCAATGGAAAGCTTGACCTTCACTTGTTGGTCAACTGCTAAGTCACCATCCTCATTAATCCAATGAAGTTGATAAGGTTTAGGATGGGGACTAGTAGTCAAGCCCAATTTCTCAACCAGCCTAGTGCTCTAGCAGTTGCACCATGAACCACTATCAACAATGAGAGAACATGCACTGTTTAAAATTTTGCATCTAGTATGAAAAATGTTCTCCCTTTGTGATAGAGTATCACTAGGTTGGTTGTTGAGGAGTCTCCTAAGCATTAAGAGCTCCCCTTCATAAGGAAAAGTAGACTCTACACCTTCCTCTTGCTGACTTGCTTCTTCCTCACTATTACTAGAGGAAGTAGTAGCCTCATCTTGGCTACTATAAATGTCATGCCCCCTCATGATCATGACCTTTTTTGTGGGGCATTGGGAGGCAATGTGAGCTCTCCCTAAACATTTAAAGCATTTTATATCACTAGTCCTAGAACTAGTGTGTGTAGTGTCTTTCCCCTTTCCCTTATCTTTTCTTGTTGCTAGATTCTTGGAGGGTTCAAAAGTTTTCTTTTTCTCAAAAGTTTTTCCTCCTTCTTGGAATCTTTCTTTAGAAATGAAGAGTGGGAGCTATCTTTTTTATAAGATTTTCTCATTCTTTGTTGTTCTGCCCTTACACAAAGTTGGACCAAATCATATAGGTCCCTGTAGGGTAGTAGCTCCACTTGGTCTCTTATTTCTAAATTAAGACCACTTAAGAATCTTGCTACAGTTGTAGCTTCCTCTTCTCTTATACATGCCCTCATCATTAAAAGCTCCATTTGTTGCATGTACTGCTCTACATACAAATCCCTTTGTTGGAGCCTTTGGAGCTTATTCATAAGCTCCCTCCCATAGTAGGTGGGGATGTGCCTCCTTCTCATAACACTTTTAAGATCATTCCAATATTGAATTGGAAGATCATTGTGGAGGCGTCTCTCTCTCTCTAGAGCTGTCCACCAATACATGGCATGCCCTTGGAAGCTAAGGGCAGCTAGAGGGACTTTTCTCTCTTCACTCACCCTGTGGCAAGCAAAGAGTTGTTCAACCTTCATTTCCCAATCTAAATATAACTCCACGTCATCTTTGCCAAAGAATTGTGGGAGGTCAACTTTGACTTCCCTTGGCCTAGTGGTCCTCCTAGGAGTATGTTGGTAGTGATCCCCTTGATTCATACTTTCATTAGGGGATGTGTATTGGGAATGTGAGCTCCTACTCTTTCTTCTATGTTTTCTCATGTCTTCTTTTAATTTTTCTTCCTCTTGTCTTAAAATTCTCAATTCTTCCTCTAAGTAAGCAAGTTGTCCTTCTCTTTCAATCTTTTCTTTTTCTCTTTGAATGGACTCTTGCTGTTTCCATAGTTTAAGTGATTTAAGCTCTTTAGTGATATATGAAATACTTTTTGGAGAGCCATCACTTTCATTATTGGAGGAATTTTGAGACATTTTAATTCAAGAAGATTTTCCACACAAAAATAGTTTTTATGAAAATAAGATTTTTGAAGTGCTTTAGACTTGGCACTTGGAGGTCTAAGAGTACAAATTGAACTTTGGAGGGAGGTGAGATACTAAAGAGCCACTTAATAACCAAGCCTCTTCAAGTAAAAATCTCTAAACCCCCTTGTACTTTTGCCTTGCACAAAACAATTTTCACAAAAAATATTTTTCAAAGAAAAATAACAAGAAAGTGCCTAAAGTGTACAATTAAACAATGCTTGAAATCATAAAGGGCAAGAAAACATAAATTGCTTGAAAACTTAAATGACTGAAAACATAAATTGCTTAAAACATAAATGGCTTGAAAACTTAAAGACAAGAAAACATAAACTAGGCGTTGAAAGCAATTAAACCTAGGTGAGAGCTTGAAAGGCACCAAAGACCTTCAAGGACCCTCTCACAAGTACTACACGAATTTGACTATGAGAACTCTTAAGGAGAGATGGAGATACACCAAAGGCACTCCAAGACACTCCTTAATAAAGGCCTTGTACAAAAATTTGGAAATAAAAATTTACAAGAAAAATTGAAATTCAAATTTTTCTCAAATGAAATGCAAATTCACACTCCACATGAAATGTAAATTCACATTCAAATGAAATTAGTGGCTGCACTTAATTTCAAAGAAAAAAAATTAGCCACTAATTAGAGATAAATTTTAGAGACGGATTTTGTAAGGAAAAACAAGTTTTAGAAACTAAAAATTCCGTCACTAAAATTAGTCTCTAAATTTTCACAATTAATTTGGCTCCTTCTTGCTCTAATCCAGCCACCAAGCTGCAGCCTCACAAGGTGTTTCACTCCTCTTTTATAAGCAACCTTGACTTTGGTCACTCCTAGGTGTGGTCAAGAGTCTTACCACCAAGAGAGAACAAACTCCCTAAGCAACCACCAAAGCCTTCAAGTTGATTTCCTTTGACTTGGCCTGCTACACCTTTAAGAAGAACTCAACCACCTTCAAGACTGGAATATTAGTGTAAAAATTGAAAATGCACAATTTAGAATGGCTACACCAAATGGTAGAATGAATTGAGACAAACTAGAAGGAGTTTCACAAAAAATGACAAGCAACAATTAAGGCTAATTTGGAAAGCTAGCACACAAAAGATATCCTATCAAAGGCACTAGAATGGATTACAAAACAAAAGCTAAGATTAGAAACAAAAATAAGACACAATTTATGTGGCTGGACCGAAAATATGTAAGCACACACACACCAAAATCGAGAGCTATGTTTACTAGATTTTTCACTCCTTTTGGCTTTTTCTTTTGCTATTTTCTTTATTTTCTTTTTGCAAAATATTTTTCACTTCTTTTTCTTTGATTAATCAGGAGTTTAAATGCCTTTTGATCACTTGTAAGTCTCGGTTTTAGGTTAGAAAAACTGCAGCAAAAATTTCACACAAAACAAGAGGTGTTCACAAGCATGTTTTCACTAGTGCTTCACAATTTTGTAGTATTTTTAGGTCAAATTTTCAAGCACTCATTCTTTTGTTTTTCTCATGCATTTAGAACACTTACACCTCTATTTTGTCTCTGTTTTAAGGTTCAAAAAATTGCAATAGGTTTCAGCCACACAACAAGACACAAAGAAACCTAATAGGAAAAGTGTTTAACAATTTTTTTTGACAAAACTTTTAACAAGACATAATAGAAACCTAACTCTAGGAAATTTTCTAGAACTAATAGCAAATTAAGAACTCAAACATGTAAAGAAAAAGCACATATAGTAAAGGTACAGATTCAATAAGCAAAAGACACACAAATTTCGGACACAACAACACAAAACAAAAATTAGGTCAAACAAGCTAGTCTAGGAAGTTTCAACATACAAAGGACTACACATGACTTTCTAAGAACAAACAATTGATTCAAAAACAAAATCTAAGCTCAATGCATGTTGTCTAATCACGGACACATGCGAATGAATGGAGAAGACTCAAGCAAATACAAAAACGCACAAGTTCAAGAGTACCTAAAAACACAAAACAAAAATTGATTCACAAGAATAGGAACAAGCAAAAATGAATCAATTAACTCATACTTGACATATAGGATCCATCAAACAATGTATTAGAACTAGATCCATACAACAAACACAAGTTTATGACATAGAAAAGGAAGATTAGACAACACGGATTCAAGTAGGAAAAGTTAGAAACAAAAACCTCAAGAGCACTAGGCTCTAGATACCAAAAATGATGGAGCTACTTGGAGAAGAATGTTGATTCTTCAAGTTCTCCATGCAAGTACCGAAGAGACTCTTGAGGAAACCTTGGAATGAAGGTCGAAACTCCTTGAAGCAAGCTCCAATGGAGTAGAAGTACTTGAAGTGATTCGGTTACTCTTAGCTTGTTGTAGAAGTTTGAGGAACCAAGTCAAAGGTAGAAGAACCTTTGAGAGAAACCTTAGAGAGAGAGTTATCTACGGTTTTGGGGACTCTTGAGTGAGAGAGAAATCTGATTTCTATTCTCAAAATGTTCAAAAGTGAGTACATGAGAGGTAATTACAAATATATAGGGAGAGGTAGCTTCTAGGAGAAGCTAACCTTAACCATGGTTCACTAGGAACCATGGTAAGGTAAGCTTAACTTCCCACGGTTTAGCAAGCTTGTAGGAGAAGCTAACCTTGACCATGGTTCACTTAAGAACCATGGTAAGGTAAGCTTAACCTACTAAGGTTTAGAAGCTTGCAAGGTAAGCTTCAAAAACCTAGAGGTGTAGCTTAGAAATTCGGCCAAGGAGGAAGAAGATGAGCTAGGCGGCCTTGGTTCAAATTGCTCCATGATTTAATTTGAAAATTATTGATTTGGTTTAGTTAGGTTCATCATATGATGATGAGACCTAGCTAAATCAAATCTATGAAAAATTAGGAGCAAAATGAGTCCAATATGCAAAATTTTGCCTAGGCCCAATTTCTAAATACACTCCCTGGCTTTGTTAAATGCCACCCCTTTTTCCCTACTGAAAAAATACAAAATGAATGTATCAACTAGGGAGGTTAAATGGAGTTAAACTCTCCAAGTAACCTACCTTAAAAACAATATACAAACACTAGAAAAAGCAAATAAAGTGTCTCACAAATACAAAGACAAAAATAACCTATACAAGAGACTACGTATAAACTGTACAATATACACAAGTAGAATTAGGCCTTCTCTTCATTATAGAGCATTCCAAGTGAAGAATACCTTGGGCTTGACAAACTCACTAGTATCTTTTTAATCTTTTGTTTATATTTCAAAAAGATTGAATTTTTAAAATTTCAAAATCTACTTTTTTATTTTTCAGTTATACCTTATTAAATAGTTATTATAATAATTATTTTTAACTAAATAACAAAGAAAATACTCTCTTTGGTCATAGTATAGAATATGTAAAAGTTTATGTATATTTATCTTAAATATAAACAAAATATCAATATATTACATTTGATTTAATGATATCAACATCAAAATATTATTTTATTTAATTGAAAATTTGAGATCATATTTCTAATTGTCTTCTTTAATCTTAATATCAAATTTTAATAAATGATGATTTAGGAAAATAAATAATTCCTTAAATAGAATTAGTGAAATTAAATGATGTTAACTAATATTTTTAAGTGTTATTTAATTTTATTTTTTATTTTTACCTATTTGATGTTGGAGTAGTATTAATTATAATTTTTTTTTTGAGAAAGTAGAATGCACAATCAAAGGGCATACCAGAATTAGTTCCACAACTTCTATTATTCTAATGTACACAACTTCCACTTTCAATAGAACTATATCACCACATTAACTCCAAAGAATCCAATATCTATCAACCAATCAACATAACTAGGTACAATTACATATCAGATTTAACCAAAACACAAGCATCACCTCCCATTCTCCCACCCAAAATTCTTGTAGTTTTAATTTACATCTTGAATTTTTTTTCTGACATTAATACTATGGAGCCAATTCTGTTGACTTGCTCCTAGGCTCACTGCTTCTGTCACCGGTGATCCTGTCTTAAACTTCAGGACCTTTGTTCCACTTTGGAGTAAACACACACTATAGTACTTTAATTTGGAAATCGCTATCATATTACTCCTTGAAATTAATAAATTGTCGAGTAAGTCCTTAAAATGTTAAATAAATCTTTAAATTTAATTACTTTATGTTATTTTGACCTCTAAATACATATCAATGATTTAATGTTATCACTTTAATCACACATTTTTTAAGTTTTGGATTAATATGATTATCAATTGACACTTTTATGGACTTATTCAACAATTTTTTAGTTTCATGAATTAATATGAAAATGCCTTTCAAATTCAAGTACCAAAGTGTGTTTTCTCTCCACTATCTTTGGTGTCTCTTTCCCACAAAGAGTGCCTTAGAGATGAAGCAACCTGTCTCTGCCCCCCTTCTGTGTAAAGCATCCTGCTCAAATCCACTGGCATATCACCTATTTCACTACCCTTGCCATGTTCATCATCATTGGCAAACTCATCTGCATAATCACTTTCAAACTCTTCCTCGGCATCATTGTACACTGGGGCCCCTAGTTCCAGGTCTCCTGCTGTTTTTCTCACCACAGGGCTTAGGGATTCAATAGCCCTTCTTCCAGATGCTTCTGATGGTTCCTTCGGAATTGGAATCTTAGACCTGAATTTGTTCTTGGATGGAGGAATGACAGAGCAGAATATTTCTTTGAAGTTCTCAGCTACTCCTTTGTCAAAAGGGTTGGCTTGTTGGTCATACCGGTATCTAAAATTTTCATAAGTTGACTGCACATAAAACAAAGAATGGTCATTAACATGTGTGAGAAAATCATATCAAAATGCACATTACTCTTTCATATATAAAGCATGCATACCACAACATATATTATATTAGCAAAATGCTAATAACACCTCTTTGTTGTTAGTTGAATTTAAATGAAAATTACTAAATTTTGCGGACACTTCTTATTTAATGAGTTTCTCTAGTAATTTTATAATTTCTAATAAATTTTAACCACCAATAAATTGTGTATTAGAAGAACTGTAATAGAAAATGTGTTCCTAGCCCCTTTCGTTACATTAAGGTTTCCAAATGTGGAATGCAAAGGATGATCAGAATTCAGAAACACCCAGAAAAACAGTAAATAAGGCCACATTGAAGGTCAAGGGTATGTGAGTTAAATGGTGTCCAAACCTGGTTTTTGCTGATTAGATATGTGTGGAAAACAGTGAGGCCACCAACAAACCAGACAGAAATGAAGGAGTATAATATTAGTGCAATGGAAGCAGGAGTTTTGATCATTGCTTTCCAAATTGATATCTCCTCTGAGTCCATGATCTTCTTAATGTAGACCCAGCAAAAGCCATGAATGTACAAACAGAGAAGGGTTGCAGAGAAAACAAACATGTAGTAGAACCGGTAATTTCGCTGCAGCCAAGTACATACAAGCAAAGAAGCCAAGAAAAGAAATTGACTTAGCAACTTTATGATCATATCTACTACTAAAATTATACTAATTGTTTTTGTTATTGTGCTTGTGTCATGAAGTGATGTTTGAGTATGGAAGCAGACAATACAAAAATACAAGCAAAGAATCCCACATTTCTATCTTTTTAAAACCTAGGAGAAAAATGTATTCAAGAATATAATATGGTCATCATACAAACCAATAGTAATAACTAATAATTCATATAGAGACGCAAAACACAGATTGAACTCGAGCTATGATGATTCTACAATCTATGAACCATTCCTATCCCTAGTTCTATAGGCTATAGCAATTTCTGTTGTTTGTAAATCACATGTAATTTTAAGAACTACTTAATTCTTTTCATCACGTACTACAATATTATAGGCTTTCTTCCTCCAAGCACTAAAGATTGTCACAAGTAGTATATCTGTAGTCCGTATTAGACATGCCTGCTAACTGCATATCCCTTTTCAATAGTAAGTTTAATTCTACTCATCTTTTTTTTTTTTTTAGTAGTTGACTGTTAGCTTTTGATCACACTAGAATTATTTGTTTGGGGATTTCACAATTGCAAGAAGAAGTTTTTATTCAATAGTTGTAAAGTAAAAGTAAAACAAAGACAAAAGAACAAACATTACAGAAAAAAAAGACATTAAAATCAAAACACAATAATTGTTGTTCTAAATCATAATATGATAGTAATAGAAAAGGACTCTGAGGTGGTGGCTTTTGACTAGAGCTATCTAACGAACTAGTCCGGTGGACTAACTGTGAGAAATATGTTAGTCCTGCATGACCTAACTTTTAAACGGATCATGTTTTGTTTGATCCAGACAAAATATGATCGCTTTATTCATTTTTAATAATTTAACATGTAATTTAAAAATATAAAAAAAACATTGGACTAAACAAGTTTAATACCTTTCGATTAATCTCTATTGGGTCAACCTAGCTTTATTAGCCCATTGAACTGGGCCAAATTAGCCCGGTCTTTTTCAAGTCTAAAAATTAACAACCTGAGTTGTTAGACTTGATAGGTCATAACGAATCAGACTAATTTTGACAGTTCTACTTTTGATTAACATCAATTTGAAATTGAGATATGTAAACATTAGTCCATTACCAATCCAATGCACTGCCCCACCCAGGGGCAGTGATGATCAAATCTCTCTACACAGTTATCACACACTGAACAATGAGAACAGCGGGGAGGTCTATAGAGCATGCAAGTATCACAATATTTAATCTTCACAGAAACTCCATTGACGATGACTTCCTTTGATCGCGGAAAATGTAGCCGTGGAGTTTGTTCATTGTTGATGTTGGCACTCCCATCAGATTCATCCATCATCAGTGGGGGCTGAGCATTACGGGGCACTATGCCAGGATCTCTTCCTGAGGTCAGCACAAGGGTGATCAGAACCTGAGAATATACGTTTTAATACTTTAGAATATATTTGTATTCAAAATGTCATCTAACGCTAACTCTAAAACTGGTATGTTTAAGCTACATTCAAATTTCAAAATGTGATCTACGTCAAAATGAGAAGCCTTGTGCTAGATTATTTGAATATTTGTATAACCATTATGTATCAGAGCTGCAAGCACGATTGGTGCAACTAGTATAAGTTTTTCAATTATTTGTTTTTGGGTCTTACAATGACACATTATTTTTATTTTATTAAACAATTTTTTTTATAGTGCAATTGTATAAAATTCAATAAATGGATCCCACAAACTATCTCTTATTTTTAGTTCTCGTTTTTGTTTTGATCCAAAATCCTAATTTTGGGCATGAGAGGGATGTGACATATGAACAGAATGCTCCTTAGAAGACATGTAATCCTCTTTTTGTTCATAGAACTTTCTTGTATGTGTCTCAAGTTTTGAAAGTGGAACACAAGATTTTACACCTGATAATTATATCAGAACCTAACACGTTTTGCTTCACTTCAAATTGATATTTGATACTCCCTTGCTCCCTTTTCCCTCATCCCCTTTCCCCTCAAATAAATACCAAATTCTCTCAACAATTGGTTTTTGTGTTTCAAGCCTATTTCTTTATGTCTAGTCATCCAAGATTCTCTTAGTAAGATTTTCAAGAGAGAAGCAAGTAGCAGAGTTTTAAAGTTATGGGTATTGATTTTGTGCGAGGTTGACCCTTCAACAATCTGTATCTCGAAGCAAGATAGCAATAGTGATTCACATATAATATAACATTGTGATTCTACTAGAACATAACATTAGGGGATAAGAGCAATTACCGAGCATATCAAACAAATCACGTACGGTATCATCAATTAATGAAGGAGGCAATGTTTTTGGGAATAAAAGTGACTTACGAACATTGTGAGAACAATAAGTATGATCAATATTGAATATCCCCAGTGATGAGGAAAATCATCCAACAGTTTCCTCGCCACAAAAGCAGAGAAAACAGCAACAGGGGCAACGATAAGAAACATCGTCAAAAATATAGATTTCACATCAGGTCCAAATATAACTCTCCCTCCAAGACAAAATTCCTGAAAAAATACAGCCACCACGAACAATTCAAAACACAAAAAATAACAGTACAAAAGCTTAATCTTTTGTATACAATAGCCAAGTAATTTTTAAGATGCGAGTTTTCTAGTTATGCAACATGAAAAAGTCAATATGTATTACCCTTTAAAATTAAAGTTAAAACATGGTCTGATACAATATGAATAAAGAATTTCAACTACGATCCAGGTACAAACACAGGTATCAATCAATTCAAAATTAAATTTTTACACAATAAGAAGATAACTTAAAAAAAAGGGTAATTGAAGAGCTTAAAAGTGGTGTATATTTTGTTAGCTTACGTTGTTGCCTTTCCAAGCACGGTAAGTTCTGACCAGAGGAGGAGCAACGGCATCCCCGGCAGCGGCGCCGCCGGAGCTCGGCGGCGGCGGAGGGTGCAGTGGAAACATTGGTTGCGAGAATTGCATGTGACAATAATTACTACGTTAATTGAAAGGAAATGTCAAAGGAGGCTTTTGTGTTTGATTTTTAAATTTGGAAAAATGTGATTTATTGCAACAGTTGAGTTTAGTTGAGTTGGGTAGGTTAATTAGTTGACTTTTCCATCTTTTGTGAAATAATAATATCAATTGTTAAATTGCGACCCCACCCAATAATTTGGCAGATCAACCGTCCTTGTTGAACGGCCGGTCAATTAATACAACTATACTACTTCACAACACAAAAGTCCACTTCCAAAACAACTTCTCAATTATGTATTTTTTTTTTTAATTCATGGATGATATTTTGCAAATTTCATCACCTATTTTTTACAATCATATATTTTATTATCTAATTTTTTTAAAATTTTTTCAAATTTTATCATCTTGTTAAGTGATCCATAACATGATATATTAATTATTTACCTGACTTGAAATGTGTTACACCAATTATTAACATGACTACATGAGGGACAAAAAAGTACAGTTAAACATTTTAATTAAATAACGCTTAACTAATTAAAATGCTTATTAATGTAACCAACACTGTATCTTGGAATTGGATTTGGAAGATTTATACGTCTGAGAATATTAAATTTTTCGCTTGGCAGGTTTGCGATAATACTCTGCCATCTCGCGTGTTTCTCCCAAACTCGATACTTTGCTTAAGATATTATGTATAGCAAATGTGGATTTGTGATTGAAGACCTGTCACATATTTTCCTTGTTTGTGGGGGTGGCTTGTGTATTGGAGTGGCCAACTTTGCTGCATATATAATGCATATGTTGAACACGAGATCTTGTGTTTACTTCTTTATGGCTACTTTGCAAGTCTCATAATGAGTAGTGATGGCAACAAGATGAAATTGTATGAATTTTACTATCTTCGTCTTTAGTTTTATTTTTGTATTTTATGTATGTCCTTATCTTTGTCCCCATATACTTGAGGGATATAAAATTTGTATTCTCATCTCTATCTCTATCAGTTATCGAATATATTTTTACTTGTTTAGAAATTAATTAAATATTTTTTTAAAAAATATAAAAAAAATTTAACATAGAATAACAATTACAAAATTACATTAATTAAGTATTATTTGACATAAATTTAACATAAAGTAGAAATAACATAAATGTCAAGTAAATTTTTTCAAAAATAAATTAAATTCATAGAAATTTAAAGTGGATATAACTACAGGTACTGGTACGAGTATGGGTACGAGGCGGGGAAGAATATACTCATCCTCATCCCCATACCCAATTTAATAAATTGGATATTACTTGTACCCATACCCAAACCTAGTTAAATCGAGTATTGTTATCTCCTTGACAAGTGTATCAAATCGTACAAGTAGTTCAATAATAAGTATGAGTATCATCTCCCAAGGAACTTACACAATACTTAGCAAAAACCATTGATTACACTAAATTGAGCTATTGGAAATTAAAATTTTGATTGGTTGTAAGAAATAAAGTACTTGAACAAGATAAATGTCATGAGAAGTCTTTTTTTGAAATTTTATGAACACTTAAAATGCAAAAAACTGATTTTAACACAATAATTAAAAATATTGGAGTTCAACTTCACCAAACATTCCTCTCATGTTTACAAACAAGCTCAAACTAGTTATAATTCATAATTTATCTATCACTCACAAGTATAACTAACCCTAATTTCTTACAAGTTGGAATCTAAACCCCTTGATTAATCTATCAATTCCTTGAATAGCTTAACTAAGAAACCAGCTTTAAAAATAAGAGCTAAAGAAAGACTAATGATATTTACTGCATTCCTAGATATGAGCACCATTAGTTGCTCTACTTCAATTCAAAGATTCACAAGTCTTTTTCTATCACTTTAAAACCCAAAGTTCAAGTTAAAGGAGATAAATCATAACAAGCATTAAGTAAAAAAGATAGAAAAATAAAACTAAATAACAACTAAGATTGATAACTTAAAGAGAATACATGAGAACGAGTTAGGTTACATTAAATCCTAACAAGGGAGAGTTTAGCTACACATAAACATGTAGAACACTGCAAATGATGAAGAAAAGAGGAAACTTGATCTTGAAGGCTCTAAAGCTCTCCAGCCACCACACAGCCTTCAAGAAAGGTTCTCTAATATGATTGTCCTCAAATTTCTGCTCACTTAGGTCATAAAACCTTTTGTCTCATCTCAATAATGACATGTCAACACTTTTGGCACCAAGCATGTGCTACCACACTCAACGTGGACTCAAAACAAAAAGGGAGGGACCTCTAGAGCTGTGACACTTAGTGTCAATTTCCACGCTTAACATGGTGATTGAATTTGTTCCAATGAATCTCTACCATGTTGATGGAAGGAAGTAGTGGCATGTTTCCATCACATGTTGAGGTTGAGCATGGAGACAGCCAAAAATTTCTTCTCTCTTGAATCTACATCAATTGTCACTTGCTTCTCTCAATGTGTTCCAACATTCTTCTCAACTACAAAATAACAACAAAAAGCTTGTAAGTTACCTACTAATGTGAGTTAGAGACTAAAGTTAACTTTCTACAAAAAATAAGTTAAATCTTAGGCAAATCAAGGTCTCAAGTCAAGAAAAATTGAATAAATGCTTCAAATTGTACTAAATTAGTGAAATTATAGCACTTATCAAATATTTCCCCTTAAAGTCGGGGCGGGTTTGAGTATTATCCACATGTATGAGTTTATTTTCCATCCCAAATAATAAAGAGGTATTCAAACAAACCTATTCTATAATTCATGTAATTCTTCATTAAGTGACCATGTTGAATGTTATAATAAGTGCAACGTTTGATAATAAACTTAGTCTTAATCAGTAGGTTGTGTGGGAGGAGAGAAGGGTCTCATGTGCTTTGCCTTAGGAGTCTCAAGTGACGATGCTCTTGGCTATCCTAGCCCAACTGGCCCAACTAGGTTTGGGAGCCTACTTCATGATGCTTATGGAGCTTGCATATAACTATCCTTAATGCTTCTAACACTTATGGAACCTCACTCCACTTTAAGTGGGTTGGTAGAATATTAAGACAAGTTGGTCTACATTATTACCCACAATCAAGCTAGATTTAAGTATGTGTTAGCCTTTGTTAAAAATATTCAAATATGTGTGAGCCTAACATTTGAATTTCTGACTTGAGCTTTATGAAAGCCCGATTTAACCTAAAAGTTTGTTTAAAATTTTATTTTGTGACAATGTTTATAAAAAGATTGAAAATCACATACACATATATGAAGTTAGCATCAATGAGTTTATATATCTCTTGATATTATTATGTATTATATATATATATATATATATATATATATATATATATATATATATATATATATATATATATATATATATTATGCATGTGTGTTATGGATGAAGATCAAGCTACTAAAAGAGTAACTTTTGGTAAAGTTACAATATTCAATAACTCATGTATATGTTGAATTTAAATAATCCAACCATTAATTCAAGGTAGAATTATCCAATTGTTAATTTGAATTTATGCAACAAAGTATTAAATAAATTTTAAACTTTACAAAAAATTTAAATTTGAAATATTCAAGAAGAATAATTAATTTCAACAATAAAAATATTTAATTTAACAATGAGATTGTTAAAATCCAATGTATATAATAATTTACTGTATATAATATATTCACTCACCACAGAAAAAAATATCATCTAGTGATACATTTTATAGTGACATAATATTTGTCACTAAAAATTATTTTTACATATATTATAAGTACAAATATGTTAATATATTGTTAAAAAAATGTAAGTATATGTTATAGTGTCATACAATAAATATTGATGAATCTTATTCAAAATTAACACTTAAATTATGTGTAACTATATGTCAAATAAATTTATATTTACATATATTATATTTATAATGAAATTTTTTATATGTTACTATATATAATAATTCTTGCAGTGTGATTATATATATATATATATATATATATATATATATATGATAATTATGTATGTATAATATAATATAACAATATGATATTAAAAAATTATGTTACATATGTAATAAAAAAGCCAACCTATAATGTTCAATACAGATTTTTTTTAAGATCTAAGTTTTAACCTTTTCATTTAAATACACTTTTTAAAAAGTTAAGTCTAACTTTTTAATTAATAAATAAGTTACGCTACGCCATTGATAGAAAACCTAGCCTATTTGACTATTTCTATCCTTATCCACTGAGTTTAATTAGTTTGGTGTCATGGTATGTCTTCTAGTGTGTTTTGAAAATAATTTGCATCACTGTCAATAAGGATTTCCACTTTTATTTGTAATATTTATTTATAAGTTAAAATTTAATATTTTTTAAAATAAATTATCAATAATTAAAAAATGTTATACCACAATATAGAATTTATATATTAAAAATATATCTATTTATACAAATTTTATATATAATTTATATATTTAAATATAATATTTATTTGTATATATAACTTATTATAAAATTTAGTTATATATAATAAATATATATATATATTAGAATACTTGAATATCAATCTACCAAATATCAATTGTAGTTTACTTTTCCCTATTAGAACATCAAAAGCTGGTATAAAAAATCATCTTTCAATCTAAATAAGATATTTTCGTTTTTTAATTTTGTACAATATTTTAGTTATAATTATTAATTATATTATCAATATATATATATATATATATATATATATATATATATATATATATCATATTTTATATTTTATATTTTATTTTGACTACCTCTTTATAGTAATGCACTGGTTATTAGTTTTTTCTTTTAAAATTAATTTATACTATAAATTGGATTATTTTTTTTTTCTTGTTAAAACTTTACCATTCTAAAAAAAGTAACTAGTCGCATACTAAGGATAGCAATATTATTAATATAAATGATTAATTTCATTTTTTAGTCAATTCAATTTTATCAAATTTATAATTTTGGAGAATAAAAATAGAACTATTTTTTTTTTTAATATTGGACATTAAAGATAATTTTTTTTATTCTTTATTTAGAAATATCCAAACTTTGATTTGTAAAACCCTATAAATATTTCCAAACAATCATTTTTATATTTATTTATATATTTCATATTCTAATTACATTTTCATTTTATCATATTTTATCTCCATCTCTAAATAAATTTTAAATAAATTTAATTAATAAATCATAATATTTACTTATTATAAATTAAAAATATAAAATAAACATCTATCTTGTATATATTAACTATATTTCTTAATCATTATATCCCAACCTTAAATATTTTTTTAAATAGAGATAATATTATTAATTGCACTACAAGAAATATTACATACAGTGATATACAAAAAATGTTACTATAGATACAATATATGTATATATATATATATATATTTAACATATAGTTACATATAATTTTAGTGTTAATTTTGAATGTGATTTAACAACATATTTTATGTATCATTATAGACTATACTCACTTTTTAACAATATACTAATATATATATATAATGTATTTATTGTATTATTAAAAGTAATTTTTAATGACACATATATATGTTATTATATAACATTTTTTTTATAGTGTTACTTAATTATCTTTGACTCCTTAAATACATATATTATTATGCATATGTAATTGTTATTGAAAGATGAATCATTACTACTTATTTTATTAAATACAACAAATAATACATTTTATCCTATAGTCGTGTGAGTGTTATATCCTTTTTACCATTTTATAGATAAAAAAGAATACAACTAACAAGTTATTGATTTGAATAATGATATGTTCAAGTCTCTTAAGCAAGTAGTTAGGGTTAGAAGTATAGGGAAAATATGATTCAAAGGGAGAATTCTGTTACACCATTTTTCTTGAATTCATTAACTATATAAAAATGTTACATAATTAATTAACAAAAATGAAATTATCAAGATCATTTTTGCAAATAGAGAACGTCACATGCCCAAACGTTGTCATAACGTAGTTGAATAAAAAACAACCGAGTTAAAACGATTTTGGCACTCAAAATGGCTATACAAAGTAAACTCAAACTAAAGTATTTATATATAAACATAAAAATCATATTAGAAAATGTCCAATTGTATAACCCCATTATCATAATTGATCAAAGGATACCAACCAAAAGTAACCATAACTATCAAGCATAAGTCTCTTCTAAACATCATCATTTATATCTAACTGAGCTTCAGCTAGAAATAGTACGTGATCAATCCAAACATAAACAACACAACACACAATAGGAAGTGAAGTACATTTCACATTATGCTCAAAGTACAGTATAAGCAATAAAAAAAACACACAAAAGCAGTAAAACATTCACACATCTCATTTATCAACCTGTAAACACGTACGTATGATGAAATGCAAGTCCTAGTAATTTATTTCATATGTATATCGTACCAAGTTAAAACATTATTAAAGCTGGACTAGGAGGACATGTAGCAGATGCATTGCCCTAACTCAAGATACGACTGCTACCATAGTCTACACCATTAATCTATCCTCGGTGACTAGTCAAGGTCATAAAGTTACAGTAGCACGCCCCGATTCTCATAAAATCAACATCAACCATATATTGGAGTTTTTCTAGCGGGTGTAACATTCACCATTATCAAGTAAGAATCTAATAAAACTAATTAATATAATATATAATTCCCTTCAGTTGATTAGGGGAAAACAAAGATCACAACAATGTTCATCAGTTTCTATAGACAATGTTCATAAAATAGGTTTTAGATGGATCTAATATAATTTAAACCCGGCAAGATATTTTAGTTGATTGTTTTTTTCTCGTTTTTGTTTTTTGGGCCAACGTTGTGAATAGAGCGAGACCGGCCTGATAAGTGGTCAGAAAATCCGAAGACAGAGAAGAAAATGGGCCACTAGAATAAACGTACTACGAAATGACCCAATTACAGTGCGCTCAATTGCTCAAAAAGGCCCAACGAAATGTTGGACCAGAAAAGAAAAAAAGAAGTGAAAAGGAAAGAAATAACGAAAATAGAATGATTTGATGTACAAGCATTGAAGCACGCACGTTTTGTTCTTCTTATTTCCTACTATGGATCTTATATAAATACATACGAAAAAAGGGAAAATGAAATATATTGCTGTATACAATGATGATGGGTACCTAAATCCAATTGAAGAAAAGAACAATTCAGATACAAATTCGGAAATTGTCTGGATTCGAGTTTGCCATTATTATGCCGGAACTCTACAGTTGCATGGAATTTTCTCCTTCTGAAATTTCAAGGCCACGAACACATACCATGAATAGTCCATGTGGTTTGGACTTGATAATTCTATTATATATCAATATCTATATCTATCTTTTCTTTTCAATACTTCTGCATGTTGCTCGTCTAGTACAAGATAAGATCTATCATTTCACCATCTTTGCATGCGCACATGGCGTGACAGCTTCATGGGACCTTCATTTATTAATTCCCTCTGAATATAAGACTTATGTTATAAACTTATAACTTCCATTAACCATAGGCTATCTTCAAGAACCAATCAATGAGTCCACAATTGCTGCCGGAGAACGTGTTGTTATGCATAGTTGCTAAGGTCCAAAAAATGTGTTACATTTCTTTGCACTTTAATGAATTGGTTTCAAGTGGATGAATATTTAGAGGTGATGGTAAATTGCCTTAACCTTCCGCCAAAGTAATCTATTCCGTAGCCTCATATTTTGGGAACACTCTCTCTCCAACAACACACCACGTCACCACATTAACTCACTCATAAAGGTCCCTATCTAACCCTATTAACTCCATAATATAGTACTTTGCAAAACCCTCTCGTTATGCTTCTCCTACGTTAAGCTAAGCAAGCAATCCACATCATCCAAGTTTTAGTAACAATGAATACTACCTACTGTAGTAGTGTCTAAATAGTCTATTACTTTTCATTATGGTAGATACTTACGCTTTAATTAGCAGTGAGATTTTGGTTAATGTTGCATCAAGTTATATATATACCTTGGCATAGCTATTAAACATGCTATTGATTATTTGATTCCATATACGAGAAATGCACACTCGTACAAGGGTTGTTGAACCCACCAATTTGCGACGCGGCACCATGTGTATGGTCTAGGACTCTAGGTGCATGTGGCTTCCAATTATTTCATGATATTGAAGTTTTACCAAGATTAATTATGCTAGGAGGAATTATACTTAATTAAAGTCATGTTAATTAGTATCTTAATTAATGTAACGTTAAGAAATACATAAATTATATTTTATATTTAAAATTATAGAAAGCGTATCAGTCAATGGTATACAAACTCGATCGAACAGATCACGTGCTGGATCGGTGGTTAATTTACTGGTTAAACTACATGAATCAATATAATAATATCATGAATAGATTTATATATAAAAAAATATTAATTATGTTATTTATATAGTAAATAGTTTAGGGGTGAAACTCGTTTGCACGTGGTCTGGCACTGGGTTTGACAGGTGACACAGAAAATGTGAGACAGATCGTACAGCGTGTAACAGACCTAGTTTGACTGTTATAAGACGGGTTTTACATTAGCTCAATCACATTCAATAATCAAACTGAATACATTATGACTTATGACATTAGTTTTTGGTCAAACTAGTCCAGCCCATCTTTATTATTGGAATAGTAGCAACAAGCCAACAAAATTTTAATCTATAATTTTGTGTAACAATTCTCAAACTTTCGTTTTTAAGTCAATTTTAGTGGATCAACTGACCATCTATTTTGGATTGTTTTTGTTTTTTATTCAAATCAAACTTATATTTAAGATGTAAAACACTGTGCTACTTGCTAGTACCTTTTCATAAAAGTTTTTACCTTTAACTTTTTTATCATGTCTTAAAGGATACTTAATTATCCGTATTCTCCGTATACTAGTTATTCTATTTATATTTATCATGTCAGTTATTTTTACGAAAATAATTTTTAAAAAATATTTCTTTAGAAGTGAATTATGAATACTATATAACTTGAGATGGAGTTTCAAATATACAACCTAGTTAAATATTTGAAAAGAGTTTTATTATCTATAATAATCTTATCAAAAAGGACTGTTTCAAGGATACATGCATGTGGTTTAAAAAAAATGATTTTATGATTATTATTATTATTTAAGATGGATAACTGAATGCAAGCTCAGTCCTACGTGGCAATAATATTGGAGGGTAATATATATAGGTCTACAATTTTTGGCACGTACGCATCATGAACGAAGGAGGGAGGAGCCAAAAATGATGCCAATGTATAATTAGTTGTATGAAAAGCATTTCCATGGTTGACATTTAGACGAGGTTCATGTCAATTAGCAAAGGGGGGGTCCCCCTCCCATCATTGTGGAAACAGATATAGATTCGGCGCCTTCATATCTAATGTTCCTCACAAATTGCCAACCCAATAATAATAATAATAATAATAATAATAATAATAATAATAATAATAATAATAATAATAATAATAATAATAATAGTAATTGATCTACATCTAACCCGAACCCTAACATTATCACCTCATTTAAACCCTCTGATTCTTGGTACGAGATCTTTGACATAAAACACCACTCATCGCAGATTTTCAATGCGAGTCAAAAGACATCAATGGGTACGCTATGTCTAGAAATTTCCATGTGTTAAGGCAAAGGAAAATAATACTTGGAAGGTAACTCATCACACATCATATCAATTAATTGCTGTTTAAGTTTTTCATTTTATGAGCTACAATAATGATATTTATTATTTTTTTTTTTCATGGAATAGGAGAAAATGAAAGTGATGAAATTATATGCCATTTTTTTTTGTTTCATAACTAACGATTTGATATTGATAATTCACTTCAAAAGGATATGGGATGAACAAGGATAGAAAATACATAAATTCAGTTACGAAGAAAAATAAATAATTAAGAGAAAAATATTATTTGTATTTCTTAGTTTGTAATGATAAATAAAATAATTATTAAAAAATAAAAGAAGAAAATTTTAACAAATAATTTAGATATAAAATAGACAATTGATAATAATTATTATGTTGATAAGGACTTAATTTTAAAGTTGCACAAGACCCCCACAAATTTAAAATAACATATGATAGAAAAACTTATGGCTTCTGCAACTTATGGCCTACCCCCATCTAACAATCCATTGGATTATCATGATATTAGTGATAACATTATTTTATTATGAAGGTGAAAAGAGACAATCATTTAGTATCAAAAAAGGTTATCATTAACATTGCTAGAGCCGAGTGTGTTTGGGATAACCATTAAAAATGAGATTATTTCAATAATTAATTTTATATATAATTAATATAATTAGAATGATAAATAATTTTAAATTTTAAATTTTTAAATACATGAATATATATATATATATATATATATATATATATATATTTTTTACAAATTTGAGCTATTATTTCAAACACATAGTTTATTTTGAAAACAACCTTTTTTATATATAACAAAAAAACAGCTCAAATCTTCATAATTAATTTGTCCTCTTAGTGAAGCTTTCGTCGTGGTAGAAGATTGTAATTTAATTTTCAACGAACTTGATTTTCAGTTTTAGGTGTTTAATTATGGTATCATCATTAAAAAAAGAGTTTCACCGACAGAAGACTGATTAATCGTACAATAATCCTTTTTACGAGATGTTGACAAATGTAATTTATTGACAGGGAAAACTTCTTGCAAACTGAATGCATTACACGTGGTGATTGGCTTGGTTACCAATGCAATTCGTACAAATTCATACAACAAAATTCGAACATTTTTTAATAAGCAACAACTTATTTATTCATGCATTCGTTAAGACTATTTATCACCACTCTAGCTAGAAACATGAACAAAAATGCGAGAAAAGAAAAAAAGAAACCTTGATAACCATTTTTTTTAATTTGGTTAAAAAAATGACAAAGTGTTTATGTTAAATAATTTCTATATTCTTTTCAATACAATGTAAATAAATAGTCAAGTTTATTGTGTCTTAATTAAATGAACAATCCTCTCCTTTTCATTTTCTTTTCATGGAAAGAGAAAACAATCACGTACGTAAATTTTCTTTCTACCTATATTATCTTTCCAATTAGACAAGAAAAAACGATAACACTTTTATAATTTTTACCTAACTCATTTCTTTTTTAACTTGTCCAATTGAATCAACTCACTAGCCTATGATCTATGAACATGAACTAAAACCCAATCGAGAAAAAAATAATCTCATCATCATATATATGGCATCCATTGTCATTTCCCCCTCATAGCTATCTAGAGTATGCCAAGCTGTCTCCATACGTGGACAAGTATCCAAAAATAATTCACCAAATATTTTCCCTTCATTCAGATTCAATGAAGTGTCGCAATAATATTGTGCATGAAAAATGACGAGAATTCGAGTATTAGCTAGCAGAATGATATTGGTCAATGTTCAATTCAATCAAGTCACACCATGCTGAACCTCTTTCAGTAATTTCCGGCTTCTTCCAGGTGTCGCTCCACGTACCACAAAAGGAAACCCCAGCGAATCATGCGAGACAAAGTTCATAGCCTTATTAACCACACAAATAGAAAATCCAAAATTATAATCATTCACAAACAATACTCATGTGTGTTGTGTAGACATAAAAATCAATCAATCATCTATGGCGAGTGATAGAACAACCTAAGCGCTTCTAGCCACATGAGTATATACACGTATGAATTTTAGTTATAAATAATTTGGTCTGGTTTTGTACCACTTACAAAATTAAGGACCCTACGATACGAAACCCTTTCCTTTAGCTGTTTTTTCGCCAAATCACCCTTAGTGCATGATTGGTTGGTAACCCTACATTTTACATTTTATGTTGTTTTTATTTGCATTAGTAAAATAAGAATTTCAACCGACAACTCATTAATCAGAGTAAAATTAGATTCATATTTTTTAATTTCATATTCAAATGTTTTGGATAAATGATTAAAATTAGTTTAGTGATTAAAATTGAAGTAGTATATGTAAGATTTTATATTCAAATGATATATTACTTTAAACTCATTTTTAACCTAAATCAATTTCACTGAATTATTATTATTTAAAATTAAATTTGTGAATGTTTATTTGAATAAACACGTAGTCACCTTAAAAAAAAAAAAAAAAAACACGTACGTAGTAGTTGGCGTCAAGAAATCAAAATTTCCGTACGAATGGGAACACATGCATGCATTTGACGATGTCGATGAAGCAATTCCGCAAATGTCCATAATCACCAAAATATGTATTTGACGTCTCATATTTGTTCTTTATAACAAATCCCAAAGAACACATTTAACATAAGTACGCTCACCATCGATCATTAGACGAAGAAGACTTGCTTGTGTTTGGGGCTGTAACATCATTTTAAACGCACTTTGTCTTCAAAAAGTGTTGGTAAAACCCTTCAACTTTGACAACTTTCCAAAGTGGAGTTAGTTCGGGACTCTGTTGAATCCAGCTGAGCCATAGCCACTGTTAATCAATTATTGCTTCCAATCTGAAGTCTGAACGCCACACCATAACATATATATTAATGCTACAGTTACCACGCATGAAAAATATTACAACATTTTAATAAAAATATTAGTATTTTGAAAGTTATAATAATTTGATAATTTGTTTTCAAATGTTTAAAAAAATTAGTTCTTTTTTTATAAGCTAACAAAAAGAATGTTTTTCTTTAATTAAAATAACTATGTTTGTCAAAATTTATCTAAATGCATTAAGATTCAATACAAAACAAGCAAGTATTTTCTCAATGAGTAAGTTCTGATGTACGAATTAAAATAATGATATCATGTTTTATTATAAATTATGGCAATAGACAAAATATTAAGTTCTAAATCACTATTAACAATATTTTTTTCCCCTTTAATTTGTTTCTAGTGTTAGCCGGGTTATATATATATTCCATTTAATCTACTTTTCTCATCAGTACAAGTCTTCTTCAATCTTCAAACATTCTAAAATCATTATAAAAGACAAATTTTTACTATATCTTCTTATCATAAATGTTAACCCACTATATTTACTCTGTGTGTTTGTCAATTTTGTTGTTAAAAAGAATAAAATAATTATTAATATTTTGTCAGTATTACTTTTTATAAAATTTAAAATTTTAATAAAATGTATTGATGTTTTTCAAAAGAATTTAGTCATCCTAAAAAAAAACAATAACAACACGTGCACAGTCACCAGCAGCAATCACCTGTTAGCCAAAAATATCTGACTATAATTCTAGTGTGAATAAATTATTGAAATCCATGGTGACATAATTAATTAATGCCAATCACGGGTAAACGCTAAGCTATAGCTTAATTGTTAGGAAAGAATCACTGCGTGTTAAATTTTTACATGATTCGCTAATTATGTAATTTACTAATTATTGAGTATTATTATTTCAGAATAATTAAATAAGAAGAATTTTATCAAGTTTATAAATATTTATTAAAAACTCAACTCAATATTCAGAAATTTTTTTAGTATATATATATAAACAATATTTTTCTGAGCAAATTATTTAAACTTTTCTGTTTTATTCTTCCTACTCAAAATATTTTTCTATTTAAAAAAAAAAGTATATAAAAATAAATGTTTTAGAGCAGTATTTTTACAAAATAAGAGAAATTATCAGTGAAGTATAGGTTAAATGGTTAAGTATTATGTGAATGTTAAAAAGAAGAAGAAAGATTTTATATAGATTTTGAAAAGAAAGAAGGATTTTATATAAGTATAAAATGAAAAGTATGTTAAATCGTGTAAATTAATCATTTTTTTAAAGATAAAATCATGTAAGCATTCAACATAAAACAATCATTCCGTTAACTATTAATATCCATCAATATGGATAGATTTACAAAATCTTAAAATGTTATCCTCGTAGTCTGGTATCATATTTTAAATTCTGCACCCACCACTTTGGAGTCCAATATACCTACTAAAGTTAGTCGTTTCCAATCGCAAATTATAAAATTGATATTTAAGGAGTTCTTCTGCTATCATGTATCATGAGATACATGTTATACCATAAAAAAATGTTTATTAATTTTTAAGAGGTCAATATATCCTTATTGGGAAACAATTCTAATTGTGTAAGATAATACTGTTATAAGTAATAAAATTTTTCATTTGAATATTTAAACAAATATTATATACTTATATTTAAAAAAAAAATATTATTTAACTTATATATACTTTTATCTCCAAAGTTATATAATATCACACCTTTTTTTCCTATTTTACTTTCATAAGTTTTGTACCGAATTTATAAAATATTGTGAATTTCATCTTCACATTTTAAACTTTCAGAATTAACATAAATTTGTAATTGTTTAAAGAAATAATCTATAGTAAAATTTGTGACATTTTATAAATTGTGAGATCAAATTTGAAAAAAAAAATTAATAAAAAAAAGTTAAGACAAAATTTATGAGATTACATGTCTTTGGGGTTTAAAATATATAATAAAATCTTATTGTTTTAAATTTATTAGCACGTAACTAACAACATGCACTATGATGCCCTTAAAATATCTGACCTTTTCTTTAATTAAAAAAATCTCACTTTTTTCTCTTGAAAATTTTCTATTCATCGAGACACACGTGCTTTATGTACTGTGGAACAAAACTAAAGTGAGTTTGCCCTATAATATTAGGAAACTAGTATACATATAATTGTCATCTGTTGAGAGGGTGCCACTTGGTTTAATCATCCGAGGACTTTGAATTCCACTGTTCACGCGTGAGAGTCAAAAGCTATGAGATAGAGCGCAATACCACTAATTGTTTGATCAAGATATGAATTATATATATGAATCATATACCATTTAGAAAGTAAGTTTTAAAAAATGTGTCACAAACACATAAAGTTATAGTGAAGACTGTAATCTCATTTTTTTACACATGTCTTGTTTTCATCTCTAATTCATAAACTTTTTTTTGTTGACATAATGGGTTACCTTTTGATAGTAGTGCTGGTGATTCGGCCAGGAGGCTTTGGCGGCCTCAAATGTACATTGAAGTACCACCAAAAATATAAATTAAGGGTGTTGTTAGTTAAGAAATAAATAAAAATGATTTAAAACGCATATATCTTTTTATTTTTAAATCTAAAATTTATATTTTAAATTTTTAAAATATAATTTTTTTAAAATTTAAAAGTTATTTTTTAATTTCTGTAATTTCAAAAAATATTAGTTTAATTCCTAAAAAGTATAATTAATAATGACAAATTGAGGAGAATTAAAATAATAATTTATTTATGATATTTTAAAAATTAAACACAAATTTTAAATTTGAGAGATCAAAATAATATTTTTTTAAAAAAATTAAGAAACTAAAAATATAAATTTTAAATTTAAAAGATCAATTATGAGAAACTAAAATCATATTCAAATCTAAAAATAAAATCTAAATTATAATTATAATTATATTACAAGATTAATTAATTTTTTTTCTATTTTTATTCTTAATTAATCAATGCTCTTAAAATATTGTTTAAGATTTTTTATTATAAATTAATTATAAAAAAATTATTAATTTATTAAGTTACGAAAGATCTAACACTTATATTTTTTAATTAAGGTTGCAAATTTGATTACTTGTAAACAAAGTCATAATCATAAATACCAATTTTTATTTCATATTTTTAATTCTAAAATAAATGATCCATTATTCTAATTATTTTATGAATATTACAACATAAAAAATGAATTTCTAATTCTCAACAAAAATAAGTTTATTTGACGAAATTTATTTATTATATATAAAAATGTAAATAGATTAAATTTTAAATATATAGATCAAATCTATTATATAAAGCTAAAATTTAAGTTTGACATATTATTTATCAAAAATTTATTTTTAAGATTTTATTTGTTTTTTTTTAAAGTTTGATTTAGTCTATTAATCCATTTTAAAATTTTATTTTATATTAATAATATTAAATATGCCAGTAAATTTAATTTTAAATAAGTCAAAAATATATTTTTACATATGCATGCAAATCTTTTTTCTTTTTTAAGATAAAAAAATAGTTTACCCTATTATTATTAATATTAAAAATTAGAGTTAAAATAAAAATAAGAAATTAGTGTAAAAGGCGTAACTCGTGTATATTCATCTACATGTACTCTTATGCACATGTGCAATAAAAGAAGATAAAACTTTTATAGAAGTTTACAGTCACTCAAAAGAAATTTACTTGACAAAATTTGTTTATTATTTGTAGAGGTGAGAATGAGTCAGATTTTGAATATACTGATTGGACTTGTTTTATAAAATTAAAATCTAATTCTATTATCTATCTTAAGTTATTTTTTTCGTCTAATTTTGTCTTTTTAAAAATATGGTTTGATGTATTAGCTTATTTAAAAACCTATTTTATATTAACAATGTTAATAATAAGTTAATAAATTTAATTTTAAATAAATTATAAAATATATTTTTAAATATGTATGTATCTTTTTTTAATTTTGGTGATAAAAAATTAGTTTACTCTTATTATAAATTAGAGTTTAAAATAGAAACAAAAAATTAACCATGCATATACACACCTAATAAAGGTATAATAAAAAAGATAATCTTAAATAAAAAATTTAAAATATTTTTCATATCTAAAGAAAAAAAAATAAAGATACGACTATTAAATTTTTTATTTTTTATTTCTTGATTTTGTATGAATAAAGAATGTAAGATATTTAATTAAGTTAGTAAAAATATAAAAAATATTAATAATTAATTTTTTTTATTAAAAATTTATTTATTTAATTATATTGTTAATAATGTAATGTGTGTATTACTTTTTTATTATATTATATAAATAAATAAATTGATCTATTAATTTTAATATATATTTTTTAATATATAAATTCAAGTTCTACCCTTTTAAATGAATAATTTAAAAAAAATCTATTTTTTATTAAAAAAATTATATCAAACCAAAGTTTAAATAAACTAATCTAAAAACTCTATTCTCATTCCTTAAAATATCATTAATAAACGTTTATTATCAATTAAGAGTAAGAAAAGAAAACTTGGATTCCTTGAAAAAATGTCTAGAAAAGAATGTTTTGAGTGATAAAGGAACGGCAACAATGTAGATGTGTCTTACTAGGAAGAGGGATTCAGTGTTTAAAGCTGCGAAAAGAAAGAGTTTTAAAGAAGACATATTAAGTACGTAAGCGGTATTAAGTTAAGGGTGGCCCAAGTATTAATTGTCGAACGACACTGCACCTACACTTGCAATAATAATATATTGAGGTGGCGATCATCGGATCCATTGTGGTTATTTATCATTTACTATTTCAGCTATATTGATTCATCCTTATTATTTCTCATTTTATAATCCTATATATGAATTAATAAATTAAAGGGTCTATTATCTAACTTTTTTTCTTACAAATTTTCTATTTGTAAATATTATTAATATGAAATTATAAATTATATATAAAAATATATATTTAATTTTCAAAATATAAAGAAACAACCTAAAATAATAGTATGAGATATAAATATTTTTGTCCCCCGAAAAAAAAAAACGAAATTAAGACTTTTGGTTTTTAGCTTTTGTGTGGCTTTCAAAGCATTGTCGTCTTGAAAAGCGTAATCATTCATAATTTTATAATGTCCATGCAAACTTGTTACATGTCCATCCCCTCTCCCTCATGCATGAGCCAGCCTCATCCTTATATATAGGGACTCAAATACTCGTGGCAGTTGTGTGACACAGAAATTAAACTAGTCACAGTTTCTTCTTTTCTTAGTTTCCCTTCCCTTTCTTCAAACAAGGGACAACAAATCTGTGAGAGAGAAAGAGAAATTCAAAATCATGTCTCACAGTCCTTTAAGTTTCGCCTTTGGAATTCTAGGTACCTACACAGATAACTCATCATTTGCATTCTCTTCTCCTTTTTCCATCTTACCAAGGTTACAAAAGATGTAACATTCTTTCTTATTTTCTTATTTTCTTATAGGTAACATTGCCTCCTTCGTGTGCTTCCTGGCACCACTGTAAGTCTAAATGTTCATTCAATCAACTTTTAATTTATATAGTTGAAACTTCAAAGTTCCTTTGTATACAAATTTAAAAAGTTTATATTTCGATAAGACTTTTTATATATAGTAAAATAATTTTCAAAAAATATTTCAACTTTGAATCTATACATACTCTTAAACTATATAATTAATCTTCAAATGTCTTTACTGATCAAAATATGAATACATGTTCTGCAGACCAACATTTTATAGAGTTTGTAAGAAGAAATCAACAGAAGGGTTCCAATCGGTTCCATATGTGGCTGCACTCTTCAGTGCAATGCTTTGGATCTTCTATGCCTATGTGAAGACGGGAGAAACGCTTCTTATCACCATCAATGCATTCGGTTGCGTGATAGAGACAATTTACCTTGCCATATTTATCACTTACTGTCCCAAGAAAGCTAGGGTACATACACAATTAATATATCTTGGACTAGGATTATACTATATTTCAAAATTTTACTCACTTTGTGTTCCTCGTTAGACATAGCTAGATATGGCTTGTAACATTATTTTGAAACGGATTTTGGACTTGCAGATATCGACATTGAGGATGATTGTTTTGTTAAATTTTGGGGGATTTTGCACTATTGTAATCCTAACCCACCTTTTAGCAAAAGGAACTGCGGGTCGTGTCAAGTTTCTAGGATGGATTTGCGTAGTCTTTGCTACTAGTGTTTTTGCAGCACCTTTAAGCATTATTGTGAGTATCTTACTTGATTACAATCTAGATCTTTCTTTTTTACTTTTTGTTTGCTATTAAATTAACCGATCTCATATAAGACTGATATATTTTTAATATTATATAAATATCTAGACTAATCACACGGGCATGGTTAATTTTGTTGAAATTTTCAGAGGGTGGTCATTCGCACTAAAAGCGTTGAGTTCCTTCCTTTTCCTCTTTCACTCCTTCTCCTGATAAGCGCGATTATGTGGCTGTTGTATGGTATTTCTCTGAAAGATATCTATGTCACGGTAAGTCTTCAATCTTCGTGTTCATTCATGTACATGACAATCTGGTTTTAATCAATTTTTTCATTCCATGTAATCTATGACATGCAGTCGAATTATTCTTTTTTATAAATTTAAAAATTGATTGTGTTACATAATATGAACACAGATGGTGGTTTGAGACTATTAATTGTGTGTTTCGAGTACCAACTATTTTGTCTTTATGGATAGTGCATAACATGACAGTGTCTTGTGTTTTTTTGTCTGGACAGCTCCCGAACGTTGTGGGGTTAACATTTGGAGTCATTCAGATTGGACTCTATGCAATGTACAGAAACAACAAGCCCTCGAAGGATCAGAAGCTACCAGAACACAAAGGAGAAATCCAGAATGACGAAAACGTTGCTCCAACAGTGACGGGAGAAAAACAAGAACAAGAAGTGAACTCTCAAGGTGAAGGAGATATAGAGATTGGGGAGAAGAAAAAGGAAGAGAAGCTAGATGAGGAAAATGAGAAAAAGCATGATGATCAAACGGAACTCAACAAAAACACTAATGACAACGACAATAACAACGTAAAAAGAGAGAAGGAGAATTGCGAAGTTTGATGAAAAAGCAACCAGTTGTGCCTCAATCTCTATCTCTTTCTATTTTACGTGTAAAATTGGTAAAACGTTCGCAAGGGGCAGAGACAGTGTAGATATCGATGCCTATTTCTATCTCTCTACAGTTGTTTAACTTGTATGCTTTTGTTCACTATTTATGTCATTTCTGTTTTCTTTACTCAAGCTAATTAATTGTGCCCCCAAATATAGGGAAGTTCATAGAAAGAGTCCTTTACTATATGGTGATATATTATTATTATTATATAACCTATATAGCTGTAAAAGATAATTATTCCCAGCACTTTTTATATTCAGACCATGATCCAGTGTGCATGAAGACTGTGTCTGATTAATTACGTAGTTTCTTCCTTTTATGAATAATTTTTTTGTGCTGTAGTTTTAATTTTTGATACACAAAAAAAAAAAAAAATTATGCTATTGAAAAGCTAACTTAAAATCCTAAATGACGATAAGGATGTCACAACTAGGAACAAAATATTAACAAAAATGAAAGGGACACAGACCATTAAAACGACCAATTCGCCGCAAATATCAAATCGAAGGAAGAGCATAATTATTCTGTGTTTTAGCTCTGTTCTTCTGCTCTGCCTTCATTTTCCCCCAAAATCGTTGGAGTGATTTGTTAAGCTGTTAGCTTTATATCCCATAAAAGATATAGCTCTTCATTCTGAAATAAACAATAATAAGAGTTATTTGATACGAGATTTAGTAACTAACACGATGTGATTCTTTTACCTTTATATTCCCATTAAAGATAATTCCGTTCAGAATAAAAATATCATAGTAGTATTTTGATACTAAATTATGAAAATGAGGCAAGTGTAGATAGCAGGTCCCCCAACATGCGATTGTTTATATATTTGTAAATATTTATATGTATACTGTTAAAATATAATATTTTAAATAAATATAAAAATAAAATAAAATAAAATTAAATTAAATCAATTTATTTCTATATATAATTAAAAGTATTTAGATAATCTTAAAATACCTACATGTACGGATATAACGCTGGTGGATATCCATGAGTACTTTGTTTTTTCATTCCTATATGCAATCAGCAATCACAATATGAATATTTTACCTTCATATCTGACAATTAGCTAATACATGTATAATTTAAAAGTGGGTATAACCGTATTTCTTTTGTATATAGATCTTCGATAAATGATTGTAAATGTGTAATCGTTATCTTCCAAGATAGAGACTAGATAATGGCCAGGACCATAACTGAGATATTGTCGCATCATGACGAGATACGGATATCTATAGTGTCGAATGATCACTTGTGGTGGATTGTTAAGATTTTCAAGTGCTTGGCTTCTTTTAATTAACTTTTAACGCTCATAACTCATTGTATTTGAAACTAATTATCTCATTTATAATATTGTAATTATTATTAGTTTGATAAATTTTTACATATAACAAAAATTGAACATAAATTCCTTAATAAATATGTTATTACATAATATATGAATACAAAATATTTAATCATTATAATAATCCATTAAGTGTTTGATTGTTTTATTCAATTTTTAAATTTTAAAGCATGTTAAACGAAACTTTTTTTTCACATAATTTTGACATTAAATGAAGCATGATGATAATACAAACGCACTCTAAATTAATTTTTCATCCACTGAAAGTGATACTATAATATCACTTATAATTTGGGGTGAGAATAAGTCCAACAGCCTATCATAGACCTATGATCTAATACGCGTAAAATCTTATAGTATGTTTGGATGAGAAATTTTACAAATTCAAGAAATTTTAAATTCTTGGTATTTGAATTACTTTAATTTCAATTTCTATCATTCTTAAAATATTTTATTTGGATGAGTCAATTTAAATTTTTTAAAATTTAAATTGTTAGGTTGAATATGATAATTTGATTCCACCATAGTAAAATTAATTTTAAAAATATATTTATATGTTGAGATTTTTAAATTAAATTTTATAAAAATAAATATTAATTCATTTTTAAATATTTAATAATTTTAAAAATTAATATTAGATAATATTTAATAATTTTAAAAATATTTTTAAATATCCAATAATTAAAAGAATGAAGAGATAAGATAAAATATATTGGTGAAATAAGAAAAACAAATATGAGGAATTTCAAATTCCTCAATTTTTGGGAAAATTTGAAATTCTACTATTCTAAGGAATTTCACAAATACTTGGATTTCAAATTATTTATAAATTCTCCATCCAAACAAAGCATTTCACCTCAAAAAATTTGAAAATTTTCAAATAAATAAATTACCCTATATAAATTCTTCATCCAAACACACCATTACTTATCATATACCTATGATCTAATATGCGTAAAATCTTACTTGATTTGATTTGTATAAAATTTGACTTTACCTAACCAATTTATAAAAGAAGTTCAATCATAACATAGTCAACTTGTTCATATACGTTCCCACGCATTATAATTTATATAATTTTTTATCTTTAAAAAATATTATAAAGATGAAAATAGAATTTAAATTTAAAATCTTATATATATTATTTCAATTCTTAGAGTTGATTATAATTTTTTAAAAGGCATGATATATTAGACTTATAAGTTTATTGGCATGTTTATGAGCCTTATTTAAAAATACCTCATAAGCACATTTTTGGACTTATTATTAAGCTAGGCTTTCAAATTGGTCAGACCAATTCTTAAAAATTGACTTGTAATAAGTAAACAAGTTACCATTATACTTACTAATGAATATGCGTGTTCATAAATCAATTTAATTCAATAAAAAAAATCAATTCAAAAATAAAATAAAATAATTTGAGAAAACTAAAATTTTTATTTTTTGAATTAAAATTTTGAATTTGATTTTTATAATTGATCCAATTTAAATCTAAATTATTCATAACTATATATTTTTACTTATAAATTTATGATATCTTTTATGTTACATTTTTATTTCTAATATAACTATAAGTTTATCACATAACTTAAACTTATTTGTGAAAAATATATTTAATTAAAGATATATTTTTTAAATATTTGAGTAAAGGTATATAAATATAATAATGAAATTGTATATATTTATTTTTAGTATATTTGATTGAATTTAAATTTTACTTTACAAGAAGAAGTTTAAAATAGTGATTGAATTTAACAACCGAAACATATGTCTCTAACCAGGATAATATAGCCACTGATTTGTTTTTTGACCATTGTATTTACGTAGTGACGGATTTAAAAGTTGGTCGCTATTCCTATTACTATTCAATTATGATTTTGTGAGAGAAAACAGTTTGCAATCAAATTAGGAACAGATATCTACTATTAGATTAAAAAATATTATAATAACTCACTTTGTTTGGTAGTTAAATAAAGAATTGTTAATCATAAATAATGATAAATATAATTTGATAGTTAATATACATATTTAAATTAATCAATCCACAGCAATCAATATTTAGTTTGTTAATAAAAATTTAGTGACGAATTATATTTCATCGTTAAATTTAAATCTTAAAATATCTAACAACTTCTATTTAAACGTTCCCTATTGCACTTATGTAAAAAAAGAATTAATTGTTTAAAATGTAAAAAGTACTCTCGGTGGAGGATGGATTTCATTTCTTTCTTGCATAAAATAAGACAATAAATTATTAAACTAATAACTTTATTAAAATATAAAGATAAATAATATAAAGTATATTGTATAAAAGTTAAAGTGCAATTATTACTAGAATTTCTTTTATTATATGCGAACTTTTTTTGCGAATTTTCATAAAAATTTGCAGGAAAATTTTCTGTGAAAAAAAATTCAAGAAAGTTTCTTGTAAAATTTTTTATGAACTTTTTGGAAAAATAAATTAAAAAAATTATTATTCAGAGGTAATTTTTGTGCAATTTCTATTAATAATTCTTTAACTTTTAAATACTTGTAATGAATTTATTTAAAACATGTAAATTAAAGGTCAAACACTCAACTATAGAAAATCAACTTGTAAGGTAAGTGTTGCCCCAATTTATATATTTTTTAATTTTTTTATTTATTTTTAATCGATGTGAGATTTGAGAAAAATCTTTTAATTCTTAAACTTATAAATTTATATATATATATATATATATATATGTATATATATATATATATATTATTTTTTCTGCGGACTAAAATTGGAAGGAAAATCTACAAGAAAAATTACCTACAAAATTTTTCTACCATTTAATAAACATTACTTGCGAATTTATTTTTACAAGAAAATTCGCAAGAAACAAGATAAAATTATTACAATATTTTTTACAAATTTTTACGATGGAAAAAAATTTCTATGATCATTAAAATTATAGCGAAATTTGCAAAAAAAAAAAAATTGGATTATTTTTCATAAAACATTTGTAAGAAATTTCTGTAAATTATTTTTCACAAATAAATTTGCAAATTTTTTTAATAAAATTTTTATTACTAGAAAATTAGCAAAAAAATCTACAATATTTTTTTGTAGGAAAATTCGTAGAAAAATGACATTTTTCTAGTAGTGAGTGTTTATTTTAAAATATAAGTTATAGCTTTTATTTTATATTTTAGTAATTAAGTGAAAATAATCACATGAGACGAAGAATATAAGAAAAATTAACTGTTAATAAAATAAAAAAATAAAAATCAACCAAGAGTTCATTTAATAATAACTAAAATGGAATGTTAAATAAAAAATTCTGAATTTTACAGAAATGAACAAATTTATTTAAATTTAATTTAAATATTATTTTTATAATATGAAAATTATGAATTCTAAATTTTTATTTTCCTTAAAATGTAAAAAATAAAAATAGCATGAAGTTTATGACTTATAAGTCTGTTCATTATTCTTTGATTATGTACTATTTTAAAATTAAATTAATACTTTTTATCAAACAAATTTTAATTTAAAATGATCATTTAAGTTAGAAAAAATTGAAATAAAAAAATGGCATGAAGTAATAAATTTTTATTATTTTAATTATGCCAAATAAAGATAGAATAATATTAAAATAAATAACGTAATATAAGTAATATGGTGAACAACGAATAGAAATAGAAAAAATGGGAAAGAAAAAGAGTTGATACAAAAAAAGGAGTATATGTTTATATTTAGTTTTAATTATATTTTTAGTCCTCTAAATTTAGGGTAATTACTTTTTTGTCTCTTAAACATAAAATTTATATTTTTAGTTCCTATAGCTTCAAAAGAAATATATTGTTTTAGTCTTTATATATATATATATATATATATATATATATATATATATTTCATTCCTCAAATTGAAAACATGTATTTTTAGTCCTCAAAATATAAAAATTATTATTTTTGTCCTTTAAATTTATAAGTTGTCATTTTAGTCTATGTAATTTCAAAATATTATTTTAATCCCTCATAGCTAGTGATAGCATAGTTGATAGTAACAAATTAAGATAATTTTGTAGTATTAGTTGATCTAATATGATATTTTCATTGACAATGATACTAGTAATAATATAATTGACTATGAGATTAAGATAATTTTATAATATTAATAATAACATAATTGACAGTGATAAATTAAGACAATTTTTTAATATTAGTTTATCTAATATGATATTTTTACTAAAATTGATACTAATAAAATAATTTTATACAATAAATCAATTAATGACATTTGAGCAGAGGAACTAAATAATAATTTTTTATATTCTAAGGACTAAAAATATGTTTTAAATTTGAGGGACCAAAGGAATAAATTTTGAATTTAAGGAATCAAAATAATAATTTTTTATATTTGAACTAAAAACACAAAATTTAAATTTTAGGAACTAAAGGACATTTCCTTTGGTGCAAGTTTTGTTTAGGGAGTACCAAAACTTCATGTGACTAGGGCCACATAAACGATGACATGTGTTAATTTTGTTGAATTTTTATTTTTTAAGAATGTTTTAATATTTGTTATTTAATCCTCATTAATTTTATAACCTTTTAAATAATAGCCCTTGTAACACCCCGAGTTCTCTATTAATGCAATATTTACTATTATTTATTTTTATATTTATGAAGATTATTTTCTTATGGTTGTTTTTGTTAATTAAAGGGGTTTTATAGAGGTTTGTATTAATTTAAAATTATTTATGAAAATTTTAAAGTTAATTATGATTATTTTTTAGGCCCAGAACGGCCTGTTCCGAAAAACGGAACGGGCTGTTCCCAAAAAGCGGAACGGGCTGTTCCAAAAAGTGGAACGGGCCATTCCAAAGGATGAAAGTGAACTATTTTGAAGGATCAGAACGGGCCGTTTCAAATGGTGGAACGGGCCGTTCCAAATGTGTAAAATGTGTAAAATGGCCCAAGGTTCTAAATTTGCCTAAAAAGTTAAGTTGGAAACGAGTCGTTCTCCTTATGGTCAATCTGTGTAAATGTGAACTCCAGAACGGGCCGTTCTAATTTTAGAACGGGTCATTCTAATTTTAGAACGGGCCGTTCTGCTTTTTGGAAACGGGCCGTTCTGATTTTGGAACATGCCGTTCCAAATGAAAATTTTGCACAGATTCGAAGAATCCGGAACGCGCCGTTCCGAATTCAATACGGGCCGTTCCGGGTACACCAGGTTGCCTATAAATAGGGGCAGGGGGGTGAAAAAAATTATACTGAGTGAGAAGGTAAAATCTTACAGAGAGAAGGAGGAAGAGAGAGAGAGAGAGAGAGAGAGAGAGAGAGAGAGAAAGAAAGAAGGAGAGAGAGAAAGGAAGAGGGAATCCAGAGGAGGAGGCCCTGCCCAAGTTTCAACTCCGCTTATCCAGGTAAGGGGGGAGTGAGAAACCTCACTCAGGGGTGTGGGGATAATTGTTGGATAGTCTGTTTGTCGGATTGGCCCCCAATCCCTTGCCTGTGGTTCTGTTTGGTCTACTTTGTTCCTTGTTACTTTGTTCCTTGTTACTTTGTTTCTTGTTACTTTGTTCCTTGTTACTTTGTTTCTTGTTACTTTGTTCCTTGTTACTTTGTTTCTTGTTACTTTGTTCCTTGTTACTTTGTTCCTTGTTACTTTGTTCCTTGAAAGTAATAAATGAATATGGAATTAATACTAAAAATAATTAAGTTTTAATATGAAAAAGAATGTTCTCTGTAAATTCCTGTGCGGACCTTATGAGGAGTATTGATGACATGACCTTGTGAAATATGGACAGATGACATGAGACCGAAGAATGGACTATTAAGACAAGTTATGACTATGAGAATATGTAAAATAATGACATGATGTACTAAATGAAATTATGTAATAAGTTAAATGTTGAGTCAATAAGATTATATGACATGCATCATATGCATATATTACTCCAGGTGTGCCGCTGAGGCCGCATACCCACGATGTAACATGCTAATAAGGTGTACCTTATGGTCACCCACGATGTAATATGCTAATAAGGTGTACCTTATGGTCACCCACGATGTAATATGCTAATAAGGTGTACCTTATGGTCACCCACGATGTAACATGCTAACAAGGTGTACCTTAGGGTCACCAGTAATGATATGTGAATCTTCCTTATGGCGCCACATGCATGCATTTATGAGTCGAGTCCATGACATCATAGCATGATAAATGAGTATATATGTGATATTGATTATTTATGTGTATTATTTACATATGACTTATATTTGTTGTGTGTGTGTGCTATCTAACCTTTATTTCTTCACCTGAAACTGAGTGAGATGTTTCTCACTCCCTTGTTTCTTTTGTATGTGTTTAAATTATGTTGCAGGCGATCATCATCATGAGGATGTTGGTGATAAGGCTTAAGGCTTCAGTTGTGCATGCTCTGGTAGGATGTGACATCGGGGCTTAGCTAGCTTAGTCAAATATGTTATTGTTTTAATAACTTTAGTTTGTTTTCTTTTGTAATTTCTAGCGAAATATTTCTTTTGTAATTTTGAACGTCCTTGATAAAAGATCAAAATATGTATCTTTGTCATAGTATATGACTTGAAAGTTATAAATTAATTCCTAACTAGGAGGCACTGCCACCTTTGCTGGAATTAATCTATATTTTCCTTTATATGACTTCTTGAATTTTGATATTTACATGATGACTTTTTATGATTTATAAGTTACGAATGTGAATCTTCTACCTTTTGATATTTGAAGGAATTATTTTATTCATTAAAGTTGTTATTAAATTATGAAAGGTTTTATTTACTCAAAAAGAAAAAGAAAAGAAAAATTTAATTGTTGTTTACGTTTATTGTGTATTAATGATGGGGTAGAGGGTGTCACATTTAGAGGGTGTCACAACCCTCAGCCTATTTAAATATGTTTTATTTTCTTCATCTCCCTACCCATTTCATTTTCATTTTTCCTCTTCTCTCTACCGCATCTCTGGCTCCGGTGCTCTAAAACCTACTCTCCCTACCAAAAGCTCCATCAAAGAAGGTTCACCGTGTACCCTCCGTTCCACATACCACATTTCGTTAGTCATTTTCTTTCTATTACTGTGTTTGCTTCATTTTTATCATATCATCTTCCAAATTAGGTTTGTGCTTTATTTGTATGAGGTTACTCTTCAAAAGGGGATTTCTTTTGAAGTTTGTTAATTAGAAAGTATGAAATGCATGTTTATTTCAGTAAAAGGTTTTAGGGTTTCAACTGAGGTTCGGATTTCGTTAGTTAGTTTGTCGGTGTGTTCGTCTTTTGGGGTTTCGCAACCCCATTTGAAGGGGTTTTGTGTATTCATCGATGTCTTCGTCATTTGGGATATTCTGTTTGTGACATGCAATAGATCTTTTTCCATTTTGGTGGTGTGTTTATTGATCCTATTTGCGAATGTTCAGGGTTTTATTTGTGAATATGGTGTTTCAATCTCAGTGAGCATGGAAGCATGCAATAGATCTATGTCCATTTTGCTGGTATTTTTTTAGTTGTTTACAAAACTGGACATTGTTACCTATGTGGTTCATTCGTTTGTTGTTTTTCGATTGATTCTATTGTTTTAGTCTATTTAGTGTTTTTGCATGCTCATCAGGAGATTTCATTTGGTGTTTTGTTTGTTTATATGGTTATATGTGATTTGGTTTTGTATTTGTGAATCACATAGTTGAATTTGGTGATATAGTTTTGTTGAATTTGTTTATGTTTAACTTAGTTATGTTTTTGTAAAATGCATCACTTAATTTATGAATTATTTTTTGTTGTTTTACTTACACATTAATAGTTTTCAGTTTCTGAATTACATATTTTTTTAGGAACATGATTGTAACACCCTGGAATTTCTATTATTGCAATATCAATTATTATCTATTTTTATAAATTTATGAAGATTATTTTGTATAGTTATTTTAGTTAATTAAAATGGTTTTTATAGAGGTTTGTAATAATTTAAAATTATTTATGAAATTTTTTATAAAATTCTATTTTTTACGCCGGAACGGGCTGTTCCAAAAGTGGAACGGGCTGTTCCAAAAGTGGAACGGGCCGTTTCACACGAAGAAAATATACTATTTTTGAAGTGGCAGAACGGGCCGTTCCAAAAGCGGTACGGGTCGTTCCAAATATGTAAAAAGGTCTATTTGGGTTTTTCCGGAACGGGCCGTTCCCAAAGTGAAACGGGCCGTTCCAGAGTAAGAAAAATGCCTAAAAAGTTAAGTTGGAAACGGGCCGTTCTCTTTATGGTCAATCTGTGTAAAAGTGAACTCCAGAACGGGCCGTTCTATTTTTAGAACGGGCCGTTCTGCTTTTTAGAAACGGGCCGTTCCGATTTTAAAACGGGCCGTTCCGGTTAAAAATTTTACGTATATTTGAAGGCTCCGGAACGGGCCATTTCGAATTCAGTACGGGTCGTTCCAGGTGCGCTAGGATGCCTATAAATAGGAGGCAGGGGGTGAAAAAAAAATTATACTGAGAGAGAAGGTAAAATCTTAGAGAGAGAGAGAGAGAAAGAGAGAGAGAGAGAGAGAGAAAGAAAGAGAGGGAAAGAAAGAGGGAATCCAGACGAGGAGGCCCTGCCCAAGTTTCAACTCCTGCTTATCCAGGTAAGGGGGGAGTGAGAAACCTCACTCGGGGGTGTGGGGATAATTGTTGGATAGTTTGATTGTCGGATTGGCCCCTAATCCCTTGCCTGTTGTTCTGTTTTATTTTTTGTTTGCTCTACTTTGTTCTTTGTTGGAAGTAATAAATGAATAAGGAATTAATGCTAAAAATAAATAAGTTTAAATATGAATAAGTATGCTCTTTGTGAATTCTTGTGCGGACCTTATGAGGAGTATTTATGACATGACCATGTGAAATATGGACAAATGACATGAGACCTAAGAATGGACTATTGAGACAAGCTGTGATTATGAGAACATGAAAAATGATGACATGATGTACTTAATAAAATTCTGTAATAAGTCAAATGTTGAGTTAGTGAAATAATGAATGTATGACATGCATCATATGCATATATTATTCCAGGTGTGCCGCTGAGGCCGCATACCAGTGATGTAACTTGCTAACAAGGTGTACCTTAGTGTCACCAGTGGTGTAACCAGGTGTACCTTAGGGACACCAGTGATGTAACTTGCTAACCAGGTGTACCTTAGGGTCACCAGTGATGTAACTTGCTAACGAGGTGTACCTTAGGGTCACCAGTGATGTAACGAGGTGTACCTTAGGGTCACCAGTGATGTAACCAGGTGTATCTTAGGGTCACCAGTGATGTAACCAGGTGTGCCTTAGGGTCACCAGTAATGATATGTGAAACTTCCGTATGGCGCCACATGCATGCATTTATGAGTCGAGTTCATGACATCATTGCATGATAAATGAGTGTGTATATGTGATATTGATGTTGTATGTGTATTGTTTACATGTGATTTATATTTGTTGTGTGTGGGTGCTATTTAACCTTTATTTCTGCACCTGAAACTGAGTGAGATGTTTCTCACTCCCTTGTTGTTTTTGTATATGTTTAAATTATGTTGCAGGTGATCAACATTATGCGGATGTTGGTGATGAGGCTTAAGGCTTCAGTGGGGCATGCTCTGATAGGATGTGACATTGGGCATAGTTAGGCTTATTTTGGATGTTATTATTTTAAAAAGCTTTAATTTTCTCTTCTTTTGTAATTTTGAACGTTCTTGAGAAAAGACTAAAATGTACATCTTTGTCATATTACTTTTATTACATGATTTGAAAATTATAAATTAATTCCTAACTAGGAGGCACTGTCACCTTTGCTGGAATTAATCTATATTTTCCTTTATATGATTTCTTGAATTTTGATACTTACATGATGACTTTCTATGATTTATGAATTAAGAATGTGAATCTTCTACCTTATGATATTTGAGACAATTATTTTATACATGAAAGATGGTATCAAACTATGAAAGATTTTATTTACTCAAAAATGAAAAGAAAAAAAATTATTGTTTACATTTATTGTACATTAATGTTGGGGTAGAGGGTGTCACAATGGCTGAATGTTCATATTCAGAAAGTAGCAGGGTTACATTAACCAAATAGAAAGATGATAAAGTGTTATTGTGCTTTGGTAGAAAATTTTTTGGTTGTGGAATTTATGATGGATATAACAAGCATTGCCAGTTTTTCTTATAGTGTAACCTAGTTGATGAAGTTTATGAGAATGGAAATTTTCTTTCATTAGTTGCAGTTAAAATGAGTGAGATAGAAGAATTGAAGGGGCTAGTTGATAAATTGAATAGAGACACTGAAATAGAATCTTTGAAGGACACAGTTGATGAAATCAATAGTAAATTAAGTGTTCTTAGTAGTAAGGTTGAAATGATTAATGAAGATATGATGGCAGCGTGTAATACTATTGATTCTCACGTTGTAGATTATAGGAAAATGAAATTTGTGATATTTTCGTTCATTGTGTTTATTGTAGCCAAAGTGATGTATTTTTTATGTTGTTAAATTTAATTTATAAGGTGATTGATTAATGAATTATGTTTTTTTGCAAGTTTATTTTTATTTATTTATAAATTTATATAAGTTTAGGGTTAAATTTATTTAATTTTGACAACAAATAAGAGATTTGAATGCATTTGTTACATAATATCATTTTTGATCCACTAAGTTGTCTATCATATGTAAACAATAATTTTTGTAAAATATTTTGATAAATCTATAAACTAGGTAAACTATAAATGAAATTTATGCTAACAAAAACATTAGTGAAATTACAAAACATTTTATAAAATGAAAAGTTTAATCTTGTTTTGGTTTTTAAATTGTAATGTACATTTGTACATATTTTTTTATTAAAATTTACTGTATTGTTTGGAAAAATTGAATAAAGCTAACACATGGAATACATATAATGTCGCATAGTAAAAATTAGAAAAAAAAATGATTTTTTAACACAATGGCCCATGAAAATTGTAACATGATATATATTATGTGATAATTTACTCATTATTACTATATAAAAGCCTAAACATATTTTAAAAAACATAAACAACCAATGATAATATAAAATAAAAAATAATACTGTAAAAAAAATTAACTTAATTTAAATTACGCAATAACTTAACTACATTGTATAAGTCGTGTGAAATTTTCATGATTGTTAATTGTGTTACAGGTAAAAACAAGAATGAAATCATAGACAAGCACTTAAAACAACGCAACAGTTATAAAAGAAGCATAAAATCAGAAGGCCAAGTCAGACTTTCTTAACATGGAGGATTAGGAAGTTGAAGTTATGAACTTTTTCAATCTTAAGTCGTATGCCTTTCTAGTATCGTTGACCTTTAATAAGCTATCGCCATTCCTTCCCAAGATAAAACTCCCTTTTGTTTCGTTGTGGTGATGGTTTTTTAATGTTAGCTTGAACCATCGCTCCATCTTCGTTGATTAAGACACAAAAATTGTATTTGTCTATGCTCCAAACATCAAAGTATTTGACCAAAAAATACTGGAAATAATAATGAAAGTAAATTATTTACATCATTATGTATATTAATTTTTGAAATAAAATATTTTATTAATTAAAAAACAATGATGTAATTCCATACCAAAGGTTGTCTTCCAGTTGTTGCAGATTTTGTTATAGTGTGAAACCAAGGAACATGATGTCTTGGCATATGTTTTGTTGGAAAAGACAATTGTAGTTGTTGTTGTTTGGGTGGTGGTGAATCAGCCTCCGTTAAATCTACAATCTCATTATCATGGTCGAGAAGTGGGACATTAACCTTGTTGAGAAAATTAAAAGTGTACATTAATAAATAAATAAATAAATAATTGACAAATTAAAGTTAATGAAATATAGGATTGCAATTATATGTACCTTTTAGAACTCTGGTCAATTTCATTTTTAATTTTAGGATATGATATTTCCTCTTCAGCAACAGTAAAGATACGCAAGTTAAAATTGTTTGACCCCTTGTACCAGAACTCAACAATTGTTTTTGATACCATAAAAATCTATCATTTCATTTACCCCTTTGTTAAACATACCAACAATTTTACATAAATTTTTCAGATAAATCTTGAAGGAATTTCCTTGTGGGTTTGTAATAAGACACTCGCCTGGTTCTATTTTACAAATCCAGTACTTGTAAAATTTTGCATTCAAATAGATGCGACCCTAAACAAAAACAAAACAATAATATGGAAGAACATAAGTTATGAATACCATAGAATTTTGTTATTTAATTTTATTTAACACACAATATAAATAAGTTAACCTTATTTGGGTACACGTCAGATCGGAAGTGTGTTGGTGGGTTTTCTGGATTAGTGTCGTTAAAATACTCCATTATATGTCTTTAGCTAGGAATAAAGACAAGTAAATTGAAGGGTTCAATTCCACAAACGAACTCGTGTTTTTTTATATATAAACCCTAAACCGTAGACATAAAAACAGATAATGCAAAAATAATGTATGCAATGTCTGAAATCGTCATTAATGATACATGCAATGAAGAACATTGATTTTTTATTTTTCATTACAGAATACAGACGAAGAACAGTCAAATGGATGAATTTAACATGTAAAGTTTTGATTTTTATATTAAGCGAAATATGATAAACCTTAAGCCCTAAAAGAAAGAAATTTTTGCAAAACAATGATAATGAAGAGGATGAAGTTACCAAACCAACGAGAATGAAGTTTTTGAGATGACTATGGCAAGAAGATGATTTTGCGAAGAAGATGAAAGTAACTTGTTGTGTTGTATTTGTTTAGGGTTTAGGGTTGAGAGAATGATGAAATGATGGCACTTTATCTGTCTTTTGCCCAATTTCTGCCCCTTTGGAATTGGAGAAATACTGAAAATTAAAGTGACTGATTGTTGCTCCGTTTTCGCACACATTTTGGTTTGAAACGTTATCACTTGTGGGCAATTAATGATGGTGCATTGTGAATATCAAAATCACAGCACTCTACCTTCCCGTATAATAAGGTGTTTCGTATTCCCAAAAGCATATCCCGTGGTTAATTTTTTATTATTTATTATTATAAATAAAATAAAATTAACTTTACGAACCTTGAAAGCATGTATTTTCCTCCCTAGCGATCACAGAATTTGAACTAGTTTTAGTTTTTTTTTTTTTTTTTAATTTTGATTATTCTGTAAAGAAGTATTATTTAATGTTTTAGTTCTGAAACTGATTTCATGGTTAGGTTTAATATGAAAACTATTGTTTGATACTATTCATTATGATATTTATTTAATTAATTTCAATTTTGATGTTTATAGCAATAAAATGGAGTGATTAGTATAAACTTTATGAGGCTTGTGTATTAAACTTTTGTTATAAAAAATAGGATTTAATATTTTCATGAATATAATCAAAGTTTAGCAATGTTCATTTATGCATGAAAATATTTATTAATTATGAACCAGTAACAAAGTTTGGAATAATAACAATTAAAAAAATGCAGATAAAAGGAGATAAAATTATATTAAAAAAAACACGTTATCAAATAATATAACCATAAAATATAAAATAATTTAACAACAGTCATATAAAGTTTTGAAGCCGTTTGTTTTTTTCCTGTAGATTCTTCCAATTTGCAGCAGTAAGTTTTATGATCTCATTAAAAAATTTGTTGTAATTGTGTAGGACCAAATCGAGTGCAATTTGCATCCTAGTTTCGGTGTTAACTTGATACATGAGAAAGAATGTGATTATTATACTGTTTGTGACAAATATATCTTATATGAAATTTAATTGATAATATGCATTTAATAATTACATTTATTTTATAATCTTCTGACTTTGATCCTTCAATCATCCACTTAGCAACGAATACTCCACAATCATTTCTGCCATGAACAAAGCCTGTGTGTTGCTTTTGGAAATACCTGCTTAATTGTCTCTCTCATTGCACCATCTCCATCAGTTACTACAACTTTTGGTTGCTTATTTGACATTGCATTCAGAAAGGATTCCAACACCCACCTATATGCCTCGATACTTTCATCAGAAATAATAGCACAACCAAATATAACAGTTTGAGCATGGTAGTTTTTACCAGAAAAAATTACCAATGGCTTGTTATACTTATTCTTCTTATATGTACTATCAAAAGCAAGTACATCACCAAAACATTGAAAATCACTTCTGCTGGTGCCATCAGCCCAAAATAGGTGTTTCAACTGACCCTCACATGATATCATGTACCTTGAAAAAAATAATGGATCATTATCTGCCTTGCCTTGAAGATAACTTAAAGCAGCCACTACATCTCCATCTTTGATCTTAGAACGCTTACTACGCTCAATATGATTGAACAAATCTTTTCTGTTAAAGTTAAGGCCCATATGGCCACCTGTTTGGTCCAACATAAAACCCATTATATGGCATGTCCTAACACCTTGGGCATGTAATGAATCAACCTGAGCATTGTCTGCAAAAGTCAAACCACGGTACGTACGGATTAATTGCACAAAATTAGAACCATATAGAATATGATTATGACCTTCCTCAAATGAAACGACCTTAAATTTAGAGGTTTTTGTAACATCCCAAATTTTATACAATATTTTATATTTATGAAAATTATTTTTCTTATAGTTATTAATTAATAAAAATGGGTCTTTTATGTAGAGATTTTAATACTTGATTATTATGTATTTTAAATATTTATGGAAATTATTAAAGGAATTTTTATAATTAAAAATAATAAAATTATTCTGGTATTTTGAAGGCTCAGAACGGGCCGTTCCCAAAAGTGGAACGGGCCGTTCCAAATTTTCAAAAAGGCTTGTTTTTGTTGGCCCGGAACGGGCCGTTCCAAATGTGTAAAATGGCCTATTTGGGTTTTTCCAGAACGGGCCGTTCCCAAAGGGAAACGGGCCGTTCCAGAGTAAGAAAAATGCTTAAAAAGTTCAGTTGGAAACGGGTCGTTCTCATTATGGTCAATCTATGTAAAAGTAAACTCCAGAACGGGCGTTCTGATTTTAGAATGGGTCGTTCTGCTTTTTGGAGACGGGCCGTTCTGATTTCAGAACGAGCCGTTCCAGTTGAGAAATTTACGTATATTTGAAGGTTCCGGAACGGGCCGTTCCAAAATCAGTACGGGTCGTTCCGGGTGCGCCAGGATGCCTATAAATAGGGGCATAGGGGGTGAAAAATTTATAACTTAGTGAGAAGGTGAAAATCATAGAGAGAGAGAAAGAAAGAGAGAGAGAGAAAGAAAGAGGGAATCCAGAGGAGGAGGTCCTGCCCAAATTTTAGCTCCAACTTATCCAGGTAAGGGGGAGGAGAACCTTATCTCTTTAAAATTTTATATATTATTATGTTTATTTATTTATGTTATTTTCTATGTGTATTTATTCAGTGGGGTGTCCCTAACCTCATTTATTTGCTTAACTTATGATTATTTTTATCCATATTAATTATTAAGGTGTTTATATTTTATATTGTTTAATTATTCTATAATGATTGTCATTTTTATTTATATTATTGGTACTCTTAATATATTCTTTTTACGTAAATATATTTATTTTAAATATATTTATAATCAGCTGTGATATAGTTGTGATATCTTGGACTCGTCTTGTTATTTCTTCATATATTTATGAAGACAAATATTGTTCTATGGCCATAGAAGATAAAGTTTGAATTATTTGTAGCTGAAAGTTTGACCTTGGGGATTTAAATGAGTAAAGAATGAAGGTGAAATATCCTATTGTTGGTTAAGGTGAAATATTCTTTTATTGGTTGATACTATGATGATGCTCATTTATCCTGACTAGTCACTACAAGTATAATTCAAAATTTATTGTATCATGAAAATCTAATATATGATTTGTATATATATATATATATATATATATATATATATATATATAATATTGATTATAAGTAATTCTGTTTATTCTTTTGAATTATTGTATTTATTGGATATTGTTCTTACTCCTTTCCTTTCTTTGTTTTTTTAAATTAAATACATTATAAAATAGATGGATCTACTTGGGATTCCAGAGCATTTTGCAGTGATTATAGCTGTTGTCTTTCTTGGAAGAAATTGGAATGTGGAGGCTATTTGATGAATCTATTATAATTTTATTTGTTATTATAAATTTATTTCTATTATCAATGTAAAGTTTGTAATAGAAGTGAAAGAAAGAAATATTGTGTAAAATAATACATTATTATAAATACTTTAGAACGATATGTTATGTATTAAATTCACAAAATATTCTGTTTCTTTATCTTTATCTTTATAAAAAAAATATTGTTAACGATATATTTGCGAAAATATTATATAAGAAATATATAATTATTATTATATAAATTGGGCGTTAGAATCGGGCGTTACAATTTTTGGATCCAAACATACACGTAACTTTGCTTTGCAATCTGTACGAGATAGTGGTCTATGTTCTTTTTTCCTATCATCTCTCATAAAATATTTTTTGTCTCTTAATCCAGCTTTGTTGCATAGATATTGTCGCATCACAATATTATGCTTATCATCATAACCTATCTCATCTTTTCTGATCCCAAAACCATGACACTTAGCATAAGTGAAATAAAAGTGAAATAAAATTTATAAGCAGCATTTTCACTTGCAAACTCCAATCCATAAATATCATATGCCGTAAATCAAGATAACTTTTGTATACATTGTCATCACCTTCATCTTCTTAATTAACCTCTTCATCAATTTGACTATCTATATTAATTGTTTTTTCAACCTCACTACGATTACAATCAATAAAACTATTTTCATTCAAATTAGACATATCTTTAAACTCATCCATCTGCATAATAATGATAAAAAAAATACATACAAAATGTTATAAATGTACTTGTTATTCAATCAAAACAAATAAAACCTTTTACTAAAATATAAACATGCATTTCATAGTTTCTAACAAACTTCAAAAGAAATTCCCTTTCGAAGAGTAACCTGATACAAATGAAGAACAAACCTACTTTGGAAGATGGAAATGATAAAAATGAAGCAAAAACAGTAATAGAAAGAAAATGACTAATGAAAATCTGAACCTCAGTCGAAACCCTATGCTAAAGATCGTCCAACTTAGATACTCGTTGTGGTATGTGGAATAGAGGGTACACGGTGAAGTTAGCGTCTTTGATGGAGCTTTTGGTAAGGAGAGTAGGTTTTGGAGCACCGGAGACCAGAGAATGGGAGGTGAGCAGAAAGAGAGAACAACAAAAAATCAGAGGTGAAACAGACAGAAGAAGTAAATGATGCTTTTCATAGGGAGAAAAGATTATCCAGTAGCAAAGGAGAGAATGGGATGTGCTTGCTAGAGATGCGGCAGAGAGAAGAGGAAAAATGAAAATGAAACGGGTAGGGAGATGAAGAAGATAAAACATATTTAAATAGGCTGAAGGCTATTATTTAAAAGGTTATAAATTAATGAGGGTTAAATATAAAATATTAAAACATTCTTGAAAAATAAAAGTTGTAACAAAATTAACACATGTCATCGTTTATGTGGTTCTAGTCACAGAAAATTTTGGTACCCCTAAACAAAACTTGCACCAAAGGAAATACCTTAAATCTGGGTTGTGGTGCATGGGTGGTGTAGTTTGTTATCAATACAATTATAGCTAAGTGACTATAAACAAAATAATATATTTATCGTGGGTCTTACTTGTGTAAATATTTTTGTATAAATTAAATAATTATTAAATAAAAAATTATGTTTTATTAGTATTAAAAAATTATTTATATTTTACAAATAGTTTTATTAATGTTTTATAACTCAAATAAGAATTTCTAGATATTACAAAAAAAATGAATAAAATGAATGTATATGAATATTTTAGAAATTCTAAAAACTAATATATATATATATATATATATATATAAATCCACAAGAAATTTACTTACAGAATTTTTTACAAATATATATCTACAGAAAAATTAATTATGAAATTTAAAATCTTCAAAAATATTTCCTACAGAATTTCATGCAAATATAAGATTTGTAGGAAAATTACTTGTGAATAATTTGCAGAAAATTTATTTGCAATATTTTATGAATTTTTTGATAAGAAATTTCTTGTGAATTTTTCCCCAAATAATTTTACAAGAAAATCTCTTACAAATTTTAAATCGACAAGAACTCATAATATATGAAAGAATTATCTATAGATCAAAATTTTCAAGAAAATATATAAGAAACGTATTTCAATTTTATGAATTTTTATGTAAAATTTGCAAGAAAATTTGCATATAATAATTTTTTTTAATAGTGTTAGAGTATCTTAGACAACAAAACACACCTTTTCCATTAAAAGAGCAACTGCATTTTTTTAAGTATTTCTTATATTTTTTTGAAATATTTTAAATAACTGAAGATGAATAATTATCTACACCAATAAATATGATCCATATAATATTTCACAATAAACAAATAGGAACTAATCTAGCTAGATTTTTATTTTTTATTTTTTATTTCACTTGTCAGGTGTATATGGTTGATATATTTTAATGTTGTGTAAATATATAGACTAATCCGCGTATGGTTAATTTTGTTATAATTTTTAGAGGGTGCTCATTTGCACCAAAAGTTTCCTTTTCTCTTTTACTCGTACTTCAGATAAGTGCAATCTATGTTTCAGTAGGTCTCAGACTATTAATTTTATGCGTTTGGACTACTACTATTTTATCTTTATGAATTTAACATTACAGTATCTTTTATTTTTTTTCTGGACAACTTCTAAATTGTTAACATATGGAGACATTTAGATCGCACCCAATGTAATCCGAAGAGAGAGACAATTTATACACATAAATATATATTAATATAAAACAATTTATGCACATCAATGTACATCAATAAAAAAAGGAATAATTCATCAATATCAATATATATTAACATAAGAAAGACAACTCTTGTACAACAATGTACATTAACATAACTTAGCATTCCAACTTCAATAATATGATAATTTAGTTCTTTCAATTTTGTTGATTTTGGTGTATTGACATTTTTTGTAAATCAGCATCTATAAATCAAATAGATCCTTAATACATTTGAAGTGATGTTTTCTACTTTAGCATACTCATTTTAATTATTGAATTATGAAGTGGTATTTTCTTTTGACTATATATTAAATATTATATTTGAGTGTAAATCAATTTTTTTTCTCTCCAAATCTACAAGAAATTCACAAAAGAGTTTCAATCACTACTTTATCTTGTAAGTTAAGGATGGAAAAAATTTAATTTTAAAAGTGATCAATGTTCTAACTTATTTAAAATCTACCTTATCTTTTGTTATACTTGTGTGAATTTATATATAACATGCATGAGTTATTCCTCTTATTTTAATGTACATTGGTGTGGATGAATAGTCACTATTATTATATATGAATTATTGCTCTTACATTAGTTTCTTCAATTTCTCTGGCTCCAGTATCTTGACATTTTCATAAATCAAATACAACATCATTTATATAAATCAAAATAGATCATTTTTATTTTGTTGTATGCATGTGTACAAGTTTTGGACCTCATTATTTTTTTTTGAATTTTTCTTTGGAATTGTTCATTGGTTAATTAATCACACATTTGTAACATGATTTAGATTAGAGGTATCATCGTGCTCCACTTTCCAACTTCAATAATATGATCATTTATAGTTCTTTTAATTTTGTTGACCATTTAGTTTCTTCAATTTTGTTGACTTCATTGTTATCTAGGTATTTCTATAAATCAAATACAACACCACTAGGGGTGTGCATGGTTTGGTTTTTCCAAAAAACCACATTGCACCGAACCACACCATTTTATTAAATTGAACCAGTTTATAAATCATTTGAACCACTTTAATAAATCGATTTAAAACTGAATTATTTTAATAAACAGGTTTATAATCGGTTTAAAACCAGTTTCAAAATCAAACCAGTTTTTAAAATTGATTTTAAGAAATAAACTGATTTTAACTAATTTTAAGAAATGTACCAGCTTTAAACAATTAGGTTCGAGCAACTTTCCATCCGAAGTTCGAGCAAGAGCATGCCCCCATCCAAACGAAACCTTGGCTACGTTCTCTCCAGAAAGTACTTCCATTTTGGTAGGCACAATAGCCTCAGTGACATGTTTGCCAAGGGAGTTGACCGTGTTTTGACTTCCCCCACACCCAAAAAGAACCATCATCCCCGACAGCAGCGAAAACAACGCCTGACGCGAAAGCACCAGTGGTACAGTACAGTTTAAATCCAGTTCGGTTCTTTTAGTTTTAAGTGAACCGACCCTCTTAAAAAATAGGTTCGGTTTTGAAACTTATATTTAAAAATATATATCTAGTCCATTTTTTTTACAATTGGTTCTAGTTTTTTTAAAATGGTACGGTACAGTTTTAAATCCAGTTCGGTTCTTTTGATTTTTTTAACACCCCTAAACACCACCTATATATCAATATAGATCCTTTTTTATTTTGTTATGTGTATGCGTGTAGAAGTTTTGAACCCCATTAGTTTTCCTTAATTTCAGTTTGGACTTGTTTGGTTAATTAATCACACATTTGTAACATAATTATTCCTTTATGGTATTTGTTGCTCCATTGTAGGTGATGTTATGCATTTTAACATACTCGTTTTAATTAATGAATCTGAAATTGTATTTTTTTCTAGCTATATATTAAACCATAAACCTTATGTTGTAACATTCACCGGTTCAATGCTGTGGATTTATTACCCACTGGTCAAAAAGGATGCTAGCTTCCTTCTCATTATTATTAACACCTTTAGATGTGTACAAAAAGAACTAAACAGTCATATTATTGTTTCTATTAACAAAATTGGGAAGCCAAGTTGAAAGAACTAAACAGTCATATTATTGAAACAACTAAACGCCAAGTACATTGATACCTCCGAACCAAATCATTTACAAATTTGTGATTAATTAACCAGTGAACAGGTCTCAAGAGAAATTAAGAATAAATAACAAGCTTCAATAATATGATGACTGAGAAAAAAAAATTTAATTACAAATTTTTTTTACGAAATTCAACAATAATCTTCTATTTTAATTAAAATATTCATGATTAAAATATTTAAATGATTCATTGTTGATTGAAAAATACCAAATTCTTACATTATGATTCATATTTGGTGATTAAGGGAGAGAATAACCCAATTGGAGTGAAAATAAGTATTAAGGTAACAATTAACTATTAAATGATCATAAGACTAACAAAGTCAATAACTAGATATAATAAAATAATTAATTTACATAATAGACACTACTAGAAAAGTGTCATTTTTTTGTAAATTTTCCTGCAAAAAAATATTCGTAGAAATTTTTTGCAAAATTTCCTGCAAAAAAATATTCGCAGAAATTTTTTACGAATTTTCCTACAAAAAAATATTCACAGAAATTTTTTGCCAATTTTCCTGCAAAAAATAATTTACAGATATTTCTTACAAATTTTGCTACAATTTTAATAATCATGGGAAAAAAATTTCATGGTAAAAATTTGCAGAAAATATTGTAAGAATTTTATTTTGTTTCTTGCAGATTTTCTTGCAAAAAAAAAAAAATCTCTAAGTCCCACATCGATTGAAAATAAAACAATTAAAGAGTATATAAGTTGGGGCAACACTTACCTTACAAGTTGAATTGTATGGTTGAGTGTTAGACTTATAATCTACAATCTTAGAATTTAAAAGATTATGTATGAGGCATGAAAATAAAAGATTATGAATTCTTAAAATATATAATTTATAGTATTTTTTTTTAATTTTTTCGTAAAAAATATTCCTACAGAATTTCTTGCAAAAAAATTCGCAGGAAAGTTTCCTGCGAATTTTTTTTGCAGGAAAATTTCCTGCAAATTTTTTTTTGCAAGAAACTTTCCTGCGAATTTTTTTCCTGCGAATTTAGGAAATTAACACATGCGAATTTTCCTGCGAATTTTAAAATTCGCAAAAATATATTATCCACGAAAGTATTACCTGCAGATAAAATTTCGCAGAAAAATTTGTAGGAACAACGTTTCCTGCAAAATTTTATGAAAAATTCGTAGGAAAAGTCGCATGTAATAAGAGAAATTCTAGTAGTGAGAGTTAAAATTTAGGATCTCTAATACTAAAAATTTCTTTCAAAATCTACCGGTTGTTTTTATCATCTTTTAAGGACCGAAATTGAATGTTTATGTTTTTAAATTTCATATGATTATGGTTATAAATCTTTTTTATTGGAACAAATTGAATTTTGATAAATACAATATTATCTTTCTGATAATTATTTTAAATAATATTTGATATATATATATATATATATATATATATATATATATATATATATATATTAATCGAAAACAACAGTGACACTTTTTATTTCCATTTTTAAATATTTTCAAAAAAAAAAATTGGTAATAGAAAATTTGTTCTCACTTTATTACTGTGAAATATTAAAATATTGCATCCATTAATTATATGCTTAATTTCTTTTCACTGGAATTTCTCTTGACTAGAAATTTTTGTACATACTTCTCACATTAAATAAGAAGATATATTATACATGTACTAATTGTATTTTTAATGCTAGAAAAAATATAATAATATTTTACATAAAAAAATATTTATTAAATTTTTTAATTTAATTTATCAAATAAATTTTTTTTTTTTTTGCAAATATTAATATACTCACATCCTGTTGGTTCAATAAGCTAATAGTAAATTAATTAAATTAATTTTACTAATCAAATAAATATCTAACAACATTCTTCAACGTTTAGATAATATGATTATATTTTTACTTTTCAAGAATCAACGGAAGAATAATATAATTTTTCTTCCATCATTTACAGCTCTAGGTTATTTCTAGAATATGGTATTCAAATCAAATTCAAATAAGTTAATCAATAAATTTATTATTCAATGAAAAACATAAAAAAAACACATTTTTTCATTCATTCAATTACCTTTTCCAAGGTCCTTTGTCATGAAGCTCAAATTCATTGTTTAGAGTGGATCACCTTTTGAATAATCAATAATTTTACAGATAATTATTTATATTTAATGTCGATTCAACTCGTATTATTATGAAATATTAGATATTTAAAATCAAAATATAATAAATGACTTATTAATTACTATGATAATCTCGTATTAAAAAAATTTATTTTTTATTAATGGTATAAGCTAATCTTAACCATTAAGAATTTTCTTTTGAATCAGTTTAATGACCACATACATTATCTATATGTATATATTAAAATTCTATATGATCAAGAATAATGTAAATTAAAACTATAAGAGACGTTTTTTCTTTTATCATAATCTTTGATATGATAACAAATATTTAATTATAACCAAGAACTTTATCGAAATAACTAACCAAGAACTTTATCGAAATAACTATTTTAACAAACAGAAATAAATTTGATAAAAAAAAAAATTCACTTTATTATTAAGACTAGAATTTTCATTACATATAATTTACATCATGGGCATGCATACATTTATTTTCAACACTCTTCTCAACGCAAGAACCGTGTTTAGTTTGAATTTTAGGGTTCTTCTTTTGCTTAATGTATTTGCCTGAATGAGTAGCTACAATATGTTAGTTGTCAATTATGTTAGCATGAGTGTCTCTTTGTCCTCTTCCATCACTATCGGTATGTAGTAAAAACGTGAATCATATAGTATCTACTCGTTTCCCTCGGTCAACCCCACTTAAATTCTCTTTTTCATCCTTGTACGCGTAATACATGTTCATGTGATATATTGGAATTAATTATATATTTTACTAATGAGCATGTGATATATAGGAATTAATTATATATTTTACTAATGAGCACACTTTTAAGTATTTTCGCATGATAATCATTATATAAATGTTAAATTTATATGGTTATTGGAAAATCATCATGATTAAATTATGCATCAAGTGCGACGTAGATAGTGGGAGGTCTTTGATCTCTTCTTTTATGATGTCACAGAGAAGGGGACAGATATAAAGACCACCCTAAAAAGTAAAAATAAAATAAAAATGTTTATCTTGATGACGGAAGCTAATTACAATCATTGGCAAAAAGACCTGACACTACCACTGTAACATGCCAATACATTCTATTCATCAAAAGGAAATGTGTTAAAAATCAATGCCAATTATTTGAAATTACTAAACCTGAATTCGACCTTATAAAACAAAAGTGAAGATTATTTTTTATTTATATATATAATTATTATGACTTCAACTTTAATCGATGTATCGATATTTACGTTCGAAGTTTTTGCTGTAAATTGTATAGCCAACTGGCCAAAAAGTCAAATATAATAGACGAAAATGCAATTGTAACTAAAAATGGACCCGTTATTGAACACTTCTACACGTATTCAATTCTCCCAGTGGAAAGGGATCGAACATGAGATTTTGTCAATATATGATATCAAACGACTTGTTACTAGACGATTTATATACCCATCATATAGTTAGTGTTTCATGGTACGTAGCTTCAAATACATGGTAGGTATGATCAATAGTGAACATCCCAAAATAAAAGAGTTTTGTTAAAACAGTTTAATTTTTTTTCCCATACTTTTAAAGAAATTATTAAGTAATAAATAAATATATTAAATATCTTGAAAACATAAATTATATTTCATACTTTATTTGTTTATATATATTTTAACATTGAAAAGTAGGTGGATCTGTGTCCTTTTAGTACGATGTCGCTTTGTGAACAAGATATGAAAAAATATGAAGGTGTATGTATGTGTTTGTTACAAATGTCTCACAATTAATATTGAAGTTTCGAAGTGGGGGATAAACTGGATTAAAGAGAAAGGGTAGGCAGAGGAAAATGCAAGAATAAGAAGCACTAGCCAAACGTGAAACAAAAGAATGGGCCACACAGAGAATAATAATGCAAAGAAAGGTGACTCATGCATCTCAAGATAAGCATTCGAAGGCATTACGCAAATGAATGAGCCAAAGGCCATTCTAAAATGTTGACCATGATTGCGTGTTGAGATGTGTATATATAGCATTGCCATGCCATGCACCGAACTAAATATATACATTTTTAACTTATTAAACATAAATTAGTTTGTAAAAACTCTGTCATATTAACATCTTTAAAAAATTATTTTTAACATATTCACAGATTAGTTTTATTTTATATAGAAATTATTTAATTTTTTCTTTTATAAGTATCTTTTAGTGAAGTTTATTCAACATACTTATAGGCAAGTTTAAAGATGTAAAAAAGGACTTGGTGTCAGAAAGAGGCAACTTCAAAGCAGGTTGGAGTAGTTCGAGTTAGAAGATAATTACCAACCATCGTCACATGTCACACAAATTGAGACATATGTCAAGATTCTAGCTATAGTCATTCGAATTTAGCCAATACAAAAAGAATCTTAGAGGAAGCAATATATAAATATATAGGACCCTTTTAAATCAGGTTTACATGTTGAAACATTCATACAAAAACTCCATAACACCTAATTAACACGCCTCACGTGTAAATGACTGCTGGTTCAAAGAGTCAAGTACTCAAGTGTATGTTTCCAACAAATTTTGATTCAAAGTCCTTTACATTCATTTCTTGTTAAGTTATTTACCGGAGGAAATTACACTCGTGCCTCCTGTAATTTTTTTATGATTGTACCTAACATTCAATGACGGATCTAGAAATTTTAGGTAGCGGGAGCAATACTTACTCATATATTTTTAGTATTAAAAATTTTACATATAACTTTTAAAAGTATAAATATATATCATAATTATTTTTATAATTTTTTATATCTATAATTATGATTAAGGATGGAAATAAATCGGGTAAGACTAGATTATATTATAATTTAATAGATTTGAATCTAACTTTCTTTAAAATTACATGTCTTTAATATGACTTATTTATCTGTCATAGATATTTTTTAAATGTTTGGTTAGAACTACAATCTTAAGACCTACTTTATAATAATTTAACACTAATAGAACCATAAAAATAAATATGTTAAATTTTATAATAAAAAAAAAGTTTAATTTATTTATGATATAAAATGTTTTTAATATTTGATATAAATTTTTAGATGATAATTTATTTTAAAATATATTTTATAATAAAAATTCAAAATAGAATATAAATCTTCCAACCTTTCTTATTTTGATTTTTTTAATTAACATATACAATCTTACAATCTTTATTATTTTAATCTTTTTAATCAACGTATACAATAAATAGAAAGTACAAAAGGTAAACATGCATAGTACAAATTTTATTTTATCAAAAAATAATTTTTTTAATATATTACTTTATATAAGTGAAAATTATATATATATATATATATATAATTAAACTTTTTTTTAAAAACTAATTCATTATTAATGGGTATTCTTTATCACATATGAGAACTAATTAATCTCCTTCAAAAATTTAAAAAATATTAAATAAATGAACACCTCCTTCAAATTTATATTTTATACATATGATAATTATATATATATATATATATATATATATTATTAGAATATAAATTTTATTTTTTAAAATATATTATTTTTTAAATAAAAAAATATGTATAAAATGGTAGTGGGAGTGCCCCCACTATCTCCTATGTAGATCCGTCCCTGCTAACATCCATTTTATAATTTAGACTTATGTAGATTAGGGGCTTGATGTGTTAGTGTAGGTGGAAGACAGCTACGATGGGAGTGGAGTTTATAATAGAGCAGTAGTCAAGGGTTGTGAAGGGGTTACTTCTTTTCTATTTTTTTCTATTCACGGAACTGATGTTTGGTTCTATATGTACACTTTTCTGTTTATCTTTTTGGTACCACTGGTACCTTTTCAATGAAATTTTTCTTAGCTGTTCAAAAAAAAAATAGTAAAAGTTGAATAAATATTACATCAACCTCCCTTGATGTTTAATAAATGATGATATATTATCTTTCAAAGATCTTACTACAAGTGCAATGTCAAGGAATATGAAAGAAAAATGAGCTCGTGGTGAAGTTAAAAAATCTAAGTTCCTTTTGAACTATAGATTAATTACTTAGTCTATTTTTTCTTTGTATATATTTTTTCTTGTAAATATTTTTCTTATTTTTGATCTTGTAGTTTTGGTCAATTAATTTAGGAATTTATTTTCTTATAATTTTTTTTTTATTTTAGGAGATTTGAGCTTGTTGGGCTTAATTAGCCCATGGGAGCACTTGGATGTGTGGTCCATGGTGTTGGTCATCCACTTCTAGTGGACAAGGTGTTCCCATGATAAATTCAAGCCTTCAATATAGCACATGGTCTTGTTTAGTCACACCTTTGACACTTTATCAAGTGACAAATTCCCATTAGCTCTCCTAGATCTAGGATGTTGATATGAGTTACACTTTTCTTGCCCTATCATGTGACAAACTTCTATTAGCTCTTCTAGATCTAGGATAGTGAAATTTTTAGAAGGAAAATTCAAATTTAAAATTATAATTAGAGTTAGTATTTTTTTAGTACAAGTTAATCTAACCTAGGTAACATTAACCTAGGTTAGTATAACTTGCACCACAAGCTACCAAACTCTACATATATCTTCTTCTACCATTGTATGTGACACTATTGAGTCATTTGATAATAGATTTTAATTTGTTCTCTTCCAAAAGTTTTAGTTCTCTCAGAGATTTGTCTCCTTATGAACTTTTATCAAAGAATTCCTTCTTGTATCAAGTTCTTCACCATTCTTGTTTATCTTTTCTAAGAAGTGGTGCATCTCATTCTCCTACATTCTCCACTATAACACTCCCAAGTTTTTTGAAATTATTAAAAGAACATTTTAAATAATTAAATAAGTTTTAGAAAATATTTTAGAAGTTTTGAATTATTAAGATTATTTTTAATTAAATAATAAGTGTTTGTGAAATTTTTTTGTATAATATTTATCGAAGAAGTATGTGTTTTATGATGCTTTGTTATAATAAGTATTTGGAGAAAAATAGATGTTTATATTATAATTGTTTTATATATTTTATTTTAGTTATAATTGAGTTGAAAAAATATGTTTATTTTATATTACTTATGTATAAGTTTTGATATTTTAAGGAAAGGGAAGAATAAATAGGTTTAATTGTGTTACTAGATGGTGAAACGTATGTTAGGAATTTTGTGAAGGAGTTACGTCAATTTTTACATTTGTGCTTCTCATTTTATTTCTCTTTACATTTCATGCTCTGAAGAATGAAGAGAACCAGATATTGCTAAAGACCATCCCCAAAGATTCACACCCTTTATCTAGTGTTCATTGAGGTTAGTGAGGAGTAAGTAATCTTGCTCTAGGCGTGAAATATATGTTGCATAGTGAGATTCAGCCTCAATCTCTTATTTGTTCTTATATGCTAGGAGGGAGGAATCTGAGTTCTATCTCCTAATCTATGAATTTGTGTTTTGTACTCTTCTTATGTGTGTTATATATGATGTTTGAATTATAGGTATAATTAATTTTGTGTAATTTGAATTGTTTGAGAATCTATGAGTGTTGTAATTCTTATAAGAAACCCTTGATTTATTGAGAAAAGTAAATATTGATGTTAATTGTATGAATATGTGAATTGAGGTTGAATTTAAGTAATTAATGGTATGATAGAATAGTGTTAAGCTAATCGTGATTTTTACCTATTAGTTTGAAGTTTTGGGATTTTGGGATTGTATTATGTGATTTTCCCATAATTTTTCCATCATTGCGGTTTTGTAATTTTTAAACATATGGAAAAACTAACTCTTTAGGTCAACATAGAATTTGTATTTAATTATATTATCTTTCTAACAAAATTAAGATATTGCATGTATATAGCTTTAGATATCGTGTTTGGACCACATGAGGTCATAGAAGATGTAGTTATGGAAATGTAGTTTGTAAATGATGATGATGATGAATGAATTTATCTTTTAAATGTTTGATCTTATGAATTATTTGAGGTACCTATATCAATGTTTAGGGAAGAGAAATCATGAGAACAATAATTGTGAATAAGTTATAATGTGAGTTGATTATTAACTTAAGGTATTTTGGTGATAACGATGCTTAAGGAATTAATGTGTGATATCAATAACATTGCTAGACTAGATAAATTATTAATATAAATGCTTAGTTTGATGATGATTTCTTAGTGACTATGGTTAAGGTATTAACATATAATTAGATGATTTCATAATGATTATATCTTGAAGTATATCGAATAGTGTTGTGTAATTGTTGTGCTTAAACTGTGAACATGTGACTCTTGTACTAATTAATGTGGATAATTAAGTATGATATCTCAAATATGTATTTATGTTAATATGAGACATGATTGATATAAAGGATGTGAATTGATATTGGTGTTGACAAACCGTTATGTGTGGATCATGTGATGAAAAATTGTATGTAAATCGATAAATCAACAAATTGGCAAGTTGATACATATTACACACACACACATATATGACTAGCATCACATGCATATGCAAAAAATATAGTTTGTGCCCATTGCATTTCATGTGTGTGAAATTGTATTGTGTAATGAGTGATGTGGTGAATCGTTGTTGATATAATTGTACCTTCTTGTTAAAAATTTAATTGTATGTATATATAATGATGATATCTTGTTGTCTTTGGCTATCTTGCCTTATTTTACATCATGGGTCAAAGTAAGATGTTTACCATTTTCTTTTGTTGGTACTTTTGTGTATGTGTTGCAAGTGAGGATCATCATGTGGTTGATGAGGCTAAAGATGAGGCTTATGCCTTGTGTTGGGTGTTGTACATGCTTTGATAGGATGTAACATCAAAGTTTAGTTAGACTTTTTATCCTGTTGGTTTCTTTATGTTTAAGACTTAATTTATGATAGATTTCTTTTATAATTGTTATACTAGACAATTGTTTTAGTTCTTTTTAATGATTTATTATTATGTGATATTTCTATGTAAGGGAACTTACGAACTTTTGTTTAGCCAATAAAGTTTGTTTTCAAACACTTTATTATCTTCATTATTTTATATGCCTATATTAGTATGTGGGATAGAAAGTGTCACATTCACCATTTTTGAATTTCTTGTTCAAGTCCATTGAAGAAAATTGGGAGTAAATTGAAACTAGTTGAAGAGAAACTACAATCATCTCTCCACTAGTTTTCATCATCATAATGGTATCCGTTCTGTTAACACATGCATGTTATGTGACCGACACATGACTTTTAATGAATTTTTTTTTCTAAAATGCCTTAGCTTCATCTTCTCTGCTCCACCCACTTCTCCCTCCCCTTCACCTCTCTCAACTTCCTTTCCACTCACTGCTCTCTCCACCTCCTTAACTACACCATCGCCACCCTCAAATATCTTGTATCAATGTAGACTGTGTATGTACTTATAAATTCATATTTATCATGTAATTCTAACAATATGAAATTTTATTTGTATCCTAAAATATAAAATAATTAGGAAAAAAAATGAATTTCTACAATAATGATTCAAGCATGGTAGACAGAATCGCAACCCAACTTGTAGAATTGTAGATTCTACGATAATTCTGCGAAGGCACTCCGTGCTCATGCATGCGCAGACGCAGTCAAGTGAAGAATTGCGAAACTCGCTATGCTAAGTCGCAAAATCGCAGGAGTGGCAAGTTTTCCGGGAGTTTACGCCGCTTCTTCAAGGGCTGTTCTAGCACAGTGTCAGTGCCAGTCTTCCATGGGTCATCGCGCTTGGAATCTTTTCGCAGCCAACTCGAGTGTTCGTGGGCCTATGCGATCACAACCCTAACTAAGAATCCTACAAAACGACGTTTTGCGTGGTTTTTAGCTTCCTTAACATTTGTTTTTAAGTAACTTGTGTTTAGTTTACGGTTTTCACTTTTAAAATAGTGAACTTAAATTTAATTAATCTTATCTGCCATGGGGAAAATGGGCACCCACAACATGACTTGTTCACTAAATATCTAGATGATTATGCACTCTTAATTTGATTTATGTTAAGAACTTATCATAATCATTTCTTATAAAATCACTTATATTTTTTTACATAATTTTCATTGTCTTCATTATTGTGATCGTCGGTATGATCATAAACTTATCTTCATTGACATCTAATAATTAATTTATGTTGATGGTATATAATTTTCATTAATCAAATATTATTATACCATTAATGAGAATATTGAGAATATCAAATCAATTTTACGTATTTTAGAATAGACCTTATAATTACTGATCAAGAGACTTAATTAATCATAAGGTGATTTAATTTGTTCAAGTCAAATAATATCATAAATATTTCATAAAACAATCGACCACAGGTCAAAATTAATGATATTATTCTAATTAAATTTAAATAAAAACCCAATTGAATGAAAGTAAAAGATACCAAAATTAAGAAGTAAATACGCACTTTCTTTTTCATGTTGGATTTTATTTTCTTTGCACTCGCTGTTTCTTTTAAAGGTAACGAGTTAACCTAACTATTCAGCGTGGTATTTTCAACTTGTTTGTGATTTGGTATATACAGATGGTGAATTGGATAAGTGATTGGTGCTCGTTGCGACAATAAAACTGCGCACTTCTTTTTATGAAGGATATACGAATATATACATTGTTGAGAGTCCACGCTAGAACCACGTACACAACAACACTAAATGAAACAAACTCCAAAATGCAGTGAAGTGATAAACACCTAAGCCACAGCAATCCAAAGCTATTCCTACACACTTCCCTCTCTGTTTCCCATAAATTGAAAGGGACTTATCCTAAACCAATTATAAGAAGAACTTTAAGTTTTGACACCCAAAAATCACACATCCTATTTGTATACTCCTGTATTTAATGGGAGAAAAAAAAAATTGTTTTCCCCATCGATCTCTCCCGTACACACCATTTTGAGTATAGAAGTAGGGGGTAAACACTTAATGTACTAGTAAAAAAAAAATCCTTATAAAGAATAAAATTGTTGTTTGAGTATTGTAGTGTGGTTTGTGACTGCTCACCTAGGTCAACAATTAAAGACGTTTCTTATTTAAGTAACTTAGCATATTCTCAATGTGATGCTAAGCATGTTAATCTAGATTCATTTGCTCCTAGCTTTATGCGAAACTAGTTAAGATCCGAACCTTCAAATGGGATTACGCATCGAAAAAGTTCCCCCTATAGCTATACCTAGCTAGCTTTCTAGTTCAAACCTCTCTTCATTTAACCATGCAAAAAAAAATTATATATGAAGGGTGGGAAAGTGGGTTCAATTTCTATAATGTAGAGCTTCATGCATCTTGCAGTGCATGCATTATACAGTGCAGGTGGACAAATTTGGTTTTGAAAATTTGTTTTATTCGTATCAACTTGGCCTCCCATGGTAGTTGAGGCCAGACTTATATTCTACAAAATTTTGAGAGAAAGAAACCCAAAACTAAAAGCTACTCAAATGAATGAGAAAAGGAGCAATGCACTGTCAGTGGAAAATGTAAAATAGTTTTACAGATTCATCCAATCATAAAATATTATATATGATATATTTCTTAACTTTTATAATAATTATCTTAAAAATTTATTAACAATAATTTTTAATCGTTGAATATAAAATACTTTTACACAGTCATTTAATTACAAAATATCATATATAAAATATTGGTTGACTTTTATCATAACTATTTTAAAAGTTAATCCAAAAATTGTTTTTAATTCAACAATGTAATTTTTTTTATATAGAGTGTATTATGACCTTTAAACTCATGATGAAACTCAAAATGAATACGCACGTATAGGGAAGGTAGTGCCCGGGTCTCCAGGACAATTAATTATAGGTGTGAATAGGGAACATATTAAGTGAGAGGGAATTTATTATGAGAGATGAGATGTTTAAAATATAACTTTTAGATTAATTTTCTCTCTCTTAATTAAACGTCAAATTTTCTCTCACTTGATTAATCTAAGGATTATATTTTAACACTCTCATCTCTCATAATAAATTTCCTCTCACTTGATATATTCCCGGTGTGAATATACATTTCTTATAAATCAACCCAAGTAAAAAACTATAATAGCTAGAGATTACTAGCTATTCTTTTAATTAAGCTTCCCAGATCTTTAATGCAGTCGTACGTTTTAGTTATTAATGAAAACTGAATTATTACTGGGTTAATAATAAATTCTAACAATAACATTAAAATAATTCGATGGTGGAGGTCATCATCCCTCTTGTTAAGGCTTTTTGGTGGCTGGCAACCAAATTATGTAAAATACACTACAAATTTTTTTTATATAATGACATTCAAAAAAATATCACTATAGTTATATATTTATTTAATATATAATTACATACAATTTTAGTATTGATTTTGAATAAGATTTAACAATATATTTTATACGTTATTATAGTCTATACTTATATTTTTTAACAATATATCAACATATATGATATTTATTGTATTGGTAAAAGTAGTTTTTAGTGACACGTATTGTATTACTATAGGATATGTGTCACTATATAACAATTTTCTTATAGTGATGGTAATCTTATAAAATTTAGTATTTATATTTAGTTTTCTTAAAAAAAATATCTTCTAAGTTTAAAATTAACAAATTATTAATTTGAGTAGAATTGAATACAACCTTCTTAAATAATATCTTATAGTCAAATTTTGTGGATGAAAAATAAATTATGAGAGATCCCATTAAAAATAATTAGCTAGGTTTTGAGTTTTGTTATTGGTGATCCATACTGATAATATAATTATCAAAATCTTCTAAATTTAAAATATTTATTACAAGACTTCTTTTATTTTTATCTCTGTAAAAATATTTCTTTAATTTTTAATTCTTTAAGCCTCTCAAATAAATCTAAAATAATTATTTTTATCATCACAATTATTTCAAAGTAGATAAACCCTATATTTAACTAAAATACACTAATTATGAAATATTTTAAATCTGAATGCATTTATTGAGCAATAGATATTTATCTTTGAATTTAATTAAAATACATCAATAGTTTAAGTTTTTTTTATTATATATCATCTAATTATGAAATATTATGTGTGACAAAGTTGTTAATTTTTATAATAATAACCTTAAAAATATATTTAGGGTAATTTCTATATTAATTATTAATAAAATTTAATAACTTTTAATTTAACAATTGGATCGATGAAATTTAACATACACTATAGTTATTGAGCGAAATAATTTTACCAAGAATTACTTTGTAAGTCATTTGATCTTTATATATATATATATATTTAAAATTTTATTAATTTTTTTTAAATATGATTGTCAATTTTTGTCAAAAATTCTTACATTTTCGACAAATATAAATTTGTCGAAAATATTCTATCAGTAATATAACTTTTTTTACGAATTTTTTTCCGTCGAAAATATAATTTTTCTAACATATTTATATATGTCAAAAATATAAATTTTCTGACAAATTTGTATCCGTCAGAAATTATCGATGGATATATCCGTCGGAAACATAAATTTTCTGACAGATTTATATCCGTCGGTAATATAACTCTTCCTAGGAATTTTTTTTCTGTCGGTAAAATCCGTCAAAAATATACATTTTTCGAAGAATTTATATCTATAAAAAATTATCCGGCAGTAATTTATATTTTTCTTATAGTGAGTTTTCTTAAAAATTATCTTCTAACTTTTAAATCAACAAATTATTCATTTGAGTAGAATTGAATATAACCTTCTTAATATATCTTATAGTCAAATTTTGTGGATGAAAAATAAATTATGAGACCATTAAAAATGATTTGCTAGGTTTTGAATTTAGTTATTGATGAAACAGATGGATAATTCATACTGATAATATAATTATCAAAATCTTCTAAATTTAAAATAATTATTACATCACTTCTTTTATTTTTATCTTTGTAAAAATATTTCTTTAACTTTCAACTCTTTGGCCTCTCAAATAAATCTAAAATAATTATTTTTATCATCACAATTATTTCAAAGTAGATAAACCCTATATTTAATTAAAATACAATGATTATGAAATATTTTAAATCTGAATGCATTTATTGAGCAGTAGATATTTATCTTTGAATTTAATTAAAATACATCAATAGTTTAAAAAAATTATATTATCATCTAATTATGAAATATTACGTCTGGCAAAGTTGTTAATTTTTATAATAATAACCTTAAAAATATATTTAGGGTAATTTTTAATTGATTAATAATAAATGTATAATTTTTAAATATATCAAAATTAAACTCTTAATCTTTTCAAAAGCACATAATTTCTTTATCAAAATATTATTGGTGTCAAATATCTACCAATTTCGTTATTGATTAATCTTGATAAGAAAATTTGATTAGTCACCTTTTTATTAACTATATTTTCCCCTCGAAACACATAGTTTATTATTACTAAGATTATTTGTATAAATCTTATTATAAAAGGAGTAGGTTTAAGTGGTTGGGTGGGAAAGGATTGGAATAGTTAGAAATATGAGTATCATAGATTCAATTGTCATTATGACCATCTTTGTAATATTTCTTATCTTTACAAAATAAAATGAAGTAGGTTTAGTTTTTTTTTCTTTTCACGAAGCCCATATAAAATTAATTTAGTAATAATAAATTGTATGAAAAAGTAATGTATATATATTAAAAAAATAGTTTTAATATTATTTTTCATAGGTTAATTTTATCTTTGATACGTACTTAAACTATTTGGAAACTTCCAAATGTTTTTTATATTTTAAAATTTTCTAATTAAGTCTCTGAAATTAAAAAAAAAAAAAAATACTGAATTTCTGATTACAGAGTAGTTAAAATTGTGGAATTTACTTTTAAAAAAATCAAATAAATTAGGAACCTAGTAACTATTTGAAAATTTTCAAATATTTCTTTGTACTCTGATGGAATCCTTTATAGATCGCATGATTTATAGGTTTAGGAATATAATTATAAAACTTTAAAGCACACGGATCTATTAAACAAATCTCAAGTAATTTGAAGACGAAAAATCATTAATTTAATCTTATGTATATATTAATATCGATAAAGCGCAATACAAATCATTTGCCGGGAAATACTATAGAATAAAGGCTACCAACCAGAGCTCAAAGTGAATTTGAATTATTGCCTAAATAAATAAAATAACACCAAAGATGGAGATACAGCCGTAACATTTACATGGTGAAGGGTATTCATAGGTTAGGAGCCGAACCCAGTCCCTTGGGAGCAACAAGGAGGTAATTAATTAAGGTAATTACTAATTAACAAGTTTCTGCGGCAAGTTTCACTCCTCTTGCAACAGAATACTATGATGAGTTGTAAGGCTCAAAGCCACATCGTGGGTGATACGTCATAAAGATTCACTGTGGACCCCACATGAACAAAAACATAACATAGTTAAAAAAAACATAGAATAATCTCTAATTCTTTAAGTAAAATATTATTAAAATCTATCTTATTATTATTTTGATTAGGAGTGAAAAATTTAAATAGAAAGATAAAATTAAAAATAACATCAAATTAATTTTTAAAATCAGAATTAATATTATTTATTATTATTATTTACTCTCTCACATAATAAATATATTAAAAAGAGGTATTGGATAATGAATTTTAATAATTATTAAAGTATACCCTAGTACACATTAGTAAAATTTATATACATATATATATATATATATATATATATATATATATATATATCTTTGTAGGTAAATAACTTTGTTCAAATTTGATAAAATTATTATAAATGATGAAGTTTTTTTTTAATATTTAATACAGTTTATATATTTATTACACTAAAATTTGAGATTATTAATTAAATTTAAGAGGGTAAAAAAATAAAATTAAACTAAATTGAACTGTTTGTATGAAAACTTAAACTGATAAAAAAAATTATAAAAATTGAATCAAACTCAACTATTTTTATAAAATGACAAAAATTAGAAGTTTAAAAAATGATCTAACTCGATGAATTGATATGATAAGTGTTTCAAAATAAAATTGAGCCAATTTTAGCCAAATTTAATGGACTTACCAAATTAAGTCAAATCATTAATTTTAGGTTACAAATCTAGAAAACTATTTGACTTTATATTTTATATTTTTTCTTTTTAAAATTTTAAATAAAAATAAAATAAAGTAAGATAAAATAAACCAATTTGTCATGTCTTATCCAATCAATGGGGCAAAACAAATCAATTTAAAGCATCTATATGATTTAGCTTAGTTCAAATTACAGTTTATTTTCATTATTTCACCTAAACTAACTTTCAATTTAGTTAAATTTAAATGATTTTTTTTATATATAAATTCCATTAAATTCAGTTTATTTTGTACATCCCCTGATTAAGTTAGAAATGCATGGAATTTTGTGCATGCACCAGTAATGGTAAAAGGTAACCCGAGTCACCCTGAGAGAGGGTGGTAGAGACTTGAACCAAATTAGGATAGAGAAGGCAATAAGAAAAGAGTTTGGATTTTGGTTAAAGTAAATAGTGTTTGGGTGGAACAACTGGAAAGTACTCTCTAAAGCTACATTATCATACCTGTTTAGCAACTTGACAAGTCTTTTGCGCACTATAAATAGGTTCCCACTCTTGCCATTACGACTCGTGCCATTGAAAGAGAGATTAGATAGCCTTAACTCACTTGGAGAGAAGAGGATCGTTCTACACCTTTTCGTGACCACCGAGAGTGATCCAACAAAAATCAAGAGGGAGAATCCAATTAGATTTAACTTCAAGAGAGATCATGGCCATCCACCACGAAACTTGGGCTTTCATTTTTGGCCTTCTAGGTAGATACATATATACTACCTGGTTATATTCCTAGTTTATGTCTTTTCTTTTTAAACTCTTTTTCTTTTATTAACATATATAGTTCTATCTCTTTCACGTACTATCATATTCCTCTTCATTAGCATCACTTTAAGCATGTTGGTTTCAACAAACTTCTTGCATCGAATACGTAAAATTAACGTTACTTTTTTACTATTTGGAAGTATATATTATTTCTTATTAATAATATAATATATGGGTAATTTCTCGTGATTAAAACTGGAGCCATATGTGGCATGCAGATTGCATGGCATTTTTTCAGTTTTGAGAAGAATGATAAATTATAACACTTGAACGCAACAGTACTAACAAATTAGCGAAGTTCTGATTATGGTGTGAATTCAAATTTTTCATTAATGAGGAAAAAACCTGTTGGTATAAATAATGATGATTGATGACTATTTGTAAACCAGCTGTACTGATGGATGTTTTTCTGTATTTTTGTTGTGTTATTATAGGCAACGTAATCTCCTTTATGGTCTTCCTTGCTCCATTGTAAGTGATATTTTCTGCTTTATCATAGCTCATTAATTTTAAATAATGATTCTGAAGCGTTGTTTTAACTTATTATTATATTTGATGCAGACCTACTTTTTACCAAATCTACAAGAAGAAATCCACGGAAGGGTTTCAATCACTGCCTTATATTGTTGCACTGTTTAGTTCAATGTTGTGGATATATTACGCACTCGTCAAAAAGGATGCTAGCCTCCTTCTCATTACCATTAACACTTTTGGATGTGTGATTGAAACAATTTACCTTGTAATCTTTCTAGTTTACGCCCCAAACAAAACCAGGGTATTGCTTATAATACCTTCTATATTCTTTGCATTCTTTCATTTCATTCTATTATTATTTTTTAAGAATGAGAAAATAATTAGTTTTCCTTTTCTTGAAATGTCACAGCTATTGACCATCAAGCTTCTTCTGTTGTTGAATGTGTTTGGGTTCGGAGCGATGCTTCTTTCGACACTCTACCTTACAACAGGATCCAAACGTCTTTCTATCATAGGATGGATTTGCCTGGTTTTTAACATAAGCGTTTTTGCTGCTCCTCTCTGCATCATGGTGAGAACTTAGGAGCCAATTATTTAAATCTTAAAAAAAAATTATTATGTAAAAAATAAAAATAAAAAAAATAAAATGAAGTCAGCTTTCTTTTTCAGAAGCTATTACTTTTAGCTTCTTAAAAAAATATTTAAAGATTTTTTTAAAGACTTTTTAATTTATGTGTTTAGGTGTGAAAAGAAATTCATCGTCAACATTTTTGCAGTTTTTTTTTCATATACACTCAAGGATAAAATAAATCTCATAATTAATACATGCAGAAACGTGTTATCAAGACGAAGAGCGTGGAATTCATGCCTTTCAGTTTATCCTTCTTTTTGACCTTAAATGCTGTCATGTGGTTCTTCTATGGTCTTCTTCTCAAGGACTACTACATCGCTGTAAGTTCAATTTTTTGTACAAGTACAATTCAATTGTGCTATAACGTTCGATTAATTAGGAGCTAATTCATATTATATTATATTCACCATTACATTTTTGTCTTATTAAAACCTAACAAGACTACTTTATCACTTTTATCATTTCTTTTTATTTGTAGATCCCTAACTTTTGGCTATGCTTTTATAAATGATAATGCCAAATTAATTATAACAAATGATTAAATGTGTGCACACTCCATTAATGTTGAGTTCCCATGAAAGAAAACAGTCAAACGTAAACATGGACCCCAATGTTTACATGTTAGGCAATTTAATTTTACTCGTTTTCAATTTGATTTGACTTACCAAGAAAACTAATTTGATTGAGAAAAAAAAACTAATACTTGCATATTTGGATGATGCAGCTCCCAAATACACTTGGATTTGTATTCGGCATAATTCAGATGGTGCTGTATTTGATTTATAGAAACGCTAAGATACCGGAACCAACAAAGTTGCAGGAACTAAATGGAGGTCATATTATTGACGTTGTGAAAATGAGCACAATGGTACCCTCCGAGCCAAATCATGTTGCAAGAAGTGATGTTGTGACTGAAACAGTTAGCAATGTGTGATTAGTTAAGCAATGAACAAGTCCAAAGAGAGAGGGAAAAAAAATGAAGTGCCATGATATTAAACCTTAGAGTACAATTACTTTAATTACTTTGCCAAGTGGGGCCTCTTTTCAACGTAGTTTGGTGTTTAGGGTTCTTCTTTTGATCAATGTATTGCTGTATTATGTTTTTATGAGTCTATTTAATTGGCCTCTTCCATCACTCTCACTAGTGAAACGTGTAGTATCTCCTCTTCTTTCTGTGTTCCAAAGTCAAACTCGTCAATTCTCTCTTTCCTTGTACGCGTAATCTTTGTTCATGTTAAGGGAATTGATTATTTTTACTGATTACGCAATCTATGACTTATGAGCACACTTTTGTTTATTTTCATGTGCTACAATCATCGTTATCCTAATGTTAAATTTTATATAGCTATTGGTAAATCATGATTAAATCATGAATCAAAGCGATGTAGTAGTGGAGGTCTTCTCTTCTTTTATGATGTCATGGAGAAGGGGGCAGATATAAAGACCACCCTAAAAAGAAAAGAAAAGAAAAAGTATATCTCGATGACGGAAGCTATTTAACAATCATTGGCAAAAAGACCCGACACTACGACTGTAAGATGCCAATCAGGTGTCGCTACATTCTATTCATATCAAAGGTGTTAAAAATCAATGCCAATTATTTGAAACTACTAAACTTGAGGATTAGAACGCCAAAACTATACATGATTCACTCTTATTATTTACTTTTGATGTTTTCTCCAAATTTCAACTCATGTATATATATATAGTCAATTGGAAAAAAGTCAAAAATATTAGAGGACAAAGTAATGGAAACATCCACAGTCCTGCTTGTTTAGGTTGTCTTTAACTTTCTTTATTTTTCGTTTTCACTTCATTCATTTTAATTACTTTTTTCAAAACCATGTATCGTTTCTACATTTTCATAGTATCATTATTAAATAAATATCTTTATATTCACTTGCACCTTGTTTTTTTTTTTTTTCTTTCTAGATTGTACACAATATTTTTTTTTTTTTTTACTATTTGACATTTCTTTGACTTTCTTAATGAAATCCCGTTAAGTGACAGTAACGACGTAAAGTTGAAGGACAAAAATATTCTTATTAATTATTATGTATGTGATTCTAGAAGGTGAGAAATAAAAAAGATGAAGATAGAGCTAGAGTTTAAAGAGGGAAAAGGAGAAAGGCAATTGTAAGTGATTTTTTTTATTGATGGTAATTTCTTTTTATACAAAAGAGAAAAATGCTGACAACCACTACAAAATAAGATAAAGGTGACTACAATTTGAGTTAATAAGAAGGCGTTCACATTTTCATTTTAGTTTTCTAGCCTATCTTTTGCTACAAGCGCAACTCTCTTGGTTCTAGTTTGCTCAATTGTTGCCTATTGTTGAGTTTTAAATTCCATTTTTTTTTATATAATTTGTTGTTTGGTTTTGGAGGGAACCACTTAATTGGGTGGGGAATCAATGTTTTGTTAGGAGACCATTGATATTTTCGGATCAGTTCTTAATTATTTTTCTTTTTTTTGTTTGACAACAAATAATAAGATGGATGGCTTGCCTCATTTGAACCCTTTGCAAGGTCTTGAGGATATTTTAGTCCACTTTGTTTAGAAGACAGGACAACCAAATGATATATAACGCGGATCCTAATTTAATTATTAGGGATGTTTGATGCTCATGCATAATGTGGTCCACATATTGGTAGAGGACAAGACTTTGACATTGTATCACTTTTTCATGTTATGATTTATATGTGTCAAGATAAATTTATACCTCTTTTGACAAAAATAAATTGAAAATGTTTGTTTGGAATAAAATTTATATATATATATATATATATATATATGTATGTATATATGTATGTATATGTCACATACATTTGACATTGGTTTACTCCTAAGATTGATTTCCCTTTTATTCTTTTCACAATGGCCTTGGTTGAGAAGATGAAGACCGTTGAGAGATTAGAAGGTAGTCGTGGTAGCAAAGCTGCTAAGACTCAGGAGACTCAGGAGGGACCATCTAGGTCCAAGAGGTGAGACCAACAAAGGACACCCTATGATGGATCTTCTCAACAACAGCGGGTACTATCATTAGGACCTTAGGCTACTACTCCTCAAGGTGGAGCACAGGCTATTAGATGTTTCATATATGGAGGACCTCACCTAACTAGAGATTGCTCTCATTTTGGGAATGTGTGCTACAAGTGTGGCAAGCTAAGTCATATTTCTAGAGATTGTCTGGTGAGGTCTATTTAGGTGAGGATCGCACGACCTACAACTGTAGGGAAAGTGTATACGCTAACAGGTGCAAAGGCTTCCACTTCATTCAACTTGGTGAACGGGATGGGCAAGGCGATTAGTAAGAATGTGATATTTTTGTTTGATTCAGAAGCTACACATTCTTTCATACTTGTTGATTGTGTGGGGAGGTTAGGGTTGTTTGAATATACCTTGCACATTGATTTGTCTATTTCTACTCTGGCTGCTTTATCTGTCATGATGTCTAAGATGTGTGTGAGATGTCTGATAAAGGTATTCAGTAGGAAGTATAGGGTGAACTTGATATGTTTACCCATGGTGGAGATCGACATAATCTTGGAATGGATAAGTTATCTATTAATCTCATTATTATAGATTGTGCTCAAAGGGAGATGGTGTTTTCCTAGATAGAGGATGAGTTATTAGTATCAACTAGTCAAGCTGAAGAGTTGTTAGGGGGAGGAGTTAGATGCTTCATTCTATTTGGCGCTATGAATATGGAAACAAAGAATGTGGTTAGTGGGATTAAGTGGTGAGAGACTTCCCAGAAGTGTTTTCGAATGAGGTGTTTGGGTTACCTCTTATTAGAGATGCGGAGTTTAGTATTTATCTAGTGCTAGGTACAGGACCAATACTAGTAACTCCCTATAGTATGGTCCTAACTGAGTTGGTAGAGCCAAAAATGCAAGTGGAAGAGTTGTTAGAAAAGTAGATGGTGAGGCCAAGTGTGTCTCCATGGGATACTCTGGAATTGTTGGTTATGAAGAAGGATGATGGTGCCCAGTTGTGTGTTGACTACTGGCAACTAAATAAATTGACTATCAAGAACATATATTCATTCCCTAAGATAGGTGACTTGATGGATTAGCTTAGGGGAGCATCCGTATTTTCAAAAATCGATTTGAGGTCTGGGTATCACTAGATAAGGGTGAAAGAGAATGACATATCAAAGATTGCTTTCAAGACTAGGTATGGTTGTGACACCCTTCTACCCCATAATAAATAAGTAACAACAATAAAAATAATTCAATAAATATAACATCAAGAAGGGTCCACATATTTTAATAAAAACTCATAGGTTCACAAGTCTTGAAATAAATAGAAATAATAATAATAATAATAATAAAGTTTTACTCTTAAAAGAAAATTATCAAGGTCTCTAAAGAAAAATGAAAGGAATCCAGAATTTACAAATATAAGGTGAATATATAAAACTCTTAAAAAAAAGTCTCCTCAAACGACAAATAACAATTCATAACTAAAGCATCCTAAATTCATGCCCCAATGTCACATCCTATCAGAGCAGAACCCTTTCCCTTTAGAACTCAACACTATGAGTGCCTTCATCTTCACCTAAAAGAAAACCACATAAAAACAGGACGGTGAGAGATATATAACATCATATATGAACATAGAGCTACCCAATTCCCACCCCACACCGTGCACCAAAATATCATCATTAAATATAAACAACAAATACATCTCATATAATTACCAAACATCATTTTTTTTTAATCATACAAGCTTTCATACACATGCTCACTATATGCTCATACACATCTCCTCTCCTAAGAGTCTCAACTTGGCACTCCGCACAATGGGCGTACCTCGTCAATTCCCTTAGTTGTTGCCAATGCGGGCATACCGTTCTCACACCCTCCCAGGGCCGGTATGTTGCACGGTTAAACACCCAGCGGCCCGTGCAAAGGCAATCCACCCACCGTTAAACCCTCTGTGGCCAGTGAGCTGCGCAGTTAAACACCCAACGGCCAACGCATGGAATGCCTCCCGTCATGGTCCCCCCCTGTCTCAACCCCTCTCTGGGCCCAGGGTCCAATGCAATATAGCCACGTCTGGCTTCTCAAGCACCACATGCAACTCATAAGTCTCATGCAACTCATGCATCCCACGTAACTCATAATTAATGCATCTCCATTATATAACATCATCACATGTCAATAGCAATCCATGAAATATCATCCTCACATGCTAGGTACCTATCATTAAGTTATCAACATCATAGATCACAAATTTCACATAATTCTTCACACACATCACAATATCTATGACATTCAGTTAATAATTTAACCATAACTCGAGATATACATATCCTTTCTAAGTGATCCCAACTCCATTAGAATCCTAACATCAATATCTACAACTTTCATGAAGAACACAAATCCTAATAAAGTCGTTTATGTTACCATTCAGGGCTCACAAAAATTGATGTTGTGGTTCGCACACAGATTGGAAGGCTCAAATTGCAACTCACATAACTTGATCAAATATTAATATTTTTACACGATTCTTGTGTCTAAATGGTAGCCCCAGATGTCTAGTTTCTAACAAAACAAACGGCACTCGATTTGGATAACTACACAGAAAGATATCGCAAAATTACAAACATATGTCGGGGTCCCAACGCCCGACGCCCAAAACTGGCGCTGAGCGCCCAAATCTCTGCCCAGACTCCCCTCTGTGAAATTAAACCTGCGTTTTACGAGTTCCAACAAGGTTTTTACCAATTTTCACTACTTCTACACCCCGTTGGTTCAGTTTAACTCCATTTATATTCTTCATACGTTCCAAATCAATCCATACACATCTCAAGCCTCAAAAATTGGTTTCCATTGGTTTTACAAAAAAATCTAAACTCTTCTTAACACATAAAATTCAAGTCATCAAATTTAAGGATAAAGAATTAACAAGAAAGCCCCAATGGAATTCAAAGACAATTCAAGAAATAAGTTCTTCCAAATGAATTAAGAATTTAGAACATCGATTGCACAGATAATCGTTCAGAATTTTAAATAGAGTTCCTAGAGGGACTTAGGGATTGCCCTCACTACCCGAACACCCCTATATTCACATATGAAGAAACTCATCTCCCCCGTACCTGGATGAGCAGAAGACAAAGGTGTGATCTAAGGTAGTTCCTGAGTACTCTTCCTTAGAGCTCTTTGTTTCTCTTTTTTTTTCCTAACCTTTCCGAACGCAAATGAAATAGATAGGGTTAACGCTACCTGACTCCTTAAAATTAATCCATTGGGCTAGGTCAACCCAACCCATTTTCCTTCTCTTCTAACTCACTTCTCTTTTTCCTCAAAATAATTAAATAAAATAAATACATGTATATTATAAAATATTTTTCCTCTATAATAATAATATATTTCTTACCCAAAATATAATAATATAATTTCAATAACAAAATATCATATAAAATCAACATTCTCTTAAAACATATAAATATTTATTTAAATATGCTAATAAAAAAATACTTATTTAATACGTACAAAATAATTGTCCAAAACAATAATTATTTAAAACGTACAAAATAATATTCTTCTATAATTATTAAAATAATTATGACCAAATACTATATAATAATAATTATTATTATTATAATAATAATAATAACTTTATTGAAAACTGAGGTGTTACAATTCTCCCCTCATTTTTAAAAATTTCGTCCTCGAAATTACCTGAAGTAAATAAAAATGGATATGTCTCCTGTATTAGACTTTCTAATGTTCCACCTTAGGCTTTTGGAATACTACACATGAGTCCACAACTTCCTCTACTCCTCTCTTTACCTTAGACCACTACGCTTCCGCTACGTCACTCTCATACATCCTCCTAAGGTCCTAATCCATCTAATAGCTCCTAAGTGAATACTAAGAGTACTCTTATTGCCTTTTTCTAAGATCATCTTCCTTAATTCGGGATTATTAGACACATAGATTCTATCCTGAAACCACAAAACACCATCAACTTCCACTCGAAAAGGGCTATCTATACCCTTACCAATCCTCTCTACTTGGTTCACTAAGAAAGGACTAACTCTTAGGCTCCTCTAATCTCATCCATTAATTCACTAGTCACCTTCGACATACTCAATTCAATGCTTCTAAGGGTAAGCTCACAAATCAAGCTTAAATCTCTAAACTCTTCATTCAAATTTAACCTTTAAATCATCAAAATGATAGATGAAAGATGATCCTACTCAAGACATCTGTCACCACATTGCCTTTACCTAGATAGCAACTGAGATTAAAATCCTAGTCCTTAAGAAATTCCAACTATCTCTTTTGGTCAAAAGATATTTAAGACTCTAACAATCACTAAATACCTCAAGCTTAGAATCATATAGGTAGTGTCTCCAAATCTTAATGTAATATCATAACCACTAACTCATAGATAAGGTAGTTCCTCTCATGAATTTTCAATTGCCTAGAAACATAAGCTACTACCTTTCCTTCTTGCATCAACAATGCATCCAAATTCATCTTATAAGTACTACTATATACCACCAAAGGCTTACTAAAATCCAATAATATTAACACTAGTCAATCTTGCCTTAAGAGTTGGAACTACTCTCATACTTACTATCCCACATAAAGAGAATACTCCTCCTAGTGAATGTAGTTAAGGGCAATGCTATCTTAGAAATTCCTTCAATAAATCTCCAATAATAATAAGCTAACCTCATAAAACTCTTATCTTCACTAACTGGCTTAGATATCTCCCCACTTAAACACAACTTCTACCTGACAATCCATGTTTACCTCAACTGGAATTTACAGGAACTAGAAAACTTATCTTATACTAAAAAAAATAATAAAATAAAATAAAATAAGATAAAATAAAATAGTAATACTTAGATAACTTAACATACAACCGTCTTGAATATATCTCCACCCTCAACTACAATATGATCATATCACACCCTAAGATCAATCTCACTAACCACACGACATTCACCAATTGATCCCTAAGATCATCTATCCACATATCAACATACATGCATATTAAATCATATTAGAATACCTACTTTAAACCTTCAAATATACCATCCATAAGCATATACATGAACAACCCTTACCACATAGCATCATACAATCTTAAACAACCTCTCAATCCACATGAAAACACCTCAAAACATCTTAACAAAATCAATCTACTCATCCAAATGATCTCAAACATATCTCAAACGAAAGCTAAGAGAATAAGCTACAACTCCTATGAAGACATAAGATTCTAAAAAGATCATCTTCTTAGCTAAAAATCTCAAAAACCGCAGCAGATATACTCAGCGCTTACAGCTAGACCTTTGATCACCAAAGTAGCTATAACTCGAGTTCTAGACCTCCGTTTTACCTGATTCCAGTTCCATTGGAAAGATAACGTTCAAGGCTACAACTTTTGTGAAGACCATAAAATCTAAATCTGTCAATATGGTACTCATACTGGAACAACAAGACTGCAGCGAAAATATCCTCTACACCAAACAACAATAGTATATCAATATATCTAAGTCCACAAAAATACCTCAACCCTTCCAAACTCACACCTCAACTTCATATTCAAGCTTTCCGCTACAATCCTAAACCAAAACAACTCACATATTCAATATAAAAGGCTTAGAAAATAAAATTCACATGCTACCTAAACCATAATATAATTTAATTAAGAAGAATAAACTTTCAAAGGGTTCGTAAAAGGGTTCACATAAAACTTCAAATCTGTTCTTTCTTCAATATAAGAGAATGACTGAAAAATAAAACTTGAAAGGTAAAATTTAAGAGTTTACAATTTTAAAATCATTTATTACAATACCAAATCCATATAAATATTCTGTCCTAGAAATCCTCTGCCCCGATGTCATCACACTATCATAGCATTCCCATAATTTAACTGTTGGCATTCTAGATGTCACTTGTAGCCGGATCTTCTTCACCTAAAATATCCACAGTTTATACGGTGAGAAAAGAAAATATCTATATACAAAGTACACAGAGACGGAGCCAAGGGGGGACCTACGGGTGCCACGGCCCCCCCAACAATTTTAATTTTTTTTAAGAAATAAAGGTACATACTTGAATAACTTGATCTTGCAATATGTTCGATATATTTATCAAATGTAAATATGAGAAATAATTTTTATTAAATTATGTTAATTATTATCTAGTTTTGTCAGATAATATGCTTTTGATACTTTAATTTTCATTTATTATAAATTATATATTATTTATTCTCGGCCCCCCAGTATTGAAATCATGGCTCCGTCCCTGAAAGTACATACAAACACATCACAATATAATCTCATCATAATTCATTATTTAATATAATATATATATATATATATATATATATATATATATATATATATATCAATCATTCATCATCTTCACATCTTAATTCACATTTAACATATCTCATTTCACATACATATCTCAATCCATCATAATCCACACCAATTATACAATTTACAACATCATTTCCATATTCATAATTCATGTCAATCTTACAATTAACAATATCATTTCCACATCCATAATTCACACCAATTTTACATTTAACAAATATCATTTCCACATCCATAATTCACACCAATCTCACAATTAACACTATGTCAAGACCTCGCCACATCTGACACAAGTGATACGGGTTAATTGCCTCTCACACCAAACCAGGGTCACGCCCTCCCTGTAGCATCACTTACCCAGGGGCCGTGCCATCCCTAGTCATTAAGGAGTACGCTCGTCCCTGAAGCATCACCTACCCAGGGTTCGTATCATCCCTGATCATCCAGGAGTACGCTCGTCCCTGAATCATCAACTACCCAGGGTTCGTATCATCCCTGATCATCCAGGAGTACGCTCGTCCCTGAAGCATCCGCTACCAGGGTTCGTATCATCCTCGATCCTTTAGTGTGAGGAACCACAATCACATTACAATCCACATAGTCTCTTGCAATTAACTCTATGTCAGGGCTGCCATAATCGACATAAGTGGTGTGTGTTAACTGTCTTACTCATCCCACACCATGCTAGGGTCACGCCCTCCCTGTAGCACCACTTACCCAGGGGCCGTGCCATCCCTAGTCATTAGTGTGAGGAAACACATCGCAATCACATTTTTAATCATGTCCATACAACATCTCATCTCATATCACGATTCCATATCACATACACAATTCCATATCACATACTCAACAGATAAGTCTAACAAAATAAGGGTTTACACACCCTCAAGCAATTCACATCTCAATCATCAAATTCTTATAAAATAATATAAGAATAACATTCATAAACTAATATAATAAACATTAGAATTATCAATTTAATATAATTTTAACATAAACAATAAAATCCCCAATTATTCCAAAACCTAACTCATAGGCACTTTTCTACAATTTCGTTCTCCCTCTCAGATCATCATTCTTACAAATTATTAGCATATCTATAATCCTCAACACATACAGAATCTAATGGGATCCTCAATTTCTCAAACAGAAATCATCTAATTTTTCACAACCTAACTTACAGGCACTTTTCTATAATTTCGTTCTCTCTCCCAGAGCATCATTTTCTCAAGTTAAACATATATTCGTAATCCTAAATATATATAGAATCACATAAGATAATTAATCCTCCAAACAGAAATAATTATAAAATTATTCATAACCCTAAGGGCTCTTCCTCTACCCAATTCTCTCATGTAACTCTACATATAAATAATCTCTTTTTCCCCCGTACCTGGATAAATAGGAACTCGGGCAGAACTTCCTCCTCTTTTTCCTTAAACAAGGATCGAAACTAAAACTGGAGTAGAACCTCATCCTCTGAGTTCCTCTTGGTCTTCAGAGAGAAGAAGAGGAACGAAAGAGAGAACAGAAGAGAAGAGAGAGTGAGAATGAGAGGTGTGTAGAAATGAGAGGATTTGAGGCCTATTTATAGGATTTTTCGCCCACCTACCACTACGGCCCGTTTCAAAATCGGAACGGCCCGTTTCAAAATCGGAACGGCCCGTTCTGGGCCCTTCAAACCTACGTAAATTTTTCAACTGGAACGGCCCGTTCCCAAACCAGAACGGCCCGTTCTCCCATCAGAACGGCCTGTTCTGCTTCTACAGTTTTGGCCATACTCATTATTCCAGAACGGCCCATTTCAAAATTGATGTAAGTTTTTATTTATCAAATTTTCCAGCACAACTTGCTTTATTTTATTCACATCTTATTTCTTACTAATCAATGACTTAAAATTCTCTTATAATGTCTTAGGAATATGTTGATTATTTGAGTCAACATATTAATGAAGCTGGAAGGTTTGAATTGGATCTTTATTTAGATGAAGGGAATCTTGACCCAAAGTTTTTTGATAAGTTGGATGTATTGAGTTATTGGAGGGATCGTCGAGATCGTTATTCAAACTTATCTAAGATGGCTTGTGACGTGCTTAGCATTCCAATCACTACAGTTGCTAGTGAGTCTGCCTTTAGTCTTGGTTCTCGTGTGCTAACAAAATACCGTTCTTTCATTCTTTCGGAGAATGTTGAGGCACTCATTTTAACTCAAAATTGGTTGCATGATTTTGAATTAACAGGTAACATTTATTAGTATTATGAAATTAATTTAATAACTTATTACTTAATTTTTCATCATTATTAGTTAACATTTTTTTTAATTATAGATGGGGATAAAGAAGATGCTTCAATAGATGAATATATTTTGGATTGCTCCATTCAAGACTCTAATGTTATAGATGGACAAGTGACAACAATGATTTAATGTTAGATTGTAATTTTTAATTTTTATGATTTTGGATTGTATTTGAAGTTGAAGATGATTTTGGGTTATATTTGAAATTTGAGATGATTTTAAATTATATTTGTCTACATGAGATTATTTAGATTTTATTTTATTGTATTTAGAATTATCATTTAATTATGGATATCTTAATTAAGAGTTTCAGATTTTTAAAATACATTTGAGTTTTTTGGGCTTTAGTTGTATATTAAAAAAAATTACATTTTTTTAAATTAGGTGACCCAACCCGTTTAACCCACCAACCCGTGGTGGGCCGGGCCAGGTTACCCGTTTTGACAGCTCTACTCTCACCTAGTTGACTTGAAAGGATCAATATTTCATTTGGAAAGATGGGTCTGAACAGAGCTTTCAAGAGTTGAAGAAAAGGTTGACTACTTCTCATGTGTTGCTATTACCCAACACTAGTGAATCCTTCAATGTATTTTGTGAAACTTCTCATCAAGGGTTGGTTGTGTGTTAATGTAATCAAGGATAGTAGTTGCATATTTCGAGGTTCAGTGTCTTTAATGATCACAAGAGCTTGAAGTGCTTGTTTGATCAAAAAAGGCTTAACATTTGACAAAAATGGTCGATAGAGTTTCTAAAGGACGACTATGACTTCTAATTGATGTATCATCCTAAGAAGGTGAATGATGTAGTTGATGCTTTGAATCAGAAATCCATTCACATGTCGACATTGATGGTTAAAGAGTTAGAGTTGGTGGAGAAATTTATAGATCTAAATCTTGATGTGAAGTTGACTCAAGATCACATTAGTTGTTGAATGACTACCATAGTTAATGAGTTATTGAAACAAGTTAGAGTAAACAGTTGCAAGATCAAAAGTTGTTGAATATTTTGGGATTACTAAGCATGAAGAAGGCAAATGCTTTTAAGTTAGGAGGTGATGGGATTTTGAAATTCAAAGGTCAGATTTGTCTCCCTCGAGATTTTGAGCTGAGGAGAATTATTTTGGAGAAGGGGCATAAGAGTCATCTTAACATAGATCTTGGTATGACTAAGATATATAAAAACATTAAGAAGAATTTTTAAAAGCTAGATATGCTCTTGTATGGAGTCATGTCTGGGTTTTTAGCCCAAATAAATTAAAAATAAAAATTACACGAAATAAATTTAAAAAAAAAACTAATCACCAAAGTAGGTGATTTTTTACACGGAGGCAGATATGTGGCATAGAAAGCGCAGGGGGTAGGGCAGTTTTCAGATGGTGCCTCCCCCTCCTCAGCGCATTTAATGTTTGACGTGGCAAAGAAATACAAAACGCGGGGGGTGATGCGTTTTCCAGATGGTGCCTCCCCCCCTTCCCGGCACCTTCTTCAATTACACGACCCCAAAAGATGGTGCCTCCCCCACTAGGCCCCATCAATTTTATACGTACTTGGCGCCTCATCCCCAGGCGCCATCAATTTACAGCACGTGTAAAACGCTGCAGCGGGTTATTGTGTTGTAAAAAATTTCAGTTTGTTGTGTTGTAAAAAAATTTACTTCGTTCCGGTGACCCAGCGGTACCTCCCATTGCAAGTGAGTATTATATTTGGTTTATTGTATTTTTCATATTTAATTTTTAGAATATAGTGTATTATGATTCAAAGATAAAATAGAATGTTGTAATAATTTATAATTTAAAAAAAATAGAAATGGTCTGATACCTAGGTTGTTTAGATGTGAAACGGCCCTTTCTCAAACGAGAACGAGCATTCCGGATGCAAAAGTAAGAAAATATAAGTGCAATCAGAACGGCTCGTTCTTATTGTACTCATTATGTGTTAATTTTGCATAAGAATGGTCCGTTCTGGTTTTAAAACAGGTTGTTCCAGTTGCAAAATTAACAACATATGAGTGCAATCAGAACGACCCGTTCTTAAAGCAGAATGGCCCGTTCTAGAACCAAACTTAACACACCACAAGTGCAATGAGAACGGGCCGTTATCAAAGGAGAAGGGCTATGACAGCTCAACAAGTTGCTGAAGTTAGAGAAGAGGAGCCATTATCTCCGCTGTCACCCCCAACATCGAAACTTGCAGATGACAATGACGAGGAGACATTTAGGGCACGTGACATTGGCCCTCTTATTCCTAGACCTGCTGATTTGGTCCAAGATGCCATGAGGAACAGGCAATCTGAAAATCCCTTACCAACACAACAGTTCTTGTCTGATCTTAACGGAGCTGCGATGATGGTGTTCAACACTAACCTGTGGTGTTATGCAATTCATTATGTGAAATCTAGAGGTTTGTTATCCATATTAAGTTTCATGTGTGTAAAAGTAATCATGCAAATAATCTTATAATTTTTTTGTTTTATTAACAATAGAGCTACCAGAAGTGATGACATTGATTAATATAAACCACAATTTAGAAAGAGTTGCAACAGTTGTTGCTTTTGTGGAGTCTATGAGCCCAACTAGAAATGAGAATTATACTATTAATTTAAAGGTATGCTTCACTACAAGAAAATTCGGTATTTCAAACGGCAAAAATCCGTGGGAAATGCCCAAAATCCGTGGGTAATGAGGCATTTTCGACGGATTACCGACGGACACTAATCTGTCGGTAAATTGGTCGTCTGAAATTTACCCACGGATTTTTATCCGTGGGTAACTTTCCCACGGATTTTCCCACGGATTTATCCGTGGGTAATTTCCCACGGATAAATCCGTGGGAAATTACCCGAAAATTATAATTTTTTTTAAATTTTAATAAATTTATTAATGTAACAACCCTCATATTTGGCCTCTCAAGGGTTCTATTTCACGATATTTCATTGTTTAGTGTGTTTTATCCTTACTTTTGCAATTTCTGGGAAACTTCCCAGAAGGTCACCCATCCCTGTACTACTCCAGGTCAAGCACGCTTAACTGTGAAGTTCTTATGAGTAAGCTACCGAAATGTATATGTATCTTGTCAGTATAACTTCTACAAATTAATTCATTTAAGTCATCCTCAAATATACAATCTCATATTTGTACTATAATAATAATATATAATAATTTTATATTACAAATAATAATAATTAATAATAATAATATATTTAATTATTATTTATTTATATGTACTTACTTTTATAATTAACGTCTACTTATTTTTATTTAAAATTATAATTTAAATTATTTAAATTTATAATTTATAATGATAATATAATTTAAAAAATTATAAATATTTATTTAATACATACTTATAAATTAAATTTTAATATTTTAAATAAATTATTAATTAATTTAATATATTTATTTACCTTAAATCAAACATATAAAATTTAAAAAATGTATTTATCCTTGTTGTTTTTTTTTCTAATTATCAACTATTAATAAAATACTAACTTAAAATCTTATCTAATTATATATAATATTCTCATATCAAATTTAAAATCAGATATTAGTTATACAAAAATATTAAGATCATATAGTAAATTGTCAATAAGATTTTAGTTAAATAATTTAAAATAATTAATATTTCAATTATATTGTTAATTCACAAATAATTTATTCCAAAACTAATTAATTTTTTATATTAATTATTAGTAAAATTTAGTAACTTTTAATTTTACAATTAATTAGATCGATAAAATTCAACACACACCATGAGTTACTGAGCGGAATAACTTTACCAAAGAGTTATTTTATAAGTTATCTTAAATCAACCATATAAAATTCAAAAAATGTATTTATCCTTGTTTTATTTTTTAATTATCAACTATTAATAAAATACTAACTTAAAATCTTATCTAATAATATCATAATATTTTTATATCAAATTTAAAACCAGTTCTTATATTTTTCGACAAATATAAATTTGTCTGAAATATTTCATCAATAATATAGCTTTCCTACAAAACTTTTCTCATCAAAAATATAAATTTTTCAACAGATTTAATTTTGTTTTATAAGAAATCATCTTTGATTAATATAACATTTTGTATATATGATTTAAGAGTAAAATATTTTTAATTTAACGGTTGAATTTACAAAATTCACATTTAATATAAAGTTATACGTCATCTTGTAACTGATTTTGTCTAAAAAATAATAGTTAATCATACCCTTAACTGATTTTTATTTTATATATTCTAATTTTATTTGTAATAATATGATTATATATTTAAATAATTTAATTTTAATAATTTTTTAAATATATTTTTGTCTTTTCACTTAAAATATTTGAATTTCCATATTTTAATTTGAATTATTTTTTAAGTATATTTTTGTCTTTTTGTCTTAAATTTTTGAATTTCTATATTATAATTTAAATAATTTTTTATTTCTATTATTTATTAATTCTTTTCTTTTTTAATGTTTTATAACATTATTAAAATTTTATAATTTTAATCTCTCTAATTTTATCTTACTTTTTATTTTATAAATATAATTTGGATTATTCATTTTATAATTAAATTAATTTTTTTAAATTTTTTATGAGTTTACATTCTAAGAATGTATTGAAACTCCTCAATTTTGAATTTAAAAAAAAAAAAAAATTTCACAGAATTTCCCACGGATTTATCCGTGGGTAATTTCCCACGGACCAATCCGTGGGAAATTACCCACGGATAAATCCGTGGGAAATCCGTGGGAAATTCTGTGAAAATTTATTTTTTTAAATTCAAAATTTTATTAAATAATTATCCTATTTAAAGATATTAAATCAATCATAATTATGTAAATCAAAACAAGTTCATTCATACAAAATAAAATGTCATACATAACAAATAAAGTTTAGGAGTTCAAATTTAAAAATAACATATAGTACGACCAGTAGTAGAATTATAACATAATGTCTAATAATCAGAATATCCATGTTGTTGCTATCTAATAATCAAATATTGAGGAATTTCAATACATTCTTAGAATGTAAACTCATAAAAAATTTAAAAAATTTAATTTAATTATAAAATGAATAATCCAAATTATATTTATAAAATAAAAAGTAAGATAAAATTAGAGAGATTAAAATTATAAAATTTTATTAATGTTATAAAATATTTAAAATGAAAAGAATTAATAAATAATAGAAATAAAAAATTATTAAAATTAAAATATAGAAATTCAAAAATTTAAGACAAAAAGACAAAAATATACTTAAAAAATAATTCAAATTAAAATATAGAAATTCAAATATTTTAAGTGAAAAGACAAAAATATACTTAAAAAATTATTAAAATTAAACTATTTAAATATATAATCATATTATTTCAAATAAAATTAGAATATATAAAATAAAAATTAGTTAAGGGTATGATTATCTATTATTTTTTAGACAAAATCAGTTACAAGATGACGTATATTTCCCTTTATCTATTACTATAGATAATCAAACAACTATATATTTAACTATTTTTCTTCTATTCATTTTCTCTGTCTTTATCTCTACTTTCTATATATAGATTCATTGAAGTTTTAAATACTCATATTTATACTCGTTACTTTGTCTTTTACTGATTTACTTAAATATAAAATTTAGAAATCAATAAAATGTAAATTTAAGAAATTACTACAACTTAAAGAGAGATTTTTAAATCAATAAGTTATTAGGAACAAAAATAATTATTTAGTGTAATTATTTTAACTTTAATGTTTTAAGTTTTAAATAAAGAAGATTTAATCTAGAAAAAATTCCATTAACCCCTACTTGAAGTTTTTCTCAATAATGTCATACATATATCTCTTCTCAAATTTTTAAGTGAGTATTAATTTTCTTATTTATTTATTTAAGTGGCACATACAACTACTTATATAAGATAATACTGTTTATATACTATTAAGAGAAAATAATTTATTAATACAAGTATCAATAATTAAATTAGATTTGATCTCTTATTTCATTATTTCAACTTTTTTGAAATTTATTTTAAATATCATGTACACTGTGATTTAAAAAAATATATTAAATTTAAGTAATAATTTTAAAAATGAATTGAAAAAAATCTTATTTTCAAAATTGAAGATCAATGAGAGTTTTCATCAAAATGACATAGTATTGGATGTAATTTAGAAATAAATGATAGATACATATATATGATTTGCAGAACATAATTTAACTTTTTTCCCCCTTATTTAATTAATAACGTTATTTTCAAAGAGATGAGTGATTTTTAAAAATTAAAGAAAAGATGTGTTATTCTTAAATTTGAACGTCATGTGTTGGTATTTTTCAAGATAAGTAACAAAAAACACATTTACGCTAATTAGTTTATAATTTATAATAACCTAAACATATAATTATATATAGGTAATATAAGTCATACCTCACACACTTTGATTTATATTTATCTTATTTATATTTTGAGAACACCCATATAATAATGAAAATATTATATAGTGCATTGTTGTGTGTATTGATGCGATTAGGATTGGTTGCATTTGAAAAATAATTGGCTTAAATTTTATTTAATAATTTCAGACGTGGGAAACTCCGTCAGAAATTTCATACGGATTTTAATCCGTGGGAAACTTCGTCAAAAATTTTAGACGGATTTAAATCCGTCGGAAATTTCCGACGGATTTAAATCCGTCGAAAATTCCGTCGGAAATTGCTTCATGTAAAAATCCGTGGGAAATTCTGTCAGAAATTTCCCACGGATCTAAATCCGTGGGAAATTTCCGACGGATTTTGGTCCGTGGGAAATAATCCGTGGAAAATTTGACTTTTTCTTGTAGTGCTTAGTGAATTTTTTATACATTAAAAGAAATTATTTTGTAATTAATTTAAAATATATATTACAAGACCCAACTGCAACCATTGGTGCAAGCTTACATTACAAAGTTAAACAGCACCAACAATATGGGGAAGACATTGTTGTGGGGTATGTGTTAGTTTTGAAACAGGTAATATTTGTTGTATAATATTAAATTATATGTTATTTATGTGTTAAGTTTAAATTTTTTTTTCTTCAGGTTGTCGTGTTTGCCCCGAACCGTATCCGTGGTCCTTACTTCTTGAACATAACCAAAAATAATGTACAATGGGTGGGTAGTGTTAGTCAAATTTAATTTATTGTGTAACTAATATTGTTTATGAAGCAATTATTATTGTTTAGGAGGTACATAGGAGGTTGATCAAAGGGGATAGTAAACACATAAGTCAACTTCATTATCGTTGTCCAGTTAAATACGAGGAAGGAGGAAAACAATATAGTCCATAATGAAGATGTGGCATTCATGTTTCACAGATTTGCAGAAGACCCGAATGAATTACGACTGAATTTGTTTGTTACTTTTAAAGATCTGGAGCCTCAACAATTCCAGATGTGGAACATGGTCAATTCATTTGAAAGACAACTAAACTTCATGTAGCTTACCTTATACGTTAACAATCAATGTTTAGTTTGTTAAGTGATAATGTTTAGTTTTGCAGAGGATTGTGTTGTTTGTTTCGTTGTTTATTTCGTTAACAGTTAGTGTTTACTTAGTTAAGTTCATGTTGTTGTCGTTGTTGTTAAACAATATTTAAGTGTTTGTTAAAGTTTAAAAGTGTTGTCTTAATTTGAATGTAGTACTAAAGTGTTGAAGTATCAATAATATTTAAGTGTGTGATTAAGAAATGTGATAATGTTTTCGTTATAATGAAAAATAACAATTGAAAATGTAAACCATAAAGTAGGAAAAACTAACGGCTTAGATCGCACCGACAAAATCAATGGTGTAGATCATCTCGATTTTGTAAGGAACATTCTTCATGGGTCAGAAGTTTTGTCTACTAGTAATAGGGAAAAGAACGGCCTTAATCGCACTGGCAAAATCAACGTGTAGATCATCTCGTTTTTGTAAGGAACATTGTTCATGGGTCAAAAGTTTTGTCTACTAGTAAGAGGGGAAAAGAACGACCTTGATCACACTGACAAATCAACGTTGTAGATCATCTTGATTTTGCAAGAAACACTATTCATGGGTCAGATGTTTTATCTACTAGTAATAGGGGAAAAGAACGGCCTTGACCGCACCGACAAAATCAGCGTTGTAGATCATCTTGATTTTGTAAGGAACACTGTTCATGGGTCAGATGTTTTGTCTACTAGTAACATGGGAGAAGAACGACCTTAATCGCACCAAAAAAATCAATGTTGTAGATCATCTTGATTTTGTAAGGAACATTGTTCATGGGTCAGATGTTTTGTCTACTAGTAACAGGGGAAAAGAATGGCCTTGATCGCACCAACAAAATCGACGTTGTAGATCATCTCGATTTTGTAAGAAATACTATTCATGGGTCAGATGTTTTGTCTACTAATAATAGGGGTAAAGAACGGCCTTGATTGCACCGACAAAATCAACAGTGTAGATCATCTTGATTCTGTAAGGAACATTGTTCATGGGTCAGATGTTTTGTCTACTAGTAACTGGGGAAAACAACGATCTTGATCGCACCGACAAAATCAATGTTGTAGATCATCTTGATTTTGTAAGGAACACTGTTCATGGGTCAGATGTTTTGTCTACTAGTAACAGGGGAAAAGAATGGCCTTGATTGCACCGACAAAATTAACGCTGTAGATCATCTCAGTTTTGTAAGAAACACTGTTCATGGGTCAGATGTTTTGTCTACTAGTAATAGGGGAAAAGAACAGCCTTGATCGCACCGAAAAAATCAACGATGTAGATCATCTCTATATAGACAGATGCACTGTTCATGGGTCTATAAATATACCAATGCCATTAAAAATATTTCATTATCCTCTTTTTTTGTGTTTTGTTTGTTTTGTTATGTGATTTGTTGCATAGCTGGTGTGTTTGTTATTTAGTTTCTGTCAAATTTCGTTTAAATAGTGTCTTTTATTTCTGTAGTGTATTACAATGGTACAGTTAACCAAAGTGCTAAGGGTTGTTCATTCGTGGGTAATCATAAAACAATACGTATTAGTCGTAGTATTGATGTTGGATATTTAAAGAATAAAATTCATGCGAACTTAAATCTTAATGCTAATCAAATTATCTCGAAGATACAATGTAGATATTTACGTTGTCTTGATCCTGTATCATATGAAAGTGCTGATGTATGTGATGATGAAGATCTTGAGTGTATGTTTGATAGCTTTGAGAGACAATATAAAATGAATATGATTGAATTGTATGCTCATTTAGATGTGGTTGTGCCATCTTTTCTTTATTATCCTGATTTAAATGCTACAGTCGAAGCAACACAATTAACCTACGACAATGTTGGTCAAAGGTTGAATGAAACTCAGGCAACCACTAGTCGTCATGACTTTGAATAAACAAGATCTTATCCGGAAACTAACATCCCTAATTTACAACCCACAAATGTTCCAATCTCGCCACCAAGAAATCATCCTAACTCAAACATTGATTTTAAGACAAACTTGAGTGATGATGATATTAATCTGGGTCAAGCTGATGAAGTCAATCATTTGAGTTCATCTGATATAGAGGATGAAGAAGATATCAATGCAAACAACAATGTAATGGTGCAATCACCATATGAAGTTGAACCTCCCTAGCCAACTGAAATAGGTTAATTTCAAGTTGTAATATTTTTATAATTTATATGGGTACTTAGTTAACATTGTTTTTATTTCCATGTAGGATCCTCAAATAATCCATTTTGGACAGAAACTCCACATTACAATTATATTGACTAGAGTCATCCTGATCAAGAGACGTGGTATCATGGTTTAGATGTCCCTAATTCTTAGAGAGTTGGTGACGAGCTGTATATTGGGCTTCGTTTTCACACAAAAAATGATGTGAAAATGGTTGTTAAACATTATTCTATGAATGCACATCAAAAAATTTTTGTTGTTGAGTCTGGTCCAAGAGTTTTGTCTGTCAAATGCCCTAATAGCAATGAATGTTGTCCTTGGAAACTAAGGGCAATCATGTCTAGTAAATTGAACAACAAATGGGTCATCAAGAAATGGAGCAGGAGACACACATGTATTAACCCGATGCTATCTCAAGATCACAACAAATTGGACTCTGAGTTCATATGTTATTGTATATTAGGTAAGATAATATTTAACTTTGCACTTTAAACTTATCATATCACTTATTCTAAGATGGTTAACATTTATTTGTAGGTATGGTTAGGGAAGATGCTTCCGTATCGATTTCTCTCATTCAAGAAAGAATTAGTGGACAATACAACTATAAGGTATCGTATTGGAAGGCATGGAAAGCCAAACAAAAGGAAATTGAGAGGGTTTACAGTGACTGGAGTGACTTATATGATCTTCTACCAAGGTGGTTGGATAGGATGGTTGAATGTTATCCTGAGTCTGTGTATAAACTTGAAACGACTGAGTACGTGTCAAACCATATAGTGGATCAAAATTTTCGTCAATTTCGACAAGTTTTTTGGACATTTAAAGCAACATGTGATGCCTTCAACTGCACAAAACCCATTATACAAATAGATGGAACATTTTTGTATGGAAAGTATTGAGGCACACTACTGATCGCTACGACACAAGATGGAAATGTTCGCGTCTTACCACTTGCATTTGCAATAGTAGAAGGAGAAACACTAAGTGATTGGTCATGGTTTTGGTATAAAATTCGTTGTTATGTTACGAAAAATCAAGGTATTTGTTTAATAAGTGATCGAAACCAAAGCATGAAGTAAGCAATGGCGAATGCCCAAGGGTGGCAACCACCTCGTGCATATCATGTATATTGCATTCGACATATCGCCAGCAACTTCAACCACCGATTCAAGAATACTAAACTTAAAGAAGAATTGATTCACATAGGTACTAAAGGACTTATTGTTTTTTATATGGTCTACTGTTCAGTTTATTTTGATAAATATTGATACATAAACTTCATATATGGAAGGGTACACAACTAACAAGCATAAATTTGAAAGAAGGTTGGAAAGGTTCCGCGATGTGAGCCCTAAAATTTGTCGTTGGATTGATGACATTTCTCTTGAAAAATGGGCTCTAGCACACGACGAAGAAGGACGTTGATATGGACACATGACAACAAATTTGTCCGAGACAATCAACAAAGTCCTTAAGGGTGCACGAAACTTGCCTATAACTGCGTTAGTTAAATGCACATATGCTAGGTTAGTGGAGTACTTTGTTCAAAGGTTAGGTCAAGAAAACGCCGACCTTGCTATGGGTAAACGTTATTGTCAAAAATTAATGGATGCTATAGAAATAAATCAAGAGCAGGCAACCTCTCATTTCGTTCGCAGGTATGATTATGAGTCTACAAGATTTGAAGTTGAAGAAATCTTCAATCCAGTAACACAACGAGGTGGCAAGGTTTTCAATGTTTTTTTAAGTGAAAGAAAATGTGAGTGTGGTGCTTTTCAAGCATAGAGATATTCATGTTCACATGCAATAGCAGCTTGTGCACACTTTTGTATAGATCCATTAACTTATGTTGATGTTACATATACTAACGAATACATCAAAGCGGCATATTCAGGACAATGGTTCCCACTAGGAAGTCATGAAAATATTCAACCTAATAATGGACCTCGCATAGTCCCAGATGAGACGATGTTACGTGCAAAGGGACGCCCAAAATCAAGCCGTATTAGAAATGAAATGGATTGGACTGAATCCCAAAAGAGACAACATTGTGGACATTGTAGGCATGAAGGACATAATAGAACTAATTGCCCTATGCTGGCTGAAGAACTTCTAAATAACTCATGAAAAGTCTATATTTTGGTGTTGATTTGAATATTAGTTACTACATGTTAATTCATTGTTAAACGTTGTGGTAACTTATTATAATATTTTTGAATCATATGTCTATTGTGTTTTAATGAAACTGTTCTTTTATACAATGATATAATGTCAACAATGTTTATATTAACTATTACACATTAAAAAAATAGTTCTTCAAGCTATTCTCGTAATGTCTCTCACGTGTAACCAAGTTGTCTAGTGCTATATCAGCTGTAAAAAAAAATTTAATATCAGCATACTAAACATTTAGGTAAACAACACAATTTAGAAGGATCAATTATGTTTAAGTACTAACAACTTATTATTGAAATTACCTATTCATTTCTCCGAATGTGTTGGTCATGGGGACTTAGTATACATTATCGTTGTTTATGGCAAGCACCACGATCTAGGTTCCTCCGAACTTCCTCATCACCATCTCCCTCATTTGTCGTTGGGTTTGCAACTTCCGCTGCTAATGTTGTATTAAGATCATGCCCTAAACCTGGATATTGGGAAGAGGTACCCCGACCAAAAAATCCTCATATCGTAACTGCAGGTTGTCCAAATCGATAATCCCGATAATCCATCAAAGGTGCTGATGGAGAAATCATGTCTGCAACATATGGACTAGGTGTAAAGTGGGATATACTCGAAGCTGCCATACTCGGGACATACTCCATTGACGTCGATGTCGGGATATGAGCTGCACCAGACGCTGCTGGTGTGTCAAACCCTAAACTAGTTGAACCACTCATATCACCAATAGATGTGTCTTGTGCACTACCATACATATACTGTGTGACATCTCCATCCAGGGTCAATGTGGTCGAGTAATATGTCCCCGTCGGTGGCTTAGTTGGAGGAACTGGCATCTGTAAACCATGGTGATCAACTCGCCTTCGTCGACGACTTAGCCCCTTTCCTTCTCATTGACCTGTCGCAACTGGAGCCGGTGTAAAAGGGAAACTCACCCTGTTCACCTCGTCCTGCAGCTACAAGCAGTGGCCAATCCTCTCATGCATCGTCATAAAATCGAAGGAGTGCCTATGTTCTTCACTGGTTCCATGATACATGTGCTCCAAAACATCGGTCTACAAATAACAAAATAAATATAATCAGAACACTAAATTTGTAAATATGTCACATGTAATTATTTAAATAGATCCCTAGACTCATACTCACCACATATCCTTCCATTGCACTAGAAGGAGAAATTCATCGTCTAGTATGTTTCCTATACCACACCATGTATTCTAAGCTATTGCTCAAGTGTGGTGTATCACATGCAGCTTGTGTCCATACACAATGAAATCGTGATTGCCACTCCTCCACATATTGAACGTGCATGCGTGACCATTCCATGTTATCCTTGCCTCTCAACAAAAGATCATGCAATTTCTCCAGAAGAATAAGAGGCGTAAGAATATGTTGGACCATCCCAAATTGTCGCATGACACGATCTGCGTAATGATATTCAACGATGTGGAAATTAATCAATGGGACAGTTGACCTCCATACTTGTGAGCCCTCAAAACAGTAAGGAGGTAATGTAGGTAGTAACTCCAAGTATGGTTGCCATACAAACTCCAAAACAACATAACAAATAAGTAGTTAGCAATTATCATTTATAATTACAATTTTTTTTCTATAAATCTTCTATAAAATCTTATAAATTAAGACTTACATCCTCTCTTTTTAAACGGTCAAAATACTCTCTATACTTCACAATTTTATCTTTTCTTTCCTCTCTAAGTTTATACAAGGCATTATTCCACCTGTTATTAAAAAACAAATAAACCATTAATACTTCAATATACAAATTAATCCTAAATATTTTTATTCTTAAATCGATCACAAGTAATATACTTACTAACCTTGCCCCTAGAGGAACATGGAATGTAGATAAAGGTGGATGAGGTGGTACAAGAACATGTAATCGATACCATGCCCATAAATGCACTAGAATAGTTGAACCATCAATCTCCTTGTGATCATAATTGGTGCACACGCATAACTCCCTGTACATATTTGCCAGCACACATGAGCCCTAACTCAAATGACCACAAGCATCAAAGTCTTCTAGCAAACTCAGGTATCTGAGGGATACAAAGGAGCTAGAGTGATCAGTTAATAGATATCCCTCGATAATGTGTAAAATGAACGCTCTAGTATAGCGTTCCAATTGTTCTTGGCTATATATATGCTCAGAAACATTTGAGAAGTGTCGGTCAATCCAGCTCATTCTCAATGAACCGCCAACAAGCACTAACTCAGGGGGTGTCATGCCAAGAAGGCGCTGCACAAGAGCTGCCCAATCCATAGTTGTGTATCCAGTAATGGGTGCCCCTAAGATCTTCAACCCAAGTAACATTGCAACATCCTCCAACGTGATAGTACACTCACCGAAGGGCATGTGAAACGTGTGGGTCTCTGGTCTCCATCGCTCAACTAAGGTAGAAATTAAATGATTGTCCACAGGAAAGTAATTGATCTACGCCACTCCCATAAACCCAGCCCTCTGTAGAAGATCCTGAATAGCAGCTAGAATCTCAACCTCACGCAACTCTGATTGTGTTGCTCTCCTAACCTTCAAAACCCTATCTTCAGCTCCATTCCATATATGCTCAGATATATGGAATGGTTGAAGCCTTAATAACGAATCTTCGATAGGTCCTACATGAATTATATGTGTAGACATCCTGATACAATTAAACAAACAAACAAACATAGTATTAAAGTCAAAAATACATTACTTATATGTTTTCTAAATGCCTAAATGCCTAATTTGGTCCCTCATAATAATTAAAATTTTCAATTGGGTCCCACACGTATGTTGTTGTCCTCCTCCTACTCTTCCTTCATGAGTGCAATCACAACGGCCCGTTCTGAAATCAGAACGGCTCGTTCTCATTGCACTAAGGGTTCTGGAACGGCCCATTCTGTTTTTAGAATGGATCGTTCTGATTCCACTCATGTTGTGTTAAGTATGCATCCAGAACGGCCCGTTCTATTTTTAGAACGCCCCGTTCCAGATTCAAAAATACCTCACAATATGTGCAATCAGAACGGCCCGTTTTGCTTTCAGAACGGGCCGTTCCAAACCCCAACAAAGCAACAAATCAGGCCATTACATTTTTTATTTTAATAATTAAATTCCAAATAAAATAAACCTAATATAATACTTACCCCACTACGCAGAAGGAAAAACCGAGAAAGTCAGAACGGAGAGTGGGAACTCAAAAGGAACAGATGAGATGACTAGAAGGAGGCGCAAGGGATGGTTGTGTTTTTTGAAAATACATTAACCCCACTGCGCATTTAAACCAAATGCCACGTCGTGTAATTGAAGAAGGCGCCAGGGGGAGGTGCCATCTGGAAAACGCATCACCCCCCTGCGCTTTGTATTTCCATGCCACGTTAACCATTGAATGCGTTGGGGGAGGCGCCATCTGAAAACTGCCCTATCCCTTGCGTTTTCTATGTCACGTATCTGTCTTCGTGTCAAAAATCACCTACTTTGATGATTAGTTTTTTTTTTTAAATTTATTTTGTGTAATTTTTTTTTAATTTATTTGGGCTAAAAACTCGTCATGTCTTGTTTTAATCTTAACCTTTTTTTACCAAAAAGAAAATAGGTTTTTCCCCATGATATAATTTTTAAAATAAAGATAAAAATTAATAAATAAAAAGAGAATAAATTGGTATTGATTTTACTATTTTGTCCTAAAAGGTTTTCCTATTCTCATTACTAAATACATGTTAAAATTGATTCCGTGATACAAATACACAAATATATATTTTACTTTGATTTCTTTGTCATGAAATTATGATTTTTGTAAAAGTTTATAATAGTTTTCTTCTATAAAAAGTAAAATTTACTGCTTTACTCAACCAATTTGCCATGCCAACTCGTCAATTCACTCGAAAATCTTATGGGTCATATCCGTTTTATAACATTCAATCCAACAATTGACTCGTATCATTTATGTCATTTTTCATTTTATTTTTTTTATCGGATTGGTTCGATTGCCTGATCTGATTTGATTTTTATAAACACTACACTTTAAAATAGTTTTACTTTAGTATTTAAATAAAGTTAATTCTTTGAATTCATTTTTGAAACATCATTCTCAAAATATTAGAAGTATTAGTTAATTTGTTGTATGCCTATTTGTTGACTCTTGATTTGATAAATAAAATTTTAAAGTAAATTAGAAGCTACTAAAATTCAATTAATTAAGTGGATGATAATACATAATTTGATAATTCTCGACATATGTATCTTCAAATATAATATTTATAGGTATCATTCCCTATTCATCCTTTTATACTTTAAAAAAAATGTATGGATAGTTGAGTTTATTCATTTAGTGATTAGTGGATTGGTTAGCCAAAATTATTATTGATAGTGGATTAGTTTGTTAAACTTCTATAATATACTCTTTCTAGATGATGAGAGGCTTTTCCTTGTTTCTTTCATCTTCTCCATCTCAATTTAAATAACCTAACAAAACATAAGTTTAATTCTTTTGAATTTTTAATTTCAATTATTTTATAATATATTTTACGCGTTTTGTAAAACGAACTGATTATTTTGGCAGCTGTTTTCTTAGGTTATTTAAGTGCATGCGCACGCCATATACACAATTGACCAACTCATCATATTACTTACATACCATGTAATTGCAACCAAGATAAATGTTATGTAACCATTATTGAACTCCCTGTTTTTTCTTACATAATTATGGAACTCTTTCATACATATTTAAAAAAGGGTACATAATATTTTGTGATCGATTATTAACCCCCCGCCCACCACCATATAATGTTTCATGGTAGCTAGCCTCCGATACAGGGTAGCTCTAGGGTAGGTATAGTGATTATCCCAAAATAAAATAATTGTGTTGTATGTCTTTAAACCTCTTTTTAATAATTTTTTTCATACTTTATGAACAAATCATTAAGTAATAATCAAGTACATTATCTAATATATGTGCAAACATAATATTGGTGCATTCGTACTTTAATTACGTATATTCAAAATTGGAAAGTAGGTGGACAGTAGAAGACAATTTGGATTTTTTTGGTCCTTTCCTTCTCTCAATGAAATTAATTCCGTGAGAAATGGATTGATGATTTATGTTTGTGCGGTGGATCTGTGTCTGCTTTTAGTACGATGTCGCGTTCTGAACAAGATATGAAAAAATATGAAGGAGAGTTTGTTCCAAATGTCTCACAATATATTGAAGTTTCAAAGTGATGAAAAAGAAATGGTAGGCGTAGGAAAAATGCAAGAGTAAGAAGCACTAGCCAAACGTGAAACAAAAGAATGGGCCACACAAGGAGAATAATAATGCAAAGAAAGGTGACTCATGCATCTCAAGATAAGCATTAGAGGGCATTACGCAAATGAAGGAGCAAAAGGCCATTCTCAAAAGTTGCCTATGATTGTGTTGAGATGTAGATAACATTGCCATGCACTGAACAAAAAATATATATACATGGTTGTGTTTTTTTTAAGAAAAAAGAAATATATACATGGTTAGGTGTGCTTCCCGTGCTAAATATCCTACATGCAGTGATAAGGGTGATGTAACAAAACCACTTTTGTTTGGACAAATTTAAAGCTCCTTATACTGTCAATGTCATTCATCAAACCCGTCTTCTTCTAATGCTTTATCTCTTTCTGTTCACATACGTCAATGAAATGAAATATCAATGTTCATTACATGGGCATGGGGTTACCACTTTGGCCTAAGATATATGCATGATTACATTTTTTTGCTTTTTAATGTTTTCTAGTGGCTAACCTCGACTCTGTACCAATGATTGCCTCATAATGGTGTCCTATATATGTATGATTTTGGTAATTGATTTGATTTTTCAATTACTAGCGTTGTGCCATGTGTCATGAATAAACTTTGATTACCTCATGCTTTATCTCAACCATATCTTACTATTCCTCCTACTTTTTTATTTTGTGCCGTACACAGTTACCGTGATAGGAGATGTATGGGTTCTATTCAATTCATTTTGCGACACATCAACGATCAAGGAGATTTATGTTCTAATAATTTGTTTGTGAACCAATTGGATGGGAAGGCATGCGCTACTTACCTTCGTAGTTTCAAGTGCTCATTTTAACTAATGTGTAAAGTAACAAATAAATAAAAAGATATAAAGGGAACTTTTTATAAATTTAACCTACTTTTACTTAAAAGTGATAGTATCATTGTTTTCTAACTATAGAGGAACTCGATCTAATCCTTAACAAATCTAATGAAACCTAATTAATTTCAGAATTTCAGATATTCTCCAGATGCACATGCCCTATCGTATATCAGGTAAGATATTGTAGATTTGAACCCAACGCACTAATATGGATCCTTAAGGATTATTGCATGATTAGATTTTATTTTGTTGGGTACAAATATCTATACCCAAAAAGATCCTCAAACGAGAATTTGGTCTCAAGAATATCGCTAATGAATGTTTCTACAACATATATTATGAAGAGACTCTAGCTTTGGTTTTTGCTATCACATCCCTGACCAAAATTTGTTGCAAACAGTATATGACAGTTGTCAATTTGTTGAGCGGAGACTCTATGAATGCAAAGACATTGAACTTCTGGTTTAAAAGTGAAAATGATTTCAAAACTTTTTTTTATTATTAAAAATGATTTCAAACTTTATTTACTACCGAAAGATAGTATTTGCATTTGTAAGTACTAAGTAGCATGTGTGTACCCCTTGTGACTTCAATCAAATTCATGCTGCAACAGACTAGCGAAAATAATGAATACCTTGTTAACATCATCGAAGAAATGGAATGGGTGTTAGACTGAAAGAAATTAAAATAAATACAGGCAACATTTTAATAAAATTAAAATCTGGTACTGAGCATGGAGCAATGTATAATATTTGAGATTCAAAATTCATGAAAATGTGACTGCAGCTTACTAAATTACTCTTCATTTTAATATTCAGAGTATTACTACTATTATTATTTTTCTCTCATTTTATTTATTAAAAATACCTATGCATAAAAAAATAATTTCTTGATGGTTTATAGCAATAAGATAAAAAAATCTAAAACAATTAGTCTTTTGAAATGAAAAAAAAAATTTACCGATGTTTAAAATATCAAACCATACAACCAAATACCAATCAAAAAACAACTAAACCCATGACTTAAAAGTTTCGCCGATTTATTTTTCAGACAGATATTAAAAATATGAAATAATTATATTTTTTTTCCTCTAGATTTAAAAAATATATTTTTCTAGTCTCCCAAAATTAAAACTCTTAAAAAGTAAGTTTGAACAAAATTAACTCTACAAAAATCAATTTGTAAAATGTAGGTTATCCATCCACATTTTCAATAATCTAAGATAGAGACTTGAATTTTTCAATACAAACTTGTGTATTTAATCTTAAAATACCAAAAGTTATTTTAATCCCTCAAATTTAAAAATTTATCTTTAGTTACCTATATCAAAATGATAAGTTAAGAAAGACTAAAATAATAATCCTTAATATTTTGACAACTAATAAGTTTTAAATCATAGGAACTAAACAATATTAAACTTTGAGACTAAACATATTTTAGCTTAAACATATCAATACATACCTGCAGTATTAAAGGCAGCTTTCACAGGTTAAACAATGTCACGCGCAAATTTATGCATAATTTTTTCTTAAAATTCTTAATCCTTTAATTCAACTGTCACTAATTAGTCAATCTTGCTTTTCAAATGTTTAGATTTGTAGAAAATAAAAGCTGATTTGGAAAACAACTATGGCCAATTAATCAATCAAATAATATTTATCAAAACATAGAAAAACCGCAAGTTTCTCATTTAAAACCCTAGTCAATTGCATAAATAATATCAAATTTCCAATTCTTAAATTTATCAAATCAAATTTCATATACCAATTTTTTCAAACCCTCAAAATTATGATAAACTAACAAGATTTAATTGTAATAATTAAAAAATTTGACAATTCAAAAAGAATTAGAAGACCATAAGCACACATTAATCAAATAGAGGTGCTTAAAATTAAAATGCAATTAAACTTAAATTAAAACTATAAAATGTAATCCCACTAAAAGCTACTGTAAAATAAACCCCTAACTAGATTGTTAAAGCAATAAAGATTGCGGCGGAAATGTTACATCTACTGCTGCATCCATTTTTATCATTCTTACATATGCAAATAAATGATAAAAGATAACCACTAAAACACTCAACTCAATTTTCGAAATTGGTCCATACTCCAGAGTCCAGACAGCTGTTAGAACATACGTCTTAATAAATTTGGCTTCCTTGTTCCACTCAAATATGTTTAGGAAAAAAAGGCTAAGTACATCTGTTGTTTTTTCTACGTCTTCCCCTCGCCAACCAATCAATAATCACAATAATTGATGTCCCTAAATATTATAACTTTTCACTAACCAGAAAAACTTAGAGGGAAAACTCCTCCCATGATCTATGAATGTCTTGTGATCAACCAGTGCTGTATTAGAATTGAAGGTCAAATATATACAAGTTGTCTAGCTAAGTTTCGCCCAATCAGGATATGGACACTCATACGTCCATTCAGGTCCAGAGTAACGAATACAATGTAGCCATAGACCTTCTTCATCAGCATCATATCTGCATTTATCAAATTTCGAGAAGCAAATTTAGTAGTCAAGCTATGGGAGATTTATTACAACAAGGATAGTTACTAAGAAGAAAAGAATATTAAAAACAAGTTTCAAGTCACCGGATGCTTACTATAGAAAAAATCATTAAAAAAATTTCAAAATCCACAATATGTTTCCATATATTAATAAAAAGAAAAAATCACAGAACAAAACCGAAACAGAAGTATAAACTAGGACGTGTACCTTAACTAATACGTCTTATAATGGTCAATGACTCAATACTTTTGCACCAAACAGACAATAAATATTTATTTAGATCAACAATGGCATCTGCTTGCTACGTCATATATTTCAAGCACAAAAGAGCAAATCTAATTCTAATTCCCACATTCCTGAGATCACACCCAATAAACTGTAAAAACCGATATTATTCTCATGCAGCATTGAATCATAATGATGTGCTTAATTTTTACTCTAATTACAAAAAGGCTTGGCCACAAGAAAATCTACCATCGACCAAATGATTATGATGCCCGTTCTACTTTAGATAGCTGCACAAAAGACTTGAATACGAGCAAATCTACTATTAAATTTCTTCAAGTAACCCTTATCTGTCTTTTTACAATGTACAATACAAACAAGCAGCAAACAATGCTTTCAAAGATAATGGGTTTCTTACCCTTTGGGTGCCAAATTTGGACAATTTGTACACATGGGGTCAATGCTAAAACCTCCATTAGAATTTTCTTCGCATGCATTGAGCACCTTGTCATCAAAATTTGATGCCAGAGAAGCATCAGATATGCAGGCTGATCTATCAGCACTCAACCCTTTAACAGATCGATCAACAGTTTGTTCTGAGATGTACAGCATGTCATTGGCTATTGGGTGCCCTGAATATTGTAAATGAACGCGTATCTACACCAGAGGTGAGTATCTGTTAGCACCATATCTAAATTATAATAAATTAAAGATAAAATGCTGGATGTCTTTGGTCATCGTTAACTTCAAATTTTCAACTGCGTCTGTGATTTTAATCCCGTTTTCTGTATTGCATCTCTTTTTCATTAGTTGTACAGATGAAAAAATGACAACCATACATTTGCCTATACAGTAACAGCATAGCTAGCTAGTGGCCTACTTTGGAATGTGTTGGTCACTGAATGTTGTGACACATCACTAGCATGCTAGCATGTGTCAGTGAAGATGGGTATATAATAGAATATTTTTTCTGCAGGGAGGGAGGTTTACACAAGATAGCAATGTTAAAACCAAATATATCAGACATATAAATATCATGTTATAAAGATCAAAAGCATCATCTTCAGATGAAAAAAAATATAAAAATAGAGAGCATATTCAAATATTCAGCTGAATTTTTTAATGGCAAGAAAAATCAATCCAAATCAACCAACATTTTCCTTACTTGATGAGTACGGCCAGTAATTGGTTCACATAAAACAATACTTTGAGTTCCATTAGTACTAATCCGAGTAAATTTTGTAGAGGCAGCCTTCCCCTTTGCAGAGCCTCCAACCTTCATTAACAAAGATATACTCATTCAGATATATCCCAGGTGATACTTCTGGTCTTTTCACATATCAAAAAAAAAATGTATCAACATCAGTTTTCTTCCAACAATGACAGTTGCTACCAAAACTGTATATCATTAGAATAGTCAATATGATCACCAGTAATCAGCTTTTTTGGCGGTCATAAGCCTCTCAAAGTTCTATACATCAGAATAATCAGATCATTCAGCAAAGACCAAGAAACCGATGGTGTTGGTTCTATTTGTGTTTTTTTATTAAGTGTTAACCCTGTTAGTTGGAAGATATAATAGCTTTCATCTTCAATTCTGTGACATATTGCTCTGATTCTCAGATATATATTTTGAACTGTGACAAACACAATGCTGTGCATGTTTATATGAAACTCTAGGCAACGATATAAGAAGGTATTTGACAATTTATAATTTATTTCAGCTGGACTTTTGTTAAAAATGCCATACTTGAAGTTGAATGTCTGATTTTTCTAAATTAGTTGCTTAACATGGATTAAATGAGCACAAGTGTTGACTAATTCCATGACTAGTTTTATGGATTAAAATGAACTAAAAAAAAAAACTTAAAGGAAGGTTTCTATATCAGGTCCTAAATAGTTGTTAATCAATTGGATAAAGGTTACAGAGAAAAAAATTTATTAGGCCCATTTGTTTGTGCTTTTTCTAAGAAAAAAGAATTAAAATATATATATGTGTATGTGTGTGTGTTCAAAATGTTTTAAACAATAGATTATTGTTTCCCAAAAAAAAGAAACAAGCAGGAAATAGATTATTTTCCTCAGAAGCTAGAAAAAGTAGCTTCTAAAAAATAGCTACATCATATAAGCATTTTTTTTCTTCAATGCTCTAATAGTTATAAATATAACACATTTTTCCTGCTTTAGGGAATTTGCAAAGGAAATGGTGAAAACAGTTTCCATATTATTCCTTTGCAAATTCTTGAAAATAGGAAATGGATTGGCAACAAAGTGACATGTTTATAATTCTTCGTAAAAACATATCAACTAAAAGAAAACAAAATAAACCCATCCAAAAATTCTCAAAAAAAGAAAAAAGCATGTAGGAACCAAAGGCCTCACCTCTGCTGTGCTCCTTCCTTCCCGTGCATTATAGTCTATATTGGCATCAATAATTAGCTAAAAAGTAAAAACATGGTAAAATGAGAAAAGTATCTTGATCTTAACTGACAGAATTACACTTATTTATCGCTAAAATCAACATAATATGCAAATGAAAGTTCACTCATAAAAAATGACTAGACATCTCGGAATGAGTTTTTAGTTAATCATGACCCAATTGGAATCAGTTGTTGCTTCTTGTTTTCAGATACTTAAAAATTAAAATCCACTTATTGACTCAAACCAAGTATGACGTTTTATGTATAAAAGAATATTTCCAGCACACCCAATCCCATGATGGTGATATTGGACATAGCAATTTCAATGGTAATCTTATAATGGAAAACAATACTGCACTGATTTTCCCAATTTAACAATAAACAACTATGCTTGCCCAAACCGTTGCTTCTTCATATGTTAAACTTCATGACACTTGCATCCATTTGTTTAGCCACATCCCTTATCTAAAACTCTCTCACACCCCAATGACCAAAGCTTCTCATAAGTGGGTAACTTAAGCATCTCGAACAGAGCTTATCTATTTAGACCATGGCTAGGCACATCCCAATCAGTTACTTTCTCCAAGAAACAGATCTACTCAGAAGATCAACTGCTTCCACAGTTTAGTCAGTTATGACGGTTATTTATTACTGTAGGAAGTTTCTATGTGCAACAGTATATAACAGGATTTCTCAACATATTCATAAAGTAACTACTTACTCCAAGTAAACAGGTGTAAGGAACTTGGTGAAGTAGCAAATATATCTTCATCCTTATGATTATGAGCAGACCTGTTATGAAACATGAATCATAATCATAAGGATGTAGTTATATTGCTAGACTATATTACTTTTCCTTTAGTTTGTCATTATGAATCTACCATTCCAAATAATAACTAGAAAAAGAACACTTCCCATTATGTTCTTCAAATGTCAATGTAAATGTTAAGGATTCCCTAAGAAAAGATAGACAGTAAATAGCCCTAATTAACGATACCATACAATAAAAAGAACAGCCAAGTGCACAAGGCTCCTACTGGGTGGAGTTTGCGGAGAATAAATATATGTTAGCCTTATCCCCACATACAAAGAGACTGTCTCCAGGATTTGAATTTGTGGCCTCCAGGTCACAAGACAGCACCTTACAGTTGCACCATAATTCACCCTCTAAAAGTACCAAACTATGTTAACCAAAAGAAGAAGAAAATTAATAACATTTTTATCATATATGAACAGTTGCAGGGTTTTTCTCCAAGATAATCCCTCTGTCACATTTTTATTGTCATTTTACAATATCAAAAGGCATTAAACATTTTATACTATTATATACTAAACCATTTATGATGGAGTTTGAAAATAAAAAAAAATAAATAAAATAAAAATAAAATAAAAATATAGATGAGAAAGAATTTAATTAATGTGAAGGACAAGAGATATATTAGGAAATTGCATAATAAATTTTATGAAATCTAAAATATTAATTACATTTATTAAATTTTGTACCCAAACCAACATCAAACAAAATGAGACGGGAGTGATAAATATCAATTATGGATATATGCAGCATATCTTATCCAAAGCATATAAAAGATACCTCATCCTCAGGAAATGCCCCAACTACTTTTGCTATATACTGTTTGTGAACTAAGCCAGCTTCTATCTGTAGCAATCAAATTCTACAGTTATAAAGTAGAAAAAGAAATTCTATGCCCAGATATGGTTATTGAACATCAAACATATAAAATTCTGTCTGTGTTATCAGCATGTCAAGATATTGATATAGCATGCCTTAGTTCATAGTAATAAGTAACAAAATACCTTTAAATTGAACCATAGTGCCAAAAGAAGGCAAATAAATTATCTTTGAAATCCATAGTAATAAGTAACAAAATACTATAAAATATAAACTGGGTATACCTTGTTTTTTATGAAATTTTTCAGTTGCAATATTTTCATTAAATAAAATGAACCACCTATATAGTTAGAAATTTTACTTTTATTAAAAAAATACTCACATTTAAGATGTCAACGAGCTACACAGCTCAAACGCTAAAGCAAAATGAACAAAGTTGCTCATTAGATGTGTCATTTAAAAAATAAAAAAGATTCACCTATATTTAAGATTAAAGATTTAATATTCTAAGAGAAGAGAAGAGTGAAGAGAAAAGGAAAAGTCCCTTCATAAATTCACCTGTTGCCTAAAAATGTCAGCTTTTGCAGCATTTCTGGCCAAAATAAGAAGTCCTGAGACAAGGCGATCAAGTCTATGAACAGCTGATGATCAGGTCAAGGTAAAATACAATTACAAAATGGATAAACTTTGAGAGATAAAAGGCAAATGCAAGCACAAAATAGACTGACACTGAGATACAGGGTATGCAAAAATATTAAGGGCAAGAGAAACGCTACATTTTTTTATGCTAATTGGAAATTTTAAACCTTACTTGCATATGACAGTTATCTTAATGATAATTATAAAATACAAAATATATTTCCAAAAGGCATTTTTTGGATACGAAATAGGGGTGCCAGCCCATGCTCAGCTTGAAGAATGCCAACAACAGTGTTCTTTCGATATTGACCACATGGGTGCACCTACGTAAAAGCTAAAATTCAGAGCTTTAGCATATATGAAATTTAGAGCAAACTATCATTAATAAGTATATCACCATTACTTAGATATCTAATAGAAAATCCAATTAAAATTCAGGACTTCATTTCATATAAGTGAAGGAAATAATTCAAATGACATAAAAGCATCAGCTGTTAATATCATTGAATTTAACAAACAAATCTTTAGAATTATGATTATAGCCTTCTACTTCTGAAGATACTGCATTAATTGAAACCATTAGAATTTACTAGATGTATAAGCAGGTATTGCAACACTCCTAAAGAATCATCCTAATTTTTCCAATCTACAAATTATATTATTTGAATTAATATTTTTTCTAGAGGGTATATCCGTAACAAGCTTTAACTTGAGGGGGAGTGTTAAGAGTATATATAACAAAAACTATACTATTATAGAATACCTTAAATTACCCACTGGGATTAGTTGCCCTCTTCCTCACTATCTTTTAGGATTGGTTACTATATTTCATCATCTTATTGGAATTTGTTTTCCTAATTGAATAGGATTATGATTAGTATAAATAAGGGTTAAATAATCTAGGTTTTATGAACTTACACATTGTAATATATTTCATTTGAATGAATCATATTTGTATTTTGTTTATATATTCCCCTCTTCCTCTCTCAATACCTAAAACCCCATAATTCCAACATGATTTCATAGTCTCTATGACCAAGCACTCTAGAGTTGGATCCCCCCCCCCCGTCTTCTCACCCCTTTTCTGATAAATAAAAAAAAAGTTCAATTTCAGCACAATAGGTGGACTTGTGAATTTTCAATCTCTGTTATTTATTTTTACTTAACATGAAAGATTTACAGCATAGGCACTTCACTAATCCACTTGTTGACGCATACTTACAGGGATAGATGCTGGCTTACAAACAGTTAGGACATCTGGTTCTTTTTGAAGAATAGGAACATCACAAGCCATCACAGGTGGTTCGTGCCTGAAATCTCAGTGACATCAGTTGCAACTTGCAAGGTTTATCAAATCCTTATAATGTAAGCATAAAGATTAAAAGCAAACCTGTGTACGAAATGGCTTATCTTTTGAGATGATTTAACAATGTATGAAACCGGTACCATCTCACCATCTACTTGAATCCTACCACATTTCACTGCACCAACCTACGATTTCAAACACAAACAATCAATAAATTTAAAACTCGGGTAACATCAAGTTCACTGAGTCCAACTCAACAAGAGGAGTATTAAGTCAGTGATGGAATTTGTTTTAAAAAGTGTTAAAAACATTTATTGCAAATAATAATAATATTACAGTGCATTACTCCGGTACCCATCCTTTTCTTATAGGTCCTGTACCCGCCGTGCAGTTAACTGGCTGGTGGTAATCTTCAATATATAAAATCAAAATTTTATTATGAAACCAACATTCAATAAATTATTGATGGCTCACCAAGTGCACCGTATCTATCTAGGAACCATAGCAACTTTCATTACCTTAATGTGACATTTTATTGAGTATTTTGATAGTATGAAAGGTTACACTCTGATAATGGATTGAATTTCAACTCATGAAACAAGAATGACCACTTCAAGGTCTTAATACTCGTCATAGTCACTTAAAATGACCGAAACTTAAAATTAGACAAACATTCAAAAATCAACCACGAATGAGTAGGCGTCATTCTTACATAATACTCATAAGGTCGACCTTTAAACTCCTCAGCGAATAAATCCACAATGGTTTTCCCCGCCCACCGATTCTTAACCTGCACCAACAAATTGAGCATTTCTAGGGTTTAATCAGGGTTTTAACATCACAAGCAGATAGGAGAATTCAAAATCATAAATAAATAAATAAGAGAACTAACATGAGCGATGAACTCGAAGTAGTATGGTCTAACGAATCGAATTCCTGCACAAATTCCAACAAGCAAAAGAGAATGGTCATATTTCACTTTCACGGTAAACTTTCGACCTTATCGGTGGAATCTCTGCGAAATTTGGATGTTACCGTTTCGAGTGATATAATCGTGCGGGTGCGGGGGATTTGCTGGGGTCTGCCACACGATATCCATCTCCTCTTTGCCTTCTCTCTTTCTCTTCATCTTCCCGCTTCACGTAGTAATGAAGCGAACCAAGATTACAATTTGGATGTTAGTGCCTGCCGAAACGACAGTCCTGACAGCGTCGCTGTGACCCATATGAGAACCGACGTCGTTTGCTTTGAACTTTGAACGCAGTTCCATGTTGTGTCGTTTTAACTCGGTTTCAGCACCACATTTGCAAGGCCCATTTGGCTAAAATGGCTCTAGGGCATCTTAGGTTTAGCCCACTTAATGAGGGTGATCAAAACTCCGAGCTTACTGTTACTGTTATTAGGATTAAGAGAGATCTTAGTCACACTTTTTTAACATTATTTTGATTATTATTAATTAAAATTTATTACCTTGTTAAAAATCATAAATTTTGTAATCTTACGTCTTATTTGATGAGTTTCTTGATTTAATAATATGATTCAACAAATTTTGTGGTTTTTAACAAGTAATAAAGAATATATTAACAAGAGAGTATTAGAAAATCTCACTAGTATTTTTTTATGCTTATTACAAAAATATTTGTTTAAACTATTTGAGAAAATAGACTTTAATATGATTTAAGTCCTTATACATATGACTCTATCTTGTTTTAATTCTCGAAAAAACAATTATCAATTTTAGATTTGTAACATTTTCTTAAGATTCTTTTTAATCCTTACCATTAACATTAAGTATTAACTCCAGTTAGTTTATTGTTGATATAACTAACAAAATTAACAAGATTAGTTAAGATAATTAAGTTGACAAGTAATATATTTTAATTAAGATAATTATATTACTTTTAATCATATATAATTTTCATTTAAAATTTATTTTAATTTTCTAATATATTATGAATAATAATTTTATTACTTTTAATATAGTTCTAATCCGTTTATTAATTTATTATTAATATCTTAATTTTTAAAAAATATATATTATAATTTAAAAAATATTATAATATACGGAAACACTTTCAACATACTTTTAATATATTACTTTTACGTTTCAATTCATTTTAGATTTTGATTTACCGTAATATAACTTGTTTCTTTATTTCATGTCACAAACAATAATTTTGTATGCAAAGACAAAAATAATATATTAAAAGTGTTTAAATAAATTATATTTAAAACAAACAGCACGATATTAAAATAAAATTATCTAATTAAAAAAATAAGAATAATATTAGTAATAAAAATTATTGTTCATAATATTTTTAGTTAAAAATAAATTATATATAATTACTTAATTATAAGAAAAATATTATTTAATTACATTATGCACCTAACAATAATATAATTATCTTTATTTGAAATATCTTTCTTATCTTAATTATGTTAATTAGTATTTTTTTTTGTTAGTTATGTCAGTACAAAACTATAATAATAAAGATAATAATAAAAATAACTAAAAAAGAATACTAAGAAAATATCTAAGATCTAAAAATGATAAAATAAAAATTGTAAGGATTAAAATATAGGAAAGTTAGGATGGACCACTTTGATAGTTGGTCTACCACAATTAAAAAAATTTATAACAATTAGATTCATATCATATGAATAGATCATATTTATATCAATATTACTATATTCTTCTCTTTTTTCCCCAATTTAATTTTTCATAATAGTGTTGCTTAATCTTATTGCACATATGATAACTCCACTCTTTATCTTTCCTTTTCCATTTATCCACTAAACCTCACAAAAAAATAATAAACAAATACCAATCGTGACAAACTTGAATCCCCAAGATACCAACACCCTTTAATGACTATTTTCCATTTTCCACCAGAAGCCAACGACACCCATCAAACAACAATTATCATATCCTATTTCACATAACAGAAAAGACAAGGGAATTAATTCTCAGAATGAGTCAAAATATTACTGTGTTTTTTGAAGTTTTAGGTGTGGTTGAAGTAAATATGCTATATATCAAGATGAGATTAATCTAATGGTTGAATTCTTTTGGTCCAAGTTAGATCACTTATTAAGGTAGTCCACCTTAACCTGTATCAAAATAACAATTGTATTTGCACAAACTTAAAAAATATTTAAATCAAATAATATTTTCAACTCAGCACCAATTAAAGTATCTTCAACTCGACTTTAATCAAAGTGTCTTTACCTTCAAACCAATTAAAGTATCTTCAATATGACCTTATTCAGTAATCTTCTACTTAGTCTCAACCAAGGCATTTTCAATTTTGCCTAAACCAAGGCATCTTCAGCTTTGACTAAACCAATAAATCTTCAACTTAGTCTCGAACATGACATCATCAACCTCACCCAACACATGTTTTCACGACTTTAATAAAGAAATCTTCCATTAAATATCAACTATGCTTCTTTAGCTTGGTCTCAACCATACCATCTTTGACCGACTGACTTAACATCATTTAGAGCATATTGGCTCATACTTAGTAAGGGTATCAATTAAAGTATTTTCAACTCAATCTCAATTAGGTCATCTTTTGCTCAACCTAAACCAAGAAATTCTGGATTTTGCTTAGATCATGACCTCTTTAACTTGACTTTGGCTAATGTATCTTTAGCATAGTTTTCAACACTACGTCTACAACTTGGCTTTGACTAGGGAATCTTTTGCTCAATCTCGATCAATGCATCTTCAACTTGGTCTCAACCATAACACCTTTGGCTCAGCGTCATTTAAAACATATTCAACTCAAATTCAATTAATGCATCAACCAAAGTATTTTTAACTCAACCTCAATCAAGACATCTTTTACTCAACCTTAACCAATGCATCATGAACTCCACTTAGATCATGACATGTTTAGCTCCACTTCAGCCAACACATCATCTCAACTTCTAACATTGCATCTTCAACTTGGCTTCAATTTGTTCATCTTTGATTTGGCCTTGTCCAATTTATTTTCAACTCATCCTCAATCATGACATTTCTGACTCACCCTCAAACATGATATCATTTGTTGAACCTCAACTAAGACATTATTGACACAGCCTCAAACAAGACATCTTCGACTTAACCTCATCCAAGACATCTTCAGCTTGCCCTTATTTAGGACATTTTTAACTTGGTCTTAGTCAAGATATCTATGAATCCACCTCAACTATGGCCTCAACAAAAGTATTTTGAACTTGATCTCAACCAAAACCATCTTCACCCCAATTTTGGCTAGGACATCTGTTGTTCAACATCAACCATGGCATCTTTAACTTTGACTTTGACCATGACACTTTTAACTTGGTCTTAGTCAAGATATCTATGAATCCACCTCAATTATGGCCTCAACAAAAGTATTTTGAACTTGATCTCAACCAAAACCATCTTCACCCCAATTTTGGCTAGGACATCTGTTGTTCAACATCAACCATGGCATCTTTAACTTTGACTTTGACCATGACACTTTTAACTCAACTTTAACCGACACATCTTTAACTCAACCTTAAATAATTCATATTTAACTCATTATTAGTTAGCTTATCTTTTGACTCGACCTTACAATGACATCTTAAGCTCAACCTACTCCAAGACATATTCAACTTATCTCCAAAACATCTTAATTAACTAACACTTCTTCGAGTGGAGTTCAATCCGGACATTTTTAACTCAACTTCGATACAAGCACCAATTCAATTTTATCTCAATCAATTCATCTTTGCCTTTGTCTCATTGAATTTATTTTTGACTCGATCTTGACCATGACATTTTTTTTGCTCAACCTTGACCATGAAAGTTTTTGCCTGGCCTCAACTCTTTATACTAATTAAAATCATTAAGTTTAACTTCTAGAGATATTAACTTGCTAACATAATATAATAATTTATCTATATACATTTTTTTGAATAATTTAATTCAAAAACATTTAAAATTCATAAAAATTGAGATATTAGTTTCTCCATTCTATTTCATGGATGGTGACATGGAAGTTATTTTTTCAACTAGTCCCACAAATCTACTTTTATTCCTCTTCGACCTATTCTAATCATAAAATGATAAATTCATTTTATATTTTTCTCTCCTCTCCTTTAAAACACCAAATCAAACAATACATAAATATCTGTTCGCATTAAATTAAATAAATAAATTCAAATTTAAAATTTAATACATGTTAATCTCAAAGAACTTAAAAAAAAACATTTCTCTTAAGAAAAAATTGATGTGTCCAACTGTTTCCCGAAAATATAAAAGATAACCTATCATTAGTTTCGTAAATAAACGAAATTTTTTTGCTAAACACTAATATAAAACTCTAGTTAAAAAAAATATAAAACTTTACATCATTAGAAACATACATTAAATTAATAAAAAGCATCCCACTTGGATTCTTTATAATAATTAATGCCGCGACAGAATTATCATATCAATTAATTAATAAGACAATGACTTCTATTTACTTTTGGATGGCAAAATCACGCCACTGACACCACCCCACCAGGAAGGAAGAAAAGACGAAGTATCGAATTCCTACTTCTAATGCCACCGCTTATTTTGATGCTTTGATGCTTTTACTCTTATTTTTTCTTTGATGCTCTTACTCTTAATTTTTTTTCCTAAAAAATACAAATTCATATTTATATTTTATAACAAAAAAGGCGCAAGAATACTACACTAAAAGAAATACAGTACTACCTGTTTGGCGTCATGATGATGAAATGAATGTTTCCAGATAAGAAACGGAACTACATTTCGGTGGTTGACATTATGACAAATCACGGGCATCCTTGGGTGAGGTCACAATCACACATTATACCTGCTTCATAGTATTTCATATCAAAAATCCCGCCCTTGCTCTGCTATGATTTAATTTCTGATTTCTCAACGATGGCACAGATTGAAAAGGGGACCAGTCCTTATTCTTCCCTCACCTTTATTACCCTAAAACTAATGTTTAAAGTGGAAGCAGCTCTGCTTGAATAGCAGTGGTAGGACCTGATGTTTCTCTACAGTTAATCAGACGGAAAAATGACACCAAAACCACAAATATGAAGAGAGAAAAAAGGCAAGGCAAATTGGGTGTGGAGCTTTTAACATCAGTCCTCACCTACTTCCTATTTCTTCCTATGTATCAAAAAATGGTAAGTAAGCAAGCAAAGCATATTGCCGTGTTCACATTTGAAAGACATCACGTGCACAAGTGATGTTGTCGGCATATACTAATACTACTACACTACCTATAATATGTGTATGTACAAGTCAAAAAGAATTAATCTCCCCAACAATCAACAACCGAAAAGAGTAGTGGTGAATAATATTGATCAGACACAGGCGACAGAGGAAACGGAGAGAGGATATAGGAATGTGTTGGCATACTGAAAGGAAATGGTGGCACCATTGATCAAGGGCTTGCCATCATTGACGAGGCAATCGTTGTAACGGAGGCGCTTGAAGACCTTGGGGTTGATGAGGCGTGCAGAACTGAACCAGCCGCATCTGAGGTGAATGCCAGAGATGTCGCATCCACTCACACACATATTCATGATCTCAACTGTGTACGTGGGAATACCACTCGGGAGTGGGGCCGTGGGGCCTTGGCTGATCACAATATCAGACTTGCTGCATTTATCACCCCATATTCGGTTCGGTTCCACCCTTGCAGAACCTGCACAAGGCACAACACCCTTTTCTTTATTTTATTGCAAGAACCCTTCTTTCTTCATCACAACAGTATTACCATTTACTATTTAGTATTAGTAATAGTAAAAGGCCAATTCCCTCTCCCTCTCTCTCACACACAGACTCATTACATATGCAAATATTATTATTGTGTGGTACAGAAAATGACAATCTACAGTTTCATAGTACAACAAGAAACGAGAACAAAACGCTTCCTTCTGCGCAGGAAGCCACGCCGCGACAAATCCCTATTGTATATATTGTGGTTATTTTTTATATAGAAGACGGAAAACATATAAAAGTGAATCAATCCTAAACCAGACAACGAGACAACCAATACCCAAAAGCTCAAAAGCAACTTTCAAGTTCAGCTGGGATGAAAAGCCGATTATTCGAAAGGCTAGTGCTAGCTAGCCGGAACTCTTTTCAACCCTAGTGGAGAGAAAATAAAAATTAGAGCGAAGAATATTCAAAACTGAAATTAAAGGGAGAACGAAAGGAATTTTTTTTTTAATCAAAAACTTCTTTGTTTTACTTTCCCTTCAGCCAAATGACAAAATTACATAATTATCTTATTTTATTGATGCGTTTGAAAAAACTAGTTATTCATGGGTTAAAAGTAAAATTTTGGAAAAATTAATAGGAAACTTACGAATAGAAACTAATATTTTTTTTTTAATCTTTATCTCTAAAAATGCTTCAAGAAAAATGCCGATATCTCCTTTCTTCTATGTAATCTGATCGACATGGCATGAAATTGGCGCTAATAGTATTACTATTGAATGGGTAAAATTTTAATTATGGCATTTTGATTATGAGAGAACATTGCACGGTGTTGAGCAACCGTTTCCCATTCAGCGAAAACAAACAAACAAATATGGCAAATGCGTATATCTGAAGAAAACATAACAAAAAAGGGCAACCTCAAAAAAGGATAACAAACTCGTTCTCCCAGAGAAAACAAACAAGTAATCAGTCACAAATTGATACTAAAAATTGAAGAAGAAGAAAAAATACCATGATCAAGAAGCTTGCGATGCAAACCAGGGAGCGTGTTGGTTCCTTCTAGCGACACAGACAGCACGGCTCCACCACCGAAACCTATCAACACGAGAACAACAATTATAGAAAAAAGCACAAATAAAATAACACGCGAAGCGAGTAAACGACACGCACCTGTGAAAACGGCAAGGAGCCCGAGGGCGAAGAAGGAGGAGGCGGTTAGGAGCACGGCGATTCGGCGAACCGAATTCCGTTCCATGAACGAAGAAGCAGCAGCAGCAGCAACGACGAGTCGTTTGGTAGGTGGAAGGCGAGACTAAGGAATCATGGAAGAAGAGATGTTGTGGTAGATCTGCATAAGAAAAGGAAGCGTCGTGATGATATATAGACGATCAGATGATGATGGAAGGAGTCAACGAAGCAGGAATCAGGCGTCGATTCGGGAAAAGACGAGAGAAGAAAGGGAAAGTGAGTGTCACAGGGCTACGTGTGTGTGCGAGACCTAAAAGGAGAAACGCAACGCAAGACGGCGATGGATCAAACTAAAACGACATTCGTTCATTTCATGGCTCCATGGCATGGCAATGGCATGCATTTCTGTTTCTCTCCGGTAACCGTGTCGTTCTAGGGTTTGAAGCGACCAAGGTGGCAGAGAGCGTCAGAAAACTGCGACGCGTAAAGGAGAATCGTCAAAAATAAAGTGAAACGCATTTAAGAGGCGACACTGGCATGGGCATGGCATCAGGCATTAGGTGTGTGTGTGTGTGTGTTTTTCCCTGTATATGGCAGACCACAGTATCCGCGTTGCACAAGTGAGAGAGTATAGTATAGTTTTCTTTTTGTAGGTGTTGCAAATGGAAGCGTCGATGCTGGGTTTTCCCTTTTTCTCTGTCGGGGGGTTTTCGTTATTGTTCACACCTCACGCTCAACATGTGACTGTGCCCTGCCCTGGGTTACTGGAGGAGGTCAACCTATTAACCATGGTTAGAGTTACCTCCGCACGTGGCTGCCTGAGTTCAAGAGTATAGTATATCATATCATTATTATCATTCTCATTCTTCTTCTTCTTCTTCTTAATCATTACCATCTACCTCCCTACTATTACTACTACTATATACTATACCTCTCCTTTTCCTTCCATTTTCTTCTATATCAGGTGTTTCTCCAATCTCAGCGGGCCATCTCTTCCATCATTTTTCACGAAATCTACAATGATTTATACAATCATGTATCCATAGAATTTCCTCTTTTTTATTATTATAATTTTAATACAAATAATTAATTTTTCATAATACGTATAAAATTTGTTATTTTGATTAAATAAATCATATAATAAAGCATCTTGTTATACTTATATCCAACAGGGTTTTTATAAAGCTGAAAATAGATTTTAGCTACGGCCAGATAATTTCGCTGCTATGTAACGTCCCTTCATTCTTTTTCGAGAATCACGTCACGTTGCCAAGTAGTAATATTCTATGGAGGAGAAGAGGGATAAAATAAAACTTCACATTCTGTTTCTAAAAATATCATAATTAGGAAATTTATTTTCAAATGTATTTAATAGGGCCATTTTTCAGTCGAGAACACTTCTGAAAAAGAAAATAAAAATATTTTTTTTCATGAGATAAAACTATTTATGATATAAGTTCATTTATAATGCATACAAAATATTATTTATTTTTTTAAAAATTCATCAAAACATGCCTAAAAATTTTAATAATGCCATGGGATGTCTTCTTCCCACATATTTACATATCGGACAATTAATGTGCAGATTAGTTAGCAGATGGTACGAGCATGCCTTTAATTAGAATTTAGTTTCTGTCTTAATTTTTTTGGAATGATAAAAAAAATTACTCCATTAATATATATATATATATATATATATATATATATATATATAATCAAAATTAAATTAAATTTTAATAAGAAATTGTATCAACAGAATATATTATGTTATATCTAAGTTTTGTTTTATTTAAAAGCGTGTTTGGTTAGATTCTAAAACTTTCAAATATATTTTTTAAGATTAAAATAATTTAAACAAAACATAATTAAAAATGAAAATCATTAGTAAGAAGTAATTTATCTCATTCTCATGAAATGGCCCAGTTAAATAAGTAAGAAATAATTTTGCACTTCCGTTTTGTTCTTTCATTTTCTTTTCCTAAAGGTTAACCATTTGTGTTTGGAAATACAATGTGAGTATAAAAAATTATTCAACGAAAGTAATTTGAAGTAACTTTATATAAACTTTGGATGTGGAGAGAAATTAAGTTGCAATGCACGTTCTAAATAAACTTGTTCCAAAGAATCCAAACACAGCATAAAATAAACTTAATGGGTAGAAGAATTGTATTTTAAATAATGTTGTACATCCATGAGCGGCTGTAATTAGAAACAGTATAAATAGGTTTTATTTATATAGTGGACTTTATATTATGAATCTAATATCATGTTTTATATAGGGAGAGAAGAAAGAAAGAGAATATTGTAAAGTGTTGGAAAGGAGAGGGAAGCCGACGCGGTCCAACCATAATCGTGAATTCTGGTCAATCCAAGAGTGGTGCTTTTGACGTACGCAAGCGGACACATTCTGTTAGTGTGCACGTACATGCATAAATGGGATACGCACAGAGCGTAACACGCGTTCCACTGGGCCTCATTTTTTTTTTTTCTTTCTTTAAGATAGAAAAAATAAAAAAACATAGTCGAGGATTGAACTTAGATCTTCCTATTTTTAACTATCCCAACCCTAATGGTCTGGCCTCATTTCACTGATCCTAACTTTAATATATATTTTATTTTCTAATTTAAGTAAACTATCAAAATTTAATATATAATATATTTCTTTTATTTCATATTATATTATAATTTGTTTCAAGATATTTGTTCTTTCAAAATTTAAGAAAACTAATTATTTTTTGCGATGACATAATTATTTATAGATATGAAACCCAAATATTTTAACCAATTCATTATTATATTTTAATAATAATATTTTAAAAAAATGTTTTAAGCTCAAATATGTAATTAGTCTTTAAATTTAGGATAAGTGTATTTTTTTTCTTAAATTTAAAATTAATCTTTTATTTTTTTGTATTATTAAAAATGCATGATTTAGTTCTTTAGGATCACTTATAGTGTTATTAATAGGGAGAATTGACTATTGCATCATCAATTATATTATCTATACCTATTAATAAAAGGAATTGGAGTATGTAACCATTTTTGGTCTTCACTTTTTATCTAAACCTATTAATAAAGAGAATTGGAGTATATAACTACTTTTGGTCTCCACTTTTTAGTAAATCATTATACCCCTCAAATATAATTTTTTTATATATATCTCATCTAAATAACTATCCATAATCTTTTAATTTTATGTTTATGTGTAATTATTAGAGACACGAAATGTCTCAATCCCTCTAATTTCACCAATAATAACAATAACTAATAGTTTTACATAACAAATCTATTAGTAAGTAAATTTATATGAGAGATTGTTAATGATATTTGGACAAATTAAAACAATCCTTTTGACTTAAAAAAATAATTTTAGATTTAAGCAACCTTATTCTGAATTAGAAAACTTTTAAAAATATATATTTAACTTATTATTTATTATAATAATTATATGATTGTTTGGAAAAGAATATGCGTAATTTTTAAAAATAAGTAGTATATGATGAAGAAAATATATTATGAAGAAGAAAGACATCATTTGGCAATTGATAAGCGGTGCCCATTAATGCCATGACCAACCAAGGAGAAAGATGACAGCTGTGCTTTTTCATTCTTTATTTGGATAATTATCATCCTTGCCGGAAAAAGGTATCTTTACATTTTACAATAATCACATGATTATATGGGGCAATGCTCGTTTAATCTGTGTTCTTTCTTTTTGCATTGAACTTACATTGAGATAATAATCATAAATGATAAATGTGCTTCAATCATCACTACCAGTAATCTCAACAGAAGCTTTTGGTAAATCAATCTAGACCTGGTAGAAAAGCACTTAACTTAAGTGATAATGAGTAAAATATCCGCAGGAAGCAAATTCCACAGTAAAACCAATACCCTTCCAACATTTAAATTTGATCTATTGGATGGAAATGGAATATTGAATATTTTCTTTCAGACAGGGTACCTTTGTATTTTGGTTTTCTATTATGTTGTTCTGTTTGCTGTCTAACAACCTTACATATATATGCCCACAACTGATTTTCCCCTTATGTGTGATGTCTATTTAAAGCCATGTATGCACCGCTTTAGATAAAATTAGTACATATAAATTATAAACAATAAAAAGAAAACTTAAAACTAGAACATGAAAATATGGTATGAAAAAATCATGTATTCATGGCTCTTGCTTAGTGTTTTGGGCTAAGAGGAGGGCTCCACTCTCTGAATTTGAAACCTAACAGACACGAAAGTGACTTGCACAATATAGTGTCTCCAATTGGAGTGACATAGTGAACCTCCTCAATTAGAATTCCCGGGTCCAAATTAAATCCACATGCAATCAAATCAAGAGAAATGGCACCATTAATATGCTTTCTCAAAACAATTGATTACAATCGAATGCTTGTTAAGTGTTAACCTAACCATGTGTTTTTCTTTTTCATTCTTTATTCACATTCGCGCTACCGCTATAACAGTAACACTACCAGCAATACCTTCTATTTCTAAAGATCTTTTGCACTGCATTCAACATCTTAGCATTCTAAGGCTTCGTTTGCTAACATGGAAATAGAGAAGAAATGAAAAGGAGAGGCCCTAAGTTGAGTTGTTTTGAGGTTAAGAAATTAGACGCGAGAAATAAAAAGGTGAAGTGTGAGTTTCACCACTTTTTTTATTTTCACTTTAAATGTGTAAAAATAATGAAGAAATTAATATTGTTGCATAAAATTTAATCGATTAAATATTTAATCAATCGTTTAAAGATGTTTTACAAAACTATTTTTACAATTGTTGTTGTTCAAACGGCAACTTTTAATCTATAAGTATTTTATGCAATCCATTAAATTCTTTTATACAACTTTAAGATGTTGTCCTTAGATTAAAGTTATTGTTCATAAAAAATATATATGTATTTTTTACTTATATATAAAATAATAAAAAATTCTACTTTTTTATTCTTTTTTACTGATTTTTCACTTCTCTAATTTTTTATACTAATTCTCACTTATTTAGTTCTATTCTACCAAACATATAATATTATTTCTTTTAAATCAAATAATCAAAAACAATTATCTATCTTCATCCACCTATTTTTCTCTATTCTAGTGACTAGAGAAATCATGTCTTTAAATCATCATAATATGGATTATATAATTAATGAAGAGGATAAATAAGGTTAAAATGTTTACATGTCATTAAAAAATATATTATTTAATTGATAATCAGAAATAAAAATCTATTATATCTAAATTTATTATGATCATTATAAATAATAAAGTAAATCAAGATAAAATTACTGTTTATTTATTGTTCACCTGTATTTTTGTGTCAAATTTTGACTTGAATGTCAAAATATCGGTACCTTACTTCTCAAAATTATCAACCAATTTGGAGTTTAAACATTTTATGTCAGAAATTTATCAATGTATCCCACCTAGGTCCTGTTGGTATTGTGAATTTGATTGGAAGATGAAAGTAAATTTGTTGCCGCTTTGTTGATTTTCATTTTTTGGGGTTAGGGCCTGAGAGGGATTGGGAATAGGTTGTTTCTGCTTAATTTGCTCATTTGTAAAGACAATACTTTGTTCATTGCTTTTATCAATATATTGTTTTTATTCTCTTACATTTCACGGATTCTGTTCAACGGTTTTTGGTACTTGTTCAATGGTTTCTATTCTATTGCATTTCACGTTTTGTTCCTTGTAAAATCAGAGCGGAGAGGTTTAGAGAAACTTTGCACGAAATAATGGAATACCATATAAAATCAATGGTTTACAACTGATTTAAAAAGTTTTTCCTACAACATCGTCCGCATCAAAATCAGTTTCGCAACCGATTTTGAAGATAAAAAAAATAAATATTTTTCCATCACTAATATTTTATTATAAAAATTTTAATCAATTAAATTATTATTTAATTGATTAAAGCTTGTCTTGTACACGTAAAACATAACCACCACTTTGAAATAATAACTTTAATAGATTATATTTTTTTTTTATAATCAACCAAAGTTTTAATCTAAATTATTAAAGATTTGGCATTTAAATGTGTGTGAATTTCAAAATAGAGTAACCTAGCTATCATAGTTTCGCTCAAGCTTTCTTGAATTCACTACTAAAAAGAGTCATTCAGGGTGAAGAAACTAAATTTGCTCGAGTCTTTAGAAAATTCAATTGAGTCTTGAAACTTTTGTTTGAGCCTTAGAATTTTTGCTTGAACTAAAAGTTGACAGAAATCACTTTAATTTTTGTCTCAAATTTGCTCGAACATTAGTATAGAGGCTTGAACGAATTTGAGACAAACACTTCATTTTTCATGTTTGTAAATCCGCTTAAGCATTTGATCAAAGGCTTAAGAGAATTATTGATAGTTTTATATTCATCGTTTTTTTTTTCAAATTTGTTCAAGTCTCCAATTTCTTTCTCATCATCTCTTTAACCATTTTTTCCTTATTTTTCCTACAAAACAACATCTATTAAATAATCAAAAAGTGATATAATTATCATGGATTTAAAATGAAATAAGTATAAATATATTATCTTGAGCAATTTCAAAAGAAAAAAAAAAAGTTATGTCAATTTACAATTAAAAATGCATGATATTTAGGTAAAATTGACAATTAATAATTAAATTGTTGAAATTTAATATAAAACACGAGTTATTGAGTAAAATAAGTTTACCAAGACTTACTCTTGGAGTAAATGGATTTATGTAACTCTTGGTATAGTTATTTCATTCAATAACTCATAATAAACATTGAATTTTAATGATCTAACTGTTAAATTAAAACTTTATTGTATAGATCAAGTGTGCAAACTTTTGCAAAATTTGAAAATAGTTTGATACTTTATTACATAAGTTCAAATTAGCATATGATATATTTTTGTGAATGTACGTTAATTTAAATCTATATAATGAAGTATCATATAACTTTCAAATTTTGTAAAAATTTGTAGAGTTGACCTGTTCATTAAGAATTTTTAATTCAACGATTGAATTATTGAAATTCATTGCAGAACATGAGTTGTTAAATAAAGTAGAAGGATCTCATATATACATATACATATACATATATATACATATACATATATATATATATATATATACATACACAAATACATATACATATACATATAGATTGAGCTGACTTTACCTAACTTGGCCTACACGAGTCAAATACTATTTTAGGATAGGTCGGTTTGACCTGTATTTTTTTACCTTGCCATTTTTTTGGTCCAATCTAACCTAAATAAAAAAATACATTTAAAAAATAAATCAATATTTTATAATGAAAAACTATTACATGATTAATTGATATTATATACTGTTATGAAATACCTAATAATTTTACATGTATACAATGCATTTACATTTATCCACCTTAAAGGTATTGGGCTTAATTTTCATTACCTTTTCAGTATTTTTTCTTCATCATTAATATCCCTACCCTTACTTTTATCATGCATGACTCTGTGAGCACAAACACGAACATGCTTACGTCTTTGTCTTTTTTAAGAAACAAAACAAAGATGACAAGTCACAGAACCAATTCATCAAGAGCACAATGAGAGCGACAAAATTCTCATAGCGGTTAACCTTAATTAACTCTAAGCTTGTAATCATAACTTTGTAAGCAAACATAAAAAAGTGAAAGACTATTACTATTACTGTATTTATTTTATCCAATTATTTTATAACACATTACCAAATTTACAAATTGATGGTTGTTAAAATTATTCACTTATAAGTTTAATGGGTCAGACCATAAGTCTGTGGGTCAGTCCTACATGGGCCCATTTAACCTATCGAGCTTAGTAGGTTCTTAAATATGGTCCGGTTCTATTTAAGTCATTTTTTTAAGATACATATATATATATATATATATATATATATATATATATATATATATATATATATATATATATATATATATATATATATATATAAGATGGGAGATTCACTTACTCCAAGTCTACCCATATGTAATTCATTCAATAACTCATGTTTTAAATCAAATTGGAACGATCCAACTGTTAAATTAAATGTCATTAATGCATAGATCAATTTTATAAATTTTCAAAAAAATTTAAAATTATTTGATACTGTATTTTATTAATTGAAATTAACGTATAAATTATTTTTATGATTATCTATTAATTTAAATTAATAAAATAAAGTATCAAATAATTTTCAATTTTTTAAAAACTTTACAAACTTGATTTATATATTTAATTTAACAATTGAATAGTTAAAAATTGATGTAGAATATGAATTATTAAGTTGAGTAAGTTTAAGTAGATTTCTTCTTAAAATAAGTGAATCATTATATATATATATATATATATATATATATATATATATAAATGATGATATAATAATATTAAATTATATTTTTTTAATGTATGATTTGAGGGCAATTCTATATATAGTTTAACAATATTAAATCGTAATTTTTAGACTCATCTTCCGATTGCATGTAGCGTTTGGAAAAATTGGTGTATAGTTGTGTTTTAGACGCATCCTCGGATTACATAAAGCGTTGGAAAAATTGTCGTCACTGGTGTTTAGAATTAAATCAAATTCCACCGGTAGCAATTCGTTTCTGTCGCTTGCACTAAGACCGTTGACCAAAATTGATGGCGATGCTTTGAATTGATTCATATAATATACAAGTTGCTGTAGGTTTTGACTCTGTGACTCGTGTACAGTACTACAAGACCCTAAAAAGTATCAGCATTCACATTCGTGGTAAGAGAACAAAAATGTTCGCATTTGAATTTTGTTTGGGACATTTTCTAAAAGAATTTACGTTTAACTGTATTTTTTAATATCTTTAATCTAAAATGTATGTAATTTTTAACTAATTAAGTTTTTAATTCTAACTAAAATTAAGTAAAAAAATTGTCTAGATCACCAATATCATTCATCAGAGATAATTCTGCTAGAGTTAAATAGGATCATTATTGCTGACAAAAGTCTTTTTTCGAACATTTAACATAATTATATATTTACGACATGTCAAACTTGAGAACTAAGCTAAGCGAAAACAATTTCACACAAAAATTAAGTAAATTTGATTATTTAGTCATTGATATTTTTATATGTAAATTATATGACTTAAATTGTTTTAAACATTCATTGAAACTCACCAACCAAATTAAGCATCAATTTACACCTTAAGAAAACTTAAAATGGTTTGCTCTTCAACCCTAAGTTTACATCCTATAAATCCCTTAGAATTGTCACTAAATATTTTACTTTTAAAATTATTTCATATCTCAAATCTGTCGTAATTAATATCTAATTATTTATATAGAATATGATAATTTGAGTGTTTTAATAATATAATTAATTAATTAATTATGAGCAAAGAAAATTTGCCTAATTTTAAAATCAAACATGACTAAAAAATAAAAATTAGAAGAAACAATCAGATTTTCCAATAAAAATTAAATAGTCATTGATAAATTTAACAAATATTTCGGTATCACAATAACATGACAATAAAAATAATTAGTTTAAGCAAATAAAAAAATCAGTGTATTAATTGTTACTTAACTAATACACATAATGCATAATATATAAAAATTATTTTGTTAAATGTGTGTGTGTGAGAATCACTAGAGTGAGGGTCAACCTAGTGGTAAATTGAAGTAGTATATATATATATATATATATATAAAGTTTTATGTTTGAACCGTTGAGAACAATTTTTTTCTTTTTTACGTATAATAATAAAGAGAAACATGTTCAAATAATACTATAAAAGAAATAGAAAAAGATCATACAAATTTATTTAATATGGTTCGATCCTTCATGTTTACGTTTATAAGGATGTTAATTATTTATCAAAATATATTATAAATATATTTAAAAATCCTTCTTTCAAATTTTGTAAATGAAACTTGAAAACTTCTTTATTACAAGTTTTATTGGCAAAACTTGAAAATCCTTCCTCACAAGTTTTTTCGCAAGACTTAGAAACACTCCTTCATAAGTTTTTAGACATAACTTTGAAATCTCTTTCATATGGTCTCCTCTCTCCTTTATATTATTTATGTTTAATTCCTTGTTTATTATGTTTTAGCATAAAAATAATAAATATTAGTTTAAAATTATGGAATTTGTTGAGGGTGCGATTTTCTAATTAAAAATGTTATATGAAGTGTTTTACATTAAATTGTACAATTTCTCATGGTCAAAGGAGATCGAAGTTTAGCCTAGTGGTTGAGTGAGGAGGGCTTGGGATAGTTAGAAGCATGAGGACCTAGGTTCAATCTTTATTTTTAAAGTCGGAGAGCATTCCACACAAAGGAGATCGAAGTTTAGCCTAGTGGTTGAGTGGGGAGGGCTTGGGATAGTTAGAAGCATGAGGACCTAGGTTCAATCTTTATTTTTAAAGACGGAGAGCATTCCACACAATGGGTAGTGAGTAAGTCATACAAGTGAGTTTGACACCACAACATAACCTAAAACCTTAAGGTATTAAGTAGGTGAGTCTTTCTCACTTATATATTACTCAACATGCCCAACTCTAACCAATGTGGGACTGAGACTTCACTTCACACTTGAACTCGAACATGATTTTATCAAGTGACATCGAAGTTCCTGTCTTCACTGTCGTCATCGAAGCGCCTTGAAAATTTGTTCTGAGCTCAACCTCACCGTTCATTTTTTCAAGAATTTATTCATGATTGAATCTCCTTTGTGAAATTAAATGTAAAAATTTATATAATTATTTAAGGGTTAAATTGAAAATATAATAATTTTAATATTAAAATATAAAATAATGATGCAGATCAAAATTGATGATATGGTATGACTATCAAATTTTTTAAAATATTAGTAAAAATTCTATAAAAAAAAGTACTTTAAAATAGGATAGTTTACGAATTTATAAAAGCAAGACTAAGTAGTTAATTTATATAAAACAACACAAAGACTTTACTTTAATTTCTTCAATTTTCATTTTTTTTAACAATAAACTAATAGATTTTTTTTTATATAGTTGGCAAATTGTGAAGCTGTTTGCAGAAAAACCCAAATAAATTGACTTTAACGTATATTCTCGAGTTTCAAAAATTACGGCATTGACAAACGACAGTGCCGAACAACAACAACGACCGTGTTCGTGTACACACACCACAGTGGTTCTTGCCTTCCTTTTCAATTCTCCACTTACCCATAAGAAGACCAAGATCATAGAACAAACGCCATATAAATTCAATACATTCTCACCATGAACACCATCGGATGGCATCTCTTATTCCATCCTTTCTATTTTCTTGAATAACGAGCTTACAGACATTTACTTACATGTAGTTATCATATAGCACGTGTATCAGTTGAAATGGAATTGTTTCAGCTTACTAATAGTCTGAAGTATTAAGAACTCAGACAAAGTTCTTTGCCGCACATATTTTCTTATAGAATAACTACATATATATCTTCCTAAGTTTAGGGTTGCAGGATCTGGCCGAATAATGTTTCTTAAAAAGGGAAAGTGGAAGCAAAGCATGATTTTCAAGGCGTGGGAGCGTTGTCGATTTTCCAGGCCACACTTGAAGCTAAAATCACTGTCAGATAACGATGATGAGAAGGGTCAAATAGCGCCACATGGTTGTTTTTCGGTGCATGTTGGACCAGAGAGACAAAGGTTCGTGGTGAAGACGAAATACGTTAACCACCCACTGTTTCAGATGCTGCTGGAAGAGGCAGAAGAGGAATATGGGTTCGAAAGTGATGGCCCTATTTGTCTTCCTTGCAACGTGGATTTGTTCTACAAAGTGTTGGCGGAGATGGATGGTGAAGAAGAAGAGAATAACAATAATAATAATAATAATATTATCGTTGTAACTAAGGTTTTTCCCTTCTTCGTTCTTCCGAGCCCAGCACGTCTTCTTTGTTACATGAACAAGGATCATGCTGCGTACAGCGTTGTGGATTCGGAATTGCTGAGGATAAACCGGTGTTAATAGTGTCTTGTAATTAAGTTCGTTGATGTAGAATAATATTTCTGGCAGTGGCTTGTAAATCGAATGCGAATCATGAAATGTTCGCGAGCATGCATCTAAGATTTAATAAAAATGTTGGCCTTATCTAGTTTGTTGCGATGAGAGTTTTGGTTGTTGAATTGGAAATCAATGAAGAAAATACGAAAAAGATAAGACTAAAGATTAACACTTCCTAATAAATCATTAGCAGCAAGAGAGAATGAAGAAAAACAGGACCGAAGAAAAATATAAAACTATTTCTAGCAAAAACAAAATCCTAAAAATAATTTTCTCAGTAACTTATCATCGAACAGACTCATAGTATAAGTGCATATATAGCTTATATTTGCTCAATTTATTTACAAAAGAAAAAGACTATAAAATAATCAAGAAATTATTAAATAGTTTAGAACTACCAAATATTCATAATTTGAATCAATATAATTCATTATGTAAAATGCATTTAATTTTTTTAATTTATCAAAAAAAAATATTAATGTTTACATGTTTTATAGAAGAATTAATCATTCATACACTGACAACCAATCATATCTTTTAAATTATTTTATTTTACTTTTATTTGATTAAATGAACAAAGGACATGACATTATTAAGAGATATAATTAGTTGTTAGTGTAAAAAATCTTTACACTGACAGTGTATAGGTGATTAACTCTTTATAGAAACTGGTTAAAAATTATGTTGTTTAGGAATTAGGGTCACATAATAATTTTTCTAAAATAATTATTTTACTCTAAAATAATTATTTTACTTTAAAAAAATTAGGGGAAAGGAATGTTGCCTTGATTTAAAACAGATAAAGATTTTAAATTTAAAGATAATATCTATAACAATATATAAAGGTATATAAAATTTTGATTTCCATTTTTTGATAGTTAATTTTATTACTTAATTAATATCATAGTCATCTCTTTTGATTATTTTTTATTTATTCTAAAAATGATCTTAATTTAAATTTTAGTTTCCACCCATTAGTACCTATTATTGTGTTACTTTTTCATCTTAACATTTTAATTTTTCACTCTTAGTTATTTATCATTTATCTTCTATTTTGGTTATTTTACATTTTATCTTTTGTTTTAAGTGTAATATATTTTCGTCCTTGTAATTTATGGCGCTTTTATTTTTTGTTCTTGTAAAAAAAAAATTCTTGTTTTATCCTTAATCTCATAATGCTTCAAAAATAGTTTTTATCGACAATTCTCGTTAAAAAAAATCTCATGTGTCTAATAAAATATATATCATATTCATTATATTTTTATTACTATTATCACATAGGTAAATTGATTTTAATTCTTTTTAGACAAAATTTTAAAATACACTTTACCGCACCCAAACCTACACACTCATCCTTGCAATCGTGCTTCGCCTCTCTGATCCAAAGTTGATGCTGCAAATCCTAAACCTCTTAATCCCAACCCTAATCTTCTCGACTAGGAGTAAATTTTCACTATTTGTGATCTCGACAATAGTGTTGATTTTGTCTTCAACAATCACACCTTTATGAGGTCGTTATGGATGTCACTTCACTATGGAGGAGTTCAACCTCACATTTAGCTACTCACCCATCGTGCAAGAATCGCCAAAGTATTCACCACTCCATTGGCATCGTTGCCAATGTCACTTCCTCCAAGGTTAAGAAGAATTGTGCTGATTAGCTTAGAACATTAAGACCATTCCCACCTATCGTGACCTTGTCACAATGACAAGTGAGACGCCTCATCAAAGAAGAGAGGTCAGTGGTCTAGCTCCACCACTAAAGACAATAGGATGCAACGTTCCACAGTCTAGAGAGGATGTACATGAAGAGTTTGATGAAATGATAATAGTGAAGTGTATTTTAAAATTGTCTAAAAAAATTAAATTAAATTTACCTATGTGACAATTGTGAAGTAAAATAAAATAAATATAATATGTATTTTGTTTGTTACGTAACAATTTTTTTTTTACGGAAGTTGACAACAATGACTATTTTTAAATTTTTTTAATGAGATTATGACTCACATCTATCCTATCTTCAACACAAGTATGCATTAAAGAATATAAAGTAAAAAAGGGGAGGTTGGATTTGATTTAATGTCATATATATAGCTAGTAGATGCAAATGAACTTAATCAACTATACCACTCTTTCGAGAACCTACGAAGCTATGATGTTTGTGAGGGAAAAAAAAAAGAGATAAATTTTACAAAACATAAATTATAAAGCTTAAATACATTTTTTTTTCTTGTTAGTTTGAATTGTGTGTAAGTTTAATTTTTCAAGTTTTTAACTATAATTCTCACTTTTTTTTAAACTAACTTTTTTATTAAAAATCTTGTACAACACAGGATGTGTTAAATAGGATACAATACCCTTACAACCTATAATGTATTATGTTTTTAACTATAATTAAGTCTGTCTTTTTTTTCAAACTAAGATTTTTATGAAAAATCTTATAAAACACAGGAGGTATTAAATATGATACAAATACCTTTACAACCTATAATGTATTATAGGCTCTAAAAATAGAGTTCATATATTAAGCTCCTCGTATAATTTTAAAATCACTACCTAAAAAGCATCCAAAATCATGTGCAAAGTCATGCAAATTTATTCAATGGGGTGTTGCAAACACTCTTGTATGTAACCCGTATAATTGAATACACGTGCATACCGTTGGAAGAATCATCATACAAGTTCTCTCTTAAGTTCCAAAAACCAAACATCTAGATATATGAAATTTGTAAGAATTAGATATTTATAAATAGTTTAATAATAATTCGATAATAAATGGTCTAATAAACTGAACAATACTATCAATAAAATATATTATAATATTATTTTAAAATTGAAAGTTTTGATCTAATTTAATTTCACAAAATTAATTTATATAATAAAAATTTCGTTTCATTTATGTATTCTATTTTTGACAAATAACAAATAAATATAATATTATATATATATATATATATATATATATATATATATATATATATATATATGTGTGTGAATGAGATGTTATATTTATATACATTATGTCCCAACACCCTGGGCCCCTCACCAACATGAAAAGGGATACCATGAGCCACATTTGCTTGTAATCCATCTCCATAAAAACACTTTTATCACCTTGACCATTTCCTGCACTATTTTTGTGAAACCTACTTAGCTATTAAATCATAGAGAAAAAGAAAATTCACAAATAAATCTAACCAACAATTGGAAAATTGGAAACGTGCGTACTCATTCTTCTTTTAAAACTGGAAAATTATGATTTTTCCAGATTTCCATATTTGGCCATACATCTTTACTTTAGTAATTTCTCTCATATAAAAATTAATCTGTAATTATCAAGTATTGATCACTTTTAGTTAAAGATTCCACGACGAAAAAAAATAGAAAAGAAGTGAAGTACACTAATTACTAGAAAGTATTTTGGCCATAGGCTCATAGCCGGTGCTCTTATTTTGACGGGGTTTTGGTATAGTATAAGGGGTTTTTTATAAAAGTTGGGTTTTTAGGGGCAATAAGGTAAATTGATAAATTGTCTGAAGACTATCAATTTACCTTATTACCCCTAAAAACCCAACTTTTGTACTGAGGGGCACCAAAACCCCTTCAAATAAGAGGGCACCGGAGCAATCCCCACAACTTTATCCATAACTTCTTGACGTGATCCATGAAGTAAACTGGTAACCAAGTCAAAGACAAAAAAAATTTAGAAGGGGAAAATAGAGGTTTATTGACCCCTATTTTCAATATTCTACTTGCTTTAAAAATTCACATTCAAAATCCGTCAGCTATCTAAGCTAACAGAAATGGCGTCGGCATGACCTGCCTCGACAGAGTCTTCTTAAGTAATTACTTTTTGTGTGTGTGTTAAGAAGTTTTTAGAATATGAAAAGTCGAATTTATGATTTTTTTAAATCTTTCTATTATTTTGTTGCAAAAGAAATCTTTCTATTATTTTAAATATCTTAAAGACTATGAAAAACTAAACATTCCCACATTGTAATATGATATTTTATCAAATTAAATTAATAGTTTTCTCTTTAATTAATTATCCTTTTTTCTTTATTTATTTACATACTAAAATAATGTTTATTAACAAAAATGTCCCACAAACACAAATTAAACATTGATTATTAGTTTTCGGACATCATATAACTTTTATTTATGGTAAACTTGTAGTGAAATTGAATATAAACTTGTATGTTGGTTTGATTAAAATGTAATTTGGTCCCACTACAAGAAATGTTACATATAGTGACATATAAAAAGTGTCACTATAGGTACAATATATGTAGGCATATGTCTATTTGACATATAGTTACACACAATTTTAGTGTTAATTTTGAATGAGATTTAACAACATATTTTGTGTGTCACTATAGTCTATACCCACACTTTTTAATAATATACCAACATATATTGTAATTATTGTGTGGGTAAAATTAATTTTTAGTAACATGTATAGTGTCACTATAAGGTGTGTGTCACTATATAGTAATTTTGTTGTAGTCCATATGGGTTAAATTACACTTAATCAGCACATTGTAAATATGGGTTTGATGCACCCCAGTGCCACAAATTAAATGAAATTTAATGTTTCAAAAAAAAAAAAAAAACTTTTATTTATAAAAAAAGTTAATAGTTTATGATTCTATTCCAAGCTTTTTTTTATATACAATGATTGCATCGTATTTAGATACTTTAGATGGTCTTACTAAAGAATAAAGAAGGATAAATTGAAATAAACATGATTCATATCATATAATATGTAGAATATTTTATTTTATTTTTGAATTGGAGGGGACATCTGAACAAAAAACAATTAGAGTCAAGAAGGTAAGAAACAAAAGTTACATCAATGTTAACAAGCCAAACAAAGAAAAGCAAAAGGACATTAAAAATTCTCAAACTATCACACGAAGATAAGCAAAAACTAACTGATCAACAACTTGGCTGACTTCTCACAAGACATGATACCAGCTCAAATTACCCCTGCATCATCGAAAGACTGAATACATTTTACCAAATTACAACACGGGTGATGAGACCCACAACCTTGTTGAAGAAGAGTTACTCCATTTAAAGAGTCAGCCTCCACCAAAAAAACTCATTTACCCTCTATTCCAAGCAAGAATCATATCCCAATATATATGATCCACAGTTATGCTTGAATCACATAGCAAAAGCCAGTATTGGCAACAAAGGCAAACAACACCACATCCCTATGATCACGCAACACTTCCCCCAGCAACTGATTTCCTAGAACTGAGATTAACCGCAACATCACAATTTAGCTTAAAGCACCCAGCTGGTGGATGGACCCATCTGATCAATGAAGAAGCATCTCCAATACCGGTAGACCTCGAAAACCAGATATATCAGCAACCAAATTGCTACCTTGTACAGAACAATTCCGAATGGCATCCATAGATGCCCGAACCTGCACCAGAACAGAATCACGATTAACATCCTCGTTTCTAAATATAAAGCTATTCCTAGACTACCACGTACAAGGCATCTAAAGCCACTGCAAAAATCAGACCCCAACAACAATCCTCAACTACTAAATTATCACGCAGGTTCTCTAACAACCAGGAATTGAAATTGCAATTAAAAAATATATGTTGCCTTTTTGTCTCTCGGAACCAACCTACACCACACCTTAGTTGCCAGACCACAATTTCTAAGCACATGATCACGATTTTCGTGACTCTCACCATATCTCACACGAGCAGAATCCACTGTCAAATGCCTCCTACATCTCTCCTCATTGGTTAACAAAGCATTAGCAACCAGCCAACCACTTTCCATAAGAAGAGACGAATGCCCTCAAGACCCTTCCAACAGCACACAGACACAAACAAGGGAACCTTCACCACCAGCATACCATGTCCAGTGAAAGAAAGTTGTCGAGCCTTCCAGTTAGACAACCTTTTATATGATAAAAGATGAATTCTTTGAAATTCGCTTATCAAGAATAGGAATCAAGCTACCTTCCTAAATCACCGGTAATCTGAAACCCCAATCTTTGTTAAGACGTTAGAAAAACTTATCAACTTGTTTTCCAATTTTTAAATTAATTTAATTAAAATAAACTTATTTAATATATGAGAACTTATTTTAAAAACTTAAAATTTATTTTTACAAGCTTATATTTCATAAATTTGTAGTAATTTATAACTTATAAACATTTAACTTTTTATTTTATTAATTTATTTGAAATACTTTTTATCCTATTTATTTGAAAATTATTTTGATCACATGTTATTTTTTCAATCTCATTATTAAATATATATATATATATATATATATATATATATATATATATAATTTTACATTAATTAGTCTTACAAAATATTTTTTAATTCAATCATCTAACTTATAAGTTTTAACTTTTCAGTTTGTTATATTTTAAAACTGTTTACGTATGTGTCCAGTGTTGAAATATGATTATTCTAGAATAAATATAAATGGCAAGAGGAGATTATCACGAAATTCACATCTCCTATTTTAAGCTTGAACATCATATTTTTTATGATTTTTGAATATCATATAAAATATAATTACATCAATTATTTAATTTAAAAGACTTAATTTGTAGTAGTCTAATTTGGTAAGCTCAATGCTTCCAAAATTAGCATATATTTAATGAGTAAATATTAATTAATGTTGGACCATTGAGAAATTTTGAGAACCGTAATTTGACAACGAAACAATTGGTTCTCCTTTTTTTTTTCTTCCTCATATATATATATATACATATATATATATATATATATATATATATATATATATATATATATACTAGTTATGCCAAACATATCCTTTTGGCTTGGCTGAATACCCCTCCGGCCCTCATCGCTGCCGAGACCCCCCTCAGCTCCCAAAATCACCGAACAACCCTTTCGGCTAGAGACGAGACTGGATCGAAAGCCATTGAACTCGTCCTCAAGATTAAAGACAGCCAAGAACTTGGAAGACCGAATACCTCCTTGAACATGGAACGGGCCAAACACCCTCTCAGCCAATGAACATGCCAAATGAGTACTCGGCCATGATGAATATCCATGGGTTACAATAAAACAAGTGTTAATTACATTAAATACACTCATGTCAGTTGTAATTAGTGTACAAAACCTTGTACACCAGCTCAATAATTCAGAAAGTCCATTAGATCCAAGAACGTCACATAAATCACTACAAAAATGTTTCACATTAGAGTCGGCTAAAAAATATTATCGGTCGTTCGAATGCTAAATAAGTCGACACAATTCTTTTTCTCGACTAAACCATTGGTAATAAATAAATTTATGTATTTTAATTTTTTATTATCAGTTAAGCCGACACTACGTCGACACTAAATTTATTTTATTTTTTCTTTTATCTTCTTTTTTTCAACTTATATTTATTCGTTCGTATTTTTAACATTCTCGAGACTCGATCTTGCAACCTTGATGTCTTAAGTGAGCTTGATAACCAAATGTACTACAACACATATGTGTATAGAAGATTCAGAAAATTATCTTTATTTTTTCTCAAAGCACGCATACTGTCAACTTTTTCGACACTAAATTTAAATTGAGTTTACAGTCGAAAAAGTCGACGCTATTCTTTAAATATAGCATTAGCTTTTCTGACACTAATTTAAATTTAAATTAGTGTCAGAAAAGCTGATGCTATATTTAAAGAATAGCGTCAGCTTTTTCGACTCTAAACTCAATTTAAATTTAGAGTCGAAAAAGTCGACGCTACATCTTAAAATAGTGTCGGCTTTTTCGATAATATTTGCGTAAGCTATTAGCCAACGCTTATTTTTCGTAGCTATTTCGGTGTTTCCTTGTAGTGAATATGGCATTGATGGGACATTTATGATTATTTAATACAGTCTATGCCGAATACTCAATTGAGCGTCGGAGTGCCTTTGTAAGTACCCTCCCCATTATTGGGAGACAGGACTCGGCCAGCACTTGGGATCTAGAAGACTAGTCAACAAGGAGGACAGGAGGAGTGTTTCTAACAAGAACAATATATATATGTGTGTGTGTGTGTGTGTGTGTGTGTGTGTGACAGGACTCGGCCAGCACTTGGGATCCCCCATTATTGGGAGACAGGACTCGGCCAGCACTTGGGATCTAGAAGACTAGTCAACAAGGAGGACAGGAGGAGTGTTTCTAACAAGAACAATATATATATGTGTGTGTGTGTGTGTGTGTGTGTGTGTGACAGGACTCGGCCAGCACTTGGGATCTAGAAGACTAGTTAACAAGGAGGACAGGAGGAGTGTTTCTAACAAGAACAGTGTGTGTGTGTGTGTGTGTGTGTGTGTGTGTGTGTGTGTGTGTGTGTGTGTGTGTGTGTGTGTGTGTGTGTGTGTGTGTGTGTGTGTGTGTGTGTGTGTGTGTGTGTGTGTGTGTGTGTGTGTGTGTGTGTGTGTGTGTGTGTGTGTGTGTGTGTGTGTGTGTGTGTGTGTGTGTGTGTGTGTGTGTGTGTGTGTGTGTGTGTGTGTGTGTGTGTGTGTGTGTGTGTGTGTGTGTGTGTGTGTGTGTGTGTGTGTGTGTGTGTGTGTGTGTGTGTGTGTGTGTGTGTGTGTGTGTGTGTGTGTGTGTGTGTGTGTGTGTGTGTGTGTGTGTGTGTGTGTGTGTGTGTGTGTGTGTGTGTGTGTGTGTGTGTGTGTGTGTGTGTGTGTGTGTGTGTGTGTGTGTGTGTGTGTGTGTGTGTGTGTGTGTGTGTGTGTGTGTGTGTGTGAGGAGGAATGTATTTATTCCGAAAATAAGTTTATTTAGACTTACTTCGTTCAAAAATTTATATTTTACATCAAATTTCAATGATCAAATGTTGAATTTAAAGTTTTTAATGCATAAATGAAATCTGTAAATTTTTTAAAAAGTTAAAAATTATTTGATATTTCGTTTCATTAATTCAAATCAATATATAAAATAATTTTATGATTATTTGTCAACTTGAATTAATGAAATGAAGTATCAAATGATTTTTAAATTTTCTAAAAATTTACAGACTTGATTTATGTATTAAAAACTTTAAATTCAATGGTTGTATCGTTGAAATTTGATGTAAAACATGAGTTATTAAACGAAATAAGTCTAGATAAACTTACTCCTGAAGTTAACGGGTTTCTCTCTCTCTCTCTCTATATATATATATATATATATATATATATATATATATATATATATATATATATATATTTATATGAGGAATGCTAATATATTCCCACCTATTTTTTAGTGGGAGTATGTTAGCAACCTACACCAAAATTTTAGGACAAAAAAACCACTCATTTCTTTTGATTTGGTTAATTCGTACAAAAGATATTATAGTAATTTAATTTAATTTTAAATAAAAATAAAATATTTTCTCTATCTTATTAACTTCATTCTCTAAGTCATTTCTCTCTCTTGTTAAATTTTTTCTCCAACTCATTTCTCTTTCCTATTAAATTCTTTCTCTAACTTATTTATCTCTCCTATTAAATTCCTTCTTTAACTCATTTCTCTCTCATCTCTCATGATGTCTCTCCCTCTCTTTCTGAAAAAATAAAAACTAATTAATAGAAAAAAGAAATGAATTGGAGAATGAAATTAATAAAAGAGAGAAAATATTTTATTTTTATTTAAAATTAAATTAAATTACTATAATATCTTTTATACTAATTAACTAAATCAAAAAGAAATGAGTAATTTTTTTGTCCTAAAATTTTGGTGTAGGTTGGTAACATATTCCCACTAAAAAATAGGTGGGAGTATATTAGCATTCCTCATATAAATATATATATATCACTAAGACAAATTTAGTTGAAGAAGACCACAATTGTTGTAGTGATTTCCCAACAATTTGCCATCAATAACAATGGATACAAATCTATAAATCATTGATAATCTATATATTGTTCAACTAAGATATAAATCCTAAGAGCCTCTCCATGTTTGGTTTTTTTTAGGATATGTTTGGATCTAGAATCTTAATTACACTTCAAGAATAAAGTTCCAACAACTTATTAAGAAAACCAATGAAACATCAGAAGAAGCAGAATAAAAAATGCCCCTTCACATTGATTCCATGACACATACAATCAAAATACCTTCATTACAAATTTGAGGAGGCACTTCAATAGCCACATTAATTTATTTATTATGTCTTTTTAATTTCACCCGACCAATACTACACATTATAACCCTTTGGCACCCTTCAAACCTGCATCACCAGTGCTTCAAAAATTTCCATGGCAGAACTAGGCAACCCCAGAAGAACATTTATGCTCTTCCTTTCTTTACCATGTGACAAGAACAAAACAACCTCTTTCTCCGGCAAGGTGACAGGACCAGAACAAAGAGGCTCTCCCCACCCAAAATCCGTGGTGTGAAAAGACAACTTAGTCCAAGTTGTGATCAAAAGAGTGGCTGTTAGAGAAGGCCTTTCTCTTGTGACTTCAAAATAGTCAATAGCAGATCTCATATAACCATCAGTGACCATCTCAATAGCCTTACGAACCAATCCCACAGAAAAAGACAAAGGGTTCTTCAATAACTCCCCTGCCTTACACAACGAATTTGTCAACACAATAGCATTGCCGAAGTACCCTTCAGGAATTGGAGGCACGAATCTTTTCCTTCCATCAACCGCAAAGAGAAGCTTCGTTTCTTGATCATGTTGCATCCCTAGTGCTGCGGTTCGAGCCCTCCATACAAAACCTGAAAGCGCTTCGAAAGTGGAGCACTTTTTCAAAGCCCCATCTTCTGTGGCCTTTTTCTTGAGCATGTCAAGCTTGTTGGGGTCGAAGAAGAAGGACTTGTAGAGCATGTTTTCTTCTTCGTAGAGCTTTTGAGTGTTTGATACGTCTTTTATTTCGGCAAATTCGTTGTGTTGGAACTGTATTTTTGGAGGGTCACGTGCTTTGAGTATGGTTCGATCGAGAACCGGTGGAATCTTTAAGTCCAAACCTCGAGCTGTGTCGCTCCATGCATTGACAAACTCCATGGCGCAGAGTCCATCTTTCATGCAGTGGTTCATGCATAGCCCCAATGTAAATCCTCCGCATTTGAACTTTGTCACCTGGAATTAATGGAACATACATCATTTACAACCCATTTGAATACAAATTAGAAGTAATTTTAAAATTTTATTTAAGAAATTCTTAAAAATATTTCTAAACTTATATTTAAATATAATTTTAACATTTTTTAACATGAATTACTCAAAGTAACTCACTTGGGTTGAAGTTATTGCAAACATAATAATTTGTGATTAAATTAAGGGTAAAAACCACTTTATACTATAAAAGACGGTAAAAGGACAATAAATAAGTTGGTGAAAAAAAATAAAAAGTTTAAGTTAATGATAGATTTTTAATCTATTAAATAAGAATTTTTAATTAATTAAATATTAAGTAATAAATATATTTAAATAGTTAAGATTAAAAACAAATAAACATAATTTTTAAAATAAATATGTGATCATTAACTTATATCATAACTAAATGAGATAAATTTATAATTCTCATTTCTAGGAATGACAATGGGGTTCATGGGAGACGAAGATAAAAATTCACCTCATACCTATTTTATATCCATGTGGATATCTGGTAAGTAGATACTCATAAATTTTATAAATACTTATAAATATCTATAAATATTTATAGATATTTGTAAATTTAAAAAAATTGTTATAAATAACTTTAAATTTGTATTTGATATTAATTATATTAAAATATTAAAAATAAATAACTGATGCCAATTTTTGAACTTGCAATTAATTAATGTTAATTTTTTAAAATATTAAAAATAATATAAAAAATATATATAATAAAATATAAATATTTAAATAATTTTATTTAGTGGATACTTGTAAGTATGGATACTACCATACCCAATTCCACCCCATTCATAAACGAGTAGAAAAATATCTATATCCATTATATGTAAATATCTATTTAGACTATCAATTTATTACTCATAACAGATTTTGTTTACAAATATATTTGCAAATACAGATCTTTTTTGTCGTCCCTACTCTTTCTTCCTACTAAATCAAGTTAGAAATTCGTAAAACAAATACCAAAATTTATGATTTTTAATAAATTTCAACCGATAAAAAAAACTAAAGAGATAAATGATTGTAATTCCAAATCATAGGGCCTTTAAATAATTTTGTGACAAATATTAAAGTGTTTTTAATTTTCTATTTCTTGTAAGTTAAAAAACTTAAATATTATCATGTGCATATCAATTGAGACCATAAATGATACATAATTTTTCACTACCTAATAATTTTTCGGTTAAGAGAGTTATATAGAATTTCTCAATAAAAATAATTTTGTATGTCGAACTTATCATGGATACTACTAAATCATAGAATTCTAATTTTTATCATAGGACAGTAATAAAAATATTGCACCTAAAATTTGTCCATAAAAAACTAGAATGATATATATTTGTTATTGTGACAAAGTAAACGAAACCTGAACAGTCATAAGAGGCATCTCAAGAATGTTTGGAGCACCAGGGGCATTGTAAACCAGTTTGCCAAGAATATGAGGATGTGGTTTTGTCAAGTCCCCTATAACGTCTATGTCACAATTTGCTTCAGCCTCAACGAACACCGCACCTTCACCTGGGTTTTCCACTATCAGTTTCCCTTCTGAGCTTATAACCAACGTGCCCGCCATGGGGTAATACGGGACAAGAATCTTCGACAACGCATCCTTGATAACTCGCGCAGCATCCTCGTTCCCCCTCGAACCAGATTTGAAGCAATAAACCGTGCACACAGGAACAGCTATGTTCTGGTCAAGGTTTGAAAGGAAGTAGGGTCCCTTTGGTGTTTCCTCCGAAGGATGAACTCGGGTTGGTTCTCCTTGCTTTACGTTGAGTTCGGTGCTAGAGATGTTCGCATTAGCCATCGCGTAAGAATCTTCGATATATATGTAACCTAAAAGGCTAAAACGATTAATATGGCAACGCTGGTGAAATGAATATGTTAACAGAAATAATAGAGGGAAAAATCTAAATCTACATCAACTATAGATAATGTCATGGTATATAACTCACGATCATTCTCATCTTATAACTCAATTTGGTATGTTTGATTTAAAATTGAACTCGTGTTCTAAGATAATATCAAAGTGTTTGTGTGTAAGTGTAAATAAGAGTTGAAAATATTAAGTACCATGTAAGTAAGAAATATCCATAAGTCTATCTCTTTAAAGTTTGAGATTATGATGTTATTATATGAAATTCACTTGAATGATTTACTCATAAACTCTGTTAGTGTAATTTTTTTTTTATGTTTAATTATATGTGTTTTCAACATAGATCTATTAAAAAAATAATTTACCATTTGTACATACAACAAACTCAATAATACATTAAATTTAATAAATATATTAGAATAGATATATGTTGTAAACATAACAAAATTAAATATTAGAGAGTATATTAAAAATGATCACTCGTCATTTATCAACTCATTAAGGTCAATAGTATTGAGCATAGAAAAGTGTATTAAAAAAAATTACTTTAAAAATAATATCAACATAAAATATAGCTGATAAATTTCACCTTATTACAAACTAGCTAATTTTGTTGTTGATCTTTTTCTTTGTTAGTCTTAGGCTTTGTTATTAAAATGATATGAGAGCATATAAAGTTAGTAATTGACAAAGAATGTGCGAAAATTAAACAAGGTGCATATAATATGCACTAAGCTTTTAATTACCTGAATGATATTAGCACGGAAGTGTTGGGGGAGAGAAAGGAATGAGGATCTGATAGCACATTTGGGGTTGGAGAAATTATATATAGGATGAAGTGAGATGAAAGTTTTGACCATTTCGGTTCGATTAAAAAATTGTAGCAACTTGATAGGTGAAATTTAATGCATGCACACACGTTGGGATATAGTAGGTAGGAAAACCAAATTAATGTGACACTTAAACCAAGGTGTATGGCATAAAAAACGAGACATGATGGAGTTGGTTGGTGGCGTCGGCGTCCTACTATAGCACACACTCAAATATACTAGAGAAAAAACATGTACAACAAATTTTATAATTAAAGGGGAGAAAAAAATTAAAATGTAATAAATGATGGGTGACGATATAAATATAAAAAAATATTATATAAATTATTGTGTGAATTCACTTATTCCTTCCGGTCCATAATTTTTCATGTTTAAAAATTTTGCACACTTCTTAATAAACTTTTAATAATAATATATCAATTTTCAAATATCACCATTTAATATTTTTAATGGGAACAATTATGGAGTAAATAAAAATTGTTAAATAAAAATATATGTGAAAAAAGTTCATTAATATTACTTGAAATACATAAAATATTAAAAACTTGAAACAAAAAAATCTTAAAACAACAAATTAAAATTATGGACAATATAGAGTGATATATTGTTTCCAAAAAAAAAATCCCTTATTTTATAATAATATGAAGTTTATCTTGAAACATTTGTACAAGTAAATTTCTTTTTAACAAAAATAATCACAAAGTATAAGATAAAAAGAAAAAAACATGACCAAGTATTGTAAATATTCTCGTAAAAAGAGAGAGAAAGAGAAAGAAATGGACATTTATATATAGAATATGAATGTTAAAACAGACTTGCTAAAATACTTACTTGATTTATAAACTTTTCAATTCAAATTTATTAAAAACTATAACATTATAGGGAAGACTTATTAAATAAAAATAAAAACTGATAAAAAAATTATAATTTTTAATAAATTTTGATTAATAATAAAGAATATACATTATTTTTTAAAATAGAGAAATATGTTTAAATTGGGTATAATTAAGTTTGAAAATAACTTCAAATTTTTAAGTGTAGGCATATCTCTCTCTCTATATATATATATATATATGTGTGTGTGTGTGTATGTGTTCTTACCAGAATTTGCAAGTTCTTTCATGCTGGGGTGATGTTATAGTTGCTCCACAACAATGTGGGACACATACAAAGAGCAAGTTAAAAGATAGTTTAGGTTAAAAATTAGGTTAGAATAAAATGATAGTTGAAGTCCAAATGATTGACTTTATCTAAAGGCTTAGAGATAATGATGCATTATTTTAGGAGATATTACTATTGATAAGTAGTGATATTATTCTTAATAGGCTTAAATATGTTTAATCTCTCAAATTTAGAGTAAATTTATTTTTGATCCCTCAAATTTAAAATTGTTGTTTTTAGTCCCTGTAATTTCAAAAAATATTATTTTAGTTCTTATATTCAAATTTTGTTAAGAAATTTATCAAACATTATTGCATAAAATTTACCTATTGGTATTCTTGTTAATAAAAACATCACATTAAATCTAGTTAATATTGCATAACTATCTTAATTTGTCACTTTCAAATATATTATTAGTGACCTGAGGGACTAAAATAAGATTTTTAAAAATTATAGGGACTAAAAATAATAAATTTAAATACTAATAACGTATTTAAACCTTCTTAATAATGTGATCCTAATTTAAGAATATATGATATACCGAGATAATATTGTGAGATATCTTGAATATATATTCTAGAGATTATGTGAAGATGTTGTAGGCTAGGTTTTAATTGCCTAAGATTTGACTTATAATATCGGGTTTAAAGGTCAGTGTGGACGAGCATGAGAGAACTAGCTCGACTTGGCTAAGTTGAAATGTACAATATTTATATTTTTATCCAACTCAAATAAAATTACCTATTTAACAAATATTTGTGGTTTATAATAATAATAATAATAATAAAGTTACATATATAATAAATTATGAAATTATTATAATTTTGATCATTAATTTTTTAATTTATGGATATAGTTACATAGAATTTATTATTTTAGAATACTTGATTTCTTTTCAACAAAAATAATGAGCTAAATTAAACTTTTGATCTTCTATTTTTAATCACTTACAATTTTAGTCCTCTTATTTTAAAATAGAGACATGTAACCCTTTAATCTTAAAAATACAAAATATTACATTTGTTAATTATTAAATTTCAATGTTTACATGTACTTAAATAATGTAAAATTTAGTGATGTAATATTTGAAGATAAAAATAAAAAAATAAAAAAATCATAAAAATAAGTACTCATCATTCATTAAAATAAATACAGATTAAAAAAATTATCTTTACATATCATGTCGCTTAACATCAGTATATATTATCCAATAACATTAAAATTATAATTATATTTACCTTTAAATTTATAGTTACACGAAAACGTTTTTGATTAATTTTTTTATCTTTATTTTTCATTGCTAGAAATGTTTTATCATGTTCCCAAATTATTTGTTTGACTTTCCAGATCATTATTATCATGAGTTCAATAATGCGTCAAAAATAAGAAATAGATATAAAATTCATAGCTAGCCAAGTTAGTTGAAGCGTATTTATCCCAAACTTTAGTTAGAAAGAGATGAAGTATGTGTCCGAAGAAAACCTTTGTTCATATTAACAAGTCATGGACTTTGTTGGTTTTAGCATATATATAATTCATTTATGCAATTGTGGTAGCAAAAGTGAAGTGATAAAACAAACATCATTAATTATTAAAGAATTAAGAAATTGATAAAGTACATTTCAAAGAACGATTAGTTTAAATATATTTCTGCTTTATGTAATATATTTTTTTCTTCTAAAATTAATTTTTTTTAAAATGGTTCTTACAAATTTATTATTTTATTTTGTCTTTACTGTTACTTTTATTATTTCTTAATAATATTTTGATCATTTTGAGTTAGTGCTTTAAAAAAAAATTGATAACTTAAAAAATTGTTCACATATTATAAGGACAAAAAATAGTATATTATAAAGACTAAAAGAAAATAACAATCAATCCTTATATATTAAATACCAATTGTTATCTTGAGTAATAGTATTTCTAGAAATTTTCATTCAATGAGACGATTTATAAAAAAAATTAATTTCTTATCTAATTTAATATTTATTTATTAAAATTATTTATAAATTAAATATTAAAATTTAAAATAAATTATCAATAAATAAAAAAAATTGTACTACAATATAAATTATTTATTTTAAATCTAAATATAATTTATATATTTAAAAATATCTATTTATAAAAAAACTTAAATATAATTTATATATTCAAACATAATATTTAATTTTATTATAAATTTTAATTATGTATAATACAAATTAAAATAGTAATAACAAAAATAAAATGGAGAAATTTCACAAAAATCCTATTAAAAAATAATTGTATAAAGACCAAAACTAAAAAAATAATAAATAAATAAAAAACAGTATATCGTTGAATCTAAAAGTATATTTAAGCGTTATGAAATTAAAGTTTAAATGGTGCAAAATAATGATCAATTAAACATAAAAAAGACAAGCATCTATCAATTATTAACAAGTTAAAAAGAATAATTTAAAAATTTACTGCGTTGATTTATGAAAAATAATTAAAAACATGGATTAAATATTAAAGTTGTAACATTTTATTATTATTATTATTTTAAATTGATAATAATTAATTAATTATTTTAAATTGATAATTGATTTTACTTTTGTAAGTAAATTTTATTTATTAAAATATATAATTTTTAATCAAATAATTGCTTTATTTTAATAATCTAGTCTAACCTGACTTATCAATAAAAAATTTTATTTATTAAAATATATAATTTTTAATCAAATAATTGCTTTATTTTAATAATCTAGTCTAACCTGACTTATCAATAAAAAGGTCATGTTTAAACTTTAAAAAAATATATTTGTTTAAAAAGGTTAATTTTAGGTTTATCAAAAAAGTTTGATAGGTCAGCATGTTTATCTATGATATAATAAAAATAATATATATATGTATATATATAATTAAAAATATAATTAAATAAATAAATTTTAAATATAAAAATCAAATTATTAATTTTGTTTACACTTTTACTATGCTTAACATTTTACATCCTTTATTTGCACGAAAGCAAGATATCGAAAATAAAAATTCTAATAGTTGTATCTTCACTTACTTTTTTTCATTCTCATAGTTGGTTATTTATAATACTTCAAATGTGACAGAAAATATTTAGAAAGTTTTTTTTAATAAAATTATCTTCTTCACTAGTGTACATAGTTATGCATGAGTTCTCTCTTAATTAGTTTTTAATTTTTTGTATTAAACTCCAAATTTTAATAATATAATAGAGTAAACTATTTTTTTATCAAGCAAATTAAACAAATATTCACATGTGTATTTAAAAATATAATTATTGACTTAATTTAATTTAATTTTTTTTACTTATTTAACGTTCTTAATACAATAGACTTTTAAATAATCTAATTACAAAATAGGCTTTTAAATAGGTTAATAGGTCAAACCAAGATTTTAAAAAGGTCAGGTTAGAATTATAAATTAAAAAAAAATAAACAACAATAATAATATTAATAATAATAATAAATAAAAAAGATATATATGATAAACAAGATTTAATTTTATAGAATAGTGCTTCTCACACTTTTTATTAGGAAAAAATCTCAATTAGTGTCTTATCTTATTTTTTTCTGTCATATAATCTTTTAGTGCTCTAATTGACGCTATTAACACTTGTGTGTATTTAATTTCATGTATTAAACTAATCTTGTGGATATTATTTACAAGTTCCTATGAGAATCCTTGAGAACAAATGTTTTGGGCATATGAATAGAGATTTGTGTATTAATGTTCATGTATATAAATGTTGGCTTATAGATGTGTTTTATTAGTTGAAGCATATTTTTACCAATTGGATGCATTGAATTGAAAATTGTGGATATATATTGGTGAGTTTCTCATTTTTTTGCAAAGTGTGTTCCAAATATGATGTTAGACACCACCTTAAACTCGGCGGGTGTTGTTGTGACCGAGAACAAAGTTTGCTCTATGTGTCATTCATGTCGGGCATGAGTTTGGTTGTGTCAGGCATTGTTCATCCCGAGAGCAACGTGTGCTCTTTGATGCTCTATGTTGGGTGCGGAGTGGTTATTGTTAGGTGTCACCCTTTACATTGTGATTCTTTATTTATATTCTGAAGTATCATTAACAAGTGTAGTTCTTTTACTACTTAATACTACTAACTAGGTCGTGGTATGTTAATTGTTATTAGCATGATTGTGAACCATGTATGAGTTGAATGATATTGCACTAGTATTGGTACATTGATGTGTATAGATCTTGTGAGAGTCGTATAATGGGAATTCTAAGTCAAGGCTTAGCCACAATGTGAACATATGATGATCATGAATGAATGTGCATTTGTGAATGTATATTGTGATAACATAATATGGTATGGAGTCTTGTATGACATGCATCATATGCATAACTATTTTTGGATGAGTATGATATGGAATATATTGTTAAAGGACCCTTGTATAAAAGTTTGGGGATTCATGATCTTAGGGACAACTGAGTTTGGGAACCCCCAATTTCACCCGCTTGTATACATAAGGTGAAACTTGTGTGACACAATTATTTTGACGAGATCCTGGTATATCTCCTCCTAGTGTAAAGTGCAATAAAGGTGTGACTCAACATAGTTTTCTAGGCTACTCTTGCGTGCCTTCGAGCAAGTAAATTTTGTAGTATGTGTTCAATGCATCATATGTGTATGTGTTCATTTTGCATCATGTGTGAAGTGGGGTTGTGTGATGGATCTTGGGCACTTCTATGTTGGAATATGTTATATTACCACTTGTGTTGTACCTTGTTGTTGTGATAAACTGTTAACACTATGTCTTGTTATTGTTATGTTCTTATTGCCTTATTGTTCTTGTTTTGTGTTTGACTATTTAGTTATATTCTACGTCGTGAGATAGAATAATATGTTTCTCACTCCCTATTTCTTGTGTTTATTTTATGTGAATATTGTTGTAGGTGAAGTTCAACACGATGTTGATGATGTTGGAGACAATGTTTAGACCTTGTCTTAGGTTCATACTCTAATAGGATATGACATCGAGACCTTGTTAGGATTTGAGTTCTATTTATGTTCATGTTTAGGACGATTGTTTAATTTCTATTGTTGTTATTTTTGGCAGATTGTCATGTTGGTATTTTGTTTTCAATTAATATGTAATGTGATATCCTCTTGTTAGATTTATGTTTTCTATAGTTATGAATTCCTTTCTGTTCAATTTAAATTATTACACTTAACATGATATGTGGGATATGTGGGCTAGAGAGTACTACACAAGCTAGTAAAAAATATAAATCATCAATTAAATATTAGTAAGTCAATAAAATAAACACAAAAAGGTTATTTATAAAACTTCATGTTTAAGTGTGCAAAATAATATGATAAAATTGAATTATTAATAACTTGTATTTTAATATTTATTCTTATTTATAAGATACAACTCAGAATAATTGTTTATCTCATTATATAAGACTCAATTCATGTTGTTTTATGTATTAATTATTTTAAAACTAAAATATCTCTTATTAAAATGTATTATCTTAATTTAGTAAAATACATTAATTATGAACTCTTTAAAGAGTCTACACTCTAATTGATAAGGAGAAAGATAAATATTAATTAAGAGAGAAAAATACTATATGCTAATTAATTAAAAAAAAATATATGATTGTTATTTAGGAAACAGAAGTAATGCAAGAGTAATTTTAAGAAGAAAAAAAAAAAAAATATATATATATATATATATATATATATATATATATATAAAGAGAACAAATTTATTGCTATCAACTAAATTAACTAATTTTCTTAATCTTAGTAAATTAAATAATTGAATCTTATATATAAGAATGAAGATAATGTATATTACTAAATTTTATAATAAATTATATATACAAAAATAAATATTATATTTGAATATATAAATTTTATATAAAATTTGTATAAATAAGTATTTGTTTTTTTAAACATATTAAATGTATTTTAAATTTAAGATAAACTAGTATTTTTAACGTAAGCAATGCATAGACATGTCTATTATACATAATTAAAATTATAATAAATTATATATATATATATATATATATAAATACTATGTTTAAATATATAAATTATATTTAAAATTAGTATATATAAATATTTTTCAGCATATAAGTTATATTTTATATTTTTGATATATCATTAAAAAACTATTTTTATTTATTAATAATTTATTTTAAAATATTAATATTTAAATCATAAAAAATCATAATAAACAAAAATCAAATTAAATAAAAAGTTAAAAAAATATCTTTAAACCTTTTCGTCGAAGAAATTTTTTTAAAAATATTCTCTTACAAAATAGAGTTTTGTATTTAATATATAGGGTCTGATAATTTATATTATAATAAATGATTATTTTGTATTATCGAGAATATATTTAAAGGATTAAAATCTCATTCTGAAATAAATATGACAAATAAAAAATTCAATAAAAAAAGTTATAAAAATCTCTAAAAACACACCTAAAATTGTTCTCAAACAAAAAAATTATTTACATTTAATATATAAAAATTAATTAAAACAAAATAAAAATTAAAACTTACGGGCTCAGATTATGTAATAAAATATATACTTTGTTCTTATATTTCTTAAAATATAATTGAAGTTCAAAACCTCATACTTATAACGCAATTTATATATTGATTAATTTTAATTTTAAAAACAATGCGTTAGGGGATTTTTCTTTAATGATGGAGAGAATTACAACAAATTTCATAATTAATGAAAATTTTAAGTTTTTTTCCCTTAATCGTGAAGATATATTTTAAATGAATATTTATTTTTTTTTTATTATTTTCAAAATTTGAATGATATTGAGATTTCTTTCTTTCTTCAAAGATCGACTTTAACTTTTATTAAACTATTATTTTTGTCATATCAAATCTTACCTTATACTTTGATCCATTTATTTTTACTTTTTTAAAATTTCCCCGTTTTTAAATCAACCTATTGATAAGAATTCTTTATGTAAAATGATCGAGTATTTCTTTTATAATTTTTTCATATTTTTATTTTGTTTTACACTTTTAATACTCATACAACTTAACCTTGAGAACAGCAAGTGAAAATCATAAAGGAACATTAAATCTTCCTGTGTACTCTACTTGAATCATTAGATAGATATGAATCCTCAATTCAAACTAGAATGGAAATAATGAGTATACAAGAGGTAAACGCTTATATAAGCTAGAAAATCATCTCAATTTCAAAGATCTAAAATCTAGATTTAACAATAAAAAAGGAGAGAACATTGATCTAAATTAGAAGGCAATAATAATGTTTACAACCAGGCAAAAAACAACAAACTATTCAATATGAGAAATAAAAGGTCAAGTCAGTAATACAGAGGAACGGGTTAAATCTAGATATGGTACAAAGTACAAACCTATTTTAGAGCATCTATAATGGAAATGGTCACAACTCAAACCAAATATCTACCTTAATCCGGACAGGAGAATCATGAAGATAAAATCTATCTATTGGATGCCCAAATACCTCTAATTTCTGCACAGGTCAAATATTATTTGCCCAACTAAAATCAGGCATCATCATCACCATCATCGTCTTTATCTGCATCGCCATCATTCTCTGCTTCTTCTTCATCTTCCTCATCAGACATGTTATTAATTACTTCTGTAATTATATCCTTCACCTCTGCTTTTCTATGCATTAAATCCAGACCAAAGTGGGTACCTATCAATATTTCATTAAAAATTAGCTGAGATCAAGATATTCCCACAAATATCTAGGAAGAGAAAATTTTGTCAAGTAAAAGGGCTTACCAAGTTGCCTGAGGATATCGGACAAAGTTGCCTGCATCAAGTATAAAAGAAATTATAAATAAATAAAAAACATGTATATTCCACGGGGGTGTTTGATTATTTTGTCTTTTAGTTTTTAAAAGCCATTTTATAAAATATTTTTCAAAAGGTGATTTTTAGAAAATAAAAGCGAGATGTGAAAGTGCATGAAAAAACATGAGTAATGGAAAAGTGAAAATAAAAAATAAAACAGCTTAAAAGTATTTTAGTTGTTTAGAATTAAAAGAAATAACAGTTTTGAAAACAAGTTTCATAAATTACTCTACCAAACAAGGTTTTTTCATTTTTCGTTATTTAAGAAGTTTATAAAATCAGTAAAACAATCCGACCCTGAAACCCCAAAAATTCAAACTACACATGAATTGCCAGAGAAGCTTTACTTACAGTATTAAAATCTACTTCCTTCAGAATATCAACAACTACAGCATGCATATCCTGCTTTGTAGGTTCTGCCTTGGCCTTCTTATTACTTTTACTTTTCCCTGATGGCATCAGAAAGCAAAGGGTGAACAGGATTAAAACCAAGAGGACACAAGCATACTTAATATGATAATCAAATCTTATAAATTACAAGTTTGTATAACTTGTTTAAATGTAATAACATAATATTAGTGGGGAAATGCCTCAGAGACAGTTTAACAAGATCACTAGAGAAAAATTAGTCAAAAGATTAAAAAATTAACTTTTGAACAACCAACAGACTATATAGCATATGGCACTGAAATAGTAAAGAAGACAAGCATATGTGAAGAGAGAACATAGTCAATTCACCTTGATCCTTAACCAAAGCCTTTGAGGATTTGTCAGATTGTTTTTTGCTTGCAGACTTTCCTCTAGTGCCCTGCTTTTCACTTACAGTTTTCTGTTTCTTGGATGCAGGTTGCTTTGACTTGGATACAGAGGCAGAAGCACTGTCATGTTCAGCAACATTCTTTTTCGATGTTGGTGTTTTTTTAGTTTTTTCAGTGCTCTTGGCATCTTTCACAGAGGCCTTCTTGACAGAAGAGGTTCTATCCCCAGCCTTGCTAACTGAACTCTCTTTAACAATCTTTTTAGAAGTACGCTTGCGACCCTTTGGTTTCGCTTCCTCTTCCTCTGATTTACTTTCCTCATCATCACTTTCACGGTTTGGTGCTGCAACATCTTCATCTTCCTGAGAATCATCTTTTGCATCTGAAAGCTCAGCTTTATCATCCTCGTCATCATCAGAAGACTGCTTTTGCTTTTTAGCCGATTGAGAAGTTTGTTTTTGCTTCTAAAGATAAAATATTCAGAAGTGATTAAAAATAATTACATATTTGAAGCATATCATTTGTTAAATTGTAACTAGCAAATTTGCAACCCAAATCATCCATGGGAAATAAAAGACAAAATTGAATAATGAAATATAAGCAACAAAAACCATAATATGGTTGATGGTTCTATTTGAAGTCAACCAAGAAATTGAATAAATATCCAGATGAAAATCTGAGAAGGCATCTTTGGACTCAGTTGACATTAAACAGAAGCTTAACAGGTAATCAAGGTTTGTTTATCAAAACTCAAAATAGGTGTTAAGAACCGGAAATCAACTCAGCAACAAGCACCAAATGACAATAATTGATGCTTGAGTCACTACATTCCCAATTCTAGCAGTTCAAACTAACAGCAAACACAAAGCTACTGGAATAGGAACTGAAGAAAATCAATTTGAAAAAAAAATTATAACATGTATCCACCATGAACAACAGCTTCATCTTTCAGTTTGAAAATAGATAAAAAAAAAAAAAAAAACTCCACCTCCCTAACAAAAAGAATAAACTAAACTAAGGTCACTGAACCACAACCCCTGAAGTTCATAATTTAAAGTTCCAACTACTTCAAAAATTAAAAAAGAAAATTAAGTACTTTAAATTAAACTATATTTCATGTGATAGAATCAACCATTAGATTTAATGGAGCACTTGAAATTTTCTGATTGCTGCTCCTTTACAGAGATTTTTAGCCAAGTGCCAACCAAAAAAGTGCAACCCAAGTAACAGGCAACAACGAGCTAGTGGTAGAATAGATATAGAGCATGTTTGGTTACATGTTTAGAAACACTTTTAAAAGCTTCTCTACTAAAAAATACTTTATTTTCAATAGAGAAACTCTTAAAAGCATTTCTAACTTGTATCCAAACAGGCTCCTAGTATCTTTGAGGTTAAATGATATCAACCACTTCATAAACAAATTATCAACATTAAACAAATTTATTTCATGATGACCTCCAGAATCACAAGTAATATATTCAAATGCTGATCATAGGGATAGGATGAGACAATTAACTGCGAAAATGTCAAATTATAGCCATGTTTAAGTCAAACCCTAGAGCTATTGCATATAAATAACTTACAACCACAATTAGAAAATTAAATCATCACTACACATGCCACTTGAAATATGTAAATACATAACAGATATACAGCAAGCCAGAATGATGCAAGTATATAGTAATGAGAAAATACCTTGCCAGGTGGTTCTGTAGATGCTTCCCCAGGGGATTTGCTGAGGGCTGGCTTTCTGGTTCTTTTTTTACCTTTCTGTTAATATAGAAGCAAACTTCAAAAAAAACTAGCCATATTGAAATTAAAATAAATTCTAGAACAAACAATAACATGTTAATACATTTGGGTAGGATCCATTGAGCCTAATACAAGGCATATTTGTACACTTGCTTCATTTAAAGTAATTTTCATTCATCCATCAGTTGGATTGAAATTTTCATCACAACCTCATTAAATATAAGGATAAGAATATGGATTGGATTCCAAGAAGCATTTAATGACTAGTGATTTTCTCATGTGTTTGTAATGCATATATTTTGTTAGAAAACAATCTCAAACTCTTTACCAAAAAAACAAAGAAAACAATCTCAAGCTAAAAAAAAAATAAAGAATGGACAATTTGTTAGAAAGCAGAGAGGTACTTTCAATTTTAACATTCAACCAATGAAATGATATACAACGATGCAAATTACTTATGTTACAACTTACAACATGCAAAAGTGTCTAACTGATTAAAATAATCTATAAAGAATAAACCTGCTCTTTATCAGCAAGTAGAATATCAGTTGTAGCATGGGGGGATTCCAAAAATTCCAAAAGCTTTGCCGACAGCTCCTCCTGAAACCATATCCATTTAATTATTTAATTTCAAAAAGTACTAAACTCTCTTCTCAAATGAAATCAGTATATATTATTATGACAAGACTTGCCTTCTTCACATTGGTCTTGTTTATTTGAATATTAAGAACATCACAGAAGTCCAACAACTTTTCTTTGACAAATTTGTCAATCCTCTCCTTTACCTTGGTCCTCTGTTTGTCCTGCCAAGAATGATAAATTCATGATTTTTCAATAGTAGGTCCATTACAGCCTCAGACACTCGTGTTTTTATGAAACAGCATTTGAAAAGAAACCATTAAGATTCATCCATAGAAAAATGCTAGCAGCACACTCTTGCAAACACTTATGAAGTAAAATTTACCAAAGACCCTTTAAATTTAAATAATACAAGCATCACTCCCTATTTAACAAGTCTAAGATTAATTTCTCCACATAATAAATAGCATTAACATTCCTCTTCAACTTAATAGTTTAGAATTTAGAACTTCAGACAGGCATACTTCCGTGATTAACACAACAGTACCTCATTCTCAGTCCACACGTAACCAGAAAATTGGCCTATATTTCTCTTTAAATTGTGTGCCTGAAAACAATTCAGGAATAGCAATGGTGTTAAAGAGTTCATGCAACCTTAAGTGACAAAAAAGAACACAAACAATCTAAAAAGCATTACCTTTGTTTTCTTCCCAAACAGTAAAGTATGAAGCATATGCAGGTTGTCATCAGGTTTTCTCTTGGACAATTTAAAAGCCACTGAAACAGTTTATACATAAATAACTTGATTGGGTACCACTGACGTAAAAAAAAAAGATAAAGATGGGTGAACAATCAATTTCAAAATCTGCAAAGATAATATTTTATGGGTATACGATACCAAACCAAGATTGCATGCTAAAAGATATATCAAAATCATGATCCACCTAACAAATATGACACAAATGGGGTGAATTTAATAACAGAAGAAACTTTTTTCCACACATCAAATCAAATATAAAATTTACAAGTTACAAGACAAAGGCCAACCAAATTATAAAAAAAAAAAAAAAAAATGTAAGAACTGAGGAAGAAGCAAGAACTAACAAGTAAATCAATAACAAATTTGAAGGCCTCATTGGGGAAATTACTCAGTTTATGCTACAATTAAGACTAGCTTCAGCTATTAAATCAGACAGCACTGAATGCAAAGCAGGCCTCCAAATACCAATAACATGAAAACATTATCTTCATGTTTTCAGGTCAGATCTACCAGAATTCAAAACAAAACAACTTCTAATGCATCTAAGAAACACCATATTAAGGGTGCAAGCATCTAAAACCTAATGGTTATACATATTTAAACAAAAGAACCAGGAACCCAGCAGCCTAATCATTGTAAAAAAAGAAAAAACAACAAACAAACAAATAAACCATGGCATCACTTCAAAACACAATTGCCCGAACTCCAGACCTAATCATAGAAAGCCTCAAACAACATTCACAATTACTTGATCCATAAGTAATTATTAACAAGTAAAACTCAGCACCCTCGTTGAAATCATTCAAGATGAAAGGCTACAACAACAAGAAGAAAACAGCAGAGTAATTGAGAAGAGAAACTAAACGCACCGTTTGGTATATCCTTGAGCTGCGTGCCACGTCCCTGAAAGAAAGAAAAAAAAGCAAACAGATCCAAACGATTCAAAACATGAACACTCCACTCCAGTCCTCACGAACCCAGAAAATAAACAATTAAGTAATTAGATTAAATAAATAATATAAAGTGTACCTTCTCAATTGTGAAACCTTTACTAGCGGAGGATCTCGCAGACTTGGCCGGCGAGGGCACAGAGTAACGCTCCACCGTTTTCCTCTCCCTCGTTGGCCTCTCACTCGCCGGCGTAACTGGATCCTTCTTCTCCAACGCTTTACTCTTCTTCGGAGTCTCCTTGCCGCGTCCCTTTCCCTTAGCCTTCGCTTTCTCTTTCCCTTTATCTTTCTCTTCCGCTTCGTCCTCCTCCTCTTCCACTTCTTCCTCATCGTCGTCGTCGTCTTTCTCCTCTTCGTCGTCCTCGTCGATCTCTTTCTTCTCGCCGGCGTCTTCCTCTTCTACTTCCCGGTTGCTCGCTCCGTCGACATCGTCCTCGGATTTAGCGGCCTCCGCGGAAGGCTCCTTCTCCGGAATCTCGGAGGCCGGTGGCGATTTGGCGTCGTGGAGCGGAGGCTTGGAGTCTTCTAGGGTTTCGGTGGCCATGGTTGGGGGAGGGGGACCAGAGAATTGGGAACCCTAGCGGTGAGAGAAACCCTAGAATTGGAGGGAAAGGGAATAGAATCGTTGTGATTGGGATTAGAAGAGAGAGAGAAATGAAATTGGAGTTTGATGAGAGGGCGCGCTGGAGGGTGAAAGTGTGTGTGGGGGTGGTTTTCAAAATTTGATGCCAAATTGTGAGCGGGTTTCGCCACTAGCTCACTCACTCACTCTTTCCCCCTTCTTTTTTGCTTTTCTCCCGGCAAAATTACTTACTACTAACCTAAAAAATAAGCAAATGAAATTAATTAATTAATTATTAATTAATTAAGATTTTGGGAAAATCCCTTTAGTGAATTGTAACGGAGGGACTGCCTCCCTCCCTCGCCTCACCGGTTGTTAATTGCGAAATAATGATTAATGATTATTATTATTATTACTGAAGTATTGAATCTGTGGGCCACTGTATATGTGAATTGTGATGGAATCTTTTTTTTTTCCAACTCTTTCCATTTATGGGAATATACTTGAAAGGCCTGGCTGGATATCATCAGTAATGCAGGCCTTCAGAGTGTGTAGTTTGGATGAATGGGTCTACGAAGGGGTTACTCTTCACAACTCCCCATTTTACTATTCACACTCTTTCTTTAAAAATAAAAAATAAAAATCTTAAATTATCTTTTTCCTTTTAACTAGGTTTGAGCAAGGCGAGTCCAAGCATAAGACTGCTCAAGTCGATTTTTTGACCAAAATAAATAAATAAATAAATAAAATTATTAAAATAAATTAATTACTAAAATAAATAATTTCTCACGTAGGATGTATAAGATATCATGGAAAGTGACGATTTTTAAACATTTGAAAAGTGCCCTATATCACGTGAAAAAGTGCAGACACAGCAACATGTTACATAAAAAATCTTCAATAGTGTTGACGACTTCCGTAGCTGAGGAATGCTTCATAAAAAGTCAACTTAAGTGACGTTTTCTTGCTCTATGGTCTGCATGGATTTGACCAAAAACTCAAAGAAATCGTCACCGTCAGGCCGTCGGGGCCGCCGTTCCCCGCTGAGGCAGAGACAAAGATGCTAGCCTCGCTGGCTTCGAAGGCCCCCACGACGATGATGTCCAGGTGGTAGGGAACCACCATGCCCCCATGCTAAGGGAGATCACGTCTACGCCATCAGCCACAGCGGCGTCAAATGCGGCTAGGATGTCGGAGTCATAGCAGCCAGCATTCCATCAGACCTTGTAAATGGCGAGGCGAGCCTTGGGAGCCATCCCGACGGCCATTCCTTTGGCGTAGCCCATGGTGGAGGTCGGGAAGACGTACCTTCTGACATCGATGGAGGCGGTGTGGGTGTCGTGGACGTCGAAGTCTCTAGGGGAGCGATACTCAAGGGTGTTGTTCATTTTGTCGTTGGTGGCTTCGTAGCCGACGTAGAAGTAGCGGGCTCCAATGAGCTTGTGGTTGCATGAGGTGGGAGGGAAGTGTTCTCCAACGACGCACTCGTACCAATGCCTGTGCTACAAGACGTCTAGCATGGTGACGTCTTCTATTTGATGAAATTTTTAAAGAAAACGTTCACCATGGTGACGTTTTCCCTTATACATGCATGTCAAGCACAACACAAAACGCAACATGAACGGAGGTAGTTTGTCTAAAGAAAACGCCACAAGTAATGATGTTTTTTGCATCCTCTCTCTCCTACTTGGCAAAAACAACTTATTTTGGTAATTAGTTTTTTAATTAATTTATTTTAGTAATTTTTTTTAATTTATTTTGGCTGAAAAGCCGACCAAGTCCTGGCTTTAGGCCCCCAAAATATTTTTTTACTTATAGAACTTAATGAATTAGCTGTATCGGTAATAATTTTGATTTGTTAGTCATTGTCTAAGCCTAGCATCATAAGGATTGGATTCGATCTTAGTATATTAATTTTTTGCTGAAAGTTCTTTTTTTTATAGGTGATTGTTGATTTTCGTGTCATTCTCTCGTCTTTAAAAAGGCTCAACTTCAAAACTCGTGTTAGGCTTCAAAATATGTTGGGCCAGCCCCGGGTTTGAGCATCGGATGGTTTTGATTGAATTTGATTTCAAAAACTCCAATTTGTTGCAACATGGGAGTCCTAAAATAATGGTCCATTTTTGTCCAATCTTTGTCTCGGATTAGATGAGTAAGTGGGTGGGTTTGTGTGGGTGAAAATAAAATATAAAAAAATGATGATATTTTTTATTTGTATCTCTATGTGGATGATGTTCTTGAACTACAAGCCATCACCTTTAACAATACCAAGTATCATCAAAACCTGAAAATTACAAACAAAAAAAAAGGGAAAAAGATGGTTATGGAATTGTAAAGTAATAAAGAGGGGGGGAGAGAGAGAGATAAGCGAAGTAGTGTTGGATTGTGAAAAAATGGATTCATCATTAAAACCTCAAAACTAGAAAACAAAGTGAAAAAAAAATGATTGAGGAATCTCAAAGTAATAGAGACGGAGAGAGAGAGAGAGAGAGAGAGAAAACGGTGTTGGATTGTGAAGAATGTTGATCAAGCTCAAGATGAATATATGATCTTAGTTGGTTTTGATGATTACAATAAGTCTCTTGAAAGATAAGAGTGCAACTTGTATGTTATTTTGTGTTTTAAGCCTTTTGATAGAAAAAAAAGTGTAAGTTGTATTTTATTTTGAGTGTTTTAAGCTGTGTTACTTGTGTTTAGTAAATAACTTAACATTTTATCTTTATCTAGATGATGATTGATGACTAAGATAATTGAAAGAATTGGTTTGTAAAAATAAATGGTGTGAAAATTTGATATATTAAGTTTTCACTTAAAATTATTGATTATCTTAAGTAATAATTGATTGTTTGATCTGTTTTTCATTAATTTGAGGATAAGTTGCTATAATAATTGATTATTCAGTAAGATAATCAATTATTTCATAAGTTAGGTTTTGGAATAATTGATTATTGATCAAAATGATTTATTAAACTAATTTTGGTTGATTTCCATATCTGTTAAGAACAAAATAATCAATTACTCATATAAATAATTGATTATTTCGGTCAAAAAACTTATATACATATATATATATATATATATATATATCATATTTCACATTTAGAATAAAGAGACTTGAACCTTTGTGATATCTTTTTCAAAAATACTATTTGAGAAACATTTTTCGTTGCAATAAGATGTTCTTTAACCTTTGTGATAACCTCAATAAGGATTTAAAAAAATGAATTGATCATCATGTTCATAGAGTGAAAGGATAAGCTAATTGGTTGATCACCTACTTTTATATGTTATGTACATCAGGTGAATTTGTTCATTAACTTTTGTATAGGATGTTTTTCTTAAGTAGGTTTCTTAAGAAGAGAGAATCTTGTAGTAGGGTCCTATATATAAGTGAATGCTTATTGGGGGTGCAAGAAGTGGTTTCTTTAATAATGTAGAAGTGTATTACATGTGGTGTTGAGATTATTAAACTTATGATTAAAGATTAGTGAAAAATCTCAATTGGGTTGATTGGGATCTAAATATATGTCACAAATGGATGTGACTGAATCAATATAAATTGGTTGTGCATTTTTCTCTCTCCCTATACTTGATTTTACATTTTGACAATTTAGTTTCTATGCTTGGTGTTATGTGTTGTGAGACATAAACATTGCATGTAGAATTGAGTGATTTTAGACTTGCATTAAATATGAACTTAGTATCATATATACAATTATAGGTCAATATACTCATTTGGAAGGATTTAGAAAAGTTTTTCAAAACCAAGAAAGTTGTGCAACAAATTTTTAAGCTACCAATTAACCCCTCCTCTTGGTTAGGCCATCTTGTCTAACAAAGAAATTGAGCAAGAAGACTTCAACAACACTAGGATTAAAATGAAGATTCATTCAATCAAAATAAACTTATATGCTGGTGTTATTAATCATTTGGGTTTAGGTACCGATCGGTACAAAATCTTTAAATCAAACACGGTCATGTATAAATGTTTGTAACTATCTGTTTTCACCCAAAAGTCACTAATCAATTTAGATTTTATCCGAGAACCAATATTTTGTATGTAATTTTATTGAGCTTGAACGAGTGCGAAAGTATTGATCACTTGTACTTTTAACTTACCTGTTTCCTACTCCTCTCACGCTCTCCACGACTCCTCATTCTTGATTTCTTATTGTCTACACCTTTTTTGTTCTTGTTCTTTCACTCTTATTATAATAAACTCTCATATTTCTTTTTCACTTAGCTTCGTCCCAAAAATTTCTCCAAATTTAAAAAAAAACATGTTTTCATTGTAATGGTTATTTCATGATTCAATGAAACATGTTTTTGTTATATATTTAGAATGTGTGTATTATTTTGTAAGTGAAATTAAGTAATTTTTTAATGCTTAATACACCAGTAGGTCCTTAAATTATTTGAGAATTTTTAATTAGGTTTTTAAACTAAAAAAGTTGTAGTTTGATTCTCAATATTTAATTATGTATGCATTTTCTTGTGATGTTGATTAAATGCATATCATTTACAAGTTTAGATGTCGCATAAATGATTTACAAGATGCACAAACAACCTAATAGAGGACCAGTCGAGTGCATTTGAGATAAACGATCGACCATATCTATTTGTAGGCAATGAGATTTGGCAATGTGATAAGAATACCTAATTTCCATGGCAAATAATGCTCATGTGATCTTTTTTATTGAGGCTAAAGTTATTATTGCACTAGATAAAGTCATAGGCTCAATGTTAAGCGTTTTCTTAAAGATGGCAAGCAAACTATTCACATAAGTAGTAAGTAGAAGTATTTGTCGTTCTTCCCAAGGAACTTGTGCAATACAATGGCAATAGATACAAATTTAACTAACAAAGACTAAAGAATGATTCCATATTTGAAGGATTGTATTTTGAAGCTAGTAAATGCAAAGTGAACTAAAGTGGACTTTCATCAAACACTTGGAGTGTAGTTTTAGAAACCAACTTATATGAGTAATATGTTAGGGTTAGACTTTACCAACTTGAATCTCATGCATAAAACACCTTTTTCTTCATTCAAATATTAATGTCAACCCACTAATTTACTCAAATCCCAATGTCCTTGGTTATAAGAGCCTAAGTTTCATTACCAAGCATCAATCCCTTTAATACTTCAACCAATTCACTTGCATTAAGTCCAAAGGTTTAAGACAACAAGCAAATCTTGTTCTATTCCTAGATACAAGTTTTACTAGGTATCACGTTCCAAGACTATTACAAATGATATTTCCTAATATCAAAATAATCACAAATCATGTAATGGTTGATCACTCCACACAAGCATTAAGCATATAAACATGATACTAACATTTGAATGAAAATGACACACACACACACACACACACGTATATATATATATATATATATATATTAAAACAAGTTACATGAGAGTCAAGTTGGCTACATCTAACCCCAACAAAAGGGTTTTAGCAACTCATTTCCACAAGAAGATTAGCAAAATACATCATATAAGTGAAGATGGAAGAAAACCAATGAGAAGCAATGATGGAAAGGTGAACCCTAGCTCCCCAGCTTTAGACCCACGCTCCCTCTATTCCTCCAAGTGTGTCTGTTCATCATGCTTTGCATTCAACAAGGAAAAATATGAATCCACACAACCCTTTAAGTGACGTTCTCAGCGCACGGTGATACACGCCCAATGCGAGCCAGGAGGCGCACGGGGTGCATGATGAAATATGCTCAGCGCGCGACCAATTTTTCAACATCTCAGCCTGATCTAATGCGTTGAGCGAGCTAGGATATGTATTCAGCGCGAGTCTTTTAAAATTGCCATTTTGCTTCACTAAAGTCCAATCCAACTTATTCTTTTTGACATGGCTTCTTCCAACATGATTACCTATCCAAAATTTCACAAAAAATGGGGATTAAGTATGTATAATCTAGTATGTGTAACCAAAGGGTCTTTACTTACAAAAAATGGTTAAATTGAATATTACACAAGTCTAAAGTTAGGAAAGAGTTGAATTTGTTAATAAATTTGGTACTAAAATGTAAGTAAAAATTAACATTATCACTCAAACATCCAATGTAACATCAAAGATGATGGATGGGGATATACTAAAAGGACCTATTATAAATAAGGTCTTCAAGCCATTTTCTAAGGTCATACCCAACCATCTTGTTGCAAGATTGTAAAAAGGATTGATTAGTGTATGGTTAAAGTTGGTTAGTCATGGCAGTAAGATCATGAACATGCTTACAAATGAGATTGTCTAATGGTATGTTGATGATTCATGATTGATGCCTTTTTTATGCGCATAATTTGTGTGTCTATCAATCATGGTGATACATGTTGGCCTACAACCTTTCGCTCTTTTAGGATTTGACCACATGCAACTAATATGCTTAAGGTGTTGATATATTATGTGTTATTTGTACAAACAACTAGGTAAGACCAACCTGCATCACACCTGACAACTAGGCAACTATTTAACCCCTTTACAAGTACAAATTTAATTATTTTATTTCACATGTATAAGTTTTTAGTTGTACAACAGATATGTTAATGTGATTTGTAAGCATTTGTGTATGACTACTTTCAAATGTCGATCTCAAGGAGGACAATACATATATTCAAGTGTCCCTCATCTTGTAAGAGGGTTTAATCATCTAGCCATTTTGCTAGCATGAAGGCACTTTTGGACTTTTTGCAACTAAGGGACATCATTTATACACCTTTTAAGGATTGCAAAAAGATGTGATTATTCAAGGAGATATTATACTTTTTTGGCTTCTTTTTTTATGCCACCAACATTTGCATTTATCTACTCAAAAAAGTTTAATGCATATTTGGCCATGTTTAGGGGTTTCATTAATCCCTAAAGGAGATTGCAAGACATGTTCCTTTTACTAAGGTGATTAATAACTAGTATAAGCATTAATGACACTCCATCATTGTTATCCCAATTTGAGCACCTGTTATGTCAATAAGTGTTCAATGAGCATGCATCAACGATTAATTACGATAGTTTCATTCCTCTCATTCACATATATTCTACCAATAAAAGACATCCTTTTTAAGGGTCCTCCAAGTATTTTTGTGCAACACTCTATACTAAAAGTAGAATAATAAAAGTGAATTAGTGAATTGAACAATATAAAATATTAAAATAATAAAATTTTGGTCATTTTCCTTTGTCCTCTATTTCTTTCTCTCTCTTTCTCTTTTACATCCTTTCTTCTTTTTCTTATACTCATTATCTATTATCTCTCTCTTTCGTCTCTTTATTATTTATTATATATTTTTTTTCTATCAATATTAATGTACAATTTATTAACATTTATATTTTTAAATTATTAAATATTAAAGATTTAACTAATGTTTATTTTTCAATAAAATTTAATATTGTTTTTTAAAATTTGTAAACATATATTAAAATATAAAAGTTACATATAGTAAAAATTAAATTGCCTTATTTACACTGCAAAATTTGAATTAATTTATCTAATCAAAATAATTAAAAAATAAAGAAAATATAAATCATGACAATTCAAATTTCAAGCATTATAAATTTTAACTTTTTTCATATAAACACAACTTAAGAAATGTTTTTGGGTTATATACAAAATTAGTATTGTCTCCATTCATATATGTAAGATCTAATTAACTAATTCATCAAGATTAAGAAAATTATTAATTTAGTTGATAATAATAAATTTATCTTATTTATATATTTTTCTTCTAAAACTACTCTTATATTACTTTTTTTTTTCCTAATTAATACTTATATATCTTCCAATAATCTAGAATACATGCTTTATACTATTTTGTTTATCCTAATTAATACTAATCTTTCTTATAATCAATTATGATGTATGTTTTTAAATAAACTTATAATTATTGTATTTTATTGAATTAAGTGAACACACTTTAATTAAGTTTATTTTAGTCTAAAAATAATTAATATATGAAATAACATGAATTGAGCCTTAAATAAAGGAATAAATAATTTATTTAAGTTAGGTTTTATAAATAGAAACAAAGGTAATATATAAAATGTACCTTCACTCACCACTACTATTATTATCATTCCTATGTAGTGTCACCGTCACCAACCATTATTGTGTTGCCACATAGGCATGACAATGCTCCCGTGGGTATCCGCCCGAACCCGCCTCGATTTGGATGGAAAAACTCCTGTTTATCAGGTTTATGTTCAAGTTTTTCCCGATTGATAAGGATGTTAATACCCGCCTTGCCCTCGCCCCCGTCCCGTACTCGTCCCCGTCCCGCTTAATAATATAATTAAAAAATTATTTATATATAGAAACCAAAATTAGAAATATTTATATGTAAAAATTTGTATTATTTTACTTTTATTTTAAATTTTGTTCATATTTATTTAAAAAAAAAGAAAAAAAATGTAAGAGCGATGGCGATTTAAATTTACGGAGGCGGGGTGAGGAACGTAAAACCCGCCCCCACCCCGCCTCGTTGTCATGCTCATGCCTATTGCCACATTACTACTATTGTTACCACTGTTTCTACCCACACTAGTACTATTGTTACCACATTTAATATCATTATTATCAACATCATAACTCTATTAAAATAATACGAATTTATGAAGATAATTTATATTAAAAAAGATATTATTATAAAATTTGATATTATTTTATTTATGTTGTTTATTGCTTATCAAATAATATATATAAAAAAATCGTCTTTCAGCTTAAACATTTATTCTACATCATTTTCCTTGTATATTGTAATATGCATCAAACACATCCTAAATATTAAAAATCATGCTAATAAATTTTCAAATATAAAACAATCCTTCCGATTTCAAATTTTTAATTGTGCTAATAGTTCCTAATCGATGAATTTTTAATATTTTAAAAATTATTTATTATTTATATAAATTTATTATTTTAAAAAACATTTAGGAGATAAAAAAGCAAATAAATTGGGCCGTAGCATGGAATCCCTTGAATAAATAAAACGTTTAATTAAGGTTCGAAATTAGGCGTCTAAACCATAAGAAAATCTAATTCAATTCAAACAAGGCCGACACAGGGAGAAGCAAATAGATCAACGTCCACATTTGCGTGAGTTAGAGCCTCCGCCATGGACGATTCAGACTCCGAGCTCGAGCTCTACACCATCCCAAGCTCTTCAAGTAAGCACCATCTCTCCCAACCCTAATTTCGCCGCTTTCCGTTGGGTAACTTGGCATCTAACCGGCGTCGTTTTGGCAGGATGGTTCGCGTGGGACGAAATCCACGAGACGGAGCGAACGGCGTTCAAGGAATTCTTCGACGGGAGCTCGGTGTCGCGAACCCCCAAGATATACAAAGAGTACCGCGACTTCATCATCAACAAGTACCGCGAGGAGCCCTCGCGGAGGCTCACGTTCACCGAGGTGCGCAAGTCGCTGGTGGGTGACGTCACGTTCCTGCGCAAGGCGTTCCTCTTTCTCCAGAATTGGGGTCTGATCAACTACGGCGCGCCTTCCGCTGCGGACGCGGAGGGGGATGTGGAGGACGAGTGCAGGGTTCGGGTCGAGGATGGGGCGCCCACCGGGATTCGCGTGGCGGCCACGCCGAACTCGCTGAAGCCGATGGCGGGGGCGCGCGGCGCCGCCAAGAGTGGGGGGAGTGCGAGTGGGGGTTCGCTCAAGTTGCCGCCGCTGGCTTCGTATTCTGATGTTTATGGCGATTTGATTAGGCAGAAGGAGGTCAAGTGTGGGCTTTGCGGTGATAAATGTGGTTCTGGACATTACCGATGTAGCCAGGTTATTTTATTTCTTAATTTCGTTTGTTTCTATTGTTTGTTTATTGTCACATTGGTTTTAGTGATAGATGGTGCTAGTCCAGTGGTTAGGTTCTATTTCCTCCAAATCCCTCTCCCTTTTCACTTCAATTTAAGAGAAAAATAGCGTTTGATACAACTTAGAAGCTTTTGAGATTTTGACCTTGTTTGATACAATGAAGCGCATTTGAGAGCTTCTCAATCGGAAATAAAGAAATAAAGAGAAGCTCTCAAAAGTGCTTCTAAGCTTGTATCCAATCTTTCTTTACTGGAAAAAGTTCTTTATTTTCAGCAGATAAACTCTTTGGTAGTGTCACGTGAACATTGTCTTTCAATATTCTTTTGCATGATTGATATATGAGAGAAGGAGTGGGTAATGTGGCATTTTGTTTCGTGTAGTGCTTGTATTTGCACTGGGAAGTGGGAAGGAATAGGAAAATGGAAGGGGAGGAAGAGGATTGGAGATTAGGTTTTGTTCCTCTTGGTTGGGAAAAATTATTTCTTGATCCGGGACTACCATGGTCTCCGGACAATGTTCACGTGACGCGTAGTTGAGTTTTAATTAGCTTTGTCTCTTTTGGAGAGATTTATCTCACTTTTATTGTCTCTTGAGCAAATTTTATTATGTCATGTTATTAATCTTTCTATTTGGACTTTTGCTTATATTTCTGAAACTAATATCATTGTTAGTTGTTCTATATTTTTTATATCATGGCAGGATAATTTCATTATTTGTACAAATTGCTTCAAAAGTGGGAATTTCGGGGAGAGAAGGTCTGCAGAGGATTTCGTATTAAGTGAGTCAAGTGAAAATAGTGGCAAACACGACACTGTCTGGACTGAAGGAGAAACTCTTCTCCTTTTAGAATCTGTGTTGAAGCATGGGGATGATTGGGAACTTGTTGCTCAAAGTGTTCAAACCAAGACTAAACTTGATTGTATCTCAAAACTCATTGAGCTTCCCTTTGGGGAGCTCATGTTGGGCTCTGCTCACAGAAATGTTAACAGTAACAGTGTTAATGGCATCATGAACAATGCAAAGCAAGTTCAGTCATCTTCAGCTGACGATCAAGAAACTTCCAAGACAAATGACCAATGTCCTGAGCTACCAAATGAAAATGAGCAGAATGGGGATGCTGTGAAGGAAAGTCCTTCAAAAAGACAGCGTGTTGCTGCCCTTTCAGATTCCAGCAGTTCATTAATGAATCAGGTACAAGATAATATTGAATTTTATATCCTTTGTAATGCTTATAAATTTATAATTTTCAAATCTTGTTGCATTTCTGTTGTTGTTGACTTGCTATGGAGTTTTATCTCAAGTGTAAATATCTAGATTTTGTGAAAGGCTCATGCATGTGGACAGTGTGCAGATTCTTCTTTGGTTGCCACATATCTAGTATTTATTGATTGACCAGGGAAAAGAACATGTGAATATTGATATCATTTGGACCTAATTCATTATGATATCTACATTTTGGCTGGTTGATTCTTTTTCAAATTTTTTTGTTTTTTTTGAAAATAAGGGTGTGTGTGAATCAGTTATTCCTCCTTTGGTATGACCATGTGTTAATGTTTTGAATTAGGTGGGGCTGATCTCTACTGTGGTTGATCCTCATATCACAGCTGCTGCAGCTGATGCTGCTGTTTCAGCACTTTGTGATGAAAATTTGTGTCCAAGGGAGATATTTGATGTTGAAGAGGATGAAGGTTTAGAGACCGAGAGGTCCTCTCTGTCAGGTATTTTCTGTTTTGTGTATGAAGATGATACTCTGATATTCTTTTGACAAACCCTATTACTTTTATGTACATATATATGCATCCACTGGAACTGATATAGTTTCTTAGATACATGTTACAAAAAATCATTGTCTGCTTCAGATGTAAGTCATATAGAAATGATGATGATGGTGATACTTGCCCATTATTTTTCTTCATAACTTCTGCTGTTTTGCACGTTACACTTAATACTTACTATACTAGACTGGATTAATTTGTCAGTTAAGTAAGGTGTAATTAGGTACCCATTGTATTAGGATACCATCTTATGTAGGGAAATTTTTACTCAATGATGAGTTCGTTTACCTTGTTAGATGAAAGTTTGGGCCTGTACCTAATGATGGTGCTATTCTTGAAGGCATCTAATAAAACTTTCTTGGACGTGCATTTTAGTGATTTTGATGAGATTGAGTTCCCAGAAGTTCTTCAATTAGCTGAGCCCAAACCCAAGGTTCTACAAGTATATTGGTATAGGCCTTAGTCACCAAAATCTGGTTAGAAGTACAGAATGAGTTAGTAAGGATGTTGTGATGTTGACAGAATTAGTTAGATGACTGACGGACAGAGAAGGTGAATCTGAGAAGGGATAGAATTATTTACGTGTGATTAAGACGCTATTTTCTGCTTTTCACCAATTGGAGCTTGAGCTATGAGAGATCCTCCATAGCTGGGAGCATTCTGTTATTTTCTCTATCTCTTTCCAGTTTTCTTTAATAAAATTGTCTCCTATTTCCAGATAGGAATCACTTCCTATAAGATTTTTGAGTTACCCATTTTAGGGCAAGGGCTGCTTACTTAAAATGAACTATAAAACTTGAGGATAAAGTGGAAAATGATTGAGAAACAGGGAATAGGTAAAGAACTGCAAGAAAAAAAATAAAATACTGAAGACACAAAAGAGCGGAAAATTAATGAAGAATAAAGAATCTAAAGATTAAGTGTGTTAATTTTCAACTTGACACGTCCTTGTTTTTACTTACCAGTTGCCCTTTACTGTGGGAGTCATTTATGGGTACTGTTTTGTATTTTTCTCGAACAATTTTATCATGAAAATGTTGATAAATTACAGCATTAAGGATTGATTTCTTGCTTTTGACATGATGATTTTGAAGATTTACGTATGGCTCTATCCCCACACCATAACATTTATTTTAATATCTATTACTGGTTCTTTGCCTAAGTCTGAGTTGAGGTTTGCTTCTTACACGAGATAAATGAGAGCTACATTTTCTTTTAATTTTAAAATAATAACAACATGAGTGTATCCTTTTTTTTTTGGGAATCTTTTGTTAAATATATTTGTGGATAAACATTGTTATAAAGTATTGCTGCATGTCACCTATAAATCCGAGCTTGCTCTTGCAGAAATGGATCACAGCTGTCCAAAGGATGGCATACCTTTGACACTGCGTGTTAGAGCTGCCACTGCAACTGCTCTTGGAGCTGCTGCTGCTCGAGCAAAGTTGTTGGCCGACCAGGAATACAGAGAGATCGAACATTTAGTGGCAACTATAATTGACGCACAGGTTCCGAATTTATATGTTCTTTTTTTATATCTTTAACTCTTGGCTCTGCTCTAGCCGAATTTCTCTGGTTCAGGTATCCATTTTAGCGATTAACTATTTTTTCCTTTGTTAACTAGATTGAGAAATTGCTACACAAGGTTAAACATTTTGACGATCTGGAGCTGTTGATGGAGAAGGAACACGCTGAAATGGAAAATCTAAAAGATTCTATCTTGACTGATCGAATTGATGTGTTACGGAGAACATTTAGGTCTGGAATCACTAGATGGAAGGATTATTCGTATGTAAAATCTTAGTTTTCATGCATGTGTATAATTTTGGTACTCCATGCCGAACGATGGAGTTGGACTATTATTTTACATCAGGGCCAACACGAACTGTTAGACTTGCTATTCGCCGTTATTTTACATCAGGGCCAATGAAGTACTGTAAAATTTGTTGTTTATTATCTAAATTTTTTGGGTAGCGCTTACGTGCTTGATACTTATAATTTTGGCTTTTGAACGGGACACTAAATTCGTCTAGCTTGTATTGTAGTGTAATTAAATTGTACAAAATTCAATTTCTTTCATTTATAAATGTTCTTGTATAGATGATTGCATTTCATCATCGAAAGTTCGAAGCGACCAGGTGCTGAGGCGAACCATCGTCTTGTTCCAACTTCTAAATTCTTGTGATTTTCCAAAGATAGATGCACTCTAAGCTGCCATGCCATTCCTAGAAGTTGGGTATTATATTATTGCCACCTTCTCTTTCATTCTGCAGATTATTGCCTACATTAATATCACGTCTTGAAGGCAATTAACAATCTTGAAGTTGGCTACAAAGATATATCATGGATAATATCTGTCAAGAAAACCTAACTGACATCCGTTGTGAGTTTTTTTTATAATCAATTTTTATTTTATTTTATTTATTTACAAGACTTGAATATGAAAGTTCATTTAAGGAATTTGAGTTTAATTTTGCTGAAATTAACTACATAGTGATATATACTATTTAGTTTTAAATGTATAATTTTATTATTTTTATACAATTTACGAGAATTCTATACTTGTTTACAAATTTTGCATATTTAAAGTATTTATTCTATGCATTAGATAAACTAAAATATTAATATTTCTTAATTACAAAATATTTTATAGATTATATTTATCATAGATAGAAAAATATAAAACTATGTTTTACTTATTTATATATTTTTTCACCTTTTATTTTAATATCATTTTTACGAGTATAAGTATATTTTATACTTTTCCCTGCCAATCAAATCTAAAATACCACTATTACAAAAAAAAAAGAAGGTGGTGAAGTATTATATATAAAAAAAATCTAAAATACTAATAATGTATAATATGATTGATGGATGGATAACTTTTTCTTTAAGCATATAATAAAAATTAGTTCTTAAAATAACGATTTCCATTATTGAAAAATTTCTGAAACGTATTGCTTTACTGTGAAGTCAGAGGGTACAAATGCCTCATAAAATCTAGATGTTAAAACCAATAATTTTCGTATTTCTAATTTTCTCCAAAATTGAAAACCAAAATAGGAGATATTATTTTTATAATTAATATTATATTTAATATATGAATTACATTTCATTTAAATTTAGATACTTTTAAACATACAATTTATAATTTACATTTATGATAAATAATTCATATTGTGGCAAAATATTATTTTTAATTATTAATAATTTTTTAAAAAATATTAAAATTTAATTTCAAAATAAATATAATAAATAAAGATTGAAATATATAAAAAGTTGAAAAAAAATTTCTAAAATTATTTTTGTTAAAAAGAATCCTCTAAAAATAATTTAACTTTTTTATTCCCTTAATATAAATGTTCATGTTATATGAAAAAAAAATGGTATAATGATATTTGATGTTGATCATGGAGATAAAGGAGATAACTTGTGGTACTAGAAGATGAGATACCAATGGATCTGGGTTAACATAATCGTTTCAAAAGTATACAATAGTTTTAATGTCATCTTAAAAGTAGATTTCAACTTAATTTAATTTTATAAAATTAGCAAGTGAAATAAGAGTTGTTTCTAATTACATACATTATTATAATTATACTACTAATTAATGTGAGATTGTTCATAAATTTGTGTGTGTGTAAAATCTCCAACGTATAATGTTATATATATTTTAAGCCAGGATGGAACTCAGTTTAGGTGATCCTTTAATTATCTAAGTCGAGTAGTCAACATCATCTTATCTTATTTTTAAATAATATACAATCAGGTTTAATAATTTAACTCAGTTAAAATCATTCAAGTGCAATTAAAAAACACACTCAATAAGAATATAAAGGTTACTCTTTATATATCAGGAAATAAACAAGTGCACTTAAAAAGAAAAATACAAGTCTTACATGAACTGCATATTCATTCAAAAGACTTCATCCATAGAGAGAGTACCTCAGAAACCTTGATTTCTTATTTATAACATGACAAGGAATTATTACTATAAATAATAAAGCAATTAATTATATGAGGATTTGAATTCAACCAAAGCAAAAACAAATCTGTCCTTTTGAGGTAGTTGTGCAAGATGCACTCATAAATTTTGGCCCCAGAATTTCCTTGCATCGAGCAGTGCATTCAGGAAGTGTGCAAGGGTTGAGTGGAATGCCAAATACGCACTCCGCAGGCTGTGGCATCAAGACTAACATAGCCACCACTGTCACCACCAATATCATGGTTAAGTTCTTTGTCAAATTTTTTGCCATGGCTTCTCCTTCAGAAATTTTTACAAGTGTCTCTCTCCTCAAACTGAGTTTGGTCTGTATGGACTGGGATTTGTTCATACATATTTATAGACGCGGAAATAAGCCTAGATATTAATTGTTGTAAGGATTCAATTAAACCAAAAGAGGAAAAAATGTTTCAGTTACAAGCAATTAAATTTGTTTTTAAAAGACATTGATCAAATGGTCAATGGAAGTAACTTTTTCATTTACAGTGTCTTCTTATATTTTAAAAGTTGCTCCAAATTGATTAAAGAAAGAAAGAAGAACTAAATATACAAAGAAAAATCATTTAATCACAAATTAATATATATATATATATTAAAATAAATATTTTAAAAGTCATATTAATGATAATATTTTTTTTATTGATTATGATGGTAAAAACTTTACGCTCACATACCACAGGCATGACCAGAAAACCGCATTATTACAAGAAATGTTATATATACATACAAAAGTGTCGTTATAAATACAATATATGTAAGCATATATCTATTTGACATATAATTATACACAATTTTAATGTTGATTTTGAATAAAATTTAATAATATATTTTGTGTGTCATTATAGTTTATACTCACACTTTTTAACAATATACCAATATTTATTGTGTAGGTAAAAATAGTTTTTAATGACACATATTATGTCATTATATGACAATTTTCTTGTAGTTCAATTTTAAAAAAATATTTATTTATTTTTAATATATTTTTTTTTATATTTGATTGAAAAATATGTATATAAAACTGATTTCGTGTTTTCCTATACACACATTTAAGGGATTAACTCTTGAAAAATATTTTTCTATACACATAATTTTAAATATGATTTTTTTATTCATTAAAGTTATAACGACAACATCAAGATATATTAAAACTTAAGATCATGTACATATTATATTAATTATCACTATGAAATTTGAGAAAAAATAATTTAATATTAATTATTTTAAATGCAACTTTAGTTTTAAAATAATTTAATATTAATTAATCAATAAAACTGTTAATGACGATAGATAAAAAACTCAACAGATGTAAATAAATATATCTTATTTGCGGTTTAAATAATAAACTATATATTAAAACTTAAAGGTAATAAATTCAAACTTTTCAATTACATTTACGCGTGATATTTCAATTCAATGTTTTATGGTTACAAATCATTCAAAACATGAGTTATTAGTTTTAAAATAGTTTAATACTAATTAATCAATAAAAATAATTAATGATGATAGATAAAAAAAATTAAAGTTGTAATTAAATATATCTTATTTGCAGTTTAATTAATAAAAAGTAAATTATATTTCTCTCTCCTTAATAATACAAATATTATCTTTCTGTTAAAAATTACACAACAGATTCTAAGATATGACACCTTATTTTTTTAAAAAAAAAATTTGGTTAAATTTCTAGTACAAAAAAGTTATTATCAAAGCACTCTTTACACTAACATCCTTTTAGAAATGTAAATATTACACTATCCTTGTTTCTTGTGTTTAAATAAAAACTTTTCTCTTTTAATAAATAGAAATATGTTACACTTTAACAATTTATCTCTTTATTTATATATTTAATTATTATTTTAACAATTATTATAAACTTTTCTAAAATTAATTATGTTTTTAAAAGAAATATTTTTCCTCATTATTTTTTACATAATATTTATAAAGTATCAATACACACACATATGTGTATATATATATAGATCAAATGACATTAATGTACGTAACTTTTATCAACTATTGTATTACTCAATAATTTTATATTAGATTTGAATTTTATCGATCCAATTGTTGAATTATAACTTTGTATCACCTTGTTTGTTTATGTCAATTTTTTATTAAAATTGAACAACAATTTAAAAATAATCAAATTGTTCTAATTTTTAAATATACATATTACTTCAATTTCGATATGATATATCAAGTTATCTTGGATTAATATAAAATTTTGTATATATTATATTCAAGTAAGGAACTTTCAAAATAAAGATAAATTTTTAAAAAAATTTATCTCTAATATAAAGTTAATAAATTATATAATAGGTAGATGTTGTCTATTTAGTAAATAATCTCATGTTGAATCTATGTTATATGTGAATCCTCCTCTAGTTAATTAATTACATTTATGTGAGAGGTATTAGTATGGGATGAGGGACAATTCTAACAAAAAAAAAATTCAAAATCTATATTTTAAAAAAATACTCATTGTTACAAAATATAAACTAATATATATATATATATATATATATATATATATATATATATATATATATATATATATAAAGATAAAGATAGAAATTAAATATTTTAAAAAAAATTCTATATTCATTTATTAAAAACGTATCAGGTTTAAACTTAAGATCTTATGTATTTTATTAAAATCATTTACCATTAAACTAACCTTAGTGGTTTATCTATATTTATATAAAGGTGATAAAGTGTTATTGTGTATATACAATTCTTTTTGACTATTTTTTCTTTAAAATAAAATTTAATCTTTCAATCAATAAAAAGTGATGAAAATTAAAATCAAAGTAGTCCAAATTTTAAGAATTTGAAATTCTTTGAATCTCTAAATTTTTTTATCTAAACACATTATAATAGTGAGTTTAAATGAGAGATTTAAAAATAGTATTTCATTTTTTTTAAAAATTCTGAATACTTTAGGATAAAGTATTTTGTTTGGATGAATAATTTATAAAGAAATTAAAACTTATGTATTTGTGAAATTCTTTAAAATTATAAAATTTTAATTTTTTTAAAAAGTAATAATTTAAAAATTTTCATATTTTTCCCCATTTTATCTTACCTATATATCTTTGATTTCACTCTTCTAATTCCCTTTTCTTTCTTCCTCTCTCATTCCTTTCTTTTCTATTTAACTTTTTTCTTTCTCGTTACTTTCTTCCTTCTCCCTCTCTTTCTCCCTCCCTTCTCTCTCATCCCTTAGTGTCTTCTCTCATTTTTCTTTTTCGTTTCCTTCTCTCTTTTAATTTTGACAAAAAAAATATTAATAATATTTTAAGGTTAAATTGCACTTTTAATCATATATTTTTGTTAATCCTCAATTTTGATCTCTTTATTTTAAAATAGAGACATTAAGTCCCATGATTATCAAAATATGAAATTTTAGTCCTAGCGTCAATTTGATATTTGTTGATTGTTAAATTTTGATATTGTTCAATGATATATTACTACTTAAGTGACATGACATTTAATTTATCTAATTTATCTAAAATAATACACAAAAAATATTTTTTTTTGCATATATTTCAACATGGTTGATGTTTAATTTATCTAATTTTAAAAATACAAAATTTTGATCTTTTTATCAAATTAACATATATTAATTGTTAAGTTTAACATTTATTAATACTTAAGTGATGTGATATTTAATAATATAATATTTCGAGATAAAAAAAATAAAGAAATCATGCAAATAAAATTTTATTAAAATAAATCTCAATCACTCGTTGAAATATATGTAAACAAAGATTTTTTTTTTGTATATTATTTTCTTATTTTTATCTCTATATGTCATGTTACTAAATATCATGTCATTTAAATAATAACATGTCACTAGATAACATCAAAATTTAACAATAAAAAAATATCAAATTGGCATTAGGACTAAAATTTTATATTTTTTTTATAAACATGAGATTTAATGTCTTTATTTTAAAACAAAGGAATCAAAATTACAGATTAACAAAAATATAGAGACTAAAAATATAATTTAGTTTTTTCAATTATTGAATCTTATTTTTAAAATTATTAAATATATTTAAATATATTTTTAAATAATGAAATCTTTAAAATTGACTAATTTATATTTTTATAAATTTTAATATAATGATTTTCCTGTAGGGTAAATTAAATTTTACTATCTAAACTAAAAGTTTAATATTTGAAAATTTTAAATTGATTTATTCTAACAAAACATTTAATAAATAATAAAAATTAAAATTAAAGTTATTTAAATTAAAAAAAAATTAAATTCTTTAAAATTTTAAAATTAACATAAAATAAATTTTAATATTTATAAATTTTTACCTAAATTTATTATCATCCATATAATTCAAAAGAAACTTGTTAGTAATTCCCTAATATATTAATTGCTCTGGCTAAATTAAACCGTCGTTATACCCTTAAAATTTACCGCTGCAGAAAGTTTTACTGAATACTTGATTTTTTTGTTTTGTTTTTATTGTAAGTATTTTTTTTTTCATGTATTAAAGATTTGTGAATAAATTTTTATAGAAATTAAAATTACGTAAAAACCGTGGTTTTACTATTTCTTTTACAGAATATTAAAGACAAAATTGTGACACTCATGGACGCGTATAATTTATAACATTAATAAATCACATATATCTTAATTTGGTTTTCAAATTTTTTTAAACTTTTTTATCCTCTTAGTTAATTTACTTTATTATTTCACTCTTTTAAATTTAATTGAACAGTTTTTTTTTCTTATTTTTTTACAATGAAGACACAAAGTGCCTCTTTTTTTTTTTACTAATATATATATATATATATATATATATATATATATATATATATATAATTTAAACTGTTATGAAAAAATTGTATGACATCAAGTGGTACACAAATGAACCTTATTTAGTTTAACGTGATCGATATATATATCTTATCTTATTATTTTTAGATAATATACGATCAACTTTATTAATTTAACTCAATTCAAGTTAGCCACATGCATCTGTTTTTTTTTTTTTTTAAATACATAAGAAATTAAGAGAAAAAGAAGAAGCTAGCAAACTCGTAAAAGAACAGCCAGCAACATCCATAAACACAAGGTTATTGAGATGCTGTGGACAAATATCAAAAATCAAACAATATTCTCCTGAAATGCACTAAGTTTTGCCAATAAATTTGCAACATTAATTCTTCTCCTAAAGGTGTGTTGAAATACTAAAAACTATTCTTTGATAGCGATTTTTTTTTTTTTTTTTTTTATCATTTTTAATAAAAAAGTATATGGATGTGATAGAACCAAATCTTGAGATGATATAAAATCTAATTTGCATATTAAGTTGCGAATGCTTGTATCCCAAACAAGCTGGAACACGCATATGTTTAACTCACATAGGTTTAATATTTTAATGCATGTCTTGAATATTTGATACTTCATGATTAAAGTTTGGATCGATAGTCACATATATCATTAACATTTTTAGATTTTATATGTTTATTTATTTATTTATATCATATATATAATCCTTTGTTTTTCACTCTAATCAGTAATCACCACAACATTTTATATTAAAAAATAATTTAATTATAATATATTAATAGAATAAATTTTTATACCGTCACTAAATCATATATTAGGATACAATTACAAATTATTTACTTTTATAATAATTATTTTAAAAATTATATCTAAATTAAGTTTTAATTGATTAGCAGAATAAAATTCTTTACAATAGCATTGAAAACATATATATCAAAACCTAACTCATATATAAATGTATAGAAGTACAGCACACACACTTAATAATAATATTTCTCATTATATGACTGGAGTAAAGTAAACAAACAAGTACAATATATAACAACATAAAAGTGCTTACATGAACTACGGGAAGAGAGTACGAGCTTCACCTTAGAAAGCTGTTATTATTTAAAACATGACAAGGATTGATTCCATTTTAGTGACAAATACATAAAATAAAGCAAACAGTTATATGAGGATTTAACCTAAGCAAATGCAAAGGTTTCCCTGAGAGCCTGTTGTGCAGGATGCACTCATAAACTTTGCGTGCAGAATTTTCTTGCATTGAGCAATGCACTCAGGAAGTGTGCAGGGATTTAGTGGGACAGCAAATGCACACTCCGAAGGCTGTGGCACAAACACCAACATGATCAACACTGTGACCACCAAAATAAAAGCCAACTTCTTAGTGAAATTTGTGGCAGCCATGGAAAATTATTGGTTTTCCTTTCAGAATTTTGGAAAGTTCCACTCTCCTAAAACTGATTTTGGTCACTTTGAGATATGCAACCTGCAATTGGTTCATCCGTATTTATAGGCGTGAAAACAAAACATACATAGCTATTCATTGGTTTAAGGATACGCACATATGCATCAACTTTAAGGAAAAAAACAAAAGGAAAATTTGTTTTGGATGCATCCGTTTGTTTTAAAAGACGTTGCGCTCATTGCACTGGATGGGCCTTTTTCTATTTTTCAATAAAAACGTTTTTTAAAGCAACTTTCTTATATTTTAAGAAGTAGGTCCAAAAGATTGTTTTATTAAGAAAGTCATATATAGCTAACACTAAAAGAAAAACTCAAATTAGTATAAGAAAATTAGTGTCTTTTATTAAGAAAATCATAAATAGCCAACACTAATATTAAAGAAAAAACTCAAATTAGCATAAGAAAATCGCTCGCCTTGATATTCATGCTAGATACATTGCTAGTTGCAACACTCTAAGTTTTTCTAAAATTAATAGGGAATGTTTTAATTAATTAATTAGACTTTAATAATAATTAAGAGGCTTTTGTATGATGTGTATTTGAAAAATATGTATTTTATTATATTGTTTTTTTGTTTTTTATTATCAATTATTATGTTTTATTTAATAAAAATTAAAGAAGAAGTTTGCTTTAAAAAGGATATTTTAGTTGATCAATTTCATGCTTTTGTTCTTATGCTCATTTATTTCTTTTTGAAACAAAAACACTCTCGAGGAGAATGAGAGAATGAGGCTACATGAGCATATTTTAGAGGCTTGCATTCATTTGCTAGTGTTTATTGAGGCAAAAGGGGTATGAATAATCTTATTTTGGGATGTGAGTTATATGTTGAGTAATGATATTGACTTTCAATTAATCTTGATGTTGTTCATATGTGCCTATGGGAGAAATCCCAAATTTTGACTTGTATATTGTGAATTTGTGTTCCATGTGATTTTTTAATGGTCTATGAATGTTAATTGTGTTATATGTACCATGAATTGCATTTTGAGTTATTTGGTTGTGAATCTATACATATGTTTTCGTAATTCTTGTAAGAAATCCTTAATTCATCAAGTATTGTGAAAAATGATGAAAATGGTATATAGTATAAATGAAGTTTGTTTCGTGCAATTAGAGACTTAATTATATAGAGTTAGGGTTTAATCAAGATTTTCGCTAATTAGAATGCAAGTTTTGGAGATTGGGTTAATTTGTGCGATTTTTGTACTTTCTACAAGTTCCTTCAAACTACTATGACATTGGGCGCCATATTATGGAGTTGTTGGGCGTGAGAGCAAAACAAAGAGCACATGCTTCTCTTTATGGCTCATACACCAAGCATGGATTGGGCCATAGCGGGTGTGGGAGCCCCATGAGCTCCATGGTGCAAATTCATCAAGCGAGAGTGAAGTCATACCTGAGGGACCTTAAGAGAGAAACATGTGTTCTTTGTGTGTCTTAAGCTAGGTGTAGAGGGCTCTTCACTAGGTGCCACCTTGAATGTGAATAAGTACTTATATATTATAGTGTGAGAAGGTGTTATTCGGAGGTATTTAGCTAAGTGTATGATCCACAATGTTGTTGGTAATGATTTAGAAGTAATTAAGTGATGAATTTTATGAGTAGATTAAGGGCAAATCTTAGTTATCTTGGTTACCTTTTTATGTTGTTAATGGGTGATGTGTGATGGGTATATGTGTAGACTATGTGATAATCATGTGAAGTCTAAGCTTAAGTTTATTCGGGATAAAGTTTGGGCCTGATTGCCTAACAGTGATGTGATTGAGATACGAGATTGTGATAAAAATATATAATATAAAATATTCATTTGGTCCTGCATGACATGCATCACGAGCATAAGTGTTTTGTGTGATGAATATGATATGAAATACATCGCTAGGGAAAGTCGTGTGTAAGTTTGATGATTTATGACCTTGGGGACAATTGGATTTGAGAGCCTTAATTCTATTCGTTGGTGTGCATGAAGTGAAAATTGTGTGACATTACTATCCTAATGCGCCTTGGTATTTCTCCTCCTAATGATGTTGTGATGGCTTGACTCAATATATTATCCTATGCTACTCTATGCATGCCTTCAGAGATAAATTGTTTTTACCGGTGTCACGTGCATATAGATTAGGGAAATCCATGCCTACTGCACTTGTGTGAACCATGAATTTGTTAATATGTTGAGTTAATCTTAAGTTATATTTGCTATTAATATTATGCTGATCTAATTCACTTGCATGTGACATGTTGCTTATGTCCCTATCTGGCTATATCTCATACTGATAGTTAGAGTGTGATATTTTTCACTCTCCTTTATTTTACTGTGTGGTTCTTTATGTGTTTTGTAGGTGATAATCATCTTGATGATAGGGTTTAAACCTTGTGTTTCGCTGATGGTTGAATTTTGATAGGATGTAAGATTAAAATTCACAATTTAGGATCTATGTTCCTTTGAGACTATGCATTTTTAGAACCTATGTTAGCTCTTCCATTTTGTATGGCTTTATTTATCCACTTGGTTTAGTATTTTCCTTAATGTGGTTCATGTATTATATATGCGACTTCTTCTACTTTTAAAGGTTTTGCGAACTATTTTATTTATTGAAGTTATTTGAGACCATTGTTTATTTATTTATTTTATCTCCTTTATTATACGAGTATATTAGTATGAGAATTAGAAGATATCGCACTAATCAATTGATGTTAGCCAGACACTAAAATGAGTTTTAATATTTTTAACTTACGTCGGTCTTTATTAATATTAATTGATATTGATTAATGATTTTTTAAAACTAAATATATCTTACAATTAAAGTCGACTAGGTTGATGTTTCTTAACATCAACATGCCAACACTAATATTTTATCCGAGCGCGAAAACAAGATATCATTAATGTCTCTCTTTTCTTTTCTTTTCTTGTTTTAAAAACTATTCCTCTTCCCCTTCACTCATAATCTTCCACTTACTCCTTTTCCTTATATTTTATCAAAAATTTCCTTTCCCTTTACAAGTTTTTTGATATGTTAATGTGTAGTTGTGGGTAACCAATGAAGGACGTCCAACCTTGTCAATGAAAAAATCAAGCGAGAGAGAGAGATGTAGAACGGTGCATCGATAGAGCAAAAGGAGCAACACAAATTCATTTATGTCAAGCTTTTTTGTCATGAGACTGTTGCTTAATTCACACAAAATAATAATTAATGCTGGTTTTTGACCCATGCTTGTTCATGTTTTTCTAGTAGCGCAGACGATCACTATTTTTTTTTTTTTTTTATGATAAAAAAATTAACATTTTGTGCTTTATTTTATTGTAAAAATTGTGTATTTAGTATCACAAAATCGATAATATTATTAATTAGTTTTCTCATCGACAAATTTATAAAATGCGCGCTATTAATTGTTTTCGGGTTTTAAAATGCCTATGCTTTTAGATGTGAATATTTAAAATTCTATTCACTTTCAAGAAATTCGAATCCCGTTAAGCATATTACAAAAATAAAATATATTTAATTCAATTAATTTTTTTGTCTTTAAACGTAGATCCTGACATGTAACGACGGAATCAAACTTACTTACTATAAACATTAAAGTTGATCTTATAAATATATAAATATCTAATTTTATACAAAATACTTATAATTATATATTTATTAAAATTATACAAAAATATATAATAAACAAAGTATTTATGCAATGGATCGAAAAACTAAACATTTTTATAAAGACTCAACTATTATAAACGTTAATTATCAGTTTCACATTGTATACAAAAAAACAAACATTTATGAATTTATATATAAAAAAATTAATCTGCATATCAACTATAATTTTTTTTTATTTTTATGAAAATACCTGTTAATTATGTTATTAAAAAATATTAAATCAGACTGAATTATATATATTGGTCAACAAATTATTATTATTTTTTTTTACAAAAACAGTGGATAACAACTAACGAAGAATATTTCGCTTTCATATAATTGTAAAGTATGAGTAAAAGAAAGTTGAGTTATGAAATTGATCACTGTTTTGAAAGTAAATTTTGTTATATAATCCGATGATAAGCAAACATTCTTCAATCACTTTGATAAGCTACAAGAGGTTTGAAGCTCTCTTTAAGCTAAACTTTAAGATTCAAACACTTAAGACTATAGGTTTGCACTAAACATCCTTCGATCGATAAATAGTTAAAGACTAATTTTATTGTGAGCTCTTACTACTGAATTATTCATGAATTTACTTTTGGAAATAATTTCAATTCATTCAATTATAAATAAGAATTGGTCTAATTATAATTATATATATATATATATATATATATATATATATATATATATATGCATATATTTTTACTTATTCTAAATGTGTGCAATTAAGCAATAATGCTAAAACTAAATAAATTTAATTTATTTTTATGTGTTTTAAATATACCATGTGTCGGATTGAGTGTAAGGAGTTTAAAATTTTCATACACATGGTTTTGAGTTTCATCTCAAAATTTATGTATATAAAAAGTAGTAGGGAGAGTTCCCAATTTTAATTGTAATTACATTTTAAATTAAGGTTGTATTTGGTTTAACGAAAATGAAGTGAGAAAAGAAGAGGGAATAAATTTTATTAAAGGAGAGAAAAGAAAATTTAATTACATATTTTGTTTGATTAGAGAAGAAGTGTGGAGAGAAAATAACTATATTCTTGTTTCATAACATGAGAGAATGTTTTAATCAAATTATTTTTAAAAAATAATTCACTTTTCCTTCTCTTCTAATCTCTTAAATATTGAATGGAAGTCAAATTTAGATGAGAGAAATTTTACTCCCTCCCACTCTCCTAAAAAGTTGAAGTGTTGAACTAAACAAGGAAGATTTTTTTTTTCTCTCCTCTATATATTTCTTTTTAATCAAACATTATGTATAAGAGATTAATCTCCATGTCTCGCAAGGTGACACATAACTGGTTAAGTCTCTTTATTCCTAATAGTTAGGACTTGAGATTGAATTTGACTTTCCTCGATTGTGTTTTATATTTTTTCATATGAACTTGTACTGTGGATGAAATAAATGACTTGTAATCTCATTAAAAATTCTTAAAGAGGTTGGTGGTTGACTTTAACCTTGCATGGAGTCGTGTCATATCATAATCTAAACATTTTCTATACCTCATACTAATCTCTTATTTACCATACACTAGCTTTAAGAAATAAAAAAGATGTTACAAATATGAACATTTGTTAATTGTTAATTGTTGAAGTTCAAATGTGAAATGAGTCTTATATCGATTAGAGTTGAACATGTTGAGTAATATATATAGTGAGTCCTACATCAATTACGGTTTAAGGTTTAAAGTTATATTATGGTGTTAAACTCACTTATATGGTTTACTCATTATTAACGATTGTGTGAAATACTTCTTGGTGTCGAAAACTCTCCAACATTAATCATCAATTTCAAAAAATAATTAAATTTAATTTGTAACAAATTTGAACATAAATATCTATTTTTAAGTACATTAAATCTAACCAAAATATTTTTAAATGCAGGAAATGACTAACAAAACCAATATCAGTGTTGTGATGTCAAATTTACTTATATGATTTACTCATTATCTATTGTACAGAGTATTCTCTTATATTAAAATCTCTCCAACATTAATCGATAATTTCAAATTATTATTTATTTTTTAACAAATTTGAACATAAACACATCTATTTTTAAGTACATTAAATCTAACCAAAACTATTTGTCAATGATCCGATCGAATACAATAATTAGTTGAAAGATATTAAGATACGGAATTAATTAATTCATTAATTTGAAGCCACCTAATGTGATGTGCTGTTTATGCAATCTGTAACATGGAAGCTTCTACATTAATATTGGTTCAAGTGATAGGCCTATCCCACTTCAGATTGTTGAATGCTTATATATAATATCTGTTTCCACCCACTTCAAGGGAAACTTTTCTCCAGAATTTTTGAATTTAAAGCAAAACAATTGGATAACGAACTTATAATTAACTTATAGCTATCATAATGCTCTTATGTTTTCCACGTGTAGTTTTCCTATTTTTGGTTTTATATACCAAACCCCGCAACCAATGTACAAGCGCCTAGGTTTCGATTCGGTGGCACTCCCTCATTGCATTTGGTTCATCTCTGCATCACTCATCGTTCTTAAATAAACAAACCCTAATTCTGATAATTGTAGCTACAAATAGTATTCAACCACGACCACACGCAAGCTATATATTTATTTATGAGTGCAATTATTTAAGTGAATATAATTATCATGCCACCTAAATACATACATAATGTGTTGTTGATAAATGTGTGTTGGTTTCTTTGTCAGTCAGTAGGCAATTAATGGCCAATCAACACACTGCTTTTTTTGGCCACCACGAAGTGTATTTTGAAAGTTATAAACGTGAAATATAAATTATGTAATACTTTTTCATGTTGTGATTTAACGTTAAATATTATTTTTCCTGTGTAGTGTATCTCAGATGAGATCACTAGTGCATTGATTATTCAGATTATTCACGTGAAATATTCCATATGATTGGTAAGTTTAAATACAGGGATAAATAATTTCTTAGTACATAAACCCTTTTCAAATTTCATTCATTGGAGTGTTAGGTAGAATAACTTTTTTTTTTTTTTTTACTCTGAAATCATAAATCTTGACAATTGTGATTTTTGGAAGAATAATTAAATTCTATTCGGCTGATCTTATATAAATATCTTTATGAAACTTCATAAATGTTAATAGTAAATTTCACATTTTTATTTTTATCACAATAATGTTATATTTTTTTATCACAATAAATAATTCTTTTTAATTAAAAAAATGTTAGATTCTTACTTCTTGTATGGGAACAGTTTAGTGCAAAACAAAATCATTTTTGGAAAATCATATTTCCTAGATAAGTTATTTTTTAAATAATAAAATAAGCATAAGAAACTAGCATTTCTAACTTTATATTCCAAAAAAAAAATGCAATAACTTTTTGTATACCAAAAATCGTTTTAGTCTCTAAACAAAATTTTTAACCTAAACTTTTTCTTCGTTAATATTTTGGTCTTTAACGTCAAAATTATAATGTAACGGTCATGTTACTTGTCATGTTATGAAGTATTTTTTTCCTTCAATAATTTTTTAATCGATATTAGGCCATCATTTTTTTTTCAATTAATTTATTGTTAGTCCTTCAACAATTTTTTATTGGTTTAATTAGTCTCTTAATTATTATTTGTCATTATTCATAGACCCTCCCATCAAGTATCATCATTAAACGATAATTTGCCAACAGCATGACTTCTCATATAAACTACTAGTTTAATTAACATAACAAACATAGAGCTGTCAAAACGGGCTACCTGGCCCGGCCCGGCCCACCACGGGTTGGCCATTTGGTGGGCCAACTCAACCCGGCTCACTTATCAGTGAGCTCAAAAAAATCGAGCCCGGCCCGGCCCACCACGGGTTGGTGGGTTAAACGGGTTGGCTCACCTTAAAAAAAAATAATTTTTTTCATTTTTTTTCTTAATATACAACTAAAGCCCAAAAATTTAAACTTATTTTAAAAATCTGAGATTCTTAATTAAGACATCCTTAAATGAATTATTCATCCCAAACATTAAATAATAAATTTTAAATACAATCAAATCAAATCTAAATAATCTCAAATAGATAAATATATTCCAAAATTATCTTAAACTTCAAATACAATCCAAAATCACAAAAATTACATATCACAATCTAACATTAAATTATTATTGTCTCATGTTGGACTGCACCATGACCCAATAATTATTGTATTTTTTCAAAAAAAAAAAATTAATCACGGGTTGGTGGGCCAGCCCGGCTCACCACGGGTTCAACCTGGGTGAGCCGGGTTGGTGGTGAGCCGGGTTCAAATTTGACCCGTATTAAAATTTTCAAAATTTTTTTAACCCAACCCGGCTCGAACCCGTGGTGAGCCGGGTTGGCTCGCCGGGCCAAGCCCATTTTGACAGCTCTAAACAAACATATGTTAACTGTTGTTTATTTTAAACATATTTTAGTAATTCTAAGGTGTTATAAATTTTCTTACAATGTATAATTGCCACAAAACGAGTTTGAAAAATTGGAGAAGAAAGAGAGAGAAAAAGAAATGTAGTAAGTAAAATCAATTACTCTTAATACACAAATCAACAACCCACTAAACCAAAATTCAAAACAAAAAAATCAACAATCCACATTAAGCAAAGTCAACAATGAAATAAGCAAAATCATAAACACTTAACCCATAATCAAAACTCCAAGCACCAAAACTAGAAGGATCCTACCTTTGAACGCTTCCATACCCTAATCCCCCAACCCTATTTTTTTTAAAAACAAATTTAACACTAAACCGTTTCATATTAATCTTGCTCCCACAAACCATTTTGCTTTATGAAAAACATGGGTGGACACAAAATGACAATGGTAACAAAAGTGTAGTTAGACTCTAACTGTCATACCCCTCAAATTTGACATCTTAAAAGACTCCCACTCAACAACATTTCACTTAATGACATTTTATTCAATTTTTCATTGGTCAAAATCCTTCACCAGTTAAAACCTTTCATGAGTAGCATTTTTAGATATGTCCAACTGTTTTTTAGGATTAATGACTGTTTGTATAAACTAATACAAAACTTTTTCAGTTTGTTTTGTCCTTATTTAATTATGCACTTTTGGGGAAACTTTTCAAAAGCTCACACATTTCTTAAATTGTTCCAAGTCAAACATACCATGCTTAACTATGAACTTCTTAAGTGATTAATTACCAAAGTAGATGCATTTTTTTTTGTATAAGTAGTATTAATTAATTCCTTTAAGTTATTCTTAACTACACAACCTCACACTTGTACAATCACTAGACCACTCACATTCTATTCTGTTTAAAATGTCACAAGTCCACCAACTTTTGCTTAGTTTATCCTCAAATCACATCGTATTGGGAAAGATAACCAAACGCTAATACCATTTGTAATGCTTATCAATTTTGATGTCTCAACGAATGAAATCTATGACATTTCATTTAATTTCTCGCTAGTCAGAATCCTTCACCAATCATGATCCTTTGTGGGTACTCTGTTGAGATTTTATGACAATATTCCTTAGGATTGACTTGTGTGTTGGTCAATATTTATTGTTTTGTTGATTTGCTAACTATTTAGCCAATTGTCCTACTTGTATCTCCAAATTCCAAATATAAGCTTCAATATTCTTTTGATTAGTTATCTATATATATCCTTATGAATTGTGTGAGTGCCTCATCCATCTTTGATAATTTGTTTAGTTGATAAGGTTGATGATCCTGGTAATTAGATTGTTGAGGGGGTTGTCTTTGAGAAGGTCCTACTTTTTGTTTCTACCCTAAATATTGATTCTTATTACCCCTTCAACCTTGGTTGTTAGAGTAATTTCCTTGCCTCTCTTAATTATTTATATAATTAGCTTCTTCCTCTTGCTCCTGGTCAACCATAATACAATGACTGTTGTAACTAGAATCACGATGGGATGACGCAGACATTATTTTTCAATGGAACCACCACCAATATTTTATTTTAAGGAAAAAATATTGGAAAACCCTTTAAAAATAATCTTTTAAAATCAAAATTGGGTTTGGAAGTCAATTATGTGTAGGGAAAGTATTAGCATCCTATGACGCCTGTAAAAATAGTACCTTTAATTAATTGCGTAAAATTACATAAATTTATAAATATTTAATTTACCCTAAAAATATATTGTCATGTTTTATATAGAACCTTTATAGATGAAGAAGAATTTTTTTTTATTTATTTGAAACTTGCATAATAATTTAAGTTAACAAATAAATAAACGTTGAATGATAACGCTAAAGATAGAATTAACATTACTATTTTTTTTGAAATAATCTTTACACAAGGATTTAAGCTAACAAGTGGCTAGTCATTAAACCCTCGTAATTAGATAACGTTAAACATAAAAATGTTATTCAATTAACTTTATTATTTGTTGTACAACAACTCACATACACTCTGTACATACAATTATTTTCAATAAATGAAAAAAAAGAAAGAAAAAAAAGGTTAAGAAAAAATATGATACCAAATGTGAGGCGAATAAATTGTTGAACTTGTTATCGCGTTGAATCTTCAAATATGATGATCTATTAGGTACTTTTTGGCTACCTTTCACACTACACAGATGCCTCACAGATCTCAAGAAATACAAAGAAAGAGAAAGAAAGAGGATTTTCGAACTATAAGGAGTTCTCGATGAATTTTTTGCTGCCTTTTTCGCCCTTTTTTTCGCCCCCCTTTAACAGCTACCTCCTATTGCTATTTATAGATGTCAGACCTGACCAGAACGGTCTGTTCCAGATTTAGAACGGCCCCTTCTAGATCCTTCAGTTATGAGCTATATTTGAACTTGGAATGACCCATTCTAAAGGTAGAACGGACTGTTCTCAATTAAGGTTTTAGGCCCTTTTCGTAAATTGGAACGACTCATTCTAAAGGCAGAATGACCCGTTCTTAATTAGGATTTTAGGCCTTTCTAGTGACTTGGAACAGCTTGTTCCAATTTAGGAACGACTTGTTCTGATGGAACTAGGTGAGGAGATTGATGATTCCTTCACTTGCTCCATGCTTAGGACCGTGAATGCTATTGAGGTTAAGACTCCAATGACTCTTTGAAGCTCCTTGAAGTGTTCTTCAATGGAGAAGAAGCCTTGAAGTGGCTCGGTTACTCCTTAGCTTGAGGTAGAAGCTTAAGGAACCAAGGTAAGGTTGAAGCACCTTTGGAGAGAACTTAGGAGAGAAAGTTCTCTTCGGTTTTTGTGACTCTTGATTTAGAGAGAAAATTCAGATTTCATTTCTCAAATTGGTCAAAAGTGTTTTACAATCAAAGAATTACAAGTTTATAGGAGTAGGAAACTTAGAGAGCAAGCTAGTCTTGACCATGGTTCACTAGGAACCATGGTTGAGTCTAGATAAACCGTCCAAGGTCAAGAGGCTTGGAGAGCAAGCTTCTCACTTGGCTTGCTTGGTAAGCTAGCCAAGGAGAAGCTTGTGCTTCAAGCTTCCAAGCTTAAGAAACTCCATGAATTTTGTCCAAGTGTTCACACAAGTGTTCACACAAGTGTGAACACACTTCTAAGGTGGGTGGCTTCTTGGAATTAATTTACTCCTTTTGATTTGAAAATGGTTAATTTGGTTTAGTTAGGTTCATTCAATGGGAATGGAACCTAGCTAAATCAAATCTATGAAAAATTAGGAGTAAAATGAGTCCAATATGAAAAATTTAGCCTAGGACCACCTTTGGCTAAATTGCTAGGAGCACTCTCTAGCTTACTAAGGACACTCTCTAATTTGCTAATGCCACTCCTACTAGAAAACTAAGAAAAGAATGTATTTCTAGGTTAGGTTAAATAGAGTCAAAGTGTCCAAGTAACCTACCCTAGAATCAATATACAATAGCTACTAAAAAGGGAAATAAAGTGCCTTACAAATACAAAGGCAAAAATAACCTATACAAAAGAAACTATGTACAAGATATTTACAACATATGAAAAAGGTCTTCAAAATCATCCCATTCCTCTTGGTTCTTTTAATGTATCTCCTCTTGGATTCCTTGGCCTTGGCCATAGTCTATCATGTTCCGACTTGGAAACGGCCCGTTCCGGTTTTGGAACAACCCGTTCTGAGCTACTAAAACCAACTTGTTTGAGCTTCAAGCTTACTTGTTGCTTTTGTGGGTCTGGATAAAATTGGTTATTCACAATGACCATTTGGATGGTCTCCTACAAAAAAATCACATCTTAAAACTTGTTGAGGTTAAAAGTGTGAAAATGATCCCACTTGTAGCTTAGGCATTTATTTCTTTAAATCCCCCATGTGTCGAGAAAAAAGTTTGTTTTGAGGTAAAATAACGTTATGTATCTAACTCCAGACTTCCTCTCTTAGTGGGTTGGCTTCTATCATGATGAGCTTGATAGTCATTGGTTGCCAAAGCATCAATACTTGTGATATTCTTTAGAATCTTTCATCATCATTGATCCATATACACATTCATCAAGTAACATCTTGGTTTGTGGTCTCAACCCATTACATAACATGTTCAACTATGCAACATCATTAAACCCATGATTCAGACACTTCCTCAACAAAGACTTATATCTCTCCACATCTTCATATAAAGGTTCATCTGCTTCTCAAGAGAAAGTTGCAATATTTGATTTGGCACTTATATATCTAGATGGAGGGAAAAATCTAGCTAGAAACTTCCTTTCAACATCCTTCCACCTAGATAAACATTGATTTGGGTGAGATTGTAGCCATGTTTTGGCTTTTCCTACTAAATAAAAAGGGAACACTTTGAGATACATTGTTTCTTCATCATCATCAGGTACTCCCATGGTGCCACATAACTTATAGAAGGTAGATAAGTGAGTATAGGGGTCTTTATGAACAATCCTTGCAAACTAATTATAAGTGATTAGAGAAAGAAAGGTTAGCTTCATTTCTACTCCTTTTGTGGGCTTGACTATGCTTGAGAAATGCCTAGGTCTCAATTGGTGAGCATATTCCATTAAAAGTCTTTTAGGGTTGTTATTGTTGTTGTATGGTCCTTCACCAACTAGATTTCTTACACCACCTGGATCAGCCATTAGTTTAAACTCTGATTATTGAATTAAAGAGGATTTGCCTTCTTATTGTTACTTTTCCTAATTTAGCTTTTTTGCTTCCTTTTGTTACTATTATTCCTCCTAGATGTTTTCTCTATTTCAGGATCTAAAAGAAAATGCTCAGCTGAAGTTTTACCTCGCATACAAAAAGAAACTAAATAGAAAAATTAGCATAGAAAACAACATATATTATATCTACACTAGAAATACATTCAACTTAATTACACATAAGCTTTAAGAAGGATGAACTGAAATTACTAAATATCTTGACACAAGTCTCCGAAAACGGCGCCAAGAGATTTGTTGAGGTTTTTATGGCAAGTGTACCAAGTCTGTTGTAATATAGAAATGTAAGTACGAGTTGTCAAACCTCAAAGACATAAAAGATATTTAGTAACTCCCAATACCCCATATAGATCTTGTAATAGAAAGATGTACAATGACTATAAAAATATTGTTGTTCAATTCAATATTGGGTTTATAAGAAGATAACAAGTAAAATAATTGTAAAATTAAAAGATAATAGAACAGAAAGCTGTTGGAATTAAGTTTCACCCATCTCACTCTTATATATGTTCTCCTAAGATAATTTATATATGATTTCTATCACTCAATGTTATTGAATTCTTTAAAGTCATTCCAAATCAATTTCTTGCATTAAGAAATTATAAGGATTCCAATTTAATAAATGTCTAATCTATTTATCGAATAAGAAATCTTACATTAAGTTCCTGAACTTGTTTAACTAATAACTCCAAATATATTCCTAGTTGAGAAGATGATCTAGGATCCCTTAAGCTTTATAATTTTAATTCTAACAAATGAAACATTTTTATAATAGAAAATGTCTTCAAAAAAATATCTTTGAAAATGCTCATCAAACGAAGTGTAAGACGTAAATTGTTTGTAAGATGATGTAAATAAGACAAAACATGTAGTTTGACTCATGTTCATTAAATGTTCATTATATATTAAGACTAACGACAAAGTTTATTTTGAATGCTTCATTTCTTACGAATCTATTAAATAGAACAAAATCATATTTTTTGTCAAGACCAAAGGCGAAGATCCATAAAATCACTAAGAAAAGTAGATAAAGTCACTACTACAGCTGCATTGCGCTAACATTGTTTCTACAAGCTCTATTTGGTATGAAAAGATAATAAGTAGCCTCCTTAATCAAATAAGAGATACCATTTGGTGATAATGCTCACATTAAATGAGTGAAATGGTTACTTTCCATCATAAGGAAAGACAATGAAGATAAATGAAACAAACTTGTGAGCTAGACTCAAAGTGTTGCGAAGGTCATATTCTCCAAGCTACTATATAAAAAGATTCAAAGCTTAAGAAAGAAAGGATGCACAATATACATAAAATACTTATACATAAAGACATACAAAGAAATACCATTTGTAAACCATACTTATTCTTTCTTGTAAAAGATGACTGCATTATACTAGTTGTATAATGTTTAAGTGAGACAAACACAACATTTTTGTAACATTTACAATCATTGTTATAAGGTTGAGCTTGAAGATGTTTGTATATAAAACAATACTTGTTTGAGATTGAATAGGGTTAGTTGAAAAGATTACTTTGTGGTTAAGCCTGAAAAGACTTGTTATTAAAAGAATACTTAGGTAGTTGCTTGAAGAGATATGTTAAAAAATACTTATGGTTAAGCTAGAAGTGACTTGTTAAAAGAATACTTGTATCTTTTTTTAAAGATAGTAGAAATCAATCTAGTTGGATTGAGAATTGGACGTAGTCTCAGTGGTTGAGACGAACTAGTATAAAAACATTCAATTTTTCATCTAACTACTCTTCGTACTCCATTTGACTAACATTACTACTTCACTACAAAAAAAATGTGAATTTTTGATACACACTATTCAACTCTCCTTTTAGTGTTTATCTTTTCTCTATACAGGTGATTTGATTCAAAACAAATTTAGAAAATGTATTATAATCAAAATCCAAATCAAAGATCAAAGGATGAGTGATTGAGTCACCTTAACATTAAGAACATAATCAAACCACTAACGCACTAAATAATAAAACATCGTGTATATATATATATATAGTTAATCATTCATACACTGTTAGTGTAAAGTTTTTTACACTGGTAACCAATCATATCTTTTAAATTAATTTATTTTATTTTTATTTCATTAAATAAGCAACTAACATGACATTATTAAAAGATATAATTGGTTACTAGTGTAAAAAAACTTTACACTAGCAGTGTATAGGTGATTAACTCATATATATATATATATATATATATATATATATATATATATATATATATATATATATATAAGTCAAAAGGAATACATAAGAGTTTGATGGATTACATTCAACCCTAATACGAAGAGAAAGATCAGCCACTCATAGTAATGAAAGCCATTTCATAATACATAAAGGAAGTGTAGAAGAAAGAAAAATTAATCCTAGAATCCTCATTCCTAGATGATCCTTGGAATTCTTCGTTGCTTTATTCTTTTCACTCTTTTCTCTGTGATGATCTCTTTGTTTTCTGTCCCTCTTTCCCTTTAATATATGATCAACAAATAAAATAAAATATGAAGGAAAGAGAGTAAACTGCTTAGCCTTTTTCAAACGGCTAAACGATTTGGAGAACACTTCATGGTGAAGAAACTCCATCAATTGAGCCCTTTTGAAATCGTTGAGCACCTAAAGACTAATTTTCTACCCCTCTCTAGACCCAATATGCTTTGCCCTTCCAAATGATGGAGTGGATTTGGTTTTGCTCCAAGTCTTACTCTTTGCCTTTGATTCGTTCAACTCTTTCCAAATGACTAAGCAGATTGAGGTGTTTTGAAGTTTTGGAAGTTCATTGAACCTATAAAACAGAAAACAAAGCTTTATAAGTAAAATTTCTATCAACTCTTTATACATTAACTTAATTACACAACGTTTTGGTTTTTGTAATATTTTAGAAGTTAAATTACAAGTTTTTTTTTTTTAAATCTAGTTAGATAAGTGTCAAAATAATCATAATTTCTACGTAAAATAGACATTTATCATACTCTTTTTGGAGATGTCCAATCACTTTTTAGGATAAATAACTATTACCATAAACTAACACAAAACTTTTCAATGTCGTTGTTCTCACTTGTACTTTTTGAATTTCTTTTTCAAAAGGTCATCTATCTCTAAATTATTTTAAGTCAAACACGTTTAATTATAAAGTTCTTAAGTGACGAGTTATCAAAATTTCGATGTATATTGATAATATAAGTAATATTAATTAGTTTCTTTAAGTTATCCTTAATAGTGTAATCCCATGTTTATACAATCTTTAAATCACTCTCATTCATGTATGTTCATGATTTTACACCAACTTGTTTGGTAATAATGTAATTAAACCTTATGTATCTTTTTTGACTTATTAATTCATGTTTATGTTTCTATGTTAATCTTTTGATCACACTCTTAATACCTTTTTATGATTTGAGATGATATTGACTTGATCATTTATGAGATGATATTTGACTTGATTTAAGATTGAAATTGAGTCTTGAATTGAAGTTAAAGATCCATATAACTTTTTTATTAGGAAAAAGATTTTCTAGCCATCTTAATTAAGATCCGTATTCCTTATGCAAGTTTGTTAGTCAAGCACTCTAGAGAATAAAAACTATCTAAAGAACTTAGGATATTTGATACGCAAAATATTTTAAAAAAATAACATTTCTAGAAAATGATTTCTCATAAAAAAATTTTAATACAAATTTTTCATCAAATTATTTTTATATGAAATAAGTGAAAATCTAACTTTCTTGAATGAAGATAAATATTTTACTATAATACCTTGATTTGCTTAATTAATACAATAAAAATCTATGATCCCAGATAATATTTAAATATTTACAAAAATATTTGTAATCAACCAAAAAAAAAAAAATTTAGTCAATCATGATTCTCTAATATAAAAAAAATTTATTCTTCCAAATCTTTAAGTTCTTATAGCTAGAAATTGAGTTTAAGTAATCTAATATATAAATGTTAAGATTAAGAAAATAAGTATGGCGCAATGACACCAAATCCCAACATATTTCATCATAACTATCCAATTTATTTTTGGATATGTTTTTGGCAATTTTTTTTTGAAAATCATATATAAAATTTTAATATTTTTAGCCTTTGCGTTCCCTTCCTTCCAAATCAATATTTAATTTTATCACTATGCTAAATATTGAAGTAAATTATTAAAGAAAGAGCTATTAAATTCTCATGACTATTTATTTTATTTGGTTGGCTTGTCAAACTTAAAAAGAACGTAACACTCGAATTTCATTTACTTTGATAGAAAAAGTTTGAGAGAAGATTCTTTCGGGCATTTCAAAGTCATGAAATGTATTGTCTATCCCATTAACATACCGAAGGGGAAATTGCCATGACACCATTAACGATGATTTACTCTAAAATCATGAAATGTATTGTCTATCATATAATGTGGAGTTGGTAACCAATATATATATATATAGTAGTTTCTAATATGAAGTCTTTTTTTAAGAGTGACAATTTCAAAATTTAGATTCACACTGACATACGAGTTTTATTTTATATTCGTACATAGGCCTAGGGTCGTGCAAAATTCTTCAATTTTACCATGGCCCGGTAACAGCGGTTGTCAAACATTAGCTAACATACACACAAAAATAAGGTTGAAAGGATGCTATAAAGTCTGTATTCGATTTTTGATCCGTAGCCCACATGCACATCCCTTTCCTCCATCTTTCCTACCTTACACGTGTGGATATATGAGAGAAAATACTTTGAGTTTGGACTTTCTGAGAATAGAATTTGGTTTTACTTTGATATTAGGTTAAGTTTATGGAAGGGGAGTCACGAAAGAAATCACTTTACATACACGAGATGAGATGATCATGACACAGCGTGGAAGTGTACACGAAAGAGACCCACATACATACATACATAAAACATAAATCAAACCCAGTTAAAAATACTCATCAATACGCTGATCAAGCATGCACCGTCCTTGCCAACTCAATACGCCTCCTGATCCCCCTATTGGCAAAATCACAACCATAATTTGCATTAGAATTTGATATACCAAAACCCATCTACTTAATTCATTTCAATCAATGAAATTGATTGAAAACCCGTCTCTACTTGTAATGATAGTATCCGATCTTTGTTTCGATCCAAGTCAATTTAGATACAAGGGTGTTTATAAGAGCTGCTTTATATATATATATATATAAAAAAACTCTTTATTTTTAAAAAATCACAATAAAAAAAAACACTTTTAGGTTATATTAAAAGATAATAAAAAAATACTCTCTATTTTTAGAAATTCACAAAATCACCTTTTAACATGTATGAAAAGATAAATTTATTTTGTAAGATTAAGTTTGATGATGCATACCAAGAAAATGATATAAAAAGAAGTTAACTAAAACTCACTTTCTTGGGTGTCACGAACTCGACGAACTTCTTCTTAGCCTTGCCCTCGTTGGGAGATTTTTTGCTTTGTTGCTGGTGGTTGACCTGGTGGTGGTGGTGGTGCTCCCTCTCCGTTATGTATTTCCTTATGTGCTCTCTCACGAACCTTTCATATAAATACGCTGCACCTTCGAACTGTGGCAACACCAACCATGCCACCGTTAATAGCTTCACATCGTACCAAATTGGTATCCTGCGAATTTCAATTTTATATGTATTCAATTTTTCCTACTATATTAGTCAACAATTACAAGTTACAAATATAAATTCCGCATTAATTATTAATTAGTGGATTTCATTTCATAGACAAAGTTTAATTGAGAGGTTTAATATACATGTCAATGGTTCATTCATAGAAATTTAGTTTAAACTCACCATTGTAAGATGGGTTGAAGAACCAATTCCGCAAGGGTGAGGAACGAATAGATGATCCAATAAGCTAACCATTGCTCGTCGTCCAACTTGGATTGGCTCTCTATTGCCACCACCGATGCATACCTATAAATTAAATAGCAATAATTATATATCATAGAACGTCTTTGTCTAACTAAGGTACATGAACAGAAGCAAAATTACGGTTACAATGTGTTTTAAGTCCTTGTATATATATATTTTATTAAAATTAATCCTAATGTATTTAAAACATATTTTATCTAAAATTTATTAATAAAGTGTCGGGTTGAAAGTTGTGAAAAGGAATCGATACTTACAAAGGGTACAACAACATCAAAACCGGCCTGGAAATAAGATAACATAAAAGAGATATGAATTAGTATATAAATATATAGTTTGATATATACAATTACATAGGGGAATGAATCATAGGAATCAATACGGAAAGAAATATATATACCCGGCAATAGTATGAAGCTGGATGATCAAGGTCCACAACTTGCCCATGGCCATATATGTGTCTGTATTATTTGTATACTTTTTGTACGTGTAATTACTGAATCTATCTTCTATTAACACTGCAATAAGCGCAGAACTAAGAAGAAAGAAAACCGTGTGAAAGCATAGATGAAGAAAAAGATGAAAGAGTAAAGTAATGTTTACAACAACGAATTATGAGGTGAAAAGAAAATGAACCAGTCGTGAAGTGAAACAACGTTTGAGAGCTACGAGAGAGAAGCACGTTAGAGTGAGGTTTATAAAATGTTTGTGAAGTGTGAAGAGGGGGACAGGGGTGCCACGTGTGAAGAGAGGGGGCAAGTATCGGGTTCTGCCTTAAACGTGTCATGCTTAACCTAGCACCGGCCAGATGAGATGAGAGAAAATCTCATCCAATAATGAATGTTATTTTGTTTCTTTAATCATATATATTAATAATTACCTAAATTTTTACCAAGGTTCCTTCCTTGCCCAAAGCACGAGCCACGTGTACACACTTTTTAACGCGAGCAGGTCGGTGACACGTGTCGGTTGTATGTGTCTCCTGAATCTTGATGTGATAGTTGATTAATTAACTGTGGGGTGATGTCGTGGATGACGGTGGAGAAACCACGGGTAAAGAACTTTCATAAATCATATAATGTAGTGGCACTTGCTTTGAATTTCTTTTTGATCAGTACTTGCCATGTGTTTGGTGTTGATTTACACATAAAAGCTGAAAAATACTCGACTGAGTCTGACTGACAGAGGGCAAAGGCAAAGTGAAAATTGTTCCAGGTTATGTACCCCAACTCTGCATTTACCATTGTCAAGAATCATTGAACTAACCCATTCCAAGAAGAAGAAATGAAATATTTATTTACAGGCTCTGATCAAAAGTCCAGTTTATTTGATCCATCATGAAAGCCCATACATGTTACCCATATATGGGCCCAAATAAAAAATTACATGTCGCTCTTGGCCCAACTCTTAGTTCTTTTTAAAGGGTAAAGATATTGGAAATTTGTTGTAACAAAGAAGGGGAAATAGGTAAATCATTAACATAAACATAAAAGGGCACCAATACTCTCACTTTTTTTAATAAATTCTCCCCAACATTTAGTGTTTTTTTCTTCTTCTTCAAAATAACTTTTTTTACACAAATGTATGTTTGTTGTGTAAAACACAAAATAGAAGCATGTTTCGGTTTTACAAGAGGTGAGGATACAACACACAACAAAAATAAGTTTCTGTTATGTATTTGGTTTGGATACAACATAAATTTATTCTTATTTTGTATCCAAAAATACATAAGGTGATTATATATATATATATATATATATATATATATATTAATTATATGATATTATTATGAAATATCTACGCTAAAAGTATTTATTAGAGATTGTGAACACACATAAAGTAGATATTCTTCTTTTAATATAAGCTATTTCATATATTATTATTTCGATAATTGGTAATGGAATTTCTTTGTCCAATTTATGAGTATTTTTTTTATTGATTTTTTTTTATAGATATCACAAGAGAAAATGAGAAATGTAATACATGTAGATTATTAAATTAAAACGAGTACAAAAACTATTATATATAGGAAAACAGTGAGGATTAGAAACTCCACAAAAACATCTCTATTAACGACTTTTATAGTTAATTTACTTAAAAATCTCTACTAAATAACCTCTTAGCATGTTTTAAAGTCTCCGGTAAAAAAGAAATCTTTGCAATTAGTGCAACTTTAAAACATCCTTTAAAAAACCTCTATTGTTAGTGTATGTTTAAAACCTCCCCAACAAAATTGTCGTAAAATACTCACAATACAAGAGATTTTTTAAAAATGTCACTAATTGCATGCGACGAATGTAATTGCACAGATTTTTAAAACCTTTGCATTTTTTTTTTGTAGAGGATAAAAATCTCTACTAAACATAGAAACAACCTTCGTTATTTAGCACATTTATGTTAGTGAATTTATTTAAGGGACACAAGTGACTACCACTTGTATCAACCAATATTGTTAGTATATATTATCTTCGTTTTTATATATAAAACCCAATTACCAAATTTAACAAGATTTTCCCTATTCACACACACATATATATATATATATATATATATATATATATATATATTATTTTTTCTTTTCTAAAACTACCCTTATAGCACTTCTTTTTTCTAATTAATATTCATATATTTTCTAATCAATACTCTATACTATTTATCTCTCTTAATTAATACACACCTTTCTTTTAATCGATTAGAGTACATGCTCTTTAAAAAATTTATAATTAATTCATTTTATTAAATTAAAAGAACACATTTAATTTGTAACGCCCGATTTATATAATAGTAATTATATATTTTTTATATAATATTTTTGCAATTATATCATTAACAATATTTTTTTTAATGGAGATAAAGATAAAGAAAAAGAATATTTTGTGAATTTATTACATAACATATCATTCTAAAATATTTACAATAATGTATTATTTTACACATTATTTCTTTCTTCTACTTCTATTACAATATTTACATTGATAGTGGAAAGAAAATTACAATTGAAATAATATGATTGACAAATAAAATTACAACAGACCCATCAAATAACCTCCATATTCCAATTTCTTCCAAGTAGGACAACAGTAATAACAACTGCAAAATGATCTGGAATCCCAAGTAGATCCATCTATTTTATAATATATTTAATTTTAAAAAAATAAAAAAAGAGAGGAGTGAGAACAATATCCAATAAATACAATAATTCAAAAGAATATACAGCATTATTTATAATCAATATTAAACATATATACAGATCGTATATTAGATTTTCATGATACAATAAAATTTGAATTATATTTGTAGTGACTAGTCAGGATAAATGAGCATCATCATAATATCAACCATCAAAATGATATTTCACCTTAACTCCTTACTCATAAGGATATTTCACCATAAGTTCTTACTCATTTAAATCCCCAAGGTCAAACCTCCAGCTACAAATAATTCAAACTTTATCTTTTATGGCCATAGAACAATATTTATCTTCATAAATACATGAAGAAATGACAATAAGACAAGTCCAAGTTTTCACAACTATATTATAGTTGATTATATAAAATATATTTACAATAAATATATTTACGTAAAAAGAATATATTAAAAGTACCAATGATATAAATAAAAATGACAATCATTATAAAATAATTAAAAAATATAAAATATGAACACCTTAATAATTATTATGGATAAAAATAATCATAGGATAAGAAAATAAATGAGGTTAGAGACACCTCATTAAATAAATATACATAAAAAATAACATAAATAAATAAACATAGTAGTATATAAAATTTTAAAGAGGTAAAGTTCTCCTCCCTCTTTCTTTCTCTCTCTCTTTCTCTCTCTTTTCTCTTCCTTCTCACTATTTTTTTTTTCTCCGTAAACTTGTGTTCACATTTTCACTCCATGTTCAAGCCTATTTATAGTATTAATTTTAATGATTACATAGTTAATTTTTAATGGAAAGTTTGTGTATTTTAGTTTGATTTCAAAGTCTCTTTACAATTTAGTTACCTGGAGATAAAGTTTATTAATTAAGGGATAAGAGGATAAGGTGGGCACCATATTTTTTTCGGAGAGCAGATTTTTCTGCACAAATTTCGTTTTATTTATTTTAATAATAAAATAATAATTTTTTCAAATAATAAAATAATAATTTTTTTAAAAAATATTTTTTTAATATATATATATATATACCCTTTTTATTAATTAATAACTATAGGAAAATAATTTTCATAAATATAAAAAATAATAATTAACCATTGTATAAAATTTGGGATGTTACATAATTAAAGATATTTTAGTCTAAAAATAATTAATATATAAAGGAACAAAGAATTATTTTAAGTTAAATTTTATAAATAGGAACAAATGTAATATATATAACATCTTATTAAATTAAAAGAATACATTTAATTAAAGATATTTTAGTCTAAAAATAATATATAAAGGAACAAATAATTATTTTAAGTTTAATTTTATAAATAGGAACAAATGTAATATATATATATATATATATATATATATATAATATTTTGTCACTTAATTTCATTTGAGTAATTAAAAATTAAAAATTAAAAACCACTAAAACTATAAACAAACAAATTGAAAAGGTTTAATTACACTTTTGATTTTCTTATAATTATCAATCTCTAATTTTGATTATTAATTTTTTAATTATACAATTTTTTTTTTCATTTTTTAAAATTAAGAAATTCAGTTCTCTTTACTAATTAAAACATGCAATGACATTAATATTGATATAAATTAATGATATGTCACTTTGATGGTAACATGATAATTGTGAAACCCTTTCCTTTTCTTTTCTTCCCCAAACTCTACCTTATTCACTCACTTTGGCTGATTCACCTTCTTCTTCTTAACTCACTCTCACTCTCTCATTTTCCTTGTTGCTGATTAATCTTCCTTGTGGTGGCCTTGGTTTTGAAGGTGCTGATCAAGCTTAGGGCAGAGCTAGCTGAAGTTGTCTCTCTTCTCCGTTCGTTTTCAAACTCCTTCTTCTTCCCTTCGTCCTCCTTTTCCCGGAAGCTCGGATTCTTTCCCGAAGTAAGGGAAGCTAGTTTTCTTGTTGTGTTTTGGATGAAAATGGGTCTAAGAACTCATTTGGTTGTTTAAGATTGCTGATTCTTTACTGATCAGGTGGAAATTTGAGTTTTTGGGGTCTTTGGGGTTTTGAGAAAAATTTGGGGTTTTTCTTGTTTTGTTGTTGCATGTGTAAAAAGGTGGTGTTTTTGGACTCTTGGATGAAAATGTGGTACTTTGAACCGTTTGCATGCTGAATTTCTGGTTATTTTGCAGGGTTGGGTGAAATTTTCGAACTTGCTGGTGTTGCTGCTGAGCTTCGCGCTGAGCGCAGTTCTTCGCGCCGGGCGCGTGGCTACTAGGGGACTCCCTTTAGGCAAGCCCGCCGGGCGCAATGATGGGTGTGCCAGGCGCGCTTGGGAATGTGGGTCTCTGGCTAGTCCGCGCTGGGCGTGACTTGGACCGCGCTGGGCGCGATATCAGTTGTACCCTGATTTGGGCTTTTTGTTTCTGTGCTGAGCGCAACCCTTGTCGCGTTGGGCGTGAGACTCCTTGGGAGTCTCTGCCTTGAGGGCGCTGGGCGCAATTTGAATTGCGCTGGGCACAAGACCAAGGGAGGTCTCTGCCTTCCCCACGCAGGGCGCCGGTCTAGGCACGCTGGGCGCGTGAGACTCCATGGAGTCTCTGCTTGGCATGCGCTGGGCGCAATTGGTATTGCGCTAGGCACGAGTGAGCCTTGGGCTCTCTGGCTGGGTCCCGCCGGGCGCGGGCATGCTTGCGCTGGGCGCGCTGGCCCTCCTGGTGCTCTCTGGTTGCACTGCACTGGGCGCAACCACGAGTGCGCCGGGCGCAGAGATGATAATTTACTATATGTTGTCTAATGTTGTTTTATGTGGAGCTAAGTCGAAGTTGATGAACATGAAGTGATGACTAGTAGATAATGCTGTTTGATGATGTTGAGTTGTATCAGATGAATATTGTTGTAAGATGTCTTGATGTACTGTAAGATGATATGTTGTGCTGTAAAGTTGTGTTGTGTTGTATGATGATATGAGCTGTTGTAGGCTATAATGACTGAGTTGTTATAGGCCATAATGGCTGAGTTGTTGTAGGCCATAATGGCTGAGTTGTTGTAGGTCATAATGGCTGAGTTGTTGTGGGCCGAAAGGCTGAGTTGTTGTAGGAGATCTCCGAGATGATATGCGTGACGACGCATTATTTGCCAATTGCTGGTTTGTTGTATAATCGATGAGATGTAGGCTGACGATGTGTTGATAGTTGTAGTTGTTCATATTACTTAAATCTTGCTATACGTTGTTCTTTTTATACTAGCTTACCGTTTGTGTTTTCCATGTGGTTGGACTGCTATGATCGTATTATGTACGGGAGTAGAGCAGGGATAGGTAGGTGGCTAGTGGTGAGTCTGCAGCTAGCAGGCAGAGCTGATCCTAGTAGATGTTTTGTTGTTTCAGCTACTTGGTGTAACAGCTTGGATGTATTTTTGTACATTTTGAATCTAGTCAGACTTGGACCATGTATATATGTATATTCTAGACACTATATGTATGCACTTGTTCCTTTCTGTCCGGTTTTCAGGTGTACTATGTAGTGTGTAGTGACCAGCCGGGTCGTTACAATAATTCATATAGTGATGATGTAACATTATAATAATAACGCACACCACTAGCGTAACATTAACATAGTTAAGAAAATATAAAATTTATTTAAAATAATAATAAAACATGATATTTTAAGTAATAAAATTCATGATCTTCATTATAAATAAACACCATTTAAACTACCATTTAAATTAACAAGTAACTTAACTTTTATAATTATAATTTCAACAACATATTATATATGACATTAGAAGTCATGACCTTATCTAAAGTTAATTGAAATTAATAAATAATAAATTTATTTAACAAAAATAATGTTTTTAATTTTAGTAAATTAATTATATAATCATTATTTAATATATTTGTTTATAGAATATAAAAATCATTGTAACAAAAATAAAAAACAACATAATAATATAATGTTAGTATATATTATTTAATATATTATTATTTTATATTGTATAGTTATATTTATCAAATAAAAAATATTAAGTAATAAAATTTAATTTTATTAAATGAAAAAATATAATAATAATATAATATCTGTATGCATGTTATATAAAATAGTTTTTATACAATAAATATATGGGTTTTATAATATATTAAAATAGATAATACAAAATTATTGATGTATTATAAAAGATAAAAATATAGTCAAGAAAAGAAATAAAAGACAAAATGATTGTATCTTTATATGTATACTATAAAAACATATTAAATAATGATTATATATATACTCTTTTGATTTGTGTTTTTACTATGTATTTTCATCTATTAAATACAATTTATTATTTAATATATTTTTCTGTATGTATATATTTATTGTATAAAATATATTAAATAGTAAATTATTATTTTTATTAAGTAAATTTATTATTTATTAATTTTAAACTGATTGATATTAGATACAGAATTTAAGAAAACAATTAACTTGAGTAGTAATGTCATATATAATATGTTCAAATTATACTTATAAAAGTTAAGTGATTTAGTGGTCTAAATGAAAAATTTCAATGTTAAAATCATGAATTTTTGTCCTTATAAGATCATCAATTCACGTAGTTGTTATATCACTATCAAGGTGACAAATCATCATTTTATGTCACCATTAATACCACATCATGATTTAATTGATAAAGGGGACCCAATTTATGTAATTTTAAATATTGAGGTATCAAAATTGTGTAATTAAAAAAAGAGACCAAAATTGTGAATTGATAATTATAGGAATCAAAAATAAAATTTAGCCAATTAAAAATAAGAAAGTGATAATATTTATCTTTTAACAAAAATCTAGTTACCATTTGATTTGGTGTAATGTAAAATAAAATTTAAAATAAGTTGAGTATAGTTTAGTCTAAAATATAATTGAAATTAATTTATTTTTCTTTTCAAAAAAGAAATTGCTAAAAAAAGGGAAATATATTTCAAGTAAGTTAAATTAAAGATTAAATTACATTCACATCCCTTTAAAAGTTAAAAAGATATTACACTCTCCCTCCAACCACAAACAACATCAAAACTGTTAACATATTTGTGTCATGTGACCTGCAAAAGACTTTTAATAAATTTTTTATCCCAAAAATTTCCCTCACCTTCTCCATTTAAAGGGACATTTTTGAAAGAAAAAATTCATCAAAAGTCATGTGCAGGTCACGTGACATGAATATGTTAATGGACTTGATGTTGGTTGTGTATCAAGAGGATAATGTAACATTTTTTCAACTTTTAAGAGATTGCAATATGGGTTCAAAAAGTGGAGGAATATCAAGTGCAACATATAAAACAAAAAAATAATAGAAGTGTGAGTGTAACATACTCTAAATTAAATGATATGAAAATCAACACAATTTTCTATGTTGCTCTCAAGTCACTTATTAACATCTAAGAGAGTTTTTAATAAAAGTTGTTTAAAAATGAAATGTTAAAAAGAGAGAAATGATATTTATAAATTAAGCTATATATTCATATAAATGGTATGAATTAAGTAAGTTCTTTTTCTTTTTACCGTATAATTAAGTTGTTAAAAATAAAGAAACATGAATAGACATATTTAAGAAAAATAAAATGAGTATAATACTTATGAAACATTGTATATGCTTATTTGCAAAAAAAAAAATGGTATATATGATGCATATAGTGATAGAAAACAATCACTTTTAAGAAGTGTGAAGTAGTATACTCAAAGTCTTATGTTCAAATTCTAATGTCTTTTGGTTTTCTGGGTGTAATTGTGGAAAAGTTGAAAGATAAGTCACCTTCATTACTGTCTATGTTCAGAATTGTATGAGATTTTTTCTTCATATGGCTCTTTGTTCAATTATTTTGAAGTAATCGAATCTATTTCCAAGTTCGATTCAAGAACCCATTTTCTTCGACTATTCCACTCCAAAATGTGACACCCTTACTACCCCAACACATATATAATATAATTTAATTAAGAAGAATAAACTTTCAAAGGGTTCGTAAAAGAGTTCACATAAAACTTCAAAACTGTTCTTTCTTCAATATGAGAAAATGACTGAAAAATAAAACTTGAAAGGTAAAATTTAAGAGTTTACAATTTTAAAATCATTTATTACAATACCAAATCCATATAAATATTCTGTCCTAGAAATCCTTTGCCCCGATGTCACATTATCAGAGCATTCCCATAATTTAACTGTTGACATTCTAGATGCCACTCGTAGCCGGATCTTCTTCACCTAAAATATCCAGAGTTTATACTGTGAGAAAAGAAAAATATCTATATGCAAAGTACATACAAACACATCACAATATAATCTCATCATAATTCATTATTTAATAAAAAAAAAAATATATATATATATATATATATATATATATATATATATATCAATCATTCATCATCTTCACATCTCAATTCACATTTAACATATCTCATTTCACATACATACCTCAATCCATCATAATCCACACCAATTATACAATTTACAACATCATTTCCATATTCATAATTCATGTCAATCTTACAATTAACAATATCATTTCCACATCCATAATTCACACCAATCTTACAATTAATACTATGCCAAGACCTCGCCACATCTGACACAAGTGATACAGGTTAATTGCCTCCCACACCAAACCAGGGTCACGCCCTCCCTGTAGCATCACTTACCCAGGGGCCGTGCCATCCCTAGTCATTAAGGAGTACGCTCATCCCTGAAGCATCACTTACCCAGGGTTCGTATCATCCCTGATCATCCGGGAGTACGCTCGTCCCTGAAACATCAACTACCAGGGTTCGTATCATCCTTGATCCTTTAGTGTGAGGAACCACAATCAAATTACAATCCATATAGTCTCTTGCAATTAACCCTATGTCAGGGCTTCCATAATCGACATAAGTGGTGTGTGTTAACTGTCTTACTCATCCCACACCATGTTAGGGTCACGCCCTCCCTGTAGCACCACTTACCCAGGGGCCGTGCCATCCCTAGTCATTGATGTGAGGCACCACAATCACAATCATAATCACATCCATACAACATCTCATTTCATATCTCAATTCCATGCACAATTCCATATCACATACACAACAGACAAGTCCAACAAAATAAGGGTTTACACACCCCTCAAGCAATTCACATCTAGATCATCAATTCTTATCAAATAATATACCAATAACATTCATAAATTAATATTATAATCAATGAAATTATCAATTTAATATAATTTTAACGTAAACAGTAAAACCTCCAATTATTTCAAAACCTAGCCCACAGGCACTTTTCTACAGTTTCGTTCTCCCTCTCAGATCATCATTCTTACAAATTAAATATATATTTCTAATCCTCAACACATACAGAATCTAATGGGATCCTCAATTTCTCAATTAGAAATAGTCCAATTTTTCTAAAACCTAACTTACAGGCACTTTTCTATAATTTCTTTCTCTCTCCTAGAACATCATTTTTTACAAATAAAATATATATTCATAATCCTAAATTCATACAGAATCACATAAAATAAAGAATTCTCTAAACAGAAATAATTATAAAATTAGGGTTCTTTCTCTACCCAATTCCCTCATGTAACTCTACATATAAATAATCCCCTTTTCCCCGTACCTGGATAAACAGCAGTTGAAACTACAACAGGGATCTCTTGGTCTCCTCCTCTAAGTGCCCCATGGTCTTCAGAGAGAAGAAGAGGGGAAGAAAAAAAAGAACAGAAGAGAATAGGAAGAGAGAATGAGAGATGTGAGAAAATGAGAGGTAAGGCCTCCTATTTATAGGAATCTGCCTCAGCTAATCCGGAACGGCCCGTTCTAAAAGTGGAACGGCCGTTCTGGACCCTCCAGAACCAAGCAAAAATCTCAACTGGAAAACCCAGCAGAACGGCCCGTTCTACCTTCAGAACGGCTCGTTCTCCAAACCAGAACAGCCCGTTCTCCAACCGGAACAGCCCGTTTTCCAACCGGAATGGCCCGTTCTCAACTACGTTTTTTAGGCAAATTCTTTATTCCGGAACGGCCCGTTTCACTTTCGAAACGGCCCGTTCCAGGCAACGAATTGGGCCCACGGCCCAGTAAAAATTTGGGTTGTTACAATACTCCCCTCCTTTAAGAAATTTCGTCCCCGAAATTTTTGCAATGGTAGTCTCCTCACTTCTTACTTTCTAATTCTTATCCAACCTCACTACCTTATTGATGTACAACTCTATCACTTTCACCAAAGGATATCTAAGGATAAAACAAGTAAATTTGGTGAGCCTATCCACTAAAACACAAATAGAATCGATCTCTTAAGCGTCTCAGACAAACCTACAATTAAAGTCTATCCACTCACCATTACAGTTCCAAAATGGGACATCTAAGTGCTACACAAATTCCTAAAGACTTCTTGCATACTAAACACAAGCATACAATTTCTCTACTCCTTTCTTTACCTTAGGCCACCATGCTTCCGCTGCACCACTCTGATACATCCTCCTAAGGTCCCGATACATCTCAATAGCTCCTAAATGAATGTCTTCCTCCATCTTTCTTAATTGAAGGTTACTAAGCACCCAAATTTGTTCTTGCACCTCAAAACAACATCGATTCTACTCAGAAAAGTTATCTACACTCCTACCAATCTTTTCCACTTGATTCTCTAAGAAAGGCTCTAACTCCTAGGCTTCTCTAATCTCATCCATTAATTCACTAGTCACTTTCAACATAATCAATTCAATGCTCCTAAGGATAATCTCACACACAAAGCATAAGTCTCTAAGTTCTTCAATCAATTCCAACCCTTAAATCATCAAAATGATATACCAGAGGTCATCATAATCAAGGCATCTGCCACAATATTGGTTTTACTTCTATGATCATCTCTAAAGATTAAGCACCTAAGCATAAGTTCACTAGGTATACATATCAGATCTCTAATTTCACCACTCCATTTATACCCAAGTCAAACTCTCATCCATCACCTTATCCTATAGCCTTATATCTTGTCACCAAAATTATGCTTCTCCAATTTCCTTCAACAATTCATTCACTACTCAAGTCATACTTAGTCTCACACTACTAAGGGTAACCTTATAAGCCAAACTTAAGTCTCTAATTTGAGCCAAAAGATTCATCTCTCTAATCATAAGGGAAGATAAATATAAAGGTTTCCTACACAAAACATCGATCACCACAATGGCTTTAGCCAAATAATAAATAAGATCAAAATCTTATTCCTTAAGAAATTCCAACTATCTCTTTTATCTCATATTTAACTCCTTTGGTCAAAAGATATTTAAGGTTCTCATGATCACTAAATACCTCAAGCTTAGAATCATATAGGTAGTGTCTCCAAATCTTAGTATAAATGACAAAATCACTAACTCAAGGTTATGGGTAAGGTAATTCCTCTTATGAATTCTCAATTTCCTAGAAGCATAAGCTACTATTGTTCCTTCTTGCATCAACACTCTGTCCAAACCTATCTTAGAAGTATAACTATATACCACAAAAGACTTACTAAAATCTAGTAGTATTAACACTAGTCAATCTTTCGTTAAGAATTTCAAAACTACTCTCATACTTACTATCCCCCACAAGGACAACACTCTTCCTAGACGACCTAGTCGAAAGTAATGTTATCTTAGAAATTTACTCAATAAATCTCTAGTAGTAATGAGCTAACCCAAGAAACTCTTAACCTCACTAATAGTATCGCTCACTTAAGCACAACTTCTATCTTAGATAGATCTATGTTATACCTCCGCCAGAAATTACAGGACCTAGAAAACTCACTTCACACAATTAAAAATCATACTTAGATAAATTAGCGTAGAGCTGTCTTGGATACATCTTCATCCTCATCTCCAATATGATGATATCACACCCTAAGGTCAATCTTACTAAACACATAAACACTCACTAAATGATCCATAAGGTCATCTATCCTCATATCAACATACATGCATATCAAATCGTATTAGAATACCTACTTTAAACCTTCATATATACCATTCCTAAGCATGTACGAATCAATCACCATTTACTCCATATAGCACGTACATGAACCAACTTTACCACATAGCATCATATCATCTTAAACAACCTCTCAATGACAAAACCTTAAAACATCCTATCCAAATCTATTTTTATCCTTGCTATGCCTAAGAACTCAAAAAAATCATGACAACATATACCCACCTTCCACAACTATAAAAGCAATTGACACACAGAGAGTTATACTCATCCAAATGATCTCAAACCTATCTCAAAAGAAAGCTAAGAAAATAAGCTACAACTCTTATGAAGACATAAGATTCCAAAAAGATCATCTTCTTAGCTAAAAATTTCAAAAACCTCAACAGATATATTCGGCGCTTACAACTAGACCTTTGATCACTAAAGTAGCTATAACTAAAGTTCTAGACCTCCGTTTTATCTGATTCCAGTTCCATTGGAAAGATAACATTCAAGGCTACAACTTTTGTGAAGACTATAAAATCTAAATCTGTCAATACGGTACTGTTATTGGCACAACAAAACTGCAACGAAAATATTCCCTACACCATACAGCAATAGTGTACTAACATCCCACAAAATACCTCAACCATTCCAAAATCACTTCTTTCCACCTTAAACTCATATCCAAGCTTTTCACTACAATTCTAAACCAAATCAACTCACACATTCAGCATAAAAGACTTATAACTGAAATAAAATCCTCATGCAACCTAATCCTAACTAGGTTAATATGCAAGTATCAAAACTTAAGGGAATCACCAATTCTTTGACCTTTCATCAAGAATGCTCAAAGCTCTAATGCTCAACACATAACCTTTTGGATTCAATCACTACAACTATAGTTTTCAGAAACTCCACCAATTGTAAACTCTTAATACACTCGATAAATCAATGTCTTACCCACATTTAAGGTTCTAATAGTTGTAGTTGGTTAGCACAAGGCTTCGTCCACTATTACTGGCACATATGCTCACAACACGAGCGATACCACTCAACCATCACTTCTTACATAAGCAATAAGTATCAAAACAAATGAACAATCGTGAATAACATCAACTAAGCTATATCATGTCTTTCAACCAAACTATGAAAAAATAATATAAGTGTAAGCACAACACTAACAATACAAGGGAAACATTACCATCGTTATCATCATCATAATGCAAAACATTGTTAGAGTACACACAATTAAATAACAACAAACAAAATCAATCATCATACTAACATATCAATAAATTTGACAATCGATTCATTCTATCATTTATCTACCAAATAAGCATAGTAGACTCATAACTCACGGCCGATTGGATCGACCTGCTCTGATACCACTAAATGTGACACCCTTACTACCCCAACACATATATAATATAATTTAATTAAGAAGAATAAACTTTCAAAGGGTTCGTAAAAGGGTTCACATAAAACTTCAAAACTGTTCTTTCTTCAATATGAGAAAATGACTGAAAAATAAAACTTGAAAGGTAAAATTTAAGAGTTTACAATTTTAAAATCATTTATTACAATACCAAATCCATATAAATATTCTGTCCTAGAAATCCTTTGCCCCGATGTCACATTATCAGAGCATTCCCCATAATTTAACTTTTGACATTCTAGATGCCACTCGTAGCCGGATCTTCTTCACCTAAAATATCCATAGTTTATACTGTGAGAAAAGAAAATATCTATATGCAAAGTACATACAAACACATCACAATATAATCTCATCATAATTCATTATTTAATAATATATATATATATATGTATATATATATATATGTATATATATATATATATATATATATATATATATATATATATATATATCAATCATTCATCATCTTCACATCTCAATTCACATTTAACATATCTCATTTCACATACATATCTCAATCCATCATAATCCACACCAATTATACAATTTACAACATCATTTCCATATTCATAATTCATGTCAATCATACAATTAACAATATCATTTCCACATCCATAATTCACACCAATCTTACAATTAACACTATGCCAAGACCTCGCCACATCTGACACAAGTGATACAGGTTAATTGCCTCCCACACCAAACCAGGGTCACGCCCTCCCTGTAGCATCACTTACTCAGGGGCCGTGCCATCCCTAGTCATTAAGGAGTACGCTCATCCCTGAAGCATCACCTACCTAGGGTTCGTATCATCCCTGATCATCCGGGAGTACGCTCGTCCCTGAAACATCAACTACCAGGGTTCGTATCATCCTTGATCCTTTAGTGTGAGGAACCACAATCAAATTACAATCCATACAGTCTCTTGCAATTAACCCTATGTCAGGGCTTCCATAATCGACATAAGTGGTGTGTGTTAACTGTCTTACTCATCCCACACCATGTTAGGGTCACGCCCTCCCTGTAGCACCACTTACCCAGGGGCCGTGCCATCCCTAGTCATTGATGTGAGGCACCACAATCACAATCATAATCACATCCATACAACATCTCAATTCCATGCACAATTCCATATCACATACACAACAGACAAGTCCAACAAAATAAGGGTTTACACACCCTTCAAGCAATTCACATCTAGATCATCAATTCTTATCAAATAATATACCAATAACATTCATAAATTAATATTATAATCAATGAAATTATCAATTTAATATAATTTTAACGTAAACAGTAAAACCTCCAATTATTTCAAAACCTAGCCCACAGGCACTTTTCTACAGTTTCGTTCTCCCTCTCAGATCATCATTCTTACAAATTAAATATATATTTCTAATCCTCAACACATACAGAATCTAATGGGATCCTCAATTTCTCAATTAGAAATAGTCCAATTTTTCTAAAACCTAACTTACAGGCACTTATCTATAATTTTGTTCTCTCTCCTAGAACATCATTTTTACAAATAAAATATATATTCATAATCCTAAATTCATACAGAATCACATAAAACAAAGAATTCTCTAAACATAAATAATTATAAAATTAGGGTTCTTTCTCTACCTATTTCCCTCATGTAACTCTACATATAAAGAATCCCCTTTTCCCCGTACCTGGATAAACAGCAGTTGAAACTACAACAGGGATCTCTTGGTCTCCTCCTCTAAGTGCCCCATGGTCTTCAGAGAGAAGAAGAGGGGAAGAAAAAAAGAACAGAAGAGAATAGGAAGAGAGAATGAGAGATGTGAGAAAATGAGAGGTAAGGCCTCCTATTTATAGGAATCTGCCTCAGCTAATCCAGAACGGCCCGTTCCAACGACCGTTCTGGACCCTCCAGAACCAAGCAAAAATCTCAACTGGAACGGCCCGTTCTAAAACCGGAACGGCCCGTTTCAAAACCTAGCAGAACGGCCCGTTCTACCTTCAGAACGACCCGTTCTCCAAACCAGAATGGCCCGTTCTCAACTACGTTTTTTAGGCAAATTCTTTATTCTGGAACGACCCGTTTCACTTTCGAAACAGCCCGTTCCAGGCAACGAATTGGGCCCACGGCCCAGTAAAAATTTGGGCTGTTACACAAAAAGTAATTAGAACCAATTCAATCACATTTTCATGTTTCAATTGAACACTTTTCCCTTGTTTTTTTTATTATTCTCAAAGAAAAGACATTTTTCTTCTTTTTATGAAACATATGTTTATCTAATCACGATCTTCTAATAATAAGAACAAATTTTTTTTCTCAATCAATCCTTTTGTCCCTATTCTTCAATAATCAAAAAGATCTTTTTCCATCAATTTTGAATTTTTCATTTGAAGTCGAGACATAGGACTTTTATGGTTGTAAATCTTATGGATAAAAAAGAAGAAAATATCACTCTCTCTACTCATGCAGGTTTTTATCTCTCATCCCAATGCACAATTTCATGTCAAGAACACCTAATATTTTCTCTTCAAACACAATTTGAGATTATCTTTTTTTATTGGTCTAAAATAATTCTCAATAACTCTTTTATTAAAACTATTCTAATATGTATAAAACATTCTCTAGAAAGACCTAACGGTCGTCTCATTCTAGAACATTTAGTGAGTGTAAAATTAATTTTTTTTAAGGCTTAAGGGTCCTTATAAATACACTATGGTGATATTATGAATGTAAATTCCTTATTTTTTGTTATGATTTTGCAAATTATGTTGCATCGTTATTATTATTAATAGGCCTATAAATCTCAATATTTATGACTGTCATCGAACCTATTTGATTTGTAAATCATGACACCTTATCCCCAGTTACTTGTGGGGGGAATGGTTCAGAAGTTGATTAAGTCTTGTTATATGGACGTATTTGACAAGTCAATCAGTCATTAACTAGAAGGCTTACTTGATCGATACTATACATAATTCTCCTAGCTTAAGTGTTAAAGACATGAAGAGTCTAAGTCATCAGAATACTTAATTATTGGGAGATCGGATACAAACACAATTCGTGAAAAACAATTTTTTTATCTTTATTATTTTATAACCCTTTCTTGCTGAAAAACCCAAAGTATATACCTTTTCATCTTTGGTTTTCTTTTGGGCTCTTCCATCTTCTGTTTCACCGTTGTCCTCGATTCATGGAGCATTGCTTGCTTTCTTCTCTTCAAAGCTTGTCTAATAATAGTGTTCTGAGTGCCATCTGTTTTGTTCGTCTCTAAAACAATTTTAGCACCAAATCAGTTAAAAAATGTACTACAAATTGGTACGCACAAACAAAATCCTTGTAGTAAATGATGCTCGGAACTACACTGAAACACAACAACAACAATAATAATAATATTAATAATAATAATAACACAACAACAATAATAACATATAAATTTTAAAAGATTATTCATACTAAAAAATATATTTTAAATTTTTTTTATTTAAGTAATATATTAAATTTAATAAAACTTATATCATACTTTTAAATTTTAATTTTACTGTCACAAATAATAAATTCATTTTAATATTTTCATCCCTTGCTTTAGGAATCTAGAAATTTAATTAAATTATTTTATTTGCCATAACAAGCAAAAATCGTATAATATTTGGTAATTAATTATTTTATTATATTGAATTTAAACTTAATTAAATTTTTTTTATATTTATTATTAAAATATAAGACAATATCTTATTTAATTAAAATGTAAGAAATTAATTTAAAATATATAATTATATATAATGAGATTAATAATGAAGGAGTGAGGGGTGGACTTTTTTATTTTTTTATTTATATATTTTTGTTATAACGTGGGTTTTCTTTCTAAAATAGAAATATATATATATATATATATATATATATATATATATATATATATATTATTTTTTCTACATCCAATTAAATGCTTTTCAACGGTTAAGGATAATACTTCCTCTTTTCACCATCCGGATATGCAAATCTCTACACGTTAGTCTACGTCCTGATTAGGGATGGGAAGGAATAAGAGGGATGTATTAGATTAGGATTTTAAATGATTTTTTTAGTTAAATTTTTTTTATAGATTTTAAAAGATTTTGCAGGATTTTTATGATTTTTAAAATTTTATAGGATTCTACAAGACTTAAAATAAGGATTTTAATGGATTCTGCAAGACTCTTAAAACAAGATTTTAATGGATTCTGTGGGATTTTGTAGAATTTTCGTGAATTTTTGACATTTGATAAGATTTTAAAAAAAAAATCATACATTTAAATTTAAAAAGAGTCAAAGATAAAAATAATAAAAAATAACAATGTCTAGATAAATAATAATAATAATAATTCTCCATAATATCCTATCCTCTTAAATAACATTCATCTACATATCCATAGTTATACTAGTCCTCCAAGCATTAGCGTCTTCTCGCTCTTGCTCCTGGGTTTGAATAATAGGCTCAAAAATATGATTTTCATTAACCGGTAACGTTGAAGATGAAGGTTCATCCACTGCTTCAATTGAAAATTCATCAGAACGACATTCTTTACGTAGAAAGTTATGTAGTGCTGCACATACTAACACAAGTTCTACTTATGTCTTAAATAAAAATGGAGGTGCTGACTTAAAAATTGTGAACCTTGATTTAAAAATACCAAATATTCTCTCGATCACATTCCTTAAAGACGCATGACGAAAATTGAACAATTCTTTCTCATTTTCAGGTTCATTACCCTGACCTGCAAAATCTTGTAGATAATATCTTACACCTCGAAATGGAGTTAAAAATTGGCGTTGATTAGGAAATCCACAATCCACTAAAAAATATTTACCTAATTACATATGCAATATATATAATATTAGATACTGCAATGTCTTATATTAATTTTCTTTTTTTAAAATATAAAAAAAATCCTAATTTCACAATATAAAAAGAAAAAGAAAAATTCATATTAAAAAAAATATATTATAGATTATGATATAAATTTCATCTTTCATCTTTTCCTTTTCTTGACGTGTGTTATAAAAAAAATTACCACTTAAAAGTTGAAATTTCAAGCATTTTTTTGTTATATAATGGAACAAATTCAACTACATAGAATAAAATAAAGCAAGTCAATTAAAGAGAACAAACAGAAAAATAGAGCAAGTCAATGACACTATCATTTACATATAAGAGTTTCATAAAATAGGAGAATGGAATGAGAACAGTACTACAATATTATATATGAGCAATGAAGTGCAGTATTATTAGCAGAAAAAAATGGAGAAGATAGGAGCATAAAAAAAAATGAAAAAACTCACTTGAAAATTCTTGAAACACTTGAAAAGTCACTTCAAACAATCCTTCAAAATCTGATGGGTTTGGATGTGATTGTTTTATGAATTTGATATTTATAGATAACACTAGAAAGTCCTTCAAAATCCATCTCACACAACAATCTTTTAAAATCCTTATATTTTTGAATACCAATGGATTGTTTTTAAGTTGTAAAAAATCTCAAATGAATATCAATGGATTTTAATGGACTCTTTAAAAAATCTTGAAAATCTGGATTGAATACCACTGGATTGTTTTTAAGTGACATAAAATCTTGATTGAATATCAATAAACTCTTTTACTCAAAAAAAAAATCTTTTAAAATCCTACAAAATCCAAAATCAATACACCCCTAAGTCTTGTCACACATTAAATATATAAGTTAAGTCAGTTTTTCTAAAATTAAAGTTTTAAGTTAAATATATTATTTTTTTTAAAACAAAATAAAAAGTTCAACATATTATTTATTATGTGTTTTTCTTTTTTATAAGTTTAGAGTCAAATTTTTTACAAGTTTGTTCTAATCTATTAATTTATTTATAAATATATATACTATTTTTAAAAAAAAATTATGTGATAAAAAATAGTTTATTATTATTATTATTAAAATTTAATTTTTAAAAGAAAAAACTAATGTAAAAAGATCAATTTATACATATTCATGTGTAACAAATATATTCACGCACAATCTGTTTGATAAAAGAGGATAATTTTATGTATAAAAATATAATTTTTTAAATATTTATTGTATCCTATTTAAAATATTCTAAATAATCAATTATGATGACCAAGAAAAAGAATATGATGAAAATGCGACGGCTAATTTTTTTTATTTATTTTTTTATGAGTAAGAAAACGTATAAGTATAATGAAAATGTCAAACATATAGATATTTACTTTTTGATATTAAAAATTTATTTATTTAATTATATTATTAATATTTTAATATGCATATTAATTTTTATTATATTATATAACTAAATAGATTAACCTATTTAACTTAATTAACTTTTTAATAAGTTTAAATTTAACCTTTTAAATATATATATATATATATATATATATATATTTTTTTTTTTTCTTTCTAAAAGTATAAACACACCGTTATATTAAATAAGTTAAAGGATAAGTTCCTTTTTAAAACCTTAACCTTTTTGATCATTCCGACATTTAATTAAATAAGTTAAAGGAAAAGTTTCTATTTAAAACCTTTTAACTATTCTCATTCCTAGTCCCGAAAGTCGTTTGCTTTTCTGATCTATACATTCTGGCGGCTGATTATAGCGGTTGTGGGGGCGATCCGTGTCACTAATTAATTAAGACTAGATATACACTTGCGTCACGCTAGTGCTTAACTTCAAAATTTAAACACACGACCAAAACTATCTCTCAGCAGTTAATTTACATGGTCATCAATCAGTAATTTTTTCTTCTTCTTTTTCATTGTATATCTTTTCTCCCATCACTCCATATTCCAATCCATTTGGAGTGGACTATCCTAACATTATTCATTCAGATATGACATCAATGGTGGCACCCATCATCATCGGGCTACAAATTCCAGGAAATTGGTGCAATGCGAAGAAGAAAATTGTAGACAAGGCAAATCCGAGGTTGAACTCCTCATGCAAGCCTAATGCATTGAACAATAAACGAAGATTTTCATTGTGGATTACTGCAAGTTCTGATTGTAGTCCTGGGGGAATGGAAAATGTGCCATTGATTCATCATGCACCAGACAAGCTTGCAAATGAAAGAACATTTCGAGGGAAGTTTGTGGAGGACACACTTGTTTATAGGCAGATTTTCCTTGTCGGGTCTTACCAAACTGGATCAGATAAAACTATCACCATGGAGGCACTCATGAATTTTCTTCAGGTTAGCTTAACAATTCTTGCATCATCAAACTTATATTATAGCTGAATATGTCATAATCACGTACATGTGTGTACCGTTTGCATATAAAGTTTTGACTATACAGTTTCATTAATTTGAAGTATTAATTGAAAAAAAAAAAAAAATACAATGCAATCTCCGAACCCCACAAATTAAACCAACATTGTTTTTTAATTTCAAATTATATAATAATATTTAATTAACCTATTGGAAGCCTTGTGAATTGAAGATCATATAATATTTGTATCAAACAAAAATTTTTGACATCACAATTTTTTATACCCCTTTAATGGCAAATTTGAGAGAGTAAATTTCAGTTTTACGTCTCTTTCACATCAATTTATACCAGAGTATAATTTAAAATATTGTGATGTCAAAATATAAGTGATAACATATCACCCAGCCCTTGCATGATAACATTAAATTAAAAGTAATAAAAAATGTTATATATATATATATATATATATATATTTAAATCTAATAGAAAATATATTATTATAAAATAAATAAAACATAAGATAAAATAAATTCTTGTAATGAGAAAATAATGTATTTATAGGTACATATAAATTACGGAGGTGAACGGTAAGAAAACATTTAATGTATTAATTGAAAAATTAAAAAATAAAATAAAATATATATATATATATATATATATATATATATTTTAAAAAAGAGTATATTAATCATATTTAAAACATTAAGTTATTCAATATTTAATATTTTAATAATCAAAAGTATTTAGAAGTGTATATTTAGGAGGGTGTATTGGATTGAGATTTCGAAAGATAATTTTAGCATGAAAAAGTCTTGTGAATTTTAACAAATTTTAAAAGATTTTATAAGAATGTTATGGTTTTTAGGATTTTTTAAAAAAATTTTAAAACTAGGATTTTAATCAAGATTTTGTAGTTTAGATTTTAATAGATTTTGATGGATTTATATTATAAGATTTTAAGGGATTTTATGAATTTCACATGAAAATATGGATTTGTAATATTACAAGATTTAATAAAAAAACTATAACATAAATAATAACAAAAGTAAAACCAATACAATTTTACTTTTGATAAATAATAGTCTATATCTTTTGATAAGTAATTGACTTTAATGTCCTCTTAACTAATATTTTTTTTAGATATCTAAAGTTATACTAGTTCTTTATGCATTGATATATTTTCTTCCATGTACTTGAGTTTGAATAATATGTTTAAAATTATGATCTTTATTAATTGGTAGTATTAAAGACGAAGATTTGTCCACTAATTCAATTAGAAATTCACCGAAAATGACATTCTTTACGAAGATAGTTTATATGGCGCTACATGGTAATACAAATTCAGTTTGTGTCTTAAATAGAAATATTAGTCTTGACTTAAAAATTATAAAGTGATTTAAAAATAGTAAATATTCTCTCAATTATATTTTTTTAAGGATGTATGAGGTAAATTGAAAATTTCATTAATATATATTTCAAAATTTTATATTTTAATATTAAATTTTATTAAAAAATAAATAGTTAAATTTTAATAATTTAAAATTTTAATAATAGATAATATTTAATAATATAAAAATCATTTTAAATATTAATAATTAAAAAAATAAATATTGATAAATTATACATCAATTGATAGATAAAAAAATGATAGGATAAGAAGAAGAAAAAAGAGATAAATGAGAGAGATGAATAAAAATAGAAGAAAAAAGAGATAGTGAAGAAAGAGAGAGAAAGAAAAAGAGAAGCAAGAAAGACGAGAGAGAAGGAGAAAGAAAAAAGAATAAGAAGCAGAGATAAATAAGAAAGATGAATAAAAAGAAAATCCGATAGAGAAAAAAAGAAGAAAGAAACAAGAATGACGGGAGAGAAAAAAAAGTAAAAAAATACAAGAGAGAAACAACAAAGACGAGAGAAGATTTAAGAGAGAAAATAAAGAAAGACATAGTAAAAAGAAAAAGGGAAAAAAAGTCATACAAAATCTAAAAGGTTTTTGTGAGATTGTTTTACATGTAAATTATATTAAAAACCTCACGAAATCCAATATTTTAAAAAATCTATTGAAATCTCTATATCTTTAAATATCAAATAAACTCTTTAAAATATTTCTCGATTGTCTTGATTGAATACTTTTAGATTTTGACAAACTCTTAAATTTTTTTTATTGTGTTGATTGAATATCACATGACGTTTTTTATATTAAAAAAATCTTAATTAAATACTATAAAAAAATTTATAATATTTTTTTTAAATCTATTGAAATTTTGAAATTTTAATTCAATACATCCCTTAGTTTTATTTAAGTTGCCCACTAAATATACAAGATAAAATAATTTGTATTAAATTAGGTCGATTATATTTTATCCAAATATGATATGGAAAATTTTCTTTTTACACACATATTGGCAATATTTCAAATCTTGTGTGTATATAGTAATTTTTATTTATAATTTCACCTAATTAAATTTTTACAATGCAGTATACTCACACAATATTTATAATACGAACAATGTAAAAACTGAATTTATTTCTCACTCCTTTCGCTTTTTTTAATTAATTAATTTTATAATTTTAAGTAATATCATATCACTACAACAAAATTTGTTATTAATGACAATTATTTAATGACAATAATTTAATTGCTGCCGTATATAAAAATATTAATGGCTAATATATAATAGTCACTAAAAATGTATTTATATTACACTAAAGTTTACTATTAGTGACAACTATTTATTAGAAAAAACTTAAGTCCAACATCGATTAGAGATAAGATAATTAAATATTATATAAGTGAGTAATAACTATCATCTTACATGTACATTTTATAGGGTTGACTCCTAATTCACTATTCTAAATTGATATCAAATCACGTATTGTTACCAAGTTCAATAGTACTATAAAATAATTAGAGAACAACTTTCACCTTATAAATCTCACATTTCTTAAGAGACAAGACAATTAAAAAAATAAAAAATATATAAATAAAATTCAACTCTTATCTTACAAATCCTACATCGAGTAGAGATAAAAAAGTATATAGAGTTATGAATTTAGAAAAGAAAATTATAAGAATAAATTATTTAAAGTAAAGGAGACAATTGAAAAAAATAACTTTTAATAGCCTTTAAAATGACTACTAGAATTGTCACTAAAAAAAATAATTTTTTTCGACAATTTAGTAGATCTTTACCGACATTTTATATAAATATCAGTAATAGTACTAGCAACACTAGATATACCAGCCATTATTTAAAAGCTGGTAAAAAAAAATAATGATCATTTATATGACCGCTAAATAATAAATTAATTACCACAAAAAACTAATTTTGGTGTAGTATATATAGAACAAACGACTACTTAAAGGATTTTTTACACCAATGATTACTTTAAAGATAATCATCAAATAAGTCATATATATATAAACAATAGTTTATTATAAGAGGTAAGGGTTAATTAACTATCTTTATATTAAAATTAAGATTAATTGCACTTTGCGTCCAAAAGTTTCATGCTTTGGCAAATTTTGTTTTTGATTTTTTTTTTCACAAAGTATGCTTCTAAATTTTTAGATTTTGGTAATTTGTTTCTTTTGTTAATTGTTTGGCAAAATATTATGAGCGTTGATGTGACATATCTAATGTGAATATACTTAAATATATTATGTTTGATAGATATTTAATTGCATTTCATATTTTGAACTTTCACTTTTTTAACAAATTTTGTCTCCAAATAATTTTTTTTAATGATTTTTGTTCTCAAACTTTTAAATTTTAGTAATTTGTATCTTTTCGTTAATTATTCATCAAAATTAGAGATGAAAAAATGAGTCTACCCTTAGGTTAAACATCTTAACCCATCTAAGTTGTCCCACCAACTTTGTTGGACCAAATGATGGGTTAGGATAGGTTTGTTGCTCTACCTAATTTTTTTTATTGTTAAGTTTATACATATAATTTGTTGTGTAACAAATTTATTGTGTATTAATTTATTTTATTGTATGTAATTTAAAATTTTTTATACAACAATTTTTTTAGAACTGTTAATAATATAATCACATATAAAACATATCGGTGCACGTACAAGACCTTTCATTTTGAAACACTTAAAAAATAGAGTACATTAATCAACGAGAGGAATGAAATATAAATTGGTTCAGGAAACTGCTATAAGGCAAGGCAGCAGCATTTGGGGAAGTCAGAACGATTTTGGAGAAACTCGGGAAATGAAGCTTCGCAAACTCATTTGGATTGTGACTCGTATTCAGGTTCAAGTACAGAGATATAGCAAACGGTAACTGCACCTGCCTCTTATATATACTACTTTTATAGCAATTTTATATATATTGTACACAATTATAATACGATTACATTTATTGATGGCTTGATTAAAGAAAAATTAAAATATAATAAATACAACAGGGGGGATGAAATTGAAGTTGATACTTGGTTTGATACTGCGGGAAAGAATTTAACGCGCATAAATTGGATAATAAGGGATCATTATACCAAAGAGATCATAGCAAAAGCAACCAGGTACTATAGTTCATCCTTTCCATTTTTCATAATTAATAACTAACCACATAATATTTGAACCACTATATATCTTTTCTCGAAATTTCGTTGATGCAGCACTTGGGCGTTCATGAATAGAGAAACAAGAAGATTGTCCAAGATACCTGATGAAGTTAGACAAGAACTTAATCCTTTCTGCTTTAATAGGCATGCCATTTCCTCTGAAGAAATAGATCATCAGAAGATACCAAAGGTTACTGATGCCAATGCTGAGACATTTCGCTATGGGATGGCTGTAAGTTTGATACACAAATGTTTAGTCCCACAATTAATTGGATTGTAATTTTACATCATTGTATTGACTGCTTATTTTATCTGCATGCAATCCAGCCAACGTGGAATGACATCGATGCAAACCAGCATGTTAACAATTCTAAATACATCAGATGGATCTTAGAGGTACTTAACGTACAAGGAAAAAAGTTGCAATCTATGAAAAAAATAACGTGGCAATGATAGCTATACTTTATATTTTACCATTAACATTTGGCATGTTATAGAATAGTTGATTTGGATGTGCACTCGTAAAATAGTCACTCATAAAATAACGTAGTTGTTCAATGTTATAAAATTTGGCAATGATTAACATGGTCTCCGCAAGAGAAAAGTAATGATTTGGCGTATATGTTGATTTGGTTGGTGCAGAGCGTGACAAGAGAAGTATTAGAAAATTATAAATTGACAAGCATGACAATAGAGTTTCGGCGTGAATGTAGGCATTCAGATGTGTTGGAATCACTGACTTGTTCATCATCCACCGTCGTTGGTGACTCTAATAATAACAGAAAACCCGATCTGCAATATATACATCTGCTTCGTCTACAAGACAGTAAAGCGGAGTTGGTCCGAGCCAAAACAGAATGGCATCTTAAGCAAAAGAACCAGTGATCGATGATTACAAAAGATTTACGAATAATTGTGAGAAAATCCAGCTGCTACACGTACACAATTAAAAATCATGACATATACATATATACCAAGGAAGCATATGTGAAACCAATACTGCTGCAACTTTCTGGTCCGATATTTGAACATTTTAGTCAATTGTTCTTCATATGCAATGTTTGTATTTAAAAATTCAGTGGTATTGTACATAATCAGGCCTGTCAACATTTCATGTATTGAATAAAGGTTATCAAAACTTAAGTATGTATTTGATTCTTCAAGAATTACATAATGTACTCATTCAACTAATTAATAATATCTTTTGTAGGGGTTAAATTGTTGTCTCTTTCATATTTTTAAGAAAAGACAATAGCAGCTAGGGAATTATAGCGACTTGATAACCATCGTACGAGTACAACATACAAGCAATAAGACAAAAAACGTAACCTTCTCTATCCTAAGATTCTCATGCAAGTAGAACCTGAATATACATGCACATATAAAATATATATAAGTATTGGGAAAATAATTCAAAATTTCAAATTCAAATCTTTAAGATAGTATTTAAAATTTAAAAGATATTGATTCTTTTAGGATATTATTTAGAATTGAAATATATTGTATTTATTTTAGAGATTTGTTTCCTCTTTTAAGATTGTAATGTAAGGGCAATAAATAGAGACTCTTGAGATAAGAAGAATCACTGTAGAGGGGGTCACCGTCTTAAATGATAGAAGATGTCATATAAAGAAGGGTTTCCAAGTTTCATCAAAAAACTTGTAAATGATAGTTTTCAAGTTTCGCTAGAAAACTTGCGAGAAAAGAGTTTCTAAGTTTTACCCATAAAACTTGTGAGGAAGGAGTTTTCAAGTTTAAGTCACAAAACTTGAAGGGAGGATTTTTAGGATATATATAACACATTTTGAGATAAATAATGAACATCTTTGTGAACGTAAGCATGAGAGGCTGAACTACGTTAAATAAATTTGTGTGATCTTTCTCAATTTCTTTCACTACAAAAAAAAACTTATTACCAACGGACTTTTTCCCACGGATAAATATCTGTATGAAAAATGACATTACCGACGATTTTTCTGATGGATATGTGTCCGTTTGAAACATAAATGATTCCGACAGATATTACCCACAAATTTTTTCTGTTTGAAATTTCAGATGGACGTTATGCACGAATTTTTTCCGTGGGAAAATTATGATGTTTTAGACAGATATTTCCCATGGATTATCTGTCTAAAACGTTGTTCGTAGAAAATGCAAAAAAATTCGTCGATAACTTAAAAAAATTTAATGATAAAAGATTAACAAATGAAATTCTTAAATATTTAACTAATTTTCTCATGCTAATTAATTTACCATACCAACTATTATGTATATAAAATTTATAATTAAATGATAGTATAAAATGATAATTTACTATCAATATATTTTAATATTATATAGTTAATTTTATTTAAATTGAGAAATATATAATTAATGAAATGATATATTGATGCATGATAGTATAAAATTAAAAGATAATTTCTTAACATTTATAATAATTTTACCAATTTTGAACTATATTGTTTTTAATAAAACAAGATTATTATTTAATTCAATTTTAAAATGATTTTTTAAAAAATATAATCAACAATACCCACGAAATTACCGACGTTATTACCAACAGATGTATCCGTGGATAATTATTTTTTACTAATAATTTATTTTAAAAATAATAAAATTAATTCATAAGTAATTATGGTAAATAAAATTTAAATTAGATAATTACCCATGGATTAATATCCGTGGGTAATTACCGACGGATAAATCCGTGGGTAATTATTGACAGATAAATCTATGGGTAATTATTTTTATTAATAATTTATGTTAAAAATAATAAAATTAATTTATAAATAATTATAATAAATAAAAATTAAATTAGATAATTACCTACAGAATTATCCATGGATGTATCTGTGGATAATTATCAACAAATTTATCCGTGGGTAATTATTCACGGATAAATCCGTCGGTAATTATTTTATTAATAATTTATGTTAAAAATAATAAAATTAATTTATAAGTAATAATGATAAATAAAAACTAAATTAGATAATTTTTTTTAAAAAAATATATAAAACTCTTCTAGTTAAAGAAAAGTCTCTAAAAACGCTATGGTACAAGAAAGACATTTGTACTTTATATATAGAAGTTAATTATTCTTTGATTAGTTACTAATTTTTATTTAATATATATTTATACAAATTTTAAATATGATTTATTGATATAACATAATATTTATTTTTATATATAATTTATTATAAATTTTAATTATATATAATAAAAATGTAACTTGTGAAATACACTGACTAAAATATTATTATTTTTTAATTTAGATAAAAAGTTATAGTATTATATTATATTGTAATTTGTGAAATATACTAGAATGAGAGGGATCCAAAGATTGTACAAGTTTGAGATTGTATAGTTGAAGATGACTTAAAGAAATTAATTTGTACTATTTATACTAATGAGATGCATCTACTCTCTGGTAGCTTATTCCTTAAGAACTTTACAGTTAAGCGTGTTTGACATGGAGTAATTTAGGGATGAGTAATCTTTTGGAAATTTTTCCAGAAGAATGTGCGAGTGACGACAAGACAGACTGAAAAGTCTTGTGTTGATTTGTGGGATCAACCTTTGATCCTAAAAACGGATGAATATCTCCAAAAGGGTTACCCATGAAGGATTCTGATCGATGAAAGATTTTGACCAACAAGGAGTTGCATGATGTGTCATGGAGTAGAGCTGTTGAAAGGTCAAATATGAAAGATATTGCACTAAATAAGGATGTTATTTAATATAATTTCGAAATGATTTTTTAAAAATATTATCAACAATACCCACGAATTTTATTCGTAGGTAAAATTCGTGGGTAATTCCGTCGGAAATGAAGTATTACCCACAGATTGATTGACGGATTATTGTCTATTTGTAATCTGTCGGAAATGAAGTGTTACCCACAGGTTTTTTGGATTACCCACAGATTTTGGTCGTCTGTAATTTTAAAATTTCTTGTAGTGTTTTATGGTGTTATTTTAATATGTTTCTCATCATTATTATTATGCGTAAAAAAAAGAAGATTTTTTTGTTCCCATCAATAAAGATACAAGGAATAAACATAAAACAACATTTCCTTAGGATTTAAAAACATAAATTTCCTTATGAGATTACAACATCCCTGAACATATACTATATATACACCTCAACAAAACAAAAGTCCTATATCTAGTCTATACATCTATACAACTTGATGAGAGCAACTTCTAACCAACAACCATCCAAAAGATGTAACACTATATATTTTTCTTTCAAGCATGTTATGAGTTGTTTGATCATTTGAGATGTTTTATGATGTTATATGTTGTTTTGTGTTGTTGTGATGTGTTGTTTAGAGTTGGTTGAGCTAAGGTCAAACTTGACCAAGAACCAAAAAAAGATATATAAGATTTTAGGAAAATATAAACTTCATAAGTTTATTTCCTTTAGTTTTAGAGAGAGGTTTTATAGAAAAGTACCATATGGAGTTAGATAAGTCTGATCTTTATAACACCCCAGTTTTCAATAAAGTTATTATTATAATAATAATAATAATTATTATTATTATATGATATTTGGTCATAATTATTTTAATAATTATAGAAGAATATTATTTTGTACATTTTAAATAATTATTATTTTGGACAATTATTTTGTACGTATTAAATAAGTATTTTTTTTATTAACATATTTAAATAAATATTTATATATTTTAAGAGAAGGTTGATTTTATATGATATTTTGTTATTGAAATTATATTATTATATTTTGGGTCAAAAATATATTATTATTATAGAGGAAAAATATTTTATAATATACATGTATTTATTTTATTTAATTATTTTGAGGAAAAAGAGAAGTGGGTTAGAAGAGAAGGAAAATGGGTTGGGTTGACCCAGCCCAATAGATTAATTTTAAGAAAGGAGCCAGGTAGCGTTAACCCTATCTACCTCATTTGCGTTCTGAAGGGTTAGGAGAAAAAAAAAAGGAGAAATAAAGAGCTCTAAGGAAGAGTACTCAGGAACGACCTTAGATCACACCTTTGTCTTCTGCTCATCCAGGTAAGGGGAGAGTGAGAAACCTCGCTCTGGGTGTGAGATTGTATGCTGGGTAGTGGGATTGGCCCCCAATCCTGTGTTTGTTGCATTTTTTGTATGAGGGGTTTTTCCCAATTGTATTTGTTTTGCCTATTGTTTTCTTATATGTAATTAATCGTATGAATTGAGATTTCTATGGGTTCCTATGGGAAACCCTAAGGGAATGCATCGATAATTGTAAGAGGAAAATTTTAAATGTTTTCTGTTTTACCTTCTGAGTTTTCTGTTGTGTTTCTTGATATTTGCTGAGTGTAAATATGTATATAATCTTGAAAATAAACAAGTTTTGATATGAATTAGAGTGCTCTGTGGGTTCCTGTGGGAACCCTACGAGAAACAGGCAAAATATGAATATTTTCTGTTTTGCTTTCTGATTGTTCTGATGTATTCCTTGTTGAAAGAGATGTATAAATATGTGTTTATTTTTGAAAATAGATCAGTTTTGATATGATTTTGAGTGCTCTGTAGACACTATGTGAATATGATGAGATGATGTGAAAAATGATGATTATGTGAATATGATGAGATGATGTGAAAAGTGATGACTATGTGAATATGATAAGATGATGTGAAAAGTGATAATGAGACATGATAATGTGATATGGGAATGAGAAATGATAATGAGATATGAGAATGCATAGAGTCTTGAATGACATGCATCATTTGCATAAGTGTTTTAAGGGTACGATATGGAATACACCGCCAGAGAAGGCCCCCTAGTGTAAAAGCTTTGGGGATTAGTCCTTGGAGATAGCTCGGTTTGGAAGTCCCAGTCTCTCCCATTGTGTGCATGGGATGTATCTTGCGCGGCTTAGCTATCCCGACGAGACTCTGGTAGTATATCCTTCTAGTGAGAGTGTGCAGAGGGTGTGACCCTGCATGTACTCCTATACTACTCTTCGTGTATTGCTAGCGGCAATATGCTATGTGATGTTTTACTGGCGCCACATGCATGATAATATGTAGTCTGTGTCCATGCATATGCATTCTTAATGTTATATGATAAAGTGATGGTTTATGTCTTGGATGAGTGTGATGTTATTATTAATTTATCTATGTTATACTTATTTTGTTTGTGTTTGGCTATTCGGTGTATATTTCTACACTGTGAGCCAGAGTGAGATGTTTCTCACTCCCTTTTCTCGTGTTATTCTGTTTTGACTGTTATACAGGTGATCATCAGCGTGAGACTGAAGATGTTGGTGATGAAGCTTAGGCTTCTATGTTGGGTTTTTCTCTGATAGGACATGTGACATCGGGACATAGATAGAATTAGTTTAAAGATGTTCTTATTAAATTATTTTAGAAAATTCAGTTTTATTTCTTTGTAATTTTACCGGTATGTTATTTGGATTAAGTTTATGAATGTGAACTCTTTACCCTTACGTGGCTGGAAATTTGATTTTTAATGAAATTTTTTTTATTTAATATTTTTTATAATTACTGTAAATTCTAACTAAACTTTGATGTCACATCCTATTAGAGTAAAACCCAACACAAGGTCTAAGCCTTATTACCAACATCACCAAACATCATGATGAGTTTTACCTGCAATAACATATACACAAAAACAAATACAAGAAATGAGGAGTGAGAAAAATATCACTCTATATATCTGAATAGCCAAACACACAAAAAGAACACATAATAAAAAATATATTAATATCAAGACATAATGATAAAAATTTATCATGATAAAGAAGTAGAACACATGTGATAATATCCATACTCCATCACATAAGAATCAATAATCCACTACATAGTTTCACTACAAATATATTTTGTAATGGACATAGACTTTATGGTAAATGCATGTGGCGCCGATAGAACACATTATGGTGCATTACCATACGACAACACACAAAGTAGCTTAGGAGATCGTGCTAGGTCACACTCTTACTACACTCTACACTAGGAGGAGATACACCAGTATCTTGTTGGGATAACTGTGTTGTGCAAGTTCCACCCCATGCACACAAGTAGGCAAAATTGGAGCTTCCCAAATCCAATTGTCCTTAAGATCATGAATTCCCAAGCTTTTACATAAAAAGGCCTTCCCTAAGAGCATACTCCATATTGTACTCATCCAATCAATAATTATGCATATGATGCATGTCACACAAGACTCGATATCATATCATTTCATCACAACCACATCCATGATTGTATATCCACAATGATTATCACATGTTCACCTCATGGCTAAGTCTCAACTTAGACTTCTCATCATATGACCCTCACAAGATCCATACACATCAACTGTATCAATCTACCAATACAAATTCACATCGTTTACATCATTAATATCCCACAATAACATAATTACATACTCAACATACCATACTTAGTTATTAATATTAACTAGTACGAGAGTCACATGTTCACAATTCAAACACAACACTTACACAACATCATCCAATACACCTCAAGATATTATCATTTTGAACTTATCTAATCATATTTTAATACTTCAACCATAATCATTAAGAGATTAACATCAAGCTAAACACTTAAGTTAATAACTTAACTAATCTCACAACATTATTGACATCACACATTAATTCCTTAAGCATTACTATCATTAAAACACCTCAAATATCTAACAATCAACTCATATCATAACTTATTCACAATTTTTTGCTCCCATAATTTCCTTTCTTAACATTGATATAGGTACCTCGAATCATTCCTAAGATCAAACACTTAAAGGGTAAATCAATTCAACATCACACACATAAGCACATCACATCACCATCATGTATACCTCAATTAGTAGATCCTAATATTTAGGATTAATCTTAAACTAATCACTCATCTCACTAGTTAATCATTCTCCCCTTAATATTCCATGCCTAGAACAAGACTACTCACTCCCCCTTACTTTGATGAATACTAGATGTAGACATTTTACATAAGAAGAAATAGATACCTGATGAAGTTAGACAAAAACTTAATCCTTTCTGCTTTAATAGGCATGCCATTTCCTCTGAAGAAATATATCATCAGAAGATACCAAAGGTTACTGATGCCAATGTTGAGACATTTTGCTATGGGATGGCTTTAAATTTGATAAGCAAATGTTTAGTCCCACAATTAATTAGATTGTCATTTTACATCATTGTATTGACTATTTTTTTTATCTGCATGCAATCCAACCAACATAGAATGACATTGATGCAAATTAGCATGTTAACAATTCTAAATACATTAGATGCATCTTAGGGCTACTTTACATATAAGGAAAAAAGTTGCAATCTATGAAAAAAAATAACGTGGCAATGAGATACTTATGATTATATCGTAAGGAATATGACGATATAAGGGACATGTGACAACATGGAGCCCTACACTAGAAGTTATAACTAAGTAAAGCTGAGGGATGAAAGATAGAGGGTCTCACACTAGTGGGAATACCTTGGAGGTAAGGTGTTGAGAGGTTGAGAAAGCCAAGGGTCAAGGTAGCACCTTGTATTGGAGTCTCCACCAAATCAACTCAACAATCCCGACAATTGCTCCAACATTCCAAGATTGGTGAGCAAGTATGTCCTAAATTTGAACAGGGAAAGAAGTATCCTGTTGATATATTGAAATTCATCCGAAAGACGAAATCATACCATTTATGGGTTGGGATGTATGTACTCCCAATCACTTCCAAAACATGATAGTATGGATCTAACTGTGTTAGTGCTAAGTAAGTATAACTAGAACAAATTCTAGTTCCCACCAAGAGTCTTGTGTGTTTGATGGAAAATACTCTTACCTTTGTATTTAATAGAATCGATGTCTAGTAAGTATAATAAGAACTAATTCTAATTACCCCATAAATTATTGGGTATCTTAGGGTAAGTATCCTTACCCTCAATATATATATATATATATATATATATATATATATATATATATATATATATATATATATATATATATATATATATCGAGATTATTAAATCCTCACTCGTTTGTTTCTTTTTTGTGCATGTACTTGATGGATATATGTGAAGATATCAACTAAGCATAGTGACCAAATTGATTCAATAATACAAATATCGAGGATTGTGAAGACTGCCACAAAGATACAACGCCTAAAGACCATTTTCACATATACTTGTGTATGAGGTAAGATAGAATTTTTGTACTACTTTAATTAGGTTTTGTAATGTATGAGTGAGAATAATTAATACATGTTTTCACTATATCTGTTTGTAATAAGAACTCGTATTTGTATTTAAGAAGATCATGGTTCTTTATATTTTATGATAATAATATATTTTAATAAGTGTGAAAATTTTACCCTCGTTTTTATAACAACAAATAAGTAAATAGTTAATAAGCGCTTGTGTATGATGTAACAAGGTGTTACACTTGTTATACTAGGTCCAATGCATTATTACATCCTATGTGAGAACTCATAATTTCTTTTTAAACCTTTTGAAATATGTGGGGGACTGTTGTATATTTTGAGATATTTTAAAAGGTTGGTTTTTTCATGAAATTATTTGAATTTGAATTTAAAGTTAAAGTTAAAATAACTGTTTTATTAATTAATTACAAGATTTAAAGTCAAATTAATATTGATTTTAATGAGATATAATAATCTGACCATTGTAATTTTAATTAATTTAAATTATTAAATATTTTAAAATTAATTATTTTTTAATTCACATGATTAATTATAGTCATAATGGTGAATATCCCATTTTTGCAAATATAAAAAATCAGTTGGATTCAAAGTACTAAGTAATATTCTCTTCTCTCTTTCTGTATGTTATCAATATTTTATGTGAAGAACTTGTCAATTTTGTATTCTTAGTCTATCACCAGAAGATCCTATAGTATTTTGGGAGACTTGAGTTATGCATATAAGTCCTTTAACAATGGATTATACGCCTCATGAGTTCATATTAGTTTGTGTTATCATCATCTATGGACAACATGTGAGATGTCTAATTGGATAACTTTCTATGGAGGCCAAATGGCATGTGCACCGAGGGAGGTGTGGAAAATGAGGTCTACAAAATGTTATATTTGAGGAACATGAAATGAGGTCTCAATGCTTGTATTCCAATTAATTCGTTGTTATCTGGTACCTTGTTCCATGAACCCTACAATGACAAATGTGTAAACACTTGGTGAGGAATGTGTTGGGGAGTCAGTCCTTTGGGTGCAGATGACCACAATTGGTACTTGGAGAGATTGTTACGTACGTGGGTGATTGTCCTTGGGTGTATAAGTGTTGAGTTGTGACAATAGTTTTCACATAGCTGACTTGGCAACCCCAACTAAGTACAAGCAATCATCAATTAGTGAGAGTCTGCTATTGGACCATGGTGACTCACCTTTACATTTTATTTCAAAACCAGACGCAGTATCGACAACGATCACAAAGAGAGATATTTCTTCACCTTTGTTATCCTTATATTTATTTCTTTTCTTCAAAGGTCTAGTTTGGCATGAAGGATTTGGTTTAAAGATGATTACTCTAAGTGTAGGTGTTGGTTTTATAGGCAAGCGCACCCAAGTCTCTGTAGTATGAATAAAAGGTTGTCGAATCTCAGGGACTTGTGAGATAAGTTAAGATTTCTATTATACTAATTGATGCTTATGAATTTGAAACTGGAATAATTACACATATTCAAATTTGATATAGATGATTTTTCAAGTTCAAGAAACTACAAAGTAATTTGATTCGAAGGAAAACAGATATAAGAAACAGTTGGGATTTGATTTCATCAATCTCCCTCCTATGCATTCCTATTGATTCTTTCTAAAAATTCCATTACTCATTGCCATTGAGTTCTCTAAATTCATTCAAACCCAATCCCTTGGAATAAGAAATTCTAAGATATTTAACTCAATGAACGATCCCTCACTTCACTCAGTTAAATATCCCGCATTAAGAGTCAGAACTTGATACAACTATTAATTTCAAGACCATTCCTGACTCTCAAAACTAATAGGTGATTCGTTCCAAGTCTAAGTTCAGGAAACGTTTTCCAACCAAATCCCAAACCCAAAATCAGAGATAAAGGATCAATTTATCAAAGCATTAAGAACAGAAACCAATCACTAACATAGAATAATAGATGACATATATATATGAATCAAAGAGGAATACAAGGAGTTTGACGAATACATCAATCCCAACCCTAAGGCTTAGCTATCCATAGTACAAGAAATCACCCAAATACAAGATGAAAGGTAGAAGAAGAAAGAAATCCTTCGAAGAATCGCGTCCACACGAGCTCCCAAAAGTGTCCTGTTTCTCCTCTCCTCTGTTTTTCCTTCGTACAGTTCCAGATGATCCTTTTTCTCTCTCTTCTGCCCTTTTATATGTGATAAAATTAAAACAGAGTGAACAAGAGAGAGACGAATCCGCTCAGCGCCTTGGAATGGCTGAGCGGTTTGAAGAATCCTTCACTATGAAGAAACCTAAAGGGCTGAGCCCCTTGGATCCGCTGAGCGCTTTAGAGGCAGAGAACACCCCTTTTTCCTGGATCAAATCCGTTGAGCGGATGGTAGTGGCTGAGCGCCTTGGAGGCATAGAGCCATCCTTTTCTTCCAGAGCCAAATTCGCTGGGCGCCTCTGAATGGCTGAGCGCCTTCAGTTTTGGAGGCTCTCTGACTTGATTCCGCTGAGCGCTTTAGAATGGCTGAGCCATTCTACTCCAGGTTTCAAAACCTACAAAATAAGCACCAAATTGGATCAAAAGCTTCATATTCCCTGTATTACTATTAATCAAAAGTACCTCTTTGATTCTAAGCATATACAGATCAAAATAACATCACTATATACACAAATTGTGCTAGATAAGTGTCTAAGATGAATATTTAATCAGACTAATTGGACACTTATCAGTAGGACTCTTTCCTTCTATTTATTTGATTTGGGTAGACCTAGGCTTCAGGACTTTTGGCTTATGTATATGCAACCATCTTGCTCTTTACTATATTATTTTGGTTATACTAAGGGTTGTAGATATCACTCAACTAAGGAAAAATAATCATATTATGACACTCATTATTTTATGAACATGTATAGAGATTATAGTAAAAATATTTCATTTATCTTATCTTAATTTATGTTTCAACAAATGCTCGAAACACAAGATGTCACTACACTTTCCTTTTTAAAATTTTAAAACAAAGCATTAGAAAAAAAATTAAATCAAATTTAAATATCGATCACATGTAAGTTCAGATTAGAGTGTCACATTTATTAAGTTATTCTTTCAATAACTGACCTATTAATTAAATTAGGTCCCTCAATTACAAACTAATTATACATATAACTGTTAATTTAAAATTATCTTTTTTACACCAAACCAATTACTAATTATTTAAAACTATGAACCGATTAAAATTTTTAAAAACATTTTCATTAATTATTAAAAATTTAAACAACACTTACTCAATATATATTTTAACACAATTATTTCATTTCATTATGACATAATTGTCAAATTAGTTCTTATTAATTAAATAATTATTACAAACTTTAATCAAATAAGCATATTATTAAAAAAAACATTTTTAATGTCGACAAAAATTATTATTTTTTATATCAATTTGTATTGTGTATAATTTTTGTGTAAAAGAAAATCAAACCAATTTGCATGTTTACTAAGCCCACACTAAAACTTTGCTCATTCGATGTTTCAATATTTTCTTCCTTCGTGCAATCAACTTAATAATCAAATAATTGATGTAAAAATGAACTATTTTTTAAATCATCATAAATTAACTCATTGAAATAATAGAAAAATATAAAAGAAACAAATGAATTGTAAAATTTGCTATATTTTTTTCATTTTACACCAATGTTCTAAGGCTTCATTTAAGACTAATCTAGTTAGGTCATAAGGTAAGTAAAACTTGGCTATGAGTTGTTTTCTCCAAGAATCGAACTTAGATACTATCCAAATAATCCGACCTTGGATTCATCACATTAACCACTTGTGTTAAACTCCTCGATTAAAACCTATTATATTTATTCAATTTGTTTGGATGAAATTTGCCCAAATTTTCAGCAGCAAAAAAATTATAGAGAAAGCAAAAAGTTAAATGAAATGTATAAATGTTAATTAGCAATGTACAATGAGGTATGTTAATATAGTGTGACTATGAATGATGAATAAAAAAACTGATAGTTGAATGAAGATGTGATAGGGAAGATGAAATTGAAGAGGAGTGGTAACCAAAAAACTTTGTAGAGATTATGTAATAATTACCTAGCATTATTAAAGAAATATAGGAGAATAAAAAAAGAAAGAAATATGAGAAATTGAAATTTTAGGTACAGAATGTGTCATTCAACTGACCTATAAAACATTGTAATTAGCATTAATGATTATTGAAAATAAACATGTAATGCACATTATAATTAAAAGATATTCAAATCACATTGAAAAATATGAATTAAAGAGAAAAAATGTGACTATTCAACTTTTTTTTTATAACTTAATGATAGGGAATGTGTCATTTAACTATAACCTACAAAATATTGTAATTGACATTAATGATTATTAACGTAACACACATTGTAATTAAAAAATATTCAAATCATTCAGGCAAATTGTAGAATGATATGATTACCCTTCAAAAGAGTAGGAAAAAATATTGGAACTATCCTAGATGTTTATATATTAAGATAATATATTGATATTGGTATAAATATGTAGTTTGACATCATTAAGTTTATTAAAGACTAATAATTTAGTTATATAAGGGTGTGAGACAGTGTGACAATTATTTTTAACAAAATTGTGGGACAATATATTACAAAATTCTTATTAACAAATTTTTTAATTCTTATTATACTCCCACAAAAATAAAAACATTTTACATTTAATAAATTAATCATAATAAATTGTCTAATAATTCAATTCTAAATTTTAATTTGAATATAAAATTATATTAAAAAAGTAACTATCATTTAAGTATTATATGTATTTAATATATTAATCACATATCTTATAATATTTCAAAAATTCTGTAAAAGATTATTTATATGCTTAACTAGCGTAATTTAATTTATTAATTGCTAATAAATTTGTTTTTATAATTAGTAGAAAGCATTTGAATTTTAAAAGGCTAAAAAGTTTTAGGAAAAAAAGTGTGTTTAGACTATGTTTTTTTAAGCAAGAGAAAATTCTAAGAGATTATTCTACCTTTAATAATATATAGAATATAAAATATAGATATAAATATAGATGAAAATCGAATAATATAGGGGAGAAAAGTTTTATATCTATTAATTAATAGTGCAATTCATACATAGTACATAGTAGATATGAAACTGATATTCTTAATTAATGTTTTTTTTTTAACAACCAAAATGAATTACTTTGTAGCACTAGGGGTGCTACAAACCGATAATTACAAGAGTTGGTTATGAGTAATTTAGCCCAACAAGATAGTCCAAATTACATAATAACCAAAGACTAACATGTGTGAAATGAATTCAATCCTTTTTGGCTATACTTTGTTCAGCCCAAAATAGCCTTACCCATCTATTAATTGGAGGCAAAAATAAATGAAATTAAGATACTCGGGCCCACTATCAACTATCCCACGTGCTTTGCAATTAAGAGTAGATACAAAGTCTTGGATTAACAATCCATTGCTAAAAGCTGAATATGAATGTCTTTTCCATTTTTAGCCATGCCCATGCGAATGATTAGATTTGATCATGTAGCTAGCATGGTCCTACTAAATTGTACCCCTCTAAACTTGCGACTATTTCTCATCTTCCACACATTCCACACCACTGCGCACCACATCACCAACCATCTATTCCTTTTCCTTTTAGTTCCCACAAGATAAGGGCATTGGAAGAAGTGTTGACTCACTTCTTGGGGTAGAACTACTGCAGCTGCCCACAAAAACCACAAATGTTGCTACCCTCTTCAACCATTACATTTCTTCTCCTTAAATTGTCTATAGTGGCTAGGGCATTGTGATACAACCTCAGCAAAACACAACCACTTTAGGTGGACTTTCAAATTCCACACCATTTTTAAGAACAAGCTGTTCGAAGGTATATTTTTCGTAGCTTAAATAGCACAGTAAGTAGACTTGACTAAGAATCTACCCCCATCTCCATGTAGCCAACTCCAGCAAGGTATTTCCCCCATGTTTCCCCTGCAACACGTGTTGCATTTCCTCCCACTGCCTTAACTCCCACTCAAAACATTCCCTTCACCACCTAAATTCCCATTCCCACAACTCACCTCTCCATCTTCCTATATCAGCTATGAGCTATGTTGCTGCTTAGAGTTGAGGAACACCATGGGGAATCTGGTCATCAAAGATTGATTTCCAGCCTAAGGATCCTTCCAAAATCTGATGTAGTTGCCATGACCTATTCTCCACTCTAATCCTTGGTCAAACCATTGGGACGGTTCATCACTCCCACATACTTTTGCCAAGTCTTTCCACGAAATTGATGCAGCATGAGGGGTATTCCCATCTTGCATATTCTGCTAGTTGTCGTATTTAGATTCAAGTATCATACACCATAATGCTGATTGTTGGTGGAATAATCCCCATCACCATTTGCTTAATAGTGCATCGTTAAACATTTCAATGTTCTTGACCCCCAATCCACCTTTTATCTTGTCTTGACAAATTTTCTTCCAACTGACCCATGGTATCTTCCGTTCACCTTCTTTAGCTCCCCATAAAAAGACCCTTTGAATTTTTACTATGTTCCTTACTACCTGTTTCAACATCTTATAAAATGATAGGAAATATAGGGGTAAGCTTGTCAAATTAGAGTTTATCAAACATGTTCTTGTTGTCATTGATAAGAATTTGCCCTTCCACGGTGCCAATTCTTGCTGAACTTCATTAGTACCGGTTTCCACGATTTAGCTTTTCTTGTATTTGCTCCAATTGGGATCCCCAAATATTCAAAAGGGATTGACATTATTTTACAATTCAGCATGCTTGCGAATTTGCGTAGCTCCCAAGGTTGGACACTAAGAGTATTTCCGGCTCCCAACCACTTTAAATGGGTCCCACTGTGCCAGGTCATTTATAAGCAACTCATACTACATTTTTACAACTTTTGCTCCAATGGCAATTGCTTATAAGCACCTCAACTTTTTTACAACTCATATTACACTTTTTGACACCTCAATTTTTTTACAACTCATATTTCAATAATAATAAAAATTATATAATAAAAAATATAACAAAAATTTTAATAATAAAAAGAAATTACATAATAAAAAAATACAAAAAATTACAATAATAAATACAGGGGGTCTCTCTCTCGTTCCACAGCTTCCTCCATCTTCTCCTTCACACCCACTCTCACTCCCACTCGAATCCCACCCTCTCGGAGCAGGCGGCGGCTGTTGCTGGCTAGGACGGGGCTGAAGCGGCGCGAGCCTGGGCGCGTCCGGATCTGGAGACGGTGGACAACATGGCGGTGCAGTGTGGGCGACGGTTCGGATCCGGAGACCGTGGAGAAGGTGGCGGTGATGGTTTCTTTTGTTTGCAAAACCATTGTGCACTTTCCAGCAAAGATCCGCACGAACCAATGAAAGCTCTCCATTTCAAATTTCACAGTGCTAAGCACCGTTGCTTGCTGAAGCTCCGGTTCTAAAAAAATAAGAACTTCTCATGCCACGTAAGATTACTCCAATAGCAAATGCTTCTAAGCTCCATTGCTTAGTTTTTAGATACAGCACAAGCACCTCCCGCTGGAGGTGCTCTAATAACACCAAACTTACTTTTATTGAAATTTACCTTAAGCCCCAAAGCTAGCTCAAACCATCTTAATATCCCTTTTATGGTCATTACATTGTTAACAGTTGCTTCTCCAAGGAAGAGTGTGTCATCTGCGAATTGGAGTAAATTAACCTCCACCTATTCCCTCCCTACTTTGTACCTTGTATACATTTCTTTGCTCACTACCGATCTCATCATCCCACTCAGTCCTTCTACAATGACAAGGAATAAGAATGGTGCCATAGGATCCCCTTGCCATAACCCTTTGTACATGGTGAATTCTACCGTTGGGCTTCCATTGACAAGTACAAAAATTTTGGCTATCTTGATACACTCCTCTATCAATGTCCTCCATTTATGGCAAAATCCTAGTCTCTCAAGCATATAAAGTAAAAAGCCCCAATTGATAGAATCATAGGCTTTTTCAAAGTCTACCTTGAAGAACAAACACCTTTTTTTGTTCCTCTTAGCTTTATCAATCACCTTGTTTGCATACAAAGTGTTGTGTAGCAAATTTCTGCTACCTAAGAATGCGGATTGAGATTGATCGATCACCCCTGGTAGTACTCTTTTAATCCTCTTTGATAGGATCCTAACTAGGATCTCGTACATGCACCCCACTAGAGATATCGCTCGAAAATCACCCAGTTCTTGTGGATAATCTATTTTAGGAATGAGAGTCATGAATGATGAACTAGTTCCAATTGGGAGTTTTCCATTAGAATGGAACTCCTTCACATATCTCATTATATGACCCTTCACGACCTCTTGAGGAAATTAAAATTAAACCTATCTGGTCCTAGGCACTTTGACCCATCACACTCCCAAATTTCCTGTTTGACTTTGTCCTCTTGAAACCTTACAGTTAGCCTTGTATTCTGTTCAACACTTATACCATGGAATGCTACCCCATCAAGCTTTGGCCTCACCCACTCCTCATCCCTAAACTTGCTTTTAAAGAAACTATTTACCTCCTTCTTAACTTGATTCGGTTCTTGGACCCACTCTTCCGACAACCTTATACCAGATAGACCATTTTTCCTCCTTTTCCAGCTTATAACCTTATGAAATAATCTTGTATTCATGTCACCCTCTTTAAGCCATTGTATTCTAGATTTCTGTCAAGCAATTGACTCATTTGTATTAGCCAGCTCCTAGACCACCTGCTGCAATATTTTCTTATCCTCCCTCTCTGACACCTCCAAACCAATTGCCTTTTCCTTTTTGTCAAGGGCGCTCAACTTTTGCTTTACCTCTTTTAGTCTTCTATTTGAGTCCCTAAATGACTCTGCACTCCATATCTTCAATTTGTTCTTAAGGCCTTTTAGTTTCTCTTTTAGGACAAAAGCGCCTCAGCCTATCACCACTGTTTGAAACCATATCTTCTCAACCATACCAGAAAATGACTTAGCCTCTAGCCAACAATCCAAAGTTCTGAACGGCTTGGGATCGCAATCAATGATGCAGTTTTTGATTAATATCGGACAGTGGTCCGATATATTCCTATCACATATATACTGTGTAAAACCAGGCCATGTAGTCAACCAATCTGCTGAGATGAGAAACCTATCAAGCTTGCTACATGCTATCCCGTTAGGTCTAAACTAGGTGAACGCCCTCCCCACAGCCGAAATGTCCATGAGTTCCAAATCAATAATGAATTGGTTACATAGCTTCATTTCCCCTAAAGCCCCACTGATCCTACCACTTCCTTTTTCTCTCATTGCGGGTTCTAACACAATTTAAGTCACTAGTCACACACCATAGTGTTCCCCTTGATCGTCCCTTTCTATCTCTTAGTTGGTCCCACATTCTTTATTTATCTGACAGGTTGTAGGACGGATAAACATTAATTATCGTTACCAAAACATCATCTTCCTTCCATATTCCTTCCACACCCAAAAAGCCATCTCCTGAGAATTCACCCTTTATTTCGAATATATTGTTGCTCCATACCGATGTCAGACCCTCAGCGGAATTGATTGTTGGACTACACACAAAACTTACCTCTGAATCTCCCCACAGTAGTTGACTTTGCATTTGATTGAAGCTTTCCAACTAGGACTCTTGTAGACACAAAAATTGCACTTTCCCCTTAATAAGAAAATTTCTTACGAACCTCCATTTGAACCTCTGCCCCAGCCTCCTAACATTGTATGATGCAATTATCATTAAGCCACTGTAGAATTCCCTTCCCTAATCCCATTGCCTTCCTGATCTATTTCCTCCATGGCTAACAACTTTTGCAATACTTCCTCTTGATTCCCTTCATAAGCTGCTCATAGGGACATCCCTATGTCCCACAATTTGCATAACTCCAAGTTATTATTCCTCATCTAGAATATGCAGTTACAATTTCTTATGCTCTATTTTGATAATAAGTTACTAATTACCTTGCCAAGTTGACTGACCTCTTTCCATCGATCTTTTTTACAGGGTATTTAATTTGCACATTTTGATCCTTTTTTCATTCCAGTTTTGATGATAGTAGACAATAGTTTGTGTTTCTGTTCTTTTTTGCCTTGCACCTGCACCTTCAAGTTTTCCAACTCTTGTTCACGTCCTTGATGGTCTTCCCCCTCAAAATTAGGAGGTTATGTAGATGCCTTGCTTTCTGGCAATGTTTGTATTTACCTGGGTGTAGGATTCCATTAGGGGCACCTTACTTAAACTGGGGAGAAAGTTTGATCTCCTCCACCCTGTGCATACATGTCCACTGTCTAGGCCAACATTTTTAATTGAGTGGTAAATTGCCCACATGCTAGGCCTGCATCTTTTGGGCTTAGATTTCGTGGTCTGTTTGGATAGCCCATCATGCCTTCTCTCAAATATTTGAGTCGCACTACTGTTGACCATTGGGCTAATCAACCCAACATTCCCATTCAAAATTATTGGTGTATTACATGTTTCACCTTCCATCACGCTTGTTTTGTCTTTTCCCGTTGACTTCAACCTACTACCACCCTTTACTGTCATCTCAGAATGTCTGTTCCCCAAATCAGCTTTCTCGTGCATTTTGTCTCTCAATTTAGCCTGTGATGGTTCAACCAAGTCCACAAAAATCATATATATATATATATATATATATATATATATATATATATATATATATATATATATATATATATATATCCCTTCTCCATGCCTATCGTTATCTGTATTAGACCCTTTTTAGTCAAATAATACACCAATTTGGCTAATATCTCCTACACCACCTTCTAGGGTAATGATGTTTTCCTGCTTTGAATCATTCTCTTTCCCAATGATCATCAGTTCTAAGATTAATCTGTCGATGACGTATTCCCACTGGGATGAGCCCTCTTGTTGAACTGGAACCTCTTCTCCACATGAGTCAAATAAGGACTCATTCTCTGAACCATCCGCAGCGTTATAGGATATTGCATATCTGCCCACACCACTTTCTGACGTGGACCTTGATCCCCATGAAGTACTTTCCTGCCTTCTCCAGCAATTGCAATGTGCTATTCTCCTATTTGTATCCTCTTCGATCCTCACTCTGCATATCTGATCATTAATTTTAATTTCCTTGACCCACTGGCCTTTCTCTATAGTGGCACTTATAAGTAAGCGTGCCTCATCAAGATTGTTGAAATTAGCCGTGTCTTCGTCTACCTTTACCAAGGTACCCAAAACCGCCACTACTTTTTCAAAGCATTGTTGGTCCTAGACTTGGATGGGACCCTAGAGCATTTCACCCATGTAAGACGATTGCCTGGGCAGATTGTAGGGTCCCACCATTGAACTGAGTGGAATAATTCAGTGAACACATCCTCCTCATCCTCCATTTTCTCTCTTATCTATGTCTTAGATAATTCCGTGATGAATACCAAATCATCACCCAAATTCCTCAATCTTACATCCTCCAATTCACTGAGCACGCATACCTCTTTTAGCATGTCCTACATTGTAATATCATTCAGGTAGTCGACCCAACTGCCTTCAAGCCACTCCTTATTGACCTCCGGTGTGACCATGCTTATTCCTTGCCATTGTTGGGTGTGTTCGCCTTGCTTTGGTCTTCACTGCCAAGCACCTTTGTTTCTTCTTTATCCTCAGTTGCCACTTGCGCGTATGTGAGGCGTTGCACCTATACATTAGGAATGTTTTCCTTCATCCCAATCTGCACTACAAGAAAAATTATGCTAATTTTTGACAGAAAAAGGGAAATTTTTGATGAATTTTCTTCTTTTTTTTTCTGACAGATTTTCGCGGATTTAAATTCGTAGAAAAAAGTGGTGTCGGAAAAAAAAATCTGTCAAAAATAATTTAATCAATCAAAAATTTCTTATTTCTTATGGAAAATTCCGTCAGAAACTTCTGACAGAAATATCTGTCAGAAAAATCCGTCAAAAATTTCTGACAGAATTTTCCGTCGAAAATTATAATTATTTTTTAATTTTAATAAATTTATTAATGTAACAACCCTCATATTTAGCTTTTTAAGAGTTTTATTTCACGACATTTCACTTTTTAGAGTGTTTTATCCTTGCTTACGCAATTTCTGGGAAACTTCCCAGAAGGTTACCCATCCCTATATTATTTTAAGTCAAGCATGCTTAACTGTGAATTTCTGATGAGTAAGTTACCGAAATGTATATGTATGTTGTCAGTATAACTTGTACAAATTAATTCATTTAAGTCATCCTCAAATATATAATCTCATACTTGTACTGTAATAATAATATATAATAATTTTATATTACAAATAATAATAATAATAATAATAATAATAATATATTCAATGATTCTTTATTTATATGTACTTATTTTTATAATTAACATATACTTATTTCTATTTAAAATTATAATTTAAATTATTTAATTTTATAATTTATAATGATAATATAATTTATAAAATTATAAATATTTATTTATTACATACTTATAAATTAAATTTAAACATTTTAAACAAATTATTAATTAATTTAATATATTTATTTAGCTTAAATCAAACATATAAAATTCAAAAAATGTATTTATCCTTGTTTTATTTTCTAATTATCAACCATTAATAAAATATTAACTTAAAATCTTATTTAATTATATAATAATATTCTCATATTAAATTTAAAATCAGATATTAGTTATACAAAAATATTAATATCATATAGTAACTTGTCAATAAGATTTTAGTTAAATAATTTAATATAATTAATGTTTCAATTATATTGTTAATTAGCAAATAATTTATATATTGTTAATTATAATTTTAAGCTTATTACTTATAGAAAATAAAAAATTTGTTTTTTCCTCTAAAATATAAAACTACTATTTATGTTAAATAAACTAATATATACACTAATTATTTAATAGAAAACTCATGAAACCCACAAATATGAAAATATTCACACTTGAACTTGCTTACTATAATTTTAAAGACAATATACAAACATTTCTAAGCATTTTATAAATATTTAAAAATAAATATTATTTATTTAAAATAATTGTTAAGATCGAAAATATTAATTTTAGAAGGTTTAATTAAATATATTTTAGTCCCTATAAGATGGGTGATTTTGATTTTGGTCTTTGTAATTTTTTTTATATTTTTCATCCTTGTAAGATTTATAAAGATTGTTTCGTTGTAAAATGAGTAAAATAATTTTCTTTGATTTTCATCCCTCTAAAATATAAATTCACTAGTTTGATTATTTTAAGGTAGATAAATAATATTTATTTTAAAAAACTAAAAAAAATTTTAGAGGTGTTAAATATCAATATGATAATAGTACGTAATTGTTGTAGGTGACACCTAAGATAATTATTTATCTTTTTTTAAAAAAAATAGAAAGTAGTTTAAAAAGATTACACAAAAAATAAGAATTAAAAATTAAAATTCCAATTTTAGAAAATGAAAAACAATTTTTTTTACAGAAACTAAAATTAAAACTTATTAATTTTATAAGGATTAAAGACATATTTAAGTCATTTTGAAAAGATAAAATTAAAGAAAAATATTTTTAAAAAAATAAAAAAAAATTATTCATTTTATAATATTAAAAATAATATTTATAAATTTTAAAAAAACGATCATCGAATTCCCAAAGAGTTCAAACAAAGGACATCAAGAAGTGTTATGGTCTTAAATTTTCTGACAGAAACAAAAATCTGTCAGAAATTTTCGACGGAAGATTCTGTCGGAAATTTTTCATCAGAAATTTCTGACGGATGTATATTTCTGTTGGAAATTTTCGATGAAAATATCCGTTGAAAAATTTATATTTTCTGACGGATTCATATTCGTCAGAAATTTTTCGTCAGAAATTTACATTTTTCTTGTAATGCTGGTATTTCACTCGCTTCCATGATTATGCATCACTCTACTATCTAGAGTGGCTTTCCTTTGCTGCATACCCTGCTCGTTCATCTTGTAACGTGGGATATTCACACACATCTTAACATTTCCTATGTAAATCCTGTCCAGCTGTTATTCAAGCTACTTGGTGTCTACCACTCCAAGAAACCTCGCGAACCCAAAGCTATGGTCGCTCCTATTTTTTCTTCTTGTAATAAATACCTCCTAGACCTTGCCATATCGTTGAAAAATCCTCCAAAGGTCTTCTTGTTTGTATGTGTTTGGAAATCTGGAAAAAAGAATGTTGATACACCCTTACACTACGCTCCATACATTCGGTGTCTCTCTCCCCCTTAGATCACTTCAATTACCATCATTTTGGTATGTAAATATTAGTATTTCTTCCTAATGAATGTTAGAGTTATACCGTATGGTGCCGAACAGGACGAGCAATCCGAACGCTTTGCGTACCCGAACCCGCCGAGTACCCGACACCGCCGACCCCACACGAACGTATGGAACTTGTCGGTACGGTCGGCCAAGGTCAACGTCATTACCAGGCTTAATTACAAGTAAATTAATTAGCATAAACTTCGGATCAGTCCCCTAATTTCCCGGGGCCCAACCCATAATCACGGCCCAACACGAACACCTATAAATAGAACTCCTGAGAGGTACGCAACTACTTTGGACCTACCGCATTTATTACGCCGAGTACTTACTTGAGCGTTGGAGTGTCTTTGCAGGCACCCCCCCCTCTCGCTTCGGACCGCCCGGATTGAACGAGAAGACCGAGACCCAAGACCCGACCTACTACAACAAGGATAATTGGAGTGTGTATCCTAACACAGGAACATTTGGCGCCCACCGTGGGGCCGAAGAGACGTTTTCAGCCCCTTTCTTAACTCTACGACTGAGACCGAGATATGGTAGTGACCCGCAAAGGACAATCAACAACGACCCAACCGACTCACAACGTTAATACCGAAGCCAATCCCGCCATGACTAACCAAGAGCGTTACCCGTACGGAATGCCCCAAACTCAACCGGAACCCGTGATACAGCAGGTCCAGCCGAATACTGATCAAACCCAACCAAATTTACAAGACGACCTCCGCGCGTTGCGGGAAGAAATGGCCACCATACGCAGGCAAAGAGAAGCCAACGCCCGGGAGCTAGCCGAGTTACGGCGGCAGAATGCCGAACTCCGGAACCTGAACCAAACTTGTGTGCCGTCCACCCCCACAGCCGTGGAAGAATCTGCCTATCACGCCCCGACTGAGCCGGTAACTCGAATGCCGAGCACCTCATTGATAGCCAACAGGGCCGAAACCACCGTCCATTCCCTAAGACATCCCTTTTCACGGAGAATAATGGAAACAACCCTCATGGATCATTGGAAAAACCTCCCAATTGAGAAATATGACGGAACTTCCGACCCCGACGAACACCTAAATGTTTTCCTGACGCAGGCAACTCTCTCCACCCAAGACGACTCGGCCCTGTGCCGAATATTTCCCACCTCACTGAAAGGAAGAGCTCTAAACTGGTTCTCCAGGTTGCCGAACTCTTCCATCGACTCGTTTGGCGAGTTGTCATCCCTGTTCACTTTGCAATTTGCGACGAGCAAGCCGTACAGGACGACCTCGTTGGCTTTAGCGGGAGTGCGTCAGGAGAAGAAAGAGAGTCTGAGATGTTTCATGGACCGGTTCAACAGGATTGCCATGGAGATCGGTGATCTCAACCCAGCCGTGGCGCTGGACCGGTTGAGCACTGCCCTCAGGCCGGGACCATTCGTCAATAGCTTATGCAAAAAGCCACCTGTGGACATGAATGATCTCCGACGCCGAGCTGAAAAATACATGCAAATGGAAGAGTTGGCCGAAACAAGAAATCAAGCTAGAGCCGAGGAGAATTACAACCGGAAGGAATCTAGCCGGGAATCAACAAAAAAGATCAATGCCGACCCCTCAAATTCCCGCCCCCCGAGAGGACCTCGTTACACAACGTACACTCCCCTCAACGCTAGCAGGGCTAAGGTATTGGAGCAAGCCCTCTCGTCGGAAATCTTGATAATTCTGAAAAGAGCGAACACGCCCCCAAGGGCGGACAAGGCGAAAGCATGCCGATTCCACCGAAACCGGGGGCACTCGACGGAAGAATGCTCGGCGCTAAAGGACAAGCTTGAGGACCTTATCAAGCAAGGTCACCTGAAGAACTTTGTCTCACCGCAAGACCACCGACCAAGAGGGAGAGACGAAGAATACAGTCGGCGAACGTCACCACCAAGGGATCGACGTCATAGGTCCCGTTCGGCCGAAAGGAAGGACCATTCACGAAATTCAAGAGAAGACAACACTCGGCCGAGAAAGATAATAAACACGATCGCCGGGGGTTTCGCCGGAGGAGGCTCCACCTCTTCGGCTAGAAAGCGGCACCTCCGGGCAGTCCGAGATGTAAATACCGTGAACCAACAGAAAGCACCGAGGATGCCGACCATCACATTCTCGGACCGAGACTTTCGTGGTGTCGACCCCATCCAAGACGACCCTATGGTGATTTCAGTCGAGATGCACAACTGCATCGTGAAGAAAACCCTGGTCGACCAAGGGAGCTCCGCCGACATCTTGTACTGGAATACTTTTGTGCAGCTAGGGATTCCCGAGGAGAGCTTAGAGCCATATCACGAACCCCTGGTCGGTTTTTCTGGCGAAAGAGTGATGACGAGAGGGTGCATCGACCTGTATACCCGTTTCGGGTTCGACCAAAAGACTTCCCGAGAGATCAAGATCCGATACATCGTGGTACACGCCAACACATCGTACAATGTTCTACTGGGCCGACCCTCGATCAACACGTTGGGGGCCATTGTTTTGACCCCCCACCTGTGCATGAAATTTCCATCGAGGGATAAGCAAGAGGTGATCACCGTGCATGCCGACCAAAAAACTGCAAGGGAGTGTTACCTCTCTAGCCTGAAGGTGCAGCCTCTGGCCGAGCCACCCGCGACAGCAAGAAGGGTAAACGTGGTTAGACAGGAGACAGCCGAGAGCATCGACCTCGATCCTCGTTTAGGGGAAGTGGAACGAATTGAGGCCGCCAAAGACCTCGTCCCTTTCCAGCTCGGCCGATCACCCGAACAAATCACCCAAATAGGATCCCAGTTGAGCGAAACTGATGCAAACCGAGTCAGGCAAACTGTCCGAGACAACAAAGACTTGTTTGCTTGGACGGCGTCAGACATGCCTGGGATAGACCCTGGTTTCTTGTGTCACCGATTAGCAGTGTGCCGAGACGCCCGACCGATAGCCCAAAAGAAAAGGAAAATGGGAGACGAGAAACGAAGGGCTGCAAATGTTGAGGTGCAAAAACTATTGCAAGCAAAGTTCATCCGAGAAGTTACCTACACCACGTGGCTGGCAAATGTAGTTCTGGTCAAGAAGTCAAATGGCAAATGGAGAATGTGTACCGACTACACCGACCTCAATAAAGCCTGCCCGAAGGATGCATACCCGCTCCCTTGTATTGATCGGCTTGTAGACGGTGCGTCAGGGCACGCAATCTTTAGCTTCTTGGATGCATATTCAGGCTATAACCAAATAAAAATGCACCCGGCCGACGAGGAAAAAACGGCGTTCATCACCGAAAGCGCCAATTTTTGTTACAAGGTAATGCCGTTCGGGTTGAAGAACGCTGGGGCAACCTATCAGAGGTTGATGGACAAGGTATTCCGAGATCAAATCGGCCGCAACATCGAGATTTATGTGGACGATATGGTGGTGAAATCTAACTCCATGGAAGATCACGCGGCCGATCTCGCCGAAGCATTCGGAGCATTGCGTAAACATAACATGCGACTCAACCCCGAGAAGTGCACTTTCGGGGTTAAGGGAGGTAAATTTCTCGGCTTTATGCTATCGTCGAGAGGCATAGAAGCTAACCGAGACAAATGCCAAGCTGTAATAGATATGCGGAGCCCGAGCAGCCTGAAGGAATTGCAGCGCCTCTCTGGAAGACTGGTTGCCCTGTCCCGATTCCTCCCTCGGCTAGGCGACAAAATCAGTCCGATGACGAAGCTCTTGAAAAAGGCGTCGACTTTCGCCTGGAACGAATCATGCAAAGAGGCCTTCGCGGCATTGAAAACAGCTTTGGCGACCCCTCCGACCCTGACGAGACCGGACCGTTTGGATCCGCTGTTGGTATACTTAGCCGTATCAGACGAAGCAATCAGCTCAGTTCTGGTACAAGAAAAGGGAGGCTCTCAGGTTCCCGTCTATTTCGTTAGCCGACTTCTTCAGGATTTCGAGACCCGATACCAACTTATTGAAAAAGTCGCTCTCGGATTGGTACATACCTCCCGACGTTTGAGACACTACTTTCAGAGCCACCGAATGGTCGTGCACACCGATTGCCCGGTTTCCAAAGTCCTAGGAAAACCCGAACTCGCTGGGAGAATGATGGCATGGGCTGTCGAACTCTCGCAATTTGACATTGCATACAAGCCGAGAGGGCCGATCAAAGCGCAATGCCTGGCCGACTTCGTGAACGAGTTACACCCCCACGGCCACTTCGAAGAACAATGGTGGACCCTCCACGTGGACGACTCCTCAAACAGCCAGGGGAGCAAAGCAGGTGTAATCTTAGAGGGGCCGAAGGGCATTACTTTGGAGCAATCCCTGCGTTTTCGATTCAAAGCCTCCAACAATCAGGCCGAGTACGAAGCCCTGATAGCCGGGCTCAGATTAGCCGAAGACATGGGCGCGACGAGAATCAAATGTCTGACTGATTCTAAGGTTGTGGCCGAACAAGTAGGTGGTAATTTCCAGGTCAAGGACCACGTGATGATGAAATACTACCACACTTATCAAGGGCTGAAGTCAAACTTCCAGGAGGTGTCGGTCGAGCACATCCCACGAGAGAACAACACTCGAGCCGACCGGTTGGCTAGGCTAGCCACAACCAAAAAACCAGGTCACTTGAGAACCATCATCCAACAGGAGATCGACCACCCCAGTGTTGACACGGAGTTGATAGCAAATGTCGATGCCGACCACACCGCACCGAAAGATCCCCCAGACTGGCGAGCCGAAATCAAAGCTTTCATCATTGACGGGGTCACACCAGACGATCCAGCCGAGGCCAAACGTTTGCGAACCCAAGCCAGTAGATATACTATCATTGCCGGGCAACTGTACAAACGTGGTTTCTCTACCCCGCTACTAAAATGTCTCGACCTCCATGAAGCCGATTATGTGACGAGAGAGGTGCACGAGGGAATCTGCGGCCTGCACTCAGGAGCAAGGACAACTGTCTCCAAGCTCTTACGGGCCGGATACTACTGGCCGACCATGAGCACCGACTGTGCAGCGTTTGTGAAGAAGTGTCTACCGTGTCAGAAGCATGGGAACCTAATCCACCAGCCAGCCGAGCAACTACATTGCATTCCCCCCGCATGGCCATTCGCTACCTGGGGAGCCGACATACTAGGACCATTTCCGATCGCCAAGGGACAATGCAAGTTCCTCATCGTAGCCGTGGATTTGTTTACCAAGTGGATTGAGGCCGAACCCCTGGCATGCATCTCCGCCCTCCAGGTTCAAAAATTCCTATGGAAAAACATCATCACCCGCTTCGGCGTCCCTCACACGCTAGTGACCGACAACAGCCTTCAATTTACCGATCGAAAACTCAACGAGTTCCTGGCTGGCCTAGGAGTACAACACAAGTTTACCTCGGTGGAACACCCACAAACAAATGGGCAGGCCGAGTCGGCCAACAAGATCATCCTGGCAGAATTAAAGAAACGGCTAGGGGAGGCAAAGGGAGCATGGGCCGAGCAACTACCCGAGGTGCTCTGGGCATACCGATGTACCCCCCGAACGACTACGCAGGAGACCCCTTTTCGCATGGCTTATGGGTCCGATGCGATGATCCCAGTGGAAATCGGGGAACCGTCATTCCGCCGAACCCACTTTGATGAGGCAAACAACGAAGCCGAACTCCGAACAAACCTAGACGCGATAGAGGAGGTTCGAGACCGAGCACTGGTTGTGGCCGAGGCCACCAAACAACGATACAAGAGAAGGTTCGACAGCAAGGTGAAGCCTCAAGCATTCCGAGAAGGAGATCTCGTTTGGAGAGCCACGGGCGAAGCGAGGAAAGATCCGAAGCAAGGGAAGCTCGCCCCAAACTGGGATGGGCCCTTCCGAGTCCGACACAACCTGAATAACGGAGCATTCAAGCTGGAGCACCTGTCCGGAAAGCTTATCCCTAGAACTTGGAACTCAACTCACCTAAAGATGTATTACAGTTGATGTACTAGTGCACTCTTTTCCTTGACCGACTCTTTTGTCCCTAAGGAGGGTTTTGGGTCGGCAAGGTTTTTAACGAGGCACTTAATTAATAAAAAACTTATTTCATTATCTTTCCTCATCCAATATTATGCATATGTAGACCACAATGATGCGGAATTCGATCTCGATCGACACGTACAAACGCCGAGCAATCCTCGGCCGACCACTTCGACGTTCCACCGAGCCCGACAAGTTTCCCTGCCGAGTACCCTCCTCGGCTAAGGATGCACCTAGGCCGAACGTTACTCACGCACCAACGCCGAGCATCCCTCGGCCGACCACTTCGACGTTCCACCGAGCCCGACAGGTTTCCCTGCCGAGTACCCTCCTCGGCTAAGGATGCACCTGGGCCAAACGTTACTCACGCACCAACGCCGAGCATCCCTCGGCCGACCACTTCGACGTTCCACCGAGCCCGACAGGTTTCCCTGCCGAGTACCCTCCTCGGCTAAGGATGCACCTGGGCCAAACGTTACTCACGCACCAACGCCGAGCATCCCTCGGCTGACCACTTCGACGTTCTACCGAGCCCGACAGGTTTTCCTGCCGAGTACCCCCTCGGTTAAGAACGCATCTAGGCTGAGTAGCATACCACCAGTATTCAAACCCAACATAACGCCCCGACTCCCAATGGGTCGGGCCCATCACGATTTGGCCGAGCTACCTCCTACTCGCGTAAGTAGAACAAGAACCCGCTACGCACCATACATGGCGGTGGCATCACTTATGGCCGACCTAACCGACCTCTCACAAAGAAAACCCTCGGTTAACCCGAGGCCGATCCATTTTAACAGCATCCAAATGAAGTCCCATTATTAATTATGGTCGATTAAGCCGACCTCTCGAAAAGTTTTCATTTCCACCGAGTTGAAAAAGGGAAAACCCTCGGTTAAGCCGAGGCCGATTCATTTTAACTTAGCATTTAAATGCACTCTCATTATTAATAATGGTAGATTGAGCCGGTCGCTCGCACAGGTTTCGTTTCTATCGCGTTGTAAAAAAACCCTCGGTTGAGGCGCGTTCGGTTCATCAACTTGAAATAAATTTCTATTAATCAGTGCCGATCAAAATGGCTACTTACAAAAAATTAAATCAGCCTACACCCTCGACACCTAAGGCCGAGCTAACAAAAGGCGCTACCGGCCAAATTACAAGTAATCCCTAAACCTAGCAGGCAATACAAGCCGATCCTATTCAACCGCCGGCTCCACCGGGGTCCCGTCTCCGACGACATCAATTATTTGGTCATCTTCCCCAGTTGATTGCACCGGGGCCCGACTAGACATATTCTGGCGCGGGGCCTCGGCATCTGGCTCGGCTCCTTGGGGGAACTCGGCGTAGCTCATAAACTTGCCACCCAAGAAGTCCCGACTAACATCAAACTGAAAGTCAGCCGGGACGTCGCAAAAGTGATAAGCCTGCCGAACAGCATGATGGAAGCCGGCGTCACGTTGAGAGAGGATTTGCTCGGTGGCCTCGGCCTCAAACTACGCAGCCGACTCTTTAAGCTGGGCGATCTCGTTTGCAGCAGCGGCGGCATCGACCTTCATCTTTTGCACGGTCAGCTTCAAGTCATCGGCCTCCCTGCGATACGCATCGGCGGCTTTCTTCAATTCCTCAGCCGATTCAGTGGCCTTGGCATTAGCACTCAAGGCATCTTTCACCGTCGCCTCAGCATCTTTCAAACGGCTTTGGAGCCTCTCGGCCGAGACAGCCGACCTCATCATCACATGCTTGGCCACAAGGGAAGTCCGAGCATCAAGCTCACAGAATAGCTTGTACTCGGCCTCCGTTGACATCCCCTCCAAGTATTGAAGTCCTCCCCCGGTAGTAACGTCGAGACTGACCAAGTTCTCGACCTGCACGTCCGAAGCTAGGAAGTTGGACCCCGCAACAACAGCAGGAATGGCGAAGGCCCCACACCCTATTTGATCCAGTGATAGCTGCTTCGGCCACTTGGAGGAAGTGCTCGGTCGTTCCGACTCAAGGTTTTGTTCGGCCGCCCGAACCCTAGACGACCCCCCTTTCTTTTTGGGATCGGACGCTGGAATCAGGACGTGAGGAGGCTTGTCTCGTTGTGCCTTGAGGGCCGACCTTGCCGGCGGCACCTTTCCGCTCTCCTTTGCTTCCTTCGCCCTCTTGGCGAGCATCGCGACCACGTCAAGTTTGCCTCCGGCCATCAATCCTACAACAAAGAAAATTTTAACATCAATTAAAAACGGTGCTACATTACCGAAGCCTAAGGTACATACCTAGCAAGACCATCTCAAAATGAGACGTCTCGAAAATATCCAGGAGGCTTCGGACGGGTAGTTCCTTCGGCAGTTGGTCGAGGAGTTCTACAATCTCTATGTCCTCGGCAGGGAGTTTTGATTTTGATATAGCCTCGTAACGAGTCGGACGCCTCGTCCAGTAGAAGGGGAATAGGGGAGTGTTTTCGCGATCATAGAAACAATCTCTCATGTCCGACCCCCAACGAACCTTAAAAAACCCACTCTTAAACCCTTTGTAAGACGAGGTGAAGGCTTGAAGAAACCCACGCTTCGGCACCCGAGACAACGATACCCACTTCACCGGTTTACTCGGCCGACACGTATAAAAATATAGAAACGCCAACGGCCGAGGCGTGAGTCCTAAGCATAGACAGAGGTTTCGGAATGCCTGCATTGCCGCCCAGGCATTCGGATGTAATTGGGTCGGCGCAACATTAAGCACTCGGAGCACACCCATCTGGAAATCATCAAATGGCAATTGGACCCCGAGATCTTCGAACCAGCACATGTAGGCGTAGAAGTAGTCGGCCTCGTCGTCACCTGGTTCCAGAAAGACGAAATCAGTGTTCGACCCATCGTCCTCGCACGCCTCGGCAAGCAAAGGAAATTCTCTGTCTCCACTGCCAAAACACTTCTCCAAAGAAACAAAGGTGTCTAGCATGGCTTGGTCAGACCACTTGGAGAAATATATGCCGACCTCTCCGTCTACCCATTCATACCCCGACATCTCCAGAGAGCCATAATCAATCCTCGCTCTCGGCTTAGGTCTCGAGATGACCTTACGTTTACCTCGATCACCACCGACCACTTCCCTTACACCCCCCTGAATCTCCACGTCGGCAGGCCCTACCCCGACCAAGCTCACCCCCCTCTTGTCAACTTCGACAGCTCGCGCCAGGGCTATACCTAGATTCGGCGGTGCCGAGATCTCAACCACCTCATCCCCACTATCTTCTGGCTCGGGGCGGTCGGAAGGAAACACTACCTCGCACTGCAGAGGCGGCAGCCTAGATATCTCACTTGACCCCGACCCCCCTCTACTTGAATTAGTGTCCGAACTCTCCGAGGACGTCCAACTCATTGCCGAGGAATATCCCCTATCCATTTATTGCTAAAAAATAACGAATACAAAATTTACCTTACTCGGTTAGCTCGGTCGAATCTGATTGCGAGAGAGCTCGGAGAATTTACAGCAAGTAAATTCTCACACCCCCCTCCCCCTATTTATAGGTGAGGTAAACGGGGAAGGTGAAAAGCCTCAGCAAGACCGGGACCATTCGATCTAGAACATCCAACGGTCCAGATTAAATAACCGTTGGGCCCATAACCGCCAAGGCCCACGTGGCAAGTCACACTCGTTTCAACCTCGGCATGACCTTCAACACATAATGAGGTCTCGGCACAACAATTAATTCCAACATTTGAGGCCCACTCATCTCGACGGTCTCGGTATCGGCCCCCCAACATCTAAAAAGACCTCGGCACAACAATTAATTCCAACATTTGAGGCCCACTCATCTCGGCGGCCTCGGTATCGGCCCCCAACATCTAAAAAGGCCACGGCACGACCTCAAATTTGAGCATTTTCAGGTCGCTTCTATCAGAAATCTCGACATGATTTTCAGGCCACCTTGTCAACTCTAGGAGCCCTCCACCGGAGTCCACGCATCGATTTCACAACGCGTAATCCAAGGAGGGTTCGGCTCATCGACACAGCTCGGTGCGGCGTTACTTCAGGAGATTAAACCCCCCCCCCCCCCGAATTCAAGACTCGCGAGAAATAAGGCCGACCTACCCGAAAGCCAGGCGTTCAATGGCTAAGTTTTCTTTACCGTCTTCGTCTTTTCTATCCTCGACGCTGAGGGGGTTGTATACCGTATGGTGCCGAACAGGACGAGCAATCCGAACGCTTTGCGTACCCGAACCCGCCGAGTACCCGACACCGCCGACCCCACACGAACGTACGGAACTTGTCGGTACGGTCGGCCAAGGTCAACGTCATTACCAGGCTTAATTACAAGTAAATTAATTAGCATAAACTTCGGATCAGTCCCCTAATTTCTCGGGGCCCAACCCATAATCACGGCCCAACACGAACACCTATAAATAGAACTCCTGAGAGGTACGCAACTACTTTGGACCTACCGCATTTATTACGCCGAGTACTTACTTGAGCGTTGGAGTGTCTTTGCAGGCACCCCCCCCTCTCGCTTCGGACCGCCCGGATTGAACGAGAAGACCGAGACCCAAGACCCGACCTACTACAACAAGGATAATTGGAGTGTGTATCCTAACACAGGAACAAGAGTCATTAAATTTATTAAATGCTAATAATTTTTTTTTGAAATTAATAGGAAACATTTGAATTTTAAAATGCTGAAAAATTATAGAAAAAATTTGATATTATATAGTTTTAGCGGGAAGTTTTTAGTAGACTACTTTAATAATAATATAAATATAGATAACATAATGAGAATAAAGGAGGAAATTAATCTTCTATCATTTTAACGATGAATGCAATGTAGGATTAAAGTTGAAAAAATATAGGGGTAAAAAAATTTATACTTATTAATAAGACAATTCACACAAAGTCAATATAAAAGGTTAATGTCCATAATTGAGATTAATGTCATTAAAATTATTAAAAGCTAATAAATATTTCTTTTTACTGTCAATAAGAAATAGTTGATTTTTACGAGGCAAAGAAATTCTAGATAAAAGTAGTTTTAAGTTAGAAATTTTTTTAGTACATTATTCTACCTCTAATATATATAAATAAATAAATAGATATAGATAACAAAATGAAAAGAAAGGAAAAAAGAATATATATCTTTTATCTTCTTGAAAATGAATGCAATTTAGGTTGAGAATTTAATAATAGAGGTGAAAATTTTTATACCTATTAATAGAATAACTTATAGAGCGAATATGAAGTTGATGTCCTTATAATGAATGTTAGTGCCATTAAATTTATTAAATGCTAATATTTTTTTTTAATTATTAAGTAGAGTCAATATGAATATGAAGTTGATATCCATAATTAGTATTAGTATTATTAAATTTGTTAAATTTTAATAATTCTTTTACAATTAATAAGAAATATTTAAATTTTAAAAGACAAAAAGTTCTAGAAGAATGTGGACCATGACAATGTAGTTTTGAGCGAGAACAAATTTTAACAAACTATTCTACCTATATATATATAAGTATAATATAATATAATATAATTACAAGAAAGAAAAAAATGTATCTTTTATTTTCTTGACGATAAATACAATATAAGATAAGAATTAAATAACATAGGTAAATTTTTTTTATATTCATTTATAATGCTAGAGACAATATGAAATGTTGCAATTGAGATTGGAATAGCACAACAAAAATAAAATAAAAATATGAAGTTGTCACCAATGTTTATTTTTACAGAAAAATATTAGAAAAACTATAAAATAGAAAATGGTCTACAAAAATTAGATTTTTGAATTTGGGAGTCGATTACGTATAAGGAAGATATTAGTACCTTACAACGTTTGTTCTAAGACGATTTATCTTTAAATAATTAAACAAATTATTTATAATTTATAAAATATTTATCATAAATTAATCAAAATTAACTATAATGACCAAATGTATTTTATTTAACTAATGCATTTATTTTAAAAAATTAAAATTTTCATTATTGTTATATAAAAAGGAAACATAATATTATATTTTATTTTTTCGGCTCGACAAGATTTATTTCCTGCTCTTACGTATCTTCATGTGCAATGAAGAATCTGTAACACTTATTTATATAGTTCTTAAATTTAATACTAAATATATATTTCTTATAATTTATTAACACAATTATAGAATTAATAGTATTTTATATAAAGACAATGAAGATTTTGTTAACTAATGTATGTATAGTTAGCTTATAATTACATTACATATCATTCTAAAATATTTACAATAACATACTTATTTACATACCATAGATTCTCTATTTCTACTACAATATTTACATATTAGGTTGAAATAAATTTACAATTGAGTTAACATGATTCGCTGGGGTAGGTAGAAGATAACTTTTATAGGACAACCAATAATAGTGAGAATTTCTTGGTTTGGAGAAAAAGTAAAAGTTGATAGTGTTATACCGTGAAAAGTAACAGAATTGGCAACACCACATCGATGCTCCAATTTGTTCCAAAAAATATGACTGATTTAATAGAAGGAAAAGGGTTAGGTATGTCGAGTAAATCCATCTATTTTGCATTATAAATTATTTAATTTAAAAAAAAAATAAGGAGTGAGAACAAGTATCCAATAATTATCAATAATTAAATAAAATGCATAGAAATATTTTTAACCAATATTAAGTGAATATATAAATCATTCTTGTCATAATAAAAATTTGAATTATTCTTGTAGTGACTAGTGAGCCTATCATAATATCAAATAACAAAAAGATAATTCACTTTAAGTTCTTTACTCATTTAAATTTCCATAAGTCAAACCTCCAACTACAAATTAATTCAAATTTTCATTCTTATGACCATAGATTAACATTTATCTTTAATGAATAATGATATAAGACAAGATTAAGAAAAAATTTAACAATACTAGATTATAGTTTAAAAAAATTAAGTTAAATAAATTTACTTATTTAGAATTTATTATAACATAATTTACAAAAATGAGATGTATTAAAGAATATTAATATAGTAAATGACAGTTATAAACAACATAAAATAATTAAATAACATAAACTATAAATATCTCATTAATTATTTAACGAAAAAAATATCATAATTTAAGCAAATAAATAAGGTTAGAGGTACTTCACTAAGTAAATACACATATATATAACATAAAATAATCAAATATAATAGTATAGAAAATTTAAAAGGATAAAATCTCCTCCCTTTATCTTAAAATTATAGAATTATTGAAAGATTACCGCTAAAATTTTCACTTTCTTTCCTTACTCTTTCTCTCCCTTTCTTGCTTATTTTTTTCTCCTCTGATGGTCCTCCCTTCCTCTATTTATAGGTCCATTTCTTTTAAAAGAAGTAACCATCTAGTTAGATGCACTTAAAGCATCATTAACTAGAGATAAGTTTTATCTCTTTACGTACACTGCAACACTTATTTTTTTGCAAGTTATTAATTTTTTTAAAAAAAACTTTTTTTTTCTTTCTTTTTTCTTTTAATTTATAAGCATGTAAGGAATAATTATTTGAATATCTATATACTTCATTAATATAATTACAAGATTATTCTAAAAATATTTAGATTTTAAAAAAATTATAATGTAATTGAATTTTATAGTCTCCAATTTTTTTTATAGCATTAAAAAATAAAACATTATATTTCTATTTATTTTTCAAATATGATAACTAAAAAATTATATTATTATTAAACAAAAGATAATAATAATAATAAAATTGAGTGTATTATAATGTTGTACCAGAGGTTCGAAATATTATACAATCAGAGTCACGTAGTTTTTTATAGAAAATATTTGTGTGTTGATATTTTTTAATTAAATTTTAATTTTTTTTATTAAATTTAGGATTCTTGAACTGTCTCAGCTCATTTACCTCAAAATATAAAATTGGATGAGGTGTACACCAAAACCAATTTAATAAAATATTTAATTTTGATTATAATTATTGTTATCGATATTATTATTATTATGGTATATACTTGAAAGATTTTTTGGTTGGATATTTTTATTTTAGAGAAAAAATTTAAAGATATCAAATTCTCACAACTGTACCTTAAAGTCAAAGGTTAAAAAGATGTCACATCTAATTAATCATTCCTCCTAATAAAATATTTGATATAATGGCTTCAAATATTTATACAGGAAAGTAACAATATTTTTTTACTTGATTATATACTTGACTATGTATTTTTGAATTTAGAATAAGAACTTTAAGATCATAAGTTGTCACAACTTACATCTTTTAAGTCGTAGAATTAAAAGAATGTCACATTCAAATAATACCCTTTTTAATAATAAATATAATTAATGTTAATAAAATAAGAAAAAAATATCATAATTATTATTGTTATTATCACCATTGACATCTAAAATTACAAGAGAATTTAACACACACGCACACACACACATATATATGAAAAAATAATAAATAAATAAATGCTATCATCATAGGATAATTTATATATATATATATATATATATATATATATATATATATATAGATATTATCAATACTAATGTTAATAAAAAATATCGTAATTGCTATTATTATTATTAATAATTATTATTATTATTATTATCATTTAAACAAATTAAAAATTACAAGAGAATTTAACACATATATTTAGAGAAATAACTTAATCAATTAATTATACTAATTTTTCAAAAATGTAAATAAATGTTAGCAATAATCAAAATTATTAAACATGCTAATCTAACCATAATTTATAAATCTCAGCCAAAAAAATAGAAAAAAGGAACATAATTTGATTGTTATATATGTATATAAAAACGTTAGTTTGCTAAATGGGCTTGGCCCACATATTTAACAGAAAAAGGAACAGAAAAAAAAATAAGAAGAAAGGACATTAGGGTTGCTGTTGCTACAACCTATCCCTCATAATCTAATAGGAACAAAATGGGAAGATGAGCGGTGTGGGGGTTTACAAGAGACATGCCTCGTGATTAGGGTTGTTGCACGCGCGACTATATTTCGATGACGCGAGGAAGAAGACCCACATCATCGCATCATTGCGGCTAAGGCTGTCAAGAGTATATGGATATTCTGGTGCAAAACTGAACTGCTTTATTTCTTCAAAGAAGGCTATTATATAGCCAAACAGAATACATAAAACTTAGTCCACGTATAACTTACGTGACCATATTAAAAAACAAACTATTCCTAAAAACAAGATTCTCCCTATACATCGGGATTTATTAAACAGAAACAAAGAACAACTTTAAACAATAAAAAACCGTTTCATTCCCTCCCTTAAACTGACTGCAAAATGCAATTAGTTTATTTCAGCAAGATCAAACATTCCCATCTTCTTTCTGAGCTTCTGGACAGCCTCAAATTTCAAGGCTTTAGTCATTAAATCTGCAACTTGTTCCTGAGTTCCACAGTGCACCAACTCAATTTCTCTATCTTTCACAAGATCCCTTAAAAAATGAAAACGCACTCTGATATGCTTACTTCTTCCATGCATAACTGGATTTTTGGAAAGTTTAATAGTTGAACTGTTATCACACATGATAAGGGTGTTGTCTTGTGAATGAGTTAAAAATCTCAAAACTCTTCTCATCCATATTGCTTGACAGGCGCTGGCAGCAACAGTTACAAACTCTGCCTCTGTACTTGAAAGAGTAACAATTGGTTGTTTCTTGGACATCCATGACACTGCTCCTGAACCGAATAAGAACACATAACCAGATGTGCTCTTAGAATCATCCTCATCTCCTGCATAATCAGAATCTGTAAATGCAAGCAGATTTTCTTCCCCTCCTTTCCTGTAAAATATTCCATAACTGGTAGTTCCCTTTAGATACTGTAAGATTCTTTTAGCCGCTTGTAGGTGTAACTCAGTTGGTTTGGACATGTATCTGCTAATTAAACTCACACTGAACATGATATCTGGCCGTGTAGCCGTCAGATACATTAAACTTCCCACAATCTGTTTGAAGTAAATGTTATCCACAATGGCACCATCAACATCCTTATTAAGCTTACTCCCTGGGACAATTGGACTCTTCACAGGTTTGCTTTCAATCATTGCGAATCTTTTCAGAACATCATTGGCATATTTCTGTTGACACAAAAATATTCCTCCTGGATTTTGTAAGACCTCAATGCCAAGAAAGAATCTCATCTTTCCTAAATCAGTCATATCAAAAACCTGCATCATACACTTCTTGAAATTAATCATCATACTCACATTATTGCCGGTATACATCAGATCATCAACATAAATGCTGACGATTAATATGTTCCTTTCAGTGTCCTTTTTGATGAACAAGGTTTCTTCACTTGGGCATTTTTGAAAGCCATCCTGCATGAAATGTGCTTCTATCCAGCTAAACCAAGCTCTGGGTGCTTGTTTTAGACCATACAAAGCTTTATGTAGCTTGTAAACCTTGTGCTCTTTCCCCTTTTTCACATATCCCTTTGGTTGCTCAACGTACACATCTTCATTCAACACTCCATGCAAGAATGCAGATTTGACATCTAGTTGAAAGATGTTCCACCCTTTGCATGCTGCAAGAGCCACAACCAGTTGCACTGTGTCCATGCGTGCAACAGGAGCAAATACTTTAGAGAAATCAATTCCATGTTGTTGTGAATATCCCTTAGCTACTAACCTTGCTTTATACTTATCAACTTCTCCCAACTCATTCAATTTTGTCTTGTAAACCCATTTAACTCCTATTGTTTTTGCTCCAGCTGGTAGATCCATTAGTTCCCAGGTTTGATTCTTTTCAATTGATTGTATTTCACTATCCATAGCTTCTCTCCATTTTGCATCTTGGACAGCTTCTTCAAACAGAATCAGGTCATCACCGGTGACATTTTGAACCATGTAAGCTGTTGCCTCAACTTCTTCTTCTTCTTCACTTAAACCTTCACCACTAACAAAATCTCCCATCCAAGTTGGCTGCCGCCTCTCTCTGTGTTGAACTTCATTGGTTTCACCATCACTCTCGAGCTCCATGTCTTCCTCAAACAAATTTCCAGTATTCTTATCACTGTTTTCCTGCTCACTGTCATCACTATGGGGTTCATCATCACCACATCAATTTAGTTTCAATTTGTTGTTTATAATTTGTACCCCAGTGCCAACTCTTTTCTTCCTCAAACAAGACATCTTTACTAATCACAATTCTCTTGGTTTTAGGATCAAATAAGCGATAACCTTTGGATTCATCACTAACACCTAGCATAATACAAGGAAAGCTTTTATCATCAAGTTTACCTCGTGTGGCATCTGGTATGTGCACGTGAGCTAAGCAACCCCATACTCGTAGGTGTTTGAAAGAAGGCTTGATTCCACTCCAAGCTTCTTGTGGTGTGATATTTTTCACGGCATGTGTGGGACAACGATTTAACAAATAAAATGCCCAATTCACTGCTTCAGGCCAAAAGGATTTAGGAACATTTTTGGCTGAGAGCATACACCTTACCATGTTCATAACAGTCCTATTTTTGCGTTCAGCGACTTGTAGACCCCTAAAATTGTCCGGGTCGAAAATAAAGCTCAAAGACTCTCAAAGACCGAAGGAAAGTCAGCCGGAAGGACTCCTGGAAGACCCTAGGATGATTCTTTGTAGGTCTAGAAGTCTTAGAATAGCTTAAAATAAGGGTGTGCAAGGATTGGAGCTCAATACACCCTCCCAGAGGTTCAGTACGGCCGTACTGAGCCATTTGAACTGCAATACTGCCGTACTGAACTCAATACGGCCGTACTGAAGATTTTGAACTTCAGTACGGCCGTACCAAATTCAATACGGCCGTACTGTAGTTCAAAAACCCAGTACGGGCCGTATTGACCCCCCAGGCCGTATTGCGCCTCAATCCTATAAATAGGACGTCATTTGCACGTCCTCCCACACTTTTTACACATTCCTCAACCCTCCTGCTGAGTATTCTTGGGTTTTTGAGCTATTCTCTGCCCTAGATATCTCTCCGGGAGCCGATCCGACGAAGTTCTTGAGTCATGAGCCATTAGCTTGAGATTCGAACAAGTCGAAGGGAAATCTCTTTGATTTCCATAGTAAAAATTATCTTTAGGGGAAAGGAGCGAGCGGACGTGTAGTGGGAAGGAGCGCCAAAAAGCCTCCTAAACTTCGTTTTGAATATATAAGAGCCCGCTTCGAAGGTTTCTTTCTAAATCCTTTCTTTTACTGCTCTTATTTATTGCTTTTTGATTATTGCATTGCATGTTTAGAGCTTTCATCATGTAAATATTTTATCTATAATCGTTTCTAATAAATAGGGGTAATTTAGTAACTTTACACTATTATTTATGAAATAATCCGTCATAGGGAACCCGAAAGGGGCGTTGTGGGGTGCTAACACCTTCCTCGCACGTAACCGACTCCCTTACCCGACTCTGGTTGTAATGGCCAAAGTTGATTTACGAAAATCAATTGCCTTATATCTTTTTCCAATGTTTTGAGTAAAATATTGGTGGCGACTCCAAGAACCCTTCTTTTTACGAAAACCACTAATCCATGGAGGGTCCCGCTTGGGATTAACATGGATTGGTGAAAGTCATTTAAACAAAATTGTTAGCTCGATGAGGTCTCAGTTTGAGAATAAGTCGTTCTAACAATCCATCATTTTTCAAAACTTAAAAAGAGTCCAACCATCGTCGCGAATGCCAGTGTCCGTTTCGGCGGGTGGCGACACGACTCCGTTTTGATGTGGCGTGTAGGCTGTGGTAAGTTGTCGTTTTATACCATTTTCATCACAAAACGATTTGAACGCGAGAGAATTAAACTCTCCTCCTCTATCTGTTCGTAGACATTTGATGAACGCTCCGACTTCCTTTTCCACCATGTTCTTGTATGACTTGAAACATTCGAAAGCTTCAGATTTTTCAGAAAGCAAATACACCCAACCTTTATGGCTATAATCATCAATGAGGCTTAAGAAATATCGTTTTCCACTATTGGAGGTGGGTTCTATGGGTCCACAAATGTCTGCATGTATGAGCTCCAAGACGGTGCTAGCATGCCATTTGCTTGTCTTAGGAATTGGAGTTCGATGCTGTTTGCCAGTGAAGCAGTCAGGACATACAACACCTGAGGAATCAAGTGTGGGTAAACCATGTACCATGTTCCGTGTTTGTAGAGTCTTCAAGCCTTTGTAGTGTAGGTGACCAAACCTCCGATGCCAGAGGTAAGTGAGATCAGAGGAGGTATGTAAACATTCTTCAGTAGAAGAAGGAATGATGAAACTTTCATCAAATAGAATGAACATACGATTTGTGCTCATATTTGTGTGAGCAATCAAACCTTTAGATGGATGATAGATATTGCATTTTCCATTCTGTATGAGAATGGAAAGACCCTTTTCCTGCAACTGCCCAATGCTTAACAAATTTTTGTGAAGCTCAGGGACATAATATACATCTCGTAGCAGAAAAGCAGTGCCATTAAAGACTAATCTGACACTTCCTGTGCCAACAACAGTCATTTGAGAGTCATTGCCACATTTGACAAAATGTTTAGCCTCAGACACCAATTTGACGAAAGCACCTTTATCACCACACATGTGATTAGAACACCCAGAATCCAAAAACCATGCGGCCTTCTTGTTGACTCCTTTGTCGATGGTAGCCATCAAGAGCAGCTCTTCTGTGTCATCTACTTCTGCATAATTTGCCTCTTTGTGCCATTGCGGACATTCATACTGGAAATGACCCAATTTGTGGCATTTGAAGCATTCCACATTTGCCTTTGAGAAAGACTGTCTTCCTCTACCACGTCCACGACCTTGGTTGGACCCTCTACCTCGATTGCTTTCTGACGTGAGTACTTGCTCATCACCTCAGGTGATTCGTTTAAACTTTTGCTCATGTACCACCAAGGAACTTTGTAGTTCGTCAATGGACATGGCCTCTGTGTCCTGTGATTCCTCAATCGAGACCACCACATAAACCCTAAACCCTAAACCCTAAACCTTGGAGTCAGGCATATTTTCTCCATTGCTGCGCATCTTGTTGGCCACTGTCATTACCCGAGCAAAATATTCTGTGATGGTTTCGGTGTCTATCATTTCCAGTACCTCAAACTCCCGTCTCAATGCATTAAGCATGGATTTCTTTACGCGTGCATTTCCTCCAAATTTACGTTTCAATGAATCCTAAACAATTTTGGACATACTCCTGTCCAAAATTTGTTCGAAAATAGTTCGATCAATAGCTCGGAAAAGGTAATGCTTTACCTAATGATCCGCACGTCTGGATTTCTCCAATTTTTCCAACTGTTCATTAGTCAGAGTTGTGCCCTCCACCGGCTCCTCAACACCAGTCTTGACCAAGTTCCAAAGTCCCTTGGCACAGAGTAGACTTTCCATTAATTCACTCCAATGGTCATAGTGTTGACCATCAAAGTAAGGGATTTTGGTGGATAGTTTCTCGCTTTCCATTCTCAAACTTTGTGGTTTTCACTGATAAGCTGCAGCTTGTGTATCAGGCCCCGTGGAGCTCTGATACCAGTTTGAAGAGTATATGGATATTCTGGTGCAAAACTGAACTGCTTTATTTCTTCAAAGAAGGCTATTATATAGCCAAACAGAATACATAAAACTTAGTCCACGTATAACTTACGTGACCATATTAAAAAACAAACTATTCCTAAAAACAAGATTCTCCCTATACATCGGGATTTATTAAACAGAAACAAGAACAACTTTAAACAATAAAAATTGTTTCAGGCTGATGCCCATGCGAAGGGGACTCGAAAGGCGACGACAACGAGAAGAGAAGGAGAGAGAGAGAAAAGGGAGAAGGAGGTTGCCACACACGGCTTCGCTCCACGAATAATGACGATGGTCATAATGCGAGGAAGAAGATGAAAGTGGGCTTCGTCTTTGCCAAAAATCACCTCTGATAGTGGTGTGTTTATGGCGATTTGATTAGTGTAGTGGCTTGTCGATGCAATAAGGAAGCGAGGGAGAAGATGAAAGCAAGTGTCATCACCATCGAAAATCGTTTCCAGTAGCGACGCGCATCAGTTTGTTCATAAGAACCACACCTTTTTTTGTTGCATTGTTACAAATTACTCTTTTTGTTCTTTATTACTATCTTTTTCCTAGTAGAATTGAATTTTTATTTGCTAAATACTTTACTAGGGTTTGAGAATAAAGGTTTCAATTCCATGGTAAAATGATTCACTAATTTTTTTTTTCAATAATTAGAAATTGATTTGCATACCAAATAAAATTAGAGAGAGTAATTGATACCCAGAGTCGATCGTGCACTACTTTAGCCTCTTCTTCTGCTTTCTGTATGAGTTCTACTCCCTTTTGATCATTGGTTATTATCTTTAGTTCTCCCTCTTCGAAATTTTTTTCGTTCATGTTACATTACAATATTTATAGGATCATTACCATTTTAATCCTTCTTTGGCAGCTGGTGCCAAGTTCATGCTCTTAGAAGCATATATGGCAGAAGCATGATCTTAGGGACATGTTGGTGGACGGTGGCTATGGCAGAGAGGCTCAGCAAAGCTTGTTGGTGGGGAATCAAGAACAATAGTAAAGTGTAAGAAGGCATGGATTCTGGGTACAGAGGAAGATATTATTTCCTTCTTTCCTTGTCTTCTTCTGATTTTTTTTACACTTAAATATGAATTTAGTCTCTCAAATTTAGGGTAATTATATTTTTGGTCCCTCAAATTTAAAATTATTATTTTTAGTCTCTCTAATTTAAAAAAAATATTATTTTAGTCCTTATATTCAAATTTTGTTAAGAAATTTATAAAACATTATTACATAAAATCTACCTATTGGTGTTCTTATTAGTGAAAATATCACATTAAATCCGATTGATATTGCATAACTGTTTTAATTAGTCACTTTCAAATACGTTATTAGTAACCTAAGGGACTAAAAAAATACTTTTAAAAATTACAAGAACTAAAAACAATTTTAAATTTGAGGGACCAAAAACAAATTTGTCTTAAATTTGAGGGACTAAAAATATTTAAGCCTTTTTTTTATTTATGATTATTGTATATTTTTATTTGAGTTTAAATCTGGTTTATAAATTATTTTTATTCTTGAGTCATTGATTTAGAAATTTTAAGAAAGAAATTAGTAAAAAAATTAATGAACAAAAATTTGTGTTTACATGAAGTTGATATTCTTAATTGACGTTGAGATTATTAAATTCATTAAATGCTAATAAATTTTTTCCAATTAATAAAAAATATTTAAATTTTAAAAGGCCGAAAGGTTTTAAAAAAACTGAACCCCAAACTACATAATTTTGAAAGGATAAATTTTTGGTAGACTATATATTCTATTTTTAATAATATATAAATAAATATAGATATATTTATCCTACATATAATCTTCATATATTTATTATTTCAAACTCTTTACAAATTTATTAAATATTAAATTTAACATAAATATAATATTTTCAAAATATATTATATTATTTTCATCTGTTGAACGCACGGATCAATATCTTATTTTACTTAAATCAACGAATACAATCAAAATGATCAATTTGATTTTACGCTTCTCTCCCGATGTATTAATTGTGAAAAGTAAATATTAAATGGTTGTAATATTAATATAAAAAGTTAAGCACTAGCGTGACGGAAGTGTATATCCAACCTTAATTAATTAGTGACACGTGTCATCACCAGACCTGCTATAGTCAGCCAACAAAATGTATAAAATATAAATTAGAAACATGGGTAGATATATACATGTTTTAATCTCGTTCCTTTTAAATTTCTCTTTAAATCAGATAGGTAGTTATATAAATATAACTTTTCTTTTATAAAAGAATTATTCGTTGAAATTAAGCTTAGATATAAAAAAATTTATACACTTCTATTTTTTTTATAAGATACTTTAACATAATCACAAATATAAATGGTCATTTTATTAATACTATAAGATAAAATCACAATGTATCAACACTATTATAAAAATCTTATTTTTCTGTGAGTTTTTCTAAAAAAAAATATTCGTAGAAATATTTTGTAAATTTTCTTAAAATAATAATTTCACAAATTTTTTTACAAATTTATTTGCGAAAAATAATTTACAGATATTTTTTACAAATTTTTTTATGAAAAATAATCTACAAGAAATTTTTACAAATTTTGCTACAATTTTAATGAGCATAGAATTTTTTTTTCTATAGTAAAAATTTGTAGAAAATATTGTAAGAATTTTATTTTGTTTCTTGCAGATTATCTTGCAAAAATAAATTCACAAGTAATGTTTACTAAATGGTAGAAAAATTTCGCAAGTAACTTTTCTTGCAGATTTTCTTGCCAATTTTAATGTATAGGAAAAATCAAAAAAATATTTAAATTTATAAGTAATATTTTAAAAAAACTTCAAGTCCCACATCAATTGAAAATAAAAAATTAAAAAGTATATAAGTTGGGACACCACTTACCTTACAAGTTGATTTGTATGGTTGAGTGTTAGGCTTATAATCTTCAATCTTAGAGTTTAAAAGATTATGTATCTCATGTTGGAGGCGTGGAAACAAATGCTTCGGATGAATTCATTGTAAGCATTGAAACTTGAAGAATTTGTAGTAATTTCTTTAATTTTTTTCATAAAAAATATTTCTGTAGAATTTCTTGCAAATTTTTTTTTACAGGAAGCTTTCTTGCGGATTTTAAAATTCGCAAAAACATATTATTCACGAAGGTATTACCTGTAGATAAAATCTTGTAGAAAAATTCGTAGGAATAATGTTTGCTGCAAATTCTAATACAAAATTTGCAGGAAAAGTCACATGTAATAAGAGAAATTCTAGTAGTGCAATTTTTTTTTTATAATTTGTTATTACATTATTATGAGAGATGAAAGTATTATTTTATATGATGTAACACCCCGAATTTTCTATTATTACAATATTAATTATTATTTATTTTTATATTTATGAAGATTATTTTCTTATAGGTATTTTAATTAATTAAAGGGATTTTTATAGAATATTGTAAAGATTTGTAATAATTTAAATTATTTATGAAAATTTTTATATAAAATTCTATTTTTTTTAGGCCGGAACGGGCTGTTCCAAAAGTGGAACGGGCCATTCCAAACGATGAAAGTAAATTATTTTTGAAGTAGCAAAACAGGTCGTTTCAAAAGTGGAACGGGCCGTTCCAAATTAGTAAAAAAGCCAATTTTGGTTATTCCAGAACGGGCCGTTTCCAAAGTGAAACGGGTCGTTCCAAGATTCTAAAAATGCCTAAAAATCCAAGTTAGAAACGGGCCGTTCCAATGATGGTCAATGTGTGTAAAAATGAACCCCAGAACGGGCTGTTCTGATTTGAGAACGGGTCGTTCTGATTTTTGAAAACGGGCCGTTCTGATTTTAGAACGGGCCGTTCTGATTTTAGAACGGGTCGTTCTAGTTGTAAAATTTGCATATAACGAATGGCTCCAGAATGCCTATAAATAGGAGGCATGGGGTGAAAAAAAAATATAACTGAGAAGTAAAATCTTAGAGAGAGAAAGAGAGAGAGAGAAAGAGAAAGAAAGAGGGAATCTAGAGAAGGAGATTAACAAGGTTCTGCTCTAGTTTCAGCTCCTGCTTATCGAGGTAAGGGGGAGTGAGAAACCTCGCTCGGGGGTGTGAGAATAATTGTTGGATAGTCTGATTGTCGGATTGGCCCCCAATCCTTTGCCTGTTGCATGCTTCTAGGAACATGCAAAATATTAATGTGTTCTATTTTATTTTCTGTTTGCTCTACTTTATTCCTTGTTGGAAGTAATAAATGAATATGTAATTAATGTTAAAAAAATAAATAAGTTTTAATATGAATAAGAATGCTCTCTGTGAATTCCTGTGCGGACCTTATGAGAAACAATTATGACATGACTATGTGAAATATGCACAAATGACATGAGACATAAGAATGGACTATTGAGACAAACTATGATTATGAGAATATGAAAAATGATGACATGATGTATTGAATAAATTTCTGTAATAAGTCAATGTTGAGTCAATGAAATAATGAATGTATGACATGCATCATATGCACATATAACTCCAGGTGTGCCGCTTATGCCGCATACCAGTGATGTAATGAGATATTTTAGGTGTACCTTAGGGTCACCAGTGATGTAACATGCTAACAAGGTGTACCTTAGGGTCACCAGTGATGTAACAAGCTGTGGAAGAACGTATGTAAAGGATTTTGATGATGCCAAAGAAATTGTAGAAAACAAGAGGTCAAGTTAAAGCAAGGTGATCAAGAAACAAGAATCTCAAAGTATTTTAGATAAGTCTTGTCAACCTAGCTTTATATGTAAAAAGAAATCTTTAGAAATATTGCATAAGATTCTTGACCATTTAAAATAAAGAATTTCAAGAAAACCCAAATATAATCTTTTATATTAATAAGGTTTTGAAAATAAAGGTTTTCTATATTTTAAGTTTTAATAAGGTAATTATTGTTTTTAACAGTCTGGTAATCGATTACCAGTACATGTAATCTGTGACACCCTCTACCCCAACATTAATACACAAAATATTGTTTCTTTTTCCTTTAAAGTAAATAAAATCTTTCATAGTTAACATCTTTCATGGATAAAACAATTGTTTCAAATATCATAAGGTAGAAGATTCACATTCGTAACTCATAAATCATAACAAGTCGACATGTAAGTATTAAGATTCAAGAAAATCATATAAAAGAAAATATAGATTAATTCCAGCAAAGGTGGCAGTGCCTCCTAGTTAGGAATTAATTTATAACTTTCAATTCATGTAATAAAAATAATATAACAAATATATACATTTTTGGTCTTTTCTCAAGAACATTCAAAATTACAAAAGAAGAGAAAATTAAAGCTTTTTAAAAATAATAACATCCCAAAAATAAGCCTAGCTATGCCCGATGTCACATCCTATCAGAGCATGCCCAACTGAAGCCTTAAGCCTCATCACCAACATCCTCATGATGTTGTTCACCTGCAACATAATTTACACATATACAAAAACAACAAGGGAGTGAGAAACATCTCACTCAGTTTCAGGTGCAGAAATAAAGGTTAGATAGCACCCACACACACATAATAAATATAAGTCACATGTAAACAATACACACACATCATCAATATCACATATACATTCATTTATCATGCAATGATGTCATGAACTCGACTCATAAATGCATGCATGTGGCACCATAAGGAAGTTTCACATATCATCACTGGTGACCCAAAGGTACACCTGGTTACATCACTGGTGACCCTAAGGTACACCTTGTTAGCAAGTTACATCGCTGGTGACCCCAAGGTACACCTCGTTAGCAAGTTACATCACTAGTGACCCTAAGGTACACCTGGTTAGCAAGTTACATCACTGGTGACCCTAAGGTACACCTCGTTAGCAAGTTACATCATTGGTGACCCTAAGGTACACCTCGTTAGCACACTTGGAGTAATATATGCATATGATGCATGTCACACATTCATTATTTCATTAACTCAACATTTAACTTATTACAGAATTTCATTTAGTACATCATGTCCTCATTTGTCATAGTCTCATAATCATAGTTTGTCTCAATAGTCCATTCTTAGGTCTCATGTCATTTGCCCATATTTCACATGGTCATGTCATAAATACTCCCCATAAGGTACGCACAGGAATTCACAGAGATCCAGAGAGCATTCTTGTTCATATTAAAACTCATTTATTATTAACATTAATTTCATATTCATTTATTACTTTCAATAAAGAACAAAGTAGAGTAAATAGAAAATCAAACAGAACAATGGCACCTTCAACAAAGAACAAAGTAAAGTAAATAGAAAATCAAACAGAACAACGGCAAGGGATTGGGGGCCAATCTGACAAACAAACTATCCAGCAATTATCCCCACACCCCTAAGCGAGATTTCTCACTCCCCCCTTACCTGGATAAGCGAAGTTGAAACTTGGGCAGGGCTTCCTCCTCTAGATTCCCTTTTTCCTTCCCTTTCTTTCTTTCTTTCTTTCTTTCTTTCTTTCTTTCTTTCTCTCTCTCTCTCTCTCTCTCCTCTTTCTCTCTCTAAGATTTCACCTTCTCCTTCAATATATAATTTTCACCCCCTCTTGCCCCTATTTATAGGCAACCTGGTGCACCCGGAACGACCCGTATTGAATTCGGAACGGCCCGTTCCGGATCCTTCGAATCTGTGCAAAATTTTCAACTGGAACGGCCCGTTCCAAAATCGGAACGGCCCGTTTCAAAAAGCAGAACGGCCCGTTTCAAAAAGCAGAACGGCCCGTTCTGAAGTTCACGTTAACACTGATTGACCATAGTTGGAACGGCCCGTTTCCACCTAAGGTCTTTAGGCAATTTCATAACCTTGGAGCGGCCCGTTTCCCTTTGGGAACGACCCGTTCTGGGAAAACAAAAATGGGCCTTTTTACTAAATTGGAACGGGCCGTTCCACTTTTGGAACAACCCGTTCCGGCTTAAAAAGACAGATTTTTATAAAACTTTCACAAATAATTTAAATTGTTACAAACCTCTAAAATATTCTATAAAAACCTCTTTAGTTAACAAAATAACTTTAAAAATATAATCTTCACAAATAAATAATAAATTCTATTATAATAGTAGAAAATCCGGGGTGTTACATAATCGATTACCAGAGAATGAAACTCATATGATTCAAAATTTACTTATTAAAACGTGCTCTGGTAATCGATTACCAATTCCATGTAATCGATTATCAAAAGATAAAAATTTCGAAATTTGAATTTAAATTTTACAAAGTTTCAAACATTTTGAAACTAAACCGTTGTAATCGATTACCAAGTCTTGTAATCGATTACCAGAGCTTATTTTCTAGAAAATTTTAGAAAGTCACAACTCTTCATGAAAAGTCATGACCTTTAAAACAATCATCTATAAATATCAATAATTTTTCAGAAAAAAGGTTACGAACTCAATTGTGAAAAAATTATCTTTACATATCACTTGGCCAAAATCAATTGCAAATATTATCAAAAGAGTTCTACTAGATCAACAAAGTGTAAAATCCACTCTTCTAAAGAGAGTTGTTCTACTTCATTCATTTCATCTATTGATCTGTAAAGGAGAAAGTGTTGTTCTCCTTGGTGGTCTGTGATTCTCAACACAAGGAAAGAGAATTCCTAAGTGTTGGAGAATTTGAGTCTTGTAAAGGTTACAAGCATAGTGAAAAATCTCAAGTGGGAGACTTGAGGGGACTGGATGTAGGCAAGGTTGGCCGAACCAGTATAAAATCAAGTTTGCAATTCTCTTTCCCTATACTTTTAATTTTGATTGTGAAGTTTTTGCATCATTACATTCAATTTGTTTATGATATTGAATTTATAAGAAAGAAGTTAGAAAAACTTAAAAAGAGAAGAAAAATTAGATAACTTAATTCACCCCCCCCTCTTAAGTTATACGAGGCTACTTGACTAACAAGTGGTATCAAAAGCAGGTTTCTTGTATAAGGCTTAAAAGCTTCAAGATTTGAAATGGCCTCATCAAATTTGTTATTTCCTGAAGGAAACTCTATTAATAGACCTCCTATATTCAATGGGGGTAGGGTATCATTATTGGAAATCTAGGATGCAAATTTTTATAGAAGCCATAGACTTAAACATATGGGATGCTATTGAGAATGGTCATTTCATTCCCACTATTGTAGTAGGTCATGAAATAAAAAATTTGCCCAAAGATCAATGGAGTGAAGATGATAGAAGAAAGGTTCAATATAACTTAAAAGTAAAAAATATAATCACTTCTGCTTTAGGAATTGATGAATATTTTAGAATTTCAAATTGTAAGAGTGCTAAAGAAATGTGGGATACACTTGAAGTAACACATGAAGGCACTAATGATGTGAAAAGATCTAGGATAAACACTCTCACTCATGAATATGAATTATTTAGAATGAATCAAAATGAAAGCATACAAGACATGCAAAAGAGATTTACACATATAATTAATCATCTTGCATCTCTAGGAAAAATGTTTCCTAATGAAGATCTTGTTAACAAAGTTTTGAGATGTTTGAGTAGGGAATGGCAACCGAAAGTGACTGCAATTGCTGAATCAAAAGATCTGACAACCATGCCTCTTGCCTCATTGTTCGGAAAACTCCAAGAACATGAAATGGAATTAATGAGACTGAATCAAAATGAGGAAAGTGATAAAAGAAAGAAAGGGATAGCACTCAAAACATCATCATCTACTCAACAAGAAGATGAGAAAGAAGAAAATATTGAGGAAGATGGTTTAGAGGATGATGAGGATTTCAGTCTCTTTATAAAGAGATTCAACAAATTCCTTAGAAACAAAGGAAACCGAAAAAGATTCAACTTCAACAATAAAAGAAAAGGAGAAGACTCTTCTTCAACCCCAAAATGCTATGAATGTAATCAACCAGGACATTTGATATTAGAATGTCCAATCTATAAAAGAAGGATGGAAAAATATAATAAGAAAAGTTTCAAAGAAAAGAAGGGGAAGAAAGCCTGTATCACTTGGGAAGAAAATTATACAGATTCTACAAGTGACTCTGAAAATGAAGTTGTAAATTTGGGACTTATGGCCAATGACTACGAAAGCGAAGAAGAGGTAACATCTTCTAACAATGAAATCTCAATCTCATTTGATGAACTTCAAGATGCATTCAATGATTTACATAAAGAATCATTTACACTTGCAAAATTAGTATCATCTTATAAGAAAACAATTTCAAAATTAGAAAACGAGATTTAAAAATTAAATAATGAATTAGATAATCTCAAAACTAAAATTAAGATGATTAATTCTAAAAATGAAAAACATGAAATTAAAACTAAGTTAGATACTAATAAAGCAAATCATCCATGTTTAACTTGCAATAAATTTAAGGAAGAAATTAGTAATTTAAGAAACACTCTTGCAAAATTTACAAATGGAAGAAATAATTTAGATATAATATTAGGAAATCAAAAATGTATGTTTGATAAGATAGGATTAGTATATAATCCTCAAAAACAACAAAAGAAGAACAAAAATTTATTTGTTCCCACACAAGTTACTAGTTTTCCTTTAATAACATGTTTTTATTGTGGGAAGAAAGGTTATAATTCTTCAAATTGCTATATTAGAAAGAATTTTAACAATCTAAAGAATATGGTATGGATTCCAAAAGGTTCTTCTGTTAATACTAACATTAAGGACCCAAAGAAAACTTGGGTACCTAAATCAACCCTTTCTTTGTCTTGAAGGATTCCAGCAACCAAACTTGGTACATTGATAGTGGATGTTCCAAGCATATGAAAGGAGATGCTTCAAAATTTATTGACTTCACTCCTAAGAGAAGTGGACATGTAACCTATGGAGACAACAACAGAGGAAAAATACTTGGCATTGGAAAAATTGGTACAAATTTCTCAACCTCCATAGAAAATGTTTTACTTGTAGATGGTCTTAAACATAGCCTATTAAGTGTTAGCCAACTTTGTGATAAAGGGTTTTCAGTATCCTTTGATTCACAAAAATGTCTAATTGAACACAAAAATGATAAACAAGTTAAGATAGTGGGATTTAGAATTAACAATGTATATAAAATAAAAATAGAAAATAATCCTAAACATTCTCAATGCCTCATGAGTAAAAATGATGAATCTTGGTTATGGAATAAAAGGATTGCTCACATAAACATGGAACACTTAAATAAATTAATCTCAAAAGATTTAGTAATAGGATTACCAAAAATTAAATTTGAGAAAAATAAATTATGTGATGCTTGCCAAAAAGGAAAACAAGTAAAAGTATCTTTCAAACCAAAGAATATTGTTACAACCACAAGACCCTTAGAACTCTTGCATATGGACTTATTTGGACCTTCTAGAACTATGAGCTTTGGTGGAAGTTACTATGGTCTTGTCTTAGTAGATGATTTCTCTAGGTACACTTGGACCTTATTTCTTGCCAATAAAAGTGATACATTTGGTGTCTTTAGAAAATTTGCTAAACTAATTCAAAATAAGAAAAACCTTAAGATTGTATCCATTAGAAGTGATCATGGAAAAGAGTTTGAAAATAAAGATTTTGATTTATTTTGTGAAGAAAATGGAATTGAACATAACTTTTCTGCACCTAGAACTCCACAACAAAATGGAGTAGTAGAAAGAAAGAATAGATCATTAGAAGAATTAGCAAGAACAATGCTTAATGATTCAAAACTTCCCAAATATTTTTGGGCTGAAGCTGTCAACACTACATGCTATACTATGAATAGAGCCTTGATTAGACCTATTCTTAAGAAAACTCCTTATGAGTTATTCAATGGAAGAAAACCTAATATTTCACATCTTCATATTTTTGGATGCAAATGTTTTGTACTTAATAATGGAAAAGATAACTTAGGAAAATTTGATGCTAAATCTGATGAGGGGATATTTCTTGGATACTCTCTAAATAGCAAATCATTTAGAATATACAACAAAAGAACTATGACTATTGAGGAATCAATACATGTTGTATTTGATGAAACTAACCTTGTTTGTCCAAGAAGAAATGTTATTGATGAAATTGTAGAAAGCTTTGAAGATACTCATATTAATGAGCAAACTCACAAGGATGACAAAGATAAAGAAAAAGAGGATTCAACAATCCAAGAAGGTCAAACAAACATCAATTCTCAAAGAGAGTGGAGAATTTCAAGAAATCATCCTCTTGAAAATATCATTGGAGATATAACAAAAGGGATAATTACTAGAAACTCTCTAAAAGAAGCATGCAAAAATATGTCTTTTGTTTCTGAAATAGAAGTTAAAAATATTGATGAAGCTTTAAATGATGAACATTGGATTAATGCTATGCAAGAAGAATTAAATCAATTTGAGAGAAATCAAGTATGGGATTTGGTAAATAGACCCACTAATCATCCCATTATAGGAACAAAATGGATTTTTAGAAACAAACTTGATGAACATGGTTTAGTCATAAGAAATAAAGCTAGATTATTTGCTAAAGGTTATAATCAAGAAGAAGGTATAGATTATGAAGAAACATATGCACCAGTAGCAAGACTAGAAGCCATTAGGATGTTACTTGCCTATGCATCAATAATGGACTTCAAATTATACCAAATGGATGTTAAAAGTGCTTTTCTAAATGGTTTTATTCAAGAAGAAGTTTATGTAGAACAACCCCCCGGTTTTGAGAACTCAGAATTTCCAAACCATGTCTTTAAGTTGAAAAAGGCTCTTTATGGATTAAAACAAGCTCCTAGGGCATGGTATGAAAGACTTAGTAAATTTCTTTTGGAAAAAGAATTTACAAGGGGAAAAGTTGATACTACACTCTTTATCAAAAGAAAAATTAATGACATCCTTTTAGTGCAAATCTATGTTGATGATATTATTTTTGGAGCTACTAATGACTACTTGTGCAAGAAATTTTCAAATGATATGCAAAGCAAATTTGAAGTGTCCATGATGGGAGAACTAAATTTTTTCCTTGGACTACAAATAAGGCAAACCAAAAATGGAATTTTTATTAATCAAAGCAAATACTGTAAAGAATTGCTCAAAAGGTTCGGAATGGAGAATGCTAAATCAATGGCAACACCAATGAGCACTACTTGCTACCTTGACAAAGATGAAGTGGGAAAATCCATAGATGTAAAGAAATATAGAGGTATGATTGGATCTCTCTTATATTTATCTGCAAGTAGACCTAATATTATGTTCAGTGTTTGTTTATGTGCTAGATACCAATCTAACCCTAAAGAATCTCATTTGAGTGCTGTTAAAAGAATTATGAGATATCTGTTAGGAACCCAAAATCTAGGTCTATGGTATCCTAAAAACATGCCTTTCAATCTAGTAGGTTACTCCGATTCTGATTTTGCTGGGTGTAAAACTGATAGAAAGAGTACTAGTGGAACATGCCATTTTATTGGATCCGCTTTAGTATCATGGCATAGTAAAAAGCAAAATAGTGTTGCTTTATCTACTGCTGAAGCAGAATATATTGTTGCTGGAAGTTGTTGTGCACAAATACTATGGATGAAACAACAACTATCTGATTATGGTTTATCATTAGATCATATTCCAATTAAGTGTGATAATACTAGTGCTATCAATCTCTCTAAAAATCCAGTTCTTCATTCTAGAACAAAGCATATTGAGATACGACATCATTTTCTTAGGGATCATGTTCAAAAAGGAGATTGTGTTCTAGAATTTGTTGAAACAAAGAATCAATTAGCTGATATATTCACAAAGCCCTTACCAAAAGAAAACTTCTTTTCAATTAGACAAGAATTGGGGATTCTAGACTCTTCTCACATTACTTTTTGATTCTATAGCAAAAAGACACATTTTTCATTTTTGTAATCGATTACAGGGTTAAGTAATCGATTACCAGAGGGAATGATTAAATGTAATCGATTACCAGTGCGTGCTTTCTTGTTCTGAAACATGTAATCGATTACATAGTAGTGTAATCGCTTACCAATGCGTATTTCACTTATCTGGGTAAAGTGTAATCGATTACCAGTGGCAAAATGCACTGAATCTGGAAAAGGTGTAATCGATTACCATATGCATGTAATCGATTACACGACGCATCTGCACTTATATTCGTGCAGTTTCATCTTCTTCCTCACGAAAACACCCAAAGCCTCCACGCCCTAACCCTCTACAAATTTCCATATCTTCCTCAAATCTCAACGAAATCAAGTCCCGTTTGTTCCATTCTTCATCATTTTCAATTCTCTTCAATTCTACCGATTGTATTTTTCAAAACAATCACTCAAATGGCAGAATCATCAAAACGTCGTAAGGGTTCTTCACGTTCAACCACCGCCGGCCGCCATCAACAGCCCCCCTCCGACGACGCCCCTGCTCCTACGAATCCAATTCCATATACTGGACGTGCTCTCGCTCTGTTCTCCACAGACGAACAACGAGATAGGTACTACCAGTTATTTTCTGAGCGAAATATTGTTGATCCCAAGTATATCAGTATTTATTTTTTTGAGGGTGAATCATTTGAGTGTTATACGATTTTTAAAAATTATGGATTCTTGGATTTTATGTCAATGACGAACCCTATTTATCCAGAATTAGTTAGGGTCTTTTACAGTAATTTGGAAATCAGGAATGGGGTTCTTCACAGTGAGGTTAAAAAAATTCCAATAGTGATAAATCAGACTCTGTTCTGTGATTTATCAAAACTAAAATATCAGGGTACACTGTTTGAGGGAACGATTCCAGATACATGGAAACCAGAATATTCCCATCCCAATGCCCGAAGTATGATTTGTGTGGAAAATGCTGACATGACTGGACGATTATTGTCAGGATCAATTAAATTTGATTTTTTTATCATGCATTATATAATTGTTCGGGTACTGCTTCCCCGCACGACTAACCTTGCACATGCATCAGAGGAGGACTTAATTTTGATATGGGCTCTCATCACTGGCCGGGAGGTTAGCTGGGCTCATCTAATTAGAATGAATAAGGCCTTGCGAGCTAATGCTTCTCTTCCATACCCACACTTTATAACTACTATTTTGAAACATTTTAATGTTCCTCTAGAGGATGAAACTTGGGTTCTAGTTAAAAGGGTCTTTGAGATTGGGGCAAATGCAATTGCTTCTTTTGGGTACAAGAAAACACTAGAAAACACTTGGGTCAGGAAGCGGGATTTTCGAGCAGTTGACACTAATGAAAGAACTCTGTCACCACCTCCTCAAGATCCTTCATCAGAACTTCTCTTGAATGTTCTCAATGAAATTAGAGATCTCCGGTTCTATGTTGGTGAACATTTTGATTCTCTTGACACTCGCATGACTTGTTTTGAGGAGGAAGTAAAATCTCTTAGACGCCCCCCTGAGTAGCTAGTTGACTGTTATTCTGATAGTTGTTCTCTTAGTTTATCTTATGTTTTGGACTATTTTTAATCAAATTCTGAACTTTTTGATTAGGACATATTTTGCTAATCTAGGATAACTCTGCACCTTTGACTCTGACTATTTTGCTATAGGAACATATTTGACTTTTGATTCTGAATGGTGTTTGTTTATCTCATTCTATATTTTTTATATTGTCTCATTCCTTTTGATGTTTCCAAAGGGGGAGAGGAAAGGAAAGAATAAAAGGGTCCTGATCAAATATTGGATATTTTGAATATGGTCTCGTAGCGAGCGGCACTCCTCAGTGGTGTGACCGTGATTTTTGTGATACCGACAGTGCTTGGACTTGTCGGCATTGTTGGGGGTGTGACCTGGTGATGGTAGAGTGAACAGGTTGTTGTTGCTGTCTTCCTCCAGTATGTGTACGCGGGGCACATTCAGGGGAGTGTAGAAGTCATATCTCCCCCCTCTGTTTTCCCTAGCCGGCTTCTTGAACTGGCTATCGTTGTTGACCTTGATTTTGTCTTTGTGGCCCTGTTCTGGCTTCATTGGTCCTATGCCACGAACCTGGTCACGGAAAGCGGAGCGCTCCTCCATCTGGATGTAGCCCCCTGCCCGAGCGCGAAGCTCGTCCATGTCGTGAGGAGCCTCACGACATAGGTTGTCGACGAAGGGCCCAGGCTTGAGTGCCATGAGCATGGCATGCTGGGCGACCTCGGGGTTCATATTTTTGATCTTAACCGAGGTGGCCGCAAATCGCTCCATGAATGCCCGAAGTGGCTCGTCGTCGTTCTGTCTGAGGCTGGCCAGGGCGGCCGAAGTGATGTGGTGAGGTCGGCTCATTGTGTACTGCGCTGTGAACCGCCTGACCAGAGTGTTGAAGCTGTCGATCGACTCAGCGGAAAGCTGGGTGTACCAGTTGAGTGCGGCCCCCTTGAGCGAGGTCAGAAAAACCCTACACAATATAGCATCATTGTTAGTGTAGAGGTTTACCTGTGTCGTATAGAGGTCGATGTGCTCATCAGGGTCCGTCGTGCCATCATAGCGATCGAGGTGGAGAGGCTTCCACCCCTGAGGGAGTGGTGTCTCCATGATGCCATCCACAAAGGGATGACGGCGGAAAGTTGCTTGACCCCCTGTGATATGTGTTGGGGCCTTGATGACTTCATGGACCGACTTGTCCGTCAGTACATGAGACCGATGCGCGACAGGTCGTGGAGTCGGTTCCCTGGTTGCGGCTCGGGGATGAGAGACCGAATGCTCTTCTTCCTCGTGGAAGTTGCTTGCTTCAAGAGGGTGATCGGAGGGGCATCGAGGGAGCTGGGCGTGAATCCGCTCATTTTTGACGTGTAGCGCCGCTAGGTCAGCTTCATTGGCGGTCCGCATTGCAGCTAGGTCAGTTTCGTGTTTGGCACGCATGTTTTGCAGATCGGCATCATGTTGTTGCCGCATCTGTTCGACCTGTTCGATCATCCTTCTCAATGCCGCTTCGTTATCCATGGTGGTTGTATGATTTGCGTCGTCTGTTGCGCGTCTGCTATGGCTTCTGGTGAATACCATAAGCGTGGCCGATAAGAGCTGTCTTGATCGGCCCCACAGTGGGCACCAAATGTTCTTACCGGGAATCCAAGGTAGGGATGATCCACTGGGTAAGATCGGTGAGCCTCCTTTGCTGGTACGCTTGCTGCTCCAAGATGAGGGTGGTACCTGCAAAAGAGACTCCGATGCTAAAGTTAGGGTTTGTATGAGTGTATGTCTCGTATAAGTAATGCACGTACCTTAGTATGGATTAGGGTTGCGTTGGGCCTTGGGCCTGAGATCAGTTGTGATCTAATTAGATAGCGGATCTCGTCTGGACCGAGATCTCCTCAGATCAGTTATGATCTGGTTAAGTGACGAGCTGACGTCACGTAGCGCGTATTCGAGGTCGTCATGCGTTGCGATTCCGAGTTGGGAGCTCGGCCTTGCAGTACGGATAGTACAAATCTCATTAGATATATTTATTTATTAAAATCTTATTAAAAATATGACATTAAACTATTTTTAAAAGTTGAAAACTTATAATTAAAATTATCTAAATACAAAATTCAGTAAAAAAAAATAAACCAAGAAAAATGTTCGGAGGAAGGGAGAGGGAGAGAGGAAGACAGGGGGAGTGAGAATGAAATTGATAAAGAGAGAGGGAGAGAGAAAGAGTGTGGGAGTGAGAGTGATCCGGATTCTCTAACTTAATAGCGCGAAAGTTATGGTAACTTTCAACTATTTTGAGCCGTTAGATTACAAAATTATATAAGATTTTGACACGTATTCAAAAATAGTAAGTATTCTGTCATCAATAAAATATTTCAACTAATGAGTAATGAATATTTTAACATATATTAACTTTACGTATTCAAAAACTTTTTGGAAATGCAATGAGAAAGTTTCTCCAAAACATGGCTTTATCTTCTTCAACCATGGCTTCATTTTCTTCTTCAAAACACTCTCAGTAGCTACTGCAAATCACCCTATAAGACTGTTGCAAAACACCCTCTAGAGCTACTTGTAACACCCCGAATTTTTCTACTAATACTACGAATAATTATTATTTATTTTTGTATTTATGAAGATTATTTCCTTATAATTATTTTGTTAAGTAAATGGGTTTGATTGAATTTTTAAAGGTTTTTAATAATAATCATTTATGAAAATTATTTTGTATAATATTATTAATTATGATATTTTATTATAATTATTATTTGAAGAAAATCATGTTTTAAATTGTATTGATGTTTTATTTTAATTTGATATATATATATATATATATATATATATATATATATATATGTTATCTATTTATTTATTAATTCGAAATTCTGGATTTTCATAACTCCAGAACGGGCCGTTTCCACTTTAGGAATGGGCTGTTCCAACTCGAGCATGCATGGATAAAATTTTAACCCAGAACGGGCCGTTCCACTTTGGGAATGGGCCGTTCCGGATGTGGCTTTAAAGAACAAAGTATTGACTCAGAACGGGCTGTTCTGGTTTTGGAACAGGCCGTTCTGGGAGAGACTTTTGTACATGTTCTATGTGCCCAGAACGGGCCGTTTCAGATTCAGAACGGGCCGTTCTGGCCAAATTCTGATGCCTATAAATGTGTTCCGGCACTCCAGAAAAATGCATTTTTTCACTTTGGGCCTTTTTCTTCTAACTTTCTGGAGACCAAGGGGAACCCGGAGGAGGAGATCCTGCTTCAGTTTCAACCCCTGTTTATCGAGGTAAGGGGGGGAGTGAGAAACCTCGCTCTGGGTGTGGGATTGTATGCTTGGTAGTGGGATTGACCCCTAACCCATTGTTTGTTGCATGTCATATTTTTCTTGTATGTTCCAATTACTTAATTAATATACGTGTATGAATCGAAACTTTGTTTAGGCTATGATTGTGGAATTTGGTGTTCCTATGGTTCCTACGGGAAACCCTAAGGGAGTGCATTGATGCTTGTATGAGTAAAATTAATTATGATAATAATTATATACGTGAATTGTCTTATTTTAAATGTTTATTGCATAAATTGGAACGCTCTATGGGTTCTTGAGAGAACCCTATGAGGAGCAGGCAAAATAGGAATATTTTTGTTTTGCCTTTTGTCTATTTCGTTATATTCCCTATTAAAAGAGATGTGTGAATATGTGTTTAATTTTGAAAATAAACAAGTTTTGATATGAATTAGAGTGTTCTGTAGGTTCTTGTGGGAACCCTATGAGAAACATACATATTTCTAATATTTTCTGTTTTACCTTCTGATTGTTCTGTTGTATTCCTTGTTGTATGAGATGTATGAATATATGTTTACTTTCGCAAATAGATGAGTTCTGATATGAATAAAAGTGCTCTGTGAAAATTGTGAATATGATGTGATAATGCAAATGTGATGATGAAATGTGATGATGAAATGTAATGAGGAGATGTGATGATGAGATGTGTTGAGACATGATAACGTGATAGGGGAATGAGACATGAAAATATGATATGAGAAATGCATGGAGTCTTGATTGAGATGCATCATATGCATAAATGTTTTTAAGGGTACGATATGGAATACACCGCCAGAGAAGGCCCCCTAGTGTAAAAGCTTTGGGGATTAGTCCTTGGGGATAGCTCGGTTTGGAAGTCCCAGTCTCGCCCATTATGTGCATGGGATGTATCTTGCGCGGCTTAGCTATCCCGACGAGACTCTGGTAGTATGTCCTTCTAGTGAGAGTGCACAGAGGGTGTGACCCAGCATGTACTCCTAGACTACTCTTCGTGTATTGCTAGCAGCAATATGTCATGTGATGTTTTACTGGTGCCACATGCATGATAATATGTAGTCCGTGTCCATGCATGTGCATTCTTATCATTTAATGATGATAAATTACTATTTGTATGACTTGGATGATTAGATAAACTATTGTTGTTGATTGATCTATGAGGTAACTGTATTGTTTGTGTTTGGCTATCCGGTGTGCGTTCCTACACCATGAGCCAGAGTGAGATGTTTCTCACTCCCTTCTTTTGTGTTGTTTCTCTTGTTTGATATACAGGAGACCATCAGCAGCATAAGGCTGAGGATGTGGACGATGGAGCTTAGGCTTCTATGTGGGATTTTGCTCTGATAGGACATGTGACATCGAGACATAAATATAATTAGAATATGATGTTGTTTATGTTTTATTAAAGTATATATTTTGGAAAATTCAATTTTTATTCTTTGTCATTTTATTTGCTATTTGGATTAAGTACATGAATGTGAATTCTCTACTCACATGATTATTGGAACTGTCGTTTCAGTTTTAAATATTTTTTTATTCAATAAAATATTTCTTTTTATTGTTATTATTATTATTATTATATATATATATATATGTTGGGGTAGAGGGTGTCACATTAAGTGGTATCAGAGCAGGTCGATCCAATCGGTCGTGAGTTATGAGTCTACTATGCTTGTTTGGTAGATGAATGATGGAATGAATTGATTGTGAAACTTATTGATATGCTAGGGTGATGATTGATTATGTTTGTTGTTTATTTAATTATGTGTATTGTTTTCTCAAGAATTTGTCTAATAGGCATGATATTGCTTAGATGACACTATTTATGATTGTTCTTCTTCATTCTTATGATTTCTTATTTGTTTGATACTTCTTGCTTACATAAGAAGTAGTGGTTGAGTGATATCGCTTGTGTTGCAAGCATATGTGCGAGTAGTGGTAGACGAGATATTGGGCTAATATTGTAGGAACTATTGAGGCCTTAGATTTTGGTAAGACATTGATTTTTTTTAATTAGTGTATTAAGAGTTTACGATTGGTAGAATTTTTGAAAGCTATAGTTGTAGCGATTGAATCTAAGGATGATGTATGTTGAGAATTGGAGTTTTGGTATTCTTAAGGAGAGATTGAAGTGTTGATGATTCCTAGAGTTTGATGGTTGCATGTTGACCTTTCATGGTTTAGGTAGCATGTGAATTTATTTTCTAAGCCTTTTGTACTGAATATGTGAGTTGTTTTGTTTAGATTTGTAGTGGGAAACTTTGATATGAATTTGAGGTGGAAAGGAGTAAGTTTGGAAGGATTGAGGTATTTTGTGGCCTAGATGTTGGTGTGTTATTGTGTAAGGGATGTTTGCACTCTAGTTATAGCTACTTTGGTGATCAAAGGTCTAGTTGTAAGCGTTGAATATATCTGTGGTGATTTTTGAATTTTTAGCCAAGAAGATGATCCTTTTAAATCTCATGTCTCCCTAAGAGTTGTAGCTTATTCACTTAGCTTTCTTTGGTGATAGGTTGAGATCACGTGGATGAGTAGAACTCTCTATGTGTTGTTTTCTTTAATAGTTTTTGAAAGGAGAAGTAGGTTGTAATAATGTTTTCGGGTTAGTAGGCAATGCAAGGATAAGAATTGATTTTGTTAAGATGTTTTGGGGTGTTTTCATGTAGATTGAGAGGTTGTTTAAGGTTGTATGATGCTATGTGGTAATGGTTGTTCATCTACATGCTTATGGATGGTATATATGAAGGTTTAAAGTAGGTATTCTAATATGATTTAATATGCATGTATGTTGATATGTGGATAGATGACCTTAGGAATCAATTGGTGAATATCGTGTGGTTAGTGAGATTGATCTTAGGGTGTGATATGATCATATTGTAGTTGAGGGTGGAGATATATCCAAGGCGGTTGTATGTTAAGTTATCTAAGTATTACTATTTTATTTTATTTTATTTTTTTTGATTGTATGAGATAAGTTTTCTAGTTCCTGTAAATTCCAGTTGAGGTAAACATGGATCTGTCTCAGGTAGAAGTTGTGTTTAAGTGGGGAGATATCTAAGCCAGTTAGTGAGGATAAGAGTTTTATGAGGTTAGCTTATTATTATTGGAGATTTATTGAAGGAATTTCTAAGATAGAATTGCCCTTAACTACATTCACTAGGAGGAGTATTATCTTTATGTGGGATAGTAAGTATGAGAGTAGTTCCAACTCTTAAGGAAAGATTGACTAGTGTTAATATTATTGGATTTTAGTAATCCTTTTGTGGTATATAGTAGTACTTATAAGATGAATTTGGATGCAAGAAGGAAAGGTAGTAGCTTATGTTTCTAGGCAATTGAAAATTCAAGAGAGGAACTACCTTATCTATGAGTTAGTGGTTATGATATTACATTAAGATTTGGAGACACTACCTATATAATTCTAAGCTTGAGGTATTTAGTGATTGTTATAGTCTTAAATATCTGTTGACCAAAGGAGATAGTTGGAATTTCTTAAGGACTAGGATTTTAATCTCAGTTGCTATCTAGGTAAAGGCAATGTGGTGACAGATGCCTTGAGTAGGATGATCTTTCATCTATCATTTTGATGATTTAAAGGTTAAATTTGATTGAAGAGTTTAGAGATTTAAGCTTGATTTGTGAGCTTACCCTTGGAAGCATTGAATTGAGTATGTCGAAGGTGACTAGTGAATTAATGGATGAGATTAGAGAAGCCTAAGAGTTAGATCCTTTCTTAGTGAACCAAGTGGAGAGGATTGGTAAGGGTATAGATAACCCTTTTCGAGTGAAAGTTGATGGTGTTTTGTGGTTTCAGGATAGAATCTATGTGCCTAATAATCCCGAATTAAGGAAGATGATCTTAGAAGAAGGCAATAAGAGTACTCTTAGTGTTCACTTAGGAGCTATTAAGATGGATTAGGACCTTAGGAGGATGTATGAAAGTGGCGTAGCGGAAGCGTGGTGGTCTATAGTGAAGAGAGGAGTAGAGGAAGTTGTGGACTCGTGTGTAGTATTCCAGAAGTCTAAGTGGAACATTAGGAAGTCAAATGCAGGAGACATATCCATTTTTATTTGCTTCAGGTAATTTCGGGAACGAAATTTTTAAAAGGAGGGGAGAATTGTAACACCCCGAATTTTTCTACTAATACTACGAATAATTATTATTTATTTTTGTATTTATGAAGATTATTTCCTTATAATTATTTTGATTAATTAAATAGGTTTGATTGAATTTTTAAAGGTTTTTAATAATAATCATTTATGAAAATTATTTTGTATAATATTATTAATTATGATATTTTGTTATAATTATTATTTGAAGAAAATCATGTTTTAAATTGTATTGATATTTTATTTTAATTTGATATATATATAAATATATATATGTTATTTATTTATTTATTAATTAGTAATTCTAGATTTTCATAGCCCCGGAACGGGTCGTTCCACTTTGGAAACGGGCCGTTCCAACTCGAGCATGCATGGATAAAATTTCAACCTAGAACGAGCCGTTCTACTTTGAGAACGGGCCGTTCCAGATGTGGCTTTAAAGAACAAAGTATTGACTCAGAATGGACCGTTCTAGCTTTGGAACGGGTCATTCTGGGAGAGGCTTTTGTACATGTTCTATGTGCCCAGAACGGGCCGTTACGGATTCGGAACGGGCCGTTCTGGCCAAATCCTGATGCCTATAAATGTGTTCTGGCACTCCAAAAAAATGCATTTTTTCACTTTGGACCTTTTTCTTCTACACTTTCTGGAGACCAAGGGGAACCCGGAGGAGGAGATCCTGCTTCAGTTTCAACCCCTATTTATCGAGGTAAGGGGGGAGTGAGAAACCTCACTCTGGGTGTGGGATTGTATGCTGGGTAGTGGGATTGGCCCCAATCCTGTGTTTGTTGCATGTCATATTTTTCTTGTATGTTCCAATTACTTAATTAATATGCGTGTATGAATAGAAACTTTGCTTAGGCTATGATTGTGGAATTTGGTGCTCCTATGGGTTCCTACGGGAAACCCTAAGGGAGTGCATTGATGCTTGTATGAGTAAAATTAATTGTGATAATAATTATATACGTGAATTATCTTATTTTAAATGTTTATTGCATAAATTGGAATGCTTTATGGGTTCTTGAGAGAACCCTATGAGCAGCAGGCAAAATAGGAATATTTCTGTTTTGCCTTTTGTCTATTTCGTTATATTCCCTATTAAAAGAGATGTGTGAATATGTGTTTAATTTTGAAAATAAACAAGTTTTGATATGAATTAGAGTGTTCTGTAGGTTCTCGTGGGAACCCTATGAGAAACATACATATTTCTAATATTTTCTGTTTTACCTTCTGATTGTTCTGTTGTATTCCTTGTTGTATGAGATGTATGAATATATGTTTACTTTCGCAAATAGATGAGTTCTGATATGAATAAAAGTGCTCTGTGAAAATTGTGAATATGATGTAATAATGCGAATGTGATGATGAAATGTGATGATGAAATGTAATGAGGAGATGTGATGATGAGATGTGTTGAGACATGATAATGTGATAGGGGAATGAGACATGAAAATGTGATATGAGAAAAGCATGGAGTCTTGATTGACATGCATCATATGCATAAATGTTTTTGCCAGAGAAGGCCCCCTAGTGTAAAAGCTTTGGGGATTAGTCCTTGGGGATAGCTCGGTTTGAAAGTCCCAATCTTGCCCATTGTGTGCATGGGGTGTATCTTGCGCGGCTTAGCTATCCCGACGAGACTCTGGTAGTATGTCCTTCTAGTGAGAGTGCGCAGAGGGTGTGACCCGACATGTACTCCTAGACTACTCTTCGTGTATTGCTAGCGACAATATGCCATGTGATGTTTTACTGGTGCCACATGCATGATAATATGTAGTCCGTGTCCTTGCATGTGCATTCTTATTATTAAATGATGATAAATTACTATTTGTATGACTTGGATGATTGGATAAGCTATTGCTGTTGATTGATCTATGAGGTAATTGTATTGTTTGTGTTTGACTATCCGGTGTGTGTTCCTACACCATGAGCCAGAGTGAGATGTTTCTCACTCCCTTCTTTTGTGTTGTTTCTCTTGTTTGATATATAGGAGACTATCAGCAGCATGAGGTTGAGGATGTGGACGATGGAGCTTAGGCTTCTATGTGGGATTTTGCTCTGATAGGACATGTGACATCGGAACATAAATAGAATTAGAATATGATGTTGTTTATGTTTTATTAAAGTATATATTTTGGAAAATTCAATTTTTATTCTTTGTCATTTTATTTGCTATTTGGATTAAGTACATGAATGTGAATTCTCTACTCACATGATTATTGGAACTGTCGTTTCAATTTTAAATATTTTTTTTATCCAATAAGATATTTCTTTTTATTATTATATATATATATATGTTGGGGTAGAGGGTGTCACACTACTGCAAAACACCCTTCAAAAGAGCTCATTTCATACGACACTGTGTAGCACACACTACTAGAAAATTGCAAAATAGCAACCAAAATTAGGGACCAAAATTTATCCGTTGCTATTTAGTGACTAATTTAGCAACCAAAATAAACCGTCGCTAAAAAATTGGTCGCTATTTCGGTCGCCAGCTACGAAATTGTAAACAACGTTGCGACCAAATTTAAATATGAAATTTTGATTTGTTTTAGTGATGGAATTTAATTCAGTTGCTAAATTTTAGTTAAAATTAGCGACAAAATTGAATTCGGTCATTAAATATTAGTTAAATTTACAGACGGAATTGAACTCGGTCGCTAAATAAGAAATTTTTATTTTTTAGCAACGAAATTGAATTCGGTCGCTAAATATTAATTAAAATTAGCGACAGAATTGAATTCAATCGCTAAATAAGAAATTTTGATTTTTTTATCGATGAAATTGAATTTGGTCGCTAAATATTAGTTAAAATTAGCGACAAAATTTTATTTGGTCGCTAAATATTTGTTAAAAATAGCGACGAAATTGAATTCAGTCGCTAAATATTAGTTAAAATTAACGACAAAATTTAATTCAGTCGCTAAAGATTAGTTAAAATTAGCGACAGAATTGAATTCGATCGCTAAATATTAGTTAAAATTAGCGACGAAATTCTTTTAGGTCGCTAAATAAAACTTAAAAAAAATTATAAATTGCTTAAAAGTAATGATAATATTGTTGTTGAGTGTCAATCCCATTTTCCTTTTTGGTAAGACCAAGACATTAATTTATAATAAAAAAGTATTTATATGCACTCCTACATAATTAATATGAATAGTTATTTATGTGAAAAAATATTTAGCAATTTTTTTTTACGATTGAATTTTTTGGCATTTTTTTAATTAGAGTATATGATTTTTTTAAAATTTCTTATTTATTTTGATCCATATTAATTTATAATATATATTTCTAACTTAAGATAACTTTATTTTTAAATAAATTTTTATATTTAAATTTTATTGATAGAAGAGATGCGATATCTTAAGGAAAAAAAATTATAACATCCTCTCTTTCTAATAGGAAGAGTACTGTGAGACCCTACTTTCCTTTTTCATTTTTCTCCCCCCGACACACCCTCTCTCACTCACTCTCATTCCCACTCTTTCACTCTCCTTGTCTCCTTACTTGATTTCTCCTTGCTGTCTCAAGGTGCTGATCCTTGAAGGGTTGATTTGCTGTGGCTGCGGACCATTCTTTCCTCCTCCTTCCCGTTCAAATTCACTTCATATTCTTCACGTTTCTCCTTTTCCGGGAGCAAGGATTTCTTGTCTTGAGGTAAGGGAAGTTAGTCATCTTTGCTGTGTTTTTGGCTGGAAAAAGGGAGTTTAGAAACTCATTTGGCTGCTGGTGTTAGATTGTTTATGGCTGAGTTGCTGAAATTGGGGTTTTGGGTTTTTGGGGTTATGAGTAAAAAAAAATTTGGGATTTTCTTTGATTTGTTGTTGCATGCACATAAAGCTGGTACTTTCGAATTCCTTGATGAAAATGTGATACTTTGAACCGTTTGCATGTGGATTTTCTGTTAAGTTTTGTAGGTTTTGGAAATTTTTCGAACTTGGGGAGAGTTACTGATGAGTTCGCGTTGGCGCTGTTCTTCGCGCCGGGCGCGCGACTACCAGGAGACTCTGTTTAGGCAAGCCCGCCGGGCGCAAAGTTGTGTGCACCGGGCGAGCTTACAAATGGGAGTCTCTGGTTGGCCCGCGCCGGGCGTGACTTGGGCTGTGCCGGGCGCGATATCAATGGTAACATGTTTTTGGGTACTCAGATGCCGCGCTAGGCGCACGTCTGGACTCGCTGGGCGCGGAGGCTCCTTGGGAGTCTCTTCCAAGAGGCACTGGGCGCAATTCGAATTGCGCCGGGCGTGAGACCTTGGTAGGTCTCTATCTTCCCCATGCTGGGCGCGGGTTAGGCCACGCTGAGCGCACGAGACTCCTTAGAGTCTCTCCCTGGCAGGCGCTGGGCGCAACTAGAATTGCGCCAGGCGCATGAGAACCTTGGACTCTCGGGTTGAGTCTCGCCGGGCACGAGTACTCTTGCGCTGGGCGCGATGGCCCCTGGTGCTCTCAGGTGGAGCTACGCTGGGCGCGACCTCGAGTACGCCGGGCGCGAAAGGAGATATTGAAATATATGATGTTGGCTGTTGAATTGTGCTGAGATTGTTAATCAATGTTGTTATATGCTGAACTAAGTTGTATTTGATGAATATGCTGTGATGACTAGGTGATAGTGTTGAGAAAATAATGTGAGGCTGTATTAGAGGTATATTGTTGAGCTGGAATCAATGAATTAAAATGTAAAATTTTATAGTATAGTGGAACTATAGAGGGTTGGGCTGAATTGTGAAAAATAAGTGTGTTGAATTGTTATGCTGTGCTGTGCTGTGCTGTGTTGTGTTGTGCTGAGTTGTGTGATATTATAGCCGCTAAGTCGGTGCTGTTGTTGCTGCTTTGCGGTGCTGTTATAGCCACTTGAGTGGTGCTGTTATTGCTGCGAAGCAGCGCTGATATTGTCGCACTGCGGTGCTGATATTGTTGAGTGGTATAAGCTATATAGGTGTGCTGATAACTGTAGCTGTTGTTTATCATATTGCCATATATCTGCATGTTGATTTTTAAATTACACTAGCTTACCCTTTGTTGTTTCCATGATGTTTGGACTGCAATGATCATACTGTGTATGAGAGCAGAGCATGGATAGGTGAGGGACTAGTGGTGAGTCTTCAGCGGACCAGTGGAGCTGATTTTCTTTTGTGACTGTTTTGTTGTTGAGCTACTTGGGATAGTAGCATTGGATTGAAATTTTAGTACACTTTAACTCTGTTCAGATTTAACCATGTATATGTATATTCTAGACTCTATATGTATACAATTGTTCTTTTCTGTGCGGTTTTCTAGTATGTTGTGCCATGTGTGTCGTTACAAGTACAAATGTATTTTCTTAGCTATTAGTATTTCTTTATTGTTGTGTGATAAAATTGATTATTTTAAATATTTTAAATTATTTAACTAGAATCTTATTAATAATTTACTATATGATTTTGATAATTTTGTATAACTAATATATGGTTTTAAACTTGATATGAAAATATTATGATATAACTAGATAAGATTTTAAATTAGTATTTTATTAATGGTTGATAATAAGAAAATAAAACAAGGATAAATACATTTTTTGAATTTTATATCTTAGATTTAAGATGAATAAATATATTGTTAATTAATAATTTATTTAAAATGTTAAAATTTGATTTATAAAAATAATATTTTAAAAGAGAAGAGTTATAATAACATCGGTGTAACTTTTACTAAGTATTCACTAGTAGAAAATAAGCATATTACGTCACCCCTTTTACGTCAGAAATACGAAAATCCGACGTAAAAAAAATGCGATGGCATTTTTGTAATTTTTGCGAACTTTTTTTACATCGCACCTGGTAGGGTCTGACGTAAAAAGTCCAATCTACGTCGGACCCTACCAGGTCCGACGTAAAATAGACGCAAATTTGAATAAGAGAGCGCGAGGCACACCGCGCGCATTCACTTTTCATTACTTTTCGTTTTTTTCTCTGTAAACCCTCTCCCTCTCCTTTGTTACTAAATCATTTTTTTGTTTTTTGCAGAGGGATGAACTCTTTGTTACTCATTTGCACATTGTTGCTGCTCCTCAGGTATGAAATAAGGTTTCGTTAACACTTTTCTACTTAGCATTGCTACTCTGGCTATCTGTTTTATTGGATTTTTTGGTTGTTCTATTTGTATAGGTAGTGGACTTTTTTTTTTGTTGTTCTATGAAGCATAATGGCTAGTTCTACAAGCAGAACGGCCTGTTCTGCAAGCAGAACGGCCTGTTCTGCTTGGAGAACGGGTCGTTCTGCTTGGAGAATGGGTCGTTCTCCAAGCAGAACGAGCCGTTCTGATTGCAGAACGGGTCGTTCTGCCTGCGTTCTTATGTTTTTTTTGTTTTTTTACTACTTTTTTACGTTGGATTTCGTAATGTCCGACATAAATTTACATCGGGTTTGCAGGTCCGACGTAAAATTTACGTCTCCCGCTTCTACGTCAGTACGTTTTCTGACGTAAAAAGCCTAAAATATCCGACGTAGTACACCTCTTTTGTACTAGTGATTACATTGCTCAATAACTTTATATTAAATGTGAATTTTATAAATTCAATCATTAGATTGAAAGTTTTTTACTCTTTGATCATATATGCAAAATTTTATATGAATTCAAAATGATTTGATACTTCATTCTTGTAAAACAAAATTGACGTAATATATACATTCCAAATAAAATATGAGCACTTTGATTACTTGATATAAACATATAAAGTGATATGAACTTTCAATCTAACGGTTAGATTTACAAAATTCACATTTAATATAAAGTTATTGAGCGGTGTAATACTTAGTAAAAGTTATCATTTTAAAATATATAAATTATTACTTAAACTTTTAATTCAATTTATAATAAATAATTTAAATTTTATCATAAAATTAATTTTAAATACAAATAAGTAGATTGTTAATTATAAAAGTAAGTATATATATAAATAAAGATTAATTAAATATAATATAATAATTATTATTAGTAATATAATTATTATATATACTATTATATATTTATAACAGTCCAGATACACCAAAATGATAAGGATCCAAAGATAGTATAAGTATGAGATTGGATAGTTGAGGATGACTTAAATGAATAAATTTGTACTACTTATACTAACAACATGCATCTGCTTTTCGGTAGCTTATCTCATCAGAACTTTACAGTTAAGTGTGTTTGACTTGGAGTAATATATGGTTGGGTGACCTTCTGGGAAGTTTCTAGAAATTGTGTAATTAAGGACAAAACGTGCTAAAAAGTTTAAGTATTGTGAAATAAAATCCTTAAGAGGCCATATATGAGTGGTTTGTAGCGACCAAATTTGCGACGTCTATAAAATTTAATAAAATAAAAAATAAATATTTAATGACTGATTTAGTGACCAATTTATTCGGTCACTAATTTGGTCCCATACACTTCAGCGACCAAAATCATTGCAACCATTTTGCGACCGAAATTTTCAGTCGCTAAATAGATACCGAAAATTTTTCCTGTCGCTAAACAACTTAGTGACCAGGATTTTAGTGATTGATTAAATTCAGTCGCTAATTTTGTCGCTAAGGTAAATAACGACCGGTTTTAGCAATTTAGCAACCGATTTTGGTGGTCCCTAAATTGCATATTTTTTGTAGTGACGGTAAAGGTATATTCTAAAAAATATTTCATGTTCCAAAAGACCTTACATAGCATCCTGGTAACTTATATTTGAAACCCTTAAATTAAATTTGTTTCGTTTATGTCTCTTTAGTTTATAGTTATATGATAATGAAATTGAGGTGTTTGAATGTACAAATATAAAATTAAAGTTATCATATTTTTTTTACTTCTTATTCTTATTTTTCATTCTTCTGATGGGAAGTATTATGGAATCTTTAAATGTTGATTGGAAACCAAGAGTAGATATGGAATTTGATCATTTAGAGGTAGCTTGGCAATTTTGGCTTGCTTATGGTGCACATGTTGGTTTTGGAGTTAGGAAACAATATGTGAATTTAAAAAAAAAAAAGATGGTACTGCTACCTCATGTTGATTTGTTTGTTGTAAGGAAAGGCTACGATTGATAGACAAAAGGGATGTTTTGGTTAGTGTAGACCCCTAAAATTGTCCGGGTCGGAAATAAAGCTTGAAGACTCTCGAAGACTGAAGGAAGATCAGCCAGAAGGACTCCTGGAAGGCCCTAGGAGGGTTCTCTGTAGGTCTAGAGGTCTTAGAATAGCTTAAAATAAGGAAGTGGAGGGAATGAAGCCCAATACGGCCGTACTAAACTTAATACGACCGTATTGAAGCTTCAATATGGCCGCAGTGAACTCAATACGGCGTATTGAAGTTTCTGAAACTTCAATACGGCCGTACTGAAATCAATACGGCCGTATTGAAGCTTCAATACAGCCGCAGTGAACTCAATACGGCCGTATTGAAATTTCTGAGTTTCAATACGGCCGTATTGAACTTCAATACGACCGTATTAAAGTTCAAAAATTTCAATACGGCCGTATTGATTCTGTAGCCCGTATTGGGCCTGTTCCCTATAAATATGACGTCAATTGGACGTCATTTGACACTTTTACACTTAGTTTTGACTCCCTCCTTGAGTATTCTGGGGTTTTTGAGCAGTGTTCTGCCCTAGAAATCTCTCTGGGAGTCGATCCGACGAAGTTCTGGAATTCCGAGCACTTAGCTTGGAGATTCGAACCTAGTCGAAGGGAAATCCTCCGGATTTCCATAGTCAAAATTTTATAGGAGGGAGCGAGCGGGCTTGTAGAGTGAGGGAACGCCAAAAAGCTTCCCAGTTTTACGAAATATATAAAAGCACGCTTCAAAGGTTTCTTCTTAAAGTCCTTCCTTTTACTGCTTTCTGTGTGCATATTTAAACTGTCATCATGTAGATAGTTAATTTATAATTGCTTAGAATAAATAGGGGTAATTTAGTAATTTTACACTGTTATTTTAGAAATAATCTGTCATAGGGAACCCGAAAGGGGCGTTGTGGGGTGCTAACACCTTCCCCACGCGTAACCGACTCCCTTACCCAACTCTGGTTGTAATGGCCAAAGTTGATTTATAAAATCAATTGCCTTATCCCTTTTTCCAATGTTTTGAGTAAAACATTGGTGGCGACTCCACGAACCCTCCTTTTGCGAAAACCACTAATCCATGGAGGGTCCCGCTTGGGATTAATATGGATTGGTGAGACATTTAATAAATAAATTGGATAAGATCGACAAGGTCTCAGTTTGAGAATAAGTCGTTCTAATAATCCAATACATTTTCAAAACTAAAATAAAAGCGAGCTCGACCGTCTTCGCGACCGCCGAGGCCCGTTTGGGCCGGTGGCGACAGATGGCGACTCCGCTGGGGAAGCCTCGAGAGTCAGTCCCATTTAGTGACAGATTATGTTTAACAAATAATAGTTAAAAATTACTTTATTACCCCTCACTTGTATGATAACATGTTTATCTATTTGGCTTTAATAACTGTTGTATTTTTAAATTTACGCAATTGTTTGAAATAAAAACTGCACACAAACCTTTGCACACAACAGTTCCCTCTATACCCGGGGGCATGAGTGATTAACCATAGGGAGTGGATGTTAGTACGGCCGGTTGTCGAATGGGTCTATAGGTGCCCGTAGACCGTTGTCGGAAAACATCACTCAAGGTGATAACCATGAACTTGAGTCCGACGGTGCCTTGGAGCTTTCCATCGACCTACGACGAGAGGAATTGGGTCCCTATAATGGGGGCACCTTGGGGGCCTTTGACCAAGTGAGAACAGTTAGATCCTCCTTGAATATGCACTTTTCTGCAGGAGACCCCTACCTCGTGATTCGCTCGTGACTGTTCGTGGATGAGTGAATTGTTTGTGTAAATGCTTATGTGCAATTGTTTGTGCATTAATAAATAACCTCGTGATAAGGTCTAAAAAATAATCCCCATGCATGAAAATGTCATGACATGAGAGGAAAAACCAATGTGTGAAAATATAATAAAAGTAAGGAGCATAGGCATCATTATCAATAATACCTCATGCATCCTCATCATCATTTATAGGTTCACTAATACCCTCTCGATGTGAGTGAAAGAGACCCGTGACTATTGAGATTCTCCGTTGTGGAGAGATAATAGCCTAGGGAGGGTGATAAACTTTCATCTTAAAAAGGCAGCGCCTCAAAGATGAAAGATTATCAAGCTCACATCAAGAGTGTATTCATATCATAAATAAGCTAATTAGAATAAACATTCATTTTAGAAAGTGGCTGGTCATCTCTCTGTCCTCACACGCGCAAAGAAAATCAAGAAAATGGAAGCGCTGGAGGACCAAAACAAGTAGCTTACAGCCGAACTCTCACAGCTCAAAGAACAAATGGCGCAAATGATGGAACTCATGCGTCATCACAATATACATGGATCACACCACGGTGACCATGAGTCCCATCATCATGAGGAGGAGGAGCATGAAGAAGATCCTCCACATGCCATACCTATTGGGGCTGGAATCATGATTAAAGAGCCCGAAGTTTCAAAAGAACAATTCCACGCCCTAGAGGATCGGCTAAGGGCTATGGAGGGGCATGATTTTGATGTCAAAGATGCCGCCGATATGTGCTTGGTGAGGGACATTCAATTCCCTCCTAAATTTAAAGTGCCAGATTTCCCGAAATACGTGGGATCGACTTGCCCCAAAAGTCATCTCACCATGTATTGCCGAAAAATGGCTGCATATGCTACCAATGAAAAGCTCTTAATTCATTGCTTTCAAGAGAGCTTGGCTGAAACTGCACTCAATTGGTATATGCAGCTGGATGGAAATCAAGTGTGCACGTGGAGGCAGTTGGCCGACGCCTTTCTCAAGCGCTATAAGTATAACATCGACCTAACACCCGATAGGTCCGATCTTCAAGCCTTGAGCAAGAATAATGATGAATCTTTCAAGGCGTACGCCCAACGATGGAGGGAGTTGGCGGCACAAATAGAGCCCCCGCTGTCGGATAAGGAGACGGTGTCCTTGTTCATAAACTCGTTGACCGGTCCCTATTATGACAAGATGATAGGGAACACGACAACACTCTTCTCGGACATCATCACCATTGGCGAAAGAGTGGAACAAGGGCTGAAAAGTGGGAAGCTAGCTGGGCTTTCCCAATCATTTGAAGCCAAGAAGACCTACGGGAAGAAGAAGGAGGGAGGAGTCAATGCCGTAAATATTTCTTCATCTTCTTCCACTTCGAAGTCAGGAAAGTCGCAATATAACCCTGTGAAGAAGTTTGATAAACTTCCGACCACATATAGCGACCTCCTACCGAAGCTAGTGGAAGCACGTCTTCTAGCTTACGTTCCACTAAAGAAGATTGATCCACCTCATCCCTATTGGTACAAACCGCAAGACAAATGTCTATACCATTCGGGGGCATCGGGGCATTCAACTGAGAAATGTAGAGCTCTCAAAAATAAGGTCCAAGACCTTATCGATGCTGGGTGGGTCACTTTCGATTCGACAGCACCCGACGTGAGCGAGAATCCTCTACCAAAGCAGGAGTAGAGAATGGCAAGCCATGATAGGGCCCCTCCACTTTTTTCTTTTAGGGACTCATGATCAGTACCCGAGATCATGAGGACCTTTTCACGTAAATAAGGGTTTTGTACAGTTCTACATACATATATCAATAAAGAGGCATATTTCACACATTATTCTCTCATTTTGTTCTATTCTCTCTCTCTCATTAATATTAATAAACTCTAAACCTAAACAGAACCAATAAAATAATTATGTCTGTAATTGTTCGCTCTGACCGGGATCCAAAAGTTGAGGATGAATGGGTTGAGTTGGACAGTAATGAGGAGACCATCTCTCCGGATCTGCAAAGACTGCTAGATCAAGAAGCTCGTCTACTCCAACCGTGTCAAAAGAAATTGGAGACCGTGAATTTGGGGTAGGGCCGAGAAATAAAAGAGGTCAATGTTGGGACCCATATCGGTGATGAAATAAGGACACATGTTTCCACTATGATTATAATAAAATCATTCTTCATTGCTTCTTTTCTTGCTTATAATAAAATTCTAAACCGCATCATTTTTAACCCTGTTTGAATAAACATGAATGAGGTTAAAATCATCTTAATAATAATAAACCCACATCATTTTGTGTGGAAGTGTGCACGACAACTTGGAGCACCTTTCCTTGGCCTCAATAAGTGCCGTCATGGATAAAAAGAAATCCATTCAGGATAAAAATCCTTTAAAATAAAAAAGCTCGGCAGGAAACCCAAAAAAGGGGGCTGCACAAAAATAAGAGCAAAAGACCCGCTAGGAATCCCATGGAAGGGTGACCTAGGCAAAAGTTAGGGTTGCAAAAATAAACAAAAACAAAAGTCCGCTAAAACGCCACAAAAGGGTGTTTTAGGCAAAAATAAGGACAATCAAAAAACAAGAGAAATCCATGATGGTACCATGAACCGAATTCAAAAAGAAAGGTTCAAGAGAAGCTATCCAAGTTGTCAAAATCACAACGTCAATAAACAAAGATTTTCTTAACTTCATAAGTGTTTAATCAAACAAGCCTAAACACATAAGCCCACCTTGGCCAAACATTCTTACAAAATCCATTTTTCAAAAATAAAATAATCCCCTCTAAAACACAAACTTTTGAAAATATATCCTTTCCTTCTTTTCTCTCTTGTCCCAAAAGATTTTGGAATAATCTAGTGGAAGCATGGAGAAATAAATCATCACTGATAATGGATCTAATCTGAACAACCAAATGGTGGAAGAACTGTGCCAAGAATTCAAAGATCCAACACAACTCTTCCCCATATCGGCCAAAGATGAACGGGGCAGTCGAGGCAACCAATAAGAGCATCAAGAAAATAGTGCAAAAGATGGTTGTCTCATTTAAAGACTGGCATGAGATGTTACCCTTCGCTCTTCATGGCTATAGGACTTCAGTACGCACGTCTGCAGGAGCTACTCCATTCTCCCTCATCTATGAGATGGAGGCAGTTTTTACTCGTCGAAGTCGAGATACCTTCTCTAAGGGTAATCGTGAAAACAAAACTTTCCAAGGCAGAATGGGTTCAAAGCCGATACGACCAGTTGAACCTTATCAAAAAGAAACGGCTGAACGCCATATGCCATGGTCAAGCCTATCAGAGGAAGATCAAAAAGGCTTTTGACAAAAAAAGTCCACCCTCAAGTCTACCATGAGGGAGAGTTGGTAATAAAGAAATTGCTATCAGCTCAAAAGGACAAAATCGGAAAGTGGGCCCCAAATCACGAAGGACCGTACGTGGTAAAGCGAGCTTTCTCAAAAGGAGCATTAATCCTCACAGACATGGATGGAGAAGAACTTCAATACCCAATCAACGCTGACGTGGTAAAGAAGTACTATGCTTGAAGACGTTGCTTGCATAGGCCCGCTAGGATGAAAACCCAAAAGGGCGTCCTAGGCAAAAGTTAGGGCAAAATAAAAAGCCCGCCAGTACAAGGGTACTAGGCAAAACAAAGGCAAAATTATCCCCGCTAGGATACGTCCTAGGCAAAAGTTAGGGGCAAAAGAATAAGATGTAAAAGCAAAGCAAGCAACGATCGCTTGAATCGAAAACCGAAAGGCGGTTCAAGTGATTATCTTCTAGAAGCAAGCGTCTTGCAGCATCTACACTCCTGGCTCAGGCCGAAGCAATTAGGGGAACGTAAAGAGCAACAATTACAGATATAATTGTTAAGCCCAATGTATATAGCCTACCCTGGCCAGCCATTCTTCAGAAATTTCCTTCTGTATATCTTTCTGTAAAAAAAACACTTGTGAATATCAAATAAAATATCCATTTGTTTCTTTTCTCTCTTGACCATGTGATTATGCCTCTAAATTGATGTTTCAAAAATTGTACGAAACTCTTTTAATAATCGGTCAAATAAAGAAAATTGGAGGGGTTCCTATAAAATCCATAATCTCCTGCATAAAGGCTCACAAAAATACTCCCTCGCGTCAATGACAGAAAGTCCTCCAAGAAGAAGAGGATAGGGAGAGCCACTCACTTTTCTAAATAAATGAACAAAAATAAAAAAAATTGTATTGCATTTGTGCATCACACACACATTAGTTGCACATTCAAAGACCTTATCATGAGGCAACCGCATAAAATAGAAAAATAGAAAATTGCTTGTGTATGACAGCAGCAAACAAAATGCAAAGATTCAGAAAATCAACAGCGTCATACAGAATAACTGAGCCTGGAGAGGCTTGCCGAAAGAATACTCTCAAAATAACTGAGCCTGGAGAGGCTTGCCGAAACAATACTCATACAGAATAATTGAGCCTGGAGAGGCTCGCCGAAATAATACTCTCAGAATAATTGAGCCTGGAGAGGCTTCCTAAATAATACTCTCTCATAATAACTGAGACATTTCTGTACAGAAAAAGCCAAAAAATGACAAAAAAGGCAAAAATACAGAAAAAGCCAAAAAATGACAAAAAAGGCAAAAATACAGAAAAAGCCAAAAAATGACAAAAAAGGCAAACATACAGAAAAAGTCAAAAGTCGACAAAAAAAAAAAAAAAAAAGACAAAGATTTCACATCTTTCAGAATAACTGAGCCTGGAGAGGCTCGCCGAAATAATACTCTCAAAATAACTGAGCCTGGAGAGGCTTGCTGAAATAATACTCTTTCAGAATAATTGAGCCTGGAGAGGCTTGCAGAAATAATACTTCCTCAGAATAACTAAAGCCTGGAGAGGCTTGCAGAAATAATACTCCCCAACTGTACAGAATAAAAGAGCCTGGAGAGGCTCGCAGAAATAATACTCCCCAGAGAAATCTCAACTCAAGCTCACGGAACAAATCCCCAGCGAGAGCTATCAAAGCAAAATCGTCAAAATCCCCAATGGAAGTACGATCTCCCAAGCAGAATATCCAAGTCAAAGGACTTAAACTTCCTCAGTGAAGATAGCTCTCCAGCTCAAGTGTTGAGTGAGGCTAAGCCTGCAGAGGCTTCCTAAATAATACTCTGGGATACATAAGATCCCTCATTCCCCAATCGCCTACTCAAGAGGCACTCCTTCAAAAAGAGGAAAAATAAAAAAGATCAATAACCATTCCCCAAGAGGAATCCGGCACTCAGCCGAACACTGAACTTCAAATCCCCAGTCGCCTACACAAGAGGCACTCCTTCAAAAAGGAAAACCCAAAAAAAAAGAAAAAAATCAATAACAATTCCCCAAGTGGAATTTGGCTTTTTAGCCAATCATTGAACGTCAAGCTGATACGCCTAACAGAAGAGGCTAATCAAAATCAACGACAGAATCCCCAGCGGATAACAGCCTACACAGAGGCGACAAAAATCAGAAAACCCAAAAGAGATACCCGAATAAAGATAACCGGGATACTCCACCAACGTCAAAGGACGTCAGCCAAACATAAGGCATCGCTCAATTCAAGAAGAGCATCTGTGTCTACACCCCAAGGAAACAGAAATTCCTCAATGGGTACCAACAATGCAATGCAAGTTGGGGCACAGGAACCTATGACTGACTGCACATCCCCTAGACGGATCCCTGCATTATCCAGCCCTCAGTGGCACCAAAATCAAACCGTCGAAGCAGCATCGTGGACTGTGGAGACAAAAATCATCTCAAATCCCTGGAGAGGGCAAACTCACATTGCCAATGTCGTCAAGAACACGGAGGCAGACCCTGGAGAGGGCAAACTCACCCTGGAGAGGGCAAGACTCACGCACAAGTCTGGAGAGGCGACGACTAATACTCACCCTGGAGAGGGCAAGACTCACGCACAAGTCTGGAGAGGCGACGACTAATACTCACCCCGGAGAGGGCAAACTCACCCTGGAGAGGGCAAACTCACGCACAAGTCTGGAGAGGCGACGACTAATACTCACCCTGGAGAGGGCAAACTAACCCTGGAGAGGGCAAACTCACCCTGGAGAGGGCAAGACTCACGCACAAGTCTGGAGAGGCGACGACTAATACTCACCCCGGAGAGGGCAAACTCACCCTGGAGAGGGCAAACTCACCCTGGAGAGGGCAAGACTCACGCACAAGTCTGGAGAGGCGACGACTAATACTCACCCCGGAGAGGGCAAACTCACCCTGGAGAGGGCAAACTCACCCTGGAGAGGGCAAGACTCACGCACAAGTCTGGAGAGGCGACGACTAATACTCACCCCGGAGAGGGCAAACTCACCCCGGAGAGGGCAAACTCACCCTGGAGAGGGCAAACTCACCCTGGAGAGGGCAAGACTCACGCACGAGCCTGGAGAGGCGACGACTAATACTCACCCTAGAGAGGGCAAACTCACCCTGGAGAGGGCAAGGCTCACGCTACCAAAGTGACTAGAAGCGCGGAGGTATGCACCAACCTGGAGAGGCTACTCAACAATTTTCCCACCTGAAGACACTACAAGTCGGAAGGATGGCTTATTCCCCGGACAATTGGGTCAACTCCTTTACTTGTCAATCGGTACACCAAAAGGCCGTTTGACTAAGTAAAGGGGGGGCAGCTGTAGACCCCTAAAATTGTCCGGGTCGGAAATAAAGCTTGAAGACTCTCGAAGACTGAAGGAAGATCAGCCAGAAGGACTCCTGGAAGGCCCTAGGAGGGTTCTCTGTAGGTCTAGAGGTCTTAGATTAGCTTAAAATAAGGAAGTGGAGGGAATGAAGCCCAATACGGCCGTACTAAACTTAATACGGCCGTATTGAAGCTTCAATATGGCCGCAGTGAACTCAATACGGCGTATTGAAGTTTCTGAAACTTCAATACGACCGTACTGAAATCAATACGGCCGTATTGAAGCTTCAATACAGCCGCAGTGAACTCAATACGGCCGTATTGAAATTTCTGAGTTTCAATACGGCCGTATTGAACTTCAATACGACCGTATTGAAGTTCAAAAATTTCAATACGGCCGTATTGATTCTGTAGCCCGTATTGGGCCTGTTCCCTATAAATATGACGTCAATTGGACGTCATTTGACACTTTTACACTTAGTTTTGACTCCCTCCTTGAGTATTCTGGGGTTTTTGAGCAGTGTTCTGCCCTAGAAATCTCTCTGGGAGTCGATCCGACGAAGTTCTGGAATTCCGAGCACTTAGCTTGGAGATTCGAACCTAGTCGAAGGGAAATCCTCCGGATTTCCATAGTCAAAATTTTATAGGAGGGAGCGAGCGGGCTTGTAGAGTGAGGGAACGCCAAAAAGCTTCCCAGTTTTACGAAATATATAAAAGCACGCTTCAAAGGTTTCTTCTTAAAGTCCTTCCTTTTACTGCTTTCTGTGTGCATATTTAAACTGTCATCATGTAGATAGTTAATTTATAATTGCTTAGAATAAATAGGGGTAATTTAGTAATTTTACACTGTTATTTTAGAAATAATCTGTCATAGGGAACCCGAAAGGGGCGTTGTGGGGTGCTAACACCTTCCCCACGCGTAACCGACTCCCTTACGAACATTGGTGGCGACTCCACGAACCCTCCTTTTGCGAAAACCACTAATCCATGGAGGGTCCCGCTTGGGATTAATATGGATTGGTGAGACATTTAATAAATAAATTGGATAAGATCGACAAGGTCTCAGTTTGAGAACAAGTCGTTCTAATAATCCAATACATTTTCAAAACTAAAATAAAAGCGAGCTCGACCGTCTTCGCGACCGCCGAGGCCCGTTTGGGCCGGTGGCGACAGTTAGAAAGCATAGAGTTGAGACTAGAACTGATTGTAAAGCAAGAATTTCACTTGCGGTGAAAAATGGTAAATTTATCCACTACAAGAAATTTTGAAATTACAAACGACTAAAATCCGTGGCGTAACACTTCATTTTTGACGAATTACAGACGGACAATAATCCGTCAAAAAATTGCTCGTCTAAAACATTTACCGACGGATTATAATCCGTGGGTAACTTTATGACGGAATTACCCATGAATTTTGTCTGTGGGTAATTACCCACGGATTTGATCCGTGGGTATTGTTGATAATATTTTTAAAAAATTATTTCAAAATTATATTAAATAACATCCTTATTTAGTGTAACCATTTCTCATATCTGACTTTTCAACAGTTCCACTCCATGACACTTCACGCAACTCCTCGTTGAACTCTTCACCAATCAGAGCTCTCCATGGGTAATCCTTTTTGAGATATTCGCATGCTTTTAGGATCAAAGATTAACCCTACAAACCCAACAAATTAACACAAGACTTTTCAACTTGCCTTGTCGTCACTTGCACATTTTTCTGGAAAACTTCCCAAAAGGTCACCCATCCTTAAATTAACCCATATCAAGCACGCTTAACTGTGAAGTTCTTAAGGAATAAGCTACCAATGTAACACCCCAATTTTCAAAAAGGTTATTATTATTATATTATTATTATTATTAGATGGTATTTGGTCATAATTATTTTAATAATTATAGAGGAATATTATTTTGTACGTTTTAAATAATTATTATTTTGGACAATTATTTTGTACGTATTAAATAAGTATTTTTATTAGCATTTTTAAATAAATATTTATATGTTTTAAGAGAAGGTTGATTTTATATGATATTTTGTTATTGAAATTATATTATTATATTTAGGGTCAGAAATATATTATTATTATAGAGAAAAAATATTTTATAATATACATGTATTTATTTTATTTAATTATTTTGAGGAAAATTAGAAGTGGGTTAGAAGAGAAGGAAAATGGGTTGGGTTGACCCAGTCCAATGGATTAATTTTAAGAAAGGAGTCAGGTGGTGTTAACCCTATCTGCCTCATTTGCGTTCTAAAGGGTTAGGGAAAAAAAGAGGAGAAACAAAGAGCTCTAAGGAAGAGTACTCAGGAACGATCTTAGATCACACCAAGACCATTCATCTTCTGCTCATCCAGGTACGGGGGAGATGGGTTTCTTCATATGTGAATATAGGGGTGTTCGGGTAGTGAGGGCAATCCCTAAGTCCCTCTAGAAACTCTATTTAAAATTCTGAACGATTATCTGTGCAATCGATGTTCTAAATTCTTAATTCATTTGGAAGAACTTATTTCTCGAATTGTCTTTGAATTTCATTGGGGCTTTCTTGTTAATTCTTTATCCTTAAATTTGATGACTTGAATTTTATGTGTTAAGAAGAGTTTAGATTTTTTTTTTGTAAAACCAATGGAAACCAATTTTTGAGGCTTGAGATGTGTATGGATTGATTTGGAACGTATGAAGAATATAAATGGAGTTAAACTGAACCAACGGGGTGTAGAAGTAGTGAAAATTGGTAAAAACCTTGTTGAAACTCGTAAAACGCAGGTTTAATTTCACAGAGGGGAGTCTGGGCAGAGATTTGGGTGCTCAGCGCCAGTTTTGGGCGTCGGGCGTCGGGACCCCGACATACGTTTGTAATTTTGAGATATATTTCTGGGTAGTTATCCAAATCGAGTGCCGTTTGTTTTGTTAGAAACTAGACATCTGGGGATACCATTTAGACACAAGAATCGTGTAAAAATATTAATATTTGATCAAGTTATGTGAGTTGCAATTTGAGCCTTCCAATCTGTGTGCGAACCACAACATCAATTTTTGTGAGCCCTGAATGGTAACCTAAACGACTTTATTAGGATTTGTGTTCTTCATGAAAGTTGTAGATATTGATGTTAGGATTCTAATGGAGTTGGGATCACTTAGAAAGGATATGTATATCTCGAGTTATGGTTAAATTATTAACTGAATGTCATAGATATTGTGATGTGTGTGAAGAATTATGTGAAATTTGTGGTCTATGATGTTGATAACTTAATGATAGGTACCTAGCATGTGAGGATGATATTGCATGGATTGTTATTGACATGTGATGATGTTATATAATGGAGATGCATTAATTATGAGTTACGTGGGATGCATGAGTTGCATGAGACTTATGAGTTGCATGTGGTGCTTGAGAAGCAAGACGTGGCTATATTGCATTGGACCCTGGGCCCAGAGAGGGGTTGAGACAGGGGGGACCATGACGGGAGGCATTCCATGCGTGGGCCGTTGGGTGTTTAACTGCGCAGCTCACTGGCCACAGAGGGTTTAACGGTGGGTGGATTGCCTTTGCACGGGCCGCTGGGTGTTTAACCGTGCAACATACCGGCCTTGGGAGGGTGTGAGAACGGTATGCCCGCATTGGCAACAACTAAGGGAATTGACGAGGTACGCCCATTGTGCGGAGTGCCAAGTTGAGACTCTTAGGAGAGGAGATGTGTATGAGCATATAGTGAGCATGTGTATGAAAGCTTGTATGATTGAAAAAAATGATGTTTGGTAATTATATGAGATGTATTTGTTGTTTATAGTTAATGATGATATTTTGGTGCACGGTGTGGGGTGGGAATTGGGTAGCTCTATGTTCATATATATGATGTTATCTATCTCTCACCGTCCTGTTTTTATGTGGTTTTCTTTTAGGTGAAGATGAAGGAACTCATAGTGTTGAGTTCTAAAGGGAAAGGGTTCTGCTCTGATAGGATGTGACATTGGGGCATGAATTTAGGACGCTTTAGTTATGAATTGTTATTTGTCGTTTGAGGAGACTTATTTTTAAGAGTTTTATATTCACCTTATATTTGTAAATTCTGGATTTCTTTCATTTTTCTTTAGAGACCTTGATAATTTTCTTTTAAGAGTAAAACTTTATTATTATTATTATTATTATTATTATTATTTCTATTTATTTCAAGACTTGTGAACCTATGAGTTTTTATTAAAATATGTGGACCCTTCTGGATGTTATATTTATTGAATTATTCTTATTGTTGTTACTTATCTATTATGGGGTAGAAGGGTGTCACATTTAGTGGTATCAGAGCAGGTCGATCCAATCGGCCGTGAGTTATGAGTCTATTATGCTTGTTTGGTAGATGAATGATGGAATATGTTTTGCTTTATGATGAGGATAATGATGATGATGATGATGTTTCCCTTGTGTTGTTAGTGTTGTGCTTACACTTATATTGTTTTCTCAGAATTTGGCTGAAAGACATGATATAGCTTAGTTGAGGCTTTTCATGATTGCTTATTTGTTTTGATACTTCTTGCTTACGTAAGAAGTAGTGGTTGAGTGGTATCGCTCGTATTGCAAGCATATGTGCCAGTAGTAGTGGACGAAGCCTTGCTAATCAACTAGAAATTATTGGGACCTTAGATTTGGGTGAGACATTGATTTGTCGAGAGTTTACGGTTAATGGAGTTTCTAGAATCTATTGTTGTAGCGATTGAATCCAAGGAGGTTATATATGAGAATTGGAGTTTTGGTATCCTTGATGAGAGATTGAAATGTTGGTAATTCCCTTGAGTGTTGGTGTTGGCATGTTTACCGTTTATGGTTTAGGTAGTGTCGCCACCCGCCGAAACGGACCTTGGCAATCGCGACGATGGTTGGACTCTTTTTAATGTTTTGAAAGTGGTGGATTGATAGAACGACTTATTCTCAAACTGAGACCTTGTCGAGCTAACAATTTTATTAAATGATTCACCAATCCATGTTAATCCCAAGCGGGACCCTCCATGGATTAGTGGTTTTCGTAAAAAGAAGGGTTCTTGGAGTCGCCACCAATGTTTTACTCAAAACATTGGAAAAAGGGATAAGGAAATTGATTTTATAAATCAACCTTGGCCATTACAACCAGAGTTGGGTAAGGGAGTCGGTTACGTGCGGGGAAGGTGTTAGCACCCCACAACGCCCCTTTCGGGTTCCCTATGACGGATTATTTATTAAATAATAGCGTAAAATTACTAAATTACCCCTATTTATTATAAACGATTATATATTAAATATCTACATGATGACGAATTTAAATATGCAACAATCAGAAAGCGGTAAAAGAAGGGATTTTTAGAGAAGAAACCTCTTGAAGCGTGCTTTTTATATATCAATGAAGTTTAGGAGGCTTTTTGGCGCTCCCTCCCTCTACAAGCTCGCTTGCTCCTTCCTAAAAAATAATTTTTGACTATGGAAATCCAAAAGATTTCCCTTCGACTAAGTTCGAATCTCCAAGCTAAATGCTCGAAATTCCAGAACTTCGTCGGATCGACTCCCAGAGAGATTTATAGGGCAGAACACTGCTCAAAAACCCCAGAATACTCAAGGAGGGAGTCAAAACTGTGTGGAAAAGTGTGGAATGACGTCCAAATGACGTCCTATTTATAGGGATGAGGCGCAGTACGGCCCCTGGGTTCAATACGGCCCGTATTGAGTTTTTGTACTTCAATACGGCCGTATTGAATTCAGTACGGCCGTATTGAAATACAGAAACTTCAATACGGCCGTATTGGTTTCAGTACGGCCGTATTGTAGTACAAAATGTGCAGTACGGCCGTACTGAACTCCAAGGAGGCCGTATTGAGCTCCAAACCTCCCACTTCCTTATTTTTAGGTACTCTAAGACCTCTAAACCTACAGATAGTCATCTTATGGTCTTCTGGGAGTCCTTCTGGCTGACTTTCCTTTGATCTTTGAGAGTCTTCGAGTCTTATTTCCGACCCGGACAATTTTAGGGGTCTACAGCTGCCCCCCCTTTACTTAGTCAAACGGCCTTTTGGTGTACCGTTTGATAAGTAAAGGAGTTGACCCAATTGTCCGGGGAATAAGCCATCCTTCCGACTTGTAGTGTCTTCAGGTGGGAAAATTGTTGAGTAGCCTCTCCAGGTTGAGTTTGCCCTCTCCAGGGTGAGTATTAGTCGTCGCCTCTCCAGGCTCATTGCATACCTCGGTGCTCTGGACATCTGGGTAGCTGAGTAACGCCTCTCCAGGCTTGTGCATACCTCGGTGCTCTGGACATCTGGGTAGCTAAGTATCGCCTCTTGTGCATACCTCGGTGCTCTGGACATCTGGGTAGCTGAGTATTGCCTCTCCAGGCTTGTGCATACCTCGGTGCTCTGGACATCTGGGTAGCTGAGTATTGCCTCTCCAGGCTTGTGCATACCTCGGTGCTCTGGACATCTGGGTAGCTAAGTATCGCCTCTTGTGCATACCTCGGTGCTCTGGACATCTGGGTAGCTGAGTATTGCCTCTCCAGGCTTGTGCATACCTCGGTGCTCTGGACATCTGGGTAGCTGAGTATTGCCTCTCCAGGCTTGTGCATACCTCGGTGCTCTGGACATCTGGGTAGCTGAGTATTGCCTCTCCAGGCTTGTGCATACCTCGGTGCTCTGGACATCTGGGTAGCTAAGTATTGCCTCTCCAGGCTTGTGCATACCTCGGTGCTCTGGACATCTGGGTAGCTGAGTATTGCCTCTCCAGGCTTTGTGCATACCTCGGTGCTCTGGACATCTGGGTAGCGTGAGTTTGCCCTCTCCAGGGATTTGTGATAGTTTTGTCTCCACAGTCCACGATGCTGCTTCGACGATTGTTTTTGATTTTTGTGCCACTGAGGGCTGGATAACGCAGGGATCCGTCTAGGGGATGTGCAGTTACTCATAGGTTCTTGTGTCCCAACTTTCCATTGCGTAGTTGGTACCCATTGAGGAATTTCTGTTTCCTTGGGGTGTAGACACGAAGATGCTCTTTCTGATGTGAGCGATGCCTTATGATTGGCTGACGTCCTTTTGACGGTGGTGGAGTATCCCGGTTATCCTTATTCGGGCGACTCTTTTTGTTTTTCTGGTTTTGTTGCCTCTATGTAGGCTATCATCCGCTGGGGGATTTTGTCGTTTTGTTGTGATTAGCCTCTTCTGTTAGGCGGATCATCTTGACGTTCGGTGTTTGGCTGGATGCCGAATTCCGCTTGGGGAATATTTATTGATATATTTTTTATTTTTCTCCTTTTGTAGGGGTGCCTCTTGAGTAGGCGACTGGGGATTTGGGGATCTTATGTATCCCAGAGTATTATTTAGGAAGCCTCTGCAGGCTTAGCCTCACTCAGCGCTTGAGTCAGAGAGCTATCTTCCACTGAGGAAGTTTCAAGTCCTTTGACTGAATATTTTGCTTGGATGATCGCGCTTCCATTGGGGATTTTGACGATCTTGCTTTGATAGCTCTCGCTGGGGATTTGTTCCATGAGCTTAAGCTGAGGTTTCTCTGGGGAGTATTATTTCTGCGAGCCTCTCCAGGCTCAGTTATTCTGAGAGAGTATTATTTCGGCGAGCCTCTCCAGGCTCAATTATTCTAAGAGGGAGTATTGTTTCGGCAAGCCTCTCCAGGCTCAATTATTCTGAGAGAGTATTATTTCGGCGAGCCTCTCCAGGCTCAGTTATTCTGTGGGAGTATTATTTCGGCAAGCCTCTCCAGGCTCAGTTATTCTGAGAGAGTATTATTTCGGCAAGCCTCTCCAGGCTCAGTTATTCTGTACAATTTGTTGGGTTTTCTGTATTTTTCCTTTTTGTTGATTTTTGGCTTTTTCTGTATTTTTGCCTTTCTTGTCGATTTTTCGGCTTTTTCTGTTGGAGGGATCTCAAACACACTCACAGATGAAGTATGCAGAGGAATGAAGATGTTGTGATGAATGAGAATGGACCAATACGGGCCTTATTGAATTCAATATGCCCGTATTGGCGTGGACGTTATGGCTAATGCTGCCGTATTCATTTCGGTACGCCCGTATTGAGTTGAAAATTTGTTCATAACCCTGATTTTAGTACGGGTGTACCGAACATGATACGGGCGCATTGTTTTTTCTGAAGTTTATATTTTTTGTTTTTTTTTGTTTTTTTGTTTTTTTGTTTTTGTTTTTGTTTTTGTTTTTTGTTTTTTCAATAAATAGAGAATAAGTGATCTTCCAGTACACCTATCATCTGTATGCATGTATGCGGTATGATGCACCTAATTCTATTTGATTTATTTTTTCAAAAGAATTAACCGATGCGTTTCTTTGTTTGAGTTTTGCCATTCCTCCAGACGGGTTGTGCGCTGCTGATTTACATAACCGAGGAATGATGCGTGTTATATCAAGATGGGCGTCATCAACCCAGTGATTCTTCCCTTCCTTTAGAAGACATGTCAACCCTCCTATTGACCACTATATCTCCATGTTTCCACTAGATTATCCTAAAATCGTTTGGGACAAGAGAGAAAAGAAGGGAAGGATATATTTTTTCGAAAGTTTGTGTTTTAGAGGGGATTTATTTTTATTTTGAAAAATGGTTTTTGTAAGAATGGCTGGCCAAGGTAGGCTTATGTGTTTAGGCTTGTTTGTTTAAGCACTTATGAAGTTAATAAAATCTTGTTTATTGACGTTGTGACTTTGACAACTTGGATAGCTTCCCTTGAGCCTTTCTTTTTGAATTCGGCTCATGGTACCATCATGGATTTCTTTTGCTTTTTGATTGTCCTTATTTTTGCCTAAAACACCCTTTTGTGGCGTTTTAGCGGACTTTTGTTTTTGTTCATTTTTGCAACCCTAACTTTTGCCTAGGTCACCCTTTCGTGGGATTCCTAGCGGGTCTTTTGCTCTTATTTTTGCGCAGCCCCCTTTTTGGGTTTCCTGCCGAGCTTTTTTTATTTTAAAGGATTTCTTTTTATCCATGATGGCACTTGTCGAGGCCAAGGGAAGGTGCTCCAAGTTGTCACACACACTTCCACATAAAAATGATGCGGGTTTATTGTTAAGATGACAATCTTAACCTCATTCATGCTTATTCAAACAGGGTTAAAATAATGTGGTCTAGAATTTTATTATAAGCAAGAAGAGAAGCAGTAAGAAATAATAAAGAATGATTTTATTATAATCATAATGGAAACATGTGCCCTATCGAGGCTCGGGGGTCGGGCTGTCCCCGAGGAGTAATCTCTAATAGTCATCAGGTCTATACATCCCTATTGGAAGGAGAAAAGCACTTGATGACGACGACCGGCCTTGACGCTTGTGAACCGGCCTTCCTAAAGATCTGGCTTAAAGAACGTCGAGAAGGATCTTGGTTCCTCTTCGTCCTTTGATCTTTATTAGGGTTGTATCCTAACCCTTGTTTCCCTGGATTATCCTTGATAATAGGTAGCTCGGGAGTCCCTTGGGAGTCCTTGCCAAGTCCTTGTCCGGGCAAGTATCCGTTCTTGGTAAGCATGTAGGCTACCTTCTTCATTTCTTGGGGAAACGTTTCAACATTGGCACTTTCCAATGCTTGGAAGGCGGTCTCTAGATTTTCCTCCTCGGATTCTTTATTTTCCTTTCCTTTATTCTTGGGAGCTTTTATCATGAAGATCATTGGGAGTGTAGATCCTGCCACTCCTAGTCATGCCCCCAAGTCCAGCGATGTTAGAGAAATCGCTGTTGGCAGAAAAATGGATGTCATATATCCATGGCACAGCCTTATTTGATTCATAGGGAAAAGGCCTTGGAGTAGTGATCCTTAACGGTGTCGGACCTTCCCCTTTGTTCGTCTTGATTACCAACAACGAAGTTGTCGTGTGCTCGCTTGGCGCAGTTGTTGGTTTGCATTTGATAACAAATGGCGTGCGATCCACTCTTTGATTATACGCATCGATTAATTCTTTCTTTTTATTAATGTTTATTATTAAATTACTTGGAGAGATGTATGCAAATGAATGACTATGAAATGCAAAGGCAATTGAGAGATTTCATAAATCAAAAACTTGATTTCATTGATCATAGAAAGTGTACAACTTATCATACAATGCTTTGAAGCAATTTTTTACAATATGAGAAAAGCCGATAAAAACCCACAGGCGGGTTCATTTTTCTCCTCCATTCGTCTTCGGCTTCCTCTACATGGCGTGCCATTGCTTCAACTTGCGTATGGACCGCTTGGCTCATATCATCACTGATCTTCTGAGCGTCCTTCGCCTTTTGAATATGATAGTTGATCATGGCCTGCAGTTCATTAAGTTCGTCTTCGGCTCGATCCTTCTCCTCTCGGAGTCTAGCCATTTGTGCTAGTCCTTCCCTTTCCCTCTTGCGGAAGTTGGAAAGGCTTGCGGTTTGTTGTTGAGCAACTTCCCGCCATTGTTGTGCGTCGGATCGAGTCAAGAGCAGATCGTCTTGCATGTCCTTGATCAACTGTGCCTGCCTTGCATGCTCGGCTTCAAGGCGTGCTATCTTTGCGTTAATTTCTTGGAGTTGACTACTCGGTTCAACCTTTGGCATTTTGGATGCCCGAGTAGCCTCCTCATTGAGGTTAGCACACTCATCCTTGAGCCGCTCTATCTCGTGGTCCTTCTTCTTGCATTGCCTTTGTAGACCATCGATGACGAAACTGGATTCTTCATTTTTCTCTTCAAGAACTCTCATTTGAGCTCCCATAATTTCCAGCTTCTTGGTCAAGGCGTCGACTTGTTCTTGCATTATCCTCCTTGTAGTTGCGGTTGCGCAAGAGGTGGATGGTTGGGACACCCCTCTCTCGCTCCTCCATATCTCGTAGTCGGTGGAGGCGGATACCCGAGGCTTTCCAAGCTCTCGATCTCCCTCATAGATTGGTTTCTCTCACGCTCTAATGACAGCGTGCATATCCCTCAGATGCTCGGAATCAAAGGAGAAACACAACCCTCCAAGCTCCTCTTGAACAGGAACAATCTGAGTCCTCATCAGTTGTCTCATAACCAATCTAGGTGAGTAGGCTATGCAACCTCTGAGGCCCATCAATGGTATGCTTGGATAACTACCGCATCTTGTCAATACATTGCTCGGACGGAACCAAGGGCAAACCCACGTGAAGTGCTCAATACTCCACTGTTCCATCTCTTCCTTCCATTCGGAAGCATATCGGCGGCGTACGAGGATCTTCGAAAAACTTCTCAAAGGATCGGGCAAGTTCCCCAGGTGACTAGAGGCATAAAAGTGTGTGATGCCCCACACATACAACAAAGAGGTGCAGCATCGAATAGTCTTCCCTTGCTTCTGCTGAGATAGGTTGACAGAAAGCAAGGTGTCAGCAAGAATGGCAGGCACGGGACTCTTCATGTGTACGTCCCAAGCGAAGAAAACGTCCATGGCAGCGTGGTCCACTGTGTTAGCGTGAAAGGGGAATAAGATCGTCCCAAACACGGCTAACGCTAGAGTCTTGTTGAAAGCTAACCAATCTCCCTCATCAGCCAAGGAGGAAAGGTGGTCTTCAATCATAGCAAGCTTCCAACCCCTGATACTGCCGTTCCCCACTAAAGCAGATGATCGTGATGGCAGTTTGACTTGAGTTGCGACCCTCTCTACGGCCACATGATTTTCATGGAAGATATAGACCCCGGCTGATTTGGGCCATCGAAGCATGAGCTCGTACTCCTCGAGAGTAGGAACTAAGTCAAACTGAGGGAACTCGAAACAATGCAGATCGAGACTCCAAAAATGGACCAATGCTCTCAGAAAAGCTGGATCCACACAAATCTTCATCAAGTCGAGGACTCGTCCATAAGATTTTTCGAACTCCAAACGAGCCTCTCGCGGCATCAAGGAACAGAGGTGATCCAACCTCTCGGCACGGTACAATAAGAAGTCCACTTTCTTCAATTGCCCTTGTATTCCCCTAGATCCCTCCATAATCTACAATAAATGCATGATATGAAATGGTGATGTTGAATATGCATGCATAGTGTTTATTTAACTAAGCATTATCATGTTTTCGGGATATTCCTAAAATGATGCATGATATTGCTTGGTTTGGATAAATAACCCTTTTTTTTTTTTGGGTATTTTGTTTTTTGTATTTTTTTTTGGTGAAAAGGGAAACTACCTATATGAATGTGATGAAGGTAGATGTTAACACCATGCAATGGAAGATTCTTATTCCTATTTATTCTTATTTTAAAAAGGAATGTTGTATGTTTAAAGAAATGCAATGTATGCTCAAACAATTTCACATAATCAATGCACAAACAATTCACTCATCCACGAACAGTCACGAGCGAATCACGAGGTAGGGGTATCCTGCAGAAAAGTGCATATTCAAGGTGGTTCTAACTGTTCTCACCGGTCTGAGGCCCCCAAGGTGCCCCCATTATAGGGACCCAATTCCTCTCGTCGTAAGTCGATGGAAAGTTCCAACGCACTGTCGGACTTGAGTTCATGGTTATCACCTTGAGTGATGCTTTCCGACAACGGTCTACGGGCACCTATAGACCCATTCGACAACCGGCCGTACTAACATCCACTCCCTATGGCTTACCACTCATGCCCCCGGGTATAGAGGGAACTGTTGTGGGCAAAGGTTCGTGTGCAGTTTGTATTTCAAACAATTGCGGAAAATTAAACAAACAACAGTTATTAAAGCCAAATAGATAAACATGTTATCATACAAGTGAGGGGTAACGAAGTAATTTTAAACTATTATTTTAGAAATAATCCATCACTAAATGGGACTGACTCTCGAGGCTTCCCCAGTGGAGTCGCCATCTGTCGCCACCCGCCGAAACGGACCTTGGCAATCGCGACGATGGTTGGACTCTTTTTAATGTTTTGAAAGTGGTGGATTGATAGAACGACTTATTCTCAAACTGAGACCTTGTCGAGCTAACAATTTTATTAAATGATTCACCAATCCATGTTAATCCCAAGCGGGACCCTCCATGGATTAGTGGTTTTCGTAAAAAGAAGGGTTCTTGGAGTCGCCACCAATGTTTTACTCAAAACATTGGAAAAAGGGATAAGGCAATTGATTTTATAAATCAACCTTGGCCATTACAACCAGAGTTGGGTAAGGGAGTCGGTTACGTGCGGGGAAGGTGTTAGCACCCCACAACGCCCCTTTCGGGTTCCCTATGACGGATTATTTATTAAATAATAGCGTAAAATTACTAAATTACCCCTATTTATTATAAACGATTATATATTAAATATCTACATGATGACGAATTTAAATATGCAACAATCAGAAAGCGGTAAAAGAAGGGATTTTTAGAGAAGAAACCTCTTGAAGCGTGCTTTTTATATATCAATGAAGTTTAGGAGGCTTTTTGGCGCTCCCTCCCTCTACAAGCTCGCTCGCTCCTTCCTAAAAAATAATTTTTGACTATGGAAATCCAAAAGATTTCCCTTCGACTAAGTTCGAATCTCCAAGCTAAATGCTCGGAATTCCAGAACTTCGTCGGATCGACTCCCAGAGAGATTTCTAGGGCAGAACACTGCTCAAAAACCCCAGAATACTCAAGGAGGGAGTCAAAACTGTGTGGAAAAGTGTGGAATGACGTCCAAATGACGTCCTATTTATAGGGATGAGGCGCAGTACGGCCCCTGGGTTCAATACGGCCCGTATTGAGTTTTTATACTTCAATACGGCCGTATTGAATTCAGTACGGCCGTATTGAAATACAGAAACTTCAATACGGCCGTATTGGTTTCAGTACGGCCGTATTGTAGTAGAAAATGTGCAGTACGGCCGTACTGAACTCCAAGGAGGCCGTATTAAGCTCCAAACCTCCCACTTCCTTATTTTTAGGTACTCTAAGACCTCTAAACCTACAGATAGTCATCTTATGGTCTTCTGGGAGTCCTTCTGGCTGACTTTCCTTTGATCTTTGAGAGTCTTCGAGTCTTATTTCCGACCCGGACAATTTTAGGGGTCTACAAGTAGCATGTGAGTTTTATTTTCTAAGTCTGTTGTGCTAAATATGTGAGTTGTTTGGTTTAGGATTGTAGTGGGAAGCTTGAATATGAAGTTGAGGTGTGAGTTTGGAAGGGTTGATGTATTTTTGTGGCCTTAGATATATTGATATACTATTGCTGTTTGGTGTAGAGGATATTTTCGCTGCAGTTTTGTTGTGCCATTATGACTACCATATTGACAGATTTAGATTTTATGATCTTCATAAATGTTGTAGCCTTAGACGTTATCTTTCCAATGGAATTGGAATCAGGTAAAACAGAGGTCTAGAACTCCAGTTATAGCTACTTTGGTGATCAAAGGTCTAGCTGTAAGCGCCGAATATATCTGCTGCGGTTTTTGAAATTTTTAGCTAAGAAGATGATCTTTTAGAATTTTATGTCTTCATAAGAGTTTTAACTTTTTTCTCTTAGCTTTCTTTTGAGATAGGTTTGAGATCATTTGGATGAGTATAACTCTCTAGGTATCATTTTCTTTGATCATTGTTGAAGGGATATGTATGGTGTCATGATATTTTTGAATCGTTAGACAATGCAAGGATAAAAATTGATTTTTGTCATGATTCTAAGATGTTAGGTGGATTGAGAGGTTGTTTAAGATTGTATGATGTTATGTGGTAAAGTTGGTTCATGTACATACTATATGGAGTAAATGGTGATTGATTCGTACATGCTTAGGAATGATATATATCGATTGTTTGAAGTAGATATTCTAATATGATTTGATATGCATGTATGTTGATATGAGGATAGATGACCTTATGGATCAATTAGCGGGTGTTTAGTAAGGTTGACCTTAACGTGTGCTATCATCAAATTGGAATTGAGAGTGAGCATTTATCCAAGATAGCTTTAGGCTAAGTTATCTAAGTATGAATTTTGGTTGTATAAGAAGAGTTTTCTAGGTCCTGTAATTTTAGTGGGGGTATAATGTAGATCTATCTAAGGTAGAAGTTGTATTTCAGTGGGTGATACCTAACTCAATTAGTGAGGTTAAGTGTCTTTTTAGATAAGCTTATTATTATAGGAGAGTTATTGAGGAAATTCTTAAAATAACATTACCTTAGACTAGATTGACGAGAAAGAGGAGTTGCCTTTATGTGGGATAGTGAGTGTGAGAGTAGTTTCCAAACTCTTAAGGAAAGATTGACTAGTGTTAATATTACTGGATTTTAGTAAGCCTTTTATGGTATATAGTAGTGCTTCTAAGATAGGTTTGGGCGGAGTGTTGATGCAAGAAGGAATGGTAGTAGCTTATGCTTCTAGGAAATTGAGAAATCACGAGAGGAATTACCTTACCCATGACTTTAAGTTAGCGGTTGTAATATTTATACTAAGATTTGGAGACACTACCTATATGATTCTAAGCTTGAGGTATTTAGTGATCATTAGAGCCTTAAATATCTTTTGACCAAAGGAGATAGTTGGAATTTCTTAAGGACTAGGATTTTAATCTTAGTTGTTATCTAGGTAAAGCCAATGTGGTGATCGATGCTTTGAGTAGGAAACATTTATATTTGCTTTTCCTTATGATTAGAGAGATGGATCTTTTAGTTCAAATTAGGGATTTAAGCTTGACTTATGAGGTTATCCTTAGTAGTGTGAAACTAGGTATGACTCGAATAACTAGTCGATTGTTAAAGGAAAATTGGAGGAACATAATTTGTTGATTCATTTTGGTGATAAGATATGAGGCTATAGGACAAGATAATGGATAAGTGTTTATCTCGGGTATAGATGAAGTGGTAAGACTTTGAGATCTAGTATGTGTACCTAGTGCACTTATGCTTAGGTGGTTGATCTTTAGAGAGGGTCATAGAAGAAAAGCTAATATTATGGCAGATACCTTGAGTAGGATGATCTTTCATCTATCGTCTTTGATGATTTAAGGTTGGATTTGATTGAAGAGTTTATAGACTTAAGCTTGATGTGTGAGCTTACCTTTAGAAGCATTGAATTGAGTATGTCGAAAGTGACTAGTGAATTAATGGATGAGATTAGAAAAAGCCCAAGAGTCAGATCCTTTCTTAGTGAACCAAGTGAAGAAGATTGATAGGAATATAGGTAACCTTTTCTGAGTAGGAATAGATGTTGTTTTGAGGTGCAAGAACAAAATTTGGGTGCCTAGTAATCCCGAATTAAGAGATGATCTTAGAGGAAGGACAAAAGAGTACTTTTAGCATCCACTTAGGAACTATTAACATGTATCAGAGTGGCGCAGCGGAAGCGTGGTGGCCTAAGGTGAAGAGAGGAGGAGAGGAAGTTTGTGTACTCATGTTTAGTATAATATAAGTCTAAGACAGAACATCATAAGCCTTTTAGGACTTTTGTAACCTTTAGATGTCCCTGTTTGGAAGTGAGATAATGTGTCTAGACTTTGTTGTGGGATTGCCTAGGAAGTTTAGGAAGAATCTTGAGTTTAATGAAGGAGTCATAGTCGAACCTCTTCATTTCATAAATTCCAGGACGAATTTCTTAAAAGGGGGGGAGTATTGTAACACCCCAATTTTCAAAAAGGTTATTATTATTATATTATTATTATTATTAGATGGTATTTGGTCATAATTATTTTAATAATTATAGAGGAATATTATTTTGTACGTTTTAAATAATTATTATTTTGGACAATTATTTTGTACGTATTAAATAAGTATTTTTATTAGCATTTTTAAATAAATATTTATATGTTTTAAGAGAAGGTTGATTTTATATGATATTTTGTTATTGAAATTATATTATTATATTTAGGGTCAGAAATATATTATTATTATAGAGAAAAAATATTTTATAATATACATGCATTTATTTTATTTAATTATTTTGAGGAAAATTAGAAGTGGGTTAGAAGAGAAGGAAAATGGGTTGGGTTGACCCAGTCCAATGGATTAATTTTAAGAAAGGAGTCAGGTGGTGTTAACCCTATCTGCCTCATTTGCGTTCTGAAGGGTTAGGGAAAAAAAGGGAGAAACAAAGAGCTCTAAGGAAGAGTACTCAGGAACGATCTTAGATCACACCAAGACCATTCATCTTCTGCTCATCCAGGTACGGGGGAGATGGGTTTCTTCATATGTGAATATAGGGGTGTTCGGGTAGTGAGGGCAATCCCTAAGTCCCTCTAGGAACTCTATTTAAAATTCTGAACGATTATCTGTGCAATCGATGTTCTAAATTCTTAATTCATTTGGAAGAACTTATTTCTCGAATTGTCTTTGAATTCCATTGGGGCTTTCTTGTTAATTCTTTATCCTTAAATTTGATGACTTGAATTTTATGTGTTAAGAAGAGTTTAGATTTTTTTTTGTAAAACCAATGGAAACCAATTTTTGAGGCTTGAGATGTGTATGGATTGATTTGGAACGTATGAAGAATATAAATGGAGTTAAACTGAACCAACGGGGTGTAGAAGTAGTGAAAATTGGTAAAAACCTTGTTGAAACTCGTAAAACGCAGGTTTAATTTCACAGAGGGGAGTCTGGGGAGAGATTTGGGCGCTCAGCGCTAGTTTTGGGCGTCGGGCGTCGGGACCCCGACATACGTTTGTAATTTTGCGATATCTTTCTGGGTAGTTATCCAAATCGAGTGAAGTTTGTTTTGTTAGAAACTAGACATCTGGGGCTACCATTTAGAGACAAGAATCGTGTAAAAATATTAATATTTGATCAAGTTATGTGAGTTTCAATTTGAGCCTTCCAATCTGTGTGCTAACCACAACATCAATTTTTGTGAGCCCTGATTGGTAACCTAAACGACTTTATTAGGATTTGTGTTCTTCATGAAAGTTTTAGATATTGATGTTAGGATTCTAATAGAGTTGGGATCACTTAGAAAGGATATGTATATCTTGAGTTATGGTTAAATTATTAACTGAATGTCATAGATATTGTGATGTGTGTGAAGAATTATGTGAAATTTGTGGTCTATGATGTTGATAACTTAATGATAGGTACCTAGCATGTGAGGATGATATTGCATGGATTTTTATTGACATGTGATGATGTTATATAATGGAGATGCATTAATTATGAGTTACGTGGGATGCATGAGTTGCATGAGACTTATGAGTTGCATGTGGTGCTTGAGAAGCAAGACGTGGCTATATTGCATTGGACCCTGGGCCCAGAGAGGGGTTGAGACAGGGGGGACCATGACGGGAGGCATTCCATGCGTGGGCCGTTGGGTGTTTAACTGCGCAGCTCACTGGCCACAGATAGGGGTGGGTATGCGGACCGGTCCGGCCCGTTTAAGGCCCGGTCCGCGAAATCCGCATTTTTAACGGGCCGGATAAATCCGGTCCGCAAAATAAATGGACTTAAATCTTCAAGTCCGTATCCGGCCCGTGAAGCCCGCGGATAAACGGATAAGTCCGCGGGCCCAATTAAATCTAAATTTTTTTTAATGAATATTGACACATTTAATGAGATTTTGAATTTCTTTTCCTTTATTTAACCTATGAAAACATGAGGAAAAAAAATACATATAAAATGATATAAATATACTTCTAATAATAACATCAAACATTATAAATAATAAACCAAAGTCTTAAATAACAAAGTTTACACATTCTAAATTTCTAATAGAAATATTTAAGTCTCAATGCCTTTAAAATTTAAAGTCCAAGCATACCAACTATTAACCAAATATTAAAGCCTTACTACCTTAAAACTTTAAAAGTCTTAATACACAACCAAACAAATATAAAACATTTGTAAGTCTAAGTACATCAAAGTTTAAATATCTTAAAACATCAAAGTCTTAATTAATATCTTAAAAACAAACATAAAATTCTAAGTCCAATTAAATCTATAAAATATAATCAAGCATCTCCAATAATAACATTTGAGTCCATATTTGATGTAGGTTGATCATCATTCTCTATCTCCTCATTTTCATCCTCTTTTCCTACAAATCATCACAACATCATAAGCCATAATATTAGTTAAAAGTAAGCTAGTTAAAATGGTAAATAATTTATTGAAACATCTATGAAGATAATTTAAATATTTACCATGCACATCAAATCCTAATTTCCAATTTCTAGTACATATTAATGCTTGAACATTTTCGGCAAGAAGTGAAGTTCGATATTTATTGAGCACCCGTGAACCAATACTAAATGCCGATTCTGAAGCAACAGTTGTTATTTGAATGCTTAAAATGTCACATGCCATCAATGCAAGTTCTGGAAACCTAACTTTATTCTCCATCCAATATTGCAAAAGATCCAAATTTGGGTGATATTGAGAAGAAAGTTTTTGCTCCTCTAGATATGTGTCCAATTGAGATTTACCCACATGTGACAAATTATCATTCTCATATTGCATAAACTCCTACATTAATTCCATAAAAAAATAGTGAGTACAAGTAAATAAAAAAATAGTCAAAGTTAATTAAAATAAGTAAATAAGATAAAAAAAATATAGAAAAGTATAACTTACATTCACTATAAGCCATTGTGATGTTGATGAGTTTCCTTTAGCAAAAGTACTAATTGATGGAATTTCTTGTGATGAACCAACATTGGAAGTTGTTTCTTTTGAATACAACTTAACATATTCATTATATAGAGTATATAATTTGTGCTTCACAACTTTCAACTTTGCTTGACAAGCTATTGGATCAAGACCAAGCTTTGAATAACAAAACTTCAAAAATTCAAACTTAAAACGAGGATCTAAAATGCATCCAAAGGAAAGCACAATGCTATATTCACTCCAATATTTATCAAATTTCCCTCTCATTTCACTTGCCATGACTCTAATCATATCATCTTCATTTGAAATATTTTTAATCAACAAGCATTCAATTTTCCACACTTGCATGAAATACAAATTAGATGTGGGATAAGAAGAACCAGATATCAATTCAGTGATTTCATAGAATGGACGTAAAAATTCACACATTTTTTCTCCTCTATCCCATTCTTCATTAGTAGGACAATTCAAATAGCTTCTATCTTCAAATGCAAGACTAGTAAAAGCACGACGATACAAAAGTGCACTCTCAAGCATCAAAAAGGTTGAATTCCACCTAGTAACAACATCTAAACACAAACCCATCTTTGTATTAATACCACCAACTTTAGCAACGCAAGCTTTAAAAGACCTCATTCTTCCCTCTGAACCTTTAACATACTTGATGCTTTCTCTAATTTTATGAATAGCCCGACCAGCAACTTTCAACCCTTCTTGAACTATAAGATTTAAAATGTGAGCAACACATCGAATATGAAAAAATTCACCACCACACAATAAACCATCATTTTGCAAAAGAAGTCTTTCCTTCAAATAATCTTGCATTTTGTCATTGGAAGAAGCATTATCCAAAGTTAATGAAAATATTTTTGTCTCAATCCCCCAATCTTCCAAGAAACCATATATGATTTTAGCCATTTCACGCCCAGAATGTGGAGGAGGAAAATGAGAGAAATTAAGCATTTTGCTATGCAACTTCCAATTTTGATCAACATAGTGTGCAGTCAATGAAATATAACCCTCTATAGTACAAGAAGTCCACACATCTGAAGTCAAGTTTATTCTGCCAGGAAGTTTAGACAACACTAGTTTCAATTTTTCTTTTTCACACTCATACATTTTGTTTATATTTGAAGTGGCCACACGCCTAGATGGTATCTTAGCATCAGGATGCAAATATTGTATCAACTCTCTAAACCTCTTACGTTCTACAAAAGAGTATGGGAGATCATGTTCTATTATCATCATAGATATCATGTCATTTAACACATTTTGATCAATTATTCTACTCCTTATTTTTCCAGAATGATCAAGAACTAGTTTCCCAACATCGGAATCAGCAAATGTTTTTGGCCTATTCTCACATCTTTTCACGTGAAGAATTAAAGTTGAAGTGCCACTGAGACTCCCACCACCCACAAGGTCTTTCTTACAATACTTGCATTTAGCCCTTATTTTCCTATCAGGATGTTTAATAGGTTTTTCAAAGTAACTCCACACAGAAGATGAAAGACTCCTACACCTTTTAACTGGCATTTTAGACTCACCAAGTTCATCTTCTTCATTATCTGAAATGTTATTCTGCTCTACATCATCATTAACCTCAACACCTTCATCTAACAAATTCTCAAAAGATTCCATAATGCAATTAAAGCTGAAATTATTAAACCAAAATTTTCTTATTATGCTGAAATAATTAAAATCATACAACTAAATCATAATGAGTACCAACAACGTAAGATGAACTAATGAAGTCAAGTTTCGATCTCATAAATTAAATCAATCATATATACCGAGTCAACAGCCTCTAACTTAATGCCAGTAGACAGAATAAACCGTCTAACTTCAAGATCTACAAACTGAATGTTCCTTCCACAGCCAAGAATCAAAATCTCTGGCAAAGAATAAATCAAAGTGGCATTTAATATATAAGATTAAAAGCAATTGGATAAGTAAGCATAACATTCAATTTAGTAACATAATAAAAAAAAGGCAATGCCTGGAAATTAACACAGTAATTAACTGTACAGGGAACAATATATCAAAGAGATCAACTGAGAGAAAAAGAGAAAGAACAGTAGAAAAGATAATTAGATAATAAGTAGCAAGCAAAATGATATTACTTCACTTAATTTGCATAATTGTAACAGTGGGATATGTATCTGCTTTAAGGTCCTAACTAAACACTTCAAAAACTACAAGTGCATGTACAATTGTATAGCAGTACAGGGACCACCAGTCTTCAATATATCAACCACTTCCAAAGTGAATTAGAAAGTAACATAAATTTGGTAATACTTCATCCATAGAATAATCGATCATGAACTATCCCTGCCTAATGCCAAATAGGAGAGATAAAAGGAAAACTAGAACTGTACCAAAAAATAGGGAAAAAAATAGAAAGTCAAGGAGAAAAAAGAATGTCAAAACTAAAAAACCAACCTGGAATAGGGCGAACAATTTGGAAGAGTGACAAGCTGCAACAAGGAACAAGATGACAATAAGATAAAGCAAGACTAATTAATGCCTATTCTCCTAAACGTGCAAGTGTGCAACAGCCAACAACCAACAAGAACCAGAACGGGAAGCAGCGGAACGCTTCCAGCCACGAACCAGAACGGGAAGCAACACGACTGCACGAGAATGCTTCCAGCCACGAACCAGAACGGGAAGCAGCACGACTGCACGAGAACGAAAGATTAGAGTGAGGCCGTGCGGTGCGGATAATAGAAGAAAAAGAGGATTATGAAGGGGCGGTGGAAAAGTGAAAACACACGGCATTGAAGGGAGGCAGCAGAGATGAAAGGAATTAATTTATGAGTTAGGGTTTTCATTTTTTAAGTTCCACATTTAAACGGGTAGTCCGCGGGCTCGCGGATTAAATCCGCAAAATCCACGGACTTAACGGGCCGGACCTAAAAAGTCCATATGATTATACGGATTAAAAAAATTGAGCCCGTTATCCGTGAAGTCCGCGGACTTACGGACCGGTCCGCGGACTCGAGTCCATATACCCACCCCTAGCCACAGAGGGTTTAACGGTGGGTGGATTGCCTTTGCACGGGCCGCTGGGTGTTTAACCGTGCAACATACCGGCCCTGGGAGGGTGTGAGAACGGTATGCCCGCATTGGCAACAACTAAGGGAATTGACGAGGTACGCCCATTGTGCGGAGTGCCAAGTTGAGACTCTTAGGAGAGGAGATGTGTATGAGCATATAGTGAGCATGTGTATGAAAGCTTGTATGATTGAAAAAAATGATGTTTGGTAATTATATGAGATGTATTTGTTGTTTATAGTTAATGATGATATTTTGGTGCACGGTGTGGGGTGGGAATTGGGTAGCTCTATGTTCATATATGATGTTATCTATCTCTCACCGTCCTGTTTTTATGTGGTTTTCTTTTAGGTGAAGATGAAGGCACTCATAGTGTTGAGTTCTAAAGGGAAAGGGTTCTGCTCTGATAGGATGTGACATTGGGGCATGAATTTAGGATGCTTTAGTTATGAATTGTTATTTGTCGTTTGAGGAGACTTATTTTTAAGAGTTTTATATTCACCTTATATTTGTAAATTCTGGATTCCTTTCATTTTTCTTTAGAGACCTTGATAATTTTCTTTTAAGAGTAAAAATTTATTATTATTATTATTATTATTTCTATTTATTTCAAGACTTGTGAACCTATGAGTTTTTATTAAAATATGTGGACCCTTCTGGATGTTATATTTATTGAATTATTCTTATTGTTGTTACTTATCTATTATGAGGTAGAAGGGTGTCACAACCAAAGTGTAGATGCATCTCGTTGGTATAAATAATACAAATTAATTTCTTTAAGTCATCTTCGACTATATAATCTCATACTTGTACAATCTTTGGATCCCTCTCATTCGAGTATATTTCACAAATTACAATATAATATAATACTATAATTTTTTTATCTAAATTAAAAAATATTAATATTTTAGTTTGTGTATTTCACAAGTGACATTTTTATTTATTATAATTAAATTTATAATAAATTATATATAAAAATAAATATTATAGTTAAATCAATAAATCATATTTAAAATTTGATAAATATATATTAAATGAAAATTAGTAATTAATCAAAGAATAATCAACTTCTATATATAAAGCACAAATGTCTTTCTTGTACCATAGCGTTTTTAGAGACTTTTCTTTAATTATAAGAATTTTATATATTTTTAAATTTTTTTATCTAATTTAGTTTTTATTTATCATTATTACTTATAAATTAATTTTATTATTTTTAATATAAATTATTAATAAAAATAATTACCCATGGATACATCCGTGGGTAATTATCTAATTTAATTTTTATTTATCATAATTATTTATAAATTAATTTTATTATTTTAACATAAATTATTAATAAAAAATAATTACTCATGGATATATTCATGGATAATTTCGTAGGTAATTATCTAATTTAATTTTTATTTATCATAATTACTTATAAATTAATTTTATTATTTTTAAAATAATTTATTTATAAAAAAATAATTACCCACGAATTTATTTATGGATAATACCCATGGATTTATCTGTCGGTAATTACCCACGGATTTATTCGTCGGTAATTACCGACGGATAAATCCGTGAGTAATTATCTAATTTAATTTTTGTTTATCATAATTACTTATAAATTAATTTAATTATTTTTAAAATAAATTATTAATAAAAAATAATTATCCACAGATTTATCCGTCGGTAATTACCTACGGATAAGTCCGTGAGTAATTATCTAATTTAATTTTTATTTATTATAATTACATATGAATTAATTTTATTATTTTGAAAATAAATTATTAATAAAAAATACTTACTCACGGATACATCCGTCGGTAATAACGTTGGTAGTTTTGTGGGTATTGTTGATAATATTTTTTAAAAATCATTTTAAAATTGTATTAGATAATAATCTTGTTTTATTAAAAATAATATAATTCAAAATTGGTAAAATTATAATAAATGTTAAGAAATTATCTTTTAATTTTAGACTATCATGCATCAATATATCATTTCATTAATTATATATTTCTCAATATATCAATAAAATTAACTATATAATATGAAAATATATTGATAGTAAATTATTATTTTATACTATCATTTAATTATAAATTTTATATATATAATAGTTGGTATGGTAAATTAATTAGCATAAGAAAATTAGTTAAGTATTTAAGAATTTAATTTGTTAATCTTTTATCATTAAATTTTTTAAATTTACCGACGAATTTTTTTTCCATTTTTTATGAACAATATTTTAGACAGTTAATCCGTGGGAAATATCTTTCTGAAACATCATAATTTTCACACGAAAAAAATCCATGGGTAATATCCATCTGAAATTTCAGACGGAAAAAATTCATGGGTAATTTTTGTCGGAATCAATTATTTTTCAGACAGACACATATCCGTCAAAAAAATTCATCGATAATGTTATTTTTCAGACGGATAATTATCTGTGGGAAAAGGTCTGTCGATAGTAAGTGTTTTTTTTTGTAGTGATCATCCATGAATTTATAGAGGAACATAATCACCCTTTGCAACTTCCAGAAACAATGCATAGGCTTGCATCACATAGAAAGATAACTGAAGTCCAAGCTTATGAGATTGATTTGGCTAATGAATCTGAATTAAGGCAAAAGTCAACGTTTCAACTAATGAGTACACTTGCGGGCCATATAGCTAATATTGGATACACACGCATAGATGTTAAAAATTATCTCAAAGCAAAAAGAAAAAAGGAGTATGGTGTATGGTGAAATAGGATGCCTTTTACAATATTTTCAACGACAATTGTTGGAGAACCCATCTTTTTTCCAAGCATACCAAATGGATATAGATGAACAAATCGCAAATGTATTTTGGGCTGATGCAAATATGATATTGGATTATGGGTATTTTGGTGATGTTGTGTCATTAGATACTACACATTGTACCAATTATGCAAATAGGCCACTTACTTTATTTTCCAGTTTCAACCATTATAGAGGTACTGTCATTTTTGGTGCAGCATTATTGTATGATGAAAAAACTGAATCATTCAAATGGTTGTTTAAGACATTCTTAGAAGCAAACAATCAACAAAAACCTCAAACTATCTTTACTCACCAGGATCAAGCAATGGCTAAGGCACTTTTTGAAGTGATGCCCAAGACTATCATCATGGTTTATGTACTTGGCACTTGTTACGAAATGGAATTAAGCACCCTGGTAATTTGATGAAAGAAGGAAGTTATTTTTTAAGAGATTTCAAAATATGCATGTATGACCTTGACACTAAAGAAGAGTTTGAGATGGCTTGGAATTGATTGATAACAGACTATAATGTTCATGATAATAACTGGATTAAATCAATTTATGCCATAAAAGAAAAATAGGAATCATGTTACATGAAAGAAATATTCACACTTGGGATGCGAAGTACTCAACTTAGTGAAAGTTTGAATTCTAATTTCAAGTCTTGCATGAATCCAAATGTGATTATTATCTAATTCTTCAAACACTTTGAACGAGTTGTTGAAGAAAAGAGATATAATGAGTTAACTCATGAGTATGACTCTTTGCATAAGCTTGCAATGTTGAGATATGAGTTGTCACCAATACTCGTACAAATGGATAAAGTATACACTCACATTGTATTTGACTTATTTCAAAATGAATTTAAACTTTTCTTAGCTTCATGCATATTGAAGAGAAATGAATTCTACTCTTTATGTTAATATGTCATCACTAGGGTCAACCACGAAGGGTCTTGGAGAGTATCATTTGATCGTGCTTCAAACTCTATATAACTTGTAGTTGTAGAAAGTTTGAAACATTTGTCATACTTTGTTCACATGCATTGAAAGTATTTGAAAATAATGATGTTAAGGTTATTCCTGATAAATATATTATAAAAAGATGGACAAGAGAAGCCCGTAATGGCATTGTCCATGCCAGGGGTACGCTCGTCCTTGTAGCATCACTTACCCAAGGTTCGTATCATCCCTGGTCATTAGTGCGAGGAACCACAATCACATCACAGTCACATCACAATCACATCACAATCAATTCATCACAATCCACATAAATCTTACAATTAACACTATGCCGAGGCCACGCCACAACTGACATAAGTGATAGGGGTTAATTGCCTCACTCATCCCACATCATGCCAGGGTCACGCCCTCCCTGTAGCATCACTTACCCAGCGGCCGTGCCATCCCTAGTCATTGATGTGAGGAACCACAATCACATCACAATCCACAAAATCTCTTGCAATTAACCCTATGTCAAGGCTGCCATATTTGACATAAGTGATACGTGTTAATCATCTTACTCATCCCACACCATGCCAGGGTCACGCCCTCCCTGTAGCATCACTTACCCAGGGGCCGTGCCATCCCTGGTCATTGATGTGAGGCATCACAATCACAATCATAATCACATCCACACAACATCTCATTTCATAGCTCAATTTCATATCACATACACAATTCCATATACACAATAGATAAGTCTAACAAAATAAGGGTTTATACACCCCTCAAGCAATTCACATCTAGATCATCAATTTTTAACAAGTAATATAACAATGACATTCATAAATTAATATAATAATCAACGGAATTACCAATTTAATATAATTTCAACATAACGGTAAAACCCCCAATTGTTCCAAAACCTAGCTCACAGGCAGTTTTCTACAGTTTCGTTCTCCCTCTCAGATCATCATTCTTACAAATTAAATATATATTTCTAATCCTCAACACATACAGAATCCAATGGGATCATCAATTCCTTAAACTGAAATAATCCAATTTTTCCAAAACCTAACCTACAGACACTTTTCTATAATTTCGTTCTCTCTCCCAGAGTATCATTTTTACAAATTAATCATATATTCATAGTCCTAAATACATACAGAATCACATAAGACCAATAATTCTCCAAACAGAAATAATTATAAAATTATTCATAATCCCCTTCTACCCAATTTCCTCATGTAACTTTGCATACAAATAATCCCCTTTTCTCCCGTACCTGGATAAACAGCAATTGAACTAAAACAGGGATCTCTTGGTCTCCTCCTCTAAGTGCCCCTTGGTCTTTAGAGAGAAGAAAAGGAAAAGAAGAGAGAACAGAAGATAATAGGAAGAGAGAATGAAAGATGTGTGAAAATGACAGGTGAGGGGCGCTATTTATAGGATTTCAGGCTCACCTACCGGAACGGCCCGTTCCAAAAGTGGAACGGCCGTTCTGGACCCCTCGAAACTATGCAAAATTCTCAACTGGAATGGCTCGTTCTCAATCCCAACAGAACGACCCGTTCTCCCACCAAAACGGCCCGTTCTGCTTCTCCAATTTTGGGCATTTTTTTTGTTCCGGAACGGCCCATTTCACTTTTGAAACGGCCCGTTCCGGGCAATCAATTGGGCCTCTGGCCCAGCGATTTTGGGCTGTTACAATACTCTCCTCCTTTATGAAATTTTGTCCCCGAAATTTTTGCAATGGTAGACTCTTCGCTTCTTACTTTCTAATTCTTATGCAACCTCACTACCTTATTGATGTACAACTCTATCAATTTCACCAAAAGATATCTAAGGGCAAAACAAGTAAACTTGGCGAGCCTATCCACTAAAACACAAATAGAATCAACCTCTTAAGCGTCTCAGACAAACCTACAATTAAGGCCTATCCACTCATCATCTTACTTCCAAAATGGGACGTCTAAGTGCTACAAAAATTCCTAAAGACTTCTAGCATACTAAACGAGTATACAATTTCTCTACTTCTCTCTTCACCTTAGGCCACCATGCTTTCGCTGCACCACTCTGATACATCCTCCTAAGGTCCCGATACATCTCATTAGCTCCTAAATATATGTTAAGAGTACTGTTATGTCCTTCTTCTAAAATCATCTTTCTTAATTCAAGGTTACTACACACCCAAGTTTGTTCTTGCACCTCAAAACAACGTCGATTTCTACTCAGAAATGGTTATCTATACTTCTACCAATCTTCTCCACTTGGTTCCCTAAGAAAGGATCTGACTCCTAGGCTTCTCTAATCTCGTCCATTAATTCACTAGTCATTTTCAACATAATCAATTCAATGCTCCTAAGGATAATCCCACACACCAAGCATAAGTCTTTAAATTCTTCAATCAAATCCAAGCCTTAAATCATAAAAAATGATATATCAGAGGTCATCATAATCAAGGCATCTGCCACAATATTGGTTTTACTTCTATGATCATTTCTAAAGATCAAGCACCTAAGCATAAGTACACTCGGTATTCATATCAGATCTCTAATTTCACCACTCCATCTACACCCAAGTCAAACTCTTATCCATCACCTTATCCTATAGCCTTATATCTTGTCACCAAAATGAATCAACTAATTATGCTTCCTCAATTTCCTTCAACAATCCATTTGTTCCTCAAGTCATACTTAGTCTCACACTACTAAAGGTAACCTTATAAGCCCAACTTAAGTCTCTAATTTGAGCCAAAAGGATTCATCTCTTTTGTCACATAATTAACTACTTCAGTCAACAGATAATTAAGGCTCAAACGATCAATAAATACCTCAAGCTTAGAATCATATAGGCAGTGTCTCTAAGTGTCTCTAATTATTACAACTACTAACTTAAAATCATAGGTAAGGTAATTCCTCTAATGAATTTTCAATTACCTAGACACATAATCTACTACCCTTCCTTCTTGCATCCATACTCCAACCAACCCATCTTAGAAGTATCACTATATACCACATAATACTTACTAAAATACGGTACTATTAACACTAGTCAATCTTTCCTTAAGAGTTTGAAAACTACTCTCACATTTGTTATCCCATACAAAGGTAACTCTTTCCTAGTCAATCTAGTCAAAGGTAATAGTAAGCGACCTAGAGAAGTAAGCGACGAAATGCTTTGGGGAGTTAAAAATAAGCATAGGTCCAAGAATTCCCGATATAGATTAACCTTTCGAACTACTGCTGAATCCATGGGTAGGAAAGAGACAACCTGGTAAACTGAAACATCTTAATAACCAGAGGTAAAGAAAGCAACAACGATTCTCGTAGTAGCGACGAGAGAAATGAGTGCAGCCTAAACCGTGAACCGCTATCTTAAAAATTTACTCAATAAATTTCCTATAAACTATCTCAATAAAACTCCTAACCTCACTAATTGACTTTTGGTATCTCCCACTTAAGCACAACTTCTACCATAGGTAGATCTACATTATATCCGCGCAAGAAATTACAAGGTCTAGAATACTCACCTCATACAATCAAAAATCATACTTAGATAATTTAGCCTAAATCTATCTTGGATATATCTTCAGAATTAACTCTAATATGATGATATCACATCTTAAGGTCAATCTTACTAAACACACAACCATTCACTAATTAATCCATAAGGTCATCTATCCTCATATCCACATACATGCATATCAAATCATATTAGAATACCTATTTAAACCTTCATATATACCATTCCTAAGCATGTACGAATCAATCACCATTTACTCCATATAGCACGTACATGAACCAACTTTACCACATAGCATCATATCATCTTAAACAACCTCTCAATAAAAATAAAAAAAAAATAAAAAAACTTCTAAACATCATATCCAAATCTTATTTTTATCCTTGCTATGCCTAACAACTCAAAAACATCATGACAGCATATACCTACCTTCAACAACTGTCAAAGAAAAAGACACACAGAGAGTTATACTCATCCAAATGATCTCAAACCTATCTTAAAAGAAAGCTAAGAAAATAAGCTACAACTCTTATGTAGACATAGGATTCCAAAAAAAATCATCTTCTTAGCTAAAAATTTCAAAAACCTCTGCAGATATATTCGGCGCTTACAGCTAGACCTTTTGATGTGATTCCACTTGGAATGCACAAGAACTCTTCAAGCCTTCACGGATATCCTTGGAGTAGCTTCAGGGATGGAGACTCCACAAGGCTCAATGTGACCTAAGCTTGCATAGAAGCTAAGTCCGGAGAAGATTAGGGTTCCTAGCTCTACAAAGAGAAGCACTCAAGGAAGGTAGAGTTTAGGAAGCTAGGTGACTTCGGAGAGATGAATTCAAGAGAGAAAAACTCATCAACATAATCCAAAGTAAGTTTACAAGTCTCGGCCAAAATGATTTATAGGATAAAATTAGGTTAAGGTGACCTTGGGTTAGCCTAAGGTTAAGTGGAACCAAGGTAAGGTTCACTTAACCTTAGGCGCCCAAAATTTGAATTCAAAATTCAAATTTTGGTGCCTAAAACCCGGATCACCCATGTGCTAGCTCATTTGGCATGTAATTAGAAGTCCATTTGAGTTGCATTTCGGATCACACCATGTGCATGTGTTGCACATGGCCGAAATGCACACTAAATGTGATTCTAATTACATGCTAATGCAACTTCACATGTAACCTAAATTACCCTAAATTCAAATGACCTCTAAATGCAAATCCTAAGCTACATGGCCGGAAATACAAGGCCCAAAAGAAATACAAGGCACTAAGGCCAATCTTATACTAACCCTAATCTACTTGGGCTTGAGTCAAAGCCCAACAAAACAAAGAGATGGGCTTTCCTTGGGCTTGGGCCCACTCCTCATGTATCTTCCTTGCCATAGCCCTAGTAGTTGGGCCCTTAGCCCATGGGCTTCCTCCATCACCTTTGATCACCAAAGTAGCTATATATAACTGGAGTTCTAGACCTCCGTTTTACCTGATTCCAGTTCCATTGGAAAGATAACGTCCAAGGATACAACTTTTGTGAAGATCATAAAATCTAAATCTATCAATACGGTACTCATACTGGCACAACAAAACTGCAGCAAAAATATCCTCTACACCAAACAGCAATAGTGTATCAATATATCTAAGGCCACAAAAATACCTCAACTCTTCCAAACTCACTCCTTTCCACCTCAAACTCATATTCTCAGATACAACCTCCTTGGATTCAATCACTACCACTATAGATTCCAGAAATTCCATTAACTGTAAACTCTCGACAAATCAATGTCTCACCCAAATCTAAGGTCCCAATATTTTCTAGTTGATTATCAAGGCTTTGTCTACTACTATTGGCACATATGCTTGCAACACGAACAATACCACTCAACCTCTACTTCTTACGTAAGAAAGAAGTATCAAAACAAATAAGCAATCATGAATAGCATCAACTAAGCTATATCATGTCTTTTAGCCAAACTATGAGAAAACAATATAAGTGCAAGCTCAACACTAACAACGCAAGGGAAACATCATCATCATTATCATTATCTTCATCATAAAGCAAAACATTGTCAGAGTACACACAATTAAATAAAAAATAAACATAGTCGTTAATCATTAGCACATCAATCAGTTCCACAATTCATTTCATCATTCATCTACCAAACAAGCATAGCAGACTCATAACTCACGGCCGATTGGATCGACCTGCTCTGATACCACTAAATGTGACACCCTTACTACCCCAACACATATATTGTAACTTTACAAATAAATGTTTAAAAAAAAAGTAAAAGGGTTCACATGAGAAACTTCAAAAATCGTTCTTCAATAACCACAATAATAAAGATTTAGAAAATGAAACACAAGAGTTTACAAATTGTTTTCAAAATGATATTTACAATTCCAAATCCATATAAAAATTCTGTTCTAAAAGTCCTCTGCCCCGATGTCATAATATCAGAGCATACCCCTAATTTAACTGTTGGCATTCTAGATGTCACTCGCAGCCGGATCTTCCTCACCTAAAACATCCACAAAATTGTACGGTGAGAAAAGAAAACATTTATATGTAAAGTACATACAAACACACAACATATCATCTCATTATAACTCGATACTCAACGAAATATTCATAAACATTTCGATGTATCATAAATTTATCAATCGTGCATCATCATCACGTCACAATTCGCAATCACCACAATCATCACAAATCTTGGAATCAACCCTATGCCAAGGTCACGCCTATAGCATCTCTTGCCCAAGGTCGTGCCACCCCCGACATAAGTATTAATTACCTCACACATCCCACACCATGCCAGGGGTACGCTCGTCCTTGTAGCATCACTTACCCAAGGTTCGAATCATCCCTGGTCATTAGTGCGAGGAACCACAATCACATCACAGTCACATCACAATCACATCACAATCCACATAAATCTTACAATTAACACTATGCCAAGGCCACGCCACAACTGACATAAGTGATACAGGTTAATTGCCTCACTCATCCCACACCATGCCAGGGTCACGCCCTCCTTGTAGCATCCACTACAAGGAAAATGATAAATTGCGACGGACAAATTGCGACGATTATCTAGAAACCGTCGTCGCTTTGATATTGCGACCCTTCATACGACAGTTTTTCAAAATCGTCGCAAAATTTGTAGAACATTGTGACACCCTCTACCCCAACGTTAATACACAATAAATGTAAACAATAATTTCTTTTTCTTCTTTTTGGGTAAATAAAATCTTTCATAGTTTAATAACATCTTTCATGTATAAAACAACTGCTTCAAATCTCATAAGGTAGAAGATTCACATTCGTAACTCATCAATCATAAAAAAAATTCAAAGATAAGTATTAAGCTCAAGAAATCATATAAAGGAGAATATATATTAATTCCAGTAAAGGTGGCAGTGCCTCCTAGTTGTCGCCACCCGCCGAAACGGACATTGGCATTCGCGACGATGGTTGGACTCTTTTTAGTTTTGAAAAATGATGGATTGTTAGAACGACTTATTCTCAAACTGAGACCTCATCGAACTAACAATTTTGTTAAATAATTCTCACCAATTCGTATTAATCCCAAACGGGACCCTCCATGGATTAGTGGTTTTCGCAAAAAGGGGTTCTTGGAGTCGCCACCAATGTTTTACTCAAAACATTGGAAAAAGACATAAGGCAATTGATTTTCGCAAATCAACTTTGGCCATTACAACCAGAGTTTGGGTAAGGGAGTCGATTACGTGTGGGGAAGGTGTTAGCACCCCACAACGCCCCTTTCGGGTTCCCTATGACAGATTATTTCATAAATAATAGCGTAAAATTACTAAACTACCCCTATTTATTAGAACGATTATAAGTAAACTATCTACATGATGAAAGTTTTAAACGTGCATTGCAACAATCAAAAAGCGATAAATGAAAGCGGTAAAAGAAAGGATTTGGAAAGAAACCTTCGAAGCGAGCTTTTATATATTCAAAAAGGAGTTAGGAGGCTTTTTGGCGCTCCTTCCCACTACACGTTCGCTCGCTCCTTTCCCTAAAAATAAATATTAACTATGGAAATCAAAGAGATTTCCCTTCGACTTGTTCGAGTCTCAAGCTAAAGGCTCGTGAACTCAAGAACTTAGTCGGATCAGCTCTCGAAGAGATTTCTAGGGCAGAGAATAGCTCAAAAACCCAAGAATACTCAGCAAGAGGGTGGAGAAATGCTCCAAATGTGTGGAAGGACGAGCCAATGATGTCCCATTTATAGGATTGAGGCACAGTACGGCCTAAGGAGTCAATACGGCCCGTACTGAGTTTTTGAACTACAGTACGGCCATACTGAATTCAGTACGGCCATACTGAATTCAGTACGGCCGTACTGGAGTTCAAAAACTTCAGTACGGCCGTATTGATTTCATTATGGCCGTATTGTAGTTCAAATGGCTCAGTACGACCGTACTGAACCTCTAGGAGGGCGTATTGAGCTCCAACTCCTCACACACCCTTATTCTAAGCTACTCTAAGACTTCTAGACCTACAAAGAATCATCCTAGGGTCTTCCAGGAGTCTTTCCGGCTGACTTTCCTTCGGTCTTCGAGAGTCTTTGAGTCTTATTCCGACCCGGACAATTTTAGGGGTCTACAGCTGCCCCCCCTTTACTTAGTCGAACGACTTTTTTGGTGTACCGGTTGACAAGTAAAGGAGTTGATCCAATTGTCCGAGGAGTAAGCCATCCTTCCGACTTGTAGTGTCTTCAGGTGGGAAAATTGTTGAGTAGCCTCTCTAGGTTGAGTTTGCCCTCTCCAGGGTGAGTATTAGTCGTCGCCTCTCCAGGCTCGTGCATACCTCGGTGTTTCTGACGACCTCGGTAGCGTGAGTTTGCCCTCTCCAGGGTCTGCATGCCTCTGTGTTTCTGACGACGTTGGCAGCTGCATACCTCCGTGTTTCTGACGACGTCGGTAGCTGAGTATTAGTCGTCGCCTTTCCAGGCTCGTGCATACCTCGGTGTTTCTGACGACCTCGGTAGCGTGAGTTTGCCCTCTCCAGGGTCTGCATGCCTCCATGTTTCTGACGACGTTGGCAGCTGCATACCTCCGTGTTTCTGACGACGTCGGTAGCTGAGTATTAGTCGTCGCCTCTCCAAGCTCGTGCATACCTCGGTGTTTCTAACGACCTCGGTAGCGTGAGTTTGCCCTCTCCAGGGTCTGCATGCCTCCGTGTTTCTGACGACGTTGGCAGCTGCATACCTCCGTGTTTCTGACGACGTCGGTAGCTGAGTATTAGTCGTCGCCTCTCCAGGCTCGTGCATACCTCGGTGTTTCTGACGACCTCGGTAGCGTGAGTTTGCCCTCTCCAGGGTCTGCATGCCTCCGTGTTTCTGACGACGTTGGCAGCTGCATACCTCCGTGTTTCTGACGACGTCGGTAGCTGAGTATTAGTCGTCGCCTCTCCAGGCTCGTGCATACCTCAGTGTTTCTGACGACCTCGGTAGCGTGAGTTTGCCCTCTCCAGGGTCTGCGGTTTGCCCTCCCCAGGGTTGCATACCTCCGTGCTTCTGGTCACTTTGGTAGCGTGAGTTTGCCCTCTCCAGGGATTTGTGATGATTTTGTCTCCACAGTCCACGATGCTGCTTCGACGGTTGTTTTTGATTTTGGTGCCGCTGAGGGCTGGATAACGCAGGGATCCGTCTAGGGGATGTGCAGTTACTCATAGGTTCTTGTGTCCCAACTTTCCATTGCGTAGTTGGTGCCCACTGGGGAAATTCTGATTCCTTGGGGATGCAGACACAAAGATGCTCTTTCTGAGGTGAGCGATGCCTTATGATTGGCTGACGTCATTTCGACGTTGGTGGAGTATCCCGGTTATCCTTATTCGGGTGACTTTTTTGATTTTCTGGTTTTGTTGCCTCTGCGTAGGCTGTTATCCGCTGGGGGATTCTGTCGTATTGATCTTGATTGGCCTCTTCTGTTAGGCAGATTATCTTGACGTTCGGTGTTTGGCTGAATACCGAATTCCGCTTGGGGAATGGTTATTGATCTTTTCGGATTTTCTCTTTTTGAAGGAGTGCCTCTGAGTAGGCGAAGGGGGATTGAGGATCTTATGTATCCCAGAGTATTATTTATAAAGCCTCTTCAGGCTTAGCTTCACTCGTCGCTCGAGTTGGAAAGCTATCTTCCACTGAGGAAGTCTAAGTCCTTTGACTCGGATATTTTGTTTGGATGATCATGCTTCCATTGGGGAATCTTGCTGATCTTGCTCTGATAGCTTTCAATGGGAATTCGGCCCAAGAGTGCAAGCTGAGATGTCTCTGGGGAGTATTATTTCGGCAAGCCTCTCCAAGCTCAGTTATTCTGTACGATTGTTGGATTTTCTGAATTTTTGCCTTTTTTGTCGATTTCGGCTTTTTTCGGCTTTTTCTGTACAGAAATTAAAGTGCTAAAGAACTTTGAACTCGAAAGTGGAAAATTTCATTAATCAAACGGAATGAAATTTGTACAATGATGATAAAAAGAGTGGGGCACAGCCCGATCAATCAAAATAAACAAAAAACAGGAAAACACAGCAAATGGCCGGTCTTCATTCCTCTGCCGGCGGATCCTGTGGAGGGTCTGGGAAGCGACGATGCAGCCAGACTGACATGTTGTCAAAATCCTGTCTCAGGGCGTCAATGATGTGCTGCGCAGTGTCGAATCGGGCGTCGATGCTCTGCTGCAACGCGTCGAAACGAGCATCAAAGTAGGCCCTGTCTTGTTGCGAGGTGTCGGCCTCTGTCTGCGGGTCCCCTTCATCCGGGAGCTCGATGTTCTCGAAAAGCTCACTGAAGGTGTCGCGGGTGGTCGCACGTACATATTGCCTCCCTGCCTTAGCAATGATCTTCATATTGAGCAGGGTGGCAGCATTGATAGGCTTGGGCGCCAACTCCCCCGCATCTACGCCATCAGGGCACCCCCAAGTCTCGGCGAGTCGTGAAAGGAGCGTAGAGACCAAAATGTATCCTCGCCGAGCGTCGCTGCCCTCTCTTGCCCCCAGATTCTTTATATGTTCGAGAAAAAAGAATCCGGGGTTGGCCTTCTGCCCGGTGGCCATGTAGTAAAGAGCTAGCAGATCCTGCCGCGTTACTGACTCTAGACTCTTCAGTCTGGCGTGGATGGAGCCGGTGATCAGCTTGTGGCAAATCCGGAGCGCAGTCGGGAGCCGGGTACCCTTTACTCCAGCGTGATAATCCATCTGACCCGTGACCTCTCTCCAAATCTCGGTCGGGGTCAGATTATCAGGGCACTCACAGACGGCGTCTCGATATTCCAACTGATCGGCTCGCCGAAAGAAACCAGCCTGGACGTTGAATTCATCCAGTGTCAGGGAGCGGTATCCTCCCTTCATCCAGAAGTCTACAGAGTAGACCGTTGCGCTGTGGCTGTTCGTCGACTCTGTGACACCGACGGTAGCCAGAAATTCCTTTGTCGCGGTCGGATAGATCTTAGGGTGGGGATCAAGGAGGAACCCCCATCCTATGGCATCGATGTAGCCTCTAACCTCATCTTCCCATTCCATTGCCCGAAGGATGCTGAAGTCGAGCACCCTCGACGGCTGGAAGACGAATGACTCGAGGAAATCCAACCTCTCTTGGTGCCGCGCGGTCATTTCAAGTTGCGCAGGGACCCTCTGCCTCTTCCCCACTAAGGCAGATGATCGTGATGGTAGTTTGACTTGAGTAGCGACCCTCTCCACGGCCACATAATTACCATGAAAAACATAGACCCCTGCTGATTTGGGCCATCGCAGCATGAGCTCGTACTCCTCGAGAGTAGGAACTAAGTCAAACTGGGGGAACTCGAAGCAGTGCAGATCGAGACTCCAAAAGTGAACCAATGCTCTCAGAAAGGCCGGATCCACACATATCTTCATCAAATCGAGGACTCGTCCATATGATTTCTCGAACTCAACACGAGCCTCATGTGGCATCAAAGAACAGAGGTGGTCCAACCTCTCGGCACGGTATAACACGAGCCTCATGTGGCATCAAAGAACAGAGCCTCATGCATGCATTGTGTTTATTCAACTAAGCATTATCATGTTTTTAGGATGCTCCTAAGATGATGCATGATATTGCTTGGTTTGGATAAATAACCCTTTTTTTTTTTTGGTATTTTGTTTTTTGTATTTTTTTGGGTGAAAAGGGAAACTACCTACATGAATGTGATGAAGGTAGATGTTAACACCATGTAATGGAAGATTCTTATTCCTATTTATTCTTATTCTAAAAGGGGAATGTTGTATGTTTAAAGAATGCAATGTATGCTCAAACAATGTCACATAAACAATGCACAAACAATTCACTCATCCACGAACAGTCACGAGCAAATCACGAGGTAGGGGTATCCTGCAGACAAGTGCATATTCAAGGAGGTTCTAACTGTTCTCACCGGTCTAAGGCCCCCAAGGTGCCCCCATTATAGGGACCCAATCCCTCTCGTCGTAAGTCGATGGAAAGCTCCAACGCACTGTCGGACTTGAGTTCATGGTTTTCACCTTGAGTGATGCTTTCCGACAACGGTCTACGGGCACCTATAGACCCATTCGACAACCGGCCGTACTAACATCCACTCCCTATGGCTTTCCACTCATGCCCCCGGGTATAGAGGGAACTGTTGTGTGCAAAGGTTCGTGTGCAGTTTATATTTCAAACAATTGCGAAAATTTAAACACCCATCAGTTATTAAAGCCAATTAGGTAAAACATATTATCATACAAGCGAGGGGTAATGAAGTAATTTTAAACTATCATTTTAGAAATAATCCATCACTAAATGGGACTTACTCTCGAGGCTTCCCCAGTGGAGTCGCCATCTGTCGCCACCCGCCGAAACGGACATTGGCATTCGCGACGATGGTTGGACTCTTTTTAGTTTTGAAAAATGATGGATTGTTAGAACGACTTATTCTCAAACTGAGACCTCATCGAACTAACAATTTTGTTAAATAATTCTCACCAATCCGTATTAATCCCAAACGGGACCCTCCATGGATTAGTAGTTTTCGCAAAAAGGGGTTCTTGGAGTCGCCACCAATGTTTTACTCAAAACATTGGAAAAAGACATAAGGCAATTGATTTTCGCAAATCAACTTTGGCCATTACAACCAGAGTTTGGGTAAGGGATTCGATTACGTGTGGGGAAGGTGTTAGCACCCCACAACGCCCCTTTCGGGTTCCCTATGACAGATTATTTCATAAATAATAGCGTAAAATTACTAAACTACCCCTATTTATTAGAACGATTATAAGTAAACTATCTACATGATGAAAGTTTTAAACGTGCAATGCAACAATCAAAAAGCGATAAATGAAAGCGGTAAAAGAAAGGATTTGGAAAGAAACCTTCGAAGCGGGCTTTTATATATTCAAAAAGGAGTTAGGAGGCTTTTTGGCGCTCCTTCCCACTACACGTTCGCTCGCTCCTTTCCCTAAAAATAAATATTAACTATGGAAATCAAAGAGATTTCCCTTCGACTTGTTCGAGTCTCAAGCTAAAGGCTCGTGAACTCAAGAACTTAGTCGGATCAGCTCTCGGAGAGATTTCTAGGGCAGAGAATAGCTCAAAAACCCAAGAATACTCAGCAAGAGGGTGGAGAAATGCTCCAAATGTGTGGAAGGACGAACCAATGATGTCCTATTTATAGGATTGAGGCGCAGTACGGCCTAAGGAGTCAATACGGCCCGTACTGAGTTTTTGAACTACAGTACGGCCGTACTGAATTCAGTACGGCCGTACTGGAGTTCAAAAACTTCAGTACGGCCGTATTGATTTCATTATGGCCGTATTGTAGTTCAAATGGCTCAGTACGGCCGTACTGAACCTCTAGGAGGGCGTATTGAGCTCCAATCCTCACACACCCTTATTCTAAGCTACTCTAAGACTTCTAGACCTACAAAGAATCATCCTAGGGTCTTCCAGGAGTCCTTCCGGCTGACTTTCCTTCGGTCTTCGAGAGTCTTTGAGTCTTATTTCCGACCCGGACAATTTTAGGGGTCTACACCAGTTAGGAATTAATATATCACTTTCAAATCATGTAATAAAATAGTATGACAAAGATCTACATTTTGGTCTTTTCTCAAGAACGTTCAAAATTACAAAGGAAGAGAAAATTAAAACTTTTAAAATAATAACATCCCAAAAAAACAAGCCTAGCTATGCCCGATGTCACATCCTATCAGAGCACGCCCAACTGAAGCCTTAAGCCTCATTACCAACATCCTCATGATGCTGATTACCTGCAACATAATTTAAACATATACAAAAACAACAAGGGAGTGAGAAACATCTCACTCAGTTTCAGGTGCAGAAATAAAGGTTAGATAGCACCCACACACACACAACAAATATAAGTCACATATAAACAATACACATACATCATCAATATCACATATATACTCATTTATCATGCAATGATGTCATGGACTTGACTCATAAATACATGCATGTGGCGCCATACGGAAGATTCACAATTCATCGTTGGTGACCCTAAGGTACACCTGGTTACATCACTGGTGACCCTAAGGTACACCTTGTTAGCATGTTACATCGTTGGTGACCCTAAGGTACACCTTGTTAGCATCTTACATCGTGGGTGACCATAAGGTCCACCTTATTACATCGTGGGTGACCATACGGTACACTTTATTAGCATGTTACATCGTGGGTATGCGGCCTCAGCGGCACACCTGGAGTAATATATGCATATGATGCATATCATAAATTCATAATCTAATGGACTCAACATTTAACTCATTACAGAATTTTATTTAATACATCATATCATTATTCTTCATATTCTCATAACCATAACTTGTCTCAATAGTTCATTCTTAGGTCTCATGTCTTTTGTCCATATTTCACAAGGTCATGTCATCAATACTCCTCATAAGGTCCGCACAGGTATTCACAGAGAGCATTCTTGTTAATATTAAAACTTATTTATTTATATCATTAACTTCATATTCATTTATTACTTTCCACAAAGAACAAAGTAGAATAAATAGAAAATCGGACAGAACAACGGCATCTTCAACAAAAATAAAGTAGAGTAAATAGAAAGTCAAACATAACAACGACACCTTCAACAAAGAACAAAATAGAGTAAATAGAAAATCAAACAGAACAACGGCACCTTCAACAAAGAACAAAGTAGAGTAAATAGAAAATCAAACAGAACAACAGCAAGGGATTGGGGGCCAATCCGACAAACAACTATCCAACAATTATCCCCACACCCCCGAGCGAGGTTCTCACTCCCCCCTTACCTGGATAAGCAGGAGTTGGAACTTGGGCAGGGCCTCCTCCTCTGGATTCTCTCTTTCTTCCCTCTCTTTCTTTCTTTCTTTCTCTCTTTCTCTCTCTCTCTCTCTCTCTCTCTCTCTCTCCTCTTTCTCTCTCTAAGATTTCACCTTCTCACTCAGTATATAATTTTTCACCCCTCAGCCTCCTATTTATAGGCAAACTGATGTACCCGGAACGACCCGTATTGAATTCGGAACGGCCCGTTCCGGATCCTTCGAATTTGTGCAAATTTCTCAACTGGAACGGCCCGTTCCAAAATCGGAGCGCCCGTTCCCAAAAAGCAGAATGGCCCGTTCTGAAACCAGAACGGCCCGTTCTCAATCTCAGCAGAACAGCCCGTTCCAGGCCCGTTCTGGGTCTTTAAAAACAAGCATATTCTTTCTTTTGGAACGACCCGTTCTGCATTTGGAACGGCCCGTTCCGACACCCAGAAATACCCTTATTCCTTTATTAAAATTACGAAAATGCCATCAATAATTACGAAAATGCCATCTTTTTTAAAAAAAACTGGGTGTTACAAACATTGTGACGGTTTATGATAAATCGTCGCAAAATTTGTTTAACATTGCGACGGTTTATCAAAAACCGTCGCAAAATTGTTCAACATTGCGACGGTTTATCGTAAACCGTAGCAAAATTTGTTGAACATTGCGACGGTTTATCATAAACCGTCGCAAAATTTGTTAAAGATTGCGACAGTTAATCATAAACCGTCGCAAAGTTTTTTTAACATTGCGACAGTTAGTCATAAACCGTCGCAAAATTTTCAGCATTGCGACGGTTTACTATAAACCGTCGCAATCTACAAGACAATTTTTTTATTAAAATTAATTTTTTTTAAGTATTACGTATATTATCTTAATAAACTTATATTTTATTAACAATTTTATATATACTTCCTTTAACATGAGGTACATGATTTTTTTTTTCTTTATATAATTTCAAAATTGTGACTAGAATATAAATTATCTTTCAACAAACTTATGAATTTATCTTGTATGTAAGATGTGTTAGAGTATATAAATAAATATAATTATCATTTTATAACTTAATTTTTGAGTTATCAGATCACATATTATTGAATAATTTACAATGTTAAATTTTATAAATTTTATAAATTTTATTTTAAATTCCATCTTTATAACACTATTAAAAATATAAAAATAAATATATTAAATTTTATAAAAATCCAGTTTAATTTGTTTATGATATAAGTATGTTTTTAATATCTAATATATATTTTTAGATGATAATTTATTTTAAAATATATCTTATAATAACAATTCTAAATGGAACATAAATCTTCAGATTTTTCTTATTTTTATTTTTTTAATTAATATATACAATTTTACTATTTTGATTGTTTCAATCAACGTATACAATAAATAAAAAATACAAAAGATAAACATGCATGGACAAATTTTATTTTATCAAAAAATTATTTATTTTAATATATTACATTATATATGTGAATATTAAGACATATATATATATATATCAATATATATATTATAATTAAATTTTTTTAAAATTAATTCATTATTAAGAAATTTTTTTTATCAATGAGAATTAATTTCTTTCAAAAATTTGACAGATATCAAATAAATAAATATTTTTTTCAGAATCTATATTTTATTTTATTATAATATAATTTTTATTTTTTAAAATATATTATTTTTTAGATGAAAAATTATGTATATGTCAAATAGTAGTGGGGGCAAGTGCCCCACTATTCTAAACGTGCATTCGTCCCTATATATATATATATATATATATATATATATAGATATATATAATATAGGGAGTTATAATTATGCCGGTGTAACTTTTACTAAGTATTATGATGCTCAATAAATTTATATTAAATGTAAATTTTGTAAATCCAACCGTTAAATTGAAAGTTCATATCACTTTATAAGTGTATATCAAATTTTGTTAAAATTGAACAACTGGAAGGTAATCAAAGTGTTTATATTTTAGTGTATTTTGAAATGAATATATTACATCAATTTTATTTTATAAAAATGAAGTATCAAATCATCTTGGATTAATATGAAGTTTTGTATATATAATCTATGAGAGATATGAACTTTCAATCTAACAGTTGAATTTACCAAATTTACATTTAATATAAAGTTATTGAGCGGTGTAATATTTAGTAAAAGTCACATTTAATATATATATATATATATATATATATGAGGGGGATTATAATTACATTGGTGTAAATTTTACTAAGTGTTACACCGCTCAATAACTTTATATTAAATGTGAATTTTATAAATTCAACCGTTAAATTGAAAATCTTTTACTCTTAAATCATATATACAAAATGTTATATTAATCGAAGATGATTTCTTATAAAATTAAATTCAATCTGTCGAAAAATTTATATTTTCGATGAGAAAATTTTTGTAGGAAAAGCTATATTATTGATGGAATATTTCAGAAAAATTTATATTTGTCGAAAATGTAAGAACTGGTTTTAAATTTGATATGAAAATATTATGATATAATTAGATAAGATTTTAAGTTAGTATTTTATTAATGGTTGACAATTAAAAAATAAAATAAGGATAAATACATTTGTTTGAATATTATATGTTTGATTTAAGATAACTTACAAAATAACTCTTGGTAAAGTTATTCCGCTCAATAACTCATGGTGTGTGTTGAATTTCATTGATCCAATTAATTGTTAATTTTAAAGTTATTAAATTTTACCAATAATTAATATAAAAAATTTAATTAGTTTTGGAATAAATTATTTGCTAATTAACAATATAATTGAAATATTAATTAATTATTTTAAATTATTTAACTAAAATCTTATTGACAATTTACTATATGATCTTAATATTTTTGTATAACTAATATCTGCTTTTAAATTTGATATGAGAATATTATATATAATTAGATAAGATTTTAAGTTAGTATTTTATTAATAGTTGATAATTAGAAAATAAAACAAGGATAAATGCATTTTTTTGAATTTTATATGTTTGATTTAAGGTAAATAAATATATTAAATTAATTAATAATTATTTAAAATATTAAAATTTAATTTATAAGTATGTAATAAATAAATATTTATAATTTTATAAATTATATTATCATTATAAATTATAAAATTAAATAATTTAAATAATTTTAAATAGAAATAAGTAGATGTTAATTATAAAAGTAAGTACATATAAATAAAGAATAACTAAATATATTATTATTATTTGCACTATCCGTACTGCGTAACCGAGCTCGGAGCTCAGCGCCGCAACGCAAACCGACCTCGAACGCGCACCACGTGACGTCAGCTCGGTATTTATATGAATCATAACTGATCCTCGAAGATCTCGCCCCAGACGATGTCCATTATCTAATCATATTACACCTCATCTCAGGCCCAAGGCCCAAAACAACCCTAGTTCACACCAAGGTACGTGCATTACTTATACGAGACTATTACTCATACAAACCCTAACTTTAGCATCGGAGTCTCTTTTGCAGGTACCACCCCCATCTTGGAACACTAGCGTACCCATGAAGGAGGTTCACCGATCTTACCTGGCGAATCACCTCTACGGCAGATTTTCGTAAGAACATTTGGCGCCCACTGTGGGGTCGATCGAGACAGCCCTTATCGGCCACCCGTATGGTATTCACCAGAAGCCACAACAGACGTGTAACAGATGACGCTGAACACTCTATCACCATGGACAGCGACGCTGCAACCTTGAGAAGACTGATCGACCAAGTCGAACAGATGCGACAGCAGCATGACACTGACCTGCGCAACATGCATGCCAAGCACGAAGCCGACTTGGCGGCAGTGCGGACAGCCAACGCAGCGAACCTCGCGGCATTACGCGAGGAAAACGAGCGCATTCGCGCCCAACTCCAGCAACGACACTCTGATCACCCCTCCAGCTTTCAACTCAACCCCAGCAGAGCAATGTGAGGCCAGGTAAACCAGGAAGCAGGATCAACTCCCCTACGGGAAGTGGTCTGCACGATCGTGGGAGGTTTCGCAGGAGGAGGCGCCAGCAGCTCGGCCCAGAAAAGGCACCTGCGCAATGCCAACCACGTACACTTCACTACCCCCGCTTCGCACCAGAGCTCTCCGATGATCACTTTCACCGACGACGACTATGCCGGAGTCTACCCCAACCAGGACGACCCCATGGTTATAGCCGTAGCGTTAGCTAATTGGGAGGTCCACAAGACCCTGGTCGACCAAGGGAGCTCGGCCGACATCCTATTTTGGCCAACGTTCCTCAGGTTAGACGTCCCCCACTCTCTCATACAACCTCACACAGAACCCCTAGTCGGTTTTGCAGGAAGGAGCGTCCACACCCGGGGGTATGTGGACCTACTAACAACTTTCGGGGGCATCCCCGGACTCAAGGCGGATCATGGTTCGGTACCTCCTCGTGGAAGCCGACACCTCCTATAACATCATCATCGGCAGGCCAACCTTGAATCAGCTCGGAGCGGTGGTATCCACCCCACACCTCACCATGAAGTTCCCAGGACACGACGAGAAGATCATCTCCGTCAAAGCAAACCAGAAGGTGGCACACAATGCTATACCGAAAGCCTAAAAGTTGCCCCACTTGGTGAACAATGCAAGAGCAACCTCGCCATCGTGGCTCGCACCGACCACGGAAAAGTCACCGACCTCGACCCAAGATCCGACACTCGCGACGAGCGGCCCAGCCCCGTTGACGAGCTCGATGACCTCCAGATCGGGGAACTCCCCAGACAGACCACGAAGATCAGTAAACAGTTGACCCCAGAGTTGCGACAACAGCTCGAAACAGAAATCCTCAAAAATGCCAACCTCTTCGCCTGGTCCAGCGCTGAAATGCCAGGCATAGACGCCAATTTCATCTGCCACAGGCTAGCGATACACAGGGAGGCAAAACCAGTCGCCTAGAGGAAGAGGAAGGTCGGTGGCGAAACACAGAAACTACTCAACGCTAGCTTCATCCGTGAAGTCAGATACACCACATGGCTGGCAAACGTGGTCCTGGTAAAGAAGAACTCGGGGAAGTGGCGTATGTGCGTCGACTATACCGACCTAAACAAAGCATGCCCCAAGGACTCATACCCTTTGCCGAGCATTGACAGGTTAGTCGACGGAGCCTCCGGACACGCCCTCCTCAGTTTCCTTGACACCTACTCGGGTTACAACCAGATAATGATGTACCCACCTGATGAGGTACATACGTTCTTCATCACCGACCACGCCAGCTACTGCTACCGGGTGATGCCCTTCGGCCTAAAAAACGTAGGGGCAACCTACTAGCGGCTAATGGATAAGGTTTTCCATCAACAGATCAGGAGGAACATGGAAGTTTATGTCGACGACATGGTAGTCAAGACCACCTCGGCAATAGACCATGCTACCGACCTCGCCGAAGTGTTCGCCCAGGCCAGGAAGCATAACATGCACCTCAATCCGGAGAAGTGCGTCTTCGGTGTCCAGGGAGGTAAGTTCCTTGGCTTCATGATTACGAGCAGAGGAATTGAGGCCAACCCCGAGAAGTGCAAAGCCATCATCCAGATGCAAAGCCCACAAACAGTGAAAGAGGTCCAACGCCTAGCCGGATGGTTAGTCTCACTGTCCCGCTTCATCCCCAAACTCGCGGAGAAGGCAGGGCCAATCTTCACCCTATTAAAGAAGCCAAAGGGTTTCCTGTGGACAGATCAGTGCGAAGAAGCGTTCCAAAACTTCAAATCTTTCCTCACAACCCCACCGATCTTACAGAGGCCGGATCACAACACCGACCTCCTTCTCTATTTGGCAGTAGCCGAAAACGCCATTAGCGCAGTCATCGTACAAGAGCACCAAAAGGTACAGACACCTATCTACTTCATCAGCCGAGTCCTCCAAGACGCAGAGAGAAGATACCAAATGATTGAAAAGCTGGCATTGGCGCTCGTCACCGCAGCCCGGCGGCTACGACCCTATTTCCAGAGCCACCAAGTGCTAGTCAAAACCAACTATCCCATCAAACAAATCCTGAGAAAGCCCGAGCTCGCCGGATGTATGATCACCTGGTCAGTTGAACTATCCGAGTTCGGCATCCAATACGAAGGTCACGGACCCCTGAAGGCCCAATGCTTAGCTGACTTCGTGGCCGAGCTCACGCCAGCTACTGCCGAGGAACCCCAGGTATGGACCTTGCATGTTGATGGGTCCTCCAACTCTAAAGGCGGTGGTGCAGGTATCATCCTGGAAGGGCCAAACCAAGTCGCCTTGGAGCAATCCCTCAAGTTCGGCTTCAAGGTGACCAATAACCAGGCGGAATACGAGGCACTCCTCGCAGGCCTAAGGCTGGCTCGCGACGTCGGAGCTCGGAGAGTGAGCTGCAACAGTGACTCAAAACTCATGGTGGAGCAGCTTAGTCGGACATACCAGGCAAAAGACACTATGCTGCAGCGGTACTTTCACACTGCGTCCCACCAGATCTCATCCTTCGACGAATTCACCATAAAACATGTGCCGCGAGAACAAAACACCCGAGACGACCTCCTATCAAAGCTCGCCAACTCCAAAAGGCCCGGGCAGCACCGGACCATCATCCAGGAAACCTTGCACTCGCCCAGACTAGACGACAAAATCATCAGCATCAGTGACAATGAAGACCTGGGATGGATGGCAGGCATCTGGAGTTACTTGAAAGAAGGAGTCCTTCCCGAGGATAAGAACGAAGCTCAGAAGATAAGGATGAGATCGGCCAAGTTCATCATCATTGGGGATGAGTTATTCAAGCGTGGTATTTCCTCTCCACTGCTCAAATGCCTGACGGCGCCCTAGGCAGCCTATGTCATCAGGGAAATTCACCAGGGGATATGCGGCATGCACTCTGGCGCGCGCTCAATGGCAACCAGAGTACTCCGAGCTGGGTACTACTGGCCCACTCTAAAGTCGGATTTCCAAAGCCACATCCAAAAATGCAAAGAATGCTAGTAGTTCGGCAACGCACATCGACAACCGCCCGAAACTCTCCACCACATGATGTCGGCATGGCCTTTTTCCCAATGGGGAATGGACATCCTCGGGCCATTCCCCCCCGTGAAGGGACAACTAAAGTTCCTCCTGGTAGCAATCGACTACTTCACCAAATGGATCGAAGCATGCCCACTCGCCAAAATCACCACCGAGAACGTGCAAAAGTTCACCTGGAAAAATATCATTTGCAGGTTCAGAATTCCTCACGCCCTCGTCACTGACAATGGTAGGCAGTTCATCGCACAAGAATTCGAGGACTTCCTCCACGAACTTGGAATCAAACACCTTGCGACCTCGGTGGAACACCCCCAGACCAACGGCCAGGCCGAAGCTACCAACAAAGTCATCCTCCGGGAACTCAAAAAGCGACTAGGAAACGCCAAAGGGCAGTGGCCCGAGGAACTCCCCAGCATCCTCTGGGCGTATCATTGCACCCCTCAGTCAACCACGCAAGAGACGCCCTACAGGATGACCTACGGAGCCGACGCAATGATCCCGGTAGAAGTCAGCGAAACCTCCCACAAACGCCAAATCTTCAACGGCGAACAGAACGCCCAAGAACTGGCAGCCGACCTCGATCTAGTGGACGAGCTCAGAGACGAAGCCCGAATCCACGAAGAGGCTTGCAAGCTCCGAGCATCCCGAAGATATAACACCCGAGTAAAACCTCGATCTTTCCGAGTGGGCGACTTGGTGTGGCGGTTGTTAGGCGAAGCACGGAAGGACACGTCAGATGGGAAGCTCGCACCCACCTGGGGTGGCCCGTTCCGAGTTACAGAAGACTTGGAGAACGGAGCTTACCGACTAGAGGAGCTCAACAGAAAACCTATACCGCGAACTTGAAATGCTACGCATCTCTAGTTTTATTTTAGTTGAAATCTGTACGAATGAGTTGTGCACTCTTTTCCCGCCTCAGTCTTTAGTCCCAAAAAACAGAAAGATGGGTTTTGGCTGAGAGGGTTTTTAACAAGGAACATTTACACAATCAATGAAAGAACTCATTCCGTTCTACTTATATCTCTCTAACTTCACATTATTTTATGTTTTACTCAAACTTGGGGTCGAATACGAACCCTAACACGTCTATCCATGGTCGAGTACGAACCCTAATGAAAAACCCGAGGTCGAATCCGAACCTCGACATGAGTAAGGTCAAGTCCGAACCCTCACAAAGGTTACCTAACGAAAAACCCGAGGTCGAATTCGAACCTCGGTACACCCGAGGTCGAATTCGAACCTCGGTATACTCGAGGTCGAATCCGAACCTCGACATGAGTAAGGCCAAGTTTTAACCTTCACGCAAATTTAAGGTCGAATTCGAACCTCGATTCATCAAGGTCAAGTTTGAACCTTCACAAAAATTTTAAGGTCAAGTTTGAACCTCCACATGAACTCAATCTACGGTCCAGTCTGAACCATCACGAAAAGCTAAAAGTCGAGTTCGAACCTCGGTTTTATCACGGCAAAATTTAAACCTTCATGTAAAAAAATATACACATATATATATACAAGCAAAGTTCTCAGGATTCAACACTTGAATCCAAAACAAAAATAAATTACGATTACAAAATCGGCCTACACAGAGGCATTATCGCTGGAGCTATCCTCAACATCGTCCTCTTTGACCAACTTCCCAAAGCGAACGACCTTCTCCACATGCATACCGGAGAAGTCAAACCCTGGCACAAGAAGCTTGGCTTGACGAGCAGCCTTGAGGAAGCCCCTCTTATGCTCCACCACGATGGAGCTCTTAACATCCTCAAGTCTCCTTTGCAACGCCGCCTTCTCGGCCTCCAGCGACGAAAGGTCTACTCTCTGGGCAGCAATCTCCTGCACTTTGCTACCAATAATGACCTCATCGCGGAGACTCTCCTCGATCACAGAAACCAGCTCGCCCTTCAAAAATGCGACTTCATCTTCCAGAGAGCGAACCTGTTCCCGAGAAGACATCACCTCGCCCCGGGTCGAGGTAACCAGCCCCTGCAACTCGCCCACCCGAGCAGCATACTCTTCATTGGAGCGAAGGGCGATCCCCAAGGACTTCTGGGCCCTGGCGAGCCCCCCCCCCCTCGCCGTCTGGAGCTCGGCCCCCTGCATCCTCGCTTCACCAAGGGCGGCGGTTAGAACCCCGTTCTCCTGCTTCAGGACCTTATTCTCATCCTTTAGAGGCTGAATAAGGCTCCTCAACTTCGCCATGTCCTCCTGTTGCCTCGACCACTTGTGTTTCCAGTAATCCACAATGGCCGCTCCTCACTGAAGGAAGATCTGGGCGGCATCAAAACTTCCCATTGGCCCAGCCGACTCGATCATCGCCTGATCAGCCGTGCTCAACGACCCCTTCGAAAAAAACTTCTCCGGAGTCACCGCGGCACTCCACAGGGAGTCGACCTCCTCTGACGCACTCAAATGCTCCAGCCGCATGGGCGCGCCCTCTTGCGCATAGCGATACGCAAGGTACGGTCGCTTCGGCTTCGGCACCGGACCAAGGATAGGGGGTCTGGAGCTCGACCCTTCCCTACAGACACTCTCCTAAGAACAAAAGTCACCACAAAGGTAAAATGCCAAATGCCACAGAAGGGCCAACGACTCACCCCACCGGCCGAAGCAGCAGGTACGGCACCCCGGACCACCTCCTCGCCAGCATTCCCTACCTATAGAAAACAACCTCAAAACCAAACGCCAAAAAAGAGAAACAAGATTAAGAGAAGAAAAATACTCACCACAGCAACCTGCTCAACAGCTTGAGTCGGCGCCTTGCCGGGTTGGACGACTAGCTCAGCAGCCAACGCCACCTCTCCAGCAAGATCCACCTCCCCAGTTCCAATGACCTCGGAGGCCACCTCCCCTATCTCGTAAGGGGCAGAGGTCCCCCCGACCTCTCTCTGTCGCCACCGGCCCGAAACGGGCTTTCGGCACTCGCGATGGATGGTTGGACTCTTTTATTTGTTTAAAAATATGGATTGCTAGAATGACTTATTCTCAAACTGAGACCTCATCAAACGAGCAATTTTATTAAAAGGCTCACCAATCCATGTTAATCCCAAGCGGGACCCTCCATGGATTAGCGGTTTTCATAAAAAGGAAGGGTTCATGGAGTCGCCACCAATGTTTTACTCAAAACATTGGAAAAAGAAGTTTAAGGCAATCGATTCAAAAATCGACTTCGGCCATTACAACCAGAGTCGGGTAAGGGAGTCGGTTACGTGTGGGGAAGGTGTTAGCACCCCACAACGCCCCTTTCGGGTTCCCTATGACAGATTATTTCTAAAAATAATAGTGCAAAATTACTAAATTACCCCTATTTATTCTAAGCAATTATAAATTAACTATTTACATGATGACAGTTTAATATGCACACAGAAAGCAGTAAAAGAAGGGATTTTTAGAAAAGAAACCTCTTGAAGCGTGCTTTTTATATATCAAGTAAAACTGGGAAGCTTTTTGGCGTTCCCTCGCTCTACAAGCCCGCTCACTCCTTCCTAAAAATAATTTTTGACTATGGAAATCCGGAGGATTTCCCTTCGACTAAGTTCGAATCTCCAAGCTAAATGCTCGGAATTCCAGAACTTCGTCGGATCGACTCCCAGAGAGATTTCTAGGGCAGAACACTGCTCAAAAACCCCAGAATACTCAAGGAGGGAGTCAAAACTCAGTGGAAAAGTGTGAAATGACGTCCCATTGACGTCATATTTATAGGGAAGAGGCTCAATACGGTTTCTGGGGGTCAATACGGTCCGTATTGAAGTTTTGAACTACAATACGGCCGTATTGAATTCAATACGGCCGTATTGAAGTTCAAAAACCTCAATACGGCCGTATTGAAGTTCAGTGCAGCCGTATTGAGTTTAATGCAGCTGTATTGAACTTCAATACGACCGTATTGAGTTCAGTGCGGCCGTATTGTAGTTTAAAATGTTCAATACGGCCGTACTGAACTCTTGGGAGGCCGTATTGGGCTTCATTCCCTCCACTTTCTTATTTTTTGCTACTCTAAGACCTCTAAACCTACAGATAATCATCCTAGGGTCTTCCAGGGTCTTCCAGGAGTCCTTCCGGCTGACTTTCCTTTAGTCTTCGAGAGTCTTCAAGCTTTATTTCTGACCCGGACAATTTTAGGGGTCTACAGCTGCCCCCCCTTTACTTAGTCGGACGGCCTTTTGGTGTACCGGCTGACAAGTAAAGGAGTTGACCCAATTGTCCGGGTGATGTGCCAACCTTCTGACTTGTAGCGTCTTCCGGTGGAAAATTGTTGAGTAGCCTCTCCAGGTTGTTGCATACCTCGGCGCTTCTGACAACCTCGGTAGCTAAGTTTACCCTCTCCAGGGTCAACTTCACTCGACGCCCGAGCTGGAAGTTGAACACCAACGTGCCTCTGACGACGCTGATGGTTGAGTACTGTCTCTCCAGACCTTGAGTACCGTCTCTCCAGACTTTGAGTACTGTCTCTCCAGACCTTGAGTACCGTCTCTCCAGACTTTGATTGAGTACCGTCTCTCCAGACTTTCTTTGAGTACCGTCTCTCCAGACTTTGTTTGAGTACCGTCTCTCCAGACTTTGTTTGAGTACCGTCTCTCCAGACTTTCTTTGAGTACCGTCTCTCCAGACTTTGTTTGAGTACCGTCTCTCCAGACTTTGTTTGAGTACCGTCTCTCCAGACTTTGTTTGAGTGTCGTCTCTCCAGACCTTGTTTGAGTACCGTCTCTCCAGACCTTGTTTGAGTACCGTCTCTCCAGACTTTGTTTGAGTGCCGTCTCTCCAGACCTTGTTTGAGTACCGTCTCTCCAGACCTTGTTTGAGTACCGTCTCTCCAGACTTTGTTTGAGTGCCGTCTCTCCAGACCTTGTTTGAGTACCGTCTCTCCAGACCTTGTTTGAGTACCTTCTCTCCAGACTTTGTTTGAGTGCCGTCTCTCCAGACCTTGTTTGAGTACCGTCTCTCCAGACCTTGTTTGAGTACCGTCTCTCCAGACTTTGTTTGAGTACCGTCTCTCCAGACTTTGTTTGAGTATCGTCTCTCCAGACCTTGTTTGAGTACCGTCTCTCCAGACCTTGTTTGAGTACCGTCTCTCCAGACCTTGTTTGAGTACCGTCTCTCCAGACTTGTGCATACCTCGGTGCTCTCGACAACTGGGTAGCTGAGTATTGCCTCTTAGGCTTTGAGATGATTTTGTCTCCACAGTCCACGATGCTGCTTCGACGGTTTGATTTTGATTTTGGTGCCGCTGAGGACTGGATAACGCAGGGATCCGTCTAGGGGATGTGCAGTTACTCATAGGTTCTTGTGTCCCAACTTTCCTTTGCATAGTTGGTGCCCATTGAGGAATTTCTGTTTCCCTGGGGTGTAGACACGAAGATGCTTTTCTGATGTGAGCGGTGCCTTATGTTTGGCTGTCGTCCTTTCGACGTTGTGGAGTATCCCGGTTATCCTTATTCGGGTATCTCTTTTGGGTTTTTGGATTTTGTTGCCTCTGTGTAGGCTGTTATCCGCTAGGGGATTTTGTCATTGGTTGTAATTGGCCTCTTCTGTTAAGCGTATCAGCTTGACGTTCAATGATTGGCTGAGAGCCGGATTCCACTTGGGGAATGATTATTGATCTTTTGGATTTTTGATTTTCCTTTTTTTTTTTGAAGGAGTGCCTCTTGTGTAGGCGACTGGGGATTTGAAGTTCTTATGTATCCCAGAGTATTATTTAGAAAGCCTCTTCAGGCTTAGCTTCACTCTTCGTTTGGAAAGCTACCTTCCACTGAGGAAGTTTAAGTCCTTTCGACTTGGATATTCTGTTTAGATGATCAAGCCTCCCTTGGGGAATTTTGCTGATCTTGGTTTGATAGCTTTCACTGGGGAATTTGGCCCGTGAGTGGAAGCTGAGATATCTCTGGGGAGTATTATTTCGGCGAGCCTCTCCAGGCTCAATTATTCTGTACAGTTTGTCGAGTATTATTTCGGCAAGCCTCTCCAGGCTCAATTATTCTGTGGGAGTATTATTTCGGCAAGCCTCTCCAGGCTCAATTATTCTGTATGATGAATTGGTTTTTTGTTCAGCCCGAGAATGCGAGCTGAGACGTCTTTTGGAGAGTATTATTTCGGCAAGCCTCTCCAGGCTTAATTATTCTGTGGGAGTATTATTTCGGCAAGCCTCTCCAGGCTCAGTTATTCTGTATAATTTGTTGGATTTTCTGTATTTTGCCTTTTTGTTGATTTTGGCTTTTTCTGTGTTTTTGCCTTTTTTGTTGATTTCAACTTTTGCTGTATTTTTTGTTGATTTTGGCTTTTTCTGTATTTTTGCCTTTTTTTGTTGGTTTTGGCTTTTTCTGTACAGAAATGTCTTTGAGGAGTATTATTTTGGCAAGCCTCTTCAGGCTCAGTTATTCTGAGAGAGTATTATTTCGGCGAGCCTCTCCAGGCTCAATTATTCTGAGAGAGTATTATTTCGGCGAGCCTCTCCAGGCTCAGTTATTCTGAGAGAGTATTATTTCAGCAAGCCTCTCCAGGCTCAATTATTCTGTACAAACTGAGGAGTATTGTTTGTACCCTTGCCTTTTTTCGTTTTCGGCTTTTGTTGACTGCTGTCATACACAAGCAATTTTTCTATTTTTTCTATTTTATGCAATTGCCTCATGATAAGGTCTTTGAATGTGCAACTAATGTGTGTGATGCACAAATGCAAGTTTTATTATTTAATGTTTTTAGAAAAATGAATGGCTCTCCCTATCCTCCTTTTCTTGGAGGAATTTCTGTCATCGACGTGAGGGAATATTTTTGTGAGCCTTTTATGCAAGAGATTATGGATTTTATAGGAACCCCTCCAATTTTCTTTATTGACCGATTATTAAGGAATTTCATACAATTTTTTTAGAAATACCAATTTAGAGGCATAATCACATGGTCAAGAGAGAAAAGAAATGAATAGATATTTTATTAATATTCACAAGTGTTTTTACAGAAAGATATACAGAAGGAATTTCTGAAGAATGGCTGGCCAGGGTAGGCTATATACATTGGGCTTAACAATTATATCTGTAATTGTTGCTCTTTACGTTCCCCTAATTGCTTCAGCCTGAGCCAGGAGTGCAGATGCTGCAAGATGCTTGCTTCTAGAAGATAATCACTTGAACCGCCTTTCGGTTTTCGATTCAAGCGATCGTTGCTTGCTTTGCTCTTTCATCTTATTCTTTTGCCCCTAACTTTTGCCTAGGACGTATCCTAGCGGGGATAATTTTGCCTTTGTTTTGCCTAGTACCCTTGTACTGGCGGGCTTTTTGTTTTGCCCTAACTTTTGCCTAGGATGCCCTTTTTAGGGTTTTCATCCTAGCGGGCTTATGCAAGCAACGTCTTCAAGCATAATACTTCTTTACCACGTCAGCGTTGACTAGGTATCGAAGTTCTTTTCCATCCATGTCTGTGAGGATCAATGCTCCTCTTGAGGAGGCTCATTTTTCCACGTATGGTCCACCGTGATTTGGGGCATACTTTCCGATTTTGTCCTTTTGAGTTGGTAGCAATTTCTTCATTACCAACTCTCCCTCATGGTAGACTCGAGGGTGGACTTTCTTGTCAAAAGCCTTTTTTGATCTTCCTCTGATAGGCTTGACCATGGCATATGGCGTTCAGCCGTTTCTTTTTGATAAGGTTCAACTGGTCGTATCGGCTTTGAACCCATTTTACCTCGGAAAGTTTTGTTTCCATGATTACCCTTAGAGAAGGTATCTCGACTTCGATGGGTAGAACTGCCTCCATCCCATAGATGAGGGAGAATGGAGTAGCTCCTGCAGACGTGCGTACTGAAGTCCTATAGCCATGAAGAGCGAAGGGTAACATCTCGTGCCAGTCTTTAAATGAGACAACCATCATTTGCCCTATTTTCTTGATGTTCTTATTGGTTGCCTCGACTGCCCCATTCATCTTTGGCCGATATGGGGAAGAGTTGCGGTGTTGGATCTTGAATTCTTGGCACAGTTCTTCCACCATTTTATTATTCAGATTAGATCCATTTTCAGTGATGATTTATTTCTCCATGCTTCCACTAGATTATTCTAAAATCTTTTGGGACAAGAGAGAAGAGAAAGGAAAGATATTTTTTGTTCTGAAGTTTGTGTTTTAGAGAGGATTTATTTTTCAAAAATGGTTTTTGTAAGAATGGATGGCCAAGGTAGGCTTATGTGTTTAGGCTTGTTTGATTAAACACTTATGAAGTTAAAAAGTCGTGTTGTGATTCGACAACTTGGATAGCTTCCCTTGAACCTTTCTTTTTGAATTCGGTTCATGGTACCATCATGGATTTATTTTCGTTTTTTTGATTGTCCTTATTTTTGCCTAAAACACCCTTTTGTGGTGTTTTAGCGGACTTTTGTTTTTTGTTTATTTTGCAACCCTAATTTTTGCCTAGGTCACCCCTTCGTGGGATTCCTAGCGGGTTCTTTGCTCTTATTTTTGCGCAGTCCCTTTTTTGGGTTTCCTGCCGAGCTTCTTTTATTTTGAAAGATTTCTTTTTACCCATGATGGCACTTGTCGAGGCCAAGGGAAGGTGCTCCAAGTTGTCGTGCACACTTCCACACAAAATGATGTGGGTTTATTGATTATTAAGACGATTTTAACCTCACTTATGTTCATTCAAACAGGGTTAAATAATGTGGTTTAGAATTTTATTGCAAGCAAGAAAAGAAGCAATAAGAAATAATGAAGAATGATTTTATTGTAATCATAGTGGAAACATGTGCCCTATCGAGGCTCGGGGGTCGGGCTGTCCCCGAGGAGTAATCTCTAACAGTCATCGAGTTTATACATCTCTATCGGAAGAAGAAAAACACTTGATGACGACAGCCGGCCTTGATATTTGTGAACCAGCCTTCCTAAAGATCTGGCTTAAAGAACGTCGAGGAGGATCTTGATTCTTCTTCGTTCTTTGATCTTTAACAGGGTTGTATCCTAACCCTTGTTTCCCAGGATTATCCTTGATGATGGGTAGCTCCGGAATTCCTTGGGAGTCCTTGCCTAATCCTTGTCCTGGCAAGTATCCGTTCTTAGTGAGCATATGGGCTACCTTCTTCATTTCTCGGGGAAACGTCTCAACATTGGCAATTTCCAATGCTTGGAAGGCGGTTTCCAAAGCTTCCTCTGCTGCATCCACATAAGGTATGGTGGATGGCTTGCTGATGAGTATGTCATCTTCAGCTTGTATGGTCACCAGTTTGTCACCCATTATGATTTTGACTTTCTGGTGGAGCGTAGAGGGAACAACTTTCGCATCATGAATCCAAGGTCGGCCGAGGAGACAGCTATATGCGGGAGAAATGTCCATCACTTGAAATTCGACGTTTGAAGATGGTGGGTCCAATTTGGATTGGAAGATTGACTTCTCCCACCACTTCTCTTTTAGAACCGTCGAAAGCTCGGACGATCATGTTGCTCGGGCGCATTTGGATTCCCTTGATTGCCACTTGCTCGAGCGTTCTTTTTGGCATTACGTTTCAAGGAAGATCCATTATCTACCAAGATTTTAGCGATGTGATACTCCTTGCACTTTACAGAGATGTGCAAGGGCTTGTTGTGATTAGGTCCCTCGGCGGGGATCTCTTCATCGGTGAAAGTGAGGTGATCATTAGCCGTGATGTGACTAACAATCCCCTCAAACTTGTCTTGGGAGATAGTGTGCGACACATATGCCTCGTTCAAGACTTTCAACAGAGCTTGCCGATGCAGTTCGGAGCTTAGGATCAACGACAACAGCGTAATCTTTGCTGGCGTCCTATGAAGTTGATCCACGATGGAGTACTCGCTCTGTCGGATAAACTTTAACAGCTTGTCTGTCTCCTCCTCGGATTCTTTTTCCTCGGTTTTCTCCTTTTCTTTTCCTTTATTCTTGGGAGCTTTATCCTGAAGATCTTCGGGAGTGTAGATCCTGCCACTCCTAGTCATGCCCCCAAGTCCAGCGATGTTGGAGATATCGCTGTCGGCAGAAGAGTGGATGTCGTATATCCACGGCACAGCCTTATTTGATTCGTAGGGGAAAGGTCTTGGAGCAGTGATCCTTAATGGTGTTGGACCTTCCCCTTTATTCGTCTTGATTACCAACAACGGAGTTGATGTGCGCTCGCTTGGCGCGGTTGTTGGCTTACACTTAATAACAAATGGCGTGCGATCCATCTTGAACATACGCATCGATTATTTCTTTCTTTTTATTAATGTTTATTAATGATTTATTGGGAGGGATGTATGAAATGCAAACCTAGATCCCTCCATGATCTTTGATAAGAATGCATGATATGAGATGATGGCGATGAATATGCATGCATTGTGTTTATTCAACTAAGCATTATCATGTTTTTAGGATGTCCCTAAGATGATGCATGATATTGCTTGGTTTGGATAAATAACCCTTTTTTTCCTTTTTTTTGGGTATTTTGTTTTTTGTATTTTTTGGGTGAAAAGGGAAACTACCTACATGAATGTGATGAAGGTAGATGTTAACACCATGTAATGGAAAATTCTTATTTCTATTTATTCTTATTTTAAAAGAATAGGAATGTTGTATGTTTAAAGAAATGCAATGTATGCTCATACAATGTCACATAATCAATGCACAAACAATTCACTCATCCACGAACAGTCACGAGCGAATCACGAGGTAGGGGTATCCTGCAGAAAAGTGCATATTCAAGGTGGTTCTAACTGTTCTCACCGGTCTGAGGCCCCCAAGGTGCCCCCATTATAGGGACCCAATTCCTCTCGTCGTAAGCCGATGGAAAGCTCCAACGCACTGTCGGACTCGAGTTCATGGTTATCACCTTGAGTGATGCTTTCCGACAACGGTCTACGGGCACCTATAGACCCATTCGACAACCGGCCGTACTAACATCCACTCCCTATGGCTTACCACTCATGCCCCCGGGTATAGAGGGAACTGTTGTGTGCAAAGGTTTGTGTGCAATTTATATTTCAAACAATTGCAGAAAATTAAACAAACAACAGTTATTAAAGCCAAATAGATAAACATGTTATCATACAAGCAAGGGGTAATGAAGTAATTTTAACTATTATTTGTTAAAAATAATCTGTCACTAAATGGGACTGACTCTCGAGGCTTCCCCAGTGGAGTCGCCATCTGTCGCCACCGGCCCGAAACGGGCTTTCGGCACTCGCGATGGATGGTTGGACTCTTTTATTTGTTTAAAAATATGGATTGCTAGAATGACTTATTCTCAAACTGAGACCTCGTCAAACGAGCAATTTTATTAAAAGGCTCACCAATCCATGTTAATCCCAAGCGGGACCCTCCATGGATTAGCGGTTTTCATAAAAAGGAAGGGTTCATGGAGTCGCCACCAATGTTTTACTCAAAACATTGGAAAAAGAAGTTTAAGGCAATCGATTCAAAAATCGACTTCGGCCATTACAACCAGAGTCGGGTAAGGGAGTCGGTTACGTGTGGGGAAGGTGTTAGCACCCCACAACGCCCCTTTCGGGTTCCCTATGACAGATTATTTCTAAAAATAATAGTGCAAAATTACTAAATTACCCCTATTTATTCTAAGCAATTATAAATTAACTATTTACATGATGACAGTTTAATATGCACACAGAAAGCAGTAAAAGAAGAAACCTCTTGAAGCGTGCTTTTTATATATCAAGTAAAACTGGGAAGCTTTTTGGCGTTCCCTCGCTCTACAAGCCCGCTCACTCCTTCCTAAAAATAATTTTTGACTATGGAAATCCGGAGGATTTCCCTTCGACTAAGTTCGAATCTCCAAGCTAAATGCTCGGAATTCCAGAACTTCGTCGGATCGACTCCCAGAGAGATTTCTAGGGCAGAACACTGCTCAAAAACCCCAGAATACTCAAGGAGGGAGTCAAAACTCAGTGGAAAAGTGTGAAATGACGTCCCATTGACGTCATATTTATAGGGAAGAGGCTCAATACGGTTTCTGGGGGTCAATACGGTCCGTATTGAAGTTTTGAACTACAATACGGCCGTATTGAATTCAATACGGCCGTATTGAAGTTCAAAAACCTCAATACGGCCGTATTGAAGTTCAATGCAGCCGTATTGAGTTTAATGCAGCTGTATTGAACTTCAATACGACCGTATTGAGTTCAGTGCGGCCGTATTGTAGTTTAAAATGTTCAATACGGCCGTACTGAACTCTTGGGAGGCCGTATTGGGCTTCATTCCCTCCACTTTCTTATTTTTTGCTACTCTAAGACCTCTAAACCTACAGATAATCATCCTAGGGTCTTCCAGGGTCTTCCAGGAGTCCTTCCGGCTGACTTTCCTTTAGTCTTCGAGAGTCTTCAAGCTTTATTTCCGACCCGGACAATTTTAGGGGTCTACACTCTCCCACCCCTCTTTCGTTTTTGGTTGATCTTCAGGGGGGAAACCTCCTCCTCTGGAGGCTCGGAAACCCCGAGCTCGGTCACGTTGAAGCAGGGCTTCAACTCGAGCCACAAGTCTTTCCCTAAAAGGCCTACAAACAGAAGATAAGACACGTCAGCAAAAGAAAGTTTACACAAACCTCAATAAAATACCAAGATACAAAACACTCACCCTCCAGGACCCTCTCCCGGTGTGCCGAGTTCGCAAGCGACAAGATCGACTTGCAGTCCAACGGGCGGGGCAAAGCCGAGAGACTCTCAACGACGACAACCTCCGAAGCCGTTAAATCCAAAGGGTTCACCCCGTGAAACCTCGACAGTTTAGGGCACCAGTAAAAGGGGAACTTTGGCAGTCCACCAAAATAGAAATCCCCATCCTCCAAAGGGTCGACATCCACAAGGACTACCCGGAAAAACTCAGACTTGAAATTCTTATAAGATTGGGAGTAAAGAGTGAATAAACCCCCTTCTTTACTCCCGTTTAAAGAAAGAATGCCATACGGCGAAACACCCAGCTTCAGCTGGTAGAAATGAAGGAAAACGCGAAGGGACAACTCCAGCCCTAAGACCGCGGACAAGACCTGAAACGCCTTCAAAAAGCCCCATCTATTGGGGTGCAGCTGACAAGGGGCCGCGCTGATATAGTTCAAGAAGTCACACTCAAACTAAGTGAAAGGAAGACAAACGCCTAGGTCCCTGAAGAAACTCTGATAAACATAAAAGTGGGGGGATCGGTCGACTTCCCCATGAACACACCCTCACCAGCCGGGCAAGGCTCGAGCCGAATCATCCGGGAAATGGTGGGGTCGCAAATCCGGTGCGTCTTCCAAACCGCATCAACCTCCAGGCGCGACCTGAACACACTTTGGACGACCCCCACCTCGCGCTTGACCCAGTCGTAACCAGGAATACCCGGCTCCAGGTCCTTAGGCGGGGATAACTCTTTCCTCTCGGCGACACCCCTCCCAGTAGCCACCGCCTTGCCGCGCGCCTTGCCCCTGGCAGGCGCAGAAGAACCAACGCCACGACCACCAGCCATCAAGAAAACTCGAAGAAGGACGGTAAAAATGAAGACGAAAGGAAAACAAGAAAGCACAGAAAACTATCGTATCCAAGAAGCTTAAAAGTAGAAGAGAGTGAAGCGAATGGGAAGAGACGCGGGAGAGAAAAAGAGAAGGGCCGTTTCCCACACTTCAAAACTGCCACGCCTGACAACACAATTAATTGCAAATCCATCATTTCATAACCGTCATTTCCCATCACGCGCCACCTGCACGTTTCCAGGAAATGAACAGTCATGACATGGCACCACAACAAGCAAACGTACGCGAAAGGTCACCTCCCCCCGGCGAGCTCGGTCTTAACTCCTCGACCTACGGTCTTCGGAGCTCGGGGGGCTAGTGTACTATTCGTACTGCGTAACCGAGCTCCGATCTCGGCGCCGCAGCGCAAACTGACCTCGAACGCGCACCACGTGACGTCAGCTCGGTATTTATATGAGTCATAACTGATCCCCGAAGATCTCGCCCCAGACGAGGTCCATTATCTAATCATATTATACCTCATCTCAAGCCCAAGGCCCAAAACAACCCTTATTCACACCAAGGTACGTGCATTACTTATACGAGACTATTACTCATACAAACCCTAACTTTAGCATCAGAGTCTCTTTTGCAGGTACCACCCCCATCTTGGAACACCAGCGTACCTGTGAAGGAGGCTCACCGATCTTACCTGGCGAATCACCTCTACGGCAGATTTTCGGTAAGAACATTATTATTATTATTATTATTATTATTATTACTATTATTATTATTATTCATAATATAAAATCATTATATATTATTATTATAGTACAAATATGAGATTGTATATTTGAGGATAACTTAAATGAATTAATTTGTACAAGTTATACTGACAACATACATATACATTTCGGTAGCCTACTCATAAGAACTTCACAGTTAAGCGTGCTTGACCTGGAGTAGCACAGGGATGGGTGACCTTCTGGGAAGTTTCTCAAAAATTGCACAAGTAAGGATAAAACACGCTAAATAGTGAAATATTGTGAAATAGAACCCTTGAGAGGCCAAATATGAGGATTATTACATTAATAAATTTATTAAAATTAAAAAAAAATATAATTTTCGATAGGTAAAAAAAGAGTCGTAATATTAATTTAGAGGTAGTTGGTGCGACAGTTGATGAAAGGGTCGCAATTCCAAGTTTGCGACAGTTTGTGCAACGGTTCTGCTAACCGTCGCAAAATTGCCTGGTGACGGACAATTCTGCGACGATTCCCAAACCGTCACAATGTTGTCTTTGCGACAGTTCAAACCGTCGCAATGTAGGCCATATAACCGTCGCAAAATCGTCATTTTCTTGTAGTGATCACTTACCCAGGGGCCGTGCCATCCCTAGTCATTGATGTGAGGAACCACAATCACATCACAATCCACAAAATCTCTTACAATTAACCCTATGCCAAGGCTGCCATATTTGACATAAGTGATACATGTTAATCGTCTTACTCATCCCACACCATGCCAGGGTCACGCCCTCCCTGTAGCATCACTTACCCAGGGGTCGTGCCATCCCTGGTCATTGATGTGAGGCACCACAATCACAATCATAATCACATCCATACAACATCTCATTTCATAGCTCAATTTCATATCACATACACAATTCCATATACACAATAGATAAGTCTAACAAAATAAGGGTTTACACACCCCTCAAGCAATTCACATCTAGATCATCAAATTTTAACAAGTAATATAACAATAACATTCATAAATTAATATAATAATCAACGGAATTACCAATTTAATATAATTTCAACATAACGGTAAAACCCCCAATTGTTCCAAAACCTAGCTCACAGACACTTTTCTACAGTTTCGTTCTCCCTCTCAGATCATCATTCTTACAAATTAAATATATATTTCTAATCCTCAACACATACAGAATCCAATGGGATCATTTATTCCTTAAACTGAAATAATCCAATTTTTCCAAAACCTAACCTACAGGCACTTTTCTATAATTTCGTTCTCTCTCCCAATGTATCATTTTTACAAATTAATCATATATTCATAGTCCTAAATACATACATAATCACATAAGACCAATAATTCTCCAAACAGAAATAATTATAAAATTATTCATAATCCCCTTCTACCCAATTTCCTCATGTAACTTTGCATACAAATAATCCCCTTTTCTCCCGTACCTGGATAAACAGCAGTTGAACTAAAATAGGGATCTCTTGGTGTCCTCCTCTAAGTGCCCCTTGGTCTTTAGAGAGAAGAAGAGGAAAAGAAGAGATAACAGTAGATAATAGGAAGAGAATGAAAGATGTGTGAAAATGACAGGTGAGGGGCGCTATTTATAAGATTTCAGGCTCACCTACCGGAACGGCCCGTTCCAAAAGTGGAACGGCCGTTCTGGACCCCTCGAAACTACGCAAAATTCTCAACTGGAACGACCCGTTCCAAAACCAGAATGGCCCGTTCTCAATCCCAAAAGAACGGCCCGTTCTCCCACCAGAATGGCCCGTTCTCCAAACCAGAACGGCCCGTTCTGCTTCTCCAATTTTGGGCATTTTTCTCCTTTCGGAACGACCCGTTTCACTTTTGAAACGGCTTGTTCCGGGCAATCAATTGGGCCTCTAGCCCAGCGATTTTGGGTTGTTACAGTTTTACTAAATTTTTTATGATAATATCATTTGTCTTTATATTTTTTTTTATCTCTCAATTGTTTTGCTTACTTATAAACATGTTAATTAATATTTGTTATTATGCAGACACCTTTTGATGATATAAACGGTCAATCCTTACATGACATGTCTCTAATCCTTGATTAAGATTCAATGAAAAGAAGTTAGTTGACAGTGATATTATAATTAGTTGTTACTGTATGTATGGTGTATTTTGATATCATTGATAAGAGTATTATAATTAATTAGTGTTGTATTTTTTGGGTATATTTTGATACCATTGAAGTCAATGTAACCATACAGTTCACTTTTAAGATCAACTTGAACAATTAACATTGTTGTTGGCCTTGTTTTTGTTATAATGTTAGTAGCAATGTTTTGGCTTAATTCATTTGTAGTTTGATTTTGCAAAATGTCACTATGTAATTCTCTTTATTGGTGCAATTTTAGATTAATAGTTTTTAGTTGAGTTAGGTATGCATAATTCGATTTTTGGTTCTTTATTTTTATTTTTATTTAGATTTTAGATTTGTTATTTTGATAAAAAAAATTATTTCATTATAATATATACATAAAGTTTTATTTTTATTTTTTATTTATATTATACTAAAATATGATATAATATATTAGGCACTATAAAAATGAAAACAAATGACGAATAAAAAATTTTAATATATAATTTTTTATAATTCATTTTAATGTATAATTTAAAAAAAAAACATTGAAACGTTTAATTTGTTACCGTTTACTTTTCTCATATTTGAAATTTGAAAATTTTCAATTTTGTTTTGCGGTAGTCAAAGTGATAATAAATGTAACAATTCATGTTTCTGAATTTTAAGCCAAAAGTCGGACAAATCAAGAGACAAAAATTAAATTAAAATAAAAAAGAAGAAAAAAGAGTTGAAGTCTTCTTAATACGTAAAATTAATATATGTTAAAAATATTTATTACTCGTTGAAATATTTTATTTATAATGGAATACTTATTGTTTTTGAATACGTGTCAAAATCTTATATAATTTTGTAATCTAGGGATTCAAAATAGTTAAAAGTTACCATAATTTTTGCCCCATTAAATTAGATGATAGACTATGGCCAAGGCCAAGGAATTCAAGAGGTGATATCCTAAAAGAACCAAGAGGAATGGGATGATCTTCAAGACCTTTTCATATATTTGTACATAGTTTCTTTGTATAGGTTCACTTTTTGTCTTTGTATTTGTGAGGCACTTTACTTACTTTTAACTAGTGTTTGTATATTGATTTTAGGTAGGTTACTTGGAGAGTTTAACTCCATTTAACCTCCCTAGTTGATACTTTCATTTTGTATTTTTTCAGTAGGGAAAAGGGTGTGACATTTAGCAATGCTTGAGGGTGTGCTTAGAAATTGGGCCTGAGTTGGGCCTAGGCAAAATTTTACATATTGGACTCATTTTGCTCCTAATTTTTCATAGATTTGATTTAGCTAGGTCTCATCATCATATGATGAACCTAACTAAACCAAATCAAAGATTTTCAAAATAATTCATGGAGCAATTTTGGTTCAAGGCCGCCTAGCTTACTAGTTCTCACTTGGCCGAAATTTCTAAGTTTCCTTCTTGAGTTTTGAAGCTTGTCTTGCAAGCTTCTAAACTCAAGTAAGGTTAGCTCACCTTACCATGGTTCTTAAGTGAACCATGGTCAAGGTTAGCTTCTCCTACAAGCTAGCTAAACCGTGGGAGTTTAAGTTAACCCTACCATGGTTCCTAGTGAACCATGGTTAAGGTTAGCTTCTCCTACAAGCTACCTTCCCCTATATATTTGATTTTCCTACTCTTGTACTCACTTTTGACATTAATGAGAATTGAAATCAGATTTTCTCTCAACTCAAGAGTCCCTAAAACCGTAGAGAACCTCCACTCTAGGTTTTCCCTCAAAGTTTCTTCAAACTTTGTTTTGGTTCATCAAGCTTCTACTCCAAGCTTGAAGTAACCAAACCTCCTTCCAAGGCTTCTCCTCCATTGAAGACTTCTTCAAGGAGAATTCGAACTTATCATAAGGTCAACCTCAAGGCATTTCGGTCCTAAGCATGGAGGAGTTGAAGTTCATCAATCTTCTTCAACTTAGCTCCATCATTTTTGGTATCTAGAGCCTAGTGCTCTTGAGGTTATGTGTTCTATCTTTGTTCATTGAATCCGTCTTGTATCTTCCTTTTCTATGTCTTAAACTTGTGTTTGCTGTATGGATCTAGTTCTAATACATTGTTTGATGGATCCTATATGTCAAGTATGAGTTAATTGATTCATGTTTGCTTGTTCCTATTCTTCTTGAATCAATTTTTGTGTGTGCGCCTAGGTTCTCTTTTACTTGTGCGTTTTTAATTTTTGATTGAGTCTCTCCATTCTATAACATGTGTCCGTGATTGGACAACATTCATATTGCATAGATTTTGTTTTTGAATCACTTGTTTTGTCCTAGAAAGTCATGTGTAGTCCTTTGTATGTTAAAACTTCCTAGACTAGCTTGTTTGACCTAATTTTTGTTTTGTGTCTTTGTATCCGAAATTTTTGTGTATTTTCTTATTAAATCTGAACCTTACCTATATGTGCTTTTGATTTACATATTTGAGTTCATGATTTGCTATTAGTTCTAGCAAATTTCCTAGAGTTAGGTTTCTATTATGTCATATTAAAAAGTTTTGTCAAGAAAAGTATATAAACACTTTCCTATTAGGTTTTTCCTTGAGTTTTCTTGTGGCTGAAACCTAATACACTTTTATAAGCATTAAAACAGAGCCAAAACAGAGGTGTGAGTGTCCTAATTGCATGAGAAAAACAAAGGAAAAAGTGCTTAAAAAATTGACCTAAAATACTACAAAATTGTGAAGCACTAGAAAAGAAACATGCATGTGAACACCTTTGTTTTGTGTAAAAATTTTGCTGCAGTTTTTCTATATTGAAACCGAGACTTATAAGTGATAAAAAAGGCATTGAAACTCCTGAACATCAAAAGAAAAATAAGTGAAAAATATTTTGCAAAAGAAAAAGAAAGAAAATAGCAAAAGAAAAAGCCAAAGGAGTGAAAATTTTAGCAAACTTTGCTCTCGGTTTTGGTAATTTTTTGTCTACATATTTTGTTGATCCAGCCACATCTTTGTGTCTTGTTTTTGTTTATAATCTTAGCTTTTGATTTGGTAATCCATTCTAGTGCCATTCCTAGGTTAATCTTTGTGTGCTAGCCTTCAAAATTTCCTTTAATTGTTGCTTGTCATTTTTGTGGAACTCTTTCTAGTTTGTCACATTTTCTTCTACCAATTGGTGTAGCTATTCTAAATTGTTCTTTTTCAGTTTTTAGCACTAATATTCAGTCTTGAAGGTGGTTGAGTGCTTCTTAAAAGGTGTAGGAGGTCAAGGCAAAGGACATCCACTTGAAGGCTTTGGTGGTTGCTTAGGGAGTTTGTTCTCTCTTGGTGGCTAGGCTCTTGAAAACACCTAGAAGTGACTAACATAAAGGTTGCTTCTAAAGAGAGGAGTGAAACACCTTGTGAGGCTGCAGTTGGTGGCTGAATTGGAGCAAAAAGGAGTAAAGCCAATTGAGAAAATTTTTGTGAAAATTTAGAACTAAATTTAGTGACGGAATTTTTTGGTTTCTAAAACTAGTTTTTCCTTACAAAATCTGTCTCTAAATTTGTTTCTAAATTAGTGGCTAATTTTTTTTCTTTGAAATTAAGTGCAGCCACTAATTTCATTTGAAAGTAAATTTACATTTCATTTGGAGTGTGAATTTACATTTCATTTGAAGAAAATTTGAATTTCAATTTTCTTGTAATCTTGTTTTTCCAAACTTTTGTACAAGGCCTTTATTAAGGAGTGTCTTGGAGTGCCTTTGGTGTATCTCCATCTCTCCTTAAGAGTTCTCATAGTTAATTTTCGTTTAGTACTTGTGAGAGGCTCCTTGAAGGTCTTTGGTGCCTTTCAAGCTCTCACTTAGGTTTAATTGCTTTCAACGCCTAGTTTATGTTTTCAAGTCCTTTATGTTTTAAGCAATTTATGTTTTCAGTCATTTAAGTTTTCAAGCAATTTATGTTTTCTTGCTCTTTATGATTTCAAGCATCATATAAATTGTACACTTAGGCACTTGAATGTTATTTTTCTTTGAAAAAAAGTTCTTTGTGAAAATTGTTTTGTGCAAGACAAAAGTACAAGGGGGTTTAGAGATTTTTACTTGAAGAGGCTTGGTTATTAAGTGGATCTTTAGTAGCTCACCTCCCTCCAAAGTTCAATTTGTACTCTTAGACCTCCAAGTGCCAAGTCTAAAGCACTCCATAAAAACTTTATTTTCATAAAAACTACTTTTGTGTGGAAAAATTTTCTTGATTTAAAATGTCTCAAAATTCCTCCAATAGTGAAAGTGATGGCTCTCCAAAAAGTCTTTCTTATATTACTAAAGAGCTTAAATCGCTTAAACTATGGAAAAAGCAAGAGTCCATTCAAAGAGAGAAGGAAAGAATTAAAAGAGAAGGATAACTTGCTTATCTTGAGGAAGAGTTGAGAATTTTAAGGCAAGAGGAAGAAAAATTGAAAGAAGATATGAAGAAACATAGGAAAAAGAGTAGGAGCTCACAATCCCACTATACATCCCCTAGTGAAAGCATGAATCAAGGGGATCACTACCAACCTCCACCTAGAAGGTCCACAAGGCCAAGGGAAGTCAAAGTTGACCTTCCCCAATTTTTTGGCAAAGATGATGTGGAGTTATACCTAGATTGGGAAATGAAGGTTGAGCAACTCTTTGCTTGCCATAGGGTGAGTGAAGAGAGAAAAGTCCCTCTGGCTACCCTTAGCTTCCAAGGGCATGCCATGTATTGGTGGACAGCCCTAGAAAGAGAGAGACGCCTCCACAATGATCCTCCAATTCAATATTGGAATGATCTTAAAAGTGCAATGAGGAGGAGGCACATTCCCACCTATTATGGAAGGGAGCTTATGAATAAGCTCCAAAGGCTCCAACAAAGGGATTTGTCTGTAGAACAGTACAGGCAACAAATGGAGCTTTTAATGATGAGGGCTTGTATTAAGGAAGAGGAAGCCACCACTGTAGCTAGATTCCTAAGTGGTCTTGACTTAGAGATTAGAGACCAAGTGGAGCTACTACCCTACAGGGACTTAAATGATTTAGTCCAACTTTGTGTAAGGGTAGAACAACAAATGTTGAGAAAATCTTCTTTTAAAAGAGAAGGCTCCCACTCTAGATCTCTTAAGAAAGACTACATGGAGGAGGAAAAATCTTTTGAAAAGAAAAATATTTTAGAACCCTCCAAGGAATTAGCTAAGAATAAGGATAAAAACAAAGAGAAGGGTAAAGGTACCCACACTCCACACACTAGCACAAAGACTAGTGATATTAAATGTTTCAAGTGTCTAGGGAGAGGCCACATTGCTTCTCAATGCCCTACAAAGAAAGTCATGATCTTAAGGGGGCATGACACTTATAGTAGTCAAGAAGAGACTACTACCTCCTCTTCTAGTGAGAGTGAGGTTGAAATAAAGCTTCAAAGGGCCAAAGTGGAGCCAGTTTATCCTTATGAAGGAGAGCTCCTAATGCTTAGGAGAATCCTTCATAATCAACCTAGTGGTACCCTATCACAAAGAGAGAACATCTTTCATACAAGATGTAATATTTTAAATAATGCTTGTTCTCTCATTGTTGATAGTGGTTCATGGTGCAATTGTTGTAGCACTAGGTTGGTTAAAAAGATGAGTTTAATTACTATGCCACATCCTCAACCTTATCAATTGCAATGGCTTAATAAGGATGGCGACATAGTAGTTGACCAACAAGTGAAGGTCAAGTTTTCCATTGGGAAGTATGAGGACCAAGTTTTATGTGATATAGTACCAATGGAAGCTTGTCATATTTTGTTAGGAAGACCATGGCAATTTGAAAAGAAAACTATACATAATGGTCTTACTAATGAAATTTCCTTCACTCACAAGGAAAAGAAATTTGTACTTTATCCTCTTTCACCTCAACAAGTGGCTGAGGATCAAGCACAAATGAAAAACAAAAGAAAAAGAGAAAAGGTAGGGAAGAGTAAAGAGGAAGAAATATCCTCTAAGGGAATTATGTCTAAAGATAATTGCTTTATCACTAAAGAATCTATGAAAACTATTCTCTTTATTCATAAAGACCTTAACTGTTACCCTCACGCTGCCACTAGTCTTGAAGAAGAGATTCACAAATCCATTATATTTAAAGAAAAAGAATCTCAACTTCAAGATTTTGTGAAGGAGAAGTGGACTTCATTTAGTTCTACTTCTCATGCTACTTCCTTGGTGGTGCCCAAGGTAGATAGCCTTCCTTTTTGTAGGACTTGTCTTACCTTAGTTGTGTCAATAATGCACCCAATTTATGGAATATATTATTTGTTGGATATAACATATGAACCTTCAAGGTTCCTTGTGACAAATTCTTTTCATAATCATCCAACAAATAATATAATCCAAAATTGTTTAGGAAATTTCTTAGTAGTATTTTCCTTATTTTCTAGGAAATGCCTAGGTTACCACATAGGGTACTTTAGGCAAGATATTTTAGTTTTTAGGATTAAATCTTTAGTGTGCTATAGTTTTAGCTTAAGCACATTTTTAGGATTTAGAAATATACCTAGTCTATGTTTAGGAGAGGATCCTATTCATTATATTAGTAGGTCTAGTGTCATAAATTTCTTTAGGTTCCATGAAAGGATTCCTTCTAGGATTTTCCTTTCACATTTATTTGTTGAGAATATCACCTCTAATGAATTTTATTATATATTTGTAGGTGTGGCCAATAATCATGAAGACCCTCGAGATTTGAGGTCAAATCCTTTTCAAGAGGGAGGGGATGATAGACTATGGCCAAGGCCAAGGAATCCAAGAGGTGATATCCTAAAAGAACCAAGAGGAATGAGATGATCTTCAAGACCTTTTCATATATTTGTACATAGTTTCTTTGTATAGGTTCACTTTTTGCCTTTGTATTTGTGAGGCACTTTACTTACTTTTAACTAGTGTTTGTATATTGATTTTAAGGTAGGTTACTTGGAGAGTTTAACTCCATTTAACCTCCCTAGTTGATACTTTCATTTTGTATTTTTTCAGTAGGGAAAAGGGTGTGACATTTAGCAATGCTTGAGGGTGTGCTTAGAAATTGGGCCTGAGTTGGGCCTAGGCAAAATTTTACATATTGGACTCATTTTCACTACTAGAAAAATTAATATTTGTGACGGAAAAAATAGCATCGCTAATAGTGACGGATTTTGTGAGGGAATTTTAAGTTTTGTGACGGACTAGAATTTATTGAATTTTGTGACGGATTTTGTGACGGAATATATTCTGTCTCTAAAATTCCGTCACAAATTTCGTCACTGAATCAAAAAAATAAAATTTGTGACGGATTTTGTGACAGAAAAGTTTTCGTCTCTAAAAATTCGTCACAAATTTCATCGCTAAATAAAAAAAATGTTTGTGACGGATTTTGTGACGGAATGGACTTCGTCTCTAAAAAATCCGTCACAAATTTCGTCACTAAAATGAAAAAATTTAGTGACAGATTGTTCCCTCTCAAAATTCCGTCACAAATAGGTTATTTAAGTTAACATATACTATAATTTTTATTAATGTAACAAATGATATATATTTATTATTACTAAATAAATAAAATTTATATATTATTAATAATTTAATATTGCTAATAAATTAATATCAATAATATTTTTAGTATATTTATAGATAAATTGATAATTTGATAAATATAACTTAGTATATATTAATATACTTTTACAAAAATATAAATATAGTAGATATATAAGATATGTATATTTATATTTTTGTAAAAGTATATTAATATATAATAAGTTATATTTATCAAATTATTAGTTTATGTATAAATATACTAATAATATTATTGATATTAATTTATGAATAATATTATAAAAATATAATATATATATATATATATATATATATTATGTATTTATTAATAATAAATATATATCATTTGTGTGACATTCTCTACCCCACATACCATAACACAAATAACAAAAATTGAATAACATAATCTTTTTCATAATTGAAATACCAAACATGTTTAATTCAAATCAAAACTCATGTATTTGTGGAATTAAATAGATATTCATACATCTCACGCAACTAGGAATACAACAGAACAATCAAAAAGCAAAATATAAATTTACATAGTTTATTTGTTTCTCTCAGGTTCTCTTAAGAACCCACAGAGTATTATAATCCATACAATAAACATCTTACTCATATAATTGTCTATTACAATTGCATTCCATTATGGTGTGTTTGGATGAGTAATTTTACAAATTCAAGGAATTTGAAATTCTTGATATTTGAATTATTTTTATTTCAATTTCTATCAATGTTAAAATATTTTGTTTGGATAAGTCAATTCAATTTTTTTTAAATTTTAAATTGTTAATTTGGATATGATAATATGATTCTATCATGATAAAATTGCTTTTAAAAAGATATTTATATGTTGAGATTTTTAAATAAAATTTTATAAAAAAAATGTTAACCAATTTTTAAATATTTAATAATTTTAAAAATTAATTTAGATAATATTTAATAATTTTTAAAGTATTCTTTAGATAATTTGCAAATGATTTTTGGCCAAGTGATTGTAAAGATAGTTTTTTACAATTGAGTTCGTAACCTTTGTCTGAAAAATTATTAGTATTTATAGATGATTGTTTCATAGGTCATAACTTTTCATGAAGAGTTGTGACTTTCTAAAATTTTCCAGAAAATAGGCTCTGGTAATCGATTACAACACTTGGTAATCGATTACAACGGTTTAGTTTCAAAATGATTGGAACGTTGTAAAGTTTAAATTCAAATTTTGAAATTTTCATCTTCTGGTAATCGATTACATGGAACGGGGTAATCGATTACCAGAACACGTTTAAAGAGTAACTTTGAACATATGAAATTCATCCTTTGGTAATCGATTACATGTAATGGTAATCGATTACCAGTCTCTTAAAAACAATAATTGCCTTATTAAAACTTAAAATATTGAAAACCTTTATTTTCAAAACCTTATTAATATAAATCATATTTGGGTTTTCTTTGAAATTCTTTATGTTAAATGGCCAAGAACTTTATGCAATATTTCCAAAGATTTCTTTTTACATATTAAGCTAGGTTGACAAGACTTATCTAAAATATTTTGAGATTTTTGTTTCTTGGTCACCTTACTTTAACTTGACCTCTTGTTTTCTTTAACTTCTTTGGCATCAAAAAAATCCTTTATATACGTTCTTCCACATTCTCCCCCTTTTTGATGATGACAACATACTGTAGATGGAAAGAAACATAAAACAGTGTATATCGATCACTCCCCCTTAGTCTCCCCCTTAATAAATCATTGTTTGATGTTAATTTTTATATTGTAAAAATTTGACTTTAAATAGACAGTTGTAATGATCATATTAAATTGTTCAATTCAAAATATCTAATATTTGATCAGGACCCTTTTTTCCTTTTCTCTCCCCCTTTGGCAACATCAAAAGGAATGAGACAATATATAAAAAAAATTGAATAAGATAAACAAACACCATTCAGAAACAAAAGCAAAATAAGTCCTATGAGCAAAATAGTCAGAGTCAAGCGAGCAGAATTAATCTAAAACATACTAATCAAAGATCCAGAAATTGACTAAAAAATAGTCCAAAACATAAGATAAACTAAAATAGCAAATAACATAATCAGAGTCAAGTAGCTACTTGGAAGGGGGTCTAAGAGATTTTACTTCCTCCTCAAGACGAGTCATGCGAGTGTCAAGAGAATCAAAATGTTCACCAACATAAAACCGGAGATCTCTAATTTCATTGAGAACATCCGAGAGAAGTGCTGATGAAGGATCTTGAGGAGGTGGTGACGGAGTTCGATCGTCAGTGTCTACTGCTTGAAAATCCCGCTTCCTGACCCAGGTGTTATCCAGTGTTTTCTTGTACCCAAAGGAAGCAATTGCATTTGCTCCAATCTCAAAGACCCTCTTAACTGGAACCCAGGTTTCATCTTCCAAAGGAACTTTAAAATGTTCCAAAATAGTAGTTACAAAATGTGGGTATGGAAGAGAAGCATTAACCCGCAAGGCCTTCTTCATTCGACTCCTAATCAGATGAGCCCAGCTAAATTCCCGGCCAGTGATTAGAGCCCATATCAAAATTAAGTCCTCTTCTGAAGCCTGTGCAAGGTTAGTCGTGCGTGGAAGCAGTACCCGAACAATTATGTAATGCATGATTCTATAATCAAATTTCATTGAGCCAGCCAATAATCTTCCAGTCATGTCAACATTATCCACACAAATCATACTTTGGGCATTGGGATGGGAATATTCTGGTTTCCATGTATCCGGTATCGTTCCCTCAAACAGAGTACCTTGATCTTTTAATTTTGATAAATCCCGGAACAGAGACTGATTTATCACTATTGGAATCTTTTTAACCTCACTGTAAAGAACTCCATTCCCAATTTCCAAATTGCTGTAAAAGACCCTAACAAATTCCGGATAAACAGGGTTTTTCATAGCCATAAAATCCACTAACCCAGAATTCTTAAAAATCGTATAACACTCAAAAGATTCATCCTCAAAAAAATCAATACTGATATATTTGGGATCAACAATATTTCTCTGAGAAAATAACTGGTAGTACTTATCTCGTTGTTCGTCTGTGGAGAACAGAGTGAGAGCACGTCCAGTGTACGGAATGGGATTCGTAGGAGTAGGGGCGTCGTCGGAGGGAGGTTGTTGGTGGCGCGTGGCGGTGGTTGAACGTGACGAAGAACCCTTATGACATTTGGATGATTCCGCCATTTGAGTGATTGTTTTGTAAAATCGAATTGGTAGAATTGAAGAGAATAGAAAATGATGAAGAATGGAACAAACGGGACTTAATTTCGTTGAGATTTGAGGAAGATATGGTAATTTGTAGAGGTTAGGGCGCGGAGGCTATGGAGGTTATTTCGTGAGGAAGAAGACGAACTGCACTTTTTTAAGTGCAGAGGAGTCGTGTAATCGATTACATGACTATGGTAATCGATTACACCTTTTGAGATTCTGTGCATTTTTGGCACTGGTAATCGATTACATTCCATGGTAACCGATTACACTTTACCCAGATAAGTGAAGTTCGCACGGGTAATCGATTACAGTACTATGTAATCGATTACATATACCTGAACAAGCATAGAGCTATCAAAACGGGTCAGCCCGGCCCGTTTGGCCCGGCCCATCTCAACCCCCTTTTTAAGTGGGCCAACCCGGCCCGGCCCACCAAGTTTATTATGCAAAATTTTCTAGCCCGGCCCGACCCACCACGGGTTGGTGGGCTAAACGGGCCGCCCACCAACCCACCTTATTTAAAAAAAAATTATAATTTAAAATAAATTTCAATATAAAATAATATTTAATCTAAAGTAAAAATTATTAAACTAAGTATCATGGGTACAACATTAAAATTAAATTAATAAGTGTGCAACTTTAAAAAATTAAAACAAAAAAAATAAAAAATCTTTCATGAGAGTGATTATTCATCAATATTAAATTTTATTAGAGGTTTGGATAGATAAATTTATAGTAATTTCATATTATTCAACATTAAGTTTATCTTTATCTATAAAAAAAATGATATCTTATTAAAATAATGCATATATAATAATAAATAGTTAAGTGAGTTGTTAGTGGGTTGTTAGTGGGTTTAGGGGATGGGTTGGTAAGTGGGTCAGGTGGGCCGCCCGGCCCACCACGGGTTCAACCCGGGTGGGCCGGGTCGAAAGTGGGTCGGGTCACATTTTTTGACCTATCATAAATTATTTCATTTTTTTGGCCCGGCCCGGCCCGTTTTCAAGGTGGGCCGGGTTGACCCACGGGCTGGAGCCCACTTTGACAGCTCTAAACAAGCAGACACACACTGGTAATCGATTACATGACCATGGTAGGCCACTAGGCCAAAAATAGTATTATCTTATATAAGTAGTAATTGTATGTGCCACTATTAAATAAATAAATAGTATTATCTTATATAAGTAGTAATTGTATGTGCCACTATTAAATAAATAAATAAGAAAATTAATTCTTTCTTAAAAATTTGAGAATATATATATACAACATCATTTAGAAAAACTTCAAGTAGGGGTCAATGTAACTTTTCTTAGCTAGATTAAATGTTCTTTATTTAAAAATTAAAACATTATATTTAAAATAATTACACTAAATAATTATTTTTGTTCTTAATCTTGATTGATTTAAAAAATATCTCTCCAAGTTGTAGTAATTTATTAAATTTTCATTTTATTAATTGATTTATGAATTTTATATTTAAGTAGTAAATCAGTAAAATATAGGTAATGAGAAAATGAATGGAAGAAAAATAGTTAAATATATAGTTGTTTGATTATCTATATAGTAATATAGATAAAGGGAAAATATATTACGTCATCTTGTAACTGATTTTTGTCTCCAAAATAATGGATAATATTATAACCCTCAATTCTTAAGAAATAAATAAATAAATTTAATTATTAATTTTACTTTTTATTAAAACATTTAAAGACATGAAGTGTATATAATGGTATGTGATAACCTAATTTAATATATGAATAGGGATCCTTTTACTCCAACAGTAAGTTTACATAGGCTTACTTCATTCAATAACTCATGTTCAACATTAAATTTTAACGATCAAACTGTTCAATTTAAAATTGTTAATGCATAGATCAAATTTGAAAATTTTTAGAAAATTTGAAAATCATTTGATACTTCATTTCATTAATTCAAATTGACGGATAATCATAAAATTATTTTATACATTGATTAAAATTAATGAAACGAAGTACCAAACGATTTTTAAATTTTCTAACAATTTACATATTTGATCTATGCATTAAGAATTTTAAATTGAACGGTTAAATCATTGAAATTTTATAGAGAAAATGAGATATTGAATGGAGTAAGTCTATGTAACTCTTAGAATAAAAAGATTCATCCTCTTTTATATATATATATATATATATATATATATATATATATATATATATATATAATTTGCTTTCCTTTTGTGTTTCATTTTCTCTTTATGCTTTTTTAGTTTATCAGTTGTCGTCCTACATGTGTTTGTTACCTTTTTCTTTAATTTGGATTTTATACGATGTAAGTTTTAATTAGAGATTCAACGAATCATATTAATATTAAAGATTTCAACAAATTATATTACTATTAAACATTCGATGAATAAGAATATATTTTAAGAAATAACTTATTTAAGATATTATATAATAAGTTTTTATGTAATAAGATCAATGAATAATGATATGTTTTAAGAAATAACTTCTTTAAGATCTTATATAATAAGTTTTTATATGATAAGATCTTATAATATTATAAGTGTTTAAAATTTAATAAACTTTTGTATTTGAATATGTTAAAAAGTAATTATATAATTTTAAAGTGTTGGATGTATAATTATTTAAATACTTATAGGATGTTATTTCATTTTAAAAATAAAGAAAAATTATTATAATTAAACTTTGATTGAAAGTAAAATAAAAATATAAAAAGTAACTAAATAACTTTAAAAAAATAATTAGAAAATTAACACCTATAAGAAAGAAATAAAAATAATTAAATATAAAAAGTAACTAAATAACATTAAAAAATAATACATATAAGCATCACACATAAGTACTTAAAAAATGCCAAAAAAAAAGAAAAAGTGTAATTAGAAATGAAGGTAAAATTTAGAGAAATAAGAAAGTTTATGCGCGACAAAATTTTAAGTTACCTTTTTCACTTGCTAATAAAAAGTTTCCTTTGTTGATACATTATTCAAAAAATAAAAATAAAAATAATATTAAAAATTTAATATTTTTTATAAATATTAGAGAGATTTTATTATGATTTGAGTTATAATTTTTATAATGTTTTCATTTAATATTGACTGAATAAAGTTGTCATGAATTGGGCTTATGGGTTTTTTCCACTTTTGAGCTCCTAAACCCATTATTAGAAACCAAGCCCAACCCATTTACTTCCCTGTGAAATTTAACAATTAAATTTCATTTAGGTATTCTTCCCTCCGAAATTTAGCAACTCTTGCCCTAGCTTTTTCCTTCCATTCGAGACTCCCTCCATTCGATACTCCCTCCGAAATTTAGCTCTTGCCTAGCTTTTTCCTTCCATTCCAGGCTCCCTCCATTCGAGACTCCCTCCGAAATTTAGCTCTTGCCCTAGCACACATTGGAGACTCCCTCGCCGGCCACGACACTTCCTTCCCTGTTCTCCTGGAGACCCATCTTTGAGAAACCAATTCTCCCCATAATCATCTAATCACACAAAGATCTCACCTTTTTCCTTTCCAATTTCTCCTTTTCTATTCAACTTCTTCAATTTCTCCTTCCCTGTTTTCTTTGAATTGCTGCGGTGACCCCTATGTTCTAGGTAGTGTATGCTTTTCAAAATTTTGGCTGTGCTCAGGAAAATGACAAGGGTGATACATTCAAGGGTGTGCATTCGGTGTCATTTTCCGCATATGGGTTAGTCAGATGCTGTTTTTGTTTTTGTTCACGGAAATTAGTCCAATGTTGATTTTTGTTCCTTGGCTTGGATCTGTCGGTTCCTTGGCTGAGCTTTTGTGCTTTACTTGTGTGTGTGCATTTGTTTTTGTTTTTTTTTGGGTTTCAAAATCTTTTCTTGTCATTTGTGCTGCAGAGTCCCTCTTATAGAAGATTATGGGGTCCTGTGAAGCCCCTTGAATCACTGTATCCGGATTCGAATCCGCGGGGATATTATGCTGGTATGTTTAACATTTTTTTTTTAATTTTTTATCTTAGTGCTGAACATTCTACTGCTTCAACTTAAGATGATTTTGTGTTGGTCTGATTGACATTGACTCTTCTATTGATCAAACTTGTGATTTTACTTTTGGATTGTCTATTTGCTAAAGTGAGTTGATTTAGTTTATTATGAACTGTATAAGAAAAGGCTATCTGGAGAAAATTTTAGAAGAGTTAGTTCTTCTGTTGTAGCTTTTTTTATACTACTGTGAGAAATGAACTTGGGATTACTGGGTTATGTAAGCATATGCAATGCTCGTATGATAGTGTGATTGAGACAAAAATTCCCGTTTTAGTGTTTGTTCTTGAGATAAAAAAAATGGTTTGAATCTTCATTTTCATTTGTGTCATTTCAATGCAATTGGCTAATGCTGGGACGAGCCTCATGGCTTTAGTAAGTTTGAAACTGCTGCGTGGATACCATGTGCCCAGGACCACGTGAAGTTGTGAAATTAAATCAAATTGCAGAATTCTGTAGGTGTGACATTAAGAAGAATATATCATATGCTAGATGTGGAACGAAACACTTTGGTGTGTATGTCATATATGGATGTTCTAATATATGTGCCATAGATTTTTACTCCTGTTAAAGAAAGATGTATAAAGAACTTGTGGACCATACTTATTTCTCCTCTCTAAAGGTTATTGTCTGTTCAAAACTTTAAACTCTTTCAAAGCATTTTATACCTTATGAATTATTAAGTTAATTTCAGCTGCATGAATTTTTCATAGTTGCTTGTACTCTATTCATGTTATTACATGTCTCCTTCTAGTTTGTTCAACTATAAATAATCCTAAATGTCATTTTCCTTCAATTATAAGCTGAGGCATTTTCTAAAGTTGAGAGAGGACCCTTATACCTCTGCTTCACTAGTTTGCTTTATTACATTTTTACTCTATCATACATATATATGTTGTATTAGCATATTAAGTTTGTAGTAGCCACAACAACAACAATAGTCTTAATAGAGTGTTAAAATCTGATTTGATCCAATAGCATTGCAGCAACTGATCCTAATAACCACAAATTGAGAAAACCAATAACCACAAAATATGACTGCATGTGAAAACTGAATTGCACCAATATATGCTATATGTGACACTGTTGCTAACTGATTAATTTGTCAATTCTTTTATTGCTTGTCTAGTGTTGCTTACTACTAGTAGTAGTGCTTAAGATTGTCTTGACATAATTTTTACTTTGGAATTTGGACTATTTAGATGTCACATATTGTTCCATTAACATACTATAAACGCATTTTTCAATGATTGTTTGCAGCTGATAGGATTATATAGCACACTTAGTTACTTGTTATTAAAATTTCAGAAGACAAATGTTATTGTTTAGTCCAGAATAATAGACTCTGGTAATCGATTACAATACTTGGTAATCGATTATCAGAGAACCTTTTAATAAGTAAATTTCGAACATATGATTTTCATTTGTCTGGTAATCGATTATATGTATAGGTAATCGATTACCAGACTCTTAAAACAATAGTTTCCTCATTAAAACTTAAGATACACAAAACTTATATTTTCAAAACCTTATATATATATATATATATATATATATATATATATATGAGTTAGGATTTATTGATAATAGTCCACATTATGTATACTTTCTAATTAATTAAATAATTTTGGATACTCTCCCACTAATATATTATGTTTTTCTGAATTCAAGCTCCCAACAGAAGATCAACTAAAAACCGTTCTTGATAAAGTGAAAGACTTTTTCGGAGACGCAAAGGAATCTTTTAGGAAGATAACATTACTGGCACTACTGCAACAGAGGATTCAGACGAAGATACAAAAGAAAAAACCAAGTGAGTTTATTATTTTAATTTTAATTTGTTTTAAAAATAGACAAACACTCAAACACATAGTGTCTCTTCTTTCCTGACATAATTGAATGTAATTGCTACAATAAATTTTACAAAATATTTTTAATCTTTTTAATAATTAATTTAGATGTAACATCTTGCTAACTTACACTTATGCTTGAGTTGTACTAATTTGATGATCTTAAATTTTATAAAGTTTTACTTAGATACAAAGATGAATTTAAATTTTAAACTCGATGGCTTGTTAATTTTAAACTCGATTACCAGAGAACCTTTTAATAAGTAAATTTCGAACATATAATTTTCATTGTCTGGTAATCGATTACGAGAAATGGGTAATCGATTACTAGAGAACCTTTTAATAAGTAATTCATTGTCTGGTAATCGATTACAAGAAATGGGTAATCGATTACCAGAGAACCTTTTAATAAGTAATTCATCAAAGACGCCCAGTTTGTAAGGGATTCAACCCAGTTAGTGACGGATTTTATCCGTCGAAAATTGTGACAGAATTATGGCGTCGCAAATTGTGACGGATTCTAGTCAGTAATAGGCATCACAGTTTGTGACGGATTTTTTTCGTCGCAAACAATCCCTCTCAAATAGCGAGGGATATAATCCCTCTCAAATAGCGAGGGATTCTTTCATCACAATTTGTGACGGACTCACATACCTCTCAATCCCTCTCAAATAGCGAGGGATTCTTTCATCACAATTTGTGAGGGATTTTGTGTCATCACAATTTGTGACGGACTCACATATCTCTCAATCCCTCTCAAATAGCGAGGGATTTAATCCCTCACAAATTGCGACGGATTTTTATTAATTTCTAAACATTTATTGTTAGAAATTAGTGACGGAAATTATATTGTTTGTGATGCTTTAATTCCGTCACTAATTGTGACGGAGAAAATAATCCGTCACTAAATATTTTGTGACGCCAAATTTTGTGACGGAATCATTTTCGTCACAAATTCCGTCACTAACTTATTTGTGACGGATTTTTTGAAGATTAGTGACAGATTTTTTCCCTCTCTAATTTTAATTTTTCTAGTAGTGTTTGCTCCTAATTTTTCATAGATTTGATTTAGCTAGGTCTCATCATCATATGTGTGACACCCTTACTACCCTAACACATATATAATATAATTTAATTAAGAAGAATAAACTTTCAAAGGGTTCGTAAAAGGGTTCACATAAAACTTCAAATTTGTTCTTTCTTCAATATAAGAGAATGACTGAAAAATAAAACTTGAAAGGTAAAATTTAAGAGTTTACAATTTTAAAATCATTTATGACAATACCAAATCCATATAAATATTTTGTCCTAGAAATCCTCTGCCCCGATGTCACACTATCAGAGCATTCCCATAATTTAACTGTTGGCATTCTAGATGCCACTCGTAGCTGGATCTTCTTCACCTAAAATATCTACAGTTTATACGGTGAGAAAAGAAAATATCTATATGCAAAGTACATACAAACACATCACAATATAATCTCATCATAATTCATTATTTAATAATATATATATATATATATATATATATATATATATATATATATATCAATCATTCATCATCTTCACATCTCAATTCACATTTAACATATCTCATTTCACATACATATCTCAATTCATCATAATCCACACCAATTATACAATTTACAACATCATTTCCATATTCATAATTCATGTCAATCTTACAATTAACAATATCATTTCCACATCCATAATTCACACCAATTTTACATTTAACAAATATCATTTCCACATCCATAATTCACACCAATCTCATAATTAACACTATGCCAAGACCTCGCCACATCTGACACAAGTGATACGGGTTAATTGCCTCCCACACCAAACCAGGGTCACGCCCTCCTTGTAGCATCACTTACCCAGGGGCCGTGCCATCCCTAGTCATTAAGGAGTACGCTCGTCCCTGAAGCATCACCTACCCAGGGTTCGTATCATCCCTGATCATCCAGGAGTACGCTCGTCCCTGAATCATCACCTACCCAGGGTTCGTATCATCCCTGATCATCCAGGAGTATGCTCGTCCCTGAATCATCAACTACCCAGGGTTCGTATCATCCCTGATCATCCAGGAGTACGCTCGTCCCTGAAGCATCCACTACCAGGGTTCGTATCATCCTCGATCCTTTAGTGTTAGGAACCACAATCACATTACAATCCACATAGTCTCTTGCAATTAACTCTATGCCAAGGCTGCCATAATCGACATAAGTGGTGTGTGTTAACTGTCTTACTCATCCCACACCATGCTAGGGTCACGCCCTCCCTGTAGCACCACTTACCCAGGGGCCGTGCCATCCCTAGTCATTAGTGTGAGGAAACACATCGCAATCACATTTTTAATCATGTCCATACAACATCTCATCTCATATCACGATTCCATATCACATACACAATTCCATATCACATACTCAACAGATAAGTCTAACAAAAATAAGGGTTTACACATCCTCAAGCAATTCACATCTCGATCATCAATTCTTATAAAATAATATAAGAATAACATTCATAAACTAATATAATAAACATTGGAATTATCAATATAATTTTAACATAAACAGTAAAATCCCCAATTGTTCCAAAACCTAACTCACAGGCACTTTTCTACAATTTCGTTCTCCCTCCCAAATCATCATTCTTACAAATTATTAGCATATCTATAATCCTCAACACATACAGAATCTAATGGGATCCTCAATTTCTCAAACAGAAATCATCCAATTTTTCACAACCTAACTTACAGACACTTTTCTATAATTTCGTTCTCTCTCCCAGAGCATCATTTTCACAAGTTAAACATATATTCGTAATCTTAAATATATATAGAATCACATAAGATAATTAATCCTCCAAACAGAAATAATTATAAAATTATTCATAACCCTAAGGGCTCTTCCTCTACCCAATTCCCTCATGTAACTCTACATATAAATAATTCCCTTTTCCCCCGTACCTGGATATGAAGAAGCTGAATCTAGACTAGATCTGGTTGATCTCCCTCGCTGGGTTCCCCTCGGTCTGAAGCAGAAAGTAGAGGAAAGAAGAGAGAGCAGAAGAAAAGAAGTCAGAAATGAGAGGTGTGCTTTTTGGGAGTGGCAAACAGCTCTATTTATAGGCTTTTTACGCCGGAACGGCCCGTTCCAAATCCGGAACGGCCCGTTCCGGACCCTTAAAACGTGGCTAAAAAATACATCCAGAACGGCCCGTTCCAAAACCAGAACGGCCCGTTCTGGTGTGCATTAATTACCCCCAACGGCCATAATTTTGGGAACGCCCCGTTCCAGGCCCGTTCTCATTTAGGGTTAAAGGCATATTTAATCGTCTGGAACGACCCGTTCTACCTTGAGAACGGCCCGTTCTGGGCTATTATGTAACACCCCAGTTTTCCAAAATGGTTACTATTATTATTATGATATTTGGTAGTTATCTTTTATTCCAAATGTAGCTAATTCATACTCCATTTATGCTTAATTATAGGCTTTAGAAATATATGTATATTGTTGGGCTTAATTAGATAGTTGTAAACTTTCTTTTCAATAAAATCGTTTTCGCTGGGCTGACTGGCAAACCTCGGTGTTTAGGGCATAACTTGGGCTGTGATGGTCCAAATGATGCAAAATTGGTGTCAATGGAAATCTAAGAGAAAAACGCACAACTTTTACAGAAATAGCCATTTGCAAAATCGGTCGTTTAGGAGGTCAAAATTGGAATTTGATTGATACAATTGTTTCTCGCTGGACCGATTGGCAAGCCTCGGTTTGTGGGGTATAACTTGGTCGGTGGTTGTTCAAATGATACAAACTTGGTGGCTATGGAAAGATAAGAGAAAATCCTACAACTTTCATGAAGGAAATATTTTCAGATTCGGCTGTCTATAAGGTCCAAATCAGTAGCTAAAGTCGGTGAGGAAAAGAACATGGCACCAACTCCATTAATTCATCCCACCAACTTTAATAATTCATCTCACTAATTCATTCCACTTAGTTTTGTCTAAGATTTTTTCATTATTTTCCATTTTTTTTAATGTGTCTTGAAGGCTATAAATAGCCCTTCACTTCTCCATTGCAAACCATCCCTCAATTCTCATTCTCTCTTCTCTTATACTCTCTTCTTCTCCTCTTCTTCTCTTTGAAGACCTAGAGGAATCCATAGGAGGTGGTTCTATCCTAGTAGAAGGAGCCTAGAGGAGGAAGCTCTTCTTTAGTTTCAGCGCTTGTCATCCAGGTAAGGGGGGGAGTGAGAAACCTCGCTCTGGGTGTGGGATTGTATGCTGGGTAGTGGGATTGGCCCCCAATCCTGTGTTTGTTATATGTCATATTGTTTGTATGTTCTAATTGCTTGGTTAATATACGTGTATGAATAGAAACTATGTTGAGACTATGATTGTGAAAGTTGTGAATATGATGTGATAATGTGAATGTGATGATATGATATGATGATAATATGATATGATGTGATGATGAAATATGATGATGTGAAATGACCATGAGATAATATGAAATATGATTGAGACATGAGATATGAAATGTGATAATATGTTAATGAGATATGAAATGACCATGGAAAGTGATAAAGTAATATGAGAATGCATAGAGTCTTGTTTGACATGCATCATATGCATACAATACTCCAGGTGTGCCGCTGAGGCCGCATACCCACGACTAACCAGGTGTACCTTTGGGTCACCCACGATATGATAACTAGGTGTACCTTTGGGTCACCCACGATATGATAACCAGGTGTACCTTAGGGTCACCCACGATGATATGAGAATCTTCCGTATGGCGCCACATGCATGCATTTGTGAGTCTAGTCAAGAAAACCAATGCATGATATATGTGCAAATATGAGATATTGTTATTTTACGTATGTATTGTTTGTGTTTGGCTGTCTAGTATATATTCCTACACTGTGAGCCGAGTGAGATGTTTTCTCACTCCCTTTTTCTTTGTGTTGTTTTTTTTCTTTAACCGTTATACAGGTGATTATCAGCATGAGGCTGAGGATGTTGGTGGTGAAGCTTAGGCTTCTTTATGGGCTATGCTCTGATAGGACATGTGACATCGGGGTATAGATAAGATTAGATTAGGTTGTTAATGTTATTTTAAATTACTTTGAAAACTTTGAGATTTATTTCTTTGTAATTTCCGCTGATTATGTTTGTTAAAAATGTGATACTCTGTAAACATGTTTGATTATTAAAGTTATATTATTTAAATTTATTGATTTATGATATGCGGGGTAGAGGGTGTCACATTTAGTGGTATCAGAGCAGGTCGATTCTATCGGCCGTGAGTTATGTTTTTAACATGTTTATTTGATAAATGAATTGATTGTGAGATCTATTATGTTGGTATGATGCTTGCCTATGTCTATTAATTGTATTATTTCTTTAGAATATGGCTGGTAGAAATGATCGTGCGATTGCTGATGCTCTCCAAGCATTAGCCCAAGCTATGAACAACAATAATATGAATGGAGTTGCTCCTAACTGGTTGGAGCAATTTCAGAGGAATAATCCACCCACTTTCAAAGGAGGTTATGACCCAGATGCCGCCATGAATTGGTTATCAGAGATCGAGAAAATCTTTAATGTTATGGATTGTCCCCTTACAGAGAGAGTGAAGCTAGCCACCTTCATGCTGACAGCTGATGCTTACTTTTGGTGGGAAGGAGCACTTCGGAGGATAATTGATGGAGGCGTGCACTTGAATTGGGAGAACTTTAAAAGAGTATTTCTTGAGAAATATTTTCCCGATGATGTGAGAAGTAGGAAGGAAATGGAATTCCTTGAACTCAAACAAGGAAATGATACTGTGGAAGCTTATGCTGCCAAATTTGATGCTTTGGTCCGCTACTGTACACACTACCATGGTGAGAATGGTGAAAGGGCCAAATGCATAAAGTTTGTAAATGGTCTGCGTCCTGAAGTGAAAACAGCAATTAACTATCAGGAGATATATCATTTTCCCATTCTGGTCAATAAGTGCAGCATTTATGATCGTGACAACCGTGCTCGTGCTGCTTTCTATAAAGGAGCTGGAGGTCCTACTCGTACAGTGAATCCTAGTACTTCTGGTAGGAGTAAGCCTTATTCCACTTCTACAAGATTTCAAGGGAGTATGTCTACTACTAATAGAAGTAAACCCTTTACTAAAGAACCCACTGTGAATACTATTGGAAGTGTTGGAGGATCTACTTTTTCAGGGAGGTGTGGGAAGTGTGGACGTGTTGGTCATAACAAGTCAGAATGTCGTGACAAGGAGATTACCTGTTTCAACTGTAGTGGTAAAGGACATATTAGCACTCAATGTCCTGAACCACCAAGAACACGTGTCGTTGGATCAGGATCGCAAACTGAACGACCAAAGACTGTAGGAAGAGTATTTGCTCTTAGTGGTGTTGAAGCTGCTCAGTCAGAAAATTTGATACAAGGTACTTGTTTCATAGCTGAGACTCCTTTTGTTGTACTATTTGATTCTGGTGCAACTCATTCCTTTATTTCCATCTCTTGTGTCCAAAAACTGAAATTGCCTGTGTCTTTGTTAAATTTTGATTTAGTTGTTGAAACCCCTACTAATGGTTCAGTAACTACATCCCTAGTGTGTTTAAAATGCCCTTTGACAATTTCTGATAAACAGTTTCTAGTTGACTTAATCTGTCTGCCTCTTAGTCAATTAGATGTAATCCTTGGTATGGATTGGCTATCTTCTCACCATGTTCTTTTAAATTGCTTTGATAAATCCATTTCATTTGGTGAATGTAAGAGTACGGAATTTCTTAGTGCTTCTAACATTAAAACTTGTTTAAAGGAAAATGAAAGGGTATACATGATCTTATCTTCATTAACAGTTGAGACTGAGAGTAAGCTAGATGAGATTCCCTTAGTGAGAGAATTTCCAGAAGTATTTCCTAAGGATGTGTCTAGTTTACCACCTGAGAGAGAGATTGAGTTCAGTATAGACTTAGTGCCAGGTACCGCACCCATATCTATAGCACCATATAGGATGTCTCCTAAAGAGTTAGTTGAGCTTAAGAAACAGATAGAGGAACTACAAGAGAAACAATTCATTAGGCCTAGTGTTTCACCTTGGGGAGCGCCTGTTCTATTGGTCAAGAAGAAAGATGGGAGCATGAGATTGTGCATAGATTATAGACAATTGAATAAGGTAACCATTAAGAATAAGTATCCATTGCCTAGAATAGATGACCTTATGGACCAGCTAGTTGGGGCTTGTGTGTTTAGTAAGATAGATTTGAGATCAGGTTATCACCAAATCCGAGTGAAATCCGAGGATATCCCAAAGACTGCTTTTAGGACCCGCTATGGGCACTATGAGTATTTAGTGACGCCTTTTGGTGTGACTAATGCACCTAGTGTTTTCATGGACTACATGAATAGGATCTTTCACCCTTACTTGGATAGATTTGTAGTGGTCTTCATAGATGATATTCTAGTATATTCTAAGAATATGGAGGAGCATGCTGAGCACCTTAGGATCGTTCTTCAAACCCTTAAGGAGAAACAGTTGTATGCTAAATTGGCAAAATGTGAATTTTGGTTGGAGAGTGTAAATTTTTTAGGACATGTGATATCCAAGGATGGGATAGCTGTAGATCCTTCTAAGGTAGAGGCGGTTCTTGAATGGAAAACACCTAAGTCAATTTTTGAGATTAGGAGTTTTCTAGGACTAGCTGGGTATTATAGGAGATTTATAGAGGGTTTTTCTAAATTAGCTTTACCTTTGACCAAATTGACTAGGAAAAACCAACCTTTTGTGTGGGACTCTAAGTGTGAAGAGAGTTTTCAAGAACTTAAGAAAAGACTAACTAGTGCCCCTGTGTTAGTATTACCTGACCCTAGCAAGACTTTTGAGGTATTTTGTGATGCTTCCAAATCAGGTTTAGGTGGAGTACTTATGCAGGAAAGAAGGGTAGTAGCCTATGCATCTAGACAACTTAAAACCCATGAACAGAACTATCCTACTCATGACCTTGAGTTAGCTGCTATAGTTTTTGTACTTAAGTTGTGGAGGCACTACTTGTTTGGCTCTAGATTTGAGGTGTTTAGTGATCATAAAAGCCTTAAGTACTTGTTTGACCAAAAAGAATTAAATATGAGACAGAGAAGATGGTTAGAGTTTCTTAAGGACTATGACTTTCAGTTGAACTATCACCCCGGCAAAGCTAATGTGGTAGCTGACGCTTTGAGTAGGAAATCCTTGAGAATTTCTTCTTTAATGATGAGGGAATTGCACATGATTGAGGAATTTAGGGATATGAGTTTAGGGTGTGAGCTAACTCCTAAGAGTATTAGGTTGGGAACCTTGAAGGTGACTAATAACTTGATAGATGAAATTAGAAAAGGTCAGAAGGTAGATCCTTTCTTATTGAGTCAAGCTGAGAAGTTGAATCAAGGTGTGGAAAGTGAATTTAGAATTGGAATAGATGGAGTATTGAGATTTAGGGATAGGTTGTGTATTCCTGGTGTGCCTGAACTTAAGAGAACAATTCTTGAAGAAGGACATAGGAGTAGCCTTAGTATTCATCTTGGAGCCACTAAGATGTACCAAGACCTTAAGAAGATGTTTTGGTGGCCTAAGATGAAGAAGGAAGTGGAGGAATTTGTGTATGCCTGCCTAGTATGTCAAAAAGCTAAGGTAGAACACCAAAAACCTTCAGGTTTGATGCAACCTTTGGATGTGCCTGTATGGAAATGGGATAGCATCTCTATGGATTTCATAGTTGGATTACCTAAAACTACGAAAAACCTAGATGCTATATGGGTCATTGTAGATAGATTGACTAAGTCTGCCCATTTTATTCCCATTAACATTAGATACTCTTTGGAGAGACTAACCAAGTTGTACATAAGTGAGATTGTGAGATTGCATGGGGTTCCTACTAGTATAGTTTCTGACAGAGATCCTAGGTTTACTTCTAGATTTTGGGACAGTTTACATGAGGCTCTAGGCACTAAGCTTAGATTGAGTTCAGCCTACCATCCCCAAACAGATGGCCAAACCGAAAGAACTATTCAATCTTTGGAAGACTTGTTGAGAGCTTGCATCTTAGAACATGGGGGTAGTTGGGATAGTTTCTTACCTTTGATAGAATTTACCTACAACAATAGCTACCATTCCAGTATTGGGATGGCACCCTATGAAGCTCTATATGGTAGGAGATGTAGAACACCCTTGTGTTGGGTAGAACCTGGAGAGAATGTTATCTTAGGACCTGAGATAGTTCAACAAACTACTGAACAAGTTAAGATGATCCAGGAGAGAATGAGAGCAGCTCAGAGTAGGCAGAAGAGTTACAGTGATAAGAGGAGAAAGGACCTTGAGTTTAATGAAGGTGATCATGTATTCCTTAAAGTTACTCCTTGGACAGGAGTAGGCAGAGCACTAAAATCTCGTAAGCTTACTCCACGTTTCATTGGTCCTTATCAAATCCTTAAAAGGATTGGTGAAGTAGCCTATCAAATTGCCTTACCCCCATCTCTTTCAAATCTTCATAATGTCTTTCATGTTTCCCAACTCAGAAAATATGTCCATGATCCTTCCCATATCATTGAGTCTGACAACGTTCAATTGAAAGATAATCTCACCTATGAAACAGTTCCTTTAAGAATTGATGATACGAGGGTGAAACAACTAAGAGGAAAGGAAATTCCTTTGGTTAAGGTCGTTTGGGGAGGAAATTTTGAAGAAGATGCTACCTGGGAATTAGAAAGCAAGATGCGTGAAGTTTATCCATTCCTATTTTCAGGTAAATTTCGAGGACGAAATTTCTTAAAGGAGGGGACAATTGTAACACCCCAGTTTTCCAAAATGGTTACTATTATTATTATGATATTTGGTAGTTATCTTTTATTCCAAATGTAGCTAATTCATACTCCATTTATGCTTAATTATAGGCTTTAGAAATATATGTATATTGTTGGGCTTAATTAGATAGTTGTAAACTTTCTTTTCAATAAAATCGTTTTCGCTGGGCTGACTGGCAAACCTCGGTGTTTAGGGCATAACTTGGGCTGTGATGGTCCAAATGATGCAAAATTGGTGTCAATGGAAATCTAAGAGAAAAACGCACAACTTTTACAGAAATAGCCATTTGCAAAATCGGTCGTTTAGGAGGTCAAAATTGGAATTTGATTGATACAATTGTTTCTCGCTGGACTGATTGGCAAGCCTTGGTTTGTGGGGTATAACTTGGTCGGTGGTTGTTCAAATGATACAAACTTGGTGGCTATGGAAAGATAAGAGAAAATCCTACAACTTTCATGAAGGAAATATTTTCAGATTCGGCTGTCTATAAGGTCCAAATCAGTAGCTAAAGTCGGTGAGGAAAAGAACATGGCACCAACTCCATTAATTCATCCCACCAACTTTAATAATTCATCTCACTAATTCATTCCACTTAGTTTTGTCTAAGATTTTTTCATTATTTTCCATTTTTTTTAATGTGTCTTGAAGGCTATAAATAGCCCTTCACTTCTCCATTGCAAACCATCCCTCAATTCTCATTCTCTCTTCTCTTATACTCTCTTCTTCTCCTCTTCTTCTCTTTGAAGACCTAGAGGAATCCATAGGAGGTGGTTCTATCCTAGTAGAAGGAGCCTAGAGGAGGAAGCTCTTCTTTAGTTTCAGCGCTTGTCATCCAGGTAAGGGGGGGAGTGAGAAACCTCGCTCTGGGTGTGGGATTGTATGCTGGGTAGTGGGATTGGCCCCCAATCCTGTGTTTGTTATATGTCATATTGTTTGTATGTTCTAATTGCTTGGTTAATATACGTGTATGAATAGAAACTATGTTGAGACTATGATTGTGAAAGTTGTGAATATGATGTGATAATGTGAATGTGATGATATGATATGATGATAATATGATATGATGTGATGATGAAATATGATGATGTGAAATGACCATGAGATAATATGAAATATGATTGAGACATGAGATATGAAATGTGATAATATGTTAATGAGATATGAAATGACCATGGAAAGTGATAAAGTAATATGAGAATGCATAGAGTCTTGTTTGACATGCATCATATGCATACAATACTCCAGGTGTGCCGCTGAGGCCGCATACCCACGACTAACCAGGTGTACCTTTGGGTCACCCACGATATGATAACTAGGTGTACCTTTGGGTCACCCACGATATGATAACCAGGTGTACCTTAGGGTCACCCACGATGATATGAGAATCTTCCGTATGGCGCCACATGCATGCATTTGTGAGTCTAGTCAAGAAAACCAATGCATGATATATGTGCAAATATGAGATATTGTTATTTTACGTATGTATTGTTTGTGTTTGGCTGTCTAGTATATATTCCTACACTGTGAGCCGAGTGAGATGTTTTCTCACTCCCTTTTTCTTTGTGTTGTTTTTTTTCTTTAACCGTTATACAGGTGATTATCAGCATGAGGCTGAGGATGTTGGTGGTGAAGCTTAGGCTTCTTTATGGGCTATGCTCTGATAGGACATGTGACATCGGGGTATAGATAAGATTAGATTAGGTTGTTAATGTTATTTTAAATTACTTTGAAAACTTTGAGATTTATTTCTTTGTAATTTCCGCTGATTATGTTTGTTAAAAATGTGATACTCTGTAAACATGTTTGATTATTAAAGTTATATTATTTAAATTTATTGATTTATGATATGCGGGGTAGAGGGTGTCACATATTAACTCACACACAACCTGGTAGTTTGGAACGGCCCGTTCCAATTCCGGAACAGCCCGTTCCAAGCTACTAAATCACCCCTATTACCTTTGTAAAATTACCAAAATACCCTTAATTAAAAAATAAATAAATAAAAAGTGAAATAAAAATTGGGATGTTACAATATGATGAACCTAACTAAACCAAATCAAAGATTTTCAAAATAATTCATGGAGCAATTTTGGTTCAAGGCCGCCTAGCTTACTAGTTCTCACTTGGCCGAAATTTCTAAGTTTCCTTCTTGAGTTTTGAAGCTTGTCTTGCAAGCTTCTAAACTCAAGTAAGGTTAGCTCACCTTACCATGATTCTTAAGTGAACTATGGTCAAGGTTAGCTTCTCCTACAAGCTAGCTAAACCGTGGGAGTTTAAGTTAACCCTACCATGGTTCCTAGTGAACCATGGTTAAGGTTAGCTTCTCCTACAAGCTACCTTCCCCTATATATTTGATTTTCCTACTCTTGTACTCACTTTTGACATTAATGAGAATTGAAATCAGATTTTCTCTCAACTCAAGAGTCCCTAAAACCGTAGAGAACCTCTACTCTAGGTTTTCCCTCAAAGTTTCTTCAAACTTTGTTTTGGTTCATCAAGCTTCTACTCCAAGCTTGAAGTAACCGAACCTCCTTCCAAGGCTTCTCCTCCATTGAAGACTTCTTCAAGGAGAATTCGAACTTATCATAAGGTCAACCTCAAGGCATTTCGGTCCTAAGCATGGAGGAGTTGAAGTTCATCAATCTTCTTCAACTTAGCTCCATCATTAGAGAATCCATATTCGAATGAGAGTGAGAAAGATAAAGAGAGAAATAGAAGGAGAGAGAGGAAGATGGGAGAGTGAGAGTGAGAGAGATAGAGAGAAAGAGAGATTTTCTATTTTAAAAAGAGATATTATGAATATTTTTGTAAAAAAGTATGATAAAATGATTTCTAAAAATCACATTTAATTTTTTTAAAATAACTATCAAAAATAGTAAGATTTCTGATTTAAGTTTTTCAGTAAAGTAAATTATTCTGTACCAAATATCCCCTTAAGTGAGCATATTTGTTTTTATCTGTACAATTTATAACTATTTAATTTTAGAAATCGCTCTTAAGCTGTTTTATTTTTACGGTTACTCAACCGTTTAAATTCTTTTATTACGAATCTTTTATCTATCTCTAATTAAAATTATTTTTATTTATTTTAATTTTAATAAAATAAATGAAAACATAAAATATTTATTTTACAATAATTATTATAAAATATAAAATAAAAGCAGTTAAGCCTTCTATTCAGGTTACAGAAATCAATCTACTGATGAGGTCGACGAAGAAGCCGTCAAAAATTAAATGATCTCATCATAAAATCAGTTAAACAACCTTCAGGTTACACAAATTAATTCACTGTGGTCCATGAAGAACCCGTCAAAAATAAATGATCGTAATTAAAACAAAGAGTTAAGCACCGGCGTGAAGCAAGTGTATATATAATATTCTTATGGTGTATTTAGTAGAGAATAAAGAAATAGGTGAGAAATAGAATTGAAAGAAATAGAGAAAAGAAAAATAAATGAGTATAAATAAGTAAGAAAATAGAGTAAAAGTTTGATTGTTTGACTCCTAAGAGTATGAGATTTCGTTTCTTTCATGTTTACAAGAAGAAAAATGGTCGGGCTAATAGTTTAATTTAGCTAGGTTTGGTCCTAGACCTGGATCTTATTGGTGGACCTTTATCTCCTCTTGTATTGTGTCTTCTTATTTTAGGGATAGAGGTGATCTTTCTCGTTATAAAATCTCTTTTTTACATTGTGATGCTTTAGTATATCTAGTTTTTTTTTTCATGCTTTAGTATATTTAGCTTTTTTTTCAAAAAAAATATAAATAAATAAAATAGAGTAAAAAAAAGACATAGAAAATAAATATTTTTAAAATGAATTTTTATTGATTATTTTAATAAATTAAATAAAAAAAATTATATAACTAAATAATATTTTGAAATAAAATATATAACTAATTAAAAGTAAGCAAATAATTCTAGAGTAATTTTTTTAGATTAAAAATAATTAAAATAATAAATTAAATTAATTAAATAAATTTAAAGTATATAACATTTTCAAATATAATATGAAAAGCTTTGTAATCGAATAAAAAAGAATGTGTATTCGAATAAAAGTATTGTGTTCGAATTCGTAAACGTAGAAGAATTAATGTATTCAAATAAAATTTTTATTTATCTAAATAAATTTTTTTAACAATTTTAAGCCACTGATATATGTTTAAAGATAATCAGAAATGTAAAAAAAAAATAAAAATAGATCAATTAATATTCATTTTTTAATGGTTCTAAAACTGCTAGTAAACAACGCCAATAAATACTATTAGCGTAGCTCTTTCAAGACATTTTTACACATATTAGTGTGAAAAAAAAAAGTGTGAGGCTCACAATTTTTTTTTTAAATTTTTATCTGACAATTGTTTATGCAAGTGCTTAAAATTTATTATTTTTTTTTAGTTTGAGATAAGAACCCGGTAATTAGTACGTCAAGAACGAAGACAACAATTGAATAAAAAAGATGAAAATTAAAATTTAAACGATTTCTAATAAGTTTCACGCACTTACATGTAATATTAATAAATAAATATGGTTAAATGATGTTTAATAAAATTATCTTTATGATAAATTAATGATTTTTATAATAATTATTTAAAAGTCACATTAATAATAATTTTTTAATTTATTAACAATGTAAAAACTTTTATACAATGCATTGTCATTAAATTCTTGGTGTACATAATATTATACAAAAAAAAAGCATTAATAGACCGCCATAATATTATAATACGTATTATTAGACAAAATAAAATATTAGAGTTGGTTTAATGGTTAGAAATTATAATAAATGCATGAGAACTAAAGTGATATATATTAATTATTTTTTTTCATAATAAGTATCGTTTTATATTATTTTATATAAATTAAGAAAAATTAATAAATAAATAAATAAATTATAACTGTAGTTCAGAAATTATATAACACAATAATCACTTTCTACATAATATTATTATGGGGTGTAAATAGAAAAGAAACAATTAATAATATTATATTAAAAAATTAAAATGACACTTATTTTTAAACAAATTTTTTCTTCTAACATGACATTTATTATGAGATGTGGAAAATATAATCTTTCTTACAAATTAAAAAGAATATTATTAGACTATACTACATCCTGACCTTAATTATAAGCAATGATTATTCATTTTAAAATTATATAATTAAAAAAATTATTCCTTTAATTTATTATTAACTCTATTTCTTATGTATTCACTTAAATCTATCATTAAATACAACAAAAGTAATAATATATTTGGAATAAGACTTAAATTTATAATAGAATAAATTGAAAATAACTATATTAATTTTTAAATTTTTTTTTCTATATTACTTTTAATTACAGTGTAGTGGTATAGAAAAATATATTCTGGATGATCTGCATATAAAATGGTTCAGGAAACAGCCCTCAATCACATATTCACATCTCTAACTGTGGGGCAAGTCACCACGATTTTGGAGAAACTCACGAGATGGAGCTTCGCAAACTCATTTGAATTGTTACTCGTATTCAGGTTAAAGTACAGAGATATAGCAAGCGGTATACCTGCACCTGCCACTTATATACTATATTTAAATAAAGCAATTGTATATATATACAATACTTAATTATATAATATGATTACATTTTTAAGGAATACATTGTTTGTTTAATTAAAGAAAAAATTAAAACATAAATATAACAAGGGGGATGAAATTGAGGTTGATACTTGGTTTGATATCGCGGGAAAGAAATAGAGTGCGAAAAGATTGGAGAATCAAGGATCATAATACCAAAGAGATCATAGCAAAAGCAACTAGGTGAAAGATATATAGCTCATCCTTTTCATAACTAATTACAAGCCAACCACATAATATTTGCTTTGCTCCACTTTTTTTATGTTTGAAATTTCGTTGATGCAGCACATGGGCGTTGATGAATAGATAAACAAGAAGATTATCGAAGATACCTGAAGAAATTAGACAAGAACTTAATCCTTTCTGCTTTAATAGGCATGGCATTGATGCTAACCAGCATGTTAACAATTCTAAATACATCAGATAGATCTTAGAGGTACTTAAAATATTTGACAAAAAACGTTCCTAAGCTATGACAAAATAATGTACACCAGAAACGTGTGGCAGTAACAGCTAGACTATTTTTTATTTTTTTATTTTGGATCTTTAAATAAAGTCACTCGTAAAATAGTCGTGCAATGCTATAGAATTTAGTGATGATTAGCATGCTCGGGAAGAAGAAATAATCATTTAGCATGTTGATTTGGTTGGTGCAGAGCGTGGCAAGAGAAAAATTAGAAGATTATAAAATGACAAGCAGTCAAGCATGACTCTAGAATTTTGGCATGAGTGTATGCATTGAGATGTACGTGTTGGAATCAATCAGTAGTCCATCATCCGGTGTCGTTGGTGACTCTAATAATAAGAGAAACCCCAATCTGCAATACAATAAAGCGGAGTTGGTCCAAGCTAGAACAGAATGCTATCTTAAGAAAATTGAAACACCTGTGACATGCTTATAAATGATGGTTTTAAATTGTGGTTGTCATTCTAGCTACTTGCTATTGCATTGTGATAAAAACAAAGTCACTCTTAATTACAGAAAACTTCAGCTGCAAAACATGCCTCAACTTAAAAATAATATATTAAATAATGTAATAATTGCACTACAAGAAATTTGTCATATAGTGACACACATCTATAATGACACTATACATGTCACTAAAAATTACTTTTACCCACACAATAACTATAATATATGTTGGTATATTATTAAAAAGTGTGGATATAGACTATAATGACACACAAAATATGTTGTTAAATCTCATTCAAAATCAATACTAAAATTGTGTGTAACTATATGTCAAATAGACATATATCTACATATATTGTACCTATAGTGACACTTTTTGTATATCATTATATGTAACATTTCTTGTAGTATTGGTTTTTGTAACTTTTATTTGTATTTGAATATATATATATATATATATATATATATATATATATATATATATATATATATATTAAAACTTATATATAATTTTGAAGTTTTTGGATACATTATTGTGTAAATACGTACTTATATGATTTTGTTTCATTTTAAAATTAAGAATCTAATCACGATTAAATTAAAAATGAATGTGTTTTAAAAAATTAACTTAAATAATTAATAAGCTGATAATATATACCAAAAAATATTGTATGAGATTTGTTAACTTATACTTACAAGAAATGTGACTTTTTGTGACTAACAATAGTGATGAAAGTAAAACTTGTCACTAAAAATATATTATTAGTGACTAAATTTTATTTTGTCACTAGTGTTATACAATAGTGACAAAAAAAATAAGTTGTCACTATAATATTATTAATAGTGACTAAAATATCTTTGTCACAAAAATTTGACACTAATATCTATAAATTTTGTTTTCTTAACTTAAAATCGTCACTAATACAAATTTTATTATATATATAAATGTTTTTGTCACAAGTGACTTATTTTTAAAAGTGACAAATTATTCATCATAAAAAATATGAAGTGTTTTTATGAATATTTATTGTTATTGTATTAGCAAGTTATAAAAATCAAATTAAAGTAGTTAGTTCTATAATATACTCATTTAGTGGCCAATTAACCTTCTAGCCCTCAAAAATTAACTCAACTAATTAATATAAAAATAGAGAAAAACAAATTGAATTGACCAAATAGATAAATATTAAAAAAATATATCAATGTCTAAATCATGGTTTGAACATGACCTTTTTCACTTACTATCATCATTGATTTATGTTTTGAATATTTATTTGTCTATATACTTACTTTTATAATTAATAATCTATTGATTTCTATTTAAAATTAATATTATGACACAATTTAAATTATTTTTAATAAATTTAGAACTTTATATAATAATTTATATATTTTAAAATATTTATTTTATAATTTTTAATGATATATAATTTATAAAATTATAAATGCTTGTTTATTACATATTAAATCTTATTTATATATAAATACTTATAATCGATAATACACAAAATAAAATGTTAATCATATTTATTTATAAATTAAATTTTAATATTTTAAATAAATTATTAATAATTAGCTTAATATATTTATTTATCTTAATTTAAAATATAATTTATATATTTAAAAATATTTATTTATATTAATTTTAATTAAACATAATTTATATATTTAAATATATTATTTATTTATATAATTTATTATAAATTTAAAAGAAGAAAATAACCACTAAACTAAAGTTAACTTTATATCTTTAAGTGAAAGTTTTAAATTATAAAAAAAAATTAGTATAAAATTTTAAAAAATTGTATTTTCCTTATTTTATTTTCTGATTATCAAATATTCATAAAATAGTAATTTAAAATCTTAACTAATTATATCATAATACTTTCATATCAAATTTAAAATCAGTTATTAACTATACAAAAATATTAAGATCATATTATAAATTATTGATAAGATTATAGTTAGATAATTTAAAATACTTAATTTATCAACTAAATTCTTATCAAATAATTTATTCTAGTTCTAATCAATTTTCCTCTATATTAATTATTAGTAAAAATTAAATTATATATTATTTCTTAGAATATTTATTTAAATTTTAAAACATTGTTTTTATACTTAATATATTTTTTGTTATTATATAATATCATTATACTATAAGTACTATTTTATGATTGCATACATAGTTAAAATTATAGTTATCTTGATATATTAGTATATTATTTATATTCAAGGTATTTATCTCCTAATATTTATATATCAAATTAAATATTTGATTTATTATGTCTATCAATTCATTATTATAAATATAAATTTAGCATATTAATTATATCCAAGCTATTTATCTCTTAAAATTTATATATCAAATTAAATTTTTGATTTATCATCTCCATCAATTCATTGTTATAAATATAAATTAAATAGTTTAATTTTTTAATTTTATTAAAAAATTTTCAAAATAAATACTTCTAGAAGATTTATAATATTATATATAAAAATTTAAATCTAATCTATACCCAAAACAAAATAATTGAATTATAATGCTAGACTCGTATATATGCAAAAATTTGCAATACAATAAACATAACTTGTAATTAAAAAAATACTAAACATAATAACCATCATCAATATCATCTTCCTCAATATCAGTACTTTCTTCATCTTCTATTAAATGAATATTCTCGTCTCACTTTCTTCATCAATATTGTCAACAACTTCTCCAGGTACTATTGTCAACAACTTCATCAAAGGTGTCGTTTATGCATAAGCCTCATATAGGTTACTATATTTTTTTTCTCTCAAGGCTTTACTTCCTGTTATTATCTTTCCTCAGCTTTTTCGATTAATTCTTTTAAACTGACCAAAATGTTCTCTAAGAAAATTAATTCCTTTATCTTTTCCTACCCCTCCATTTTATTTACTGATTTAATTTTATTAATTTATCTTCTCTCTTAATATCCAATTTAGCATATTGTTCACTTTCTCTCATATTTTTCAAAATTAGAATATCAAATATTTATAACACTCTTTTCTATTCATTATGTTGTACTAGTTAACTTGATCCTAAAAAATTAAACTAACATTTTTTTAAATATTTTATTTTATTATCTCATACAACAAAATTTAAAACTATTAAGGTAAAGAGCTTGATGTGAATCAAAACATTTTCTTCTCACGAAGATTAAAAGCTTTTTTATCTTTTCAAATTTTTTATTTTGTAAGTTTGTTTCAAAATTCTATGAAAAAAGGTTTGTTAACCAATCCTTACAAAATTAATTTAAAATAAAATAAAATAATGTTATTTTACTTTTATTCTCTAAGAATAATTTATTTAAATCCAAAGAAATATATTTAAATTATTTTTATTATTTATTATCACCTATTTTAAAAAATAAAATTCAAAATTAAATCAAGACACAAGACTTCTTTTAGAAAATTGATTTTTTGTTTTATTTTTAAATTACCAAATCATCTAAGACAATGAACAAAGAGAAACATGTTAATATGCATCACACCATATAGCAAAAAAAACTAGATCAAATAACACATATATTATCAATTTAAAATGTCAAATTTGATAAAAAATTTACTAACCTTTGTATATTATTTTTTTTTGTAGAATCCACAATTAAAACAATCTTCCTCTCGTGATAGATATCTTTCTTCAAGTACTCAATCCAACTGTAACACCCCATTTTTCTATTTCAATTTTATTTTTTAGGGTATTTTGGTAATTTTATAAAGGTGATAAGGGTGATTTAGTAGCTTGGAACGGGCTGTTCCGGAATTGGAACGGGTCGTTCCAAACTATCAAAAAGCATGTGATTTAGTAGCTCGGAACGGGCCGTTCCGGAATTGGAACGGGCCGTTCCGGAATTGGAACGGGCCGTTCCAAACTACCAAGTTGTGTGTGAGTTAATAGCCCAGAACGAGCCGTTCTTAAGATGGAACGGGCCGTTCCGGACTATTAAATATGCCATTAACCCTAATTGGGAAAAGGCTTGGAACGGGGCGTGACCGTTGTGAGTAATTAATGCACACCAGAATGGGCCGTTCTGGTTTTGGAACGGGCCGTTCTGGATGTGATTTTTAGCCATGTTTTAAAGGTCCGGAACGGGCCGTTCCAGCGTAAAAAGCCTATAAATAGAGCTGTTTGCCACTCCCAAAAAACACACCTCTCATTCTGATTCTGAATTCTTTTCTTCTGCTCTCTCTCTTCTTTCCTCTACTTTCTGCTTCAGACCGAGGGGAACCCAGCGAGGGAGATCAACTAGATCTAATCTAGATTCAGCTTCTTCATATCCAGGTACGAGGAAAAAGGGATTATTTATATGTGAAGTTACATGAGGGAATTGGGTAGAAGAAGAGCCCTTAGGATTATGAGTAATTTTATAATTATTTCTGTTTGAAAAATTATTGGCATTATTTGATTCTGTATGAATTTAGGATTATGAATATATGATTTATTTGTAAAAATGATGCTTTGGGAGAGAGAACGAAATTATAGAAAAGTGCCTGTAGGCTAGGTTTTGGAAAAATTGAAATATTTCTGTTTGAGGAATTAATGATACCATTAGATTCTGTATGTGTTGAGGATTAGAAATATATATTTATTTTGTAAGAATGATGATCTGAGAGGGAGAACGAAACTGTAGAAAAGTACCTGTGAGTTAGGTTTTGAAAGAATTGGGGGTTTTATTGTTTATGTTAAAGTTATATGAAATTAATAATTCCATTGTTTATAATATTAATTTATGAATGTTATTATTGTATTGATTGATAAGAATGAATGATCTTGATGTGAATTACTTGAGGGGTGTGTAAACCCTTACTTTGTTAGACTTATCTGTTGTGCATGTAATATGGAATTGAGATGAAATGAGATGTTGTGTGGATATGATTATGATTGTAATTGTGGTACCTCACACTAATGACCAGGGATGAGACGAACCTTGAGTAGTGATGCTTCAAGGACGAGCGTGCCCTTGGCATAGTGTGGGATGAGTGAGGCAATTAACACGCATCACTTATGTCACATATGGCAGCCCTGACATAGAGTTAATTGCAAGAGACTATGTGGATTGTAATGTGATTGTGGTTCCTCACACTAAAGGATCAAGGATGATACGAACCCTGGTAGTGGATGCTTCAGGGACGAGCGTACTCCTGGATGATCAGGGATGATATGAACCCTGGGTAGTTGATGATTCAGGGACGAGCGTACTCCTGGATGATCAGGGATGATACGAACCCTGTGTAGGTGATGCTTCAGGGACGAGCGTACTCCTTAATGACTAGGGATGGCACGGCCCCTAGGTAAGTGATGCTACAGGGAGGGCGTGACCCTGGTTTGGTGTGGGAGGCAATTAACCCGTATCACTTGTGTCAGATGTGGCGAGGTCTTGGCATAATGTTAATTGTGAGATTGGTGTGAATTATGGATGTGGAAATGATATTTGTTAAATGTAAAATTGGTGTGAATTATGGATGTGGAAATGATATTGTTAATTGCAAGATTGACATGAATTATGAATATGGAAATGATGTTGTAAATTGTAAGATTTATGTGGATTGTGATGGATTGATGTAGTTGTGAATTGAGATGTGAAGATGATGAATGATTGATAAATTATAATATATCTATGAACGCTTGTAATTATTTTATTAAGCAACGAGTTATGATGAGATTACAATTGTGGTGTGTTTGTATGTGCTTTGCATATAGATATTTTCTTTTCTCACCGTATAAATTGTGGATGTTTTAGGTGAGGAAGATTCGGCTTCGAGTGGCATCTAGAATGCCAACAGTTGAATTGTGGGGATGCTCTGATATTGTGACATCGGGGCAGAGGAATTTAGAACATAGGTTTTTATATGGATTTGGAATTGTAAACGTTATTTTTGAAAACAATTTGTAAACTCTTGCGTTTCATTTTTTTTATATTATTATTGTGGTTGTTGAAGAATAATTTCGAAGATTTTCATGTGAACCCTTTTTTACCGAAATTGAAAAAATTATTTGTAAGTTTTTATTATTACAATATATATGTTGGGGTAGTAAGGGTGTCACACCAACTGCATATCAATGACTCAGACTTTAAATTATAGTAAAGGAAAATGTTATGCATTCTCATGTACTTAACATGACTATACATAGAACATTTAAACCTGGAAAAAAAAACTGTTATTAACAAATTATCTATGACGATAACATTATCCTAATTAAGATAACAACATTATCTCTATTAATAAAAATGTTAAAATATAACAAATATTATCTAAATGATAATTAAATTAAATAATTTAAATAAAATTATTTTAGTTGTTAATTAAATAATATTTTTCATTTATTTACTTAATAACATTTAAGTTTGTCCATTGCACATAATATTTATATTATGAATTAAAATATTATAATAAATAAATATTTTAAAGTTTATTACCTAAATCTAAGAAAATATCAAATAAAAATTGTAACATCCCGAATTTTTTTACTAATACTACGAATAATTATTATTTATTTTGGTATTTATGAAGATTATTTTCTTATAATTATTTTGATTAATTAAATGAGTTTGATTGAAGTTTTAAAGGATTTTAATAATAATCATTTATGAAAATTATTTTGTATAATATGATATTTTATTATAATTATTATTTAAAGAAAATCATGTTTTAAATTGTATTGATATTTTATTTTAATTTGATGTATATATATATATATATATTCTTTATTTATTTATTAACTATTAATTATGGATTTTCATAGCCTCGGAACGGGCCGTTCCAGTTTGGGAACGGGCCGTTCCAACGCGAGCTTGCGTGGGCAAAATTTTAACCCAGAACGGGCCATTCCAATTTCGGAACGGGCCGTTCCGGATGTATTTTAAAGAACAAATATTGACCCAGAACGGGCCGTTCTGGTTTTGGAACGGGCCGTTCTGATAGAGGCTTTTGAACCTGTTCTGTGTGCCCAGAACGGGCCGTTCTGGATTCGGAACTGGCCGTTCTGGCCGCGGCCTGGTGCCTATAAATACAGCGTTTTGCACTCTCTAAAACGCATTTTTTCATTTTCTAATATTTTCCTCCTTTCTCTCTAAAGACGAAGGGGAACCTAGAGGGGGCGACCAACAAGATTCGACTCCTGCTTATCAAGGTAAGGGGGGAGTGAGAAATCTTGCTTTGGGTGTGGGAATATATGTTGGCTAGTGGGATTGACCCTCAATCCTGTGTTTGCTGTATTTTTTGTATGCTGATGTATGGGGGGTTTCTCCCAATTGTATCTGTGTTTGCTTATTATTTTTCTTATATGCAATTAATTGTATGAATTGAGATCTCTATGGGTTCCTATGAGAAATCCTATGAGGAACATGCAAAATATGAATATTTTCTGTTTTGCTATCTGATTGCTCTATTTTATTTCTTGTTGAATGTAATGTGTAAGTATGTGATTAATTTTGAAAATAAATAGATTTTGATATGATTTAGAGTGCTCTGTGGGTTCCTGTGAGAACCCTATGAGAAACAGGCAAAATATGAATGTTTTCTGTTTTGCTTTTTGATTGTTCTGATGTATTCCTTATTGAATGAGATGTATAAATATGTGTTTATTTTTGAAAATAGACCAATTTTGATATGATTTTGAGTGCTCTGTAGAGACTATGTGAATATGATGAGATGATGTGAAAAGTGATGACTATGTGAATATGATGACTATGTGAATATGATGAGATGATGTGAAAAGTGATGACTATGTGAATATGATGAGATGATGTGAAAAGTGATGACTATATAAATATGATGAGATGATGTGAAAAGTGATAATGAGACATGAAAATGTGATATGAGAAAAGCATGGAGTCTTGATTGACATGCATCATATGCATAGATGTTTTTAAGGGTACGATATGGAATACACCGCCAGAGAAGGCCTCCTATTGTAAAAGCTTTGGGGATTAGTCCTTGGGGATAGCTCGGTTTGGAAGTCCCAGTCTCGCCCATTGTGTGCATGGGATGTATCTTGCACGGCTTAGCTATCCCGACGAGACTCTGGTAGTATATCCTTCTAGTGAGAGTGCGCAGAGGGTGTGACCCGGCATGTACTCCTAGACTACTCTTCGTGTATTGCTAGTGGCAATATGCCATGTGATGTTTTACTGGCGCCACATGCATGATAATATGTAGTCCGTGTCCATACTTATACATTTTTAAATGTTATATGATAAAGTGATGGTTTATGTCTTGGATGAGTGTGATGTTATTATTAATATATCTATGTTATACTTGTTTTGTTTGTATTTGGCTATTCGGCGTATATTTCTACACTGTGAGCCAGAGTGAGATGTTTCTCACTCCCTTTTCTCGTGTTGTTCTGTTTTGACTGTTATACAGGTGATCATCAGCGTGAGGCTGAGGATGTTGGAGATGAAGCTTAGGCTTTTATGTTGGGTTTTGCTCTGATAGGACATGTGACATCAGGACATAGATAGGATTAGTTTAAAGATGTTCTTATTAAATTATTTTAGAAAATTTAGTTTTATTTCTTTGTAATTTTACCGGCATGTTATTTGGATTAAGTTTATGAATGTGAACTTTTTACCCTTACGTAGTTGGAAATTTGATTTTTAATGATGAAAATTTTTATATTTTTTATAATTACTATATATGTATGTTGGGGAGGAGGGTGTCACAAAAATAAACTAACTTATTTTCTCTGTATAACTAAAATAATTATCTTGAATGGAAGTGATGAGAATATTTTTAGGATATTTTAGAATAAATATTTTTAAAATTATTTTACATTTTAAAATGATTTTCTTAAATTAAAATTTTATAAAATCGCATAACCTCCGTATATGTTTAGTTACCAAACAAACCTTTCATGTTTTATTTTGTTACAAAAACACTGTAACACCCCATTTTTCTTATTTCAATTTTATTTTATTTTAATTGAGGGTATTTTGGTAATTTTATAAATGTGATAGGGGTGATTTAGTAGCTTGGAACGGGCTGTTCCGGAATTGGAACGGGCCGTTCCAAACTACCAGTGAAAGTGTGAATTAGTAGCCCAGAACGGGCCGTTCTCAAGTTGGAACGGGCCGTTCCGGACTATTAATTTTGCCTTTAACCCTAAATGGGAACGGGCTTGGAACGGGGCGTTCTTAAAATTATGGCCGTTGGGAGAAATTAATGCAAACCAGAACGGGCCGTTCTGGTTTTGGAACGGGCCGTTCTGGATGTGATTTTTAGCCATGGTTTAAGGGTCTGGAACGGGCCGTTCCGGATTTGGAACGGGCCGTTCTGGCGTAAAAAGCCTATAAATAGAGCTGTTTGCCACTCCCAAAAAGGCACACCTCTCATTTCTGATTTCTTTTCTTCTGCTCTCTCTCTTCTTTCCTCTACTTTCTGCTTCAGACCGAGGGGAACCCAGCGAGGGAGATCAACTAGATCTAGTGTAGATTCAGCTTCTACATATCTAGATTCAGCGTCTACATATCCAGGTGAGGAAGATCCAGCTTCGAGAGGCATCTAGAATGCCAACAGTTGAATTTTGGGGATGCTCTGATATTGTGACATCGGGGCAGAGGATTTTTTTAGAACATATGTTTTTATTTGGATTTGGAATAGTAAATGTTATTTTTGAAAACAATTTATAAACTCTTGCATTTCATTTTTATTATTATGGTTATTGAAGGATAATTTTGAAGATTCTCATGTGAACCCTTTTACCGAAATTAAAAAAAAATATTTGTAAGTTTTCATTATTATAATATATGTGTTGGGGTAGTAAGGGTGTCACATTTAGTGGTATCAGAGCATCCCCAAAATTCAACTGTTGGCATTCTAGATGCCTCTCGAAGTTGAATCTTCCTCACCTGGATATGTAGACGCTGAATCTAGATATGTAGAAGTTGAATCTACACTAGATCTGGTTGATCTCCCTCGCTGGGTTCCCCTCGGTCTGAAGCAGAAAGTAGAGGAAAGAAGAGAGAGAGCAGAAGAAAAGAAATCAGAAATGAGAGGTGTACCTTTTTTGGAGTGGCAAACAACTCTATTTATAGGCTTTTTACGCCGGAACGGCCCGTTCCAAATCTGGAATAGCCCGTTCCGGACCCTTAAACCATGGCTAAAAATCACATCCAGAACGGCCCGTTCCAAAACCAGAACGGCCCGTTCTGGTGTGCATTAATTACTCCCAACGGCCATAATTTTAAGAACGCCCCGTTCCAAGCCCGTTCTCATTTAGGGTTAAAGGCAAAATTAATAGTCCGGAACGGCCCGTTCCAACTTGAGAACGGCCCGTTCTGGGCTACTAATTCACACTTTCACTGGTAGTTTGGAACGACCCGTTCCAATTTCGGAACAGCCTGTTCCAAGCTACTAAATCACATACATTTTGGTAGTTTGGAACGGCCCGTTCCAATTTCGGAACAGCTCGTTCCAAGCTATTAAATCACCCCTATCACCTTTATAAAATTACCAAAATACCCTCAATTAAAATAAAATAAAATTGAAATAAGAAAAATGGGGTGTTACAATTTCTCAAATAGAATTAATCTAATTTTTTCAAAACCTAACTTACAGACACTTTTCTATAATTTCGTTCTCTCTCTTAGAGCATCATTTTTACAAACAAATCATATATTTGTTGTCCTAAATATATACAGAATCAAATAATGCCAATAATTTTTCAAACAGAAATGATTATAAAATTACTCATAATCCTAAGGGCTCTTCTTCTACCCAATTCCCTCATGTAACTCCACATATAAATAATCTCCTTTTCCCCCGTACTTGAAATAAGAAAAATAAATTAGTATCAGTATAATTTAGAGATAAAGGAAGTGTAATTTGGTCCTAATATATAATTCCATAATTCAAGTGCAATCTCCAAGATCAAACTAATAAGTATCTTAAGAAATAAAATTGAATAAAATTGTCACTTCTATATGGTGTTGAAGCAACAAATAAGAGAAAGAAAAAAGTGTTTATTGTTTTTTTTACTAGCCTGTGTGCAGTCACATCTAACGGCCCATGAGCTTTGAAATAGTGTTTATTTTTTTTTTACTAGCCTGTGTGTGAAGGAAAGGTTGTATCTTATGCTTCTAGGCAATTAAAAATACATGAGAAGAATTATCCCACCCATGATCTTGAATTAGCAGCTGTGGTATTCACACTAAAGATTTGGAGACATTATTTGTATGGTTCAAAATTTGAGGTGTTTAGTGATCATAAGAGTCTTAGGTATTTGTTTGACCAAAAGGAATTAAATATGAGGCAAAGGAGATGGTTAGAGTTCCTTAAGGATTATGATTTTGATTTTAGTTATCATCCGGGCAAAGCCAATGTGGTGGCTGATGCTTTAAGTAGGAAATCCTTGCATTTGTCTTCTCTTATGATTAGGGAGATGCACCTTTTGGCTCAATTTAGAGACTTGAGTTTGACTTGTGACGTGACCCCTAGTAGTGTGAGACTAGGTATGACTCGGGTGACTAATGAGTTGTTGAGGAAAATTGGAGAAGCATAGTTAGTGGATTCATTTCTAGTGGCTAGATGTGATGCTATAGGACAAGGTAGTGGAGGAGAGTTTACCTTGGGTGTAGATGGAGTGTTAAGAGTTAAAGACCGAGTGTGCGTGCCTAGTGACCCTACACTTAGACGTTTGATCCTAGAGGAAGGTCATACGAGCAAGCTTAGTTTTCACCCAGGAGCAACTAAGATGTATCAAGACCTTAGGAAGATATTTTGGTAGCCTAGGATGAAGAAAGATATAGCTGAATTTGTGAGTGTCTGTTTAGTGTGTCAGAAGGCTAAGATAGAACATCAGAAACCTTCAGGACTACTTCAGCCTTTGAGTATACTCGAGTGGAAGTGGGATAGCATTTTTATGGATTTTGTAGTTGCTTTGCCTAGGACTAGGAGAGGGCATGATTCCATTTGGGTTATAGTTGATAGGTTGACTAAGAGTGCACATTTCTTACCTATTAACATTAGGTATTCTCTAGAGAGATTGGCTGGACTGTATATTGATGAGATTGTGAGATTGCATGGGATACCATCTAGCATAGTTTCAAACAGAGACCCTAGATTCACCTCTAGGTTTTGGGAGAGCCTACAACGAGCTTTGGAGACCCAACTTAGACTTAGTTCAGCTTACCACCCTCAAACTGATGGTCAGACTGAGAGGACTATTCAATCTTTAGAGGATTTGCTTAGAGCCTGTGTGTTGGACCAAGGGGGTAGTTGGGATAGTCTTTTACCTTTGATAGAGTTTACCTATAATAATAGTTACCACTCTAGTATAGGTATGACACCTTATGAAGCCTTGTATGGTAGGAGATGTAGGACCCCTTTGTGTTGGTGCGAGCCTGGTGATAATGTTATCTTAGGACCTGAGATTGTGCAACAAACCACTGATAAGGTTAGATTGATACAAGAGAGGATGAGAACAACTCAGAGTAGACAGAAAAGTTATGCTGACAGGAGAAGGAAGGACTTGGAATTTCAAGAAGGTGACCATGTGTTCTTGAAAGTCACTCCGTGGACTGGGGTTGGCAGGGCATTGAAATCTAGAAAACTTACTCCTCGATTTATTGGTCCTTTCCAAATTCTAAAAAGAGTCGGTAGTGTTGCCTACCAAATTGCTTTGCCTCCTAATCTATCAAATCTTCATGATGTTTTCCACATTTCCCAACTTCGAAAATACATTCATGATCCTTCGCATGTGATTGAGTCGGATCATCTTGAGGTTAAGGAGAACTTAATTGTGGAAGCTACCCCGGTGAGAGTCGAGGGTCGAATGGTGAAGCAACTTAGGGGAAAGGAAATTCCTTTAGTGAAAGTTATTTGGGGAGGAGCTACACCTGAAAGTGCTACTTGGGAGCTAGAGGAGAAAATGAAAGCGTCATATCCATTTTTATTTGCTTCAGGTAATTTCGAGGACGAAATTTCTTAAAGGACGGGAGAATTGTAACACCCCATTTTTCTTATTTCAATTTTATTTTATTTTAATTGAGGGTATTTTGGTAATTTTATAAAGGTGATAGGGGTGATTTAGTAGCTTGGAACGGGCTGTTCTAAAATTGGAATGGGTTGTTCCAAACTACCAAAACATATGTGATTTAGTAGCTTGGAACGGGCTGTTCCGGAATTGGAACGGGCCGTTCCAAACTACCAGTGAAAGTGTGAATTAGTAGCCCAGAACGGGCCGTTCTCAAGTTGGAACGGGCCGTTCCAGACTATTAATTTTGCCTTTAACCCTAAATGGGAACGGGCTTGGAACGGGGCATTCTTAAAATTATGGCCGTTGGGAGTAATTAATGCAAACCAGAACGGGCCGTTCTGGTTTTGGAACGAGCCGTTCTGGATGTGATTTTTAGCCATGGTTTAAGGGTCCGGAACGGGCCGTTCCGGATTTAGAACAGGCCGTTTCGGTGTAAAAAGCCTATAAATAGAGTTGTTTGCCACTCCCAAAAAGGCACACCTCTCATTTCTGATTTCTTTTCTTCTGCTCTCTCTCTTCTTTCCTCTACTTTCTGCTTCAGACCGAGGGGAACCCAGCGAGGGAGATCAACCAGATCTAGTGTAGATTCAGCTTCTACATATCTAGATTCAGCGTCTACATATCCAGGTGAGGAAGATCTGGCTTCGAGAGGCATCTAGAATGCCAACAGTTGAATTTTGGGGATGCTCTGATATTGTGACATCGGGGCAGAGGATTTTTTTAGAACATATGTTTTTATTTGGATTTGGAATTGTAAATGTTATTTTTGAAAACAATTTATAAACTCTTGCGTTTCATTTTTATTATTGTGGTTATTGAAGGATAATTTTGAAGATTCTCATGTGAACCCATTTACCGAAATTAAAAAAAAAAATTATTTGTAAGTTTTCATTATTACAATATATGTGTTGGGGTAGTAAGGATGTCACAAACACACTTTTCATTCTCTTTCTTTTTTGTTACAAAACATACCTTTTTTGTGTTTTATTTTCTTTTATAAATCATACCTTCCTTCTTTTGATATGCAACTATAGATTTTTTTGCTAAGGTTGGAGCATCTGAATGTGTTGTCTTCATGGTGTTACTTTATTATTATTGTGTATAAGGAATGACCTACTTGAAAGTTAAGGGGAATCTTGGCCCCTATCATTTTGCACCTTCTAATTTTTTTAATATATTATATTAATCCTCATGCTATGGATGATTTATTTTAGTAAATTAGATAAAATAATATATAATTCATTTTCTAAATAAAAATCGAGAGCAAAAATATATGCAAAGTATAATTATATTAATTAAGAATAAGTAAAAAATAATATTAAAAAATAAATATAAATTAACTTGTTATAAATTATTGAACATATTTTTTATAAAAATTATAGCCTATATTTGAATGAAATGTTAGCATATGAAGGAGATAATGATAACCTAAGTATATACATATCTTGATATCAATTTGACTACTTGATATGACTTTTCTTTCTAAAACATGTTTTTCCTAATAGTAATATATTAGTAATAGAATTTTTTTTAATTATTCTTTTGATAGTTTAAAGAAAAAGAATTGTTGCAGAAGTTATTTCTTGCATATATTCATTATTTTTTAGCATATAATAGTAATAATTATTATTATTCTTATGTAAATTTTATAATTTCTTTTACTTTAAAATGAAGATAATTTAAAATTAATGTAATTAATTTTTATGATACTTTTTGTATTATTTTATTTTATTTTTATAATTAACATTTATATAAAAAAGTTTTTTTTTTAGAGTTTTTGAGGAAGTTGTTGTAGAACATCTTTATTTTATATTGTTAAATTTATAGATTATATTCCTTATATTAACATAATACATAATAATTTTTATAATAATTTTTTTTGATATTTTAAAGAAAAAATAGTTATTCTCGAAGTTGTTCACTTTATGAATGTGTGTTATTTTGTTCATTAATATTCATTAGTTTTAGCATATAACCGTAATTGTTTTTAATAATTTTTTTATGTAAATTTTATAATTTTTTTTACTTTAAAAACTATAATAATTTAAAATTAATGTAACTAATGAATTTTAGCATAAGATCTCTTTCTAAATTCAACAATGTTTGACATCATTGTATAGAACAAACAACTCAACTCTGCAATAAATTTATGCACCACCCCTATCTATAAAAAAGGACCAAATACCTACAACGTCTAAACACAAACAACAATGTGATGCATGATGTAAGCCTTTAAAAGTTTATTTTCATATAGTAGAAGAAAAGCTTTTTGGACTTTGGGAAGCTACCAAATAACAAGCTACAAGAGCTCCACGAGAAGGATAAATAAAAAAAAATAACAGGAAATTGAATTTTTTGACAGAGTTGAGTGAAAAGAAATTGCTGACCTTTGCTAGAAGTGGTGGCGTTGTTGTGGCCTCGGTGGCTGATGATAATATAAAAGATGGTGAAAAGACTAAGCTTACTAATAGAAGTGGTTTGTGTACCTGTCTAAGGGCACACTCGTAATCTTCTGGTAACTGGAGGGCCGAACGAGAGTTCCGGGCGGATGCTTCAGAGGGGGGACGTACCTGCAAAAGGCACTCCGACACTCAAGTTAGGACAAACACGATTCTCGAGAGTAATAAATGAACAGTGACATACCTCGCTTTACGTGACCTATTTATACTACTTGTGATAGGCCTTGAATGTGGTGGGCTTCTTCTGACACCTACCAAATTAGGTAATACAGTGCTAATCGGCTGATTATGCCTTAATCATGTGTTTTTCCTCGTTAATCATGATTATCGTCTTTGACCACTTTGCCTTATCGGCCGTTAGCCGAGCCGAGAGGTGTAAGTCCGGATTTGCCTCTGGGTCTTCGCCTTTTGCCGAGGCGAGGCATTGTAAGACCGGGTTTGCCTCTAGGTCTCAGCCTTTTGCCAAGCCGAGGCGTGGCATTGTAAGACCGGGTTTGCCTCTGGGTCTCGGCCTTTTGCCGAGCCGAGGCATGGTTAGGGGGAATCAGCAAGATGCGCTATCTTGACCAAGCCTTTGATGGTCTCGTAAATTCGTTATCACGGCCACTGCCATGGCCAAGAGCTGTACCGAGCTAACAGTTTATTCTTCGGTCATGTCGACGATCGAGATGGCCGAGGCGGGTGCATGAGAAACTTGTCCCAGTCGTCTCATCTCTGCCGTTGCGGTGGCCGATAGGGAGTCACGTGCCGCTCCACGTGGTTGGTACGGCCCTTCCAGTACACAAGCCCCCCAGCCTTGAGGAGTGAAACGACTTAAAGGGTAGACTTGGTGCTTCATTTGTGGCGGTTGGTTCAGAACGTAAGGAGTTGTAACTGTTAGGTTTATAATCGTTGGGGCATTAATGATCAAGAGACGCGAAAGGTTGCCTTTTATGGACCGTTGGATTAAGTTGATCCAACGGTTCGTAGGGATGCGTCGTTTGGGATCCCGTCTCAGAACACACTATAAATAAGCGTGTGGTGAGGGACCAAAGCACGCTTACGTTGTTTCCTTGCTCCGAGCTGATATCAAGTTGATCAAGTTTTAGCATTTTCGAGCGATTCTCACCGATCGAGACCGATCAAGCTTCAATTTAGGTACGTTTCTATGGCTGATATAGATGTTGTTCGGGTTAATTCCTCTGGGGACACGAGTGGTTCTACCGGCACTAGATCGAATGCAGAATCTAACTGGCATCGCGCGTCGGCTTTGGCGTCCAATGGTTCGAATAGCATTGAGGTTTTTCCGGGATTTGAGCTCACCCAAAGTGGAGACGAGTCTTCGTCTGTGTCGGTCTCCGATGGCCGTCCCGCTACTCATAAAGTCGGATCGGCTTCTTGCCGTTACCCTCCGATAGAGACCCCGGGCTACAAGTGGGTGCATGGGGAGGTCGGTAGTGTGTATTCCCGTTATACCGATAGGAACTTGATAGTGTTGTTTGTCTCTGCCGAGAATTTCCTAACTTTTCCAGAAGAAGAAGAACCTTCACCTAATTTCTTTCAGCCTTGCCGGAGTGACGGGGGGTCGAATCCTGACTTCGTCTATCTGGATCAAGGAAATTGTAAATATCAATACTTTTAGGTATATGATTACTTGTTCCGAGACTTGAAGGTGACTCTTCCCTTCGACGAGTTTTTTGTGGGTATTCTTCGGCTTCTTAACGTGGTGCTGACCCAACTTCATCCCAACAGCTGGGCAGCCATGCAAGGATTTCGACGGCTGTCTTTAGCCCTTGGCATCAAACCAACGCCGCTCCTCTTTCTTTATTACTAATCGTCTTGGCCGACGAGAAAGGCCAAGTGGCTCTCTTTGTTTCGAAAGGCCAACTGTTTATTACAGCCTTACACCACCTCCTACAAGAAGTTCAAAGTAGGATTTATAAAGGTGATGATTCGGCCGAGTACGGGGAATAAATAAATTTTTGATGCCGAAGGGAAGTCATTATTCCCCTTGTATTGGACCCGGGCGCCGTGAAAGTATGACGTAGTGTCGAAGTCACGAATGTCCCCGGAGGAGCGAGCCAGCCTCAACTTTTTGGAGAAACTACCACGACCTAATCTGTGCCGACCTTTGGTTCGGTTGTTTGAGTCATCCGACATAGTTGATGAGCTGATCGGTATGGTAACTTTCCCACTTATTTAAATTCCTATGTTATCATTGATTTTGACTAGTGGTGTGCAGGTATTATAGCGAGCTACGAGAGTGACGACCTTGACATTCACAACTTGATCAGGAGTCGAGTGGTCATTCCGATGACGGTAGAGGCATCGTTCGACGGTCGCTCAGGTGGGAATCCGGTTCCCCCCATGGTAGTGCGGGCGGGCCGACTGCAAAGGGGAAGGGAAAGGGCGTTAAGGGTGCGTCTCGGCCCCAAGCTGGAAAAAGAAGGCCCAAGGAAGAGAGGGCCAAGGATGAGGGCCGACAGGCCAAGCAGCAGAGATGGAACTTTTTCTGCAAGCTCTAAGTTTGAGCTTTGGCTTTGGCCTAAAGTATTGTGATGGAGCCGAATTCGGAGGCCAACGAGTTGCGTCGGCAATTATCTGACTCCGAGAAGTTGATGCAGGAAACTTCGACTACCCAAATGGCCAACGCAAAGTTTCAGGCAGAGATGGACTGTCGGGGCTGATTAGCCGATGACCTGAGTTTGAAGGTCCAACGACTTGAGAACTCCTTGAAGGCGAAGATAGAGAAGGCGAATCTGCTGGGCAAAGAGCTAGAGGCAGAGAAGATTTCTTACGGGGCCTATAAAGAGAAAGCTCGCAACAAGGTTCTCTCTTAGCATGACTAAGGACTTCTTTTGGGGAGAGTTTGTGGACATGGCCCAGATCCCCCCCAATGAACATCCCGATGCCGAGGCACCCGTTCCTCACCAGGCAGGATCGGCTGGTGAAGACGAGACGGTGTATGAGGAGGAAGCTGCCGAGGAGGAAGTCCCGGTCCAGGGGGAGCCCGAGGTGGGGTCTTGATTTACTTCTTTCTCATAACACTTTGTAATTTTCTTTTTTGGCCGACAGCGCCCCCCCCTTTTGTAACTTGGGCCGACAGTGCCTGTCAATGAAATTTTGCTTTTGTTTGTTCACATATTATGTTTATATGCTAATTATGCGTCTTTATTGAAATGTAAAGATAACGTAAGCCACATCCTTGGCCGAGAGAGATCTCGGGAGGGAAGACTGTAAAAATGATTAAGCCGCATCCTTGGCCGAGAGATATCTCGGGAGGGAAGACTTTGTAAAAATGATTAAGCCGCATCCTTGACCGAGAGAAATCTTGGGAGGGAAGACTTGTACAAAAGTAATTAAGCCGCATCCTTGGCCAAGAGGAATCTCGGGAGGGAAGACTTGTAAAGAATTAAGCCGCATCCTTGGCTGAGAGGAATCTCGGAAGGGAAAACTTGTACAAAAATAATTAAGCCGCATCCTTGGCCGAGAGAAGTCTTGGGAGGGAAGACTTGTAAAAAAATAATTAAGCCGCATCCTTGGCCGAGAGGATTCTCGGGAAGGAAGACTTGTAATAAAAAATAACGTAATGAACTTGAGCGTATTGGCAAACTTTTTTCATTGATGAATGGATGTCTCGTTAAAAACCTTGCCGGCCAAAACCCCTAATTTTTTAAGAGGAAAAAAGACCGGTCAAGGAAAAGAGTGCATCGTACTACATGTAGTTGGAATGTAAAGACAACTATGAATTTATCCTAACTATAGTATGTCTTTAGGTGAGTGGAATTCCATGTCCTTGGTATCACCTTGTCGGACAACTCTTCAAGTTTATATGCTCCATTGTTTAAAGCGTGCTAGATTCGGAACGAGCCGTCCCAATTTGCTGATAGCTTTCCTTCAGCTGGGTTTCGTCGAGTCGATCCCTTTACTCTCCATACCAGATCGCGTTCATGGAAGATTCTTGGCTTTAAGTTGGAATTAAAGCATCGAGTCATTCGCTGCTTGCAAGCCTCGACCACAACTTGCGCATTCACCCGGACTTCGTCTAGGACATCCAGTTCGGCACGGAGGGAGTTGTCATTAGATTTCTCATGAAAGTGCGCTCGTCAGAACGATGGTTCTCCAACCTTAACTAGGATCACGCGTTTGAACCGTATGCTAGTCGAAAAGGGGTTTCCTTGGTGCTCGATTGGGACGTGCACCAATAAGCCCATAACACCTCGGACAGTTCTTCAGCCCAAGCTCTTTTTGCACTGTCGAGTCGCTTTTTTAGTTTGGTCAAGATCATCTTGTTAGCGGCTTCGGCTTGTCCATTGGATTGAGGGTGTTCCACAGACGTAAATCTGTGTCGAATGCCGAGATTCGAGAGGAAAGTGTTGAAATTTTGATCAGTGAATTGAAGCCCATTGTCCGAGATGATAGCATATGGAATGCCGAATTGAGTAATCATATTTTTCCATACAAACTTCTGAACGTTGGCAGCTGTGATGGTAGCGAGTGGTTCGGCCTCTATCCACTTAGTGAAATTGTCTACACACTACAAGAAAAACGCAAATTTTCGACAGAAATATAAATCTGTCAGAAATTTCTTATTTTTAATTCTTATTTTTAATTTCTTATTTTTAATTCTTATTTTTAATTTCTTATTTTTAATTCTTATTTTTAATTTCTTATTTTTAATTCTTATTTTTTATGTGAGACCTTGGAGCATCATTGAAATTCACCAAAGTAGGAGCAAATGAGTTGTCGGGGTAGGAACAGAGGTCGCTAGAGAGAATGAAGTAGAATATAGGTTACCAAAAGTTGCCAGAAATCGCGTTAGTTGCACTGTTGGTTATCAAAAAGAAGGAAGAAAACAAAATAGTAGAAAGAGCAAATGACTTCACAAGAAAACAAAATATTAGAAAGAGCGAATGGCTTCACACCCTCTAGTGACCTAATAAGAGGACATTCTATGGTGGGTGCTAGTTTATCCGTCATATAATTTTTATTTCTATGATAGGTAAGTCAACACCCATTATAAATTTTATTTGCATATTTACAAGTATGTCACCTTACCACTTTCTATATCGTGTGGATGATACCCAACATAGAAAGTGCATCAAGAAATGTTATTTTTGTATTAGTGTAAAGATCCACCATGGTCATTACACTTAATGGATCAACTAATAGTAATGGAAAAACATATGAATTACTACCTAAGGTTACCATATAGACAGTTCTTGGATATATAAGTGATAATGTATACATACATGTAAAAATATTTTCATCAAAAATCGAAAATACTGTACAAGTATATGTGTATATACAGTAATTCAAAAGAAACAACTGTATAAACCTAGATTGTTGGTCAAGTAACACTATACCAATTGATTACATCGGAATCCAACAAAACTACAATCAATTGTCCACCAACATGGCCTCACAAAGGAATCCTACCTCCACCTAACTATGTTTTACTCTCGTATACACATGATCATTACAGTCCAACAACCAAGAAACATGCAAGGGTAAATTATTGTACAAAAAAATAATTCAAACAAGTATAGAAGTAAAACAAATATACTACCAATAATATCATGTAAATCAAGCACAACATCACCTCATAGCTTACAACATTTTAACACCACAATGTGCTTTTCAAATGGCATTCAACAACATCATCAACCAAGCATATGGGCAACATCACAACTAAAAACAAAAAATTATATGCTTAACACCTCAATTACATGCATCATCACACATTCACCTACGAAGATCTCAACAAATGTGAGTTGTAACACCCCAATTTTCAAAAAGGTTATTATTATTATTATTAGATGGTATTTGGTCATAATTATTTTAATAATTATAGAGGAATATTATTTTGTACGTTTTAAATAATTATTATTTTGGACAATTATTTTGTACGTATTAAATAAGTATTTTTATTAGCATTTTTAAATAAATATTTATATGTTTTAAGAGAAGGTTGATTTTATATGATATTTTGTTATTGAAATTATATTATTATATTTAGGGTCAGAAATATATTATTATTATAGAGAAAAAATATTTTATAATATACATGTATTTATTTTATTTAATTATTTTGAGGAAAATTAGAAGTGGGTTAGAAGAGAAGGAAAATGGGTTGGGTTGACCCAGTCCAATGGATTAAATTTAAGAAAGGAGTCAGGTGGTGTTAACCCTATCTGCCTCATTTGCGTTCTGAAGGGTTAGGAAAAAAAAAGAGGAGAAACAAAGAGCTCTAAGGAAGAGTACTCAGGAACGATCTTAGATCACACAAAGACCATTCATCTTCTGCTCATCCAGGTACGGGGGAGATGGGTTTCTTCATATGTGAATATAGGGGTGTTCGGGTAGTGAGGGCAATCCCTAAGTCCCTCTAGGAACTCTATTTAAAATTCTGAACGATTATCTGTGCAATCGATGTTCTAAATTCTTAATTCATTTGGAAGAACTTATTTCTTGAATTGTCTTTGAATTCCATTGGGGCTTTCTTGTTAATTCTTTATCATTAAATTTGATGACTTGAATTTTATGTGTTAAGAAGAGTTTAGATTTTTTTTTGTAAAACCAATGAAAACCAATTTTTGAGGTTTGAGATGTGTATGAATTGATTTGGAACGTATGGAGAATATAAATGGAGTTAAACTGAACCAACGGGGTGTAGAAGTAGTGAAAATTGGTAAAAACCTTGTTGAAACTCGTAAAACGCAGGTTTAATTTCACAGAGGGGAGTCTGGGCAGAGATTTGGGCGCTCAGCGCCAGTTTTGGGCGTCGGGCGTCGGGACCCCGACATACGTTTGTAAATTTGCGATATCTTTCTGTGTAGTTATCCAAATCGAGTGCCGTTTGTTTTGTTAGAAACTAGATATCTGGGGCTACCATTTAGACACAAGAATCGTGTAAAAATATTAATATTTGATCAAGTTATGTGAGTTGAAATTTGAGCCTTCCAATCTGTGTGCGAACCACAACATCAATTTTTGTGAGCCCTGAATGGTAACCTAAACGACTTTATTAGGATTTGTGTTCTTCATGAAAGTTGTAGATATTGATGTTAGGATTCTAATGGAGTTGGGATCACTTAGAAAGGATATGTATATCTCGAGTTATGGTTAAATTATTAACTGAATGTCATAGATATTGTGATGTGTGTGAAGAATTATGTGAAATTTGTGGTCTATAATGTTGATAACTTAATGATAAGTACCTAGCATGTGAGGATGATATTGCATGGATTGTTATTGACATGTGATGATGTTATATAATGGAGATGCATAAATTATGAGTTACGTGGGATGCATGAGTTGCATGAGACTTATGAGTTGTATGTGGTGCTTGAGAAGCCAGACGTGGCTATATTGCATTGGACCCTGGGCCCAGAGAGGGGTTGAGACAGGGGGGACCATGACGGGAGGCATTCCATGCGTGGGCCGTTGGGTGTTTAACTGCGCAGCTCACTGGCCACAGAGGGTTTAACGGTGGGTGGATTGCCTTTGCACGGGCCGCTGGGTGTTTAACCGTGCAACATACCGGCCCTGGGAGGGTGTGAGAACGGTATGCCCACATTGGCAACAACTAAGGGAATTGACGAGGTACGCCCATTGTGCGGAGTGCCAAGTTGAGACTCTTAGGAGAGGAGATGTGTATGAGCATATAGTGAGCATGTGTATGAAAGCTTGTATGATTGAAAAAAAATGATGTTTGGTAATTATATGAGATGTATTTGTTGTTTATAGTTAATGATGATATTTTGGTGCACGGAGTGGGGTGGGAATTGGGTAGCTCTATGTTCATATATGATGTTATCTATCTCTCACCGTCCTGTTTTTATGTGGTTTTCTTTTAGGTGAAGATGAAGGCACTCATAGTGTTGAGTTCTAAAGGGAAAGGGTTCTGCTCTGATAGGATGTGACATTGGGGCATGAATTTAGGATGCTTTAGTTATGAATTGTTATTTGTCGTTTGAGGAGACTTATTTTTAGGAGTTTTATATTCACCTTATATTTGTAAATTCTGGATCCCTTTCATTTTTCTTTAGAGACCTTGATAATTTTCTTTTAAGAGTAAAACTTTATTATTATTATTATTATTATTTCTATTTATTTCAAGACTTGTGAACCTATGAGTTTTTATTAAAATATGTGGACCCTTCTTGATGTTATATTTATTGAATTATTCTTATTGTTGTTACTTATCTATTATGGGGTAGAAGGGTGTCACATTTAGTGGTATCAGAGCCGGGACCCGGGCCGGTGTGCCAGCGAGGGCGCTGGACTCCCTTGAGGGGGGTGGATTGTGAAGTCCCACATCGGTTAGGAAGGAGAACGAAGCATGCCATATATATGGGTGTGGATACCTTCCTTGTGTGGACGCGTTTTGGGGTGGCATGCGTGCCATTGCCAGAAGCAAAACCGTGAGGGCTGCGGCCAAAGCGGACAATATCCACATGCGGGTTGCTGGGGTGTTACATTTGGTATCAGAGCCGGGACCCGGGCCGGTGTGCCAGCGAGGGCGTTGGACTCCCTTGAGGGGGGTGGATTGTGAAGTCCCACATCGGTTAGGAAGGAGAACGAAGCATGCCATATATATGGGTGTGGATACCTTCCTTGTGCGGACGCGTTTTGGGGTGGCATGCGTGCCATTGCCAGAAGCAAAACCGTGAGGGCTGCGGCCAAAGCGGACAATATCCACATGCGGGTTGCTGGGGTGTTACATTTGGTATCAGAGCCGGGACCCGGGCCGGTGTGCCAGCGAGGGCGCTGGACTCCCTTGAGGGGGGTGGATTGTGAAGTCCCACATTGGTTAGGAAGGAGAACGAAGCATGCCATATATATGGGTGTGGATACCTTCCTTGTGTGGACGCGTTTTGGGGTGGCATGCGTGCCATTGCCAGAAGCAAAATCGTGAGGGCTGCGGCCAAAGCGGACGATATCCACATGCGGGTTGCTGGGGTGTTACATTTGGTATCAGAGCCGGGACCCGGGCCGGTGTGCCAGCGAGGGCGCTGGACTCCCTTGAGGGGGGTGGATTGTGAAGTCCCACATCGGTTAGGATGCCATATATATGGGTGTGGATACCTTCCTTGTGTGGACGCGTTTTGGGGTGGCATGCGTGCCATTGCCAGAAGCAAAACCGTGAGGGCTGCGGCCAAAGCGGACAATATCCACATGCGGGTTGCTGGGGTGTTACATTTGGTATCAGAGCCGGGACCCGGGCCGGTGTGCCAGCGAGGGCGCTGGACTCCCTTGAGGGGGGTGGATTGTGAAGTCCCACATCGGTTAGGAAGGAGAACGAAGCATGCCATATATATGGGTGTGGATACCTTCCTTGTGTGGACGCGTTTTGGGGTGGCATGCGTGCCATTGCCAGAAGCAAAACCGTGAGGGCTGCGGCCAAAGCGGACAATATCCACATGCGGGTTGCTGGGCTGTTACATGAGTAGTCTAAGTGTCTTGACCCTACCAAACTAACATGATCTTTACACCTACTAGATCAATAGCCAAATTATTAGTACTCAATTAAGGACTAAGCCCCCGACCTTGTACTTTACTCGACTGGTCACTTTATACATATATACCTTGACCTTGCCCACATGCATATCAATATTGATCACTTTAAACTAGTATGCTTTGATTTAGCTCACATACTACGTCAACTAAAGTCTCATAAGAGACTTAACTATCCATTTCAAGAATTAACTATTCAAGAAGGATTCTAAACAACTAGGCTCGTAGAGTACCACACCAAAATTATCACAATGGGATTTCCAACTTTTAAAAACACCTTATCATCTAGTCCTAAGTCAATCAATATAACATGCCTAAATGCCTAAAGCATTCTCAACATCAATGCCTCAACAGTCAACAATCAACCAACATATCATGCCTAAATATTTAAAGCATTCATAGCATCACACCTGAATAATTCAACAATTATTCATCTATATGCATTATTCCATATCAATGAATATAGAGCTAGCAACATTAACCAACTTACAACATGTTATAGATTAACGTAACCTATTCATGTTCACCACTTAATCATTCAAACAACAAGCTTTCACAAGGAAGTCCACGCTTAGTGCCACACGTCTTGCGCTTAACGCCATTGAGACAGGGAGCTCTTAGCCTTGCCCATGCTTGAAGCCATTCAACCTACGCCCAACATGGATGAGGTAAGGAACCACTAGACTCTCACATTTGGTGTTGCAAAGTCCACGCTCAATCTCATTTCGGTTAAAAAGCCTCTATCTAACTCATGCATGACGTCACTCTATTGGCCCCCAATGTCAATTCAAACAAAGAGAGTTCTCTTTCCTCACTCTTGACACCATTCAACTTAATGCTCGATGTGATCAAGTCAAAGACAATTCTCTCTCCTCATGTCCAATGCCACCAATCATGTGCCCGATATGAGTAAGACAAATGACCCCTAATTTGAGTCATGCCTAGTGCCATGAAGGTATGTCCAATGTGATGGTGAATTCTCCACTTGCCAATTCACAAAATTGCTCACTTCACTTGAAAACCAAAACTAAAAAATTTCCAACATGCAATAACACATCCACACACCTTAAATAACTCATTACCAACAAACTCAACATGCAACCAAGGATCACTCCAAATCATCAAGTTCTTTTCTTTGAAATAACCACACCAAAACTCAACAAGCCAACTTCAAAATTAGGAAATTCAACAACATGCTTACACTCATTCAACAAGTAATTCATGGATATACACCACCAATAACTCAACTATGAATTAATCATCAAATCACCCAAATCTTCCTAACATGATCAAAGAGACTCAAAACCCTACCACACAAGGATTCAATCTTCAAATCGCCCCACGACTACAAATTGGTACAATTCAACAACATGCAACAACAAAATCATCCAATGTTCAAATTCTAGTTCCTTTTCCTCGGAGTTGAAGAGAAACGAGGAAAAAGAAGAAGAATGAGTTTTGAGCAACTTGAAAGCTTCGCACCAACACAACCTTGATTCTCAATTTTCCAGGATTTGAATCACCACCTAACAACAAACCTTACACACTTAGGAGGCCTAAAAGAAAAGAAGGAAAATCTTAGAAATCTCAAAGCTTTTCTTTCCAGAATTCTTTAAAATAAACTTATGAAATTCAATTCTTAAAAGAAACATTATATATTCTCCCCTCAAGGACAAATAGAATCTCTGTCCAAAAAAATCCTCTAAACGCCTAAAAGCTCCTCAAGAGTTTCTTAATTTCCAAAGACCCCAATATCAGGTCCTAAGACATCTCAACACATAATTATTGACGAAATGCAATAATTAACAAAAAAAAAGTATAGTGTTACATAAAAGTTAGTTAAAAACTTTTAAATTATAAGTTAGAAATTGAAAACCAAAAAACTTTGAATGTTTAGCAAGATTAGTTAATAAATTAATTAAAAATATAATAACATAAAAGGACACTTAATTTTAAATCAATTAATAAAAAAGTATAGTAAATAAGTTTTTTTTTATAAGCTACTTGATGTAGGTAAGAAAATAAGCTAGAAACTATCTTAAATAGTTTTGGGTATGAATATATTTATTTTACCCAAATTAACTTGTAAACTGGTTTAATTGACTTATAAGATCAAAAGTTATAAAATTAAGTAATTAAGTAACTCCTTAATTAAAAATCGTGCATGATTTAATCTCCACTTTAAATATGAAGTCACAATTATAAGTATCGCATTACTTCTATATAGATCGAAGTTATACCTTCTTATTAAAAAATAAGATAAAGTAATTTATAAATTTCTCTAACCCTCGCCAAATTCACTTTAAAGTAGCTAAAATTATAAAAACTTAATTAAAATAAACCAAAATAAACTTTTAGTCAAATGGAATTATAAGTTAATAAGGTAATTCATAAATGATCATAAGTAATTCATATCGAAGTTGTCAAACTCATTTTCCCTTTATGTCACGTTATATATATTTTTAGAAGAATTAAAGGATCATAATTTTAAAATGATGGAGTAAATTCAATTACGTTTTTTTTTCTTTAAGGAAATAGAAGTATTAAATTGATATTTTTTATTTATATTAAAATATAATTTATTTTATTTAACACAACGCTGTTAACATAAAATATTTTTTTTTTTATTAAAGATGTAAATATTATACTAACATCCTTTATGTTAAAATTAATTATATATTTAAGAGAAATATTTTTAATTATTATTATCGCAGGAAATATTTAAATTTATCAAATTAAAAATAATATGTATATATATATATATAAATATACAAATTTTATGTATAAATTTATAATAAAATCAAAGACAGGTATTAAAGATAGTATTTAATCAATATTGTTAATATAAATTTTCATAAATATTTAAAATATTAGCATTTTCTTAATAATTCAAATGATCAAATATTTCATAAATATTTAAATTATTTGGTTTTTATGCTAAATTAATGATTATTATATTTAATAAATGTAATTCTAAAATATGTAAATTAAATATACAATTTTTATATGAATTTATTTATATTTAAAATATGTCATTATATATATATATATATAAATGTACATATATAATTTATTTCATAATATTTATTTTATATATTACTTTAATAAAATACTTTAAATATAATTGTCTATTTTATAATTTTGCAAGTTTACATGAATGAGAACTTAATAAACTAAAAATATTTTGACTCATATTTAATTAAAAAAATATATTTATAATTTTATAATGAATATATTTTACTAATAATAAAAATTAAACGTTCTAAATTATATATATTAATATAATAAAAAAATAGTAGTATAACAATCATATTTATTTAGAGTAAAATATATAATTTATTCTAGATTTTAATTTATTAATTAAGGTAGAATAATAATATTTACATGTATTAAAAAAATATAATTTATATTAATGAGATTAAGTTTAACGAATTAAATTTTATATTTTAATATAAGATCTATGAATCGTGTAATACTCTTTGATATATATATATATATATATATATATATATATATATATATATATATGAAAAGAATAATGTAGTTTTGTACTAAAATAAACTTTTAATCAAATGTACGTATAAGTAAATCATATAATTCATATACTATCAGAGTAAAATACACTCGAAGTTGTCGAACTCATTTTCCCTTTCTGTCACGTTTTGATTAAAAATTAAATAAATTTGTAATATTAAAATAGAAATATAAAGATAAGCACTGGCATGACGCAAGTAGGGATGGCAATGGGCCCATGGGGGCGGGTAATAGTGAATTCGTCCCCGTCTCGCTAGATGAAAATTATCTCCATACTTACCCCATATCCACGGGTATCCATTGAGCGAGTATCCATGAATTTCTTGAATACTCACGGATATCCATGGATATTTATAAATTTTTTAAGAAATTAAAAAAATTATATTACAAATAATTTTAAGTCTATATTTAATGTCATTGAAATATTAAAAATAAAAATTCAATGTTAATTTTGAACTTGTATTTAACGTTAATTTTGTTGAAATAATAATAAAAATGTAAGATAATCAATGAGTTAAAATACATCAATCTCACAAGTAAGTTAAAGTCTCATCACAAAGCTACAATAATTCAATTTCATAATTAATTCCAAACGAAAGTAAACAACTTAAAATACATAAATTTTATTGGTCTAATAAAAGTTAGAAAATTAATCAAATTATATCCAACATAATTCTACAACATGCTTAACACATGTTGGTAACTTCATCAATCTCACTTTTGTAAGAAAATAAGACGAGAGAGTGTACCTTTAGAGTTATGTGGTACAAGAATAATTAGGATATTTAAGAAATATTATTAAACGGGTACCCGCGGGCAGGGACGGATTCACTTGTGAGAGAGTGGGGGCACTTGCCCCCACTACTATTTGACACATATATAATTTTTTTATTTAAAAAAATAATATATTTTAAAAAATAAAAATTATATGTTTAAATTATCATATGTATAAAATATAGATTCGGAAAAAATGTTTATTTATTTGATGTCTATCAAACTTTTAAAGGAGATTAATTCTTTTATGTGATAAAGAATACTCTTTAATAATGAATCAATTTTTTAAAAAAATTTTAATTAATATATATATATATATATATATATATATATATATATTAATCCTCACATATATAATGTGATATATTAAAAAAACAATTTTTGATAAAATAAAATTTGTAGTATGCATACCTTTTGTGTTTTCTATTTATTGTATACGTTGATTAAAAAAATAAAAATAGTAAAATTTGTGTATGTTGATTAAAAAAAATAAAAATAAGAAATATCGGAAGATTTAAGTTTCATTTAGAATTGTTATTATAAAATATATTTTAAAATAAAGTATCATCTAAAAATATATATTAGATATTAAAAACATGTTTATATCATAAATAAATTAAACTTGATTTTTATAAAATTTAACATATTTATTTTTATATTTTGAATAGTATTAAATTATTATAAAAATAGGTATTTAGGATTGTACCCAAACATTTAAAAAATGTCTGATAGATAAATAAGTCATGCTTAGGATATATATATTTTTAAAGAAAGTTAGGTTCAAACTTACTAAATTATAATAAAATCTAGTCTGACCTAATTTATTTTCATCTTTAATTGTAATCCTAGATATAAAAACTTGTAAAAAATAATTATGATATATATTTATGTCTATAAAAATTATACATAAAATTTTTAATACTATAATATATAAATAAATATTGCCCCCACTATCTAAAATTTCTGGATCCGTCACTGCCCGCGAGTATGGATATCATCACAAGTAAGTTAAAGTCTCATCACAAAGCTACAATAATTCAATCTCATAATTAATTCCAAACAAAAGTAAACAACTTAAAATAAATAAATTTTATTGGTCCAATCAAATCTAGAAAATTAATCAAATTATATCCAACATAATTCTATAACATGCTTAATACATGTTGGTAACTTCATCAACCTCACTTTTGTAAGAAAATAAGACGAGAGAGTGTACCTTTAGGGTTATGTGGTACAAGAATAATTAGGATACTTCAGAAATATTATTAAACGGGTACCCGCAGGTATAGATATCATCATACCCGCCCCGCCCCATTTATAAACGGGTAAAAAATTATCCGTCCTCATTATTCGCGGGTACCCAATTAGTCTATCCATTTATTATCCGTAACGAATTTTGCCTGCAAGTACATGTATTTTTGTCATCCCTATACACAAGTGTATACTTAGTCTTGATTAATTAGTGAACACCTCATCACTGTCACTAGAATCATGGCTAGGCAAATACTTTACTTACATGTGTTTTAATTGTTTCTTCAAATTTCTCGTGGAATTCAGCAAACATCTCATTTTTTACGATTAAATTTATTTATTTTATACTCTTTCTGATTCTTTAAATAAAAAAATATATAATTAATTCATAAACTAATAATAAATAGTTAAGGTAATTAATTTTTATTAATATTATAAAATTAAAATTAAGAATGTTAATCAGTTGAACCACTAGACTTAGCTTAGTAGTTAAGTGGGGAGGAATTGAAATAGTTAGAAACATGAAGATCTATATTAAATCCTTATTATAATTATCTTTATAATTTTTCTATTTATATATATATATATATAATAACACCGATGTAACTTTTACTAAATATTATATCGTTCAATAACTTTATATTAAATGTAAATTTTATAAATTCAATCATTAGATTGAAAGTTCATATCACTTTATAAGTGTATATCAAATTTTCTTAAAATTGAACAAGAACTTGAAGGTAATCAAAGTGTTCATATTTTAGTATATTTTGATATGTATATATTACGTCAATTTTATTTTATAAGAATGAAGTATCAAATTATCTTGGATTAATATAAAATTTTATATATATGATCTAAAAGTAAAGAACTTTCAATCTAACGGTTAAATTTATAAAATTAACATTTAATATAAAGTTATATATTGAGTGGTGTTTTAGTTTTAAGATTATTATACCCTTAACCACCTACTCAATAGAACTTGAGATTTTATCTTCCAAAATTCTTTGTTCATACGTTGATTTCATAGTAAAAGGCATATGTTTTCTGGAAAATTACTTTTTTTTTTTTACTTTTTAGCATTTTTTTATTCGAGTGTTTCTAGCATTATTTTTAGTCAAGTGTCATACTTTAATTTGATATTATTTTATTTTTATCATCTAGCGATGAAACTTATTTGAAAAGTGAACTATTTTTTCTTTTCTTTTCTTTTTTTTAATATTTGATTGTTTGTGTAACATGATCTTAAAATTTACCTGTTCTGATATGATTAAAAAGTTTCAAATTGCTCGATTAAAAAGTTTCAAATTGCTCGAGGTTGTAGTTTATAAATACTTTTCTTCCTTAATCCACCAAGGTGCATTTTTAAGGACAAAATTGTAATGATCCAACAACGTTAAAATGGATAATATCTCATATACGATAATTCTAATGGGAAATTATGGTTGGAACATTGGTGTTAGAAGGAGGACCTAGGCTATTCTTGTCCCTTAACATCGAGTGGAGAACTTGTTTCGATAATGCCTAAAAAATCCCACATTATTTTGGAGTCGATGTTAAAGGTAGTTTATAAACATCCTCTTTCCTTAATCCACTATAGACTTATGGTAGGAGCATTAACGTTAGAAGAAGGGCTTAGGTCATTCTTACCCCTTAGTATCGACTAAGGGGCTTGTTCCGATATGTCTAAAATGTCTTACATTACTTAAGAGTTGAGACTAAATTTAATTTATAAACACCCTCCTTCCTTAATCGTAATGACTAAATAAACATTAAAGTAAATAATACCTCAGATACGGTAACTCTAATGATGACAGCAAACTTACTGTTGAAATATTACCTGATGTGTTTGATTGTCTAGATTATTATTTGGGAAAATATTCTACTTTGAAATAATTTGTTTTCCGTTGTTGATGAAGTATTGGTTGGCCACAAGAATCTCATAATATTCCAGTGTATTAATATTAGAGGTATTACCGCCCCAAAATTGATATGATTTACTATTGTTTCTATTGTAGTGTGGATAATGGAAAGTTACAGCTTATAGATTCGCAATACATTAATTAGGTGGGTGGACACGTTTGTTAAAAAAGGAAAGATAAATAAAAAGTCAAATGTTGCGGTGTGATGGGTAATTTTGTTATTTAAGCACAATAGAATGACTAGTAATAATGGTAAACTTTTAAAATTTATTTAATGGTGTAATTAACTTACTGTTTTTGTCAATTATGATATGTATTTAATGTTCGTTAAGAACTCGTTAGCATGACCCACATTTTTAAAAGTTATTTAATGATGTAATCAATCTACTATTTTTGTTAGTTTTAAAATACATTTAATGTTTTTAACAAGTGCCCTTAACCACCGGTTAGCATTACTTAATTAACTAATATTTCAATAATATTCTTTAAATTGAATCGTTTAAATAATAATTTAATTTAATAACACTAGTACTATACCTAATTCAACACAACATTTTTGACAAATAAATTTAACTTGTATTTGGATGATGATTATAAGGCATCAACAATTTATATATCTTTAAAAAAATGTGTAGTTATTTATTTCTTATATAAAGAACCATAGAGAATATCAAATATTACATCAATCAATTTTTTTCTTCTTCTTTATCTTTCTCACTCTAATTTTTTTCTTCTTCTTTATCTTTCTCACTCTAGCCCAATCCATTTTGAGGTGATCGTCATCATTAATCATTCAGCTATGACATCAATGGTGGCACCCATCAACATTGGGCTACAATCTCCAGGAAATTGGTGCAATGCGAAGAAGAAGATTTTAGAGAAGGCGAATCCAAGGCTTAATTCCTCATGCAACACTAACGCAAGATTGAATGATAAACGAAGATCTTCGTCGTTGATGACTGCAAGTTCTAATAGTAGTCCTGGGGTAATGGAAAATGTGTCTTTGGCTCATCTTACAACAGACAAGTCGCCAAATGAAAGCCCATTTCGTGGAAAGATTGTGCAGGACAGGCATGTCTATAAGCAGATTTTCCTTGTCGGGTGTTACCAAATTGGACCAGATAAAACTATCACCATGGAGACACTCATGAATTTTCTCCAGGTTAGCTAAAAGATGTATATGTGTACTGTTTCATTGAGGTTTTAATTGTAGTTATATCTTTTCATTTGAAGTATTTATTGAAAAATAAATATTAAAATACAATACAATTTCGACCCCATAACACATACATTTTTTTTTTTTCAATTTTTAAAATGAGAGTTACTATGATACTCTTGTAAATCAAAGTGTTTTCATACAACTAATTTTTTAAATCAATAAAAATGACATAAAGTATAAATTATTTTTCTTTTCACTTTTACTTTTTTTCCTCTACATCTAAGTGACGTATTCTTTACAAATAAATAATCTAAGTAATTAACTTACTTTTTTTTTCACCAAACATTGACTCAAGTATTTCAAATCATTTTGTAGAAATCAAAATAACTTTGAAAAAAATACAATAAGATTCTATTTGTTGAAGTAGAGGGAGATTTTGTGAATTTTTTGTTCAACCTATTCCTCATAATTTGTACACAAGTGTGAAGAATCTCAATTCATCATAATTCATAATATATAAAAAAAAATATATCTTTACTAAATCCAAACGTATCATATATTTATATCTATATATATATATATATATTAAGAATTTTACTATATATATATATAATGAAAAAAATAAACATCCTAAAAATTAAATAATTTAAAATCAATTGTTCATGATTTTTTTTTTAAAAAAAATAGTTCCAAAACTCTTTTAAATATATAAGGATATAGTAGAATTTATCTTTTTAAATATATAATAATATTATAACTATCTTGTTGGAAGCCTTATTTGAAGATTATGTTACAAGAAAATATAAACTATCATTAAAATATAAACTATCATTAAAATTTAAAAATTTGAAGTAAATGTCCTTTTAACATTTATTCACAAATAATCTATCAGTTATATAATAACAACTTTATAAATTTTACTTATAAAAACAGTTGTACATATAAGTACGTGAGCTTTATCTAAATTAAAATACTTATAGGTAGAAGTAAGTTTTTGTTTTATAATCATCATATCTTTAAGAATAAAACATGTGTAGATATATGAAACTTTATTTACAAGAATGTTAGGAATTAAAATCAAAATATATTATTCTATATACTATATATTAATGAAGGGTTGTAGCTCAATTGATTGAGAATGGTATGAGTGTTGTAAAACCTCATATTACCGTGTTCGATTGTCATTGATAAAAAAAAAAAAGTGAAATTCAAACAAGATATTAAATATATATTATTAAGAAATATATTCAAATTTGTAAGAATGATAATGATAATACTAAAATTTATAAAAATTATAATAATTGCTTAAGAAAATTTTCAATAATATTTAAAACATTTAGCATGCATATACTTTAAGTTAATATATTATTTATAAATAACTTTTCAAAAATTATTGCTAAAAATATTGAAAAAAAATATATATCTAGTTTATGTATCTTAAAATATAGAAAAATAAATATTAAAACTTTAAGTGTCTTTTAAATTTTATGTATTTTTAAAGAAAAGGAAATATAGGAAGAGAAAAATAGTACTTTAGTCTATATATGCATTGTATAAAATAAATATTTAATTGTATAAATCAATTTCATAGTAAATAAATATTTTTGAATATATAAAAATAATTACATAATTATTAAAAATTATAATAAATAAATATCTTTATTTTATATATGTATATATTAATAAATAAAATTTATACTACACCACGTTTTGTGTTTATAAATAACAAGTTAAATTATGGTATCAAATTATTTTTAATTATTGAAAATTTCTTTGAAAAAATATTAAAAATTAATTTAGAGCTGAAAACAAAAGTTGATACATTGAAAGAGATAAACAACTAATAAAAATAAGTATATAGGCAAAGATAAACAAAAGATAATTTTGATATTTTGAGAGGGAAAAAAAGCTATTTTTAAAAGCATCAAATCTATATTTATATATGAAGGTTATTTTATATTTTCGTGTATATATTATTCTTTTTTATATAATTTTAATCTTTTAAAAGAAAAAAATACAACAATTATTAATAAAGGTCACAAAAATATTTTGTGATACAAGTTTTATTTTTAAAACCATTACTAAATAATACTAATAACTGCACACTATTTCCTCTGAAATAATGTGTATTTAAGATGCACACGAAATTCCATTTTTTTCCCACTAAGGAAGAGAATGAAAGTCCCACACTGATAAACTTATTTTTTTCCACTAATTAATAATAACTACACACTAATTGATAAAAAAAAACTACAATTACATACTATTCCATTTTTTTTCTATATTATATACGTTAATTAATAATAATGGAGTGAATTAAATATATTGAATAATTTAATAAAAAAGAAACAGAGTTTTTTTGAAGTATTTGAAAATTAAATAAAAATTTAATGATTATAATAATGAATGGTCTTAAGAAATTTAAGAAATATTAATATTAAGATTTAAATTAACTTATTAATTATAAGAAATATTAAGTGGATCCCCTCCTTAATAAAATATTGATCAAAATATTATGTTGCTGCATGTTGATGCTTAATTAACATAAAACAGTGACTTCTATTTGATATTAAGAAATGTAAAACTAAGAAAAAGTTTTAATAATAAGTTTTAAATCATGGATTTAATACTTATTAAATATTATTATTCAATATTTCATCTATTCTTTATTATAAGTAAAATATATTTTTTTTTCTTAAATATAAACAAATTTAACTATTTTTATATTATTTAGTGATATTTTTTCTTTAATGTATGACATTTCAATCATACTATTTCTTTTAATATTTATAACTTGAACAATTTAACAAGAATCTTATAAAAACAGTAAAATGTAATGTAAATAATCACTTTTTTAATATTATAAAATCAATTATCTTTACTTATAATAGAGAATAGAGGATATCAATATGGAATATGATAAAAAATTTCGTAATATTAATATGGCTAGATTTAGTGCGATTTTCTTTTCCAACATGTTATTTGTATATAAGACTCTGAACTTAAAACCTAACTTAACGAATCCAAACCTAATTCTACATGCAATACCAATGTCATTAAATAATGAGAAATTATGGTACCTATCTTATTAAACTATAATAGTTGTAACATGTTCAAAAGTAATAACACAAAATATCATCGCACCTGAAACACGTGATAAATAGAGTATTGATGAACCTGCATATAAAATGGTTCAGGAAACTGCTATAAGGCATATCTGCTTCATTTCCGCCCCAGTTCAGAATGATGTTGGAGCAACTCACGAAATGGAGCTTCGCAAACTCACTTGGATTGTTACTCGTATTCAAGTTCAAGTACAGAGATATAGCAAACGGTACCTTCACCTGCCACTTATACTACTTTTATAGTACATATAATTTTAATACGATTAGAATTTTAAGGAATACATTATACATTATGGTTTGATTAAAGTCAAAAACATAAATACAACAGGGGAGATGAAATTGAGGTTGATACTTGGAGTGATAGTGCGGGAAAGAATGGAATGCGAAAAGATTGGATAATCAAAGATTATTATACCAAAGAGATCTTAGCAAAGGCAACCAGGTGCAATACTTCATCCTTTTCAGTTTTCATATTTAATAACTAGCCACATAACATAATATTTGAACAACTATTTTTATTTACGCAATTTCGTTGTGCAGCACATGGACGTTGATGAATACCGAAACAAGAAGATTATCCAAGATACCTGATGAAGTTAGACAAGAACTTAATCCTTTCGTGTTTCATAAGCATGCCATTGAAGAAATAGATCATCGGAAGATACCAAAGCTCAATGATGCCATTGCTGAGAGATTTCGCAATGGGGTGACTGTAAGTTTGATACACATATACACAAAACCCTTTCTTCCTCAAGGACTATATAAAAAATTTATTCCAACAATTGGATTATCGTTTACATCATTCTACTGACAACTTTTTTTGTCTGCATGCAATCCAGCCAACGTGGAATGACATGGATGCTAACATGCATGTTAGCAATGTAAAATATATCAAATGGATCTTAGAGGTAATTAACGTAATAATAGTCCCAAGCTATGATAAAATAATGGATATATATTCCAGAAATATGGCAGTGATATCTGGACTTAATTTTTTACTATTAACACTGTTAACAAATTGCTTATGTTTGATTTCTAAATAAAGTCACTAGTAAAATAGTAGTTCAATGTTATAAAATTTGGTTATGATTAAGATAATCCATAAGAAAAATAATGATTTGGTTGGTGCAGAGCGTGCCAAGAGAAGTGTTAGAAATTTACAAAATGACGAGCATTACTTTGGAGTTTCGGCGTGAATGTAGGCATTCAGATGTGTTGGAATCACTGAGTAGTCCATCATCCAGAGTGGTTGGTGATGCTAATAATAATAACAGAAAAGCCGACCTGGAATATATACACCTTCTTCGTCTACAAGACAGTAAAGCGGAGTTGGTCCGAGCAAGAACAGAATGGCTACATAAGCAAAACCAGCAGTGATACAGTTATATATTATGCTTTTCATCTGTTTGCTATTGCATTGTGATAAATAAAAAATAAAAAAATACAAGAACAGCAAGTTTCTAATATTTACAGAAAATTCTGCTGCTACACTTGAGAAAAACTAAAAATAATTTAATAGTGTAATACTTGGTGATGTAGTTTTTCGTGGTTAATTTAATTTGATTTTCTTTATATATATCAAAGCAAAAGTGACACTTTTATCTCCATATCTGTGTATTTTATTTAAAAGATAAAATAAAATTATATTGAAGTTGAATGTACATACAACTTTGCTAAAATTTAAGTAACTCACAAATCTGATGCGGCATGATGTGGTACTGGTATAAGCAACCCCTACTGAAGATGCTCTAAGCAGTTATAAATTTTAGGATTTTAGGGATTTTGAATAGTTTTAAAATAAAATGAGATAAAAATGAAAGTAGAAACTAAAACTTGTCTGCATTAAAAAAACAATAAAACAGTTATATATATATATATATATATATATATATATATATATATATTTGAGAACACATGTTATTAATAATATTATACGTGATAATAAAGAAAGATTTTTTGAACTCACAGACACATAATTATCTTATAATTACATTAAAATATTTGCAATAACATACGTAAGTATAAACTACATATATCTTACATTATTATTTCAATATTTATATTAAATATTGTCCTAATAATATTTACAACACATACCTATTTACATATATCATTTTTTTTTCTACGATAGTATTTACATTGGTGGAGGAAATAAATTTACAATAGGGTTAGCATAGTTAGTGGGTGGTAAAAAGAAAGTCACTATAATGGGTTCATCTATAATAGTGAGATTTTCTTGGTTGGAAAAGAAAACAAACGAAGACAGTCCTATGCCTTGAAACGTAACTAAATTGAAGACAACATCCACACTCTAATTACCCCCAGGAAAAACTGCAGAGATAACAACTGTAAAGGGACCTGGAATAGCGGGTAGAGCCATCTATCTTGTGATATATTTAATTTTAAATAGAGAAAAATAAGGAGTGAGAACAATTACCAAATAAATACAATCAATTAAATAGAAGTACAAAATTATTTATAAACACATATATACATATATATATATAATATTAGATTTTCATTGTTATAATAAAATTTGAATTATTTTAGTAGTGGCTAGTCAGGATAAATAAGCATAATAATATCAATTATCAAAAGGATATTTCATCTTAAGTCCTTATTCATTTAAATCCCCAAGATTAAACCTCCAACTACAAATAATTCAAACTTTATTTCTTATGGCCATAGAATAACATTTCTCTTTATAATGCAAAAAAAAAATAACAACAAGATGAGCTTCGGATGTTTTAACAAAAACTATATCATAGTTAAATTTAACATAAAAACAATCACGTTAAATAAGTTGAGTATTTTTCATTATTTAGAATTTAATAAAATATAGTTTACGTAAATGAAATATATTAAAGAGTACCAATCAAGTAAATGACAGTGATAATCATTATAAAATAATTAAACAATATAAATTATGAACACCTTATTAATTATTAAGAGTAAAAAAAATCATTGATTAAGCAAGTAAATGATGTTAGAGACACCTCACTAAATAAATACACATAAAATATAACATAACTAAATAAACATAATAACATATAAAATTTTAAAAAGATAAAGTTCTTCTCCCCCTTACCTTAATAGAAAAACAATATTGCTTTTGATAGCTTTAACTGTATACCCAAAATTTTCTTTTCTCTCTTCTTACGATCCTTCTACTAGGGATGACAAAAATACCCGCACCCGCAGATATCTGTGGGTAAAATCCGTTACGGATAATAAATGAGTAGGCTAATTGGGTACTCGCAAATAATGGGGATGGATAATTTTTTACCCTTTTATAAACAGGACGGGGGAGGGTATGATGGTATCCATACTCGCGGGTACCCGTTTAATAACATTTCTTAAATATCATAATTATTCTTGTATCACATAACCCTAAAATTACAATCTTTCATCTTTTTTTTTTCATAGTCGCACAACTCACACATTAGTCATCAAACATTATGAGATTGAATTATTGTAACTTTATGATATGAGACTTTCACTTACTTGTGAAATTGATGTATTTTAAGTTATTGATTATCTTGTTTTTTTTATTATTATTTCAATATAATTAAAGTTAATTACAAGTTCAAAATTAACATTAAATTTTTATTTTTAATATTTTAATGACATTAAATATAAACTTAAAATTATTTGTAATATAATTTTTTTAATTTCTTAAAAAATTTATAAATATCCATGGATATCTACGGATATTCAAGAAATTCATGGATACCCGTTTAACGGATACTCGCGTGGGTATGGAGCAGATATGGGGCCAATTTTCATTCAACGGGGTGGGGACGAGTTTACTATTACCCACCCTCATGGGACCCCATTGTCATCCCTACCTTCTACTTACTCATTTTGCCTTCCACTTTCACTCTTTACTCTTGGTCTCTCCTTGGACCTATTTATAGGCAAGTAAAATTTTATTTTTTTTATTAATTTTTTTTCTCTAGTTACTAATTTAGTTGTAGTGTAACTAATGTAATAGGAGTCATTTATTATCTCTTTTGTTAGAGATAACACCTTATCTCTTCGTACAAGATATTATTCTCTTGTACACCTACAACTTATCAGCTGCAGTTTTTTTTTTTCACTCATAATATATCATTACTTATTTTAACGTCAAATTTTTTTCACAACTTTAATATATATCATAATCATTAAAATAAAAAAAAAATTATAATAAAATTGAGTAGTAAATATTTCTATTTTAGTTTGTTGAAAAATAGATAAGGTATCAAAATATGACATTTATATTTATTTATTGAATAAGGTAACTAAAAATTGAAAGAAATATATATTTATATATATGTATTATTTTTAAGAAGAGATAATAAAAATTTATAACATTACATTGAAGTTTCATAATATTATAATTCTTCCCCACTTACAAAAATTTTGTCCTCGAAATTTTTATTGCTTAAAATAAGTAAGGATAATTTTCTTTTATTTTCTCTTCCAATTCTCATGTAGCATCTCCAGTAACATCATTCCAGATGACTTTTACCAGTGAAATCTATTTGCCCCTCAACTGCTTGATTCTCCTGTCTGCGATCTGCACAGGCATTGTTTCAAATGTAAGGTTATCCTTTAAGGCGTTATTACATGAGAAGGATCAGAAATATATTTTCTTAACTGAGACACATGAAAGACATTGTGGAGATTATAAAGAAAAAGAGGGTAAAAAAATTTGGTAAGCTACAGGACCTATTTTTATGAGAATTTGGTAAGGACCAATAAATCGAGGTGTGAGTTTCTTTGATTTCATTACTCTACCAATACCAGTTGTTGGTGTAACTTTCAAAAATACATGATCACCTTCCTAAAATTCAAGAGGTCGTCTTCTCTTATCAGCATAACTTTTCTGTCTACTTTGAGTCATTCTCAACTTTTCCTGAATCATTTTGATTTTCTCCGTGGTTTGTTGTACCATTTCAGGACCCAAGATTAAATTTTCTCCTATTTCAAACTAACATAAATGAGTTCTGTACTTTCTCCCATATAGAGCTTCATAAGGTGTCATACCTATGCTAGAATGGAAATTGTTGTTATAAGTGAATTCAATTAGAGGCAAATATTGATCCCAACTACCCAAATCCTCTAGCACACAAGCTCTCAATAAATCTTCTAAGGATTGTATGGTCCTCTCTAATTGTCCATCTATTTGAGGATGATATGCAGAGCTAAGGCGAAGCTTAGTTCCTAATGCTTGATGTAAACTTCCCCAAAATTTAGAAGTGAATCTAGGATCTCTATCAGATATTATGCTAGATGGTACACCATGCAATCGTACAATCTCCCTTATGTACAGTTCAATTAATTTTCTAGTGAATACCTAATGTTAATAGGTAAGAAGTGAGCAGATTTTGTTAGTCTATCCACGATAATCTATATGGAATCAAACTTATGGATTGTTTGGGGTAAACCAACTACAAAATCCATTACTATACTGTCCCATTTCCATTCAGGTATATCTAAGGGTTGTAACATTCCTACTGGCTTTTGATGTTCTATCTTAGCCTTCTGACAAATCAAACATGTAGCTATATATTGTACTACCTCCTTTTTCATTTTAGGCCACCAAAACATTCTCTTGAGGTCCTGATACATCTTTGTTGCCCCAAGGTGTATGCTCAACTTGCTCTTATGTGTCTCACCTAAAATTATTTTATTAATTTCAGAATCATTAGGCACACATATCCTATCATTAAATCTCAAAACTCTTTTTTGATCTATATTAAACTTTTCACCACCCTTTTGTTCCTAACAATCTCTTTTTCTTCTGAATGAATTCATCAACTACCTGAGCTTTACAAATTTGTCCATGTAAGTCACTAGTAATTCGCATTGCATGCAATTGTATTCTATCCTGACTTATTACAGTTGAAAAACTCATATCTCTAAATTTTTCCATCAAATTTATTTCATGAATCATCAATGAAGAAATATGTAAAGATTTTCTACTTAATGCGTCAACCACAACATTGGCTTTTCCTGGATGATAATGTAATTCAAAATCATAATCTTTCAAAAATTCCATCTACCTTCTTTGTCTCATATTCAGTTCCCTTTGATCAAACAAATACTTTAAACTCTTATGATCACTAAAAACATCAAACTTACCACCATACACATAATGTCTCCATATCTTGAGTGCAAAAACAATGGCAGCTAGTTCTAGATCATGGGTTGGATAATTCTTTTCATGAACTCTCAATTGTCTAGAAGAATATGCTACTACCCTTCTATCTTGCATAACAACACACCCTAATCCCATTTTTGAGGCATCACAAAATATGATAAATTGTCCATTAGAACTGGGTAAGGCAAAGACTGGTGCAGTGGTTAATATTTTCTTAAGCTCTTGAAAACTATTCTCACATTTTTCTGTCCACTCAAAAGGTTGTCCTTTTTTAATGACTTGAGTTAAAGGCATGGATATTTTAGAAAATCCTTCGATGAATATTCTATAATATCTTGCCAAACCCAATAAATTACGGATTTCTGTCACCGTCTTTGGAGGTTCCCATAGCAGAACTACTTCTACTTTAGACGGATCTACAGACACTCCGTCTTTGGAAATCACATGTCCTAAAAAATTAACCTCTTCTAACCAAAATTCACACTTAGATAGTTTGGCATATAATTGTTTATATTTCAAGATTTGAAGAACAATTTGAAGGTATTCTTCATGCTCCTCATGAGTTCAAGAATATATGAAGATATCATCTACAAAGACCACCACGAAATGGTCTAAATACAGACAAAAAATTCTATTTATATAATCCATGAACACTGCAGGTGCATTGGTTACTCCAAAAGACATCACTTGATATTCATAATGACCATACCTTGTTCTAAATACAGTTTTTTGTATGTCTTCTGCTTCCACTTTGATTTGATGGTATCCTAATCTTAAATCTATCTTAGAAAACACAATTACTCCTCTCAATTGATCCATCAAATCATCTATCCTAGGAAGAGGGTATTTATTCTTTATGGTAAACTTATTTAATTGTCGATAGTATACACACAACCTAAAACTTCCATCTTTCTTTTTAACTAACAAAACAGGAACCCCCAAGGTGATACATTAGGGTGTATGAATTATTTTTCAAGCAGCTCTTCTAATTGTTTCTTCAACTCAGTTAATTCAGAAGGTGACATCCTATATGCTGCTATTGAAATTGGTCTAATTCCAGGCATTAAATCAATTGAAAATTCAATTTCTCTGTCAGGTGGCAAACCAAGAATATCATTAGGAAAAACTTCAGGAAAATTTTGAACAACAGCAATGTTTTTCATATCAACTTCCTCTTTAGCTTCCATGGAAGATAATATTAAATATCCTTGAACTTTACCCCATGAAAACTTGTTTATTAGTTTGGATAATAATGAAATCGATAGGTCCTTAGAATCAGAAAATAGTACAGACTTTTCTGCACAATTGAGAAGGACATGATTGAAAGATAACCAGTCCATACCTAAAATCACGTCTAATTGTGATAAAGATAGACAAACTAAATTTACAAGAATTTTTCTATCATTAATGAAAAGAGGACAATCTAGATAAACTTTATTGGCAATTATAGATTTGTTTGTAAGGGTTGAAACAATTAGACTAGTCTCTAAAGAAGAAACTGACAATTGAAGGTGTTGAACGCAATCATTGGAGATAAAAGAATGAGTTGCGCCTAAATCAGACAGTACATTCAAAGTTTTACCTTTAATGAAACATTTACCTTGTATTAGATCATTATTTTGAGCAGATTTAGTTCCGGTCAGGGTATAAACTCTCCCAATTGTAGGAGCTCTTGGTTTGGGTCCAAAAGTATTTGCGTGTGTCTTTGGTTGTGCGTACTCAGAAAATACATGACCAGGCTGTCCACATTTGAAACAAACTGGTCCTTTAAGATGACAGTCCTTAGCATAATGACCATGTCCACACTTAAGACACTTAATTTGATTATTCATGGATCTACTAGAATTTCCTACAAATTGAGAAGATTGGGGTTTCCATTGAGGTCGATCATAAGGTTTGCCTTCATTATTCCTTTTCTTGTTAAACTGAGGACCAAAATATTTTGGTCTATTATTCTTATTATGATCAAAACCTTCCAGAAAATGACACTTGTGTATTAATGTGGGAAAATCAGAAATTTCTAATATCCCTACTACCTTTCTTAATTTTGATCTAAGTCAATCCTCAAATTTAATACACTTCATCCTCTCATCAGGGTGATAAAAGAAAGCAAAATATTTTCCCAATTCCTCAAACTTAGAAGCATACTCTCCTACTGTCATATTACCTTGTTTTAATTGCATAAATTATATTTCTTTAGCCCTCCTAACATCATTAGGAAAATATTTTTCAAAAAATTTAGCTCTAAACACTTCTCATGTAATAATTATTCCTCCTCCTTCTAATAATCTTCTAGTACTATCTCACCAATATTCCGCTTCTCCTACTAACATAAACACTGCATAGTTTACTTTTGGTTATCAAGACAGTTCATGGCTCGGAATATCTTTTCTATTTCTTTAATTCATAATTTACTTTTTTCAAAATTATACCCTTTGTCAAAATGGGAAGGTTTATTTCTCCTAAATTCAACCAATCCCTGTGACTCCCTCATTCCTTCCAGTCGTTGATTTCTTAACAAGGCTGCAACCATGTCTTTAATAGCTTTCACAGCCTCTGTCAGTTTTGTGTTTCTTCTTCCTGCCATCTGAAATTTTTATAGATTAGCTTATCATACTAGAAATATGGTTAGCACATTTTCCCAAGTTACACATGGAATATTGTTCTGATACCATTAAGATGTAACGTCTAATTGTAATAAATATTAACCCTAATATTATACGTATATATATATATATATTATATTTATAGATTTGAGAACACAAGTATGTTATTAATAATATTATACGTGATAATAAAGAAATATTTTTCAAACTCACATACACGTAATTATCTTATAATTACATTAAAATATTTGCAATAACATACGTAACTATAAACTACATATATCTTACATTATTATTTCAATATTTACATTACAAATTATCCTAATAATATTTAGGACACATACCGATTTACATACCATATTTTTTTTACGATAGTATTTACATTGGTGGAGGAAATGAGTTCACAATAGGGTTAGCGTGGTTAGCGGGTGGTAAAAAGAAAGTCACTATAATGGGTCGATCTATAATAGTGAGATTTTCTTGGTTGGGAAAGAAAACAAACGAAGACAATCCTATGCCTTGAAACGTGACTAAGTTGGAAACAACATCCACACTCCAATTACCCCTAGGAAAAACCGCAGAGATAACAACTGTAAAGGGACCTAGAATAGCAGGTAGATCCATCTATCTTGTGATATATTTAATTTTAAACAGAGAAAAATAAGAAGTGAGAACAATTATCAAATAAATATAATTAATTAAATAGAAGTACAAAATTATTTATAATCAACAGTAAATATATAATTATATACACACACAAGCATATATACATACATATATATATATATATATATATATATATATATTATATATTAGATTTTCATTGTTATAATAAAGTTTGAATTATTTTAGTAGTGGCTAGTCAGGATAAATGAGCATATTAATATCAACCATCAAAAGGATATTTCACCTTTAAGTCCTTACTCATTTAAATCTTCAAGGTTAAACCTCCAACTATAAATTAATTCAAATTTTATTTCTTATGGCCATAGAATAACATTTGTCTTTATAATGCAAAAAAAAAAAAATAATAATAATAACAACAAGATGAGTTTCGAATATTTTAACAAAAACTATATCATAGTTAAATTTAACATAAAAATAATCATGTTAAATAAGTTGAGTATTTTTCATTATTTAGAATTTAATAAAATATAGTTTACGTAAATGAAATATATTAAAGAGTACCAATCAATTAAATGACAGTGATAATCATTATAAAATAATTAAACAATATAAACTATGAACACCTTATTAATTATTAAGAGTAAAAAAAATTATTGATTAAGCAAGTAAGTGAGGTTAGGGACACCTCACTAAATAAATACACATAAAATATAACATAACTAAATAAACATAATAGCATATAAAATTTTAAAAAGAAAAAGTTTTTCTCCCCCTTACCTTAATAGAAAAACAGTATTGCTTTAGAAGAACAGTATTATTCTCTTGTACACCTGCAGCTTATCAACTGCAGGTTTTTTTTTTTTTCACTCATAATATATCATATACTTATTTTAACGTTAATTTTTTTTAACAACTTTAATATATATCATAATCATTAAAATAAAAAAAATTATAATGAAATTGAGTAGTAAATATTTCTATTTTAGTTTGTTGAAAAATATAATAAGGTATCAAAATATGACATTTATATTTATTTATTGTGAATAAGGTAATTAAAAATTGAAAGAAATATATATTTATATTTATGTATTATTTTTAAGAAGAGATAATAAAAATTTATAACATTACATTTAAGTTTCAGAATATTACAATTACACTGTTCAATAACTTTATATTAAACGTGAATTTTATAAATCCAAATGTTAGATTGAAAGTTCATATCATTTTATATGTTTATATCAAATTTTGTTAAAATTGAACAACAACTTGAAGGTAATCAAAGTATCCATATTTTAGTATATTTTGAAATGTATATATTATGTCAATTTTATTTTATAAAAATGAAGTATAAAATCATATTGGATTAATATAAATTTTTTTATATATGATCTAAGAGTAAAGAACTTTCAATCTAACGGCTGGATTTACAAAATTCACATTTAATATAAAATTATTGAACAGTGTAATACTTATTAAAAGTTACACTGGTGTTATTATAACCATTCTCATAAATAAATAAATATATATATATATATATATATATATATGAGATTTGTTTACTCCATGAGTAAGTCTATCTGAACTTACTCTATTCAATAACTCATGTTTTACATCAAATTTTAACAATTAAATCGTTGAATTTAAAGTTCTTAATATATAGATCAGATCTGCAAATTTAAAAAAATAAATTAAAAATTATTTGATACTTCATTTCATTAATTCAATCAATGTATAAAATGAATATCATTTATATATATATATATATATTTAAAGTAAAAGAAAATGTCCTTATAAAAATTGACAAGAAAGATAATTACCAAAATCAATATCATCTTTATTAATAGGAGAAACTAAAAGATACTTCGTGCTTCCATTAATTTTTTTTAATGATTTTGGGGAGAATAGTTGCAACAAAATAGCATTAAGACTTGAAAGTAGGTAACTGTTCCTAGTATCAGAGTGACTGTTTTTTTTTTATATATATATAGAAAATGAGTAATTTTAAAAATTATAAAGTATGTAGTGTGCGTTAAAGGATAAAAGTGTTTAATAAAAAAATAAAAACTAAAAAATAATTATTAAAACATGTATTTGTTCCCTTAAAAAAAAACATGTATTTGTTTATAATAGGTATAAATATAGAAGTGTGAAAAATACAACAAATTTTTTTTATCACTAATTAAAGCCCGATTGGAAAGACACTAATTAAATGTTTTTCAATAAACTGTGATTTTGAAGTGTATGGATACATTACTCTACAAATACTTATAAGATTTTATTTCAGTAAAAAAATTACTAATTACTTATGTGTGTATGCTTAATCCTAAAATAGATTTTAATAAACTTATTTCACTCAATAATTTATGTAAAAGTCACCAAAAACATGCAAATCATACAACTTCATCTAAGCATCATCAACTCAACATATTCAACCAGAAATACAACGTGCAATATGGTTTTGGATACAAAATCAACACATCAAGAATTTCTCATGTAACGCCTTAATGTAACGCTCAATTTATATAATAATAATTATATATTTTCTTATATAATATTTTCACAATTATATCATTAACAATACTTTTTTTTAATGAAGATAAAGATAAAGAAAAAGAATATTTTGTGAATTTAATACATGACATATCGTTCTAAAATATTTAGAATAACGTGCTATTTTACACATTATTTCTTTCTTCCACTTCTATTACAATATTTACATTAATAGTGGAAACAAAATTACAATTGAAATAATATGGTTGGCAAATAAAATTATAACAGATCTATCAAATAGCCTCCATATTCCAATTTCTTCCAAGTAGGACAGCAGTAATAACAACAGTAAAAGGACCTGGTATAGCCGGTAGATCCATTTATGTTATAATATATTAAATTTTAAAAACAAAAAAAAGAGAGGAGTAAGAACAATATCCAATAAATACAATAATTCAAAGAATACACAGAATTATTTATAATCAATATTAAAGATATATGTATATATATAAATATATATACAAATCATATATTAGATTTTAATGATACAATAAAATTTGAATTATACTTGTAGTGACTAGTCAGGATAAATGAGCATCATCATAACATCAACCAATAAAAGGATATTTCACCTTAACCAACAATAGGATATTTCACCTTCATTTCTTACTCATTTAAATCCCCGAGGTCAAACCTCCAGCTACAAATAATTCAAATTTTATCTTCTATGGCCATAGAACAATATTTATCTTCATAAATACGTGAAAAAAAATAACAAGACGAGTCCAAAGTATCACAAATATATCATAGTTGATTATAAATATATTTACAATAAATATATTTACGTAACAAGAACATATTAAGAGTACCAATAATATAAATAAAAATGACAATCATTATAAAATAATTAAACAATATAAAATATGAACACCTTAATAATTAATATGGATAAAAATAATCATAAGTTAGCAAATAGATGAGGTTAGGGGCACCCATTAAATAAATATACATAAAAAATAACATAAATAAATATACATAATAGTATATAAAATTTTAAAGAGATAAGGTTCTCCTCCCCCTTACCTGGCAGGAGTTAAAACTTGAGCAGAATCTCCCCCTCTAGATTCCCTCTTTCTTTCCCTCTCTCTTTCTTTCTCTCTCTCTCTCTCTCTCTCTCTCTCTCCCTTTCTCTCTCTAAGATTTTCACCTTCTCAGTCAGTATAATCTTTTCACCCCCCTACCTCCTATTTATAGGCATCCAGGGTTTCCCGGAACGGCCTGTTCTAGATCCAGAACAGCCCGTTCTGGATCCTTCAAATATGCGTAAAATTCTCAACTGGAACGGCCCGTTCTAAATTCAGAACGGCCCGTTCTGGAGTTCATGTTTGCACTTATTGACCATAGTTGGAACGACCCGTTTCCAACTAAGGCTTTTAAGCAATTTTATAATTCCAGAACGGCCTGTTCTAGACAAACCCAAATAAGCCTCTTTTCTACTTTGGAACGGTCCGTTCCACTTTTGAAATGACCCGTTCCGGGCCAACAAACACAGGCCTTTTTAAAATTTGGAACGGCCCGTTTCACTTTTGGGAACGGCCCGTTCTGAGCCCAAAATATTATTTTATTATTTTTAATTATAAAATCTCTTTAATAATCCTATAAATATTTAAAATATATAATAATCATTTATTAAAATCTCTAAAATATTCCATATAAAAAGAACCCTTTTTATTAATTAATAACTATAGAAAAATAATTTTCATAAATATAAAGTATAAAATTTAGGATGTTACAATTCTCCCCTCCTTTTAGAAATTTCGTCCCCGAAATTTTCTTGAAAATAGAAATAGGTATGCTCCTCGCATCTTGCTTTCTAATTCTTATGTAACCTAACTATCTTATTGATGTACAACTCTATCAATCTCTCCAAGGAATGTCTAATATTAATAAGTACAAGGTGAGCAAACTTGGTAAGCCTATCCATTAACCAAATAAGATCAAATTTCTTAAGAATATCATACATAACTACAACTAAGTCCATAGATACAGAATCTTATTTCTAAATTAGGACGTCTAAAGGTTGCATTAGATTTGAAAGTTTTTGGTGTTCTACCTTAGCTTTCTAACATACTAAGCAAGTATACACAAATCCCTCCACTTCCTTCTTCATCTTAGGCCACCAAAACATCTTTTAAGATCTTGGTACATCTTAGTGACTCCTGGATGGATACTAAGACTACTTCTATGACCTTCTTCTAGGATTGCTCTTTTAAGCCCTAGCACACTAGGAATGTACAACCTATTCTTAGATCTCAACATTCCATCCACTCCAAATCTAAACTCACTCTCCACACCTTATTCAACTTCTCTACTTTTCTTTTCTCCTTAGGCCATGCTTCTGCTACGCCACTCTGATACATTTTAATATCTCCTAAATGAATACTAAAAGTACTTTTATGTCCTTCCTCTAAGATCATCTTCCTTAATTCGAGATTACTAGGCACATAGATTCTATCCTTGAACCTCAAAATACCATCATCTTTCAAGTGTAAAGGATTATCTATACCTTTACCAATATTTTTCATTTGGCTCACTAAGAAATGATTTAACTCCTGGGTCCTCTAATCACATCCATTAATCTATTAGTCATTTCAACATACTCAATTCAATGCTCCTAAGGGTGAGCTTACACATCACGCTTAAGTTTCTAATCTCCTCAATCAAATTTTCAACCCTTACATTATCAAAAATTATAGATGAATGATCATTCTACTTAAGGCATTTGTCACCATATTACTTTAATTTTTATGACCATTTCCAAGGATCAAGTACTTAAGCGTAAGTTTACTAGGTACGTATAATCAATCTCTAAGTCTTACCACCCTGTCTATACCCAAGGCAACCTCATATTTACTACCTTGTCTTATGGTCTCGTGTTTTTCCATCAAAATGAATCAACTAATTATGTTTCTCTAATTTCCTTCAATAGTCCATTTTTTTACTCGGGTCATACCTAGTTTCACACTACTAGGAGTAATTTCACAAGTCAAACTTAAATTTCTATTTTGAGCCAAAAGATACATCTCTTTAACCATAAAGAAAGATAAATATAGATGTTTCCTACTCAAAGCATCGACCACTACTTTAGATTTACCCAGATAACAACTAAGATTAAAATCTTAATCCTCAACAGTTTCCAACTATCTCCTCTGTCTCATATTCAACTCCTTTGGATCAATCAGATATGTAAGATTCTTATGATCACTAAATATCTCAAACTTAGAATCATATCAGTAATGTCTCCAAAATCTTAAGCGTAAATATTACAATCTCTAATTCAAGGTTATGGGTAAGGTAATTTTTCTCATGAATTTTACATACCTAGATGCCTAGAAATATAAGTTACTACCTTTCCTTCTTGCATCAACAATCCATTCAAACCCGTCTTCGAAGCATTACTATATAACACATAACACTTACTAGAATCCGGTAATCTTAACACTAGTTAATTTTTCCTTAGAGTTTGAAAACTACTTACTATTCTATAAAGGCAACTCTCTCTTCTTGGTTAATCCAAACAAAAGTAATGTTATCTTAGAAATTTCCTCAATAAATCTCCTATATTAATAAGTTAATGCAAGAAAACTCTTAACCTTACTAATTAACTTTTGTATCAACAACTTCTACCATAGATAAATCTACATTATATCTCTACTAGAAATTACACAACCTAGAAAATTCACTTCATACAATAGAAATTCATACTTAAATAGCTTGACGTAAAACTATCTTGAATATATTTTCACCCTCAATTCCAATATGATGATATCACATCCTAAGGTTAATCTCACTAAACACACCAATATTCATTAATCGATCCCTAAGATCATCTATCCACATATCAACATACATGCATATCAAATCATATTAGAATACCTACTTTAAACCTTCATATATACCATTCTTAAGCATGTATGAATCAATTACCGTTTACTCCGTATAGCCTGTACATGAACAACCTTTACCACATAACATCATACAACCTTAAAGAAACTTTTGATCCACGAGACAACACCTCAGAATATCATAATAAAACCAATTTCCTAATAACTCACAACATCATGATAACATATATATCCCTTTAACAACTATCAAAGAAAATGATACATAGAGAATTATACAAGCTATCACCAAATGATCTCAAACCTATCACCAAAAGAAAACTTAATAGGATAAGCTATCACTCTTATGAAGACTTGAAATTCTAGAATGATCATATACTTAGCTAAAATTTCAAAAACTGTAATAGATATAATCAGCGCTAACAGCTAGACCTTTGCTCACTAAAATATTCATAACAAAAGTTCTAGATCTCCATTGTACTTGATTTTGGTGCCCTTAGAAAGATAACATCCATGACTACAACTTTTATGAAGATCATAAAATCCAACTCTGTCAATATAATACTCTGCCAATATAATACTTGTACTGGCACAATAAAACTGCAGCTAAGACATTCCTTGCATGGATCAGCAAAAGAGCGCACCAAAGTCTAAAGCCTCCAAAAATACCTTAAAACACTTCCAAACCATTATTTAAGTTTCTTCCTACAATCCTAAACCAAATAACTTACTTATTTAGCACAGAGAACTTAGAAACTAAAATAAAATCCTCATACAACCTAACCCATAAAAATCAATATGTAAGCATCAAATTTAATAAATCATATAATAAGATTTAAAAGTAATAAAGGAAATATAAATTAATTCCAGTAAAGGTGGCAGTGCCTCCTAGTTAGGAATAATTTATAACTTCCAAAAAATAACAAAAATGCAACTTTAGCCTTCCATCAAGAACATGTAAAACTCCAATTCTCAACATACATCCTCCTTGGATTCAATTGCTACAAACTTCATTTACTAAACAAGCATAGTAAACTCATAACTCACAATTGATTGGATCGACCTGCTCTGATACCACTTAATGTAACGCTCAATTTATATAATAATAATTATATATTTTCTTATACAATATTTTCGCAATTATATCATTAACAATACTTTTTTTAATGAAGATAAAGATAAAGAAAAAGAATATTTTGTGAATTTAATACATGACATATCGTTCTAAAATATTTAGAATAACGTGCTATTTTACACATTATTTCTTTCTTCCACTTCTATTACAATATTTACATTAATAGTGAAAAAAAAATTACAATTCAAATAATATGGTTGGCAAATAAAATTATAACAGATCTATCAAATAGCCTCCATATTCCAATTTCTTCCAAGTAGGACAGCAGTAATAACAACAGTAAAAGGACCTGGTATAGCCGGTAGATCCATTTATGTTATAATATATTAAATTTTCAAAACAAAGAAAAGAGAGGAGTAAGAACAATATCCAATAAATACAATAATTCAAAGAATACACAGAATTATTTATAATCAATATTAAAGATATATGTATATATAAATATATATACAGATCATATATTAGATTTTAATGATACAATAAAATTTGAATTATACTTGTAGTGACTAGTCAGGATAAATGAGCATCATCATAACATCAACCAATAAAAGGATATTTCACCTTAACCAACAATAGAATATTTCACCTTCATTTCTTACTCATTTAAATCCCCAAGGTCAAACCTCCAGCTACAAATAATTCAAACTTTATCTTCTATGGCCATAGAACAATATTTATCTTCATAAATACGTGAAAAAAAATAACAAGACGAGTCCAAGATATCACAAATATATCATAGTTGATTATAAATATATTTACAATAAATATATTTACGTAACAAGAACATGTTAAGAGTACCAGTAATATAAATAAAAATGACAATCATTGTGACACCCTCTACCCCAACATTAATACACATTAATGTAAACAAAATATTTTTTTTCTCTCTTGAGTAAATAAAATCTTTCATAGTTTGATAATATCTTTCATGTATAAAACAATTGTCTCAAAGATCATAAAGTAGAAGATTCACATTCGTAATTCATAAATCATAGAAAGTCATCATGTAAATATCAAAATTCAAGAAATCATATAAAGGAAAATATAGAATAATTCCAGCAAAGGTGGCAGTGCCTCCTAGTTAGGAATTAATTTATAACTTTCAATCATGTAATAAAAATAATATGACAAAGATGTACATTTTGGTCTTTTCTTAAGAACGTTCAAAATTACAAAAGAAGAAAATTAAAGCTTTTTAAAATAATAACATCCAAAATAAGCCTAGCTATGCCCGATGTCACATCCTATCAGAGCATGTCCAACTGAAACCTTAAACCTCATCACCAACATCCTCATGATGCTAATCACCTGCATCATAATTTAAACATATACAAGAACAACAAGGGAGTGAGAAACATCTCACTCAGTTTCAGGTGTAGAAATAAAGGTTAAATAGCACCCACACACGCACAACAAATATAAGTCACATGTAAACAATACACATAAATAATCAATATCACATATATACTCATTTATCATGCTTATGCTGTCATGGACTCGTCTCATAAATGCATGCATGTGGTGCCATAAGGAAGTTTCACATATCATCACTGGTGACCCTAAGGTACACCTGGTTACATCACTGGTGACCCTAAGGTACACCTTGTTAGCATGTTACATCGTTGGTGACCCTAAGGTACACCTTGTTAGCATCTTACATCGTGGGTGACCATAAGGTACACCTAATTAGCATGTTACATCGTGGGTGACCATAAGGTACACCTAATTAGCATGTTACATCGTGGGTATGCGGCCTCAGCGGCACACCTGGAATAATATATGCATATGATGCATGTCATACATTCATAATCTCATTGACTCAACATTTAACTTATTACAGAATTTCATTTAGTACATCATGTCCTCATTTGTCATAGTCTCATAATCATAGTTTGTCTCCATTCTTAGGTCTCATGTCATTTGTCCATATTTCACATGGTCATGTCATCAATACTCCTCATAAGGTCCGCATAGGAATTCACAAAGGGCATTTTTATTCATATTAAAACTTATTCATTTTTAACGTTAATGACATAATCATTTATTATTTCCATCAAGGAATAAAGTAGAGCAAATAGAAAATCAGTCAGAACAACGGCAAGGGCTTGGGATTACTTAATCATTTATTATTTCCAACAAGGAATAAAGTAGAGTAAATAGAAAATAAGACAGAACAACAGCAAGGGATTGGGGGCCAATCCGACAAACAAACTATCCAACAATTATCCCCACACCCCTGAGCGAGGTTTCTCACTCCCCCCTTACCTGGATAAGCAGAGTTGAAACTTGGGCAGGGCCTCCTCCTCTGGATTCCCTCCTTCTTTCCCTCTCTTTCTTTCTTTCTCTCTCTCTCTCTCTCTCCCCCTCTCTCTCTCTCTAGAATTTTCACTTTTCACTCAGTTATAATTTTTCACCCCCCTAAGTCTCTATTTATAGGCATCCTGGGGTCCCCGGAACGGCCCGTACTGATTTCGGAACGGCCCGTTCCGGAGCCTTCAAACGTGGGCAAATTTCTCAACTGGAATGGCCCGTTTCGAAATCAGAACGACCCGTTCCAAAACCCAGCAGAACGGCCCGTTCTGCTTTCAGAACGGCCTGTTCTCCCTTCCAGAACGGTTCGTTCCAAGCCCGTTCTGGAACTTTGAAAAACAGCATATTCCCTCTTTTGGAATGGCCCGTTCTGCATTTGGAACGGCCCGTTCTGCATTTGGAACGGCCCGTTCCGACACCCAGAAATACCCTTATTCCTTTATTAAAATTACAAAAATGCCATCAATAATTACGAAAATGTCATCAATAATAAAAAAAACTGGGTGTTACAATTCTCCCCTCCTTTTAGAAATTTCGTCCCCGAAACTTTTGTAGTGGAAGACTCTTCACTTCTTACCTTCTAATTCTTATGCAACTTCACTATCTTATCGATATACAACTCTATCAATTTCATCAAAGGATTTCTAAGGGTAAGACAAGCAAATTTGGAAAGCCTATCCACTAAAACACAATTAGAATCAATCTCTTAAACGTCTCAGACAAACCTACAATTAAAGTCTATCCATTCACCATCTCACTTCCAAAATGAGAAGTCTAATTGCTACAAAATTTCTAAAGACTTCTTGCATATTAAACACGAGTATATGATTTCTTTTCTCTTCACCTTAGGTCACTACACTTCCGCTGCGCTACTCTGATACGTCTTAGTAGCTCCTAAATAAAAGAGTATTATGTCCTTTCTCTAAAATCATCTTTCTTAATTCAAGATTACTAAGCATCCAAATTTATTCTCAAAACAACATCAATTTCTATTTAGAAAAGGTTACTCATACTCCTACTAATCTTTTCCACTTGGTTTATTAGGAAAGGCTCTAACCCCTGAGCTTCTTTAATCTCATCACTAATTCACTAATTACTTTCAATCATAATCAATTCAATGCTCCTAAGGGTAATCTCACACATCCAGCATAAGTCTCTAAATTCTTCAATCAAATCCAATCCTTAAATAATCAAAAATAATATATCAGTGATCATCATAATCAAGGCATCTGTCACAATATTGGTTTAACTTTTGTGAGCCTTTCCACAACCTTTCCAAAGATCATACACTTAAGCATAAGTTCACTAGGTACACATACCAGATCTCTAATTTCACCATTCCATCTACACCCAAGTCAAACTCTTATCCATCACCTTATCCTATAGTCTCATATCTTATCACCAAAAATGAATCAACTAATTGTGCTTTTCCAATTTCTTTCAAAGATCCAATTGTTACTCAAGTCATACCTAGTTTCACACTACTAGGAGTAATCTCATAAGTCAAACTTAAATTCCTAATTTGAGTCCAAAGATCCATTTCTCTAATCATAAAGGAAGATAAATATAAAGATTTCCTACTCAAAACATTGGTTACCATAATGGCTTTGGCCAAATAACCAATAAGATCAAAATCTTATTTCTTAAGGAATTCCAACTATCTCTTTTGGTCAATAGATATTTAAAGCTCTTATGATCACTAAATACCTTAAGCTTAGAATCATATAGGTAATGTCTCCAAATCTTAGTATAAATATTAAAACCGCTAACTCAAGGTCATGGATAAGGTAATTCCTCTCATAAATTTTTAATTGCCTAGAATCATAAGCCACTACCTTTCCTCTTACATCTACAATGCATCCAAATTCATCTTATAAGTATTACTATATACACAAAAGGCTTACTAAAATCCAATAATATTAACATTATTCATTCTTGCCTTTAAGAGTTGAAACTACTCTCATACTTACTATCACACATAAAGGCAATACTCCTCCTAATAAATGTAGTTAAGGGCAATGCTATCTTAAAAATTCCTTCAATAAATCGCCAATAATAATAAGATAACCTCATAAAACTTTTATCCTCGCTAACTTGCTTAGATATCTCTCCACTTAAACACAACTTCTACTTAAGACAGATCCATGTTTACCTCAACTGAAATTTACAGGAACTAGAAAACTTCTCATATAATAAAAGAATAATAATAAAATAAAATAAAATAGTAATACTTAGATAACTTAACATACAACCGTCTTGGATATATCTTCACCTTCAACTACAATATGATCATATCACACCCTAAGATCAATCTCACTAACCATACAACATTCACCATTTGATCCCTAAAGTCATCTATCCACATATCAACATACATGCATATTAAATCATATTAGAATACCTACCTTAAACCTTCATATATACCATCCATAAGCATGTACATGAACAACCTTTACCACATAGCATCATACAACCTTAAACAACCTCTCAATCCACATGAAAACACCCCAAAACAACTTAACAAAGTCCATTCTTATCCTTGCATTGCCTACTAACCGAAAACATTATTACAACCTACCTCTTCTTTCAACAACTATCAAAGAAAACAACACATAGAGAGTTGTACTCATCCACGTGATCTCAACCTATCACCAAAGAAAGCTAAGTGATTAAGCTACAACTCTTAGGGAGACATGAGATTTTAAAAGGATCATCTTCTTAGCTAAAAATTCAAAAATCACCACAGATATATTCAACGCTTACAACTAGACCTTTGATCACCAAAGTAGCTATAACTGGAGTGCAAACATCCCCTACACAATAACGCATCAACATCTAGGCCACAAAATACCTCAATCCCTCCAAACTTACTCCTTTCCACCTCCAATTCGTATCAAAGTTTCCCACTACAAACCAAACAACGCACATATTCAGTACAAAAGGCTTAGAAAATAAAATTCACATGCAACCATCAAACTCTAGAAATCATCAACACTTCAATCTCTCCTTAATAATACCAAAAATCCAATTCTCAACATACATCATCCTTGGATTCAATCGCTACAACTATAGCTTTCAAAAATTTCACCAATCGTAAACTCTTAATACACTTGAAAAATCAATGTCTTGCCCAAATCTAAGGCCTCAATAGTTCCTACAATATTAGCATAATATCTCGTCTACTACTCGCACATATGCTTGCAACACAAGTGATATCACTCAGCCACTACTTCTTACATAAGCAAGAAGTATCAAACAAATAAGCAATCATAAGAATGAAGAAGAGCGGTCATAATGGTATTAGCTAACACTATCATAACTATCATTCCTCTAATTCCAAAATAACTTAACAATATCAAACTCTTTCAATATTAGCACAAGGAGAACATCATCATCATCATTATCAAAGTAAAGCATCATCTAAGTATACAACAAACAAAACACTGTCAGAGTACACAACAGAATCACGATAAGTCACGACCGATTAGATCGACCTGCTCTGATATCACTAAATGTGACACCCTCTACCCCAACATTAATACACATTAATGTAAACAAAATATTTTTTTTTCTCTCTTGAGTAAATAAAATCTTTCATAGTTTGATAATATCTTTCATGTATAAAACAATTGTCTCAAAGATCATAAAGTAGAAGATTCACATTCGTAATTCATAAATCATAGAAAGTCATCATGTAAATATCAAAATTCAAGAAATCATATAAAGGAAAATATAGAATAATTCCAGCAAAGGTGGCAGTGCCTCCTAGTTAGGAATTAATTTATAACTTTCAATCATGTAATAAAAATAATATGACAAAGATGTACATTTTGGTCTTTTCTTAAGAACGTTCAAAATTACAAAAGAAGAAAATTAAAGCTTTTTAAAATAATAACATCCAAAATAAGCCTAGCTATGCCCGATGTCACATCCTATCAGAGCATGTCCAACTGAAACCTTAAACCTCATCACCAACATCCTCATGATGCTGATCACCTGCATCATAATTTAAACATATACAAGAACAACAAGGGAGTGAGAAACATCTCACTCAGTTTCAGGTGCAGAAATAAAGGTTAGATAACACCCACACACGCACAACAAATATAAGTCACATGTAAACAATACACATAAATAATCAATATCACATATATACTCATTTATCATGCTTATGTTGTCATGGACTCGTCTCATAAATGCATGCATGTGGCGCCATAAGGAAGTTTCACATATCATCACTGGTGACCCTAAGGTACACCTGGTTACATCACTGGTGACCCTAAGGTACACCTTGTTAGCATGTTACATCGTTGGTGACCCTAAGGTACACCTTGTTAGCATCTTACATCGTGGGTGACCATAAGATACACCTAATTAGCATGTTACATCGTGGGTGACCATAAAGTACACCTAATTAGCATGTTACATCGTGGGTATGCGGCCTCAGCGGCACACCTGGAATAATATATGCATATGATGCATGTTATGCATTCATAATCTCATTGACTCAACATTTAACTTATTACAGAATTTCATTTAGTACATTATGTCCTCATTTGTCATAGTCTCATAATCATAGTTTGTCTTAATAGTCCATTCTTAGGTCTCATGTTATTTGTCCATATTTCACATGGTCATGTCATCAATACTCCTCATAAGGTCCGCATAGGAATTCACAAAGGGCATTCTTATTCATATTAAAACTTATTCATTTTTAACGTTAATGACATAACATTTATTATTTCCATCAAGGAATAAAGTAGAGCAAATAGAAAATCAGACAGAACAACGGCAAGGGCTTGAGATTACTTAATCATTTATTATTTCCAACAAGGAATAAAGTAGAGTAAATAGAAAATAAGACAGAACAACAGCAAGGGATTGGGGGCCAATCCGACAAACAAACTATCCAACAATTATCCCCACACCCCTGAGCGAGGTTTCTCACTACCCCCCCTTACCTGGATAAGCGGAGTTGAAACTTGGGCAGGGCCTCCTCCTCTGGATTCCCTCCTTCTTTCCCTCTCTTTCTTTCTTTCTCTCTCTCTCTGTCTCTCTCTCTCCCCCCCCCCTCTCTCTCTCTAGAATTTTCACTTTTCACTCAGTTATAATTTTTCACCCCCCCCTCAGTCTCTATTTATAGGCATCCTGGGGTCCCCGGAATGGCCCGTACTGATTTCGAAACGGCCCGTTCCGGAGCCTTCAAACGTGGGCAAATTTCTCAACTGGAACGGCCCGTTTCGAAACCAGAACGGCCTGTTCCAAAACCCAGCAGAACGGCCCGTTCTGCTTTCAGAACGGCCTGTTCTCCCTTCCAGAACGGTCCGTTCCAGGTCCGTTCTGGGACTTTGAAAAACAACATATTCCCTCTTTTGGAACGGCCCGTTCTGCATTTGGAACGGCTCGTTCCGACACCCAGAAATACCCTTATTCCTTTATTAAAATTACGAAAATGCCATCAATAATTACGAAAATGCCATCAATAATAAAAAAAACTGGGTGTTACAATCATTATAAAATAATTAAACAATATAAAATATGAACACCTTAATAATTAATATGGATAAAAATAATCATAAGTTAGCAAATAGATGAGGTTAGGGACACCTCACTAAATAAATATATATAAAAAGATAACATAAATAAATATACATAATAGTATATAAAATTTTAAAGAGATAAGGTTCTCCTCCCCCTTACCTGGATAAGCAGGAGTTAAAACTTGAGCAGAATCTCCCCCTCTAGATTCCCTCTTTCTTTCCCTCTCTCTTTCTTTCTCTTTCTCTCTCTCTCCCTCTCTCTCTCTCTCTCTCTCTCTCCCTTTCTCTCTCTAAGATTTTCACCTTCTCAGTCAGTATAATTTTTTCACCCCCTACCTCCTATTTATAGGCATCCAGGGGTTCCCAGAACGGCCTGTTCTGGATCCAGAACGGCCCATTCTGGATCCTTCAAATATACGTAAAATTCTCAACTGGAACGGTCCGTTCTAAATTCAGAACGGCCCGTTTCCAAAAAGCATAACGGCCCGTTCTAAAATCAGAACGGTCCGTTCTGGAGTTCATGTTTGCTCTTATTGACCATAGTTGGAACGACCCGTTTCCAACTAAGGTTTTTAGGCAATTTTATAATTCCGGAACGACCCGTTTCCCTTTGAGAACAGCCCGTTCTAGACAAACCCAAATAGGCCTCTTTTTTACTTCGGAACGGTCTGTTCCACTTTTGGAACGACCCGCTCTGGGCCAACAAACACAGGCCTTTTTAAAATTTGGAACGGCCCGTTCCACTTTTGGGAACGGCCCGTTCTGAGCCCAAAATATTATTTTATTATTTTTAATTATAAAATCCTTTTAATAATCCTATAAATATTTAAAATACATAATAATCATTTATTAAAATCTCTAAAATATTCCATATAAAAAAACCCTTTTTATTAATTAATAACTATAGAAAAATAATTTTCATAAATATAAAGTATAAAATTTGGCATGTTATAGCTCTCATCAAAACCCCAAATATGACCAACACAAAAACAAGAAATACAACCATCAATCTAGCCAAAAAAAAAAAAAAAACAAAGCACCAACTACGTTCATATAATATATATGAACTACAATTATGTTTTCCTTACCTCAATTAAGCTTCATATCACTAGTACAAAAATTACTTTTAAAATCGGGGTTTTAAAATTGGTTAAAAAGTAGTCGATTTTAAAAGTGACGCGGTGACAATTTTGTAAATAATGATATTACTTTTTAAATCAGCTACCTTATGACCGATTTTAAAAGGTCTCTGATGCTACTTTTAAAATCGGTTCTTCAATAGCCAATTTTAAAAGTGCTACTTTTAACATCGGCTATCTAAGAACCGATTTTGTATGTAATTTTTAAAATCGGTTCTTAAATAGCTGATTTTAAAAGTGGCTACGTTTAAAATCGGCTATTTAAGAACCGATTTTGCATACTACATATAAAATCGGTTCTTAAATAGCCAATGTTAAAAATGTTAGAACTTAATAACCTCGCGATTTCTCCCTTCCCTTCAATTCTCTTTGATCTTTGGCTCCATTCCTTTCTTTTCTCTCTTGTGCTCTCATCTAAAGTCTCCAGCTTCTCATTTTCTTTGCAAGACTACTACATCAAGGTAACATTCTCTTCTCATGTCTCTAGTTTCGTTGTTGTTGGGCAAATTTTGAATCTGGAACAACCCGTTCTACAAGTAGAACGAGCCGTTCTGAGCTCGTTTCCAGACTACAGTTTTAGGCATTTTTTAGATCCTTGAACGGTCTGTTCTAGTTTAGAAACGACCCGTTCCAAGTTGGGCACCTTTATAATTTCTTTTTTGACTCACCATTGATTTATATAGACAAATTAGGTACCCAACTTAGAAAATTAGACACCTTGTGTGTATGTGTTATATATTTTTGTTTTATTAATAATTTGTGATATAATTAATGTCTACTTAGTAATTTAGTGTTTAGAAAAATTAGGTGCTTTATTTGATTTTTATAAATTAATATGATGTTATATTTATGCACATATTGAGTGAACCTTAGTTACTTCTAATTGAGTGTGGATAAAGGGAATGATCACATTTATGAATTTTTGGAACCCGAGTTAATCCAAAAAAATTAGGAACAAGACAAAAGAAATCCAAGCTTACATCCAAAATTGGATGTCTGACTCAAATAAAAAAGTTTACTTAGCTCCTTACTTTTCTAAGTAAGTCTATTTGTATATAATTCATTATAAATTTTTAAAAAATGTATTGCCTATTACTGATAGTTTCTCAATGCAGTGCTCATTGGCAACTTCTGATTATTTGTCCTATGGATAATATATTTGTATGCATTTGTTCGATGCATAAATCTCCTCCTGCATACTTTAAACAATTATTAGATAAGTAAGTTGTTTTAAAAAAAAACTACTTTATTTTATTGGTCATTACATTTTGTTTTAAAATATAATAATGATGTCCTTTTATCATTAGGGCTATGGAAGGATACCATATACTTAAAGGTTCAAAGTTGAAGAAAAAAATGTTTTGGGTCTCTCTTAAAGTAAGTTATTTTATTTTAGTAATGATATTTTTTCTAAGGTATTTTCTTTTGAATTACCATTACTACTAAAATTGATTTTTATATTCTTTTTGTAGTCTCATAAGCAAAAAGAAAACTATGAGTGCGGATACTATGTAATGAAGGCAATACATACTATTATTGATTCACAAATAGTATCTGGGTGGACTGAAGTACGTTTTAGAATTTTGAAAATTTTTATTTTAAGTTTGCATTTTATCATGTTTTAAGAGACACTTCTAATTATTCTAAATTTTCTTAACAGATGTTTATAGATTGATCACCATTGTCGCTAGAAGATATAAACACCATTAGGGAGCAATGGGTTACATTTTTCATTGAAACATTGACTAGCTACGAGTTATGTTTATATATAGTTTTACTCATTTTGTAGTTTAGGATGCATAATAATTTGTAAGTTACTTAACTTATTATGTACACATTTATGCATTACATGTATTTTAAAAATATTTTGATTACATATATGGTTGACATTTACAAACTCTTGTCATTTGTATGTAATTTAGTCCATTGAAAACATATGAATTGTTTGGTATTTTATTAATTTGCAGGTTTTGTTCAGGGATCCTCCTAAAACAAGTTAATTATTTTTAAAAAAATTAATCACTTTTAACATCGGTCATGCCATAACCGATCTTGAAACTTAGACTTTTAAAATCGGCTTATGGATGACCGATGTTAAAAGTATAACCTTTTAAAATTGACGCTTTTAAAATCGGTCAGAGAACCGATTTTAAAAGTAAAAAATGACCGATTTTAAAAGTGTTTTTCCACTAGTGTATGGAGAAGAATCAAAGTAAGAGAAACTCCCCCCTTAATAGTCCTAACTTGAGTCCTACAACTTTAATCCTCAAGATCTCAACTCCAACAATTTTCCTCAACAACAAAAGTTCCAACAACTTCAAGTCTAAAAACATTTCTCTCTAGAAACATGAAAATTGGTACTTATGATGTTTCCTTTTCAAATTTCTCTCATATATATCAATCTTACTTGGGTTGAATTTATCATTTAGTGCAACTTGACTTAATAACATTTGGCTTCACTTAAAATTCGACTTGAGTTTGATACAAACCTTTTTTCAAACTTGAATTTGACTTGGTTCAAGATCGTTAATACTTCGATTCAACTCGATAGCTCAAATTACATGAACTAAAAGTCAATTTTTTTAATCTTATATATTTCAAAATTTTCAATTTATTAATAGATTTGGATAAAATGATTGTTTAACTTTTTTTTGGAAGACAAAACATAACTTATTCTATTGGATTTGCAAATGTTAGAGCTTCTTTGATGCAAGCTCCTATAAACAACTCATTAGGATTCTTATTTCATTTTAAAAGTGACTCACTATGTCATATTACTCTTAAGAAACTCATACTATATTTTTACAAGTTTTGTTCCAATGGATAGTTTTTATAAACATCTCACACTTTTATAATTTTTTTATTTACACTTCACTTTTTGATAACTTAAAAAATTATTTAATTACTAAAATTAAATACTAATTTAGTAAAACATAGTAATAATATTTTAACGTAGATAAAAAAATTTAATAATTATTTTAATGCATATAAAAATATTAAATATTAAAAAAATTACATAGTAAAGGAAAATACACAAAGATTAGAAATAGATAACGATTAATTATTTATAACAATAAATATCTACTAGTTTTCGTTATTCTCACAAAATTCATCCTTCAAAATAATTTATTCGAATTTCTATGTTTTTAAATATTAACAAACTTTTTTTAAGTAAAAAAAAAAAAAAGAGGCTTAATTGAATATTACCGAATTTTGATATGCTTTTAAAATAATCTTGATTGTCTTAATTGAATACCATCAAATTTTCTATCCATTCTTAAAATGTTTGCATAAAGAATTTTAATAGAGTAATTCAATTTTTTTAAAGAATTTCAAATGTTTTAAAGTAAAATATTTTGTTTGGATGGAGAATTTACAAATAATTTGAAAATCAAACATTTATGAAATTCCTCAAAGATGTAGAATTTTAAATTATTCCCAGAAAAGTAAAAAATTTAAAATTTTTCTTTCTTTCTTTTTTCTTTTTCCCTACATCCCTTTCCTCTTTCAAATTCGACATAAATAGTATCAATATTTTTTAATTATTGAATATTTAAAATTAGTTATTAAATTATTAAATATTATTTAATATTAAAATTTTCAAAATTATTAAATATTTAAAATTAATTGATATTTAATTTTATAAAATTTAATCTTAAAATTTGAATATATATATATATATATATATCCATGGTAAAAATTAAACTGTTCTATCCAAACTTAGAATTTAAAATTTAAAATTTTGAATTGACTTGTCTAAATAAAATATTTAAAGAACGATAAAAATTGAAATTATAATAATTCAAATTTTAAAAATTTCAAATTCTTTGAATTTTTAAAATTTTTTCATCTAAATACATTATAATTATTTTAATTAAATACCAAATAAATTTTTTTATATTAAAAAAATATTAATTAAATATCATTAAAAAAATTATAATAAAAATATTTTAAAATCCTTTAAAATCTGGATCCAATACATCTAATTTCGTTGCTCTTTTATTTTTCATACATCTCATTCTCATATCCATTTGGTGGCAACTTACTGCTATTATACAAGTTGAAATCTCCAACTAGTTCGCAATTTAAGTAGTGACATCTGTTAGAATAGTGGATTAAGCCTAACTCAACCCTACAAAACCGGCTTGTAAGGTGAGGGTTGCTATCCATTTATATACTATTCAATTGCCTAATCTCTAGTCGATGTGGGACTTGGGTTTTTCCCAATACACCTCCTCACGTCCAGCACTATTGAGCTTGGTACATGAATAAATGGTGGGTGACCCTTTTTAATGATCTAGGATTGGCAGGACTTGGGTTTTTCCCAATACACCCCCTCATGCCTGTGAGGCATGCATCAATGGTGGGTGGCCCATTTTTAAAGTGGATCTAAATGGCTCTGATACCATGTTAGAATAGTGGATTAAGCCTAACTCAACCCTACAAAACTGGCTTGTAAGGTGAGGGTTGCTATCCATTTATATACTATTCAATTGCATAATCTCTAGTCGATGTGGGACTTGAGTTTTTCCCAATACACCCCCTCACGTCCAGCACTATTGAGCTTGGTATATGAATAAATGGTGGGTGGCCCTTTTTAATGATCTAGGATTGGCGGGACTTGGGTTTTTCCCAATACACATGTTGGGGAGTTTAGGATTGGCGGGACTTGGGTTTTTCCCAATACACATGTTGGGGAGTTTAGAATACTGGGGAGCATTCCACATAGTGAGTAGTGAGTAAGTCACACAAGTGAGCTTGACACCACAACATAACCTAAAACCTTAAGGCATTAGGTAGGTGGGTCTTTCTCACTTATATATTACTCAACATGCCTAACTCTAAACAATGTAGAACTTCGCTTCACACTTGAATTCCAACAACATCCACAACGTTTGAACACAATATTTAATCAATGTTTTAAAAATTGAAACCTCTAAAAATAAGTTAAGATACTAAGTAGGTTGAGTTAACGGATCAAAGTCTGATGTCGCTAATCATATTGTATAATTTAGTTTTTATTAAAAAAAAAATTTTTAAAATTACATATGATATATATTTCATACACATGAATTTTAATAAAATTGATATCATATCTGAAAAGTGTTTCTAAGCGGACAAAAAATGATTGACGATTTTATTTTTACAGTATACATATTAAATATATAGAATTTATATTTAAGATGATATGTAGGAAACAGTTGTCACATATATAACGAGTAAAAGCATTAGATTAATGAAGATTTTTATGTTCATGATATACATATTAATATATAAAATTTATATTTTAAAGGATATATAAAAATAATATGTATATGTACAATCAAAAGCATTGGATTAGTGACAATTGCACACTCCTCGAAATCATATGACCTGGTTTCAAATCTGACTTATGTCTAAAATTTTAGATGCCAATTTAAAAGCCAAGTTGATCACATGTTACATGTTAATTAGTAGTAATGTATGTTCAATCTTAAATAATTACTGAATCGGCTTCTGATCCGATTTTTGATTGAATTGATCAGATCGGTCCAGTCATACGCACAATCATACATAGAACATGTTTGAAACAACATCGTAAAATCACATGAAAAGTAAAAATTACGTCAAATATAAGTTTAAATGATGAAGAAGTTACTTTTTTTTATTATTATTTGGGATCACGTTATGTATTTGGTCCTACACACGTATTTCTTAATGATAAATTGCCCCGCTTTATAAAGACTTGTTAAAGGTTAAAAAAGAGACATTTGCATTACCAACTCCACTTTTTACACACATTCTCTCTCACCTAGATCCATCACATCCAAGAGTTGAGAAGGAAATTACAAACAGGGAGTTAGAACCCCTTAACTTAATACCAGATTTATCTCGCTAAGAGAAATTTTCTATCTATTTTTCTTTTTATTTTATTATGGGAATTGTCGTCCACTTACATTAGTGTTTTTAGATTTATTTTATGATCATGAGTAACTAAATTCATGTCGTGGATATGATCGATCCTATATATTAAACCTATTTTATATTACAAAAAATGTCATACATACAAAAAGTATCACTGTAGATAATATATATATATATATATATATATATATATATATATATATATATATATATATATATATTTACATAATTTTAGTGTTGATTTTGAATGAAATTTAAGAACATATTTTGTGTCTTACTATAATTTATATCTATACTTTTTAATAATATATCAATATATATTATATTTATGTGTGAATAAAAGTAATTTTTAATAATATGTATAGTGTGACTGTGTGTCAGCGTTTATATTTTATGTTTTCGTTTTCTATTTACTTTATTACTTTGATTTGTTTGAAATTGGTAACGTTAAGTATCACCGTTATTAGTTTATGGATCATTAATCTTACAGAAATTAATTAATGAACTAAAAGTGAGCTGATAGCAATGAAATATTTTTTAATGACAGTATAACAACCAATATCCTCCATCTGATTCCGAATATAAAAATAAAATTAATTAAGAAAGTTTTTTTGACAAAAATATAATTAAGAAGTTTAGTTTAATTTAATTTAATTAATCTCATTAAAAATAACTCATTTTCCTAAACTATTATTCCTTAGAACTTGATACCAATAATAAAAAGAAACATCAAAGATATAATATCAATTAAATAAAAAAAAGTATTTTTGAGACGATAAGATCTAATTGGATAAAATTTGTTTATATTTTAATATAATAAATATTATATTTTTTATATTCCAAAATAGGAGGAAATAATTTATATTTTTGGCTATAGCCATCCTTGCTTCATGCTACAAAAAAATAAACGTGATTAATTGATTAAGGCTTTAAATATGTTTTTAATCCTTTAAATTTAAAATAAATTTATTTTTGATTTCTCAAGTTTAAAATTATTATTTTTAATCTTTATAATTTTAAAAAATTTTGTTTTAGAATTCTCAAGTCACCAATAACATATCTAAAATAACATATTGAGATAGTTATGTAGTATCAGTTGAATTTAATATAATGTTTTAATTAACAAAAACATTAATCGATAAATTTTATGCGACAATATGTGATTGATTTTATAACAAAATTTGAGTATAAATATTAAAATAAGATTTTAAAAAATTATAGGGACTATAAAGATTAATTTTAAGTTTAAGAGATTAAAAAATAAATTTATTTTAAATTTGAAAAATTAAAAATACATTTAAACCTTAATTAAATAATAACTTAAAGAATAAAATAAAAGTAAGGAGGTGATGGAAAATACCTTAGGTGTTAATATAGAGTTTTCATGAAAAAAAATTTATACTATTCAATAATTTTCTGAAACTATATTATATAGTGATAATGATTTATTAAACTAGAACTAAAAATTAACAACAGTTTTTCATTTCTGTAGAACGTGCAATCAACTAGTTATGCTTTCTATTCCAGGACTTTTTCTTTTCTTCCTTCAAAATTCTTTTACTTGTAGTAATTTGGCACGTTCTACATGACCATTAAGTTATTAACGTTTTATTATCATCATGGAAATAGCTTGATGCATAAGAGTGTGGATACCGCTTACCTACACAAAATATGCCAAGTTAAAAGGTCTTTGCTTTTGTCTTCCCCTTCCAAACTACTTTTTATTGTTTAGAGTTAAATTAGATGTGCCCTATTCTAAAGGACACGAACATTAGTGGTACATACCATTTTTTATGGCTAGAATGGCACATAGGCAACAACACCTCTCGTATCTTCTATTTTTACTTGCAAGTTAACGATGAATTTCTCACCTTATTTTCTCCCACTCGAATGAAGTGGTTGGGCTGTGAATCCGACATCTTTCTCTAATGCTATTGATTTTGCCATTCCTATGCAGCTACAAAGACAAAAACCCCTTTTCCTCCTTTTTCTTTCTTAATTAAGCTTTCCCCTTTCCAATAATTCACCATTAGTTGCACCTACAAATTATGTGCTCTTGAAATGAAGTCATTTCCCCTTCAACAAGAAATTTGAGATATTTATATTTAACTTTCTTTGTCATTATTCCCACTTGTTGAATTCCACTAGGCTTATTAGTTTCGAGGTGATTTCAGTCCTTAATTAACCATCAATTGCATCGATCAATGGCGGCAATTAGCAACATCGGTTTACGATTTCCAGGGAATTTAATCGATCCAAAGAAGGAGAATGTGGCCACAACAGGGGGAGTTTTTAGGGTTAGTTTTTACACACCTCGCAATACTAACATGTCTAATGTTAAACGAAGATTTTTATCTGTGACCGCAAGTTATCGTGATAGTCCTCAAAAAATAGACACCGCGAATAGAGTGAATGTAAACGGAATTCATGTGGCTGTGGCTCCTCCACAAGGAGGCAAGTTGGCAAATGAAAGAGCAGAAGATGAAGCTATTGTTACCAGCTTACGTGGAAGGTTTGTGGAGGCTAAGTTTGTGTTTAGGCAAATTTTTGTTATCAGATCTTATGAAATTGGACCAGATAAAACTGCCACAATGGAGACACTCATGAATTTTCTTCAGGTTAGCTTCACAATTCCACCATTGATTCATATAAGTAATAATAGTTTATGTCTCTTAATTAATATATCTAGAATTCAAATTCTGATCTTATAAATGAAATATATTATATTAAGAATAAAATATTTATCTTATTTCTGTTCACAATAAATTAGTAATTATATATTTGATCATCAATTATCTAACATATATTATGTTTTAAGCCATCCTCCCAATTTTATTAATTATTCTACTCCATTTTTGCTATATAAAATTTATCATGGTTGCTACAATCATCCCCATTACCCAGCTAAATTCAAAATCATTGCTCAATGGTTGATCTAATTTGATGGCCAACGATTACACCATAAAATTGAACAAAAATATATTGTGTTCTTCCCCATTAATACCTTTTTCTTTTATTGGTACAACAATATGGTTAGATTTTATGATACCAAGGAATAATGATATGTAGAAGCTTGTGTTATTAATTTATTAAACCTAGTTGACAAGTTCTGCATATGAATATATAATATTTTAAATATAGAGTATGAATTTAAAATCATATTTCAGGAAACTGCTTTAAATCATGTGACCAGCTCCGGGATTGGTGGAGACGGATTTGGAGCAACCCGAGAGATGAGTATTCGGAAACTCATTTGGGTTGTTACTCGAATTCAAGTTCAAGTGCAAAGATATAACAAATGGTAAATATAATGCTTTTAACCCCTTGTCTTGCATAATTATACAAAATACTTGTGACGACTTATGTTTTATTAATGTGACAGGGGAGACGAAATTGAAGTTGATACTTGGGTCGATGCAGCAGGAAAGAATGGAATGAGAAGAGATTGGATAATCAGAGATCACTACACCAAAGAGATCATAACAAGAGCAACAAGGTGCATAACTTCATCCTTTTCATACTCTCTGACTAATCCCATAAACGACATAAATGTTTTCCTCCATATATAATATAGGATCAAACTAGTTTTTAATCCCTTAACTTTTGACAATTTTCTGTTTTTACTAATTTAGTTTTTAAACTTTTACTAATGGTCACTTTTAATCATTAAACTTTTCCCCCATTAACTTTATGGTCTCTGGCGTAAAAAAAAACAAAAGAAAAGAAAAACTTCAAAATTCAAAAACATATAAAATTTGTTCAAAAACTAAAAACAAAAATCAACAAAAAAAAATTGAAAGACTTAAAACATATATATTTCTATAATATATATATATATATATATATATATATATATATATAAACTATTTGGATACAGGTTTAGAGGAGTATTAAGAACTTCTCTATTAAAAAATAAAACATTTTTTGGTATAGAAACTCTCACCAACTCTTTTAAACTTGTATTCAAATATATACTTAATATAATACAGTTTATATTGAAAAAAGTATATATTGCTTGTGCAGCACATGGGTGATCATGAATAGACAAACAAGAAGACTATCCAAGATACCAGAAGAAGTTAGACAAGAGCTTGTTCCTTTTTACCTTAATAGGCTTGCTGTTCCTATTGAAGAAGCAGATTGTGAAAAGATAGACAAGCTCACTGATGAGACTGCTGAGAGAATCCGATCTGGATTGGCCGTAAGTTTGATATCTGATTTCAGTTTAATTTTACTCCCCCTTCTCTTTATTTGGAATTGGTGTGGTTTTTTTGTTGTAACAGGTTGAAATAGTATAATGGAATGATTTGCAGTTAAAGGATAAAAAAGTGGACAACAAAATGAATATCTCTTTTTTAGTGTCATACATTTGCATTCCACTCATTTTTTTTACAACTCTCTCCAACCAATTGGTTCATTTTAAGAGTTAAATGGTATATTCAGATACAACTAGATGTCCAAAAGTTATAATAATGTCTAATATCACACTTAAATTGTCGTTAAAATCCATTGCATTAACTCCTCCGTTTTGCATGTAATACAGCCTAGGTGGAATGACATGGATGCTAACCAGCATGTCAACAATGTGAAATACATTGGATGGATTTTAGAGGTACGAATTGGTTGACAGAACAGTTGCAAGAAATGGCATAAAAAATTATATATGTGGCAAAGATGGCTATACTCTATTTTATAAACGTTAGTAATGTTTAACTTGTGTGAAATGTACACCAATTAATGTTGATTTTGGCATATTAATTTGGTTGTTGCAGAGCGTGCCAATTGAAGTGTTAGAAGATTATAACATGACGAGCATGACTTTGGAGTATCGACGTGAATGTACACAATCAAATTTGTTGGAATCCATGACATGTCCAACAGCAAGAGTTATTGAGTCCAATAATAATTCCAAGAACAGAAAACCTGATCTGGAATACACACACTTGCTTCGTCTGCAACAAGATAAAGCAGAAATTGTCCGAGCCAGAACTGAATGGAATTTTAAGCAAAAGCAACAGTGGTAAAATACCTTTGACAAAACCACAGTATCTGTGGACCCTGTACCTTTCTATGTTCCTATTTGCTTCACTCTTATGGTTTTGCAATCTCTAGGATCCTTTAAGCTTAACATTCATTACATTTGTCAATTTATCCTTTTGTAAATTCTTTCCGTGAGAAGAATTATAGATTTCTAATTATTAAGAAATTTATTATAAATAAAATTATGTTGATAATAATTGCTTAGAATATCGACATATATGGTATAAAAGTTTGAACGTTATTTTCGGTGTTTTGAGAATGAATTGCCTAGTCCTACAAACTCGAACAAAATTCTAAAAAACAAGTGGTTAAACTATATACCATATATCGAGTATCAATTGATGTTGAATTATTTCAATTTAACAAGTAATTTGAAATTCAATTTTTAAATATATCAACCAAAATGACTATCCGACGATCAATAAAATTTTCTGCTTACACAACTTTTAAAGATTAATTTAAAAAAAAATATATAATAATTAGGTCATTCCTTACTCATCAATAAATGAATATTAGTTATATGTTAATCTTTTATTCATATTGTGAATAATATTACTTATTTAATTATGTATTATTATTATTATTAGTATTATTATTATCATTATTATTACTATTATTATTATCATTATCATTATTATTATTATTATTATTATTATTAATTATTATTATTATTATTTATGAAGTTTGGAGAACCTTTCACCATCTGACAAGGGGGTTTTCTAAGCTTCAAGAAAAGGAGTAGATGATCAACCAAAAAGCACTAGTCCTCAATTCAACAATCAAAGAAGATATATACATCTTCAATTTTCTTATAAGTATTCAATTTTTCAGTGTTTGGCATGACATTTGAGTTAATTAGTTTAGACGTTTATAAGCCTTTTGATATAGCTTATTATTTTTTACTATTTTTTTTAATAATTTAATAGAATTTCACTTTATCCTTTGTTCACACCAGGATTAAAATCTTATTTCAACTTCTCCCACTTAAAAATGTCTGTTTTGTCATTTTGTGCCTAGAGCAAATAGCATATGTACATCCATCATATTTTTTGACATGTAGTTTTTAATAACTTCAAACATTATTGTCGGAAGCAAATATTGTATAATTTCGTTATTGAATTTCATTTTTCCACCTAAAATGAAAAAAAAAATTATCTTCATAAATAAAAGAAAAAGTCATAGAAAAAGTCATGAAGCCTTCACTCATACATAACAAGTGAAATGAAGAATAGGGTTCCTGCACATGATTTTGTTGATTTTTTTTTTTTTATTCGATAAGCCCACTTTTGTTAAGGTATTGATAGAGATCATGAGGAGAATCGTACGACTCAATGAGATAGAAAGAATAAATCAATTTTTTAATTAATAATCTTGCAAATTTCTTGATGCATTGTCCTTTTTCTCTTTGATGTTCAACAATGCTACACCACCATAACGAATGTCCCCATGTTATACTATCGTGAAACCATCCACCAACTTCACTTTATTCTTGTTAATTAAGGACTTGAAAGCATTATGATAACACAGAAACTTACCTGAAGATAAAATAAATTTTAAATTTTATAGGACATAACAAATTATAATATAATGTATTAAACTAGTTTAAAATTAACAAAAGAAAAAACGCGAATCTTAAACCAGAAGAGAAAATCTTAAATCTTGGGCCTTATAGTTCAAGGAAAAAAAAACAAATAAAACAGGCCTGAACCACTAATACAACAATCTCAATTTCACCAAAAAAAATAAAAACACTAATACAAGAATCTCAACAAAAATAAAAGAATAAAGCATGTACTCTTGTGACAATATCTAGAAAAGATACGAAACAAACACTAAATCAGCAATACGCAGAGTTGCGGCTTTCTGTCTCCGATTCTAGTCAGAAAAAGTGGTTACCAAAAAAGTTGGTTAGAAACTAAGCATATTTATATAGATATAGAGGAGGAAAAGGAAAATGCTAAAAATCTGGCTGAGCTATTGCCTATTCCTAACCAACTCTAACTAAACTAGCCCATCATACACCCACTTGAAAGTCCAACGTGGCTTAAAGAGTCCAAACTACTTAAGTTTTTTTTTTAATTATTATTATTATTATTACTAGTAAAGTGAGGCACTCCCTCATAAAAATAAAATAAAATTAAAATCATAAAATTAAAAAATGTATGGTTAACTTCAAATTAGTAAAATATTTAAATAAATTAGTTAAAAAATAAAAGGATAAAAAATATATATATACACCAAAATAAACTAAAAAGTACCATTTTTATTAATATTATAGATTATTATTATGAAATATGGATGATTAATTTATGTTAAAAATCAATAAATCATAAACATACTTTTTTTTAACATAATTTATTTTATACTTAAAATCTGAATTCAAATATTGAATAACTTAACTTAGAAATACCATTTGTATAAATTAATATTGGTACACTAATTTTTTTTCTTTTGATGGGGCTAATCTGCTAATAAAGTCTTGCATGGGTGGAAATTTGCGCATTGGTCACAATCTTTTATTTGTCCTGCTACGAGTATCTCCCAATTCACTATGGTTAAGTCGGTGCTTTGCATTTCTTTTTGTTCTCTTATTTTAAACTCCTTTATTAATAAGAAGATAAAAATGAATGAAAATAAAAGAATAATGACTATTCTATACTTGAAAATATATTCCATTGACAATGTATTTTACAAATATTTAAAATCATTTCACATTATTCTTTAAATTTTGTTAAACAAGGAAATCAAAATTTGATCCAAGGTGATAATGAGGAAACATGCCTACACTTGAATAATTATTACACTAAGCGGTTATGACTTTAAAAATTAATGTGACAATGAGCTATTAGAATTGGTCCAGCCAGTGTGAGGATTGAGTATTCTACGCAAATTTTAAATTTTATGTCGTTTTATAATTTTGATGGATGGATAAATTAATGTAAGTGTTAATTATCACTTTTAAAACCAAAATGAGTGTTCACTGTTAATTACCACTTTTAAGCACATTGGAATGGTGCAAAAGATTCTAAATACATCATGTAACACTTTTCTGCCACCCCAGGCATTCGAGTTTGTGTTGAGGGTCCACTGCCAAGCAAATAATGATGATGAGATGACATTTGAAAATACTAAGTAAGCATTGGGCAAGTTGCCAGCCAGGATAAAAAGTCATTCTGAGATGAGTGAAAGAGCATCTTGTACATAAATTTATTTCATGAATATCGATGTATGTGTTTTATTATATTGAGCAAACACTAAATTATTTGATTTTTGAAAAAAAAGTACATAAATTATCACATTAGTTTTTCAGTTTCTCATCATATCACTTGAAATTCTGTACTCTAGATATTGAATGGATTAAAATAATGATAGATTAATTTTTAAAAGAATAATTTATGACAAAATCTTATAAAAGTTAAAGTGGTCATTTTTTAATATAAAAAAAAACTAGTTTTATCATTAAATTTTTCTAAAAAAATATTAATGTGTTGATGAGATTATTTTTGAAACACTAAAAATATGATTTTCATAATCAAAATCAATCAAAAATCATTTTATATATCACTTAAAAAATAATAATTACTTAAGCATTGTTTTGAAAACTGGTATAGAAACTAGTTTGAATTCATCCTGATTAAAAGTATATTTTTTAAAATTTTATAATTTAATTGAAGATATTTTAGTAAAAATTATAAATTAAAATAATTATTTTATCAATTATTTTAATATTTTTATTATAAAAATAATTTAATCATTTATATGAATTTATAATTTTCAGTTTTTATAATTTATAATATTTTTAATTAAACACTTTATATTTTAGAAGTAAACTTGTTATTGTTAATAGAAATTGTTATATTTTATTACACTTTAAACTTAAATATTTATTATTTTAATTTTGGACATTTAAGAATATATTGAATATTAAGAATTCATAAATAATATTTTATTTTAATTTTTAGTTTTATAAAGTTATAATTTTGCATTTATTTAATATTATTATTTATTATTATTTTATTAATTCAGGTTAGACCACGGTTTAACTATATTGAACTTTTAACTAGTACTTAGACTACTTGAATGATTAATCCAGTTTTAAAAATATTGTTACAAAGTTCAGAAAGATGATAATCATATATTGATTAACATAAGCAATTATGAAAGAAAAAAATCTCAACCATTAAAAATAATAATAATAACGCTTTTTGTTGAAAAATGATTATTAAAAGTACTCTTATTAGATATGATTATTCTAATTAATATAAAGTGAATTATTTAAACTGTTATAATTTATCTTAAGATATTGAAATTCAATTTAGAAATGAAAATTATATTCATAAATTTAATTAAAGAGATAAGAAGTTAAGAAAACTAATTAAAAACTTCATTGTTAAAGGAAAATAGTTACAAATAATATTGTTTAAGATAATTATTTTAATTTAGAGATATGGAAAGAAGTTAACATAATTTATATTTTATTTTAAAAATATTAAAATTTAGTTTATAAATAAAAATTAAATTAAATAAGAAGTTAAATTTTTTTAAAAAATTTTCTTATTAAAAAAAAGTGCTTGAAAATGAATTTGTCAATGAGAAGTTCCCAAAAAATATTCTCGCCAATATTTAACATATTAGGGTGAATATCATGTTCAAAGTTGACTTATTTAACATAGTAATTAAAAATATAAATTTAGCTCTAATTATTTGATGCAAAATTTTAGTAATAATTTAGTTTTAAATATAAAAAAAAATTCTAAAGTATTTTATTTCAATCATAATTTATTTTACACAAAAATAAAGAATTTAACACAAAAATCTAATAAATTAAAGGTATGAATATTCTAACATTCTAATTTTCAAAAATAAAAATAAAATAATTATTTTAATAAAAGAGTAGTAATGAATTTATATTAATTGGGTTCATAATATAACTAAAATGTTTTTATTAGATAAAAAAAAATAGGTTGTTGGTTAAGAGAAAAGACTTATATTAGACTCTTGAATCAAACCTGAAAGTTCATTAAAAATAAAAATAAGAGGGTTAAGTCATCTTAATCTGTTTGTTCTGAAACTTAAGAGCACTTGCACAAGAAAATCTAAAAAAAGCCACTAGAGAATTATGGGGTAGCGACAGGAGCAACAAAAGAACATGTTTGTGCTACGAAGATAAACACTCAAGGTAAGGGAGTGAGAATGTTTCATTAGTGAGCACATTTGAGAAATATTGATAATAAGGCGAACCATAAGTCTCTTATATTTCTGATTGAATTTCTATGAATGATTATATGTATAATATTATGTTGAAGTACTATTTTATTCTTGTATTTTTGGGCATGAATCTTGATTGTTATATCTAATGGTAAATTGAAGTGTTTAAGGGTTAGGGTTATAAAATTGAGGGGTTTCATGCAAGGTTTGGGCATAACCACATCGAGAATGAATGCAACAAAGATGCCCCTAACCTCTTTGTGTTGAGCATAAGGGTATCCTTGTCGAGTATCATGTCGTTGATGGATTACACTTGGTTTAAAGGAGGATCAATAGTAGAGGATCCTAGGAGAAGTAATTATTAGGGAAATTAAAAAAAAGGAAATAAGAGGATAAATAATCATAGATAGTCTGTTAAAGAACAAAAGGAAAACGAGATACATATAAGCAAAGAACGATGGATTATGTTAATGTTATCTTATGCCTTATATGTGTTATACATGGATGAGATGTGTTTTCACACCATGTATTTATTGTAGTGTGTGTTTAGGCTAAACGTTATTTGAAGGAGATAAAGCTTAGTGCTTCAATTACTTTTGAATCTTGCTCTAATATTGTGATATTAGGACTAGTGGATGTTGCTATGTTTTCCTACTTATAGATGAAGCTTGATTTAGTTTATGATGGATTATGTCTTTTTTTTTTTTTAAGTTTTATATAAAGGGTTAGTTTGTACCTTGGTTTTTAAACTTACATTGATATTTACTTTTCTTTTTATGTTAGAGAGTTTTATTTAACAAACTGCGAATCCTTTTACTCGGAGGTATCTTTTAATTAAATAAATTTGATAAAGTATTTATTTATTATGCTTTAGAGTACAAGGATGTTATAAATAAGACAAGTGTAAAATCATATTAGCATCAATTAGAAAAAGTTTGAATCACTAGTTCAAATTGCATGTGTTTATTAACTAGTTTTGACCTAAGCCTGAGTCAACAATAAACAAGTTGCATATTCCATCAAATGAAATAAACAAAGTAGTCATTGGTCTAATTTTCAGTCAAATCAATTGGATCAACCAATCTACTCCGAATTTAATAACACTCAAAACTGGTTGCTTAATTAATATACTAATTTATAATATCAATAAAATATTAATTAAAATTAGTTTTAACATTATATAGTAAAAGATGATTTGTATGTGTGTTTTAATATTATATAGTAAAACATGATTTATATGTGTGCGTGCATGTGTAATAATTTAATTTTTTTCTAATAATTATTTAATTTCTAATTTAATAATTATTATTAAAATTTGATAATGTATTTAGTATTCATTTATCATTTTATTAAGAACTTACAAAACATAATTAATAAATTAATTTATAATTTCTCAAGATAAAACAAACAATAAAATAAATTACATTTTAAAACAAATTTACACTATGATTTTATTTTATTTTTCCTCATTAACATAAGTGATATAAAATAAAATAAAATAATTAAATATTTAATATTATAAAATCTATCTATAAGATGAATAATTCTAATATAATTTACAAATAAAAAAAGAACAAAATTTAATATTCTAATATTTGTGATTGAATTCATCGATCTCAAATTCGGTCGTTATTATAATCATTTAATAAGTTTATGCCTTTTAGTGATGTAACGATCGAAAAAATTTTCATTACAAAATCCGTCAGAGATTGTATAGAAAAATTTCAGCTTAAATATGTTTTTAGTCCCTCAAATTTAGGGTAAATCTGTTTTTGGTCCTTCAAATTTAAAATTGTTGTTTTTAGTCCCTGTAATTTCAAAAAATCTTATTTTAGTCCTTATTTCAAATTTTTTTAAGAAATTTATCAAACATTATTACATAAAATCTACCTATTCGTGTCCTTATTGGTGAAAATATCACATTAAATCCAGGTCATATTGCATAACTGTCTTAATTAGTCACTTTCAAATATATTATTGGTGACTTAAGGGACTAAAACAAGATTTTTGAAAATTACAGGAACTAAAAACAACAGTTTTAAATTTGAGGGACCAAAAACAAATTTGTCTTAAATTTGAGGCACTAAAAACATATTTAAGCCAAAAATTTCATTCCAAACTATTATTTTGTGACAAAATTAATGACGGATCTTTTGCCAACAAAAATACAGTTGCTAACGTAGTCTCTAATTCTGATAAATGATAAAAACATATTTTTCGTCTCTAAATCAATTTCTTGTGACACAATTAGTGACGAATATTTTGCCAACAAAAATACAATCGCTAATGTAGTCTCTAATTCTGATAAGTGACAAAAACATATTTTCTCTCTCTAAATCAGTTTCTACTAGTCACTGTATAGTTTCAATTGCTAAATTCTGTGACTATTTTATGTTTCTCTTCTAATGCCAAACAGGTCATTATTGCACCCTCAAAATGCCTAAAATGGTTTTAGGTGTGTTGTTAAAAGTTGTAAGGAAATTTTCCTTCAAATTTATATCCATGTTAAGTGTAACACCCCGGATTTTCTACTATTATAATATTATTTATTATTTATTATTATATTTATGAAGAATAATTTTTATAGTTATTTTAGTTAATTACAAGGGATTTTTATAGAATATTTTAGAAGTTTGTAACAATTTAAATTATTTGTGAAAAGTTTTACAAAATTCTGTTTCTTTACGCTGGAACGGGCTGTTCCGAAAGTGGAACGGGCCGTTCCAGACAATGAAAATAAACTGTTTTTGAGGAAGCAAAACGAGCCGTTCCAAATGTGAAACAAGCCGTTCCAAATGTGTAAAATGGCCTATTTGGGTTTTTCCAGAACGGGCCGTTCCCAAAGTGAAACGGGCCGTTCCGAAATTCTAAAAATGCCTAAAAAGTTGAGTTAGAAACTGGGCGTTCCGATTAAGGTCAATCTGTGTAAAAATGTACTCCAGAACGGGCCGTTCTGAATTTAGAACGAGCCGTTCTGCTTTTCGAAAACGGGTCGTTCTGATTTTGAACGGGTCGTTCCAGTTGAAATATTTGCATATATTCGAAGGATCCGGAACCGGCCGTTCCGAAATCAGTACGGGCCGTTCCGGGTGCGCCAGGATGCCTATAAATAGCTAGGGGCATGGGGGGTGAAAAATTTATAACGGAGTAAGAAAGTGAAATCTTAGAGAGAGAGAAAGAGAGAGAGAAAGAAAAGAGGGAATCCAAAGGAGGAGGTTCTGCCCAAGTTCCAGCTCCTGCTTATCCAGGTAAGGGGGGAGTGAGAAACCTCGCTCGAGGGTGTGAGGATAATTGTTAGATAGTTTGATTGTCGAATTGGCCCCCAATCCCTTGCCTGTTGTTCTGTTTTTCTGTTTGGTCTACTTTGTTCCTTGTTACTTTGTTCCTTGAAAGTAATAAATGAATATGGAATTAATGTTAAAAATAAATAAGTTTTAATATGAAAAAGAATGTTCTCTGTGAATTCCTGTGCGGACCTTATGAGGAGTATTTATGACATGACCATGTGAAATATGGACAAATGACAAGAGACCTAAGATTGGACTATTGAGACAAGTTATGATTATGAGAACATGAAAAATGATGACATGATATACTTAATGAAATTTTGTAATAAGTTAAATGTTGAGTAATGAAATAATGAATGTGTGACATGCATCATATGCATATATTACTCCAGGTGTGCCGCTGAGGCCGCATACCAGTGATGCTAACAACGTGTACCTTAGGGTCACCGACAGTTGTGATATGCTAACAAGGTGTACCTTAGGGTCACCGACAATTGTGATATGCTAACAAGGTGTACCTTAAGGTCACCGATAGTTGTAACATGCTAACAAGGTGTACCTTAGGGTCACCGACAGTTGTACAGGTGTGCCTTAAGGTCACCAGTGATGAATTGTGAAACTTCCTTATGGCGCCACATGCATGCATTTATGAGTCGAGTTCATGACAACATAGTATGATAAATGAGTATATATGTGATATTGATTATTTATGTGTATTGTGTACATGTGACTTATATTTGTTGTGCGTGTGTGCTATCTAACCTTTATTTCTGCACCTGAAACTGAGTGAGATGTTTCTCACTCCCTTATTGTTTTTGTATATGTTTAAATTATGTTGTAGGTGATCAGTATTATGAGGATGTTGGTAATGAGGCTTAAGGCTTCAGTTGGGCATGCTCTGATATGTGACATCGGGCATAACTAGGCTTGTTTTTGGGATGTTATTGTTTTAAAAGCTTTAATTTTCTCTTCTTTTGTAATTTTGAACGTTCTTGAGAAAAGACCAAAATGTACATCTTTGTCATACTATTTTATTACATGATTTGAAAGTTATAAATTAATTCCTAATTAGGAGGCACTGTCACCTTTACTGGAATTAATATATATTTTCCTTTATATAATTTCTTGAGTTTTAATACTTATATGTTGATTTTTTTTATGATTGATGAGTTACGAATGTGAATCTTCTACCTTATGATATTTGAAACAATTTTTTTTATACATGAAAGATGTTATTAAACTATGAAAGATCTTATTTACTCAAAAAGAAAAAGAAAAAAAAATTGTTGTTTGCATTTATTGTGTATTGATGTTGGGGTAGAGGGTGTCACATTTAGTGGTATCAGAGCAGGTCGATCTAATCGGTCGTGAGTTATGTACTTATTGTGATTCTGTTGTGTACTCTGACAGTGTTTTGTTTGTTGTATACTTTGATGATGCTTTGCTTTGATAATGATGATGATGATGTTCTCCTTGTGCTAATATTGTAGAGTTTGATATTGTTAAGTTATTTTGTAATTAGAGGAATGATAGTCATGATAGTGTTAGCTAATACCATTATGACCGCTCTTCTTCATTCTTATGATTGCTTATTTGTTTGATACTTCTTACTTATGTAAGAAGTAGTGGTTGAGTGATATCGCTTGTGTTGCAAGCATATGTGCGAGTAGTAGACGAGATATTGTGCTAATATTGTAGGGACTATTGAGGCCTTAGATTTGGGTAAGACATTGATTTTTTTTAGTGTATTAAGAGTTTACGATTGGTGAAATTTTTGAAAGCTATAGTTGTAGCGATTAAATTCAAGGATGATGTATGTTGAAAATTGGAGTTTTGGTATTCTTAAGGAGAGATTGAAGTGTTGATGATTTCTAGAGTTTGATGGTTGCATGTGAATTTTATTTTCTAAGCCTTTTTGTACTGAATATGTGAGTTGTTTCGTTTGTAGTGGAAAACTTTGATATGAATTTGAGGTGGAAAGGAGTAAGTTTGGAAGGATTGAGGTATTTTGTGGCCTAGATGTTGATGCGTTAGTATGTAGGGGATGTTTGCACTCCTGTTATAGCTACTTTGGTGATCAAAGGTCTAGTTGTAAGCATTGAATATATCTGTGGTGATTTTTGAATTTTTAGCTAAGAAGATGATCTTTTTAAAATCTCATGTCTCCCTAAGAGTTGTAGCTTATTCACTTAGCTTTCTTTGGTGATAGGTTGAGATCACGTGGATGAGTAGAACTCTCTATGTGTTGTTTTCTTTGATAGTTGTTGACAGGAGAAGTTAGGCTGTATAATAATGTTTTCGGGTTAGTAGGCATTCTAATATGACTTGATATGCATGTATGTTGATATGTGGATAAAAGACTTTAGGGATGAATTAATGAAGGTTGTGTGTTTAGTGAGATTGACCTTAGAATGTGATATCATCATATTAGAGTTAAGGGTGAAGATATATCCAAGACAGCGTTACGCCAAGCTATCTAAGCATGAATTTCTATTGCATGAGGTAAACTTTTTAGGTCATAATTTTTAGTGGAGATATAATGAAGATCTATCTGTGGTAGAAGTTGTCCTTAAGTGGGAGATACCAAAGTCAATTAGTGTGGATATGAGTTTTCTTGAATTAACTTATTATTATAGGAGATTTATTGAGGAAATTTTCTAAGATAACCTTACCTTTGACTAGATTGATCAGGAAGAGATAATTGTCGTTAAGGAATAGTAAGTGTGAGGGTATTTTCCAAACTCTTAAGAAAAAATTGATTAGTGTTAACATTACCGGACTCTAGTAAGTCTTATGTGGTATGTAGTGATGGCTTTAAAGACAGGTTTGGGTGGATTATTGATGCAAAGGTAGTAACTTGTGTTTTTAAGTATCTAAGTAATGGAAAATTTATGAGAGAAATTACCTTACCCATGACCTTGAATTAGAGGTTGTAATAGTTACACTTGAGATTTTGGAAACATTACTGTTATAATTCTAAGCTTGAGGTATTTAGTGATCATAAGGATCTTAAATATCTGTTTGATCCGAAGGAGTTAAATATGAGATAGAAGAGATAGTTGAAAATTGTTGTTATCTGGGTAAATCTAATGTAGTGGTCGATGCTTTGAGTATGAAACATCTATATTATCTTTCTTTATGGTTAAAGATGTATCTTTTGGCTCAAATTAGGAATTTAAGTTTGTCTTGTGAAATTATTCCTAGTAGTGGGAAACTAGGTATGACTCGAGTAACGAGAAGATTGTTGAACGGTATTAGTCGATTCATTTTGGTGGCAAGACATGAGGCTATAGGACAAGGTAGTGAATAAGGGTATGCCTGGGGTATTAATGAAGTGGTAAGACTTGAAGACTGAGTATGAGTACATAGTGAACTTACACTTAGGCGTCTAATCCTTGGAGAGGGTTATAAAAGTAAATATAGTGACAAATGCCCTGAGTAGGATGAGCATTCATCTATCATTTTTGATGATATAAGGGTTGGATTCGATTGAGGATGTTAGAGACTTAAGCGTAATATGTAAGCTCACCCTTAGGAACATTGAATTGAAAATGTTGAAAGGATTAATAGATTAATGGATGAGATTAGAGGACCCAGGAGTTAGATCCTTTCTTAGTGACCCAAGTGAAAAAGATTGGTAGGGATATAAATGGTCCTTTTACGAGTGGAAGTTATGGTGTTTTGGGGTTCATGGATAGAATCTATGTGCCTAGTAAACCCGAATTAAGGAAGATGATAGTAGAGAAAGAATATAAGAGTACTCTTAGCATTCATTTAGGAGTTACTAAAATGTATCAGAGTGGCGCAGCAGAAGCGTGATGGTTTAAGGTGAAAAGAGAAGTAGAGGAGATGGTTAGAGTTCTTTAAGAATTATGAATTTCAATTGAATTATCACCCTTGTAAGGCGTATATTGTAGCTGATACTTTAAGTAGAAAATCTTTGAGAGTGTTTTCTTTGATGATTAGGGAATTGCATATGATTGAGGAGTTTAAGGATATGAACTTAGGGTGTGAGTTGACCTCTAAGAATATTAAGTTGGGAGTCTTGAGAGTGACTAATAGTTTAATAGATGAGAGTAAAAAATGTCAGAAGATAGATCCTTTCTTATTGAGTCAAGTAGAGAAGTTGAATCAAGGTGTGGAGAGTGAGTTTAAATTTGAAGTGGATGGAGTTTTGAGATTTAAGGATAGGTTGTGCATTCCTAGTATGCCAAAGCTTAAGAGAGCAATCCTAAAAGAAGGTCATAAGAGTAACCTTAGTATCCATCCAGGAGCCACTAAGATGTACCAAGACTTTAAAAAGATGTTTTGGTGGTCTAAGATGAAGAAGGAAGTGGAGGAATTTGTGTATGCTTACTTAATATATTAGAAAACTAAGGCAGAACACCAAAAACTTTCAGATTTATTGTAACTTTTAGATGTCCTAATTTGGAAATAAGATTTTGTATCTATGGACTTAGTTGTAGTTATGTATGATATTCTTAAGAAATTTGATCTTATGGATAGGCTTACCGAGTTTGCGCACCTTGTACTTATAAACATTAGACATTTCTTGGAGAGATTGATAGAGTTGTACATCAATAAGGTGGTGAGTGCTACACGGAAATTAGAAAGCAAGATGCGAGAAATTTATCTATTTCTATTTTTCAGGTAAATTTCGGGGATGAAATTTCTAAAAGGAGGGGAGAATTGTAACACCCTGGATTTTCTACTATTATAATATTATTTATTATTTATTATTATATTTATGAAGAATAATTTTTATAGTTATTTTAGTTAATTAAAAGGGATTTTTATAGAATATTTTAGAAGTTTGTAACAATTTAAATTATTTGTGAAAAATTTTATAAAATTCTGTTTCTTTACGCTGGAACGGGCTGTTCCGAAAGTGGAATGGGTCATTCCAGACAATGAAAATAAACTGTTTTTGAGGAAGCAGAATGGGCCGTTCCAAATGTGTAAAATGGCCTATTTGGGTTTTTCCGGAACGGGTCGTTCCCAAAGTGAAACGGGCCGTTCCGAAATTCTAAAAATGCCTAAAAAGTTGAGTTAGAAACTGGGCGTTCCGATTAAGGTCAATCTGTGTAAAAATGTACTCCAGAACGGGCCGTTCTGAATTTAGAACGGGTCGTTCTGCTTTTCGAAAACGGGTCGTTCCGATTTTAGAACGGGCCGTTCCAGTTGAAATATTTGCATATATTTGAAGGATCCAGAATGGGCCGTTCCGAAATCAGTACGGGCTGTTCCGGGTGCGCCAAGATGCCTATAAATAGGGGCATGGGGGTGAAAAATTTATAACGGAGTAAGAAAGTGAAATCTTAGAGAGAGAGAGAGAGAGAGAGAGAGAAAGAAAGAGAGGGAAAGAAAAGAGGGAATCTAGAGGAGGAGGTTCTACCCAAGTTCCAGCTCCTGCTTATCCAGGTAAGGGGGGAGTGAGAAACCTCGCTCGGGAGTGTGAGGATAATTGTTAGATAGTTTGATTGTTGGATTGGCCTCCAATCCCTTGCCTGTTGTTCTATTTTTCTGTTTGGTCTACTTTGTTCCTTGTTACTTTGTTCCTTGAAAGTAATAAATGAATATGGAATTAATGCTAAAAATAAATGTTTTAATATGAAAAAGAATGTTCTCTGTGAATTCCTGTGCGGACCTTATGAGGAGTATTTATGACATGACCATGTGAAATATGGAAAAATGACATGAGACCTAAGAATGGACTATTGAGACAAGTTATGATTATGAGAACATGAAAAATAATGACATGATATACTTAATGAAATTCTATAATAAGTTAAATGTTGAGTAATGAAATAATGAATGTGTGACATGCATCATATGCATATATTACTTCAAGTGTGCCGTTGAGGCCGCATACCAGTGATGCTAACAAGGTGTACCTTAGGGTCACCGACAATTGTGATATGCTAACAAGGTGTACCTTAGGGTTACCGACAGTTGTGACATGCTAACAAGGTGTATCTTAGGGTCACCGACAGTTGTACAGGTGTGTCTTAGGGTCACCAGTGATGAATTTTGAAACTTTCTTATGGTGCCACATGCATGCATTTATGAGTCGAGTTCATGACAGCATATAGAGTATGATAAATGAGTATATATGTGATATTGATTATTTATGTGTATTGTGTACATGTGACTTATATTTGTTGTGCGTGTGTGCTATCTAACCTTTATTTGTGCACCTGAAACTGAGTGAGATGTTTCTCACTCCTTTGTTGTTTTTGTATATGTTTAAATTATGTTGCAGGTGATCAGCATTATGAGGATGTTGGTAATGAGGCTTAAGGCTTCAGTTGGGCATGCTCTGATAGGATGTGACATCGGACACAACTAGGCTTGTTTTTGGGATGTTATTGTTTTAAAAGCTTTAATTTTCTATTCTTTTGTAATTTTGAACGTTCTTGAGAAAAGACCAAAATGTACATCTTTGTCATATTATTTTATTACATGATTTGAAAGTTTTAAATTAATTCCTAACTAGGAGGCATTGTCACCTTTACTGGAATTAATATATATTTTTCTTTATATAATTTCTTGAGTTTTAATACTTATATGTTGATTTTTTTTATAATTGAAGAGTTAAGAATGTGAATCTTCTACCTTATGATATTTGAAACAATTGTTTTATACATGAAAGATGTTATTAAACTATGAAAGATCTTATTTACTCAAAAAAAAATTATTGTTTACATTTATTGTGTATTGATGTTGGGGTAGAGGGTGTCCCATTAAGTTGTGAAGACACAACAACAATTAATTCTTCAAGTTCAATTACATTTATGATCCATGAATAATATGCTTATTTTTTTTTTCTTTCTGAAAAGTATATATCTAAGTCTGTTGTAAAAGAGAAAACAAGTATTTATTATTTTAGCGGTCTTTAACATAAATTTGTAATCGATTTTGAAATAATTAAAAGTTAATTCAAATAAACTTACTTTTCATTTGATAAAAAAAAAAAGAGAAAAAGAAATAGAGTAACGATAAAAGAAATAAGTGAAAATTAAAAAATGTGAATACAATTAGTTAGTAAGATATGAGAAAAAGAAAAAATATGTCACATATTTTTATTCACCTATTTAATTTTTTTTCTTATATCTTTTATATTTATCTTAAAAAACATTTATTTTTCTCGAGTTTGAACAACGAGTATACAATTGTTAAATACTTATGAAAAGATATATGTGGTACATATAAGAAAAAAAAAAGTTTATTTTACTTTATTTCTCATTTATTTATATTTATATTTATCATTTTTATTCACTCAGTTTCACACTTTTTTTTTCTTCATATGCTTAGTTTTAATATGTTTTAGAAGTGAAAGGACATATATAATTGGTCTGGCAGTGGGTCCAATGGAGGCTTGACGACAAGGGTTGAAACTTGAAAGTTGGAGCCATAACGTGGACCTTGTTCTGATCTGTTCTGTATGTGCCGCTGGGTTGTAAATTGCGAGTACTTGCGTTTTCAAGATGGACCTTTAACACTCGTGCAGTAATTTATGTCAAATATAAATTTTATTTACTTAATTATAATATATTATCTCATTATTTGTATAATTTGTTAAAATTTAAACTAATTAAATGACTTATATGATTGTGCACATTTAAACATATATACATTACATTAATATTAATGTGTACGAAGGAGATATAGTTTTATATTAATATATTTATTTAGAAATAATTTATATTTAAAAAAATACTTTCAATATTTAATAATAAATTTTGAAATTAAATTATGTAATTAAAATATATTAAATGATATAATAGTCATATAAGTTACGGTCTAATATAATCTCTTTTCACTAGCATACATGGGAAGCGAGCTGTAGGAATCAATAAATAATAAGTTTTTTTCTTCTTCTTAAATTACGTTGGAATATGATAAATAATTATTGGTGCCATAGGAATCAATAATATATGATTTATGATAATAGAAAAACATATTTTTAATAAAATTTTTTAGAAAAAAATGATTAAGTTGTTCATATTAATTTATAATTTTAATATTTTAATATTTTAAAATTATCTATTTATATTTTTTAGGATAAAAAAATATTTATTCTAATTTTAAGTAATTAAAAATATATTTAAATCAACTAACAATGAAATGTATGAAATCCTGTGTTAAATCATGTGGTTGTCTATTCATGGAGTTATTTGAGTGATTAAAAAGTTTGATGATAAATTCACTACTCATGATTACATTTCAAAAACCAAAATCAACCTCTGGTAAAAGTCAGTTCCAAAATAGACTATTCGATCATTGTAGGATATATATATATATATATATATATATATATATATATATATATATATATATATATATATATATATATATATATATATATATATATATATATATATATATTGTGTTAACATCATGGAAAGACAGTATTATAAATATTTATTTGATATATTATTTTCGTCCTTGAAATACTTATGAAAAATGTATGATTCATACCTATATCTCAAAAAGTTAAATCAACTTCAATTTTTGATGAAAATTAATTCTAAAGCAGGTCATTTTAATCGTGAAAAAACTCAACTCACATTCTTTAATTCTTTCATTTCCTTTCATATGAAAAGGCACCACATTGGATGAGATAATATAATGTAAATACTCATTCTCCGATATAATAAGACTATAAACCTGCACAACATATAAAAATAAAACAATAAAAAAATAAGTTATCAAAAAAAATATGGATCTAGAAAAAGAATTAACATCAAATTACCTATAGCATAATTTTTTACCTTTCTCTTTTTCAGGACCTGGTAAAAAAAATTATATTATATGTTAAAATGAAGAAGTATAATAAAAATATTTTTAAAAATTTTATAAAAATGATACAACAAAAGAACACGTACCCATAATGATTGGTCCCGGGCAGCGATATTTACAATGTCATAAATTTAAGAATGCTGACATTTTGAAATGAGTTTTATTTTAATTAATCACTACCTAGAATTTATCGAAACAACACCTTTGAGATGGTTTCGGATCAATGACTAAAACATTAAGGAATAAGAGCGGTTTGTCGTCATATATCCCCTCTCACGATCAATAACGTTGGGATGCACAATGAAAAAGAGAGAAAATGACTTTTCTTCTCATTGATGTATATATGATTCAGGGAAGGACCATGCATGGCTTTGCGAAATTGTTGGTTTGCCTTTCGAAGTTGCATAACAACTACATATGAGCCACCGCTAATTAAATTGTCGACATATATGAGTCACCCTTATTTAAATTGTCGACATATATAGAGTTCACATTGATTACAAAATCGACATGCATGTTTGATGTTCCTTCTCCTACACAAATGTCCTGTCTCTCTTTTCTCTATTGCAAACTGCAAATTAAGAAGCATGCATGGACAGCTTTGGAGGCAAGCATTGTCGGCTATCAATGTTCCAAGATCATTCTATCTTAATGATCGGTGAACCCTATTCAATTCATGAGTACAAACAAAATAAAATTTCTGTATTGATATATGATGTGTTAAACCAAATGGGTACTATCATGTTTCGGTATCAGAAGTTAAAATTAATTGAAAAGCGAGAAACTTAAATGCATGTCTTTATCTGCTTGCTTCTGATGCTCTTTTCCATGATAAGAGTTTTACTTTGATGATATTTAGTGAGATACAAGCTTAAGATGTCTGTGAATTGGATTATAAAAATAGAAAATGACCATAAATTTGATTGTTTTGATTCTTGTTTATTATTGTTTGATGAACACCGTTTAAATAAGATTGATTGGGAAAGCAGATAACTGGCCAAAGAAAATGAATTAATCAAAGTGGTGTACAAGTAATTTGACATATAATTAAGGACCAAAGTTTGATACATATAATTGTAACCGAATATACTATTTTATTATCTCTGTAAAAGTGATCCAATGAAAAGAAATTATTCTCTTATTAAACCACACCTGATGACAGTAAAATATATTATTTGAACAAATATGTAAAAGAATCAAAGCAGGAGAAATGTCGAAAGACTCATACTGTATATTTTATAATCTATATATATATATATGCACAAAGTGAAAGAAAAAAAAATGGAGTGTAATTTATCAAACAATTGCTTGGTACAATTTATCAGACTATTTTAAGCAAACAAAAGACAATTATATTTCTTTAATGTTTTTTTCCATCTTTTGTGGTATAAAAAAATCAAAATTTATCTATTTTTCAATTTTTTTTATATTGTTGGTCGTACATTAGGCCTGAACCGATAAAAATAACAATACATTTCCATCAAAGAAAAGCAAAGACAGCTAGCTCTCTAAGCTGTTAACATATGAAAAAGAATATTTAATTAGGCTATATAATAGTGAAACTGAAATTTTGAATCATCAGGTAATCTAATATATGTTGGCATGACATGATTAATAACTCATATATGTTAATTATGTTGTTGGCACAATTCTCGACAAGCTCATCATGAATATAGTTTAAGACATTGCCACTCTAACATCAATGGGCCATTGCATGTCCTAATATCTCGACCATTATGTAAGTTAGGATACAGCTAGGATTTGTATTACTGCATTCGAGACATTTTTTATTTTTATTAAAAATAAAATAAAAATAAAAATTAAATAATAAAATATATTAATTTAATTAATATTATAGTTGATTTTTAAGTTTTAAAATTTTGAATTTAAATTTTATATTTGATAAAAATATTAATTTTTAAATAATAAAAATATAATAATTTATCAAATATGAAGTACAAAATAATTACTTAAAAAAAAATATCCTTTCATGTATTAATATAAATTTCCTTATGATGAACCACTTGAACCTTTAACAACATCAACTTTGTTAGACTTCAAAATTAAGCACCTTTACATAATAATAATTTTTTTGTAGTTCTTATAAAATAAAGGAATTTAATATATTTTTAATATTTAGAAATAGGATAAAGTTAATTTTTAGTTTTTCCAAAAGTAAATTGTTTCCTTTTTAGTTTCTATTTATAAAAAGTGAGTAAAATGTGGTGATTACTTTTAGTTTTTTGTTTATAAAAAAAAAAAGTCACATTAACACAATTTTATTAATGAAAGACTAAAAATAATAATTTATTATTTTTTAAGAATTTAAGATAACTATTATCTTATATTTAGTGACTATGTATATATATATAACCCTAACATGAATTAAGCTTCAGATTTTTTTCTCCTTCTGATTTCTTTTTAGGAATATATTTTCATCACTGACACATAAAAAAAATCTCAAATATATAGATTTGCATAGATTAAGATTTTGTTGCCTACTCAAGCAGGATTACGACTTCTTGACCGCTTTTCCAGTAATGGATAGATGATCGATATAAACACACAGGTGCAAAGTCCATTGCAGAAGGTGTTAAAAACAAAATATGTATATTTAATGCAAGACCCAGAAAACACAGATTTGTATTTTCCATATAGACATTTGATTCGCAAATTACAAAACATATTAATATCAAATAATGCAGTACATGACATGGGGCCTAAAGGTGAGGGACCTCTTATTAATGGATTTTGATATTTAATATTTTTTTTTCTTCTTTTCAAAAATTAGTCTCCAAATGTAGTAATAGAAGTGTTAACAATATAAAGTGTGAGTTTAGACAAATCCTTTATATATATTTAACAAATAGGTCATCATCCATCATATATGTATAAGTTTTTTATTATTATTTATTTTTACAAAAGTCACAAAATCTAAAATTTGATTATTTCAATCTCTTCACTTATTTATTTATTTATTTATTATTATTTTTTAAATCTCTTCACTTATGAGTGGATCTTCTCGAAGACAAGCGAGCCATGACCTTTTAAATTATTTTCAGATATTGATATATTGATATATTGATATATGTGTATGCGTGCATGTATAAAAATGAAAAAAAATAAATTAGTTAAAAAAAATTATAAAAGGATGAGATAAGTATGCGTACGTGTGGGTGAGCATGAAAAGTATGCGCATGTGTTTTATATAATACTAAAGAGAGATAGCCACTATGCGACCATATTACAAAAATAAAAATAAAAAACAAAATAAAAAAGAAGAATGAAAAAATAAAATTGTAATTATGTGTGGATGTAGAAGTTGAAACGGAAGAAGGAATAATTTTACCAAGTGTGGGTGAGCATGAAAAGTATGTGAATGTCTGTGCATGTGTTTTATATAATACTAGAGAGGGATAGCCACTATACCACCATATTACAAAAATGAAAAAATAAAATTAAAAATAAAAAAATAAAATTGTAAATGTGGGGATATAGAAGTTGAAATGGAAGAAAGATAGTTTTACCTTTAGTTTAACTATTGCGTTCACGATTTTTTTTTGTTTTATTTTATCTTTTTAAGTGAAATTGATATAAATGAAAGAGGGTTGAGAGTTGTATTATAATTGAGATAAGGTTGTCTAATAAAATGTGGACATCAAAAGAGGATATCCTCTTTATTAATATTATAAATTTTTAAAATATGATTGATGATTGAATATTGAATATGTCAAAGCACTAATTCAAAATTTAATAATTGATACTTGAACTTTAGTCGAAGTAATATTAATAAAAAAAAATATTGATAATCAAATAATGTTACATAAAAATTGTAACATCTCACATTTTAAAAATAAATTAAGAGATAATATCTTCTAAGAGATATGATAAAATATGAGTAATTTTTATTTTTAAAATTTAAAATTTAAAATTTAAAATTTTGTGAGATTAAGTTGGGCTATTGTTGATGGGCTACACGTACAAGTGAGGGTTAGTATTTTGTTTAAAATATGTTAGTTGTCCTAGGGTTCCCTCACTAGTCATTTGACCATACATTATGATTTGAAGAGGGAGGTGAATCAAAGGTAGTGGTTGGATATTTGCTCAAAGTTCAGAACCTTGAAGCTAGCATCTATCTAAGTAAGAGGGGAGTGAGAACATTGTTCTGAAGTGTAAGGTAACAATTGGATAACATGATTGACCCCCAATCCATAGATTATACATGTATGTATGTGGGTGAAGATTAAACCAAAACCTAGTGTAATATGTCATAAAAGTGGGTGTTTTGAATATGATATATGCATGTATTGGTATGTTGGGTATAAGACGTAATTATGAATCTATGAGTACTTGTGAGTTCCTAGGGAACCCTAAGGATGTATCTAAACCCTTGGTAAGAGTTAATTCGAAATATTCATAAATTGCATGACTAAAAATATGGATTAATTAGACTCTAGATATCCCTTAATAAATTAAAAATCATAGAAATCATAAAGTCCTTATATTTGAAAAAATGTGAAATATGCATATCAAGTTTTATTGATATTGTGTCAATCGATAACTTGACCTCGTTGGGCATGGGGCCCATGCATGAATTGTTTGTGGCCTTGACCGCATTGGGAGTGGGCTTGGTCACATTAGGCATGGAAAACTCGAAATGTTTGCAACAATATTAATGTTAGGTGTAAGCTTAGCCACATCAAGTGTAAAAGCTCCATATACCCTGGGAGAATCACACCAAATATGATCCTCCCAAAGACTTGCAGCCTTGTACGCGTCAAGTGTAAAGTAGGTCACGTTGGGCACAATCCTGTTTCTGAACTTGATTTTCATGTGTGTATTTGTGTGAATTGTGTAAATAAGTGGTACTCATTATGTGTTAAGTAATAAGTGAAAGTGATAAATGATGAAGCATGAAATGTCATGAGTTATAAAGTGATAAGTGATGAAACATAAAGTGTCATGAATTATAAGTGATATTCGTGTAGTAAATTCATTAAGTCTACCATGCATCATGTGCATAAGTTTTTTGTGATGGGTATGATATGAAATAAGGAAAATTTTCTTGTGTAAAAACTTGGGGATAACTTAGTTTGGGAAGCCCCAGGTCTCGTACATTGTATGCATGAGACGTATCTTGTGTAACTCAATTATCTCGACAAAACTCTAGTAATATATATTGATTATAGAATTTAACTTACATAGGAATTTACTATATCATTGTCTAAAAGTAAATTTGATTTTAATAAAAAAAATTATAAGTGGATCACCAAGCAATAATCTAAAATGGAAATTTTTTATTCTCTATGTTATTTGTTAAAACCTTACTGAAATTCTTTAATCCATAAAAAAATATTCTTCATATATAAATATATATATATATATATATATATATATATATATATATATTAATTATATAAGAATGTCATTTTTATGTTAGAATGAAAATATTCAATATCAATTCTTAAATTAAAATAAACGGTTTAGATTATGAGATTACAAATAAAATTATCACATATTGTTATTAACATAATTGTCTTTATTATTATCGTTGTTATATATCATTACTACTTTCATTATTGTCGTTACGCTATTATATATTACTATCACTATTATCACCATCACTGTCACACCACTACTACTATTATTGTTGTTGTTATCATCACTAATGCAACTATTGTTACCACCTCCTCTACTACCATTGTTACCACCAACGATGGTGGTTGTATGTAGTGATAAATGATGGGTAGTGGTGCAATGATGGTGACAATGGTTCCATGACGATAGTGACATTAGAATAATAGAGACAATTATGATGGTGGTAGTGTATAATAATTTTAGTTGTAATATTTTAATTTTGACTTAAATATATTTTAGTTCTTCAAATTTAAGTTAAATTTGTTTTTAGTACCTGAGATTTAAAACTCATATTTTTAATCTTGTAATTTAAAAAATATATATTTTTATCCTTATACTCAAATTTTGTCAAAAAATCTGTTATATATTATCGCATAAAATCTACTTATTGGTATTTTTATTAGTAAAAATATCACATTAACCTAATTAATACTGTATAATTGTCTTAATCTGTCGCTTTCAGTCCATGTTTTAAAAACCGGATCGGACCGGCCAGTCAGACCTGTTGAACCGAGAACTGATAGTCTAGCCGGTCCGAACCTTAAGTTAGATCGGTTATGTATTCGATTTGTTTGAAACCGGATTGAACCGGTCAATTTTTCGATTTAACTAGTGAATCGGTGGGTCAAACCGGTTCACCACAAATTTTTTTTTTTAAGGGACTACAAACCACAAAAATATTAATAATAATTGAATCTTTTAATGAAAGAGCACAGAGTCTTATTAAACATAACAATGACTACTTATTTTAATGTATTTGTTTATAATATATGTAACTTAAATAATTTTTATAGTATATTATTAATTTTAAATTATATATTTAATAATATAATATTTATATAGATATTACATATATTATTTTGTGATATCAATTGTAAACATATTATATATGTACATATTATTTATATTTTTAATTTGTATTAATATGTCGTTTAACATGTAATTTTTTTTATATATTTCTTTATACAAAATAAAAATAAAGATAATTTTAAATAGGATGAAAGTTAAAATTTAAAATAAGATATGAATTTATTGAAATTTATAAGTATAAAATAGATCTAACATGAATATTTTTTAAAAAAAATTAATAAAAACTGGGTCATGCGGTTCAATTGATAACTCATTGGTTCAACATTTGACCTACTGACCCAGTACCCTAACCGATTTAAAGACCGGTCCAATTTTTAAAACTATGCTTTCGATATGTAATTAGTAACCTAAGGGACTAAAATAATTTTTTTAAAAATTATAAGACTAAAAATAATAATTTTAAATTTGAGAAACTAAAAATAAATTTACCCTAAATTTAAGAAACTAAAAATATATTTAAGTCTTTAATTTAAATAATTTATTTCAATTTAAAAATTGAGATTAAACATTCTTATTTCCACACAAAAATGCTACATCATAACTTTTTTTTATATATATTTTCTTTTATTTACTCTTATAGGTATTTTAAATTAAGAGTTACAATATGATGTTTGTTATTTTTTTTAATTTGATTCTACATCCCTCCCTAGAATCGATCTAGAAAGTTGAAAATAATTGATATTAAAATCAATTTTCGAGCTAGTGTATATGAATGGCTTAATAAAAGAAAAAAGCTTTACTACAGGTTGAAAATGGATTTTCGAGCTAGTGTATATGAATGGCTTAATAAAAGAAAAAAGCTTTACTACAGGTTGAAAATGGATAACTTAATGGATATCTATTATTATTAATGAAATATGGATAAATAGTAAGATATTTGTATCCGTAAATACCTGTAAAATATATTCTTGAAAACCATTTAGTTATTTTGATTAAGGAACTTGACTACCAAGTGAAAGGTTAAAACAATGGCTTCATATGCATTTAGGGATGGTCCTCCTAAGATAGAGTTGTAAGAACTTGCACAATCACATTAAGGAATTTTGTCATGACAATTTTGGAACTAGAATTGTCTAATTATGTCAAAAGAATTTTAACATATCTTTTTTTGGGTGGATTATATCCCTTGTGAATCTAAGTTGCCTTGGAAGGGGAGCATGTCTCTCTAAATGAATTCCATTAATTTTGGAAATTACAGAAAAATAGAATGTTGAGTAAAATCATTTATTTCATAGGACTGATTTGGCATCTACATTGGCTATCACATAGATTTGTTCATTAATTAACCATCATTGTCTGAGATGGTAAACCCATAATCTTCATCTATGAAAGTCGAGGCAAGGGTTTCTTCCACCTATCACTTAAAAGTTGATCCCTTTTAGCTTTTAGTCCTGTGATTGCACAAAGATGTCTCTTTTAAGAATTAGTTTGTCAACCTACCTCTATAAAGACTTTTAAAACCTTATTAGTTTTCACAAAAGGTGAGGTCTGGCATCAACTTTAAGAAGTTGTTACAAATTTAGCTTAAGCTTTCTTCTTATGTAGCTGGTCTCACTTCGGAGATCATGAATATCTTCTAAACCCTCATCAAGACACATTTGTCTATGGTATACATTGAGGGTGGTTTTTTTAGGGGTGGAGGGAACTAAAACTTGTCAAACTTTGTGTTCAATACTTCCTAGTAGATCATATGAGCTGGATTTATGTCAAGAGAAAAGTTCATTGCATGTTTGAAGTGCCCTTGGGTTGTCTTTCTTGGTTTGCATGGGGCAAGTTTCCATGCTTATGCTTTTGCTTCCCTTAGTTTTGCAATGATCCCATGCTTGGTAGGGGAAAGGTCATTCATATGTATCTCATGACGTACGTCTGTCGTTTTATACCTGAACTTGTTCATGGTCCACGACTTGAACTTTGCAAATAAAAGGGTAAAATACATGTCGTTTTTGATAATTTCCTTCATGATGTGCTATTTCGGTGGGAGATTAGGGACAAGATCAGCTGCCTCGTAGAACTGGGATAAGAAAATCCTTGGGGATTAATTCTCCTACTTAATGAATCTCACTAAGGTGTGACTGTGAGAGGTGGGACGAACCTCTCTAGCCACTATAAAATGTAAAAATTAAAAATTAAAATATAAAAAAAGGGCTTATTCGAGTTCATTCTAGTAGTTAACTTATTCAATAAAAGCACTTTGAACTTGCTAAGGGCCTTCTATTTAAAGTTTATGGAAAAGCTCTATAGATGATTCCTTTGAGTGCCCATTTTGTTACATAAGGGATCAAAAGATGCTTTGCATGGTTTGTTTCCCCTACGTAATGTTTAATCAAAAGTGAGAATTTTACTCAAAATTGAATTGAGTGTGCTTCTTTAATTATTAGTTGAGATGTGATAATATTTCTTATTAAATTTTTGAATCTTAATTACTCTGAAATACATATGATAATTAAGGTTAAAAAGTGATTCCTAAAATAGTAAAAAGAAAATATTCTTCGTATCTGTATCTCGACAATGTTCTTGTCCTAATCAAGTTAAAATAATCTCAATCACGAGAGTAAGTCCAAGATGTGTAAAAATTATCTTTACATATCTTTTTAATAAAATTACAATTAGTATCAATTAATAGTTTTCATATTTGGTGGAATTCATATCCGTCATAATGTCAAACGAAAATGCCTATATATACCCAATATCAGGAGTATCTACGCATCTTTATCCATTAACTTAGCTATTGAGATTTGTTTCAGCATCAAGCATTTTGCTTGAGAATGAGTAGAGCAAGCTCATGGTTAGTGAGTGCCTTTCAAACTGACTTGGCAACGGATTCACCTTTACTTTCAAGTGCTTTTTTCAGAATGAATGGTATGGCTTGAAACTGATCTCAGAAAAAGAAAAAGAAATTGATAGTATCACACTATTTAACACATTTTTTTAAATATAATTAAAATTTATTAAAAATATAAAAATCGATGGTCTTACACTCTGTTTAATAATTCTTTTTACTGACTTTATAATTTTTAATTAATTTTAATTAATAAAAATTATATATTAAAAAGTGTGTTAAAAATGTGTTTCTAAATTTTCTTTTAAAAGTGCAAAATAGATCATGTAAATTCGATTGATTAGGTTTGAAAGGACAAGAAAAAAGATAATATTAGGAAGGCATGACTAAAGTTTTTGTCCTTTAGCAAATAGCAAATATAATATATGATGATGTATCGTATTCGTGGATGTTAATTACCAGCGTTAACTATGAGAGTATCTGAATGAGTAGTCTAATGATAATAATGTATATATCCAATGAGTTTAATTTAAACTTTCTAGAAATTTGGGGCTTTACTGAAATTGGAATAGGCAAATTTTAAGACGGAAGGGAAGTGGTTAAGAGCTATATGATTATTGTATCATTATTTATTTTATGGGGCAACTCTGTCTAACTTTCCATTTGCTTGCATCTGCTTGTGAACCACTTATATTAGTTTTCTTCTTCTACAATAGTAATTTATGTACAATGGCCTTTTTCTAATTAAAAATTATGATAAATTAATAATACATTTTTAGTGTTCAAAATTATATAATTTTTTTTAGAAAACAGCTGTCTTTGTAGTGTTCCTATTGGTTAATATTTTGTCCTTACTACTTTATTTTTCGTAGAATCTATTTGTTTATAGATAATTATTGGAGGGTAAAAAGTTAACAAATATTATTTAGATTTTAAATATTTAATATGATTTACTATATAATTAAATACTCTATTAATTATTTTGATGCATTAATTTTTCAGTAATCAGACCTTTATTACATCCTCTATTCTATTTTACAAGTCAAATTTTAGAAGTTTTGTTCGTCCTCGTATAAGTCATGCATGTATAAAGTTTATGAAGAGTCAAGAGTTAAATATTTTATGAAGTCTTGAAAAGAAACCTCTAAAACTTGCTCTTCTTGGAAAACAGGGTTATTGGTAATATTTCAGCTCATGTGAAAATACAATTAGTATCAAGACTAGATTGTTTATTTTCTTTCATGCTCTTGACAAAGTTTAGAAGAAAGGTTATCATGTAATTTTGTGTGATAGATTATACCATAACCTTAGAGTTAGTTCATAACAATAGGAATTAATTTCATCTTTACTTTCCTTTGATCATTACGATTAAGAAATTATTACGATTACTTTATAATATTACCTTATAACATTCATTTGGTAAAATTAATTTGTGAGCTGATTGACATGCAAAATCTATATTTCAATATTGAAATCATTGTTCATATCAACTAATTTTTATGTTGTTATTTGATGCTATGGAGATATTACACTTGAGGTTGTAATTTTTTTCTTGCTTACTTTTTTAATTTTTACTCATAAAAAAATATATTTTATGATGTTTATCCTTAATTGATCTCAAATTATATTATGTTTAATTATTCTACATTTTCTTATAATTTTCTTAATGAACCAACACTACAACAAAATTGTCATATAGTGACACGCATTCTATAGTGACATTATACATATCACTAAAAATTACTTTTACACACATAATAACTATAATATATGTTGGTATATTATTAAGAAAATGTGGGTATAGACTATAATGACACACAAAATATATTGTTAAATCTCATTCAAAATCAACACTAAAATTGTGTGTAACTATATGTCAAATAGACATATACCTACATATATTATACTTATAGTAACACTTTTTGTATGTCACTATATATAACATTTCTTATAGTGCAACTGTAACTATTATTATTATAATTAATAAAATTTTAAAATATAAATAAGGTAGAAAGATAAACTAATAGATGGATTTTAAAATAAAGATAACTATTATTTTAACAAATATATTACATAAGATAAATATTTAATTTTATATAATTAAAACATAATAAATAATTTAAATTATTATATAAGATTATTTTTAATTATTGTAAAAAAAAATTTTAAAAAAAATGTACTATTGGAATTTAATTTAGAGGTAGAGTTAAAAAAAAACGGTAGATTAAAAAGGGTAAGAAAATCGAGTGTACAGGTAAACATAAAAGGGGATGCTTTGACATAGTTGAGAAAGGGGGAAAAAAATGTTCGTGACAATACGTAAAATGCATGCCAAAAAGAGATAATAGGAAAAAGATTGAAAATTTCTAATAAATTGAGTGAAGAGAGTCCCAATTTATGTATTTTAATTTCTAATATAGAAGTAGAATTTAGAAACTAAGCATAAATCTTTTTTTATAAATTTTATACTATTGACTAATTTCAACAAACTTCTATTTTTGGAATGTATTGGTGCTAGTGCAATAAAGCGTTTCGTAAACATGCATGTGTTGGTGTGACGAGGATAGAATAAATTTTTAAGTCAAGATTTCCATTAAATATTCGATGTCAGTGATAGATAAAAAAAAAAATTTACACGATTAAAATAGCAGGATTAATTAGTGGAAAAAAAATGAAAGAAACCAATTTCATAAAATGGACAATGGTTAAGGAAACTAGAAGTTAACTAAAACTAAGCCTTAAAATTTGCGTCTCTAACTCAACTGAACTTAATTTCAAATCCGTTTTGTCCTAAGCAAAATCAAGAACAAAGAGTCCTCTGAACCATTGTTGCCATGCCTTAAACGAATCGGGAATAAAACCAAAGATGCATCACCCATTAAAGGGACACTACGGAAGAAAAAATACAAGTATATTGACTAATAAGCACGTACGATCCATATTTAACTAGAACATATGTCACGTGCTTAGCTTCATGCAAAATATGGTTTAGAACAACCTTTGATCCAGTTGAGACAAAAACTTTCAAATCTCCTTAACAAGAGGGTAGCACAGATGCGAAGAATACCCTTTAAGGGCCAAATACACAGAACCTCATGGGAATCAATATATTCAATGTGAACTTTTCTTCTTTTTCCTGGTATACAAATACAATAGTCATGCTAAGGTTAGAACTTAAAACCTCGTTCATTCAATCTCAATTTCAATTCTCTACCATTAAGTATTCTAATGTGAATCATGTTGAAATCATGTTGGGGGGCTAAAGGAATACAGTGTAGCACACCCCACCATTCAACTTATGCAATATGACAAGAACCCAACTTATATGGACAGATGGAGATTAATTGAATGGATCATATTTTATTTTAATAAATTAAACTTAAAATATGCATTCGAGATTTGAGTCATTCAATTTTCATATGCACTAAATAGAGAATGTGTGGAAAAATGACTGCAGTGAATCCTTTTCCCCCTTTATACAACCTCAACATTAACCGCATAATTCTTAATGAAGACTGTCATTTCATGATTATGCTATAATATAGCATTTTAACTATTTAATTTTCAATCAAGACAATCATTTCACAGCTTGTTTTCTAGATTGTATCTCCCTTGGTTAACATATGAAAATTATTTGTTGTTTTTTGACACCAAAAAATTATTTGTTGTTAAGAAGTTGCTTACAATTATTACCTTGATTTCAAGTTTGAATATATATATTCATTTTAAAGACTTAAATATATTTTAATTCGTATAAATATAAATAATTTTACTTTTCAAAATTCTAGTTTTTTAATTTTGTTCGTCACAAATTCAAAAATTCTTAAAAATAATTCCTGCAATTATTTATTAAAGAACATGCCATACTTTCTATAATATACTACTTTTAAACATACATTTAATCATATTATTTTTAAAAAGTTGAACATAAAATTAAATTAAAAACATAATTCTATCTTATTTTAATCTTAAATGTGCTCTCACCCCCTAAACAATAGTATTTTTTGCCTGCTTTTTAAATATATATATATATATATATATATATATATATATATATATATATTTATATTGATAACTGACATAGTATTTTACAAAATACATAACTTGATCTTATTTTCTCTTTTTGCCACTTAAACAGGATGCAGAAAGTCTTACAAAATTCTGTAGCTTATGGTTTATGCATAGGACTTGTACTTTGAACAGGAACAGTACAGGGGGCATAAGTAACTTAGGAAAGGGTATTATTATTTATCACCAACCCAAACTAACTTCACAATTTTCCCTAATTCCCATATCACCCCTGACATTTCCAATTTTTACATGACGGTGCAGGCATTCGGGTTCTCATCACTGAAGATCTGAGGGGGGTACGCATGGTAATACGCTGGGTACTGTGCAGCAGGAGGGGGTGCATACACCTCCATGCCATACCTTTGTGGGTTATAGAAATATTCATTTATTTTCACTTCTGCCACAGCGTTGTTGTTCTCTTCAGGTGTTGCTGTTTCTGTTGTTACTGTTGCTGCTGCTGCTACTACTTCCTCTGCTTTAGCTTTACCTTCACCTTCACCTTCACCTTCACCTTCACCTTCACCTTCACCCTTTGTTTCTTCTCCTTCTTCTTTCTTCTCTTTCTTTTCTTTGCTTTCATCACTCTTCTTCTCTTCCTCTTTCTTCTCTTCCCCTTTCGGTTCCTCCACTTTCTCTTTCTTCTCACCCTCTTCTTGCTTCATGATCACAGCGTGCTTCCCACTTCTCTTGTACACGTACTCCACCAACTTCGCTGGATCATAGACACCCTTCACGCTCACTTGCGAGTTTTTCAGATCGGTTTCTGCTGATTCCACTCCTGCACCACAATTTTCAATAATAATAATAATAATAAATTAGTAAGTTAAATTATAAAAATTTAAGAATTTAAGAATCACTGCCCTGTAATAAAATACTCCACCAGAGCACTTGAGGCCAAATTAAATGATGGGGCTCGGTATTAATTAAATGAGATTATTATAAAGTCGCGGGACTTGAAATTTGACCACAACTGCATTTAATTGAATTTTTAAAGTGGGAGGGCAGTGGAATTAATGGAATAATGAATTATCCCTTTCACATGAGAGATTCAGATTCAAAACATTGAAACTGCAAGCACAATTCTACATGGTTTTGTCTCTAGCTGAATTAACCCAACAATTGGCTTGGCCTCGAGTTGCATGATGCAGTGAGGCTTAGAGAAAATTAAATGGTGAATATATACATAAACATACCGTTCATTCTCTGTATACGTCTCTTGATTTCCTGAGCGCAAGCTTCGCAATGCATGTGAACTTTGAGAACCGTCACAATAGGAGACTGCGCAGAAGTAAAAAGCGAAAGATCCCACATAGATTAATAATAGGATTAAAATAGCCTATATATATATATATAGATAGATATATAAGATCATAAAGATAGAGTGAGTCAGTAAAAAACATTGAAAATGAAAACCTCTTCCTTCTTCACTTCGGGCTTGGGCTCCGGCTTGGGCTTTTCCTCCTCTTGGACCTTGTTCTCTTCTTCAGGCTTGGGGATCGGAGAGAGAAGTTCAACCTTCCTGTGACTCTTCTTCTGTATTCTCTCCAAAACCTTAAGCGGATCAGCTTTCTCTCCCTTGACAACCACCATGTGAGATTTGCAATCGGTTACCACCTTTTCAACACCTTAAAAAACGCAAAAGACCATAGTTTAGTTTAGCTAGTTCCGATGAAGGACTCGAGTTAATTAAAGGTTGTCTTTAAAAAAAAAAAAAAAAAAAAAAAAGTGGGGCCCACCTGGGAATCCTTTGAGGCAGCGACGAACTTTGCGAGCGCAACCTTCGCAATGCATGAACACTTTAAGTACGATCTCGGTCGGTGGTGGCGGTGGAAGAGCAACTTCTTCTGGTTTGGACTCTTCTGCTTTTATCTCTTCCGCCGGTTTCTCCGCTGGCTTTGTTTCTTCTTCATCGTTCTTTTGTGCTTCCTCTGGTACTTTCTCCTCTGCCTTGGGTTCCTCCGATTTCTTTTCCACCTGAGACACAAAAATAGCTCAAAATCAGAAGGAGGAAAATTAAAATGATATCTTACATGAAAGGTTTCCGTGAAAAGTGAAAAGATATAAGAGTGATTTGAGAAAGAAAGATAGGGAAGGGTTATTGAGATAAGACCTCCCTCATTGGTGTTGTTGTTCGGGTTGAGGCTACTCGATGTGGGTCGAGTCTGCCGCTGAGATAAGCTTCGGGGAGATACTGCTTTTTCCTATTATTTCCCCCTTTCTTCTTTCACTCTCTTTCTTATTTATGTGACATACCACTACTAAAGTACTTATATAAGAGAGATAATATTTTATTTTTTCTATTTTATTTATTACACCCTCATTTTTATGATTATATTTTAATTCATTTATTACACCCTCAGTTTTATGATTATATTTTAATTCATTTATTATACCCTTATTTTTATGATTATATTTTAATTCATTTATTAATATTAATAATATTTAATTGTAATTTAATATCTTTTAGAAATATCTTGATACACTATTTTATTGTTTGAATTTTTTTGAAAAATATAAAATTTGATGAATTTTAAATTTTATTTAATAATTTTTTTCTTAAATTTATGATTTTCAATAAATTATAACTGTAAAGAGAAAATGCATTAAAAGGAATGTATTATAAAATGTGTTGTTAGAACTCTTCAAAAATTAAATAATATACCTTCATGTTATGTATAAAAGACTCAATTACTTAATTCACCATGATTTTAAAAAATAGTTAACTTAGTTAAACATAAACTTATTTTATTTATATATTTTTTTTGGTCCTTATTATAAAACACTTTTAACCGTGTACATAAACTAATATAAATAGTTAAATTAGTTGATTTTATTGAATTTAAAAAATATTCATAATTTTTAAATTTTATCTTTTTTACTTGTCATTAAATTTTAATAAAAAATGTGAATATACTATTTCATATAAATGTTAATGCACCAATGTGAATAAAAAAATGATAAATAACAATTGAAAAATCTAAAAAGAGAAAGAAACATGTTCTCACAATCTTTAATAGGAATAAAAAAATCAATATTTTATAAAAATTATAAAGTACCTTATAAAAAGGGTCAACAATTCTTTCTAAATTGTACCTTATAATAAAAAATAGAGGGAGTTTTTTTCTTTTCAAAATTACTTTTATATTATTTTTCTTTTCTAATTATAGTTATATATCTTCTAACTAATTAGAATTTATGTCTTATATTATTTATTTTTTTAAATAATATTTATTTTTTTTAACCAATTAGAATGGATGTTCTTTAAATAATTTGTAATTAATGCAATTTTTCAAATTAAAAGAATACACTTTAATTAGAAGTATTTTAGTCTAAAAATAATTAATATATAAGATAAAATTAATTAAATAACAAAAAAATTATTATAAATTGAGTCTCATAAATAGAAATAAAAGATATATCACACTAAATGTATGATCAATTGGTGTGAGATTGTTTACATTTGAATAAATTTGAGTATGTATCTACATAAAATATTTACGAGGAAAGGATAGTGATCCAATCCAATTTGAACAAAAATGTACAGAGGATACCTAATTTTTATATAAAAAAATATTAGTAATGTGTTTAATATAAAAAAAAATTAATAACAAAAATATAAATTAAAAACCAAAATACATTCGTCTAGAAGTTACACTACAAAAATTCCTTTGGTTGATAAAATATTGACATGTAAAATAATTTAGAAATAAAAAATCATACTCAAATTTAGTGAATATTTATAAAAATGAAAAAAGTATAAATAACGAGTGAAACTTTTACAGTTTAAAAATATATATAAGAATTGAAAATTTGGGAATTTTTAGGTAGGTTCCTAAATTTTAAAAAAATGATAATTAAATTATTTATTATTTTATATTTTTATAATTTAGTTTCTAGACTTAAAATTTTGTTTATAATATATGAAAATTTTTAAAATTAACTCCTATATATTAAATATGAACTTCTATTTTGTATAGAAGTGTTTTTAGGAATTTTCTTTTCATCAAAAAGATTTGTAAGAACTTTTAAATTTTTTATATAATTTAGTTTTTATTTACATAATTATTTATAAATTAAATATTAATATATTAAAATAAATTATCAATTATTAAAAATATTTTTTTATTATAATATAAATTATTTATCATATCTAAAATATAATTGTGTTTGAAAATATTTTTATATACTATTTTTTAATATATATATATAGAGAGAGAGGGTTATAATTACACCAGTGTAACGTTTAACAAGTGTTACACCACTAAATGACTTTATATTAAATGTGAATTTTGTAAATATAACCGTTAGATTGAAAATTCATATCAATTTATATGCGTATATCAAATTTTATTAAAATTGAACAACAACTTGAGGGTAATCAAAGTATTCATATTTTAGTATATTTTGAAATAAATATATTACGTCAATTTTATTTTATGAGAATGAAGTATCAAATCATCTTGGATTAATATAAAATTTTGTATATATGATCTAAGAGTAAAAAACTTTTACAAAATTCACATTTAATATAAAATTATTGAGCAGTATAACACTTAATAAAAGTTACACCGGTATCGTTTGAACCCTCTTCATATATATATATATATATATATATATATATATATATATTTAAACATAATATTTATTTATGTATAATTTATTATAAATTTTATTTATATTATATATAATAAACATTTTTGTGCATTGTAGAGACTAAAATACTAGCATTATTTATATCCATATATTTGAACAATAATATTAGATTATCATTTCATGTGATCATCTATGTATATCAAATTTTAATTCTTATCCATTAAAATATTTTACTATATATTTTATAATTATATGATTAGATAAATTGTGAGAATTTTTATAGATATAACAATTAAAACTTAATATATATATATATATAGATGATAATTTTAAATAATAATTTAATGTAATTGTTAAGTATTAGAATATAACAAATATCTTGCTAAATTTAATAGAGAATAAGTAGATTTCCTGTCTGAAAAACTAAATTATAAAAATATAAAAAGATGAACGATGAATTATAAAATTAATTTAAAATTAAAATTAAAATTTTAAAAAGCAGAAATTAAATAAAGTGTTAAATCAACTTTTACATATCAAATTATGATACGGATCTGAATTAGATCATAAATTGTATGAAGAAAAAAATTGGAGTGACAGACCAAATCCACACCCTAAAGTCTAAACAATCTCCACGTGTACACATAGAGATTACATAATTATGATTTGATTTCTTTAAAACGAGAGAATCGTGTTTTAGATGATATATTTAATATAATTATGGTGGAACTACTTTATTTATTAAGTATTTATAACATATTTCAAATATTAAGTTTATGTTACGTTTGACTTATTAATTAAATATTAAAGATTTATTTACTTTTTTATATATAATTTAATTATTTTCTTGCTCATTATAAATTTATAAAAAAAAATTATAGATAAAATCATTTTATTTCCTTCAATCATTATTATAAGGCGTAATTTAAAAATAATTGATGATTATTTTTATAAGTTATTTTACAATTATAATAAAATAATAATTTTATTTTTCATTTTTTATTCCTGAAAAAGATTGTGAGTGTGTATTTTCTTGTTTTATAGAATAATGAGAAACAAATTTGATAAATAAATGTTCTTTTTCACTTTTTAAAATCTTTAGTTGTTATATATCAATGTTAATGATAGTGATGCATGAAATTTGAAATAAAGTAATATCTTCATCTTTTATAACAATTTAATAATAAAGAAGAATGATAAAATTAATATATTACGATTTTTTTTTATAAAATAATAAAATTAATTAAATTAACTACTTACATTATGTTGTCTAATTCTATTAAAAATGTTTTATAATAAAGATTAGTTTAATCATAGTTTTAAAAATCAGACCGATTATCAAATCGATTAGAGTACTAGGTCAGTGGGTCAAATGTTGAATTAGTGGGTTATTAATTGAATCGCATGACCCAGTTTTTATTATTTTAAAAAAAAAATATTCATGTTAAATATATTTTATCCTTATAATTAATAAATTCATATCCTATTTTAAATTTTAATTTCCATCTTATTTAAAATTCTTTATTTTTACTTTGTATAAAGAAATACATAAAAAAAATTACATGTTAAACTGTATATTAATACAAATTAAAAATATAAATAATATGTACATATATATAATATGCTTGCAATTGATATTTCAAAATAATATATGTAATAAGACTTTTTGCTTTTCCATTAAAAGATTTAATTCTCATTGTTATTTTTGTGGTTTATGATCCCTTCAAAAAAATTGAAAATTTTTTTTGTGGTTGAACCGGTTTGACCCATCGGTTCACTAGTCGAACTGAAAAATTGATTGGTTCAATCCGATTTGAAACGGGTCGAATGCATAACCGATCCAACTTAAGGTTCGGACCGGCTGAACTACCGGTTCCCAGTCTGACCGACTGGTCCGATCTGATTTTTTAAAACACTGAATTGAAGTATTTTAATCATTATTAGGGATGAGATTAAGTCAAATCTTAAACAGAGACTTATGACCTAATCTCTTTAAAATCTCATTTAGTCTGACATCTTTAATGAAAAAAATCAAATTTGGCCTTTTAAAAAAAGTCTATTTATTTAAAAAGGCTAGACTTAGAGTTATAAAATTTTTTATTAAGTTTGATAGATCAACATATTTATGTATATAATATAATAAAAAATTAATGTACATATATTATTAATAATATAAATAAATAAATAATTGTATTAGTATTAAAATATTTGTATTAAATAATTGTGTCATCTTTTTAAATTGCTAAATTTTGTTAAACTAATAATCTGAATATGTATTATCGTAGCTATTTTAACTTTTTAAAATAATAGTTGGTTATTAAAAGTATGTCAAATAAGATAATTGAAATAATTATAATGTTTCTTTTTAATATGATTAACCTCTTTTATCATAGCACATGTGTGAGTGTAAATTAGTTTACATGGGTTATGTCTTTAACAAAAAATAATTTCATATATTCTATCTTTGTGACATTATATATGCATTTGGTACCCTAAGATCACCTCATGTATAGTTTTAAAAATCAGATCGGTCATTGAACCGGTTAAGGTACTAGGTCAGTGGGTCACCAGTTGAACTGCATGACTCGATTTTTATTTATTTTTATTAAAAAATATTCATGTTAAATATATTTTATACTTATAAATTTTAATAAATTCATATCTTATTTTAAATTTCAATTTTTCTATCTTATTTAAAAATATTTTTAGTTTTATTTTGTAAAAAAAAATACATAAAAAATTACATGTTAAACTGTATATTAATACAAATTAAATATATAAATAATATGTACATATATAATATGCTTGCAATTGATATCATAAACTAATATATGTAATATCTACATAGATATTATATTATTAAATATATAATTTAAAATTAATAATATACTATAAAAGTTATTTAAGTTGTATATATTACAAATAAATACATTAGAACAAGTAGTCATTGTTATATTTAATAAGACTTTTTGTTTTTCGATTAAGAGATTCAATTTTCATTATTATTTTTTTGATTTATGGTCCCTTAAAAAAATAAAAAATAAAAAATAAATAAAAAAAGTGGTTTAACCGGTTTGGCCCACCGGTTCACCGGTTGAACCGGAAAATTGACCGGTTCAATCCAGTTTGAAACGGATCAACTGCATAACCGATCCAACTTAAAATTCGGACCGGCTGGACCACCGGTTCCCGGTCCAACCGGTCCGACCGGCCGGTTCGATCCGATTTTTAAAACACTAACCTCATGTACAATAAGTATTTTTTTAGTTTGTAAATTGTTATCATAATTATTTTAGTTTACTAAAATATGAGGTTATTTATAATGTACCAAATTAGATATAGGAAATATTTAAAAAAAAATTTATACGATCATCGATTTTCATTATTGAGTGTACATTATCATATGTGATTATACATAAATTCCCTCTAATAGAAAATTATATTTTATCACACAAATCGAAAAATAACCTACAGTGACTACTTAAAAATAAATTTGTTGATTTTTTAAAAATTAAGTTTATAGACCTAATTAACATTATTAATATAAAATAAGTTTTTATATAGGTTAATAGGTAAAACCAAGCTTTAAAAAGGTCAGGTTAAATATATATATAAAAAAATGATAGATAACAAGTCATGTAAAGAGTTGATTTTAATATGGACAATAACAAGTAACATAATTACTAAAAAAGGACATATATTTATTATGTTTATGAAATGTGTTGAAAATGTAGGTATTGTAAGGTCATTTGATATATTTAGCTAGTGAGAGTCGTAAACTCGTAATAATTATTAAACATTTTATCTCAAGATGATTTAATTTCTTTTTAGAATGTTGTTTCATTAGAAACATGATATATATACACTAGTGGAAAAATAGGATACTACGTCACTTCTTTTACGTCGGATATAGTAATACCCGACGTAATAAAAATGCGGTGGCATGAAACGTAATTTTCTTTAATTATTTACGTCGGCCCTAATTGGGTCCGACGTAAATTTTAACATTTACGTCGGTTAAGCATTGTTGCCGACGTAGATGTTAAAATTTACGTCGGACCCAATTAGGGCCGACGTAAATAACATGTTAAAACATGACCGCGCACAAGCTAAATTTCAAAATGTGACCTTCATCCCGCGCCTCCTTCTTCTATTTTTCCTTCTCCCGCGCCTCCTCCTCCTTCTTCTGTTTTTCTTCCTTCTCCTGCGCCTCCTCCTTCATGGCGTTCATCTGCATCTTCTTCTGTTTCTTCTTCGCGTGGTCATGGGCTTTTCTGAGATCTAGGTTCTATGAGGTAGCATCTTCCATCAAGTTTGTGTTTTTTTGTTTCTGGGCTTTTCTATGAGGTTCTATGACGTAAATGATGTTTTTTTCTTCTGTTTGTTTCGAGTTTTTGAAGATGGAGAAGGAGAAGGAAGTGAAGTCTGGGTTCGGAGAATGGTTTCTGGGTATATCAAGCAGAACGTGCCGTTCTGCTTGGAGAACGGCCCGTTCTGCTGGCAGAACGGCCCGTACTCCATGGAGAACGGGACGTACTTCAAGCAAAACAGGCCGTTCTTCAAGCAGAACGGGCCGTTCTGCTTGGAGAATGTGCCGTTCTCCAAGAAGAACGGGTCGTTCTGCTGCACTTTTTTTCTTTTTTTTTTTTAAAAAATTTTTTGATGACTTTTTACGTCGGACCTTAGCATGTCTGACGTAAATTTACGTTAGTTTTCGTGCCCCGACGTAAATTTACGTCTCTCGCTTCTACGTCGGACGTTTTTCTGACGTAAAAACCCCTAAAATAACCGACGTAAAATGTGTATTGTGTACCAGTGATATATAATCCCTTTGAGAAGATTGATTGTGTTTCTTGGAAAGACACAATGTAAGATCCATACACAATAGCATGAAAAAATTACATGAATCATGCTATGATTTGTACCTATATTTCACACTTGTGTTATAATCATGTTGATGAGATTGTTAGTTGTGTGGTCATCGGCAAATCAAATATTGAATAGTTTGTCATTATCATGACTATTGGATTGTGATTTTATCGATGATATTGATCAATTCTTATGGTGATTATATTTATGTTGTTTTGTGGCCAAAGTAGTTCGACTCAAGAGTCATTTTCAAAAATAAATAAAACGCAAATAATATTTGTTTGATAGAATTTATATTTATTTGGGCTACTATATATTAATTGGTGTAATTTTGTTTTATGAAAATGAGTTGAATGTTACTTGACATAAGCTCATTTTATTATGTGATCTATTTTGACTTTGATGATCATCATATTAGTATATTATTGGTTCAAGCTCAATAGTTAAGTTTTATTATGGGATCTAATTGATTTAATATTTGTGATGAATGAAATTAAGTATTAGGGTTTCAAAAACTAAAAGGAATGTATCTCACTAGACTCCTATAAGTTCAATAGCTGCCATTTTTGCTCCACCCAAGAAGCAATGGTAACAGAGAAGAGTTCTAGTAGAAGAATTGACATATACAACTAAGTACGTGACCAACATTGTGATAACAATTCACTATAAAGAGATTTCTACAAGAAGTAAATAATTTATAGTAATTAATAAACATTGATTTAATCTTCTAAATTATAATATTAATATTGTATACAATTTTATATAACCTACCAACTTGTCGAACTATGCGGAGAAGCGTGGGCTACCAACCTGTTTAATTTTTAAGTATTATTTTTAATTTATTTTGTAACTTGTTCCATATAACATTATAGTTTCATTTATGTTTATTCTATAAACTTGCTTTCATTTATGTTTTATGTTATAGGTACTTTAATTAAATTTTTATTTGCTATAAAAAAAATTTAAATTTGTCAATTTGAATTAGTAATAAAATAAAAGTTATTTTTTTTCAGTTTTGGCGGACTAGCCCGCCAACCCTTCCCTAAGAAACACGAGTCAAGATTTCTAGTACACATTTAACAAATAAGTCAATAACTCAGTACATTTTTTGAGAGCTGATAGGATAGTGGGGCAAAATGGATGGTGTTAACTCATTTTGTCACCCTATCCTCTATATACTACTTCTGTTCTCTTTTAATTCATGTTATTTATTTTTTATAAGGACTAAAATGAAAATTTTATGTAATTATGGAAATTCAAAGATAAAATTTACATGATTATAGGCAATAAAAGAAGATAAATGGTATATATGAAAATTAAAATAGAAAAAAATTAATTATAAAACTAAAAGGTAAAATTTATGAAATTATAAATCCTAAAATGTTTACGAAAACTTAAACAAATTATGTAAAGTAACGGATAAACAAATAGTTATATCAAATTTTATAATTAAAGCTTGTTTAATTGAAAAAAAGATGGATTTTAAGTTATGTAAAAGATCTTTCCAATTTATTACAACGACCGAATTAACATATATTTAGTAAAAATGAAAGAACAGATTGTTTGATTAAAGAAAAATATATTAAAAAAAAGTTATTTATTTAATTGTGACTAATAAAAAACTTATATTTAGTAGAAATCAAATTATATTGATATTTTTTATTAATTATTACATTGTTAATAAATTTATATTAAAGTTGAACTTATATCATTCTGGTTGTTGAATTGTAACTTTATATTATCTTGAATGTATATGTCAAATTTTGTTATAATTAAATAATGCTAGAAGATAATCAAAATTATTCATATTTTAATATATTTTTAAAATTATATAATACAACAATTTTGATTTATATAAATAATGTGTTTAATAATTTTATATTAATATAAATTTTGTATATATATTATTCTAAGTGAAAGCAACATTTAATCTAATGCTAAATTTTGAGAAAATATCATCCAATTAAAAAATATTGATAATAATTATACACATGTAATTTGATCTCTTGTATATGTGTGTTTATATATATATATATATATAGAAAGAGTAAAGATTCATTAAAAAAATATTAAAGTTAATTAAATTGCATCTTCAATAATTTTTTGTAGAACAATAATTTAATTGGAGTAATGTGATACCAAAACCAGAAACACAATTGTATGACCTCCATTGGTTAATGCATATTAATTTCCTAGCATGACAATAAATACATTTCAACCAAGGAGAGAAAATCTATCACCATGTGCCTAAGTTTATATAGTACACCCCAATACAGGAACAAACTCCGCAAATAGCTCATTCAGTGCAACATTGCCACATTTTTACCAACAAAATTCAGATCATTTAGACGTGGAAGGCATATGAAAGGTATTTCTTCCTAGCCTCATCTGATCCCGCAGATATGCCCCTAAGTTTGCAAACCGTAAACATTGGAAGGATTTAACCTTTAACCTCAACCACGACCAAGAACCATAAATTACCTCTGGCAATATATTTGTGTTATCAAAATTTCATTTCTGAAAATGATTCCATTTCTTTTTTTTTTTTTCAAATGCACCACATAATTGCACACCACAAAAAATACTATTGCAATTTCAGGGAGACAAGTTAACTAGTTCAGTCAAGCATAACATGTATTCCAAACAAAATTCACTTTGACACAAGTGAAAAATAAATGAGAGTTTGTTTCATCGTGATTAAAATAGAATAGGCATTTGTAATCATTATCTTCAAAATGTACATTTCTCTACCTAAGGTTATTTTTTTTCAAGTCTATCTTTAAGAACCCTCTCCAAATAAAATGACTAACCTTAAGAGGGACTTCTATATCCCAAATAAAGGACCACAATCTGTCTCGTTAAGATCCCCAAGTTAGGGCATGCAAAGCTCTATAGGCAGAGGTAACACTATATTTTCCATTAGATTCCTCTTCTCACCGTCACTCATCTACGTATATGTACATTCAACACCACCTCATTCAGATCGTTAACCAAGTTACTTTCCCAAGCGACCCATATCTCCATATAAAATATCATATATATCCACCTACCTTCAATCCAAGATACCATATTTTTAATGACTTCGTTTTTTTTGTTCCAAGTTGAAAAACAACCTTAGATAGGTTTTAGCCAAACACTCTTCTCCCCTTCACTTAGCAAACCAAAATCTAATTTTACACCCATCACTTATTCTTCAATTAATCATCTTGCCAAACCAATTAACACTACAAAAAATGTTATATATAATAGTATACAAAAAATTTTGCTATAAATACAATATATGTAAGTATAAATCTATTTGACATACACCTACACAAAATTTTAGTGTTGATTTTGAATGAGAGTAAATAATATATTGTATCTCACTATAGCCTAAACTTACACTTTTTAATAATTATAAGAATATAAATGTAGGTAAAAAAATAGTTTTTAATGATAAATATTGTGCCACTATAATGTATGTGTCACTACAAGATAATTTTATTTTGTAGTATAGATTGATTATCCAACCTTGACCCTTTACGCTTTCCTAATATGTGATAATTACTAAATATGCATATAATTTTTTATTCAATTTAGGGAATTATTAATATATTTTATGCTTCTAATTAATCTTGTTTTTTTGTTACAAAACATTTAGTTAAGTGTTATTTTATTTTAGGATTTAATTGTTTAAATATTAGATATTTTTAGTGTTTTTCATTGTTGAGATGTGACATAAGGAGAACATAATTTGAGAGTTACAAATCTCAAGGGAAAACCAACAAGCTACATAGACGTGATTTGAGCGGGATAAATTCACTTAAAGCATCCAACAACTTGTTTTGAGTAAGTCAAGTCAAAGAGCATTCCTCATAGATGGAATTAGCTCTCTTAAATCGAGAAGGTTGCTTACTCTAAGTGAGTGAAATTTGCTTAGAGCGATCACATGGACACTTCGAGTGAGTCAAGTTAGAGATCACCTCTATAGGATCGAATAGGTCCACTTAGAGCAAGTTAATTGGGCACTCTGAGTGAGCATATTTGACCTAAAAGCCCATAAGAAAATGTTATAAAAATAGGGTCTCTAAGAGATCTCGACAAGACATATACTTTGGACACCACAATTTTAGAGAGATTAGAGAGTTCTTGTGAGAGCGTTCTTGTATCGCAGGTCATTCAAAGATCTCTCTTCTCTTGTGTAATCCTTAGTCATGAGTGACTAAGTTTCCTATTGTTCGAGATTGATATAATTGTTGTACTCATGTAATCTTCCATATTCTCATTTAATACATTATTTTTATTTAGTTAATCACTTTTAGTTTATACTTAATGCTTGTTATGTCCAATGCATGATTTTATAATTTTAACTAAATTTGGAAAACACTTTAGAATTACAATCTAGGTAAAATGTTGATAACACTTATTTCTTAGGAATACGGGCAAACCTTATTAGTCAATTTTTAGATCACTGACCTTAACACAAGTATGTTGCTTAACAAAAATTACCAAGGAATTGAGATTTTCCTAAAATAACCTAGAGTTTCTCACCTAAGGAATTAAGGTTTAAATATATTCAAAGACTATTGAATTAATTGTATACCTTATAATATTGAATGAAAGTTGAGGAAGACTTACATGGGAAGGTTAGTGAAATCAATGTTGACTAATCTTATTATTATCTAAATTCAAATTCTTCATTGCTCTACTACATGCTTTTTAATTCCTTAATTTTATAAATTTCTTATATTTCATGTTAAACAATTTTAAATTCTCTTAATCCATTTGTCTAGTACTAGAATTAAATTAAACAATTATAACTCAAGTCCCTATGGATTTGATAACTTGGACTTTTGTTCAATTTACTAACTACCTACGACAATTGTTATACTTTCCAAATGTGTATCAAGTAAATGGCATTGTTGTTCGGGACTTGTGTCCTATAATTTTTTTAATTGTAATATGGTGTTAGAGTAAGTTTTTAAGTTTCTATTTTAGATTCGTTAATTTTTTCAATCAATTTTATTTTAATTTTTATTAGATCTCACTTGTTCTCCCTTTAGCATGAATCTTTTTTATGTGAGGTGCAACATCGATCATAAAGTTGCACTACGAGCCAAAAATTGAAAGGACTTGTAGGAGAAACAACGCTTTGTGAAGGAGACAACTATTAGCAAACCAAAGCACTTCAATATTCAGGCTAATGACAAAAGAAGGACTGAATCCTCCTTCTCTACAACTAGAGAGGAGGAGGATGGTTGACCGCATGGCACATTATGATCCTAGGGACAATAGCATTGCGAGACCTATTACTACAACAACTCAAATTGGGATTACGCTAACATTACTAAACCTGATAAAGGGGAATCAATTCTCTTAATCCAACAATGAAGATTCCTATGCACACTTATTTGAGTTCATCATGATTTGCAACACCATGTAATATCAGGGTGTTCCAGATGACACCATCAGATTAGTAGTGTTTGGAAGAGCGAGTTATTGGCTACAATTATTCCCACCCAATAGCTCTACTATGTTTATGGAGAAGTACTTCCCCTCGAAGAAAGTCAAGCAGTGCAAGATTGTCATCAACAACTTTCAATGGGAGACAAATGAGTCACTATCAAAATTATGGGACAGATACAAAAATCTATTAAGGAAGTGCCCAAACCATGGATTGGATGATATGGACCAAATGTGTGTTTTTCTAATGAACTATTATATGATACTAAGCTTATTTTGGATGCCTTAGTTGGAGGAAATATCAACTGCAGGACACTGGTATAGAAAGTATTATCAAAAGCCATAGTCGATCTTAGAGGACATGATTTGTACCACGAAAATGAGTGTATGAATTGGGTCTCAATGATGCTATATTGGCCCCCAAACAAGCTTCTATCATATTAAATTGAGATATTGAACAAGACAATGAAGAATGTTGCCACAAGAAATCCAACAACTATAATCTCATGCACCTACATCTACTTTTACATATATATTAGTGGTTGTGAGAATCGTGGAGGCACTTATCTGTAGGGATAATTTGGAGCAGTGATGAAGGAACCTCAACAAGAGGTTAACTACATGAGCAACCAAGGAAGATATGGAATTCATCAAGGCAAATATTTCAATAGAGGAGGGAGACAACAACATCAGAATTTTGGATGGAATCAGAATGATTCAAGCATTTCTAGTGCACCTTCCCAACACCTAAGCTTAATCTATATGACCATTAGGCAAGGTTGGAGGGCACTCTAAATCAATTCAAACAAACCTCCACTACAAACTAGAAAAATACACAAGTTGTAATTAGAGATTTGGAGATTAAAATGGGACAACTTTCTACCCAAATGAAAGATAAATTTTCTGGTCAATTTTTTGCTCACACAAAACTCAATCCTAAAGAGATCATATTTCCATAGTAACAAGAAGTTGTGAGGAATATAGGGTGGGGGCAAATGAAAAAAAGGTTGAAGGAGCAGAAAAAAAAAAGTAAGACTAAAAATAAAGAAAAATAAAAATTAGTTGGTGAAGGAGAAGGTGAGAGAAAGCTTAATCACCAACTGGTGAGAGAGAGAAAGAGAGAAAGAGAAAAGATTGAAATTCCTATAGCAACAAAAGAGCTACCTTACCCTTTGGTGCCTACCAAAAAGATAACGAAAGGCAATATGATCACTTCATGGATATTTTCAAGAGGCTCCAAATTAACAGTCTTTTCTCTGAGGCATTGGAATAAATTCCCACATATGTTAAGTTCATGAAGGAGTTATTGACAAAAAAAAATGGTAGTTTGTTGAAGAGGATACCATTGAATCGGATGCAAGATGCAAGATGCAATGCTATCATTTTGAAAACTTTACCTCCTAAGTTGAAGGATCCTAGAAGTTTCACTATTCTCATCACCATTACCATTAGGAATCTGTCTATGGGAAAAACTTTGCTTCATTTAGGGGCTATCATCAACCTAATGCCTTTGTGTTATCTAAATTTGGATGTGGTGGAAGTCAAGCCTACATGAATGACCCTCCAAGTGGTAGGTCGTTCCATCAAATTTCCCCATGAAGTAGTAGAGAAGATGCTGGTGAAGGTAGATAAGTTTATCTTTCCAACTGATTTCATCATCATGGACATGGAGGAGGACTCAAAGGTACCCATAATTTTGGGGAGACCTTTCACGATGACTACAAGAGCCCTTATTGATGTGGCGGATGATAAGTTTAACTTGAGAATGCAAGATGAAGTAGTGAATTTTGATGTGATTGAAGGAAAGAGTTCACTACAAAAGTGTTTCACTTTAAAGTCAACCAAAACCTGACTCTAAATAATAAAAACCATCATTCTTCAATTTTTAGCTGGCTCTAAATAAGTTGACACAAATTTTTTTGTGTTGACTAAGTCATCGACTACAATTTTATTTATTTTAATTTTTTATTGTTAGTTAAGCCGACACTACATTGACACAAAATTTATTTTACTTTTTCTTCATCTTCCTTTTCCAGCTTATCATTTATTCGTTCGTATTTTTTAGCATTGTCGAGACTCAATCCTGGAACCTCGATGTGTTAAGTTAACTTGATAATCAACTGCACCACGACACAATATGCGTATATAAGATTGAAAAAATTATTTTTATCTCTCTCAAAGCATATATATTGTTGGAAAAGCCAACATTATTCTTTAGATATACTATCAATTTTTTTATGCTAAATTTAAATTGAGTTTAGTGTTGAAAAAGTCGACGCTATTTGTAACAAGTCCCACATCGGGAAGGTCTCCTCACCAAGGAGACTTTATAAGGCGGGAGGTTCTCCAACCTCTTGGGCCGGCTTTTGAGGGATGGTTCCCCTCCTTAGCCTTATGCTCGTTACACTATTCTTTACATATAGCATCGACATTTCTCACACTAACTTAATTTAAATTAGCGTCAAAAAAGCTAACATTATTCTTTGCATATAGCGTAGGCTTTTCCGATACTAATTTAAATTAAGTTAATGTCAGAAAAGCTAACGCTATATTTAAAGAATAGCGTCAGCTCTTTCGATACTAAACTCAAATTAAATCTAGTGTCGAAAAAGTCGACGTTACATCTTAAAATAGCATCGAATTTTTTGACAGTATTTGAGTCAATTATTAGCCAACACTTATTTTCTGCAGCTAGCTAGTTTAGTGTTTTCTTGTAGTGGTTAGACATTTGAGCAAAGGGTGTGTTCAATGATAAAAGAAACAAAGAAGACAAACATTGAGAAGGAAAAAGAGGAAAGAGTAACAAATCTGCCTAAGGAAAAGGCATCAACTCCAAGAGAAGGGTATTGACACACCTGTTGTGGAATGTTTGACGTTCTATGATGGATAATGTCAATAGCCGTCATAGAATATGGGTACCAAAGTCCCATATATAATCATATTTTTCACCCCTATTAGAACAGGCGTTGACCACCTACATAAAAAGTAAATATTTTATGCCAAGTGTTAACCCATCATAGAATGTGTGGACATTCTATGTCGCTGAGATCTATTTTCCATCCTGAGCCAATATAAAATCTTTAGTCATTTGCAACATGTTCAATAAAATATATTCAAAAAAAATAAAAAAGACAAGAATGAGGGGACTAGACCAAAAATCCAAAAAAATAAACTGACAAAAACAAAAGGAAGGTAAACCACATATATTCCTAAAGAATGCTTTCCTAGAACAAATAGGGAGAGATCCAGCCAAACATGGTCAATTCTAGAAGAAAGGCCAAAACTAGTCATTTTATCCACACAATGATTACCTTCTCTAAAAATGTGAGAAGAGAAAAAAATGAATAAATGTTAAGAGAAATGAAGACATTTATTCCATCTTTCACAAAGTTTCCATGGAACAATATTTGCATTGGACAATGCTTGTAGAACAAGCTGGGAATCACATTTTAGCCATAAATGAAACCATCCCCTAGAATGACCTGTTTCAATTACAACCATAGTCGCTACTACTTTCGAATATAGAGCATTCTTTATCCAAATATAATAAGAGAACTCGCCCATAAATTTTTCACTATGGTCTTGAAAAAATCATCACTACCTATATGCCTAGGACAACCCAACAGCTGCCCCATCAGTATTGCACTTAACAAATCCCTTAGTTAAAGGGTACCAATCAACTTATATTATTCGAGGAGGCTTGGGAGGATTGATAAAGCATGACAATTGTTTAAGCAAATAAACATTTGTCCAAGAATGTGATATGAACCTAGTAATCAGTGTACTTGATAAAGAAATAGCAGCTTGAACTAACACAATAGCTTGCTCAACCAAAATGGTAATATTGTTAAACAAACTTAATTTGGAAAATGGCAAATTACCCAAATAACATGCACAAAAACTACACATGAAGCATCCTTAACCTGGCCATGCCAAGGATTGCATAAAGATCGCATTAGAGAAACAATGGATAAATGATCAAGGGAATGATTAATAAGATTTTGCAACCACAACCAGATTGATACAACAAAAGGATAGTGTAGAAATAAGTGATTTGAAGTCTTATTAATGAAACCACATAGACTACACATAGATACTACCATGATATATAGGGATTTTATTATGTATCAACCACCAAACAATACAAGATCTATATGGAGCAATAATTATGGACCAAATGATAGATGCCCAAGGCTGTAGTTGTAGTTTAGGTTGGATGAAATTATAAGCCTCCTTAAAGCCAAGAACACCATTATTAGAAAATTTTCAAAACTAGTTGTTTTTTATCCTGTAATGTCGAAGGAGTGCAAAAATAATCCAATAATCCAACTTGCTTTTAAAATCTGACAATAAAGCAAATAGACCAGGGGAATGTACTAACTTCCATTAAACACTCCATCCACAATAGTAGTTGAAAGATGTGATTGTTGAGTAGTAGTAATACTAAGAAGATTTGCTAAAGAATCCTCCATACACCATCTGTTAAGCCAAAAATTAATGTTATGTCCATTACCTAATATCCATCTGGTATTATCTTTAATAGTGAACCAATTATCCCAAATTGAAGGCCAAATGGAAGAAGACTTATGAATAAATCATAGAACGACCCCTACACAAAAATCTAGCTCGCATAAAGTTGGCTCAATCATCCAATCAATATAAAAAGTCCCAAACATGTTTAAGAAAAGTTGCATGATTTATGAAATGAATCGATCTAAGCCCAGGATTGTCTTCACTTAAAGGTCAACAAACCTTTTTCCAAGCCACAATGACATATTTATGAACAAATAGATTACTACACCAAATAAAGTTTCAAATGAACTCCTCTAATTTCTTAATCATAAGCTTAGGCCAAGAGTAAACTTGAAAACTATAAAGAAGAAAATTGTGAATCATAAAATTAATAAGTTGAACTCTACCCATAATGGATAACAAACTCCTTTCCAAGAAGCTAATTTAGCAACTATCTTATCAAAAGTCACTTGAAAAAAATAAGCTTTTGGTTTACCCTTGAAAATAAGGACACCTAAATATACCAAAGGCAAACAACCAAATCAAAATCCGAATTGTTCCTAAATTACTAACCTCCTAGACAAAGAAAGAGATCCACTAAAGACTTCACATTTGGGGGTTGAAGTACTGCCAGAAGTGTTCCCAAAAGGTTTAAATAAATCTAAAAGATTTTTAACATTGCGATTAGTGTCCTTGCAAAAAAAATCATTATATCATCTGCATAGAAGGAATGAGACGACATATGAGATAAATTTATTTTTTGAAAAATTTAAAATTAATTTATTTAGTTTATGTAATTTGAAGAAAAAAAATATTTTAATCATTTTCTTCAATTATTGTTAGTGAATTTGTTAAATAAAATACTTATTATTAAACTTGTCATATAAAATTCACTTAGTAGGTGTCATTATTAGTAAAATCATTACGTTAAATTTAATTGATTTTGCATAATTGTCACAATTTATTACTATCAATTATATTACTGATGTACCAACATTAATTGACACAAATGGTAATAATTTGTATCATTTAACTAAGATGTTTAGAAGAGAATATCAACCTTGTACGTGTTCATGATCTCCAATGGAATTATTAATTGCTTCTAATGGTTGATACTTCGTACCAATATCATGATTACTTAAAAAAAAAAAAGTTATGTTACTAGTGTTTTGGGAGACTAAAACAAACAAAATTTTAAAATTTTGTGATCTCTAATTAGAGATAAGAATAGGTTAGGTCTTAATTAAGAGTCTCTATGACCTAACCTTTTTATTGCCTTGGTCTTTTGGGAGACAAACAAAATTTTAAAATTTTGTGATTTTTAGGCAGATATTAGAATATGTCAAATCTTAAATAAGGACCTATTACCTAATTTTTTAAAGTTTGATTTGGCCTAATCCAAACTATTTAATGAAAAGATTAGGTTTAAGCTTTTAAAAAAAATTATTTATTTAAAAAAGTTTGGCTTAAACTTATAAAAAAAATTGGTAAACCTAATAAATCAACCTATTTAACAATATAATATAATAAAAATTAACATACATATTACATTATTAGTAATATAATTAAATAAGTAATTTGTAATTCAAAAAATCAAATTATCTATATTTTTTACACTTTCACTACACAAACATCTTACATTCTTCGTTTGTATATACAAAATAAAAAATAGAAAATAGAAACTCTAATAATTGCATTCTAGTATTTTTTTCTTCATATTTATGGTTGGTTATTTAAAATATTCCAAAGGGGATATAGGGAGTATTTATAAAGTTTTTTTTATAAGATTGTTCTCTTTCATCATAATATGTGCATGAGTGTACTCAAGTATGTACCAATTGTCTATTTTAGATTAATTTTTTTATTATTTATTATATCTAAATTTTAATTATAAAGGAGGAAATTATTTTTTATCACACAAACAAAAAGACGCATGTATATTTAAAAATAATTTTTTTTACTTATTTCAAATTAAGTTTATCGACTTACTAATAGAAAATAGACTTTTAAACAATTTAATAGACTAAGCCAAATTTTAAAAAGATCAAACTTATAAAATAAATTTATAATAGATAATAACTCATATTTAAATGTTAATATTATAGAATAGACTTGATCTATATATTTAAAATGTAACTTGATCTAATCTATTTTCATCTATACCTCCAAGCATTGTTGGGATATATATGTTGTGTATTTGTTTGTAGAGATATATTATTTTTCAAGTGGAACATGATGTCTTGTGAAATAGAAAATCACAGATGTTTTTACATTAGTATAATCCTATTTACTTATTTTTACAAAATTATTTTTAGTTATTTCCGTGGCGGCCGTCTTAGCGACCACCGCCTTGCCGCGCGCCTTGCCTTTACCCTTGGCCGGCGCGGAAGGAGCGTCATCACTGTTACCAGCCATCAAGAAGATGAAAAGATTTGAGAAGAAGGAGAAGATTGAGAAATCGAAGAACCTGGTACTCCTTTAACAAACGAAAGAACAAAACGAGAGGACGAGAACCCGGTTGCCGGAAATGGCGACGGAGGAAGACGGAGAGTGGACAGAGGAAAGTGAGAAGGCGTCGAGAACAAGACAGAGGGAAAGAGTAGAATGAAAAGGGGAAAGGCACGAGAGAGAGAAAAGGGCTTCCAAAAATTCAAACAGCTATGACACGTGTCGGAAGGGAGGCACACCTGACGACACATTTAATGAGGCCCATTATGATGAAGCACAACTATCATTACATAACCGTCACCTCCATCAACACGCCGTCCACGCGTTTCGGAACACGAAGTGACAATTATGACACATGGCAGTACAGCAGGAAAGCGTACGCGAAAGGTCACGACCCCCTACCGAGCTCGACATTAACACCTCGACCCATGGTCTTCGGAGCTTGGGAGCTAGTGTACTATCCGTACCGCGATGCCGAGCTCAAGCTCGGCATCACAGCGCACGTCAACCTTGGGCACGCGCTAGGCGACATCGGTCAAGACAATGACCATTATCCAAACAGGTCACAACTGACCTCGGGCCCAAAGCCCAGCAAAACCTTAATTCACATTAAGGTACGTGTATTACTTATAGAGACATATACATCCACAAACACTAACTTTAGCATCAGAGTCTCTTTTGCAGGTACCACCCCACCTTGGAACAGCAAGCGTACCTAGTGAAGGAGGCTCACCAATCTTGCCTAGCAGATCGTCCTTACGATCGATCTCCGGTAAGAACAAATAATATATAAAAAATAAATAAATCAAACTAAACACAAGCAAATTAACGTTTGGATTCACTAAACTGGACCTAAATATTAGATTCAATCCCCTTTCTAACCGCGGTATGAAGAAAAAGGAAACAAACAGAATCTCCTCTAACTTTTGACACTAGTCTTGCTTATCATCTATAGTCAGTAGTCAAACAAAATAACATGTAACAATAGTCTTCATCAACTGCAACACAGCTAACCATGTACATAAGGAAGAAACTATATATATAATATGATAATTGTAAAATTTAACCAGAGGATAGCGTTTACATTTCATGATTCACATGATATGGTGTGTAACCAACTTTGCCCCATTAACTTTATGTTTATTGTTTCACGTGTAATGCTAATTGCCAAGTAAGAAAAGACAGTAAATGTTCAAAACCTTAGGATTGGGAGGTGCATCATAACTTTCAAACTGAAATACTACAAGAAAGGTAGTAAAATACCTTCTGATAGTCTTTAAAAGTTTTTTCTTACCGTATACATAAAATTTGTGTGAAGTATATATGTGAGTAGCGTCAATATCTTATTCTTTTATGCTCCAAATAACTAATTGTACTTACGGGAAAAATAATTACGCACACCAAATCTTCTAGATACGTAGGGCTGAAGGACTAAGATCTCTTCGGCCGATGATTGTAACTGTAATGATATCCTAATGTTCAAGTTAAACATAATGGAACACTACAAATAACAAAGGTAAAAATATTAATGTGAATACTCCTAACTATAGATAAGAAACACATTTATTTATACTAGTAGAATATGTTACTGTATCTGAAGAAGAAAAAATATACTTTATTGTTTTGTTTAATGACATGTATGGAAAAATGTTACTTTCATGACTTTCGTCTTAATGGTTGAACACTACACAACATTAGAGATGTAAATTGGTTGCGTTGAACCGAGTTTGGATGAATATATTATTCAACTCGATCAAAATCTAATAAATTAAGTTAGGTTGGATTTGTGTAATTTATTTTTGAAATCTAACCTAATTAATCACAAATGAATTAGATTGGATTAGGTTGATGGAGTTAATATAATCAAATTTATTTATAAAAATTTAAATAGTTTAGAATAAACGAAAATCATTTGATATCTTGTTTCAAGTGCGATGTTATCAACCCACAAAGAAAATAGTGATTAAAACTAAATTCCAAAATAAATTTATTGATTTACTACATTATTATTAATTTAAACAACCAACATTAATACTAAATAAAATTTTAAGCAAATATACTATATTTTTACAATATTATCAATCCAAAAACACAAAACACATTATTAAACAAGAATGACAGATAATATTATCCTGAATAAGTGGTCATTTAAACACTAAATTATTATTATTTTTATTATATATTATTGGGTTGAGTAAGTTCATAGGTCAAAGATACAAAATCCACGACTCAACCCAAACAGTGGTGGTTTTGGTTGAGTTAGGTTGGGTCTAATCCAAATATTAAAAAAATTTATCCAAACTCATTGGGTCAATTCAAGTTTGAGGGTTACTCATACCTACTTACACCCCTACTCAATGCTAGAAATGAAGTCGACTACTCTTCAATTATGGGAGGTAAGTCCTTCAGTAGGAAACTGGGACCTATTTGGTACACTACATCCTAAATTTTCTAAAATTATTAAAAGAATATTTTAATTAATTAAATAGGTTTTATAATTACATTAAAGACTTTTAAAATAATTATGAGTGTTTTTATTAATTAAAGAAAGGCTTGTGAAATTATTTGTTTTTGATTATATATTATGATTTTGATTAATTGAGAGGTTCTATAAATAATAATATTTATAGATAAGGAAAATAAAGATTATGAAATTATTTTATTTGAAGAGATATTATCTTATGTATCATGTATAAGAGTTTTAAGTAAGTAATTGGTGTTATTTTGAAAACAAGAGTCAATGATCGATAAAAATAATATGTTTTAGTTAAAAATATAGATAATTGTTTGAATTTAAAGAGAGGAATAATTGATGGTGGATTAATGAACTTTTTTTGATGGACTGTCTGAATATTAGGGTTTAGTATTCCCTATTTATAGATTAGCTGTCTAGGGTTGCCTCTCATGATTAACACACATTATTGTGCCCTGAGAGTGACTCATCATATTGAGAGAATACAACAACAAAACACAAGAGAGAAGATAAGAGAGAAACTCCTTATTCAATTTGCATTGCCACACTAGGCAACAACTTTCTAATTGCAACCAAAGGTTTGTTCTTGTTGGATCAAGCTAAAGTTTTGACAATGAGTTCATAGGACTTATTCTTTGTTTTCAACAGTTGGATCTTCCAAAAGATGTTTGGAGTGGGAGAAAAATGTTTCGCGCTAAAAACTCTACTTCTAGGGTTTTAATCTTCTTGTTTCTTATTGAAGAGGGAGAACTAGAGGCTGCCATAGTCAACCTAGGAGATCCACATATGGAGTTTGACATCCATCAAGGTAGGGGGAGTGAGAACTTTGCTCTAAGTGTGGGTTATCTGTTAGATAGTGAGATTGACCCTCAATCTTGTGGTTTATGTTTGATTTGAAGGCATGAGGATTAAACCCAAACTTGACTATGCTATGTATATGTTAGATAGTGAGATTGACCTTCAATCTTTCTTTTGATTTTTGTTGCTTTATTTTGGTATAATTGTATTCATGATCTATATATGATATGGTCTCTGTGTATGACTCTATGTTGTTTGTGAATTTCATAGTGTTATAAATGCATTAGTAGTTTATAATTGTGTTGTTGACCTTTAGAATTGCCCATAGTTATGAATCTGTGAGTGTTTGTTGATTCTTGGAGGAACCCTAAGGACAAGTACAAAACAAATAATTGGAGAAATAATTTTAGATAAGAACCCTTAGAATGAGGATGAATTAATTACATTTCAGAAACCCCATTCTAGAAAGAATTCGTAAAATTCATGAAACCCAAATTTGAGAATGTTCATAATTTTGTAGTTTAAGAGTTTTTTTTTTATCGCGTCGGGCACCAAGTTGGGGTTGCCAGGCACAAAGGCAACATAGTGCTCACAACTTCATTGATGCCAAGCATGAAGTTAGTCACGCCAGGTGTGAAAGCTCAGAGGCTTTCTGTTGTAAGTTCTATAATCGCAGGGAAAGTCACGTCGGACATGATTCTTCCAGAGGCTTACAACCTCAATCGCATTGGGTGTTATCTTATACCTGCAATTGAGATGTGTTCAAATTGAGTGTTTAATGAGATTATCCTTGATTAATAAGATATGTGAGTTGATTGAATGAGATGATTGAATTATGTGTGTGATGTTGAAAGTGTGGAAGTATGTGATGTTAATGTGAACCCTTGAGATATGTGATAAGTGACAAAGTGTAAAGTGATTGTGTGACTAAATCTAAGTATATCTTAGTAGTAATGTGATTAATGTGATGTGAGACTATGTATATTTGAATTGTGAATGTGATTAGTATGACCATGCATAGAGTATGTGTGACATGCATAATTTGTATTATGTGTTTTGTGATTAGTATGATGTGAAATATGTTGTTAGGGAAGGTCCCCTCGTGTAAAAGTTAAGGGATTCATGACCTTGGGGACAATTGGGTTTAGGAGCATCAATCTCGCCTATTTGTGTGCATGGGGTGAAACTTGAGCTACGTAGTTTTCCTGACATACCACTGGTAGGGATGGCAACGGGGCGGGGCGGGTACGGGTTTCATGATACCCGTCCCCGTCCCCGCGACTGAAACCCATACCCGTCCCCGTCCCCATACCCGTCGGGTATGTAAATTTTGTCTCATCCCCGTCCCCGTCGGGTATCGGGTATACCCGTACCCGTACCCGTAAAAATTACAGTATTTTTTTTCTTCTTTGAAATAAGGATTTTGTTTTGCAGATTCAACCAAATTGAAACACGCAGAAGTGAAGCAGAAAGAGTACCCGTGGTTGGTGCGGTGGCTCCGTGGCTGACTGGCTGGTGCGGTAGGCGGCGGCGTGGTGGGCCTTGGAGAGGGAGACAGCGACGGCCACGCGGGCGAGGTTAGCGTGACTGCGGTGCACCGCGGCGGCGAAGCGTCAGAGGCAAAGGTCCGGGTATAGCGTGGTGTTGCAGCTTGCTCGGATGAAGTCGATGTCGCCGGAAGCCTCGGGTGCGGCGGTGACGGCGGTGGCAGATGGGGTGAAATGGGAGAAGGTGAATGTGAATGGGAAGAGTAAGAGAGAGAAGCGGAAAGGGGTTGTTGTATCAGATTTGAAAAATTGAAACCCTAACCTAAGTGTTTGATTGCTCACGTTTAGATTTTACAATAATATTTAAAATGTTAATTTTTTTTAAAATAATTAAACGGGGATGGGTATTTAACCGGGGACGGGGATGGGGACGGGGACGGGGACGGGGACGGGGCGGGTAAGTATATACCCGACCCCGTACCCGTACCCGATTTTTTTTATCGGGTTTTACCCATACCCGTACCCGTACCCGGTCAAAGCGGGTATTTCCCGTCAAAGTCGGGACGGGTTCGGGTATTACCCACGGGTACGGGTTTATTTGCCATCCCTAACCACTGGTGTATTTTCTCCTAGTGTGAAGTGTTGTGATGGCTTGACCCATCATGAACTCCTAGGCTACTCAACCTTCAGACAGAGATAAAGTGATTTTACTAGCAATATATGCATGTAGTGTTGCAAGTATGATTTATGTTGAGATATGATGTAATGAAGTGTGACTTGATGATTATTGATTTAATTTCTATAATTTTATATATAGATTAATTATTGATAAGTCTTATCACTAGTGGAAAAAAGGCTTTTAAAATCGGTTATTTTAACTTTTAAAATCGGTTAAATAACCGATTTTAAAAGTTAACTTTTAAGATCGGTTGTTTTATAACCAATGTTAAAAGTGTTGGATCTCGAAAAAATTAAACTGGAACGGGTCATTCCAGGTTGAAAAAGTCTACTTGAAGAATGGACATCAGAACGGCCCGTTCTCCTTGTAGTACGGGCCGTTCTGCAAGGAAAACGGGCCGTTGTACAAGGAGAACGGGTTGTTCTCCTTGAAGAACGGGCCGTTCTACTTGTAGAACGGGTCGTTCTCCTTGCAGAACGGGCCATTCTCCTTACAGAACGGGCCGTTCCAGATTCGAAATTTACCCAAAATGAACCTACAACAAAAATAGAGACAAGAGAAGAGCATGAGAAAATGAAAAGAGACACAAAAAGAGCATGAGAAGACGAAAACGAAAATGACAACGAAATTTACCTTATTGGAGACTTTAGAAAATGAGAGCGCGAGAGAGTAAAAAAAGTAATGGAGGGAAAGATTAAAGAGAATGAGAATGGAGAGAAATATAAAAGGTTTTTGACGATACTTTTAAAATCAGTTATTTAAGAACCGATTTTGTATACTACATACAAAATCAGTTCTGAAATAACCGATTTTAAAAGTAGCACTTTTAAAATCGGTCATAAAATAACCAATCTTAAAAGTACTTTTAAGATCAGTTAAATTTTAACCGATCTTAAAAGTGTCATATTATTTACAAAATTGTCATCGCGTCACTTTTAAGATCGGTTACCTTGTAACCGATCTTAAAACTCCGATTTTAAATCCAATTTTTGTACTAGTGTATGTATATTTAGATTATGATCATTGTTTGTGTGACTATTTGACCATTTCCTATACTGGTAGTTAGAGTGAGATGTTTCTCATTCTCTTTTTTTTGTGTTTTGTTTTGTTGCGATTATATGTTGGAGAAGTCTAATTTTTATGCTAGGAACATTCTAATAAGATGTGATATCTGGATTTAATAAGAGAATTTGATTTTGTTAGTATTTGAATTATAAATCTAGACTTATTTAGTTGGAATTGTTTTAATACTCAGTTTTAATTCCTATAATTGTTCTCAAATTTAGTTTTGTTTAATGTTGAGCTTCGTTTAATGTGATACCTCTATCTTGAGTTTTAGTCTATTAAGAAAATCAGTATTATATATATTGAATTTATGCATATGGGCTAGAAGATGTTACATACACTAAGAATTATACATACAAAAGTGTGTGAAGATATCTTGTACTCTACACATAATATTTTCCTTATAAAAGATTTTTTTTCTTAAAATTTATTATAGAACTTTCATACTATCATATTAATATCATTTTACCCACTTCTATTAAAAAAAATTTACCAACAAATTTGATTTTACATCGATATAGCTAAAAATATAAAAGAAAAATCACTAAAATTAGCTTAGTACCAAGTAGGAGGGTGGAGTAAAAGCATTAGGATTTAGATTTCATCGTCATTGTAGTCATCATAACTTTTCACAACTACTAACATCATTATTGTCACCACCACTAGTAATTACAGCAATGGGGACAATTGTTACGATGGGAATGACAATGACAATTACTATCATTGTCATTGTTGCCACAATCATTATCCCTAACGTACACAACTAGCACATGACAACAATAGCAACAATGGAATAGTAGTTATGATAACAATGGTGATGGTAGTTATAATAACAGAAACAATGATGATGATGGTCTAGTTGTCATCTTGTCACAACCATTATCTTACCATTTTTATTATCACATGATAGTTGACAATAAAAGTTATGATTATAACAATGGTGACAACAATAACTATGATAATGTTTATTATTGTCACGACAACCGTCGTTACAAAATTGTAACAATGATAATAATTCTGACAATGATAATAATTTTAGTAATCTCATGAGAAATATTTATAACAAAGTTTTAATCATAATAATTTATTATTTCTTAATTAATTTAAAAATTATTATTTTTTAATTATCACATGTTATAGTATAAGTAAATATTTTCTTTATATATATATTACGCAAATTTCTATAATCAAACTTGATTTTACTTTAATACAACTGAATGCTGAAAAAAAATCAGTTTGTCCCGATTATACATGTATTTGAGGAGCACTGGCATGCACCAATACCTATGACTAATTATCATATATAAATATCGTTAATATGATGAAGTTTATGTCTATCTTTCCAACAAACAATATTCTGTTATTTAAGAAAATGAAATAATTTAATTAATCCTATACATATACGGGAGCTGGCAAAACCAAGTTCCAAGTTGCAGGATTACCATGTGCTTCAGTACTCTTATCACCAACCCCAATCAAAACAAGGGTACTGAAATCACATGCTGGTTAATCCGGCAAATCGGACACTAATAATGATTTGCTTTATACAAGTTTCATCACTTGAATAATCAATTGATACTTTTATAAAAGGTTCTTTAACATAAGAATCCGATATGAAATCATGAACAGTTTGCAATATTGCGTCTCGTCTGAATTTACTAATTAAAAACAATATATATATATATATATATATATATAGAGGTCAATTGTGGCTGACATATTTCTTTTTAAAATGCCATATATGGGTATTTATTAATGCAAATAATTTTTTTTATAAAAAATATCCTTCTTTTTACTAGCGTACGTAAAGGGTCCTCAAAAGGAACAATATAATGCACACTAATAGAGAAAGAAGAAAAGACGATACGAAACATTAACATATATGTACGGTTGTGCCTTTATTTTATTTTATTTTTTTTGTTTTTGGATAGAGATAAAGACACTTATTTTGTTGATAGAATCACTTATGGAACCTAGAAAAGGAGAGGAGGGGAGTAGGTTTAAGGTTAGAGTGCATTTGCTGCAAGGATGTGATAGGTGGGTGAATGTCTTTAATTTTTCATCACAGCAATGATAAAAGATGGTGTTTATATTGCAGAGAATGCTTTAGGTGAAGTACCTAACTCCAATTAATCTCTCCGAATCATTATTATCGTTTGTTAGAGATTTGGTTTGTGTTTGCTGACAAAGTACTCTATTCTCAGATAGCTTGCGTTTTATTAACTTCCCTTGCACTATTTCGAAGAGAACTGTTGTTCGTTCATGAAAGTATGGTGGCAGCCTTGGACTGAAGTCACTGAACCCTGTAAACCCAAAGTGGCTTTAAAGACTTGGAATGAAAAGTTAATTAAAGTAGGATTAAAAGTTTAATTATTATGGTTTTTTACTTAGCTTGACCATTGAGTATATATAGAATGTTAATTATCTACTACTTCTTTATGATATATAACACCTTTTTCACTTTATCACTGGTTCTATTTTATATGTCTCTTTTATAATTGTTCATTGTATTAATTTTTTTTTATCAAAATACTGTTAATTAATTAACCTTTTAAAGCAAAAAAATAATAAATATTAGAAATTAACGAGATAAATTCTTTCTCCCTTCTTTTGTTTTTTTTTTGAAGGGATTCTTTTTCCCTTCTATTAGGATAGAAAACGAGTAAGCATAATTTAAGAAAAAAATAAGTGAAAAAGAGATAATTAATTTAAAAATGTAAGAATAATTTTAAAAATTCATTTTAACTTATTGACAAATTTAATGGTACTAACTAAATTTCTTAAGAGTATAAAATAGCTAAAAGGACCTTATATTAAGGAAAGAAAGTAGTATGAGAAATGTTAGGAATATTTTGACACACTTTTTTATATTAGTTGAAATTTATTGAAAATTACAAAATTTTATAGATCTTATATTTTATTTAATGAATTATCTTATAATTTATAAATAAGTGAAAATGTTTTAAGAGGAGTGCCTTAATTAGTGAGCGTATTGCTAGCTTAAAAAAAAAAGCTTTGAAGAAACTATATTTTAAAAGTTATTTAAAAACAATTTCATAACAATAAGCGAATAGCAACCAACATCAGCAAGGCGATTGATTAATAATGCCACTTGTTAATAGAGACACACGATTCATGAAGGAAATTTTGGTATAACTATGAGAAAATAGCTATAAGTAATGCTTCCTCCAATTAATCAATGTCTTTTCTTCAAGGCTAATCAAAAAACTCTGGAATCACTGATCATTCATCCCAATCCTGTCTCACAGACCAAATAGAAGAAGATCCTGACTGAATTTGCAACAACCAAAAGCCAGATTAGACTGTTTTCCAACTTGACGTTATAATTCTGTGTGAACCTGACTTGCTCTCTCTTCTGGAACATGACAAAAGAGGCTCAGACAAATGTCAAAATGGTGTGCAAAAAAGTTGACTCGAGAGCGAGTCCATGTGACGTGAATGATGCAAAAGGGAAGGAATTTATAGAAAATAATAATAATTAATTAATGGATCGATCGATCGACATATTGGCTCTCTGATTCATAAATCACAAAAAAGGATAAGCAAAAGCATGGGCAATGGTGTATTTGGTGCATGGAAGTGCGGCATGACTTTTGATTTGACGTAGGAATTGTGTTGCATTACGTATAAAAGAGAAGCATGTAAATAGATGGTTGGTCCACTTATTAAGCCCCAGCATTGGAGTATTATGTGATGGATATCAACATTTGTATTTCTAATCAAATAGCTTGTTAGAAGAATTTCTCAATTATTGATTGACCTACGTAGTCCCAAACGGACCATGACAAAGAAAACATTGTAGATCTTTACGAAACGGATCCTCAAAGATAAGGTTTTTCATGCATACGTGTCTTTTCATGTTTCTTCTTTTTCTAGAAAAAATTGTTTCATACAGATACATAAAAAAAATTATTATTATAAATATAACACTACAACAAAATTTGTTATTAACGATAATTATTTAATAGCAATAATTTAATTGCTGACATATATAAAAATATTAATGACTAATATATAATAGTCACTAAAAATGTATTTATATTACACTAAAATTTATTATTAGCGACAATTATTTATTAGAAAAAATTTAAGTCTCACATCAGTATCAAATCACCTATTATTACAAAATTCAATAGTGTTATAAAATAATTAGAGAGTAACTTTTACCTTATAAATCTCACATTTCTTAAGAGACAAGATAATTAAAAAAATAAATTAAAAAATATATAAATAAAAGATAACCCTCATCTTACAAATCCCACATCGAGTAGAGATAAAAAAAAAGTATATAAGTTTTGAATTTAGAAATGTACAATTGAAAAAAATAACTTTTAATAACCTTTAAAATGGCTACTAGAATTGTCACTAAAAAAATAAGTTTTTCCGACAATTTAGTAGATCTTTACCAACATTTTATATAAATGTCGGTAATAGTATTAACGACACTGGATACACCAGTCTTTATTTAAATGCTGGTAAAAAAAATAATGTCATTTATATGACCGCTAAATAATAAATTAATTGCCACAAAAAAATAATTTTGGTGTAGTGAACATATGTAAATATATATTTGACATATAATTAGTTATACACAATTTTAATATATATTAATTTTGAATAAAATTTAATAATATATATTATTTGTTATTATAATTTATATTTACACTTTAACCATATATTCATATATATTATATTTATAATATAAGTAAAAATAATTTTCATGATAAATATTATATTATTATAAGGTATAATTTTTCTTTTCTGTGCTGAGTATATATTTATATATGATCATTATATTCAATAATATATTTTCAGAGATGACAAGCACTTACTCGTTATTTAACCAAACTAGAATAGTAGGATTGAAGTGTGATGTGCACTAATACAATAGATTAGCGTGAAGAAACGCTAGAATTAGATAATCAAGTGGATATTCCACGGTGACAAAAGTTTAATCCCACACAAGTACGAATATTTCATGTTAAAATTAAAATTATATGGTTTGTTAGTAATTGTAAAGTTTCATTTCATAAAACTTATATTTGATTAAATATGACAATGACATACGCTTCATTGTATTGCAAGTACACAAAAGCTCAAAAACCGTTAAGCATTACTTTTACATGTAGAAGAAATTTTATTATCAAGAGTACAAAGAGTACCCTAAGAAAAAATATATCATAAACAATAACATTCAGCACAAATAGTAGGGATGACAAAAATACTCACATCCACGGGTATTTGTAAGTAAAATCTGTTACGGATAATAAATAAGTAGGTTAATTAGGTATTCGCAGATAATAAGGATGGATAATTTTTTACCCGTTTATACATGGGGCGGGCGAGTATGATGATATCCATACCCGCAGTTACTCATTTAATAATATTTCTTAAATATCCTAATTATCCTTGTACCACATAATCTTAACATTACTCTCATCTTATTTTTCTTTCCATAGCCACACAGCCCACACATTAATCATCACACATTATGAGATTGAATTATTGTAACTTTGTGATACGAGACTTTCACTTACTTGTGAGATTGATGTATTTTAAGTTATTGATTATCTTGTTTTTTTATTATTATTTCAACAAAATTAACATTAATTACAAGTTCAAAATTAACATTAAATTTTTATTTTTAACATTTTAATGATATTAAATATAAACTTAAAATTATTTGTAATATAATTTTTTTAATTTCTTAAAAAATTTATAAATATTCATGGATATCCACGGGTATTCAAAAAATTCATGGATATCCGCTTAACAGATACCCACGCGGGTATGAGGCGGATATGGGATCAATTTTCATCCGGCGGGGTGGAAACGCATTTACTATTACCCACTTCCATGGAACCCCATTGTCATCCCTACAAATAAGAAACAAAAGGGGTTATCAAGAAATACAAACAACTTGAATAACACAAAACCAAGTCCCATTAAATTTAAATAATCAAATTAAAATACTTTCTTTTCTCTATTATAAGCAAAAACAAATACAAATTTTTGTTTTTTAAATATAAACAAATTTTAATGATTTTTGTCTCATTTAATGACTCTCTAAATATTTCTCCATTTGACCATTCAATTGCACTAATTTTTTTGACATTTATTATAATGATAATTTGGAAAGAATATTATAAAATTAGTAAAATTTAATACAAATAACTAAATTCTTTAATATACGTAAAATCATTTATAACAAAGAACAAAGAGAATAATATGAAAGATAATAAAAATTATAAAAACATTAAATCTAAAATACTTGACGTACATAAAACATAAAGATGTCAAATGAATAAATCTAACCCAAGCTAACTCAATTCGCTTAAAAATGGATTGGATCAGGTTAGACACATTTTTTCATTGGGTTGATGATTCTTACTCAATCCAACTCTTAGTGAATTACAAGGTGACTTGGGTTGAGTTAATCCATCAATCATTACAAAATTATAAAATATCTTTTTTATTTTTCTTAAATTTTGATCAAACTATGATCAAATATAATTAAGAAAGAAAAAAAATGTTATAAAACTAGAAATGAGTCAAATAATTCATATGCTCAATAGAACATACTCAATAAGTTTATCAACTACTATAAAATGAGTTTAAAATACAAACAAATAAATCTATCACTACTATAAATATTCTATGACAGATGTTTTAGAAATTCTATGTCGACTTAAGACATGACATCGATCCTGGCAATATAGAATGTTTGCACATTCTATGATGAATCAGCACACGACATATATAGGAAGTTAACATTTTATGTTAGGTAGTCAACGTTCGTCATAATAGAGAGTATAAAATATGAGAATTTAATATATTAACACCCACATTTTATGATAGGTGTGATGTTACTCGTCATAAAATACAAAATCACATTCTATGACGGGTAACACCATACCATCATAAAATGTTCACATTTTATGACGAGTAATGTCACACCTATTATAGAATGTGATTTTTTTAGTATGTTGTTCGTTTTATGAATTTTCCCAATCTTATTGCATAATAAATATATATTCCTGTACATTTCAAACAGTTCAACTCAGCATATTGTTGTCCAATTCAATACTAATCTATATAAGTTCAATACTAATATATATAATATAGAATACCTATCATTTAATTTGAAACAATGTATAAATTAAACACAATACACACACAAACAAACAAATAAACACAGAGGATAAAATTAAAACCTAAGTATATATGTTGCCAAAGTAAAACATAAGTATATATAAATATGTGTGTGTGTGTTTATGCGCGCGCACGTGTTTGTTGCTAGTGTACACAAATAAATCTCTAATAATTAATGTACAAAAAGTCAAAAACATAACTCAATCTTGAATTGCCTCCAGAAAGGAAGAAGTTCATCTTTTGTTTATATCTTGCATGTCATCATGGGAAAATGGATGGATATTTTTGAATACCTACATAATTAATTCAAAATAGAGATAATTTAAATATTAGTCAATCATTACATTATTGTATAATCATTTAAAGTAATTAGTTTGAATTAAAATGTATTACCTCTCTATGAATCCTTAATATTGCCAATAATGATGGTGAACATATGTCTCATCACGTAATAACAACACTCGTGATTACCAGCTTAATTGATATAGGCATTATAATATAAAATATAAATAAATCATACTTAAAATATATTTTAATTAGACTATAACTACTATTTGGTTGACAACTCACTTACTTTGGGGGTAATATACTTAAGCTTCTTCTTAGCTGCCAAAGGAAACCCTGCAACCTAAAGCTTGCTTCTAAAGACCTATGCAAGCAAATGATAAATTGAAAATAGTTAAAGGATACAACTTTTATTTGTTTCATGAAATTATAAATAAAAAAATGACAAAGACTGATAGTAGATACTTACAAGTCGAAAATGTGTCTAATAGGCAAATAATCAATTTTCTTGTATCATGAACACAAGAGAACTACAAGAAACTACCTTGAAATTATTGCGAAGAGTTGCCAATGTCCACTGTGTTTTGTAATAGTGTTAGACACTTTAATTTATTGTAAACTTAAAATAAAATATAACACAAGTACTTACTTATTCAAATAAGGTGCTGAATACACATGTTTTCCTTCATCCTTGAACTGGTTTATCAAATACTAATTCATCTCAATGTCTTTGTTACCAACAAACTGGATGACAACTGGGTCAATGGAACCAAAATAAAAGGCATTTTGCATGCCCACAACTACACGATAAAGATACCTATAATTGTGAGAGAGAAAAAATAATGTAAGGAATGTGTAATTGAATATATTAAATTAAAAATTATTACAAATAATACTCACATAATTCATAATTGGATCACTGATATGGAAAGGAGCTCATCCCCAGAAACTATGTCCATGACATCACGTTGGCAGATAAAGAAAGGGATAGAAATGTCCCTACCAACAACCTCATGAGGCATCTCTATTTGTACATCATGCCTACAAAGATTAATAGTTGCCAAGGCCAATTAATGGATTGGAGAAAACTCAAAAGTTGTTGCACATGTAATAGCAGCAACTTTCCTTTTTCTAAAAGGAACCTAAACATCATATAATACAATTAATTTAGTAAAACACAATTGATTAAAGATATCATTAAAATGTAATAAATTGAAACATTGATTACCTTATCCACACTGGCCCCAATTAGCCTAGATGGTCATAGGATAAAGATACATAGGGCTTGTCTTGTTATCCAAACCTCTACAGTGGGCACAAGGACTCAAGCATCCTACTCTCTAACGTCGACAACCTCCACTTGTAGCATATCATATGAAATATCTTGTGGTGGATGGTTGATCCCAACATGTACACCTTGCCTATAGCCACCAACTACTTTGACGTGTTAGGGGTAGCACAACTTCCCTAAGAGATGACAGGAGGAGGAGGAGGAGAAGGTTGCATTGTACAACCCTTGAATGCAAGTTATTCTTTGAGGTCCTATAGTACCTTCGCCTTCACTCAACTTTAAGGCGTGCCTAATCATCAGGAGTAAGTTGTGATCTACTGACATGCACAGCTACAAGAGGTCCAAATACATTGTATATGCCTCTACCCCATTCAATTGTACGCACACATCCCAAATGCTCTTGAGTGTGAAGTGTAACCGTCAAAATGTCTTGTCGCCCTTCCTCAACAAAGGTTCCCAGACTGACCTAATCCTCTAAATTGCCCTACAATACACATTAAATTTGTCAGGAATTAATGATGAGTAATCCATCCAACATATGAAAAAAAAGATACTCACAATCCTCTCTACTACTTCTCGAGTGGCGTTATTTTTATACTTCCTTGATTTCCTCTATCGAGCTGCTTTCCACTTGGCCTGACGATTGCGTCGGCTTTGCTGGTTGACCCCAAATCTATCACCCAAACAAGTAGCAATATCCTTCATCATTTCCTCCTTAAGCTTGTCGTACCCCCCACAAGACAATACATGGGTGAAGACATTAAGAGTTTGTAACTCCTATCCCGCATTTTCTTTTCCTATTTTATGCATAATAGAAACACAAAATTCATTAGTAATAACAAAACATATTAGTAAATAAATAATTTATATAATTGTTGAGTTAACTTAATTATCAAATAATCTAGAAAAAACCTATACTCATGGAACCTGTCTCAACTCTCTTGATTAATATATGGATAATCATGACAAGGGTTTTTATCTACCTTGTCACCAAAATTATAATGATTGTTGAGTTGGCTCTTAATTACAACCCCTTCAACATTGACCAACATAACTAACATATTTATTCCTCAACCAGTCAATGTTGGGAATGTCATAAGTGAGCTACATGTATAATAATTTAGTTAGTAAATGTGCAATATATAATTAACTATCATTTTATATACAAAGATAATATTTCATATCGTGATAGTCTGTCATATCTGGTTCTTCATACTCTTGGGGACATGCTCCAAAACTCTCAAAGTAATGGATGCCTTACTCCTCCTAGTCAAGGCCACAAAACTTTGAAATTGTTGCTTGTGTGTTGCCTAAAAGCAAGCCCCAACTCTATATTAATGTCAACATGCTTCAGCTCCCTTAATTCTGACTAGCAATTAGGTCTTTCAAAGTAATAGGTTGCCTAACCTTCTTCTTGGTAGGCTGACTCAACTTGTAACGACCCGGCTGGTCACTATACACGACACAGCACACTAGAAACATCGCATAGAAAAGAACAACTGTATACATATAGAGTCTAGAATATACATATACATGATCCGATCTGAACAGAGTTAAAGTGTACAAAAATTACAATCAAAATCTACTATCCCAAGTAGCTCAACAACAAAAATAATCACAAAAGAGATCAGCTCCACCGGTCCGCTGAAGACTCACCACTAGACATTCATCTATCCCTGCTCTGCTCCCATACATAGTATGATCATTGCAGTCCAAACATCATGGAAACAACAAAGGGTAAGTTAGTGTAATTAAAAATCAACATACATACATAAATATGTAAATAAAAGCATTTACAGCTATCAGCACACTCGTACAATTTATACTACACCACAGCAAATTCAGCAATATCAGCACCGCTCAGCGGCTATAACAGCACCACAATAGTGGCTAACAGCACCGACATAGCGGCTATAACAGCACCACAATAGTGGCTAACACAGCATACTTTTCAGCAATTAACAGCACAGCAAAACAGCTCACAGCACAGCACAGCAAAATCAACATACAGCACAACTAAATAGTATTCAACACAGCTTACTACTCACAACTCAACTCATCATTCTAGAGCACAGCCATATTATAAATCAGAATTTAAAATCATCAATAACAGCCCAGCTCAGCACAACGATATACATCTATTACAGCTTAACATCATTTTTCAGCATTTACATCTAGTCAGCACAACATATTTATCAATTACATCTCAGCTCAGCAATTACAGCATAATTCAACAACTATCAGCATATGATTCAGCTCGACTCAAACAATAAAGTTCAGCATTAGCATCACACAGCACAACTCAGCTTTACATCATTAACAACATACAACATAACACAACTTTTCATCACACGACATTGGCAGCATTAATCAGCATAAACAACATTCAGCATAAAACAATATTATCATCAAATTCAGCATATAACTTCACATCCTCATACGCGCCCGACACACTCATGGTCACACCCGGCGTGGCGCAACCAGAGGGCTCCAGGGGCCAACGCGCCCGGCGCAAGCGTGCCTGCGCCCGGCGAGACTTAGCCAGAGAGTCCAAAACTCTCTCGTGCCTGGCGCAATACCCAATTGCGCCCAGCGCAGGCCAAGCAGAGACTCCAAGGAGTCTCACACGCCCGGCGTGCCCCAACCCGCGCCTAGCGCAGGTAAGGCAGAGACCTCCCTTGGTCTCGCGCCCAGCGCAAACCAAATTGCGCTCATCGCCCTCGAGGCAGAGACTCCCAAGGAGTCTCACGCCCAGCGCGACAAGGGCCGCGCTCAGCGCAACACATCAATATCATCGCTCAGCTCAACAACATTCATCATTAACAGCTTAAAATAGCATGATCAACAACTTCACAACGTACAATATGTTCAACACATCATACGACCCAACCATCTTTTTTACAACTCATCTATCTTGTCAACTTATTCACCCAAACAACACCAATACACCTAAGCACCTAAAACAACTTTCAACTTAACCAATTCATTAAAAGTGAAATGGCAGCCTTCACAAAAAACAGCGCATCAGGAGTTATACTACTCCTACCATACTCATCCTTATCTCATATGAAAAATAAGAAGATTTCCTACAATTCTCATGAAGACACCAAGTCATAATTCCTTCATTTACCTTGTTAAAAATTCTAAAAACCGCAATAGCTATAAGCAAAGCTGGCAGCTTGACCCCTTTTCACTAAAATAGCCATATCTGGAGTTCTAGAACTCCTTTTTGGGTGATTCCAGCGCCATTGGAAAGCTAACATCAAAGGCTACAACTTTCATAATGACTATAAGGTCCAATTCTGAAAATCAAATGCACGCCCGGCGCTATTCTCAACCAGGGGTCTATTGCGCCGGGCGTGGTTCTCTCCACCCAGGGATTCCCATTTCAACTCACGCCCGGCGCGAAGAACTGCTCCCGGCGCAAATTCAAACAGGAACAATTTCACCAAAACCTGCGAAACTTAACACAAAATACACATGCAATCCAGCCAAACGTTCCTATTTTCATCAAAGAGCTTAAAAATACCAGCTTTTCATACATGCAATCACAAATCATCAAAATCCCGAAATTTCTTCCAAACTTCCGAAACCCCCAAAACCCCCATTTTTCAGCAACCTCAGCTCAAAAGTCAGCAATCATCAAACAACAAATGAGTTTAAGCACTCAGTCACAGCCAAACACAGTAAAATAACTAGCTTCCCTTAGCTCGGTGAAGAATCCGAGCTTTGGGATCGCGGAGAAGAAAGTGAAGAAGGAGAAGAAACTTGGAGAGAAGCTCCGCACAGCACAACTAGCTCCGCCTACTCTGGATCAACACCTTCAAACCCCAAGTTGAGAGTGAATCAGGAAAGTGAGTAGAGAGTTTTGGGGAAGAAATAGAAATGTGAAGTGAGAAAGTGAGTTGAGAGGAAGAAAATGAGCAAACCAGCCACGGGTCTCACACAACTAACTCTGCTCGGCATCTCTTAAATGAGATGGGGAAGAGGAAGAGTATCGTCTATGCTAGCCATAAGTCTGTAAAAAAAAAGTAATCATGCTAATAATTAAAATAACAACAAATATTATACACATAACAAATGATAATATAATACATATGAACATTATAAATTAAAAAATTCTTATAGTGTCTACAAAGCAACCAAATAAGCACTCAAACCCCAAACCAATCCAAAACTAGCTAATAAAACTAGCACCCAAACTAACAAACCAAACCATTACCAACTAAATAAGCACCCTTATTCAATAACAAACCACTATCAACACTCATTAAATAGCAAACCAAACCAACTACAAACTAGCAAACCACTTTCAGTACTCATTCAATAGCACAAATGCTCAAAAAAGAGAAAACAAGACAAACCTGACAAGAAGTGACTCAATGGAGGAAATGGCTAAATAGAGGAAGGCGTGCATGAACGGAGGGACAACAAATGGAAGATAAGCATTCACATTATCAAAACCCTAAACCCTAAAAACCAACCAACTAAAGGAAAAAGAACATTTGTACCTCGTAGGAGCACGCACGAAGGAGAACGTTGCTAGAGTCGAAAGAGAACACTTCACCTTGATCGCTAAAGCATTTTGCTCGTAGTGGTCGTCAAAATTGCCTAGAGGATGTGGACACGTAGTTTTCGAAACAGTTGTAGAGTCATCGCTAGAGAAAAAGAAGAAGAGCAATAAAGAGCGTGAATGGGTCTGCGCCCTCTGGTGACCGAATAATAAGACATTCTATGGCGAATGACGTATTATCTGTCATAAAATATGAACTTTCTATAACGAGTAAGTCAACACCCGTCATAGAATGGTTGTTGGCAAAGGCTTACCAACACATTTTATGACGAGTGTTGACTTACCCATCTTAGAAAAAATATTTTATAACGGGTAAGTCAACACTCGTTATAGAATATTTTGACATATTTACAAGTATGTCACTATATATGCTACTTTCTATATTGTATGAATGACATCCGACATAAAAAGTGCGTCATAAAATGTGTATATCGCCCTAGTATATCAACAACATCAAAATAATTACATAATACAATTACAAATAAAATATATTATATCAGTGTTAATAGGTAAAGTCAAAGAAAAACATCAGACAACTTAATGGACCAATTCAATAGGTCAACTCAACATACTAGCCTAACTCTTCATATTTAGTCCATTAGATTAGAGAGTTAAAAAGTGCAACTCAATCCAATTCATTTAAATAGGTAATATAGCAGTTGGGTTAAACTCATTTTAACATCCATAATAAAACATGTCTCATAACTTGTCAAAAAAAAATTAAATTTAAAAAAATTATCATAAATAAAAATAAATACTTAACTTTAATTATAAAGGTTGACTGTATACAATCTCTTCCATTGAAATTTGGAAAGGTATAAACCAATGATAAAACATTTAAAAATAAAGCTTATTAAAAATGATTATGAGAATCATATATGTATGATATGCAATTTTAATTTTTTTTGTGTAAACTAAAATATCGAAGTCCATGTGGGGAGGAGAATAGTGTGAATAATGGAGTTTTAATTGATAAAAGAATTTATCTAACTTACACTCTTTGGTTTCTATAGTATCTTATATGTAATTTTGATTATTTAATTTTTAATTCTGTAAAATTTATAATTTTAATTTAATAGTTAAATGTTCATTTATTAAACATTAAAATTATAATATTCACTATGACTTAATTTTAAGTAGATAACATCCTAATTAATATTTAATATTTAAATTAAATTACATTTTTTTTTAATTTTTATTTATTTTATCTCTTCTGTAAAATAAAATTTTGATTAAAGATATCATTTAAGACTAAATATTATTAAATATTAATTTATATATCACTTTTTTTTACTGATATATGTCACATATTCAATATTAAATTATTAAATATAATTTTAATGATCCATACATTAACTGTTAGATTAAAATTAAACTATTAAAATTCTAAATTAAATATTGTAAGATTAAAAGTGCATCTTAACCATATATTTTCGCCGCCCAAATCATACACTTCTTTGTTTTTATTAATTTTTTTTTTGTACAAAAAAAAAGTGAGACTTTAATTCTTACGCGTGAACGAAATGCATTCTGCAAAATGAGAGAAAGTCAAGTGCACTTTGAAATCCAGCAAACAGGTAGCGGTGTTTCTGGGAATAATATTGTGAGAAGATGCTCCATTTTCACTTTGATTTTACGTTGCTTGTTTGCTTTAGTTTTTGTTTTATATTTCTAATTGATTCTAGTTAATAAATATTATCAAAATAAACTATATTTTATTTTAAGAAAATAAATTTTAATATAAAGAATTAAAACTGTAGTACCATTTTGATAATATATATTATAAATGATTTTATTAAATGTAACATATACTATCAAGTTAAAATTTTAATTTTAATTAGAAAATAATATTAATATGGTAGTGTGTCTAAAGTTTTATATATATTATTATTAGTCTTGTGAAGTAATTTTATGGTGGGTGATTGATTGAGCTGGAATCTTATCAGGGCCGTCTCTTTCCAAATGCATTTAGGCCCCGTGACAACCGGGTTGCCTTTCTCAAATGGGCTTCTCTATCACCCATCTTCACTGTATATCAGAATGGGGAACAAAAGTATACTTCCATGATAATCTTTTTTAGATTATACTTGCTATAAATATTATAAAAATATATATAACTTGAAAAATATCATTAAATGAAATAAAAATAATTGAAATTTATTTATATTTTAAAAAATATTTTTTTAATAATAAAAATAGAGAAAGCACATAGTAATTAATTAATGAGATAAATGAGATGTAAAAATTATTCATATATAAAGAATGTTCACGAACCACGTGACAATATATATAAACAGTTACTCATAACATGCATTAGAATTGAGGTGGAATGTTGAGATAACATATACAATATTCCTAACAACAAAATAGATTTTTAATGGTGTTTAATATTATTTTTAGTGGTAATAAAAATGGTTACAAAATATTTTATCAGTATTTTCATATTAATCATTATATGAAATGTTTGATAAAACATTTATCAACAGTTATTCTGTATGTAAAATATTTTATCAATATTTTTACATTAATCATTATATGCAAAATATTAATATTTCATCGATTAATCATGTCACAATACTTATAAAAAATAATTAAATGAATATGTACTACTAGGATAAACTCTGATTGAAAAAAAAAATTAGGATAAACACTTAATACCGTAAATAAATTACAAATTGATTTTAGTGTAATTTTTAAACTTTTTTCTTTATGAAATACCTCTTAACTCAATATAGCTAGTCTTAGATATTATAGTTATATTCCACATTGTATCATAATTTTTAAACCTTATTTAATGGTATTTTGGTGCTTGGAGAGTTGTCTTAAATATAGAAGTTCCGGTGTTGGAGGTGACTGAATCTGTTCTTGACGATGAGGAAGTTCAAAAATTAATTGAGGGCTAATTTTCCTCTTTTTGAGTTTTAGTATGAAGAGGAAAATCCATGGTGGAATCTTTAGATACTCTTTCCTATTGGGATACACGGCAGGCCCAATATATCTTTCTTCATTAATTCAAGAATGTGAGCAAAAGTTAGTTAAAAATAATATGTTAAAAGATAATTAATTAAAATTAATAATTATTTTATTTTAATTTTTTTTGTTTAATTAAAATTAGTAACCGATTATTTTTTTATTGAGTGAAAGTAATTTAAAAAAATAAAAGTCTTACGGAAATGAAAATAAAAACAACTTTTTTCAGGACCTAAAACGAGAGTTTGTTCAACTTTATGCAGGCCCTGGAATACATTCTCCTCTATGCAAGGAATGTAGTAAAGCACAATGCAGACGAGATTGAGTAACTGATTTTTTTTTTTTATATGGCTACATACTGGAATATGAATTTGATTGAACAGTGTATATTTATTAACAGTGAACACTCTAGTATATTAAACATAAATAATGAAAATAATTTTAAATTAAAGAACATTAAATTGCAGTTAGCCGTCAATTTGAATTAATGAAATAAAGTATTAAATAATTTTTAAATTTTTTTAAAAATTTGCAGTTTTGATCTATGTATTAAAAACTTTAAATTTAACAGTCGGATCGTTGAAACTTGATATAGGGCATGAGTTATTGAACGAAGTAAGTCTAGATAAACTTACTTCTGAAGTAAACGAATCCTTCCTCGTTAATTATACATATAATAACATTTTTTGTATGTTACTTATAACATTTCTTGTAGTGGATGCAAGTAAATTTTGACCTATTTAACAAACAACTAATACCGTGAAAATGATATACAATATGCTTTTGTTGAGGATTGAGACATAGTGGGTTACTTCATTTGTTTACCATGAGATATGAGACAACTACTACATTTTAATTTTTTAGCAACATTTTTTTACCTTACATTTATTAAAATGTTATTATATATTGAATAAATAGGTTATTTTACAATATTCTTTTGAAAAATGTTACTATAAATAAAGTAACATTTTTTAATTCAACATTGTTCTTTTTAACTATTTTCAAAATCAAAGTCTCATATCGAGTAAAAAAAATATCATATAAATTATTTTACGACATTTTTTTGAAAAATGTTACTACAGATATGTAATATTTTTTTATCTCAACATTATTCTTTCTAATTACTTATAAAATCAAAGTCCCACATCAAATAAAAAAAGTATATTTTTTTTCATTTTTAATTGTTACTCATAATTAAAGTCTCATATCGAATAAATGAATAACACGTAAATAGTATATATAATCAAATAGTTATATTTAAAATAAATGAACTTTGATATTTGATATATAACTAGTGGTGATTAATTAAGAATGTTTTTAACCTTCTCTTAAAGAACTTCTAGGAGTTTAGGAGGCATAAAAATATAATAATTGATAGTAATATCTAAATTAAAATTAATTATCATTTTATAAAGTTAATAAAAACTTAACAACATCATTAAAATGTTACAAAAATATTACTTTGATAACATTTAAAAAATGTCATCTAATTATATAAAAATATTATTAACAATTTAAACAACATAAATTATATACAATATTTAATAATATGTTATAAAATTAAATTAAAAATACTTATAATATTTTTCAAGTATTGCTAAAAGTTCTTCGTGTTATAATAGCTAAATCCATAAACACCAAATTTAGTATTCTCTGAGTGTGAATTGACCCAATTATATAGATCACAATCTCAATCCAATCCTCGATGCTATTGAGCCTTCAATTGTTGGTCTAATTTGAACACTTAATTGTCTTATTTTAATTTTTTTTCTTCACCTAATTTTCCTTATCCGTTTTATCTCTCATTAAAGACCCATCAATAATTGTTCAATAAAAACTATTGAATGAACCAACCATTATAAAATCGTAATCAATTCAAATAGTAAATAATAACAAAATTAATGTGACATGTTTATTACATATGCATTTAATTGAGATTTTTTTTGCAAGAACATAAAATGGAGAATTTTGTCCATAGCATATTGGAGTGGTAGTAATTGGGGGTGTTTAAAAAACGGTTTGGTTTAAATTTGGTGTAAAAAATGGTTTGGTTTAAATTTATTGTACTGGACGTAACTCCCAGCTATGCATAAGATTAATTTATCTTAGTGTCAATCACTTAATGGGCAATAATATGAAACATTCATTAATTCTAAAATAGATTTTTTTTTTCAATTTCATCAGGAATGAGTAATCTAAATCTTCTGCCATAAACCTTGCTTTTATAGTTAAATTGTTAAAATTAAAAATGACTTAATCTCATTTGTAATTATAACTATTTGTTTTTAATATCCATAATTTCTTAATTATTAAAATTAAATCACTTACAACAAATATGTGATGTGACATTAATTTTTATATATATTACTGTACTTTTTTTTTAAAAAACATGTATTTTTGTTGGAGATAATTTTATTCAAGATTTGAAATTTTTTTTAATATATATCTTATGTCCAATACCGTTAAACTTATATGTATATAATTAAATTGTAGATAATCCTTTTAATAAATTTATAATAATTTTGATATTATTTTAGAATTTGAGTTTCGTCTTAATTTAACTTTATTTAATTGACTTGTAAAGTCTCTTTACTTATATATATTTTCTTTTGTTAGTCTTATTTTTAATCAATCAATATAAAATTTGAGTTTTTTTCTCTCAATATTTTCCATCTAATTTGTTCCCGATATATGGCACGTGAAGTTTTCGTCACGAGAAATCTTCACTACTCTTTAATATTTATTTAGCTAGTGTACTATAAGTCAATAACTTGATGGGAACTTTCCTAGAGGACATTTCGTGTACAATTATATAGTGGCAGTAGTCATCAGTTATGGGTCTTATTATGTGACCTATTTTGAGTACATGCATGCACTCATGATTCACGAAATGTGTCTCCCTGTCGTGTATCCCATGTTGATGTTGGTCATTATATAACACGCCTTCCCGTATGCCAATTTTGTCACGTCTTTGTTGGGGCCTTGTGGAGTTCAAACTGAAATCAGGTTTGCCATATTGAATTTGTAACTACATCGACATAAGAATAAAAATAGTGTTGGGATGGATAATTCTCAACATGTCATTAATTCTTTATCTGATAAGCATAAATGTTATTTCTTTTTTTTATCATTTTTATTCATAAAAAGATAACTAAAATATTAACCAACTAAAATCACATCCACTTTGCCAACCTGATCTAACTTGACATGCATGTTCGATCTTCTGCAAAACCTTTTAAGTGAAAAGGAAAATGTTTCATATAGACACCCACTATAACTAAACTAAGACAAAATCATGTGTCTCTAACATTCTTTAAAAATTATTTTTTTTACTTTTTAATAAATTAGAAAATAAAATATTTGCTTGACTAAAAAATTTATTAGTCATGTGAATAGCCGAATAGGTGTTCTCTGAGGGTATAACTAAACAATTGGGTGTAAAAAAATAAAACCCAACTAAAATTAGTTTGAAATAATTGTTTTAGGTTACTTAACATTCGGTAAGAATTGATTTTCGTTCCTACATTTTAAAATGGTAGTTTTAATATCACATCTCAAAGTACAGAGGCCAAAACAATATATTTAAAAAACAATGAATTAGCGACCAAGTTTAAGTGACTGAAAATTGTTTTCTCCGACAAATTTTAAAAAACCATATATAAATTATTCCGTCGCTGATTTTAATATTTCCAACATACATAAAGACTAAAATTAATTTGGATGAAAATTCAACGAACGACTTAAAAAAACATTTTACTCATAGATTAAATTGGAAATGAAAAGGACTAAGCAGTTGCATTCCATACATACCCTCGACATCTTTCCGTTTTTGTAATATAGATTAATTAGTAGTAAAAATTCATTCGAAAATAAAGAAACGTTAGTTATGAAACATAAATTTTTCCCAATCTTGTCTTTTGATTTGTCTAACACAGGATGAATAAGTAAACTTAATTTTGACATATAAAAATGGATGCATATAATTTTATTCGATTCCCTACAATTTAGGAAACAACTTACCTTTTCTACACGGCGAATTTACCAAGCGTATCGTCTTTTATGTAGTTACATGTACAGTTTCTATGTAGTCACACAAATTCAATCTTGACTTGCATTCCGCCCTCATTTTTGTTGCCTTCTAAATATGCATACATCGCCATCACCTTTTTTCCAAAATATATGTATACAAAACACACATCACTTTTTTGCCATATATATAGCTTTTTAGCTGTAGTGCTAGCTGGTATGTAGCTATTATTCAATCAATGGAGACACATCAAGTGATGCTCCCTACTTCATCAACTGCTTTTTCATCTGATTTTAATGTTGCTTATCATTCTAATGTTCATGAGGTTTCAAGAACTGATCAGGAGATTAAGCAGCAAAGATATGCATTTCAAACAAGGAGTCCGGTTGATGTTCTGGACGATGGGTACCAGTGGAAGAAATATGGGAAAAAGATAGTGAAAAACAATAAATTCCCAAGGTTAGTGCCACACTGCCACTTTTATATTTTAAAATTTAACAGTTCCATTTGAAGGTTTGTAGTATATATATATATATACTCTAGTCATACAATCACCTCTCTTGAAAGATTCACCTATATATATATCCTTTAAAATTAAAATTATGAACAAGAACTCATAAAAGAAAGAATTGGGAAAAACCCAAGTCCCACATCGACTAGAGATTAGGCAATTGAATAGTATATAAGTGGAAAGCAACCCTTACCTTACAAGCCGGTTTTGTAGGGTTGAGTTAGGCTTAATCCACTATTCTAAGATGGTATCAGAGCCATTTAGATCCACTTTAAAAATGGGCCACCCACCATTCATTGATACATGCACCATGGGCATGAGGAGGTGTATTTCAAGTCCCGTCAATTAGAAATACATGCACCATGGGCATGAGGAGGTGTATTTCAAGTCCCAATTAGAAAAGGGCCACCTACCATTCATTGCTACATGCACCATGGACATGAGGGGGTGTATTCAAGTCCCGCCAATCCTAGATCATTAAAAAGGGTCACCTACCATTTATCCACGTACCAAGCCCAATAGTGCTGGACGTGAGGGGGTGTATTGGGAAAAACCCAAGTCCCACATCGACTAGAGATTAGGCAATTAAATAGTATATAAGTGGAGAGCAACCCTCACCTTACAAGCCGGTTTTGTAAGGTTGAGTTAGGCTTAATCCACTATTCTAACATGGTATCAGAGCCATTTAGATCCACTTTAAAAATGGGCCACCCACCATTGATGCATGCCTCACAGGCATGAGGGGGTGTATTGGGAAAAATCCAAGTCCCGCCAATCCTAGATCATTAAAAAGGGCCATCCACCATTTATTCATGTACCAAGCTCAATAGTGCTGGACGTGAGGGGGTGTATTGGGAAAAACCCAAGTCCCACATCGACTAGAGATTAGGCAATTGAATAGTATATAAGTGGAAAGCAACCCTTACCTTACAAGCCGGTTTTGTAGGGTTGAGTTAGGCTTAATCCACTATTCTAAGAAAGACAGAATGCTACCATTCATTTAGAAAATTAAAGAATTAGTGTATTGTTTTTAATGGAGAACGTATCCTTAGTAGTTAATATCGACAATTTGTTGATCTTAATAACACTGTGTTTGATGTTATTAAGAAATGTCTCGAATTGAACCTTATGAATAGATAAAAATGTAATTTAGATGGGAAATTCTAATAAAGATAATTGATTAAATTTTTAAAAAAAGACTAATTATGGACAAGGAGAAAAAAAATAGGATTTGTTGTCCTTTATATTAGTAGTCCCGTATTGGTTAACCAAACAAAAAATTAAGATTATCAGTAATAGAGATTTTACCATGTCATTTTGGCCATTCTTAATTACTAATCTATGCTTGATTGTAAGTCCAATTTTATATTGCTGCTTTTAGAAGTTACTACAAGTGCTCTCATCGAGAGTGCAATGTCAAGAAACAAATCCAACGCCATTCCCTAGATGAACAGATCGTGGTAACAACCTACGAAGGGACTCATACACATCCTGTTGATAATTCAGCAGAAAGCTTCGACCAGATCTTGGGAAACCTATTCGCATGTAACTCAATAATTAATGTGTCTCCCACATTGTAATAGAAAATATGAAGGAATTATTAATGGAACTCAATCACGTTTATTCGAAGAATCTTAATGTCATGGATAATTGACATTTCAAATCATAACGTGTAATAATATATATACAGTACCCAGCTTGTTTGTTATTTACCTATTCCGGCTATTTTCTGAAGACTGAAGAGTGAAGATGCTCAGAATATTGTCTTCTTAAAAAATTTATATCAAAAGAAACAATATGTTTATGATCTGTTATGGATTCAACAATCTGTAAAAGACGTAAGTATGCATAGAAATACTTTAGAAAAAAACAAACCATTAACTACTAGCTAGTAAGCAAGCATCAGCATTTGTGTATGCATATAGTTTCTACTTTTCTACGTCAGTTACACAATTAAATACTATATCATAATCTTGAAAACAGTTTATATATTTCTTGTTATAATCATTGAGATGACATTCATAGAAGTCGAATTCTGATGTGGTTATTATAATTTTTATCAATAAAAAATATATACATATTTCATGTTGGAACTATAAATATGTTGGAGTTCTCTCCAAGAGAACTCTTTGCCAAGCTCATACACATTGCAATCACAAATAAAATAATAGCGATCCAACAAAAGAAAACAACATAACTTGATCTTCCATTACCACGCCTCCGATCACTGAGAACTTCCATCTCTGTTATAATTGCCGTCAAATGTGTCACATGCTCCATAATTTGGTCATTGTCACTCCCACAAAATGAGGAAGAGGAAGAAGAATAAGACAATTTACGTATATAATTATCATCCTCCGACTTATAGTAAGACATTGATCTCACTTCATGGCTTCTGGTGACATTACCTTCAGTTTCACCCTCCTCCGGTGAATGAAAAAGTCTTCGACCCTTCAACTTTCCACTCTCAATAGCTTCCCTACGCTCTTGAAGAATCTCTTGCACTGCCATGTCTTTGGTTCTCGTCATGTTCTTCCAGGCTTCCTCTGGGGACTCTTGTTGTTGAAAGTTGAACATGAGTTCTCTCTTGTGAGGTTTCAGAATGGTGTGTTTGTAGCCTGAAACTTTTGTCGGCTTGGATTCCTTAAAGGTTTGCCACTCTAGTTCCAGCTTCTTAAAACGTTGGTGGAGTTCTTCCGTTTCTTTTCCTTTTTGTTGAAAACTTTTCATGGTGGGGACTCTAACTCACTATCTAGTGTTATGTGTTTTTCTCTTCCTTTATTAGTTTTTCCTTTTTTTTTTCTTCTCCTATTTATGGTTATTTTCACATGGCGATCTCATTAAATAGATTCTTGAAAAGATAACTCAACATCATCATGTTGGAAGATCTTGAGAAGATAATTAATTACTTTCTATTTTTTCTTTTTATTTTTTATAACTTATTTTTAAAAAATTAAAAATAGATAAAATTTTGAAATAATTAGTTTAGATAGTAAGAATCTTTCTAGATTTTGTTGACTTTAGGAAGAGACTTGACCAGACTAAAAGCATCTCCCGATGGTTGCAATGAAGATTAAACTTAGATTATCATACTTTTATAACTATCCCAAGTCCCCAACCCCTCTCCACCCAACCATTAAGCTAACTCTAGTGATCATGTATGAATATGTATTTTAGTAAAATATATTATTTTAACAAGAACATTTTTAACTTTTTTATAAAGATAATATTTTTAGAAAATTTTCTTAATCTTTTATCTCTTATAATTTTTTGGTTTTAATTTTATTTTTAAATTAAATTTTAATATTTAAAAAATCAATAATTAAATATATAATATAAATTATTAATCATAAAATTAAAATACAACTATTTTTATCAAAAATATTATTTATTATTTTTATTATATAAAATAAAAATTAATTTTATATGCGCAAATTAAAACTTTAGTTCTATATGAAATTCAAAATGAAAAAGATAAGTCAAAAAGTGGTTGTTGACAAAGTGTCTAAAAGTACAGGAAATAAAGTGAAACTCATTTCTTTATTTGATAGAGTATTCAAATGAGTATATATAAATGTATGAAAAAGTATGGAGCATTAACATTTACAAAGTAGAAAAGTATCATAATTTATATACATTATTACATACATAATAGTGCATATGAAATACATATGCGAAGATGAAGGTATATTGGTGGAAAGTTTCTTGAATCCTGTCTAAAATATAAATTTTAATAATAGTAAACTCTTAATTTTAAATTTTAGTGTAGAAGAGTTAATATGCATGTGCAAACAGGTCAAATATTTCAAAATTATTTATAATTACTAAAAAGATTGTCTAAAACAGTGACGGATCCAGAAATTTTAGATAGTGGGGGCAATATTTATTCATATATTTGTCGTGTTAAAAATTTTACATATAACTTTTAAAAGTATAAATAAATATTATAATTATTTTTTACAAGATTTTATATTTATAATTACGATTAAGGATGAAAACAAATTATGTTAGACTATTAAATTAATTTAATAGGTTTGAACCTAACTTTTTTTAAAAATATATGTTCTAAATATGACATATTTATCTATCATAGATATTTTTTAAATGTTTGGTTAAAATTACAATATTAAAGACATACTTTATAATAATTTAACAATAATAAAAATATAAAAATAAATATGTTAAATTTTATAAAAATAAAGTCTAATTTATTTATGATATAAACATGTTTTTAATATGTGATATAAATTTTTAGATGCTAATTTATTTTAAAACATATTTTATAATAAAAATTATAAATAGAACATAAATCTTCCAATTTTTCCTATTTTGATTTTTTTTAAATCAACGTATACAATCTTACAATTTTTACTATTTTTGATTTTTTTTATCAACATATACAATAAATAAAAAAGTATTAATATATTACATTATATATGTGAGCATTAATATATATATATATATATATATATATATATATATATATTATAATTTAACTTTTTAAAAAAATTGGTTTGTTATTAAGAAGTATTTTTTATCACATATGAGAACTAATCTCATTCGAAAGTTTGACAATTATTAAATAAGTGAACAACTCCTTTGAATTTATATTTTACATACAATGACTTAAATATATATATATATATATATATATATTATTAGAATATAACTTTTATTTTTTAAAATATATTAATTTTTTATATAAAAAAATTGTGTATGTGCAAAATGGTAGTGGGGGCAAGTGCCCCACTCTTTTATATGTAAATCCGTCTCTGGTCAAAAGTCTAGCAGTTTAGAAACTTCCTAAGTTAGAAAACTCATTTATGTAAAAACCATTCCCACTGTTAGTCAAGTAGCCTCGTGTAACTTAAGAGGGGGGTGAATTAAGTTATATAATTTTTCTTCTCTTTATTAGTTTTTCTAACTTCTTTCTTATAAAATCAATATCATAAACAATTTGTACGTAATGATGCAAAAACTTCACAACAAAATTAAAAGTATAGGGATAGAGAATTGCAAACTTGATTTTATACTGGTTCGGCCAACCTTGCCTACATCCAGTCCTCAAGTCACCCACTTGAGATTTTTCACTATGCTTGTAACCTTTACAAGACTCAAATTCTTCAACACCTAGGAATTCTCTTTCCTCGTGTTGAGAATCACAGACCACCAAGGAGAACAACAATTTCCCATTTACAGATCAATAGAAAAGATGAATGAAGTAGAACAACTCTCTTTGAAGAGTGGATTTTACACTTTGTTGATCTAGTAGAACTCTTTAGATAATATTTGCAAATGATTTTTGGCCAAGTGATTGTAAAGATAATTTTTCACAATTGAGTTCGTAACCTTTTTCTGAAAAATTATTGGTATTTATAGATGATTATTTCATAGGTCATGACTTTTCATGAAGAGTCGTGTCTTTCTAAAATTTTCCAGAAAATAGGCTCTGGTAATCGATTACAAGACTTGGTAATCGATTACAACGGTTTAATTTCAAAACGTTTGGAACGTTGTAAAATTTAAATTCAAATTTTGGAACTTTTAACTTCTGGTAATCGATTACAGGGAATGGGTAATCGATTACCAGAGCACGTTTTAATAAGTGCATTTTGAACATGAGATTCATCATCTGGTAATCGATTACATGTACTGGTAATCGATTACCAGACTCTTTAAAACAATAATTGCCTTATTAAAACTTAAAATATAGAAAACCATTATTTTCAAAACCTTATTAATATAAAAGGTTATATTTGAGTTTTCTTGAAATTCTTTATTTTAAATGGCCAAGAACCTTATGCAATTTTTCTAAAGATTTCTTTTTACATATAAAGCTAGGTTAACAAGACTTATCTAAAATACATTGAGATTTTTGTTTCTTGAACACCTTGCTTTAACTTGACCTCTTGTTTTCTACAATTTGTTTGGCATCATCAAAATCTTTTACATGCGTTCTTCCACATTCTCCCCCTTTTTGATGATGACAACATACTGTAAATGGAAAGAAACAAAAAACAGTGTATATCGATCACTCCCCCTTAGTCTCCTCCTTAATAAATCATTGTTTGATGTTAATTTTATTTTATAAAAAATTTGATCAGAAATAGACAGTTATAGTGATCAGGTTAAATTGTTCACATCAAAATATTTAATTTTTGATCAGAAATAAATTATCCCTTTTTCTTCTTTCCTTTCCTCTCCCCCTTTGGCAACATCAAAAGGAATGAGACAATATATATAAAAAATATAGAATGAGATAAACAAACACCATTCAGAACCAAAAGTCAAATATGTCCCTACACAAAATAGTCAGAGTCAAGCAAGCAGAATTACCCTAGAACATACTAATCAAAAGTTCAGAATTTTGACTAAAAATAGTCCAAAACATAAGATAAACTAAAAGAGCAACTAACAGAATCACAGACAACTATCTACTCGGAAGGGCGTCTAAGAGTTTTACTTCCTCCTCAAGACGAGTCATTCGAGTGTCAAGAGAATCAAAACGTCCACCAACATAGAACCGGAGATCTCTAATTTCATTGAGAACATCCGAGAGAAGTGCTTATGAAGGATCTTGAGGAGGTGGAGACGGAGTCCTATCATCAGTGTCTACTGCTTGAAAATCACGCTTCCTGACCAAGATGTTATCCAGTGTTTTCTTGTACCCAAAGGAAGCAATTTTTCTAAAGATTTCTTTTTACATATAAAGCTAGGTTAACAAGACTTATCTAAAATACATTGAGATTTTTGTTTCTTGAACACCTTGCTTTAACTTGACCTCTTGTTTTCTATAATTTGTTTGGCATCATCAAAATCTTTTACATGCGTTCTTCCACACCCACTTAGATTTGAATTTGTAGAGATGTAGGAAGGTAGAAAGAAATCACAACACGTAGTTGTATAATCTCATAGCAAGTAGTTGTGAGGTTGGTTTTCTCAACAGATTGTTGAGTGTGAAAGGCCCAGCAGGTGACTGAGTGTGTATCACTAATAACAGGTGACTGTGAAGTGATGTTCTTGTATTAATTAGTAGGTGACTAAGTTGTTCTTAAATAGCAGTTGGTTGTAATAGTGAAAATTTCACAATTTTATGTGGAGACTAGATGTAGCTCAAATTGGGATGAACCAGTATAAAAATCTGTGTGTAATCTATTTAACTCTATCTTTTTACTTGTTTCATTTATCTTAATGCATCTTATTCTATTACTACATAATTTATTATTAAAACAAGTTAAGTTAGAAACTATTTTCATAAGAATACTCTAAATTTAAATACTTAAAAGTTTACCTTTTGTATAACAATTTCATAAAGAACTGATTTTTAAATAACAAAACAATTCAACCCCTCTTTTTTGTAGTCTGTCATTTACTTCAAAACTAACATTCATTTAAAGAGAAAATGCATATTGAAACGCTTCAACATTTAATCAAACACAAGGCGGGTGTGATCATATACATAAAGATTGTGTTGAATTCTAGTTATTTATCAGCTAAAGTTATGATAGCAAACATGAGATATCAGTTTGAAGATGCAAGAAGTATGATATACATGCGTGGATAACAACTACGTGAAGGAGCAAGAAACATTATATGTGTGGACAACAACTAAGAGTCAATAAATGCCCAGCAAAATGAGTTATGTTGAATTAGAAAACTAATTTATTAATCTCTTGGGTTTGACTTTTATTGGTGGAAGTATAAGGCCTATTATCTTAATTAGGATTATGAATTTGTTGTTGTTTTATTGAGGAAGTTTTTGTTATACTTTTTATTTATTTATTATTTATTTTTGTACTGTTCGAATAAAGTCTATAAAGATAATATTAACTAATCCTCATTTGAGGATTTAAGAGTAACTTTTCATGATCATTATGGACAAATAATTTTTGAAAGAGATATATTAATAACATTTATATATGAAAAATCTAAATCAGTTAACATAACACAAGATCTTTCAAAAGTGAAACAGATATTAGAAGAAGTTCTTTCAATTGATTCAATATCAATGAACCTAAAAAAAGAGAGTTATACTTAAAACATATGTATAACAAAAATTATTGAGATTCTTTGGAGATTCTTGGTTGGGGTCGAACAAAATGGAGGTTTATGAATTTATTTGTCTTTCAAAATAAAATTAAACAACATTTGAAACATTACTAATTTAAAAAAAAAAAAAAAAACTTATAGTACATGTAAATTTGAGTTTTCATATCGAATAATAATGATTTTAGAAATTTTTATTAATTATGTGACTAGTTTTTTGCTACGGATATTTAATTTTTTTATAACTTTTATTTCTTTTAAATTTAACAACTTAAATTAAACTACAGCTGTATTTAAAATTTAAATTTCGATACCTTATTTCAAATTAAACATACCTTTTTATCAGATAAACTAAATTTCTTTTTAAGATCGTTGTCATGTTAACCAACTATATTTGAGTTTTAAATTTTGACGTAACATATCAATAAAAAAAATTATATTTTGATTCAAATAATTTATTTTTCTAGTTTTCTTCTTGATTTTAAAAGTCATACCTCTTTATTATTCCTATTTATATTATAGACTATTTATTATTAGTAATGAAGATATATACCATTGTCTTTATTTTTTATCTAATTAAATTTAAAATAATTCACACCTATATATTAAATTTGAACATTTATTTCACGTAAAAGCATTTTTAAAAACTTCTTTTTACCAAGAAGATTTTTAGAGACTTCTTTATAACTAGTATTTTAGTTTGTATAAGGTACAAAAATATTCATAATATATAATTAAAATTTATTATAAATTATATATATAAATAAATATTATATTTGAATATATAAGTTATATTTAAAATTGGTATGCATAAATATTTTTAAACATATAAATTATATTTTAGATTTATGATAATTAATTTGTATTGTAACAAAAATTTATTGATAAAATATTTTAAAATACTAATATTTAATTCATAAAATGTATGGTAAATAAAAATAAAATTAGATAAGAAGTTAAGAAAAATCTGAACAAACTCTTTCATTTGAAAAAACCCCTAAAAATAATTTCGCATAAGATAGAAATTTGTATTTAATATATAGGATTTGAAGGTTGATGATAAAAGTTTTAGAGATTCGTTTAACTAATTATCTAAATTAGTTTTTAATTATAATATTTATTTATAAATTATATTTAATATTTTAAAATAAATTATCAATGATTAAAATAATTTTTTATTACAATATAAATTATTTATCATAGATATAAAATATATAATTTATATGTTTAAAAAATCTATTTATATAAATTTTAAATATAATTTATATATTTGAATATATTATTTATTTGTATATAATATATTATAAATTTTAGTTATATATAATAAATATATAATATGTGCATTGTACAAGTTAAAATATTAATAAATAATACATATGGTGACTGTGTAAAAAATGTGATATTCTCTACCTCCTATACTATATCAATAAGAATAAAGAGACAACAAAAATTTCCTAAATAAAAGCTTCATTAACAACGAAAAATAGTTCATAAATTCCTCATGGATACAGAGAATTCACATTTGGTTCAAAATGAAACAAGTGTAAAACAATAAGTCTCAAAATGAGAGTTAAACCAAAGTGATCATCCAAAAGAATACATAATCTGGAGGCTAACAAAAGTTCCTAAGCAAGTTGAAAAGATATAAACAAAGCAAAGTAAACAATTCCTAAACTATGGATTCCAGTGTCATATTCTATCAAAGTTTGACCCACAAAGATAGCATAAGGCTAAGTCTCATCATACATCATCCTCATAATGATCCTCATATGCAATATGTATATATATATATATATATATATATATATATATATATATATATATATATATATATAAACAACATAGCAAATAGGTGAGTGAGATGCATCTCACTCTGACTGTCAATGTGAGATAATGACAAATAGTCACACATCAAACAACATAGACTTGTACACAAATAGAGAGAGAGTGATAAAGAAGATTCTAAATAAAGAGGCACGTTAACAATTATGAGCATGATTTAATAATCACAGTTCATATGGATGCAATAGACACGAACTTTATTAGCTTATATGCTTGTAGCACCGATAAAACACTTTTAACACTAACTGAAGGCTCACATAAAGTAGTCTAGGAGAATATGTCAGTGTCAATCCATCATGACACTCTACATTAGGGAGAGATACACAAGACATGTCGATACAACAGTGTCATGTAACACCTTATTTTTCATAAAATATAATATAAGTATTTTATTAATAATTTTGACATTTTTATTTTATTAATAAGGACTATTAAATATTTATTTTAATTATGTAATATATTTTAGAATATTATATAATATTTTATTAAAGAATAGTATAATATTTTATTAAAAAGGAAAGGGATCTTCGGGATATATTGGGGTTAAAGTGTTTAATTAGAGGGTTAAAGGGAGGTTAAGATTTTTAAAAAAGGAGTTTTTTGATCAAACTCTTTTTACACCTTTATTTTCATGTACATATTATAGAGCTCAAAAAACAAGAGCAGGAAGGAAATCACTATGGAGCCATGCACCCATCATCTAGAGCTAAATGAGGTAAAAAAGGAGTGAAAAACCTTGCTTTGGGTGTGGAAATGTATACTAGGTAGTGGGATTGGCCTCCAATCTTGTCTTTGTGGTATGTTTATGTATGAGGAGGTTTTCCCCAAATGTTTCTTTATCTTCTCTATTTCTCCTTATATGTTCTGATTGATGTAATTAGTATGAAAGTGTTGGTAATTTTCAAGTTTGACTTGTAATTGTTTATTTTAGTACTCTTATGGGTTCTTGTGGAAAATCCTAAGGGAATGCATTAGTGGTTGTATGAGGGGATGGCGTGAGTATGTGTCTATGTTTAAATTATGTCTTTTTGAATTGTAACATAACCTATGGATAGTTCTTACTAATTGGATTGGGAGAAAAGAGTTTGGGTGAGAGTTGTACGTTGTTTTGAAAATTTTGGTATAAATATACTTTGATATTTATGTGATTTCTCTATGTGTGATTAATGAAATTGATTTCTAATTATTGGATTAGAAAGTTAGAACTTGAGACTATAGTTTAGACTCAGGAATCACATAAAAATGTTAAGGAATGACCGAGTTTTGTGAGCTAAAAGATAAACCTCATCTTCTGTACGCACTACAAAAAAAAGGATTTTAGCGACCACCAAAATCGGTCGCTAAATTGCTCAAATCGGTCGCTATTTACTTTAGCGACCGAATTAGCGACCGATTTGAAGTAGTTGCAAAAACCCTGGTCGCAAAGTTGTTTAGTGACAGAAATACTGGTGGTCGCTGATTAGCGACCGAAAATTTCGGTCGCTAATTGGTCACTATGATTATGGTCGCCATAGTATATGGGGACCAAATTAGCGACCGAAAAAAACGTCGCTAAATCGGTCGCTAATTGTGTTATTAATTTTTAATTTTTTAAAAAATGATTTTCCTTTCCGTCGCTAATTCGGTCGCTAACATTTTTTAAAATAAAAAATTATTTTTAATTTCGGTCGCTAAATCGGTCGCTAAAAATGTTTTAGTTAAAAACGGTTTTAATTTCAGTCGCTAAAGTGGTCGTTAAGTGTGTTTTTTTAGTTTTTTTTGAAAAATAATTTCTAATTCGGTCGCTAAATCGGTCGCTAAATTTTATTATTTAAAAAATAATTTTTATTTCGGTCGCTAAATCAGTCGCTAAATTTTGTTATAGTAAAAAGTTAATTTTCATTTCGGTCGCTAAATCGGTCGCTAAACATAATTTTATTTTTGAAAAAAAATAAAAAAACTAAATTTTTTCGGTCGCTAAATTCGGTCGCTAGGCTTACTTTATTTTTAGACATGATCGCTAATTTTATACCTTAAACACTATATATTTTATTTTCATTTTCATTTTGAAGCTGTTTAACAATGAAACAATAACATTAAAATTGATAATGCATATATAGTCCTAATATCATAATAAAAGTAATTAAAATATATAATATATGATACAATCTACAAAATCACAACTAATAAAAAGAATAAAAAAAATAACATTTAACTAATAACTAATAGTAAAAATGAAATAAAATTTTCTAAACCACAATTAATATAAAACATCCAAAATAAGTCATCAAATACACAACTAACTAAAAGCATCCAAAAGGAGTATATAACATTTAACTAATAATAAAAACTAAAACAAGTATATGATATCATAAAAGAGAAATACACATACAATCAACAATCTTTTGGTGTATCATCAACATGATCATGCTGCTCGTCCTCAACATGGTGTCTAGGGTCATCCATAGTGGTAGTTGGTAAACTAGGCCCTGGCATAAGAGAGTTAATCTGAAAGTGTCGTAAGATTAACTGCATCTGCTGATCTTGTTGATGCATACGCTCACTTTGCTGTCTCATGTGCTCATTTTGCAACTCATGATTTTTCATTAATTGTTCCATCTTTTGCTCAAGCATCCTCTCCTTATCTTCCTTTGCTAGAAGCTCAGCATTCAATTTTTCAATTGTTTGACGCATTTCCTCTATTGCCTCTACCATTGGAGGTTGACTTAAAGTAGATTGAGCATGTGTTGACCGACTAAACTTTTTGCTCAAAGTACCAAGTCCATAGACATGTCCTTTGTTATTCTCACCTACAACACCTAAATATATTTCATTTTCATTGATAGAGGCAAGAGACTCTTGTGTAGATGTTCCTTCCCCAGTACACTGCAAGACCTCCTCTCGACGTTTTTGATATCTTTCCTGCAAAATAAATTAAAACATCATATTTTTACAATTAATATATAAAGATAAACTTCAAAATATATTTAGAAAAGTTGAAAGGTAAAACTTACAGCAAGGTCCCGGGTCTTGTCATTAACCCAATCTCCAGTCTTCAACTTTTTTGTTTTCTCCACTATCTCCCATGCAGTTGGTGGTCGTTGAAATTCCTTAGACTACATATTTAAATATGTTTTACAAATCATCTTTTAGAGTGAAAATAAAATTTTATACATCATGTATAATGGATCTACAAGAACATCATATATATTTCTCTTTAGAAAAACATGCAATTAAAGTAAATAAATTATAAAGGGTTTAACTTTTATTAGATTGTTGCTAAAATTATGATATCAATACAAATTATAAAATATATATATTCATTAATTTTTATAGATCATATTTTAATATAGCTTACTATAATTATCATATTTTAAATTATTAATCTGATGAAAATATTTTTAAAGAATCATGTAGCTGGGGTTAGTAGTTGAGTTAAATAATAGGTTTTTAAAAGGAAAAGATATAGACCCTGAATGTTTGTAAATTATTAATCTGAATGGTCTGGGATGTTGTCAACTATGTGTTCATAATCATATTGGTGTGTTGCACGTTGTAGAGCCCCACAAGTTCTATTTCACTGTCCCTTTGACCAAGCACATCAACCATCAAACAAATGAATCACTTGTGTGTCTTACAAATTAAGAGCCAACAATTTATTGGAATTTTATAGTATATTATAAAAGACAAAAAAGTAAAATCAACTATTTCTTGGGTCTTAACACATTTAAAACTAAAAAATCATGAGAAATTCAATAAATAAATTGTGAAGTTATCAAAATTTATATTTTTAAATAAAATTTTAACTAATTAAAAAGTGTGTTGAAAAAAGAGTAAGAGAATGTAAATATGTCGATAGAGTTTCCCTTCTTTTTTTCTAATTTATTTTGTTGTTATACTGAGATGGTGATTGGGAGAGATTAAATCTCTTAATCTCAACTATTTTGTTCAGAAAAGAAATTGTTCACAAAAAAAAATATGTTTGAAACAATAGGTTAAATTTATAAACAGATTTCTTTTCCTAAAATATAAGTTATTCTTGTGAAGTTGAAAATTTGAAGCTTATAAATATTTTTCAGCGGTGTTTTTTTTGCCTTCTTTTAAACTGATTTACTAAATAACTTTTTTTTACCACATATAAAGAAAATTAAACATTTTAAAATCTCTTTTCTATCAACGTATCTAAACAAAATTTTATTTAATTATATCAACTATAAAATAATATAATTTTCATATAATAAATTATTGAAATAATATAATTTTCACAATTTAAAAAAATGCTGCAAACAATAAAACAACTTGTCTTTTATTAACGCAGCCCGGAATCCCAAATTGATAAATTGATAAATGATTTATGGACCAAAAACTGTTGCCAACTGCAGCATTAAAAGGAGCAGCCACACTTAAAGTAAGATCAGGATGCAAGAACAGATTGAATGGGGGAGTTCCTATTTTTTATCAATACAGTGACTAAAAGTATTATAATAAATAATAAAATTAAATAAATTAAATCTAATAATAGTTATTTTTTAGTGATACTAAATTAAATATTCTAATTATTTTACAATAAATTAAAATGAAAATATAATAAAATATTCTAATTGATATTTCAAATAAAATAATAAAATATTATAATCAAAAGAAATCTAGTATTAAATCAAAAGATTATAAAAGACATAACTAAAATTATAATAAATATTTGTATCAAAGAAATTGCTACACATTTTACATTTTATTTATTATATTTTATAATCAAAAGATATCTAATATTAAATCAAAAGATTATAATAATTATAACTGAAATCCAGATAAATATATTGATATTAAATTTATTATATATTAAAATTAATTAAAAAAATTTATCAAAGAAACTAATACAGATTTTAGATTTTATTTACTATTTTTATAATCAAAAGAAATCCAATATTTGATTACAAGATAATAAAAATGATAACTAAAATCATAATAAATTTTCTAATATTAAATTTAGTATATATTAAAATTAATTATATATTTGTATTTAAGAAATTGTTGCAAATTTTATATATGTATTTTAAATTTTTTATTATATTAAATTAATTGAAAATTAATTATATTTTATCAATTTTTTAATAAAGTGAGTGAATGATAATGAATTAATTAAAATTTTAAAATATATTTTAATAACAAATATTTTTTTATCAATACAGTGACTAAAAGTATTATAATAAATAATAAAATTAAATAAATTAAATCTAATAATAGTTATTTTTTAGTGATACTAAATTAAATATTCTAATTACAATAAATTAAAATGAAAATATAATAAAATATTCTAACTGATATTTCAAATAAAATACATTAAAATATTATAATCAAAAGAAATCTAGTATTAAATCAAAAGATTATAAAAGTCATAACTAAAATTATAATAAATATTTGTATCAAAGAAATTGCTACATATTTTAGATTTTATTTATTATGTTTTATAATCAAAAGATATCTAATATTAAATCAAAAAATTATAATAATTATAACTCAAATCCAGATAAATATTTTGATATTAAATTTATTATATATTAAAATTAATTTAAAAAAATTATCAAAGAAACTAATACAGATTTTAGATTTTATTTACTATGTTTTATAATCAAAAGAAACCCAATATTTGATTACAAGATAATAAAAATGATAACTAAAATCATAATAAATTTTCTAATATTAAATTTAGTATATATTAAAATTAATTAAATATTTGTATTTAAAATTGTTGCAAATTTTAGATATGTATTTTAAATTTTTTATTATATTAAATTAATTGAAAATTAATTATATTTTATCAATTTTTAATAAAGTGAGTGAATGATAATGAATTAATTAAAATTTTAAAATATATTTTAATTACAAATATTTTTTTAACAATACAGTGACTAAAAATATTATAATAAATAATAAAATTAAATAAATTAAATCTTATAATAGTTATTTTTTTACTGATACTAAATTAAATATTCTAATTATTTTACAATAAATTAAAATAAAAAGATAATAAAATATTTTAACTGATATTTCAAATAAAATATATTAAAATATTATAATAAAAAGAAATCCAGTATTAAATCAAAAAATTAAATAATTGTCAGTAATACTAAATTTTGTTGTAGTGTCAATATAGTGGCTAAGAGTATTATAATAACTAATTAAATTAAAAAAATTAAATCATATAATGGTAATTTTTTAATGATGAAAAATTAAATATTATAATTATTTTACAAGAAATTAAAATGAAAACATTTTTTATAAATTATTATAAATAATAATATTTTTATTCTTTTTAGCGACCGATTCCAATTCGGTCGCTAAAATTACTATATATATTATAATTTTTTTATTCACTTAGCCACCGATTTACTTGTGGTCGCTAAAATTATTATAATTAATATTATTTTTTATATATTTTGCGACCGATTATATTTCCGTCGCTAAAATTATTTCAAAAATATTAACATTTTTTAGCCACTGATTACAATTCGGTCGCTAACGTTACTATAAATAATCAATATATTTTTTTTAGCGACCGATTCTGAGTTGGTCGCTAACTCTATTTTAAATAATATTTTTTTTTATTTTTTAGCGACCGAATTTATTGTGGTCGCTAAAATTATTATAATAAATATTTATTTTTATATATTTTGCGACCGATTATATTTCGGTCGCTAAAATTATTTCAAAAATATTAATATTTTTTAGCCACTGATTACAATTCGGTCGCTAACGTTATTATAAATAATCAATATATTTTTTTTAGCGACCGATTCTGAGTTGGTCGCTAACTCTATTTTAAATAATATTTTTTTTTTCTTTTCTTAGCGACCGAATTTATTGTGGTCGCTAAAATTATTATAAATAATATTTATTTTTATTTATTTAGCGACCGATTATATTTCAGTCGCTAAACTTATTATAAATAATAATTTTTATTTTTATTTTTTAGCCACCGATTTTAGTTGGTCGCTAAAATTGTTATAAAATAATATTATTTTATTTTTTTAGCGACCGATTTTCTATTTGGTCGCTAAAATCATCATGAATAATATTATTTTAATTTTTTTAGCGACTGAAACCGTTTCGTCGCTAATTTAACAAACATTTGTTATGTTAGCGACCGATTTAGCGACCGATTGTTAGCCACTACAAATTTCGGTCGCTAAATCGGTCGCTAAATAAAATTTGCTACCGAGTCAAATTCGGTCACTAATTAAGTCGCTATTAGCGACGAAAATAATTCGGTCGCTAATTTCGGTGGCTAAATTGACTTTTTTTTGTAGTGACGCAAAATGTAACATGCGTACATTGTAAGCCTTTAGAGTAAGCTTGAATGGAAAAATTAGGTTTTATAATCTTCATGAAAGTCGTAGCCTTGTATGTTAGCTTTCAAATTTTGTTGAAATCTCCTAAAAAGAAGGTCTATAACTCAAGTTATGATCAAATTAATGAGCAAAGGTCAGGTTGTCAGATTTAGGTTGAAACATTGCAGTTTTGTATTTATTTAAAATATTAGATGGCATATTTAGCTCTTGAGGATAGCACAAAAGTTGGAGATAATTGTCTTAACTTTCTAATAAAATTAAGATCAACTTAATAGCATATATATAGCTCTAACTAAGGTGTTTGGACCACATGATATCGTAGAAGATTAAGTTATAGAAATATAGTATGTGAGTGTGCTATTGATATGCTTATGAGCTATGTATGAGTTGTAGTATTGTGATCCATTATTCCATTGATTTCTAATATTTAATTAATATAGTTGAATTGTTAATAGCTATATTGAGAATGGTTGATGATTTTATGTTATGGGATCAGTTGATAGTGAATTAATGAGATCATGTGAAATGTTATATATAGAGTCTATTTGACGTACATACATCATGTGCATAAAAATGTTTTTTGAAAGGGTATGTTGTGGAATACAACATTAGGGAAGGTTCCTTATGTAAAATCTTGGAAACCAACCTTGGGGATAAATCGGTTTAGAAGTCTCAGTCCTACCCTCATGAGCATGAAATGTATCTTGCATGGCTTAACTATCGCAACCAAATCCTAGTAGTATGTTATTCTAATGAGAGTGCATAGAGGTTGTGACCCGACATGTACTCCTAGATTACTCTAGTGTGTTGCTAACGCAATGCACAAGTGTGATGTTTTTATTGTGGCCACATGCATGATAACATGCAGTTCGTGTCCATTATATACACATTATAATTATATCTATTATTATTTATTATGTTATGGATGAGCTAAGTATGATGATGATGTGTAACTGTCTATACTATATCATGTTATATATGTTGTTTGTACTTGGCCAGTGTAAGATGTTTTTCACTCCCTTTTCTTTTGTGTTATTTTCTTGTGATTTCTACAGGTAACCACAAACATGGTATTGGAGATGTTGGTGATGAGACTTAGTCCTCAACGTTGAATTTTGCCCTGATAGGACACGTGACACCAGGGATTAGTTAGGACTAGTTAGAATTTGATTTGTGTTATTTAAATTGAATAGTTGATTTTATTTCCCTTGTAATTTGATATTTTTGCTAAGTCTAGTTATATTAACATGTGATTCTTTCTACTTGTATGAGTTTTGAGTCTATTTATTATATTGAGGTATTTCATGTTATTTATTATATTATGTGTTATGGCATGCAAGGTAAAAGGTGTCACATGTCATGCAAGTTTCACACCATGCACACAAATAGACAGAATTGATGCTCGCAAACCTCAATGTTCCCAAGGTCATGAATCCTCAAGCTCACACAAGGGTACCTTCTCTGGCAGCATATTCCACAATGTACACTTAACACAACTTAGACTTCACGTTTCTTGACCATTATATGGTCCACACACACGAAAGTACATTACATCACCATTCCTCATACTTCACACTAACAATGCAATATAATTAAGATTTACCCTTAAACTAGCCATCAAATCACCATTTAATTACTATTATTGATATCACAGATCACATCCCTAAGCTAAACATCACCAAGATGCCTCAAATTCTCAATATTTAAGTCCTTGTTCATACTTAGTGTCGTGCCCGGTGAGGCATCCCCCACACCCAATGCCATACTCCAAAAGAGCATGTGTTGCTTATTGGAGGTCTCACATTCGATGTGACCTAGTTCACGCACAACAAAATAATAATAAAGAGCCCTAGAGCTCCCGCATTTCGCATGGCTAATCCCACACTCAACGCATGAGCCATAGGAAGCAACATGTGCTCTATGTTGCTCTTATGCTTAGCGCAATACCAACTATGAGACACTTGCATAAAATGTAAAATCTCATAAGTTTGACAGTTTCACTTCTCACTCACTCCAATCGGTTAAATCATCAATTAAAGTCTAAAACTACTCTATTGTACCACCAATTAATCCAAGCACATCAATTATACAAAGCACCAATTTTTATCAATCTTCAACCTACTTCATAACAAGAGTTTCCTACAAGAACTTAATGGTTCTCATAGATTCACAATTTACACCAATTAATCCACAATTCACAACAACATAGCACACTTATAAATCATGTAGCACAAAAGAATCATATTACAAGTAATCACTCAAGTACAAGTAAAAGTCGGAAGTTCCTAAGGTTCCCCACAAAGCATAGAGGAACAAACAAATGAGTTGGGGGTTAGTCCTACAATCCAATAGATAGCTCACACTCCAAAGTAAGATTACTCGCTCCCCATTACCTCAATGAATGCTAGACGAAGGACAAGGATCTCTAAGATGAAGTTTAGCGAAAAAACACATAGAAGGGGGGTTGAATATGTGTGTGTGAACAAGGGAATTTTGAAAATGTTTTCGCAAGGGACTCATTCTTTGTCCAGTAAAAAAGTTATTTTGAATGCTTAGCGTTTGTTGTGCAGATTTTGCATCTAAAAGTTTATCGTCTGCACAGGGAAAATGATTCTTAAACGAAAAATTGTTCTTTAAGATAGTAAGTTAAACATGTGTGGTTTTCGTCTGAAAATAGTTATAATGGACGATAAGCATTGGACGAAGTTTTTAGTGTCTTAAATCAACTAAGTAAGAGTACGTCTGAAACATATAAAAATAGTGTAAGTATTTTTATATTGGTCCGCTCAAACTAAGCTACGTCTAGTCTCCTTCAATTGAAAGGTTCCACTAGATATTCAATGAAGTACAAGTATTATTTATTCAGTCTCTTCAGGCTCGCAGTGAGTATTATAGACCACCTAGGTCACGACCACTCCTGGTCAGCCAACTTCACTCATTGGTCCTAGTATTCTTTAATCAGTCTCTTCAGGCTAGTAGTGAGTATTCTAGACCACCCAGGTCACGACCACTCCTGGTCCCAAGTATTCTCAATCACTTCCGGTTCGTCGACGCTAGTATTCTTTGCTTAACCATTTCTAGCTCTCAATGAGTATTATCGACCAACTCCTGGCCCGCTAACTTCACCATTAGTGCTAGTATTCTTTGTTCATCCACTTCTGGCTCTTAGTGAGTATTGTCAACCAACTCCTGGCCCGCTAACTTCACCACTAGCGCTAGTATTCTTTAATTAGCCACTTTTGGCTCTCAGTGAGTATTGTCGACCAACTCCTGGCCCCAAGTATTCTCAACCACTCTTGGTTCATCAACTTCACTTGTTGACGCTAGTATTCTTTGCTCAGCCACTTCTGGCTCGCAGTGAGTATTCTTTGACAAGCCTCTCCAAGCTTTTACAAGTATTCTTTCCCTAGCCTCTTCAGGCTTTACATATGGTAACTAAATAGGTTTGGTTTGAGTGTTTGGTTTACTCTCACAAAGAGGATACAAATAATGTTTACACTCACTAAGGTTCATGTTCCTAAGTTACACTTGGAACTCCTTAGTCTACAGAGATAACCTGTTTATAGACATTGCGTGAAGTCTTCTTTTCCTTGTTAGCAGCTATGTCTGAGTTTAGCAGAGACCTAGGAACTCTTTTGTCCTTTTCCGGTCGCATAGTTGTAAAGTGTTGTCCTTATCTGAAAAAGTAATGTACTTTTTTTTACACATGCATGCTTTTACTTTTGCGTGCTTTTCTTCTTCTTCTCTTCCTTTAATCACGTGATTGTGTTGAGAGCTTTTATATGATCGTAGGCGATGCCTGAGTAGTCCTTTGAGACTTGATTCTTTAAGTGCTTTCATGGTTGTCTTTGTCTGCATCTATCAGTCCATATGCATCTCAAGTAGTGATCTTCGTCTAAGCATTTGACATTAATGCTTTGACTTCCTTTTGGTCTGGTCAACATCATAGATGGACAGACTTTGTTTTTGTCTGAAATATCTTTCAGTCTGTGTTGTCCTTCGTCTTATGTGTAGTTGACTTTCTTCTGATCTTTGACTCATGCTTCGTCTAATTTCTTATGTTGCACTTGAGGTTGTCCTTGACACATCTTCGTTTGATATTAGACTCATAGTCGTCTGGCGCACATATCATACTTTGTCTATTCAGTTAGTTTGATTTGTCTAATTCTCATGATGTGCCTTTCCTTGACTGTTCTTCATTTGAGTTGACCATTTGGTTACATCTGATGTTTAACCCATTTTTGTCTTGTTCTAGATTTAGCCCTGTTTTGACTTTTTGTCTAATACTTAAAGGTTTTGACTTGTAGTAGGCCTCATCTAGTGTTTGTTGAATGTTCTTTTTGTCTTTGATCAGGCCTATTCTTATTGCTTGACCAACCATCATCTGATTTTCTTGTTTAGTTTGTCCAGGCTTCGTAGATCTTGTATTTAATGCAATTTGCCGAATTTGTGTTACATGAAGTCTTTTGTACCATTTGTTCACTTCTATGTCTGACTTTAATCATAACATAGGCATATTTGTACTTTCCTGGCATTGTAGTTGCAAAGGCGTTGTCTTTTACTGAATGGTAGGTGTACTTGCACTGACACATGCAGCTTTGACTTGTGGATAAGCGCTAGTCCATTTTTCTCTTCTCTCTTCTTCTAATTTTGATGACTTCATGTGTTCTTCTGAGAGTGTAGATGATAAGCAATACTTCTCGTTGTGACTTAGTAGACTTCAGACGTATTTCAACATTCTTCGTTTGCGTCTGGAAATTTGAGTCTCCGTCTAAGAGTTAGACTTTTTCATCTCGTCTGATTAGTCGTGAGGATGGATGACTTTTATTCCGTCTAGAATACTTCTTCGTTTTGTGTTATCCAACGACTAATACTTGTTTTGTTTGACCTTTGTGTAGTTGACCATTGAGCTTCATTTGATGTTTATTTGGTACTAAGCCAGCTTTGTCTTAGTCTAGTTTTGTTCTTTGGTCGATATTTGTTTTGTCCTTGTGTTTGATTTCTTATGTTGCGCTCTGGTGTAGAAAGTGGTACATGCATATGCTCTAGTCTTCAACTTGTCTATACTTATGTTTTTCTGAAACACTAACGCACTCGTTAGAAATAACAATATGCATTATATTTGTCTCATTAAAAAGTTTACTGGAAATTGCTTCGTCTGACTTAACATAAGATGTCTATGAGTGCCTAAAATCACTTAATTAAAATCTTAAAAATCAAAATAGCACAATTATAATATTAGAGAAATTAAAAATATAATTAAATCATAAATAAATAAAGATAATTAGTAATAATTTAAATAGTTAGAAATTTAGGAACTAAATGTCACATTCAAGTAAAAAAAAAAACAAATAAAATAAATACAGATTTAGAAATAGCTATAAGGATAAATTAGTCTAAAATTTATGTACATAAAAAAAACTCTTTAATAATAGTAGTTATAAAGTTTGATTCTTATCTATCTTAAAATAATGTTTGATTAAGAAAAGTCCCATTCGGTGAGCATAAATTTGTACTTATTATCAGTTTTGAAATATTAAATAAATTGTCCATAAAAAAATAATAATATATTATTAAAAGTATAGATAACTGTTTATCTTTTGAATTTTAAAAAATGAATAATTATTGTCGAAATTCTTTGTTATTTCCCAATTCTAATGGCTTTTTAATTTCAATCATAGTTCAACATTATTGTGTCTCGATGATCACTGACAACCCTTTTCATTTTAGGTTATGGGGTCCAACCTTTTATGATTGCCTTTTTCCCCACTTCTTTTAATTAAATTTTAAATGGCACCCGAACTATACCCCACCACCAAGTTTTCATTGAGATCACCATTGCCATATGCTGGCTGAAGCAATTTTCCCCATAATGCATCACAACTAGGGTTTCGGCAAGCAGTGTTATCACTATTGAGCTTTTATTTTAATTTTATATTTCTCATGAATCAATTGCATACATCTTTTTAACTAATTGTTTTAAAAAATAATTACATGAAATGCTTAAAGATCATCTTTAGCAAAATCCATTAACTAAACCATTGTAACCAAATTGCAAAACTCAGGATGTGAAAGCTATATGCTGTGCAGACATGTAACCAATCAGGGAGCCATTGTTACCAAATTGAAATATTCTTAGCATGTGTTTGGTAAATTTCTCTAAAAAAAATACTTTTAAAAGAGAAAAATAAAAATAAATGAAATAAATCTCTCTTTAAATTGATTTGTAGAAACCATCTCCTATTAATTTTTTTAAAATCTTATTTTTAATTCATATATAAGCTAATTTTAATTTATGATTTTTTTTTTAATTTTTCTTCCTATTTTTCTAGTCTAAAAATGTTTATGGAGAAACTTACTTAAACATGTTTGTTTGATTTATTTCTGCCTGATAAAAAATGAAGTAGATGTAAATTTATTAAAGGATTTTAATTTTTTTTAATACTCATTTTCTCTTGAAAATCTTTTATCACAACATACAGTAGTATCAAAACGTATTGTTGATGTTTTTTACTCTAATTTTCAGTTGACGTTTTTTACTCAAATTTTGATCGGAGAACACTATCAATGTAGTATAAGTATCGTATCTAAATTGTATGCTTTCTTATAACACCATGTATCATTTTTTTTTACCCTCATTTGAATTAAATCTCACGTGGTGTAAAAACATATTACCGATCATAAAAATATCATGGTGAAGTGGAACTTGGGGACAGTGTTGGGTTATATCCATCTGACGAAAACTGGGCTTTAATTGCCTCCTATGGGCCTAGGACCATAACCATAAGGCAGATGATAAACACACCTCCACTCTCTTATAAACACACCCCCTTTTTAAAAAAGATATATAAAATGTCTAAATTACCCTTTAAAAAAATAAAATTCCTAAATTTACACCCCTCTTCTCCGCACCCCCGTTCGCCGTATCCCCTTCCCCGCATCCCACACCCCCCCTTTCCCGCACCCCCACACCCCACACCCCACACCCCCCTTCTTCCTAAAGCCTCTTTTCGCTCAATGTCATCAAGTAACTTTCAAGATAATTCTGATAATTTCTTGGCCTAGCGTCTCCATTGCTACGTCCACCATTATTGCCTCCTCGAGGTCGTCCCGAGAACTCACCCCGTTTCTCAAAATCATTCCTACTTCCATACTTGCCACCACGGCCACCACCAAAGTTGCCACGGCCTCTGAAGTTATCATTTCTGTCATTTCTGCATCCACTCCTGATGAATATCTCACCCTATCATTATTAGCTGTAACAAAAAAGAATGCACACATTAACAGAGCAAAATTTCACGTAATACATGCATTAGGCATTGAACGATAATGTAAGCGAGTGTTAAGAGTGCAAGTTTAGGCATAGCGTAAAGGTGCATAGCTTTATGTGCACGCTCTGAGTCTCAACTCTCAACTCTCATGTCACTGTCTTTTGACAACGTGGATCTCCTCTCTCAGCTCGTGATTTTCCTTTTAGGTTTTTGTTTTTGTCATAGATTTGAAATCCTCTTGTAACATCCCAAATTTTATTTAATGAAAAGAAATATTTTTTATGTATTTATTATGTGAATAAGTATTTTATTTATGTATTTTACTATTTACGTATACGTATTTTACTATTTATGTATACATATTTTTACTATTTATGTATACGTATTTTACTATTTACGAATACGTATTTATGAATAGTATTTTACTATTCATATGAATAGTAATTTTGAAAAAAAACGTAAGCGCTTGCGCAAAACTCAAATTATTTGGATGAATAGTATTTTACTATTCATGAATAGTAATTATATTATTATTTTAATGAATAGTGTTTTACTATGTATGCATAGTGAAAGGCTGCGTTTTCAGGCCTGCGGACGTTTGAAGTTTCAAAATTATAATTAATTTGAATATAATAATGAATAGTGAATAGTGCATAGTAACTTATATTATTATTTTAATGAATAGTGCATAGTGCATAGTAACTTCAAAATTTCTATAAATAGGGACCTAAGGATTTTGAAAATTCATAACTAGAGAGAAGAAAAGTTTAGAGAGAAGGAATTCTAGAGAGATAGAAAGAGAAAATAAGAGAGAAGGTTCTGCCTAGGTTGTGAAAAGAGGAGGAGAATAGAGAAGGTTCTGCTCTAGTTCCGGTTCCGGTTTAAGGAGAAAGAGAGGAGATTCTGCCCAAATTCCTATTTATCCAGGTAAGGGGGGAGTGGGAAACCTCGCTTGGGGGTGTGGGAATAATTGTTAAATAGTTTGTTTGTTGGATTGGCTCCCGATCCCTTGCCTGTTGTTTATTTCTTTGAATATGTATTATTGATGTGTTTTGTTTTATATCTTATTTATTTACATATTAGAATCTGTTATTTGAATGGAAGGCTAAGCCTCCTAAGTATTTATAAATTTGTAATCTATTATTTAAATGGAAGGCTGAGCCTCCTTATTATCTTATATTATCTTTTAAGCTTCCTACTTTACTTAAAAGATCTTAATATATTATTATTGAAAAATATGATACCTAAGCAACCTCTGGACTGTTGGATTGTTGGACTGTTGGACTGTTGAACTGTTTGAACTGTTGGACTGTTTGGACTGTTGGACTATTGGACTATTAAATTGGATTATTGAAATAATTCTTAATTATGAAATATGAATATGATATGTGTAACATGCTAAAGGTGGAGTCTGTGAATGTATGACATGCATCATATGCACATATTACTCCAGGTGTGCCGCTGAGGCCGCATACCCACGACTAACAAGGTGTACCTTTGGGTCACCCACGATATGCTAACGAGGTGTATGAACACCAATGATAGGTGTACCTTAGGGTCACCGACAATTGTATAGGTGTGCCTTCGGGTCACCAATGATGATATGTGAACTTCCGTATGGCGCCACATGCATACATTAGTGAGTCAAGTCAAGAAAATCATTATACATAAGCATATATGTGAGATTGATTATATATGTGAATTATATTGTGTGTGTGTGTGCTATTTAACTTTTATTTCTATATCTGCAACTGAGTGAGAAGTTTCTCACTCCCTTGTCATTTTTTGTGTATATTTAAATTATGATGCAGATAATTAGCATGAGGCTGAGGATGTTGGTGGTGAAGCTTAGGCTTCTGTTTGGGTTTCGCTCTGATAGGATGTGACATCGGGATTAGCTAGACTTATTGTTAAATTATTATTATTTTTCTTTTGTAATTTTTATGTTATTTATGTTGAAAGTGTGTATTTTTGTCATATTATAATTTTACTAAAAGATTATAAGTTAATTCCTAACTAGGAGGCTCTGCCACCTTTACTAGGATTAATCTATAATCTTTATTTTATTATTTCTTGACAATTTGATACTTACAGTTGAAAATTATGAATGTGCATCTTTTACCCAATGATACTTGAGATAATTATTTTATATTGGACTAAGAAAGAATTTATATATAGATGGTTTATATCTATTGTAATTATGTTGGGGTAGAGGGTGTCACATTTAGTGGTATCAGAGCAAGTCGATTTTATCAACCGTGTGTGTTATGTGCTTATCATGACTCTGTTGTGTACTCTGACTATGTCTTGTTTGTTGTGTACTATGATGATGATGTCCGTCCTGTGTTGATATTGTTGAGTTTGAGATTGTTAAGTTAGTTTGTAATCAGAGGAATGATAATCATGATAGTGTTAGCCAACTCGAATTATTAGAACCTTGGATGGGAGGTGATATATTGAGTGTACTAAGAGTTTATGATTGGTGAAGTTTCTGACATCTATAGTTGTAGCAGGTTGAATCTAAAGGTGGTTGTCTCTTTGGTGAGAGATCGAAATGATGTTAATTCCCTTAAGTGTTATTATTGGTATGTTAATTATTTATGGTTTAGGTAGCATGTGAGTTGTTTTGATTGAGAAAAGAGAGACTTGAATGAGAAATTAAGTAGTGAATTTGGAAAAAGTTGAGGTATTTTGTGGCATTAGATATATTGATACATTATTGCTATTTGGTGTCGAAAATATTTTCATTATAGTTTGTTATGATAGTATGAGTATTATATCGACAAAATTTATATTTTGAGGTCTTTATGAAGAATATGGCTTTAGATATTATCTTTTCAATTAGGATAAGATGAAACAAAAATCTAGAACTTCAAGTTATGACTGCCTTGGTGATTAGAAATTTAGTAAGCACTGAATTTATTAGTGGTGATATTTGAATCTTTAGCTAAAGAGATGATCTCTTGGAAATCTTATGTCTTCATAAAGAGTTGTAGCTTATTCACTTAACTTTCGTTTGAGATAGGTTTGAAATCACTTGGATGAATACAACTCGGTTTGTCAGGTAGATATATGCTATCATGATATTTTGAGTTGTTAGGCATAAAAATAGATTTAAACTAGATTGTCTAAGTATGAATTTGGATTGTATGAGGTGAGTATTTTAGACCATGAAATTTCTTGCGGAGGGAGATCTACTTAAGTTGTGCTTAAGTGAGAGATACTTGAGTCAATTAGTAAAATCAGGAGTCTTGTTTGATAGTTTATATGAAAATTCAGTGAGTAATTTTTTTTAACAGCTGTTCATGGTTTAAACTGCTCTCACTATAAAAATTGCTTTTGCCTTCGTTTCTTTGGTTATTAAGATGTTTCAGTTCACTAGGTTGTTTCGTGCCTACCCTTGGAATCAACCGTAAGGATAATCTATATCAGGAATTCTTGAACCTGTGTATATTTTTAACTACCCAAATCATTTCGTTGCTTACTTCTTTGAATTACTTACTATTACCTTTGACTGAATTGACTAGAAAGGAGTTACATTAGTATGGGATAACAATTGAGGAAGTAGTTTTCAAACTCTTAAGGAAAGATTGACTAGTGTTAATATTACTAGATTTTAGTAAGATTATTGTAATATATAAATATGTCTCTGAAAATAGGTTTAGGAAGAATATTGTGGCAAGAAGAAAAGATAGTAGCTTATGTTTCTAAGAAATTGAAAATTCATGAGAGAAATTACCTTACCCATAACCTTGTTAGCGACTTTGTCATTTATATTAAGATTTGGAGACACTAACTATATGATTCTATGGTTGAGGTATTTAGTGATCATAAGAACCTTAAATATATTTTGACCAAAGGGGTTGAATACGAGATAAAAGAAATAGTTGAAATTTCTTAAGGAGTAAAATTTTGATCTTATTATTTGGTTAAAGCCATTGTGGTGATTGATGTTTTGAGGAAATCTTTATCTTTCATTATGATTAGAGAGATGAATCTTTTTGGCTTAAATTAGAAATTTAAGTTTGGATTATAAGGTTATTTCTAGTATTGTGAGATTAAGTATAATAGCGAATGGATTGTTGAAGAAAATTATAGGAGCATAATTAGTTGATTTATTTTGGTAACAAGTTATAAGGCTATAGGTTAAGGTGATGGATATGATTATGACTTGGGTGAAGATGAAATGGTGAAACTAGAGAACTGATATGGATATCGAGTGTACATTATGCTTAGGTACCTGATCTTTAGAATTGATCATAGAAGAGTTTGAATTGGTTGTAGATAGAGTAGTAAAATTAGTGATCTGATATGTGTATCTAATGCTTAGGTGTTGATGTTGTGGCAAATATCTGGATTACAATGATAACCAAATTATTATTTTGATGATTTAAGGATTGAATTTGATTGCAGAATTTAGAAACTTATGCTTGATGTGTAAGATTACCATAGTAGCATTGAATTATTTATGTTGGAAGTAACTAATAGATGAGATTAGAGGAACTAGGAGTTAGAATAAGCAAGAGATTAGAAAGGACACAGTTGGATGTTTAGTTATAAAACTTGAAAGGACATAAGAGTACTCTTAACATTTATTTAGAAGTTACTAAAATGTATCAGAGTGGCGCAGGAGAAGCGTGATGGTCTAATATGGAAAGAGAAGTAGAGAACTTGAATTAAGATATGGAGAGTGAGTTTAAATTTGGAGTGGATGGAGTTTTGAGATTTAAGGATAAGTTGTGCTTTCCTAGTGTGCTAGAATTTAATAAAGCAATCCTAGAAGAAGGTCATAAGAGTATCTTTAGTATCCATTCAAAAACTACTAAGATGTACCAAAATCTTAAGAAGATATTTTGTGACCTAAGATGAAGAGAGGAGTAAAGCAATTGTATATTTATGGTTAGCATACTAGAAGTTTTTAAGAATCTTGTAGCACTTAGATGCTCCATTTTGGAAGTAAGATGGTGAATAGATAGACCCTAGTGGAAGATTTGTCTAAGACGCTTAAGAAATTGATTTTGTTTGTGTTTAAGTGGATAAATTCGTCAAGATCTTTCCCTAAGCAAATCCTTTGAGGAAATTGATAAAAGTTGTACATCAACAAGGTAGTGATGTTGCATAAGAATTAGAAGTAAGAATGCAAAGAGTTTACCATTACAAAAATTTCGGGGACGAAATTTCTAAAAGGAGGGGAGAATTGTAACATCCCAAATTTTATTTAATGAAAAGAAATATTTTTTATGTATTTATTATGTGAATAAGTATTTTATTTATGTATTTTACTATTTACGTATACGTATTTTACTATTTATGTATACATATTTTTACTATTTATGTATACGTATTTTACTATTTACGAATACGTATTTATGAATAGTATTTTACTATTCATATGAATAGTAATTTTGAAAAAAAAACGTAAGCGCTTGCGCAAAACTCAAATTATTTGGATGAATAGTATTTTACTATTCATGAATAGTAATTATATTATTATTTTAATGAATAGTGTTTTACTATGTATGCATAGTGAAAGGCTGCGTTTTCAGGCCTGCGGACGTTTGAAGTTTCAAAATTATAATTAATTTGAATATAATAATGAATAGTGAATAGTGCATAGTAACTTATATTATTATTTTAATGAATAGTGCATAGTGCATAGTAACTTCAAAATTTCTATAAATAGGGACCTAAGGATTTTGAAAATTCATAACTAGAGAGAAGAAAAGTTTAGAGAGAAGGAATTCTAGAGAGATAGAAAGAGAAAATAAGAGAGAAGGTTCTGCCTAGGTTGTGAAAAGAGGAGGAGAATAGAGAAGGTTCTGCTCTAGTTCCGGTTCCGGTTTAAGGAGAAAGAGAGGAGATTCTGCCCAAATTCCTATTTATCCAGGTAAGGGGGGAGTGGGAAACCTCGCTTGGGGGTGTGGGAATAATTGTTAAATAGTTTGTTTGTTGGATTGGCTCCCGATCCCTTGCCTGTTGTTTATTTCTTTGAATATGTATTATTGATGTGTTTTGTTTTATATCTTATTTATTTACATATTAGAATCTGTTATTTGAATGGAAGGCTAAGCCTCCTAAGTATTTATAAATTTGTAATCTATTATTTAAATGGAAGGCTGAGCCTCCTTATTATCTTATATTATCTTTTAAGCTTCCTACTTTACTTAAAAGATCTTAATATATTATTATTGAAAAATATGATACCTAAGCAACCTCTGGACTGTTGGATTGTTGGACTGTTGGACTGTTGAACTGTTTGAACTGTTGGACTGTTTGGACTGTTGGACTATTGGACTATTAAATTGGATTATTGAAATAATTCTTAATTATGAAATATGAATATGATATGTGTAACATGCTAAAGGTGGAGTCTGTGAATGTATGACATGCATCATATGCACATATTACTCCAGGTGTGCCGCTGAGGCCGCATACCCACGACTAACAAGGTGTACCTTTGGGTCACCCACGATATGCTAACGAGGTGTATGAACACCAATGATAGGTGTACCTTAGGGTCACCGACAATTGTATAGGTGTGCCTTCGGGTCACCAATGATGATATGTGAACTTCCGTATGGCGCCACATGCATACATTAGTGAGTCAAGTCAAGAAAATCATTATACATAAGCATATATGTGAGATTGATTATATATGTGAATTATATTGTGTGTGTGTGTGCTATTTAACTTTTATTTCTATATCTGCAACTGAGTGAGAAGTTTCTCACTCCCTTGTCATTTTTTGTGTATATTTAAATTATGATGCAGATAATTAGCATGAGGCTGAGGATGTTGGTGGTGAAGCTTAGGCTTCTGTTTGGGTTTCGCTCTGATAGGATGTGACATCGGGATTAGCTAGACTTATTGTTAAATTATTATTATTTTTCTTTTGTAATTTTTATGTTATTTATGTTGAAAGTGTGTATTTTTGTCATATTATAATTTTACTAAAAGATTATAAGTTAATTCCTAACTAGGAGGCTCTGCCACCTTTACTAGGATTAATCTATAATCTTTATTTTATTATTTCTTGACAATTTGATACTTACAGTTGAAAATTATGAATGTGCATCTTTTACCCAATGATACTTGAGATAATTATTTTATATTGGACTAAGAAAGAATTTATATATAGATGGTTTATATCTATTGTAATTATGTTGGGGTAGAGGGTGTCACACCTCTTATTGTAGGTTGGACAAAAATGCTGAAGGTACCAGAGCACCAGGTGGCGGGGCACAAGGCCAAGGACGGAGTCCTGGGCCCTCTAGTGGATGACACGGGAAGATTCTACAAGCCTCTCCAAAACAACGACCGCGGCTCCAGGGAGCTGTCGTTTTACTCCTCTCTCTCCTCCCACCCAAGCATCCCCCTGCCCTTCTCCCCCGCCTTCCACGGCACCAAAGTGGTGGAGGCCTCCGACGGCTCCAACCCCCACCCCCACCTGGCCCTGGAGGACCTCCTCCGCGGCTACGCCAAACCCTCCGTCATGGACGTGAAGATCGACTCCCGCACCTGGCACCTCGGAGACTCCAAGGACTACATCGCTAAGTGCCTGGCGAAGGACCGAGAGTCCCCTTGCCTTCAGAATCTCCGGCGACGCCCTCTCCGCCTGGGAGCCCCCCCGCAAGTCCCTCTAGAGCCTCTCCGCCCACGACGCCCTTTTCATTCTCAGGAAGTTCGTCTCCTCCAACGCTCACCTCCACCATTCCCCTTGCCTGTGGCGTGTAACTAGAATCATGAGCTGGTGTGGGGTGTGAGGGTGCGGGGAAGGGGGGTGTGGGGTGAGGGGAAGGAGGGTGCGGGAAAGGGGGTGCGGGGAAGAGAGTGTAAATTTAAGAAATTTTTTTAAGGGTAATTTAGATATTTTATATTTTTTTTATTAAAAAGGAGGTGTGTTTATATGAGAGTGGAGGTGTGTTTATCATCTGCCTAACCATAACTTGAAGGAGTTTCAGTTCCAAGACAGCAAGGCCATCATTAATTGTTTCCAATTTTGCTGCATGAAGTTCATATTCATATCTAAGCCATTAAGATCGAGTTATTAATACAAAGTTATTTTTAAAAAAAATTAATAAAATTTAAAATAAAATATAGATTAAAATTGATAAAAAAAAATTTAAAAACTTTCATAAAAATGCTATTGTTAAAAAAAAATAAATTAAAAATGTTATCATTTAAGAATGATCCAACTTTATCTTTTAAGATAACTTTTCTAACTTATATATAGGGAAAATTAATAAATATAGTTTTCAAAAAACTATGTATTTTATTTTTTATTCTTTAACTAATACTTTAAAAAATATTAACTAACAACTCTTAAAATTTACACAAAATCTTATATATTTAAAATTTTTATTTATCTTATCAAATTATTAAGTTATGTAATATTATACTGAAGATTATGTATATCAAATTTTACATAATTTGAACTTTTTTAAATATGTTATCTAAAAAGAAATATTTACATATATTTCAAATATGATATTGTATGTTAAAGTAATTAAAACAATGTGATGAACTATTAAATAATTTTGGACTTATGTGAAATTTGATATACATGACCTTGAGTATAACATCACATAATTTAATGGTTGAATTAATTAATTTTGCATCATACAAAAATTTATTAAAACTATAAAATTTTGTATAAATTTTTAGACTTACATATAGTGATGTATTGAATTGAGATTTCGTAAGATTTTTTTTATCACAAAAAAAAATAGTGAAATTTAAAAGACTTTGTAGGAATTCAATAAATTTTAAGATTTTTTCAAAAGATTGTTTTGGAATGTAATAATTTTTAAGATATTTTTAACAAACTTTTTAATCAAGATTTTGTAATTTAAATTTTAATGGATTTGTATCTTAAATTTATAAAATTTTAGAGGATTTTATTAGATATCAAAGAACAATATGGATTTAAAAAAAATAATACAATTAATATATAAAAAAAAATCAATGACAAGGTTTGAATAAAAAAAAATTTGATTCTAGTTTCATGTCCTCTTAAATAATATTTCTCTATATATAACCTTCTATGTATTTATATTTTCTCATTCATAATATTAAATTTGAACAATATGTTTAAATTTACAATATTCATTAACTGGTAGGATTGTCAAAATATATTTTTAATACTATTGGATTAATATAGATTAGTTAGTTTTAGGTTACTGCTGATAACAAGTTATTATAGCTTGTCTACCTATTATTGCAGGTCACTGATATATATGTATATATAGTTGTACACTTTCACAAGAACAGTAAGCAATATAGAAGTATTCACAGAGTCTTCTTCTTCTTTCAATTTTATCATATTCTTCAGTATTCAATATGGTATCAAAAGAGAGAATTCAGCTCTTAGAACGATTCAACTTGTGATTCCCATTCATCTTCTTTCAACCAAATCTGCCATTTCCGCAACCTTAAATCAATTTTCCCATAGCCATGACGAATCAATCTAAAGATCCAAGCCAAGATCCCACTCACCCCTTTTTTTGCATCATTCGGATGGACCTGGACTGGTTCTCACGTCTCAACCTCTTGACCACAAGAATTATACAACCTGGAGCAGAGCGATGCAGGTAGCACTCTCCGTGAAGAACAAATTACTGTTCATTGATGGAACCCTCCCTAAACCTGTAGCAACCGACGCCACAATCGCGACTTGGAATCGTGCGAACAACGTGGTCATCTCATGGCTTTACAACTTTGTTTCCAAAGAAATCATCACGAGCATCTTGTTTGCCACAACTGCGCAAGAAATTTGGAAAGACTTGAAAACCAGATTTTCAAGAAAGAATGGACCACGCATTTTCCAACTTCGGCGCCAATTGATGTCTCTTCAGCAAGGACCTGATGATGTTGGAACGTATTATACAAAGTTGAAGTCAATCTGGGAGGAATTGTCCGGTTACAAACCAACATTCCCCTGTACATGTGGTGGCCTTCAACAACTCCAAGCACACACAAAATTTGAATATGTCATGTCCTTCTTGATGGGCTTAAATGATTCTTTCTCTCAAATCTGTGGCCAAATTCTGCTATTTGACCCTTTACCTTCGATTGGTAATGTCTTCTCCCTAATTCTTCGAGAAGAAGCTCAACGAGAAATTATTGTTACTCCTTCTAATGCTAACTCGAAAAACATAGCCTTTTCTGTTAATTCTTCACAAAAACATCAATTTGATAACAGTAAGAACAAATTTGTAAAGAAAGAGAGACCAAAATGTGGTCATTGTGCGATCTTAGGACATACCAAAGACAGGTGTTATAAACGTTTCGGGTATCCCCCAAATTATTTCAAGAACAGGACTACCAATACTGTGAATCAAGTGGATAATAGCCCTAAAAGTTCCACCACTAATTAGAGATCAAATTTGACCCCTGCTTAGTGCCAGCAATTACTTACATTTTTGACAAACCAAATGAAACCAGACACTAATCTGGATGCAATGGCTTCCAATGTCATAGGTACCTGTATGAATCCTGATTTCCATGAGAATTCTCACACATGGATAATAGACTCTGGCGCCACTTCTCACATTTGTTGTTCCAAACAACTATACAATTCATACACTCCTATCCATAATTCTGATGTTTCATTGCCTAATTCCACTAAAGTAAATGTAGAAGGGATAGGTAGTATCAAGATAAATGATGATATTTTTCTGCATAATGTGTTGTATATACCTATGTTTAGATTCAATCTTTTATCACTTCTCACTTTAATAAATAATAACCCATTTAGATTTACTATGGAGTCTAACAGTTTTCTTTTGCAGGACCTCAAAACATTAAGGACGATTGGCACTACTAAGCAACAACAGGGTCTACTGGTTTTTGAATTCCCTAAATGCAATTTTAATTCTGATTGTATTAGTAATTGTAATAGTGTTACCTATGAGACTTGGCATAAGAGATTAGGTCACATACCTATATCAGTTTACAAATTGATTGCCAATAAAATCAAACTGAGTTCTATTGATTCTACTTATCATTGTAGTACTTGTAACATTGCTAAGCAAAATAGATTACCTTTTCCTAATCCTAATAAATTCAGTCCCAGTTGTTTTGATTTAATTCATGCTGATATATGGGGACCCTTTAAACAACCTACTTATGATGGATTTCGATATTTTCTAACTCTGGTAGATGATAAAAGCAGATTCACATGGATATACATGCTCCAGAATAAGTCTGATTGTATTAAAAACATACCTCAAATCTTTGCATATGTTGAAAACCAATTTCAAACAAAAATTAAAAGCTTTAGGTCTGACAATGTTAGAGAACTTCATTTCAAAGATTTTTTCTTAGAAAAAGGTGTTCTACACCAATTTTTATGTGTAGAAAGGCCGAAACAAAATAGTGTTGTTGAGAGAAAACATTTGCATATTCTAAATATTGCACGCACTTTGATGTTTCAATCAAATGTTCCTATAAAAATATGGGGAGATTATGTTAAAACTGTTGTGTTTATCATGAATAGAACTCCAAGTCCTATTCTGAATCACATATCCCCATATGAAATCTTATATAACAAGGTGCCTAACTATTCTGATTTCAGGACCTTTGGCACATTATGTTATGCCTCTACATTACTTTCTGGTAGACACAAATTTAGTCCCAGGGCTATTGCAGCTGTATTCATCGGATACCCTCATGGCTACAAAGGATACAAGCTATTTGACCTGACCACTCATCAAACTTTCATCTCTAAAGATGTTAAGTTTTATGAGCATATATTCCCTTTCCAAAACAGCAACTCATCTGACCGTGGCCATGGTGTCTTCAACGACCAAATCACACCCAATCTTAACCATCCTGCAACCTTTGATGATTCTGATCCTATACAACCCACACATACACAAAACCAGTTTACCATACAACAGTTGTCTCCCCCAAACGAACCAGATCAAGCCCCAATTCGTAGATCTAATAGAGCTGTTAATCCACCAGGATACTTATCTGATTATCATTGCTACAATGTAACCACTAACACACAAACATTATACCCTATCCAAAAATTCATAGATTACTCAAAGCTCTCCAAAACACACAATCATTACATCTGCCAAATTTTTGCTAATCATGAACCTCAAACCTATAAACAAGCCATCAAATTCCCTCATTGGAAGCAAGCTATAGAAGATGAACTCACTGCCATGGAGATAAACAACACATGGTCCATCACTCATCTACCAAATGATAAAAAGCAAATAAGTTGCAAGTGGCTATTCAAGTTAAAACTCAACTCTGATGGAACTATAGCCAAACACAAGGCTAGGCTGGTAGCACGAGGCTTCACTCAACAACATGGTCTAGATTTCCAAGAGACGTTTTCACCTGTGGCCAAGATCACCACCCTGAGGCTCCTCTTATCACTTACTGCATCACAACATTGGAATCTAGCTCAACTAGATGTTAATAATGCTTTTCTCAATGGCAACTTAGATGAGGAAATTTTTATGCAAATCCCTCCAGGATACAGCCATAGCACCATTCCCACATCTGCAGCCCCTTTAGTATGCAAATTAAATAGGTCAATATATGGCTTGAAACAGGCATCTAGAAGCTGGTTTACCAAATTCAGCACCACACTAATTTCTCAAGGTTTCAAACAATCAAGTTTGATTACACCTTGTTCACTAAGGGATCCAACTCGACATTCATAGCCATTCTTGTCTATGTAGATGACATAGTAATTGCCAGCCCAAGTAACATTGAAATCAAATCTGCTAAGATCATGTTACATGATCATTTTATATTGAAGGATCTAGGAGATTTGAAATTTTTCCTTGGTTTGGAATTTCCAGTCACAAGCAGGAATGTTCATGTGTCAAAGACATTATACAATGTCTATTCTTGAAGATTGTGGTATGCTTGCTTGCAAGCCTTCAACTATACCTATGGAAGCAAATTTGAAACTGCATACAGACTCAGGTTCTCCACTTGCAGATCAAGGATCATATAGAAGGATCGTGGGAAGATTATTGTATTTAACAATTTCTTGACTTGACATTTGCTATACTATACACAAATTAAGTCAATTTGTATCAAATCCACATTCTGAACACATGAATGCAGCTCACATGCTTCTACGATACTTAAAACATACTGCTGGTCAAGGCATCCTGTTCAAAGCTACCTCTGACACAAAACTACATGCTTATGTGGATGCTGATTGGGGTTCATGCATTGATAGCCGAAGATCAACAACAGGTTTTTGTATTTTCTTAGGAAATTCCTTAATTTCCTAGAAGGCTAAGAGACAGAAGACAGCCAGCAAATCTTCAGCAGAAGCAGAATATAAATCCTTAGCATCAGTCTCTATTAAACTTACTTGGTTGAGAAATTTATTAACTGATTTCAATATTGTCACACCATATGCAGCTGTGTACTGTGACAACAAGGCAACAATACATATTGCAACCAACCCTACATACCATGAAAGAACCAAACATCTAGAAATTGATCTTCACTATGTCAGGGAGCAAGTAGAAAGAGGTGCACTCAAGTTAATTCATGTCAGAAATCATCATCAGATGGCCGACATATTCACTAAGTCATTACCTCGCAATGCTTTTCTTAGCATCTTGTCCAAGCTGGGCATCGAAAACATTTTTCTCCCATCTTGAGAGGGGGTATTGGATTAATATAGATTAGTTAGTTTTACGTTACTGTTGATAACAGGTTATTATAACTTGTCTACCTATTATTGCAGGTCATTGATATATATGTATATATAGTTGTACTCCTTCACAAGAACAGTAAGCAATATTAGAAGTATTCATAGAGTCTTCTTCTTCTTTCAATTTTATCATATTCTGCAGTATTCAATAAATACATGTTTAAAAAATTAATATTTTAATATTAAATTTTAATGAAAATAAAAATTTGTTAAATTTTAATAACTTGGAAATTTTAATAATATAATATTTAACAATTCAATAATTTAAATTGTCTTAAATATATTTTTAGTTCCTCAAATTTATGATATGTTTACTTTTTATCCCTCAAATTTAAATTTATTATTTTTAGTTCTTGTAATTTTTAAAAATCTTGTTTTAATTCTTCATGCCACTAATAACATATTTAAAAGTGATAAATTGAGATAGTTATACACCATCAGTTGGATTTAATATAATGTTTTCACTAATAAGGATACCAGTACGTAAATTTTAAGTGACAATATTTGACAGTATTTGACATATTTTCTAACAAAAGTTAAGTATAAGAACTAAAATAAGATTTTTAAAATTACAGAGACTAAAATGATTAGTTTTAAATTTAAGAGACTAAAAACAAATTTATCTTACATTTCAGGGACTAAAAACATATTTAAATTTTTTAATAATTTAAATAAATATTAATAAATTTTACATCAATATTGATAAATGAAAATGTAACAAAAAAAATACTGATATGTAAAAAAAATAGGAGAAAAATGGAGAAAATAAAAAGAAAAAATAAATGAGAAAGGTGAGAAAAAGAAAAGGAGAATATGATATAGAAAAGACATGAGAATAGATAGATAGAGAGATAGAGAGAGTGAGAGAGAGAGAGGAAAAAGGTAGAGAAAAAAGAAAAGATGAGATATGAAAGAGAGAGAAAAGAGAAGATGATAAAGAGAACGAGAAAGGAAAAAGATAGAGAAACAAAAAAGGCGAGCAAGAAAAAAAAAGAGGAAAATAAATAAGAGAAAAAATTCATGCAAAATCTCAAAGTTTGTGAGATTGTTGGATGAGTGACTTAAATGTATATTCTACTAAAATGTCTCACAAAATCCATCATTCAAAATAATCCAATGAAATTTCTATATGTTTTTAATACTAATAGACTTTTTAAAGTGAAAAGAAAACTTTAATTGAATACCAGCAAATTTTGACATACTTCTAAAAAAAATCATGATTGTCTTAATTGAATACTTCTAAGTGGTCTAGGAATACATATTGGATCACACCCTTTGCGCATTCTCACTAGAAGGATATACTATCAAGATCTGGTTGGGATAACTAAGTTGTGCAAGATACATCTCATGCTCACAAGGATAGGACTGAGACTTCCAAATCAAGCTATCTCCAAGGTTAGTTCCCAAGCTTTTACACAATGGACCTTCTCTGATGATGTATTCCATATTGTATCCTTACAAAAATATTTTATATATATGATGCATGTCAAACAGACTCAATGCATTATATTCACATGACTGCATACTTTCACACATCACATGTTCCTTATGTCACTTTACTCATCATTCATATTCATACATTCATATATAGACATTAATTCATATCCACATAAACACCACAATACATAATTATAGCATGGAATTTAACGGAGGAACAAAAGAGGATTTGCAGGTAGGACAAGGCCCAACAGCACACGCCCTACACCCAGTGCCCAAAGGACCACGTTGGTCTTTGTTTAGACTGCGCTTGGTGTAATCGAACCCACACTCAAAAAGGGTCAACACACATCGAGTGGAAGCATCACAAGAAACCCTTGGAGCTTCTATGCCTGGTAAGGGTCATCTCACACTCAACATGAGAGATCTCAAGAAGACATTTTGCTCTCGACCTCGACGACACTCAACGCATCCCAAGTGACACCCAATAATGTATCAGAAATAACACTCATAGCAGAAAACACATAATTGCGAGTCACACTTCAAATTTCCAAAACACACGATTCAATCGATAAAAGTGTTCTATATCATGCAATTAACATTCAATATCCCTCGATTTACACATACAACCATTATCCATTCACTATCGTCACAACACGTTCTCTTAGTATTTCCCATGGGAACTCACAAGGACCTCAAATCATATAATTACCATCCAAAACATAAAATTGATCATATATTCAAACAATTCATACCATTAATCACGTACAAAAAGAACAAGAAGTAAAACATATACAATTGAGAAAAATCCCTCATACATGAATACATAATATACACAAGATTGAGGGTCAATCCCACTACTTGACATACAAATCCACACCCAAATAGAAATTTCTCACTCTCCCGTTACTTGGATAAGCACTAGATGACGGGTACACGAGCTCCAGAGTGATTTCCTTCTTATTCATATTCTTCAAACACTGAACTGCAAACGCGTGCGTGAAAAATAAGAGAAACATAAAAACTAATCAAAAATCCTTCTTTTTAAAACCTTAACCTCCCTCTAACCTCAATTAAAAAAATTAACTATATATAGTTACAAATTTTCTTTCCCTCAATTAATTTAAATAAATATTTAATTAAAATCTTTAATAAAACATCTTATAATATATTCCAAAATATATCAAATAATTAAATAAATATTAAGCATCACTTATTAATAAAAATAAAAAATATCAAAATTATTAATAAAATACTTATATTATATTTTATAAAAAATAAAGTATTATATCTATACTTTTATAATAATAATAAAAAGAACTCCTTTATTTGATATCCACTTTTATCTTTCTCATTTTACCCTTAATAACTATACAAAATCTCTAATAAATATACAAGTTATTCAAATACGTGTTTTTTTTCTCTCACAAGAATGCTCATATCAATAACATGACATGAAATTTCTCCGGTGATAAGCTGAGTGTTTCAACCGTGACCCTGAGACACTAAAATGGCTCATAATGGCATATTTTTAACCAGAGAAATAAAATAAATAATTAAAATTAAAATCATCATAAATATTTGTGAACACTGTCACAGTGATTTGATTTTCACATATCACTTATGACAAGAACAACTTTCTTCATTGATGTTGTTGGAGAAAGAAGGAAGAGAGGCTTCATGTTAGACTAATCAATGTAAATACATATACGAGTCTCATTCAACTTTCTCCTTCTTGTGCCTATAAACACATGTCAACCAATACATTTTTATTTTTTATTTTTAAATATTAGTAACATTCTTTTAAACGGAAATCGTTCTATAAAGCCAACATATTACGTTTTACATGTTAATTTATTGTTATTATATGTTTAAATCACAAAATTTTCAAAAATATCTAAGTTAGTATCTCAAAAAAAAATTATTAATAAATTTTTAATGTCAATGGCATTAACAGTTTCAGTATTCATTCTTAGTTACTGTTAATTTTAATTTTTACTATTATTTTCTGTGCTTTTTGATTCTTTAAATTTCAATTATAAATTATGAAAAGAAAAATGTAATATGTCAAAGTTATATTTGTAAATTAAAAACATAACAATTTTTTTAACAATTAATCCCTTTATACGTTGATATACATAATATAGTAGAAATTTTTCTCGTCATTAAACAAAAAAAAAACTAAATTTATTATTTTAAATAATGATTTTCTCTTATTTATTTTATTCAGAAAAAAATAGTACAGAGCATTTAAATAAAAAAAATTACAAGTAATTTGACACTTTATTTAATTAATGACTCAATTTCAATTCTTAATTTTGGCAGAATTGCAACCAGATTAACTTGATCTCTATAAGAACTAAATTGTTTAGCACATAGAAGTTATACATTTTTATTAAATTAAAAGTTATATAATTTTTAATTTTTTCTCCAACTAATTTTTCTGATCCTATTTTCTCTATTTTCTCTCATTAAAGACCCATCAATAATTATTTAATAAAAACTATTGAATGAACAACCATTATAAAATAGTCACTTCAAATAGCAAATAATAATAACAAAGTCAATGTGCCATGTTTACTAATGTGGATGGCGCCGACATGCATTTAGTTAAGATTTTTTGCAAAGAGCATAAACTGGGAAATTTTGTCCGTAGCATATTAGGAGCGGTAGTTGTAAGAGTCTTTATTGACGGATTTGATTTAAATTTTAACTAAATTAAAGTCTTTAAATCAAATTTATCAAAAGAAAAATTGTAATCTGAACTAAATTAAACTAACTAACGATGGGTAGATTTCATTCAATTTAATAGGTTTTCTTGAAAAAGAATAATAAATATTTATTTTTTAAAACATATAAAATACATTATTTTATCTCATAAACAATTCTAATTATTAAAATATATAGTGTAAATAACATTTAACATAAATAAAAAAATTAATATATAAAATACAAAATTAAAATCATGTAACATAATCTAACATTTGAAATGTAATTATTATAACAATTAAAAACCAATGTAATCCTTTAAATATAACTAAATTATTTAAATTATAATTATTATTCAAGTAATCCTCCAACATTTTTTTAACTTAAATGTCAACATGTTAATAATATATTAAAAAAGTAAATGTTAATTTTTTTTTAATATTTAATCTAATGATTGAATTAAAACAAATTGGACAATGACTCCAAAATTGATTAGAAAGTGACGAAGTTGAATAACAAGAAGGTGTATGACTTGTGTCTAAGTATAAATTGTATGACAACTAGTAGGTGAGTGTAAAATAACTAATAAAATAATAATACTATAAAATATATTAATATTATAAAAATTAATAATAATAATAATAATAATAATAGTAGTAGCATAAAACAATTACAATAATTATAGTATTATTAAAATGGTAAATGATAGTGAAATATAATAATGTTATACTGGGTTACTAATAAAATTATAATATTACAAAATAATATTTAAATAATAAAATAAAATAAAATAAAATATTAATAATAATTTTAATTAATTAAATGTTCGAATCATCATATTTATAAAATGAAATTTGGTAATTCAAATTAATCAAATTTAAATTTAATTAATTTATATCAAATTTAATAAAAATTAATTTAATTCGAATCATTAATTTTATTGAATTATATAAATCAATAAAACTCCTAAGTACTAGCGAGTTAATGGAAATAGAAGGGAACACGTGGCTTATTGGGAAGGCGCATAGAGATTGTTAATAGTAACTTGTGTTTTTTATTAAAAAAAAAAAAAAAAAATATATATATATATATATATATATATATATAATATTAATTAAAATTTATTAAAAACATATTAATGTTTTTTACTTTTTTTAATTAAATTTCTCTTCAGCCTTATATTTTCTGGTTTCATACCGGCGCAACGCAACACAAGTACTTACGTACGAACTTGGACCTACCAGGAAGGCAATGTGGCACACTGACTAAATGGTGGTTGCAGGTTTAAAGGTCTTGTCTATTTTTCATCTGTTAAGACAACTTTGCACCTATTCTCGCATCAGCATGATAATGAACAGGGTTTCGATACGACGTTTTTGAACATTATTCTCGCATCTTCGGTGGCATCTCTGATAGATCACTTTTATTAGGCCTGAGCACGGGGCGGGTTAGGACGGATTCGGGTTGAAATTATTAAGCCCAATCCAAACTGATCCAAAAAAAAAAACCATTTTCAACCGTGAACAGTGTTTCGAGTTTGTTCGGATCGGGTTTTCGGGTCTCGAGTTAATTGGATCGGGTTAGTCGGATTGGGTCATATTGGACCCAATATTTTTATTTTTTATTTTTTTCTTCTCTCTCACAATTCCTTCATCCATATTCATGTCCTCCTCTATCGCCACCCTTTTCGATTTCTTCAACTATTCGATTAAGGGTAAGTGCCTTTCATTCAAAGTTCCTTCCTTTTGCTTCAAAACTTGACTTGAAGGTGTTTGTTGATGGAACCCAATAGAATGTTCTCTGTCTTGGTAGGAGTTGAAAACCCTCACAATTTGCCACACCATCCCCAAATGGTACCCTATGCCACCCATCATGACACTGATCCGCACCATCCACACCTTCAGCACCAATCGATCAAACATGGCTACCCTAACTATTCTTCATCCAAGACCAAACAACCCCAACAGCAACAACAACAAAGCACTCTCAGTGATGACGATGAGCGGCGCTTAGGGTTTTCCTCTCGTCTCGCGGTGCTACTGCTACCTTTAAAAGAATAAATATTATATCTTTTAAGTGTTTTGGGTCGGTCGGGTATGGATACCCACGGGTTCAAATTTTTTAACCCGAACCCGACCAATAAAACCCATTACAAACCGACTCTAACAACCCGAAAAACTGGAAAAATCGTCAAAAACCGGCCGCACTCAAAAACTCACCTACGGAGACTTTGGATTCGGTCGGGGCCGAAATTTCTGCTCACGCCTAACTTTTACAAGTGATGTATGGAACACCATGAATTTGAACTATAAGATGCATCTAAACTAATAACTTATTATACACCTTAATACATAGGATAAAAATTTCCGAATTTTTTACTGAATTTTTTTTTTAAATTACCCAAAAAAAACACTGACGCAACTGTTTTTCATGTTCGGAACGGGCCGTTCTGATTTCAGAATGGGCCGTTCCAGATAAAACAATGACACATGCATAATGGATCAGAACAAACCGTTCTAGATGAAAAAAAACATATGACGAATGGATCAGAACGGCGCGTTCCAAAATCAGAACGGCCCGTTCCAGATTCAAAAATAACACATGAATAGTTAAACCAGAACGGGCCGTTCTGAATTCGGAACGGGCCGTTCTAACTATTTTTTTTAGCAAAATAATTTTTTTTTTCATTCTACTAAATTACATTTAAAATTTAAGTATAGTTTTTCAATTGATAATGTTTTTCTATTAGAATTAGAGGTTTACATTAATTATATACGTAAATTTCTAATTCTAATTAGAAAATAACACCAAACAAAATTTTTTATTATAAATATAATTTTCTCTCATTTAAATCATTGCAAAAATTTGTTAGTTTTAGTTTTATGTCTCGACATTTTCCTCTTAAAAAATGATGTTACCAAATATTTTTAAATTTGATTTACATTAGTTTAATTGCTTTTAAGGTGCATAGACTTTCGTCGTTTTGTTGCCAATGGCACAAACATTAGGTGTTGATTAAATGTCACCTAGTGTGAGGAGAGATACTCATTTTCTGCTTGGATTTGCATTGGGTGCTAATGTATGTGGCGTTAAACATAAGTTAGACAAAGGCCCTCTGCCTAATTAGGATCGGGCGTGAGTTTTGTCATACTAGACACTAGAGAATAGGAGACTCTTTGCCTCAATGACATTAGGTGTGGGTAGTTTGGCGCTAAGCGTGAGTGAGATATGAAGCTCTTTGTCTCAATGACATCAAGCATCCTATGAATGAAGCCCAAAACTAGGCCTAATAAGCTTAAAACCCAAAAAGTCTTATACTACCAAGCAATATAAACTCCTATACTACAAAAAATATGAGAAAGGTGGTCATCCATGTAAAGCCCAAGTAAAGAGAACCCTAGGCCCACCAAACCCATTGGGCTCACTAAGCTTAGAAGCAGTCAAAAGCCCAAAGGCCCATGAAGTAGTCAAAAGCCCAAAGGCCCATGAAGTCCAAAACTAGTCCCAATAAGCTTAAAACTCAAAAAGTCTTATACTAAGGCCCATAATACAAGACCAAACAATATAAACTCCTATACTACCAAATATATGAGAAAGGTAGTCATCCATGTAAAGCCTAAGTAAAGAGAACCCTAGGCCCGTTCCAGTTTCAAAAGTAGCAAATGACCAGTTAAACCAGTAGGGTTTAGGGTTTATGGCCCTTAGTATAAGACTTTTTGGATTTTAAGCTTATTGGGCCTAGTTTTGGGCTTCATGGGCCTAGTTTTGGGCTTTTGATTGCTTATGAGCTTAGTAAGCCCAATGGGTTTGGTGGGCCTAGGGTTATCTTTACTTGGGCTTTACATGGATGACCACCTTTCTCATATATTTGGTAGTATAGGAGTTTATATTGTTTGGTCTTTTTTTATGGACCTTAGTATAAGACTTTTTGGGTTTTAAGCTTATTGGGCCTAGTTTTGGGCTTTTGATTGCTTATGAGCTTAGTAAGCCCAATGGGTTTGGTGGGCCTAGGGTTATATTTACTTGGGCTTTACATGGATTACCACTTTTCTCATATCTTTGGTAGTATAGGAGTTTATATTGTTTGGTCTTGTATTATGGACCTTAATATAAGACTTTTTGGGTTTTAAGTTTATTGGGCCTAGTTTTGGGCTTCATGGGCCTTTGAGCTTTTGATTGCTTCTGAGCTTAGTGAGCCCAATGGGTTTTGTGGGCCTAGGGTTCTCTTTACTTGGGCTTTACATAGATAACCACCTTTCTCATATATTTGGTAGTATAGGAGTTTATATTGTTTGGTCTTGTATTATGGACCTTAGTATAAGACTTTTTGGGTTTTAAGCTTATTGGGCCTAGTTTTGGACTTCATGGGCCTTTGAGCTTTTGACTGCTTCTGAGCTTAGTGAGCCCAATGGGTTTGGTGGGCCTAGGGTTCTCTTTACTTGGACTTTACATGGATGACCGCCTTTCTCATATATTTGGTAGTATAGGAGTTTATATTGTTTGGTCTTGTATTATGGGCCTTAGTATAAGACTTTTTGGGTTTTAAGCTTATTGGGCCTAGTTTTGGACTTCATGGGTCTTTGGGCTTTTGACTGCTTCTGAGCTCAGTGAGCCCAATGGGTTTGGTGGGCCTAGGGTTCTCTTTACTTGGGCTTTACATGGATGATCACCTTTCTCATATTTTTGGTAGTATAGGAGTTTATATTGTTTTGTCTTGTATTATGGGCCTCAGTATAAGACTTTTTGGGTTTTAAGCTTATTAGGCTTAGTTTTGGGCTTCATTCATAGGATGCTTGATGTCATTGAGGCAAAGAGCTTCATATCTCACTCACGCTTAGCGCCAAACTAACCGCACCTAATGTCATTGAGGCAAAGAGTCTCCTATTCTCTCGTGTCTAGTATGACAAAACTCACGCCCGACCCTAATTAGGCAGAGGGCCTTTGTCTAACTTATGTTTAACACCACATACATTAGCACCCAATGCAAATCCAAGCAGAAAATGAGTAATTCTCCTCATACTAGGTGACATTTAATCAACGCCTACTGTTTGTGGCATTGGCAACAAAACCACGAAAGTCTATGCACCTTAAAAGCAATTAAACTAATGTAAATCAAATTTAAAAATATTTGGTAACATCATTTTTTTAAGAGGAAAATGTCAAGATATAAAACTAAAACTAACAAATTTTTGCAATGATTTAAATGAGAGAAAATTATATTTATAATAAAAAAAATTGTTTGGTGTTATTTTCTAATTAGAATTAGAAATTTACGCATATAATTAATGTAAACCTCTAATTCTAATAGAAAAACATTATCAATTGAAAAACTATACTTAAATTTTAAATATAATTTAGTAGAATGAAAAAAAATTATTTTGCTTAAAAAAATAGTTAGAACGGCCCGTTCCGAATTCAGAACGGCTCGTTCTAGTTTAACTATTCATGTGTTATTTTTGAATATGGAACAGGCCGTTCTGATTTCGGAACGGGCCGTTCTGATCCATTCGTCTTGTGTTTTTTTTTTTCATCTGGAACGGTCCGTTCCGATCCATTATGCATGTGTCATTGTTTCATATGGAACGACCCGTTTTGAAATCAGAACGGGTCGTTCCGAACGTGAAAAACAGTTGCGTCAGTGCATCGTAACATGTGTTTTTTTTGGATAATTTAAAAAAAAAATTCAATAAAAAATTCAAAAAAATTTATCCTGTGTATTAAGGTGTATAATAAGCTATTAGTTTAGATACATCTTATGGTCAAAATTCATGGTACACCTATACACTATTTGTGCTAGTGGTCCATGAGAGAAGTTACCCCATCTTCCTTTTAAAAAACAAATTACCTTTGCATAATTAATATCGGTTTTAAAAATCATTAACTTCGACTTAATAATCACAATTAAAATAATATATATCATATAATAAATTCTAATTTTAATGCGACTATTATATGAAAAAAAATATCTCTAAACTCATATTTATATGTATGTGATTATGAGTATTTTTTTTCCAGATATATGATGAAACATAAAGGTAAGATATATATTCTTTAATTTTTCATTTAGATTTTCTTTTTAATAATACAAATTAGATTTCATTTCTAAGGTTGAAGACCATGTATGAATTTTTCTAACTAGATTTGCAATCAATACTTTCAAGCGAAATATGTATGAATGCATAGATTTTATCACGCAACACACAAATGGCACAAAGTTAGATATTATTTAAACTTAACACTTACTAAACCAAATTTAGACTTCATAAATGACCAAACAAAACTTAGAACTTGACATAGTTAAACATAACTTAAGCTTAGCTTTGGCATGTAGATAACTAACGCAAGTAGTTCATAAAACTTGACATAGCTAAACATAACTTAAGCTTAGCTTTGGCATGTAGATAACTAACGCAAGTAGTTCATAGCACCACGCTTTGCCCACATAATTGTTGTTGTTAGACTAAAAGATATACTTGGGCTAATCTATTAAGAAAAAAATTGAAATACTTCATGTATGTCCCTTTGTGGAAGGTTACAATTCCCTTATAAGGATTGAGATTAACAATAGTAAAAGAATTTAGGGTTTAGGTTTAGGGTTTAGAATTTCAGCCCTCCACATTAGTTTATGCAACAAAAAGACATAACTGACTAAACCTCTTTGAACAAACTATTTTTATTTGGCAAATTAAAACAAACCTATCATAGAGGCTAAGACTTGTTAATTGAATTCTTTTAACTCAGGAACACTCATATTGTTCTTCATCTTCGTTGAGCAAGACCATTCTCACCGAATGAAAACAAGATAACTCTCTTGTAGCCTTTAATCTATGAAGGCTTGCTAAGTGATCAAACCCATAAATTTCGACGCAGAATCCCCCAATCTTTCTCAAATTCATGCCTAACATTTATTTATCACATCCAATTGGTCAATCACTCATGAATTAGTCCTATAACACATATGTAGCCTTAATTTACACATAACGGATTGAGGGACAATCCCACTACCCACAATTTTTATTCATGGATCGAGGGACAATCCCACTACCACAATTCTTATACATGCACATGAAAGATAGTTCTCGTTTTTCCTCGTACCTTATATGATGATCTCTAATGTGGAGGATGTGGTATTAATGTTCCATAAACTGGTTTACTTGTTCTTTAGGCAAAGGCTCCTCTACAAGTTTTCTCTGAGCATTATAAAAGTGTAGAGCACAAAATTAATCTATAACTTCTAACCCCACACATATTATTATGATTTAAGCTAATGGATTGGACTTCTAGAATCCTAATCAAACACTTATCCCATCGACATGTAACATTCTCAACCTATATTATTTTATTTCAATAAAACACTTTTAATCTATTTTAATAGCTAAATTAATCAAGCCAATAAAATAAATAATTATTAAATAACTTATTATTTTTCAAAAATTGGGATGTTATGATATGAAAACTAAAGAAGAATATTATATAGGAATTGAAACAATATTTTTTTTTTCATTTTATATGGACCAAAATCAACATTTATAAATTTTAAAATATAAAAATAAACATTTATAAGGACCAAAATCAAAACACGTCCATTTTACAAAGACTAAAAACATATTTAAACTTATCAATAAATATCGTTATCAAAATAATCTCAATTAAATTAAAACTCTTATAGATAAATACACAAGATAATATCTTATGTTTTTTGGGATTCATGACCTTAAGGATAACCAGGTTTGGGAGCCCCAATTTCACCCACTTGTATATATAGGGTGGAACTTGCATGACACAATTGTCCTAATGAGCCACTGGTGTATCTCCTCCCAATGTAGAGTACGATGAGAGAGTGACCCCACATATTCTCCTAGGCTACTCTTTGCATGCCTTCAAACAAGCAGCAAATCGATGTGTTTTTATTGATGTCACATGCATATGCATTTTGAAGTTTGTGTCCATTGCATCATATATGTAAATGTGTAATCGTGTGATGAACCATATTGTGACTCAACGATTAATGATATAATATACCTTGTTAGTGTTATGTGTTGTTATTTCTATGTCATGTTATTATTATAATTTGTTGTTATATATTTTGATGTTGTTTGTGTGGCTATCCAACTATGTTCCAGGCCACGAGCCATAGTAAGATGTTTTCTACTCTCTAGTCTTGTATCTATTTTATGTGTATGTTGTTGTAGGTGAGGTTTATCGTGATGTTGATGATGATGGTGACAAGGCCTAGACCTTGTGTTGGGTGTACTTTATTAGGATGTGACATCGGGCTGTAGTTAGTATTTGGTTCTTTTTATGTTGTCAATTATATTTTAAGGAATGATGTTAGACTTATTTTGTAGTTATTTTTCATTAGATATTCTTATTGGAGTAGTTATAGGCTTAGTTGTTATGTGATATCCTCTTCCAGAATTTATGTTATTCAGTAGGTTATCTATGCATGAACACAATTTTGTTAAGTTATTCTACTACTATGCTTATTGTTATATGCAAGGTATAGGGCATCAAAATTAGGGTTTTTGATCTTTATAAGGGTTGTAGTCTTGGATGTTAGTTTTTCAATGGCAATGTATGAAGAAAAGATAGACACTAAAAAGGGTGTTGAATAATTTATATCAAAAACTTACACGTTTACATGTAAATGTAGTATCTGCAGCGAACAAAGAGTTAGCAAGAGTAATCAATGGACACAAGAAGTTTTTATATTGGTTCACCCCAACCACCAAGGCTACATCCAGTTGTTAATCCAACCATATTAAATTTCACTAACTTTCAACAAAGTTACAAGTATTCTTTCGCTAAGCCACTTCTGGCTCAAGACAAGTGTCCTTTAACTAGCCTTTTTAAGTTATTATCCAAGTATTCTTTTTACAAATAAGTCTCTCCAAGCTCAACTCCAAGTATTCTTTTACAATCAAGCCTCTCCAGGCTCTACCCTATAACATTGGTTATGAAGGTATTTCAAAGTTGCAATTGTCGTCTCTCTTAAACGTGATTACTACAAATGTTCAAGTACAACAAAACTCTTGAAGAATATTTTATGTGGTTCTCTCTTGAATTATATATTTTCTCTGTATCTCAAAATCTTCTCCAAGTCTTGATTGTCTTGAGTTCCAAAGCTTCTTATATAGTAGCTTTGAAAGAGATGATTGTTGCAGCTTCTTGAATTTGATTCATAAAACTATTTCGTTTTACTCCTTTGCCTGATCTAGAGAGAAGAAGTATCCATTAGGACATTAATTGCTTTTATTAATGTCTTTTACCTAAATGTACTCCTTATCTTCGATAAATCAAGCTACTTATCAAAGTAGAGTAGCAAAATAGGAACAACAAGAATCAAAGTCAGTGTGCAACGAGGTTGTAGTCTTTTTCCTGCGTCTTTTTCGTGAAATTCAGGATATGTGTCCTTTGTTCTTATGCTCTACATGTTTTTATACACTTTTAACAGAATGTGAGTTCCAAGACAACAACTTTCGATCTGTTAAGATATAAAGCATTCATTTGAAAATTCAAACGCGTCAATCGTAATAAATAGTGGATGTTAAGAACATGATAGATAATTATATGTTTTGTCTTACAAACGTTACTTTGTCTTCCACAGTCTGCAATAGTGACTTTTCAAAAACAATTTCTTTGTCAAAAGACGTAATATTTATTATCATTAAAACTCACAAAAAAATGAGGGATATAAGATCATATTTTGACTTAACACAATGGAATTACCTAAAATAGAGGTTTAAAACTTAAGATATGATCAAATTAGTGAGCGAAAATCAAGCTATCAAATTTAAGCTTAAAAGCTACGATTTTGTATTTTATAAAAGTATTAAATATATGGTAAAATTAATCCTTGAGGTCATGAAAGTTATATATTATTGTCTTAACTTTATAATAAAATAAAGATCAACTTAATATCATAGGTATAACTCTAGGAATCATCTTTATACCACACAATGTTAAAGAAACCTAAGATAGGAAAGGAGCATTTGTGAGTTAAAATGTTAATTGGAGAGTATTAAGAACGATGAACAAACTAAAAGGGAAATAATATTATGACTTCTTGTATGAAAGTTTAAAGAGTAACTAGAATGTGTACATAAGAAGTGTTAAGAGCTAAAGCTATGTGTTTGAGATGTTGTGTGATGACAAACTAATGTGTTATGAGTTGTTATGTGTATTTGAGATGTTTGTGCCCATGAGCTATATGTTTGATTGAGCCAAGTATATGTAGGAGTCTTGTGATGGATATGCTATGTGAATGACATGAGTATATGATGGGCCATGGGCTAAATGTTGCATAGAGTCTTATATGTGTAACATGTGTATAAAATGTTTTATGATTGTACATAAGTATTGGCCTTTAGAAAACTGTAATGAGTATTAGCCTTTAGGTAATCGTACATGAGTAATGACCTTCAAGCAAGCGTACATGAATATTAATCTTTGGGCCACCATACATGAATATTAATCTTCAAGCCTCCATACACGAGTTTTATTAGCTGTATGTTTATGTAGATCTAGATAACTCTATGTACATTACATTAAGTGCATGAGTTGTGAATATTTAAGAATTGAGTGATACGTTATTATCATTACATGTAATTAGGATATATTCTGATGTAGGATGTGACCTCAGGAGATTTGGATTTTATGATTTATGTTTGATGGTTTCCTTTTGAAATTTAATATTAAAACTCATATATGTTAACTAGGAACCTTTTGTTAATTCTTTTGAAATTTTGGATAGCCTTTGATGCTTCTTAGATTTTTAGTTATTCTTTAATTATTATTTTTTTCTAAAAGTTAACTTAAAACTAAATTTAGTGTTATGAAACAAATGTGAATCATTTATTTATGGAGACATTTTGCGAACTCTTTTCATTTTATAATTAAAGTTTTATTCAATTTTTTAATTATTTACTATAAATATAAATATACAGGATAAAAGTATCAAATAGAATACAAGAGACGAGATCAAATTAACATAATATATTAATATAATATATTAATATTAATAATTTGTATAATTAAATCTTTATTATTAATAAAAGTGATACCATTTTTAATAGTCGTCTACTTTTATATGAACATTTTTATCACTTTATATTTTTATAGTTTTCTATTTTTCTTATTTTACATGGGGAATGTTTGGGGTACATTTTCTTCATCCGATTCTACCGCCACAATTATCCAAAAATCTCTTTGCTTCTCTGATCGATAATTGCACACTATTACTCAACCTCAAAATTTTCTTTTCTTTTTTAATTTTTAAATTAAGGTAGATCTTACAATATATATTTTAAAATAAATAAATTATTATAAATATAATTTCATGTTATAAAAATATTTTCTATTAAATTAAATTTTTTATTATTAATTCACAATCGTAAAAAAACAAATTTACAATTATGTAAAACATTCAACCCAGTTGATACGATGAAAGGATAACTTGAACCCGACTTAAAATAATAAATCAATTATGATCCAACAATTAGGTAAATATATTCAGGCGGTAAATGAGACTACTAGAAAAATCTGATTATGCAATTTCTATTTCAAAGTTGTGGGTTTGGATGTGATGGACTAGCTTAGGTTCCTAGTTTTGGAACAATATTTTTAGTAGTACATAATACACATATCACATGTGATATTTTTGTAATGGATTAGAGCACCCTTATATTTCCTTTTATTTTTAATTATTTGGATTATCAAAATAATAATAATAAATCGATTAAATTTTAAAATCTAAATCTGCCCAATCTTTTTCAGACCGAGTCACGTCAGTGAAACAAACCAAGTCTTGCTCACCACTGTAGTGCATAAAAAATGAATTCTCCCTTTTTGTGATAATTAATATAATATATTCAAATTTTAAATTCATATATTTTAATTTAAATTTAAAATAATAAAAAATATATTTTTAATGATTTTTTTCTCTATCATTAATATTTTACTTTTGCTTTCATTTTTTTCTTAATCAATATCTATAAAAAAAAACTTGTTAATATTTGCCCCTTTTAAAAACTATTTATAAAATTTATAATTTATCATAATAAATATATTTTTAATAAAAAGTTAATGACGTGTAATTCAAATGTAGCCAATTTAATAATATATATATATATATAATATAAATATTATTATTATTAAGCGTAATATTTGCGTTGTTAAAAAGTATCATAAATAAGCTTATTCAATATTTTAGACAAAATAATTAATGAGCAACAACCTTTATTTTATATAAGTTTAAATATTTTTTTTATATAAAATGGATGGATTTCCATAATTGTTCATGTAAAAGAAATTATTTATTTTACACCCTTCTATAATTTGTAAATACTATTTTTGGTCATTGTAAAATTATCAAAATTTGATTTTAGTATCCATAAAATATTCTTTCATTTTTTATCTTTTCAAAATCTAAAGTTGCTATTTTTTACTTCTAACAATCATTTTATGGTAAATAAATAATATTTGATTAAAAATCTATAAAAAAAAATTCTAAAGGCATCACACGCAGATATAATGTCATAACTAGTTTGTAAGTATTATATGGAATGGTTACTTGACATTCTTATAAATACATAAGTAGTTAAAAAAAATTACATAATAATATGGATCAAAATTAGTAATTTCAAATTTTAAAGTGATAAAAAAATTAATAAAAAAATTTATATGAACCAAAATCAAAGCTTGCACATTTTATGAGGACTAAACACACACAGACACATATATTTCAAAATAACTCATAAAAAAAATTATCTTCTCCTCTTTTGTAACACTGTATGTTTTAAGTGTTTTAACTAATTATATGTGATATATAATTTATTCTTTCTCTATTGTTTATGATTAATGTTTTAGAGCTTTGGGAGTCAAAGGGCCCATGAGAGTTAAGTTGGTTGAGGTAGCATGAGTTAGATGTTAAGTTGGTTTAGAGTAAGGAAAAACATATAAGGATTTTCTTAAGAAGAAAATCTTATAAGTTCATGTTTTAAGAAAATTATAAAGAACTTAAAGAGAAGTTCTCTGAAACTTGAAGACTCCCGCCCCCCTTTCTTCTGCTAAATCATTCATTTTCCCTTCCTTACATCTGAACCCATTTAACTAAGTAAGAGATCAAGTTCCCAAAGTAGGAATCTCGAGTCAGAGTCGTGCAAAGTTTTATTCTCCTTTTCCTCTCTTCTCGATTAGTCGACTAGAGGTTAGGGAAGTTTGAGCTTGATGATTATTGTGTTTTAAATGATGATTTATTGTTTGAATTCACTATTTGGTGGCTATTTTGGATTGAAAATGGGAAGGAGATGAGGGTTATCTTGAGTTATGGTTTTGGTTGTGTTTTGAAGGAAATTGGATGATCTGTGTTTTATAATGGTTGCCTGTTGGGTATGAAGTTGTTTTCAAGTTGTTTATGGAGCCTAGATGTTGTATTATGCATTACATGATGGTTTTTTCTGAGTTTTAGGTAGATTTGAGCCAAAATGAGATTCTTCCAAGTAAGAAAATCCTCATCGCATGGATGTGGCTCAAATTAGAGGTTCTCTACTCTAATCATGTCAAGCTTGGTATGAATAATGTCAGACGTGGAAGAAAAAGAAATGCAACACCCTTTAAATTTGGTAACTCAATGGTTCCACTCCACGATATTTCACATATATAGTGATACTTCACACAACTACTCGTTGGATAAAACCCTACACTAGTTAAAACCTATTTATGGGTGACCCTTTTTGAAATGTTCGTTTGCTTTTAGGATCAACAATTAACCCACAAACCAACACAAGTTTTTGTCTGTATGTTTTGTCCTTATTCGCACGTTTTTTAGGAAACTTCCCAAAAGGTCACCCATCCCTAAATTGCTCCAATAAGGGCTAGCACACTTAACTATGAAGTTCTTTTGTGATGAGCTATCAAAAAGTATATGCATCTTGTTTGTATAGGTAGTACAAATTAATTTTTTTAAGTCATCTTTAACTGTAGTTTCACACCTATACAAATCTCTGGATCTTTTTCATTCTGATATTTCCAAGCTATTATAAGAAAAGCCTCTGACTTGGTCACACTATACATTTATTGAATGGCGTTGGGCATGAGGAGAGAGAAAAACCTTTGACTTTGTGACATTGGTGGCGCCTAGCATAACTAAGATATAAGTTTTTTGCCTAAAATGAGGTTGGACTTGAAGTATGGCCACACTAGGCATGAGAGAAATAAAGATTTTTTGCCTCATCCACGCAAATTAAAGTGCGGGTAGATTGGCACTGGGCGTGAGCAAGTCGAGACTGTCTACCTCGATTAACACCAAGTATAGAAAGAGTGGCGTTGGGCGTGGTCTACTAAAATAAGTTCATATGCTAATGATGTTTAGAGATTGAAGTATGATGAATCATGTGAATGAATAATGATGTATGATTATGTTTAAAGTTTACTATAGATGAAAGTTGATGAAGTTGTAAGATGTTGTTGTGTTTTAAACAGTAAATTGATAGCTGATAAAGTTATATAAAATTGTATGATGTCTATAATTGATCAAGTTATTAAGATGATAGGCATGTGATGGAAATACATGTCTTAGTTGAGATACATAAAAACTATAGGAGAGTAAAGTTGTTTTACAAAAATTAGAATATCTCATTGTGTGGATATAAGTTATGATTCTCTAAGAGCCTAGTTGAGAACCTTCAATAAGTAAGCTGGCTTATAAATGGTTAGATGTTTTATGTTGTTTCCTATAAGTTTTATGTGAGATTTGTTTGGGGTTAGGCCGAGTCATACATGTATAAAGTGACCAACTAAGTAAAGTATGAAATCAGCTAGTAAAATCCTTAATTGATTGTCAGAAAAGTGCATAGTATTTAGAGGGTAATAGACATGCTAATCTCATATGATACTTAGATATGCATGATAAGGCTATGGTAGGCTCACATCCAAGTTATTTTATCCTAACATTAGTATTAGACTTTTTCTAGTTTAAATGGTGAAACTTAAGAAATCAAATTAAGTTGTATACCTGCCACTCTAATGAGGCCTAAAGCTGTCTATACTTGAATTAGTTATGATATGTCAGACCTTGTGGTTTGATAGGATCTAATCACTCAAACTGCTCACTTTTGTCGTAAGAGATCTTCATAATTGATATGTGTGACGACCATTGATTTTTTTTTAAAGTTGTTTATGCTATGATTGAAAGTTGTGAGTGAAGTTTGAAAGTTGTAACTATTGATGATATTTTAAAGTTGTTTAAGTTATGTGGTGTAGCTTAAGTTATACTTGTTTATAATTGCTATGTTGAACCATTTACAAACTTATCCTTTGTTTTCCTTGTGATTGAAACTGCTATGATCATACTTATGAGAGAGCATTGCAGGATTAGTTGGAAGGCTTGGTTAGTTGGTGAAGGACCACACTGGTGGTGACCTTGTTGTGGTGTTGCTACTCCGATGTAGCAAGGTTTTGTATAAACGTTTGACCAATGATTAGAAATATTTGTGTATAATTATATAGTTCATGTATATTATTCATATATATGTACATGGTATATATAAAACTCAGTAAGGGGTGTTTGTGTTTTAAATTATGTACCCAACACTATATATGTTACATGAATATCTTGGTATATGTGATTAAATTTTAATTTTGCTCGATAATGATTGTACTATATTAAATGTAGTGACCTATCAAGTCATTACATCTTTAGTGATAATTGGTGGAATTAAAAAATCATAATTACAATATATTATAATTTTAAAATCATATATATTTTTATTATAATTTTAAAAAATAAAAATATATCTAAAAAAGTTGACTTTTTAAATGATTTCTACTATTATTTTTCAATATCATAAATATTTTGTTGTTGCTTTTATGTATTTTGGTAACCAATATTTCAAACACTCTTGTTAATATCTGAATTTATAAAATTTACAACTTGCCGTAATAATAAGTTACATGTAATAAATACATTATTATAAAATATTATAAGTAGATTTACTTTAGACAGAAAAATTAGTGCATGGACAAACTTTTATATATATATATATATATATATATATATATATATATATATATAATTTCTTTTCATTATAAAATTTCATAAAAATAAAATGATACTTTAAATTACAAACTTCATATCTAAGATCGAGATCAAACTTCATTCACATAAATATTAAACTACTTAAAAATAATGTCTTTTAGTGAATTTGTTCTATATAAAAATGTAGAGCTAAGCATTTTTGTAGAGGCATGTACACAATCCAACCGTGCATAATTAAAGTACCAATATATGATATATCATAGAAGTAGTGCTTTTTAGCCGTTCCCTTTCCTTATTAATATCCAATTTACTATCATAGAATCTAAACTAGGATGGTAACAGACGGGTCGGGTACGGGTTTTATGATACCCGTTCTTGTCTCTGCGATATAAACTTATTCCCATATCCGTACCCGTACTTGTCGGGTATGTAATTTTCATCTCCATCTCCGTCCTCGTCGGGTATCGGGTATACTCGTACCCGTATCCGTACCCGTAAAAAATTATTTATTTTTTTACAAAAAAAAATATAATATTTTTAAATTATTTTTCTATTATATTATAATTATAATTAAATTATTTTTTTATCTCATATTTTAATCAAGAAATTTTTTAATAATTATATAACTATAAATATTTCACATTATAATAAATAATTACATATAATAAAATATTAAAATTTTTAATATAATTAAATCGGGTACGAGTACGGGTACGGGTACGGAACGGGTATGTATATACTCATACCCGTATCCATACCCAGTTTAATTTATCGGGTTTTACCCGTATCCATACCCATACCCAATCAAACCGGGTATTTCCCATCAAAATCGGGACGGGTTCAGATATTACCCACAAATACAAGTTTATTTGTCATCCCTAATCTAAATGTGGCTAAGCGTAATGCCAAAATATTAGAGTCCAATCGGAGTACTGTGGCAGGCAACGTGTTTACGTTCATCTCTTTTATACCTTACATTTATTCTTTTCCCACCAAATCAAGCTTCGTGAACCACTCGTAGTAAAATGTGCTAAATAATTTAGAAATACATTTTTTAAAATATATTGCTAATAGTAATTAAATCAAATTTAATTTGAATGAAAAGTAAGTGAAAAGATTTTATTCACTGTAATTTAAAGTTTATTAAATTTTATAATAAACTAAATTTCTCTATTGCATAACTAGTGTTGTATATAAAAATAAATAAATGTAATTTTAATTTTTAATATTTTTTTACTTATATTTCAACTAATATTCTTTACAAGAAATATTATTGTTAGTACCAGAAAATGAATTCGGAGACACTCGAAACACAAGGGTGCTCGAAAATCCTAGATGATCGAGAAAAGTTTTTAAAGAAGGTATACGAAGCTTGAAGAGAGTCAGGAGATACGCGAAGACAGTTTTCGTGAAACTCTCGAAATCCTCGAACCAGGAACGGTGCTGCTCAGGAAAAGGGCTCACAGCCTAACAACCTCTCAAAGTACAAGCAGAATCAGGAAACATTCAAGTATAGTTTTCGTTGGTTACTCAAAATCCCAAGAATCCGGACATATACGAATACACTTCATAACCTCTCAGAATGGAGAACTTAAAGGAGACACGAATTAGGAGCGGTTGAAGTAACATGGGATAAGTGTCAAAGGCTGCAGAACGGTTTGGGGAAGTTAACGAGCAGTTCCAAAAATTATCCAGAGACGGGCCCGGGAGCAGGCCACTACGTGGAAGTTTAGAACGGTTATGCACTTCCGGGGTGCGTCAGAAACAATTATTTTTTCCCAAATCTTTGTCTATAAATTAAACGAGCCATGCTCGTAGAAAGGGTCAGAAATCTAATTCCCACAATACCTCACACGCACTCCGCAGCCTGCGCATAAGGCATACTGTGCATATGAGACAGCTTTGGGTACGATTTCTCGACCACTTTTCTTTTCCATTTTTAGGAGTAGCGTAGCATAGCCTAATCTAGCCTAGTGTAGTGTAGTCATTCTGAACATGTTTCTTTATCCTTACGAATTGTAATTCTGTTACCATTTAATGAAGGATATGATTTATGCAGTCAATATACATGTCATCTGTTCAATTCACGTAAATTATTACATGCATGAATTTGATTGTACAATTAGCATAGATCTTCTGATGTGCTGAAACAAGCATAGATCTTCTGAAGTGCTAAAACTGGCATAGATCTTCTGACGTGCTCGAAATAGTGAGCATAGATCTTCTGATGTGCCAAACCAGCATAGATCTTCTAAAGTGCTCGAAACAATGAGCATAGATCTTCTGACGTGCTGTAACAACACCCTAATTTAACTCTATTCGTTGCTTGTAGGAATTTATTCTTTCACGGAAAGTCTTCGATTCTGTCATGTCACGAACACACATAAATTGAAACGTGAACTCGTGCTAGTTTGAACAAAAAGAACCTACGAATGAAATCCTCCACAAACAAATTGGCACGCCCAGTGGGACTCGTTTGGTGAGCTTAATCGAACTAAGTGAACTAGTTTTGTGTGTGTTTAATTTTTATGAGACTTAGAAGTGGGAGAACTATGTCTACATCCAGCAAAAGAGATGCGCTTAATGAAGAACAAGGTAATGGAGAAAATCGGAATACAAATCAAGAAAATGTGCCAAATGAGACTAGGGGGGCAATGTCTCCACCTCCTGTAAATATTCCGAACTCCGCGGGATTTCTGAATGCGTCACAAGAAATGGTGAACGCTACCCGCGAATACCCATGGGGGATGCCTCTGAATTGGAGAAGTACCCAGCCCATGAGCGTAGAAATTCCAATACAATATTCTGGGCACAATCCTCAAATGCAAATATCATCATATGGGTATAATGCAGCCCCAAATGGGATGGGCTTTATCATGCACGATCCTCACCAGCATGTTGGCACAAGCCAAGAAGGGTCGTTGGTTCAACAAAGTAATTATATACCCACGGGTATAAGCAATGAAGCCATGATAGCCCTTCGACAACAAATGGATCATAGTAACCACGATATGGTGAATTTGTTGTCTACACAAATGCACAACATACTCACACCCCTATACGAGCTGATGGGCAAAATAAGAGATAAAATTAATGATAATCGGCTCTCGAGAGATACGAGTGTAAATCTGAACAGCCTCGAAAATCCAACCGTCAATGAGACGAATATTCGAGAGATTAGAAATCGTATCAATCTCAATCAAGGGGGACCTATAAGAAATGTCGAGGAAAATTTGGATCATATAGTTGAGAGGGTACTGAACAGGCATGGATTTGAAACGGGGCGAAATGAGCACCCATACTTTGTATCTGCCTTTCCTGACTATATTACCCAATCCGAGTTACCCAGGGGGATGAAAGTCCCCAAATTCTCGAAATTTTCAGGAGAGTTAGGTGAATCCACCGTAGAACACATAGCGAGATATCTAGTTAAGTGTTGAGACCTAGTAGGTAATGAATATTTGAAAATGAAATATTTTCCAAGTTCACTAACCAAACATGCTTTTACGTGGTTTACGACTTTGCCACCTAATTCGATTATTACTTGGGCACAACTAGAAAGGAGTTTCCATGAAAACTTTTTTCGAGAGGAAACCAAGGTGAGCATAGTTGATTTGATGAATATAAAGAGGCAACATCATGAGACGTTGGAAGAATATTTGAATAGATTTAGACAATTAAAGTCTCGATGTTACACGAATATTCCAAAGCATGAGTTGGTAAAAATTGCAGCCACTGGGTTGGATTTTTCGATTCGAAAGAAACTTGTAAATGAAAAATTGAGAGATATGGCTCAACTAGCAGAGAAAGTGAGACGAATTGAACAAATTCGAGCAGAGAAAGAGAGGTTGAGAAAATTTGACAAGTTCGTTCGAAAAGAAAAAGTGGCATATTTAGACAATATGGACGTTAACGATGATCATTTCGAATGTCTAAATGAAGAAATGGAAGTGAACTTAGCTGAATTGCAACCCGGGCCAACCTATCAATGCCAGTTATTAAAACCTGGGGAAAATAATATAGAGGAGGCCGGATCGAATAGAAAATTTAGTTTCGATATAACGAAAGCTGATAGAATATTCGATATTTTACTGAAAGATAAGCAAATTATACTTCCGGAAAATCACAAAATTCCTCCTTTTGAACAAAGAAAAGGGAAAAAATTTTGTAAGTATCACAACATGTATGGTCATTGGACTAACAATTGTGTACGTTTCAGGGACATGATCAAGAAGGCGATTACTGATGGTCGCTTGGCTTTCGAGGAGAAAGAAATGAAAGTTGATACTGATCCATTCGCTGCACAAGCAGGATATGTGGAACCTCTCCCTATGGGGACCAATGTGCTTGAAATTAATATGGTTGACCTAGTTGTGAACGAAGAGGAAGTTGTCAAACTTATTACGGATGAAAAGCTGGAGGAGCTCTTAGAGGAGTTCACAAAAGAACAGAAGCCCATTTATCCGAAAGAGGGGGACAGATTGCTTGATTTCCTTTCGAAGAAGAAAGATGATGATCGGGAAGTTATGTTTTGCCCGAGATGTAGCGCTGTGTTCGATAGATCAGCGGCTAAGGCTTTCGAGGAATCTGAAATTATGAAAAATTATAAAGCTGAGAAGGCTCGAGGAAAGTCGAAAGTGAACACTGGCATAGTGATGCGTCAAGTTCATATGCCACAAGGCAATGCTCCTATGGCTCCCATCGGAAAGATGGAGATGTACAACTCCTCCCGAGTTGGTAATACATACCTGCCAAATGCACATGTTCCCATTGGGAAGTGGACTTCTCCACAAAGGCCCAATGTTGGAATGGGTCGAGGAAAGCAAGTTGTGAACTACTCGAAAAACCCATTTTCTAGAGGACCCCGATTCGGGTCAAACATGAAAGGAGGTTCTGGAAGAGGAATTAAATATCCTTTTAATGGCCTTACCAAGACTCAATGGAGAAGGCAACAGAGAATGAGAAAGGAAACTTTCGAAGGACACAAAGGTAATCAATTTTTGATTCCTGTACCATACAAAAGTGGGGTATCTAAGAAATTCGCAGAGGATGAGAAAGATTTGATCACGGATTGTTTTGAAAGTGGTTTCGAGGACTCTCTCGAAGATATTTGCGGAGTGGTATCAATCTTACCTTCCGAATATGCTGAAGCAATGGAATCTGTGAATGAACAGGAAGACAAAAATAGTATGGGTGAATCAAATATCTCGAGTCATTCCAAAGTTCAATTTAGCAGTGTTCGATTCACCTACCCCAAAAATGAAGAACCATCTGAAACCTTTATTGTTGACCCTGATGATCGAAAGAATTGAAGTCAACAAAGTCCTAGTGGATGGAGGTGCTGCTATAAACATACTCCCACAGACATTGCTAAAACGTTTTGGGAAGACTTTGGCAGATCTGAAACCTCACAATATCCTTATTTCTGATTATGCTGGAAAATCTTCTCAACCAGAAGGGATGATATTGTTAAATGTGCAAATTGGTAGTGTGAGAACGACCACCATGTTTATTGTCACTCCCTCGAAATCTAACTTTAATGTGCTATTAGGAAGAGAATGGATCCACAGAATGGGAGCAGTACCTTCGACAGTGCACCAGAAAATATTTTTCTGGAATGATGACAAACAATTGGAAGTGTTGGATGCAGATCAGAAAGAGTATGAGACGGGAATGTATTTCCCGGATCAACAAATTACTGCATTCGCGAGAACTAAGCCTTTCAATGCCACAGACCCAGATGTCTTGGAGGTTGAAGAGGGTGTTAAGAAGACTTTCTGTTGGGATGTTCGAAGAGGATTTGTTATCCACAGAGCTGAAATTGAATCGGCTCAAGTGCGAGAATGATGAGACAAGATCCTTGTTCGAGCTTCTTAGCTCAAATTTCGACCTACATGGCCGAGAGAACGACCAATGAGGCCGAGGAAGGTAGTGAAGTCGAAAGAGCCCAAGGGGGCACGCATTCGATGAATATCGAAACTATAACGGCTCTGCGGGCCGACAAAAAAGCAAAAAACCAAAAAAAGGTAATCGAAACAGCTGCGAAAGAGTCGCCTAGAGTAAGACTCGAGGATGAGCAGAAAAGGGATTCGGAAGGAATCGAAGAAAGACTTGATTGTGTCTTTGATGATGCTCCTCTAGGATTCGAGAAAATGGAAAATGATGGGCTTAAAGTGGAATCTCAGGATCCTCTCGAGGAAGTCAATCTGGGTACAATCGAAAAGAGGAGAATCACCTATGTTAGCAAACTAGCGGAGAAGAGTGTTAAAGAGCAAATTGTGCAGGTCCTGCACGAATATAAAGATTGCTTCACTTGGAACTACGAAGAAATGCCTGGTTTGGATCGAAATTTGGTAGAACATAGGTTGCCTATGATTTTGGGGAAGAAACCAGTGAAACAAAACCCACGAAGGTTTGCTCCGCAGGTGATCGAAAAAATCAAAGAAGAAATCGAGAGGCTACTGAAGGCCAAATTCATTCGTACTTAGAGGTACGCTTATTGGGTATCAAACATTGTGCCTGTTATAAAAAAGAATGGAAAAATGAGGGTATGTATCAATTTTCGAGATTTGAATGCAGTCACGCCTAAGGATGCATATCCCATGCCTATTGCGGAAACAATGATTGATGCCGTTGTAGCTAATGAAATTTTAAGTTTATTAGATGGATATTCTAGGTACAACCAGATTTATATTGCTAAAAATGATGTATCGAAAACTGCCTTTAGGTGCCCAGGTGCCTTGGGAACTTACGAATGGGTAGTAATGCCTTTTGGCTTAAAAAATGCTGGTGCAACATATCAAAGAGCAATGAACTTAATTTTTCATGACTTGATCGAAAAATTCATGCAGGTTTATATTGATGACATAGTGATTGGATCGAAACGAAAAATAGATCACATACAACACCTGAAATTGTCTTTCGAGAGAATGAGGAAACATGGGCTAAAAATGAATCCATTGAAGTGTGTTTTCGGTGTTTCAGCGGGGGATTTCCTAGGGTTCGTTGTACACCAGAAAGGCATTGAAATAGATAAGAACAAGACTCGAGCCATCATGGAAACTAAGCCTCCTTCGAATAAGAAAGAGTTACAGTCTTTGTTAGGTAAGATAAATTTCCTTCGAAGATTCATTTCGAACTTATCAGGAAAGACTAAGGTGTTTTCCCCTTTGTTACGATTGAAAAAGGAGGAAGAATTTCGATGGGACAAAAATCATCAAAAGGCATTCGAGGAGATCAATAATTATTTGATCAACCCTCTAGTGATGGTGCCACCCTCTGAAGGAGGAAAGCTAAAATTGTATGTCTCGGCCAATGATTCGACTATTGCGGGCATGTTGTCGCAAGATGACGAAAATGGGATCGAGAGAGCCATTTATTACATCAGTAGGATGTTAGTCGAGACAGAAATCAGATACACTCCTTTGGAGAATTTGTGTCTGAGTTTGTATTTTGCTTGTACAAAGCTGAATCATTATATTAAACCTTATGATGTATTCGTGTTCTGTCGAAATAATGTGATTAAATATATGTTATCTAAACCTATCCTGCACTCTCGAGTTGGGAAATGAGCTCTTGCATTGACCGAGTATTGGTTAACGTTTGTTCCCCTCAAAGCCATAAAAGGACAAGTAATCGCTGATTTTCTCGTGGATCACTCGAATTTAAATGAACAGGTTAATTATTTAACCACGAAATCATGGGAATTATTTTTCGATGGATCGAAACACGAGTTAGGAGCAGGAATCGGATTACTGATTATTTCACCGGGTGGGATTCCCACCAAATTCTTATTGAGAACGAAATCCGAATGCTCGAATAATGAAACTGAATACAAAGCATTGATTACTGGGCTAAAATTGCTTAAGGACTTGGGGGCAAGGAACATAATCATTCGAGGTGACTCGCAATTCATGATTAAACAGTTAACTCGAGAATATAAATGCATGAATGAAAAGTTACTCGAATGCAATTCTCGAGCTACAACTTTGTTAAATTCATTCGATGAGGTCCAATTAGAACATATTTCTCGTAATGAGAACGAAATTGCGAATGAACTAGCTCAGATTGCATCCGGGTACAAGATAAGTAGGGAATGTCTCGAATCTCTTGTTTGTATAAGGAATGAGTTGAGTGACGAGCACGAATGCCTCACCATTGACACCTCAACCATTTAGGACTGAAGGAAAGAGCTAATCGAATATCTAAGTCCAAATTCGCAAGCTGAAAGAAAAGTTAAATATCGAGCTCTCAATTATGTGATATTGAATGATGAACTGTTCAAGAGAGGTTTCGATGGAGTTTTGTTTAAGTGCCTCGGAAATCATGAGAGCTACATAGCCATGGCAGAGGTACATGAAGGGATTTGTGGTGCCCATCAAGAGGGGGAGAAAATGAAATGGACTTTGTCCAGAAAAGGATATTTTTGGCCAAGCATGTTCAAAGATCGTATCGAATTTGCAAAAGGTTGCGAAGAGTGCCAGAAACATGGCCCAATACATAGAGTACCAGCAACCGAGTTGCATGCGATTGTTAAACCGTGGCCTTTTCGAGGTTAGGCAATTGACGTAATTGGCCAGATTCATCCTCCGTCAGCAAAAAACTATAAGTACATAATCGTGGCCATCGATTATTTTACAAAATGGGTGGAAGCAATTCCTGTAAAAGAGGTTGACTAGAAAGAAGTGATAAATTTTATTGAAGACCATATTATATTTCGATTCGAAATACCCCAGACAATAACTACAGATCAAGGAACGGTGTTCACAGGTCGAAAAGTGGTCCAGTATGCCCAGTCGAGAGGAATCAAAATGATTGCTTCGACACCCTACTATGCACAAGCTAACAGCCAAGTCAAGGCTGCTAACAAAGTGATCATAGCTTTGATCAAAAAACATATTTCAGGGAAACCTCGAAATTGGCATGAAACATTGCTACAAATATTGTGGGCTTACAGAAATTCACCCAGGAATGCCACTCAAACTACGCCATACAAGTTGGTGTATGGTCATGAAGCAATTTTTCCTATTGATATCAATTTGCAATTCATTCACGTGCAAAGGCAAAATGAGCTACCAGTCGAGGATTATTGGAATTTAATGTATGATGAACTAATTCGACTGGATGACGAAAGAATGATCGCCATGCAAAATGTCATTCACCAAAAAGAAAAAATAGCTCGAGTTTATAGCAAAAAGGTCAAGAGTAAACAATTTTCGAGTGGAGACTTAGTTCTAAAAGTTATCCTTCCAATGGACCAAAAATCTCGAGATCGGGGTAAATGGACCTATAATTGGGAAGGATCATTCATTATCGAAAGAATCTACTCGAACAATGCATATTTGATCAAAGAGTTAAATTCGACAAATGCAAGTAAAGTGATCAATGGAAAATACTTGAAGAAATTTCATGAAAGTAGCATGTACTGAGACGAGTGTTCAAAGAGATAAAAAAGGTACAAGCGGATAAATATTAAATATAGGCATCTCCAGGGCTCTCGATCACTTGCAGAATTTGGATTTGAGTGCTTCATATGCTTGGTAGGCTTGGTCGAGACTTTGCTTCCGCGAAGCACACAATACTTCCAATCTTCTCTTTTGATCCAAAGACTTTGAAAGTCTGAGAGATATGCCTTTTCCTTCATCCCGCAAACCCTTTTGCTTCAACATAATTTCTTGGCTCTGAAGCTTCAAAGCAGCATGTCTGGACTTAATCGAGTCAAGGTCTCGTTGCAGGGCAGAAATGGTACGCTCCACATCTTCCTCAGATTGCTTGAGCTTCATCAGTTCGGGAACTATCTGAGAAGTGGAATCCTTGATCGAAAGAAGCTCAGTCTTGAGTTTTTCCAATTTGGTTCGATCCTCTTCAGAATCAGCCTCAATCTGAGCTATCTCCTGACTCGAAGTGGACCACTTCGTATGCAATTCGGAGGCTGCAGCAAAAGTATGAGCATATTCGTTTAGCTCTGTGGTGACCTCCGGAGGAAGATCAGGAAAGGCATTTAGATCATCAACCATCTGTTTGATCTCTAGCTTGAAATGAGGGTCCATGAGAGCTTGGTCGAGATGATCCACATAGGCTTTCGAACGGAAGGAGGATAATAGCGGTTGAAAGCTCTCAACGGTTTCTTGGGTCTTCCCCGAAGCCGAAGTCCCGCTGGTCCAATTCTCCAAGACTTCAAAAATGTCGTCTTGGGCAGCTTCGTCATCAAAAAAGCTTATGAGATCGATGTCATCTGGAGGAATAGAAGCCAACAGAGTGTCGGAAGGGACAACATCAGTTGAACTCGCAGGTTGACTGAAAGGAGGAATTTGTTTGTCCTCAGAAGTTACCTCTAGACCTGCAAGAAAAGGATATTTCAGTAAGACAAAATATTCTTTGGTGGAATACCATGATGTCCAAGAATTACCTACCTTGTCCAGAGGACACCCCTGTGTCGAAATTGAAGGAAGGTGCACCACCTTGCACAGGACCAGGAAGGGAAGGTTCTATATTTGGCATGGTGACAGGAACAGTGGTCGTAAGAACATTGGAAGAAACCACCTATGGTGAAAAAGCAGTGTAACAATGCACAAGTTCGAGAGTGGCCAGAAAAGTGAGAAATTGAGAGTCAACAGAACATACCTCGGGACGTTCAGGAGGAGAGGCCGATTCATGAATTTCGATAACATCTCGAGAAGATGGAGCAGCAGTAGGAGAAGTGGGAGCACTTCGAGGGCTCTTAGAGGAAGACTCGGACGCCTCTGAATCAACCTTTTTCTGGAAAAATGAGAAAACATTAGAGGATAAAATCAAATTAAAGAGAAGAGTAAGGAAGGTCCAGAAAATTAGCATATTACCTGGACAGGGGATTTCATTGCATCCTTCATAAGCTTCTTAGTGGGAACTTTAGGTCTGGGGACAGACCTAGTTGAAATTGCTTTTGTTTCCCTTTGTCTCGAGAGGATCTTCGAGTAGTGGAAACCTGAAAAATGTTAAGAGAGCAAAGAGATCAATATGGCATTTGAGTGACAATTTTGAGTGCGCTCAGAAAGATAACTTACAGATTGCCCACTTTGAGAGTCTGAAAGAAGTTTTTTCTTAGGAACTTCAACCTCCTACAAGAACAAAATGCAAAGTCATGAGCGGCCATAAATTCAGTGCAATTCCGGAAGAAGGAACATATTACCTTCGAGCGAGACCGAAGTCGATCAGAAAGGGTCTTTCGTTTCCGAGGCTTCAACGAAGTATCATCTTCGTCATCCTCTGAAGCTATCTCCCGTTGTTGAGTATCCTCGGGATACTGAGGAACTTTTGGCGCAACAGCAGCTATACGAGAAGAAAAGGGAAAATGAGTAGAGATGTGAAATTAGAAGCCAACATAAAAAGAAAAGGCAAAGTTTAATTACCAGGATAGACAACAGTATTGTCAACCCAGCATAAAGGCCATTGTTTATCCCTGGGAAAATCATACACAGAACATCTCGTACTCGTCACTCGATCCTTAACAGGAATGTTCTTATTATCCTCATACGAGGGATCAAGGGTTTTCACCCAAAGAGGATAATCAAGACGTTTTGCAAGGCCAAAAAGGGCATTAGGAAGAGGAGGTATGTCCTTAGGACAAAACTTTGCAAAAGTAGTTTGACCCTGAGGATCAATGACTTTATTTCGACGGATGTTCCGTTGTACCATTCTAGTCAGGGATAAAGTAGCATCAAAAATAGTTCGAAACATATTTTCAGGGCGATAACAAACTCTGTAATATAGTTCGAACTGGGAAATAATGTTGCGATTATCATAAATTCCTGAAATCTTCGGGCCCTGCAGAGAAAAGGGAGAATTCGTAAGTTTCCATGAAAAGTCCTCGAAGGAGAACATCTTGTCGGTGTAATAACTACACCACCATCGAAGGTAGCAATTGGACACCAAGAATGCGGGAAGAAAAGAACAAGGGATAAGGTTCAATTGGGTGGAAGGCGTCAGGAAGAACTTCAAAACGCCATCATAATCAACATCTTCTACACAAACATCAGAATCAATTCTATCCTTTGGGAAAAGAGGTGTCGGTCTAATCTGACAAAGCCCGAATTGACGGGTAAAGATTTGAGGCTGATAGGGATAAACTCTTACATCCCTTTGTTTCATCCCAGTGAAGACGAGATCCCAAGATAGGAATCCCATCCGGATTTCGACCATCTCCTGAGAAATCTGTCCTACCTTATTATTACCAATTAACCAGGAAGGCCCTGCCAAATCGGCGCGGATGAAAGGAGCCAAATCATTCGAGAACTCCTCGAATTCAAGAATTGCTTGGACATAACGGCAAAACCATCAACAGATCTTTTCTTGGGAGTCAAGGCAGTCAAGCGAGCGCCTTCGAGAGAATATCGAATGGAGGCTTGAAGAGGAAGAAGCTTCAATTTCTTCTCGAAAATGGCATTAAGCCATAATTGCAAAAGCCAAAGTGGCCATGTGAGGTTTCGAGGGCCAAATTCTCGAAACAAGTTTTTCGAGGCTTCATCAAGACAGTTGTAGAAAGAGGAAAGTAGCAACTTGCTCAAACAAATCTTTTTCTTCAAATGAAAAGCCTGGGCGAGTGTGTAGTAGTACTTGGGAACTTGCAGAGAAGGGGTACAAAAGACACAAGCAGACAGCCAATAGAGCAAGAAGGCAATGTGCTTAGAGTCAGTAACAGGAGTACCTTCTTCGCCATGATGTGCACTGACAAAGGCAGAATACGTCTTTTTGTCCTAGACGATCGAAGTTTCGGTCATCGGAATCTCTTCTTCGAGAGTGTCAGGAAGATAACGGTCCCCCAAGGGTTTCAGTCCCGTGATGGCAGCGATATCCAAGAGAGTGGGACAGACAAAACCACAAGGAAATTCGAAAGCACGAGTTTCCCTGTTCCAAAAGAAAACAACAGATAATAACATCTGATGATCGAAAATGTTCAGATCGTATTTCGATAATTGAACGAAATCGAATATTCCAACTTCTTTCCAAATAGATTGCTTCGAGGCCTCATTCCATTGAATGTGTTTGTCCTTGGGAGGGGGAAAAGCCCGAAACATCTTCGCGGTATCCGAAAAAAGAGAAAGATCGATGGTTGGAGAGTAGACGAAAGGAATGGTAGAATCATCTTCCGGAAGTAAATCATTATGAGTCTTCTTCTTGCTTGGATTCGAAAAGAGACCTAGAAAAGCATGCATTGATCCGTCAGAGAGCAAAAACAGGAGAAGTACCTGTGATTGGAAGATTTTGAGACTGGCTTCCTCCATGCCAGGGATAGGAACGAATGGGTTAGCCCCTTCGCTTAAGTGGGAAATAGTTGCGTTCTTCGTCAGCAAAGGAACAAAAGGAGTAGGGGAAACCGTCGAAGTCGCAGGTGTAGCCGTAGACGCGGATGCAGCGGAAGTTGCCATGGGAACGAGATGGAGATGATGAAGAAGTCGAAGGTAAAAATGAGATGAGTGCGAGGGTGCAGTAAAACGTACTCAGAAGGGCAAGGTGAAAAGGTTATATGAAAGAGCAAAATGGGCCAAGGCGTAGTAAAAGCCTGGTGTGAAATTCAAAAAGGGGGAATTCAAATTTTTGGGTAACCGAAAATATTTCGCTAACGGACAAATTTGAAATTGCGTCAGCATATCCCAGGGAAGCAGAATCAGTGCCTCCAAATTTACTACAACAGGTACAAAAAGGAAAAATTTGGAATTAATAATGTCAGAGGCATCTAATTCTCGTGAAGAACACGTACACGTGGCTCTTATCAGAAAAGATGATTGAGGTATTGGAAAATATTCTTTCTCAGTTACCTCGAAACAAATGTTTTCCAGGGGGCATTTGTTAGTACCAGAAAATGAATTCGGAGACACTCGAAACACAAGGGTGCTCGAAAATCCTAGATGATCGAGAGAAGTTTCTAAAGAAGGTATACGAAGCTTGAAGAGAGTCAGGAGATACGCGAAGACAGTTTTCGTGAAACTCTCGAAATTCTTGAACCAGGAAGGGTGCTGCTCAGGAAAAGGGCTCACAGCCTAACAACCTCTCAAAGTACAAGCATAATCAGGAAACATTCAAGTATAGTTTTCATTGGTTACTCGAAATCTCAAGAATCCGTACATATACGAATACACTTCATAACCTCTCAGAATGGAGAACTTAAAGGAGACACGAATTAGGAGCGGTTGAAGTAACATGGGATAAGTGTCAAAGGCTCCAGAACTGTTTGGGGAAGTTAACGAGCAGTTCCAAGAATTATCTAGAGACGGGCCCGGTAGCAGGCCACTACGTGGAAGTTTAGAACGGTTATGCACTTCTGGGGGTACGTCAGAAACAATTATTTTTTCCCAAATCTTTGTCTATAAATTAAACGAGCCATGCTCGTAGCAAAGGGTCAGAAATCTAATTCCCACAATACCTCACACGCACTCCGCAGCCTGCGCATAAGGCATACTGTGCATACGAGACAGCTTTGGGTACGATTTCTCGACCACTTTTCTTTTCCTTTTTTAGGAGTAGCGTAGCATAGCCTAATCTAGTTTAGTGTAGTGTAGTCATTCTGAACATGTTTCGTTATCCTTACGAATTGTAATTCTGTTACCATTTAATGAAGGATATGATTTCTGCAGTCAATATACATGTCATCTGTTCAATTCACGTAAATTATTACATGCATGAATTTGATTGTACAATTAGCATAGATCTTCTGATGTGCTGAAACAAGCATAGATCTTCTGAAGTGCTAAAACTGGCATAGATCTTCTGACGTGCTCGAAATAGTGAGCATAGATCTTCTGATGTGCCACACCAGCATAGATCTTCTGAAGTGCTTGAAACAATGAGCATAGATATTCTGACGTGCTGTAACAACACCCTAATTTAACTCTATTTGTTGCTTGTACGATTTGCTTTTTTCACTGAAAGTCTTCGATTCTGTCATGTCACGAACACGCATAAATTGAAACGTGAACTCGTGTTAGTTCGAACAAAAAGAACCTACGAAAAATCTTCCACAAACAATTATATAAATAAAAATATCATTAGATACAAAATACGTAGATATAATTAAATTACTGTATAAAAATATTTACATTGTATATAATACTTAATCATATATTATCAATTAAAATACGTAATTCAGAGTCACTATAGTTGAACATTATCAATATTTTTCCTTTATATTTTTCTCATTCCTCTTGCAACGTGCATTTCACACAATATTTCCACGCATGAAAAGAAAACTTTAATTATCTACAATTATACCCGTTTTGTTTTTAATTTATGTATTTGATTTTTTAACCATGTATTTCTTTTAATAAAATTTCTTTAATCTTGATATCTAAGCCGAATTTCAATTATTTTTCTAAAATTTTACCAGTAATTTTTTAAAAATCACAATATAAATTGTTAATTGTAAATTCAAAGTATTAATTTGTATTTATAAATAATATATTTATTAATTTTAATATTAGTAATGTCCATTAAATATGTACTAATTTTATTTATCAGTTTATTTTCAATATTATTAGTATATATAATACTAATATTGTTTATTTAGTAGTAGTAAATATATGTGTGAAAGATAAGATAGCGTTAATTTTTTGGCATTTTTTTATTTATAAATTTGTATATTATTTGTCTTTACATACATGTTTATAAAATATTGATAAATAAAAATTAATAAATATAATGATAATACTAATAATAAATTAATATTATAAAATGTAAATTAAGATATTAATAAATTAAATTAGTATATATTTATTGGTTATTGATGATATTAAAAGTAATGCTAATAAATATATATACGCTAATAATAATAATACAATTAATAATAATAAATTAAATAATTAATAAATTAATAAATTAATAAAATATAAATTGGTTTAAATTTATAATTTCTTCCCTATTAATATTAATTTATATTTATTAATATTATATTTAATATTATTAGTATATACTAATTTAATATTAAAATCTACACAATTGATATAATTGGAACTTAAAATTAAAATCTTATAATTATGATACCTGATAAATAGTAGAATTAAGTCATGTCACATCAAATAATGTTAGCTTTTACTCCATCATCTAATATCAAATAAAAAAAATGTTAAGTAAATGGTTATGAACCATTTATTGAAGTGGTTTAAAATAGTTCTTTAAGATTCCTAAAATTGTAAGCTTATCTCATGTCATTTAATTAAGTTATTTATTTTAATTTTACAATTATATGTCTCGAGATCTCGCAACACTCTAACATTATATCAATCAACTTATAAGTAAAATTAGAAAGAAAAAATAAATATTAGAAGAGGTTGAATAGTGAGTATACAAAATTCTCACATTTTTCGTAGTGAAATAGTATCACTAGTCAGATGAAAAGTGAAAAGAAGTCAAATAAAATACTGAGTATTTTATCCTGATTCATCTCAACCACCAACACTACACCTAATTCTCAATCTAACCAGATTGAATTTCACTATCTTTCAACAAAGATACAAGTATTCTTTCAACAATCTACTTCTGATTCAACCCTAAGTATTCTTTCAACAATCTACTTTTGACTCAACCCTAAGTATTCTTTGATTTGCCTCTTCAAGGAACTACTCAAGTATTCTTTTCACAACAAGTCTCTACAAGCTTTGCAACAAAGTATTCTTTTACGGTCAAATCTCTCTAAGTTCAAAACAAGTATTCTTTTTTAAAGAAGTCTCTACAAGCTCAACCTTATAATAATGGTTATGAAGGTTATACAGATGTTATATCGTCTCACTTAGATGTTATACAACCAGTATAGAGTAATAAGCTCTTACAAGAAAGAATACGTATGATTTACAGAGATTGTTTCTTTGTATTAGTCATTTTTTTATATACACATCTTTTCTTTGTTGAGCTTTGAATCTTCTTATATAGTAGTTTGAAGAAGATGATCGTTGCAACACTTTGAGTCAAGCTCACAAGTTTTCTTCGTTTGTCTTTATTGTCTTTCTTTGTAATGGTAGGTACCCATTTGACTCATTTGATGCAAACATTAAATGCATTTCACCAAATGATACCTCTTATCTAATCAAGGAGACTAATTATCAACTTTTCATACCAAACGAATCTTGTAGAAGTAATGTTAGCGCAGTATAACTATAACAGTAACTTTATCTACTTTTTTTCATGATTTGAGGGATTTTGGTTTTGAAGGAAAGCATATTTTTCTTTTTAATAGATTAGTGAATTCCAAGATGGCTTTTTAGTTTGATCTGTTTATGAATGAAATATTCAAAATAAACTTTGTCATTAGTCTAAGTAAATAATGATCATTTAATGTATGCGAGACAGACTATATACTTCATCTGATTTATATCGTTTTACAAATGATCTGTATCTTATACTTCATCTGATAATTCTTTTTCACAGACATTTTTTAAAACATTTTCTTTTGTAAAAATGTTTTATTTGTTAACATTAAAACTTCAAAATTTGAGAGATCTAAAATTATCTTTTGACTTAACAAAAATAATGAAACATTTAAAATTAAATTTTAAACCAAATTAAACTAAACTCGACAAAAATTCAAATGCTATTCGTCTAAAAATCAACAATTAGACCAATTTCTCTCAAATTTATAATGGTTTGTAAAAAAATTTCTTATGTTAAATATTTAACAAAAGACCAAGTTGAGGGAGCTGTCCAAAAAAAAATCTGTTAGATAAAAATGATAAATAAATAAAAAAAACCACGCAATTGCAATAACCAAATAAATCGGTTCATGCAACAATTATAACTTACCAGGTTAAAATTACACAATCACAATTACTAAAGGACTAAAAGTGCAGTTAATAATATAGTTATAATATTCAATAAATTTATCTTACACATTACAATAATTTTTTTTTACAATGATAATAGGTACACTATTTATTCATTAATTATACATAATAAATTTATCTTACACGTTACAGTAATTTGTTTTACAACCTGAACCCTAAACCCACTCAGCAATAGATACACTATTTACTCATGAATTGTGCATAATTAAATTTCACTTACCAAGAAGAATTTAAGAAATATTTCAGAAGAAAGAGGCGTTCCATTCCTCGTGTGGAGAACTGGAGATGGTACTATCCAATCCGAAGCCTCTTCCAGTTCAGTTAGCATTTAGCAATTCTTGAGTAACATGCTAAGTCCTGGGCTTTTTGGCCAAATTAAATTAATAAAAATTAAAATAACAAAAATAAATTATTAGAAAAATTATTTACTAGAATGAATTATTTTTCCCACGCTGACAAACTTATAAATGAAATACTCTTGAGTGTGCCCATATCTGTTGGAGAAAGGAAAAAGGAAAAAAAAAAAAAACGCTTGGAACCCTATACGCATCTCTTGCAATTTTTAATATCACATAAAAGTCCTGAGTAGACATTTTATGTTACTTACAAATCATTGAAGAAAATGTTGGAAAGTTTAAGCGTTTTGTGTGTTTTGCAAAAGTAAAAAAAATAAAAATAAAAATAAAAATGTCGAGGGCCTTGGCCCTTGGGCTTTTCTTGTTGCATGTAAATCAACTTAAAAAAAATAATATTTAACATATGACTAACATTAATAATCTTTATTATATTAACATTTATTAATGTAACTATATAAAAAAAATTAATTAATTTAAAATTTTCATTAATAATAATACTTAAGTTTAAATATTTTTAACTTTTAAATCTACTTTTTGTTTTGTTTTCATATTTTTAATGCTTATTAACATTTGTTTAAATCTTTAGGTAGTGTATGAAAAAAGAAACAACAACAACACTGTATTTTGTAGGGACATGATTTTAAAATTTTTATATTTGCAATTATACAATGCTATCTACCAAAAGAAAATTAAAACTATAATGTTGATATAAAATTATTTTAAATTTAAATAAAATACATGATTAGTGCATCAAATAATTTAAATTATCCTATGCAAAAGCTATAATACTGTGAGTTGCAATAATGTTATATTACTCCTAGTTGTATTATGATGTAAAGTTGAGATGACTGTGTTCAGGGGGCTCATGGGGTCTAAAGATCCATGTTAAGCTTCAGTGGTATTGGAAGAGGGTTCTCTAGGTAGACACTCAGTGTGACCCTAGAAGAAATAGTATATAAGGTTTCTGTTTGAACAAGAGCGTCATAAACTCATTTACCTCAAATTTCTAGAAAGAGGATTCTAGAGAGAAGGTCTCTAGTCCATGAGCTCTTTTTTTTTTTTTATCTCAATCTTCTTCTCCTCTCCTTCTCAATTCCTTTCTAAGTTGTGTTATTGTGATTCAAGTGATGGAAACCTTGAATCAAGTTGTTGATTTTGTTGCGGGGCCCGATTGTTCTTCTTCTACCTTGAAGCTAAGTTACCCAAGGTAAGGGAAACTAGACTATCATTTTTGTGAAGTTGATATGTTATTGATGGTTGTGATGTTGTATATTGCACGAAAATCATTTCCATTCATGGCTATGTGTGAATTAAATTCAAGTGGGTTGAGGTAGAAGTTGGGGTTTTGGGTTCCTTGCGAAGAATGAGATGGATTGAGTTGATTTGAAGTTGTATGTTGAGTTTGTGTACATTTTTTAGTTGATTGTGGTTTATATGTTTGTTATTTTGTGTTGCATGTGTTGGAAATTTTTTGGATTTTAGGTTGTAGCTCAAATCTAGTTCTGCATATGCAAAATTTTGATGTCAGATTAGGCGCGCCTTCAAAACGTCAAATGTTGTTCTAACTCGAGGCTCTCTGTCTCGATCACACTGGGCGCAGGGTCGGTGACAACAGGTGTGATGAGAGAGACTTGTCTCGAGTTAGGACTATGCTAGGTATGGGTGAATGGTGTCAGGAGTGGATGCCTAGAGAGCTCTCTAACTTGATGACGTTAGACCCAATGTTGTGTGGCGCCCAACGTGGCTAAGCTAGAGCTTTTTGTCTGGACTTCGCTGGGTGTCAAGGTGGTGACATCGGGCGAGACTCTGGTAGAGATTATTTGCTTAAGATAACCACTCATAACTATATGGTTTGTTTATAAGATTACACTCGTACGAGTTTACATTACCCTTTGACATACAAACATGATTTAGATACCTAAAATGATAAAAATAAATAATATAATAAGGATTATTTAGTTACTAAAACTATGGGAAAAAGTATTTACAATAACCATAATTGGAGAATTAAGATGTTTAACATCTGATTCGTCGATATTATTTCTATTAAACTGTTCTTATTCATATACACAAGTACCATATTGAATCTACCAAATAGATTGGGATCCCATACCACATGTGAAAGTTTATATGTAATCACTATAGCCACATTCATTAGTCGGTTAAACAAATCAAGGTCCTTAGATTGATCAACAATGTCTTTCTCATTCTGAGACTATGAAACATGTATTTTTGTTGCCAACTATCCTAAACAACAAAGATAAACAATGTTAGTATACACTATTAAGTTATAAGAAATGGTATTAAAAGAAAACTTAAGTATCTGCATCAATGTTCCTTCCACCATGACCCTCACCATATCATATTGTCAGGTCTAGTGGTGTATCAATGACCCCAAATAGTGTACTCTACCAATGACCACCAACAATTGAGGGTATTTTTCAACATCCAACTCAAACTAATTAATATGAGATGAGTGTAAGTCTCCTCTTTCGAGGGATCAACAACAACACAAAACACCTTTCGTTATCACACAACCCAATTGAGGGTTAATTAAAGTAGTTTATTATATTTGTTACTTCATTCTCATACTCTTCACTTATGCATCTTAAATTGATCTAACTTTGAACCATAACTATGCTTTGTACTCCATAACAAACATATACCTTATATGTGAATCTGATTTTCTTTTATACAATGAAGCTTTGTTTCATTCAAGAAAATATTTTTTATACTTGGTTAATACATAGATGGTAAACCTCATATCTTACATTTGATAAAGTTTTAGTAGCATTTCATATTGATCTCTAGGTACACGAAATGAAAGTGGTGGCATCAAATTCACTACAATCAAGTATGTGTTTGGAGAACAACACGAAATATAGCAAACCAAAATTTTATCAAATTTAAGGCGAAACTTAACTTCTAGGTATTTACCAAGTATAAAAATTCAATCTTACCAAACAATTTAAAATTCAATCCGATGATTCCTACTTTAATCATTTGTATATAATCCCAAACGAAAAATTAAGTGTTAAGTCAAAAGACGATCTTTGATCCCTCATATTTCTATGTGTTTTAATGATAACAAAAATTACGTTTTTTGATAAGAAAAAGTTTTTAAAAAGTCGTTGTTTCAAACTTTGTAAGACAAAGCAATGTCTATAAAAGGAAGAAAATTAGATGAAACATACAATTGTTCTTAACATCTATTATTTGTTATGATTGACATTTTTAAATTTTCAAATGAATGCTTTATACCTTAATAGATTGAAAGTCATTGTCTTGGAACTCATATTCTGTTAAAAGTGTATAAAAGCATGAAAAGCATCATAACAAAAGACAAAGATCCCAGATTCATGGAAAAGGCATAGGAAAAGGATTGGATCCTCACTGATCTATCAAAGACAAGGAATATGCTTAGGTGAAAGACATTAATTAAAGAATTTAATGCACCAACGAATACTTCATATCTCTCTAGATCAGACGAAAGAGTGAGATAAAACAACTCTATGAATCACACTCAAGAAGTTACAACGACCATCTTTTTCAAAGCTACTATATACGAAGCTTTGGAACTCAAGAGAAGAACTAGAAGCAACACATAGAAAAATTTTGAGATATTGAGAAAATATAAAACTCATAGAAATTCTTCTTCAGGAGTTTTTCTTGTACTTAAACATTTGTTATAATCACGTCTAAAAAAAAGCAACAACTGCAACCTCGTGATACCTTCATAATCATTCTTATAGGGTAGAGTCTAGAGAGGTTTGATTGTAAAAGAATACTTGGAGTTAAGCATGAAGATGCTTATTTGTAAGAAGAATACTTGGGTAGTGACTTGAAGAGGTCAGTCAAAGAACACTTGTTTGAGTCAAAAGTGGATTGATGAAAGAATATTTGTAACTTTGTTTAAAGTTAGTAGAACTCAATTTGGTTGGATTGAGAATTAGATGTAGTATCGGTAGTTGAGGTAAACCAGTATAAAACTTCTTGTGTTCGTTGGTTACTCTTGTTAATCCTTTGTCTATTGCAGATATTACTTCACTTACTTGCAAATGTGAGAGATTTTGATACACTCTATTCAACCCCCTTTTAGTATTTATCTTTTCTCCACATTAAGGTTATCTCATAATACACAACTTGAATGTAAAACATATATATTCATTAATTTATCAAACAAATTAACTTATAAAACCAAGGTTCTTTATCCATAATTTTTCTAAAAACTTTAATAGTATCTCCTTTATATTTTGGTAATTTTTTCTCACACATTTATCAAAGGTATGGCAAACAAACATTAGCACCCACTCAATAAAAAATATATATATATCAAGCAAAATTAATGTATATGCTAAGTTTTAATAGTACCAAAGTTTTTAATATTTTAGTCGTCGAGTTTTAGTTTAGGATAACTTTAATTTAAAATTAAATATGTTTTTAGTCTCTTAAATTTGAGATAAATTTATTTTTGATCCATCAAATTTAAAATATTTTTAGTTCCTATATTTAAAAAAAAAAACTTATTTTAGTTCATCAAGAATTAAGACTACTAATAGCATAACTGATAAGAATAAATTGAGTCAATTATGCAATATCAACAAAGTTAAATGTGATATTTTCCCTAATAATGACGTAAAAAGGTATATTTCATGCAAAAAAATTCATTAAAAAAATATTTTATAGATTCACTATCAACACTTGAATAAAAGAACCTGTGTTGTGAGAATCAGACTGAATTGGCCAATTTGACTAGTTAAACCAGGAACCAATCAATCTATTGGTCCAAAAGAACCACAAAATCGATGTGCAAAAGAACCGATCAAAAATCAGAAGAATCACTCCAAAATCAGCAAAACTCGATCCATAAAACTAGATTAAATTGATATTTTTTTTAAAAATATTTTTTTTATTTACTAATTTTTTATGATAAATAAATAAATAAATCTAATAAAAGTTATAAAATTAAAATAAATTATGTTATTTATTATTTTTAATAATTTTCTTATAAAGATATAACTTAGTCATTTATATTAATTTATAACTTTTATATCATGATATTTTATGTTTTAAATTATATTAATTTATATTTTTATACTCTGAAAATAATATTGTTAATATATATTGTTATATTTTATTAAAATTTAAACTTAAATATTATATTTAGACTTTTACATATAATTTAAAAAATAAAAATATATAAAATAATGTTTTATTTTGATTTTAATTTTATAAATTTATGATATTATATTTATGTATTATTTAAATATTATTATTATTATTTTATTAATATCGTTCAACTACGATTAAACCATTAAACTTTTGAAATAACGTTTTAATTAATTCTTGATTCGATTTTTAAAATATTGAAAAGAACTAAAATAAACTTTTATTTCAAACTACAAGATTAAAAAAATTTAATTTTAAACAGAGACCGAAAATAAATTTATCTTATATCTAAAATCTAAAAACATATTACAACCTAAATTTCTAATATTTTAGTCGCTAAATTTTAATTTAAGATAAGTTATGAACCTAAGTTATAGTGTCTATGTTTTAATATAAGCTAAGTTTTAAAAAGCCTAAATAGTAATTAATTTAGCCTAAATTTTAATATAGGCCATGTTATTTATATAGTCTAAGTTACAGTGTCTATGTTTTAATATATAACCAGGTTTTGATTATTTTAGTTGTAGAGTTTTAATTTAGGATAAGTTTTAAGTTAATATAAACGCAATTTTAAAAAGTCCAAGTTTTAATTAATTTGGTTTTAAGTTTTAATATAGACTTAGAGAAGTTAAATTTTAAGACTTAGTTTTAGCCACTAGGGAATTTAATATTAGGCTAAGTTTTGGGTCATTTTTGCAACCATTTTAAGAGAGACATTTTAACAAATACCTCACGTGCAACAAAAAACTACACAAATACAACCTAACCAATAATAATCAACCCAAAAAAATTGAAAAACAAGAAACAGATCATACAATCAACAATCACGAGTAATCAAACAACACAAAATACGTAGAAGGTGAACAAAAAAAAATTAGGATTGAAGAACATCGGAGCCAGCAAAAATGGAGGCAGTGGAGGGCATGATATGTATTTCTTAGTCGTTGAAATGGTCAAGCAACACCAGCCATTGGTGTATTAACCTGACGATATGCAGCGAAAATCATAAAGGACTCAACCATGCTAGGTGTAATATTTCAAGTTTTTTAAAATTATTAAAAGGATATTTTGATTAATTAAATAATTTTATAAAATATTTTGTAGTTTTTAATAATTATAAGTATTTTAATTAAATAATAAATATTTGTAAAAATTATTTTGTATAATATTTGTTAAATAAATATGTATTTTTATTATATTTTGTTATAATCGGTATTTAGAGAAAAATATGTGTTTTATTATGATTGTTTATTGTTTGTATATTTTATTTTAATTATAATGGTGTTGGAAGAAATATATTTATTTTATATATTATATATTGGTTAATTATTAATTATTGTATTTTGTTATAATTATTTAGATTGGGAGAAATATGTTTATTTGATATATTATTTATTAATAAGTTTTAATATTTGAAGGAAAGGAAAAGGTGACTATGGTTAAAGTATTTTTGTTAAATGATTAAGTGTGGTTAAGTTTTTTTAAGAGGGGGATTACGATAATTCTTTTTTTTTACGTTTATCATTTTTTATATTACACAAACTCTTTGAAGAACAAGAAAGAGAACCAGATTTCGTAGGAAAATATCATAGAGATCTACATCCTTCATCAAGTGTTCATCGAGGCAAGGGAGGACGAGTAGTCTCACTCTAGGCATGACCCTCAATCCCTTCTTTGTTACTTGTATATTGTATGAAAGGATTTTACCAATTGATTGCATTATATATTTTTGGTCTTCTATATGATTTTTTATTGTTCTATTTGATGTTGTGTAGTTTTATATGTTTTCAATTTCGTGATTGAACTTGTAATTATGAAGTTTGGATTGCCTATGGATTTTCATGAGAACCCTAAATGGTTATTGTACAAGTAGTTAATATAGGTATGTAATTAGAATGTGAAATTGAGGTTGGATTTGAGTAATTGATGATATAATAGAATAAAATTAAGCTTTAATCATGATTTTTACCAATTGGTTTGGAGTTTTGGGATTTTGGGTTCGTATTGTGCGACTTTCACATGGTATGTAGGTCTTTTGCAAACTGATATAGTGTTGGGCATTAAATGGGTAGCGTCATTTGAAGTTTCCCCTACAAGTTTTGGCATCGGGCATAAATGTGACAGAGAGGTTGCGGTCCTCTCTGTGTCGAGTGTAATAATCAGTGCATCAGGTGTTGTATTGTTAGAATAAAGTTTTGTAGTCTTCATAAGAATTTTAGCCATGGATGTTAGCTTTCAAATGTCATTGGAATCACCTAAAAAATGGTCTAGAGCTTAAGTTATAATCAATTAGTGAGTAAGGGTCAGACTATCAGATTTAGGCTAAAATGATGCGATTTGTATTTTTTAAAAATAGTAGATGGCATAATTAGCTCTTAAAGTCAACATAGAAGTTAGAGATAAATTTCTTAGATTTATAATAAAATTAAGATCAAATTGATATCACATGTATAGCTCTAGATAGAGCGTTTGAATCATACAATGTCTTAGAAGATTAAGTTGTGAAAATGTAATTGGTGAATGAGGATGATGAATAATTTTACCCTTTTAGTGTTTGATCTTATGAATTGTTTGACTTATATCAATTTTTAGGAAGGATGAATTGCGATAGAAAACAATTGTTAATAATTTATGAAGTAAATTGATTGTTAATGACTTGAGGTGTTTTGATGATAACGATTGTTTAAGAACCTAATGTGTGGTATTGATAAGGATGTTAGACTAATTAAGCTATCGATTTGAATACATAGTGACTATGGTCAAGGTGTTAACATATGATTATACAATCTCATGATGGTTCTATCTTGAAGTATATCGAATGATGTTATGTAATTGTTGTGTTTAAACTGCAAACATGTATAATCATTGTACTAATTAATATTGATAACTAGTCGTGGTATGTGAGCATGCTATTACTATGATTATGAGTTATGTATGAGTTGTAGTGACTTGATCCCTTATGCCATTGATTTCTAACATTTAATTGATATAGTTGAATTGTTAATTGCTATATTGAGACTATTTAACAGTGAAATGATGTGATAATATGATATGATAAGACATGTGATATGTAAATTAATGAGATCATGTGAAATGTTATGTATAGAGCCTGTTTGACATGCATCATATGCATAAAAGAGTTTTTAAGAGTATGATATGAAGTACATCGTTAGGGAAGGCCCCCTTATGTAAAAGCTTGGGGATCAATCCTTGGGGATAACTTGGTTTAGAAGTCTCAATCTCGCCCTTTGTGTGCATGGGATGTATCTTGCATGACTCAACTATCCTGACCAGACCTTTGTAGTATATCCTCCTAGTGAGACTGCGTTGAGGGTATGACCCAACATGTACTCATAGGCTACTCTATGTGTATTGTTAGCGACAATGCACTAGTGTGATATGTGATGTTTTTACTGGTGCCACATGCATGATAACATGTAGTCTGTGTCCATTGCATAATGCATCTTAATACTATGTGGTATTTATTTGTTACATTGTGAATGAAAGGAATATGTTATATGATTAATATGTTTAATTTCACGTTTCTCATTTTTCATTTACCATGTGTTTACATTTTGAGGAGTTAGGAGGACTAGAGCTCGTAGGAGAACACTTTGAAGATTCATGTCTTTCATCAAGAGTTCATCGAAGTAAGGGGGAATGAGTAGTCTCGCTCTGGATATGAGATGTATGTTGGGTAATAGGATTGCTCCCAATCCCTTCTTTGTTACTTGTATTATGTGAAAGGGGTTTTTCCTAATTAATTGTATTATGTGTTTTTGGTCTTCTTTACAATTGCTCATTGTTCTATTTGATGTTATATAATTATTTATGCCTTCAATTTAGTGATTAAAGTTATAATTGTGAATTTTGAATTGCTTGTGGGTTCCTATGAGAATCCTAAGAGACTGTCATGATTATTGTGTGAATAGTAAGTACGAGTATGTAATCAAAATGTGAAATTCATGCCTTCTTGGTGCTTAATATCCTTTTTGAACATCTTTACCAATTAAATCATAATTTGGATGATTGAAACATTAATTCAAAAATTTGTGTGTTATGTAGTAACACTATTGTCGAACACAGTGCTAAATGTCATGGCCATGCTGAGTGTAGTTTGGTGCTGGAGCTCTAAGGGGCTCCCCTATGATGCTCATGCTAAGCATGGGTGGTCACATTGAGCGTGGCTTAGCCAAAGAGAATGGGTGCTCTCTAAAAGTCTTACGTTGAGCACAGAAAGTGGCATTGAGTGTCAATTTTGTATTTTGTATTTTCCTTTCTTTTGTATTCAATGACTTCTATTGGATTCTATTAATGTTATGTAAACCCTATATTTCTTATTGCTAATGCTTTATGATGTATATAAGCATGTTAATAGTATGAATGAGAACAATTGATAAAACGAATGATGTGTTGCCTTGGTATCTTGATGAGACTAATGCAATAAGTGAATTAACATACAATAGTGGATGTGTATTGTTGTAATGTGATAATGCATCAAGTCTTGTTTGACATGCATCATGTGCATACTTGTTTTGGATGAGTATGATATAGAATATACTACTAGGGAAGGCCTCTTTATATAAAAACTTGGGGATCAGTTCTTAGGGTCAACTGAGTTTGGGAAACTTTGATTTCGTCTATTGTGTGCACGAGCCAGAACCTACGTGACACAACTGTCCTGACTATACCTTGATTGTATATCCTTCTAGTGTAAGGTGCATTGAGGGTGTGACCTGGTATGGACTCCTAGGCTACTCAATGTGTTGTCTTATGGTAGTACATGACGTGATTTTGATTGGCACCACATGCATAAAAAAACTTGTAGTCTGTGTTCATTGCATAATGCATGTGAATGAATTTATGTATTAGCTTGTGAATTTTGTGAGAACGTATGTTGTGTTATTAATTGGACTGTATCTTATGATGTTCTGGATAATTGTATCATTGTTTTGTTGCTACTATGAATATACCTTTTGTATTATTGTTTATGTTTAGCTATCCGACTATATTCTACATCGTGAGTCAAAGTGAAATGTTTATCAAAATCTAACATCTATTAACATCATACAACTCATAAAATTAAGAAAATACAAAATGCAACACCAATGCACAATAAGATCATCAAAATTTTCTTTCTTCACCAAGAATTTCAAGAATAAGGAACACTAAGGTCCTACCTTCAAGTTCAACTTTAATGCTTACCAAAGCATGAATTAATATAGTAAAATTAACATGTATAACATAAAAGATCAAACAACAAGTTTTCTTTACCTCAAATCACTCAGAATGAGAAAGAAAAAGAAGAACAACGAAGAACAAAGGCTCCCTATGTAACGACCCGGCTGGTCACTATACACTACACCGTACACCTGAAACTGGACAAAAAAGAACAAGTGTATACATATAGTGTCTAGAATATACATATATACATGTCCAGATCTGACTAGATTCAAAATGTACAAGAATTCATCCAGAACTACTACACCGAGTAGCTGAAACAAACAAGCATCAACAAGGATTAGCTCCGCCTGCCAGCTGCAGACTCTCCACTAGCCACCAACCTATCCCTGCTCTTCTCCCATACATAGTATGATCATCGCAGTCCAAACCACATGGAAACAACAAGGGTAAGCTAGTGAAAGGAAATAACATACAGATATAAATATGTAACTAAATAATAAGAAAAACATAGCTATAGTTATCCGCACATCAACCAGCTTAACAACATCAACTCAATATACCACAACATTCAGCAACAACAGCACACATCTCACATCATCAGCATACAACTCATCAACCATACAGCATAACAGCAATAAAACATACAATGCGTCGTCACGCATATAAGTTAGTATTGGTCGCTTGTAATCGGTATAGGTCGACCGGGCCCCTATACCGTGGTCGCTTTGTACACGTGTGCCTCGACCTTGCCCACACACGGGACCACTAAGACTTAGAGGAGAACAGCAAGTTACCACTCCAAGGGTCAGCTTCCCAGGGAGGGTTTTGAACAAATTGGGCCCCAAGAGCACCACAGCCACTCAACCCACACAATGGGATGAGGAAGTTTCGAAAACAACTCCTCTAGTCTTAGTGATCAACAACTCAGCCTTTTGGCCCACACAGCCATTCGGCCTACACATCCAATATCAACACACAGTACAACACAATTGTACAACTCAACATATCAACTTACAACAATATCAGCTTACAGCGCGGCTAAACAGCTTACGGCTCAACAATATTGGCATCCAGCACGGCTAAACATCTTACAACACAACAATACTAGCATACAACAACTAGCAGCTTATAGCTCAGCTAAACATCTAAATACAGCTCACAGCACAGTCTAAACATCCTTAATCAGCAATAACATCTACAACACGACATATTCATCAATTTCAGCTCAACATCATAATCTCACATTATCTAGTCAGTACAACAATATTTAACAACTACAGCTCAGCTCAACATACACAACATGATCGACAGCATGATCAACAACGTTAAACTACACTACATACAACATATAGTACGGCTTATCCATCTTGTTTACAACTCATCCAAACAACACCAATCAACCCAAGCACCTAAAACAACCTTCACAGAAAACAGCACATCCGGAGTTATACTACTCCTACCATGTTCATCCTTATCTCACATGAAAGATAAGAAGGTTTCCTACAACTCTCAAGAAGACACTAAGTCCTAATTCCTTCATCTATCTTGTTAAAAATGATAAATACCGCAGCAGCTATAAACAAAGGTGACAGCTCAACCTCTCTTCACTAAAACAACCATATCTAGAGTTCTAAAACTCCTTTTTGAGTGATTCCAGCGCCATTGGAAAGCTAACATCCAAGGCTACAACTTTCATGAAGACTACAATGTCCAATTCTGAAAGTACCAAGGCGCTCAGCGCCTACAAAGCACTCAGCGCTTTAGCTCCAGGGATTCTCCTCTAGCTCTCTTCCCCAAAAGCGCTCAGCGCCCTAAAATGGCTCAGCCGTTTTGTCCCAGGTGGCTCTCTGCCCCCAAAGCGCTCAGCGCCTTAGAACGGCTCAGCCGTTTGTGACAGCAAACACAAACCCTCCTCCATTTTTGAACAACAACCTGCAACAATCCAACAGCCCAAACACATGCAAACCCTCCAAAGAACTATACTTTCGTCAATCAACACAAAAACCCCTTCTTTTTCAACATGCAACCACGAATCATCAAAAATCCCAAATATTTTATCAAAACCCCGAAACCCCGAAAACCCCATGTCCTTCAATCTCAGCTCAAAATCATCAAACATCAAACAATCAAAGAGTTCCTAGAATTCGTTTTCAGCCAAACAAGTCAAAGGACTAGCTTCCCTTACCTTGGTGAAGAAATTCGAGCTTCGGAAGGAAGAGCAACGAGAGGAAGTGGAAGAAAGGCTTGTATATCGAAGGAGAAGAAGGAACTTCTACTACTCAGCTAGCCAAACCTCAAATCTGTCCCACACCACCACCTTCAATGGCCAAACGAAAATCCAAGGGAAGAGAATGAGAGTTGAGAGTGAAAAAGAGTTTGAGTGAATAAAAGAGGGAAGGGAGAAAAAAAATGAGTTACGGGTCTCACACCCTAAGAGTTCATCGTATGACAATCTTGACCTTGATTCTCAGCTCATGAGCTTTGAATCTCCAGTCGAGCACTACCACTTAGCTATAAGGAAGGATTTGGACACTTCTACGAAGTTAGAAGAAGAAAACGTCTCTTTTGCCTCTAAAGCCTATCTATCTAAAACTTCTCTCTAGATTTCTTAGGATATGAAACTTATGAAATTTAAGTTTTAAAAAAAACCTTAAATACCTTCCCCTAACTTATTCAACTTTGAACTCAACTTAAAACCTCCCAAAATAACTTAACTCTCAAGAATCTCTTAACCCTTAAAGTTCTAAAACAACAACTAATACAACATAACACCATTTTAAGACATCACATAGCATATATTCAAATAATAAATTAGTAAATCATGTAGTATTATAATTGGCATTAGAAAAAGGAGAAAATGGCCTTGAAGGCTGGTCAACAGTTGCAAGGAGTGGTATAAAATTATCCAAATATTTTTATGAATGTTAAATCACAATAAATTTAAAAATTGTACCCTCCAGATCCTCAATAGATCGAGCATGTCGAGCAGTTGTTCCACAAAATCAACACTCGCTTGGAGGATAAGGTACCCTTTGGATCCCCATTATGTCGAGTAAGCATGGGTCATGTGGGATGAATGTTTCATGGATCTTCGATTGAACGAGTTACCTGAAGAGACTGGTCCCCGAGTCACCATCCGACCGAGTACCCAAGCCCCATTTAATTATTGACGTATTAATCAATGATGGAATTTTCATGATTCTTGCTTAGGTCCATTATGAGGAGAGATTTATACGTATATTAAGGGATTAGGGTTAGAGAAAAAGATTTGTATCTTAGATATGAAGCTCGTATAAACAGGGAAAAAGAGATATTAACATACAAGTTTTGCTCAATCGTGAATGTTCTAGGTTAGGACGGTGGTTAGGTTCTCTTAGACGTCACATCATCAAGGGTTTTCCTGCTGCTATCCCTTATTGGAACATAAAAGAAAAAAAAACATTTTACCATGTGTCACCTTCAAAGACAACTTTTCGCATTGATGCGTAGTGAAAAACCCTATGTAGCCTAGAAAAATATTTATTAAGATTAAAACAATATAAAAAATCATATCGTTTTAAGGAAAAATCACTATTCATAAGTTGTCTTATAATGACTAGGATTGTATTTAATTATATAACCTTAGGACTAAGATTTAAAATTATGTAAATTAATTGATATAGGAAAAAATTCAAAAGAACTAGAAGCTGTCAAATAAAAGGTTGATGAGGAAAAAGAAAAAAAATGGAGAAAGAAGAAGAAAACAAGTAAAAGTAAAAAAAAAAATGGGAATGTGTTAATAGAAAGACCGAATAATATCGGTGTAACTTTTACTAAGTATTACACTGTTCAATAACTTTATGTTAATTGTAAATTTTGTAAATCCAACCGTTAGATTGAAAGTTCATATCACTAATTATATGTGTATATCAAATTTTGTTAAAATTGAATAACAACTTGAAGGTAATCAAAATGTTCATATTTTAGTATATTTTAATATGTATATATTACGTTAATTTTGTTTTATAAGAATGAAGTATCAAATCATCTTGAATTAATATAAAATTTTGTATATATGATCTAAGAGTAAAGAACTTTCAATCTAACGGTTAAACTCACATTTAATATAAAGTTATTGAACGATGTAATACTTAATAAAAGTTACACTGATGATATTATAATCCTATATATATATATATATATATATATATATATATATATATATATATATATATATATATATAAATAAGTTGCTTATATATAGATTAAACAACTAATCGCCGAACATAAGGACTAAAAGTACTGATTTTGTGAAATTAAGGACCAAAATAAATAAATAGTGCAATTATAATAAGGATCAAAATATACAAATATTACGGTTATGAGAAATAAAACGTAAAATGTAAAATATATCAATGTCATGTCAGCAATATACGAGTATCACATCATCCACTATCAAGAGAGGCTAAAAGAGATTTAAAAATGTTTGTATAAGGAGTAAAACAGATAATTTGTAAATATAAGAATTAAAAGGTAAATTTGTACGATTATAAAAAAAAGAAAAAAGTAATTAAAATTAAATGTTTTGATGATAGGTAGCGTTCGAACAACCTTCTACAAATGAATAGAATGATGCGGGTTGAATGAAAGATTAGTTTTGACAAATAACGTTATAAATAATCTAATAAATAAATACTGAAGTACACGGAACTCGCGCATCTGTAATACGCTAACATCTGCGGCCTTTATTAAACAGAACAAAAATACTAACGAGTACACGTAAATCGAGTTTTTTTTTTTTGTGAATAATTTATTTAATATATAAAATTAATTAAGATTTAACCTCTGAATAATCTGATTGGAAAAAGAAATTAGTATTATTTTACTCGAGGCAATGTGGGTAGAAAGAATTATGCATGTTACGTGAGGAAGATGACACCTGAGGCAACATTAATAAAGAAAAGAAAAATGGGAGTTGGAGAAAAGAAGAAGTGGGAGTGAAACGTTTGACTAAAAAATAAGGATGCAAAAGTAGTGTGTAGACGCAACATGAATCCTGAGAATCATAAATTTACAGAGTCCCCACAAGTGACATCAACATCGCAGATAGAAGGCATAAGGAGTAAAAAAGATCACATGCTCGAGGCGTTTGGGCATATGAACGCTTCATGGGGTTGCATAGTTGTTGTGCCCTAAATCAGCAAAGTATCAGAACCATGGAGCCCTCAGAATTAATAGTGGACGTCTACTACACAGGCCCACCACAACCCTCATAATTAGCCTTCGCCCAAGAAACTCCCCCACTAACCAAATTTACAATTTTCTACCACCAATCACTCTACTAGTTAACTAAGTACCCTTTTTTTTTATTTTTTTTTATCATATAGTATGTATATTTTAATCCAGCTATCATAATTCATACGGTTGAGAACATATTTCTTTTTTAGAATTTAAATTTGGACCCTTTTTGCTTGCCCACTCTCGCTGCTGGGGCGTGGGTTACAACTTATAAGAATAGTCTCTCATTTCATTTTATATACTGTTCACCGAAAACAATCTTATCAAGTAAGCACGCACCATTTTAAATTGATTTATGAATTAAATAAACTACTCTTTTTATTTTATAATTTTTTCAGTCTTGTTTAAATAATATCAAAATTATGTGAACGGTAAATTTTTTTATATAAATATTTATACTTAAACGAAAAAAGATATCTGTATTTATGTATTGGATTTATAAGAGTTTTAAGTACACATGGTATATTTAATTATTATATTTTGTTTCTCTGATTCGAGGGATAAAAGAGAGCCGGGGGAAAGACATGCCATGAAATGTGAAACATAATGCCACATGCCTTGTCTTGAGCATCCATTCTTTGTACTTCTTTTTCCTGACTCATAAAAGTTGAAAGCAACCAACAGCCTGTCCTTATTATCCATCCTCCTCTCTTTCTCTCTCTACCTACTACACTAACTGGGGAGGGAAGAATAGTCCCTATTTTTGGTAAAATAAATTATTAAAATATTTGGTTGAACTTGCAAGAAGGAGCATATCATCCAGACCTTTTTTGCCTTTCACTAGTCTTCCCTTCTCTCTCTCTCTCTCCCCTCCTTCTTGTGGTGTATCAACTTTCAATACATTATCCACTCTACTGTGTGCACAAATCCATGACTTCATATTCTTTAAGTGCCTAACAGGTATGGTTTTTGGGGATTCCCTCTCACCTAACTCATAATACTCTCTCTCTCATTTAATTAAAAAATAATAAAAAAAGATTTTATTTTTCTTCTTAATTTTTACTATTCACTCCATTGGGTAATCATGGAATCCATGTCAGGCAGCATCGAGTGGTCGGTGAAGGAAGAAGTGAGCATCACACTGCTGCTATTGTCTGCAAGTGCAAGTACTCTCTTCCTTCTTTCAATGAATGTTTATTTTTATTTTATTTATTTTGTTTTCTATTTTTATGCTTGGGGTTGCTCCATTATGCTTTGTTTGGTAACTCCTTCTGAATTTTAGGTTCCATTTTCCTTGGAACTCTTTCCACTTGACTGTAGGTAGTCATGTGTTTTATTTAATTATTATTCATATTTAATCCTATGATGCAGCTTCTTTCCTAGTACGCACAAAACCTTGTCCAATGTGTTTGTCTTATAATTGCCTGTTTGTGGTTGTCTAGTTTTACATGATTAATTTCCTCCCCTATCATCCATCACTTTCTATTCTTGTTGAATTGGACTTTTACCCATGTTTTTTTCACTTGGCTTGTTTAATTTAAGTTTGGTTCCCCTTAGTGTCTCACTATTTATGCAACACAAACTCACTGCTTAATTTTTTGTTGCTCCTCATGCAATTGTGAATCGCATGGTATAACACAAATAGAAGTTAACCAAACAAAGGGGGACCTTGAAGAAGTTGAGGAGGGAAAAGTGGAATTTTTATTTTTCTTTGTTGTTTCTTATGGACTGGAATTTGAAAGCACCTTCTTGGGATTTGGTGGATGTGGATAATAAGGCAACCTTAGCCAACATGGAAAAAATGGAGGATCAGCAAAACAGGTTTGGAGTTTATAGAATGAAGGGGGAGTTTTCAGTTGACTTGAAGCTTGGGCAAGTGGGGAATTCTGGCACTGACTCAGTACTAGGGAAGTCCAAAGATGTTGTTGTTGCAACTGGTGGTGGAGTCTCCAAAGTTGCATCCTCACCTTCATCAGGGTCTTCTAAGAGAGCTAGAGCCATTAACAACACATCACTCACTGTTTCATGCCTTGTGGATGGGTGCAATTCAGATCTTAGCAATTGTAGAGACTATCATAGGCGCCATAAGGTGTGTGAACTCCACTCCAAGACCCCAGAAGTCACAATTGGTGGCCTAAAGCAAAGGTTCTGCCAACAATGTAGCAGGTGTGCATCATATCATATATATTATTATGAGTCTGTTGGAATACAAACTAGAAGGACTGTTGTAAAAGTTATTTATTTTCAAAAGAGAAACTCTTTTAATATCTAAACAGACTTGCAAGTTCTTTCGTTTGGAATTTGGTTCTAGCTTGTGAGTTGTAGTTTGCCCTCTTAATTATTGCTTTTTTCTTTTTTTGTGTTTGTGCTCCCCTTTTCTTTTCCTTGTACCTGATGATAGACATTTAATTTATGTCATTTGCATTGCATCCGTGTCCATTATTCATGTTAGCTTCACAAGGACTCATACGCCACTAAATTACTTTATTTTGCTTTCTGCTACCATCAGCATCTTGACTTAGCGTTCTTTAGAAGGATAAAGTTTTTGATACTCTAGTATTTACTTCTTTATACTGTTAATTAATTTTCTAAATTTAGAAAAATTTTCTTCATTCTTAATTTGACAAAAAAATTTGAAAACAGGAAAAAAGTTATCCATATAAAATCAAGTATCCGAAAAAATTTTGCTGTAAGCAAAATTCTTAAACCAAAAAGAATTTGTTTCCACTTAAAAAAATTCCCCGATCACATCAATCTCATGCCCAAAAACTCTAGTTTATGATTAATTACTTCAGTTTACAAATAATATTCTAGTTAAGTCTGTGTGGATAAACTTCTTCATAAGTACTTCTAAGAAAGAAAAGTAGGAAGAAAAATAAAATAAATTTATTTATAATCTAAAATTAGATTATGCATGAGCTAATGTGTAGAAGCTTCCTCTTATAATTTCTCCAAAATCTTATTTTTAACTTACACATAGTTAATTTTAACTTAAGCTTATTTCAATTTTCTTTCTTATTTCTTTTTTCAAGAAATGTTTTTAGAAAAATTTATCCAAACAGGTTGTCCATAGATCTAAACCTCTACTGCATGAACATAATGACATAAGTTTACATATAATTTGAGAGAATGACTTGCCTGTATTGTTCTGTTAATATACCCTGTGTATGTTGGTTGTACTTCTAGTAAAATCAGTGGTAAATAATTTTCACCTCTTAGTTTCTTGTGCATTTGATTATATTTGCTTGATTCCATGTCATATTGACATGCTTGAATTTGCTCATATCCTGAAGCTTTCCTTTTGGTAGGTTCCATTCGCTAGAGCAATTTGATGAAAGAAAAAGAAGCTGCAGGAAACGTTTAGATGGACACAACAGAAGGAGAAGAAAGCCTCAGCCAGAACCTCTTACGCGACCTGGTAGTTTTTTGTCCAATTACCAAGGTTAGTTTTCTGGTTCTACCACATTATCTAAATGGACCCTTATGCATATATGCTCAGATTTCATGCAGGCATTAGCCATAGGTACAATAGTCTCAAAAGAGTAAGAAATTTGGTGTCAAAACAATGCATTTACTTACATGAGTGCGCTTCCCACATACCTCATGTGGCTGATTTGGTCCATTTATGTCTACGCTCATGGCAATCTAGTGTCCACTAAAATACTATGTCACTTCATAGACCAATAAATGAGAAAAGAAAAGAAACCATTTTGAGTAAACATGTGCTTGTGAGTAGAGCAAGCACCAATCATTTTAATCTTTGACTTAACAAATTTCTTTTTTTTGAAAAAATATATTCATTTTAGTCCGTTTCTCTCTGTATCCATTTTTACTGTCATTTTCTATGAAAAGAGACTAACTTTTTACAAAATTAAAGATTAGAGTGAAGATTTTATATAATAAAATATTAAAGTAATTAATACCTACAGTTTCAAAAATTAAAATGAGATTTTGTTTTGAAGATTCTCCTTTTGAGAGTGGAATCTAGATGGTCATCCATAAGAAATTATCCATATTATTGCTGATATTAATATCAGTATTTTGATGTCTCCTCGAAAGTGTAGAGAATAAAGTACACTTAAAATCATTGGTTAAAAAAAATTATTGGTTCAGAACCCTGAAAAAATCAAATCTAGAAATAATAATATTTAAACTATATTTTTTTCAATCATTGGTATTTTAATTAATAATTATTATTTTTACTTTATTCTTAAAGTACATTCTTATTTTTGATGTGTCAATTTTTTTAATGGAACCCTGCTTAAAATTTCTCAGTTTCTCATTTCTATACATCATTCCAAATTCACCTTGAAAAGAAAGTCTCTCTGGATAAAGTTGTATTATTCATACATCAAAAATTTTTGTCTTTATGTTTTTTTTTTTACATCTCATACTTCTTTTTTCTTTCTTCTATTTCTCTCATATATAGTTATAAAGTTTGTTATAATCTGATGTACAAATATTCCTCCAACCAGTAGGATTAAAGGCACTCTATACCTTTAAGAGAATAATTTTTTTATATTAATTAATGAATAATTTCATTTTGCAGTCATGTGCAGTTATGTGCAGTTATTTACTTATTTTTTTAGTAGCTAATTAGAGAATAAAATAAGAAAATAAATAGTGAACACCAAAAGGTAGTATCTCTTTTATTATTAGTATAGATGACTACTATTGTGAGATGACTGTTGTACACTTTATTGTACAAATAACATTATTCTTCTGATGAATGATGTCAACATCGATACATATAATGATATATTGTCAACGAGCACTTGTATTAACACTTATATTCATCAGGGCAACGACAGACACAGTACTACAGAAGGAATTAGTCTCAAGCTCAGTAATTTTGTTAACTTAATACTTGCATGAGATATAGTGCATATATATAACAGTTGAGAAATTCAATGTTTCAGGGACCCAGTTGCTACCCTTCTCAAGTCCACATGTGTATCCTTCCACTGCCATGGTGAGCCCCTCTTGGAGTGGTGGGATAGTCACTTCCTCTGCAGAAGCTAGGTTCTACAACCAACACCACCAAGTGCATCATTTGGTCGAAAAACAAGACCTTTTCCTGGGATCTTCCCACAAGGAAGGGAAGCAAGTAGCATTCTTACACAGCAACCACCAAACCCCACCACCTTTTCCACCTGCTTCGCTTCTCAGAACCGCCACCACCGCCACCACCACAACCCCTTTAACATCCAATAATAGTAATTCGGTGCATGACTCTCCTTGTGCTCTCTCTCTTCTGTCATCATCACAGACGCACACTCATGGGAACGCCTTGAATCAAATGGTGCAGCCTCCTTCCATGTCCCTCATGCAGCCCTTGGGCCTGAGCCTGCAGGATAATAACAGCCTTGAGTCCGTGAACCATTGTTCGTCCATGTATAGCTTGGGCTCTGATGGGTCCCAGTGCAATGAAGCTCCTCAACTCTTTCCCTTTCAATGGGAATAGATTCATATGTATACTTTCTTTGTTCCTTATTATTACTAATGGATTCTTTCCCCCACAGACTAGTGGAATTCTCATTTACTCTCCCTTTAATCGAGGCAATGCCTATGGACAATTCATCATACTGTTTCTGTTTGTATCTTCGGGGAAAGAATAACTCGACATTTTTACTTATGATTCGAAATGGGAATCGTAAAAGGAAAATGTTGATGCACGTAGCATTTGAAAATGTTTCATAATAATTGATGTTTTTACTTTTCAATCTTATAATAATACTTCCTCGTGGAAGACATGTCTTATGTCCATGCAAGAAAAATGTAATATTATTTTTTCTAATTTGTCACTTCACAAATTATTCAAATATTGTAATTAAAAATAATGTATTTATTGAAAAAGTGAAATTATTTTAGTTAAATTGAATAAAGAAATGATATATTTATTATTATTTTTAATGTGTATAAAAATTTTAAATTGAATCATTGGGAAAGAGAAAAAGTATCTTTTAACAAAGAGTATTACATGGTAACTAGCAAAATTTAGTTAGAACATTTTAGTTTTTTTTTTTGTAATATAAGGGCAAAAAAAAAGGAAAAAAGAAACTAGAAATTACATCCTTAAGAATAAAGTTCCTACTCTATTAGCCGTAAGAAGAGAACTTATAGTTGCAAGCACGGATTCTACTATTACTAATTCATTTCCGTAATGAGGTCCCAATTTTGAGAAGAAATCAGCACATTGATTCCCTTCACGTCGCCAAGGCCTGAAAGAAATCTTTAATCTTAGCTACCAACACCGAATATTTATGATAAGGGTCAATCACACTCAAGATCAAGTTAACCACAGAGAGCGAGTCAGATCAGAAACACAGAGAACATCCTTAAAATTATACTTCCACCCTAACTCCATCCCATGATAAATAGCTAATAGTTCCGCTTTCAGATTATCCGTCTCTCCCGCATCACCATAAAAACCCACGATCCAACAACCCAAATGGTCCCGACAAAGATCACCATAACCAGCTGGACCAGGGCAGCCTTGAGCACTTCCATCTACATGAACTGTAATCTGATCCATCTCCCGCGTGCAGCTCTGGAGGCTAGGAACAAACACACGCTCATTTAGAAGGTGGTGAGCCCTAATACGAGAGACAACAACTTGAGGTGGAAACTGTCCATTTTGAAAAGCCACAACATTTCTCGCCTTCCAAATCTCCCACATTGCGACCAGAACCAGCGTCCCCCACAGTTGATGGGCTATTTTCAGCCACGATCGCCACTCCAACGAGTGGGAATAATAAGGTCAATTTTGAGCTTACTCCAAACCATAGTAGCTATTGTGCACTAAAAAAATCGATGGTAAGAATCTTCTTCCACTCAGGTACAAACCTGACAAAGACCTTCTTGGCCAATATGATGAGACCGCAAGAAATGTTGTGTGGGGAGGCTATCAAGAGAGAATTGCCAAATAAAAAACCTGGCGCTTTCTGAAGCTTGAATGTGCCAAATCCAGCTCCAACCACTCTCTGGCGTACCGCTAGCATGAGCCAATTGCCAAGCATAACCATTAGTCGAGTATTTCCCTGTCAAGCTATGATCCCAAACCATCACATCAGGAAGTGAAGGGTGTAGACCCATGCCACACTCCTGGATTTTTTGACGTAACTCCTCCGAGATGGGGGTATAAAGATGTTGTAATCGCCAGGTATTCTCATGCACCACCTCCTTAACTAGAAGATCCACGTCATGCAAATGAACCATAAGGAACCTGCAAGCATAGTGGTGAACTATCTAGCCAACTGTCAAACCAAAAACTAACATTTCCGCTCCTCAACTTGAGCTTGAAACCCTCCTTGAGCACCTCAAATGCTTTAGATAAGGACTGCCAAAAGAAGGAGCCTGTAGCCCTGAGTTTCATGTGGAGACCAGGATATTTAGCAGCCACAAACTGGACCCATAACTTCTCACCATGGTTGAAAAAATCCCAAATCAACTTCCCCAATAAGGCGGTATTTTGGAGCCTTGCTACTCGAACTCCAAGCCCACCATGACGACGCTTCTGAGTGATAATATTCCAATTCACCAGATGAAGTTTATGCACACCTTCACCACTCCAAATGAACTGTCTTGTTAACCTATCCAAGGCATCACAAAATTTTTGAGGAACCCACTGCATTTGCATGGAATAAGTGGGAAATGCAGCCACAACAACGTTGGCCAACGTTACACGACTAGGACGATTCAGGAGCTTGCCCTTCCAAGATGCCAACCTTTGTTGTACCTTGTTAAGGATAAAATCAAACTGGCCAGCAAGTACACGACCATGCACCATATGGAAACCCAGATAATGCCCTAACAAACCCGTAAATCGAATATTGGTGAGATCAAACAACTTCTGTTTACGATGAGGAGGGACTCCACACAATGCATAGGCCTTGGACTTCTCAGGATTAAATCGCAGCCCTGAAGCATTAGAGAAACGGTCGAGTAAAGCTATCATAGTCCGCACACTAGAAGGCTTGGCCTTGGTGAATAAGAGAACATCATCTGCAAAAAATAGGTGGGAAATAGGAGGTCCACCTCTGGCCAACCTGAAGGGAACCCAAGTACCTTCTTGGACAGCATGTGTGATCAAAGCACCCAGCTTCTCCATACAGAGAACGAACAAGTATGGGGAGAGTGGGTCACCCCTGTCGTAATCCACGCTTGGTAGCGAAAGCCATGGGTTTTTTGCCCATTCCACAAAATAAAGACAGAAGGAGAGGATAAACTATGCATTATTAAACTGATAGTGTTACCGGGAAAGCCATATTCACGAAGGATTTGAGCCACAAAGCTCCATGAAATCATATCATAAGCTTTTTCAATATCCAACTTAAGAACAACATCAGCCTTCTTCCTTTTCGACTTTTTCATGGAATGGATTATCTCCTGCAGAATAATTGCATTGTCAGTAGTATTTCTTCCTGGGATGAAACTGCATTGAAGAGGGCTAACTAGATCTTGGAGCCAAGGCCGTAGACGAGACACCAGCACCTTCGAGATTAGTTTCTGCATAACATTGCATAAGCTAATGGGGCGAAAATCCTTAAGCCTCTTGGGATCCTCACACTTCGGAATAAGAGTGACTAGAATATCTGCAAGTTTAGGATCAAAATAACCAGTAACAAATGCCTCCCTCACCACCTTACAAATATCATCTCCAATCTCGTGCCAAAACATTTTATAAAAGATAGCTTGGAAGCCATCTGGACCCGGCGCTTTATAGGAGTTCATACTCTTCAAGGCTGCATAGACTTCCTCCTTAGATGGCGCTGTCCCCAACATAGAAGCAGCCTCCACAGGCAAGCTACTCAAAGGTGGATCCAGAGGGGAATCATCCATAGTATTTGACCTCCCAAACAGGTCAGTGAAGAACTCTACAGCAGCAGATTGAAGTTGGGCTTCATCTACACTCCATTCACCCGAAGCAAGATAGAGGCCATGAATTTTATTTTTCTTTCGTCTAACCACTGTTTGAGCATGGAAAAATCGGGTATTCTTGCTTCCCAAGCGGACCCAATTCTCTCGAGATTTTTGAAACCACATAGTTTCCTCCTGAAACAAAACAAGCTCATACTCACGTAAGAGCGCATGATACAAATGCAGCAACCGCAATGAATCCACCCTTTCTAAGGATCTCTCAATGCCACGAAGGCGCCTATCAAGAATAGTTTTGCGATAAAGAATATTTCCAAAACTTTCTTTATTAAAGGCTAGAGAATCTTTTCGCACATGATCCAAAGCGCTAGCCACATTACCATGACCCTTCGCCCAAGCAGAATGAACTACCTCACCATACCCCTTGTCTTGTGTGTGCACCAAGCGGCTTCAAAGCGGAATGGTCGCACACCCTTAAGATGAGTAAAACCCCCACACCTGAGCAAAAGAGGGTTATGATCTGAATGACGTCGAGGGAGGATCTCCATGACCCGCTTCTGGAAATCGCAAACGCCATTGAATATCGCCCAGAATTCTATCCAGTTGCTTATGAAGCGGTCCATTCTTACCTGCCATACGATGCCACGTAAAACGGCCTCCAACCTAATTAAGAGTTAAAAGATTGCAGTCCTCCACCAATTGCCCAAATTTCGTTGCCCGACTATGTTGAAAGACCCCTCCCCGCTGATCAGAGGGAAGAAGTATCTCGTTAAAATCACCCATGAGCGTCCACGCTTGTTTGAAGCGATGTCGGAGTGAACGTAGATAGTCCCAAAGCCGCAACCGCTCGTTAGGAATAGGACTAGCATAGACGCCAGAACATATCCACCTAAGGGACCTCATATAGAAACTTCTAATGAAACAATTTGAGGGGCAGAATCCAAAATCTTGAAGTTATAAACTGAAGTAGCCAATTGTAGAGCCCAAATTCCCCCTGCATGCCCCGAGCCTCCTGAATAGCCACCACCTTAAAACCCAAGTTATCCCAGAAATGCTTCACCCTCAAGAATTGAGTGTGCACCTCGAAAAGAAACACAAGATCCGGGAGAGCCTTATGAATGGTATCCCGCAAATGAGAGAGATTCCGCTTTCCTGCGGCACCCCGAACATTCCAAGCTAGAATTTTACAATCAGAACCTATCATGATAGACAATATAGTATAAAGAAACAAGTATAGCTTGGGCGTAGCTTAAGAAAAAGTCCCAAACCCAACCCCATTATCTCAGGTGTTTCCTCCACCATATCGCCGTCTTCCTCCTCACCCGTGAGGTCCATGTCCATGTCACCCAGTTCATGCGGTACATGACAACCCTTAGCAGACTCGACCACATCCTTATCAGGAGGTTGAGGGTCCTCACAACATAATAGATGTTTATTATTTTCCCTCTGGGCTGGCAATGTGGTTGTAAAGCCTGAGGGCACGATAATCTTATTGATGTCATGTAGGGGAACTATAGGAGTAAGCGTAACAATGGTGGCAACAACCTGCGTATGTGAGGACCCCACGTTAAAATCATGCAAAATGGTACCCCCTTATCCAACAAGCTACCTCGCACATGTTGTTTCTCATGCGAGATTGTCTCGACCACAGTATCACGTGCTAACCCTTGTGCATGACGTGGACGCTTCAAATTTTTTTCAAAAGCACTTCTAACAGGACCCACCACTCTAGTGGCAACTGGCATCAAATCCCTGCTAGAAGGAGTCTTACCATTAGGTGCATTTGTAATCTCATGAATATTACCTGGATTTGCTGCTTCCAAATCATTGATATCATCAGTAAGCACATTAAAGGAGTTATGATTAGGAGGGGATTTTCCCATATTACGTGGCTCTCCTTTAAAACGAGCATAATGAGAATTCTGATTTTTTGGTGGCTGTTTCGGTTTTTTCACCACTAACCAATCTCCATGAAGAGCATCATCCCCGTGATTCTTGCAATCTTCATTAACAACCAGATTAGGGTTAGGAGACCCCTGCATCGGCGCTGCCACCTCGCCTGACAATGGGCCAACCTTGTCCCCACCGCCATGCGACGATGCTGAAATTGTAGTACCCAAACCAGCATGCGTGCAGTTTCTAGCCAGATGTCCATACCTACCACAACCCGTGCAAAGCCAATGAAGACCTTCGTACTCGACCTTAAACCAGTGCTCTCGAAACCATACTCTTCCCACCACTGGCTCATTCAAGGGTATTTCCACACAAACCCTTGCGAACTTTCCTCGAGAATCATTCAATGTTGTCAGATCGACCTTAATCGGCCTACCCACCGCAGTTGCAAGAGCGAGCAGAACGCTCTCATCATAATACTCCATCCCGAGAGATGGAAAACGCACCCAGACCAAAGTCTTGTCTAGCTGAACATCAGCTGCTACAAAATCAGGCATCCACTCCCTAACCGCAAGATAGTGGTCAAAGATGAGCCACAGTCCCTCAGAAATAGCCTTTTCCCGATCTACTGCAAGATCAAACTTTACCATGAAAAAGCCACTACCGATATCCAGTAATTCAAAATCACCCACCGGTTTCCATGCCCCCTTTAACTTCTCCCTCATCGTGAGAAAGCCTAATTGTTTCCCCAGGAATTTCACCAACACGTACTGCATCCTGCCAAGGGGCACGCAGAGACTGCACCACCGTTTCATCCAAAAAACATCGAGGTTTAAGCCTATCGCCATCTTCGTATTCAATCCGAAAAAGGTTAGCCTTAATAAGATCGGTCTTCTCTCGTCGAGACATAGGTTCTTTACCGTGCAACACTTTGTCCCTAAAGGAAACGGTTGCGAAACACTAGCCCTGTGGGCGTCCATATTCTCCAAAAATGTTAAAATAAAATATGTTTTTAGTTTTTTTTTTTAAATTTAGTGTAAATTTATTTTTTATCTCTTAAATTTAAAATTATTATTTTTAGTCTTTGTAATTTTTAAAAATTTTATTTTAAATTCTCAGGTCACCAATAATATTTGAAAGTAACCAATTAAGACAATTATTTAGTATTAGGTTTAATATGATGTTTTCACAAATATGAATACTAGTTGGTAGATTTAATGTGATAGTATTTAACAAATTCTTTAATAAAATCTATAAAAAACTTTTTGAAATTATAAGACAAAAAAATCAATTTTAAATCTAAGGGATTAAAAATAATTTTATTTTAAATTTAAAATATTAAAATCATATTTAAGTCAAACATTTTTATAAATTTTAATATTATCATTAGATATGTTAATATTATGAGAGTATTATTAACATTACCTTTAATAGTATTATTTTTTATAAATCTTTAATAGTGTTTTTGGATGGGGAGTTTAAATAGAATAATTTATTTATTTTAAGAATTTTAAATTTTTTGAGGTAAAATATCTTGTTTGGATGAAAAATTTATAAGGAATTTGAAATTCAAGTATTTGTGAAATTTCTTGAAATAGTAGAATTTCAAAATCTCCAAAAAAAAGTAAGAATTTGAAATTCTTCATATTTTTTTTTCTTATTTCACTTATATATTTTATCTTATCTCTTATCTCTTTATGTTTTTAATTATTGAATATTTAAAAATATTTTTAAAATTATTAAATATTATCTAATACTAATTTTAAAATTATTAAATATTTAAAAATTAGCTAATATTTATTTTTATAAAATTTAATTTAAAAATCTCAATATATAAATATATTTTTAAAATCAATTTTACCATGGTGGAATTAAATTATCATATTTAACCCAACAATTTAAAATTTGAGAAATTTGAATTGACTTATCCAAACAAAATATTTTAAAAACGATAGAAATTGAAATCAAAGTAATTCAAATACTACGAATTTAAAATTCTTTGAATTTGTAAAATTCCTCATCCAAACACAACATAAGTGTTCAAATTTATTAAATAAAATTTCTAGTTTGAATTTTATGAATACATTAAAAAATATAATTAGGAGAGTATATTTTGTTAAATATGTCTAGTTATTTTATTTTATAGAGATTAATTATTGATAAAATAAAATTAATAAATCAATGATATAATAAATAATAATAATAATAATAATCAATAATAATATATAAAGAAAATATTTTTTTATGCCTACTTTTTAAAGACAATTATATCTTTATATTTTTTTCACTAATATATATTTAAGGATAAAATAAAAAAAATTGTTTCTCTTTAAAAATAATAATTATCCATTTATTTATTTATTTTTATTAAAATACTATTTTATTTTATTTTTTTTAACGAAAATGTGAAGTATTTTGTCTCTATTAGTAATAATAAATTATATATAAAGATTATTCGTCAATCTAATACTCAAATTTGGATAAGGTATTTGGATTGTTTCCAATTAAATCCTACCTCTTAAGAATTAGGTTTGAATTTCATTCCATTCATCTACTTAATTTTCTTTTTGTTTTCTTTAATGCATCCTTTAAGAAAGGGAAACAATAGCTTCTATGGCACATTTTTTTTAATGTTAATTGAAATTTACATGACTGGTCAAACAAGAAAAATAATTACATGGATATCAATTAATGAGGTAGGTTTGAATTACTTATCAATTAATGGTTTCTACATGAATTTCAATTTAATAATAAAAAGAAAGAGAAAACAACAGAGTTGTTATAACTGAGCGTGAATTCTAGTTCAGTTAAATGAATACTGTGCAGGTATTATTGTAAATTTTTTCATATATATATATAAGTCGGTCCAATTGAAATTCGATTATTGAACCAGTGCAAGTTTCAAAATTGATCGTATAAAGAACTAGTATAAAATTAATTAATTAACTAAATCATTTTAAAATTGGAAAGATCAAGTATAACTGGTTAAAATGATTTACATGAATTTATTTTTAAATAAAAAACTTAATATTACGATGATTGATAAAATTCTAATCAATATTATGATGATTGATTGTTATATCTAGGGGTGAGTGTGAACCAGGTTGGTACGAGTATAATTTTGTCCATACTTGATCCAAAGTTTCGTTGGGTTATTTGCTCTAACTTGAATTAAACCTAGTAAATTAGGAACAAAATCTGGTCAACCAGATCTATTATTGTTGTATTATATTAATTGTAATACTGTGTATAGTTAAAATAGGTAATATGAAAAATTAAAAAGATATAATTTATAATATGAAAATTTAAAAGATATAATTTATCATGTATCCTTTTTTTTTTAAGTAATGAAATGATGTTAGAGTTTCATTTCATTATAAAATATTTAAATAATAAAATAATATGTTTATTTCATTTCATCATTATCCAATTCCATTCTGATCTCAATTTATTTCATTTCATTATCTATCAACGATCCAAACATAATATATAAAACTTTTTTAACTAATTCACTTATTAAAAAAATTAGTTTAATCATTAATATTAAACTTTTTAACTATTTGTAACATTATTTTAAAAAAAAATTATTCTTTATAAATGACTAATTTTTATTAAAAATTTAGAAGATTATTTTTAGTAAGATTTATCATTTCAATCACGTTTTTTCATATATAAATTTTGAATTCAAAATTTTACTCAAAATAATAACTTATTGATATTTAGGAGATAATTTGAAAATAGTCTCATAAAAAAGATTAAAAAAATATAGTAAAATTATATATATATATATATATATATATATATATATATATATATATATATATATATATATATATGAAGGGAAGGAATAATTACAAAACTCTAGTAATATTTTCTTAGAGTAATATCAACTCACGTGGTTAATCACCTAAAACTAACCATATTTACAAATACAAAATACATTTAATTACGTGTGTAAGTAAAAAATGTCATGTGCAATTTTCATGTGCATGTTCTTACTTTCTTTAAAACAAATGCTAGTTCCGTTTTTTTTATAAAATGCAACACACGTGTAATAATAAATAAAAATGAAATGAATAAGATAAATAAAATAGGAGAAAAAAGATTTTTTACGAAATTTTGATAACTTAAAAATAAGAATTTAATTAAACTATAATTTTTTTACATGACCATCATATTAAAAGTTAACATGTAGTTAATGTATTAATTTTTCTTTTTTATTTTTTAAAAATTTATTAACTTTATAATAAATTACTATTTAAAAGTCATCCATAAATAATTTTAGATGGATTGATCATGAGATTCAGAATTAATTAGTTGAGCAATCAATTTCTGTACATCTAAAAAAAAGTTTAATATATTAATTAGTTAACATTTTGAAGATTTTTAAATAAGTCTTTAAACTTACAAATTTTGTGAACAAGCTCCTAATATTTTATATTTTTGTAATTGAGTCTTTGTAATTAATTTGTGACGATTTCAGACCGTCAAAAAGTAACAATTTATGATTTCATTAATGCTAGAAATCTAATTACAAAAATTAAAAAGTACTAAGAATTCAATTATAATTCTTTTTTAGTTTAAGAACTTAATTGAAAATTTTAAAAAACTTCAATGTCAAAAGATATATTAAAACTTAAAAAAATGATTTAGTAGAAGCATAAAAATATATATAAATTGAATTATAACAATAAGGGAAATGTTATAGTCACCTCTTCCTTTCTAATAGATATGTCTATCTTCTCAATTTTTTTTTCTAAAAAACTTCCTTCTAATCTATTTTTTTTATTTAAAAAACTATATTCTTGGTTCATTATCTCTTTTTTCATTCTTTTTTCTTTTGCTACTTTATTTGTCTCTCATCACTCTTCATATGTCTTTTTTTACTTTATTTGTCTCTCATCACTCTTCATATGTCTTTTTTCAGTTTAACTTTTTATTTCTTGATTTTTTCTCTCAATAATCAACACAACCACCAATTTATCTCTATTATTTTTTAAATCATATTTTTTTCATTCTTAATTTCAACATTTTTAAACTCTAGTATTTTGTGTTATCTTCAATATCGCATACATTTGATAAAAGATTATGAATTTTGTAAAGATGCAGTTTTCACATGTATAGTCGATTAATTTTACAAATAAATTATCGAATAAAAATAATATATATTTTTTATTATTGTTCTAAAATTTTGTTTTCTAGTTCTTAAAATATACATTCGAAAAGTACTTTTCAAAAGTATTATTTTTTATTCTTCTAAAAATTATAGTTTTCCTTGTGAATTTTGAAAGTGTAAAACATACTTTTGAAAAGTACTTTTTAAAATAATAAATTTATTTATCTTTCAAAATGTATTTTTGAAAGTGTACTTTTATGTTTCTACTTTCCAAAAGTATATATTTTTGCTTTTGAATCCCATGCTTTGTAGCATTGAATTTGAGGGGAGGGGAGTGGATTTGAAAAGAATGGTAAAAAGACACTCGCGAGAAGGGAAATTGAGTCGAAAATACATGGAAACATGAATAGTAATTACCTTACAAAATGAGGGGATTGAAGTAGAGTTTAGCCTAAAGACATTAATGCCCCCACTTTCTTTTAACTACTTATTACTAATTACTCATCATCTACTTGTTTTTACTCCCATGACCCATACTTGTTTTTACTCTTGTGACTCATGTTTGTTTTCACTATTGTGACTAGTCTAACGTAAATAAGGTATCTAGTTGCTTTACTCTTTATTTTTCTTTGCTCATTCTTACAATAAATATATAAATCTACTATCTGTATATGATGAAATTACTATTTGTGGTTGAAATACTGAAATTTGCACGAGTATAATTAGTTATGGTTCCGAATTGAAGAAACCATATTTGAATATGCAAGGCTATATTCGTTACCATTGTTGTGTATTGTATTTGAATATGATACAAATCATATTTAATTATATTCAAATATATTCTATTATGTTCTTTACTATATATCATATTCGAATAAGTTGTGCATGGATACTATTTTTTTGTATGATATTCAAATATGTTGCGTAGCATATTCAAATATGATAAGGTATATTGCATTATGTTTGACTATATTCAAATATATTGTATATTTTCTACCTATATTTCACTATCTTGTGTGATATTACATTACATGCATAAAAGACAAAAATCACACTCACTGTATTCCAATAGATTATCACTATAATGCATTATTTACACAAAAAAGGTACATTAATGAATTAAAGGTTACAATGATAATTTTATATATTATTTTTATTTTTATATAAAAACCTAACTTAATAAAATATAATTTTAAAATATCAATTCATCTATATTTCTCACATAATTCCGCTCTATAAATTAATTATAAATTTTACCTTATTTTTCATCTATTTTTTATTAAATTAATTCTTACCTATTTTCCTTTTATTCTCTATACTTCCTCCTCCTCTACCAAGTAAGGGGAAAATAATTTTTAGAAAAGAATATTTAGGAAATAAATAAAGAAAAAAAAATAGAATGGTAGTTGTATTTAACAAAAGGCTAAAAGCAATTGATTTCTGTTGGGCCAAGGCCCAAGATGTAGCGCATGTGCAAAATGTTTCGCCATTTCGTTCCGGGAGCGTTTTGTTCCAGAGTGTGTTGATCGCGTCCTCGTAGGTGGTGCCGAACCGCAATGGAGAAGCCATCGTCGTCGTTCTCCCCAGGAACATCGAGCACGAAGGTGAAAGCTTCGAGCGATGCAAACACGAGCTTGAGTACGCTGAACGAGGACCTTCTTCAGAACATTCTAGCAAGGCTTCCTGCACTGCCCTTCGCTTCCGCAGCCTGCGTCAGCAAAACATGGAACGCTCTCTGCAATCGCATCCTCTCTCGCCCCAAACTCTCTTCCGCGCTTTCCCTCAACCCTTCGCTCCCCGTACGTGCTTTTCTATCTCAATTTTCACTCAATTAGGGTTCGGTAAAACGACGTCGGTTAACTCTGTGCATTCGAGCAGGATGCTGTGAACGAGGTTGTTCACAAGGTTCTGTCGGAGCCAATTCGGCCTTATTTTGCTATTGCCAATGTTGGAACTGGATTCAGCTCGTCCAAGACTCTGCGACTTGTAAGGAATTAACGTCTTTTTTTTTTTTTGCTTTATTGGTGTGTATTATACTATTATGCTATAGTGCAATTGGATTAATACTTATGTTGCAGATTAGACAGTCGTTGGGGTCCAATATTCCGGTTATTGTTACCGTGGCGAATGGTATTATGGGAAGGGACGCTGTTACTGATGAGTTTAAAGAGGTTGGGTTTTGCTGTTTGATTTCTTTTGTGCTAGAGATTTATTTGGCGAACTCGAATGAACGGTGGGTGATTTGTGTAGGTCAAATGGGGTGCCCTTTTTAGTGGCTTGGGTGAGGAAGCATACGCGAGATTTATAAATGAAGGCATAGTTTTGACTGTTGGCTACTTGCCTGGATTGAAGGTTGAAGCTGTGCCGTTGCGACGACCGCCAAAGGTAGTAAAATCCCTTTTTGAAAATTTGGACTTGCGTGTTCTCAGAAAATGAATTTGTAATATGGAATAGGAAGACTTTTGAAAATGAGGGTTTGTAACAACCCAAGGTAGTGTAATGCAAAAGGCGCCCTTAAGCTGCCAAGGGGTTTTAGTCATACCTGGAAGCTAGAGATGGCTCACATCACTGTCCCTGAAGAAAGGTGTTATGAATATGAAAAGAATATAACAGTAAATTTTTGCCTATCTTTTTCCATATCATTAACCACACAATTTACAAAACAGAGGAGTCCCAAAGACTAACATTATGACGCTTTGATCCTCTTTTAGCATCACAGTAATATTAGATGGCTAAATATTTTGGGTATTTAATATTTGTAAATGAGATGCTATAGTTGTGCTTGTATGAACTCGGAACCGTAAAGGCATGTAAAGCACTAGAAGTGTGTAGCTCAACCAGCAAGAGTCACTACTCTTGCCTCACCTCAGCTCCTCAGTTGCACCCCTTTGCATCTTTTGACTATATTGATGCAATCTATATTGAATAGTTAAATTAAAATAAGGGTTTGCTTTATGCTTTTACATATTTTTTATACCAGGCATCTCAAGTACCATGGGTTGACAATTTTATAAAGGATATTAAGGAATATTCAGCTTCTGTCTCCAGTCGCCCATTCCCTGTTGGGATTATATTGTTTGGAGTAAGTTCATAGCTTGGTTCTGTTTATTTATTTCATTCTTGGTTCTGTTTCTAACACTCTGATATCACTGTACAGGAAGCAAGCAGTGACATGAAATTGGTTCTGGAGAAATTGGGTGGGTGATACTTATATGCATATGTTTTGATATACCTGTTATTGTATTTTTTAATTATGCTTTGCTTCGTATTCTCATTTACTCTTTACTTTATCAGGAAAAGAATAGGACGAAATTGGTGTTTTGCATGGTAGACTGTGAAGTTTATCTGATTATCTCCTCATTTTTAGTATGATAAACGAGTAAGGAAGGAAATGATTTCTTAGGATTTATATACACAACATTCTATTTTATTTTAAGATATCACTGCCTGCTTTTCACTGAAATATTTTGTTTCAAAATGTTTATTTGGGATACACAATGGCAATTTGATACTTGAATTTAGATGGGGCAACTGTATTGTACTGTTGTGTTAGTTTTGTAATTCAGAGTGTGACTTCAAATTTACATCCATTTGCCACAGGTTACATCCATTTTCCACAGGCCTGTGCTTTTTTCATTCATTTTTTTTCTTTCTAAAATGATGTCGTGTTTTATTTCAGATTATGCCATGCCTATGGATACAGTCATTGTGGGTGATGAGCGAGGCTCCTTTGACTTTGTACACAAAAGTGGGAATGATTCTGGAATCATTTGTAGTAAAAAAGGAAACATAGAAGCTGTTGCTCTCGTATTTGCTCAGGACAGAGACAGGTCTTTGGGTACGACTTGTTATGCATTTGGTAGCCCTTTCCACCTGATGCATTATATAATTCATGTAACTGCTACAGTGCATACCATGCTATGTCATTGATGAGGAGTATTTCCTTTTATTCCTCAAAGGATCTAAGGCATGACAACTGTTGTACTTTCATGAATATATATAATTTATACATGATAAAAATGTACTGTTAATTAAATAAGTTTTAAGAAAAGGAAAATGAGGATTTCCTTCAAGTTTGATTAGACATGTCTGTAAATACAGAGAGTACAAATGCTGGTGTATCATACAAGTATAAATATTGGATACAAATATGTCACCAATTTTGGAGTATCCATGCATCATAGGTGCCACTAGTCCAAAAAGCTTCTACAACCCCAATTTTTTTTCTTCTTTCTTTATCATGCTTCCATCTCTTCTTTGTGCTGCCTTTAGATGTGTGAACATGTTAAATAATAGTCTGTCTTGTATCTACTTTTATGGTTGTTTCCAGAGTCATATGGTATGATATTGCACTTACAAATATTTTATTTTAATTTGTTTTTTTTGCTGTTTTTTACAAATTACTTAACTTTGTTATGGATTGATTTTGCTACAGGGACTATTAGGTTTCATGTTGCATTGTCAAATGGTGTTTCGGCTGTGGGTCCCAGATACAAGGCAGCCTCAGTTAGACCAAACAACACTGATTGTTCAACATGGCTAACTGCTAGGAGGGAAGGGCAACTGGAGCTTCTTGATGGTCAGAGTATTCTACTTGATATCAACAATTTGGTGCGCAATTATGTCTGTATTTTGGGCAAATTTACAAATTCATTTTTTAGGAAAATAAGTTTAAATTAAGGCATTGTAAAAAGCTATAGTTTTTTCTTAAGTGCTTATTTATTTTTTATTCTGATTGAGTTGCTAATGCTATCAATTGTAAATGAAGTTCTATATTATTTATTTTTTATTCTGATTGAGTTGCTGATGCTATCAATTGTAAATGAAGTTCTATATTAGATCCTTAAAGTTTAGAGGAATCTTCCCAATGACTTTTTTTATTATTGAGTGGTTATTTTTTTCTTAATGAATGCTATTACGCATTATTACTTTCACTAAGGGTATTTTATTGATCAAGTAAAATATAATGGCTCTCGTCTCTAAATAAGTTTTATGTATTTTCAATGATTAAACTTCTTATGTCACTTGATTTTTATCGTTAGATTTTAGTGGTCCTTAATATTAATTTTTTAGTTCAATTTTGAGGAATCATAATATGGTGCTTTCATTTTTTTGTTCTGTTCCTTCTTCCCCATTTTCTAAAGAGTGATATTTTTGGAGTGCAAACACCCCATTGGCACCCATTATTTGTCTGTCTCTCTTGTCACATCATATGATCATATTGCATCTACGCCCCTCTCTTTCTCTGGGTGTCTACTAGCATGTGGGGGTCCATGGTCCTTGCATCATTTTCTTTTTCTAAATTATTGATCAGACTAATGCCTCAAGGGGCTTGAAAATTCATTTTAGAAAGGAGAAATAAATAAACAAAGCAAGAAAAATTAATTGATATAAAATGTTTCTACACTAATGGATTTGGAACTGATCATATCTTTAATTATGATGCTTAAGTGTATATTATGAATTAAGGAATGTTATCTTCTTTTGGAGTATGATGGCATATTTGGAATTTCCTATTATTAATCTAAATTGAAACAAGTGGAAACTTATTTCAAGTGCACAAATAAGAAAAGGGAAATTTACCAGAGATAGAAAGAAAAAGAAAAAATCTACATTGATGATTGAATACTGATTAGAAAAAGTAGATATCTTCTCCGAGGGTTTCCCTTGCAACTGAGTCACTGCTCTGTTTTCTCACTGCTAACAACTTTGAATACCATTCCCTTATACCCTCCTCCCATCCAAACCCATCCATGAAACCTCTCCAACTAACTGACTAATTGTTCTAACTATTAATCTACTGTAGCTAGATTGTAACCAACTATTGGTATTCTCTAATAAAACGAACATTGTATTGTTTTCTATCTTAAACTATTTTCTCTTCTTCAACTTCTATGGGGAGATAATGCAATAGCTCAACATGATTTTGAAAATTGTTTAGAGGAAATTGAAGATAGAAAATTGTGTCAGCAGCAAATTACCTAGTTGACCATCTAAACAATCCCTGGCTATTACCTGCCTGGTTTTCTTGTATTTTGTCAACATGTTTTCTTGATGCAGTAACAATATGTATGTAATTTGATGCTTACTGATCATGACACACTTAGGTGTTAAATTTGTTATGTTTATTTTTGTTGTAAGAAATAATATATTTTTCTTTGGTTGTAAATAAGAGATAATATAGGCTGATATTATTTATCTGTGGTTGTTAAACTTCATATCAACTTGAAATCTGTAAAAGTAATTTGATATATATTTTGTGCTTGTGGTTGTTAATTTTCTTTTCCATTTCTTCCTATATTTGAATTTAATTTTCTGAACTTTGCAAAATGTGACAGCTGGACAATCATATCGAGTCTCCTGATTTGTACATTGGTGTAATTAAACACAGGAAATTCTCCACTGGAGCAGAGAAGCCAATGCCAAGAACATGTATTGCATATCATGGAGTTGTGGGGTATGGTATACAACTCCTGTGTAGATTTTCTACTTCCTCATCGATGTTAATTCTTCTCTGGATTTGTTCGAAGAATTATATATATATATATATATATATTATTTATTTTTTTAAAAAAGGACTGAATTGATTGGAAGATATTTTGCTACAACTACGTGTGGATGTGCTATAGCTTATAATCCCATTATTCTATCCACTGAGTCATTTTCAACAGCTGATATTAAGTTTGGTTTAGTTAGCTTAGATAATACGTTATGAATTACAGTTGCTCGTAAGTAGATCAATCAACTATATAGTAGTCTATATTAACAAATCTGGAGATTTGTTGAATTTTTAATGTCAATCTTAAAAATTTGTTTTACGCTTTTGGGGAATCATGTACTATGTTTATAAACCATGGCAGGATCAGCTAAATGCATAATTATATAATATTGTACTTCAGATTCTTGAATGTTGAGTGTATGGAACAAGAGGCAATCTTCTAATCCATTATTTGTTGTTTGGTTCTTTGAAAAAGACATGCATGTATGCACGATTTCCTAGATTCTTTTATGCTATCCTATCTAACATATGGATTCTATCTAGACGGAAATATGAATGCACACAAGACTTGTGTACATAAGTGAAACTATAAGCTTTTTTTGTGTGATAGATGGTAGTATTTTTATCATTGAAATAATTCTTTTGAAATTAACGAGAAAAATGGTGCCCACACAGAGAAATGGAGACGATGCTTCTGACATTTGCAATGAAGTTGGTATTAGTTTTTGTGACAGCCAAGTTTTATATGGTTTTTTTTTCCTGTGGCTTGGACATGTCCCATTAGATAATCAATTTTGTTCCCCGTCGTTCATGTAATATTATTGGTTTACTTACAGTTCTTGGCTTTTAAAAACATATCTTAGGTACATAGCCTCTGGTGAAATTGCATCGCCGTTTATTGTTTTCTTCGTATGAGACCCCTACTTCCCTACCCTTCCCTCATTCCCCCCAGTTTATTATTATCAAGCAGGTTATTGTAAACAACCCTGTTCTGAAAATAAAAGGCTAAGTTTTCATGTTTTGGACAGAGGTGATGAAGAGTATCTATATGTTGATGGCATTGGCATAAAAACTGGAGATTTCTTTCAGTTCTACTATTCAGATCCTAATACTGCATTGGCTTCATTAACCAAGGTCCATGATGCCCTCAAGAATATTAAACTGGAAAGAAATTCCAAGGATTTCAAGGGTGATGGAGACAGCGCCACCAATGTTTTTGGGGGTCTTATTTTTGCTTGTTACGGCCGTGGTGAATCCTTCTTTGGACGTAATAATGTTGATAGCTCCCCTTTCTTGGAAAATTTTCCAGGAGTGCCAGTATCTGGAATATTTTGTGGTGGAGAAATGGTGCGTCCCTGTACCACTGTGATTGGTCAATGTCAAGGAGCAAGTCCGATTAGTTGCTGCCTACATGTTTACAGCACTGTCTACTTGGCTATGTCGTATACTCCTCCCTCTGTGGAAGATTAGATGCTGTTCATATTTTCTTTTCAAAATGTATATTTCTTATATAAGTAGGATGCCGTTTTACCCTCAGCCGTGGACATCAATCTGACTATTTTTGGCGCATCAGATAATTTATAGTATTTAATGGTTATAGAATTTTATGCTGTGCTGTATGCAGTTTTTGGTCTATCTATCATAATTACATTGTGAAACTGACTTCACACCTTCTGAAGCCGAAGTTCTGGAAGTGAGAAGCCCAACAGGATGTAACCGAATGTTTCTGCTTGAACCATTGTTAGGGTTAATTTGGATAAGTTTATTTATAAGTAAAAAATAAGAAATAAATTAAAATATATTTTTATAAATTAAAATTAGTTTATGCATGAGTTGAAAATAACATTTTGAAAAAGTCAATAAAAGAGAACTTTCACATAACTTGTCCATAAATTAATTTTAATTTATAGAGAATTATTTTATTTTAATTTTTTCTAGAATTATTTCTGAAAAAGTTTACATGTCTTTACTAAAAGTTGCTGAGTGCTTTAGGTAAATGGATTGGGTTTAACTACCGAACAGGGCTGGCAATGTATTGAATCATTCTATATCTGCTATGACTCACTTGATCCTCAAAGGAATTATGAATATGATCGGACACCTGGAAGCAGTCAGAAGTTGCCCTTAAATCTTAACTTCTACTTTTAGGTATTTGCTTTACAAGCTCTCTTGCCTGCCCTTTTAGCTTGGGTACCAGAGGGGGATAAATGAGCTCCGCTTTTTAAAAGCCCGAACTGTTTGAACATTCTCTACGTTCTTTCCTCAAAAATAGATATACGAGAATTAGGTTTCGTCTCTATCTTTGTCGTGGTTGTTGTAATTTTTTTTTTCTGATAAAAAAATAAAAATAGAACCCATAAAATATTGAATATCTTTTTCTTAAGCCCTAAATAAAATACCTAATTGAACAACATGAGCTAACATTAAGAAGCATATACTTTTAAAAAAAAAATCTATATCCTTTGAAAGAATCTGACTGAAACATCGTTGACAGATAAAAATTTGACATTTTTTAATAATTATATTATAAATAATTATTTAATTTAATATTTTGTAATTTAAAACTTAAATGACAACACATTACTACATGATTTATTATATATTTGGTTGACGTTATCACTGGTTGACATATATTCTCTCTAAAGTTTCTTAGTCTTGTTTATACGTGTTCTTTTAAGAGAAAATGATTCTTCCGCCAAAACTTAACATTCGAAAAATCTTCTAAAAGTTAAAAATTTTAAAATATTAAAATTAAAAAATATTTTATCTATACATGTAAGTCATTGGCTGATTCAGAAGATTTTTTTAGAGGATATAACATTCCTCATCTTTTAAATGTGCTTGTTTGACAATAGAATAGTAGTAGTGATCGAGGATAATTATGATGATGATATATTATTATTATTATTATTATTATTATTTATTTTTAATTTTTGCATAAACTTAAAAGAGGAATGTTAGTATATTATTTCTAATACTTTTATTATTATTAGTTAAAAAATTATTAATTTTATAATTTTTTTACATCTCGAATCTTGTTCTTGATTTAGTGATATACTTATAATTTATTAAAATTTGAGATTTTTAAGAAAGAGTGATGATAACATTTCTCAAGCTTAAATACATTACAATGCATTGATAACTTGTTAACATTACTATATTTTTGTGTTAAATTTTCACGTTATGAGATGAAGATATTATTATTTTTATATAAATCTGTGACTTTTCCTTGCCGGTAAGAAAATTCCAAAATAAAGATTTCATTAAAATATTTTATATAACAAATAATATTTTCATCATCATGATTATTATTATTTAATATATATATATATATATATATATATATATATATGTCATTTATCTAATATTAATTGAGTAAATAGTCTATGCATTTATATTGTATAAAAATTTTACATTATAATTTAATTATAAATGGTTATATATAATAAATTTGTTGACTATTATAATAACTATCTCAAAAATCATACTAAAAATAATTTGATTAGTTGACAATGTAAAACTTTATTATCTTGACAATGTACATAAATTAAATTTATACTTCCTCCGTTATCTATTATAAAGAAAAATAAACATACATTTTTTTCTTAAATATAAATAAATTTCATCTACTTTTATCTCATTTAATCTCACTAAAATCTCACTTTATTGCATGACCTTTTAATTGGACTATTTTTTTTCTTCTATTTATAACAAGAACAATTTAAGAAGAATATTATAAAATTAGTAAAATTTAATATAAATAACTAATTTATATATTTTTACATTATAATTAATTTTTTAATATGCATAAAATCAATTTTTTTTTCACTTATAATAGAGAATAGCAGAAATATTAATCTTTTAAAAGTCATATTTTATATAAATAATCACGATCTTCTTTTAAAAAAAAATACCATTTTTATCATCAACATTTAGCCTCTTTATGGGTTAAAAATTAATTGTTATCAGTATTTTTCTTCAGTTTTTAATAAAATATTGTTAATTTTTAGTAAATAAATAAAAAAAGTCAAGTTACAAAGCCACCAAGAAGTCAAACTTAAAATCATAAACTTTTTAGCCAAATCAAATTCCCGCTTTAATTTTTTGATCAACTTAAATAAACGAGTCAAAGCTATACCCAAAATCAGCATTAATAATTAATAATTAATAATTAATTATTATATTAATAAAATGGTATAATTGAAACAAATCTAGAATTACCTTACGCACAAACTGAAGCTGAAGCAGGTCATTCAGACAAATAACTAAAATTAACCAATAAACATATCTTGTATGACAATCACCTTGCAGCCATGCACGCCTCACATTTCATGATTCACAGTGACACATGAGAAATTCATTGCACCCATGAGGTTATTACTGGAGCATTAACTTATTACCTTTTCCAACAAAAAAGGAATCAGTGACGTGCACGCACGCTATTGGCTCCATCGCAGTAGCGTTGAAATTGAAACTCTCTTCCTCTATCTCCCACGCTTTTTCTTCTTCTCTTCTCTTCTCTTCTCTTCTCTCTAGGGTTCCTTCCTTCTCTCTCCTCCTTCCCGCTCGCCGCCGGAATCTTGTTTTCCGGTCATATTCCGGCCAACCGAGACCGTTTCCGTTCTTCCGCTTCGCTTTTCGAATTCAACTAATCTGTTTCAGTTCGGAGCTGTTGCTAGCTTGTATGTATGACTTTCGTGGAGTTTTTTTTTATTTTTATTTATTTATAATTTATAACTTTTTTGTTTGTGTGTTCGATTTGATGCGAGTTTGAATCTGATTTTTGCTGCAGCGATATTGAAGCAGGGGGAAGATATGGCAAGTCAAGCCGGCGCCTCTCGAAGGAGTTTTTCGTCGACGAAGAAAGCCTCTGAATCAGGCGTGCCTCACGCGACTTCTCGAAAATCGATTTCGTCTACGCGACCTATGTATGTTGTTATTATTGTTCACTTTCTCTATCTTTTTTTTGTTTGTTAAGAATTTAATTAATATCCGCTGCTGTAATAATCTACGCTTGTGCTCCGGTGGCCGGCCGAACAATCGAACTGTTAATTTGATTGTTAAAGTTTTTCTTAATTAATCCCTATTTGACTGCGTGTTTAATAATTAAAATCCTTCTATCTTGCATATGTTTGTTTGATTCCATTTTCTCTATCTTTTTTTTGTTTGTTTGAAGTGCTAAAAGAAAAAGTTAACCTTACGATAATTTGAAATATTAAGGAATTATAGCGGTGGCGATTTTTGCGGTCTTCCATGGTTTTCGCTTTTCTGAGCTGCTATTTGGGTTATGTGTGCCGTAATTGTAAAACTTAGTTTTTTCAAAGTGTCTACGTCAAAGAAATGTGGCTTTGCAAAGTGTTATCGGATTGGCTGATTGGTTGGTTTACAATAATCGGTTTTTATGATTCTTCAGTCGATATTAGTACTTGATTGAAAAACTTTTTTACGTATTTGCAAAGTCTAAAAGGGCATAAAAATGTATAAACAAATTTAATTCTGGTACTTTATTCTTTCTCCTATTTATAGTCATCTACCTCGAGGAATTCTTCTATGGATATAGTCCATGTCTCCATGATTACATCGTGTTTGTGGACTGCACGGAAAAAATTTGAACTGTTGAACCCAAAAGGTGAACACGGACTGTGTCCATATACAATCATTTGAATTTCTCCTCTTCCCCCTTATAATTATGAGGCAGTTGTCAGTTGCAAAGGTATATGATCATGACATGCTTATATATATAAGAATATGCATTCATTAATTACATTGCATATTTTATAGCATACCAATGGATGTCTAAAGGGCTGACTAGAGAAGCTTGAATAAATTTCATGAGTCATCAAATGCACTCAATTATATTATTTTTTAAGCAAATTAATGGTTGCTCCTGCTTGCGTCTCTAAGAAGAAAAGATAAGTTTGTGAAAGTTTTATCCATTTAAATCATCGGTGTATTGTTCACACACGGAATTGGATCAGGGCATTAGCGGGAGAGCGGACAGTGAAATCATTGCGACTTTCAAAGGCCCTGACAGTACCTGAAACAACAACTGTCTTTGAGGCTTGCCGCCGGATGGCTGCTCGTAGAGTGGATGCTCTATTACTGACCGATTCTAATGGTTTGCTCTGTGGAATCCTCACAGATAAGGTATGACTCGTACTTGTTTTTCTCGCCTTTAAAAATGGAAAGATAGTTAAGTCTATGTCTGGATTTCTGCAGTATTAACTTACACACAGCTTCCTGTCCAATATTGCGGTAAAATGTAGGATATAGCAACAAAAGTTATTGCCAAAGAGATTAATCTTGAAGACACACCAGTTTCCAAAGTTATGACTAGGAACCCAGTATTTGTCCTTTCTGAAACTCTTGCTGCGGAAGCCCTTCAAAAGATGGTGCAAGGTTGGTAGTGTATATTGAGAAACACAACTTTTTAAGTTGGTTACTATTCTGTATCTTATCTTTTGAATACATTGCTGTTGTATACGTTGACAGGGAAATTCAGACATTTACCTGTGGTGGAAAATGGAGAAGTTTTGGCTTTACTAGACATAGCAAAGTGTTTGTATGATGCCATTGCCCGTATGGAAAGGGTAGCTGAGAAAGGAAAAGCAATTGCAGCAGCTGTTGAAGGAGTTGAAAAACACTGGGAAACATCAGGTTCTGCTTTGTAGATTTTTTTTCCTTTTTCATTCTTGGCTCATTGATTTCTATGATGGGTACATGGAAAACGTTAGGGGTGTAGTTAGGTTCACAGTTTTAAATATTAGGTTCTATTTCATGCTGATTTGGTCTTTACACAGACTCCAATACATCATTCATTGAGACTCTTCGGGAGCAGATATTCAAGCCATTGTTGTCTACAATCATTCCCGAGAATTCAAAGTAGGTAATACCTTTTTTTGTTTGAGTTGAAGAAAAAAATTACATAATTTTTTTGTCTGCATGTTTTGTTACTATCCAAGTTACTTTAACAGATAATGGCACTTTTTAGGCCTGTAACAGTTTCACCAACAGACTCAGTTCTGACAACAACAAAGAAGATGGTTGAATTTCGTGCAAGTTGTGCTGTTGTGACAGTTAATAACAAACCTCGTGGCATCTTTACGTAAGTTTGTAGTCATTGACGTTACCAACTGTCCTCTTTTTTCTGAAAATGTTTTGCTTTTCCCCCAACTGTCATTGTATCCTTAGATTAATTTTGATGTCTGCTTACAAATTTCAGTTCAAAGGATATCTTGATGCGGGTAATTGCACAAAATCTTTCTCCACAGTCAACTCCCATCGAGAAGGTACTTGGTTTTATTTTTACGTTGTTTAGACGAAACAATTTGCTTTTGTTTACTTTTTCCATTCTTTGAATTCTATATCTAGTAATGTTTAAGATCATATGTTTTCTATAGTATTTGAAGAAAAATGGGCCATTCTGAGTGTTCAACCTTTTACTGTTGCTCTAATTTGATAAATATGCAACAAAATATGCAGGTCATGACTCCAAATCCAGAATGCGTAGTAATTGATACACCCATTGTTGATGCACTTCACACTATGCATGATGGAAAATTTTTGCATCTTCCTGTGGTTGACAGAGGTAATGTAATTAATATAAGGGATAGGGAAGATTGAGAGGTATATGCATCAATATTTTTTTCTGATTTGGGTTAGGTGGTTGAAAAACAGATGGCAATGTAGTTGCTGTGGTGGATGTGATTCATGTCACTCATGCTGCTGTGGCGACAGTAAGTCAGGTTGTATTATCTATCTTGGACTGTACTGTGTTGACCCACTACCATTGTTGATTAGACTATTGAATCCTTGTTGCATGAGAATGGGATAAATTGCTTTATTCATGACATAACCTATAGAATGATTCTTGTCAGCAAAATATTGTAACATGTTCTTGATTTGGTTTTATTGATATTGTTAATGTAGGTTTGAAAGTGCTGTTCATGAATTGAAAATATCTTAACATAAATTGAGTTGTTTTAGAATCTGCATTTGGTTCTGAACCTGTTAAAATGCTACCTTTTGGTTATCCCCCATTTAGCTGCTTGGAATTTTGTGAATCTGAATGATTTTCACCAGCTACAAATGATTATTAATCTTGGTGTGTTTGGACGAGGAATTTTACAAATTCAAGGAATTTTACAAATTCAAGGAATTTTACAAATTCAAGGAATTTTACAAATTCAAGGAATTTTACAAATTCAAGGAATTTTAAATTCTTGGTATTTGAATTACTTTGATTTCAATTTTTATCATTCCTTAAATATTTTGTTTGGATAAGTCAATTCAAATTTTTTTATTTTAAATTATTAGGTTGGATATGATAATTTGATTCCACCATGGTAAAATTGATTTTAAAAATATATTTATATGTTGAGATTTTTAAATTAAATTTTATAAAAATAAATATTAGCTAATTTTTAAATATTTAATAATTTTAAAAATTAATATTAGATAATATTTAATAATTTTAAAAATATTTTTGAATATTCAATAATTAAAAATATGAAGAGATAAGATAAAATATATAAGTGAAATAAGAAGAAAAAAAATATGAGGAATTTTAAATTCTCTTTTTTTGGGAGAATTTGAAATTCTACTATTTCAAAGAATTTCATAAATGCTTGAATTTCAAATTCTTTATAAATTTTTCATCCAAACAAGGTATTTTATCTCAAAGAATTTGAAATTCTTCAAATAAATAAATTACTTCATTTAAATTCTCCATCCAAACACACTATTAGGCAATTTGCATCTTTATTCTTTCATTTTTAATATTTTCATGAGTGTAGAGGATTGGATAATAAAAGAAAATTGAAATATTATGGATCAGAGAATCTGCAGTTCCTAATGGGATTAGACTAGCAAATTTAAAAAACATTGATGATTGGTGCTACAAAATGCAACAACCATCAGGGATCAGGGATGTGGCCTCAATATCCCAGCGTTCAACTTGAAAACTAAAATGGAATTCGTATGACTCAAACCCAATTGGGGGAGAAATATTTCTGCCGGCAAATGTGCAAGCTTCTTTCATAAAACATGTATTTGTGCTTCGTAGCTAAAGACAAAAACGAAAAAGATTCAACTATTTTTCTCCTAAGGACATCATTCTATTGTTGATTCCCTTACTAAATAGAGTTAAGAGTGTATTGCTGATGTTAATTCTTAACTGGCAAACATTATGATACCAGAATTCCTTTATATACATAAGATTTCTTTGATTTTTAATGATGGTGTCATGGTTTCATTTTCTTCCACTAATTAGGTTGGAAACAATGAAGCGGCAACCACCTTGATGCAAAGATTTTGGGATTCAGCCATGGCCTTAACTCCACATGATGATGACGATGATTCTCGAAGGTTATATGCATTTAAGTTGCTTGGAGGAATATTTGCAATTTATTAATATACTAAAACACTATTGATTATGTTCCAGTGACAGTTCCTTGAAATTGACTTCCGAGGGAGGAGAAACAGGGAGATCCGTTCCTTATCTTTCGTTAGGCATGCCCAATACATTTTCTTTCAAAATACAAGATAAGAAGGGCAGAATGCACAGATTCACATGTGGTATACTTTCCTTCCATCTGTGACAGCATACAACTGATGGTTTCAATATATGCTTATATCTAGTCCTTTCATAAGTTTCACTTGAATATGATTAGGTTGCACTTGCATGTACATTGATATGCAGGGCTGTAGTAAATAAGTAATAACTAATAGGGAAACTTGTCTGCTTGAGCTTTGTTTTGAATAAAGGCATTCCTACATTCTCTATGAGTAATGTATTCTTGCATGCAATAAGATCAGCTTATTTTGAGGAAATTAGGTTGGAGTAGAAAACTATCAGTTGAGTGGTTTGTATGGTAACTATGGTTGCTTGCAACTTCAGATACCCGGAGCATGACGGAGATTATAACTTCAATCCTTCAGAGACTTGGTGATGATATTGATCCTAACAACATACCCCAAATTCTGGTACATTAATTTTAAGACATTATATTTTATATTCTTGAGGTTAAGTGTATATGTTACCCTCTTCTAAGGAAAGCTGGCCATATTTGCCTTTGTAGTATGAAGACGAAGATCATGATAAAGTTGTATTGGCTTCAGACAGTGACCTTGCGGCAGCAGTGGATCACGCAAGGACAGCTGGTTTGAAGGTATAGTAGATTTGTCTACAAGGACAGCTGGTTTTACATTTCCTCTCCTTAAAACTTTTATTTACATTTGAACTTGTCATTCATGGTAAAGATATTTATAGGTATAAGCCTGGTTTAAAAGGAGTTTAACGTGCGATTGATGAATGTTGCAGGGGTTGAAATTGCATTTAGATTACACAGGAGCACGTGGTAATGTGAAAGGTTCTCGTTCAGGATCAAGTCATGCTTATTCGGATGCATGGGCCTCATCATATAGTGCCGCTGCTGCTGGAGCTGCACTTGTTGCCGGCTTAGGCTTATTATCGTACTTGAAGCGAGTTTAATTTAACCAAGTTAGTGTAGAGGCCAAGCTGAAATTTTGTACAACCACATTTATATATACAAGGAAAAGGTGAAAGCATATTTTTTCATGCTGGTTGGTTATTGTGCTTTCTGAAAATTGGGATGCCCATATCCCTTGCTGCTTTGTATACTTGTAATTTTAGGATTTGCAGCCTCATCAACCCTGGAGACTGTGTACAATAACAAACAGCTGCTCATTTTTTCTGACATTCCGAGTTCATAAAATCAATCGATAAGGATTGACTTTATTGGGAATAATGCTTTTTATTTGATGTTAGTGTTCGTAGCATATCAAAGTTTGTGTATTATCTGCTCCCTCTATACTCTAATACGAGAGAAGAAAAAACATGTATGCTAGCACAAGATATAAGTGAATTTTAATTAACTTCACTTTGATGATAGTATCTTATTTATTTGAAATTATATTTTAAGAACATATTTTTAATACAAAGTTCTAATGAAAAAAGATTTTTTTAATGAGATTATTAAAATTATATAAAATTTTGCTTTATGAAAGTTGATGAACATGTTGAAGCTCGCGTAAGAAGCATTTAGTCTCTGAGGGAGTTTGGGTCTCTAATTGGCCTAGATGTTGTCGCATAGCAAGGTGGATTCACTAAGTGAGCTTTTGTGACCATTTTTGATCGATGAGTGAGGCGATCTTGTTGAGTTAGGATTGGTCCTTGCCATTTTGGTGTTGTGGAGCTTGTTAAGTTGTGAGTTGTGGTTGAGCAAGCTCTGGTCTTTTCTAAGAAATTACTTTGAGGTTGCTCAATAAGGAAACTCGTTGAGCAAGATATCCTTACTAGAGCTAGGATTGCTCAATGAACATGGATCGTTCAACGAATCTCGTACAGTGCATAAACCTTGAGTTAGAAAATGCTACATGTTGTTATGTTAATCAAAAGGTGTTTAATGATGTTGTAAGTTTCTTTATGATATTATGCTATTGATTTGAGAAACACATGACAAAGTTAAAGTTGAAATTCATGTGTTGAGTAGTTGATGTTTTATAAAGTTTCATGATTGTAAGATGTAAAGTAGTAAGATTGCCAATGACATACTAAGATTGCATAGTATTTGTTACACATGATTGTAAGGCACATTAATATTATCAGGTAAGGCACCAATGACATAATAAGATTGTTGACAAAGTTTCATCTAAAAGATTACAATTTCTAATTGCAATTAATTCCATCTAGATACTTTTACTCAACTAGTTCCTAAGCACTAAAAGAATGGTCAAAATTTTATTTAAATTCTTTTGGATTTTATTTAAACTTAAAGGTGAAATTAAAAAATTAAATACTAAAAATATATTTAATCTTAAAAAAAAATGGAGGACGTTTTATTCCTGTGCAAGAGGCAGAGCCAGAGCATCGAGGAACGTCTCATGACCGTGAAAACTGACCGCACATCGATAGGTCTGGAACGCTCCATCTCAAAATAGGGTCTGGCCCATCTGACCCTATAATAACCACTTTTTGTCGGTTTATGGGCCTTGTTGGCCCGTCCTTACATAGCAAGGTTAAAAATGTATATTCATTGGGAAAAATATCTCCTATTCCACCTTTTTTCCTACTTCTTTTTCTTTTAAAAAATTAAGTTATTCAAAAGTAAAAGGTAAAATTAAGTACGATCAACAACGTGTATTGAATTACATCTCTTAAAATTTTACGTTTAATTTTGCTGATAGAATTATGGTCGGAAGAAAAGATTTTATGAAAGGTAATTAATCAAATTTTTTTTGACAAATACTCATCTAATTATTTTACACTTATATATAGTTATCATAAACAAAATTAAGTACCAATTAGACTTAAATGGAAAGACAAGTTACTTATTATATGATAAATTAATATTTAACTTTTTGTTAAAAAATAACACTTCTAGTGTACAATTTAATCTCTATTTTTATATATTAGAAA